>NC_140771.1:148809081-153609081 GCF_044657685.1 Stegodyphus dumicola | reverse complement strand
GTTGAGTTTTTTCTGATTTCTTTCACTGAAAATAGATGTTTTATTGTTTCTGTAATTCTGTAGTTAACGCTGTTAATATAAAAAATATTAAAATTTTAACATGTAACATACAGTAATAATTTTACGTTATTTTATTATTATACATAAATTGGTATATCAATAAATTATTTACATTATAATTTTATATCAATTATATAACTATAATTATTAGAATTTTATGTTATCTATAAAATGATAAAATGTTTCCTGTTTCCTGTGCTTGAGAATATGGCATAGGATGAATCTACTTATCAACAATGTGTGCTATATTTTATGATATATATGAAGTAATAGGTTTATTTTCTGCTTTTATATAATGATAATATATAGACATCAGATTTTAATAAAACTGGATTATCATTTTTAAATAATTAGGTACCTATCAGTAGTCTATCCTAGATCATATTTATATTTTTTATTCGTTATGTTTTACCGGCATAAGTGTTTGTGAATGTTTATGAATGTTTTACCCACCAATCACGTTTTTCTGAATTTCCTTTGTTATTGGATCGCTTCGAGATATTTGTTTTGTGTGTGTGTTTGAAAATAAATTCATTTAAAATCAAATCGAAATATTTTTTATCATTTTTAATTTGGATTTCATTCAAATATACGAAAGATACAAAACGCGATCAGTTTTTTAATTAGTTTTCTAATTTTCTAGTTATTAGTGTTTTTATAGAAAAGGTCAAATTTCTCTTGGAAGGGTCAGCCTTTTACCATGCAATCAACAGTAATTTTACTTAAAAAATTTTATTTTTGGTTACGTTTCTATTTTGTCTGTGTAATTTTTATTTTTATATTTTTAAAATTCAGATAAATTTTTAATACGTTTTACATCCATAGTGTAAATTCCTTTTCCTAAGAAATTAATTTTAATAATTTTAATAATTACAAAAGTTTTTACTCTTCATTTCCAAAAGAATAATCGATATTAATAATTAAAGTTTATATATATATATGTATGTATGTATGTGTGTATGTTATATATTGCAGATTTAGACTGTTAGCAAACTTAGATGTAATGATGCTGAAGGAACAGTTATATATATATATCAGATATAATAAAATACTATGGCACGTTAGGAAATTATTGGCAACCTCAAAATTGACTATTCTAAATTTTATGTTCTCCCCTTAAGTTCATCTTTTCCCCCAAATTTGAGGTCTTTCCACGATCATATGATCTTTACATAACGTTGCTTGCAAAGAGAACTAAAACCTGAAAATTAACTAATCGCAGCTTAGCTCTACATATGCACCTGCCTAGTATAAATACTGCTTCGGGAGCAACTACGTCATTCTTTTTCAACGTCTCCCGTGCCCTGCAAAACATCTCTTCACTGCTATGCTTAATTGTATCCCTTTTGCTTTTTACCTAAAACCCGTGTACATAAAAAATATTGTATTGAACTATGGTCAAAAAATATTTTGTCTCCAAAAACATGATTGGATGTAAAAGGAATAAACATTGCGAGTATTCAGTTTCTTCAGTTTTGTTCTTCAGTTTTATTAGCTTCGTCTTCATGCCTTCACCCTCAGCCATTACGACTGGCGGAAATTAAAAGTATCGGGTTTCTTCGATCATCGCCTCGCTTCCAGTAAAATATCACATAGTATATATATAATACAAACTTGGATGTAATGATGTTGAAGAAACAGTTGAGGGTATTGAGCCATAGCGACAAGCAACACTTGGCATTCTAATTCATGCCTATTTCAAAACATTAATATTTAGGATAGCTTTGTGGTGAAAAGAGAAGCAGCAAGCAGCAGTCTACCCAGGCAGAGCAGAAGTGCAGAAAGCAAGTGTTCAGGATGAAATCTTAAAGCAGAATTAGTTTCGGTTTTCAACGCATTTAATTGGATAACTAATAACGCTTTAAAATTATTATTGGCTGTTTGAGTTTTAGTTCCATTTATATCACCAGCATTATGTAAGACGCATATGACATGGATTAGTCTCAAAACTAAGTAGTTCAGAAAATGATTATTATTTTTCGAATAGAGAGGAGAAATACACAAATTAAAATTAAGCATTAATGGTCTACTGCTAATTTAAATTATAATTTATAGTTACATATTTTTATCTTACATGCATATATATATTATATACGGATGTGAGATCAAAAAAAGGTTTTAAAATGCAATATATATTACATTAATTTTTTTTTATTTTATATTTTTAACTATACAATTTTTATTTATGTTTCGTATTTTTTGTATTTTTAATGGCATTTTTAATCACTGTTACTTTCTCTCTGCCATTAAGCCTTCTATTTATTATTACTATGATTATTATTACAACTTATTTAAAAAAATAAACCCTGAAAATTAAAGGCATTGGAAACTTTGCAGATTTATCTGCTTCTAGTGAGATCGAAGGAGGTTTCCTATTGGATGCAAATCGCGTCATCTCCTTTAGCTATTCTGATTTCCTCAGTAGCTCAGAAGAACTTAGATACAAAATCTCTCTGTGTAGATGAAATTTTTCAGGAGACATATCTGCGAGGTAGACTTGTTCAGAGATATGTCTTCTCGTGTAGACAGGCCTTAAAAGATTCCAGAAAATTAAGCAAAGTAAAAATCAATCTCTAAGATATTCTCTCAGGAATTCATTTCTCTTTTGCTCCACTTTCTGCGATTCCGTCAGGTCCGAGAATGACGTGATTTAAAAGATACAACTTCCATGAGGTAAAATATTAAACGAGTTTTACATTTAAAATACGGTTTCAGAACATCTTACAGACTCTGTGGGATAGATAAGACTTGGTAATTTTAATTTAAATTGAAAGATTTGATGTATTTTAGCTTAATACTGTACTTTCTGTTTCAAAGGTTCATCTTGTATTCAGTACTTGCATTAAAAAACTTTGTATTTTATCATAATTATTTAAATTTTGTATTTATTTTGTTTTCGTTTCCCTAGGTCGGATTATGGTACGATCAGCAAAACTATCAGCTAATTGTGACAGTAGTATGTGCAAAAGATTTGCCGCCCAGACCTGATATGTCGCGGAGGAATCCGTACATAAAAATCGTCCTTCTACCAGACAAAAGGTTATTTGTTTTCATTGCTGTTTGTTAAATGCTTATCACTCATAGTTTAGTTATATTAATCGCTACAAATTAGCATCATTTAATTAAATGTATATTTTCAACATGATTTCTGTTCTTTGTCCTCTTGCATTCATAAATTGTAATTGAACTGTAGAATTTCAGCGAATCTGACTCAAGCGCCTTTTTTTCACATTTGTATTTCAGAAAATTGACGTTTGTACCATTTTGATTATATTAGATTTATGTAAAATTATGTTTTACAAAACTTAAAATAATTAGTTTTCTCCTATTTGTGTAGCGTTAAATTTAAAACTTACATCGAGCTCATGTAACTTGTATTGTTAGTTTCATTTTAATTTACTAGCAACAAAAAGATAGTGCAAATTTTAAAACTGCTGTGAAGTGTGGAAAAAAAGGGGATAAAATCTCTTTTTCAGGCATCGATGAAATTATACATCATAGCCTAGCTTTTGTAGCACAATGAACATACTGAATTTCTGGATCAGATGAACCTGCAGTCTTAATACTGATGTTAACTCAATAATATTAATTTTTACTAAAACGTGCATTATTTTTTAGACATAATGATTTCTTTTTTTCATGATATTTTCTCAAACTTATTACAGTGAGCATTTTATATGCATCAGATATAGAACATACTCTTATCTTTTTCAATGAGATTTCTATATTTGTGTAATAAAAATAATAATTCGGGTTTCTTTTTCTTCTATGCTATCTACAAGATTCTGTCCGTTTTTCTTCAATATAAATGTATGCACTAATCATTTCAAATGCATAATTGTTTGGCATCTAACCATGCGAAGACAAAAAAGTATTTAATCATATCTATTTTCCTAAAGTATAAACATGTCTTAGTACTTTCCTAATCTGCTGAAGAAATCTGTGCAGTGATCCTTGAGATTTCATTAAACTGAGATTTCATATGGCATAATTGTGAATAAACAGATCAGCAGTAGCATTTACTGTAAGAGACACTGCATTTGTTGAGTTTCCACCTAAAGTAGAGATACAACTAATCAACACATTTCTTAACCTCTTCTGAAGTCATTTAGTCCAGTTAATCATGCCATGATCATTCTTTATTGCAGTAGTAAAGAAAACACTTTGAGAGCAGGAAGAACCTAAAAGCTTCTTTTAGGCTTCGTAAGCATGCTAGTAAAGAGATTCCTTTAAGTGTTATAGTTTTTATTTGTCTGAAAAAACGCCAGATACCCAGACTGATTCATTTCCGTGCTTTGAAGAATGTAATAAATAAACTGCATGCAAAGTAATGAAAAACCTGGTAATTTATTGATTGATATTTGTTTCAAATAAACAGTTATCCCAATTAAACAAGGGTATTTTTAATCAGAATCAGTTGATCTTTTATGTGTTTATTTATTGAACTGCCTTGCACCTAATCTTGTTCTGTTGTTCTGCAGTGAGAAAAATAAGCGTCGTTCAAAGACGATAGCAGAGACGAATGATCCGCAGTTTAATCAAAGGTTTTTCTTCCATCACTTGAGGCAAACGGAGCTGAGGAGAAGTGCTCTTCAGATCAGTGCTTGGGACTATGACAGGAGGAATGCATTCAGTGATTTTTTAGGAGAGGTAATAGGATCCATTTTCATATCTTGATCTTTGCCTGTATTTTATTTTAATTTTGTCAAATGTAATCAGGAAAATGCTCTTAATTTCCTAGTTGCGAATAATATCTATCATTATTATCACTTTGTAGGAAGGAAATAATATAAAATATATCATAAAATCTTGTAAATGAAGCCTGAAATTATTTTGAAATATGGACTCATTCAAGAAACATTGAGATTAGCGAGTGCTTCAGTTTAAAGGTTTTAAGCAAAGACGGAAAACAACAGAGGCGGAGAACAAAAAATAAATAAACGAAAATAAAGGAAGGCAGAAATAAAAGACCAGAAAATTAAGAACAAAAATTTCATTAAAATATAAAGATTAGAATAATTAAGTAAAATTGAAAAAGAAGAAAACATGAAACTCTTCCCCCCTTCAGTATTAGCTTAAACTCTTAAATCATCGTTTTTAAATGTAATAGCTATGGTCTTTCTTTATATCCCCATTTATGTAATATTAATAATCCTACTGTGTGATTCTTTTCCCTAAGATTTTTTATCACTTATTTATATTTTAGTTTTTTCGTGCTTCGACTTTCCTTTTCTTCAACTAAGTTTTTCATTCCATCTTTTAGTTTTCAGTTTTTTTTTTTTTTTTTTTTTTTTTTTTTGTAATTGATCTTTTAACACTTTTTCTCCTCAATTTCATTTGAAATTCCTTTTTTAACTCAATTGTTTTCTTGCAGATTTTCAAAATAAGCACTTTTTGCCACATTGAAAGATTAGCTGTGAGTATCCTCCTCAGTCCAGCGCTTGCTGACATTTACATGCACTATTCTGAGCTCAAATGTTTTTAAAAGATTTTGTTTCGTTTTGTTGTTGTTGTGCTAAATTTTTTATATTGAGATCATTTTCCCGTTTCATTTGTTTCGATTTCGATTCATCCAACTATTAAATTCAAATCGAAAGACGAATCAAGCAATAATTTTCCTTTCCTTTTATTATTCATCTTAAGCGAGCGTTGTCTTCTTATCAGTTTCTGAAGAGGCTATCGATATCAGTTATTTTACAAATTTGATTGCTCAAGAAACGAAATGAACTGTACTGCTGTTAGATGCAGAACTGTGAAATCCTGAGTGGGCATATGATACCTGTTGCACGCTTTGATAGAGAAAAGATAGTTTCGTATGAGACCGTTGCTAAATGAGTAGATGATTTAGCACACAGAAAGAAATATTATTAATTTTGCATTTCAGCATGACTCTTAGAGTACGGAAATTATCCGTTTTATGATTTTTATAATATAGTATTATAATGCAGTATTGGTAATTTTTCAATGTGACAGGAATCTTAAACCCTCTTACCAGAATTTTGCACATCGCACATCAAAAAGCAAAAGTCAGATTTAAAAAGAAAAAAAACAATATCAGGTCTCTATTATATTAGTGTTTGACTTTACGACGAAAACAAAATTACTATAGAAAATAACTCTGTACTACCTTAATATAAATGTCTGAATTTTAATTTTAAAGTCAATGTTTTTTAATAAATTAAATAATAAATTTCAATGTTTCTAACGTTTTCAATTTTAAAATATTTGTTGCATAAAATAAGCGAATGTATGAATTTTGAATGTCTAGGTTGCAACTATATGTGATAATCATGAAACGATGTAAGATTGAACTTAATTAGATATCATACTTGTATTACTCCTGTTTAACCGTCTTTTGCTTTGAAGAAGCACTAAACAGAAAGCTAACTAAACTTCATTTAACTAGGGTAAGAGGTAAAACGTAATTAAAATATTTATTAAAACTGCAACTTGTAGTACAACTAAAATTTAATAAAGACTAGCCAACGCTACTTTAGGGCTTTCAGTAATGAAATATTTAAATATGTATAATACATAATCTAGCTTTTACTACCAAATAACGTGGCTCCAACTAATAGAGATGCGAATCATGTTTTCTAAAAGAACAAAATTCACTGGCCAAATCCATGGGATGGGTATGTAAGAGGCTTATCGTCACAGGCTAATATTGGATGGTTAACATAGCACTGTCTTTAAACTAGAAATTTTTTTGCTATTTGAATTCAAAATAATTTGCATTCTGGTGACTGACTAAAAAAAAAAAAAAAAAAAAAAAAGAAGGTGAAGAAAGAAATTAAATAAATAATTATCATCATTTTAAAAAAGCTTATCAATATTAGTACACCTTATCAATTTTTAAATAAATTTCATAATTTTATTTTAGTGCTGAATAAAGTTCATAACTTTACTTTTAGATATTTTGAGTAGCAATAATAAAACAGATTCAATAATTTAAAGGAAGTATTTTCTGTATTCTGGCATAATTCCAAAGTAAGGATTTTGTTCGTTTTTGAGCAATGTGTGTATAAAACATGGTTAAGAAACAGAAATATATGTGTTTACAATTATACTATAAGAGTATGTATGAGTCAAAAACATTTGCTTTATTTTTTTTAATAAATTATAAAGACCTAAAATTCCCATGAAAAGTTTCATGATGATATTTTCATACTTAAACAATAACCCAGATTTATAGCTTTCATTTGTCGCATACTCGTCTTAGATCCCTTAAATTTTCTAATTCGGATTTAATTATTGAGAAATTTATAACTTTTTTGGTCAGTGTGTTTTCACATGTATCTATCAGACTAAAAGAGTTGGATTTAAATTACATGAACTTTTGTTATAAAAAGAGTAGTAAATAAATCTCTAACAGTTAATCCTTTATTAGCTGATCACTTAACCACAGTTTTGACTTCAGGAAAGATTATCCCAAAACTCTTCCGAAATGTAAATTCGTATGTAATTTCTTATCTTATTTCTTTTTCCTTATCGCGTGCTATCATGGTGTATTTGGAAACGCGTCTGGTTAGCAATCAGGAAGTCAGGAGTTCGAATCTTGGCGAAGGCATTGCTTATTCTTCATGTTTCCTAGATTCGAAAAGTTCTAAATAGCTCTACAGTTGACGAGGGAATTTCCGCCTCCCCCGCCGCTCTTTAAATGGAGAAGAATGTCAAAGTATTTTCTCCCCCAAATCGCGTGCCTTCTTGGTGTAACTGGAAGTATAACCAGCTATAGCAATCGAGAGGTCCGAAGATCGAATCCCACGGGAAGATTTCTCATTTTTCATGTTTTCTGTTCTGATAAACTTAATGAATCTATAAATTTTCTTGAAGTCTTTCACGTTGGCAAAGCTTATTTACTTTAGTTTAAATGACATTTGTTCCGATCCATTTTTCAAAACTTTTAAAGTTCTAATACCATATCTTCGTTTTTTAAAATTATTTCTTGTTCGATAGATAAGTTCATAACTATGATTACTGCCTTTTTTTCCCTATGTATTCATTTTGTCTTTCATATTTAATTGGTTCTTCATTTTCTCCTCGCAACAAAATACTTTGCTTCTTAAGAGGAAGGGCTGATGTTAGTCGCTTTCAAAATCGATACAGTTTAATTTAAAACAGACATTAACCTAATTTTTTGGCCTAAGTTTGCACTACTCTGACATGTAACTCTTCTCTACACGCTATATTAATTATCAAAATTTCGTCGTGAATGAAGTAATCAGTCATAATGTCATGAAGTATTCAGTAACGATGTTGATATAAAACTATTTATGATGATAGAGAAAATATCAAATATATAGATGATACTTCGTTTTGGCTACTGGTATTCTTTCTTCTAAGCTCACTAATATCTCAGTGGATACGACTGCTGAGCATTCGTAATTTGATTCAGATTTCGGTTTCCAACGAAAGGATTAAATGTATCGCAGTTTTCGTTGTTTTGTGTTGTCTAGCGCACAAGCCAGTTTTACTTAAAAAGACATTTTTCTTTGTTATCTAATCTTTCCTCTTCGAACATATGATACAAAATTTGTACTCATGCAAGGACGGCATCGGAGCACATGCAAGCAGTGCGGTCTATCTGGCAGCAAAAAAAGACTTACTATCCACAATATACTCATCTCTTTTTTTTTTCCTGATGTTAGGAAAAGCATTAATGCAGCTCTAATTTCAAGAAATATTTTGCTACAGACAATTCGTCTGTAAAATTCTTATTAAAAGTAGCTCCTATAAAATTCTTAAAGTAGTTTAGTGCTGATATTCTATGATATGTATGTCCCAGTTATTGATAATGGATAATTTTATGTCTTTAAAGGTCGTTATCAGCTTAGGAGCCGTATCACTGAATGACATACCTCAGTGGTACACCTTATCAATGCATCGAGATGAAGCTAAAGCTTGTCCAGAAATAACGCCTATCTCGCCGACTGGTAGCAGATTGTCCGACGAAGAGTTGTCCGATTACGATGAAAAGTTTTCTGCGCACACAGGTTTGTCGTTTCTTATCTGTTTACGATTCTCATGTCTATCTGTCGACGACGAAGTTAAAAAGTTCTTATAATAACTTAAACTGAAATGTATCTGTATATGTAGTAAAGACATTAAGAAATTTAGAACTAATTTTTCACAAAGACCAAAAATTGAAATTCATAATTAATAAATTTCAAATAATCCTATAAATGCAAGAAAGAAAAAACTTTTAAACAAGCAATAACCCAATTAAAAAAATTAATGAAATTTAAAGAAAAAATAACATGACAGAAGAGGAATTCAATTAACTTCAATGCCACTTCGTCAGGGGGGGAGGAACATTGAAATTAATTGAAATCTCTCTTCTACAAAAATTTTGCTTTTCTGTACCAGAACTAGCGGATGAACCATTTCAATGTATTTTAATTATAATAGTTTCTCCCGAAAATTCTGGCCATTCCCCAAAGCAGGGAAAAAACAAAATAAATTCTAATTAGAATCTTATATCTTAAATAAAGAGAATTCTATTTTATTTAAAGAATTGAAAACGTTAAACGTATAGCATATAATCCAAAGAATTTAAAACGTTAGTGAAATTATAAGACTTAGGTGAAAAGACTTAATTCAAACTCACAAGAATTAAAAACTTCGAGCAATTTCATTAGACCACAATCTAACTAGGAATATCATTCCAGTAGTGACGTACAGGTTTGCCATTGACATGAAGATTTTTTAATTTTCTAGCAATAGTTCCTTTACTTCCTTTTTCTATCTTTTACTGTAATTTTAAATAACGATATTAAAAAATCTTGTTATTTAAAAATTATTTATAAAAAAAGTTGAAAAATTCAACTTTTTTCAACTCAACAACAATGCATTTTTCTACTCATATCTACAAAGCAACTATTAAAATCCTTTATACCACATATTTACCACTTACAGTAGCTGTCAGAGATGCAAAACTATTCATTCGCTATCTTATTGATCAAATAAAGGTACGTATAACTAGGACTGCGGAAAAAGAAGTTACTAAATTTTTACATGTTATTGGGCTGTCTGAAAAGTCATGACGCATCTTTTCTATCTTCTTCATAGATCATTTTTTTATGTAAAGAACAATGATCGGTCAATAGTATATCCCTGTTCCGTTTGATAAATTTTTACTTTATTTTAACGAACTTTAGAATTCCTCATTTACAGCATAGTTTTATCGGCGAAACGCCAAGCAAGATGCTGATTTACAGTCTCATCTCAATTCAATGTTATACGAAAGAAATTTTGAAAAGATCGAAACAAGTGAAGGTCTGAGGGCACAAGATCAGGTGAGTATGATACGCTCATCCAAACTCCAATAATTTTTGTCAGTGGCCAAACTTGCGTGTGGTGTTGTTTCCAGGCTCCTACCAAGCTTCCTACCTCCTACAAATCATTTCGAATGTATGCTGTCGCTAACGAACAATCTCAACGAATCCATCCTCCAGAAACTTCCAGACCTCATTAATCATATAAGAATTCCATTCCATCCCGATAACGGGATACCAAACACACGTTTGATCCCCTGACAAAACATATATTGGAGTTTGGATGAAAGGTGTTGCTATGTTTATTACACTCTCCTGATCTCGTGCTCTCAGACTTTTAATTTTTTTCGATCTGTTCAAAATTTCTTTCATGGTTATAGCATTCAGTTCAGAAGAGACCGTAAATCCGCCCTGTTCATCTTTTCACTGATAAAGCTAGGTTCTTTTCTGAATGAAAAATTACGAAGCTCATTAAAAGAAAGCAAAAAGGTATCGCACAAAACCAGCAATATTTTACTGACTGTTCATTGTTCTTTACATAAATAAAAAGCCTTTGAAGAACATAGAAAAAAATCAGTGACGACTTTTTAGACAACCAGATAGTCTCCTATTACAGACTTCAAACTGTCACAATATTGGAAATTCAATGAAGCCCCTGTTAAAGAGAATAAGATTAGTATTCGTTCAAGATAACGTATAAGAAGATAATAAAGTACATGACAACGCCTGGATCTGTAATTATGTAATCAAATTAATTAATCCCATTGTCCCTTTCCTACTGATAAAAAAGACCAACGAATATCTAGAATTAGATTTTTCCACGGTTTTTCAATTGATGGTGTTTCTATGGTATTTGAAGTTGATCAACGTAATCTTTTCAGAAAAGAGAGCAATGACCCAGCATATCTACATTCCTTTAGGCCACTGGTTTTTTGCTAGTCATCGACAAATAGTCCGAGCACATCACTGCAGCGGACTCCGCCTGTGCATTGAAAAGTTTGAAATTATCAGCTCATATCAATATGGTTTTGAGCTCTACTGCACATGAAATAGACAACCTACACTTCTAAAAGTAAGTCAATAATACAAATAACGGCAGCACTGTTTATGGGCCTCAGAAGAGCATGAGTTTTTCTGTGTCTCGAATATAAACCCCTGAAGCTAGCGTTCGTGTGACTATTCAATAGAGTTCATTGCCGGATCCAAAATTTCATGTTCAATATTCTAACATCATTCTAGTTAGTTACATAAATTACTTAATTGCTGCCTTATATTAATTAATTCTTTACCTTCGTAGTCTCATAGCTAATTTTCCTCATAGCTTTTATCATTATCGAACGATTTTTTTAGATGAAAAGAATTTTTGACTCGGCATGTCATTTATTCTTTTTTTAAATTTAAATCTAATGCTTTGAAATGAAAACATTAAATCTTATCGGTGTTGTTAACCATTATATAAATTTTTGTTTACGGTGCCCTTTTTCTTTCTCGAACAGAAATTAGAAAGGTTTGTCAATCTTATAGTAAACGTGTAGAGACATTTAGGTTACTTCAATAGGGAAGACTTGAAAAATGAGCAATGCCCTCGCTGGGACTCGAACCACGAACCTCTCGAATATGCGCCGAGCGTGCTGACCATTACATCAGGAAGGCATGCTAAGAAGGCGGGAGGAATACCTTATAAAAGATAGACAGGTTTCAGGTTTTAATGCTGATCTAGTGATGTCTTTATGTGTTGTCCAAAGGAAGCATGACTGAAAAGCAACGCAAAAAAATTAAAATCAATTAATAGTTCAATTTCGTCAAAATTATATTTGGCGAATATAATTGCTGGTGTAAATAATTTTCACCCATCTGTTTGGGTACATAAAACATTTAGGCTCCTCAAAATATTAAATTTTTAATCAAAGTTGTTTTTGTTTAATTTTGTTGATCAAAATTTTAAATATAAAAGTTTTTTACTGGGAATTAAAATCGTAACCATTGATCTCCAAATGAGGGCTTTGATTACTGACAATCTTGGGCGATTTCTGATATTAATTATCTGTATTAAAATTTATCAGGATTTATAAAAACAAATCTTAAAATGTTAAATGTTCTGTTTGTTAAATTTCTCTAATTTGAATCCAGCTTGTACCTAAATTTTATTCAAAATGAAACTAATTATTACTATTAGTACAACTATAGAATAATAGTTATATCCATCAGCTGAAATATGTCTTGTACTAATATTAATTACATCATGTGTTTGTTTCAGAGCGCCGTATAATGGCAGTAGATTGCAGCTCCCCCTTCTTCGAAGAAGATGGACGAAAACAGACTGGCCTTCCAATGGGTATTACACCCACATATCCTCAGACGTCCCCAATGGGTGAGCGGTCACGCTCCTTGGCGACTGCCTCACCTATGGTCGAATACCCCCGAGGTCGTTTGAGAGAGACTGGTCTCGAGAACAGACGTCGGTCGCGATCCATGGCCGACCCTACTTCTAGAAGAACGCCGGATTACTCTTCTAGGTCACTCTCGCCTCCGGAACTGAGGTACAAAATATTTGCAATGCAATATTGCAAATAGAATACTTAGTTTCGTCTAAAGTAAAAATTGGGTTAACAAAGTGTCCATAATTGTGTACTAAATTCCACGAGATGTTTTGGTCCTTGACGGTGAACACATTCAAACGAGGAAAAATATTTATAAGGAAAAGTGTTAAATAATCAAACTTCTGTAATAACCGGTTAATTTCTCACTTAAACTCTAGAATATTTAGCCATATTCTTCTTTTTAACACCGTCATATAACATTCTATTACGTCCAATATGTAGCAGCTTGAATTTGGTTCTTACTGTTATCATCATATATCATCATACCAAGACACCTCTAAGCGGACATCAGACATCCGTTGCTCGATGGATAATGGCTTATACAGTATTATATTTTGCTAAGTAAATTCAAAATTAGAATACAAACATGTACAATACTAAACGCAATACTTAATTTTAAAAAGTATGATACTAAAATTAGAATATGAATTTAACGAAAAAAACTAAAATACAAAAATGAAAATTAAGTTCAAATATCAGAAGAAAGATAGCCAAGAATAGTGATAGTTTTGTAACAGAGAATTTTAATTTATCAGTAGAAGTTTTCAGGTTTAACTCAAACTTTTGCATCTTCGCCTCGATATAATTCGATAATTAAGTCAACTTTGTTAGCGGATTAGCTTCTTTCATTAGCACTAAATCTTTCATTATTATGTTATATGTAGTTATCATCTTGGGTTGGTCTTTCCATTAAATGGGGAAAATAATCCGAGACCTAATGTTTCTCAAATCTGCGAAAGATTTTAAACTATTTTCCATATGGGTAAAAGAAATTTTAGACATGAATAAGAGCTTGATTATCTCCTAGGTCCAAATTGTCCAACTCTGTGGCTCAAGTTTGCCTCGCAAATCATCATATAATTCTTCATAACCTTGTTTTTCTTTCGTATAAACAAGAAAAGAGGATATTTGTGGATTCTGTGTAAAAGAGCGCTTTGCCTAGGGTATCATGCTGTCTTAATCAAGCCCAGGAATGTGTCGCTTCATATTGTCGTCTACTGGGATATTTAATATAAAGTAATTCGTTTAATGAAATGGCTGGTTATGAAAGCGCATTTACATTACAAAGATAGTATTCAACTCGCATTACACAGCTTACTTTTCTTATTCTTCTCGTAAATGAATCCAAGAAATTGGTTCCAGTCCTAGAAACTTCTGTCCTTAGGACTACACATGCAAGCGGAATATCAAGTATGATCTGTTGTTCTATTTAATCGATTATAACAAAGCGCTCGAGGTCACAAATGATTTGACTAGCGTAAATCTATTCGACTTCTAAAGCACTTCGTACGTTTACAGATATTTCTTTAGCTGGCTTTCGGTCATTAATTACTCACAACTTTTGCGACAGGAATGAAATTCCCATTTCAGATTTCACTTGAAAGTTAATATATGTCTGCATAATAATTAATTATGCAACGTAATGTTTCTTTGGCAGAATCATTCCGTGTTTTGGTCCTCTGGAAGTAGGTTAATCATCCTTAGATTCACAACGCATTTTGTCCGGCAAAAAATGAATTTGGGAATAGAATTTTACTATTTGAATTCAAGTTTTTACCAGACTTCAAGATTTGTATTATTTCACTCAATCTAAGAATAGCATTTAAGGAGATGTTTAAATTTTGGATGATCTTGAAATAAAGCATAAACTACCCGTTTACGTTATTCTTAGAATCCTTTTTCCTTCAAGTTTAGCAGAAGCTTTTTCTTCCAAACAAACAAGATCGAGTACTCGTATTATTACATTTGCAAAGTGTTCCTCACTATAACAACGTAAAATTATACCAACAAGGTTTTCAGTACCTTTACAGTATTTCCATCGTGGCGGTGTACTGATATTTATTTTAATTTCCCGTACATATTTCGAAACATAAGGCCTTCCAATCTTTGATCAAACTTCTTATTCAGTGAAGGAGAATTTTTGTATCACCATAGCAAAATATATTGACATCTGCTTTTTGAAACATTTAAATATTCAAGTAATGCTTCCTTTTAGCAACTTTAATGGCACCTATAAGCTGTAACAGAAATAGTCAAAGTTTCTTGTGCGAAGACACACAAATAATTGGGGGGGGAACGTATTATAATTCCTGAAATTTAGATATTTTTTAAATTTAAAACTCTATTGCTTTTTTAATTAATAACCAATTACTGTTTAGTTTAACTTCCTTAATATTTCCCTTTGAAATACGGATTCTGTGAAAATGTAGCGTTACAATTTTAAGATTGCATTATTCAAATTATTCAACAAGTATTCATAGCCACAGCTTTTATTTATAGTGAATTTAATATACTTCTGAATCATCAAGCAATTTTTGCAGTCATTTTACATTCGAAACACGCCTAACGGCAAAGCCAGTTTCAAGTATAGGTAACACAGACAGCCACTTAGGGCGCTGATATCCGAACGACACTAACTAAATCACTCTCACGAGCAACAATGAATAAAGACATATTCTATTTAGAATTTTTAATATGTTCAGTTTGTAAGCGCTGTACCAACTGTACTGATAGCATAAGGTGCCGAATCTTTGAGTGTAATAGAATTTTTTCTTCCGTTGTTAATCAGTTGTTCATAAAGAGGACAGTTGATTGGATTGGTAAGCAGTAGATAAACAAGAAGCAAATATCGCAATGCAGTTAAATGTACTTATTTTCAAGAAATTTCAATAGTTCAATGTACTTATTTTCAATGTACTTATTTCGCAATGTACTTATTTTCAAGAAATTTCAATAGTTCGATAGTTCCATTAGCTTTTAAATTGTAATTTAAATAGCTAATGCAAGTGTTAGCAGGAACTAGGTATAGAAAATTGCCATTTAAAAAAAATTTTATTCCCTTAATTGAAATTTTTTTAGCTTTTTAAAGATGCATGGAATTTTTGTGTGTCTCTTTTTATTTATTTATTTAATCTGTCCGTTTTTACATTCTACGTTTACTTCAGGCCGCAGTTTCAGCCAATGCCCCGCCCCTCCAATGCTCACCGTCTCCTACCCCCACCCAACAGTTTCCGGAAGAGGCAGCTACCACAGGTCCCCACTCTTCGTTCGGATTTGGAAGAACGATTCTATAAAGCTAGAAATCCGGCAGCTGCAACTTCCTCAGGTAAAATACACTTACTTGTATATTTACATACTTTTCTGCATATAATTTTTTAAGTAGTTTATTGTTTATACGCTTTTTAAGCCAAGCCGCTCTAGACGGTATAATAGTTAGCGGAGGCTGACTGCAAGTCTAAAAGCAAAAGTGTAAATTCGACTGCAGCAGAAAACTTAGTTGGATGTGTGTTGTCTTGTAGTCGTTTGTAAGTATACCATGAGTCTTTTCTGTAGGTACCCTGGACGACGCTCCCGGAGATAAGATCGTTAAGATATATATCTATCTGTCCCTCTCTCTCTCTCTCTCTCTCACTATATATATATATATATATATATATCTAAAAATATTTTAATGGAATAATGAAATGAATAATTTCAGTGGAATCTCTTTCAATGGAATATGGAGAATTTACTATTTTTTTCACTATTTATTTTTTCATTTTACGGGTTTTTTATTTTTCTTACTATTTATTCATTTATAAATTTGCTAGTTTTATTTTACATATATATAGTTTTTATTACAATCAAAGAACTTTTAATTTTGTGCATTTATATTAATATCTTTAAATAGGAAATGTAAAGAAAACCGTTTTATACAGGGTGTACGAAAAAAACCGACTGCTGGATTTATTTCATTAACTACTAATTTTTGACACTTATTACATTATAAAGTTGCTGAAAATAAGGCAAAGAATTTTATGAAAACCGCTTTTGCATTGGAGTGGAAATTTTCTGTAAATATGAAATCTAATTTTTCTATACATTTGCTATAGAACGCCCAAAATGTAAAATTTTCAGCAAATAAATGTTACCCTCAAATTTTATCAACTTGTATCATTTTTCAGTGTTTCCCATTAAACTATTTTGATTAGATTAAATAGTTGCTCATTTCAACGATTAATGGCTCCATATTGGCTAAAAAGCGCTCTTATTAATTTTATAGCTGTTCCAATGAAGTAGCTTAACAGTCATATTTCCTCAAATTTTGCATTTAACAGTACGGAATGTTTTATATTTAACTTTAAACCGGAACGAGCATCACCTTAACTTGACTTTTTTAATGGCCACTGCATATAAGTTAAATTTTTATTTTACAGAAGTGTTATATTTCAGTTTAGAAACTATTTTCATAAAATTCCATACCTTATATAGGAAATTTTATGTATGGGAGGACTTTATCAATTATAAAGTAAAGTATTTAAGAAGGTAAAAATTGTAGCCACCTTTCTTCGAAAAACATGTCTAACTTATTAAATTTACAGGATGAATCCTAATGGTTTCGGGGATTTCAGTATACCTCAAAATTCTATACGGAAAAGGAGACAGTGTTTTTGTTAATTGTAGGGGAAAGAAAAATGTTCTAAATTTTTATAGATTTTACAAATTTTTTGTGCGTCTGTTCTTCTGATACAGCAAATATCTACATTAAAATCCAGCTCGCTTGTAATCCATACTCGTTCCACTGTTGCCTGTTCCGCCTGAGTGATGGCCGAAATAATGGGTTTGTTTCGATTCCATTAAATCTTGCATGCACCAAACCAGCACAAACATCTAGTCTTTATCATTACTGCAAAGGAAAAATCATATGATTTTGAATCATGTAATTAAACCAAATTGGGCTAATTAACCATTTACCGCTTCTTAATTTTTATTTTTTATTTTTACCTCGATTAATTGATTAGTATGTTACTGTGTTTTAAATCTACTTAATTCGTTTAACATATAGCTTACTATTTTTATTTTTCTTCGATCAATTGATTTGTTTTTTAGTGGTTAAAATTACTTAATTCGTTTAGCATATAGCTTACTTTTTATTAATTTTACTTGTAAATATTCAAATGTTGTATTTTTCTTCTTTTTCAAACATTTCATAGCACCTAAATATGCTTATGTTGAAGTTTTCACGGAGCCACAATTTTTGGTAACTTTTTAGCGTCCGTACTTCAGTATTAAAATTCCTATATAATTATCGAAATGTATCAAGACAAAAACCTAAACTTAAATTCATTAGCGTGAATCTACCCAAAATATTTTAAGAATAAAAAAGGTTAAAGATAAACCTGATCCATTTGTATTTAAACATAACCTTTATAAGTATTAATTTTATGAATTAGTTGGACAAGTATTCAAATTATTATTACTAACATTAATATTATTTATTTATGAAACTGAATTTACTTAAATTTGAAATTAAGAAAATTTTATTTTTAATTTTAAATTATAGCCGCTTTAGATGCATACAAAAATGACATAACACAAATAACTAGTCCATTAATTCATCCGGACTGCAGAAGTCAATAATTTAAATATATGCAATGAAAGCTTAATTGTAAAACTGATTTATGATCATACACATCATAAAAATAAAACCTTAATTTAACGTTTCATAAAGTGTAATTGCAGTTTTAAAATTTCAACGCTTACTACTCCTTTTAAAAGGATTTCATATTGTTACGAATACATTTTATTAAAGAATTATTTAATATATTATATTTGTGTTGTATTCAGAGCAATAGTAACTGATATTACGTTAACGTTGTAAGTTGTCAACGAAACCAGTCATAAGAGGGAATATTCAAATGGAAATTGAAATGTCTCATTTCTTCTACTGAAAATGTTGTTTCCAGACCCCTATAATTTGTAGGCCTTCTTTGGCTCACATTTATACAGAATGTTTATCTAATATATATAATTTTACGATTTAAATATTCTGCGTTCTTCTAAATTTTAATCTTCCTTCCATATACCACCATATACCATGACATATTCGCCATGAGATAGCCTGAATCCATGGTTTGTTTTCTTGACGTATTACAAAGATGTTGCCCTGGGGGCATCACAAAATGGACCAATGTTGCCTCCTCAAGGGATGGAACAGACGATACAGACAGCCAATCTTTATGCAAGAATCGAGTCGGGCCCTCGGTGTAAGCCTGGAAGCCAATCTTCACTAACCAACATATACCGTTCATTCAACATGGCACTGTCTTCCCAATGTTCCGTTAAAACCTTATATATTACCCTAATCATTGTTTTACAACAAGTGTTAATGAAGTTGATATTTTGAGAATGAAATTTTAGAATGATTAAACTTACTTTTGGCATTGTCACTTATATTATGATGTTACTAATATTATACCGTATGTATCATAGGTTCATTTCAGATCTCTCCGAAGAAAAGCAAAGTCTCATTTAAAAGATTGACATCTCTTTTGCGTGTTCTTATTTTTACTGTGTCATAACTTGTTTTCAAAGCTGTGAATCTTTCAGGTGCGTACTCAGAATACGACCGTTTCGTGCAGCGTCGAGGCGGCGGATCCCGAATGGCCGCGGCGCTGGGCGTCGGTACCTCCAGTCCCCTAGTCAGTCCCGAGAGGAGCGACTCAGAATGCAGTTCCAAGTTCAGCCTCAGCAGTGCCTTCCATAGAAGCAGTCGCACGCTCGGGTCAGTAAAACACTGAATTTTGTCTTTCGCTTTTTTATTCCGATATTGAGCAAAGGTCTTGAAGTTGCAGTTTCAATTTAAATAAAATCTAATATTTGTTTCATAGAACATGAATTTCTACGTAGCAGTTGCTAACGGTAAAACATTATGTTAAAAGAAAAAAAAAATCATCTCTCTTGGGTGAAGTGAGAGACAGAGCTTCATTAACAATTAGCAATATTGCTATATCCCTTCAGATCTGGCAATATAATTAAATTGTCTGCATCGCAATTTAGAGAGTTCGATTTTTCTTACTCTTTTTTATATATGGTAATCAATAAATACACCTTTCCGAAAAAATGTGTGGCCTTAACTAATTCAATTCTCTTTTAAGTGGAACATAAGATTTAAAATAGTAGTGTTAAAATAAAAAATTAACAGAAATAAAGAAACCTTAAGATGAAAATTTCAAAAAGTGTAAAGGATATCTGTAATAGACAAATAATATTTTTTAAAAAGAAAGAGAAACTAGAGTAATCGACATTTCACCATACTGGAAAGCCGATTATTAAAAATAAATAAAAAGTATAATCTCTTTCGGTATCGAGTATCCCTGGCAATAATCAGAACAGTCATGTTGATACATTCTGTAACGATGAATTATATTCTGCCAAAGAAATAAAATTTGATCCTCCAAGTTTACGTAGAATTTTTGTTGTTAGCGTGGCGTGCAGAGTCATCTCTAGAAGCAATTCATAGTATTCAGCTAATTGCAGCAAATACAGAACTGATTACATAATTTCAGTCTTAAGAAGTAAGGGTGCTACACTTTTCTATTGCCAGCATTTCAATGGTATGGTCTTTAGACTCTTTTTTTTTTACGAGAGGAATTATTCAAATACATTCCTTTGTTTTATTTTGACATATTTTATTACAAATTAGAGGATAAAAAACACGATAATTCAAAATTTTTTAATTTTTATATTTTGTTATGTTTTTAAATTTGAAGTGTTTTCATCTTAAACATTAGTATATGCGTTCGTACATATAAAGTGTATTATTTACGATTTGTATGCCTTCGTAAATAATATATAGTATATTAGTTACATTTTTGCCTTATTCAAATGCATTTGTAAACCAATTTCCGATTTTTGACAATGTGTTAGTTTTTAAGAATACCCATAATAAGCGAAGGATAAGTGTACATTTTTGTTAGCTAAGCTCAGTATTCGAAGACTCACGACTAAAAAATCTACTAATAATAAATCTGAATCATGCAAATTTGCACACAAAGACCAAATTTTTAATACAAATATTTCTGCACTGGTGGAATTTCGGCATCAAAAGCCTGTAAAAGGATTTGCAATTTCATTATTCTTCATATGTAAGAACGTGAATTTAATTTCTCTGGTTGTACCTGGAAAAAGTACTTTTCGTTTTTTTTTTTTTTTTTTTTTTTCCAAATCCGAGGGTCTCTTAATTGATCAAAATGCATCTTGCCAAACAACATAACTACATTCCAGTGGTCGAAACTTTAAATCACATGTTAATAACATTACAGGCTGAGAATTTACGGACGCAAGCAATCGACTATTCACATAAAGCTCACTTCAAGTAAAAGCAGTTCATTTAGAAGCTGCAATAGGTATGACTGTCGAAAATCCAGGGATTTGATGACAAATGTTCAGGAATTCTGTGATAGTTTTTTAGAATCAGTTTTTTAGTATATAAAAAGCATATATTTATCTATTTGATATTCGCTATCTATGCTTGTGTTAGTTCGAATGTTTTCATGGCAGCAAGAGGTTTCAGCATGCTTTAAACCCAGTACCCACCGTCATTTGATGGTCTACCATTAGGCTATTCAGGGCCATCATTTGAAAAAACTAGCGAAAATATGTTTCCGTAGTTTTTCGGTTCATGTTTTAGAGCTAGAGATTGATTAATAAGCCTAAGTATAAATAAATAGTGTGGATACAAATTGGTTATATAAATAAATGTAATTTTAAGACTAGTGGTAATCCTCGGGTGCCAGAATGATTTTTGTTGGATCAATACGCGGAATCTGAATCTCATGATGCCTGATTAAGTATTCAGTATCATGCGCATTTAAAAAAAATTAAATGCCCATAAAAGTTACTGTGATGCATTAACTGTTTTCAGCAATATGCAGAAGAAGAGTATATGGAGGAAAACTAGGCCAAAAGTGAGAAAGAAGTGAATCCGACAAGATACGAACTACATTAGAAGTTAATTACGTCGAGCTGTCGGCTAAAACCTATGTGAAATGCATTAGGGGATATCACATTATACATTACAAATTAACCAGAGTTGTTTTTGTTTCCTTTTGAATGTTATTGATGTTAAAGAAATACTTCTGATAATGCATAGTCAAAGATATCAATTATATCCAATTTATCTTTATTGCTTCTAGATTATGTTTGCGTAAAGTATTAACTCGTTGCAACAGTATTAATTTGTATTTACATTTCTGATATATATTACTAGAACGCCCGGCACTCATGCGAAATTACCGCTGTTCTAGATATTATAAATTGTAATTAAAATAATTTGTGCAAAGGTGTCTGCTAATTTAAACTACCCAGGGCAGGCGGCGAGGACGACCCTTTGCTTACTGCCCCACGGGGTTTCCCCCTTCTACTTGCTTAAAGTAGAGTGCAATGAAGGAAACCACTGGCGGTATATTTCTTAAGAGCCACCGCTAGCTCATTCAATAAAGGTGATTTAAATAATGAAATGTTAATTCACATGTCAAAGATCTCTTTGTACACGTTTCTTGTATAGATCTTGTAAATAATTTTCTTGAGGGCTTTTCTTGAATGTGTATTCTATAGTAGGTTATAAAAGTTTTGTGTATTTATTGTAAAAAAAATTTAGAAATAAATAGTATCATGATTTTTAAAAAAAGCTGATGTGTAGACCACAAGATTTCTTTGTACGAAATATTAAATTATGCCCATTTTTTCCTGCATTTCATTTAAACTTATTTCCTCGAATTTCAGTATATAGATATTTCTCTGTAAGAAGGTCATGTATGAAAGTATTGTGGAGTCGTGGAACCACGAATTCATTAATTCAAATAAAGGGAGCTTAACAAAGAGATTTTTCCCTTCTATCAAGATGAGATTGTCATATCATCACTTCTTCACAAACCATAAATTAACCCAATTTCTTACTGGCCATAGAAAGTTCAAAAGTTATTTGAATAGATTTAAGTTGAGCTTCGAGTCTGTCTGTGATTGTAGCCTCGGTGGAGAGGAAAATGTTGAACATGTGCTTCTTCTATGTCCTAAATATAAAAACGAAAGAAAAGTCTTGAAACTGCAACTGAAAAACTTTAATATTAACTGGCCTCCAGAATTTTACCAATTTATTTCCGAGAGAAGTGCTTTTAACACTTTTTGTCAATTTATTGTGAAACTTTGTAATCATCCTTAATTTTATTTCAGTTTTTTCTTCTTTTTATTTTGTATTGTGTTTCATACACATACTATGTGGTACATGGGGAACTTATTGTGCTTCTTTAATAAAAAAATTTTAAAAAATTAATTTAGTTCGCGTCAAG
This sequence comes from Stegodyphus dumicola, assembly GCF_044657685.1. Lineage (NCBI taxonomy): Eukaryota > Metazoa > Arthropoda > Arachnida > Araneae > Eresidae > Stegodyphus > Stegodyphus dumicola. The sequence continues at coordinate 153,586,035 of NC_140771.1, read as the reverse complement.
GCAAAAATACATAAATCTTCATTAAAAATTTAAAAACATTAAACACCAAATACAGTTAAAATATTTAAAAAACAGTTTTTATAATTAAAATTACAGTTTCTACGCAAAAACAAGCGATTCGGCAAAAAGTAGATATTTTCGGTGCACAAAACTAAAAGTTTTCTTTTGGTCCCACTCGGCAAAAAGACACAGAAGGTGCAGAAAGAATTAATTCACTATTCTGCTGAGTTTCAAATGTAAACACATATGGCTGCTATAGAAAAAAGTTAGGCTTAGTCGCAATTGAACAACTTTTAAATTAAGATACAATAACGCACCGATTAAATATTAATTTAGAAGTCAAACAACAAAAATCAGCGTTATATTTTCAAATTTTCACAGGGCTAGTTTCAATGGTTTTACCGAACCATCGTCCTCAGCTGCAAAAGAGCAATAAATTTAGTATTGTTGTAATGAGTCAATGCTTTAAACTTAAAAGTGTAACCTTGTAACAACTGAGAAACTGAGATGAACTGAGATGATTCGACTATGAAAGCCGCATATAAGCATAAAAAGAGATATGCGCTTTTGCAGCTTCTTTGTTTGACTTCTAAATTTTAAATTGTTGATAATTTCACAAATATTGCATGCAGATTAACTATGGCGTAAAAGCTTTAACCGGAAGATAAGAACAACATAATTAAATCATTTTTAAAGCAAAAAATGCACAATTTACCAACATATAAGAATAAAAAAACTGAGCTTATTGAGCCGAGTAACAGTGTGGGCATATATATATATATATATATATATATATATATATATATTATATACACGTTTGGTGCTGCCGACTGCAACCAAAAAGTGAGGTCCACAATTACATGTTATAGCAGTCGTATATACAAAATTTCAACGTTCTGAGGCTACGCGCTTTTAAGTTATGAGAGATACATACAGACGCCACGGAAAAAATCTCTTTTGAATCCATTTTAAATCAGTTTTATACTTCGTTTGTGGAAAAAGAGTCAATTCTTTATTCTGTCCTTATGTACAAATGTTACGCAAAAACGTCGTTAATTTACATTCGATAGCGGTCGAAATGGATATTTTCATTGAAATATGGTACCCGGAATTTTTCGTGATTACAATATTTCGTGCAAGGAAGTAAAAAGTTCATTCGTTCAATAATTACGAGTTCAACAAAATTTACATATTACAAACTCACACACAGAATTCTTTTAAAAAATATATTCTTATAAATTTGATTAAAAATAGGAGGAAAATCTAAGATTCCATACAATATATTTTAAAATGAAATAAAATTTAGAAAGGAATAACATTTATTAGAATTAAAAATACATTTAGTATTGTTGTAATGAGTCAATGCTTTAAACTTCAAAGTGTAACTCTGTAACCACTGAGATGAACTGTATACTACTGATACGCTTCGACTATGAAAGCCGCATATAAGCATAAAAAGAAATATTTCTTTAAAATCGATAACATTTAAACTTAAACAAAAACAATCCGCGTTAATTATTGTAATACCTAATCTGTTACTCCTAATGTGTTTAATACCTCTCATATTTCAGAGTCAGCTCAACATGATGGATATTCTTATCTGTTAATGGACTTCTTATCTATTAATGTAATTCGTATGTTATGATACTCAATTACTACTCATTTCCACTTGACTTTCTCCTATCTGCCTTATCTATGTAAGGTAATAAATCTTTGAAAATTAAATTTATTTGCACTCGTTAGTCATTAACATCCTATGATATTCCGGTATTATTTTTCATCTATTAACTGTTATTTTGTTTTTCTGTTAGGGAGTTTACGGGTCGTTCACCGGCTTATGGGGGACCGGTTCATCCGTCGTCGAGAGAGATAGACGGTAGCCTCTCAGATACAGCAGTGGGTTTGGCCACGGAATCGAAAGCAATGATCCGTCGTTCCACTCCGACAGAGAATAGTTATGCCAAGAGAAGCCCTCATCTTTCGAAGAAGAGCAGCAGCACCTCGCAACTCAGCGTAACAGGTGAATGGCTTTTCCTTCGAACTTCACTTTTTGTTTCCATTTCCTTAGTTTGCTTTGCTTTTTATTTATTTTTAAAGGAAGCTCAAACAATATTAGGTAGAAAGAAACATCCCAAAATATTCCCCATAGTAAATTAATACCTGTAGATAGAAGTAACAAAAATTCTTTCCCTCAGTAGGATAGAAATGTCAATTACCACTGCGCATAAAAGTCTCCTTTTCCATATTTATACATATGGCCTGATGTAATCTCAATTTTTAAATGCATTTCAATATATTCTCTGAACGACAGGTTTCATAAAACCACTGAACACCGGCAGTCACACTTAGTTCGAAATCCCAGAAAAAGGATTGGCTTTTTCCATGCGCAATGTAAATATGAGGCAGTGTCCTTCACGAAGGTATCCCTCCTTAGTCAGATATTCCTCATGTGCTTTTTCAGTTTAAACATGCTTTTCCATCAAAGTATTCATCTTCAGCTAAGAACTGGTAGTTTTTAAAATACGTAGAAGGGTAAATATACTTAGAGGGATTTTTACTTCAGATTGTGTTTATTCATTATACATTTGTTCCGTATAATAGTTTTCACGTAAATGTAATCACTTGGAGTAAAAAGCTTGTGAGATTTCTTGCAATGTGCATTCCATTCAAAATAGTCTCTAAAAAACAACGCTTTAAATTAAATTGCTTCCCATTTCTTTTTAACTTTTCCTGTGGCTATAAAAATAGCTATAATTTTTTATTTCTGTAAAAATTTATAATTAAAGTATTAAAGAATTTTAAGTATTCTTCTCAACAAGTGAAGTTTTAATTAAAATTGTGCATTATTCATTGAGAAAATTTCTTGCTTAATTTTTAAGATATGTGTAAAAGATCAAACATTACTTAAGTTGTTAATGCTAAGTAGCGTTATAGAAATTCAGAATTTTAAAATTTACCTTTCTCAAAAGTAGTGCATTTTACGCTACGGAATGTTCAAATTTTAAAGCAACGTTTCATTTATTCTGAAAGAAAATTATACCTGAAACATAATTAGTAAAAAGCGTAAATAACTTTTGTATATTTTCTCCGCTCAACACCTGATATATTTGATTTAGACATTAATATATACATTTCATTTTTAAGCTTATTACATGAGAATACTTAAATCTTTTAGTGAAAGAAGTTTAATCAATCAAATTAAAACTTCGCTCTTTAACTAATGTAAACAAATAGAAATATGGTAACAATAAAATTGTATTTTATTAACTAAATTAATTGCGGTTTTATAAAGTGCTATCTACTTTTCTTACCTTTCACGTTTTTATTAACTTCTGCTCATTGGTAGGGGAATTTCTTGAAAGAATGTTTGTCTTAATGTTCTGTTTTTTCTCATGTGTGACTTAAATATGGAACCTGTTTCCTTTGTAAAGATTTCTAAGAAGACAAACTTTCCTTTAGATAGCTTAGTGTGCTTTTCCATATTTAAATAATGAAATGCAGTACAAATGTGATCTACTTCTAGTGTGCTTCCATCCATTCTATACTTTGAATAAAAGTCATAGTTTAATTAAATATGAAAACAAACTTTCACTCTAAGTACTGGTTTTTCGACATCAGCAAATATTTCAGCAGAATATCTGATTTGGTTCGAGATTGTTTTACTCAAAATAAACATAAAATAGATTGGCAGTGCGATTAACGATTGACGTGTGCTGATACCCTCCCATGACACCATTGTGAATTTCACTGTTCTTTTAAAATGAGTAAATACTGTGATTCTTTATAATCATATGTTGGTCTTGAGATATTAATCTTATAGATGAAACGAATTTGCTAAAATATTTTGGATGTAAAGTTTGAGGAACAATCTTGAGTTACAACCAGTCTTGTCTAAAAAAAAAGCTGATATTTCATTAAATAATTTACTTTCATGATTCAGTTCTTCTTTGGGAGTTAAAATCCTTGGACTGATTTCTATAACAGCTATACTTTTCATGGCGTTAAATTAGTGGAATTTTATGTTACTTCAAAATGCCAGAGACGCGTAGCTCATTTTCTTTCATTTTATAAACCTTTCTGCATTAGAGAATCATATTTTTTTCAAACTACGATTGATTTTCTAATGGGTTAAAAGTATAAGTAATAAATTTATGTGTTTTTATGGTCTTTTATACTTCTTATTCTGAAATTATATTTAAAATAGTTAAACTGTATTACATTTCTCATAGCAAGTTCACCATCCTTCTTTTTATTTTGTATAAACTTCTCATCTGGCTGTATTAATTGAACATACTACTATTCATTACGATGATTTTTATTACTCTTATTCTTTTTAATGCTTTTGTAAAGTTTTTACAAGGCGTATCCTGTAAACATACGTCTGAATACTTCAGAAATTTTGAATTATACATAATGTTCAAACGCTTAGTTTTGGCGTAATTTAGGAGAAATCTTTCTTACTAATAAAAATAGTGCATGAAAATTAGAAAACACAATGATAACAATGGATATATGACAATAATTTATAATCATAAAACACGAGCTTATTTAACACTCGGAAAAGTGAAACTGTTAATTTTTTTTATAAAATGTACATTTCTACATCATTTAGCATTAAAGGAAAAATAATAACAGCTAATGTAACATAACTTTTAGTCGTGGACTAATAACTTGTGGAAGTTAAGCAAGGCTGTGAGGGAAATTATTCTATTTTCATATTATTTAAGACACTATATTCTTTGTTTCTTGCCGTGAGTATCTAGTAACCTGAGACTACCACAGTGTAACTTGAAGAGTGTTAGATCTAGCGGTATATTATCAAACGGATATTTTATACGAATAATTATCAAATTATTATTACATTTATACGGATATTTATGCAGATTTATATTACATATGGATAATTATCAAATTATGTGAATGTAAATTTTTCATTCTTAAGTTTTCAACTACAAATTATAGAAACACAAAACAGTAAACAAAATCAGCAGAAAATTAAAATTTCAATTTCAGAAACACGAAGGATATAACTACTACTTTAGAAAAAACAGTGTGGCTTAATTGTTCAATTCATTGTTTTGTCAAGTTTTATACGAATTACTTTTCATTTCGAAAACGATTACAGATTTTTATTTAAACACAATAAATATATCGTTGAATAATAATGTTAAATCATGTTAAACATCCCAAAAAATGAAATAAGTAGAGAAACAAACTTAGGTTTTCCTGTCAAATGCAATATTAAAATTTGAATCATTAATTTTAAGGTAAGTTTTAGTATCTCGAACTTTAAAACAATATTAAGTCCACAGCTAAATTAATTCACAAATTCAGCAGTAGTTATATCTTCGCTTCAATAATTCATGCATGATTCTTGGAAATAATAGTTATATTTTGTACTACTGTAGAGTATATTTAAGCTAAATACTCATTCTACCCCTCCAAATCGCGAGCATGGAAAAATCCTATCCGATCATTCACCAGAATAGAACACCTTCCCACTCTGCACTCTGTGGTAAAGCAGGCAGGTTGTTGCGAACATTTATTTCCAAGGATAGTTGACAAAATGGACCCACTCCTTAGCATTCGTGAACACTTTTGGGGTCCGAACTGCTACTGGTTTGGAATTAAATAAAACCATTGACTTAGAGTGATAAAATTCAGTCTTCTTTACCTAAAATAAAGAGTCGCTGCAACGACTGCAAACGATATTTCAGGATGTTATTAACTCAATGAAAACCAACGCTGAAAATCGTCTCGATGTATGACATGCGCGCATTTAATCACACACACGTGGAAGCATTGCAGTATTTTTCAAATTCTAGCTATTTCCGTACTTTTATTAATTGCGATAAAAAAATAAACTTTTGAGCATATTCCATTAACACGTGAACTACTACTGAGTCCTACTATTGTTATTCGTAAGACTATCCTACAGTTTTTAGTAAGAGCTTGTGTTCTTACGATACGTTATTGGTGGAAACTATTGACTGTCCACTTTATTCAACAATTACCGAATTCAAATTCCAGTAGGCTAATTGTTTATTATAATTCAGAATGCATTTAAACGGGTCCTGTTCTTAGCCAACGCATGCGAAGACCAAACCAACGGATTACTTAGAAAACTATTTATGGTCTTAGTCTGGAAATGATTCCCTTGGCATTTTAAAATTAAATTTTACAGCATAAACTTGCAATGTTTGAAGTTCAATATTTTGAAACTCCCAATTTTAAATCTAACAAAAATTATCTCTCTGTCGTGTATTTTATACCTGCGAAGAATAACCTTAACTGCAGTGAAACTTAAAATGCGTTGTAAGAAACTACACGTTTATATAAAAATAATAATATTCGGCAGTTAAATTTCTCTTGTATAAAAGAAGTTTGAAATCTGTAAATTCCAGGTTAACACTTCAAGAACTGTGCATGTATACATGGGAGTGTTAAAAGGATTTTTCGCCCATAATGCACAGGAAAATGGCCTTTTAATTTAAATACGGTTACCCTAGCAGAACTTAAGTTTAAAAAATTGGTTTTGCTGGCTTTTTTTTCTTTTTTATCAATTTTCGAGTCCGTACATACCAATGTCTCTGAGGGTAACCTGTGTCTCACAGTGTACGATTCCCACCCAAAGGGCACAAGAAGCGGCTCATCTTCCGGCGAAGGAATGGCTCCTCATCCTCATTCGTGGTGCAGCGCAGTGAAGAAATTCTACCTGACGTCCGGGCGGGTAGCAGTATTTCGTCCGATGGCAGCATAAGTGGAGACAGTCTTACGTAAGTGCCCCATTCCGAGACCGTCCTGTCAGCCGTCTCTATGATCCAACCCCTGGGTAACAGTTCTAAAGGCCCCCAAACTAAGTGCAATATGTGACTCGTGAAAGATAAGAGAGAGAAAATATTCGAAGACCTCACATAGATATAGTGCCATTTTCTGTAATATCTTTCTTGTAAATAGGCTAATTTTCATTTTTAGAATACTAGCATAGATGTCAATGTTTTTTCAATTACAAATAATCACAGATAATATAAAACTATTCCTGCATGTAATAATTATAAAAAATGTTGTTGGCCAACATTAGAAAATTTATGTAGCATATTTTCAAAAAAAAAAAAAAGGTTTGAAAAGTATTTTTTGAACATTTTTGTTTTTACTTATACGTATCAGTTTATTTCTGACATATTTAAACGTATATAAAATAATATATATTTTTTCCACTAAAATAATTCATTCTTCACAAAAAATTTGTAAAATAAAACGGAATTTTTAAAATTAAAGTTTTATAAAATTCCATTCGCGTACGTTTATTAAGTCTCTCTGAAGAAAATGAGAAAGACAGCCGTAGAATAAAATAATGTAATAATGAAAAAATAGCAAATAAATGCATATGTAATTATTAACAATTAATTTTTAATTATAAATTAGTTAAAAATTTCAGATAAATGTATCTATATCTATCTATTTATCTATATCTATATCTATAGATATAGATATAGATATATATGTGTGTGTATATATCATTATGTCGTAAAACTAATAAATTTTAAAAAATTAACCAAAAAATATCTCTTGACCTTTTATTGAGCCATGATGCAGCAATGTGTATGGAGAAAAGCATCCTTATATTATGGTAACATGTGAATTGTCTCAATTATAATACACACAGACTACATTCTCTTATAATACTGTCTTCAACCACTGTATATTTTCTACATTTCCTAAGCAAGTAGTCTATCGCAATACACTAGCACTTCCATCTTTAAGACCGCAATATGGTACCATATCTCAAATGAATGTTAAAGGGATCCATGTAAATTTCAGATAATGCATCCCTTTATTTATTTATTTATTTATTTTTTACTTTTAAACTGCTGTTTGAAATAAATAGCTACATAAGAAGACAAATATTGTTTATCGAATTTATATTGCCTCTTATAAATAACTATAAAGTTTTTTTAATTGACATATTCCCGTATTAGCTTGACAGGAAAGTTTACGAATCTTGGGATTTAATACGAATCTTGAGATAAGCAATTTTTGGTATCAGTTGCCACAGGTGGTGGATTGTGGAGACGAGAAAGGCCTGCCTTCACTCCTCAGCCTTAGCACCAACTTGGGTGATGAAGGAGATAAGGCAGGGTTAAAAAAAGGGCGGCTTCGAACAGGGGCTGATCGGATCGAAGGGGGTGCCTGGCTGACCAGCCTTCTTATCTTCTTACAGGCGGTGAGGAGGCCTCCGGATCTACACCCTCATCGACCGGCACGGCCAGGAGCAGAGGTCAATCGTAAGTACTTCCACAAGGATGCAGCTCAACTTTACATATAACCTCATTGTCTTCCTGTTACTCCCGTGACGTGAACCTGCTTTCGTAATAGCACGTTTTTTCGGGCTGGGAGGTTGGTTTTCTCTTTGTCTCTCCTTGCACGTGCCTGGGTGTGCGGAGCCTCCCTCCTCTCTATCCATGTATTCTCTTTCAAGCATGCACCTCCCTCGCTCCGATGCCTCGTTGTTTCGAACGCCGTTACATTCATTGGAATCATCCTTTGATCCCGTTTCCTTTCCTTTTTAAACTGAAATAATGCTACGCCTCACTATTATAATTGTCATGCAATTACTGTATATCCTTCAGTACTTTAATTAAGTAACACAGCTGAGTGTAAAAGGAGATAATTTGGAACTGTATATAACAGGCTTAATCCTAATGAAATTGTAAATGTTTTTTAATTTGGAGCTTGGCTCAATATCTAGTTTACTCACAAAAAAAATTAAGACTAAGCTAGTTTTCTTTCGAGTTCCAGGCTAGCAGTTTCTAGCAAGCCAGCAAAGAAGAAAACTAGAAAACTTCTCGAGGATTCATTACGAAGCATTTATGCAATTTACTTCATCTATAAGCCTGTTTGATGCTGCAGAGCCCGCTTTGTATTTGTTACTGAGCTGTGATGCTTAAAATTAATTACTTCTAACGACTTTGCATTCTTACCTATTTGTTAAACGCAAAACAAAACCTAATCAAATGATATCATCATTATGCGCACGCAAACTTTCATATTTGGCATGCATATTTGCACCATTTTTAATTCCTTTTATCACTCAAATAATAAAAATTTACCTTTGAACGGACCAAAATTAAAATTCTGAAGAGCTCTGATGCATGTTTTGGCATTTCGTTGTTAATAAGTAATTCTTACATATGTTGATCTAACAAGGTAAAAAAAAATCAACGAAAGAAAGTACTTTTACTTTCTCTTAACTTCAAAAAAATAAATGAAATTTAATTAAAAAAACATGCATTTCGTTTTCGAGAATTATTTTAACTAAACAATGTTTAAGAAACATTACTGTACATTGCATGATGTATATACATGTATTTAATGTACAATGAATACGCATATGAATTTGACTAGGAAACTTTCTGATGTGATTCTTATAAAAGTATCAAACACTATCTTAAAAATGTGGATATAGACACTGAACTGTTTTTCAAAATGTTTTAATAATAGAAGTTATTTTCTTCAGAATTTAGACGACAATCTTTAGTAGCTAGGTAGTCATAACAGTACGGCAATTTATTATAGGACATTCATGCGTTTTGCTGCATCTTACTGTGCTGAACATGTTTCATTCCTGCCCTTTACAGATGGGGACCTCGCCTACCCCCGGAGGTCGGAGAAGCTTCGAGTTTCGTGGAAGGCCTAGGACCGGGGCAGTTGGTGGGAAGGCAAGCACTGGCCTCTCCCTCCCTGGGTGACGTCCAGCTAGGTATCTGTGAACGCAAGAACCGCCTTGAAGTGGAAGTCATACGGGCAAGAGGGTTGCAGGCAAAGCTGGGCTCCAAGAGCAGTCTTCCAGGTAAGCACACTTGCATTTTACTTTCACAATATTCCAATCACATAGAAAAATTGTGCTAAATGGATATCATTCTCTAATTTTGGAACAACCCAAGTGAGGAAAGTTCAGATTTACCAATCGCAAATATTGGGTAACACAAACGTACTTTAGCGTATAGTGTCTTTGCGGCATAGGCACACTTAAAATACTATCAAGCCAAAAGTTCTCGCAAGATATTGAGGGTAGAGCAAGAGGAGCGGCAGACCCTCAGATCCGTTTCACCCCATCAAAATTGGAAGGGAGCTTTCCCTGAATATAAAATTAGTTGTTCCCTGTGATGCACCTGAACAAGATTTCGATGATGAATTCAGCTACTTCTGCGAATGCTTAGCAAGCAAAGTGTTTGGCCATTCAAGGGGGAAGGTCTAAAAATGTATTTTAAGAACAACCAGCTATTCCAAAAACACAATATCAGAAGATACTTCTTCGTATCTCTGTACTTAACTGCAAAAAATCATCTGTTTTTCATACTTCGCTGTATTCAGATATATTCATTCCGCCTTTTACTCACACTATAGTCATCAATTTATTTTATATCCGTTAAATTTCCTTCTGCTCTAGCAATTCCTATGGTTTTATTTTTCTTCTTTATTCTGCAAATATCTTTCTCAAATTAAACTGTAAACCCTTTCTTTCTAATTTTTCGTACGGATATCAATCCTCCTTCTAGGTCAGGAACGTACAGAACATCCACGAGTATTCTTACTTCTATTTCGTAAGTATCCTTGTCCGTTACCTTTGGACTTCATCTGAGTGCCGTTAGCAATTGTTATTTGCTCAGTTTTGCTTCTATCCAATTTAGTGAAAAAGTTTATGTTATCGGTCATGTGACAAGTAGCTCCTGAATCAATTAACCAGTTTGAAGTTTGAAATTTTCTTTATCTGGTGACTTCGAACGTGTAATTCTCAGTCTTCTCAAGATTCTTATTTTAGTTTTCATCTTTGTGTGCATCCTCGTTTACCGCAACTTTCGTTTTCTGTTTACTTTCATAATTTCCTTTATTCGTTTGCTTTTCATTCTTGAAGAATGAATTGCTTTCGTTTTTTTTTATTATTATTTTTATTTAAGAATTTTCATTCCTTTTCTAAGTGTCCTAATTTTTTGCAATAACTGCATTTTCGATGATTGAAATGCTTGAATTTTGCGTTAAAATTCGTTTTGAAGGCAGTTGTTTCTTCTGTTCGTGTGCCTTCTTTACTTCTCAGGAATTCGTCGATGAGTTTCGTTTTTACGTATTCCAACGTTAGTTCTTCTTCTGGGCGTGCTTCTAAAGCTGTAACAAGATTTTCGTAGCTTTTTGGTAAGCCGCTTAGTAAGAGTGCTGCAATGTGACTGTCCTTAATTTCTTCCCCGATTCCTCGCAGTTCGTCTACGATTTCAAGCATTTTGTTGACGTGCTCTTCGAGTTTGTATTCGTTTTCTGCTTTTAACGTATACAGCTTTCTGAGAAGGTAAAGTTTACTAGAAAGATTCTTTCTTTCATGTATCTTCTTTAATTCGTTCCATATCTCTTTAGCAGTCGTTTTATTTCTTATGTGTACGATTTGGTTGTCTTCTACGAGTAAACTAATGGTAGCTTGTGCTTGTTTGTCTCGTTCTGTCCATTCGGCGTTTATTTCTTTTGGTGTGTCATGTGCGATTAAATCCCATAAATTTTCCTCTTTCAGGATCATTTCAAGTTTGTATTTCCATACTTGATAGTTGTTATTGTTCAGTTTCATGATCGAATATTGATTTTCGCAGCTTGCAGCCAGTTCTGTTTCTGTATTTCGAATGCGCAGTACACAACTATGTAGTTTTGTTTCGCTTTTGAAGACATACTTGGTTTTTCCTTTTTCGGATTATCCAGCGGTAATTTACGGCAGACTATCTTTTCTGTTTGTATTTTTATCCTTGATAGCTTATCTCGATATATTTTATACGTTTAGTTGAAGTAAACATGCGCTCAGTCTCATAATCTTGCGTGGTTCATTTGTTTACTATTGCGATTTCGCTAATTCGAGGCGAGCAGATGAATAAAAAATAATTAAAATTCTTACCTTGATAAAGCTTAATCCAAGCTGCAGATGTAAAGAACACGATCATTATTATTAGCACACACAAAATAACACATGTATTAGGTATTAGAAGAAAAAACATCTAGCGATGATTATAAGCGTAGTTTACTGTCCATTGCATAACGCGAGAATGAGTCATACAAGGAGAGAATGTTTCTCCTTTTTGGATCAAGTCCAATTCCTGTTAGCGGAAGTGAGGAGGAAATTAACGTCGGAGAGTGCAGCTTCATCGCTGTCGTTATCAGTTCCTCCGCAATACTGAGTAGTGACGATGAACAAATTTACTAAAATAAAGTTGCGTTAAATTTAAATGTGTAATATTGTAATAATGTGTGTTGTACATACGTATATATTTTTAATAAAAAAATTAAGTTGCTTATGTAGAAACATTACACAACACGGCATCTTACACAACACGGCAATTTGTTTTACACAATTGTTTTACACAACACGGCAATTTCTAGAAACCTATCTACCGTGTTAAACAAGGGTTAAGTATATTTTTAAATTGAGTTTAATGCAAAAAGTATCACGGTTTGTCTATTAAAACCCATGGAACTTCGAATGAAACATAAAGAGCGCACATGAAAATGGCGACTTTGCTTGACTGAAGAAGCGTTATGAGATATTTGCCAGAAAGGTACACTTCTTGCTTGTTGACCTTTGTGTCAGTTTGCCCTAATGACTTCCTAATAGCTTCAGGGTTAATTTTTGTTGCAAACCGTTCTTCTAAATCTGCTACAAGTTTTGCAGCATTATATACTCATGTCCATAAATTAAGGATAATTCGGAGTCACGCGGAAATCGAACTCTAAAATGAATATACGACCTGTAAAATCACTACACACATCTTCAAGAATCATATGTAAATTTCAAGAAGTAACCAGATGACACCGATGGTACGTCACAATGACGAGAGTGTAAGAGTGATATATAAGGAATACACGCAAAGAAGTAAAATTGTTCGCAGGCGCTTTATAAGCATTTCAGTGTAATAACCGAATAATTATGACACAAAGGACGCATTTGGATGATTTTTTACGTGGTAGAATTATCGGCCGTCTGGAATGTGGGCGTACTCAACTAGAAGTATCAGACAAACTTGGAATTGCCCAGAGTGTCATCTCCAGGCTTTGGCAACGATTCCAAGATGATGGTAATGTGAGTAGACGTTAGAGCACAGGTCGCCCCAGAGTTACAACGCCGAATGAGGACCGGTATTTGGCAGTTACTGCCAAAAGGAACAGGCGGAGCACAACCTCAGACCTGTCTCGTCAGCCACTGGTATGACAATTTCAAGGCAGACCGTGTACAGACGCTTAGGGCAGATTGGTCTATATGCTCGTAGACCTGTCAGATGGTTCCACTTACTGCAACTCACTGTCGCCTGCGGTTAGCCTGGAGTAGAGAGCATGCATTGTGGACACCGCAACAGTGGGCTTGTGTGATGTTTTCCGACGAGTCCAGGTTTAGCTTGCAGTCTGATTCTCGCCGAACGTTCATATGGAGAGCTCCAGGTACCCGTTACCACCAAGAAAACATCACTGAACGACACCATTCCGGTGGTGCAGGAGTGCTCTTTTGGGGTGGAATTATTCTGGGTTCCAGAACTGACCTGCATGTTCAAATTGGAACCATGACAAGCCAAATCTATTGAGACGTCATTCTGGAACATTATGTAGTACGTCTTCAGAAGTCAAACAACAAAAATCAGCGTTATACCTACAAAATTTTCACAGGACTAGTTTCGATGGTTTTACCGAACCATGATGAAGATGATGGTTCGGTAAAACCATCGAAACTAGTCCTGTGAAAATTTTGTAGGTATAACGCTGATTTTTGTTGTTTGACTTCTGAATTGGTATTTGTTCGGCGTGTTATTGTGTCTTAATTATTATGTACGTCTGTTTCGGGGCGCCATAGGCGCACAATTTGTGTTTATGGATGACAACGCCCGTCTTCACCGTGCAAACGTCATAAGCGAATGCCTTCAATCGGAGGATATCACCCGTATGGACTGGCCAGCATTCTCACCGGACTTGAATCCAGTAGATCACGTGTGGGACATGCTTGGCCGACCAGTTGCAACCCGTCAACCTTCTCCTACATGTCTACCGGAACTTCGGAGAGCATTGCTTTTTGAGTGGTGTAATATCCCCCAAGATCAGATCGATAATTTGATACTCAGCATGCCTAGGTGTTGTACGGTCTGTATTGCATCGTCTGGGAGACATACAATGTATTAACAATCATACCAACCATATAATATTGGTTTTTTGTAAATAGGAGTTTTTTGTAATTTGCTCCAGGGAGAAAAAAATCGCTAATTTTTTTAATAATATCAAACATATAGCATCTTGTTTTGCTCTTTTCCTTTTGTTTAATAAATAAGCTTTACAAATAAGTCACATTGGTTTTGCTTCTAACTCTTCCTTTGCCTGATTTTGCATTATCCTTAATTTATGGACATGAGTGTATTTTCTGTCTTCTTTTATTTTTCGCATGATAAATCTCCTTGAATCCACGATTCCTTGGTATTAGCTCGGAATGCGGCCTAGACTATTTGAAGCATTTTCAATATTTCATGCAATTTCCGTCGTTTTACAGCACGAAAGGTAGTTGACTGCTTTACATCAAGTATTTTTTTTTTGAAATATTTGGAATACTTTTACTATTTTTAAAATTGTAAATATTTAAATTTCTAATCGAACTTGCAGTTAATTTGTACCATCTTACCACGTTCAGTTGTGAAATGAAAATGGTAATGTATTTTGCTGAACAAGTAATGATCATTTTTGTGAATAAATAATAAATAGACGATCATTCTTATGATATAGTGTTACGGATTTAGTATTTAGTTTGCTATTTTTAGTATAATTATAATTAAAATTATTTGATATCCCCGTGCGCACGAGACTTATTTTAAGCGAAAGCTACGCCGGAAAATTAAAAATACAAGAACACGCGCATTTAACATTTAATAAATAGGTATCTCGTAATTCTACTCTTTTGCTTTCCAGAAACCTCGAGAAAACAAATTACCAGAACCTTCTCGTGACTGATTAAAAAGCTTTAAAAAGCCAGAGAGAAACATGACAGGTCAGTTGTTTAGATAACTGTTGTTGATTGTATCGAATTCGCTGTGAGATCGAATTATCTTTCTCTGCGCTTTGGATGGCGCTCTATTTAAGGTTTAATATTTTAAAATATAACTACTGCCTGATATGCTATTGTACGTATATATGTGAGGAAAAATACAGCATTTTGTCATATTTCTTGTGATAGGTTAATAAATTTTATTAGCTTTTTATCGGACTTGAGCATTCAATCTATTACGAATCCGTACGCACACAACACTTTTTGGTGTCAGATGTGTAATTGAATGCCAATCTCAAGAGCGATGAATCTCAAGAACAATTAAGGAAATTACTGGCAGCCTTTGCTACGTTTAAAGAAGATATGAAAGCTCCCCAGCAATCCGTTAAAGGAGAAATGAAATCTAACAAGAATCCATTAAAAAAAAAAAAAAAAAAAAGATGGAAGCTGGTCAAGTAACTTTTAAAGCAGCGACGAGAGCTACACAAGAAAAGATTGAATCAGATCAAGAGGAAAGGTGTCCGCCGAAAACATCGCGGGGAAAACAACGCAAGGCGAAAACTTTGTGGTACAAAACATCGTGGGAGAAAAGAAAGCAAAGAGAAAACATCGCAGTTCTAAAACATCGTAGTATGAAATATCCTGTTGGAAAATAAAGCGGTTCAAAAACTTCGCATTTTTAAAAACATCGTCGTCGAAAATATAGTGGTAAAAAATAAAATAACCTACAAATCATCGCATGACGATAACATCGCACACATGCGTTTTCAGGTTAAATGCATGTTCGTATAATGATTTCGGAGCGCAAGAAGAGAAGAGGGATTCTTTTACTTCTATATTTCATATTTTTGAACGAACTGATAAGTTTTTCCTGAAAACATAAGAAGGAAACTTAAGCATTTAAAAATTGAATATGAGTAGAAAATTAATTCAACTAATTGAACTAAATAGAATTTTAAATTTACGTAGTTAATTAACAAAGGCCATAAAAAATTAACCTTTTTACTTCCTTGTACGAAGTAAAAAGGAAGTATTGTAATCGCGAAAAGTTTCAGGCAACATATTTCAACGAAAATATCCATTTTGACGACTTTCGAATGAAATTTAATGATGTTTTTGCGTGACATCTGTACGTAAGAACAGAATAAAATACTCTTTTCCTCCAAAAAAATTATAAAACTGCTTTAAAATGAATTCTGAAGAGAATTTTTCGTGGCGTCTGTACGAACGTATGTACCTACATACGTATCTCGCGTAACTCAAAAACGAGTAGCCTCAGAACGTTGAAATTTTGTATATAGGACTGCTATAACATGTAGATGTGCACCTCGTATTTTGGTTGCAATCGGCCTCATCAAGCGTATATAAATATATTTATATATATATATCCACTCTGTTACCCGGCTCAGTGATCTCAGTTTCTTTACTCTTATATGTTTGTAAATTGTACATTTTTTGCTTTAAAAATGATTGAATTATGTTGTTCTTATCTTCCGGTTAAGGTTTGTATGCCTTTAGTAAATCTGTATGCAATATTTTTAGAATTATCAACAATTTTATGGTTGTTTAAGTGCCGCTAAGCCTAATAATGTTTTTGATGGCGGCCATTGATTGCTTACATTTGAAACAGCGGGATAGTGGATTTGTTGCCAATCTAGAGAAACGTAGTTTCGCAACAACAAAGATAACGCCTTCATTTATTATTGCGAATTAAATCCTGCTTAATCCTTTCTGGAATTTTTTCGAGGAAATAAGTGTTTAAGATTTACTTCGTAATTTTTAATACAGATATTTTGACTTTTTATGTAGTTTTGCCTTGTCGCGAAGTGAGAACTGAATTAATTGAATGAGAAATACTCAATCGTCTGTGAAAAACTATTTCTTTTTTGTTTTGTTTGCTTAATTTTTTTATACATCGTTCTATATTTATTATAGTATTTGAATAGAACATGTGGCAAGGATTAGATAATTCTTTAAATGATATAAATTTTGTGCATTCTGAGTTATAATATGACGTGTGGAAAATTGCTAAAGCTATTAGAAGAAATAAAGATGAAATAAAACCTATTAATTACAATAATAAAATTCTAATTAATCCAAAAGATATTTCAAACGCTTTTGCCAAATCATACAAAAATCAATTAACTGTCAATCATTTTGTTAACGCTAATGATTCGGCAGTCATTGATGACGTGACTTGGCAGTTAGAAAGTTTCAAGAATCACACCAACCCACCTACCACACCCAGAGAGATTACAGAATTAATTCGAAAATTAAAACCAAGAAAAAGCTGCCGGTTATGACCAAATTACTAATAAAACCCTGCAAAATTTACCAAGAAAAGCCATCCTGCAACTATATTACATGTTTAATGCTTGCCTGCGTATAGGATTTCTTCCTAAACAATGGAAGCATGCGATAATCATTGTCTTGAAGAAACCTGGGGAAAATGGATCTTCCACTTCAGATTACAGACCCATCAGTTTACTTTCAGCTGTTGGCAAGCTGTTTGAAAGATTAGTCATCAATAGGCTCACTAAATTCGCTGAAGACAATAATATTAATAAGGAACATCAATTTGGATTTAGACATGGATTTAGCACCACCCAACAAGTTACAAGAATTACTGAAATCATCGGAGAAGCCTTTAATAAAAAAGAAACTTTTGCTGGCATCTTCTTTGATATTGAAAAAGCGTTTGATAAGGTTTGGCATCCAGGCCTCCTTATCAAACTTACCGGAAACAAATTTCCACCTGGATTAATCCTACTAATCTCAAGTTTTTTGGAAAAGAGAACTTTTCAAGTTAGTATTAAGAACGAGCTATCTAATATCAGTGTAATGAAAGCAGGTATCCCTCAGGGCTCGAATGTTTCACCTTTTCTTTTTAACATCTACATAAATGATCTTCCTAGCCACAAAGATGCCATTATCGCCTGCTATGCAGACGATACTGCAATTCTCAGCAAATCCATCAATCCGCAAAGAGGCATCCAAAACCTCCAAAATGCAATAGACTATATCTTCCCATGGTTTAACGTTTGGAAAATTAAAATTAATGAAAGCAAATCCACTACAATTTATTTCCAAAAGAACCCTTCCAGAAGACATCTCAACAATATCACAATTAATAATATCTCCATTCCAAATGAAAAATGTATCAAATATTTAGGCGTTTAACTCGATCAAAAACTAACCTTCAAAAACCATATTGAAAATATCTGTAAAAAAGCCAACCAAGCAATAGGCAGTATCTATGCACTCATAGGGAGAAATTCTAAACTTAGTCTCGCCACAAAAAGAGTTATTTATCTACAAGCTATCCGCCCGATTTTACTGTATGCTTCCCCAACGTGGGCTGCAATTGCAAGAACTCATCGCGAAAAATAACAAAGAATTCAAAACAAGGCCATCCGAATAATTACAAATGCGCCTTGGTTCGTACCAAACAGCACTCTTCACAATGACTTAAAAATTAAACCCACGGATTCTGAAATTCTAAAAGCTTCTCATAATTTTTGTATGAAATGTGACAGTCATCCTAAGAATATCATCAAAAAAGTAGGAAATTATGATTTCACAATTGAAACAACGCCACAAGAGGCCCCGCACTATTCACCATAATAGTCGGTGGTAATGTATATATTTTTATATATACATTTTATTTAGCCTACATTTTTAGCGATATATACATTCGCCTTCCGTAACTCTAAACATCTACTCTAATTATGTTCAACAGTTCTTACGCTCTAACTTTTTCGTATACGTTTCACAAATTGGACAATTATGCCACCTTGATATCAACATTTTCTCCATACACCATTCAGTCACGTTTTTTCATCCTTTTGTTTCAAATGATTAAAAACAAAAATCCAAATTCAGATATTCATCCGTACTGCAGGAAGGCACCGAGATCAGAAACACTCAGCAGTGATCAAAATGTCCTTCGAGTCAAAGAATTCTTTTCTGTATTTTGAGCAGTTACATATATAAATACTAATAATCTATAAACATCTATAACATCTATAAACTTATTCAATATTTTCAATCGTTTGGTAAATCTTAATAATGCATTTTTTAGGGCTAACTTGTTGTATTAAATCTTAATAATAGCATACAACACACAATAAACTAGATTTATTTATAATTAAAAAATTCTCGGGCCGTAATAGTATAAACTTAGCATTGCATCTCAGCTAAAATATTATTTAAGTTTCTTTCACATATGAAGCTAAAGAGGCATAGCCAATATTACGTCATTAAAAGGCGTATCTAAGACATGTAAATAACGTCTTCATTTGTGCAGCTGTTCTAGGATTGATTCAGAAAACGTAAAAAAGAATTAAGTGGTTAAAATAAAACACACAATCCGCCCAGTCGGAAAAGTGGTCAGGGAAGCTGAGTGCGATGCCGAAGGGCCTGGGTTCAGATCCCGGAGAAGGCATGGTTGTAAATGTCCATCCCTTCATAGGAAAGGCGATGGTGGCCCACCTATTAGGTGCCTCTATAATAAATAGACCACCACATCCGGCCTTGTATAGATTAATGAACTAGGACAATCCACATCAGTACGAAAACTTGTCGCATTTGCGTCCTTTTTGCCCCCTAAACATAAACTAAAAATATTTATAAAAACTATAATTCTAAAGAACCGGAAAATCTGAAAGCTTTCAGATCTTATATTACACTTGAAGGGACTTTTTTAACGTTTTGTGTGTTAGCATTATTTATTAAATATCATGTACTTCGCACTTAAACTACATAAAATTCAGTTCAACAGCAATACAGCAAAGTATTTAAAAGAAGCGTATATTTAGAGTTTTCGATAGACAGTCTCGCTCGCCGGAGGTTTAAAACGTTTTTTCCGTACAGTGTTGCCATTGCTTGCTTTGAAGTAGTTGAGTTTGTTAATCAGAAATTCGTTAAAGTTTTACATAATATGAAATAGATAATACAAATTCGAAATTCAAAATTCGAGCTTCCAGGTGACCATGTTCGAGTAGAGGATAACTTTATTCCAAATTTGATAGCTCTAAGTATCGTTGCTTTTTCGCAATGGGAAACATAAATGCATTCATGCAGATTCTTCATTGTTTAATTTCTTTAAATATAATACAGGGCGATATTATTTGGTGGCAACAATTTAAAAAGTGTTTCGCTGTTTTTAGTGAAACGCCCCAAAATGCCGTTTTGAGACTTGTAGCTCTTCTGAGCTACCCCTTTGGGCTAAAAATGTAATGTTACCAAACTGTGAAAAGTAAGGAAAATTACGTTTGCACAAAAGTTGAGTTGCTCGCGACTGTAATCTTTTGCATAAACGGTTAAAAGGTTACTTTCTAAAGGAATAGTAGCTCTTATATTTTATTTGGTAAATTAAAAGTAGTTTAATAATTAATAATAAATTTCTCGTTAACATAGTAATTAAGTTATTATTAATTAATAATTAACGACCTAAAACAAAATCATTAAATAATGACATCTTCTTAATAGAGGTGGAATTTGATGCTTCTTTTGCAACGATATGTAGCAAAATGTGATGAACTCTAATAAAATCAGTATATTCAAAAAAAATTCCGAAGTATTTATAATTATTTACAAAAAAAAAAAAAAAAAAAAAAAAATCCGATGTGTACACCACATAATTTTATTGCACAGAATATTAAATTATACGCATTTTTTCCTGCATTTCATTTAAACTTATTTCCTTGAATTTCATTAAAGATATTGTTGCGTGCGTACGGGTTCGTTACGAAATGAATGCACAAGTCCTATGAAAAATGAACAAAATTTTATTATTATCACAAAATGCTTAAATTCCCTCAGATATTCTTTCAATATTACAATATCTCACAGTAGTTATCTTTTAACTACTCAACCGTTCAACAGAAGTTAACTCAAAACAGCTAAAGAAAGCTAATCCGCGAGTTCGCTACAATCAAGTGCAGTTTTCTAAACAAACTCTTAAAACAACAACAAACTAACTAATAATCGAATTGAGAGGTTTTCCTCCTTTTTATACGATTTTAAATCGCGCGCGAGAATTTTCTGGAACTTTCTCGAAATTAAAAAGAGATATTTATTTATTAAGTGTTAAATACACGTGCTCTTGTATTTTTTACTTTCCGTCTTAGCTTTCCTTTAATATTCGTCCCGCGCTGCATTGCGCGGGGAATAAAACAATTTTATTTATAATTCTACTAACATTCGCTATTTAAATACGAAATCCGTAGCGCTGCCCTCTTCCCAAGGACTGCACGTCCCGGGCAGTACAATCCCTGGACAGGAAGCCAAACTTACAACTAAAGGCATAAATGCAATAATAAGCATTACATTACAATAACAAAACAAAACAAAACAAAACAAAACAAAAAAAAAAAACATGAACAATAAATGCAATCAAATACTAAATACAAATCAAATGCTACCAAATACTAAATACAAATGAAATAAAAGACACGTTTAGAAACAAAGAGGACCATGGTCTTACACTATTTACAATCATTTACACTACGTACTATGGCCATAGTAATGAGCTAACCTGTCGTAATGAACGACTTTAGGTTTAGAGTTCGAAGACTTACGGATCCCACCACGACGTCATTCAGCCTGTTTAGGACTGTGAACGGGTCATCCCAAGATGACTGTAATTTCGGACAAAGTCCTTTCCGTCGAGTCGGATTCCACAACCACACCTTGTCTTCTTCGTGGAATTGATGTTCAGTAGCTCTTGTGTCGTATCGGGTCTTCATCAAGATGACTCGCTCTCGTGCAGATTTGTGCATCACTTCAAATCGGGCCTGGAGATCTTGAATACATTCCTCAAGCGATGAAGGAGCATTCGGAGGGCGACCAAACAATAGATCACAAGGCACACGAAGGTCACGACCGAAGAGCATCGGTGATGGGGAATAGCCGGTAGTCTCGTGGACAGCACTGCGGTAGGCCAGTAAAAACAGTGGTAATTTTTTGTCCCAGTCCTGTTGGTTTCTGAAAATCACTAATGAGAAGTTATTAAGGATGGTTCGATTGAACCTCTCTAGCATGCCGTCTGACTGGGGATGTAATGGCGTCGTTTGGGTTTTGTCAATGCCGAGTAGTTTGCAGAGTTCTTTGATTACTGCCGACATAAAATTCCTTCTCTGATCGGAATGTAAATGAAGAGGCACTCCGAACCTGGAAATCCAGTGACGTATCATTACCTCAGCTACTGTGACAGCCTCCTGATCAGGAATAGGATACGCTTCAGGCCACTTGGTGAAGTAATCAATGACAACGAGTATGTATTTGTTGCCATCAGCAGTTCGTGGCAGAGGTCCTAAGATGTCAAAAAGCGATACGTTCAAAAGGCGCACCTACGTTGTAACGTTGCAGCTTGCCCCGGTTGCGTTTTCTCGGTCCTCTTCGACCTGCACAGGCATCCCAAGATCGGCACCACTTTTGCACGTCATCCTTTGCATTATTCCAGTAAAAGCGCTCACGAACTCTCTGTAAGATCTTCATTATTCCAAAGTGACCTCCTGTAGGGCTGTTATGTAGTTCTTTAACTCCTTCACATCCAATCCGCCCGACACGGCTCTACATTGAAACAACCATAACCGCCCGAAAACGGCCGAGATTGTAATCTTTTCTTCCCTTCCCATATTAAGGTATGCAATAGCAGGTGCACTTTCCCCAAATGCATTGTATCAGTTTATTGCAGACAGCTTGTTCTAAGAGGTTTTCTTTATCTTTTGGTTGATCGTGACATTTCGTTGTTGATTCTTTTGTGGTACAGTGTTCTTTTAAGCTTTAAACAGCAATAAAAGAGCAGTTTAAAAATTTAAGGATTATATTTATTTTTAAACAATTTATTCCTTCCTATAAAAATAACGGAAATATACAAAATCTCAGTCGTGATCATAACAAAGCCGGAAAGGCTTGTTGATCTGACCTTCAGAATAGTTTTATAAAGAACGGGGTCAAAGGCTAATGGAATCTTTGTTAGAAAGTACAAAGGATGTCATTGGAAATCTTCACACCTATTTTCTGCGCTAATGGACGGGGAGGGGAGGAAATTGCTGTGAAACTGGAAAAGTATTTCGGGCGGTTCGGGTATTTTGAGGATACATCTTAGCGAAGGGTCTGGATTTCAAAGAGTTAAGGACATCAGGAATCCGGGATCTTAGAAGTATCAGTTGCCATCGGAACGTCTTCCCATCATCCAATTCGAATTTCCGGTATAAGACGCCGTTTCGAATGTGAAGTGAATCCCAGAGTGCCCAGTATTGCTTTGTTGTGGTACTACAGATAGAAATGTCCTGCCAGGTAGGTTTTCTGTTTGATGACTCCATTAAATCAATTATGGGTTTAATGACGCGGTCTTCCAGCTGGTCTTTCCTGACTTCATCATCACTCCACGAGTCTCGATCAGCCGATGTTGATGTTGTAATTTGTCTTGCGACCGGAGTCAGCAGCTCGTATTTCGCTTCCACCCTGGAACAATATCGGCAGCTTTCTGGGCAAGGTCTTCTAGACAGGGCGTCGGCGTTCCCGTGTGATGATCTCTTACGATGACAGATAGTGATGTCATATTCTTGGAGTCTCTGTATCCACTTGGCTATTTGACCCTCAGGATTCTTGAAATTTAAAAGCCAGGCCAAGAGGCATGGTCCAGGAGGATGAATTTTCTGCCGTATAGATAATGATGGAAATGCTCTATGGCGAGCAACTCTTTCCTAGTGACACAGTAATTCCTCTTCGGTTTAGACAGACACTTGCTCCAGTAAGCTACTACACGTTCTCGGCCGTTTATTTCTTGGGACAAAACAGCACCGACATTTTCATTGCTCGCGTCCGTGTCGAGAATAAATGGTCTGTCCAGCTGAGGATACGTCATGATTGGAGCAGATGTTAAAGCTTCCTTTAAATTGTTAAATGCATCTTCTCATTCTTTTTTTACAAGAACCTTTGCTTGTTCTCTGTCTGCTTCTGAAAAGGTCTTGCGATGGAAGAAAAGTCCTTCACGAGTCTCCTATAGTAAGTGCAAAGCCCTAGGAAGCTTCTCAGCTGATGGACATTTTCGGGACGTTTCCAGGATTTAACGGCTGACATCTTTTCAGGATCCGTGCACACACCTTCTGCAGAGATGACATGTCCCAGGTAAGTCACTTCCTTTCGGAAGAATTTGCATTTAGCGGGACTCAGCTTCAGATTGGCTTCTTTCAGTTTCTGAACCACCTTTCTAAGATTTTCTATATGCTCTTCAAAACTCTTTCTGACGATGACGATATCGTCCAGGTATATCAGACAGGCTTTGTAGGAAAGACCTTTCAAAACAGTCTCCATAAGACGTTCGAATGTTGACGGCGCATTACACGGTCCAAACGGCATCACCTTGAATTGCCAAATCCCTTGTCCCGTAGTAAATGTTGTCTTTTTTCGGTCTTCAGGCTGTATTTCTACCTGCCAATACCCACTCTTTAAATCAAGTGTTGAGAACCACTTGCTTCCAGAAAGAGTGTCTAGAATGTCGTCAATTCTAGGAAGAGGTTAACTGTCTTTCTTCGTAACCTCATTCAACCGGCGATAGTCAACGCAAAATCTCGTTGAGCCGTCTTTCTTTTTAACGAGGACGATAGGAGATGCCCATGGACTTTCTGAAGGTTCGATAACATGCCCTTCTTCCATATCCTTTAAAAGTGTTCGTACCTCTTCCTGTTTAGCAAACGGTAGACGTCTTGAATGTTGCTTGATCGGGGGATGATCGCCGGTATCGATTTGATGTTGTGTCAAACTGGTTCGACCTACGTCAGAAGATGAGCGGGAGAAAACAACTTTAAGATTTTTAATGACGCGATCAGCAGCATTCCTCTCTTCATCGTTTAAATCCCCATTCTGCAATAACTCCGATGTAATGCTCTCTGAGGACACAGATTCCGGGGTGTTACTCTTTCTTTCAACGCTGGTTACTGGCTCAGCAAACTTTACCTTTCTTAATAACTCTCGCCCTCTCAGTAACATTGGCAACTCTCACCGGGATAACTGTTCTCGATAGGTCGACGAGTGTTGAGGCTACTAGTACTCCTTTCGGGCTATTACAGTTATTGGGATATTCTATGATCCCGTAGCGGAAATTTCTGTTTTCGGCTATGGATCCAGGAAGTAAAATTTCTGTTCTTGCCAGTATTGTGATATTGTCTTGTGCTATGATTTTATGTACAGATTTAACTTCTTCATCATTAATTCCAAATAACGATATGTCCTCAGAGGCAGAATGCAGTTTATTGTTTTTGAAGTCTAAGGAAAAATTATATTTCCTTAAAAAGTCCAGTCCGAGTATGCATGGATCTGTAATATCCGCCACATATGTGATGGTAGGCGGCACTTCCAAACGTGATATTCACGTTCATTTTCCCCTCGATGTCAATCTTCTCACCGGACACAGTCTGTATGGCAACGCAGCGCAGGGTGGCGTCCAGATAAGTTTGCTTTCCAGTTGCTGAGCCAAATCTTTTCGGATGATGGTAACACTGGCTCCTGTATCTATAGTCATATTGCAAGGGAACTCCATTAATATGTCCTATTACGAAAAGTCCATTACTGCCGCCTCTCACTGCAGAAATCTGAAGCGCTTTAAACTGGGGCTTTTCATTATCTGGCAACCTCCGCCCCGCGAGATGGCCACTAATTAGTTTCCCTGCTGCTTGCTAGGAGCGGACTTAACATCCGTGCCCTTTGGTATTCTGCAGTTCCGCCGTATGTGCCCTTCAGCTCCGCAGTTCCAACATTTTAAGGTCGGTTTCTTGTCATTGATAATTTTTCTCAATGCATTGAGTTCTCTGGTTATATCGTCTAGACGAACAATGACTTGATCCCTTGCTTGCTGAGCTGCCTCGAATTTCATGGCGTACACTAGAGCGCTTTTTAAATCTTTAACATCCGCCATTCGTAGAGCCTTCTGTATTTTGGAATCCCGGATGCCATCGATAAAATACTGCAGGGACAGGATTTCCTTCGCTTCTCTCGGGCACTCCGTAAAGGCGAGGTGGGACAGCCTTTCTACATCCGCAGCGAGCTCCTGGTGTGATTCTGTGGGCTTCTGTTGACGGGATTTTATTTGAAGCCTGCTCTAGTCTTTTAAACATTTCTCGCCAAAGTTCAGCTCCAATGCGCTGGATAGAGCTTCGAAGTCAAGTCTCTGGTTTTCGGGAAGAGTCTGCAGAATATCCGCTGCGTCTGCTCTCAGAGAAGCGGCGAGATGACAGGTTTTAGCTTGGGAATCCCATCCATTCGCATCCTCCACTATTGAAAACTGCCCCTTATAAACTTGCCAAGAGGTTTTCCCATCATATGTCGATAGCTTCAGAGATGGACGAGCAGGCATCGGTAAGAATTTAAAACTATCACTATTGCTCCCTACCGTCGCTACGAATTTCTTTAAAGTATCCACTTCTTTGGCTACTGCAGAAATCCTATCATCAGTTTGTTGTTCGATTTGGTGTTGGACGGCACACTCTTCCGTGAATTCGTTCCTCCAGAAACTCTCCCTTCTATTTGTTCTTTGAAGGAGGAGACTCTTTCTTCAATTTCTCCAACCTTACTTTCGACCGAGTCTATTTTACCTTCTATAGCCTCGAATTTGTTTTCTATTGCTCAGGTAATTTTTCTTTTCATTTCCTCTTGACCTGCTTCCATCTCATCTTTAACAGACATCATCTGGCCTTTAACGAATTTCTGTCCCGCTTTCATTTCTTCTTGGCCCGCTTTGATTTCTTCTTTAAACGAGGCAAATGCTGATATCAACTGTCTTAGTTGTTCTCCCATCGCTCTTGTTATTGGCATTCAGATCCCACTTCTGACACCAAAATTTGTTGCGTGAGTACGGGTTTGTTACGAAATGAATGCACAAGTCCTATGAAAAATGAACAAAAATTTATTATTATCACAAAATCCTTAAATTCCCTCAGATATTCTTTCAGTATTACAAATATCTCACAGTAGTTATTTTTTAACTACTCAACCGTTCAACAGAAGTTAATTCAAAACAGCTAAAGAAAGCTAATCCGCGAGTTCGCTACAATCAAGTGCAGTTTTCTAAACAAACTCTTAAAACAAAAACAAACTAACTAATAATCGAATTGAGATGTTTTCCTCTTTTTTATATGATTTTAAATCGCGCGCGAGAATTTTCTGGAACTTTCTCGAAATTAAAAAGAGATATTTATTTATTAAGTGTTAAATACACGTGCTCTTGTATTTTTAACTTTCCGGCTTAGCTTTCCTTTAATATTCGTCACGCGCTGCATTGCGCGGGGAATAAAACAATTTTATTTATAATTCTACTAACATTAGCTATTTAAATACGAAATCCGAATTCCTAAGTATTTATAATTATTCACAAAAAAAAAAAAAAAAAAAAAAATCTGATGTGTACACCACATAATTGCACAGAATATTAAATTATACACATTTTCTCCTGCATTTCATTTAAACTTATTTCCTCGAATTTCATTAAAGATATATTTCTCATTCAATTAATTCAGTTCTCACTTCGCGGCAAGGCAAAAATATATAAAACCTCAAAATATCTTCATTAAAAATTGAAAAATATTACACACCAAATACAGTTAAAACAATTTTTACAATTAAAATTAGAGTTTCTACGCGAAAACAAGCCATTTGGCCGGCGGGCAAAAAGGCAGATTTTTCGGTGGACAAAACTGAAAGTTTACTTTTGGTCCCGCTCCGCGAAAAGACACTGGAGATGCAGAAACTGACTTAATTCACTCTTCTGCTAAGTTTCAAATGTAAACAAATATGGCTGTTACGATAAAAAGGTAGGTTTAACCGCACTTAAACAACTTTTAAATTGTTGATAATTCTACAAATGTTGCATACAGATTAAATAAAGGCATAAAAACCTTAACCGGAAGATAAGAACAACATAAATCAATCATTTTTAAAGTAAAAAAGGCACAATTTACCAACATATAAGAATAAAAAGAACTGAGCTCACGGAGCCGAGTAACAGAGTGGGTATGTGTATGTATACATAATTTTGAGGCAGCCGATTGCAACCAAAAAGGGAATTGCAGAACTACATGTTATAGCAGTCCTATATACAAAATTTCAATGTTCTGAGGCTACTCGTTATTGAGTTACGCGAGGTACATACAAACATACATACGTATTACATACCCTATAAACGTCACGAGAAAATCTCTTCTGAATACATTTTATATCCTTTTTGCAACCCGTTTTGGGTAAAATAGTCCTTCATTCTGTCCTTACGTACAGATGTCGCGCAAAAACATCGTTAAATTGCATTCAATAGCGGTCAAAACGGATATTTTCTTTGAAATATGATACCCGAAAATTTTGGAAATTACAATACTTCCTTTACTTCGTATAAGGAAGTAAAAATGCATCGATTTCATTTATTTTAATGCAATTAATTCTTTTAAAATATATATTTTTCAGATATCATATTTGGTAAAAGTACAACTATTATATAATCGAATATTTCTTGTGATAGAAGCAGAAACGATTTTCAACTGCTGCCATTTCCAGAACTGGAAATAATTGCGCCGCTTAGTTTTTAAAAGATAAATAGAAGATTCATAGACCCAGAAGTGTAATGAAATTAAAAAAAAAAAAAAAAAAAACTCTTATGAAATTATTATTCCATCTAAATGATATTATGTGCAGACTTTCGCACTTATTTAATGCAGAGAAGGCATAATTATTCTAAAGGTAGCTATATGCTTTATTCGCTGGAGCTTCATGAGGTTTTTCAACATATATTTCCCGCAAGTTAAGTGGCAACAATTTCTGTTTTGCTAGAGTTAGGAAGTCGCGTTAGAAAAACAACTTAAGAAGTTATCTGTTGTAATCATGCATTGAGGATATCATGAACAAAATTATAGAGGGCAGTATAATTTCTTAATAAGTTTGATTTATGAATAATATCTACTTTGCAATTAAAAATATTTTTCAAGAGTTTGCAGTATTTAAAATTTACCGCAGTATGCTAATAATTGTTCAATTTATAATTCTGTGCTACGCACTAGATAAGTTATAACGATCAAAATGTAATAATTACCTTTATGCAATATTTATATTGATTTTAGTGTAGAAAACGGTGCCTCTTGGATACTAGCGCCAAACGTCGACCCTATAGTACCAGTTTCCTGGTAACCCAAAATCATCTCTCTTTTCCCAATATTATGGCAAACTTTTTTATTTTTATTTTTATTTATTTTATTTATTTATTTTTTTTACGTGTCAATGTATTTCTTAAGTTTAATTCACGTATTTTTAATTTTGGCCTTATTTTAAATTATTAGAATTTTAACTGTCGAATTTTAACTGCCGTTTGCGGATAAATAACGCCAACCAGCACCCAACTGTAAACTTTTATATTATGCGTTAAAGTTCTGGAAATGTTACTATTTGAATGCTGCTATTAAAAACTTTATCATAAAAAGCTTGATCACTATGGTAAAAGTTTTCGTGTGACCGCTTACGAGCAATACATGTCTTTCTATATTTTTTCCTTCTGTTTTCGCTTTTGTTCTAATTAATATTATTCTTCGTACTTTTACGTAACACTGAATTTGTATTTTCAGCTCCATATGTAAAAGTATATTTAATGGATGGCCGAAAATGCATCGCGAAACAAAAGACTGCAACCGCAAGAAAGACTTTGGATCCCCTGTATCAGCAACAGCTCGTTTTCCCGTATGACTGTCAAAACTGCTACTTGCAGGTAAGAATAACACATCGAAATAAAATTACGGCTTAATCCTAATATACGGTACAGACAGGATTGGCGACTTCTAGCGATGAGGAGCAGTAAGCGAATCATTTTAGTGTTGACGACAATTTTCAAAATCGCGCCGAAGCCGTACCGTATTAGGATTTTACCAAAACTACACGGTGTTTATAAAGTTCGGGACCTATTTTGATGTTTAATAACTTATAAAATAATAAAGATAGATTAAAATTAATTACATAAATGGTTAGATAGACTCAAAAAGTTTCATGACCCTTGTCAATGAACTTCCATGTGTGCCCCCTTCGTCGCACGGAGAATATCAAGTCGATATTCAATTTCACGCCAGGTACCGGAAAGCATGTCTGCATGCACAGAGGCTATTGCGGTTGTAATTCTGGCTTTTAGGTCATCAATGTTCGACACTCTCCTCCTGTAAACGTTTTCCTTTACAAATCTCCAAAGGAAAAAGTCCAGCGGCGTTATATCAGGTGATGTGGGTGGCCAAGGAATTGGACCTCCTCGCTAAATCCATCTTCCTGTAAAATGGTCATTCAAAGAATTACGAACGATGGTACCCCAATGAGGTGGTGCACCATCTTGTTGCAAAAAGACATGTGGCTAGTAGTGGAAATACGAAGTTTTCCAAAATGTCTAAGTATACGACTGATGAGACCACCTTTTCTGTAAAAAAGAAAGGCCCAGTGAATCGATTGTGCATTAGTCTACACCACACAATAACCTTTGGGGAATTCCTTTGTGCCTCACGGTATTTATGGGGGTTTTTCAGATCCCCATATGCGCACATTATGGCGATTAACAATGCCAGAAAGATGAAAGGATGGTTACGACGATATTACAGACGATATTTAGAAAAGTACAGATATTAAGACTGGAAAATGAAATTATCTGAAATTAACCATACGCGCAGACAATATTTACAAAAGTAAAGCTATTCAAATCTGAAAAGGATAATATATATAAGTTATTCCATCAATAAATGCCATAAGTTTGTTTATATCTTCATTATTTTATGAGTTATTAAACATCAAAATGGGTCCGGGACCTTATAAACACCCTGTACTTTTTCAAGTCTGCATAAATATTAACAGCAAATATCTTCCAGAAATTTTCTACGAACATCTTCATTAAGAACTATTCAGTAGCCTAAATTATGAAAAGATAATAAGAATGAACTTGGAAACAAGATAAATGTTCTGTTTTATTTATCATTCATAAAGAAATTTCTGTTAGCTGATCTTTAAATTAGAAACTTCTATGTAAATTCTATTAATAACTTTAATAGGACATTTTTAGACTGAAATAGTCGAGAGCCTCCAACAGCTAAAACTGTTCTGTAAGTTGCGAAAATTCGATTGTGGAATGAGTAAGTTAGTTTTAAGTAAAAATACCGAAGCTCAAGGCTAGGGTAATAAGTGCAGTATTAAAACAGAGCAATTGGACGGATATGAGTATTTTCTAGAATTAGATCTGATATCAACGGTTTGATTTCTCATAAAAATTTCATCCAATTAAATTATCTTTGCATAATGTTTGTATTTGATACTAAATTTTACTTTCTTTTGATATTTATACTCTTTTATTTTTTGTTATTAAAGCAAAAGTAGCTGATCTTAATATATTTTCCTTTCAAATGCGAATATTTTACCTTAAAATCAAATAATAATTGAGATCTTTATTATTATTAAATGCAAAAAATCAGTTTATTGTTATATAATTTGAAATGTCATAAAAGTCTAAGTAATTCCAGAAATTTATTTTCTTGTATTTACTTTATTCTGATAACAGAAATAAGTTAAAGTTTACAAATATAAAAGAATTTAAATTAAATTTTTAAATGCAACCTATATATATTATTTAGAAACAATTAGAACAGTCTAAATGATTTAATTCGACTTGAAGGTTGTGAGGTAACATTTCGCTTTGTTAAAAGGAAATCTACTGGAGGAGGGTGAAGTTTAAGGACTGGCTTATTTTCTTCAAATCTCTTTCCTTTTTTTCAGCTATGAGGTTATTCTATAAGTAACGCGATTTTTTAAAGTGAATCTTAATCCATGACTCCTAATCTAAAAAATATTTTTAACTCTATTATTTACTAGTTTCCAGCTTTAAGTTTTCAGTACTTCGGAAAAAGAAACACTGATTTATGTAGAAAACAAATAATTCTGTCTTCCAACATCATACAACGAATTCAAAATTTTGTATTAAAGTTGTTTTGATGGTTTTGAAAGAATAATCTAACGGAACTAGTTTAGTAGAACGTACTAGAGAGATAACTTCCTTTCCAAAATTTCTTAATTAATATTTGAAACGTCTTCTTTTGGGGGGGGCTGTGTGAAACTATACGTTGTTATAATGAAACATATTGCCATTCTATTACCCAATGCGAGTTGGGGTTTCATCATCTTGTTCTAATTGTGTCAATTATTTACAGTAAAGCTCTTTAGTACTTGTTTTATATTCAGGGAGCAGTTCATAGTAGATAATTTCTTCCATAATTTCTCAAACATGTAGCATTATTTGCTTTGTTTATAGACCTCCTACTGGTGCTTCAAATGATGTTTTGTCTTTATCTGTCATTTTCTTTTACAGTCTGTATTCCTTTAAAAACCCAGTTCCGTCGCCAGCGACAACTCATTCAAAGATGGCTCTTTTTTAACCTAGAGCTGTGAGGAGAGTAAACTTCTGTTACATTCACTGCATCTTTGTTTCAAATTCTTATCCGTCAACTCTTGCAGAACTCTCTTTGATACAGTTTAGAAATCCTTGTTGCAGCTTTCAAATACCGGTAGACGATATAATAGAGTGACTGTTCGCACAAAAATGTTAGATGAGTAAATCTAGCATGTTTGTTCAAAGCGGAAGATCTATTAATATTGTTGCGAGCTACAGGTTCGTTGATGTTCCTTTAAATAATGAGTCCAGATAAGGCGAAAGAAATGGATAATTTTTTAGGAAAATAACCTCAGCAAATAGCACAGCAGCAAAATGATAGCTGACAAATAACTCAGAACACAGATATTTAGCAATTTCTCACTACCACACGAAATAAACTGTTAAATTCTGCAAATGACTCTCAGGGTAAATCTTAACTCGTTGTTCAGCTTACAGCTGATTCGCAACCGATTCACGACTGAACTCCCTTACTCCAATTATCACTATTAGCCGATATTATCGAGTATTTTATTCGACGTGTTCGAGCTCTAGAAAATATAGCCTACATAGGCGCTAAACAATAAAAAGTCCTAATTAGAGTCCCGCATTGGGTGGGCCAGAGGGTGTGACTGTCTGTCACTTGAGCGTACCAAAGGCATTGCATTGGCTGAGATAGTTCCATGTCTTAGCCTGAAATTAAAGAAATATATAGAAAAGCAAGTCATGAAAACTGAAAAAATAGATTTAGATAATGCTGCTTATAATCGCAAAACAGAACGGAAGGTAAGCACAGTGTCCACCACAATACAACTTTGCATTCAGAAATGTTCTTAGTCTCTCATATGTATCACGTGACAAGGCAACTGCAAAAGCAAAGCACATGCAAGGAAAGTGCGAAATTGGCTTTCTCTCGAATTCTAATTAAGCTATTCTGACAATTCCAAAGCACTTAGAATAAAAACATCTACCATTCCATGCAACAAGCAAAGTGTTAAATAGGAGACATGTGGTCACAAATTAAATTAAACACAAAATAAACGATTAAATTACCATTCTAGGAACAATAAATAATTAAAATATATATAAATAAAAGAATACGAAACAAGTATTAAGCGGGGGGTATTCTGGCGACGGAAGTGACATCATAGAAAGGGGTCCTGTCAATTGCCTTCTTGGAATCATGTGACAACCGGATGCTATGACGTCGCCATGGACATAGATGTGTTTGAATGACTTTTTTTTTTTTTTAAATTTTGATTTTATTTTGTGGCGTAAATAAATTATGTGTAAATAGCGTTTCATTTTTATTTTGTGGCTTTTTTCATATTTATGAAGTTCTATTTTATGAGAACCACAATTTTGTTACTATTATTATTTTATTAATTTTTATATCAACGACCTCTTGAACCATGTGTTTGGAATGGCATCAATTTTAATTAATTTTCCTTTACTAGTTCTAATTTTTTAATATGTCATTATTTTTATTTTTTTTAAATTTGTCATCTATTTTTAATTGAGCATCTCATTATTTAACATTTATTTGTTTGTAATTGGTTTCATTATTTATTCTGATAACAGTAACTTTGCAATGAACATTAAAAAGCTGGGATCGAACTTCCAAACTCTCACATGGGAGGCGAACACGTTAAGAATTACACTAACAGAACTTCTTAGAAAAGAGCAGATTATAGCGCTGAATAGAAAAACAACCATGATGGTCACTGCCTGGGGAAAATGCTATCAGCGAATAAACGCCATCTCTATTCAAATTCCAGCTTGCCAACGAAAGCTTTCTATTTCAGGCAGGCGGAGTGTTTGTTTCTATTTTAAGTTTATTCTTTGCTGTTTTAATTGCAATACTTTTCCACTTTTTTTTTTTTTTTTATTATTATTTCTATTTTTATTTTACAAGCATACTTTTTCATTGTTTTCTTTTTCACTTTTTACTAAATTAAATTTATTATTTTTAATTTCGTATTTTTAGCTTTTTGCAAACGTAAATTTTATTTTTAATTTTGAAAATTAATCTTTCCATATTTTTATTTTACAAAAATAATATCTTTTGCACTGGTTCCCCTCCCCCCCCCCACTTTTTTCACTTAATTTTTTGTACGTTTATTTATTTATTTATTTATTTATTTTTATTTTTATTTTATTTTTTTTTAACTCACAAAAGTAAAATTTATTTTACGAGTCGTGACTTGTTTTTGAAAAAGTGACGTTTTAAGTTACCAGCTGGGATATACCGTTTGGCGTCGGTTGTATTATTTTTGGCCACTTTATCGCCTGCGCTGGCGAAAAGTACCCAAAAATTAAATGTTAGATACAATTTTTATCCAAATTAAAATTATAATTCATTTTAAGTTCATTATATAAAACTATGATTAAAATTAAACAATGCTATACAGGCTTTGTAAATAAGAAATTCTAGAGTTATAGAACTATTAAAACGTTGTTAGGAAAATTCTGTTCTTAACGGCTCCAGTAAGGGCACTTTTCTCAGAACTCAGTGTTAATGAAGTTAAGCTATTATAATTATAAACTATCATAATTTTAATAGCTTATAATTATTTCAAAACTCAGTGTTAATGAAGTTACGCTATTATAATTAGATAAGGCAGTTAATATGAGGAAAATACTATGTTAAAAAATGTTTTAATAAATGGACAAGCTGTTTGAGCAAAGGTCTATACTCTTCAAAGGAATCTGACACCTTAGTGATTTTAAAAAGAAAAAACGTTCTTTGCTGCTATATACAGCATGTACACAGAAATCCATACCAAGCCTTTATTTTTGCACCCATCGTACTTACTTCCAGCTGTGAAAATGCTTTAAATTTTGCAAATATTCATGCTTTGGCACGTAAAAGAAATCAGTTACAAAAAATCTAAAATGTGTTCAGATTTTACATTACACCCAAAGGAGCGTTTTTTTAACGTTTTGTGTGCTTCCTTTATTTATTAAATATCAAGTTCTTCGGACCTAAACCATAAAATTCAATTCAACAGCAATATCGCAAAATAATTTTTAAAATGAACATATCTTTAGAATGTCTGATACAAAGTCTCGCGTGCTGGAGATACTTTTTTTCCCGGTACAATATTGTCATTGCTCGCTTTGAAATCGTTGAGTTTGTTAATCAAAAATTCGTTAATCAAAAATCCATTTTATATTCTTTTTGCAACCCGTTTTGGGAAAAATAGTCCTAACGTACAGATATCACGCAGAAACATCGTTAAATTGCATTCAATAGTGGTCAAAACGGAAATTTTCGTCGAAATACGATACCCGAAAATTTTTGCGATTAAAATGCGAAATTTCAAAAATGCATCGATTTTATTTATTTTAATGCAATTAATTCTTTAGAGTTGCAAAATATGAACTCGATAATAAAACAAATTTCAAATTCCAAATCCGGGCTTCCAGATGCCCATATTCAATGGAAGATTACATTATTCAAAATTTGATGGCTCTCAGTACCGTTGTTTTATCACAATGCGAGAAGCATACATACATTTATGCAGATTCTTCATAATTTAATTTCTCTAAATATAACACGGGTTTAATATTTGGTGGCAGCAATTTGAAAAGTGAACCGAAATTTATAGTGAACCAACGCAAAATGCCAAAACGAAATGAATAGCCCTTCTGGGCTAACGTCCTTTGGGCTAAGAAATATTACGAAATCTAATTTTTTATAAGGTCTCTTCGGTTCTTATACTTATATTCAGGAATATTTTATACTCAATCTAAAAAATAAAAACAAAAATAGTAATAAATTTGACTTCCGTACGATAAAAATTAACTGAAATAATCAGTTTCAAAATTTGGGGTGTCTGACAGCATTTTTACTCTTCTTGAGGAGTAGTTTATTAAATAATTTGAATACTTATAATTTTTCTCCTTAAAGATAATTCAGTGATATTCCTTTGTGATTTCTAATAATTAACTTACTTTGTTTAAAAATTCTGTTATAATTACTATGCCGAAGGAATTTTCATACAAGTAATTCATAAGTTTCTAGGGTCTAAAAATACGTTATGGATGTTCCCAAGAAGTTTTATTGTTTTTGAATCATAACGAGATAATGATAAAAAAATCATTAAATTAGAAATATTTAACATTTTTAGTTTATACAAATGATTGTAAGAGTTGGCTATGTGCTAATACTAAAATCTGTCGGGATTTCTTAAAACACGAGTTCTGTAAGGTTCTATGGAAAAAAAAAAAAAAAAAAACTCTTGAAG
Organism: Stegodyphus dumicola; assembly: GCF_044657685.1. NCBI lineage: Eukaryota > Metazoa > Arthropoda > Arachnida > Araneae > Eresidae > Stegodyphus > Stegodyphus dumicola. The sequence continues at coordinate 153,549,317 of NC_140771.1, read as the reverse complement.
CAAAAATTCTATTAATCAACACTTTTGGGGATAATCTGCGTATTTAATTCTCATCTCTCTCACTATCAATACCAGGTATACAGCGGGGAAAAAAATGGGACAATTCTTATATCTCCCTTTTTACTGGGCCGATTCAAATTCAAATTGCGTTTTTCATGTCTAGGATATACAGGGTGTTTCATAGATCATGAGACAAACTTGGAGTGGTGGTGGAGCGTACTAAAACATGCATTTTTTTATAGGAATGTAGGGTCTAAAGTGATGGGTTAAGGCAGGAACGAGGAAAAAAAAAAAAAAGACACGAGAGGAAAATGTGTTGATGTACAAAATCAACGCAAAGTGCTTCTTTGTAGCAATACAGTATTCACAATAAATGTTCAAAATTGCGACCACCAGCAGTAATACATGCTTGGTAAAGTCGCAGAGGGAATTGACGAACATTTTGAAAAACGACAGGCATTTCGCGCACGCTTGCAGCTGCAATGGATAGTCGTGCAACGAGGTCCTCCGAGAGTCAACGGGAGTCTCGTAAATGATGCTCTTCAGATGGCCCCATAAAAATACTCCAAGCTGGATAAATCTGGCGAACGGAGTGGCCATCAAACGGGTCCACCACGGCCAATCCATCGGCCCGGAAATGTCCCATTTAAGTAATTTCGGACCCGCGCGTGGTTATGGGCTGGTGCACTATCATGCTGGAACCACATGCGATCACGAACGACAGCCGGAACATCCTGCAGCAATTCCGGTAGCACCTCTTGCAGAAAAATATAACATAAGCCTTGTACGTGCAGGTAAGAGGTATGGGCCTATGAGGTAGTCGTTAACAATACCTGCCCATACATTCACGGAGAAGCGGGTTTGGAATGCATGTGGACGTATGCCGTGTGGATTATGAGTTGCCCACATGTGCATGTTGTGGCTATTGAAGATGCTGTCCTATGAGAAAGTTGCCTCGTCCGTGAATAGCACATCCGATGGGAAATCCGCCAGCGCCGCACACTGCTGCAAGAACCAATGGCAGAAATGAACTCGAAGAGGGTAGTCTGTCTCTTGCAAGGCTTGGACTCTCTACAAATGCACCCATTTTCATGCAATACTCTCCAAACGGTGGAATGACTCAGCTCCAGACGACGTGCAATAGCTCTTCTACTTGTCTGAGTTGATTCATGGACAATGCTGAAGATGGATTCTTCAATGCGAGGTTGTCGTGCACTTCTTCTTCCACTCCTAGTGTCAGAAGTGGCTTCAAATGACCCGTTTTCACACAGAGACCGATGCAACCTCTCGAACATACATTGTGTGCTTCGGCATACGTCTGTTCGGAAACCGTTCCTGGTACAACCGTAGTGCTGCTCTACCGTTTCCTTTAGCAGCACCATGCATGAGATGCATGTCAGCTTTTTCCCTGTGCGTAAACTCACCCATCACGCTCGACATCAGATTTGCAAATGATCCTCTGATGCATCGGATCGTGGTTTGTCCGGCTCACTACCGCCCTCTACCGCTACATTGCCACCAATCACAGCTGTAGTTCCTATTACTGTTAGTGTTCCTTTTTTTTTTTTTTTTTTTTTTTTTTTTTTTTTTTTTTTAACATTTATTGTGAATACTGTATTGCTGCAAAGAAGCACTTTGCGTTGATTTTGTAAATAAACACATTTTCTTTTCGTGTCGGTTTTTTTTTTTTTTTTTTTTTTTTTTCGTTCCTGCCTTAAACCGTCACTTTAAACAACCCTACATTCCTATACAAAAAATGCATGTTTTAGTACGCTCCACCAACCCTTCAAGTTTGTCCCATGATCTATGAAACACCCTGTATATTATAACAATACATATAGCATTGTTGTTAATACATATAACATTGTTCTAAGTATTTTGACACAAAATCGGACTTTTTCTGAAATGGCATGCCAATGTTTTTCCATATTTCGATTCTACGACTCAAATTTTTCTTAGATATTAAAATTTGTAAATTTTGGTGAAAAAATTATGGAGAAATTAAATAATTTATCTTGACGATTTTTTTCTGTTTACGCCAAAAATAATTCACTTATCGAACTTCTTAATTTATAGCAAATTATTTTCCTTTCCTTTTTCTTCATGGTCCACCAGCGGAAAAAATGTCATCGTTCATACTTTCAAATAATTTTAGCAAAATGCGTAAACCACATTTTCCTTATTATCGCTTATAATAAATACGCCGAATTTCAAAACGCGCCAAAATGTAAATTCACGTATATTTTAGGAAATTTTGAATAAAAATCTCTAATTTTTTGCAGGTATGCTTAGAAATACATCTACTTTAAGATGATGGCAAAACTTTTATAGGTTATAAATCAAAATGTTTTTCGAAAAATTTATAAAAATTATTTAAAAATAACAACTGTATAAATAAATCATAAAAAATAGGCGAATTAAATTTCGAATAAACCTAAATTTCGAAATATGAAAGGAAGAATCAAATAAGTTTGATAAAAAAGAGATATTAATAAATATATATCAAATTCAATTAACATTGAGGAACTAAATTTTGAGAGATAATTTTTTAGAAACTACTCGGACGATTTTCACAAAACTTGCCAGTTTGTCATAATTTGAGTCGTAGAATCGAAGCATGGAAAAAAAAACTGGCATGTCATTTCAGAAAAAGTCCGATTTAGAACAATGCTATATATTATGCTAATACATATCCTAAGTCGCGCTTTGGAGACATGAAAAACGCAAGTTGAATTTCGTCAATCGGCCCACTAGAACGGGAAATATAGTCCTCCTTCTTTTATTTTCCGCAGTGTACCTTTTTCTAAACTAATATTTTACTTTTAGTTACATACAAAAGCAAACATTTATCTCTTCTATTTTATACGACCTTTGAATATGTTCTTCAACTTTAAAATGAAATATCTCGATCAATTTTTGTCGCTCAGAAGTCATGCTTTTTGTATTTTAGCTTTTATAATGAGTATTTATAGGGACCGGGGAAACGTATAAAAAGTTATATTTCGTTACGTTAGTTTGCAAAACTAGCTTTTTTTTTTTAAATTAAAAAAAATTCAAAACATGAATACTTGCATCATTAAAACATACTTTTTGTAGTTGGAAGTATGTTTTACAACCAACGGTCTCGCAAATAAAAGCCGGATAAAGATTTTGTGGAACCGATTATTAAGAGTTGGATCATGACAGTAACTTTCTTGTCTCATCTTACTACTAAATTTCGAATGTTTGTTCCTAAAGTCATTTCAGCCTTTTAAAGTAACTATTTTCATCAATTTGCGGCCTTAAAATGTAAAATAAAAGTTTCTGCCTCTAAACAGAAAAATAGCAGCTATGCATAGGATTTATGCTTTTCTAATTTTTTGTTTCGTTTGCAGGTGACGGTTTGGGGAAATTATGGTGGTATGGAAAAGAAGGTTTTTATGGGAGTGGCACAGATTGTTCTGGACGACATAGACTTGGCAAAAGGTGTAATTGCCTGGTATAAGTTGTTCCACCATTCCTCACTGGTCAGCAGCCTGGCTGCAAATGAACGCCGCTCTTTCCTCTCTCTAGACAATTTGAGTTGAAAGGAACTGCCCTCAGATGTCTCTCCGTGCACATTCTGCAGTGAAAGAAGAACAAAGAGTAAGAGAAACCCCCGCCCTTGTTGCCTTTTCCGGACGGTGCTGCCGTCGAGAATTCTTCGTATTTTTCGCTTTCGAAAAGAAGAACTCTCCTTCTTCTCGTTTTCTGCACTCGGTCGAGGGACTACTCTACGATCGCAACTTCGATCTCTTTCCTCTCCGAACTGTCATGTTTTTTCGACTTTCGTATTTTTCAATAAAAACAAATCATCCAAAAAGGTCTCAGAAATATCATTTTGAAATTGCCTCAGAACAAAGATATATTAAGCATGGTTTTCTTCACCTGACAAAGTAAAACTATTTTAAAATAATATTTCTAATTATGATATCAATTAAATGAAATGAACATATTTTTTTATATTTTAATGTATCCGCAGGGTAACCATAAGTGCGGCATCATAAGGTTTGATTTCCAATGATCTGGGGCCCACCAGCGGCCGAGCGGTAAAGTCGCTGAACACTGGTAGTTCCGTCCGAGGTTCGAATCCCGCGAACGGGCTAGCTGCATGGGTGTTTTCGTGGTTTTCCCCATGTGTAACGTGTATACGAGCCAGTTTCCCTTAGAAAGTCCTCCACGAAGGCATCCCTCCCCTTAGGCAGATAACCCTCGTGTGCTTTGCCGTAATTAAATACACCACACCACACCAATGATATGGGCACTGAGTGTGTACCCAGAGCCTAGATGATCGCAGTCAAGGGAATGGTGTGCAGCCACCACAAAACACAGATAACCTACTTGACAGTTTCACTTTAGAATAATTAAAATTTAGATTTACGCAGAGAAAATTTCATTGGCCAAGAGAAAAACGTTTCATCGAGTAAGTTTGAAGTATAAATTTTAAGAAACGGCAATATTCTTCAAACGTTACTTAACAGACGAGAGCATTTAAAGAAAAGTTTTCTTGAACTAATAGGAACTGTAATCAGGCCACAAGAAATGCCGTTTGAAAAATTATGCAGCTATTCTAACAAGGGAAGCTACCAGATTCTCAGCAATAATCGTGATCAAACATATGAACAAAACAACAGGTGCAAAATGTAGTATTTCTAAATCGCTCGCAACATCCCCCCACAACAAGGCCTTTAACGAAGAACACATGCCCGCAGTATTTGTAACCTTATAAAGTGATTCAGAACTCATGAGACAAATTCAAGGAGTGGCAGGGTGCACTGTAACAAACGCTTTTTGTGCAGGAATATTATAGGCCCAAGTGACGCATTACGACAAGTAATTCTTTACACAGCAGTGTTTTCAATATTTGCCCAAAACGGCGTCCACCATAGTAATAGTGCATGCTTGGCAGTGTTAACAGAGTGATTGGCTTGCGCTGTTACCAGTATAAGGCAGTAAATTACTTGCTGTTCGTCAGTATTACACCTCCAACTTAAGCTAGTTTTTTCTACGTCAGCAGGCAAGAAATGGATCGACTGAGGGTTGTATGACGTCCAAACTAGGTGAGTTCCTCTTCAATTTGTGGAAGAGAGACTGTACACAAGTACAAGAGCTGTTGCTTTTCGTTTATATATGAGTCCTACCGTTTAAACAGTATTAAATTAAAAACGATTACACCTATTCCATTTTCAGAAAACGCAAGCTTTCTGAAAATGGAAACGGAAGACTACCTTCAGCATGTGGGCTACTACAATGGTCTTTGAAGCTGAATGCATTGCATTCGGACTTCCCAGCTCGTGTGTTAATCATATATAAGTGATTTTTACTCACAAAGTTGTTTCCAATATGCGTATATAATTGTCATGTGTGTACAACGTCATTTCCACACGCTACACGTCTATGTGTGTTCGAAGAAGAATTATCTGTGAATATGTGGACTCGTATTATGAACGATTTCCTGTTTCACCTATATAATGTAACTCGATGGCAAATGTTATTGTATATTTTTCTGGAAAAGATTTTACCAGAATTTCTTCAAGATGTTTCTGTTGCACTCCATTTGGTTTCAACATGGTGGCACGCCAACCCATTTTGGCATTAATGGGCGCAGTTACTTGGATGCAGTAGTTTGAAAGCGATGGATTCGCCGTTGTGGTTTATTCCATTGGTGACCCGGATCGCCCAATTTATGGGTACATATGAAGATCCTTGTTTAGGAAAATGCAGTTGACTTTTTTAAAGACCAATAAGTATGTTATACAATTAGCCAAGTGACTTTGAATCCTCTTGTTGTGCTACAAATATTAATGATGAAAGTGACGTGGAAGTATTTTCAATACAACAGAAGACGTCATCCTAACTCATAATGATAAACACTTACAAGGAAGTTGTTTACTCTATCGTATTAACAAAAGCAGCAATTGCTCCAAAACACAAGATAACACCGAATAAACTGCCGCAAATTACCACTTCAAAGTGAAACGTATCCACCAGCTTTGCACATCAAATTCCAGAAGGTGCATCACTTGCGGCTCATTGATAACAGACTGTCCCAAACATCAGATATATTATTGCATTTATCAGTGTATGGCTAAAAATATTGCAGGTATTTGGGCTACTTTATGCATCTTATTTTGGGGTTTGAAAATGACTGCAAAATCCCTACTTGATCACCCTTCAAAATCCGATAATATTTGCTGCAGGAAAGTCTGACAGCTTTTCTTATAAGCAGAAGAAAGTAAAATTTGTTTCATTACATTTTTAAACAAATTTTCAATACAACTGATTGATGTCTCTAATTCACTTGGCTATTAATATGTAAAATAATTTAACGTCTCTAAATATGATGTTCTGAATTTTCTTAAACAGAAGGAAACATCAGGGACTGTTTTGTTGTGTAAGTTCGTATATACAGGGTGTTTCAGAATGTCGGTTACACACTTTCAGGAGAGATAAAATACACCTAGATGATGGAAAACACACAGCAATGCATGATCGGAAACGCTTTCCTGGAGTGGTAATGACGACGCAAAACACAAGAAAGGAAGGACACAAACACTGTGAGAATAATGTTTATTATGCTTATAAATAAGAACAAAAATAGACGACCGTCATCAAAGAAGATGTTAGAAATTACAACCCGGACCGGTGACGCGGGAACCCTGCGTTATGCATCTTCCATTTTATGTCATCACTACCTCGCCAATAAAGCTTTTCCGACCATGCATTGATATGCGATTTTCCATCCTCTAGGTGTACTTACTCTGTAACCGATTTGCTGAAACACGCTGTATTTAGTTTCATTGTCATCTTTGGTAAAAAGAAGTTCTCGTTATTTTTTTAATTTAAATTCTTTATACAATAACAGTCTGTAATTTAAGAAATATAGTTTTATTCATGTGTTATATTATCAGCTAATAGTAGCTAATATTACCTAAGAATCTGCTTTGCTAAGGTAGTTAGCTAAAAATCTGTTTTGTAGTGTAAATTGATTCTCCGCTCCTATCATTAACAAACTTACAGAAGAATACAGTTCTTGACTTATATGTGAGTAAATATGCATGTTTTATATTTATATAAGGAATATATGGTCGTGCTTTCTTATCTGATTATTTTTAAACTGCGGTTTATTGCGCCCTTTTATCTAAAAAAAAGAAGTTCCACAATAAAAGTGAAGTGATAATGATTCACAGTACTGTCAAACATCGAAACTCAAACACGCGTACTATTGTACTGTTGTTTCCTTCAGTGATCATGAATGCATGCGCGCTCGTTATAAATCAAACCAATGAACCAAACAGAAGAGATAAAAATGGTTACTGTAAATTCTTAGTACATATGCATCATATTTGCACGTTTCTTAATTTGTACACTGCTTAACGGCTATAAAGCAGGGGTTCTCAACCGGTGATACGCGTACCACTGATAGTACGCAGGAGAAAAATAGGGGGTACGCAAAGAAACAAAGTATTTTTAACTATTATATTCAAAAATTAAAACCCCAACTTCCTGATTGAGTTTTTTTATCTAACACTCGTAAATTTATGCGATCAGAGCTTTGTTCCAGAATGGTGGTGGTAGTAGTACTTTGTAGTGGTGGTAGAAAGGTTTTCAATTTTTGTTTAGATGGTACGCGTTAATCAAAAAGTTGAGAACCGCTGCTATAAAGTATGCTGGCTGAAGGATTGAGACTGTCAAGAAATTATTTGACTCACTTGTCTTGGCAGCGAGCACACATTACTTCTCCACTAGATTTGCTCTGTTCTCTATCATTCACCCTATTCTCATTAGTGTGGCGTTAATCATATTACTCTTATTTTTTCGCTTTGTAGAAAAGAGAAAGAAAGAATGATATTTATTTATTCATACCTTGAAGTAGTAGAATAATATTGTATAGGATAGAAACTGAAGCAATATATATTTTATTTTATAGAACGGTATACAATACAGTGTACTGCGCAATTTAACATATATTTTGGCGTATAAACCACACGTATAATTGCAAACTACATATTTTAATTTTTAGATATATTCTAAATATAACGCTCACCCTTTTCTTAACAAACTTGAAATCTACAGGTACGATGCTCTTATCTTCTGAAGTCATTCATTCTAGGATTTTTCCCAGGTTTTCGAACAATGATATATTGAAGTGACAAACGATAAGGGAAACAATATGTGCATGGGGAAAATGCTTGAGGGAGTAAATAATTCTGCAAACCGTTTGGGTTGATTCAATGCAGACGTGCATAAAAATTTTATTCTATATTTTTGAGGGGAAAAAAAAAAAAAACTTCCGATCCAAATGAATTCGCAGAATTAGCAGTCAGATGTTTTGTCCTTCTCCAGTGATTTGAAGCCGTGATTGTGACTAAGGCTTTAGTAAATCACATTAGCTTTAGTTAAAATGCAGTGGATCTAATATTCCTTTCAGTAATAAATATGGCTCCTTCCAAACGAAACAAACGTAATGCTGATTTCAAATGTACAGACATTCTGTTTGCAAATGGAAATGGAAATTGTACTGCAGCAAGTATGTTTGGTGTTGGTGAAAGCATCCATATGCGATCAGAAGAAAACTGAAATCACAGTAGTTAATATACCAAAAAATAAATGTGATTTGCATAAAGGAGTAATGAAATGGTCTATCCTAGAAGAACCTGTTGCAAACTGTGCCTTAGAAAATCGCCAAAATGGATTAATTGGTTCAAGAATCAGAGTACGCTTTAGGGCAACTAAAAGGAACAAAACGAATGCAAATGAAAGTAAAAACTTAAAGGCAACCCTTAGTTGGTGTAGTCGATTTATGGCGCGGAATAATTTAATTCTATCAGGGAAAAAAAAAATGGTTTCTTAAAGGCTTCCGAAAGATTTGCACAACAAACTGATAAGTTTCTAGAAGTATATTATTCACATAGTAAGGCAAAATACCTATTTACTATCACATACTGGAAATATGGATAAATCTGCAGTAATATTTGACATGACTGGAAATAAAACAAACGTTGTGAAAAGAACAAAAACGATTCACATAAAAACAAGAGTTCGTAAAAAGTCTCCCTCACCGTAGTGCTTTCCTGTTTAATGGATGGTACAAAATTTAGAACCTTTGTTATTTTTAAAAGAAAGACGATGCCGAATTGGTGTTTCCATTGATGTTCATGAGAATGGATGCATCTACGAAAAAGGTGTAAAATCGTGGATAAGAAATGTTTTTACAAAAGCGTCTTGTTGCTTTAAAGAATCCAGAAAATCTTTTATTTTGAGACATGTTCATATCACATCTAACAGATGATACAAAGAAATTGATGAAAGACGGTAATACAGACTTGGCAATTATTCCAGGCGGATTAACGCCATTAGTTCAGCCTTTAGATGTGTGTATCAATAAAACTTTCAAAAGAAATTTAAAACGACAGTGGAAGTTAGCAGATGAAAAAACATTTACAAAAGGAGGCTGTTAGCTAGTCGTTAATCAAATGGCGCCTAAATATGAATGAGAAGTTTAGTTTTGGGGATAATTTTAATGTATTCAATTACTTCTAGTTTGTACAAATCACAATTCGTAAACATACAATAGTGAAGTATCCATATAGAAACATCCAATAATAAAACGATATCACAGCTCAATTTAAAATAAAACTTAGAGCAGTTATAAATTAGCTACGTTTTCAAATCCATGGCGACGACAACGCGAAAGCGTGTTGCCAACAGAGGGCAATGAATCTGTATAATAACTACAACTGGAGTGAAGTTAAACAGAGGCCAAATCTGTCATGCCAGTCTAGAAACAGTGTCTGAGTGGATAATAAAGGCATGGAATGAAATTAAACCCGACATTATTTAAACGTCACTTTAAAAATATAGTATATCTATCAAATCTTGATGGAAAGGAAGATGATTCTTTATTTATGGATCAGAGGGTGAAAATAAAACAAGATTCGATGATGTACCTGAAGATATAATAGAAAACGAATGTGACGAACTTTTCATGTTATCCGATAATAAAAATTTTTAAGTTTATATGCTATGTAATTTCTTTCAAATAAAGAGCATTTAGTACGTGTAGAAATCTAATTTTTTTATGGTCATCTTTTCCTTATTTTTAAATCTATCAATTTTACATCCGGCGTATAACGTACACCCGTAAATTTCGATCTTATATTCTGTATTAAAAGTGCCAGTTATACACGGGAATATACGGTACTTAATTATTATCGTTAATGTATCTTGGTGCTTGATTTCTCAATTAAACTTGCTCATATTTATGTATGTTAAACAAACACCCCGTTTTAATTACCGTGTCTGTTACTTGCAAATTGGGAGCTGCCGGTTTGTAGCTCAATATGTGAGAGTATACCTCAAGATGAACAGTAAGAACCAATACTTTTGTAGCGTTGCGCGCCTCCAACTTGCACGCAACCAAGAGGTGACTGTGAAAACTGGATAAAAGACAGAGTCTTGTTAAGGGTTTAAGTCCCTTTTTATTCAACGTAATAAATTACAAGTGCGTGCTCTTGACGCTCACAAACTGCGCCAACTCGGCGGTCAAATAAAAATAATAACCTGAAAAGAAACTAAAGACAAGACTCTAACTACGAGGCTCTCTAAAAGTAACTAACCTCACCGCGTTTTACAATACCGCTGCTAATTCAGCAAACTTGAAGATCACTTGAACGATTAACAATTCTTCCAGGCCAGCACACAGGCCGAAACGCGGGGTTCTTCAATTTCTGGTTAACTACCTCCGCGCTCGTGAAGTAAGAACAGCACACCTTGAACTCGTTTCCTTTCTATTTTACTCAGAATACTTCCGCTGATAATTTGAATCCTTGCGCGTTCTACTAAAATTTACATACTCTGGCATTGGCAGTTCCAGGGGAAAAGTAAGGCTTGACAGGAAAGGTAGTTTAAACTTAAAATAAATGTTAGTTAAAATAAATATAAACCCTACATTTGCCGCTGCCAGAATTTGGAAAACTTGGAAGCAGGTCCTACAAACGACCTGTTGTAAGTTTCTATAATTCTGAACTAACTCGAGAGAACCTCGTTTACACAAAAAAAATCTTATGTAACAAATTGTATAATAAAATTCTGTGTATACTTATAACTCTCTCTTCTTACAGCAACTTTTCCTGGACTTCATCAATCAATCTTGGTCTTTTCCTTTCAGCATCTGGAAGGAATAAGTATCAGTATCTTTCTAAATACATTATAATTTACACTTTCTTGACACTATAAATTTTTGTTTTTAAACGATTCTTTTTCCTTAGTTATTGCTTAATTCACATTCATTCAATTTTTCAAGCATTAATTTAACTTTACCCTGGCTCTCCACCATGTGTGGTGTCAAACGTGAATATTCGTGTTTTAGTCTTACAACACTTCCCCTAACCACCATGATTTGTTAGAATTCAACGACCAAATAGACACACCTTACTCGACATTCTACAACTCGATGAGCTACTTTAACATTCTTAAAAATTCAAGTGTAGGTGGAGAACCCTACAAAACACATTCATTCTACTTCCCCCTCATTCATCTTTAAACATGCACGCTTTCGCTCTAAAGTATGATTTTATCTACAGTTTAATACTTAAATTTTGAATTCATTCCTTTTGATCATTTTACTTTTAGCATCTAAAATTTTATGCTTCTAGACTAAATTCTACTTTTACATAACATTCAAGTATTTACGTATATTTACAAAATTTTAATACATATGATTTTTTACAATTTACCATAAAATGAATAAGAGAAATAAATTTTTACTTTACTCATTCTTCGCCAAGCTGGCGACACTGAAACTAAAATTCTTATTAATACAAGAATACGAAGTTATTTTTATCTTCGGCCAAATTTTGGCTTTAACATAACAGAATTAGTCTTTCGACCAACAGAAAATGCCTGTTCTTAGCTTTTATACTTAAAGAAAATAATACTTTCGCCTTAGCTAAATAAAGTAAAACAAAACTAAGTCTCAACCGAGACATATTGACTTTCGTCAAAACATAGAACTTCGTACTTATGCATAACATTTCGGAACAAAAGAAAAAACATTTTATAGAAGATTTTAACTTATCTTTGAGTTTTCGATGCTTGAAACTCCGTCATTCTTTTGTGGCAATATTGTTCCCAAGTTATAGGTTTCATGGACGTCAATCTTCTCCTTACTGACCTCCGAGTGTCGTCCACATTAGTTTTTCTTTTGCGTCCTCTGCATGCTGGCCTCTTGGCGGAGTAATCGTCGGGCTGTTGTCGTTTCCGTTTTTCCATGGGACGGCTGGTCTTGACGTCCTCCGGTCTGAAGTCCTTCTTGAATTTCTTCTGTTCCTGGTATTTTTGTTCCTCCTGTTGCCGTTTCAGTTTCCGGAACGGCGGCCTTGCTGGCACCTGACTCTCTGGCCCTGGGCGCGTTCTCCTTGATGTATAATTTCTCCTGCGATCCGTTGTAGGTGGTGTTTTGCTCTTTACCACGGTTTCTTTATGCGGTGCATCTGTATTCTTGTTTTTCTTAAATGCTGGAGTTTGAAAGTTGTTCTTTTTTTTTTTTTTTTTTTTTTTTTTTTTTTTTTTTTTTTGGATACCGTCGTCCGGGTTGTAGAAGGGCTAGGTCTCTTCAGTTCTCTGCTTCTTGGGTGGTGGAACAGTTGTTGTTATCTCTGGACCTTCTACTTCGTTTAGACTTGAGTCCTGCAAGAAACTTTTAAGGATTTCAAAATCATTTGGATTATAGTATTTTTTCACCTGGTCGGAATTGCTTTACAGACCTCCCCTCTCTCGTTCTTAAGATATAATACGACACCTTTGATTTCCTGAATTACATAGGGGCCTTCAAATTTTGGAGCTAGCTTTGCCGTAAAATTGTCTGGGGCACTTGATAAAGAAAATTTCCGCTTCAATACTTTATCCCCAACTTTAAAATCTGCTTTACGGCGTTTTCTATCGTAATACACTTTTTGTTTATTTCTTGCCGTATCCGAGCTTTTAAGCGCCTGATCAAACAGTTTTTGCACCTCTTTCTGTTTAAACTCTTGCTCTCTTTGTTGCACAAAGAATAATTTATCTAAAGGCGTAATTAACTTTCTGCCTAAAAATAATTCTGCTGGGGTTTTTCCCGTAGTATTGTGATTTGCCGTTCTTAAAGCATAAGCTAATTCATTTATGTAGCCATCCCAGCGCTTGTGATGTGTGCTCACGTAACTGCGAATTATTTTTACTATGTTTTTATTCACTCTTTCTGCTATGTTTGCCTGTGGTCTATACGGAACCATTTTGATATGGCGTATGCCAAGTCCATTGCATATGTTTTCAAATATTTGACTAATGAATTGTTTTCCGTTATCGCTAATGACTTTTATCGGTGCACCGTATTTTAAAATGTATCTGTGTAACAATGCATCTGCGACTGTTTTGGCTGACGCGCATTTAAGTGGAACAATTTCTGTCCATTTTGAAAAATGATCTACTATTACTAAAAGAAAACGATTTTTATTTAACTCGCTCTGGGGGAAGGGACCAAGGAGATCTATGCCTAAAATTTCATTCGGAAATGTAGCGCGAATGCTATTTAAATACCCGGCCGGGCTGTAATTAATATCATTTATTAACTGACATTGATTGCAGGACCTGACATACGCCGTTACTATTTTGTATAATTGCGGAAAATATACCGCCTCGCGTACCCTTTTTAAAGTCTTTCTGACCCCTAAATGACCCGCTGTTTTCGCGTCGTGTAATTCCTTCAAAATGCTTAACCGAAGCGAGGCTGGGATGACTGGTTTGTACTCAAGATTTTCGTTTGTTGTTTTCGTATAAAATAATAAATTATCTATTATTTCATAGTTTTCTGCTCTATTTCTTATCGCATCGATATCTGTGTGCTCAAAGCTTTCGGGGTCTTTCAAATATGCATAGATATTTCCAAATTCAGGATCAGCTTTCAGTTCAGTGATAATAGTATCTCTAGAATCTAAAATTTTTGAAGTCAATACAGCGCATTTAAGTTCATTTCCATCATCGTCCAGTTTTATACGAGAAAGTGCGTCAGCTACATTGTTTTCATTACCCGGTTTATATTTTATTCTGATATTATATTCTTGGAGTTTTAAAGTCCATCTTATTAACCTGGGCGTTAGGTTTTTCCCCGAGTAAAGTCTACCAACAGCCGCATGATCCGAAAAGACTGTTACTGGCGCTTTGCCGAAATAAACTCGAAATTTGTGTACAGCCATTAATACGGCTAATGTTTCTCTTTCTGTAGCTGTATAATTCCTTTGTGTCTGATTCAATGTTTTACTAAAAAATGCCAGAAGATGGCTATTTTGCATAAGAACCGCACCCACCGCATAGTCTGACGCATCTGCTGCAATTTCCAGGTTTTCGTCCCCCTCCGGGAATTTTAAAACAGGGGCATTGATGAGCGCTTCTTTTAATCTTTCAAAAGCTGTATTTGCTTCCGCTGTCCACGTAAATTTACCTCGCTTTCTTTTGATTACTAAGAGTGATTCAACAATATTAGCGAAATCTTTTATGAAAGACCGATAGTAAGAACATAACCCAAGGAAAGAAGAAAGTTTCTTGGCGGTGTTGGGCGGTGGAAAATTCTTGATGGCTTTTATTTTTGAATCTTGCGTTTCTATACCCTTTTGCGAAATTTTATAACCAAGATATTTAAGTTCTTTAGTTGCGAACTTGCATTTTGAGGCGTTAATTGTAAGACCGGCCTCTTTTAATAATTTTAAAACTTGTTCTAGATCATTAATGTGTTGTTCCAACGTACTACTCGTTATAATTATATCATCTAGATAAATTAAAGTTGATTTTCCTAGGACAGGCTTTAGAACAATGTCCATAGCTCTCTGGAATGTTGATGGGGCCCCACACAACCCAAAGGGCATGCGTAAAAATGCATAAGTGCCCGATTTTGTTATAAACGTGGTTTTATGTACGTCTTCGGGTCTCATAGCTATTTGATAGTAGCCAGACGTTAAGTCCAAAGTAGACATGCATCTTGTCGATTTGATCTGTCTAATTATTTCCTCTATAACCGGCAAAGGGTAAACTGGAAATTTAGTAATACTATTTAGTTTTCTGTAATCGATAGCAAACCTCCAAGCCCTTTTATCCGAAGGAGGAAACTCGTTCTTTTTCCTCCATAGTACGACTGGACTCGCGTACTCACTATTTATGGGCGTTATTATTTTATTCTTTAACATATCCTGAATATGTTCTTCGATGATTACGTCTTTTTGTTTGTCGTACCGATAAGGTTTAGTCCTACAAGGTTTTTCGGCAGTTACTTGTATCTTATGCGTAACTATCTGACAGGTTCCCGGTTTTTCTGAAAACAAGTTAGCAAAATTACTCACCACTTGCTGGATGGCTTGCCTTTCATGGTCATTCAGATGGCTAAGGTCTACTTGCGGTGTCTCCACAGGTTCCACCACCCTCTGGTCCATCTCTAGTACCACGGAACTGTCTTGAAAATTCAACATGGCCCTCGCGGCCCTTAAAAACTCCATCCCTAAAATAATAGAATTTTGCAGATTTTTCACTACAAAAATTAATACTTTGAGGCTTTCCTCTTTTACCTGTATGTTTAATGATAATTTCCCGATGCAGTGACATGTTTTTCCTTGCGCCGCTATAATTTCCGTATTTTTGGTTTTAAATAATCGTACCCTATAAATATTCTTTTTGAAGAAATCTTCGCTCATAAAATTTCCTTCTGCTCCTGTATCGATGACGGCTTCTACTGGTACATCGCCAACCAGGACTTGTATAATTGGTAGATGTGAGTTTTTTACGATGACCGTATTTAAATGTCTTTTTGAGGGTTTTTTTAAAACTTCCGGGGTCTGGACCCTCCCTTTCACAGGCCCCTCTACTCGTTTAAAGCTTTCCTTTCAAGTTGTGCCTTCTGGGTACGCGGATGTTTATCTTCGAATTTTCTTTTTGGGCTTTGACCTTCGAGTTTCGATGCGTTAGCTTGATAGCTCTTTCCCCCATAAGAGCGATTTCCATTTCTGGTTTCCTCATTTGAAGATTTCCTTCGGGTACTTTGAGAATATGTTGCCCCTCTAGCTTTTTCCGCTATTCTGCGATTTTGAAACTTCACCGCCAATTCGAAGAGCTCCTGCAATGTGCTTGGGTTTCTAATTTCGAAGTAGTCTTGAACAGCGGGTAACAATCTTGGTAAGATTATTTCAATAATTTCCGCATCGGGTTTCTTCCCATACAGCATATCAGTCAGCTTAATTTTTCGTAGAATAAAGTCCGTCAATTCTTCTATATCGCGTTGATAGAAACTATATAGTTCGGCTTCCAGCTTTGCTCGATCTTTCACTATGGGGAAGGCCTTTACTAACGATTTTTTGAAATTTTCAAATGTATATGTCTGGCTTCCAAATTCCCCTAATAAAAATTTGCCTATATTTTTCCACCATAGCGCGGCCTGTCCTCTTAGTGCGGATGTGGCGATGGCAACTTTTTGTCTTTCAGGAACAGGGTAGAGCTGAAAGTGGTTTTCTAGACCTTCTAGAAATACCACCACCGAATTTTTTCCGTCGAAATGGACGTTTGGCTTGATTGACGCTCTCAAAGTCTAGACCAGGTATCCAAATCCTTCCAATTGGCTTGTCATTTCTTGGTATTGTCCAGCGGTTTCCATCCAATTTTCGGGCATTTCAGTTCGATAAGAGTTCGGGCGCCAATGTAGCGTTGCGCGCCTCTAACTTGCACGCAACCAAGAGGTGACTGTGAAAACTGGATAAAAGACAGAGTCTTGTTAAGGGTTTAAGTCCCTTTTTATTCAACGTAATAAATTACAAGTGCGTGCTCTTGACGCTCACAAACTGCGCCAACTCGGGGGTCAAATAAAAATAATAACCTGAAAAGAAACTAAAGACAAGACTCTAACTACGAGGCTTTCTAAAAGTAACTAACCTCACCGCGTTTTACAATACCGCTGCTAATTCAGCAAACTTGAAGATCACTTGAACGATTAACAATTCTTCCAGGCCAGCACACAGGCCGAAACGCGGGGTTCTTCAATTTCTGGTTAACTACCTCCGCGCTCGTGAAGTAAGAACAGCACACCTTGAACTCGTTTCCTTTCTATTTTACTCAGAATACTTCCGCTGATAATTTGAATCCTTGCGCGTTCTACTAAAATTTACATACTCTGGCATTGGCAGTTCCAGGGGAAAAGTAAGGCTTGACAGGAAAGGTAGTTTAAACTTAAAATAAATGTTAGTTAAAATAAATATAAACCCTACATTTCATCATTTTGTTGTCTTGCGGGAAAAATAACAGCTCAGGTAATTTTAGCTGAATATAATGATTATGCGGATCTTTTCGCAAAAGAATTAAGTAATTTTTTGTAACTAAACGTACCATTTCTGTTCCAAAGAATGCGCCACTCCCCGTTGGCATTCGATGATCCTTTTTTTTATCTAAAATCATGGCACTTTTATTAAAATTAGTGTAGAGTCTGGGATTTTACTTTTTCAAAAGCTCTGTTGTCCAAAACAAACACAACCACAAAATAAGTAGACACCCGTGGAAAATTTCCGTCGTAGTTTCATTTCAAATGTATTAAATACGTAAGAAAATGCTTCCCAACCGGTATAATGGTTAGCGTCGCTGACTGTAGTGCCGAAAGGCCCGGTTTCGAAACCCGGAGAAAGCATGTATGTTTGTAAATGTATAATGTCCGTACAGCATGGAGGCACTCTAAATATCTCCGAAAATCTTCTCGAGAGGGTGATAGAGGATGCTGTATCAAATGGATACGACATTAGCAGAATGTTTTTGAAGCTGATAAAAGGTTAATAACGTGCTCTAAGAAATTTAATTTGATGGGTTTTTCGAATATCCTAGTTTAATAAATACTACATTAAATGTGTATTTTTATATTTATAAATATATTTTTTAGTTTTCAAAGTAAAATATTAACTACATATTTTATATACCTTGTTGGCCAGAATATAAGCCTCACCTTAAAATATGAAGGAACAGAAAAGAAAAAAGATTCCCAAATATAAGCCGAGGCAGAGAAAATACCGATAATCATTTGCCGGCAGATTAAAAGGAAAATAATTACCGATAGTAGATACAGTATTTTATTTTGTCAAGAATACAGTACGTATTATTGAAAAATCTAGATTACAAATCTCTGTTACACTATAAAAGCTTTCTCTTAACTAGTGGCCCTTGTTGGGCAACGAAATTTGCTTACTCCCTGTGTAATCAATTGTGACAATATCACCATTGTCACAATTGACTTTGTAGGATCCTATTTTCGTTGCTTACCATACAAAGTCATAGTCAGGCGACTTCTCGCACAGGCATGAAAAGTAACACAACAGATGAAAGGTGTAGAAAGCCCCTTTTTTATTTAGCACAAATCTTTAACAAAAAGGCACGGACTTCACGTTCACAAAAACACCGATTACTTGCGGTGAGAACTTAAGGTAAATTTAACAATAAATTCGAAAGATAAAGAAGTAGTGCTAGACTTCACAATTTAACTAACTTAACAGGCTGACTAAACAACCTACACCGGCGATAGTTTAACTAAACGGCCAGAAGGCGTAGCCACTACTAAATACTAGCTGGAAGACAAAATAGCAACGTGGGCTATACTAGCGAAGCACGCTGTGAATAATACTTTCTCGTTTCCGTCTGTTTAAATATTCTCTTCACTTAACTTAATTTGCATCCTGGCGAGGAAATGCGAGGGGAAATAAGAAATTCAAAAACGATACCAAAATTAAAGTAATTGGTTATTCAAACTAGGGGAAACCCTGCAACTTCTCTCTAGATACTCACTTCATCACTGTCACTGCTTTCTTCTCCATCCTCCAACAGTACGTCGACCTGAAATCATCCAGTGGATTCAACAAACAGCATTTCTTGAAATCTGTGATAATATAGTTGACCATGAAATTAGAATCCATTGGCACAGAAATGAAACTGGCGTCTTCTTAATTTTACCAGATGACGTCAGCTCA
The DNA here is from genome assembly GCF_044657685.1 of Stegodyphus dumicola. NCBI lineage: Eukaryota > Metazoa > Arthropoda > Arachnida > Araneae > Eresidae > Stegodyphus > Stegodyphus dumicola. The sequence goes on along the minus strand of NC_140771.1, from coordinate 153,530,286 downwards.
TGATCGCCTTCGAGAAGCCACTCCAAATATTGTTTTCATAAATGATGTTTGAACAGCTTGTCAATCATGACAGTTTTGAAGTTATGTCATCATGTATGAAGATCAGGTCTGTCTTTTGTGCAGCAGGTTTAGTTTTGTTATCAGTTGCATGTTAAGTTTTTATGTATTTTAATATGAGCAGGATAGTTTTAAGTAAATACAAACGATATTTTATTTATATAAGTTGTAAATGGCAACAATATTTACGTTCTGTTTATTGTTGTTCTAAAAAGAATATTCCTTAAATTTATGCATTAGAATGTGGGATTCTCTCGCCTTACCATGAAGAATATATGCTGCAAACAAAAACGTCTTTATTTGAGTATGTAAGATGTAAAATTTCTTTATTAAAGAAATTCTTTATTAAAGTCTTTGTAGAGCCTGAGATTCAAAGGCTAAATGGTTGACTATCAGAAAATTTGGTAAATTTTCAGATTGCATCTTAGCGTCACATACAAGATTGTGTGAATTTAATAAACTTGTAATTATCGATTAATGAGGTTAAAATGATATTTTTTAAGAAAGAAGAATTAAAACTCTGGCAGAGGAAATTGGTGAAGAAGTACCACTATCAACTTCTCCGATTTAACTAAAATTATTCTAAATAGCGTTAAGAATAAAAGTAACCCAAATCTCATGAAAGAAATTTTGAGAAATGTTTTTGATGATAGAATCAAGAAACAGTATCAAGAATTTGAGTAAGAGGAAAAGAAACATGATCGATAAATTTAGTTAAAGGAAAAGAAACATGATCAAGAATTTGAGTTACAGAAAATTAAACTAAACAATGAAGCGGAATTAACAAGAATACAAGCTCAAAACTAAGAAATAATATTTCAGCCAATTTTAGAAATGAAACTACTAGTTCACAGAGAAAATTTTCTTTGCCTAAATTACAGTTTAACACGTTCCCTGCCGCGTGGGGCATATACGCCCCATGCTAAACTTTCCGTTCAAGCCATTTGGTATTATCATTGTAAAATGAAGAATTTTTTTAAAGTTCATTATGCAGTCAATTATGGGCATCTTAATACTACTGCTGATGCCCTCATTTAAACTGATATACGTACGATAAAAAAATTATGTGTGAGGATGCAACTTGCTTGGCATAGTAACGTTCAGCCAGGTATTTGTTAAACTAATTCCTAGAAAAATAAATTTATTGGTTTGTTGCGTTATGCATGTTAAACTATACAACCTTTCCTTGATAATTATGAATTTTGCGCTATTTTAATTATTGTAAGGCATACGCCAGAAACAAAATAATACAAATGTAAAGCGTGGGGCGCATACGCCCCACGCAGCCTGAACGGGAAGTCTTCAAAAAACGGTCTGGCAGGGAACGTGTTAAGAAATAAATGGAGGATAAAATAATTTGGCGATGATTTAAAAGAATGGCTACTCTTTCGGAACCAGTTTGAAATACTGATGATATTGCTCCTGAAAACAAATTCCAGTATTTAGTATAAACAGCTGTCATTGGTTCCAGAGCTTGTGAGGTAGTAGGAAGTTTCTCATCAAACAAATTACGCAAAGGCTGTAAATATTTTAAAAGTTCGTTTCCGTAGAAAGGGCAGTTTGATGGAAGTGTATGTTAGAGAGTTGTTGAAATTAACAATCCAGCCCAAAATGCCTCTACGATGAACTTGAACAGGTTTTATTTATTTCTATTAATGTAATATTCTTTATATTAATACATACTGAGAATCAGTATATTAATTGCGTAACTTCAGAAATTGAGGTTATTATATTAAAATGCTGTTTTATTATGAATTTTTTTTTGTAAAACTAGGTTTAATTGCTGAAAATGGGTGGGCCGGTGGCGACGTGCCATTTCGGGGTTCGGTCCGTGTCTGCTCTTCGTTCTTCGCGTGCTGGTCCTCAAGGGGTTAAGCGTTGCTTTAACTGATACTAACACCTCTTATGAACCTATTCAAGTCCTCGTTACTGCAGATATTATTGGTAAGCTTTTGGCGAGCGAAGAAAAATTTTAGCCTCAGGTTCAATTGCACTCGAAACCCATCTCGGATGGACATTAATGGGTAAAAACATACAAGTGGGTACTATAAACGAGTAAATTTTGCAACGATTGCAACGTCACTCTTTATGAATAAATGGAAATTGGTGATCTCTGGAGATTACACGTCACTGAATCAAGGAGTCCATGGAGAAAGCTCAAAACTGGAGATAGACCTAACAACTAAAGAACACCTCTTAGAAACAGTTAGTAATCGTTGCGAACCTTATTTGTATCGAACCTTATCTGACGATAGTTCTTTGCCTGAAAGCTTCAGCCTCCCCGGGAAATTCTTGAAATTACAACTATAAAAATCTTTTCCCACAATTTGTAGGACAAATATCAAAATGCTTTAATGACTTGATAATGGAGTTATCAAGGAGGTCTCTCTAAATGAAGTGATTTTGTATGGGAACTACTTACCTCGTCGACCTGTCGTAAAAGACAACAGCAATTCGACTCCCATTCGACCAGTATTTGATGCGTGAGCAAAACTGCCAAACCACCTTTCCTTGAACCAGCATCTGCAGTGTGCACCAAATATTATCGAGTTGATTCCAGGCATTCTATTGCGATTTAGAAAGAACAAATTTGGCGTCACAGCAGATATTAGAAAAGCCGCTTTTGCAAATAAGGGTTTGCAAAGAGGAAGAGACTTCTTGCATTTATTTGGTGAAAGAATTTAGAACAGAAGAAACTTAAAATATTTCTCCTTACAGGAGTTGTTTTTAGAGTTAAAAGCAGCCCATTCCTTTTTTGCCTCTATTAACATAGTGAAACCAGTCTAGATTTTGACTTTAAATTTTAAATTAAAAACCTACAGCAAAGTTTCTTTTTAAGAGTTTCGTAGCTAGTGTTCATAGTTGCACTGATTTAAAAGATATTATTTCCAAATCCAGTCTGCTAATATCAAAAAGCGGTTTTGATCTCATAAAATGAAAACATGCACGAGGAGACAAAATTGAAAATGGTAAGGAAATACTTGTCTTAGGCCTGATGTGGAATCGTTGATTGGATTTTTTAAAAGTTAATATGAGCTGGATGACCAAATTGAACCTTGAGAAGATAACTAAGAGAGTTATGTTATCGCCAACTCATAAGGGTTTTGATCCAACAGGATAAACCGTTCCAGTTACGCTTTGCCCCAAGATAATGCTACGAAAGGCTTGTAACATGGATACAAAATAGGACACGAAAATCGCTAGTAATTCTGATGAAAGAATTCTTGCAGTGCTTCAAGAAATAAACACTTTGAAAGGAACTCTTATTTCCAGATCCAGATGGATTCGTGGTACAGTAGAAAATTTGAAGCATTGCACAATTCTCACTTTCTGCGATGCTAGCAAGCATGCCTATGTTGGCTAAACCCAGAGTGGCGTTTTTAAGAGCCTAGAATTACCATGTATGAAATTTTAGCTGCATTGGTGGATAAAAGATTAACAAATTCGGTAGTTGAAGTGGACCTGAAGTCTGCAAAAGCAGAAGAGGTGGAAACAAGAATTACATGATCAGAGTTTTAGCAGGATAAGCGTATTTTTCCAGGGGAAAGGGGTTATGTTTTTGATTGGATTTGGATTTTGATGGTGTTTGAATGAAATATAAAACTTAATGGCGCTGTTTCTAATGTAGTCATTGATATATTGAATTTTAAGGTCGTAGTGTATGACAGAGCTCCTGATATGACAAAGGCATTAACGTTCACTTGGAGAGTCTTATTTTGAAGAATATGTAGCTTGTGAAGACTGGATTTAGTAGCTTAGCCGGTCAAATGCCTTTGCGATGTCAAGGAAGATGGCCCCAGCGCATATCGTGCCATTCATGCCCTCAGGGATGGTGTTGACCACTCTAAGAATTGAACAGTACTATGTTTCGTCTGAAAACCGACTTGTACTATCAGAAGAAAATTTAGGATATTGCACTTGTCGATGAGGATAGTGAAGATAACACGTTCCGTAATCATGGAGACAGCAGCTAGAGGACTGAAAGGAAGTTTCCGGATCATCAGTAAGGCAGTTGGCTTTATCCAGGTCAGAGAAGACGTTACCATTGGAACTATGCAGTGATGGATGTACTTCTTCGGAAGTTTTTTATTGAGTATGTAGAGCGAGTTATCCTCTGGAGATACTATAAAAATGTAAGAATCTCTCCTACCATAAAAGATGTAAGAAAGTCCTCCCCTTCTTCCTGCTTGAGGGTCTTATGCTTTCTTTGGCATGGTTGCGTAGGATGTTGCGTTCTTTTTCAGACTGGGTCTTAGATCTTTTGCCATCTCTTTCTAGCACGATTCTTTTCTTGGATGAGAATTTTGATGTCTTTGGTAATACGTTTTAGCTTGTAGCTACCACTGGATGGAAGAGATGATGTCACTGGTGAATTTACTCACAGCATTTTCCAGATCTGTGATCATGGTGATTTTCGGATTTCCAATAGTCCGGGCACTTAAGATGACACAAAACATCTTCCAGTTTGGAATAGAAGTAGCATGGGAAACGGGAGCAATAGTTGAGAGAATGACATAAGTGAGGCAGACAGGATTATGGTCGGGAGACAGAAGACTATGAGCAGCAATGTAATACGGACATGTAATATTATTCGCAAAGGAGTCGATGACGCTGAAACCGTGAGCACACCTAGTGGGGTTGTCGGGAGCAATGGTGGAGTAGCCATTGGTCTGGATGAAAATGAACAGAAACTTGCCTCGAACATTTGAGAGGATGTCCTTCTAGTAGGTATACTTGACGTTCCAATCTCCACCAGCAATAGTGCAAAGGTTAAGGGTGAAGATAGAATTAAGTTCCACCTGATCAAGAGTGCTGTTTGGGATACAGATATTGGCGATTTCTGTTGTCAAGAGTGATAATGATGCTAGTGCTTTTAAACAAAGAAGCGCGAATATTGTGCCAACAATAGAGTAACTGCCTTTCACGTACGTAAGGGTGCCACCACCTCTTCTGGTCTGTCTGTCTGTACGATAATTTTGGTAGTTGGGTAGTAGAACACTGGAAAAAGGCTTGAGATGTGTTTCTTGAATTAAGACGTTGTTTGAATCTAGATGTTCCACGCAGCTGATCAATTCGTTCCTCTTATCCAAAAGACCGTTAGCATTCCAGGAAAGAATGAACAGTCTTTTTAGTAGAATTTCTTTTAAGGGGATTAAAAATAATTGCTAAGAGTTTCTAGCAACTGCGTCATAATGGCAAACTTTTTGATTTGGTCATTGGCAGCCTTGCGTTTTTTCATACCAGTTGTGACTATGTTCCAGGTTTTAAGAGAATTAGGAAAGTCCAAATTAGAATTATTATTTTCCGTGACTTCATGCGCAGCAGCACTATTGTTGTTATCTTGAAGAGTGGGAGAACTTTGAACAAAACAGCTGATGACAGCTGCAAAATCGTTAGGAATAGGAGGAGCTTGACGATGGGCGTGATACAAGAATTAGAGTGGAATTACAGGAGCAGGTATGAAAAACTTAGTATATGGAATATTTCTTGGTTTCCAAAGGACATCTGGAAAAGCTGGCAGAATGCGGGCCGGAGATGAGGAAGGCAGATGTTTCCGTTCACGTCGGTTCATTAATTGAGTCATATGAGTAGGGTAATAGAATAGAAACTGCAAGGCTTACTGTAAACGCAACGTATTAATTTTATTTAAAATGTATTTTCCCGATTGGCAACAACAGTTTTTTTCAGAACGATAATATTTTGAACTGTAAGTTTTATGAGCAGTAATGTTGACGGTAATGTTTCTGAATAAAGCAAGTATTTAACAATTAATGTTTTGACGGAATGTGTTTTTAATAAAGGAACTAATTAATTGCTAACATTTCAGAAGTGGGATAAACTAGAATTATTATCTAGATTTAACAACGTATTGCCTTAACGTACGCTAAGCCTAAACTGAATGCGGAAGCTCGCCAAAACTGAAAGTAGAAAGGTGCCTGAATTTATAAACTGTTTATGTTATGTCTAAGTATTAAACGGAAAGAACATAAGTATAATTATTGTATTGTTATTTGAAAATTTAAGTCTAAGATGGCTTATTTGGCAAGAGGCAAGAAATGGGACTTAAAAGAACTTGCTTTGGAACTTGATGTAGATGTCCTTTCTGATATTAAAATTGTAGGCTTAAGAGATATGATTTTGAATAGTAAGAATTATAACGAAGACTTTACTAATCAAATGCTAGATAGAAATATAAATGATCGTTTAGACAGGGAAAAGTTAGAAATTTTAGAAAAAGAAAAAGATAAGCAAAGAGCATTTGAAATGGAAATTATAGAAAAAGATAAGCAAAGAGCATTTGAAATGGAAGAAAAAGATAAGCAAAGAGCATTTGAACTTGAAAAATTGAAAATAGAAGCGGAAATCAGAAGTAGTAATGTAAATGATTCTGTTCCTTCTAATGTTAGTAGAAGTAATATTTGTGATATGAGTAAATGCATAAGTATGATTTGAATGAAGTTGATATAAGTTTTTATCTAGTTTTATTTGAGAGACAGGCACGACGTATTGGGTTAGAAGAACAAAACTGGGTTTCTCAGCTGTTGGGTCTATTGCCTTATGAAATAACTCAATTAATTGCCCGTGAATCAGAAGAGAAAGCTAACGACTATAAGCACGTTAAGCAACTGCTACTGAGAAAATTTAAGTTAAGCCCTGAACAGTTTCGGCAAAAGTTCGTTGATCATATTAAAACTTTGCGTAATAAGTGGAAGGACTTCACGTTTGAATTAAAAAATTATTTTGAAGAGTGGCTTGCTGGATTAAATGTAACAGATTTTGACTCTTTAAAACAACTTATTATTACTGATCAATTAAAGAAGAGGGTCCCCGCTGCTATCCGAGACCATTTCATTGATGATTGGTCTAAATTCATTAATCCTGAAGAGTTGGCTGAAAAACTAGATGAATATGAAAATATTCGGGCAGGGATAAAAGTACTTCAAGTAGAAAATAAAACTTTTAGGCATAATTCTAAGCCCAAATCTGATTCTAAATTTTATGAAGGATCCTATAATCAGTATTCAAGATAAAGAAATGTTAACGATTCCATGCAGACAGATGGTAATTTCAAAGTGGGTTTTAAAAACAGTTTTGATAATAAATACAATCTGAGAGATAAGTTTTATAAAACAGACGAAAGGAAAAGGGAATATAATTCTGGCATCCGCAATGAAAAGGGTGAGCCGAAATGCTTCAATTGTAATGATTATGGACATATAGCGACGGATTGTCCTCAGCCTAAAAAAGAAATTATTTGCAGGAAATGTAACGAAAAGGGTCATACTTTAAAAAAGTGTACGTCTAAGAATCCAGACTTGACAAATGTTAAAAATAATTTATCCGTGGACCAGAATTCAGGTGTTTCACCAGCTGTATATTTAAAGTATGCTCGCATCAATAATGGGGAAGAAATTACTGCAATCATAGATACGGGTTCTAGTTCGTGTTTATTGAAACAGTCTGCGGCTAAGGGAATGATTCTTATTGTAAAACCTGATGTGGAGGAATTGTTTGACTTTGAGAACCAGAATAAACCAGCCGCTAGAACATTGGGAAAAGTAACTATTAACTTAGAGATTGATAATGTGGAAGGAAAGGACATTACAGTTCTAATTGTAGGAGATGAAACGCAACCATGCGACTTATTAGTTGGTCGAACATGGATTGATTTACCGCATATTGCATACGCCAAAATATGAAATACCTTGCACATACGCTATGCTAATGACTGCCCATTTTCACAGTTGCAAAATGATAGCAACACTCCGCGAATTAAACTGAAGGCTTCCCAAGAAACTCAAATCGAAAGTAATACGGTTAATTTCGTGAAAGTTAAAACTGATGAAATAAATAACGGTTATGTTTTAATAAGTGGATCGGAAGATGAGTTAGGCTCATTATTGGAAGTAATACAGGGAGAAACAGTGATACCAGTCACTAACTACAGCGATCGAAAACTAATTTTGAAAGAGAATCAATGTATCGGTAGAGCGGAAGTAGCAGAATTAGTTGAACCAAGTTCAGATCAGAAAACTGAAAATTCAAGTCAAAAGGAAATACTGATAATAAATGAAATTAAGAAGTTTAGGAAACCGATTACTTTAGAAGAAATTAAAGTTAATAACAATACTACGCCAGAAAGAAAACAGGAAGTTTTACATTTAATAAATGAGTATCGAGATTGTTTTGCATTAAATATGGAGGAATTAGGGTGTACAAACTTAACAAAAATGGATATTAAAGAAATTGAAGGGAGTAAGCCTATTTGCATGAAGTCGTATAAAACCAATGCCGAAGAGCGTGCTTCTAAGATAATAAATGAATGGAAGAAATATGGAATTGTTACTGAAACAAGATCTCCGTATGCTAGTCCAGTTTTACTCGTAAAGAAAAAAACAGGTGAATTACGATTAGTGATAGATTATAGAAAGTTGAATTCGCAAACTGTTAAAGATAAATTTCCACTCCCTAGGATAGATGATCTTCTTGAATGTCTTAGTGAGTGAAAAGTTTTCACTACATTGGACTTAGCTCATGGATATTTGCAGATTCCTTTAACTGAAGAAGCGAAACTGAAAACAGCTTTCATCACTCCAGATGATACTGGTCAATTTGAACGTATGATCTTTGGGTTAGCTAATGCACCTGCAGAATTTCAGAGACTTATGAATCAAGTTTTAGGTCCATTGCTTAATAAAGAAGTTTTGTGCTATTTGGACGACATATTAATTCCGGCTAAATCTTGGGAAGAAATGATGGAAAAACTTAGGAAAGTGTTTGATAGATTGAGAGAAGCAATGCTGACATTGAAACTGACAAAATGCGAATTTGGAAAAGATGAAGTTGAGTATTTGGGATTTCTAATAAAATCAAATGGTATGCAACCTGGACCAAGAAAAGTACGAGCCATATTAAACTTTCCAAAACCAACCAATGAACATGAAGTTAAACAATTTTTAGGTCTTACAAGTTTCTTTAGAAGGTTTGTACCGAAATACGCAGAGAAAGCTGAGCCGCTAACGAGACTGACGAGGAAGGATGAAACATTTCGTTGGAACGAAGATCAGCAAGAAGCATTCAGTACGTTAAAGGATCATTTGACTAATGAACCAATACTAGCATTATATAATCCCGAAGCAGAGACATAAGTGCACACAGACGCGAGCAACAAAGGACTGGCAGGAATGCTGTTGCAAAAAGGTGAAGATAGAAAGTGGCATTTAGTTTATTGTGTAAGTAAAGGAACAACAGAAACAGAAAAGAATTATCATTCAAGCAAATTAGAATTAATGGCTATAGTTTGGACTTTGACAATTTTTAATTGGGATCCGATTTACGGTAATTACAGACTGCCAAGCTTTAGTTTATTTAAACGCGAAGAAAACTTCAAATCCTCAGATAGCAAGGTGGAGTAATCTGATCCAGGAATACAATCTTGAAATAAAGCACAGGCAAGGCAAAAGAATGAGTCACATAGATGCATTGAGCCGATCGCCAGTTGATCAGCCAGAAGAAACTTTAGACTCTATAATTGAAAACAACTTGGAAGTTTGTTTAACGCTAACGATAGATGAACAAATTCTTATGATTCAGCATTCAGATCCAGAATTACGCAAATTAATAGACATTTTAAAGAAAAAAATAAATGATAGAACGAATGCAGAGAAATATGTAACTGAAAATTACGTCTTGAAGAATAATCGATTGTTTCGTAAAGTGAAAGATCAGGAAAAGGAGAAATTGTTATATGTCATACCTAAATCGATGAGAAAAGGTATTGTAGTAAAATTTCACGATCTTTTGGGACATTTTTCAGCAGACAGAACTGTTGCCAAAATCAAGGAATCATACTGGTTTAAAGGAATGAAACGATATGTTATGCGTCACATTTCGATGTGTTTCGAATGCCTAGTGGTAAGAAACAAGGAGTACTGCATCCAATTAGACCTGGTAGAAGACCTTTTGCAATTATACATATAGATCATTTAGGACCATTCGTAAAAAGTTCAAGAGGAAATACAGAATTATTTGTAATAATTGATAATTTTACGAGATTTACACGCTTATATCCTATGAAAAGTACTGCAACCAAGTATGTGTTAGTTGCATTGAAGAGTTTTGTAGATGATTTTGGGTTACCAGAAAAAATTATCAGCGATAGAGGAACATGTTTCACAGCGAAGGAATTTCGAGAGTACTATCAAAATAATGGAATCAGTCATACACTCAATTCAACTCAACATCCAAGTGGTAATGGAATGGTAGAAAGAGCAAATCGAACAATTTTGGCTACGATTAAAACGAGTATGGAAAATCCGAATCAGAGAGACTGGGACAAAAAGATTAAGGAATGCGAAAGAAATCTAAACAATATGATAAATAAGACTACAAATAAAACTCCTGTCGAAATGCTTCATGGTTATTCACCAAAATTTAACGACGGATTGATGAGGATGATTACAGATGAAGACGCAGATGAATGGGAGAATCCAGTAATCTTACAGAATGAAGCTAGAAAGAGAATTGAAGATATGCAGATGAAAATGAAAGCAAATTATGACAAGAAGAAAAGCAATTCTTTAACATTCGAACGAGGAGAAATAGTAGTTATGAGAAGAGTACCTAAATCAACTGGAGAATCAATCAAAACACAACAAAAGTATCGAGGACCTTTAGTAGTTACAGAAGTTTTACCAAGTGATACCTATAGAATGACTCAATTAGAAGAGAAGGTGAAAGGACATTTCTTTAGTACGACAGCTCATGTGAGCCAATTAAAGTCATGGCAGTGTCAAGCTGAATCAGAAGAAGACGATGATGATGGTGATGACATTAGTGTTACTGGGGATAACGATAACAACACGCGCATATTACTAAAACTAGGACACGGAAAAAGAATAGAAAACGACGGTGAATCTATATGACAGCTAAAGACTTTCGAACTATCAACATTAATATTAGAGATTTAATTTTTTAAATATAAGTTCTTAATGTTCCGAGGTCGTAACTAAGTCAGGATGCCCGAATGTAAACGCAACGTATTAATTTTATTTAAAATGTATTTTCCCGATTGACAACAACAGTTTTTTTTCAGAACGATAATATTTTGAACTGTAAGTTTTTTGAGCAGTAATGTTGACGGTAATGTTTCTGAATAAAGCAAGTATTTAACAATTAATGTGTTGACGGAATGTGTTTTTAATAAAGGAACTAATTAATTGCTAACATTACTTTCACATTTCCTCTGGCCAACAAAAGAAAAAAAAGGGGGGACTGTTATATTACGAAAAGGAAGACTTTAATCACTGGAATGCAAATGCCACGTCTTTCTAGACCCAACCTCAACGTTATCAGTTACCACTTTTGTCACTACACTTTCACGATGTTGCAGAATGGTCACAATTAGCACATTCTTGATCTATCACTATAATCTTTTAACTTTAGCATGATAAATTTTGCAATTTTGGCACACTGATAATTTGATATTATATTTTTATAAAATTAAGCTCGACTTTCACAATTGGGTACTTTCATACTTTGGCAATACACCATTTCGTTGTAATTTACTATACAGGGTGACTGCTAATTTATGGTACAAACTTCGAGGGCTGGTACAGGACACTGTAACAATTCCATTTTGTATAAGAATGTATAGTCAAAAGTGGAGCGTCGAAGCACAAACACAGGAAAGAACAAATGATAGGGAAAGTGTTTTATTTTCATAACCTCGTTTATAAGTGGAAATTAATTTAAAATTAAAAAATTCGTTAAAAATTAATTTATAAAATGTGATCGTTACAGTGCCATGTACCAGCCCTTAAAGTTTGTACCATGAATTATCAGTCACCCTGTATATGTGATTCAGATTTCAACGTATCTCTACATATAATAAAAGAAAGTGTCTGTCTCTGTGGTGTGTCTTTCGTTCGCAATGTACATAAGCTAAATAGACCCACGGCTACGAAATTTGGTAAATAGGTGCATCTAGACAAGAGCTAGTGCACCTCGAAGCGGTTTTTTCGAGATTCGATTTTTTTTTATTTTACATTTTGTGACGAAATCGCGTCATTTTGAGACATAATGGGCTATAGGAAAGCCCATTACGTCTCAAAATGATTACTCTACACACTCCATTTTCACATCGTCATGAAACGTAGGCACTTAGCTATTTTACGAACTTCAAATAAATTTCGTGTTTCAATAAATCGATTAAGTACGAATTTATTTAACAAAGGGAGCTTAACACCTTTTCAACGGGATTTTTTTCTAAAAAAGTTTATTTTTAAAAATGTACAGTTTATTTTTCTTTGATTTTTGGACAGGTTAAACTTTTATCCTTGCCACCGTTTTTACAAAAAGAATTTTGGAAAAATGATAATATTTTGTATTTTTAAAACAATTTTTAAATGAAGCTTCTGAGTACACTTCTCACATCTTTAAAAATGTGATTTTGGCAACAATTTTCCTGTCTTATTGTTGTTGATAGATTTTCCATGAAATCCCATTATTTTGAATAGTTTCATTCTTTTAGAAATATGGGTTTGGCAACAATTTTCATCGTATTTCTTATGCCACTGTTTTTAAGAGATTGGCATATTACATTGTCATTTATATATAATACATTTTTATTGATTTTTTTTATAAAGTTGTTCTGTAGAGTAAAATTCTGCGTGGAATTTTTATGTTTTTTGAGTTGCCTTCATGTTATTTTTTTGCTTATTTCACTGTTTGTGAGATATTGAAAAGTTTTGCATGATTTTTTTTCTTCAACTGAAAGTTTGTTAATTTTTATTAGGATAATTAATATTTGTATTAAGGGATATAGCTTATTTCATTGTAATTTTTTAATCTTGAAAATATAAGATAAAATATCATTAATTATACTTTGCTTTTCAGAATTTTTTGTTTTTTGTATTCTTTTATGTTATTTATTGCTCATTTCATTATTTTTAAGAAACTGAAAAGTTTTGAGTGGTTTTTTTAGAAAACAAAAGTTCTTAACCTCCTTTATACCATTTGAGTTAAGATTTTGCAAAGGGAAGTTGGTTAATTTATTTATTAGGATAATTCATATTTGTATTAAAGGATATTGCTTATTTCATTGTAATTTTGTTATACGTAATAACTTTTTTTAATGAAGTTGTTCTGCAGAAAATTCCACGCAGTTTCTAAATTTAACGTTTGGCCATTCAGTCATTTTTCCGGTACATTTAAAAGCCAGACGAAGGCTGGCAGCGAAGGTGCTAGTAATTCATAAATACAGTTTCATATATATTTTACACATGGTATACCAATACAATGTCTGTTAAACGAACCATTACAGGTCATTTACACATCAATAGGTTTTATATGTTCAAATAATTTTCTGGTTTCAAATGACTGCTAATTACCATTTTTACAATTTTCATACATTGTCAATACAAATACAGCATTCTCATTTGTTTATTTTGTTATGAATCTTGATTATTTAATGTTGCATTGTTTTTTCCTTTCAAATATACCTAACAGTTAATCGCAAAAATTTCCTGTCTAACCTGTTATTCATAATTACAACTAAGTGACCTTATTACATTTTTTGTTGATTAGTCAAATTCTTCTCCTTCCCCCCTTTTTATTCAATGAATTTAGTCAACCCAAACCAACCTGGAGCTACTAAATGTATAAACGTAAGTGCACGCTGTCTTATTTTGTACCGAACAAGAAATTAAAAAAATTACTGGAATTACATCCATTATAGTATCTGTGCTTATGCCACTAGATCCTAACTTATGTTCATTATATTGGATGAGCTGTAATTCACTTAGTAAAATAAATCACAAGTCATCTTCACAACATAACAACTTTTATTTAACAAAAGCAAGTTAAAAGGATGCATGCTTTGCAAGCGAGCAGGAGGGAGACATTACTAATGGAGATACAGATACGGTTATAGTTGCATACATACAGTTTAAGGTATATGATGTAATTCAATTAAATAAAGAGTTTGTAATTTAATAATCGTTCAAAAGTCCAGTTAAAGTTCAACCGCTACAGTATCCCCCCCCGCCAAGTACTATAGGTATGTAACAACAATTAAATGTCACTGCTCAAAGAGAACGAGTTGTTTTCTGAAGCAAAACTTGTACTGCGCTTGGTGATTCTGCCGAGTTAGTGGTCGGGTTTGTATCGCTAAGAATAACTGGTGCTGTTGGTGAAATGCAAATAGGAATAATCGGAGTCGCTCATAAACTGTCACTAGAAATAACTGAAGTTGTGGGTGATAACGTCTTATTGTGTACGGAAGGCTGTCTTTAAACAGTCAATTCCAATAACAGATTCTTCTCCATTTATCAGAATGGCGAAGTGTTTACCAGTTCATTAAATAATGTGACAGCAACCATTATCGTAACCTTCGGGGAATTAGATGGCCCGGTCAACTGCAAATTCACGTGATTTGATGTCACGAAAAGCGCCTGAAATTTAACCCTTCGCGCTGCACTATGGACACTGCAAGCAAAAAATTCCTACATTAGTTTTTATACTGTTTGTTAATGTCACACTGCATCATCATTCACGTTTTTTTTTATTCGACTAGGTAAATTTGAGTAAAGTATTTAAGCTATTTTCATTTTTAAGTTCAGATTGATAGCTATGTCTACTTATTTGTTTGTATTTGTTAATAAATATAGCGATCGACTTTTATGTAGAGCTAAAATAAGTAATCATTATGCACGATGTTGCGTTCAAGCCTGCAAATCCATCTACGACGGCACCAATGAATATATGAACTGATATTCAAGTTTCCAAACCATACATTAGAACAGGATTTGTGGATTAAAAGTATTCCAAGTGATCACAACATTGTCTACAAGAAAATGATGTCATTCGGCACAATTCCCCCCCAAAAAAAGGTAGTGTCATTCAAGTTTGTAGAGGGTACCCTAAATTAAAAAATGATGCTTATCCACTTATTTTTTCTGGTATACTTATTTGAGTATCCAACAGCTAAGAGGATGAGCAGGAAGGAAAAAAAAATAGCCAATACGGATAAACATATTTTTATGAATTTTTGAGAAAGGAAAAAATTGCATCATTTGAGGATTTTTCCTCTTCATTATTGAATAAACTACACATCTCAGATATAATTTCACATACAATCTGCTGATGAAATTTGTATTTTTTGCTTGATTTTAATCTGGTTGAGCAGATGTTGCTGCATCCACTCAATTTTTTGTAGCTTTCCTTATTCTGCAAGTATAAAGATATCATTGCATTAGTAATAAATAAATCGCTTGCTGTAATGTTGTAGCAAAATTATAGTTTATTTAATTTATGTTGTCAAATGTCAAGAGAATTTCAGATTTTAATTTTTTTTTTTTTTGCGATTTTGAATCTGCTGTTTTTATTATGTAATAAGTGAAATGAATTAAAAATACATTTACATACTTTCTGAAAGCTCTGAAGTATTTAAAGAATTGCATGTAGATCGTTCATTCAAGTTATTAAGATTTAAAACTGCGGTAATGGTTAATAAATAATTATATTTAAGAAGATACTAAAAAATCATTTTTTAAGTCTTAATTTGCTAAATAATGTTTATTTTTTTAGTAAATTATTTATACTTTGGAATCTTTTCTTCTCGTCATTTCTCTTTCCTTCGCATCTGCAAAATTAAGCCTGCAGAATTTAGGGTGAATGAAATTAATAGAAAATTTCGTAAATATATTTTTCAGTGCATTTAATAAAGAATTATATTTTAGTATTTAGTGTAAGTAAGCATAATCAAACATTAAAGATTTATATATGTTAACAAATAACAATATTTTTTAATTTTAAAACTTTGCTTTTTTGCGAATCTCTAACAAAATCATTATTATATACTATAAAAATAATTTTACAAAATATCGGAAAATGAATATTTCTTGAAATGTTATGCAGTTAATCTTAACTGTAAATGAAAAAATGACCTTTTATATATGTTTTTCCGTAAGTCTCTGGAAATTTAAGTATGCGTTATTAAAAATAATCTCTAGAGAAGGGTGCACAAAACAGAAAGGTTTAATGTGTGCAGAAGTAGAAGGAGGTAATTCCCGTATGGTGTTGCACACATGCTAGGGAGAGATTGCGAGATTGGTCTGCTACAGGTATTTGGAGGGCTGTAAGAATTCTCTTGGTAAGGACTAATTTCCTTCGCAAACTATCTCAGAGTAAGTACCACCAAGGTCTTCTTTGACAGCTGAGCGCACTGCCATCTTTGGTCTGTAGTTATAATTTTTCGGGCTCTATACGAGTGACTGTTTTATCCGTAATTTCCTGCAGAGGTATTGCTTCAGGCCACAGAGGAAACTGATCTATAAAGTGACAAGATATATCCTCAGATTGAAGCAAAGGTCCTATTATGTCAAGGTGAACATGCTCAAATCTTTGAGAAACAGCCCGAAACGATTGTAAAAGGCTACGAGCATTTCATGAGTTTCGACTTCTGAAAACCTATGCACTAAATAATAGTTAAAGAAGCTTGCAGTATACTGAACAACAATTACACTTTAAGATCTTCCAGAATGCACTGACCATACAAAACTGACACAAAAGACAACTACACCAATCATGAGTTACTTGAGGCTGGTCAGCAACATTTTGGCATGACATTACAAGTTTACTTGTGGCCAGTCAACAACGTTTTGGCATGATATCACGAGTTTATTTGTGGCCAGTCAGGAATATTTTCCCATGATGACATGAGTTTACTCACAGCCATCAGCAATGTTTTGGCATGGCATCATAGTTTACTTGTGGTTGATCAGCATTTTGGCGTGATTATATGAGTTTACGCATGGCCAGTCAATAAAGTATTAAGTCATTTTCTCTCTTTTTAGGATTGAAATTAAGAAATGAGTCTTAGAACTGATGGCATCCCAGAATATTAAAGAAATACAGTATATGGAAAATAATACATTTTCAACACAATTAAAAAATTAAACGTTTTACGAATTTTATAACTAAACTGCAATAAAAAGTAATATATTATTATTATACTCAAAATATTTCATTTCTATTACTATATGTTATCAAAAACAGTACACTTCAAATTAGTTTTTAAAAAACATTTTTTCCGTGTTAACAGTCATGAAATATTCACAACAACAGTTGAGACCACAGCAAGAATATCTTTTAAAAACATTTATTCATTTTTCATATTGAATATGAAGTACATGACAGAACCATAATCCAGCAGCATTTACATGACATACCTATTCCTATCATTGCATGCGATGCTAACATGACATTTTGTCAAACATCACAAAAGACATTTTCAAATTTGATGATACCTACAAAAGTACACATTAAACAAAACCAAAATTTTTTGTTTTGATTGCTAGAAGAAGTTTGGAGCGCAAAATAGTTTTAGATGAATACAGAGGAATATATAGCCTTGATATGCAAGTATTGGCTGTTGGTAGATGTTGGTCATCTGCTGGCCGAATTGTTATACTAGGCATCGGCTGAAATCCTTCCTCACTTGCAGGCAGAGCAGGACTACCAGTCCAAAAGTAGACCTGAATTTTTAAAAAAAGTTAGATTAAGAATAACAAAAATTTTCTTTGCAACATTTAACATGTTTTGCTTTATTTTAAGCAACATTTCTTTGTTTCCTATAATAAATACTGTTATCAAATCTTATAATGTATGAAAGTCTCTACTTAAAAAAAAAAAAAAAAAAAAAAAAAAAAAAAAAGTCATACAATAAAAGCAGATAGATGGAATTATAAATTTTTTCAAGATCATAGCTTATATATACTTTTTCAGTAAAAAATAGAGAACTATACACATACAGACTTTTCTAGATGACATTTATATGATTTTTTAATTCAACCGAAATATTATTCAGTTCTTACTAGTCCATCTATTTATATATAGTAATCATTCTACTGTCTGTTTCCATCTATAATAAATAAAGACATACTTTTCAATAGAAAATATTCACAACATGCAGAACCACTATATAAAATATATTTTTCATCAGCATAACTATCACTTATCTGGAAGTATGCACAAAAACAGGTAATAAATTTAGGGTACTTAAGGGTGGGAATTAGCAGATCAGTTATAGGATGAAAACATACTAATGGAGTTATCTATTTTCAGCATATTTACAAATGGACACCTCATGTATGCATTTTCTAAAAACAATAAATTCAATACCAGTTAAAAGATGAAAGAGGCAATGCATGATTTTTCTTCATTCAAAATTAAGCATATGTCATTTAAACAATCTTGACAACAGGTAGACATAAACTGACCATCGTCCTCTAGAGTTCCATTAACATTATATAAAACAAGCAAATTAGATTAAAAATAAGAACATTAAAACTGATTGCATTTCCTCTAAAGAGAATATTGCTAGCTTTTATTTCTAAATCACATACATGGAATGGCTCAATTCACACTTAGAAAAATTAGAAATAACCTGAGACTCTTTTGGATCATGTTGAGCAAAATAAGGAAATTTCATTTCATGCTTAACTTGAAACAAAGTTTCAAAATTACAGAAATCTTGACATAGCAACTATCAGCTAGCGTATATTGCACAAAAAGATGAAAAAGTCCAGCAATAATCAAGCATCCATATATAATACTGGAGATCAGCATTTTTATTGTCTCAAATCTGTCACTTGTTTTTGATTTAACTTTTGGCCTCTGAATCCAAATATAACCTCCGTTTTTGTTTATCATATCAACTTTTTAAGCCACAGGATATCCTCTTCTTGTCTCAAAAGTCATACTAAATATTCATATAAAGGAAAAACATGCCAAACATACTGTTCACAAAGAACAGTTTTATTCATACAAAGGTTATAGGTATATAGTTAGTGAAAGTTAAATTTCACTCATACAAATAGTAAAGCTTTTTTACCAAATGATAAAGAAACATATCAAGATAAAAATTTTTGTTTATGGCTTTTTCTGGGGAGATTAAACTGTACATTTTTGCTTGATGTTCCAACAACAGTAAGCATGGTGGAATAACTTGCATTGCTCATAATCAAATGCATTGAAATTTTTTGGGAAGTTTATATAAGCTTTTATCTTTTCAAATGACAGGCTAGGAAATGCTAAAATGAGATACTTGAAACAGTCTCCTTCAATTGGCAAAGCTTAAACAAATTGATTCCCCAATAATGAGTTTTGTATGCAGAGGTGGAAATACAATGTTCTTTCTGTCGACAAATGGCTGATGTAGAATGTTTGGATCACCGGGTTTCAGGTCAGATCTTTGATACCAGTTCTACTGCCCCTAATGCTTCTCACAAGCTTTACTGTCCCACATACTCGCAAAACAGGGATACTTGGTACACTGCTAAAAAAAAAAGGGGGGGCGACAGTTCTATATCTCCCGTTCTACTGGGCCGATTCACGAAATTCAACTTTTGTTCTTTATGTCTCGAAAGCGCGACTTAGGATATATATTAGATTTATATATAACATTATTCTAACATAGGTATTTTGACACAGAATCGGACTTTCTC
The DNA here is from genome assembly GCF_044657685.1 of Stegodyphus dumicola. NCBI lineage: Eukaryota > Metazoa > Arthropoda > Arachnida > Araneae > Eresidae > Stegodyphus > Stegodyphus dumicola. The sequence continues at coordinate 153,510,721 of NC_140771.1, read as the reverse complement.
TGAAATAATATACCATGTAACAGAACTATTTAAGTGTAATTGAACTATTTTATTCATGAACTCATGAACTGTAACCGAACTATTTTATTTAAACGCGATCTCGTGGCGATATGAAAAAACGTCAGTCCTCCAGCCGCCATGATGATAGTTTACTATATCTCTGTTATTCAAATGTTTAATGTTCCATTTGATATATGTTTCATTTTTATGTATATTTCTTTTGTTTGTAACCATTCCTGTGTGCTTTGTTAATAATTCCTGTGTGCTTTTCTTTGTAACCGTTCCTGTGTCCTCTGTTAATAAATCCTTTTAAAGCTAGCCGGCATTAGTGTCTATTGAGGAATGGCTACATCACAAGCATTTTTTTTTACATATTTCGATTCTACGACTCAAATTATGCCTACATACTAATTTTGTAAAATTTGGTGCGAAATTTACAGAGAAATTCAACAGTTTATGTTGGCACTTTTTTTACAGTTGCGCCAAGAATAGTTCACTTAGCAAACTTCTTAATATATGACAACCTATTTTCCTTTCACTTTCTATCTCATGCGTGAGGAGGGGGGGGGGAAGTAAAGGTCATTCCTTTTTTCAGATAATGGTCTTTATATTATATTTTTAATTACAGTCAAAATTAATCCGGACTTGTCGGGACTTTGGCGATTCTGGATTATAGATCATCAGTTTAAATCTGATGCATGCAGAAATTATAAAATTAAAAATATGAAACCATAATTTATGAAATAAAGAACAATTATGATCTAAAGGGTATCAAAATTTACAAAAAGAAAAAGTTTAATATTTACTTGTTTACTTTATTAAACATTTCTTTCAATGTAAGTTGTTTAAGTTGCTTCGTTTTTTATGTGATAATACATTCTCTTTGATTCTATAAACAGACATAATTTCTTGTTCACTTACAAAGTTCTGCTGTTCAAGTCCTATAATTGCTGTGTCGAGAATACCGACTAATTTGTCAATCAAAATTTTTTCGTTTTCAATAACCTCTATCACTTTCTTCGCTATCGGAAGCGAATTATAATGACGAGGAATTTGATTTAAATCATATCAAAGACCGAGTACATTGAGATGAAATACTACATTTAGTAAGGAATTATAAGCCAAATAAAATAAAAACATCTGCCCTGAAGATAAGGATAGTGCTGACAGATCAACTTCCAATTCATTGCGTGCGGTGGCGTTAAAGATAAACAAAGTTTAGATAAACAAACGTTAAAGTTTAGATAAACAAACGTTAAAGTTTAGATAAACAAACGTTAAAGTTTAGATAAACAAAGGATATGCCTTTATCCATTTTTTGCAGCAATTCCACTTTTTGTTTAATGGACTTCGAAACATACTTTCGCTTTGTAGATCCTTTACATATTAGTAAATATATATTAGCTAATATTTTAAAAACTACTCGTACGATTTTTACAAAACTTGGCATTCTGGCTTTATTCGAGTTGTAGAATCGAAATATGAAAAAAAATTGGTATGTTATTTCAGAAAAAGTCAAAATACCTATGTTAAAATAGTGCTATATATAAATCTAATATATATCCCACGTCGCGCTTTCGAGACATGAAAAACGCAATTTGAATTTTGTCAATCGGCCCAGTAGAACGGGAGATATAGAACTGTCCCCCCTTTTTAGGGGGGGAGCAGTGTACATCCACATTGCTGCTCAATGAGGTAGCAGACAATTTTAAGGTCAACAAAGATGATCCATTGGTGCATATGATATTGCAACAAATCAATGACACTCTTTATGTCTTCGTATTCTTCACATAAGAAAACCAAATGCTCTATTGAGACTGCACCAAATAAATTTCCGTTGTGATGGAGGGCCCACTTCAAGCTCTGCTTTGAGCTACTGATGAACAATCGCCAGTGTGTGTTATTGGTTAGAGTTGTGTTATTGGCTGAAATTCCCAACTCTTCCATTAAACCATGTATGCTATGGCAAAATATAAATTCATCACCACTTCAAAAGTATTGAAGAAATGCACTTGATCGAAAGTAAGATAACTTAGTTCCTTTTTCAAGCAAATTTTCTCGAGCAGTCTTAATGTACACAGCTCTGAAGCTCTTTCATATAGTCCTAAATCTCGAGCTAAATCATTCAACTCATGCTGGTAAAATTCCTTACAATAAAAATCTACATCATTGGGTGTCAAATCAATATTCACAAGAATTGTAGTCCTGTATTTCCAAAGGCAGTAATTCTTTGAAAACTGATACTAGGCACTAGACATATAAAAACTAGCATACTTTTTTTTTTTTTTTTTTTTTTTTTTCCTTGTTGTATCCTGACATTTTCACTATACAAAAGTTAACAATACTTGAATGATCGTTGGTCTCTCGCCAAATCAGAGGTATACCAAATGGAAATTTAGAATGTGCCCTTTCATCCACATCCACTAACTCTCGACATACAGCTAAGCACAGTGTTTGTGAGGAGCCCATGATTTATCTTGATGTCCAATTTTCACTTTAAAATAGGTAATAGGTTTGCCAGACAAATATACTGATCTTTGTCCTTTGCCTGGGAATGGTAAAACTGTCATTTATATAACAAAATGAATCGGGGCTGCTTAAGCAATTATGACACAAACTAGCAGAGGCACACATAAAGAAAGGTTTCAGTTCAAATATAAATAAAACTAAACACTGCTAATCTTGTATACAAACAAGAACTTGGGCTCCATGTTGGAATATGCTCCAATATATCAGAGCAACACACAACATATCTCAGGCATAACTGAACTAGTTTAATAAAGTGTGCATCTGTCGCTGGTCTCACGTGGCATCATTCATCTGGTGCTAATCAGAGGGTTTATGTCAGCCTTTAGGATAGCAGTACATCCTATAATCCATGCTCAATGCCGCAGACAGTGGTCACATTCATGCAAGGTGTAAGAAAAAAAACTTGATGTGGTAGAAGAAAACTAACTACAGTTTTAAAATCAACATGCCTATTTAACTCTAAAATAGCTCAAAAACTCAAATTCTGTTACAAATTGTTCCCTAGTGTAATATTGTAAGTGAAAAAACTTTAACTGAAAGTTTAATGTTTTTAAATGAGGTTCATCTTATGTTTCTCAAAGAGGGTCCAGGAAACAGGTGTTTAGACTTTAGTGATAAACAGTGATCTCCGATTGCAAACAGTGATCTTTAGTGATCTTTGATTGTAAATGGCTAATGTCCAAACATATCTCTAATTATATGAAATGTATACATATTTAGACACCATCAGCATATCAAGAACAGATATGTGATACTTGAATACTTATGCTTCACAACTCTGAAAATTGAGAAATGATGAGTTAGATACTAAAAATTTAAGCAACTGATTTTACTACCTAAAATATAGCTTATTTTTTCATATTTTATATTAACTGACTGACAATCCGGTTCTTTTCTGTTAACAGGGTGTAAATTGCATCATGAATAGATGTGTAGAATGTAGGGTGCCCAATACTGAATTTGTGCATTTTTTGTTTGTTTTGTTTTTGTGTGTGTGAAAATGAATTGCTTAAAAAACTTCAGAGAATTGTAGATATTTGGCACCATCCCCATTATACACAGTGCTTTATTTTCATATAAATAGAAATCAGAGAATTGCACAAATTCAGCAATTGCATAGATTTAACATTATGCATACACTAGTGCACAAAACATCAGATAGATCTTTAATTAAATGCGTTTTTATTTAAATCAATCCAATTAAAAAGTAAAAAAACTAATGCTCTTAACAACTGCATTTACTGCTTTTAAATAGATATATTTATTTATCAATAAAAGACATATTAAATTCAAAAGATAAATAATTTACATTTTGCTGAATGGCAACACAAATTCAAATGAAAAGTGAAAAAACGCAAAACTGTGTTTCAAGAATAATAGCCCTTTTGGGCCAATTCATTCCTTTTTCAGCATTGTATGAAAAGGTGATGGCCAAAAGGTGATGCCATAATATTCATGTTTCAAATGGCCAGATCTATATCATCAAAGATCAGTTTCACCTTCAAGGCCAAGCAACTGCCACGTTTAAATGAAAGAGCAAGAAATAAACTCTGAGAAAGTGACATCTATAATCTCCCAAACTATCTCAGAAGCAGCGCTGTACCTGCCTTTTGTTTAGCTACAATGCATGACATGCACATCTTCACATTCCAAATAATTGACAGTCCTGCCTGTCCCCTTTGCTGCAATGGTGCGGTGATTAATGCTGGGCATCTCCTTGTCTGCTTAGCGCTTTCTCAGAACTGTGTTTTTTCAAGATACTGGGAGGCTTAAGACCTTTTAAAATGATTGCAGACTTGATTGTTTAAACCTCTTAATCTACAACTTTTATCCATTACATTTTTCTTTTTGTGTAATTTTTCTTTGTACTTGACTTCTCTGTGTAAATTATTGCATTGTGTATTCTATTGCATTACTATTGTATTTTTTGTAGTTTTCGGATCTCTGAGTGGAATAAGGTCTAAATCTCTCTATTGGCTGCATTGGTGTAGGGGGAACATGAAAACTGTAGAAAAGGGCTTTTTACAATCAGTACAGTGAAAATCCAATTCAGAAGGTGAAGCAAATGCAAAAACCAGCACCATGACTCAGAGGGTATATGAGGGCATGCAAAACACATGCAATTTAACCCCTTAACTGCCACGGGAGTATATATATGCCTTGCTCAGCCGATGCGTTAACTGCCATGGGCGTATATATATGCCCTTCCAAAATACTACAATTTGCTTTGTGTTGCTACCCATGAAATTATTTGCAAAGCTTTGGAATGCAACACCACAATGATCTTGACAAAGTATGTGAAGGAAGATATTATTTCAGAGAAGTGTGGGGAGAAACTGGAGAGAGGGATGTGTCTAAAGCCGTGAAAGTAATGACTGCGCAGTATTGGCTGGTGTTATTTGAGTAAAACGTACTTTTTTGTGTCCTCCGTTTTTGATTACTTTTTGTAGTAGGTTCCAGGAATAAAGAAAGATATAACAGATGTTTCAAACCCATTTATCTTTTTTGATTATTTTTTGATGAACTGCTCGTGCTTCATATTGTTACTGAAACTAACTGTTTTGTAGACGAGTATATGAACTAACACCTTGCAAATGAAAAATCAAGAACAAAATCGTGGCATTCAACCAGTTCAGAAGAAATATATGTTTTTTTAGGCATACTGATTTCACAAGGTATAACACTGAAACCTGATATTACACTTTACTGGTCTAAAAAATGAAATGAATCTTGTACGTTTTCTGCAGCAGTTAAGGGGTTAAAAGAAAGGAAGCGCATTCTTCTGCAAGTGAAAGTAAGGCTGCATGTGCAGTATGGCTACAAGTAAATAACAGGATGCATTTATATGTGGTAGAATTATTGGGGAGCTTTTGAAGGGGTGCAGTTTAAAGTGTGTTGCCCAAGAGTTTGGAATTGATAAAAGTGTTGTTTCACAAGCTTGGAAAGCCTTCCAAATGACAAGTATAGCTGTAAGAAGGGTTTGTGGTTACCGCCATCTAATTGGATTTCGCATCAACTTTTATTTGGGGTTAATTGGTGTCTTGTTAATAGAAAAGTACTGATGGTTTATAATCGGTAATATTGTTTACTGCATCTCATTGACATAATTTCAATTACTGTTTATTAATTGATGGGCTGATTAATCACATGCATTCATGTTTTATCACACACGATTCTAAATACATCAGACTATTCTTACATTAATAATAAGAATAGCCTGAAGTATCTGTACAATAAAAGAATATGAATAAGTAAGCCATAATATAAATCAGAACTATGTTCGATATGTTACATTTCATGCATTTAACCCTCTGAGCGTTACGGGTTTAGCCCTGAAATTTCAAAGTTCCTCAAAATGTCACGAATAAGTGATATTTTCTTCATTTTAATTAAAAAATGACGACTCTTTCATTTTGTACCTTGATTCCTTTTCTTCCAATATACATCCAAACTGAAATCGGATTCATTAAAAGCTAGCAGAAATTTTATTTGTATAATGAATGTGGAAGGCAACCTTCTGTACGGAATTTTCCGGTCGTAACACTGAGAGGGTTAACAAACAAATTTTCACATCAAGTAAGCACTGACCATCTTAACCATTCTGAATGTTGTAAATGATTTTGATAACATCATGTTTAAAATAAATTAATAATTAAACTTTAGGCTTGTTGCTGTATGGCCATTTTCTCATTTTTTGAAGGTTCACAATGCATATCCTCAATAACCTCAGACCTGGAAGTATATTGTGAGTACTTACATAAAGTTTAGAAAAGAATTATCTTTGAATATACGTTCGATTTTTCCTCTAATTTCAGACTTTTTTAATTTAAAAAAAAAATTGTTAAATCATAGTTTTCCTTTTTCAGTAACATCAATGCAAATAAAAATGGAAAATTTCTTAAATTAATAATGACTACTCTGGATTTCCACAAGTTGAAAATTAAATTTAGTTCTTCAAAGAGAGTAATTTTAAACATAAAAAAATCTTACACATTATGAATTCTCTAAATACCTGAAATGAATTTGAAAAAAGAGGAGAAACAGCTCATCTTCAAATCCATTTTATGCAATACAGTGAAATTTAGCATTTCTAGAAAAAGAAACTTCTACTCATTAATTATACAGTTTCAAACAGTAAGTAAAATTTAATTAACTTACTAGATCTTGTTTTTCAAAATTAGACATCCTTTCCACAATAGACCAGAACCACCTTTTAAATCGAAGTAGCCTATCGCCACCCCCTTCGGCTATTTTAAAAAAAACCACATTTGTTGAAAAAAGTAAAACAATAAGAATGCTGTTGAAATAAATAAATGATCAGTGGTGGCAATGACATAAACACAATGACTTACCACTTTCATCATTAAATGAAGTGTAACTAATTAAAGTCTGTACGTTAATTTCCCCAACACCATTTAAGAGAAGGCGAAAATCTTCAGCAGTCAATCCATCAAAAGTTCCTTGTGGTAATACATCATACACACCAGCTCGAAGAGCCTAAAATTTCAAATTGAAAAAGCTATAAATAAATTAATAAAAGTTACGCATATACACCATTTTCACAATTTCTTCACATAATCTCACAAATCTTTGCTCTCTTAAAAAGCTTATTTTATTACGTTATTATCCATTCATCTTTTCATTGTTTAAATCATTTTTACATTTGAATACATATTTACATTTCTATCCAGAAAATTGCTTTCAAAATTTAAGTCATTTATTTCAATTACTATTTTAATGGAAATGAAATTTAACACAATTTGCTTCAGCAAGGAATATTATTTATTATAAATATACATATATTAAAAAAATAACATTTGATGCAAAAACCATAGAAATTAAAAATAATTGCTTGGTTAAGACTGTTTCTGATTTATGCACAAAAGAAAATATATATATATATATAAAAAATATTACTACTCAAAAAGATAAGAATAAAACATGCTTAAAGTTTATTACAAAAAACAGCATAACAGAAAGTTCCTCAATAAATAACTTTCTATGATCTTTTATGTCTCTTTTAGGAATAAAACTGCTTAGAAATACAACATAAATGGTCTTCCATAACTCCCACAACTGAACTGTTCATAACATGTTCCCTAATGGCATATTAAATGTAAAGCCCAAAGAGGCATTAATTTTGTTTTGGCATTTTGCATTGAAAACTTTAAATGTCAGTTCCCTTTTTAAATTGTTGCCACCAAATTATCATACTGTGTTATATTTAAAGAAAATAAATAATGAAAAATCTGCATAAATATATGTATTTTTTTGCATTGTGATAAAACAACGGTACCTAAAGTAATCAAATTTTGAATAACATAATCTTCGACAGAATATGGATGTCTGGAAGCCCTAATTTGGAATTTGAAATTTGTTTTATTATTGGTTTCATATTTTGTAACACTTCAATGAATTTTTGGATAACAAACTCAATGATTTCAAAGCCAGCAATGGCAAAACTGTATGGAAGAAAAAAAGTTTTATCTCCAGCATGTGAGACTGTGCATCAGAAATTCTAAAGATATGCTCATTTTAAAAATTATTTTCCAATATTGCTGTTGAATTGAATTTTATGGCTTAAGTGCAAAGAAGACTTAATAAATAAGGGTAACACATAAAAGGTTAAAAAAAAAAGTGTCTCTTTGGACATTATGTAAAATCTAAATCTTTCAGATTTTTTAAAAATTTAGTAACAAATTTTGTGATGTTGCTGAAATACTGACCAACAGGCAACTCTCCAGCTTTTATTCTTTACGAGAAAGCTGTGTGTATGTATAGTAGAAGGCTTGGTGACACCTGGGTGATTTCTTTTCCCTATGTATGGTGGGTAATTGGCGCCTATGTAGTCCTGCTTCACTGTAGCTTGATGGAAACAGAAATTTTATGATTTGCTTCTAAAACTTTTAAAATACCTTCCCAGCAAACATAAATAAAGATACAGAAATACTCTGGAACCTCCCATTCATACATAAAAGTTCATCACCAACAACGAAGATCAGTGAAAGAGATTCAATTTTAGTATGACTTCTGTCATTCATTGTTGCCCATGTATTTTCAAATGCCACTGCCATCCATATTATTGACATACAGTACATATTTTGACACTGAAATTACTGCAACTATTTCTTTTTATATAGAGTTATGAACAAACCTTCAAAACTGTGCTCCATCATAAAAATGCCAGCACTTTATTAGAAGACAATGTTATGCAGTAATTTTAAATTACTTAGCACATCATCCTTTCAATCACTGATTTGCATTAAAAGATACTCTGAAGGTCTCTTTAAAAAATAAATAAATAAATAAATAAATAAATTAAAAAAATACTACCAGATTGTTTATTTAGATCCGAGCATTAATCTAGAAAACAAGACTACAAACATTTAAAACCCTCAAATAAAAAGAAAAACTTGTAAATCACTTGAAAAAATTAATTTTTTTTTTTCAAATGATATCAAATTAAAGCTCAAAGAACTACTTCCTTAAAGCTTTTCTCTCCTCAAATTAAGTAACAATATGTGTCTAACAATAAAAAAGTGATATTACCGAAAGAGCTTTTTCTTGACATTTTAGCATTCGATATTCAGCATAGCGTTGAATGTAATCATAAACATTCTGAGCAGTGACATTAATGTCTCGTCCACCACTAACTAATTCAACATTTCCTCCACCCTGTAAAAAGTAATGATAAAGGAATAAATATATTAACTGTAGAAGACATTACTTACATCTGAAATTTAAAAATTCGTATGGTTGAAATCCATTTTAAAATCTGGTAGTAAACAGTTTTATATCAAATGTATTAAAAATATTATCAAAATTAAAACGTGACTCTACAAAAGGTTCCCATAAGTTATTTATTTATTTTCAAATTATTTCACAAAATAATGTGCAATAAGGATTAAATATAGGACTTTCCCCCCTTAGCATGTTGGAAACACAAAGAACAAAGTGAACACTTTCAGTTATGGAGAATTGAGAACCAATGCAATTTTTAAATGCATAATCTCCACTAATTTTCTATCATTTTAGTTAAACAAAGTGATGCTTTTAATATAAAAATTACAAATTTTTAGTAACATGATTAAGTCTTTAAAAAAAGAAAGGGGGGCATTGTCCAAACAAAGTTAAAATAAAATTATGCTTACACTAAAGCTACATTTCAGAAAAATTTCAAGGTTATTTTAAAATGATGAAAAATTCCCTGCTTAAACATTGAATCACATTTTTCCACTATAAAACCAGTTTTGCTAATGCAAAATATGTGCACAGATGTAGTCTTTAATCATTCATATGATAAGAAACATTTTGGTAGGTTTGGAAAAATGATTCACATATGATGTTGGAAAAATGCTCTTTTTATTGTTTAAAAGACACTACAGATTGTAATTTTCAAATCAGTAGCACAAAGTAGGGTAGCAATCTTAGCCACTGAACTTGGATATCTTGATTTCAATGCTAGCAATCAGTAGATTAGAAAATTTAAAGACTGATATAATATTGTATGTCATAAGTTTTTGAAATAATTTTTTTTTTTTCAGATCTCAAATTTTTCTCCTTGATTTGCAAATAAACTGATTACCGATTTAGACATTGCTATATGCGATCATGTATGTGGTAGCTAGAAAACGTCATTGAACCTGCAAAAAAAAAATGTTTGCAAGCTACCTTTACATATGAAATGCTTTTATGCACTTACATATGATAGAGAATATAACTAAGAAATAGCAGTTATTTTAGAAGAGAAAATTATTCTTTTTTTTTTTTTTTTTTTTTTTTTTTTTAAATTTTTATTTACTTATTTTTTAAGTGGATGAAGAGGATATTGACCCACAGTCTATTCTGATTTCAGGAACAAAGAATTGTTATCAAGTGGAATAAAACACTGCTATCACATGCATATCTACAAATATGAAAACATGCAAGTTTCCAGAAGGTTTTCGTGCTACGTAATGATACCATTTCAAAAGAATTTCAAATTTACTTAAATTCACTTTATAACTGACGTTAATGAAATGACGTTAATGCACATTTTTGTAAAATATGAATGCTTCAAGCATTTGTAATTTTGATACGACAGTACAGATTTTTTTAAAAAAATGAAGACAAATAAACAGATTCAAAAACAGAAAATGTTATCATAAAGAAAAACAGTAAATGAAGCTTTTTATGATACTTTTTGTTTTTAATTACAATAGCTTCAGAATACAAACAAAACAGAGAGATACTGTAATTCATAAAAGTAATTCTAAATTCTAATACTGTAATTCTAAATGTACGAAACATTGATGTTTCATTGAGTTTTATATTTACCAGTGGATTATTTTATATAGCATGGCCATAGAAGTTTTCTGCAACCCTTGCTCACAGATTTATGCTTCCATTTACAAAAATGTTTTAAACAAGGCAAATATTCTATTCATATTTAAATTTTTTCAAATTTATTAAAATTATTAAAGCTAAATTTTTACATGCTCTCCTGGTCCCTACAATTAAATTTAGTAACATTTTTTACTAATTTAAAAAAATAAAAGACACAAAGTTTAACACCCCCATCATAAAAATTGATCAAGATATTTAATTATAAATTTTAAAATTATATGTCTGAAAATTCAGAGGTCTTTCACAATTTAAAGAACATAATACTTAAACTTATATGTAACTGCAATAAAATATCAGTTCAGAAAAAGGTTTCTTATATTGATAAATCAAATGATAAGTATTGATATGTAGATAAATGTTAAGTACTGATATGCAGATTAACATGAAAAAAAAATTATAAATAAATAAAATAAATCTTGAAAAGTTCATATTTTATAAAACAGCAGCAGACTTCATGTACTGACACACAGCAAACTCATAACATTATTTACATGAATCAAAACTGAAAAATATTTCCCTTCCAAAGAACAGTTTTGCACAGTTATTAAATAATGATCCTAAATTAATAAAAATGCATGCAAATATCATTAACATATTTTTAGTATTTAAAAATGTACAAATAAACAAATACATTTTTTAATGAAATATGCTTTTATTTAAATGGATAAAACAACTAATGGACTAAAAAGAAAAAAAAAAAAATCATACAGTTTAATAGAAGCAAAGTATTTTTAAAAAATGTATTGGAATATTATTGCCTCAATAACTTATCAGGAAATAGTCCAAAAATAAATGGCAAATAATCAGCGAGCTAAATAAAAGCATATGATGAGTTCGAAAATGCTTTTGACACACCAACTGTAATTAAATTACAGATTTAAAAGTATTATGCATTGGTAAATTATATAGGAATATTCACTCAATGATTATGAAATAAAAAAAAACTATCCTCAAATTATTTTAATTTACATTTTAATCAACTCCTCACGGAAAGTAATACATTGTTTTTGACCCTAAAAAGTTTAAAAGAATCCCAAGTTTTGAAATTAAATATCTCTGTCAATTTTTGTTACATGGAAGGAAATTTTTTATTTATTTATTTATTTTTGAATGAGCATAAAATTTTACCAAATATAAGTATAAAAACGGGGAAGATCATAAAAAAGCAAAATTTCATATTTTTTATAAAAATTTTTTCTTTTTAAATTTGAAAATAGTATGAATATTTGTATTGCTTAAAACACTTTTGTAATCAGAAGTACTATGACCATCGAGCGCAACGGATTCACGAATGCTCTCCAATGATTTTGTGACTTTTCATAACATAATCAGAAAGCACTGAAAAATGCTTAACCTTTTGGATACACTTGACGTATAAGTACATCATGCATTTGTTTGGGCAGAGATCCACGTAACATTCTGATATGTCAACACCAAATTAGGCAGGATACTACCTGGCAGTGCAATGAATACAAAGTACCACTGCATTTACCAACATGTTTTCACATGCTTCAAAACTATTGATTATTTGTTATTTATTATAACCAGTTTATTTGTTAAAAAGTATTTTGTAACACTAACTGCCTAAAGTTATTTCAATATTATGTAAAAGTATATATAATAAATAATACGAAATAAATCAATTCTTGCATAAAATCTACTGTTCTTACTTACCCAAAAAATTAAATATGCCCCAAGAGCAAACAATTTTCAAATAAATGTGTAACCAATGGGTTAATGAGTTATAGATATTATATACTTGTAATTGCAAATAGTACAAAAAAGCAGACACCAGTAGATTATTCTTTAAATTAAAAGGATGCATTTCACTAAAATTGATTTATTAAATTGATTTCGAAATCATATTCATTTTGAATCAATCTGAGCTCTAAGATGCAGATTTTAACCCATTCAAGACGGGCATCTCTGTTACCGAAGCGGTCTTTCGATGGCGCGTTAACCAGAAGCGTCGTCTTGTGGGGACGGGCAATTCCCGCTGCTAAGCCTAACTTTTGAAAAAAATTCGTATAAATTAAATTTTTCATCCAATTGTTCCAATTTTTGGTACATTATGAGAAGAACATTCCGGTAGTTGTCAGAATTAATTTTTAAGCTTTATTATAATATTTTCCTTAAAAATCTTATAAAATACTCATTCTAGAATAATTTGATTTCCCCCTTATCCCACAAATAAATATACAGTCAAAAGTCTTTAATCCGGACTCGTAGGGACTTCAGCAATTCCAGATTATCGGTTTTTCCGGATTATAGATCATCAATTTATATCTGGTAAGATGGCATGCAGAAATTATAAAATTAAAAATATGAAACCGTAATTTATGAAATATAGAGCAATTATAATCTAAAGGGTATTAAAATTTACAAAAAAAAAAGGCTTAATATTTATTTTTTTACTTTATTAAACATTTCTTTCAATGCGTGCATGCGTAAAGTATACATTATGCATAGTCGAATTTAGAAAATGGCAACCAGAAAACTATTTGATGTGTATTCGTGGTATTTATAATGACGATGAATTTGATTTAAATCATATCAAAGACGGAGTACATTGAGATGAAATACTACATTTAGTAAGGAATTATAAGCCGAATAAAATAAAAACATCTGCCCTGGAGATAAGGATAGTGCTCACAGATCAACTTCCAGTTCATTGCTCGCTGCGACGTCCCCCTCCCCTGCACAGCAGCGCGAAATTGATAAACAGATTTCGGAATGGTTAGAGAAACAAAGGATACGCCTTTATCCATTTTTTGCAGCAATTCCACTTTTTGTTTGATGGACATCGAAACACGCTTTCGCTTTGTAGATTCTTTGGCAGCTCTAGAATCGGAAATTCTTTTTGATATAAACAAAAGTTTGAGCTTACTTTTATAAAACTACTCCAACAGTCTGCAAAAAATAATAAGCCGGATCCAGTTAGAAGATTAAGGAACAACGCTATCTGCAACATTAACTGAAATAGATAATTAGATAATTTTAGCTTAGCTTATAACATCCGTTATAAATTAAAAGCACATGCGTAAAGTATTATGCACATAAACGAATAATGCATTTACGCATGCACAGAAAAGTTTGCAGCTTTGAGGTTCGAATTATAGATCATTACGGATTATGGACGTCCGGATTAAATACTTTTGACTGTATATGGAAAAATATCCAAACAATCGCAGATTTTATTTAACACAACACATAATTAAAATTAAAAATATTAAAACTGTCTTTCATAAAAATTCAATGTGCAAGCTACAAAAAGGAAGCAATATTTCAAAAAAAGAGAGTGTATGATATTCTTTGAAACATGGGTGTACGCAAAATGTTGCATATGTCACAGGAATAGAATATCTGCTGCTATTTTACTCAATAAATTTGACTCATTTAGCATTTGTGTATGTTGTTCTACGGTGAGATAGTGCCTTCGTTTTCCCATTTAAAAAAAAAAAAAAAAACTTTCACTAAGCGGTACAAAATATTCATCTCAATGCCAGAAAACTCAAAGTGTAATAAAAAAGTATCTAATGATAGAAAATCTACTCCACTATAATCCGATTTAAAAATAAAATAAAAATAAGAAAAATGAATAATAAATTAAATAAAAAAGTACTCCAGACCATCGAGAACATGTTCATTTGCTTATATAAAATGACCCAGTAAGAGCCATTACATGACTCAAAACTAATGAATTAGCATTTGTGTATATTCTACATTCAGATACTGCTTTCCAAAATATTCATCTGAATGCTGGAAAAATTTCAGAGTAATAAAAAAAGGAAAAATCTCTGAATAATAAAAAAACTCTTATGATAGAGCATCTATCCCACTATATCATAAAATTAAAAAGTACCTCAATGCAGTGAGAACAAGTGCATTTGTTTATATCAAATGATACAGTTAAAGAGACATAACATCATTCGGAAACGAAATACAAAAAATGAAAAACATTGGGTAAGACTGAAGGTAAACATACTTAACTTTCGATATATTTCAACATCTAGTGGCTATAAAAATACTAATTAAATATTCTATCTAAAAAAGTCAAATATGGTATGCCCGGCCATAGAGTGAATTAGAGACACCCGGCCGCCAGGTAATGTTTGCTGCTGATGCATATACGACATGCCCATACTGAATGGATTAATTTCTCAACTTCCTCATTTAAAAAATTGGAGAAAAATTAATGAAAAGATACACATGCAAACTACAGTCAAAAGTCGTTAATTCGGACACCCATAATCCGGAATGATCTATAATCCGGACCTCAAAGCTACAAACTTTATGCGCATGCGCGTAAGACTTTTACGGCTGCGAATATGCGTGTGTGTGTGTACGCAAAATACATTTATGAATGCGCGTTTAATGTATAACGGACGGTATAAGCTAAAATTATATAATTCAGTTAATGTTGCAAATTGCGTTGTTCCTTAATCTTCGAATTGGATTCGGCTTATTATTTTTTGCAGACTATTAGAGCAATTTTATAAAAGTAAGCTTGAACTTTCGATTATGTCAAATAGAATTTCTGATATATATTTACTAATATGTAAAGGATCTACAAGCAAAAGTATGTTTCGAGGTCCATTAAACAAAAAGTGGAATTGCTGCAAAAAATGGATAAAGGCATATCCTTTGTTTATCTAAACTTTAACGTTTGTTTATCTAAATTTTGTTTATCTTTAACGCCGCGGCAGGCACGTAATGAATTGAAAGTTGATCTGTCAGCACTATCCTTATCTTCAGGGCAGATGTTTTTATTTTATTTGGCTTATAATTCCTTACTAAATGTAGTATTTCATCTCGATGTACTTTGTCTTTGATATGATTTAAATCAAATTCCTCGTCATTATAATTCGCTTCCGATAGCGAAGAAAGTGACAGAGGTTATTGAAAACGAAAAAATTTCGATTGACAAATTAGTCGGTATTCTCGACACAGCAATTATAGGACTTTGTAACTGAACAAGAAATTATGGCTGTTTATAGAATTAAAGAGAATGTATTATCACATAAAAACGAAGCAACTTAACCAACTTACATTGAAAGAAATGTTTAATAAAGTAAACAAATAAATATTAAGCTTTTTTTTTGTAAATTTTGATACCCTTTAGATCATAATTGTTCTTTATTTCATAAATTACAGTTTCATATTTTTAATTTTATAATTTCTGCATGCCATCTTACCAGATTTAAACTGATGATCTATAATCCGGAATCGCCGAAGTCCCGACGAGTCCGGATTAACGACTTTTGACTGTATAGCCAATAAATGCACATCTTAACAAAAAAGCTCAAAAATAATACCTGATGACTGATATAAAGCATTAAATAAAATTTTACTTATATTATTTACAGTTCAGAGATTACTGTATTAGGTGTTCATCTATTCAGAAGTTAAAGAATTAAAGATATGAAAGAATAAAATACCATTTTTAGCATTTTCTGAAATGATTATTAATTATTAAATAAGAAACTGAAAATTTTAATACATGCAAATAAAAAAACCTAATGAGATTATTTAAATCTTTAAATGACATTAATGTACTACAGAACATTTAATTAATAAAAGTTCGGCATCTATATAATCTAAACAAAGTACACCACATAATGGAAATAATGTAAAAGTATTAGTATAATAACATATCTATCATATTAATTAGAAGGTTATACATATTATTTTAATTGCTTTAATTCTACATTTAAAAAAAGTAAATGGACATTTTCTTTAAAAACGTGCTATAAAAACCTTACCTCTTCAGTACAGAGATCTATGCAAAATGTAAGATCAAGAGCAGAGAACATAGCATTGCTATCTTTTCCTTCAGCATCTACAACAACTTGTCGCAATGATTCATACAAAACAGGATCAAAAAATGCTAGATCATGCCAACCCAAACGTCTGCCTAAGATGTATTTAATTACATGCCGGTTAAGATAA
The DNA here is from genome assembly GCF_044657685.1 of Stegodyphus dumicola. Classification (NCBI taxonomy): domain Eukaryota; kingdom Metazoa; phylum Arthropoda; class Arachnida; order Araneae; family Eresidae; genus Stegodyphus; species Stegodyphus dumicola. The sequence goes on along the minus strand of NC_140771.1, from coordinate 153,493,858 downwards.
ATAGGACATAACTCATTCTGCAAAAGACATAAGCCTATTATTCTTCCAACATTTCTAAATGCATTTATTCTTTCAGGAGTACATTTGCCTTGTCGAGGAGAATAAAATCCTCGTTTACCAGGTTGGTAAAAGAGGGGAGAATTATCATCTAGCTCATCATCGTCTTCTCCATCACTTCTCCTTGTTGTGCTTCCTCTTCTTGAACGTTCACCCAAGTTGAAAACATCCAAGTCAAGCAGAGCTTCAGTAGAATCTCTGCATTAGAAAAGAAATTAGTTATTCTCACATAAAAACAATTAAATTAATACACTTTTTATATTTTAGGACTCAAATATTACTTAATAACCAAAGGACATAATATAAGTATCTTTATAATAAGCATGTATAAAAGCAACATTTAGTATGGAGAAACTTCCAAATAATCTCCTTGCACTCTAAATAAAAGAACTTTAGATTTCAGATATAGCATCTACTGTTGTTCAAAGAAAATGATGAACCCCTTTATTCTTACATATCAGAAACTACAGCATTAATAGATTACTAAATATGTGCATAGTATTAAACACTAAAATTAAAATAATGCTGTCCCAAAATAAATACGTTTTACCCTTGAACAAAATGGATTTGAAGCATACAATTGAAGTTTGTATGTGGTATTTCTTTTTACATATACTTTTGTAATTACAAAAAGGGTAGAAGGATTTGTGACAGTTTGTAAAACTTTCAAACTACAAAGCCTAAATGCATATTGATGCACATTGAACAGATTAAGGATTTAGACATATAATAAATGTATGTAGGAACTTTTTTATTTTATTGCACATTACTATAAAATACACATAAAGTCATCATGGAAACTTCGCATTCTAAAAATTCTTATTTATTTTCAAATTATATGTTTTCACATCTACAGTACTTTGTACAACATAACATGAATGTAGATGATGATAAACACAGGATGTAATCGTATTAATAACAGTACAATTTATTTATTAGAATAATACCATACTTGATAATACAAATAACCATGTTAACTGACTGTTATGGATTCAGATCAATAACAACTATTATTAGTTAAATTTTTAGGACACCAAAAATGTATACAGGTGCTGCCCATTTTATGAATTTTCAAAGAATGAAATTTGTTTGGATTCAAAAAGAAAATAAACAGAATGTCATGAAAAAGGCTATGTTATGCATATTGCGATAGCAAAAGGCACAGTGAACACCATTTTCTTTACATCAATTTCATACAAGGTATATCTAAAGTGGAATTTACATTATTTGTTTTTGACATGAGATACCTATAATTAAATAATATTAGAAATAGTTGGTGGAAAGAGAAAATTAAATGCTGATAGTGATAGTACAAAAATGCAACAGGCCATTTTGTTTGAAAAAAAAAAGTAGCTATAATAAAATAACTTGAAAGTAGTGAGAAAATGATAAATGTCACACTCTTCAATGGTATGAATCATTCAATGATTAAAAGAATTCTTAGCAACAAAAACTGCATACTTGAACATGTCATAGGCGCACTGAGCAAGGAACAGTTATCGAATCGAAAAGAAGTAAAGTGAAGGGAGTTGGAAAAACACCTTTGGATGTGAGCAGAGTATCAAATTCAAACTTGCTCTCATTCATGAAACAGAAAGTTATGTTTGAAGCTATAAAAGCAGAACATGGTTCAACTTTTGTTTATCAAAAAACATTCAGTGCCAGATAGGTGGTTTAACAGATTCAAGAACACTCTCATCAAGTTGCCATAAGTGGACAAAATGCATGTGCTGTTATGAATACTCCTGAAAATTTCCAAATGGAATACCATTTGAAAATACCAAATGGAAAGAAAAAAACAAAAAGAAATACCAAATGGAATTACAGAAGCTGGTGGCTGTACCACATGATAAATAATTAACATGGATAAAAAAGGTCTTTTCTGGACGAAAATGTCAGAACAGTCCATTAATCAAGAAGAAAACATGAAGCCTGAGTTTAAAACGGCATTGGATAGATTAATGTTGTTGCTGAAAGGAAATGCTGCTGAAAAGGTTTTAAACTGAAGCCCTTTATTAATTCACCATGCTGCTAATCCTAGCCCATTAAAATACATACATAAAAGCTGCCTTTTTGTTAGAAGGATGAATAAATGGGAAGGCCTGGATCCTACTGACAGTACTTGAGTTTTTTTTTTAAACCATTTCATCCCATAGGTATAATAATATTGCCAGAAGAAAAGGATTAATTTCAAGACTCTCCTGATCTTAGATAATGAATCCAGCCAACCCCTATATTTAGATGATTTCCAAACTGAATTAGAGCTATGTTTTTATGACTTAATATACCATAAGCTGTAGTTTATAATCTGCACTTTTTTTTTTCACAAATAGTAGATGAAAATCAGGTGTGCTTCTTATACATGTGAATGATTAGAAATAAGTACATACAAACAAGTGGCAGAGCAGCAGTGCATGCAACATATCAGAGTGTATTTAACAAATGAGCATAAAATTCATTGTTGTTTGGAGAGTGTTACATAGGACGTACAAGTTTAGTTGTGGTTGTAGGTTTTGATGACATACTGTGGGATACTGCACCAGCAAGAATGATACTGATAATGCAAGCAACTTCTCTAGTGGTACCAACAGTGACACTGAATACGTAGTGCTAAATACAGAAAAACACTCCTTTTAACCTATGATAGAAATTTTGTCTCGGCATGTGGTAAATATTACTTTAGTTGCTTTCACACCTTAAAAAAAAAAAAAAAGAGAGAGAGGTGGCAAACACTATCTGGGGTTTATCCTAGGATAAAGTTAAAAATTAAAAAAAAGGAGGGGTTAAGGGTACTACTTATACATGCTAGAATACAATAACATTGACCTTACAGCCAATGGACTTCGATGTAATCGCCAATTTAAAAAAAATATATAAAGTCCGATATCCGGATATCCAATATCCCAAATGATCTAAAATCTGGATCTCAAGTCCCTGAAGGACTACTGTTTTTGTTTTGCGATTTTGTGTTCAATGACTATAAACAGCGAATCATTTTTCAAACTGTTGCCACCAAATGTTAGAGTCCTGCATTGTATTTCAAGAAATTAAATAACAAAAATCTGCATAAATGTATGTCTATTTCTCGCATTGTGATAAAACAATGGTACATAGAGCCATCGAATTTTGAATACGTAATGGGCATGTGGAAGACCAAATTTGAAATTTGGAGTTTGTTTTATTATTCATTTCATATTTTGTAAAACTTTAACAAATTTTTTATTAACAAATTCAATGATTTCAAAGCAAGCAACGGCAACGTTCTACAGAAAAAATAATTTTATCTCCAGCGCGGAAATTCTAAAGATATGCTCATTTTAAAATTATTTTGCGACACTGTTATTGAACTGAATTTTATGGTTTAAGTACACAGAACATGATATTTTTAATAAATAAAGGTAACACACAAAACGTTAAAAAAATGCCCCTTTGGGTGAAATTTAAAATTTGAAACTTTGGGGGGGGGGGTATGTTTAACGCAGGAGCATTTGATATTTCTTTCCATAATAAAATATATGGAGATTTTTACTTAAAAATTCCAATTCTTAATTTTACTTAGGCACTAAATAAAATACCTCATTATGAAGAAAGAATCATGTAAGCATAAATTTGCGAGATTAATAATTTGGCTCCTTAGTCGAGTATCTGATTGGCATACATCTCAAACCGAAACATTCCCCTACTAGTACAGTCAAAAGTTAATTCGGACACCCATAATCCGGAATGATCTATAATCCGGACCTCAAAGCTAAAAATTTTCTGCGCATGCGCCGCGTTGACACATGCGCACAGCCGTTTATGCATGCACGTAAGACCTTTACAACTGCGCATGTGTGTGCGCGCAAGCGCAGAATAAGTTTTCGCGTGCGCGTTTTATGTATAACGGACGGTATAAGCTAAAATTATCTAATTATCTATTTCAGTCAATGTTGATGATTGCCTTGTTCCTTAATCTTCGAATTGGATCTGGCTTATTATTTTTTGCAGACTGTAAGAGCAAGTTTATAAAAGTAAACTTGAACTTTCAATTATGACAAATAGAATTTCCGATGCTGGAGCTTCCAAAGGATCTACAAAACGAAAGTATGTTTTGATGTCCATCAAACAAAAAGTGGAATTGCTGCAAAAAATGGATAAAGACATGAAGAAGAGAGGTTAGTGAAAACAAAAAAATTTCGATTGACAAGTTAGTCGGTATTCTCCGCACAGCAATTACGGGACTTGAACGGCGGAACTTTGTAACTGAACAAGAAATTATGTCTGTTTATAGAATTAAAGAGAAAATATTATCACATAAAACGAAGCAACTTAAACTACTTACATTGAAGTAATAACTAAACTAATACAATTTAGGCTTAATTCAGTATGCAATAGGAGCAAGACAAAATTTAGCAAAACAACTTCTTTCGTCGCTAATCTTATGATATATAGCCAATAATGTATAGCGGATGCTAAGATAATGTATCTGCATTATTCTTCCCTCCAAATTGTATGTCCGTCATTCAGCCTATGGATATCGGAATAGTGCGTGCGATGAAATGCAAATATAAAGTAGCATTTTTAAAATCCATGTATTATTTCTCGAACAATGGCAAGATCATTCAAGAATTTTTGAAATATTTTAGCATAAATCTGCTGTGTGGAGCATCACAAGATTGTGGGAGGATGTGTCTCCAGATACATTAAATAATGCTTGCCATAATTTATGGCCAGCTACTATATTTCATGACGAGGATGATGAAAATGATAGCCGCAAATTTGAAGGCTTCTGGATATCGAAAAATACAGGTAAAATTTTCCAGTTAATGGATTTTGTAAAGAAATGTGGAGAAGCAATAATAAATGATGATAATATAACAGAAGCTTTTCACTGCGATGACAATGCCCCAATCATCATTCAATGGACGGCAAAATCTGTAATATGGTTCTAGATCCAGAACTACTACCGATAGTGAAAAAAGTGACAGAGAAGTTACTAAAAACAAGAAAATTTTGACTGACAAGTTAGTCGGAATTCTTGACACAGCAGTTACAGGACTTCAACAATGTAACTAAACAAGAGATTATGTCTGTCTACAGAATTAAAGACAAAGTATTAGCACAAAAATCGAAGCAACTTAAGCAACTTACATTAAAAGAAATGTTTAATAAAGTAAACATATAAATATTAAGCTTTTTTTTTTTTGTAAATTTTAATAACTTTAGATCATAAATGTTCTTTATTTCATTAATTACGATTTCATATTTTAACTGTATAATTTCTGCATGCCATCTTACTAGATTTAAATTGATGATCTAATATAAGGAAGAATCCAAATCCGCAATTGACAAAGTCCCGAAGAGTCTGTATCAAGGACTTTGTACTGTACTATATGTAGTTGATGGAACTTAAAATACAGATGAAAAACCTGATACCACTTTACAGCACTTTTAATGCATCTCAAAAAGCAACAGAGAGAGGAGGAGAAAGAACCTGTCTCAAATAAAAAGTTTGATTCAAAGTTTATGCCAATATCTTTTATTTCAAATTTAAAGAAGGCCCCCCCCCAAAAAAAAAAAAAAAAAAAACCAAGACCAAGTTCTAAAAGGTTTGCCAAAGAAAAATCTGCTGTGCACAATGCCATACAGTGCTACTGTCTTATTTATGACAAAAGAAAAAGGAAACCTGTTCCGAGAAATTTAAGACCGTTATAATCTTAAAAAGGACACTTCAAAAGTTGGTGCTTCTGGCCCATCTAACATGCAAACTTCTTCTATATCTCATACAGCTTTGTTATCATAAATGCCCTTTTTATTTGTTGACAGGGCTTTAAAGGGCGAGTCAGACGTTGACTCTCCCCTACCCATGGCAAACATCTACCAGCCTCATCCTCATCCCAACCACATATGCCTAAAAGATGACACTCCAAGATACATACTTTATCGTAATGTAATTCATTATTTATAATGTACTGTAGTTAAACATATTAATATATTATTTATTTGTTTTTGTATTTTTAATTCTTTATTTGGTAATATTTATAGTTCTGATCTCACGATCATGGTAAGGAGATATACGTAACAAACTGTGTTAACATTTTGTGAACAAATTTGTAGTACTAACAGCCTTTCGGAACACAACTCATTCGTAAAGTGGGGAGCATTTGTATGTTAAATTTAAACAATGCGAGATATCTACAATAGTAACCTCTGCATTATTCAAGGGTTAACCGTAGAGTTAGTATTGATGAGCATATTTTAATCAACTTGACTTGAATCTAATGAACTGTTTAAATAAAAAATAAATAAAATTGATGACTGTACCTGCTATGTGACAAAATTATATCTGTAGCTTCATCCACTTTTTGACGTAAAGCATCATCAGATGCTAAAAGCATTAGTAACTGAGCTGCAGATAATTCTAATAGCATTCCTGTTACTTTACTAGCCAAAGACTGAAAGAAAATGACATTATGAACATTTAATACTAGCGTAACAATAAAACAATTCTTATATTATTATTACAGGAGTACCCAAATATAAGAATGCTTACATGCAGATGACCCTGCATTTTTTACCATCTTTTACCAGCTTCACATGTATCAGCCTGATACATTTTAACACTCATCGAGCGCGTTGATCTGACAGATACAGGCGTGTCGAAGTCCCCTTAAACTTCTCACGACCTTGACCTTATCAGTATCTGCCCATCTGGCCACCCCCTCCTTTGGAATGCAATAACGACCAGTTCAGTGTAGGAGTATTTCCAGTTTTTAACCTTATTTGAAAAATTTGTATCTGTCAGATTTACGTGCCCAATAACGTTTGTCTCCTGAAGATTTATGGAAGTATCAAGATTCCTTATAGATTTTTTATTTATTTTTCCCATGATGAGTGCTAAATGCTTTAGATTTGAATAATCAAAAAGACCTTGAACTAGTCCATAATATTCTGTTAGAAATGAGGAATTAAATGCTGAAGAATGTGATGAAAATGATGATGAAGAAGTGGATATTTTAGAAACATTTGAAGTGTATTCTGAAAGTATTGAAAGTGATTATAATGACTCAGAATTTGATGATGATACTAGCAATGGTGATTTTTATGTAGGAAAAAACAAAAGCACTAAATGGGCAAAATCGCCCGGAAGAAAAAATTTCAAAGTTAGATCGCAGAATATTACCACAAAGTTACCTGGAGTAATCGGAAATGCGAAAGGTATAAAAACTATATACGATTCTTCAAACTGTTTTTTTTTTTTTTTTTTTTTTTTTTTTTTTTTTTTTTTTTTTTTTCTCCTGATGAAATATTGAAAATAATTGTGAAATACACTAACAAATACATTTCTACAATTTCTGATCCATTCAGTACAGAAAGAGATGCAAGACTAACAGATATCATTGAAATAAAAGCATTTATAGGTTTACTTTTATTAGCTGGTGTTTTGCGAAGTAATCGACAAAATTTTGGAAGAACTGTGGTCTACTGATGGAATGGGTATTGAGATGTTTAGAATGGTAATGAGTCTGAAGCGATTTAAATTTCTTCTAAGATGCTGTAGATTTGATGATAGAGAGACAATCAACGAGAGAAATGAGAAGTAAAACAGGTAAATTAGCACCTATTAGAGAAATTTTTGAGAAATTTGTGGGAAAATGTAAGTGTAATTATTGAATGGGACAAAATGTTACGATAGATGAGAAATTAGAAGGTTTTAGAGGAAGATGCTCTTTTCGCCAGTACATTCCATCAAACCAAATAAATATGGCATTAAAATTTTTGCAGCAGTTGATGATAAAACGCTTTATACATTGAATTTAAAAATATATACTGTAAAACAGCCCGAAAGTCCCTTTAGTGTCAGTAATTCCCCACTAGATGTTGTTATGTGATTATCGAAACCAATTTTCAACAGCGGTCACAATATCATCGCAGATAATTGGTTTACCTCTACTGATGTTGTAAAAGCCCTAAAAGATAAAAAACTTTCTTACATTGAAACAATAAGAAAGAATAAAAAAGAAATACCTCCCAGTTTTGTGAAATCTAAAGGAAAAGAAGTACATTCAAACTTATTTGGTTTTTCTAAAAACTGCACTTTAATTTCATACGTACCGAAAAAAGGCGAAAATGTTTTACTTGTGTCAAGTATGCCCTTTGATGATGCTATAGATGCAGACACTGGAGATGAAAAAAGCCAGATATAATCACATTTTATAATGGTACAAAATGCGGTGTCGATGCTCTGGATAACATGTGTGGAACTTATATAATTGCGCTCGCAATACAAGGCAATGGCCGATGATATTATTTTATTCGATGCTAAATATTTCAGCTATAAACAGACTAGTTGTATTTTTGGGAAATCAGAATACTGTTCAGAAAAGGAGAGAGTACTTGAAAATACTGGTGAAGGAATTAGTCAATGAAGAAGTTGTTACGCGCATGACTAAACCCAATTTATCGAAGGATTTGCAAATGAAACTTCAAACCTACAGACCAACTGCTGAAGGGAAAAAAAGCAAAGGTTTCCAGTAACCAAAATAAACACAAAAGGTACTCTACATGTCAAACAAATAAGAAAAGTAGATTGACCCAATATTCCTACATAAAATGTGCTGAATATTTTTGCTTGGAACATGCAGTAATGATGTGTCAGAAATGTTCAAATGAAAAGCAAACTTAAATTTAGAATCGAATTAAAGTATAACTGATTTATTTTGTCATTTTATATTATGTATTTTTATGTGATATTAATTATTTGTGAACAACTGCCATATTTTAAAATTTTTTCCAACTGTATTAACATGTTTCATTGTGTGTGTTTTTAAACGGCATTTTAACCTAATAGTGTAATAGAGATTTTAAATAATAAATAAAAATATTTAAAAATAAAAAAAGAAACAAAGGTCTGGGTGTAAAAGCCTGGGCCTAAAATGAATAAAAATTTAAGATTTAAAGTAATACAGATCACCAGAAAACATGCAAAACAGAGATGTATCTGACAAATACAAAGCGCCCGATACCACAATGATGCAAAAGCAAATTTTAAAGTTAGAAAAACATTTAGCAGAAATAGTAATAGAAGCTCCCTAAGGTTATATACTGTGCAGACACAGATAACAAAAATTTTAAACTTAACCAGTTTATTAACAATATATATAAAAATAAAAATACAATAAATAAATTTAATCAATATCAGAAACTTAAAGAGTGTAACATAATCATTATCAAAAATTACACTTAGTTGACTATTCATTAACCCCAAGAGTTTTTTCTTTAAAGAATATTACACTATTAATGATATAGCAAATATATATTACCTGATCTTTGAATACTGGCATTCAATATGCGAAAACATATCACAGAACAAAAACTACGCGGTTAATATGAATTTCATTCCACTATAAATAAGTCCATGCTTTTTGGTCAAGAAAGCACCTGAAAAATTAAACTAAACCTTGAGTGCACTTGAACTGGCAAAAGCCGCTTACTGTAGTTGCTCACGAGGAATCACAGCTTGGAAAAACACTTGTATTGAAGATGCCGCCTTCATGAAAACAGGATGTGCCCACGGCAGTTGCTCACCGGAAATCACAGTTTGGAATTTGACGTTGCTTAGCTTTGGAAACAAGATGCCGCCCACGGCAGTTGACCACCAGGAACCACAACTTGAGATCTATTGCCGCCGAACCGTAGAAACAGGATGCTGCCCAAGGCAGTTGCTCACATCATAGCTGCTTTGCAGAATCCAGGAAAAATTAACTTGGACTGGAACCACGGTACTTATCACTGGACAGCGCGCATCGCAATAACGTCTTCCAATGAGGGCTGGAACGGCACATCAAGGAGCAATGACAGGAACCAGAAGGACTAAGCCAGAGCGATGCGAGATACTTATACCTGAAGTAGACATGACGTCATCTCACAGCAACCAATCAACTATAGGCACAACTCAGTTTTCCAGATGACGTAACATCAAGTTTCGTTTTTGCATCTTATTTAGGCTGGAACAGTCCGTTCTTAATACAAACAGTGGCAGTGAAAAAGAAGTAGAAGTAATTGCTATATCCCTCTAAAATGAGAACTAAACCTTATGTAAAAATCAGAATTATTTCAAGGAGGAGAGACGATGCAGAAAAAAAGGTTACAATAGGTCATATTTTTCAACACACAAGTTTTGAGACGTGCCCGACGGAGTGTTAATGTGTTGTGTATTAAATACAGTTAAATAGCTTAAATACCACTGCTACATGTAAAAACTCTGTTGCTCCCCCCCTAAAAAAATAAGGCATGGAGAGGCATAAGAGCCACAACTACGAAATGTGGCATGCAAATGTGGTTTGGCAAGTTGAGTAAATGATTAAACTTGCAACACCAGTCAGCATTGTGGAACGATAAAACATGCATCTGAAGGGCACTGCTGGAAGAATGTGAAAGGACAGGTACGGTAAGTAACGAGCATTTACGACAAAGCTGATGGCTTGGATGCATAACACTGAAATGAAATATGCCTTTAAGACATACTCAACAGTGTTATGAACAGTTGTCAGACTTTTAAAGGTGTCACAATATAGGGCTAAAAGATGGCAGCTGGTCAAAGTTTTATGATCATTGTTCATTGTTGAAATCAGTGGCTCAGAGAAGGCACAATCAGCTGCCATAGTGGATAAAGACATCCCTAGGGCACCAAAGTGTGAAATGAACATGCAATTAAAGAGCTGCCATGTTCACACTAATAGTTATGCTATCACTGCTTTAACGCCACTTGCCAACTCGCAGGGATCCCGGAATATCCAAAGACATGATCTGTCCATTGTTGAAATCAGGGGCTCAGAGGAGGCACAATCAGCCGCCGTAGTGGCTCAGGAGATCTCTAGGGCATCAATGTGTGAAATGAACATGCAATTAAAGAGCTGCTATGTTCACATTAATAGTTATCTATCACTGATTGAATGCCACTTGCCAACTCGCACTGATCCCAGAATATCCAAAAACATGATTTGCAGAAGACTAGGCGGCAGTGGGCTTAGATCTGAACATTCATTAAGATGCTTGCCATTGTTACTCCACCATAAGCAGTGTCATTTTGCATGGTGCCACCCTCGCTCAAGCTGAACAGTGTACAATTGGGAGAAATGTAATCTTCAGCGATGATCACACTTTTCTCTTGATGCTGATAACCACTGCACATATGTTTGGAGATGAAGAGGCGAGCAGTATAATGTTCCATTTGTTTTGAAGCGAAACACAGCCCTAACACGGGGTGTAGCAGTCTGGGCAGCAATCAGCTGAGATGGCCATTCACCATTAGTCATGCTGTGAGGTACTCTGGCTACTTGCAGGTATGTTGACAACATTTTGCAGCTGATTATATTGCATGCAGGTTCTGTTTTCCAGCTGGACAAGAATCGGCCACATATAGCATGACATTTCCAACAATTTCTTTTTCATGTTAATGTTCTTGACTAGCTTGCCAGTTCTCCAAACCTGTCACCTAGCAAACATGCTGGCAAATTCAGCTGTGTTCAAACATGTCTTAACTCGCTGAACAGTTGCTCTATTTGTGGCAGAATCTACCACACAGGAACACTGGCACCTTAATAGACTCCATGCCCAACCAAGTACCAGTTTGTATAGCTGCCAGGGGTGGCTTTACCACCAACTGATTTTCACAATCTTTGTATTACCACTTGTTAAGAAAATGCTTTTTTTCAGCCCAGTTTTTGATAATTTGTTTATCTACTCAAACATCATAGCTCTGCTGAGGTTGTGGCTCAATTCTTTCTGGCAACAGTGTTTATATTTTTTAACACAATAAGGTTCAGGGATAAGCAGTACATTAATTTTATCTTAAATGTTATATTCTTAAAGTTATGGTTCTCACAAAGGTATTTTATTGGGGGAGGGGGACTACTACATACTTGTACCAAAGCAATACCTCCAGCGAAGAAAAGCATTATTTCTAGATAAATAATTTAAATTTCTGGCTTTTAAACTATCAGGGATTATTACAGTATAATAAAATCATAACAATAATAATACATTTGTGGACCCCAGCTAACAATACAAATATGTATTTCAATCATAACAACCCAAAATTACATAAAAAGTTAACAATAAAATAAAAGACAATCAAATCCAGGGAATCTTTCTAAATACTTCGTACAGGAGATATTTCACACTCTGCATTAATGGTCCACATTGTATTGCAGTATTAATGAAAAAACAAGATCGCCCCCCCCCATTTTGACATTTTCCATATTTACAGAAAATGTTTCATAACATGTAACTGCTTACACATCAAAAGAAAATGTAATGCTGAATTAAATATCATAATTTAATAATAATAATATCTGCAGAAAAAATATTTTTGCTCGTTAATTTAAACACAAGTATGATTAGTTAAGAAGCTGACTGTACTAACAATCATACTTGCCAAGTAACTTCAATTTATAGGCTACATATGATTACAATGCTTATATAAACTTACGTAAAATAAATACATATGAACTACTGCACTAGCAATCATACCTTGCCTAGCAACTTATAAATTATTTCAATTTAAAAGCTACATGTGACTGTAATGTTTAATACATAAACTTATATAAAAATGACTGTACATCAACTTGAATAGTGCACACAAAACCCCATCCTATTTACAATTAACAAAATACATACAGGTGTGAGAGCTCGAACTCGTGGGTAAAGGCGTTGTCCAAGTTGTTGACGATGAGGACTTAGATGATCATTGCTCCCCTGACCGCTGCTTCCAGCTTCACCAGGAACAGAAAATGCAGTAGCATCAAAACGAAGGGCTAATGGTGGATCTCGTTCTTTGGTTTCTCTAAGTCTTGTTGAATTCTGACTGGCTTTCTTCTGCTCTCGTTCACGCTCTCGGGAACGAAGTCTTTGAATAAGGTCTGCAATAGGAAGTCTTTGTATAAAGTCTGCAACAAATAATAACATACGCCATGTCATTTAATTTACAGTTAACATTTAAGAGATAAAAATTGTAAATTTTACATACTATACTGTAATGATCTAGTTCCTGTATTACAGGGCTCCAGGCTTGGTAAACGCTCAGAAGACAAGACTGCCTGAAAAATAACATAAATGCAATGTAAATTTCATTTTAATAATACAAATTCAGTTACATATTCCAAATTCTTTCATGAATAGAAAAGCTTAGCCTTCCATAAGCATAGAGTATTGGAAACATTAATTATTTATCCTATTTGTTTAGTCAAACCTCAGCCTCAATTCTTACAGATCAATCAGTACCTCAGTCTCTTTAATCAGCTTGGAATTATGATAAAAATTTCTGTATTATACTTCTTACTGGCTATAAATTCTAGTTTTTGTTGTTGTTTTGTCTTATTATAACAGCAATCTCAAAGATATCTAAGCATACAGAATACTTAAAAATTATTACAGAAGTTTGGTCTATCAGATGAAGGTTGGGATAAACAAATAGAACTAATTTCAGAATGACAATAACTTTAAGTTTGATTTGACATCTTTTGTGATTTGTTAAGAATGATTGACCTCAGTTTTCCTAGGTTCAATTACATCGAAGTGATCTTGATTTATTGCAGTTTAAAATTTGATAAAGAAAATCTTACTTACACCAAATTTAAACTGTTACAGCCGCAAGATGTCATCTACTATATATATGAGCAAAATTACATTTAATTCAAGTTACCATTCTCTACGTAGCTTGCTTTGAATGCTTCATTTTTTTCTGATGGTACTCACTCACCATTTTTCAGTTAACTGTTGACCTTTACTTGAAGTGTTATGTGGACACATATTCCTCTAATACTAATTCTTAAAAGGAATGCTAAGAGAAGTATGGATGATTCATGTCTTTAACTATCAAGAATAAATGCACAGTGGATAAGATGGATGTGAAGCAGGAATAATTAAAATCAAAATTGCAAAAGCAAACAGTCTTAATGAATCAATTTTCGACCAATCTACTAATTACAAGCAAGCAGGACAAACTACATTGACCTCATGTTGGTCCCAAACTATGAGAAACAGAAGCTGTCTTATGGCTGTAATGGAAATATTACTGCCAATGTAGATAGAAGGTAGTAAACAAAAGAAAAATTCTCTTAGTCAAATGACAGCTCAGTAAAAATGATAGCACTGAATGTGTTCGAAACCTTAAGAAGGGAACAATTAGGAAGCAAAAATGATTTGGATGCAGTAGTGGAAGAAACATTCTCAGCAAGCTTAAGATAGTTTGATCAGTTCAAAAAGCAATCAGGCATTTGCAGTGTTCATATACATGATGAAACTGCAAAGGCCAATTAAAAAGCAGCACCTAGTTTTCTAGGTGAATTGCAACAGATCATTGAAGAATTAAATTATGCCAATGTTCAGATATTTTAAACCTGATGAAATAGGAATACTATGGGAGAAAATACCCATTAAAATATTTTTAGGAAAAAAAAAAAAAAAAAAAAAACCACAGCTTGGTTACAAAGTTTCAAAGCAGTGTGTAAAATTCTTATTACATGGCAATCTTTCATAAAATCCTCTCCCATTCAGAAGTTTGGATAAAAATTTTCTCCTTGTTTAATGGTGATCCAACAGAAAAACCTAGATTACAAAAACTATTTCTGAGAATAGGTATAAACAAGGTTTGCTCTTCTCGACCAAAGTCAGCCAGCATGGTGATGTCAAGATCCTGCTCCAAGGCATGTTTCTTTTTACCTCTTCTATGAGTAAAGTGATGATTCTGAGCAAATAGATATGTCATGCCTTTGAGCATCAAAGAGACAAAGATTTGAGCTTGAAAGAGCATAATCTAGTTGGTCTTTTGATTCTGGGTTTAAAAACTACTTTTGTCTTGAGGCCTAAAAATATTGATAGGCAATAATAACACAATGCATCTAGTCATTCAGCAACACTAAATGATTTGTGCAAAAATGTAAAAATTATTCATTTATCACTAAATACTCCTTCCAGTGTTTGGCAATGGATTAAGGTGTAATTGCGTCTTTTAAAGCATATTACGTATGAAGAACTTTATAAGATAGAATGAAGGAGATGAAGTTATAACATTCACAGAAATCTGGATGGCAATCTGTATCAAAAATTGCAAATCATCGAGTGTTACGTGAATATTAAGGAAGCACGCAGTGAAGTAACATCTAGCAACATGACAGCAGCATGAAAAAAAGATTATTCCATACTGTGCAAATGATTTCAAAGGATTTGAAAAAATTTGTGTTATCAGTAACATAACTAAGATTGTTATAAAATTGAAAAAGGTGATGTTCAAGATCTACTTCAGTCATACGATAAGCTGGATGATGAAGCTCGCTAGAGATTAAAATTTAGTGATAAAATTTGGTGTCCATCAAGCAGATGTATATAAGGAGCTGTTTTTAAAAATTTCTGTTGCATTCCGATTTAGGATACCTTTCAGCACCTGAAAAAATGCCTAACCGCAGGCAGGTTGGGCAAATCAGAGAATCGCTCATCATATGAGTCGACGCGATGCGGCGATTAAAAAATGTCATGGCAGATTTCAGCACCATGATGGTAGCAGTCGACCTAGGGCCACAACAGATTGGGAAGACAGAGTGATTGTCAGATAAGCTGTCACAGCGTCTGATTCATCGCTATCAACCATCAGACGTGCGACCAGTACACAAGTGTCTACCATGACCATATACAGACGGCTGATAAGAGCAAAATCTACACTCATACCAACCATTACGCCACTTACCATTCATGTCTGCACACTGTCTAGCCAGATTACAATGGTGCTTAGTTTGATCAGGTTGGAATGATGCTGACTGGGGGCGTATAGTCGGCTGATAAGAGCAAAATCCCGTTTCCAACTATGCGGTGACGATCATGGAAGATGTGTCCAGAGACGACCAGAGCTGTGTGCCGATCCTGCTTTCAATATTGCATGCCACACAGGCCTCCAACCAGGAGTTGTGGTGCCATTTCCCTTGATAGCCAGACTTCTTTGGTCGCCAGTAGAGGCACACTTACAGCATGCCATTACATCGATGACATTCTGTGACCTGTTTTGCTACCATTGCTTTCGCAGCACTCTGGCCTTATTTTTCAGCAAGATAATGACAGATGACATAACATAGACGTGCTGCTATGAACTGTCTTACAGCTTGTCAAATACTTCCTTGGCCAGCCAGATCGGCAGATATCTCTCCCATCGAGCATGTCTGGAATATGGTGGAAAGGTAACTGCATCTACCAGGATATGTTGATGACTTAGCCCAACAACTGAAGCAAATCTAGCAAGAAATACCGCAGGAGACCATCGAGAAGCTTTATCAGTTTATGCCACGCCGTGTGGCAGCGTGCTTCCAGGCTAGAGGTGGGTCAACACCTTACTGAGCTCATTACTTTGTGACTATAAATCATTCAATTCTTCTGAAATCTGAATAATTTTCTATTCTGTACATAATCTTCCTATCCACCAATTTTTGTCTTCATCAGACACCTTCTTGAGGCATTGTTTTTTTTTGGGGGGGATTGCTTTGTTATTGTTGCTGTTGTTGTAGAGTGTATGTTTAAATTTCCAAGAACGAAACCAAATACATACTAAACGCTGTTTATTACACTCATATCTGCCACTTATTAAACTCGGCTTGGCAAAAGTCTGATACTTGAATGTGAAAATATCCTACTTGTACCCATCAAAGCATTTGTAGTTTCCACATTTAACGTAACTGTTTCCCTAAAATCGTTTCAAGCCATAAAACTGTTTTTAAACCTTTTTCACTAATTTGCTAAAGTGCCATATTAGACTTTTGTGTCAACTAATAGATGGCTCACAAGCAGGAAAGAAAGAAATCCAACATTGTTTATCAGAAACTGCATGGTGGGAAAGAAGATCTGAATAAAAGATGTTCCACTTGGACTGCTAAATGAATACAAGCCATTTAAAATTTGTAATACAGATGAAACTAGATTGTCTTACAGAACACTGCCAGAATGTACATTAATATTTAAAAGTGAAACAGTTGATTAAGAAATTGAAGGAATAAGTTACTGTGTTATTAATGTGCAATACAAACCCAAAAAATTAAGAAGACAGCACTGGTTTTTGACAAAAGCAGAACACCTGGATGTTTGAAAGGAGTCAAGAATTTTAGTAGTATTGTCTCTTTTTTATATTCTTTCTTTTTTAAAATGAACAGGGAACTGAATAGCGGAAAAACAGCTTTACTAATCAGATAACTGTGTAGCACCTACACTTCTGATACCTTTTCAAAAAATATTAATGCCTATTCCTGCAAAATCAACTTCTACTATTCAGCTTTTGATTTTAGGATGTTATAAAAGCTTTGAAATGTCATTACAGAAAAGATGTTCAGTAAATGATGAAAAAATTTGAATTTTGTGAAAATGCAAACGAGATAAGTAAGTCGATAGATATCTCTGATAGAAGCCCTTTTCACTAGAGAGGTGACTCTTACTCACCATGGGATTTGATGCTGCAGCTCGAGGGGTGACTCTTACTCACCACGTGATTTGATGTCGGAACTCGAGAGGTGACTCTAGCTCACCACTTGGTTTGATGCGGAAAACTCAATGTGCAGCAATAACTGTCTACGTTTAGTTTCTTTGAAGCGGGTTTCTACACTCTTTCTGCACAATCTTAGGAAGTGTAAGATTATACCCCTTTAAATAGTCATAAGATTATTTTATCTGAAATCTTATCTTTTCTTATCTATCACAAAGCCTGTTCTCAGAAAAATGAACCCAGAAAAAGGCATCAAACGGCATATTATTGTAATACTTGCACCGACAAGCCAGGCATGTGTCTTGGGAATTGTTCCACGAAATAACACACAAAGAAAAATTACAGACCTTAATATTTAAGAAATTATGTTTATAAAGGTGTAAAGATACATAAAATGTTAAAATAAAAAAAAATTACAAATTAATTTGTGTGTGTTATGATTTTAAGTTACTGGTAAGAAATGCGTCAAAAAGACTGCGAAATGGCTCGAGTTGCTGGTGTACCGCGCAAAAAAGGCCCCGAGTGCAAAGGGTTAAAATCAGTGTAGTGGATTAATCTTTTAAAATCAGTTTAAAACTATTTTAGAGAATGTAGCTTTTATGCAAAAGAAGCCTCAGAGGAATTGCAAATTATAGCTAATCTTCAGATCTTAGTGACAGAAATTATGAAAATTCATTTTTAGAATATGTTCCAATTCAGAATATTGACTTAATGTAGCCAAGATGGTCCGAGTCTATGTTTGGATTTATCAGAGCCATTTTAAAATTTTTAACTGTTATACCCCACCAGGCAATTCTCAGTTAAATTTTGATAACATTCAATTTTCTATTAAAATAATTTTATGTAAAGATTTAGATGCACATAATCTACAGAAATTCTGACACTCCTATTTACCTCCACTATAATGGAAGTAGTACTAATCCTGATTTAACTTTCAAGCAACTTAGCAGATGAGGCAAACAGAGAAATAATTTATGATCCTGGCTCTGGCCATCACATTATTGTTATTTCATTCCAAGTTAAGGAAAAAACTTCTAAACAATAGTATTATTTTAACCCTTTGATGCATACAAATAATCTAGAGAACTTGAACGAAAATGTTTGCATTTTTTCTACTTAAAATAACTTCAGTAATAATAATAATAATAATAATAATAAAATTATTCAAATTTCATTTTAAATAATTGCTACAGTTTGTTCACTACAGTGGACAGCATGCATATATGTACATGCACACAAATCTCTTCCCAATGATTTACAGTCATTGCATTTGAAATCATTTCCTGCCTTGTTTGCAGTGATCTTTACCATCTTCTAAATGGTAAATCTACAATTGACATGTACATACAGATCCCCCAAAATACCTTCATTTCGTCCATTCTGATTGAATTCATTTTTTGCTATGATTTTGTAACCTGTACCTATTGGATTCAAATGTCAAATGTTCTTTCCTTGCCAAACATAAACATTTCCAGTAGTGTTTGGCTTGATAAGCAGTACATTTGGGTTTCAATTCACTCTTTTCTGTAGATCTTTATCTATCCACTTCACAATTTTCTCAAACTGACATTTAAAATAAAATGTCTAAAATTACAAATTATGAATAAAAAATGGCAGTATAAGAAAATGTAAGCAATATTATACAGTCAAAAGTCGTTAATCCAGACTCGTCGGGACTTCGGCGATTCCGGATTATCGATTTTTCCGGATTATAGATCATCAGTTTAAATCTCGTAAGATGGCATGCAGAAATTCTAAAATTAAAAATATGAAACAGTAATTTATGAAATAAAGAACAATTATGATCTAAAGGGTATCAAAATTTGCAAAAAGAAAAAGCTTAATATTTATTTGTTTACTTTATTAAACATTTCTTTCAATGTAAGTTGTTTAAGTTTTGCTTCGTTTCATGTGATAATACTTTCTCTTTAATTCTATTAAACAGACATAATTTCTTGTTCAGTTACAAAGTTCCGCTGTTCAAGTCCTATAATTGCTCTGTCAAGAACACCGACTAATTTGTCAATCGAAATTTTTTTGTTTTCAATAACCTCTGTCACTTTTCTTCGCTATCGGAAGCGAATTATAATGACGAGGAACTTGTTTTAAATCATATCAAAGACGGAGCATATCGAGATGAAATACTACATTTGGTAAGGAATTATAAGCCAAATAAAATAAAAACATCTGCCCTGAAGATAAGGATAGTGCTGACAGATCAACTTCCAATTCATTACGCGCCCGCCGTGGCGTTCCCCCCGCCGAGCAGCGTGAAATTCATAAACAGATTTCAGATTTCAAAACATACTTTCGCTTTAGATCCTTTATATATTAACAAATATATATCGGAAATTCTATTTGATATAATAGAAAGCTTACTTTTATAAAATTGCTCTTACAGTCTGCAAAAAATAATAAGCCGGATCCAATTTGAAAATTAAGGAACAACGCAATCATCAACATTAACTGAAATAGATAATTAGATAATTTTAGCTTATACGTCCATTATACATAAAACGCGCACACGAAAACGTATTCTGCACTTGCGCACACTCATATGCGCAGTCGTAAAAGGTCTTGCGCGCATGCGTAAACGCCTATGTGCATGTGTCAATGCGGCGCATGCGCAGAAAGTTTTTAGTTTTAAGGTCCAGATTATAGATCATTCCGAATTATGGGTGTCCGAATTAACGACTTTTGACTGTATAATGTTTACTATCAGAAATTGTACTAACTTGGAAACAGAAGTAGCAGTTATTTTCCAAATAGCAATGCTTTACTTAGTGATGCTATACAGCCATCTATGATTGACAGTTGAAAGTTCTAATAATATATAATGAATAAACAGAGGAATGAAATCTGTTAAGGCATTTACAGAGGAATAAATAAATTTAAACTTTTGTCTACTAGAGTGGACATGATGCAACAAAGGTTTTACAGGTGGAATTCAACAGGTGGAATTTTAGGAAGGCCATTTGGAAGGCTTACCAGGATGAATTGGAGTTTATTTTTAGTAGACCAACAAACTACAGAAAAAAAACAAGATTCCTACTTTTTGTATTTTCATAAGACTATTTCAGCAGTGGCTAAACATTGGATACATAGATGTAGGAGAAAGAGTACTACAGTTCTCCATAAAGAAATCAATTTAGCAAAGCACAAGAGTTTTAATATTTTTATAAATAATACTGACTATCGTAAAGATAGTGGTGCTAAGGTTTTTAAATTTGTAAATAAAGTGAAACATGACGACTCCCTTTCCACAATGGTACCAATCATTTTTAAAGGGAAGGCTTTAAAATTAAACAAGGATATTTCTAACACTTTTATGAATTTGTATGCTTCTAATTAGCGTTTGAGTGATGAGCTTAAGAGAGATCAAAAGCTGATGAAGAAATTGATCAAGGACTTCCACAGGACTTCAGAATTTGGACAGGAGATTTTTAATACAGAATATGACATTTTGGAACTAGAAGAAGCTATTGATTTCCTAAAGATAGGGAAAAGTCCAGGCCCAGAGATAATATACATTTAGAGTTTATTAAACATCTAGGATATAATGCTCAAATAGTCCTTCTATCTATTTTTAATCATAACTGGAACTCTTATGTACCCACTATGTGGGAAAAAAGCCACTATTATCCCTGTTTTGAAAAAGGATAAACCTACAGATAATATTAAAAGCTATCAACCTATTGCATTCACAAGTGTTTTATCAAAGATTATGGAAAAAATGATAGTCTCTAGACTAACTTGGTTTCTGGAGAGTGACAGTCCTTTGTCTCCTAAACAAGCTGGATTCAGACAATATCACTCCACTGTCCAATAGGTATCTTATGTTAGTCAAGCCATTTAGGATTCTTTAGACAATCACTTATCGGTCCTGGCAACATTTATAGATTTTGAATCAGCTTATGATAAAGTATGGAGCCTACACACTATTCAGAAATTACAGAACTTGGGAATAAATGGCAGGATGTTTTTGTGGATTAAGAAATTATCACAGCGTTTTTCTGCTGTTAGATATGGCTGTGACATTTCTAGATTTAAATGGACTGAAACTCGCCTCCTGCAGGGAACAGTCATTAGCCAATTCTTTTTAATGTTTTTATTAATGATTTACCAAACACTCTGGCTCTGTGGGTGGATTCTGCTCATTTTCCTGATAATTTGGAATCTGATAATTTGGTTATCTGGAATACTGCTTCTAAAAAGAAGGAGGATGGTTTAAATGTGACTCTTGATAGTGCTCTGGAAAATGCTTAAATACTGGTGTCTAAAAAATGGTATGACAGTAAATCAGGATAACAGCATGTGCCAGATCTTCACTCTGAACAGACAGCCTTTTACCTCGAAGGTGACATATAAGGGTGTAGATGTTCAACATAATGATTCGACTAAATTTTGGGTTGCATCCTTGATCCATGCTTAAATTGGAAGAAACATGTGAACATTTGGAAAATAAAATCATGAGAAGACTGTCTTAAACGTTTGGCAGGATCAAGGTGGGGCTGTGACAGAGAAACTGACAACTACTTACAAATTATATTTTCAACCAGTTATTAGTTAATAGCAAGATTCTCATCACGGCTCCAGAGAATGTAGTCTACATCATCAAAATCTTCCAGAACCAAGGATTACGCAAAATTACTGGAGCAGTGAGATCTGCTCCTATTCTTGCAATGCAGCTTTTACCAGTTTAGAACCTGTTCATGATTGTATTAAGAGAAAAATAATCCTAATATACTAGAAGCTGGTGTGTTTGCCTGACTACCATTTTTGGATTTTAGAGAAATTATAAAAAGGAAATTTCTAGAAATCTTATAAATTCAAATTGGCTTTATCCAGGCTGCTCAGAGAGAATATGATGCTTTGGAATTGAGGCGAGATTATCTAATTTTACCTCCTTCCCACTGTCCCTAGGGCTTTTTAAACTTCAATATACATCTTGATTGTATTCAAAGAGTTGTTAAAAATGAAATGAATGATTCATAGTTAAGATCTATAGCAATAGAAACTATTGGAGTTTGCTATCTTCAAATGAGTGGCTGCATTTCGAAACTGATGGCTCTATGTTAGAGAGAATGTGTGGTGCTGAAACAGGTATTCACAGCAAATTTTTTACCAATGGACCCTCCTACTACTGCCTTTTAGGGGGAAATTGAAGCTATTGCTGTTGCTATTCAACAACTGTTGATTCGTAGCTACTCTTTTGTAAAGGCAGTCATATAGTCAGATTCCAAAAGTGCACTTGAAGCCCTTTTGAATAACCTAAATGGTTCCCAAAGGATCTTAGACTGTAGGCCTTTGCTTTAGGCAATGGCACACAGAATTCCTTTCCAATGGATTCCAGCCCACTGTGGAATTAGGGAAAACGAAAAAGCTAACATACTCGCTAAGAATGGAACTTTGATAATGCAACGCATCAATTGACCATTTTCTTTTCATATGACTAAATTGTTTGTTAACCTGACTCTTAAGAAAATTCTTAAGCAGGATATAATTCAACTTGCTATGGATAAGAGATGGAGGATTCTAGTGGAAGAGACAATTTCATTCCTGTTTTTCCAAGAAAGACAGTACTAGTTCTATTTAAACGTCTGACTGGACATAACTGTTTGCAAGACCACCTTTACAGAATTGGAGTGGTGGATTTCCCAAAGTGTATTTTGTGTGACTCCAATCAGCCTATGATTTTTCAAAATTTAAATATTTATATTGCACTTCCTTGGTATGAGGACAATATTAAAAAGTACTGGATAGCCTGTAAACTAATGGCTTAAGTGATAATGTTTGGCATTTGTAAAATAAATATTGACACAGCTTATATTGGCTATGAAAGTGGTAAAAGTAATGCAAAAAATGACAGCGAAAACAGGAAAAAAGTGATGACATGCTGTCATCATTAAAAGCACTGCAAATTCTAAGAAACACTCTTAAACTGGAAGTTGCAGGTCAGAAAAGTTACTTGAAGTTTTGCAAAATTTAAGAATGTAATTGAAAAAGTGTTATAGAAAAAATGAAACAAACGCAGATAGAACAGTTGTTTTAAGAAATATAATTTCATCAAGAACATAATTACAATAAAAAATTAAACAATGAATTTCAAAATAGTTTAATTTTCAATTATTAATTTAGGATTAACTGCTGAATTAGTTGTCTGTCATTGTTTTACTTGAAAAGTTTAATACCATGATTTACAATATACAAATTGCTATTTATTAAACTCAAATACATCTGGAACAGAAGTGATTTTAATAAGCATTGGGTACTGTATACATATTTACTTAGTTCTCTCCCTCTTTTAAATTTCATTTTTGAAATTTCACAGATTTGAAAAATCTTGGCAATGATCACCTATTTTACAGGCATTACTTATTCTGATTATCACGGATTCAATTATTTCAGTATTCTTCACGCCTACAAAAATGGAGGTTTCCTTACAGAATAACATATACAGTAAAATCAATTAAAAACATTATAATTACTGAAAAGATTTATTTTTCAACAATCCTTCAACATTAACAGTGAGAATAAGGAAAATTTGTTTCATACATTCTTTCAGGTTTTCCACAAACTAGATTTCATGATTCGCGTTCTACACATAAAAACTTTTGGGAAGGATGAGATTTTAAAAGACAACAATCAAGAAACTGAAAAGAATCAAAAACTTCAAAAGAAATGAGATTTAAAATAGGCACCACAGAATTGCCTTTTGTAGGCCTATGCTAAATAAGTACTTTCAAACCTATTATTGAAATTCAGAAAAATGAATTGAGACCTAAACAAGACAAAATTACATGTTGAAAAGCTTTTTGATGCTGATTTCAGCATGAGGGAGCTGAAAAATAGTCTTGGAACTTAAGTGATGGGTACTATGGAATTGCAGACAGATTTGGAGCCTTTTATTGAAAGGTGCCAAAGGAGTGCCATGAAACTTGTTGAAATAATCTTAAGGAAAGAAAATTCTTTAAATTACTATAGACCAGCAAGTGAAAGACTAAAAGACTCACAGATTCTTCTTCTTAACTATCTTTACGATACTTAATGATATTTCTACACCTGATCGTCAGATTTTCTCGTAGAAGTTGAAACTCGCATTTTAAATTTAGAAAAGCTGTAAAATCATCTGAATCCTGTTTGGAATGTCAACAAACACCTTTCCACTCCGAATGAGTTTAAAAAGTGCTGCTCTATCCACCATACATTATAGGTAGCCTTCTGATAAGTGGTTCCAAGTTTACACAGATGGTTCAGCACAAAATATGATAACAAATGCTGGTGATGGAGCCTATTCAAGTAATTCTAGTATTAGTTGTCCTGTTGGAAAATACTGAGACAATTTTGATGGAGAGATAGCAGCTATAACATTTGCAACTGATAAATTAAAAAATAGCCTAGACCAAAATATTATATTTTACATCAATTCACAAGCTGCTATTTTATCACTTACCAATTCTAACTATAATGAACATGCCGAAGTTCAATCTTGTAAAATGAAACTTTCTGAGGTAACGGAAAACAGAAAGATTCCTTCAGTGGATTCTGATCCATTGAGATATTTGGGGAAAAGAGCAGGGAGACAACATGATTCCTCTTTGTGTAATATTAAAAGAAAATTTAAATTTTACCCAACCATTGTCCATTTCCTTACTTTTACAGGACATTAGGAACCTCTAATAACATATCTCAAGATTTAATTAAAGTGGGACAAAGAACTAAAAGAGGTTTAGCAAATTGTGCAATGCAAGAAAAGACAACAATAGGTGATTTCATAGGAGGGAGGATATATGAAGAGATTGAATTAAATCTGAAAAATGAGTAAGAAGGAGAAATTACGATTGAGAGGTTTAAAACACAGTGCTGGATAGTGGAGGTTAAAAAAACTTAAATATATGAGGGGACCACCATCCCTATTCATACAGGCATTATCACTGTACACATTAAACCTCCCCCCCCCAAAAAAAAAGGAAATTAAAGAAAAAAGTTTTACCTCTGCTATTGCAGTGTAAAAACTTCTTGCTACACCACTTCCTTCACCGGGTTCATCTTTAAAAGTAACTTTAACTCTTGATACTGTTAAAGGAGGCTGACCTGCACTACTGCGACGGTTACTGCTGTTATACTGGTTATTCAGTTCTTTGAAAGTTTGCTGCAATAAAGACGTTCGATCCCGTTCAACCTGTAACATTTATTTTAAAGACTAAATTAATCTAAAATTTTATAAAACCAAAATATATTACTAATAATGCAATGCAAAAATTAAAGTCAAGCAACCTCATAATTTAGTTGATTTCAAGGTTATTATACAGGAAATATAACAAGACTCATTTTTTACATA
The DNA here is from genome assembly GCF_044657685.1 of Stegodyphus dumicola. NCBI lineage: Eukaryota > Metazoa > Arthropoda > Arachnida > Araneae > Eresidae > Stegodyphus > Stegodyphus dumicola. Next base: position 153,467,963 of record NC_140771.1, on the reverse strand, counting down.
TACAGATGTATGTGTTGGTATCCAAACACGTCCAAACTAGTTTTAAAAAAATGACATAAATACTTTAATTATAGGCTTAGCTTTATTTTTCCTACAGATTAAAGAGCTATCAATATCTAAAATAAATCATTATTACCTTGCGCAAATATTAATTAAATATAGAAAATAAGGGAAATTTTTAAAAATTTTCAGAACAGCTACTTGAAAAAACTGAGAATTACTTCAAAAATAGCAGCACTATGATAAATTATATACTTTCTTCTAGTGCTTGAAATATAATTTAATACATAATATATTTAATAAAATAACAGATAATCAAAGAATAATTACAAGTTTGTGAGACATTTTTACATACTGTAACTCAATTAGAATACCATTATTAGAAAAGTGTAAACACAATTTCTTTTAGGATGCACACTAAAAAAGTATATAACGATACAGCACGCAGAGTTTCATAAAAACAGTATCATAATATTTTCAGCTATTATTTATGAAGTGAAAAAATTATGAGTAAAAAATCAGTTTTGAAAAAAAAATTGCATTATAAGCTTAAGTTACGCTAAATAAAATACATTAACATAATTGCCCCACACATATTTATAGGTTGTACCCCTCGCAAGATCCTATCTACTCATTTTTCCTTTTTTAGCCAATCTATTTCCTGTTCTTAGCAATTTTTCTCTCAAACAGTGAAGGACACCTGGATTTTCTATTTCTTTCTCCTTCAAGCTCTAAAAGTTCCTTTCAATGTGTAAACACCAAGATGAAAATGAACAATTTAAAGAATGTCTAATAATTCTTTAAAAACTTTCGAAATTTTTTTGCCTAGTTTAGACTTTGTTGTTCAATAAAAATGTCTTTTGGGTCAGATTTTCATATAATACTTTTGTAGCACCTGCTTGCATTCTGTTTCCTTACATATAAGTATTTCAATGATTTTATATTTAATTATGATTATGTTTTATGGTCCCCTTTGAACCTTCCCTTCATTTTGCTGAAATTCACACTAAACAAAATTTGCATGCAATTGCTGCAGCTAGTTGAAATTTGGTGGCACTGACAAGACAGTAATCATGCAATGGCTGCTTTGTCTATGAACAGCGATGGAACACTGCTGCAATTCCTGTACCCTCCCTATATTGGAAATTATTGGTATCTGCTGCAAAATGCAATTTTATAGTAATTGAAAAAATTAAAATTAAACTGCATTTCACAGCAGATGCCAATAATTTCCAAAATAGTAGTTTTGATGAAGTAAATGCTGCAGAAAGTAATTTTGCAGCTTATCAATGAAATTTTTCAATGCAAATTTTCAATGACTTCTTTCAAAGCCTACAGCTCACACATTTTTGAATAGTCCAATATATATTTTGAATGCATCTGTTTTCTAAATTAATACAGTAAAAGCCTGACTATGTGTCATTCAACTAACCAGAAAGCCCAAGTAACAAGAATATTTTCGAATTTTAAAAAGTCTTTTTTAGCATAAAATTAAGCAAATAAGACTTGTAACTCCGTCATAAAGAATGATTAATACTATGATATGAAAAACTGTTGCCAAACAGTGCGATTTACTCCAGCAGTTGATGGAACACTTTGGCTTCATGAAAACTTGATTTATACTTGATAAGCTAGTTTAATTCTTTTAAAAAATCAAATAAGTTAACTACCATTTATCTGTTTTTCAACTGCATTATAAAAAATGATTAAAATTTGGGACTCGTTTTCAACAAAATAGTATGCAGAGTAGTTTCAAGTTTACGGTATGCTGGCATCAAGACAAGTGCAACTTAAAATGGATAAACACTGGCTGTGCAAAATAAAAAATTATGACAAGCAAGTTTTTTATATGCTATGCCTGTAACTTTACGTGAATGAATTAATAAAGAGCAATGTGTTCCTTTACAATTGTGCCAGAATGACTGGTGCAAGTTTGGTGAGATCGCCACTAAGTTTCATGGTCAATGGAATTTTGCAACTGAATATTATGTTTTATTTCAGAATTTATGCCTGGGAATGCTCCCCCCCTTTTTTTTTACTATCTTACATAATTTAAATGTAGGCATTTAATATTCAAGTTGATGATAAAATTACTCTCTTTATAATTTTAGATTGGCCACTCAGATGGTATAATGCACCTCTGAGAGGTGGGGGAACCTTTTTACCATGAGAGGCCACATTTAAATTAGTGATAAAGGAGGGCACATAAGTTTATATACCTACAAATGCGACTTCTGTGAAATTATTAGAGTTTTTTTTATAATTTTATCACATTATTGCATTATACAGAAATAATGCCCCAAAAAATCAAGTCATTTATTAAAATAAAAATTTACAATAAAAATATTCTTGTATTCACATAAGGTTAATAACTTATTATATAACATTAATCTTTAATAATTTTTAATAAATAACTTCATATATTTAAATACTGTTTCAAATAAAAATAATAGAGTAAAAGTATTTTTCAATAATTTATTACATTACAAAGAAAAACATTAAGTTACACATATAATACTAAATTATAAAAAAACAACATAGAACAATATGTAAAATACTGCTAAAATCTGATGAAAAATTTAATTTATTGAGATATTTGCCTTTGTTTCTTGCCTCAAAGTAACTGAATATTTGGATCAAGCTTCGTAATGCGCAGCCTTAGTAGATCCTCTAAATGAGTGTCTAATTTGTGTTCTTAAACTAGTTTCAATTTTTGTCATCAATCAGAAAATGTTGACTTGTGACAGTAAGTATTTTCCAAAGCAAGAAAGTAAACAGTTTGCATGCTCTCATAAGCATGGATATTCAAGAGCACTTTTCTAGATTCCTATGGGATCCTTTTTAGCAGATTTGAGGATACTTGCTTCCCGTGACTCAAGTAAATTTATTTGTAGTTCTGTAAGAGCTTTGGATATATCTACTAAATGTGGTTCAAATGTCAGTTTCATAGCAGAAGTGTGTTTATCAAAATGTGAAAAGAAATCCAAGACACCTACATATTCATCAAACTTTTTTTAAAACATTTTTGCTAGCTCCTGTAAGTGTTCTCCAGATATATCTGAGCAAGAGAGCAATGTTGAAAATGTTCATTTTTTTTAAATGCTTGGATCTTTTGCCACATTTCATACACATGCTTCCTTTTACTTTGCACAAAAATATTTAAATTATTTTGTTTTGTCATAACATCAAACAAAAATGTAATGTTCCTGCAAAATGCTTCATCTGATAGATCACATAGATTTCCCTGTTCTTGATAAAAGTTTAAAATTTGCCATCATAAACTTTTATCAAAACCTGCCATGTGATAGCCAGCAAATCTTGCAGTAGTACAGTAGATCAACACTGCAGCATCTGCCGAAATTTGTGATGATGCATTACATTTATGCATAGTTGACAATCGAAATAGTTCTATCCCGAATGTCTTGCAAAATGGTTATTTTTGCACAAATATTTTGCTCATGCAAAATGCAATAAAATAATATCAATTTTTTCTTTCTCTCTCTCACTCTCATTTTTTTTAATAAAGCAACAATTCCTTCTATTTTACCTCTCATGGAAGATGTGCATCAGTGCAGACACTGACTAAATTGCTGACATTTAATTGTAATCAATGGCATATTTCTCTGAAGTGTTAAAAAATGTCAACTCTGTGAGTTCTTCCAGTTAGTGTACCCAGTGCAAGTTCTTTTCAACACTGAAAATCTTTAGTCACAACAGGAAAAAATATAAAACTTGCGCAGTCAGTTTTATCAATGTTTTCATCTAAAATAACTGAATAATAAACATCTTCATTCTGTATTACTGTATGAAGTTGCTCTGTTACATTTCAGCTAATCCGTACTGCTGATTTGTTAAGCTGCATTTACACCACGCATTCGCACCTAAAGCATTCACTAATCAGAAGCAGGTTCAGAGGCGGCATCTGCCGGATGCCCGGTGATCACATGAGTCAACTCAACTTTAACTTTTTGACGCGTCAGTTTCAGGCATCTCGTTTCAAACACCCAGTTTATACCATGGTTTTTAAGTGATTGCGCTTTCAAAAATTCTTTTTGATGGGAGAAAAAAAAAGTCAAATGGATTAATCTTAATAAAAATTTCAGATTAAATAAAAAAATGCATATGCTAAATTTTATTTTAAAAAATGCATACCTTTAAATAATTTATCAAGCTAATAGAATAAATAGCTTTATAAATTATTTAAAGGAAAATTCTCAAGTTTATTAGTAGTAATAAACCGTAATAATCAACCATAAATGATATATGGCTGATAAGTTTCACAGAATACTCTAAAGCAATAGATTGTTGCGAGAAAACAGCGATGGATTTCGAAATCCTAGATTCTGAATTTTTTTCTTAACATATATCTACATCAATTTAAGGTTGCTCTTGCTGCCTAGTGGATAAAACATTGGCTTCTTAAGTTCTTCTTGGATTCAAGTGTCACCAGAGTGGTGTTGTAATGAAATTGGGTTTTTTTTTTTTTTTAAATATTTACAGAAAATATTATGGCTAGTTTGCTTTTACTAGGGGCTTGTGTTGCGGGTTCGGGCCTTGCTTTTTCCTATCTTTGATAATGGTACGAATATACTTCTTTTTTTTTTTTAAATCTACCGCGGATTTTTTTGGGGGGTGGGGTGACACAAGAAATTTGCATTTATTTTTCATTTCATTCATCCTTCACACAAACCTAATTTTCGCTCGGCATTGTGTACATTATCCTCCTTTGGAGTAACTGATAAGATCTGACTACTATGATCTGATTCTACTTCGGCTGACACGAGACTAGCAAATGCAATATGAGTTCTGGATTTTAAACCAAAGGTGATGAATAAACCATTTGTTTAAAAAATTAAGAAAACTGTTATTTATACAGAAAAGAAGCTCGCTAGTATTTATCTTATTTCATGTAATATTTCTATGCAGTTTAATGGCTTCATGTTTGTTTTTCTTAACATCGGCAGGTTTAATCCTGATGATAATTTTTCGTTAATTTAAAAAACTTTTGCATGAGCATTAGCAAATTTGCTAATTGTGGAATTCAATTTTTAATGCAGAAAAAGAAGTATCAGATAAAATGCAGTTATTTCAATGAGTTCTAGATAAAAGTGACCTTATAAAATAAACCTTTAGATAGTGGCTGTTCATTAACACATTCGCTGCAGCTGGCGCGTCAGCATGGCGCTACCTCCCATGCCGGTGACGCTCTGGGGCGACAATCGAGTATGATAAGTAAACTGCTTTAGTTTTAGTTCGGATTTGGAGGTTGAACGATGAGGTTTTTGTGGCACGTTAGTGAAGCATTATTTTTATATTTTCAGTGCATAGTTTTTAAATTTTGTGTTTAAATTTTTTTTTTTTTTTTTTTTTTTTTTTTTTTTTTTTTTTTGTGCATTTTTACAAATGGCGGACAGTACAAGTATTGCAGGACCTTCACAGCCTAAGAAAAGGAAAGTAAGTAAAAAACTGACTGATGCCGAAATATTAGAATTACTAGAAAAGAGTTATCTTTCTGATTATGACAGCGTAGATGATGAAGATTACGGTTGGGATTCTACGAGCGAATCGGAAGGAGATAGTGATGTCGCTGTGTATAACTTAGAAATGTCGGATTCTGACACAGAAGATCAACAATTACCGGTAATCCGACAGGTTGACTGGAAAACAGATTCAAGTTGCATGGTAAGTCATACATTTACAAAATCTGAGTCCTTGCTAATACAGCCAACTGAAAGTACTCCTATCGGATATTTTCGCCTTTTCCTCACTGAAGTATTTCTGGAAAAAATAGTCGAAGAAACAAATCGTTACGCATTAGAAATACAAAATAGCAATAAAACGAAAGAAAAGTCATGAATAACGCTTTGGAAAGATTTAAAAGTGGATGAATTTTTAGTTTTTTTGGGAGCATTCTTGCAAATGGGAACAGTAAGAATGAATAGACTTCAGGACTACTGGAAGAAGGACCCATTATTTCATAATGCAGGCATTGCAAATAGCATTAGCCGAAATCGGTTTTTATTAATTTTACGTGCATTACATTTTGCAAAAAATAGTGAACCTGGAGAACCTCAAACTTCAGACAGGTTATATAAAATACACCCTGTTATCGATTTTTTTAACGAAAGAATGTGCGAGATATATTATCCTAATAGAGAACTTTCTTTGGATGAATCTATGGTTCTCTGGCGAGGTAGATTATTGTTTCGCCAATACATAAAAAATAAAAGACATAAGTACAGTATAAAACTTTATATTTTGAGCACATCAAGTGGAATAGTGCAAAAGATTGCCGTGTATACTGGTTTATTAGATGACTATGGAGGGCAAAACCATACACAAAAAATTATTTTGCATTTACTGAATGAAAAATTAAATGTCGGTCACCATGTTTTCATGGACAATTATTATAATAGCTTTGACTTGGCCAAGTTACTGTTAGATAAAAAGACACACTGCACAGGCACATTGAGAACCACTCGAAAAAACACTCCAAAAAATGTTCAAACTACTAAATTGCAAAAAGGCGATACTATTGAAAAGTATTGTCAGGGAGTAATGATCGGAAAATGGAAAGATAAGCGTGAAGTGTCTTATATTTCTACGGAATACAAAAATGAAATGGTTGACATTTTAAATAAACAAAATGAAATAAAGCAGAAGCCTCTGCCAATCATCAAATATAATGCGTTTATGTCTGGTGTAGATCGGCAAGATCAAATGCTGTCATATTATCTCTCGGAGAGAAAATCACTACGCTGGTATAAAAAATTGTTCTTTCATACTATTGAAGTAATGCTAATGAATTCACATGCTCTTTATAATAAATATTCCGGAAAAAAAAATATCACTTTACGAGTACCGACTGAACGTTGTAAAATCACTTTTGCCATCAACAGACGAACAAAAGCCGACTCCCAAGAATCTCAGACATACTCTTCAGAAAAGAGAACTTGCACCTGGTAAAACCGAAATACAAAGAAAAAGGTGTACATCTTGTTCCTCTCAAGGCAAACGCACGGACACTATGTATGAGTGCCGTGACTGTCCCGACAAGCCAGGATATTGCTTGAATTGCTGTGAAATATACCATAAGTGATAATATATTTATGCAGTACTGTTCTACACTGACATTTTGTTTGTAATAAGTTTAATTTTTTTTTCATTTTCTATTATGTTGTTTATGTATATTATACAATATTTGTTACATTTTATAATCTTACATTTACATTTATACATATTTATGTTTTACTGTTACATTTTATAATTTTTCATAAATTTCACTTCTCTTTATCCAATTAAACATTTTATTTCTTTTAAACTGTGACTTTATATAATGTGTCAATAATTTCGCAGAAAAATGATGAGACGTGCCAGAGCGTCAGTGGCATACAGATAATAAGTTGAACGTGAGGTGCCACTGACGCTCTAGAGCGTCCGAAATTTTTTTACTCTAAACACGAAAATAAAAGGTTTTTCTTTTTTTCTGGCTTTACTATTAAAATATTAGGAACGTTTTTAATCATTAAAACACTTTTTTTAAATTCGGCTTCTGAGGATGGATATATAAATTTTGGTGGCAGCGAATGTGTTAATATATGAATCACTAATTGAAGTAATTACTGTTACATTTAAGGTAAAAAATATGTACATAAGGCAGAAACTAAAATATTTAAAAAAAAAAACTGATGTTGTTTATTAACTTAAAAGTAACTGCTTTCTTTATGTGTGATATTTAATTTAATAATGCTGTAAATCCTACATATATTTAAACAAAATATACTTTTTATTGCATTATTTAAACCAATTAAAGGAAGTTTATTTAAGGAAGCATTTAAGGGAAGTTCATACCTCCTGCTAAAATATTTATGGTATTCTACCACATGAAAAATTTACTCTCCAAAATAGAATCATACAATTAGGATTTTTTAATTATCATTACACAAAATTCATAAATAAATTAAATTAGATATATACAGCGTTTGATATATACAATGATCCTTTTCTGGGATATCCTATTCCTATAGTCCAAATGATTCCTTTCTGGGGTAATCTGACAAAAATTAGTTTTCTGCTTTTGAATAAATAGTTCAATGAGCACTAGAAATTCATCGAATTGAATCATGCGAAAGTAATTAAAAGAAATTTTGTTTTGTTCAAGTGCATTTCTTCAATTATTACTTGCATCTCCTTACTGCAGTCATCTCTCACATATTAATATAAACCACTGCATTCTGCTTCTCCTACACAAAGCAAGAAGCAAAATAAGCTTTAATCGAGCAGAAATTAAATTAGTTTTAATTTAAAAATGTAATCGTAAAATGTCAAAATACCACACAAAAATTCCCCGTCCCCTCCCCCAAGTTTCTGATATGAAGCGTCATCTAGTGCGAGCATATAACAACTTTTAAAGGGAAAGTTGCCATGCTGGTGTGTGGCGTACACGGAAAGCGTTTTTTTTATACTTTGCTGCTTGACGCTCCAACAGACGGACCAGTGTGAACGCAGCTTTATAGTTCTTCAAAAAAGAGGCAACTGTTTGTATTTAACAACTTTTCTGGATCTGACATACCTACTGCTTCAACAATACATTCTTTAATTACTTCTACATCATTAAATGGCCTGTCTCTTTTTCCAAATATATGTGCTATTTTGTAAGTAACTGTAACAATATTTTTCTTTACAAAAGCATTAAAAGATACCTATGGATAGTGCTATTCATTTTTCAATTTTTGAACACCAGACAAGACTTTTACAAGCCCGAACAGATAACTACAAATAACTTTGCAACATACAGGGGAATGCCTAGGGGTGTGGAGCAGACACAGAAAAGTCAGTACTACCTATCTCTCAAACAGCCACCATCATGGTTTCTGGTGGGTGGCAAACTGAAAAGTGTGCCAAAATGGCAATAATTTCAGACTATGAAAGACTGCTAGAAACTGCAACATTCTTATTTATATTAAGCTCAAGAAATGGCAGTATGTTATTTTATTCTATTAATTATCAAATTGTCATAATCTATATAAGAGCAAGAGGCCACACAAGAAACTCACGGAGGCTGCACGTTACCCACCTCTGGTACAGTGGTTATAGTTAATAAGATGCTAATAACATCTCTCTCATTCAGTATCACAGAAATATTAAATATTTATTTTGGGGAAATTAATGCTGTTAATAAGGTATCAATATTTAAGTAAATAGCTGTCCAGATGGTATTGTGGTTAGGAGGCCTGCTCCAGTACCGAAAAAAATCCCAGAAAATCCATGGTTGTAGCAGTCCATCTTTTCATAGAAGGCAATTATAGCTGCCTATTAGGCACCTCCACAATAAAAGGCCACCACTTCTAGCCTTAGGAGTGGACAATGATGAATACACAAATGCCCACATTAGAAAAAATAATAATTTTTTTTAAATGTGAAAGGTTTCAAATTTTAACGTTTGCCAAAAAGGGTTTCTTAAGATTTTTTACACTCTCGCTGTATTCGCAGTTTAGCATTCGGCTGTTACATTCACTTCTACTACACCTCTTTTTTTTTTTTTTTTTTTCCCCCCGGGGGGGGGGAGGATATCTCTTCAGCTTTGTCAATAAGCATTATTTTCTTTGCACTTATGTGCCCATATACCATTTAAATTACAAAAATTAGTTTTAAAAAAATAAGCACCACAGTAGTATATGTTTAGAATTCCCAAAGCAGTGTTAAGTGCTTGCATATATTTTTCTGCTTTTTTCCCCTGTCTTTTCTCAGTTCATCATATCAATGTTCGGTTTTCTTCACAATTTTTTTGGGGGGTCTTTTTATTATTAATGTTTCGTTTGCTTATTTTATTTCTTAAATATCCTGTTCTTGGCACTTATGCCACATAAAATTCGATACAACAGCAAAGTCACAAAATATTTAAAAACTGCATGTCTTAGGAATTTCTATATGACAGTATAACACAATAGAGAGAAATTGTTTTATTCTACACAGTGATACCATTGCTCGCTCATTTTGTTAATCAAAAATTCATTACAGTTTTACAAAATATTAAATAAAACTTCAAAATTCGGGCTTCCAAGTGCATGTGTTTGGGTTGAGAACAATGTCATTCAAAATTTAATGGCTCTAGGTATCGTCGTCGTTTTTTCACAATACAAGGAACTTACATGCTGAATCTTCATTATTTAATTTCTTTAAAGATAATACAGGGTGATAGTATTTAGTGACATTTACAGCATTCGCCATTTACAGCAAATGATGCAAAATCCTGTTTCCAGACTAATAGTTATACAAAATCTGAAATAGATAATAAAACAAAATCCAAATTCAGGCTTCCAGGTGCTCATGTTCAGGTGGAGGACTAAGTTATTCAGAATTTGAGGGCTCTGGATATTATTGTTTTTTTCACAATGAGAGAAACTTGCATGCAGTCTTGCAAATTCTTTACTTAATTTCTTTAAATATAATACAGGGTGATAATATTAGGTGGCAACAATATGAAAAGTGATACAATGCACGTAAGTATCTCAATGCAAAATGCCGTTTCGAGACTCAATGCCTCTTTTGGGCTAATAACAATTCTAGAATGGAAATTTTTTTATTACATTCATTTGGCTTTTCACTGTGAATTGCAATTTTTATAATTTCCTGAGCTTTTACTTTATCTCAGAACCTTCCTAGGAATATGATTTTAAAAATTTTTTCTTTAGTTTCTACCAGACTACCTGTCCTTTAAAAGGTCACTTCCAAGAATTTAAATGGCAACTTTACCTAGATCTTAAAATCTGCCTATTTTTATTTAAACATGCTTTGTGTAGCTAAAAATATGTTATACCAAATAAAGCAATAAAATTAAAATGCAATTTTTTACCAGAACTGACCATTTCGACATGCATGGATACTTTAAATAGGAAATGCAAAACACTCAACTTTTAAGTATGCAAATGAGCACTACACATTTAGCTCTTGCTGTTAAACATCCTTAAATAAAAACTTTCATTATCTATAGCTATGCAAAAAAGAATTTTGAATAATGAGAGTAGTTAAATAATTCACTATCTAATTAAATTAATCCTGAGATTTTTACATTACAGCTACATGAATGCACATCATTCCTCAGTATAACTAAATCATACTAATATACTCTTTAAAAAAAAAAATAGAAGCACCAAGAAGGACTTTTGTGATCGTGACGAAATATGGTATGCAAAAACATCTCGATCGAACATGCAAATGATCAAAATTTCTAAGCAGATGAACAGGAATTGCAATCATAGTGTGCAATTCGCAAAGTACCAGTAAAAGAGGCAAAAAATGTATCGTTTTTTGTTGCTGCCATTTAATTCTGTAAAGATGCCATTACGATGATATTGAAGACATTACAGACAACTATACGACTTCGAATGTGGTTGCATTGTAGGGTTGCGCGAGGCTGGGTGGTCATACTGAGCAACAGGTCACCACCTGAAGACACTGGTGTGCAAAGATATTGGTACCAATGGTTGCTACAAAGAAAATTGCCAATGAAATGAAGGCTCTGGAAGGCCAAGGAGCACAAATGCAAGAACAGCCCAAATGGTATCATGTCGACTATTCAATGCGCTACAGCCACATCTATACCTCCCGTGGTTCCGTCCATCATATCATGGCGCTTGTCTGAGGCGAGGTTATGCTCACAGAGGCCTTTAAGAAGTTTGCCTTTGACCCCACAACATCGGTGGAGTGGTGTCGCAGCCGATCATCATCATGGCTGCCATCAGACTAGCATTTTATAGTGTTCAGTGATGAATCCCACTTTACTCTTCAAGCAGATGACCACCGTGTTCGTGTCTGGAGAAGACGGAGCCAGCAGTTCCAATAAGCCTTTGTTTTACAAAAAACATCTCAATCGAACATGCAAATGATCAAAATTTCTAAGCAGATGAACAGGAATTGCAATCATAGTGTGCAATTCGCAAAGTACCAGTAAAAGAGTAAAACCAGTAAAAGAGGCAAAAAATTTATTAAGCATACAGCCATAACCCCTGTTGTGATGGTGTGGGGCACTATTTCTTATGACAGCAGGTCATCTTTAGTCATCCTCCGTATACTCAATGATATGTTGATCCTGCAGCCTGTTGTATTACCCTTCATGGCATGGCATCTTAGGGCCATTTTCCAACAAGATAATGGCAGGCCACATACTGCTCCCATATCTCTGGACTGTCTCCTTGCAGTTGATACTCTTCCTTGGCCAGCAAGGTCACCAGACCTTTCACCAATCGAACATGTCTGGGACAGGGTAGGCCGCCAGATTCAGGCACCACAAAATATTGCAAATCTGGAGTGACAACTGATGAATGCCTGGTGTCACAGGATGACATTGGAAACCACTATCCCTCCTTGCCTCGACGAATTCAAGCATGCATTGCCACCAGGGGTGATTTGACCAATTACTAATTTGAACACTCAATGGGTGATTGTGAGCCGTGAACAGGTACATGACCTTGATTTTTTAATCATTTTATTATCTGTGTATGAGCTATATACATATTCAATTTCATGCAAAATAACCACTTCCTTCATGGAGCTCTGATTTTTTTTGCAAAACAGTGTATTAATTAACCTATCAGAGTTTTGAAAAATGTTTTATTTACATATACCTTTCATGCAATAAATTCTGTCTCCTAAATATATTCCCCATTATTGCAATTGTTCAGTATTTCCAAAAGAATGCCCTACCCAAGATAAATATTTTTTGTTTCTACAAAACAAAAAAAAAATTAGTTTTCAATGAAAATGGAACTTCATTGTACTCCTAAATCAATGTAAATACTTAATTATGCTTAAATATTCAAGAATTTTTAAAATAATGTGCTAGTCCTCCCCTCCCAAATAAAATGGTTTTAGCAAATGAATTCAACATAGTTTCACTATACTCCCATATGTGTGGGACTGGATGTAACTGTTTTCCTAAAATTAAAAAACTTTCATTTTAGACAGCTACATGGTATTTTTTTACAATGTGAATTACATTTCACATTAAAATAGCATTTAGAATGCTTAACCTTTGTAACTAAACATTAAGCCTAATTTTAATATGTTATATAAATACTCCTCTATTAAAGTTTGTGGGAAAAAGTTATGCCACATAAGTGAAATTTGTAATAAGTTGGCTGTAAAGAGTTAGCATACTCTCTATAGGAGAAATGCATGAACTAAATTCATCTGGAGCAATACTGTAGTGCAAATGGAGTTCAGGTAAATGAAGACATGGTTGTAAACCATGCCTTAAACTACCTGAATTCCCTATTGAAATAAATTAGAAAACAAAATTTCCCTCTTGAAGTAAATTAATTTAAGTAAACTGAGAAAACATACAGAGATTTCTCTATAACAAGCACTGACACTACAGAAAAGGATGTGAATACTGAAAGATTACTTATCTTTGGAAAATCTATTTAACATATTGCTAAAAGAGGGATAATTTGAGGGCAACGAAAATAAATTTACAACAGTAATAGACAATAGACATCTAATTTCAAGGTAATAATTGTACTTTTAAGAAACTATAACACTTCTAATCTACCTAGCAAAGATAAAACATTTTCAAAATCAACAAAAAATGTCTTAAAAATATGCAAGGAAGCAGGCAGATATGCAACTTACTTTAGTAAGCGTGAGATCTCTTTGTTGAGAGCTTCTTAATTTTTCCATTTCTCTACGAAATCTCATCTCTTTTACAGGGAAACCACCCAAGCCACTTATCACAGATCCAGGTTCAGCTCCAACATCATCAACAAACACTCGACTAAATAACTCAAGAGCTAACCGCCACCTTCCAAGGAGCATGTCATGTGACAATGTTTGGCCGATGGAGCCACCAGGTCTATAACAATAAAAGTTTTTTTTTTTCCCTTAACAGTTGCCCATAATAAACATCACAAGAACTATGGTGAGATGATGCCAGATTAAAAACAATCAAAGCAAAGAAAGAACTTACCTATTCTGAGAATAACTTTGTCCTGATCCTCCTTCATTACCATAACACACATTTGCATCACGTGAGAAAGTTACACCCATAGCTGAAGTTGCAGTTGATGTTGTACAGCTAGATGTGACAGTTACTTCAGCAGCAGGATCTGGAGTGGCTATAAAACTTGAACTGGAATTAGCTTGCAAATCAGGACTCTGAAAATGAAATCACATTTGAAACCACCGACATTCAGATAAATTGCACTTTTTTATATCTTGCAAACTTGTGTACAAATGTGTTGATTAATTGTTAAATCACATTTAATTACTATATAAGACATAATTTTGATTTGTCAAGTTAAAGATAAGGAGAGAGGTGGGAAATACATAAACAAAATTCAATAAAAGTAATATTAATTTCATATTCCACATACTGACTGATATTTATTTTAACTAACTGGAAATTTTGATTTAATTCCAGTAATTGAAGTTCTTTTGTAAATTACAGTTGTGACAACACTTTCACGATCTGAAAATGTAGCTTTTGACATGTATAGTTAAAGTACATTAACTATGTCAAAAGCATATGTACATGTCAAAAGCTACATTTTCAGATCGTGAAAGTCATCTCTACAACTGACTGTGACCATTCCACTTACTTATAAGCTTAATATAGAGTAAAAATATTTAAATAAATAAAATGACGAGATTTCAAAAACATATGTTTGCTTAAACTACTAAAGCAGTAAATTTTCACAGTACAATAAAAGCTCCACTATTTTGCAATTCTCCCCTCCCCCCAAATGTTGGGCACTTGCCTATAACGGTATTGGCCACTCCTAAGGCCATAAGTGGTGGTCATTTTATTGTGGAGGCACCTAATAGGCAGCCACTGTTCTCTCTTATGAAGGGTCAGACAAATTTACATCCATACCTTCTTTGGGATTCGAACCCGGGCCCTTCGGTATCGCATTCAGGCTCACCTAACTTTATACCGTCTGGGTGGCACTATTTGGCAATTAACTAATGGAAAGATAAGAATATTTTAGAACTCAAAAAAGGAAGGCAAATGAGATTTGTAAAGCTACTTATAAATTCCACAGGGAAAGGATACTTTCGCCAAACAATGTGATTTAATCTAAAATGGATAAGCATGATGAAACAACACATCTGCACTTTAGCTTTATGCAAACTCATTTAGTTCTTGAAAAGACAGTTTAGTTTTTGCAAAAAGAGATACATTAATGTATATTTATTTGCTTTTCCTCACATTTTGAAACAAAATATTAAAATATGGCACCTGCTTTGATTAAAATTTAAAAAAAATAAAATATTATTGTGGGAAATGTTGTCATGATATTCCCTAATCCCCTACTGTGAGACATATGCATTGCGTCAGCATGTGTTTTCCCGCCTTCGGGAGAAGACGAGGACTAGTTGGCGAGCGGAGCAGACGTCGTTCGATCACTCATATATTATTTCATTAATTGTAATCCTAATGTAATCTATGTTTGTGAATAGTAATAAATGTGTGTTATCAACTATGGTCGTTGCCTTTCCCCGCATTTTGGGGGCTCGGCCGTGCCTTTTGTGCATGCGTTAATCGAACCCTAGACACCAGCAATCACTAAAGAAGTTCGGAAAGCTAACAAAGGCAAGATGTGCCTTTATGACGATTTAATATTCTTCTTCAAGCTGGACGACGTATGTGAATGAAGACGTGCCTTTATGACGATTTAATATTCTTCAAGCTGGACGACATATGTGAATGATGTTACATGATTAGTCTTCTGATTTTGGACGTTAAATCGAAATTCGATTTTGGATTACATTGGATTGGTCAAGAAATATATTGGATTATAAGGACTGCCCTAAAGTTAGGAAGTTAGGTAGCCCCATTTTTTCCTGATTCATTCATAATTTATTAGTATTACGATTTTAAGCTGTGTTCCTACTGTTTAATTCTCATTCATACATACCCTATTTCATATTCATATTGTCCTATTTTACAGTTTAAAGAACTATGGCTCTAAAATTAGGTGATATCCCATTGATAGCAAACTCTCTTAAATATGGTGCAAGACGAGTTATTAAATTATTTAATACCGTGCTCGGATATTCCAATTTTGATCATTCTTCACGAAAGAGAATGCAAAATTTTGCCGCGTTCCCGGACAGTTTCGATTTGGCAAAACATAAAGAATTTCTATTAAAAGATTTTTCTCTATCAGATTTTATATCAGTGACTAATTTACTGCAGGAAGCTTCCACTAATAAAGATGTTTTATGTGAAAAATTTTTTCATGAGCTCACTAATCTGACGGATTTTCACAATTCCCTAGATGTTAGTTTTTTATCTGATGACAATCATTCAATTTCAAACACCGACAGTGCACCAACGCCTGTAGGTCTAAGTTCTTCTATTCCCCCTTCCCCTCCTTCCATGGCGCCAAGCCCAAATCATGTTGTTTCTTCTGATGCAGAAGTAATAAATTTGAATTCGAGTCGCTCTGGTGTTTTGACAGCGAGCACCAAGATTCGCGAGATGAGTCATGACTTTTGGTTTGTTTTGAGAGATCTTTCAAACACTTGCAGAAACTTTTCAGGCAATGATTCCTATTCAGTCCATGCTTTTTTCAACAATATCGACGATAATTTCCAATTATTCCCAAATCTTACCAATCAGCAAAAATCAGTTTTTGCAAAACGACTTGTTGTGGGTTCTGCTAAAACTTTTTTGTTTTCACAACAGAATCTCAATTCACACGTCATGTTTAAAGCGGTATTACTTAATGAGTTCTCCGATAAAATTACGTCTATTGACAGTGTTCATAGCCACAATTAGTTAAAAAAATAAGCACCTATAAGCACTTTTCAAGCACATTTTAAGGAAAAAATAAACACCTGTCTAAATACATTATACACAACTGCACAACCTTAAAAGAAAAATTAGACTTGTAATTTAAAATATGAGCAATGCAATATTTATTAAGAGAATGAGCATTACCTCAACAATGGAAAACAATTAACTTTTTTTTTTTTTTTTAATTTTAAATGAGAGTTCAATTTACAGAATTAGTTTACAATGAGATAAAAAAAAACTAATCAGAACTAAACTATATTACAAAATTTAATGATGATATTTCAGTTGAAAATATAGAAAATAAATAATAATAAGCCATATTAATTGTATTCGTTTGGCACCTAATAATAAACACAATTTATTTTTCCACTCATATTAATATTTAAATAATTTAACTTAAATCAAAATTCTGAACATTTTCTAAATTTTCATTGCATAACAGTTTTTCCTTAACATATATCCCAAGCAAAGTAATTTAAGTAAAAAAGAGGCACATTTCTGAAATCAGAAGATGGGAAATTGCTTCATTCAGTCATCCTTTAAGAGTAAAAGCTTAACTAACCCGCATACTCGGAAATTCCCGAATATTCCAGATAATAACTGGAAAAAGAGGAGTGGGGGAGATTGTAGCCATTCTTTAGATTTAAATTTAGGCTAAATAAATGATTTTGACATTTCGATATGTGCATCATATAAAAATCAACGGAACTGAGAAATATTCTGCTTAGAAAGCACAGTAAAACTCTTTTAAATGTTCATAAACAAATCTCAGATTGAACATCAAAATTAATTATCAATGCAAAATACCACAAACGTTATTACGCAATATGTGCGGCATAATTCTTCCATATGTGATATTACGCAATCGGAATCAACACCTGCCGTTATTAGGAGAAAAAAGAACTAAATAAAGGAAAAGAAAGAGACTTACTAATCTGGAGTGTTTCTGATTCTTATTTTCAACAGACTGTATTAAATTTCCGGAACAGAATCAATCTTCGTTTGGGTTGGGTAGACCGCAAAAACTTTTAGTCCTATTCAATCCAGATTGGACAGTTACAAAAAAAAGTCCGCTGCTTCAATATTAGAGGTTTTGCGGAGAAACTCCCAACCTCCGTACTGTATAATGTATTGGCAAAGAAAATGAAATTATTTTGACTATTCGATTACTTTCCTTTTATTCAAGCCATTCCGAATATTATTCCTTAGAAAGCTAATCTGTGTAAAAACACACCCATTTTTGGAAGTTTATCTATACTTCAGCAGTTAGTGCAACTATATTATTATAAATATTCATACATATGCTCATAATATAAGCATAACGATCATAATAAACACGAATATGAACTGACCACGTGGAACGAGAATGCAAATTATTAAAATCTTGATAGAAATTCAAACGTGTGTAGTATTTGGGTGGGAGGAAAAGAATACCGAATGTACCGGAATTTTCTACGTTTTCGCAATTCTTTGGCCAATAGAACGACGTGCACCTGTCCGTACTCTCGCGTGCACCATAGCACTTTTCATTCCGTTAATGCAGAGGAAGGGGGGAAGCAATTTTCGGGAGTATGATTCACCATCTGACGTTGCATATAAGGAAGAAAAGTTGTTTATTTAGTTTCGGCTTTGGTACGGGGAAAAAATGCGCTTTCATTAAAAACAAAGGATTAAAAAAAAAAGCCCTAAAAGCAAAAAATAAGAACTAAAAACAAAAAAATAAGGGCTTTAAAGAAAAAGTAAGCACCTATAAGGGCCTTTATTTTATTTTCAAATATTTATAAGCACATGTAAGGACCTCTACGAACCCTGATTGAAATTCATAAATAACTCAAAAGAAGAAAAATGCGCTCGAATGAAAGCTTTGCGCAATATTTTATAGCAATGCGTGAAATTGCGAATTGTGGTGGCGGTATTATCGACGAGGCTTCTGCCATTCAGTATACCATTCAAGGAATACTAGGTACCTCATCCGATAAAATTATTCTCTACGATGCAAAATCATATTCTGAATTCAAGGAAAAGCTACGCACTTATGAAACTGTAGTTACGACTAGATATACAAATATCTCTCATCCATCAAATTTTAAAAATACGTATAATGGCTCCAGACGTGGTACTGGACGAAAAAATTCAGTCCAACAACACAACACGAAATTTAATAATACTGGTCCATCTAAAACTAAACCACAAACTCGTTTTAACTGCAATGAGGTCAGACACCTCTCACGGTCCTGTCGTAATAGTTCTCTTGGCCCAAAGTATCTAACTTGTGGTCGTTTTGGACACAAATTTATGGATTGCCGACCAAATGAGACTTCCACTCTACCTGCCGAAGTATATACAGTACAAACCTCTCACGGTAATATGTGTAAAACTGTTCTTATACTCAATAGCACAGTTTCTGGATTAATTGACACTGGAAGTGAGGTCACATTACTGAACCAAAATACATGGATTCAACTCGGTTCCCACCACTTTCAAATAATTCTGGAGTGTTAACTGGTTTCGGATTCTCGAAAATTCCTATTATTGGCTATTTTCAAACCATTATCAACTTTGATAACCAGGACTTTCCGGCTAATATTAGAGTTATTCCAAATCATTCTATGCAATTTTCTCTTATTGTAGGATGTGCCTTAATTAAAAATGCTAAATTAACTATTACACCAGATGGTATATATTTTTCAAAACCTCCCGAGCAATGCTTTGAAACTGATCCCAAATCTTTCATGTTCCAAAGTTTCCAAATGTTTCCAAAGAAACTCGTGCTGCGGCAGAACGTTTGCTGAATTCTTATGTTCCAAATAAAACAAAGACAACAGATATTAAACTTAATATCACTCTATCCAATGATAAACCGATTTTTCACCCTCCTAGATGCCTTCTTTTTGTTGAATGGGAAATTGTTGACAAACAAATAAATGAATGGTTGAAGCTTAAAATTATTGAATCTTGTTCATCTCCATATGCCAGTCAAATTCTTGTGGCACGTAAAAAAGACGGTACACCGATGTAACGTGTTTGCATCGACTATAGGAAACTTAATCGACTTTTAATTAAGGATCATTTTCCTCTTCCTCTTATTGATGACATTTTGGATAAACTTCAAGACGCCCAAATTTTTAGTACTCTTGACCTACGTAACGGCTTTTTTCATGTGCCAGTAGCAGACGAAAGTAAACCATATACAGCTTTTGTAACTCACAATGGACAATTCCAGTTTCTTCAAATGCCATTTGGTCTTTCAAATTGCCCTTCAGTATTCCAGCGCTTGGGGGGTAATGTTACCCGCGTCCGTGATTATCCTTAAGTCACACGTGCCCCCTGGGTGGTGCTAAATGGGTAACTGTCACAAAGTCCTGTGGCATACTGGGGTTCAGTGGGATGAGGTTCGGTCTGATGATGAGTAATCTTATGACGACCCAACGGACCGCTCTTCCCTGGGAAAACCGGCGATTGTGGGGAGGATTTGAAATTCCAAGGACCTTTGATCTGGAGAGGAGGGGTCTTGGAGGAAGCAGCCATGTAGAGGATACAGAAGAAAAGCTGAGTTTTGCGTCTCAGGCCGCCAGATATAGTACAGGAGCCCGGGGCAGCCTAACCAGCATGTCCTGGCTGCTCTATCAGCTGGTGTATAATCTCGCCTGCCTTGTAGTTCCAGGTGGTGCCTGGGTGGGGTCCTGCATGGCAGAGCGGGGGGCTCTTCCGAGGTCACTACTGGCTACTGAATCTGGGGCTAGCCCCTCCAAACTGGCTCTTAGAAAATCGGAAGGAATTTTTCTCCCCCTTCCTTCAATCTTATACCAAAATGGATGCTTGCAATACAAAATTAGATAAAAACGCATCTTCTGAAATCCCCACTATAACCACTGTAATTCCTTCTGAGGGAGTGAATGTACCCTCGGGTGCGGACGCTCTTCTCTTCAGGACTACAGAAACCAGAACCGCTGGTGAAAGGGTGAATGTGCCTTCGGACACGGACGCCTTGAACCCAGTGGGGATGGATACTGACTCCTCTGTCAGAAGTACTGTGCCAGATGCGCAAGCGGATGACCAGTCACCAATGACGGAGGTTGTAAATAAAAGAAGAGAAAAAAGGCAACGCCACAAAGAGCGGAAACGACTGGAGAGGGCCATGGAAGGGATCTCGATCTCTGGGGAGAAGGGAGCGAAAGAGAAAACAGATAAAGCTGGGACCTCTGGAGCAACCTCCAAACCGGTGAGGAAGAACCATCCAAGCAATGAAGAGTCTCGTAAGAGAGAACGCATTGCTGGTGACACCCCGGAAATGGCCCTCAAGAAACGACGGCTATATAGTCAAGCTGCAAGAAAGGCAATCACTCTGCGAATCGTCTGCAAGGATGATTCCAGAGACATAACATCGGTGGATTCAGATTTCATCACCTCTATAATTGATGACCGAATTATAGATGGCTCTATAACCACCTGCAGGGTCCACATGACAGTCCTGCAGCCGAATGGCCTCAACATTGCATGTGAGGACCAGGAGACTGTGGACGTCCTGAAGACTTTAATTAATGATCTACCCAGCCCTGAAGAAAACCATCCAGGTTATCATGCCATGGCTCCCGGAGACAGACCCCCCATGAAGAGGTTTTTCGCTTGGTTTCCTGGTAACAGGTCACCAAAAGATAACATCAAGCTCCTTGATGCCTGTAACAAGGGCCTTGATGTTAAGAAGATCGCCATCAAGGCAGTTATCCCTGGAGACGGAGGTAATACCTTGGTGCTGGGAGTAGAACATGAACTTATAGATTATCTGGAGGCCCAGAATTTCAAACTTTTTTGTGGTGCCCGTGGCTGTGTGCAGTTGAAGGAACCAAGGCAACAGGAGAAATCAATTCCTTCGCCCAGGGATCCTCCAAAGAAACAGTTGACAGAAGAAAGGGAGACCGAAAAGGAGTCGGAACCAGAGCTTTCTTTGGAGGCTCTGGAGAAGACATCTGAATAGGTCTCCCTTGTCACTACTTCCTTTGAAGCAGTATGCTAAGGATGCGGCTTTTAACTAAGTCTCTCCTAAAATCCTTCAGGGTAAGTTCTTTTCTTTCATTTAACCTGTTTTAATGGTTAAGGTTAGTCAATTAAACCTGCAACATAACAGAGCAGCTTCATACAATTTAGCTGCTCAATTAGGTAAGCAAGGCACTTTTGTTGCCTTAATTCAAGAACCTTGGGTGTACAAGGGTAAAATCCTTGGTAGGCCCATGAACGCACACTTCTTTTCGACAGAGGGACCTGATAAAAGGCCTAGAACTAGCATTTACATTTCTAAAAATATAAAGGCTATGAAATTATCCCAATTTACATCAGAGGACTTAACTGCTATTGTAATTAAGGACATAAACAGTTCACTGAGAGGAAACATTTGTTTTTGCTCGGTTTACATGGCTTATGACCTTAACATTCCGCAAGAATTTATAGATCTTGTGAGCTTCTGTGAAATAAACAATATTCCTATGGTTATTGGTAGTGATGGTAATGCTCACCACCTGTCATGGGGCAGTTCTGATACTAATCCTAGAGGAGAAAAACTCATGGAATTTATAATGAATACCAACCTAACTTGGGTAAATAGGGGAAATCGCCCCACCTTTGTTAACAGAAGAAGAGAAGAAGTCATTGACCTCACATTAACTTCTTCTGATATTTATAACCTTATTGAGAATTGGCATGTAAGTGACAATCCCTCACTTTCTGACCATCGCCTTATACAATTTTGTATTAGAGATGAAATTCCAGCTGAATATTTCAGAAACATTAAAAACACAAATTGGGACCTTTATAAGGATTTCCTGGTTTCTAATGTCATTAACCTTCAGGTTTTAGACAATAATTGTACAGTCGAGGAGCTTGATATTCAAGCAAACAACTTGACAAATATCATTATTGAATCTTATCATGCATCATGCCCTCTCAAACGAAGGAAGTACTCTCCTAGCAAGAGAGTTTGGTGGACCAAGGAGCTTGAAAGCCTCCGCCTAGAGGTTCGGAGAGCTCACAGGAAAGCTGTCAGAAATAAATCTGAAGTTAACTGGTCTAACTTCAAAATTCTACAAAGGAAATTTAAAAGGGAAATCAGGAAAACTAAATACAACTCATGGAGATCGTTCTGCACAGATATTCTGTCCTACCATGAGACTGCCAGAGTATATAAGATTCTTAAAAGATCTCAGGAGTCTCAACTCGCATCGGTTATGCGACCTGATGGCAGTTATACTATAAACCCTTTGGATACACTTTCGACCATGTTGAATTTTCATCTGGGGGACAGAAGTGTCACCTCTGACCCCCAGGAAAATCCATTGGAACTACTTCATAATCCATTAGATCTGGATTTTGCTAAGACAATTGTGAATTTTGAAAAGGCTAAAGCGGCCCTTGATGTATTTCTTCCCTTTAAATCTCCAGGGAACGATGGCATTTACCCAATTCTGCTTCAGAAAGGCTGGGATATTTTTGGTCACATTCTCGTGGACATATTCAGGTCCAGTTTGATTTTAGGATATGTTCCTAAGGTTTGGAGAACTTCACGAGGTGTGTTTCTTCCTAAACCAGGAAAAGATACATATAAGAAACCAAACTCTTTTAGAATGATCACGCTAACATCCTTCCAGCTTAAGCTGTTGGAGCGATTGATTTTCTGGCACCTCCAGTCAGATAATAATCTGAAACATACCTTTGGCTTAGACCAACACGGTTTTAGGCCTGGCTTCTCCACTGAGTCGGCCTTACACCAACTCGTGTGGAGAATAGAAAAAACAATTATAGATGGACACTTTGCCATTGGGATTCTACTGGATATTGTAGGAGCCTTTGATAACATCGGTTTCGAGAAAATACATAAGGCCCTTACTGGAAGTCATATTCACCCTATGATAACTAGATGGGTCATCTTCATGATTAAAAACAGGAATATCTGTGTTAGTCTCGCTGACTATGAAGTAAAGAGAGATATTACTAAAGGGTGTCCGCAGGGTGGTATTCTTTCTCCGTTCCTGTGGAACCTGGTTTTCGACTCACTCTTAGTACTTCTACGGGAGGAACCTGGCATGTCACAGGCTTATGCAGATGACCTTATTGTGTTATTACAGGGTTTCGATATCGGAACCCTACATAATCAAGCTCAGCAGATCTTAAATAAAGTTTCACACTGGGGTGATACAAATGGCCTTTCTTTCTCTGCTGAAAAATCTGAGGTCATAGTTTTCACGTGGAGAAGGAAATGGAAACTGGCAGATTTATATCTGGGTCACCAGATTACCTGGATAGTAAACTTACATGGATCACCCATATAAAAGAAAAGGCGCAAACGGCCACAAATGTTCTAGTACTTTGTAGGCGAATCGTTGGTAAACAATGGGGCCTTAACCCAAAATCTACTCTATGGATTTATACTGCCATTGTCCGGCCAATGCTTTCTTACGGATGCGTGGTCTGGATTAATGTTATTAACAAAAGCACGTATTTAAACATTTTACAAAAGGTGCAAAGACTTGCTTGCCTAAGCATTAGTGGGGCTTTAAATAGTACCCCTACTGCTGCATTAGAATTTTTACTGCAAATTCCACCCTTGAAATTATTCTTGAGCGGAGAAGCAATTAAAGCCATGTATAGATTGAATAAAAATGGCACATGGTGCCAAAGGACAGGTTTTGGTCATAAAAGCCACCTGAAAAGCCACATTGACATATGTCTGGACTTGGGCAATGAGTTCCCTATAATCTATATGCCCAAAGATGCAATTACTAAAACAATAGTTCCAGATAAACTATTCTCAACTCATATACCAAAAAGGAATGAGATAGAATCTCTAATTGACCTAATTCCAACAGGCTCAATTGAATGTTACACAGATGGATCAAAATCCAACTTCACTGGAGCTGGAGCTATTATAAGGACCAAGGGATCTGAAGAAGATTTCATCTATACCTTGGTAAATTTACAACTGTTTTCCAAGCCGAGGTTCTGGCGATCAATATGGTCGCCAGGGAGCTCTTAGCTAAAAATACAGTTGATAAGTATATATATATTCTCTCTGACAGCCAATCAGCCATCATTGCCCTGGCTAATCGTGTCAAGTTACAAAACTGTGTTTTGAACTGTACTCAAGATCTCAATTCTCTGGCTCAGGCCCATAATACCATTAGTTTAGTCTGGGTCCCAGGTCATTGTGATTTTGCTGGAAATGAACTAGCTGATAAAGTAGCTAAAGATGCTTCGCAACTACCCATGTCTGGCCCAGAACCATTTTACCCAGTTTCATATCAAACGGTTAAAAAAGAAGTAAGAAACTGGATAAAGAACAAACATGATGATATATGGTCTAAACTTCCAGACTGTGCTCATTCTAAATTGGTGCTCAGTACACTTAACTTTTCAGGTAAACTCATACACCTCAGTAGAACTAACTTACGCCAGGTAATTCAAATTGTTACTGGACATGCTTATCTAGCTAAGCATCTCCACAAATGTGGTCTTGTCGAATCTCCTCTCTGCCCAGCTTGTGGAGAAGAAGAGGAAACACCTTTTCACTTTCTGGGACGATGTCCGGTGTTCTCTGTCCCTAGAAACAAATTCCTTGGGTTTCCCTATATTACCTTTGATCAAGCCCTTTTATACAAAGGGCTCTCTGGCATAATAGGGTTTCTGATGTATACTAAACACCTACAGGTAAGGTGAATATGGAACCACAAGAAACAAGCATTGAGACGCCCTATGAGTTCTTTTTTTTTTTTTTTTTTTTTTTTTTTTTGAAAAGAAACTATGCAGGGATTTCCCTCTCATAGCTGTGTTTTGGAATATAATGATACCAAATCTTTATACACTACCTGGCCATTTGGCTTGAGAATGCACCTCTGCCCTCCTTATTTATTTATTTATTTATTTGACTCTCCATCGCACTCTTGTTTGGTCAAGAATTTGCGTTTGGTGGTTTGGGAGGGATTGAATCGGTTTTCCATCCAATAGGGAAGTTTTTACGATCCAGCCGACACCTTGAACTTAGAGATGGGATCTTTTGCTGATACTATAGATTTGGTGTCATTTTGAGATCTTATCTATTTATTATTTACCTTTTACGGGAGTTACCATTTAAATCCCTTGATTTAAATGATCAAATGGCGAAAGAGTAATGGGCAATTTTGCCTAAACTCCTTTCCTTCTTTTCATAAGAAGGAAGCGTCCTATTGTTATGTTATGTTATTCCAGCGCTTTATAAATTATGTTTTAGGTCATTTAATTGTCAAAGGTTATGTTTTATCCTACATGAGCGATGTCGTTATTTCCGCCATTGCAAAACCCCTTAGTGATCTCCTTCACACCCCCTTTCTATTTCATGCTGATTAGAAAGCCGCATTTCACAGGTTAAAATATTTGCTTTTTCAACAACCAGTTTTAAGTATTTTTAATCAAAACAGTCCTATCGAAATTCATACCGACGCATCCATTGATAGCTTGGGGGCAGTCCTACTACAAAAATCTATGAACGATAACAGCTTTCACCCTGTCTACTACATGTCAAAAAAAAAAAAAAAAACATCAGACAACGAGCGTAAATACACCAATTATGAACTCGAGGTCCTTGCAATTGTTGAAGCTTTAAAAAAGTTCCGTATTTACGTCCTTGGTTCACATTTTAAAATTATTACTGACTGCAACGCTTTTGTGCAAACTTTAAATAAAAAGGAACTCAATTCGAGAATAGCCCGATGGGTTTTATATCTCCAAGATTTTGACTACAAAATTGAGCACTGTATCGGCTCAAAGATGGCTCATGTGCATGCCCTCAGTCGCAGTCCATGTTGCATGACTATCCAAGACAGTGTCCTTCTCCAATTTCGCAAAGCACAAGAAACCAACGAGCATATTACGGCTATTAAAGCACTCCTTCAAACAACGCCTTCGCATGATAACTTTCTCGTTAAGAACAATCTCCTGTACAAAAACGTCAACGGCATTGACTTACTTGTGGTGTCTGATGATATGCAGGCAAATGTCATTAAAACAGCTCACGAACAAGGCCACTTCGTCATAATTCGCACTCAAGAACTTTTAAACAAAGAATATATCCTCCCAAATCTGAAAGAAAAAATTGAGCGGTGTATCCATAACTGCATCCCATTCATCCTCAATAATCGAAAGTGTGGCAAACAAGATGGACTACTGCACCCCATTGACAAAGACGACGCACTCTTGCACACGTACCATATTGACCACCTAGGTCCCCTTGCCACCACATCAAAGAAATACAAACATATTTTGGCAGTTATAGCCTCATTTACTACAATTCGTGTGAATTTATCCGACAAAGTCTACAGATGCAGATGAAATTATCAGTCAGCTGGAATGTCAAAGATCAGTCTTCGGAAATCCTTCACGGATTATCTCTGATCAAGGCCCTGCATTCAAATCCACTGCATTTGCAAACTATTGTGACACACAGAGAATAAAGCACGTTCTTATTACAGCTGGCCTCCCACGATCGAATGGTCAAGTTGAGCGTTTGAACTCCATTATTATTGTTGTCCTTTCTAAACTCTCCGTAACCAACCCTGGAAAATGGTACCGCCAATGTTCTCGCCATGCAACAAATTATTAATTCAACTTTTCAACGTAGCATCAATTCCACTCCCTTTGAACTTTTCTTTGGGACTAAAATGAAATCGCAAAACGACATCAACATCGCTGCTCTAATCGACGAGGAGATCAAATTTGCATTCATTCAGCAACGTGACGATCTCCGTAAGAACTCAAAACAGCAAATCTCTAAAGTGCAAGACGAAAATCGCCGTACTTATAATTTGCGATGAAAACAAGCACAAAAATTTCAACTTCATGACCTTGTGTCAATGAAACGAACTCAGTTTGGCCCTGGTCTAAAACTCAAACAGAAATTTCTCGGACCTTATAAAGTCACCAATCTCAAACAAAATTAAACATATGATGTGGAAAAGTGTGCATTTTTCGACGGACCATCCAAAATATCCACTTGTGCCAAATACATGAAACCCTGGTTCAAGAATATTGAACACTTGATTTTTATTAAACTGTCAGCATTATAGGTCCTCCTGTGTTTGGACAGATGACACCTGAGAACTTTCTAATATTTTTTTCTCCTCATATCAAATTTTTAATTCATTTTGTCATAACTAATGCTCTTTTTATTTTTAGCTAACTGCTGTGGTGTGTTTAATTTATTTTTTTGCTCCATTTGTGTAAGTATTCTCAGCTTTGTATCTACAGATTATGTTTTTTTCTCACACCTATGTTACTATATTATAATATTTTTTTAAAATTTGATTATATATTATGTTGCTTCAGGCGAGGTTGCATGTCTGGTCATGATTGTCGAAAGTGGGAAATTTTATTTCATGATATTCCCTAATCCCCTATTGTGTGACATATGCATTGCATCAGCATGTGTTTTCCCGCCTTTGGGAGAAGACAAGGACTAGCTGGCGAGCGGAGCAGACGTCGCTCGATTGCTCGTATATTATTTCATTAATTGTAATCCTAATGTAATCTATGTTTGTGAATAGTAATAAATGTGTGCTATCAACTATGGTCATTGCCTTTCCCCACATTATGGTATAAAAAGAATTATTAATCAATAAAATTATTCTGGTTTTTCATTGAGCTTAGTTATTTTAATAACACCCATTTATAATTCTCTTCGTGTTAAGCAAAAAATCAGATTAGATAATGAGGTTTTTCTTAAAGCTGACACAAAGTAATGATCTAATTTAATTTAAAATGAAAAGCTATAATAGAATTTAGTTAATTTATTGGCAAATTTACCATTACATTTTTCTATAGGTTTCTTATGATGTGCCAATTAATATGAGAATTAAATGTCAAAAAGTTATGAACTATTTTAATTTACAAAAGTATAAAAAATAGCTCTGAAGTTAAGCTATTTTAGTTATATTTTACTAAGCATAATATGAAGCATTAAAAATATCTTACAGATGATGCTGATTGTCGAATGCAGCCTGCATGAACGATGACACTAGACTTCACTGGGCTTACACTATCAAACTTCTTGCAAGGAGCGGTAACTATAATAGGAGCTCGAGATGGTTCTGATAACACTTGATTGACAAAGTTTTCTGCATCGTAGTCAGGTGTCTTACATGCTGATCTGTTATTTGTAGTCATAGCTATAGCAAATTCCTGTCCTTCAAAACTTGATCTGCTAGGCAAAGAACAGTTTGAAAAAGATTCATTTCGCATATCTACATCATCTGAATGGGATCTACGAGAATCACTTGCACTTCCAGAATTTTCCCTGTCCTCATATTCAGGTGGAGGAAGTGGGGGAGGTGGATGACGTACAGATAAAGGTAAATGAACAGTTGGTAATTGTGATGGTGAAGGAGTCTGTCGTCGGACTTCAGCTGCACGAACAGATAAACCTAATTTTGTAGGCACAGATTCAAAATACCCACAAATGGGATTATCTGAAGGCAATGTAACTGAAAGATTACAGTCTGAATGTGCAGATGACGATCTAGGAATTCCAAAAAGTTCTTCTTTTCTGGAAGTAGGTTGTAAAAGATGTGGCTGATCAGCTAATAGCAAGGATTCAGCCAAAGGAGAGTTAAATGGGTCTGGTGGAGGACAGCCTAAAAATAATGTAGAATCAGAACGCTGAAAAAAAGAATGTTTACGACCTTTAGCTGAAATATGTCCTTCATCTTCAGCTCCTTCAACTTCCATAGGCATATTTGAACTATTTTCTTCTTCTTGTTCTTCATTATCATTTTCATCCTGTAAAACGATTTCATCCTGTAAAATTATTCAAGAAATTATATTATGCTGCTCAAACTTTCTCCATTTACATAAAATACAGTTTTTTATGAGCAAGAGAAATTTAAATGATAAAAAGGTTAAAGATAAGGCAACAGTATAGTACAGTAAATCCAACAGATAATATAAATAATAAAATTCAGTTAGAGGAACAAAAATACAATGATGTAAGCCATAAGTCACATTTATTCATCCTATATAAGAAATCAGAATACTGTGGGGACTAAATAAAATGCACAGACCAAATCATTCATATTATTTAGAAGGGCAACTTAATCTTTATTTATAAAAATTTCAGCATTTTGAAATAACAGCAAACTAAGATCAAAGCATTTCAAAATAAAGTTTGATTCTGTCATTCTATCTTTTAATAGTGAAATAACAAAATGTAAACTATGACATAAAAGAGCTTAAGAATAACCTGATCGGCCCATGGATCTAAATTTAAGCCCTCTCCTCTCATTGTATCTGTGTCAGTTCCATCCACTCCAGAACGTATATAATATATTAGTCCATCAAACACATATGCAACATGTTTCAATGCATTTATATCAAGGCTTGGCAATGAATCAAAATGTTCATTATTGTGGGCTCTCATGAGAGATAATGCATATGAAAGGAAATCTCTTCTAGCAGAAACACCATCAGCACCTACATTAACAGAAAAGAATCATTAAAAATTTTATAAAATGCTAAAAAAATTAACTTTATTTCTTACATATATATTTTTGCATATGTTGTACAAAAGGTATGATTATGGCTAGGAAATGTAGATACAAGATGTGTATGTAACAAGATATATGAGAATAAATACAGTACTTAAAATAACAACCTATTAAAAAAACATTGCCATTTATTACAGCTTATTTGGAAAAAGAAAGAAAAAAAAAAAAAAAAAAACCTCTGCGACGTCCATCGACAGTGCTACTTGAAGCACGTCCTTCAGATTCCCCTCTAGATCTAGTAGACCTTGTATGTTGTGACAAATGCAAAGGATGAGAAGGATGTGATGGGTTGGATCCAGAAGTTAAGGCACAACCAAAACGCAGCTGAGCTTCAGTAGAATCCATAACAGTTATTAACCATTCCCAAGTTGGCCTCAAATGATATTCCAAATATACCTACGATAAAGGAAGAAAATAAATATACTAATAAGATAAACCACACTTCTAATGAATACTTTTCTAAAGACGTATTGTGTCATGTATGAAAATGAAAATATATCAATGACATACATTTTAATATTGTTTTGCAAACCATACTATTAATAAGTTTTGATATTATGGAAAAAGTTTAAAATTAGGGTAAGCACTTTTAACATACCTGTAAATTTGCTATATCTTGACCAGAGACATCTAGCACTCTGCCTAAATTGGGCATTAAAGCTTGGTAATCTTGCAGCATAGTTAGAAGATCTGCAATCTGTCTCATAACAATTGCAAATGCTCTAGCAAGAGATACTGATGTTGTAGCAGCTGCTGCTGTGCATTCTTGAGTAACAGTTGCAGAAACTGAAGCTGTAGTTCCAGTTGCTCTTCTCAGAGAAGATGGATCTATATATATCAAACCACTTGAACCTAAAATAAATGCATAGAATATTACTTGTATTTCCCAATCACTGGTAAATATTTATTCAGATCTACTATTGGAAACCAGATACACAATTCTGCTCACTGTATACAGTATTGTGTATTTTACTAGCTGTAAGCAATCATTTGATTGTAAACTCCAAACATTAACCTTCTGAGTGGCATGACCAGCTTTAGCCAATTATTTGAAGCTTGGTATATATTAGCTTATAATTTAAAATATTTTGCCATTTTTACTTTCATTAATAATGTAAGTATCATCTCAATGAATGGAAGTTTATGAAAACAGAGACTAAAGTAATACACAAATTTAGCTAACAAATGTTGTTTGAATACAGGTCCTCATATTCAAAAATGAGTGCTACTAGGGTTAATACTCAGCATGATATAAAAAAAGATTTTCCAGCCTGTGCAAAGGCTATTATGGCATTCATTATTTTTTCTTGCATGTGCCCACTCCTGTTTGCTATGAGAAATTTTTATTTAAAATTTTAAAACAATTGTGCAATTTAACAAGGTTGCAAAATACGCTTTATACAATTTTAAAGTTATAACGAGTGGGAAAAGGCAACTAGCTGAGTAATTCTGTCATAGTATTTACTTTCCAACACATTGTTTCAAATGGAATCAAACACATATAGAATGTCTTTGATATTAACAAACAATTTTCTCATGCAATGCAGAAATGCTTAAAAGTGGAACAAAATCCCATGCTTAAATTATAAGGTAGTAATCAATAAATTTCAGTATCAATAAATTCATACTTGTTTCTGATTAATTTTGCAATTATCATTTACATTAACTTATATCAGATACTAAAATATGTGAGCTCAGGCTTAGCATAGAAACAAGAATACTTTCATATAATTTAATGTTGTACGATAAAAGTCTTACAGATTTCTCAAGGAAATAAATATTTTAGAATTATTTTTTTAAAACTCAATTTCTATTTCTACAGCTCTTTTCTTCTTTTAACAGCATTAACGAGTTTATTTGACCACATATTTTTGTAATACTTGCATACAAAAATATTTTAAAGTTAAAAACAAAATTTTACCTTACTCATTATCAGTGTAACTATGAATGAAACTAGTTCTTGAAATAATAGGAATCACATGAATAAAGACTTCCAAATAATCATATTATTTTAAACTTACAAAAATGTTTTTAACTCTGGTATTTACCCATACTCTAAAATAAAAAAAATAAAAAATTCCTTTATGCAATCCTAACTTTCTCGAGATTATTTTTCATTGTCTATATTTATTTGAACACATACAAAACGATAACATGGTACTGCTCTAGTAAATTCAAATATGCATGTTTAATTCAATATCACCCACTCAAGTTAAAGATACTTATTAAATGATTAAATTAGTCAATTAAAAGACAAAAACATGATTTTTTTAGCTGTCAAGTATTTTGAATATAAACAGCCAAATTATATCTGAACTTTTTTTTTTTTTTTTTTTTTTGCTTATTTGTTTCACTTCTTTAAAATACTCTAATCTGTCAGTGTTTTGTCCCCTTCAGTTTCTCACAATATATTTGAACAGGCTACATATATTAAAAAATATTCAGCATTTACTGGATATTAAATTTCATTAAGTAAATATGATTAATGATAATCAGAATTTAAAACTATCTAAATGTCGCAAATTTTTATTATAATAAAAATCTTACAGCAATTTACTGTAAATTAGAGTAGATAAATTTGACATACCCAACCTACCAGAGGTAGTGATGGGCCCACGCCCTGGTTCTCTCTGACGAAGTGCCCACTGCATATGTTGTGGTGCTAGATTTGGTCTGGGACCAGATGAGCCACCATTACTTCGTCGCTCTAACTGTTCATCTAAAAAGGCATCTTCAGTGTCCGGCTCTGTTTCCCCTGCTTCACTTTCTTCTTCATCCTCAGCATTGGAGGATTCAGCTGAGTCATCCTCGGAGAAATATGGAAGACTTGCAACACCTGCGGGGAGGATGGAATTTCAAATTAAGAATAATAGTTATTAAAGTTATCAGTATTTACTACATATACCTACACCACCATGTATAAATATATCAACATACTAGATATACTACTTTTAATACTCCACGTGTAAAAACAGGCAAATCTCTAATTTACTTTACAAGAGTCCTCAATTTTTCTTCAGTACCCCAAGAAGGTTCAGACATCCAGGCATCAAGTTTAATACAAAAACAGAAAAAGTAATTTTAGAAGTTTTATGATTATTCAGTATTTGTTACCATAAAGGAGGAGCAGATTCATCTTCAGAAACACACAGAATTATCTCCAAACCAGACCTCTATCAAAAAGCAGTTTTCACAGGTATTTATACTGTTTCCAGACCATGATACCAACCAAAATCATACCTTCAGACAAATGTCACAAAAGTTAAAACCATACAACTAAAAACTGTGGTTTTTCTGCAAATCTACAAGACCTTCCAAAAATTTACCCACAGAAACACAGATAAAAAACGAACACATCAAAATAGAACTGATTTCAGTATAATTCAATACCTCAGTTACAACTCTTAATAGGCACATAGTTCTAGGCACACGCCAACTATTCAACACTATTCCTTTCTTTCACAACCAGCTGAAACTTCAATGTAATACTTACAGGACACAGCACGAGTTTGACCTTGAGCTCTAAACAATTTCCATTTCCTAGCTCTCTTCAATATTTCATCTCTGGTTCCTAAGGACAAGAGACACCTCATTAGTATGTGACCACACCATTCTATTCTATTTTCTTCAACAATTTACAATGGTCACAGAAATAGTGCTTTAAATGTTCTTCGCATTTCTTTCATCTTTTTCCGTCTTTTGCGAATAAGTTTGGCTGACTGTACTCATAAAAAAACAATGCTACAGCCCATCCAGATGTATGTAAAGCATATCTCCATCATATTCATTTGAATGTTTTTCATCTAAAATGCTTCTTGTTCTATGTACTTGAAATTTTTTAAATAAACATAATTCCTTCTGAAAAAGTCTTTGCTCAGAAATATTAATTATAAATTCTGACTAAGCCATCTTAGATATTTTTTATAATAATCACTCTTTTTCTCTCAAATAAAACAGTAAAAGACAGAAATTGAAATTGACAAACTAATGAAAAATGGCAACACAAACAAAAGTTAAAGCAACATAAATAACAATAATTACAATAATTTGAAAAGCAAAATCATGACTGCATGACAACATCTTAATAAACTTATTACTGCCAAACCAATATCTTTATTATTAACAGCATATTGTAGCTTAATCAAATTCCATACCAAAAAACATTTTCAAAATTTAAACCCTAAGTATGCAAAGATGACAACTTTCTGTGTGCAAAGTGATCATCATTTCTCTTTATCAACACCAGAAGCTAACGACAACATCAAAATGCAGTTCTACAAGTCATAAATTTGTGTCTAATAAACTTCACTGGTTATCATAAATTACGGAAAAATCACAAAAATGACGATTACTGAAAAAGTTACATGTAGAATTTTGTGAAACTTACCCACAATATACAACACATAGTAAGGTATCAAATAACATAAAAAGAAATTATCAGACAAGTATGGTAGTATAGAAATTAGCACATGTATACGATGAACAAATTGAAGATGTCAGTTTGCTATAGTTAAAAGTACCTTCAATTTGGAATATAATCGCCTCTAGAAGCAATACAGCACATTCAGCGATGTGTGATGCTTTCAATTATGTGGTCTATCAGTTTCAAAGTAAGCGAGAGCCATTGTTCTTGCAAAGCAGTTGCAAGCGTGGCAAGGGTTTGAGGGGGCGGATTGAGAGCAGCTAAACGTCTCTCTAAAGCATCCCAAACGTGCTCAATACGATTCAAGTCCGGGGATCGAGCTGGCCACTCCATGTGCATAATTGTTTCCTGTTGAAGATAATCATACACGATGCGAGCCCTGTGTGGTCTTGCATTGTCGTCCTGTAACAGGAAAGCATCACCTATTGCCCCGGCGTATGGGTGCACATAAGCATCAAGGATGTCATCTCTATAAACATGAACATTCACGGTTCCCCTTGGAAAAACATGTAGGTCTGTGCATCCACCCACAGAGACGCCACCCCAAACACAGACACTGCCTCTTCCTATGCATCTCTTTCACGGATGTTTGACGGATGATAAGGGGTTCCAGGTTCTCTCCATATCAAATAATGCCTACTATCACGTTATAGACTAAACCTGGACTCATCCGTAAAGAGAATAGCCCTCCATTGCTCAGGCATCCAGTGGACATGTTGTCGTCCCCACTGCAAATGGTCCCTCCTATGATGTGACTTGACCAGCATGCAAATGGCTGTTCAGATCGAATACAAACCACCTTCATGAAGCCTTCTACGCACAGTTGACATTGACACCAACCTTCCGGTGGCTGCAGCAAGGGAGGATCTAAGAAGAGTCGGAGTAGTGGTTCTATTCCTGAGTGCACATAATGTCAAATATCGGTCATTGGCACTCGTTGTAGCAGTTGCCTGTCCTTGGCTGAACCTCCTAGGTGCCGAATCTGTGATTTGAAATTGCCTCCAAAGTCTATGAACCACAGAAGGACTCGCATTTAGCCACCTGGCCACTTCTGTTTGACATTGTCCTGCCTCTCGTCTCCCAATGGCTTCCTGTCGCAGTTCTGCAGGCAAATGATGCCTACAGATCATTGTTACAAATTGGCTATCTCAGATTTCTGATGTCACTATCGCAGTGAAATATGTGGGCTTGCTCTCAAGCATGAACTTTTATGCTCGTCGCAGATGACGTATTCCGAGTGCAGGGCCACTAATTTGCATATTGGAGTTTCACTCAGCTACTCTTACTTGGCAATGTATTAAAATTTTACACGGCTTGGCTTATTTTTGAGGGAACGATCGCTATTTTTGTAATTTCTCCTTAATTTATGATAACCAGTGTATTATGCACAAAGGTAGATGTAAATTTCATCAAATGAAACAGATAGTTTTCTAAAATACTACAATATGTTTCCGGTTGTTATAGAAACATGAAAAAACATCAATCACTGATCACAATAGTTAATAAAACTCTTAAAAATTCGGTTGCAACAATCTTCAGATACGTAAAAATACACAGATTGCATGGGAGAGAAAAAGAAATATATATCTGGTAGTAACGAAAGTTTTCCACCAAAAAAAAAAAAAAAAAGGTTCTTAATAAGTTAGGGGGGAAAAAAAGAAACATGAAACTAGTACCTTTAGCGTAGGAAGTAATCACCCTCCAAATCTATGATTTCTGCCAAGATTTTGGTAGTTTTTCAAAGCCTTCAGCGCAGAAGTTCAAAATCAGATTAACCTCTTTTCGGATGCCCTGTGCAGAATGGAAGATTCAAAACAGCGACTGAACTTTTACGTCAAGTTTATGCAATGCATAGCACGACTAATGGACATGGCACTAACATCTAACTCCTTAGCAAGCTCTTGAGTGGTTGCATACAGATCTTTTTCCACAAGTTCTCATAGGCGGGCCTCATCAACATCAGTAGGTCGGCCAGAGCACTCTGTTTCTTGAATGTTATAGTCCTTGTTTTTCAACTTTCGGTGCCAAACCTTCACAGTGTCATATGATACGACATTAGTACTTAAAGCTATACACATGATTTGGTGCCATTCTGTAGTTGATTTTTTGCAACAGAACTGAAAGCAAATGATGGTTCTAATCTGATAGCGTAATAGTTCCGTTTCAGACACCTTGCGCTTAATGATAACGATATTTTCTTCTTACAAATCCACAAAACAGTGTTCTAAAGTTTTTCTTTCAAATGCTAAAAATCATTTGACAAAATATAATTAAACATGGTAACGCAAGCTATTGTGCACACAATTTTTGTGATGGCAGGAAACTTTTGTTAAAACCCAATATATATATAGTTATGATGATCTATTACTTCAATGTAAGTTGTTTAAGTTGCTTTGTTTGATGTGATAATACTTTCTCTTTAATTCTATAAACAGACATAATTTCTTGTTCAATTACAAAATTCCGCTGTTCAAGTCCTATAATTGCTGTGTTGAGAATACCGACTAATTTGACAATCAAAAATTTTTCATTTTCAATAACCTCTGTGTTACTTTCTTCACTATCGGAAGCGTATTATAATCATGAGGAATTTCATTTAAATCATATCAAAGACGGAGTACATCGAGATGAAATACTACATTTAGTAAGGAATCATAAGCCAAATAAAATAAAAAACATCTGCCCTGAAGATAAGGATAGTGCTGACAGATCAACTTCCAATTCATTGCGTGCCAAGGCGTCCCCCCCCCGACTGCAGAGCAGTGTGAAATTGATAAACAGATTTTGGAATAGTTAGAAAAACAAAGGATATGCCTTTATCCCTTTTCTGCAGCAATTCCAATTTTTGTTTGATGGACATCAAAACATACTCTCGCTTTGTAG
The DNA here is from genome assembly GCF_044657685.1 of Stegodyphus dumicola. Taxonomy (NCBI): domain Eukaryota; kingdom Metazoa; phylum Arthropoda; class Arachnida; order Araneae; family Eresidae; genus Stegodyphus; species Stegodyphus dumicola. The sequence goes on along the minus strand of NC_140771.1, from coordinate 153,430,300 downwards.
ATCCTTTGGGAGCTCCAGCATCGGAAATTCTATTTGACATAATCGAAAGTTCCAAGCTTACTTTTATAAAATTGCTCTAAGAGTCTGCAAAAAATAATAAGCCGGATCCAATTCAAAGATTAAAGAACAACACAATCTGCAACATTAACTAAAATAGATAATTAGATAATTTTAGTTTATACCGTCCGTTATACATAAAACGTGCATGCGTAAACGTATCATGCACATGCGCACATGCATCTGTGCAGCCGTAAAGGTCTTACGCGCATGCGCCCACGTGACGCTACAAATTTTCTGCGCATGCGTCACAAAGTTTGTAGCTTTGAGGTCTGGACTACAGATCATTCCGGATTATGGGTGTCCGAATTAATGACTTTTGACTGTACCTTAAGCATCACTGAAAGCACAAGCATCACATACGTAAGCATTACTGAAAGTGATTGCTTGTGTCAATGAAGACAGTTCATCAAAAAAATTGTTTCCTACTCCAAAAAAGTACAATTTTGCTGGCTTTACAAATCCACATCAAGAGAATACAGCAGTCGCTAAACAGAAATCCATTTCCTACCTCAAACTTCAGAAGCTGTCAGTATGGTAACAAAAGAACTGATAAATAATAAAAATAACAAAAAGCAAAGCAAAACAGGAGAACTCATATGAATGAAATTCACATTTTTAAATCTACATTTTATCAGATTAACGAGAATAAATACTATTCTCGGAAAATATCAGATTGAATTAATTTGATGTTAATTTATTATGTCATTTATCACTAAATAATGTACAATATATACAAGCACTTAAAGTCTAATTACAAAATAAGTAAAGATACAGACTTTAATTACAGAAGTGATCAAATTCAGGATTTTGAAACCACATAAAACAATATAAGATATTGAAAAAAATTATAATTTTTCTTGGAAGAGACAAATTATTTCTTTCCTTTTTCTACTAATTTTACAATACTATAGTTCAGACAGAACAAGAAAGTTTAATAAATATTACTCTATTCCTTGAAGCATTTATGGAATATAAATCAATTATACAACAAAATTACTTCGTCATCTTTTTTTCTTTTATTCAGTTCATTACTTGTTTATTATCTCTTCTGTTTAAAAATTTTAAAAATAGTTTCTGCTCTAAAGCTGTAAACTAACCACTTTTAGCAATTTTATAGAATTGCAGTGAATTTAAATATCATAGTTCGAATAATATGGTTTTATCTTTGTAGGCAAATACATTATAAATGCTTAAAGCACAGTCTACCAATATGTTTATTTTACAGTTAAGAGTTTAAACTAGCAGTACATACATAAAAGACAGTATATACTTCCTACATACATTTTTATGAACTAAAATCAATATAATGTATTCAGAAGGGAAAAAACTTGTAAAATTCAAATTTTATAGTAGATACCATCTGATTAATTAAATACTTGAAATACATGTGGGCAATATTTTCAGTTTTGTTTTTATAAGTACCAGATTCTAAGAAAATAAAAATGGAATGATGAAAAAAATATATTTACTTTTATACGGTATTAATCAATAAAAACTAATTTGGTAAGTCTACTCATGAAAAGTTAATTTTCTTTCAAAACAATGAAGTTATTTATTAGACCTTAATACTTAAATATGATTAAAAAATATACAGACTACATAAATAGGCAGCATTAAAAGATTTTATACAGTCAAAAGTCTTTAATCCGAACTTGTCGGGACTTCGGCGATTCCGGATTATTTGTTTTTCCGGATTATAGATCATCAGTTTAAATCTGGTAAGACGGCATGCAGAAATTATAAAATTAAAAATATGAAACCGTAATTTATGAAATAAGAGCAATTATGATCTAAAGGATATCAAAATTTACAAAAAAAATTCTATTTATTCGTTTACTTTATTAAACATTTCTTTCAACTTGCGCATGCGTAAAGCATACATTACGCATAGTCGAAATTAGAAAATTGCAACCAGAAAACTATTTGATGTGTATTCGTGATATTTATAGTGATGAGAAATTTGATTTAAATCATATCAAAGACGGAGTACATCGACATGAAATACTACATTTAGTAAGGAATTATAAGCCGAATAAAATAAAAACATCTGACCTGAAGATAAGGATAGTGCTGACAGATCAACTTCCAGCTCATTGTGCGACGCGATGTCACCCCCCCCCCTGCGCAGAGCAGCGTGAAATTGATAAACATATTTCGGAAGGATTAGAGAATCAAAGGATATGCCCTTATCCATTTTTTGCAGCAATTCCACTTTTTTCTTATGGACATCGGAACATGCTTTCGCTTTGTAGATCCTTTGGTAGCTCCAGAATAGGAAATTCTTTTTCACATTATCGAAAGTTCAAGCTTACTTTTATAAAATTGCTCTAACAGTCTGCAAAATATAATAAGTCGGGTCCAATTAGAAGATTAAGGAACAACACAATCTGCAACATTAACTGAAAAAGATAATTAGATGATTTTAGCTTAGCTTATACTGTCCGTTATACATTAAACGTGCATGCCTAAACACATTATGCACATGTGTAGATGCATATGCGCATGCGTTAATGCATTATGCATTGACGCATGCGCAGAAAGTTTGTAGCTTTAAGGTCCGGATTATAGGTCATTCGGGATTATGGACGTCCGGATTAAAGAGTTTTGACTGTACTTGCTAACACATATTCAGATCTAAAAATACTTTCATCTTAAATGCTTAAGAATGGCAGGATAATTCATTATTTTAAATTTCAAAAATTCTCTTCTGCAGAGGAAGTTTGAACAAGTGGTACCTGTGTCAGAACTAGCAGTTGCTCCACCAGTTGTTGCACTTCTTTGTGCACTAGTATTATCTTGATTACTCTGATAAGATGCACTATCAGGATTACTGTCACTATCACTTTCACTCTCTAGAAAAATTTCATCCATATTAAGTCTCAATGATAAACCTTTATGAAAATAAAAAAATTATTATGCCACATTATATACATGATTTTGTAAAAAAAAATTACAAATTTCTTTAAAATTCATTTAGGTAACTACCTTCATCATTTTGTTCTGGAGGGACATTGTCATGTTCAGATTGTTCTGTGCGGTCATCTCTCTCACTCTCTTCCGGGTCTTGGTCTTCACTTACTTCTCTCTCCATCACATCAACCTAATAAAAAAATTAAAAGATCTTATTAAAAATGGGGGAAGAGACTTCATTGGTGTCAAAGGCAAAAAGTTTCACTAGTTTAAAAAAAGTTAAAACAAAACGACTTATTTACAATAAAGGAAAGTTAAAGGAAGTTACTAATATCTGACTCACCTAATTTTCCCCCCCCCTTTTCTATTAAACATGTCCACTCTGTTTTTAGCATTTTTCTATTTCTCTGCTTATACACATCTGTGTATGAACATGTGTTACACAAAAAATCTTTTGAAAAATGTGCAATTCCATCTTAATTTTTGAATTTGTGATATCATATTATTCAATTTTTAACACATCCCAAAGAATACAATATTCATTCATGAAATATTCTTCTCCCCTCTAGTTTTAGAACTCTAAAAAAGAAGCTGGGAAATTATGCAGTACACATTAGTTCTTTAGGGAAAGATAAAAGAATTTGTATAATTAAAAAGATTATATGAATTAGACATACTAAGATTATCACCAGTTATTGCTTTTAATTCTTTCCCCTTTCACACTGTACATTATACATCTTTGAACTATAAACAAAGCAAAATTTTTTGCTAAGCTATACAATTTAAATTTAAGAGATTCTTATTACTAGTAAACAGTCTATAACAACAATTTTTTTTTTATTTTAAATACTTCCCCCTTACACTGAATTATTAAATAGTTATCATGCATTAAAGACTTTCAAGTAATTAAACCTGTTATTATTATATATTAAGAAGTATAATACACACTTTCACTTGTAAACTAATGTAATATTTAATAACTAGAGATAATCTAAATCATATATAAACTCCTCAAAAGTGAAATTGCAACACCAAGAAAGAATGCGTGTAGCATCATGTAAATTGCGGGAAGAGTTGCGAGGTGGATATGCAAATGATAAACGTTGTGCATGCATTGGACCACATACTATGCATATGCGGCCACATTCTCTTCTCACAAATAGCATCTGAGGGTTTATGGAGCATTGGAGACTTTAGAAGAAGCATAGAAAATGCTTCTGAAATGTCGGCGAGCTAAATACCATCAGTTAACGACTGGAGGGGGGGGGCATGATCGTATTATTGACTCCAGGAATTTGGTTTGTTGCTGCACACAATAATCACTGATGTTGGGCACAACATGAATACCATCGAACGCTGTGTCACATGATGAATTCCAGGAAGGTGTACCTGCTCATCGAAAAGGAAATGCTGCGCAAAGGTGCACGTCAGAGCGCACAGATTGGTGTATTCAGCAGTCTACTATTGGAGACCCTTCTCCATGTCATGTGACATCCGAAGTCGGTTGCCTCCAGAGTAAATAGATCTGTGTCCACCCAAAACTATACTCAATAGATTGCATGTAGTACACTTACGTTTACAGGTACCATTGACTGCTGAACAAAAGACTAGATGCCTGGTGCGGTGTCAGCATCATAGTGCATGGACCATCAAATGGCACTAGGGTTTTGTTCATGGATGAATCTTGTTTTTTTCTGTGGAGGAATGATGGCCATCGACGGATATGACAGCGACCCGGAGAACGGTACGAAACAGCCCATTTCGGCGAGTGTCACACCGGTACTGCACCGGGATTATGGCTTGGGGTGGCATAATGTTTGATCACAAGACACCCCTGGTACACATTAACGGCATTTTGACAGCAGACTGCTACACCATTCAAGTTGTGGAGCCTTTTGTTCTGCCCTAGTTGAAGGACACACCCAACATGGTATTCCAGCAAGACAATGCTAAGCCGCATGACGCACAGTGTACTCTTTTAACAGCTTGAACGGATCTGACATCCTACTCTGGCCGGCAGCCTCTCCATATCAGAATCCCATTGAACACCTGTGGAATGTCACTGGAGATGACATTAACCGGGAACCATGGCCGCAAACCCTGGATGATCTGTGTGCACCAGTAGATGTGGCTTGGAAAAGGCAGCCCCCCCCCCTCAGGATAACCATCAATGTACCTCGCCGGATTGTGGCCTATATTGCTGCCTCAGTTCGGCACATTAGATATGGAATAAATTGGTTTATAAAGATTTTTATGTGTCTGTTTTTTTAATCATTTTCATATCCATCTCACAACTCTAGATCGTGCAATTTGCATTACGCTACGAGGATTCTTTCTTGGTGTTGCAATTTCACTTTTGAGAAGTGTAGTTTTATTGATAGCATAAGAAGCAATTATCTTGGAAACTTTTTGTCTTTAGTAATTCACAAAGTCACTCTAATCACTTAAAATATAAACTCGCAAATAAATATTTTTTTAAAAAATTCTTGTAGTTATATCTTTTACATAAATACAAGCAGAAAATCAGAAATATAACCACATTTATATCTTCCATATATAACTTTTTCAAAACAACATATCACATCATATCTGCGATAGGTGCTTTAAACAAAATAAAACAAAGAGTTTTGCTACCCCTTTTAGTCTTTGATCTCTTAATTTGTGTACTATTCCAAAAGTAGAAAACATTCTTTCAATTCCTGCTGATGAATTTCTTGCTGTACTTTTAAACTGTGCATTTTAAAAATATCCAGTTCTTTTTCTTCTATGCATTCTTTCATTAAGTTTTACTGATTGGCGCCACTCATATGTAGTCAGTGATTCACATGCCTTGTATTCACAAAGGGTTTTGCAAAAATGTGGAGCATGAATTACAAATTTTAATATAATGCTGAGCAAAGCACTGTCTGCACATTTTTCTTTTAATATTTCTAATGCTATTTTTTTTTCACTTGCTAATAAAGGGCTTCAACTTTATACGTGCGTAATAGAATACTGTTGCGTGCGTATGGGTACGTTATGAACTGAACGCACAAGTCAAATGTAAAATGAATAAAATTTATTATTATCACAACAACTAAAACAAAATGCTTTAAGTTCCTCAGATATTTGTACAATATTCCATTATCTCACAGTAGTTATCTTTTAAACTACTAAAAACATTCAACAGAACATAATTTAAAACAGAAAAACGTAAAGAAAGCTAATCCAATCTCGCTGCGAATTCGCTACAGTCAACAACAGCAGTTTTCTAAGCAAAACTCATAAAAAAACTAACAGAACTGGGAGGTTTTCCTCCTTTTTATATGCTTTTTAATCACGCATGAAATTGTCTAGCAGTTTCTCGAAATCAAAAGGAGATATTTATTTATTAAATGTTAAATGCCCCGTGCTCTTGTATTTTTTAATTTTCCGGCTTAGCTTTCTCTTAATATTCATTATGTGTTGCACTGCATGGGGAATAAAACAATTTAATTTATAATTCTACTAACATTAGCTATTTAATTACCAAATCGTTAATACACTAAAAAATGTGCTGATGACAGTCATTCTTCAGATTTCGTTTTAAATAGTTTTATGCATGCTTTATCAAGATTTTTTAAGCTGTCTCCAATATCTTTCCGAACTTTAACAACTTCAGCACTGCTGCAAGTATTCTTTTGCATTTTATCTAAAGCAACTAAAACTGACTTCTAAAGAAATAAAACATTCCTACATTCATTTGATTGCCATCTTAAAAATTTTTGAATGAATATTTTTGTCTACTGCATTACTATTCTCTTTCACAATTTGCATAAAAATTGCCAGTTCTTCACATAGTGGTGTGTACAAGCCCATTTAAAAAATCCTGAAGATTACCATTTATCAAAAATCCAGCTTAAATTCAAATAATTCAGAATATTAATGTTAAACACATACATACAAACATACAAATTTTCAAACAATTTCATATTTTTTTTTTTTTTTTTTTTTTTTTTTTTTTAAATTTATGAAATGTCTATATTTCACTACATCATTTCACAAAATCACATACCTTTTAGATTTTCCAACATTAAAAAAATAATAATAACTACTAAATTTAGTTTGCTTTTTTGGGGTGTTGGGGGTAGGCTAAGTTTTTATTCTAGACATGTTATTGTAGACTAGGTGTCCTCAACCCGTGGCCCGCTGAAGGCATTTTAGTGGCCCCACATTCGAATTTGAAGAAAAATTAAAGAAATTTTAATTTCAAGGAAAATTGTCAGATTTTTGTCGTAATTTTTTTCTCTTATTCTTGATATTTAAAACATTTTATTGACATGCCTGATATTATTTTATATAAAATTTTATGAAAATGACAAAGTTTTCAAAAATTTCACTCTATCTTTCGTAATTTTAAAAATAAAACAATTGCCTACCCATAAAATCTAAATTCTATAAAAGGGTAGATTCTTATCTCTAACAGGTTTGCAACAGATGTTAATCTTTCATCAATACTTCCCCAAAGGTGGCCTTGAACTCTACTATAGAAGGGAAGGGAAATAAATTAACAGAATTCTATTTCTCCTAATGTTGCAATTAGTTGTCAAAGGGAATGGTGATCGTAAACATCATGTTTGATTTGGTGATAAGCAGATTTTCTACAGTTGATTTGAAGCTAGATTACTCACCCTCATTCCACATTCTAAAATTCAGAAGTGTTTAGTCTTTTTGAATGAGCACGCAATGGCAAGCTGTGATAACAAAACAAAACAAAACAAAACAAAACAAAAAAATTCAAGTTTTTTTTCCCCCCCCCTCAAAGAAAAGTGGTCAGATCTTTATTTTTTGGTTGTACAAAAGGGTAAAAGCAGTTAGCCTTATTTGATACGACAGTGTAGCTTAAATGAAGGAATACAACATTAAGAGACATTATGATACTAAGCACAGAGAGAAATATTCTGCATTGGAAGGTCATTTTCGAAGTGATAAGGTGAGTGACTTAAAATCAAAACTAAATTTTCAGCAGTCTACAGCAAATAAAGAATCTGAAAATAGTGTTTGTGTTGGTCTCATGATAGTAGAAAAATTTGCTAAGCATGGAAAACCCTTTGCTGATGGAGAATTTGTAAAAGAATGTCTTCAAAATGTAGTTGATGTGCTTTGTCCATCACAGGCTCAAGTCACATCGAATAGTAGCTTGTCTGGTGTGACAGCAGCGAGACGCATACAGGATCTCGCAATAGGATATTCAATAAATTAAAATCCAAATGCAAAAAATATGTCGAGTTTTATTCTGAAGCAATGGATAAATCAACAGATGCAACAGATACTGTTCAAGTAGCCATTTTTATTCATGGCATTGATAGAGACTTCACAATTATAGAGGAATTAGCCAGTGTCATTTCACTTAAAGGTACAACACAAGGAACAGATTTGTATCCGAGTCTGAAGCAAACTTTGAATAAATGTGAGTAGGACGTCAGTGATATATCTGCTATAACCACAGATGGTGCTAAATCTATGACTGGAGAGAAAATAGGAGTAACAACATTACTCAAATCTGATCTGAAGGCAATTGGAAATACTACTATGATGACTTTCCACTGCATCATCCATCAAGAAAATTTGTGCAAGAAGTCCTTCTCAAACTTTGAACATGTGATGAAAGTTGTTGTAAAAATGCTTAATTTCATGCTAAATGACTTCACAAGCAAATTCAACAGTTCTTGAGTGATTTGAAAGCTCAATATGGTGATGTTGCGTATTACGCGGAAGTACGTTGGTTAAGCCGAGGAAAGATGCTTCAACGCTTGTTTTCTTTGAAGAACGAAGTTCAACAATTCACGTAATCTAAGGGAAATCTGTTCACGAGTTCAGCAATGAAAAATGTTTGAGAGACTTTGCATTTCTCGTCGATATTAGAGGTCATCTCAATGATTTGAACTACCACTTACTAGGAAAAGAATCTTTATTACTTTGTGAAAGCTTTTGAGACAAAATTAATCCTGTGGGAAAGTCAGTTACTAAATAAGAGTTCTACTCACTTTTCTAAAACAGATGGAGTCTGTGAATAATGCCCGAATTTCAAATAATTATGTACAATGCATTTTAAATTAGAAAGGGAAATTCAAAAGCAGATATTCCGATTTTCGTGAAAATGAAATTTTTATCAGAATGTTCTCTCGCCATTTTCAGTACACATTGGAAGTGTTCCACTTGAACTTCAATTAGAATTTATACATTTACAGTGTGACTCTGCAGTTAAATGTAAATTTCTTGAAAATCCTATATTGATTGATTTTTATTTGAAGTACGTGACTAAAGACAAATATCCAGGATTTCGTAAACATGCACTCTTCATGTCTTCCATCTTTGGCAGTATCTACATACGTGAACAGCTTTTTAGCAAAATGAAAATCCTAAAATCAAAAACAAGAACACGTTTGACAGACAGACATTTGGAGGAAACTTTACAAATTGCAACAACATAGATTAAACTGGATATTGAAGCTTTAATCAAGCAAAATCAATGTCAAATTTCACACTAAAACTAAACTAACTACCCTCTCCTGCCAGCAATGTAAGTTCCCCCTTTTTTTATTGTAAATGCATTTTGTAACATCGTTCTGTACAATCATCTTTATACTTTTTTTTTCCCCCATAGTTAAAAACAGTTGCAAAACATTTTAATTCAATTTCCATCTGAATTTCTGGAACCAAAGTATATATATATATGTGTGTGTGTGTATATATATATATATACAAATCTGTAACACTATCTCTTCGCTTAGAATCAATTGTAGTCCTGCAAAAACCTCCCTTTTTTCCATTTTTATATGAATTTTCTGACTACACTTTTTTTTGACAGACATGCGGCCTGCAGATCTTTGTGAATTTATTGATGTGGCTTTCAGGCGTGAAAGTTGAAGACCCCTAATGCAGACAATGACTTTTCATTTAGCTCTTCAAGGGCTCCTTATTGAGGGTCGGCGCTATCTTACAGCCTGATGCAGTCTCTGTGGGTCCTAAATTCTGCGACTCGGTGTGGCCATTTGGGTCCTGGCACTGGTTCTGGGTTTATGTCAGTTACTCTTAATTCAAATAGCCCTAAATGTAATTTTTGGGTTTATGAGTATCATCAATAAAGTCTATTTTTAGCAAATGGAAAGAAATTTTTGGTAAATTTTTCGCATTTAACTCCTGCATCTGTTACTAATAGTAATCATCGCCAAGCATAACGTCAAAATAAAAGATGACCATACTCCTTTATTATTCAATTACTAAAATTTAAAAAAAAAAAAAAAAAAAAATATTTAGGCATTGCTACATGAGTCATTACTACTTAAGTTGTCATGTTTTGATAAACATGCGGTGATGAAAGGAAAGTATAATAAATAATGATTTGCCAGATTGGCGTCAGATCAATGATGTATCCATGTGGAATGTTTTGGTTTGAGATGTGTGCCAAGTAAATACGCAGCATCGGAGTTTACTGATCGTACAAATTTATGCTAAAATGATTGCTTCTTCAATCACAAGGTATTTTATTAAGTATTGAAGTGAAATTAAGAATTGGAACTCTCCAGATGTTTTATTATGCATGGAGGGCGGAATCAAATATGCATGTGTACAGCCTACGAGGAAAACGTCGTTGGTGGTTTTCAGTCCAGATTTTAGATCATTCCGGATAATGGACATCCAGATTTCGGACTTTGTACTGTACCACTTTTGTCATTTGTAATAACATAAAACAAAGTAAGATGCATTATTCTTAAACATAATCTAATATTTAATTTAATTATAAAACAAACACAAGAATAAAATTAACTTCATAGTTCAAGTAATTAGCATTAAATTATAAAATTTCTTAAAACATTTATATTTTATGCTTATAATAGTCCCACACATTTTTAAGAAGATTAGTGGCTTTTTATTTAGATTTTACTAACAGTTAGCTTTACATTGATTCTTTCTTTTATGCCTCATTTTATCACATACTCGCTTGGGGGTTTTATGCATACTGTTGCGTTTTTCTTTTCTGACACCAGTTGTTACGTTACTTTCTTCCTTCACGTTCGTACGAGGTTGTGTGGATTTGGAGTGAATAACGACAATACTTGATGAAGTATCGAAACACACTTTATTGGCCGGTATTAATCAGGACAACTCCAAAATCTCATTTACAGTCGTAGAACTGTTATATACACACTGACACAATCAGCGACACAGCTTTCAGGTTATAAAGCTATCACATTTACTGCAAAGCACCAGAGTACAGCTCCTGACTCTGCTTGGTCGTTCTCGAACTCCACATACTCTCGAGACACTCCACGCTACAACTCGTGACGCAAACGACGACACACAAAGCACAGCTCCCAACTCTTTGGTTCAGTTGTTCTCGGAGCTCAACACGCTCTCTCGACTATGCACTAACCGCGATACACTACGAGACTCTTTCGGTGCACTTGACAACCCACTCGGCACTCGCTGCCCGGCTGTCAACTCGATTGACTCGCTAGCCAAGACACCAACTCGATATTAACTCTCCGAGTACCAGCAGGGTTTATATAGCTTTTGGCTGGTGTTCGAGAACATTCTGGGCTAAACCAGTAAGAAATCGTTCCAGAAGGTTCTCCATCCTTGGTGACAAAAGAGGCGATATGCCGTCCATGGCATATCGCCTATTTTATCACCCAATGGGCAATTTCGCATTAAATGTGGCAGCCCTGCCTTCCCTTCCATTTTAAGGCAACCCTAAAAACTGCTCTGCAGGGATGCTATCTTACCGTATCTGTACATTTCATAACACTGCCCCCTCGCAAGGACTGCATGTCCTGGGCAGTAAAACCCTTGGTCAGAAGCCAAATTCGATACAAACAAAACACTTTAAAACATACAAATAACATAATGAAAGAAACAAATATTTACATTATGCACATTTATATACACAAATTAAACACATAACAATTTTAAATAATACAAATTAAAGTTCTGAACTCGATTGACTCGCTAGCCAAGACATCAACTCGATACTAACTAACTCTCCGAGTACCAGCAGGGTTTATATAGCTTTTGGCTGGTGTTCAAGAACATTCTGGGCTAAACCAGTAAGAATTCGTTCCAGAAGGTTCTCCATCCTTGGTGACAAAAGACGCGATATGCCGTTCATGGCATATCGCCTATTTTGTCATCCAATGGTCAATTTCTCATTAAATATGGCAGCCCTGCCTTCCCTTCCATTTTATGGCAACCCTAAAAACTGCTCTGCGGGATGCTATCTTACCGTACCTGTACATTTCATAACACTGCCCCTTCGCAAGGACTGCATGTCCTGGGCAGTACAACCCTTGGTCAGAAGCTAAACTCGATACAAACAAAACGCTTTAAAACATACAAATAACATAATGAAAGAAACAAATATTTACATTACGCACAAGTTATATACACAAATTAAACACAACAATTTTAAATAATACAAATTAAAGTTCTGAATGAATTTCAGTCTCAGTCTTTTCATTAATTTATACCCGGGTCAAATAATTTTCCATTGCAGTTCTCAGATGTATTTCTGTTTTGCATATCACAGTCTGGAGATTTAGTTCTTTCAGGCTTTTCATCCACAGGAAAATCTAAAACAATTTGTACACCACTCTGTACAAATTCGCAGCATGCGCATAGTTCACCTCGGTATCTTTAGCAGATGGTACATGATGCTTATTTACCTCTATTTCCTGAAAACCAGTTACGATGTTTGCACCAGGGTCATGAATAGAATTCGATCCTTTACAAGCAAAAGTATCCAGGTTGAGAATCAAGTCCTTGTCTGCAAAACCTGCACTATGAGGCATACACCCAGTTTGTGAGGTGGGTGAATTTCCTCGCAATACTGGAGCACACTGCTTAAGCTGCACATAAGCTTCCTCCATCTCTGCATCACATGAACTTACAGATGGTTCAATACTTGCTAACTGTGACTTCGTAACTTCACTATCAGTTTCTATGAACTTGACAGTCATATTTTCCCTATCTTCCACTTCAGGCACTTGAGAATCAAAAGCTTCTTTCCAGTTTTTTCTTTCTTCATGTTTTCATTCTTTTCCTTTAATCCTGTTAGCTGTTTCATCCTTTCTTGATCTTTCTCAGACAGTTCATTAGCTACTTTCCTCATTTTTTCCTCCTTTGATTCTTCAGACGCCACTTCTGTCACCTCCACATCGTCTTTTATAGCTCCAGTTTTTTCTGTAAGCTCCACATTCAGCTGTTGGAGTTGCTCTCTCACCTTATCTCGGCCAGCATTTATCTTTTCTCGTCCGGTCTTCATCCCTTCCGGTTCAGCTTTCATCTCAGCTGTCATCAGTTTATATCCAGATTTAATCTTTTATGCTTTCAGTTCGGCTTTCATTTCAGCTCTCATCTCAGCTAGGAAGTCCATCAAAGTCTTCGTTTTTTCCACCATGGCTTTCCTCTGCAGACAGGTCACTGGCATTCACTCACAAATCCCACTTCTGACACCAATTGTTGAGTTTTTCTTTTCTGACACCAGTTGTTACATTATTTTCTTCCTTCACATTCATACGGGCTTCGTGTGGATTTGGGGTGAATAACGACGACACAAGATCAAGTATTATTGGCCAGTATTAATCAGGACAACTCCAAAATCTTGTTTACAGCCGTTGAACTGTTATAAACATGCTGACACGATCAGCAACACAGCTTTCAGGTTATCAAGCTATCACGGTGGAGACAACTTCATTGCCAAGCACCAGAGTACAGCTCCTGACTCTACTTGGTCGTTCTCGGAACTCCACATACTCTCGAGATTTTCCATGCTACAACTCGTGATGCACTCGACAACACACAGAGCACAGCTCGCAACTCTTCGGTTCAGTTGTTCCCAGAGCTCAACACGCTCTTTCAACGATGCACTAACCACGATACACTGAGACTCTTTCGGTGCACTCGACGACTCACTCGGTACTCGCTGCCCAGCTGTCAAGTCGATTGACTCTGCAGGGATTGACTCGCTAGATGAGACACAAACTTGATACTAACTCTCTGTGGACCAGCAGGGTTTATATAGCTTTTGGTTGGTGTTCGAGAACATTCTGGATTAAACCGATAAGAATTCGTTCCAGAAGGTTCTCCATCTGTCCATGGCATATCACCAATTTTGTCGCCAAATGTGGCAACCCTGCCTTCCCTTACCATTTTATGGCAACCCTAAAACTGCTTTGCGGGGAAGCTATGTTACCGTTCCTGTACAGTTGTTGCTTTTTTTTTCTGACACCAGTTGTTACGTTATTTTATTCCTTCATGTTCATATGGGGTTCGTGTGGATTTGGAGTGAATAACGACGACGCTTGATGAAGTATCGAAAACACACTTTATTTATCAATATGTAATCAGGGCAGCTCCAAAACACTTTTACAGTCGTCAAAGATCTACATTAAACATTCTGGAACAATCAGCGACACAGCCTTCCCACTGTCAGGCAATAATGGTGGAGACAGCTTCACTGCAAAGCACCAGAGTACAGCTCTCGACTCTGCTTGGTCGTTCTCGGAACTCCACGTGTTCTCAAGACTATCCACGCTACAACTCGTGATGCACTCAACGACACACAGAGCACAGCTCCTGACTCTTCGGTTTAGTCGTTCCCGGAGCTCAACACACTCTCTCAACGATGTACGAACTGTGATATACAAAGAGACTCTTTTGATGCACTTGACGACCCACTCGGCACTTGCTGCCCTGCTGTCAACTCGATCGACTCCGCACGGACTGATTAACTAACTCGCACTCTAGAAGACACTCTGACTCGCCCTCTTGACAAGGTATTCACTCGATACTAACTTACCTCACACTCGCACTTTACACGAGGAACACTGACTGACTGTGTTTTCATAACTTCACTATCAGTTTCGAAGAACTTAACAGTCGCATTTCCCCTTTCTTCCACTTCCACTTCAGGCACTTGAGAATCAAAAGCTTCTTTCCAGTCTTTTATTTCTTCATGCTTTCATTCTTTTTCGTTAATCCCATTAGATGCTTCCTCCATCACTTCTTGATCTTTCTTAGGCAGTTTGTTAGTTACTTCCTTCATTTCTTCATTCTTTGATTCTTCAGAAGCCAGTTCTCTTATTTCCACATCGTCTTTTATGGCTCCAGTTTATTCTGTAAGCTCCACTTTCACCTGTTGGAATTGCTCTCGCATTTTTTCTTTGCCGACATTTATTTCTTATCGCCAGGCCTTTTCTTCTTCAGACGGGTCACTGGCATTCACTCGCGAATCTCACTTCTGACACCATGTTAAATTGGATATCCACAATAAAGATTAAAGGAAAGCAATAACTCAACATGTAGAAGTAAGTTCTATGGTTGAGCAATTAATTACAAATAATTAAACTGTGCAGTTAATCAATAGATTACATGGCTAAAATTACATTTTTCTTATTTCTAAAAAATTCCCATTAAAACATAACTAAGAACCCCAATGCCTGATGCAGGCAAGTTTTGAAAGTTAGTTGAGCTCTGTTTGTCTGACGTAGTTAGTATCATAACTTCATGTATGTAAAGTTTCTGGAGTTGTAATTAATCCAGTTATTATATTTTAAGGTTCCAGTAAGCCACTAAAGCAACACAGGTGATACGTTGTTTTGTATTATTTTTAGTCTCACTAGATGCAAAGATTTAAGTTTTACATTCATTTTTATATTTTTATGCTGTATCTTGTGACCATAGTAAAGATTAATGAAAGGCAATAACTCACTTTAATATGCAGAAATAACTTTCAAGGGTGATCAATTAGTTACAAATAATTAAATTAGCTAGTTACATACCCTTAGTCATTATAGATTTACATGGCCACTATTGAATTATTTTTTTTTAATATTTGTTAAAACAGCACTATTAAAATCATAATCTATTAACGTGTCACAGTTTAAAATACATGTAATTTATGGCATTGATTCTTAAACGATATTAAGACAGCTACACATTAAAAGATACGAAACATTTACACTTTGCAGGAACAATACTCAACGAATTATTTGAATCCTTTTCAGACATTCTGGCTAATTTATATCAATTTCCTTCTCTTCAAGCATCTTTTCTAAAAATTAGCAATTTGTTTACACTTATTATTTGTTATTTTGTTTCAATATACAAATCAATATACCCACTAGTTTCTGTGTGTTTTACCTCCTAACTTGTCAATCTCTCGGCTATGTACCTATGAGGTTTTATCTGATATGATAAAAGTTAAATAGTCCAAAACCTCTGACAGAAGTAAAGCAAAATATCGCTATGTCTGAAAGTAACTAAAAAGTCAGATAAAGGTTTAAATAAACCTCTTACTTAAAAAGACCTTAGAACATAAAGGCATGTTCTTTCTTATGCTAGCAAAATCAGCTACCGCTTATGGTGATCCAATTACGCAGGAACAGTCAAATTAAAACTAAAAATGTGGACTAATCTAAGCTGGCTCATTAACACTTCATAACAAACCTTAAACTCGTCATAACGCAGTTATTGTGTATTAAATTCAAATATCAGCAGTGAAAATGCAAAGATGAATAATTACAAATTAGCAGAGCTGGTAAGAACTAATGCAGTGTGCAAGCAGAGGCCAGAAACAAATTCTGTCTTACAATAACAAAACCTTAGTTTAAAAACTATCTAAGTGACTTTCATTCTGGTGAGGAATGGAAAAGGAAAATTACAGCAAAGGCTGAAATTATAAACTAATGCTTAATTTACATAATAATAACTGTACATATCTTTGAAAAATAATTTTCTTTTTCTTTATGTATTTCGGTTTCTTTCTTTAATATGTTTCCTCTGCATTTTAGAATTTTTGGATTTAATTAAAAATGTCTGTTATTCTAAAAAATAAATGCATTTAGAATGTATAGTTTTCCTAGGCATTCTAATTTTATTTCTTTAGTAATATGGATATTCAGAATAAATGCGAAATGATATATGGTAAGGGCCAGTTACAGAGTCGGTGTAGCAGAATTTTTTTAATTTAGTCGCACGAAAGTCCTCGCAACAAAAATTTAGAAATGGCAAAATTTTAGAGTTTAGGAAGGCACTAAATTTTAGAATTTAGGAAGGCACTAGGCAGCAGAATTTAGGATCAACAGAGATTGCATCAGGTGAGAAAACGCATAGCGCCAGCACTGTGTTTGATGTACAAAGCCATAGCTAGGGTTTTCAGCACCCGGGGACAACCGAAGATTTTGTGCCCTTCCCCTTCTGTATGCCAAGAATGAAAAACATTTCATTTTAAAATGTTGTTATGTCAATTTGGCACTCCCCGGATGCTGTGCCTGGAGACAGATGTCCCCCTTGCCCCACCCTGATACACCACTGATGATGCATTGAGACATATGAGATGAATCTTTTAAATTGTCAACTTTCAATTTCTTTATATATAAAAAATTTTTTTCTATAAATGCCTATCCATGTGATAAGAATAGAAGCATTTTTTATATTTTCCATTCTTGTGTCTAGTGAAAAGTAGAGAAAACAAAGGGAAGATAATCATGTTAAAAAAAAAGAATTCTAGTATCAGAAGTAAAACATTTAAATATTATGTTTTCATTGTTCTTCCGAAAATTCCCCAAAGAGCAAAAGTTCATCATAAACTTTTTGTAACATATATCCATTATGTGTTAATACCATGAAGACATTTTTATGGAATCTTCTAGTTTCATGGGTCTATAAATCTTGCCTTTCAAATCTTTCTAAACAAGTTGCAACGTCTAAAACCCTAAAGAAAAAAGACTCTTACCAATTCTGTAACAGCAAAAAGCCAGAAATATGTTGGAAAAAAAAATCAGAGGGAAAAAAGTGTAAAATTATAGAGAAAACTGATGCATATTGAGACAATTACATGGGGAAAACTTTTACTATGAAAAAATTAAAACAAAGGTCTTTTTTAATTAAGTACACAGTTGTTTTACTTTTGCACAGAACTGTTTAGTAAACTGTGGTAAAGTGCAATTTATGCATTTATTACCTTGTCTATTTTCCAGAATCAAAATATTGTATAAGTAGCCAAAATGGAAAATAATGTCACTTTACAATATGATAGCGAAAGATAAAAATGTTTCAATATATTAGCATTATTTTAATTAAATTGATCAATGTTATAATGTTTTAAAAATAATATCGTCAAAAAATTCCCAGATTTCCAAATTTAAAATTTTCTACAGGAACTGATCTTAAAATTGCCAAAATGTTGATAAATCACCGAATTTGGAACCGTTTAAACAAAGAATTCACATTCCCGAAAGTGAAAAGTTGTTTAAGACCTCTCCATTAAAAAAAAAAAAAAATTAAATAGTTTTGAAATGCTTATGTTTCACTTTTTGCTCAGAAGCTTGAGTATCCTACCATTTATATTAGAAACAGGAACAAATTATACATGAACCTATTCACAAATTCAAAAGATAACTATATTTGTCAATGAATCTCCAAAAATATTTGTTCAAAATGTTAATTAGTCATAAAAAAAAAAAAAAAAAAAAAAAAAAAACAGAGGTCAAACAGATGATTAAAATAAAGGGCCTCCTGCTGAATCTGGTCGAAATTAAGGACTTTTAAGGACCAAAAATCGATTCCAAGAAACCTAAGGCCTCTTAAGGATCGTACAAAACCTGAAAATGTATGCATCTTTTTCATTTGAAAATTTTCCACATATTTTACGTAATTTACATCAGTTCTGTTCTTTTTAGCATCTTTTCTAAGTTTATTTGTTTCAATAAGTAAATCAATGTCCCACCAGTTTCTGCTTCATCTCCTAATTTATAAATGTTTCAACAATGCACTGCGGGAAAAAGGGGGGGGGGGACATTTCTATATCTTTCGTTCTGCTGTGCTCGAAAGCGCGACTTATATATATTAGATTTTATATATAGCTTTGTTCTAATATAAGAATTTTGATACTTATATTAGAACAAATTGCACTTTTTCTGAAATAACATGCAAATTTTTTTCCATATTTCGATTCTATGACTCAAATTCTGCCTAAATGTTAAATTTTGTAAAATTTGGTGCGAAACTTACGGAAAAATTCAAAAATTTATCTTGCCGTATTTTTCTTAGTTTGCATCAAGAATAATCCACTTGGCGAACTTCTTAATTTATAGCAACCTATTTACCTTTCCCTTTTTACATGTGCATGACAGGAAAAAAGTCACATCATTCCTCAGTTTCAAATAATTTTTACAAAGTGTGTAAACCACATTAGATGTTATTATTGCTTTCAACAAATATGCCAAATTTCAAAACGTGCCAATATGTAAATTCATGTACATCTTTGGAAATTTTGCATAAAAAGCTCCAATTTTTTGCAGGTATGCTTAGAAATACATCTACTTTAAGATGATAGTAAAAATTTTATAGGTTAGAATTCAAAATGTTTTTCAAAAAATTTATAAAAATTATTTTAAAATACAAATTTTAAGAATAAATCACACAAAACTGGTGAATTTATTTGAAATAAAACTAAATTTTGAAATGTGAAAGAAGGAAATGAATAAGAGCAATAAAAAAATAATAAATATAAATGTACATTAAACTGAATTAACATCGAGGAGCTAAAATTTTGAGAACTAATTTTTTAAAAACTACTCATGCGATTTTTTCAAAACTTGGTAGTTTTGCATAATTTGAATTGTAGAATCAGAATATGGAAAAAAATTGGCATGCCATTTCAGAAAAATACCGATTTTTGCCAAAATACATCTGTTAGAACAATGCTATATATAAATCTAATACATATCTCTAATTAAATCTGAAAATCTCTAATTAAATCTAAGTCGTGCTTTTGAGACATGAAAAAACACAATTTGAATTTTGTCAATTGTCCCAGAAGAAGGGAGGATATAGAACTGCCCCCCCTTTGAACTTGGAACTAGAGACATTGTGACAGTATTTTTAGAATTTAGTCAAGCACAGAGCAACACAATTTAGGGATGGCAAAATTTTTAGAATTTAAGGCAAGCATATAAATCTTTTAATAAATTGTCAGTTTTCAATTTCTTTGATTGCTTCAATGTTAGTGTCTAGTGGAAAGATAAGATAATAAATATGTTAAGAGAAAGACTTCTGGATTCAGAGGGAGAACATTCAAATAAATTTCTCTTCATTGTTCTTTGAAAAATTCTCCAAAAGATAATTAATTTATCACAAATTTCTTATAAAACACATCCATTACATATCAATAGCCATGAAGAGACTTTTCATTTCAGCATATTTTTCTGGAAACTGGAGGTCTCAAATCTTTCCAAGGTGCAAAGAGAAAAAGCCTGAATATTTTTTGGGGGTGGGGTGGGGTGGGGGGATCAGAAAGGAAAACTGTAAAATGAATTTTCAAAAGAAAACAGATATGCATTTAAATATTCTGAAAAAACTCTTACCATGAAAAAATATAAAAGAAGACAAATGAAATTAATTTTTAAATATTACAACAGCATTTTTGTTTCTTTTGAGAAGTATTTCATAAACTGTGCTTTACAGTGTTAATTATCTTGTTTATTTCTCAGAATCAAAATATTCCCAAGTCATCCAACTGGAAAGTAATGTCACTTTAAATTATGGCAGAAGAAAATAAAAATGCTTTTTTTTAATGTTATTTCTTAAATTAGTGTATTAAAATTATATACACTATAATTATTTTTATGATTTTTATAAATGTTATGTTCGTAAAAAAAATCATCAAAAAATTCTCAAATCTCTGAATAAAAAATTCTGAATACAAACTGATCTTGAAATAAATAAAATGTTGCTAAATCACCAAATTTAGCACTATATAAAAAAAAAAAAAAAAAAAAAAAATCTGAAATGTTTCAGATTTTAAATTACGTCCAAAGGGGCGTTTTTTAACATTTTGTGTGTTACCTTTCTTTATTAAATATCATGTTCCTCGCACTTAAACCATAAGATCCAGTGCAACAGCAATATCGCAAAATAGTTTTAAAACGAGCATATCTTTAGAATTTCCGATACAGAGACTCACGCGCTGGAGATAAAAATGTTTTTTCTGCACAACGTTGCCATTGCTCGCTTTGAAATCCTTGAGTTTGTTAATCAAAAATTCGTCAAAGTTTTAAAAAATAGGAAATCGATCATAAAACAAATTTCAAATTTGGTCTTCCACATGCTCATATTCGTTGGAGGATTACGTTATTCAAAATTCGATGACTCTACGTACCGTTATTTTATGACAATGTGAGAAATATACATACATTTACGCAGATTTTCATTATTTAATTTCTTCAAATATAATGCAGGACTCTAACATTTTATGGCAACAGTTTGAAAAGTGAACCGACATTTATCCGTCCGACGCAAAATGCCAAAACGAAACTAATAGTCCTTCGGGATTCAAATCCCTTTGGACTAAAAAAACAGCTCATATCCAAAAAAGGGCAACATTGTTTTTGATGTAATATTTTATGAAATTTTCATTTAAAAAAAATATATTTCAAAATGTTTGTTCCAGCTAAGGCAGGGCTTTGTGTCTAAAAATTGAGCATCCATTCTTTACATTTAGTAGTAAAGAATTCACATATTTACCCTTCAGATGCATATTTGTCAATGCATAACCAAAAAATATTCCTCCCAAATGTTAATTCCCACTCTAATAGCAGTAGGGGGAGGACAGAAATGTCAGACGAGTAAAATTAAGGACCTTTTGCTGAATTTGACTGAAATTAAGGACTTTTAAGGACCAAAAATCGTTTCTAGAATAACCTAAGAACTTTTAAGGATCATATGAATCCTGATTTTATGGTCTTTCCAGCATCTAGGCTATCAGTCTCCATGGATACTTTATATTGTCATATCGGCATTCATATATAATTAAATACACTTTCCCTTGGTAGCAAGCAAAACCAAATTCAGTTTTGTTGATGGTGAGCATTTATTTCTATTTTCTATTTTCTTTTACACTTAATATTTCAGCTCAAAACTTTACAATATGAGTTTCACCTTATGTTTCTTTAAACAAGCTACTAAACTATTTCATAGTTTCTGATTTTGATCTCTAACAGAAATTTTTTTATCTTTTGAAATGACATTCGGAAAATTATCAACAAATTTCATACAAACAATGGAAAAAATTGTTTCATGACACATATACCTCCTTCAAAATGCTTAATCTCCTTTCCTAATGGATTTCAAAAATTCTTAATTATTTTTGCAGCCTCTTCAGCAATAAAAATGAATTAAGAACATTAAACTTCCAAATCACTGGCTGTGAAAATTTCATTCCTATTTCAAATGCAGTGCACAGAAAGACAATGTATGCATACAATTTTTTAAATCCAGAAATTCCCCATTCCTGTATTCAGGAAGTAAAAAATACAAAATTCTGGCTATATCTGAACAACAATCATCCTTACTTATATAGCTTTCCAAGGAAGTTGCCTACTGATTTTAAGCACAAATCAAATAGCATATTTAAACTAGTTCCATTACATTCATTAAATGTAGCAAACGCAAGTTGGTTTTTTTCCCCCCCCCCCCAAAATATTTTCTACATGCTCAGTAACATTTGATAAATCTAAATATTTGGCCAATAAATTAAAAACATAACCTGAACAACAATACAATATCAGCTAAAAACTGTTTTCTAATTTTTCCCCCCCCCCATTACGTTTGCTGCATTTATCGTTACAAAACTAAAAACTTCACATTTAAATTTGTTTTCAACTTTTTTAATGGCACCACTAGCAAGAATAGATAAACTTTCACTTTTATGTGATATTAATAAAGCAACATTTGTTTCCACTAAATGTGTAATTTCATCTATGATCCAAAAATGTAAAGACTATTGACTGATTGTGGACACCAACCATCTTGCATCATACATACTTTGTCTGAATAACCATTAATAATTTACCATTTAAGTCACTTTTGGAGGCATTAATCTCGATTAATTTTATGAAATGATTTTCTACACTATGAAATGATGCATATGTAGCATATAAAAAATTTACCTTAATGATCTATTTTCAATTTTTTATAAGATGGTGTTTTTATAACATATTTACTTAGATCCTGCATCATTTGTTTTAAATTAGTGCACTCATCACATATATGCTTTTAGATTACTATAACATGACACATTTTCATGTACTTTAAAAATATTTTAAATGATATTACTTCAATAAAAAGCTTCTATTTTTGTAGTATTTAAAATATCTCTAAAAGCCTTACAGATGATTTTAATATTTCATTTTAACATAATTGCAAATCATTTTTAAAAATAAGCTGATTAAAATAATAATAAATCACCCAATACAGCTTTGACACTTTGTATAACAAATTTTAAACACAAGGAGCGAATTATCAAGTATTTTCAACATTCACAGGACTCCTCAAATGTTTCCATTAACATAGGAGATGGATTACAGACAGAATGAACTGTCTCATCTACGATTTTGAAGGACCACAAGATGAATGTGTAAAGAGTACCAATACCAGAAACAGGTCATTTTGTGAGAAGTTTATTTCCTGAATTCAGGAAGTAAGAAAATTTTGTATACGTGAGGAGTAAGAACAGATGAGTAACATCAGTATTCATATTTGTTAAAGTAGAATATGCTCATTATAACCATTAATTATTTTTAAGGGCACAAAAACAATATAAAAAAAGCTGACCCATAGACAATGCAGATGTTAAGGTATTTGACATCACTGGGTTGAACCCAATGATGTCAAAAATCCAATTATAAATTCAAATTGCTTAAAAATACAATTATTTTATTTACTGTCCTCAAAAACACAATTTAAAGCCCATAAGCTTTAAAACAGTATACTATATGCTGATTTCTTGCAACAAAGACAACTAGAGTAAATTATGAGAAAAAGAAAACACATTTACTGCACTGGATTGCATTAACACCAAAGTTTATGCCTGTTCCAAAGACGGATTGATTCCAAAGATGGAAAGCACCTACACGAATACTACTTTTTAAGATTTAAAAAAAAAAAAAAAAAAAAAGAATACATGTGTTACACATAACACTAACACTTGATACAAGAGAGATATAAGACAGGATACACATGAAGTTTCTCCAATTAATTTTTTAACATTTTACAACAGTAAATGATAAAACAGACTATTACCTACAGATGTTTTAAGCATTTATAACATCAAATTGGAAGGAAGTGAGCAGGTCCTACAAATAAGCACTGCATATGTAAGAAATATAAAAACATTTAATTATTAACACCCTAATAGTATAAAAGTCCCTCATTAATATGAACAAAAACCAATATTTTCAAGGTACTGATTGTTGTTGCAGTGTTGTCAGAGGAATTGCAAACAATGTTTGCAACTGACAACCTAGAAGTCAGTTCAGGCATGTGCCTAATGTTTTACTTAGCAGCATCTTACAGAGATTTAAAAATATTCATACCAAGAATTTGTAGCCACTGAATAATTTGGAATTCAGCCAAATATTTGTTGAAACACATCTGATTACCAGCTGCAAATAGTGTCTAGTTTTATCTTTGTAAAATAAATACCACACCTCTTTCAAAATAAGTATAACTACGAAGGACCATATGTGATAAATCAGAACATTCTTGTTACATGCAATGCTTCAGAACCATCTCAGATATTAAAAGCATAGAGATAGCACGAGAACAAATAAATTCTTGTTCTCGTGCTATTGATGTTACATCTCAGAGCTCTTGTTATTAATATGCAAGAGAACAAGATTCACCTGATCTAAGAATAATGACCATTTGGTAGTGCTCCACAAATAAAAAAAATGTGATGTAGACACCACGACTTCACTGAACGATCTATTAAATTATACACATTTTTTGCTGCATTTCATTTAAATTTATTTCCTCAAATTTCATTACAGATACATTTCTCATTCAATTAATTCAGTTCTCACTTCCCATCAAGGCAAAAATATATAAAAACTCAAAACATCTTCATTAAAAATTGTAAAATACGGGAAAACCTAAAACACCAAATACAGTTAAAAATGTTGTTAAGAAACATTTATTTTACAATTAAACTTAGAATTTGTATGCAAAAACAAGCAATTCGGACAGCATGTAGGAGGATAGATTTTTTGGTGCACAAAACTGAAAGTTTATTTTTGGCCCCAACTCTTGTTCTCTTGCATATTACAAGAGCTTTGAGATGTAACATGAAAAGCATGAGAACTAGAATTTATTTTGTCCAACATAATGATGGAAGCAACTCTGTAATAGAGTAAAGATAAATTCTTATTGTTTTATACATTAGATCATGGTTCTGAAGCACTGCATGTAACAAGAATGCGCTGATTTATCACACATGGCCATTGGTAGTTATACTTATTTTGAAAGAGATGTGGGTTTTATTTTAGAAAGATAATGCTAGACGCTATATGCAGCTGAAAATCATATATTTCAACAAATAGCTGGCTGAATTCCAAATCATTTAGTGGCTACAAATCCTTTGTATAAATATTATTAAATCTCTATAGGATGCTGTTGAGTAAAACATTAGGCCCATGCTTGAACTTCTAGGGTGTGGAACTGCAAACAGTTCTAGCAGACATTGTTTGCAATTCTTTTGATGACACAGCAACATTTGGTAGAATCAGTACCTTAAAAATATTGGTTGTTGTTCATATTAATGAGGGGCTATTATACTACTAGACACTGAAGTGCACAAACTGGCTTAATTCACTATTCTACTGTTTCAAATGTAAACAAATAGTGGGTTCATTCAGCTTAGTAGCACTTAAACAACTTTTAAATCATTGATAATTCTACAACTATTGCATGCAGATTAACTAAAGGCATAAAAACCTTAACTGGAACATAACATAATTCAATCACTTTTACTGCAAACAAATGCACAATTTACCAATATATAAGAATAAAAGAGCTAAGCTCACTGGCAAAGTAACAGAGTGGGTATATATATATATATATATATATATATATATATATATATATATACACCCACTCTGCCTATATATATATATATATAGGCTGACTGCAACCAAAAAGGAAGGTGCATAACGACATATTATAGAAGCCCATACACAAATTTTCAACGTTCTGAGGCTACTCATTTCTGAGTTATGCGAGATACATACCTGCACACATTTAGATGTCATGAAAAAATTTCTCCTGAATCCATTTTACAATCTCTTTTGGAAAAAAAAAAAAAATTCTTTATTCTGTTCATAGGTATGTAAAAACTTCATTCAAATGGATTTGAGAGTGGTCAAAATAGATATTTTCGCTGAAATATGAAGCCCAAATGTTTTCGTGATTACAATACTTCCTTTGCAAGTAAGCTTAAAAAAAAGGGCTTTTATAAAATATTTTTCAACATCACACAAATTTCCATTTTCAATGATGGTGGAAATAAAATACAGCAAAGATTCGTTAGATATTCTCTAAAATATCCCTATTTTCAAATTATATTTAGTGAAGCATTTCTTCATTAACAAAGTAATAAAGAAAAATACACAATGATGGTTGATTTTCCCCCTCCTCCCAAAAAATAATTTGTTCTGACTTCAGTTAACACATAGGCAAATCACAAACTGCCAATCAAAGTTAATCATGACATTTCATAGTGCAGAAACAATTAGTATTTACTTATACAGAAATTATTAACTTGGCTACAATAGGAAATTACTTCAGCAAGGGGATACCCCTTAAAATGAAAAATAAGACTTTACAATTAATATAAAAGTTTGAAAATTTATAAGCCATATGAAGTAAGGAAATTTAATAAACATCTAAAAATTAACTACGCAGAATTATGGACAGTTATTATTCAGTATACCTCTGGATCTTCATCTTCTCTCGCGCGCGAAGAGCCATTAACACCTAAGGATGACTGGGAATTTTCAACAACAAGGCCGTTAGATGATCGTATAGATACTTCACTTAAGCTACTTCGTGTCATCATTGGATCAACTGCAAACAATTCTTCACTACCCTATAAAATATACAATGGGTCACGTATATGTAAATAATATGCTTTCACTTCTATTTTTTGTCTGGGTTTTACCCAGCATGCATATTTTACATACTGCATCTATTCATACAAAACTCTTATATCAGGCAGAAATCATAAGGATAACCTGGATCCTTATACATGAGCTAAAATATCAAATTACAATATATATATATATATATAATTGCCTCTAAAGAATAAAGTATCAAATGTGCATGCATAAAATATTTAAATGATATTGTAGATTTATGTTAGTGTCTATTGTGATTTACGTTAGTGTGTGTAGATGTGTATTATAAAATTTAAATGATGCTGTAGATTAGTTCGCAACAACAATAATCATTTAATTGTTTGCATTAAATTTAATTTAAATTAACTTTAAATTTGCTTTTAATGAATAGAGAATGTTTGTTAATATATATATATATATATATATATATAGGTAGTTAAAATGATAATTATGGATAACTAGGACAGACCTATACATTTTTACACTCATGTCTATAAATTAAGAATAATTCGGAGTCACACAGAAATCGAACTCTAAAATAAATATATCACCTGTAAAATCACTACACACATCTTCAAGAACCATATGCAAATTTCAGGAAGTAACCAGATGACACCGATTGTACGTCACAATGACGAGAGTGTAAGAGAGTGATATATAAGGAATAAAGGCAAAGAAGTAAAATCGTTCGCAGGCGCTTTATAAGCATTTCAGTGCAATAACCGAATAGTTATGACACAAAGGACGCATTTGGATGATTTTTTACATGGTAGAATTATCGGCCATCTGGAATGTGGGCGTACCCAACTGGAAGTATTAGACGAACTTGGAAGACCAGAGAGACATCTCTAGACTCCAGACTTGACCAGAGTGTCATCTCCAGGTTTTGGCAACGATTCCAAGATGATGGTAATGTGAGTAGACTTTACAGCACAGGTCGCCCCAGAGTTACAACGCCGAATGAGGACCGGTATTTGGCAGTTACTGCCAAAAGAAACAGGTGGAGCACAGCCTCAGACCTGTCTCATAAGCCACTGGTACGACAATTTTAAGGCAGACCGTGCACAGACGCTTAGGGCAGATTGGTCTATATGCTCGTAGACCTGTCAGATGCGTTCCACTTACTGCAACTCACTATCACCTGCAGTTAGCCTGGAGTAGAGAGCATGCATTGTGGACACCGCAACAGTGGGCTTGTGTGATGTTTTCCGATGAGTCCAGGTTTACTAGCTTGCAGTCTGATTCTCGCCGTACTTTCATATGGAGAGCTCCAGGTACCCGTTACCACCAAGAAAACATCATTGAATGACACCATTCCGGTGGTGCAGGAGTGCTCGTTTGGGGTGGAATTATTCTGGGTTCCAGAACTGACCTGCATGTTCAAATCTCGGCAGGTTAACTACAGATTTGTAACTTATGTATAAATGCAAATTATTATCATCTCTACAGAAGACATATTCCTTTTATTAGCATACTTGCCAACCTATGACACTCAAAAATTAGGAGATTTTTTTAAGAAATCAAGATCACAATGTTATAAAAACTTTTTAAATGATAAAAATATAGTTTTTAATAATGAATCAACTTTAAATAGTTACTAATTCTTAAATGCAAGCAACACAAAAATACCTTACACATAAAAAAATGTCTATTATTTGCATCGTTTAAGTGGGGAAGACACTTTAATCAGTTTTTCTACATATGTTATGAACAGTGGCAGATTTTACTTTCGTTAAGAAGGAAACTTCATAATTTTGTTCATAGCAATTGTCATGTAGGCTCGCTTTCGCTAATAAAAGCTTTTCTAATGTGTCATCACTAATATTAGATTTAAATTTAGTCCTCGTTTTCGCAACACTGAAAATCCTCTCACACTCTGCATTACTATGGAGAACTGTCAAGACGGCCAACATAATTCTAGACAGTTCACTATATTTTAAAATTCCATCAGCACCTTTCAGTTTTCCAATTAAACTCCATTGGTGTCAATCCTAGCTGATTTTATAACTTATCCAAGTTTTCTAATTGTAAACTACAAAATTGTGACTGCAATATTATTAGTGGCAACATCAATATCATCATCTTTCATGGCTAAATGAATTAACACAGGAAATCTGTTCAAAAAGTACCTTATATCAGAAAAAGATGCATTTGCTAGAGCAGAAACATCAGCAACTTTAGCATGCAAAATCACTTCATCGTTGACTGGAAATTTATGTAGCATGTAGTCACATATTCGACAGAAGTAGATTCTAACATGAAGATAAAACATATTTTTTGTTTTCTTCTGAAAGTTCTTTCACTACTTTTGTAGTTGCAGCTTCTATTACCAAACCTTCATCTTTCTTCTGATTTTCTATTTCACCATAAATCACATCATATACAGAATTACAAGACAAAAAACAGACTGGTTTTACAAACTTTGATAAAACGTCTTTAAAAAGATAATAAATCATTGATTGCAAAACATGCATTAATAGAATTCTGCTTTGTAGAACTGTGTTAAGAACATCGAATGATGGCAAAATGAAATGTGAAAA
Source organism: Stegodyphus dumicola (assembly GCF_044657685.1). Classification (NCBI taxonomy): domain Eukaryota; kingdom Metazoa; phylum Arthropoda; class Arachnida; order Araneae; family Eresidae; genus Stegodyphus; species Stegodyphus dumicola. The sequence goes on along the minus strand of NC_140771.1, from coordinate 153,400,818 downwards.
GAACAAAAAGCTTTGTTAAGGTCTGAAGAAAAAAAACATAAATATTCGTTCTTCACAAGATAAACTTACAGTAATCAGAAAATGTTTCGTGTGGTGAGCAATTTTTTTTTTATTCTGAGAGAAATTTGTATCAGCTTTATGCTTATATTTTGCAATATTATTTTGAGAACTGCCAGTTGAATTGCTGAATGATGCAGAAATTTATCCTTCTCAAACCTATTTTTAACAATGAAAGTAGTAACTACATCTCCATTTACTTTAGGTATTTTATAACTTTCAATAGAGCCTTTTATCTAACTCTCGAAGCACTTACTTCTTCTTTAAAAAATGCAAGAAGTGGGTTCCATTGACCAAAGATTCTAGATAAGCATTTCTTTAAAGACAGCCAGCGTGTACACACATTTCAAAAATTTTCTCATTTCAGTATTATGCAGCTGTTGGAACTGTTTCAATTTTACTTCATTTTAGAACTCCTTTCAAGATCATAATAAATATCAACAATGTGTTCATCCACATTTATTGGTAAAGAAGCTGCCCCTTTTTCAGCTGCTAAATTTAAGAGATGACAGGTGCACCTCATAATTGCAAATTTGAGTTTTCTTTTCTTAAGATGCCTGCAACACCAGTCTTCAAGAATGCCATTACTGGTACATTAGTGCCAAGCAATTATCCAGAGGGACAGCATTTTCTTTTAAAGTTTTAATAATTAGCTGTGATATATTAAAGCCTGTTGAATGTCCTTCTAAAGTGGGGACAGAAAGTAAACTGCACTCAATTTCTGAAGACTCTGGATTAAAAAAAGAAACAATTGAATATAGTTTTGAATCAGTATTATTGCTTCCATCCGTAGAGAGGCAGAACGAAGCTGTTTTAATACAATCAATAACTGAAGATTTATTTTTCAAACCCATTTCTTTAACAATTGCACCTGTTTGGGTTCTTGCACTTGAGTATTTCTTAGTGATTTCACTATCAGGAAACATTTTTCTAAATAAAGCTGCAGCGTGATCGATGCATTCAGTGGCAGGTTGTGCTCCAGTAAAAAGGCAGGAACAGACATTCTGCATTAATAACTTTTTGAACCTTAGTTTCTGAAGAAAAATTTAATTTTTCGCTTTTTTCAAAACAATTCATGCTGTCCTTGTGTTTTTGTGTACGCGCATGTTTGAGAACATCCGCCCTTCCACCATGTGAAATCTAAAAATTGCAACGACAGATGGTACACATCGCAAATTTATTACATTTCCTTGAGGAAATAATGGAAGGAAAGTCAACTGTGTACAATTTTTGAAACATACACGAGTATTTCACCTTTCTAGCAGACAGATAAGACAAAAGATAATTTCTAAAACTATTTTCCGAAGGCACCCTCACACAACTCAGGACAAGATGAACGAAATAACTAAAGAACATCCAAATAACATACTTGAGCTTGCTTTGTGCTCATTGGCTAATATATGCCAGATGACATGAAGTGGAGCTTAATGCCCACTGGAGAATGACGTTTCTGGACACGTATGCTCTCACTCACAAAAACAGAAATTCTCATCTGATTTGCAAGGTTTTGTTTTAGATATAATCTAGAGAAAATTCACTTGCGTTCAGACGTCCAAAAATCACCCCCCCCCCTTCATATAACGAAGTATTAAGCCAAGTTCCATAAAAATCGTGAGAAATTTTAAGAATAAGAAAAAGTCGGGAGAAATATATTGTAAATCAGGTTGGCGGGACAGTGGTCGAAAATCAGGAGAGTTGGAAACTCTGTATTAGTAAAGGCCTATCTCTTTTCAAGTCTCTAAGCTGCCTGTTAAAGTGAAGACGTTTAGCTTTATCACCATTTCTTTCCTTTTTCAGATTTCTTCTACCAAATTTCTTATGCCAGGTAGTTAATAAAAAAATTCTTTTTAAAAATTGTTCCAAAACACTTTACTTACAAAATTAAAATACCGAATTTTTATAAATTTTATTTTCCATTAAATAAATCCACAAAAACTTTTCTTCATTCATAATTTCAAAGAATTTTTAGCAATTCCAGTTGAAACTCTTATTCTTACGTGAAGTCCCTAATTTTGCACGTCAGAGAGATGTTATACCCTTTCACCTATTCAAACAAATCTTGAAAATTGCTTTATGATTCTTTCCATTTCCAACTTGAATCCACAGTAATGAGTAAAATTTTTTCCTGACCATTTTTCCTTTTATTCTTTGCAGTATCAATGTTAGCCTTTTATTCAGTGTATATAAAGCCCTCATTAACAGGAATGTCAGCACTTACCACGCTGTTGGACCCCTTCCATTGACAAATAAGCAATACCAACATATTTTTAATGTAGCTGATGTATTCACCAAGTTTATCTGATCCTACTCTATAAAACTGCAAACATACAGGAAGTCAATGTGAGGTAACAACAAACTGTGTTTGAAAATCCTTCCAGAACTACTTCCAACAAAGGTGTTGATTTCACATCGAAAGAATTTAAACCTATTACACTAAAGAAAGAACAGAACACAATACAGATTACCACTTTGGAATACCTACAGGAAATAGGCAAATCAAACAAATCAACTGAATTCAGATACCTATTCTATCAAAGTTGTCTAGTGAATTGAATTCTATCAAAGTTGTAAATGAAATTGTTCAAGTATGTTGCATATACACAGGAAATAATAACTCCCAGTATATGCATTCGGACTGCTTCCTGGTACAAAAATAAAGAAGATAGAAGACTTAAAGATCAACGAAACACTTAACAAAGAGTGTTTAAATCAGCTAATGCAAGAACATGATGACATGGAAATGATGCTAAAAGAAAAAATCTTGAAATTAAAGGAAAAAATAGAAAACAATTCAATAAGAATGAAGCTTAAAATAAAAAAAAAAATAATAATAAATGAATTAGGCACTATTTAGAAAATCTAGTACGGGACAAGCTTAAACAGGGTTAGTAGCCACATTTTATTAAAAAAAATAAGCACCTATAAACACTTTTCAAGCACATTTTAAGAAAAAAAAAAAAAAAAATAAGCACCTGTCTGATTACATTATACACAACTCCATAACCTTAAAAAGAAAAATTAGACTTGTAATTTAAAATATGAGAAATTCAGTATTTATTAAGAGAGAATGAGCATTACTCAACCATGGAAAACAATTACTTTTTTTTAAATTTTAAATAACAGCTCAATTTACAGAACTAGTTTACAATGAGAGGAAAAAAAAAAAAAAACCTCTGCAGAACTATCAGAGGACAGGAAATTGCTTCATGCTGTCATTATGTAACAGTAAAATCTTAACTAACCAACATACTCGGAAATTGACAAATATCTGAAAATTCCGGACAGTCGAGCAAGACTGGAAAAAGGAGAAGGGTGTAGATTGTAGTCATTCTTTAGATTTTTTAGCTAAATAATGCTTTTGACATTTTGATATCTGCATCGTATAAAAATACCCCAATGGAACTGCAAAACAGTCCACTTAACAAGCACAGTAAAACTCTTTTATCTCTGCAAATATCGCAATCCTTTTTGTTAATGAAATTGTGATTGAATTGCTATTGTGCAATAGGTGCGCCTTAATTCTTCCTCACGTGATATTACGCAATCGGAATCAACAGCTGCGGTATTCAGAGTATAAATAACTAAATAAAGGAAAACGCTCCTTTGCTTCCTCCAGTTTTCACCATCATGCGCCCATTTATCATTGAGCAGGACACATTGCACGATATCCCTGCTATACTCATATTGATTGATTAAGGTTACCAATCTGGGATGTTTTTCATTCTAATATTGAACAGACTGTGTTAAATTTCTGGAATAGGATCATCGCAGAACTTTTAGTCATATTTAATACAGATTGGAAAGTGACAAAAAAAAGTCCTTTACTTTGCTGCGAACTGTAACGCTTTTAACATTCGAGATTTTGCGGAGAAAAGGGAGAACCCCTCTCCCAACTTCCGTACTGTAAAATGCATTGGCAAAAAAAAAAAAAAAAAGAGAGAGAGAGAGAGAGAGAGAAATTATTTTGACTATTCAATTACTTTATTTATGCCATTCCAAATATTATATTTTACAAAACTAGGTACTTACGTATTAATGCCACTGCAGCAGAAGTTGTACTGAAGCGCCAATAAAGAGCAATCCTGTTGTTTGCACGCAGTTAATTATCTTTTGGATTCCCTTTTGCCTTGTTATTTGCTGATTTTTGACACCAGTTTTTAATGCTATGAAAATACGTCTTTGGGATAGCACAGAAAAAGATGCAATTTTATTTTTTCAGGAGTGAAATATTTTACCCCCCCCCCAAAAAAAAAAACCCGAAAACGTACCAATTCGCATGATCTGAAACTTTATTTTGGTAAACGCACGTTTTGAAATGTAATTTAAGACAGTGTGATCAGCAAGTGGGACTTAGAAAAGACAACTGGTTTGAAGGAAGCAGAATTTCATTTTGTTCAGCTTTGAGATTCATATACTGCTGGTGCGAGGAGTTGACGTCGATTAAATTTTGTGAAAAGCAACTTGATTTATCGGATAAAACTGTTATAGATTGGAACAATTACATGCATGAATTACATGTCTTGGAGAATAAACCAAACAAGAAAGTAGGTGGACCAGATTGCGTTGTGGAAATTGATGAAAGTTTGTTTACTAAGCGTAAAAATAATTGGGGTTGAGTATTACCCGAACAGTGGGTGTTTGGTGGTAATGTAGAGAAACAAAAGATCCGTTTACTGTCAATGTTCCTAATAGAACTGGCTCTATGCTTCTTAATAAAATTACTGAAAACACTGCAGATGGTAGCACAATTTATTCTGACAGTTGGAAAGGTTACCAAACAAATAGAATAGAAAAAGAAGGATTCCTACATGCTAAAGTTAATCATAAATACAATTTTATTGATCCTGATACAGGAGTTCATACACAAACAGTTGAGAGAATGTGGTGCACTGCTAAATGGATGAACAAGATACATAGGAGGACAGCGAGACATCATTTAGAAGCTTATTTATCAGAGTTCATATGGTGACAGCATCAGGTCAAAGAAAATAGAGACTGTTTTGAATCTATGTTAAACTCTATATCGGCCCATTTTCCACCAAAATCCAATTTACTTTGATTTTAAATAAAGTGTTTTAATTTATGATTTGTCACAAAAATTTTAGATGTAGATTGGCAGCACTTAAAAAACGCCAAACCTGCAGCTGCAGTGGTGTTAATACGCAAGTACCGAAAAGATTATTTTTGTTAAAACACACTTACCTATTTTTGAAGTTTATACTTCAGCAGTTATTGCAGATATATTATTATAAATATTCATACACATGCTCCTAATATAAGCATAACAATCATAATAAACGCAAGTACGACCTGACCCCGCAGAATGAGAATGTAAATTATTAAAATCTTGATAGAAATTCAAACATGTGTAGTATTGGGTTGGGGGAAAAGAATACGGAATGTACCGGAATTTTCTACTGCTTTCGCAATTCTTTGACTAATAGAATGACGTGCACCAGTCTGTGCTTGCGCACACCAAAGGTTATGTTAATGCAGAGAAAGGGGCAAAAAGCTATTTCCGGGAGTATAATTCACCATCTCATGTTCCATATAAGGAAGAAAAGTTGTTTATTTAGTTTTGGCTTTGGTACGGGCAAAAAATTAGTGTTTGTTAAAAAAAAATAAATAAATAAAACACTAAAAGCAAAAAATAATAAGGGCTTTTATATTTTATTTTCAAATATAAGGACTTATAAGCACTTATACGGACTGCTACGAACTCTGTAAAAACTGAGACTAAAATTTTAAGGTCCTTATAAAGTCACAAATGTTAAACTTAACAATGAATATGATGTTGAGAAAATCTGATGCCATGAAGGACAAAATAAGACAGCCGTTAGAGTTAAACACATGAAACCATGGTGAAGTGATTTGCAACATTTTACATATTGTGAAAGAACTAGATATCTGGTTGTAATAAAAATTTTCTGCCAAAAAGCGTTCTTAATAAATTAAGGGGAGGAACACGAAAGCTGTACTGGCACCAAATCTATGACTTTCTGCCAAAACTTTGGTAGTTTTTCAGAGCCTTCAGCCCAGAAACTTGGTAGCCACGAATCCAAAAACAGATCAACCTCATTTCTGACATCCTGTGGATGTCCAGGATGGAAGATAGCACTAGCAAGATGTAGCTGCAGGTATACAAAAAGGTAGAAGTCCAAAGATATGATGTTGGGGCTATATCATAGGTTTGGCAAAAGATCCCATTCGAGTCTGTACTAGTCCAGCCAGTGGTCTTGCAATATCTCAATGGAACATTACCTTTTTGCACCGGAACTCCGCTCGACATTTCCCCTTGATAGCAACATCAGCATGGACTAGCACCCCATTGTACATCTTACTGTCGAGGATTTTACTTTCTCCCAGATAATCTTTGTGGATAATACCACAGTAATCCCACCAGATATAAAGCATTATCTTTTTGTTAATGAAATTGTGATTGAATTTGTACGTCAAGTTTATGTACAGCACAACTTGCACGTCAAGTTTATGCACAGCACAACTGATGGGCATGACACAAGTCTAACTCCTTAACAAGCTCTCGAGTGGTTGCATACTGATCTTCTTCCACAAGTTCTCGCAAGCAGCCTTCATCAATGTCAGGAGGCCCGCCAGAGCACTCTGCTTCTTGAATGTAATAGCCCTTGTTTTTGAACTTTCGGAACCAAACCTTCACAGTGTTATGTGATACAATATTAGTACCTAAAGCTGTACAGATGATTTGGTGACATTCTGTAGCTGACTTTTTACAACAAAATCGGAAGTAAATGATGGTTCTAATCTGATACAGGGTTGCCACTCAAACAGGAGAATGAAATTCCCTGACTTTTCCAGGTGTGTTTTAAGAAAATTCCAGTCTATCCGCATAATGCACGTTGGCTGTGCTAAGAGGTAAATTAATTATGGTATTACTCGAAAACACAAGTAATCCCCAAAGCATTACTTTTATAACTATACTAGGAGTTGTTTTCTCCACTGAAGATTGAGATTAGAATTTGCCCAATCTCGATTAAAAAATGTCTTTTTTCAGAAACATTTTGCAGCTAAACAAAAGAAAGAAATCTATTTAATGATATTTTTAAATAAATTCAGGTATATTATATACAGAAGCAAAAAATATGTCCATTAAAACTCGCGATGGTATGTCATACTGCTAGAATTAATTTCAGGATTATGACAGAGAAAATATTCTGAAATTTAAAAGCATTATTTATGAATAATACATAAATTTAGGGGGAAGAAGCAACATTAAATGATATGAATAACATAAAAATAAAGATAATTACTTTAAAATTGAATTAGAAAATCAACGATATTTTAGCAATTTAGTTATATTAAATTATTATTAAATGGTTAGCTTAGATGACTCATTATTATTTTTTATATTACTGCAAAATGAAAATTAGGCATTTATTAAAAAGAAAAAGAAAAAAAAAAAAAGGTTTAAAAGATTTTGCGGTAAAATCCTAGTATACAGTAAGGTCTTGACACAATTTTGAGAACTGTCACCAAGACCAAAATGACACATTTACTGCTTATCATAATGTCACAAAATCCCGTGTGTACCATACATGGAGATTATTCTAACCAAAGAACGTCTATGTAAAGAAGAAAAGGTTCCATAGACGTAATGCTATTAAACCCAACGACTTCATATAACAGTATATATCTCGTTGATTATGCCGCTGGAAAGCGGAGGGAAAATTTGCAAAGGGATTTGGCGACAGAACCTGGCGGCCAGAATTTCCCTCTCCATACAAGAAATATAAGTAAAAATCTGCAAATATTTTTCAGTAGTCTTAAAACCCATTCTCCAATTCTTTTGTCAAAATGGTAGTCAATAATAAATACTTCAATATTTATCAAATAAAATTTTTCATGTCAAAATGAATGAAGATGCTATTCTTAATGTGAGACTAAAGCAATTGCAATTTAATTTTCGAAGTTGCTAACATTTGAATTAAGATTTTTTAATTGCTTTCGTCCTTTGACATTCCGTTAATTAAAGCAAGTAACAGCAGCAATCTACCAGCTAAAAATCAGACCACTAGTTCTCATTTTCAATGACACATGCATTCAAACTTCATTTATATATATATATATATATATATATATATATACAATCAAGTCTTTAACCAGATTCGTCGGGACTTTGGCAATTCTGGATTATCAGTTTTTCTGGATTATAGATCATCAATTTAAATCTGGTAAGATGGCATGCAGAAATTATAAAATTAAAAATATGAAACCGTAATTTATGAAATAAAGAGCAATTATGATCTAAATGGCATCAAAATTTACCAAAAAAAAAAGCTTAATATTTATTTATTTACTGTATCAAACATTTCTTTCAACGTGTGCATGCGTAAAGCATACATTACGCATAGTCGAAATTAGAAAACTGCAACCAGAAAATTATTTGATGTGTATTCGTGATATTTATAATGACGAGGAATTTGATTTAAATCATATCAAACACGGAGTACATCTAGGTGAAATACTACATTTAGTAAGGAATTATAAGCCGAATAAAATAAAAACATCTGCTCTGAAGATGAGGATAGTGCTGACTGATCAACTTCCAGTTCATTGCGCGCCACGTCGCCCCCTCCCCTCAGAGCAGCGTGAAATTGATAAACATATTTCGGAATGATTAGAGAATCAAAGGATAAGCCTTTATCCATTTTTTGCAGCAATTCCACTTTTTGTTTGATGGACATCGAAACATGCTTTTGCTTTGTAGATCCTTTGGCAGTTCCAGAATCGGAAATTATTTTTGACATAATTGAAAGTTCAAGCTTACTTTTATAAAATTGCTCTAACAGTCTGCAGAAAATAATAAGCCGGATCCAATTCGAAGATTAATGAACAACACAATCTGCAACGTTAACTGAAATAGATAATTAGATAATTTTAGCTTAGCTTATACCGTCCGTTATACATTAAACACGCATGCGTAAAGGTTTTATGCGCATGCATGCGTTTACACATGCGCAGAAAGTTTGTAGCTTTGAGGTCCGGATTATAGATCATGCTGGATTACGGACATCCGGATTAATGCGTCCGGATTTGACTGTATATATATAAGATGCAAACTACTACATGCAAGCTACTACATACGTTCCATTTGTTAGCTGACAAGCTACCAGTAAAACTATAAGACCTGTGGTACCATTCTTTAAATTCTTCCCACTTAAAAAGCAACTGGGGAAAGGAGAACAAAACCCAGGCAACCAAATCCGCTTGGTTATGATTTATTATGCCACAATTAGTTTAGTCAGGCACCAACGTAAAGTACCGATTTCAAAGCCAGGAATGTGATAAATCAATGATCCCTCTTTCAAATTTTAACCATGGGTTTTTTTATTGCTAGCAGGACATCTTGTTTAATACATCGTAAGGTGTAATAAACAGTGGGTAAGGCAAAAATTCCTTATACAAATGTTAAGACTCAGCAAAGGTATCAAAATTAATTATTTGTATATAGATCTTGATAAATAAGCAACTTACATGAACAGCATCGTTGCTAGATGAAACTAAGGAAAAAGGAGCTGTAGGCCTGGCAACGCCAAGTCTTACTGGTGCAATAAGAGCATCAGCAGTTTCACAAAGTTCTTCCACAGCTATTGTGATGAGAGCTTGAAACACTCTTCTACACTTAGTCAAAGGTTGATTGGCAGTACTAATACTAAAAAAAAAAAAAAAAAAAAAAAAAAAAAAAAAAAAAAAAAAAATTTTTTTTTTTTTTTAAATGACATACTTTATTCCATGTATGTATATACACATATATGTAAATAGCACACACATATGTCAACAATGTATCTTTTTACCTTGCATTATCTACAGTGGATTGACAAAAATATGGAAACACCTTGTGAAATGCATGTTTGAAAAGAAAGATTGATTTTAATGAAATATGTAGGTGGGGCTGGCGTTTTTGACTACTGATGCCACCTACACAACTTCGTAAATGTGCTAAACAGTTCAGTTGTTGTCGGAGTACTGTTATGTGAGGTTGTCATTGCATTATGTCAGAGTTAACAGACTTCGAACGTGGGCAAATTGTTGGAGCACGTATGGTAGGTGCTTCCGTAAGCAAGGTAGCCGAGGTGTTTAGTGTTTCAAGAGGTACTGTATCGAAGATTTATTCCGCATATTTGAAAAGCGAAAAAACATCATCTGCTAAATCACAACACAAACGAAAGTGTGTCCTGAGTGATCGTGACAGACGATCATTAAGGGCAATTGTGACGAAAAATAAGAAGACCACAGGTGCAAAAGTTACTGTAAAATGAATGTTGTGTTACCGAACCCTGTGAGTACCAAAACAATTAGAAGGGAGCTTCATAAACGGGGAATTGCTGGCCGTGCTGCAATTGAGAAGCCACTCATCAGTGATGCTAATGCCCGTAACAGGAAAAGGTGGTGTTTAAGTCATAAAGCCTGGACTATAGAGCAGTGGAAGCGAGTAATATGGTCCGACGAGTCTTCTTTCACATTTGTTTCCACTTCTGGCCGAGTTTACGTCTGGAGAACGCCATCTCAAGCCTATAATACAGACTGCTTGTTGCCAAGAGTGAAACATGGCGGGGGTTCTGTTATAGTTTGGGCAGCCATATCGTGGTTCTCTGCTAGCCCCATAATAACTGTGTCAGGGCACATGACTGCCAAGACTTATGTAAACATTTTGGCCGATCAAGTTCATCCCATGGTACAAACTTTGTTCCCCGATGGTGATGGTGTCTTCCAAGACGACAAAGCCCCTGTTCACACTGCTCACATTGTCCAGGACTGGTTTTCTGAGCACGACGATGAGTTGTCCCATCTCCCCTGGCCACCACAGTCACCAGACCTGAATATCATCGAACCTTTGTGGTCTACATTGGAACGGAAAGTGCGTTCTCGTTATCCACCGCCAACATCATTATCTGAACTTGCCACCGTTTTGCAGGAAGAATGGTATAATATTCCCTTGGCAAACACACAGGAACTGTATTTATCCATTCCAAGAAGACTGCAAGCTGTTTTGGATGCCAACGGGTTTCTTACACCATATTAAGCAAAGAAACATGTTTTTTAAAGGTGTTTCCATATTTTTGTCCAACCCCTGTACTTTTCAACACATTTTATTTATTATATTTTCAAATTTATATTACGTCATTTAAATCAGAAATTCACATTTAAAAAAATAATTTATTGTAACTTTCATTATTACTATTTAATGTAACTTTCATTACTACATTACCGTAACCAGTAACAAAAAATAACAGTTATGCAGTTTATCAGATATTTCAAAGAAATCACAAATCGATTTTTTTTTTTTCAGGAATTATATAAATTAAAAAAAAAGCAGTTTCAAGTTTTGAAAAACATCAACAAATTTTTAAAACACATCAAACCATTTATTAGAAAGTTAAATAAAATTTTACAACTGCAAAATAATAATTTTTAAGTCATAGTAAAATGTAATTTTTTTTCCAAGAAGTTTATTCTTACTTTTTCTTTTTTGAAGTACTGGGTGCCATTTCTACATTTAATACCACAAAGATCCGAGCAACTGATCGAACAAAGCGTCTAGCAACCAATGTAGCTTCTCCATTTCGCCCTTCTTTTGTTTCATTTTGGATTTCAAGAATGAGAGTATTCAACAGGGTATCCAGCATCTACAACATTACAAAAGAAAATTTAATATTATTCGTATAGAACATATTTATCTCAATTTTCCTTGATTACACTATAAGAATATTCTCTATGAGAATTTCCGCATATGTGCATATGTTACCACAGAAGCAAGTTCTCAACCTTTTTTGCTCTGTGAATTCCTTTCATCACTGCTAATATCAACCCCCTCCCCTTTCCAAACTTGAAAAATGCATACATACATTTATCTAGATGTAGATTATTTTCTAGTGTGTGTTTTACAAAATGACACATAAGAAAAGATAGAAAATGTTGATAAATACCGAAACTTGAATGCAAATAGTTTTTCACTAAATGCAAACAGTTAAATAAAATGCTGACCGAATTTTCACCCTGAAACTACAAAATTCCTCTTTAAGGAAGAATTCCTACTGGTTGAGAACCACTGTATTAAAGCATAATTCTGTTACTTCATAAAACATCTAGTTATTTTCATGAAATAATGGATCAAGCCAGTTAACCCCTTAAGGCACACATTAATTTCTAATTTTCGGTCAAAAAATCACCTATTTTTTTTCTTGCATAATCATATTCTTTAGTGCATTTTAAGAAACAACAGCCAGGGTTAGCTTCAAATTGAAATCTCGGTGGTGCAATGTTTGGTTGATTTATACTAATTTGATACCAATTCCTTGCTATATCCAAAATCTCGTTGTCATTATCTTCCGATTCACTTCCATCACTCAAGAAATCATCACTCTCATCGCTGAAACTGTCTGATAAATTGGCATATTCAAAATTGTCATCGTCAGAGTCACTCATTATCAGATAACTTTTTTTAAATTACAAAAACACTTAGTAATATAATTTGCAGTTAACTGCTTACTTTTATTATATTTACGTAATAAAAATGGATATATTACCTTTTCCACACCAAACGACTACTTTATAGCAAAGAATTCCTAGCAAACTTATAGCTAATCATCAAAATGCGCCACGTGGTTTACACAAGAAAAATGCTGAATAGTGGTGCCATCTATGTCAAACAAGTTTAATTATAATCTAGCCTATTTATTTTTACTGGAACGGATCTCAGACAAGCATTAGAAATAAAATAACGCGAGATACAAGGATGCCCGTGTGAGACACGAGCATGTGCAAATTTGCCGGAAACTTTCGCCCGTGTGAGACACGGGCAAATGCGTTAAGGGGTTAAAGTGTGTAATGAATCAACAATCCTTCAATTTAAACTTATTTCAGTGAATAACTAGCAATTTTATAAATTAACTAGTAACTGACATTTAAAGTGTAAATTAAAAATTTTAATGAATTATACAGTATACAAAATATTACAAAAAATAGTCAAATCATTTGTTACAACAGAGATTATGAAAATGACCCTTGAAATTGCATAAAACATTAAAAGAAATACATTTCTTGTTGATGGACTGCATTTTACATGAACATTTTTTAAAGCCCTGACCATTACCTAAAGTAGTAGCAACTGACCAGAACAATTTCTCTATAACCAGTACTTCTTACTCTTAATTAGTTTTTGTTCACAAGAGCTGTAAAGTTATTTTATTGGACCAATTCTTGTTCCCAACAGAAAAATCCCTTATTCAGTTATTTTCATGATAAAATACACCTGGCATCACCAACTTCATATACTGAGTTATAGACTGTAGGCCCTAAAGCAGCTTCAGAATGAAGTTGATCTGGCATTAATTTCATCCTCTTAGCTTGGATTTCCAAACATTCTTCAGATTTTTATCTTTTAGTGCAAGTATTTAGTTCATTAAACAATTAGCAAATCCTCTGTACAACGTTTTGTTTACAATATTTTAGTTCAAAAGTTTAATTAAAATCACCCTGTATCACAATATAATAGGTTATGTTACCAAGCATGGTGAAACTCTATAGTTTAAATTGTTCTTTAGTGAAATAATTTGTTTAAAATGTTAACTGAATAAAAATAATTTGTGAAATAATTTGTTTAAAATGTTGTTATACACTTTAACTAATCTGACACTTCTTTTGTGAAATAACTAGGTAATTCTGTGAAATAATAGATTTCGTGCTTTAAAGGTCTTCTATACACTCACTGCCATGAAAATCTGAACACTATGGAAGAATTATCAAAATTGAACGAAATTTTATACATATGAGTACAACATTGATATATATAAGTGATTGTAAAATCAAAGCAAATAGATCATTTATTACAATAAAAACTATGGTACTTTTTGATTTCATGTTTTCAATGCTTTCACAACAGATATTTGATTTGGGTATACAGAGCAAAGACTACCTCTTTTGATGGCTACAGGGAAGTTAGCAACACAAAGTATTGTACCTATTGCAAAAACAATTTTCCTGTAATACAACATTAGTACCTCTAAAACATAAAATAACTGGGCAAATAATGTCTCCCCTTTTCCCTACAAAATTTGTGTTTTGCATTTTTAGTATTCATATACATCATGTTTTAAATTTAGCTGTAAATAAATGCAGCAAGGAATATATTATAATTCATAATTAAGGCAGCCACAAAATTTGTTTAAAATTATTTGTGTTAGTTTAATTGCTTTCTAAGATATAAAATGCTATCCATTTAATTGACTAATGTTTCTTAAGAAAAAGTTAAACAGAGAAAAATATTACCTCAGCACTGCATTTTGTTAATAAACAATGAGTGAATTTATCCAGAAGAGCTGTACCATTCTGAAGACCAAGATATGCCTGTTCATCATATACGAAACAGTAATTTGACTTTAAAGCTGAAATATCTTCCCCTTTCCAACCAGCTAATATAGTAAACTTTACTGCATTCCAATCCTTTAACAATCGTTCTAAAGCCCGTCGGGAAAATCTTGGTGGTTCTAAATCATGTTCTGGCATATCTGTTTCAGCTAAAAAATATAATCAAGCTCAAACAGTTTTACAATAAAAAAATAACAGCAACATACAAAACATTAAGTTTAAAAATTACTTACGAATTTCAGAGGCTGGAGTTTTACGTGGTGCAGATGATCTTGGACGAGAAGGTCTGTACTGCTTGTGCTCAATGGCCTGACGTCCCACTGTTTGTACAAGGAAAAGTAGAATACTTTCTCCCCTTTAATAGCAAAAAAAATAAATAAATAAATAAAAATTAAAAAAATAAAGCTTATTGGCTTTTTTCTAAAATATTAATCTTTACATTTGCTAGACAGCTGCTTAAAAGCAAAAGCCATGTATGGACTTTTTAATTAATTTTTTATTAAATAAAATTGCTGTTATAATTATTATGCAATCTTTTATTAAAGTAATTAGGGACAATGTAAAAAGGACAAAATCATACTTAAAAAATATATCATGATGATACACACAGTTAAATTACATGAAAATTTATCCAGCAATGTATTTGAATTCAGAATCTTAAGCAGACAAGAGAAAACTTGGCAGATCATTGCATTAACATTCACAACATTAAATTTCATTTAATAAAAAAGTCTTTATGTTTTACTTCAATTTGTATTTTCAATAAGGTAATATTTAATTAAGTTCACTTTTAGAACCAAAGGTGTAATAATCTTATGAATCTTGAAGGATGTAACAATCTACATATTTACTCATTTCAATCTGAATTTTAAACAGTAATTTTTGGTCTCTGTAAATTTAAGGAAAGTCATCTATCACAGTCACTCAAAATCAAAAGCAAAATAAACTAATGCAAATATAAAAACAGGAAGATGAAATTTTGCATCATGAAATACTTTATTAAATTAATAAGTAAAATAAAAATAATTACCGGCTATTTGGATAACACACTAGATCAGTATCCTCAATCAGTTTGCTTAAAAGCTGATATCTAGATGGCTGATGACCAGAAATAAGTGCTTTACATTTACATTTTTCCCAACAATCACAATAAGCAGTGGGAGAAGTTTTCTTCAGTTTGCAATCATGTCCTTTATGGCAAACACGTGCACACTCAGTACAGCAACACAGCGAGCCCGTAAGACCACAGGTACGACACTCAAATATGTCCTAGAATTAAATTTTAGACAATCAAATATCAGAAAGTTATTCAAGATTAAAATACAGAATTCTGAAGTTTTAAAAGTACTTGATTTATATGTTCCGCTCCTGTCCATGTGAAACTGCATGTATCATTATAGCAAAGAACATGCAAAGGTGAATCATCTGGCAAAGCTCCACGGGGATAAATCATGGGCTGCATGAATTTCTGTTTTTCTTCGGTATCTCTTGCTGCTTCTTGAGCTAATCGCAAGAATGTATCCATTAATAGTAGAGCAGCCTGATAAGCTCGTCCTGATACAGCTGACATAAATGGTGTACACCCTTGGGCATCTCTGGGCAAATTAAAAACATAATTAAGAAATTTATTTCAGTAAAAAATACAAAAGCAAAAGCGTGGGGGGGGGAATACATTACTTTGAAAACTACAATAACATGAAAAATTTGCCTTCAATACTATTTATAGTTACCATTAACGCTATATAAGCAGATAACATCATTTCCCCCTCATTCCCCTCTTCCCGGTTAAAATTTTCTGATACCACAAACCAGATTCCCAACCCTTTTCTTGCATCAACCCCTTTTAAAAGAACTTTTTTTTTCCATCAACCTCCATGCATTTTTCTCTCTTTATACAGCATACAACATAATCATAATAGAAATAACTGCACATAAATAATTTGAAGGTAACAGATTAAGAATATGAACAAACGTTTTTATTATTTAAAAAATAAAAAAAAAAAAAAAAAAAAAGAGGTTTATTTTTATGTTTACTTAACTTTATAAAGAAGTTTTCAAAAACAAAATCACAATTTCTAATTGCACAAAAGTTCAATTTTAATTTATGTGATGACGTTGCTTGATCATACTGGTATAATTTTTTTTTTAATATTTGGTACAAAACTGCTTAATCCTTGTTAAAAAATATTCAACCTTCTTATTTCCCATAGTAAATCACTGACTTGATTAAAGGCAGCTTCCACTACATTAGGCAACAAAAGAGCCAATAATACTGGTTCGGTAATAACTTTTTATTTGGGGATATTTTTCATGGATGACTTTAAAATTCCAAACTTAGCACTCTCGTGTATTTGAACAAGACTTGCACTAAACATACTCCTTCAATGCAGTCAACTCTTTCTGTGTTATAATATTAATTACTTTGTTATAACATCAAGATCAAATATACTGTAACTCATTAGTTCTATTAGCCATGTTGGCACATTCAAATTTTCAATGTCTTGAAAAGCAAACATTAAAATCTTCTTTTAAACTTTACAAATCAACACAAGTAGGACATTTTTTGAATTTTATTAATTGTGTTGCCTTAAGGTTATCAGCTTCAACGAAAAATTCAATTATGCATACCCCACGGTAAAACTTGTCAGCAGTCAACACATAAACAACATTTTAACAACCTTAAAAACGTGCTTCCAAGGCATATTTTTAATTAACTGGTTGTCAATTTTTAATTAGTCATTAAATATAATTAATTTTATTATATTCAACTTAAATACCATGAATATTAAAAATTGAATAATTAAAAATACTTGTAAATTAAATTACGTGCATATTAATTAAAAATTTTCATTTTTAATTAATGTGCACATAATTTACAAGTATGAATTAAAAACATAATTTACAAGTAAGGAGGTGGAAGTGTTTTTTATGGATCTTTCTTGCATTTTTAATTTTGTTAAATATTTGCTATTTTTATGTAATTTTAGTGTGGCAACATTTTTGAAAGAAGCTGTTGTGTTTTGTGTATTAGCTTCGCAAAAAATTAGCTGCCATTAACTGGACTGTGCAATTTGCGAGGGGGAGATTGTCAGAGAGCCCCTTAATACATTTTGTTAGATAAGAAAAAAAGTTTCAAAGCTAATAAACTTCAAATTATTTACCGCGCTGTAAGAAGATCCCTTAAAAATGGTTTCAGAACTGGAGAATCACATAAACTCCAAAGAATGTTCAAAGCAGCATTTTTCCTTTCTGAAGGTTCTGTTGATGTGCTTAAGCTTCCTAAAGGTGACATGGAACCTACAAAAGTAAACAATTACTGTTACAAATGCACTAGAAACATGCACAGAAGTACATCAAGGACCATACCTTTCTTTTCACTTAAGAGTATAAAATCAGATAATATATTAAAACAGAACAAAATTATATGGTGACATTTTTTGATATTGTATTTCACTTTGTGATTTAAAAAAAATATATATCATCAAAGACTGCATCTATTCTTAGAATCACGGAGTTCTGTTTCCCAAACAACATTAGTAAATGGCTGGCGTAATGAATGGCCAACTTCTATATATATCGAAACTGAGAGCGATGGCAGTGAATTTTCTGGTTTTAGGGTCAGTGCAGCAAAGGTTAAAGCAACAGAATTTTTTCTGTATTCGAAAGAAAGAACAAATGACTAGGCTTTACACAGAGAGTATATTGTTAAATAGATGATACGTCCAGATGAGCCAGCACTGGCATATCAGAAGAACAATGACAAAATTATTGGCTCTGTTTTGAACTCGAACAGTAAGTAAACAATTCAGGCACAGACACAGATAGTGAATTTGACAGGAGTGACTTCTCTTAATGAAGATTTGGAACATGGTGAAAAATACCTAAAATTTTTAGAACAAGCAGTGTCATAGAGTCAGAGATTATGACTCTACATGATTAAGAAAAAATTATTCTGGAGCAACCCTAAAGTTTTAAAGCAAACCTCTATCCAGAAAAATGAAAAATGTCAAATAAAAAAAGAAAATTTTATGCTTTATTAATGTCCCTTATTTTCTTAAATCTTTATTGTATATGTCCTTAAGGTTTTTAAATATCTCTATAATCACTAATATAAATGAGTGCTAGAATACAATAAATAACTGTACCTAATACATATAATAATAATTTAATGCATATAATAAATTAATGTAATATAATGTATATAATAATTTAATCAAATTTATGTAATAAGCCTTATTTATTTTGCAGCTTTAGTCTAAATATTATGCTTTATCTTTTCTGTCCTGATAGCTGCCAAATCCTAAAACGTGTGCAATCGCTGGTCCCAAGCATTGCAAATTTCTGGTCTTCTACTGTATTTACAATGTAAGAATATTTTGCAGATTCAAATAACAGAATAGTAAACATACAATTTTCTTTGGTTTTTGAAAGATACTAGAATAACTAACTATATAATAAAAAATACAAAACATTTATGCATATTTTAAATCTTAATTTTTTTCAGATATTTTAAGATCTAATTTATATGTATATTTCCTTTTCTTAGCTACTCTTTTAAGTTCATATCCTTTCATATCAAATCAATGTTACTGCTGGTCTCTGCTTCATCTGCTAAAAGCAATGTACTTCATTAATATCTTCAATATCCCTTTGAAGAAAATTTTACTTCTGCTTCATATAAACAATTTCTTCCTCAAAAATCTTTCTTTGCTTTTTGAATTTTCAGATTTAGTTTAAGATTTTTGTTAAATACTGCATGTATTTAGATCTTGCAGAAGCTCCTGCTGATCTCATTTCTTTATTAATTTCGATATTACGAATACCTCCAGAAAATTATACATAATCAAATATTGTGCGTCAAGAAATGTGCGATGAGTCACTTAAATTTTCAATTTCAATTGCTTTATTTACAGAGAAGCCCCTTTCAACAGAAGCCTGTCCATATGCCAAGATAAGAATCATTTTCACTATTTTCCGTATATTTGAATAGTGAAAAGTCATGAGATAAGAAGTGGGAAATGTGTCAAGAGAAAGATTTGGGAGATCAAAAGTAAAAAACTTATGTAATTTTTTTTAACTACTTTGTCTACTAACTCTCTAAACTGCAGCAGAATTTCATCACAATCATCTTGTAAAACACGCTTATTCCGTGTTAATAATGTTTGAACTATTTTCATTTTGTTCTGGGCTTTTCTAGACTTTAAGCCATTAATCATTTGATGATCCACCATCTGAATGGCACTCTTCCATTCAGATTGTAGCCACCCTTTAATCCAAGAGATATTAATAATGTCGAGTAGTCTTCGTTTTCTTTTATGGCCAAGATTTTTGAATAATTTTTCATGAAATCCATCAGTGTGTTAGGGAATTTGCTAAAATTGAAAATGGCCATTGCTAGAAGTAACTGAAATTCCTATAAGGAAAAGTGTTCAAGTTTGGGTGTCCGAGGTTGGAACTATGATATCGATAAGTCATGTTTTTGGCTTTTCTCAAAATCGGCCTATTCTCACGTGTAAAGTCAAACCTACTGTTAAATGATAACAGGGCTGCAAGACTATTGGCAGGTGTTTAGTCATCAGGAAAAGCTTTTTTATTTGCATCTGTTGTCGAGTTATATTTTTCAAACTGTTCCTTCTCTTCATTGATGTTCTTGACGATTGAGCTAACTATCCTAGCATCCAATGTACTGCACATTTCCTTTCACTTTGATCTTTTCAGAAGCTTTATACCCATCTGAAAAGATCATCAGTATATTCAACATGGAACAAAATGTCCTGTTTTTCTTGATCTTGGCATTAATTTTGTTAATCGCAGACATCATGCTTTCGTTTCGTTCCCCCTTTTGTTAGAAGTGTCAATTAGATGTTTTGTTTTTTTCCATAAAAGACTTAAGAAGCATTCTGTGCATAGTAAGGGCCATAGCATTTTACATTGCCTCTAGGAATACAAGTCTTAGCTTTGTTAAGGGCAATTTCCTTGAAATTCAGCCAGCTGTTATTGAAATTGTCAGTCAAGGGTTCTAAGGCTAGGGTGGTGTCTACAAAATCTCCGAATAAATCCCAGTCACCCTTTCATAGTTCCAAAATTTTTCTCAGATATAATGATCTCACTGTTTTTTCGTAAATTCCAGAAGAATCAACAGATGACCACTTCTAAAACTGTTTAGCAGAGACCATGAGCATTGAGAGAAAATGCCCGTACTGGCAATCATGATGTCAATAGCCTCAGAAGGTATTATAACTAAAGAAAGTGCAGGTATCGGCTCCTAAAAAAAGGCAAGTTTTCAATGAAGCAGGTTTCAAGAAACAGCGGAAAATAAGGTGTTACCAATGTGGAAAGGACGGACATATCCGACCTAACTGTCCATCGCTGGAAAAGAATAAGGCTAATCTGGTGAATAATCTAGGAACGGAGAGTTTAGGAAAATGTTTTGAGTCGTATTTCAAGAAAGCAGTAATTAATGGGATAGAGAGAGAATATCTGAGAGATACTGGAGCTGGTATAGGTCTGTGCAATAGTACTTGGATTAATACTAGTGACTTATTAGGGGAAACTGTATGGGTGAAACAGCCTTTGGACACAGAATGTAAATGTTTACCTTTGGCGAAAGTCACCATTGAAGGTGATTTTGGTGTGGTCACCACTAAGGCAGTGGTTACTCCGGTAGAATTAGATAAAGAGTATTATTTGTTAGGAAATACAACTGCACAAATGATAGAAGAAATTAGGGAATAACCAGTTCTCTTGAATGCTGTGGAAACTCGTAGTCAAGCACATGCATGCAGGAGTTTCGAGAGAACGAGCATAGAAGACTTAGATTCCAGATCGGAAGAGAAGAAAGAGATAGAAAGTGAAAGTGTTGTGAATAATGAGCTTTCGGAAGAAGGGAAGTTAACAAGTTATACAGAGGACTCTATTCAAATTCCAGTCATCAGTTCAGAAGAAAGGTCTATCCTTGCGGATGTTTCGTCAGCAGAATTCTTGGAAACACAAAAAAAACATGCGCTAGTTTAGCGGCCATCTGGAAGAAAGGAGAAAGTGAAAAAGATTTTACAATTGTAAATGAGAGACTACTCAGAACGGCAGGTTCTAAAAAGGGGGAAGATTAGCTTCAGCTGTGTGTGCCTCTGGTTTTTAGGAAAGGGATTTTGAAGTTATGACACGAGGAAACCTCTGGTCATTTGGGGGTAACAAAATCCAAGAACAGGTTTTGACACACTATTTCTGGCCAAATTGTTACCAGAAAATTGAAAAATTTGTGAGGAAATGTGATATTTGTCAGAATGTAGGTCACAATAGGGATAAAAAGAAAGCCCCAATGAAGGTTGTGCCTGTTATATGAGAGTGTAGCAGATTAAATATTGACGCAATAGGACATCTGATCCCTAGTTCACGTGAAAATACAGTCAAAAGTCTTTAATCCAGACGTCCATAATTCAGAATAATCTATAATCCGGACACTAGGGATCAGAGGTCCTACTGTTCATCAATATTTAATCTGCTACACTCTCAAATAACAGGCACAACTTTCATTGGGGCTTTCTTTTTATTACTATTGTGCGTTTACGCATGCGCAGAGGGGGGGAGGCGCACAATGAACTGTAAGTTGATCTTTCAGCACTATCCTTATCTTCAGGGCAGATGTTTTTATTTTATTTGGCTTATAATTCCTTACAAAATGTAGTATTTCATCTCGATGTACTCCGTCTTTGATATGATTTAAATCAAATTCCTTATAAATATCACGAATACACATCAAATAATTTTCTAATTTCAACTATGCGTAATGTATGCTTTACGCATGCGTGCGTTGAAAGAAATGTTTAATAAAGTAAACAATTTTTTTTTTTTTTTGTAAATTTTGATACCCTTTAGATCATAATTGCTCTTTATTTCATAAAATACGGTTTCATATTTTTAATTTTATAATTTCTGCATGCCATCTTACCAGATTTAAACTGATGATCTATAATCCGGAAAAACAGATAATCAGGAATCGCTGAAGTTCCGGCCACTCCGGATTAAAGACTTTTGACTGTACTTAATTACATCAATTTGTGTTGCTATCCAGATGCCATTCCTGTACAAAATTTAAGCTCTAAATGTTGGTATGCATATAGTGATGGACTGTCGCCAATAGCGCGATAAACTGTATGAACTGGAAACCCTGCAAAAGAGTTAACTGTGTAACTCTCTTATTCTTTACACTTACTTTTCTCACTCCTTCTGTATAGGACAGTGATATGATACTCTCTATAATATAAATTTTTTTTTCAATATGTATTTGGAATACTAACGAATTTTTATCTATTTTTCATGTATTAATAAAGAATGTGTTTTGTGATCTTACAATTTCCGTCTACACCTATTTTGGATTACAAGTTAATTAGGTAAACTATTTCTTTTGCAAAAGCTTTACAGTTTGAAGCTTGAAGAAGACGGAAATATGCAAACACATATAAATACATTACTGGAGTTAGTTGATAACATAAAAGAAGAACATAAAAGACGAACACGTTGCGGCACTTTTGCTTTGTACAATGCCTAGTTCTTACGATACGCTCGTTACGGCTCTTGACGGCAGAGCAGAATCGAAACTGAATCCAGAATTCTTGAAAGGGAAATTAATTGACGAATTTAACAAGAGAGCTGAAAATAATTCATCAGATTCAAAGGCATTTAAAGCCTCATTTCAAAACAAGCCAAAGAAAGAAAAGTTTTGCTCATATTGTCATAAAAATAACCATTTTAGTTCAGAGTGTTATCATCTAAAATCGAAACAAAAAAATGAACCGCGCCAACACTCAAAGAAAACATACGCGGATTCTAAAACACGCCAAGCAAAGAATGTCGGTAACCTCGCGATGAATCAACAACAAACAAAAATTTAAAACACCGGAAATCGGATCCAGATGTGACAGCGTCGCTCTGTCTATTAACTACACCATACATCAATCATCCGAGAGTTTTATTTTTGACAGCGGAGCAAGTAGCCACCTGGTAAATAATAAGAAATATTTCACGGAATGTAAACCCATAAATCTGTCAGATATTATAACTGCGAATGGGCAATGTATTAAATCAACGGCGATAGAACTGTCCGTTTCAAAACACTAAATGCTAAACAAAAAAATAACTGAAGTTCTTTTATCGGAAGTTTTATATGCTCCTGAATTAGAAACGAATTTAATCTCAATTAAGAAAATAACAGAAAAAGGACTTTCGGTTCTGTTTGAAGGAAATAAATGTATGATCGCGAAAGGAGATCAGATTATTCTAGAATGTCATGCAACTAATAATCTTTACCAAATTAAACCAATTGATAGGAATAATGAACCATCAGCTCGTGTAGCATTTCAGTGCAAAAATGAGAACTGTGTTCAACTTTGGCATAGACGCCTTGGCCACAGAAACGATGACGCAATCAAGCAACTTGTAAACAAAGAACTCGCTGAAGGAATTAAACTAGATAATTGTAAACATGATACAAAATGCATTCAGTGCATAAAATGTAAACTAACTGATTTTCTGTATCCCAAAGAATCGAAATTCAGAGCATCTAAACCGCTAGAACTCGTTCACATTGATGTTTTAGGACCAGTACAAACACTGTCTGTCAGTGGATACCTATACTTCGTAACTTTTATTGATGATTACAGCAGGTTCACAATGATTTACCTAATGAAAAAGAAAAATGAAGTAATTTCTAAACTAAAACAATTTATTGCTCTTACAAACAATAAATTCGGGAGAAAGGTAAAAACGCTAAGAAGTGATAACGGTGGTGAGTACACAAGTAAGGAACTTGAAGAATATCTTATAAAACATGGTATAAATCACCAGCTTACTGTAACGTATTGTCCAGCACAAAATGGAGTAAGTGAATGCAAAAATAGGTCTTTGATGGAGATGACAAGATGTCTTTTAGCTGACTCAGGTCAACCTCACAGATACTGGGCAGAAGCAGTGCTGACTGCAAATTATTTACAGAATCGTATGCCTACAAAACCAAATGCAAAAACTCCATACGAATTATGGAATAACAAGAAACCCAACCTCTCTCATCTGAGGACTTTCGGGTGCAAGGCATTTGCTTACATCCATAAATCTAAAAGAGGTAAATTGGATAATACTGCTATAGAAGGAATACTCGTCGGCTATGACAGCAGAAGTAAAGGCTACAGAATTTTAATTCCTGGAGACAAAATTATAATAAGTCGATCTGTACGATTTATTGAAGGCACTGAAACTAACGAGCCTGTAAGCATCTATTTAAACAAGGATGAAGAAAATCCTAAGGAAGAAAGCTCAGAACGGGAAGAAATAAAAATAGAAGAACCCAAAGAGGAAGAAATATCAGAACACAAAGAAGAATCTTTGGAAGTCAGAAGATCGAACAGACTCACAAAAGGTAAACCTCCTGATCGCTACGGATTCCATGCCAAATATCCAATCTCCTCCGAACCCAAAACTTAAAAGGAAATTCAAAGTTTGGAAGAAAATGAAAAAAGAAAATGGCTAACAGCTGTTCGAGAAGAAATTAATTCACTAGAAGAAAACAATACTTGGGAATTAGTTGATTTACCAAAAGGAAGAAAACCAATAGGATGCAAATGGTCTTTCAAGACAAAGCTCAATGCAGAAGGAAAAATTGAAAGATACAAAGCCAGATTAGTCGCAAAAGGATTTAGCCAGAAGTTTGGATCTGACTATGATGAAACCTTTGCTCCTGTAGTAAAATACACAACGTTACGAGCCTTCCTATGTGCAGCTTCGTATAAAAACATGTCTGTCAGACATATCGATGTCAAAACAGCTTTCCTTCATGGAGAACTAGAAGAAGAAATTTACATGACTCAACCCGAAGGATACTCAAAAGCTGGAAATGAAAATAAAGTTTACGAGCTGAAGAAATCCATATATGGTTTAAAACAAGCCGCTAGAGCTTGGAATCTGTAAATTGGAAAAATACTTTTAAACATGTCATTTAAACAAAGTAAAGCAGACCCATGCTTGTTTTTCAAAAACATCAATCGAAAATTCACGTATATAATATTACATGTAGATGATATGCTTGTAGGAAGTGAAAGAGAAGAAGATGTAATGGAAACAATCCAACAATTGAACGCTAAATTCGAAATCAAAAACCTAGGAGAAGTCACCTACTATCTCAGCATAAACATTGAAAGATTTAAAGATGGAACTTTTGCCATAAACCAAAAGAATAAAATCTAAGAAAATGTTCAAAAGTTTGGACTTCAGAACGAAAAACCAACATATACGACAATGGAAACAAACTACTGCAAACTAGAAGATGAAGATGACCTTCTAGAGGATAATACAGAATATAGACAAGCAGTAGGGGCATTATTGTATATTGCAACATTCAGCAGACCAGATATAGCATGTGCAGTCAATCTACTGAGTAGAAGAAACGAAAAACCTCGGAACACAGATTGGAATGCTGTCAAGAAAGTCATTCGATACTTGCATACAACTAAAGACTTTAAGTTGGTCTTTAACAGAATTGAAGAACCTATACTAACTGCATATTCGGATGCAGATTGGGCAAATGACAGAACAACAAGAAAATCCATTAGCGGATACACATTCAAACTAGGAATTAACTGCATTTCATGGAGCAGCAAATGTCAAAACTGCATTGCACTATCTTCAACTGAAGCAGAATATATTGCAGCAGCTAATACAGCGCAAGAAGCACAATGGCTTTTAAATTTGCTTAAAGATCTAGGACTAAAACAAAATCTGCCGATTACTCTCTATGAAGATAACAAATCGTGCATCAAACTATCACAAACAGAGAAAAATAGCTCCAGAACAAAGCATATAGACGTGAAATACCACTACTTGCGTGAACTTCAACAAAACGGGATCCTGTGCCTAGACTACTGCAGAAGCTCCAACATGATTGCGGATCTACTTACCAAACCACTAGGCAAGCCTGCGTTCGAGAAACTTCGAGAATCGCTGCAAATGGCAATCCTGCCCATCAAGTAGGGGTGTTGGTATGCATATAGTGATGGACTGT
The DNA here is from genome assembly GCF_044657685.1 of Stegodyphus dumicola. Taxonomy (NCBI): domain Eukaryota; kingdom Metazoa; phylum Arthropoda; class Arachnida; order Araneae; family Eresidae; genus Stegodyphus; species Stegodyphus dumicola. The sequence goes on along the minus strand of NC_140771.1, from coordinate 153,374,309 downwards.
CGCCAATAGCGCGATAAACTGTATGAACTGGAAACCCTGCAAAAGAGTTAACTGTGTAACTCTCTTATTCTTTACACTTACTTTTCTCACTCCTTCTGTATACGACAGTGATATGATACTCTCTATAATATAAATTCCTTTTTCAATATGTATTTGGAATACTAATGAACTTTTATCTCTTTTTCATGCATTAATAAAGAATGTGTTTTGTGATCTTACAATTTCTGTCTACACCTATTTTGGATTACAAGTTAATTAGGTATGATCTCGCTTGATGCTGCGCTGGATAGAAGGTAAGAAGGATCATTTTGCTCTCTATTTTTATTAATTTGTTGTGAAATTTCGAGGCTATAAAATGTTTTACAACACTAAAGGTGTGATTCAAGCCTTGATACAAATCTTTTCTAGATCAGGTTACCCTAAGGAAATTCAGTGTGATTTGGGTATATTGTTTACCAGTGAACTTATATCTGAGATTTTTAGTAAGTTTGGAATTAAAGTGCATCATTTCTTCTGTGTGTCACCCTCAAAGCAATTACGTTGAAAGGTTGTATTCCACCTTGAAAAGGGTATTGAACGCTTTGTGCTTGGAAAGCAGGAAGGAAAGACTGGGAAGAATGTTTGTCATGTGCTTTATTCGCCCTCAGAAATGTTAGCCATGAGAGCACAGGTTTTAGTGCCTGCGAGTTAGTACATGGAAAAAATTTAAGAATGCCCCAAACGATCGTGTTTGAAAACTGGCTAGAGGAAGAAAGTTCAGACCCCACTGTGGTTGAGTATGTTCTAGACTTGGTAACTTGGTAAACAGATTAAAGAAATGTCAGGAGCTAGCTGTAGAGAGGATGAAAGAGTGTCAGAGTAAAAGGAAACTCTGGTACGATCGCAACGATGTTACGAAAAGGTTTAAGGTCGAAGATCTCATGCTTGTTTTAGCCACGTCTAAACCACACAAAATGGCTATAAACTGGATAGGGCCATGTAAAGTAACTAGCATAATTTCCAAAACCAATTATATGGTAGAGATTCTGGGTAAGTGTAACAGTGACACCATGTATCATGTCAATTTGATGAAACCTTATCATCATTGCCCCGGATTGTGAATCTGGTGATGGAGGAGGTCATGGAAGATATCGAGGGAGAAGTTTATATTCCTTATCCCTCGGCTGATCGAATTCAGGTGGACTTTTGCAAAATAGTTGGAGATAGTAAGCTAGAAGAAGGAGCTTTGCCAGAGGACATAGGAAAACTCCAGTACGTTATAGGGAGTATGGAGAGGTGTTTTCGTCCGACCCCGGCTGTACGTCTTTTGTTGAAATGGATATTAAATTGCTGGATGAGACTCCGGTTAGAGTCAAGCCTTACCGAATGTCCTCGAGACAAACCAACATCTTAAAGGAGGAAATTAGGCAGTTGCTGGAATTAGGAAGTCAGGCAATCTCACTATGCATCGCCTATGATTTTAGTAGAGGTCTTAGGAAAAGATCCTCGCCCGTGTATAGACAGACTATAGAAAATTAAATTCAAGGACAATGACTGAATTTTTTCCTCTCCCCAATATAGAAGAGGTTGCAGAAAAGGTTATCGCAGCTCCATTTATCACCATAATGGATCTAACAAAAGGATACTTCCAGATACTGTTCACAGAATTATGCTGCATTTGCAACGCCTTTTGGATCTTTCATTCCGAAGAAAATGATGTTTGGGCTTTTAAATACACCTTTCCATTTTTGTAAATTGATCGCTCAAGTTTTAGGAGGGTTGGACAATTCTTTTCTACCGTATATTTACAACACTGCAGTCTTTTTGCCGACTTAAAACAGGTATATGAAGGATTTGGATGTGGTTTTAGGTCACCTTCAGGAGGCTAAATAGACTGTTAAGCCCTCGAAATGCAACGCCCAAGACCACGTGAAATTTCTGGGTCATGAAGTATGGTCTGGGAAAAGGTCACCTAGTGAGGCCAACATTTAAGCAATCCGAGATTTTCTGACCCCCACTACTATAACACAGATACGTAGCTACCTTTGTACTGTAGGTTACTATGCAAGGTACATAAAAGACTGCGTGCATATTGTGGTATAAAGGGCAAAAACAAAAAAGAAAAAGTGATTTGGACAAAAGAGTGCAACGAGACTTTCAATGAACTAAAGACCCAACTAGTAAAAAGTCCGGTTTTATTTGCACCAGATTATTCTAAAGAATTTACAGTGCAAACTGACGCCAGTTTATATAGCGCAGGTATTGTGTTGTCTCAAATTCAAGATGGGGAGGAACACCCTACACTGTATCTTAGCTAAAAGCTTTCTAAAGCGGAGAGAAATTATAGCATCATTGAAAGAGAACTAGCGGCCATTATTTATGGACTGAAGAAATTAAATCATTACTTAGACGGACAAAAATTCAAGATCCAGACAGATCATTATCCGTTGACATTTTTAAAGAAAATGATGGGATCAAATTCTCATTTGAGTCACTGCACATTATGTCTCCAGCAGTACAACTTTGAAATTGTTCATAGGCCAGGCAAATTACACAGTAATGCAGATGGCTTGAGTCATGCCTTAGTCTAGTGACTGAATATCACTAGTGGGATACAATGCAACTGAAAATTAGTGAAAATTGGAGAAAATTATTTTTGTAGCATTTTGGAATTATATTTTTGTAGATTCAAAATTGTTTGCATTATGTGTTTCATTTTCAAAATTGTTAGAATTAAATGTTTTATTTTAAGTATTAGCATTTTGTAAAATTTGAGGAATATACTTTGTATGAGGCAGACATTAGGAGTCGTTTAATTTATTTTTGTTGTATTCTTGCTTTTATGTTTATCTGTCTCAAGGTGAGGTTATTTAGAAATAAGTGCAGGGTAATGTAACTGGCTTCTCTATTATCACTTAAATGGTTACCACTTGTGTTTTGAAAGAAGCGAAAAGTATTTAGAATTTTCACTTCCATAGCCTAGAAAAATTCTTCTATGAGGGAAGGAGTTGTGAAAAGGTGGCATAAAGCTTCTCTGTCTAGGATGAGTTTTCAGATTGCAATAGTTTTTACAGGGTTGCCACTTAAAGAGGAGAATGAAATTCCCTGACTTTTCCAGATATGTTTTGAGAAATTCCAGTCTACCTGCATAGTGCATGTTGGCTGCCCTGAGAGGTAAATTATGGTACTTCTTGAAAACACAAAAATTTGCCAATTGCATATGACTATATACGTATATATAATCCTGAAAGCATTACTATTAAAGCTTTGCAGACATTTTGCAGCTACCGTAATTTAAAGAAGAAAGATCGCATCAGCGTAAACGCCGCACTCGAGAAAAATGGCAGGAAAAAATTTAAATTACACAAAAACGCCGCATCATCATAAACGCCGCAAAATTAAATTGTGCATAACATCGTCGTGGGCCGTATAGATGCAAAATCTCAACCTAAGTCCTGATATATTACATACCAGTTAAGAAAAATGCATGAAATGAAACCATAACTCAAAAATAAATTAAAGGTAAGAAATGTGGAAAATATATTTAGCTTCACATATATACTTGTATTTACCCACTAAAGAAATACATATTTTAAATACTCAGACTATATTATAAAAAATGTTGCAACAAAAAAATATTAACTTTGTACGAAAAAAGGAAATTTTAAATTTTACTTACAAAAGGAATTACAGCAAACTATACATCATATGAAGCCATCAAAATCTTATTCTTCACTATCTGAATTAAAAAGATTTAGTAAATCCTGATCTAAGTCTTACAGATACGTCACATTCATCATCTTGGTTTACAGTCTCTTTATCTAAGGATATAATTTCAGCTTCTTTGAACCCTGCTATTATTGACGATGTTTTTACCGATTTCCATGCACTTCCTACCCACTTTGCAACTTCTTCATAAGATGCTCTACGCATTTTATCGCTTTTGGTATACGTATGCAATCCTTCACTCATCCAACACTCCCACCGCTTTCGGACTTCAGCTTTGAAGGATTTATTACCTGATAAATCTAACTGTTGTAAGATTTTTGTCAAACCATCAGGAATTATTGCTTCGGTATTGCTTACACAATTTTTGACATCTGGTTTTCACTGACTCAAGTAAATGAGCACGCATGGAATCCATTATCAATAACCTTTTGGTTGGAAAAAAGATTCCATACGACACTGCCAAACTTTTTGTAGCCACTCATGCATGATTGTTTCGAACATCCAGCCATTCTCGTTTGCACAAATAATTACGTCATTAGGAAAATCTCCCTTCGGAATAGTCTTTCGTTTAAAAATGATCATCGGCTTTAGCTAGTCACCATTTGTGGCACATGCTAACACGCATATAAATGACGTTATTTCATGCCCCGTCACAAGCACAGGTACAATTTTTGCACCAGTTTCATCAACAGTTCTGTTTGCAGGAAGTCAAAAATCTAACGGCATTTCATCCATATTTATTATCTGTGACCGAAAAAGTTTTTTTTGTCAATAATATCTGTCACATATTTTAGAAAAGATGCCTTTTTATCCTGCCAGTCCACTGGTAATTGTTGCCCGACTGTTGTTCTAGTAGGCACAGAAATACTTTTTCTTTTCATAAATCTGCTACGCCTCTTTTGAAATCATTTATATTCAATCGTTTTGCTATAAATTTTGCTTGTTAGCGAATTTTTAGAGTCGAAATTGCCATTCCCTTTCCTCATTGATCCTTTTTCCAGTTTTCAATGTCGTCCTCTAGATTCGGCCACCTTACAGTACCACTTCTTTTGTTTCGTTTCTGTTGTGGCAGATTTTTAAGAAGTTCTTTTTCAGTCCTCCAATGTCGAATACATCTCTCGTCAACTTCAAACTCTCGAGCTGCTGCTCGATTTCCAATTTGCTCAGCACGTGAAATTACATTAAGCTTAAAACCAGCAGTATAGCTTCTGTGCCGTTTAGGTGACATTTTCAAAAATTTTCCACTCCCTTCTTACTTAAAAAATATCCAACAATACTTGTACCCAAACTGATGAGATCTGTATCTGGCAGAATGCCAAGAAAAATCGATTCATGCTGAAGGGGAAATATGTCAGAGTTCGTTACTGCGAGGCAGGTGGAGTCGTATCCGCCTTTGAAAAAAATTACAGAAAAGGCAAGGGTGGGGAGAGGATGGGTACTGGAAGATTTATCGAATGGCAGAGGAGAGAGACTATTCAAACTGATGAGATTGTTGATTTGAAAGGGGGAAGAATGTTATTGTTCTGAGATCTCGTTTAGGGTGAATAAGGCATGTAGATCTATTCAAGGGAAAGAATGTAAACAAAATAACGTTCGCAAAAAGCAAATGAGTGGTCTTTTGTGTTCGAACAGCACCAGTCTATGCACAATGATAAGGCCATCCAAACTATGTACAATGACCATCATAGGAAATATTTTATATTTAGTGCACCTAAACGCCGCATGGGTAGAAACGCTGCACTCGCTGAAAATTTAAGTTTTAAACACGTAAATGCTGCAGCGTTTCTTCTGGAAATTACGGTAAATAAAAAAAGAAATCTATTTAATGATATTTTTAAATAAACTCAGGTATTTTATATTTATTTAACAGCATACATAAACAAAAATATGTGCATTAAATTTCGTGATAGTATGTCATCATACTACTAGATTTAGTTTCAGAATTACGCCAGAGAAATTTGCCTGAAATTTGAAAGTATTATTAACTAATAATAAATAAATTTAGAGGAAAGGAGCATTAAAAGATATAAATAACATTAAAATGAAGTTAATTACTTAAAAACTGAATTAATGCTATTTTGGCGAATATTAAACGTTAGCCTAGATGACTGATAAGTATTTTTAAATTTTACCGCAAAATGAATAAAAAAAAAGTTTAAAAGGTTTTGCAGTAAAATCCTAGTCTTCGCTATGGCCTTTGTACAATTTTGAAAACTGCCGCCACCACTAAAATGACCGGTTTACTACCCAACACCTTCTTAAACAGAGACTAAAAGACAGAAAGTGGTAACAGTTGTTACTGCCCATCATAATGTCGCCAAATACCATTTGTACCATATATGGAGGTTAGAATAAAAAATTTGTATTGTTAAGATAAAAAAAACTTCTCTTCAACAGGAATGGCTCCTTCCCAACGTAGACGAAAACAGCTGCATATGCACGAAATATCTGTCGCCGAAGCTCACGAAGTTCAAAGGTCAAGTTTATCAAGAATACATGAAACGAATACCGTTTTAAAATTAAAAAGGAAAAGAAAATATTTTTTGCATGAGTAAATTAATTAACAGATTAGCTATTTTGATCAAAAAATGTATGAAAATCCAAGTATATATTATCGCAAAAGTCAAAGAACGTTTCTTCTTAACACATGCTCCACAATTCCCTGTACACATCGTGGAGGGGAAAATTCTCGCTATCAGGTTCCGTCGGCAAATCCCTTGGAAAATTTTTCCCTCTGCTTCTTAGTGGCACTCTAGCAAACTGATTTACATTACGTCTACGGAACCTTTCTTTCTCTACATAGACATTCTTACATTAGAACAGAGTACATGGGGGCAATTCTAGCCTCCAGAGTACCGTATATTAGGATTAAACTGATTTTGTTGTATACAAGAATGGGAAGGTATTTTCTTTAGTTCAACTTAACCTGCACATGCGAGTCTTAAGATTCTTGAGGCTACTGGAAACCAAACTTGCCAGAAACTTGCTTTGCCTTTCTAAAAGACAATCTGATTGGAGCTGCGAAAATTGGCTCTACACCAGCTGCCCGAATGACACCCATCCGATACATAATTCGCAAACAAAGCCATCTCTTCCAACATTGGCACAAAAATCGTTTTTTGGAGGATCGCCGTACGACATTTCCTGATTTTTCCAGATTTTGACTAAAATATTTAAATTCCTTGACTTTGTTGGTCAATTTTCGAATTCCCTGACTTTTTCCAGTTTTCCTGGTAGAGTGGCAACCCTGTTTTCATATCTGTGGTGAAATCCTGTGCCTTTGTTAACGATTCCAGTTGCAGCCTCGAAGGTTGCTCCAGTGGACAAAGAGGTAAAAGCTTTTCATCAGGGTCAGGAGATGGACACTTTATTAGGTATGAGTGAAAGAATCCTCCCCTGGGAGTCAGTGCAAGTAAACACATGGAGATATATAAGATGTTTTCCTGAGAAGAGAGAAGTTCCCTGTTTAGAGCTATGGGCATGTTGGCCGGCTAAGAACGATCATTCCTTGTGTATAATGCGATAGAGCATTTTTCCTGTAACCAAAATTCTGAAATTACAGGACTAAATGTATCCAAGTCCCATACTGTGAAGAATCGCCAACTATTAATGTTTTTATCTAATTAAAATTCATGGTATTGTTAGAACTTGAGTTTGAAATTCATTTCAACTCTGCATCACAACCCAGGGTTTGCGTAGCAGTTTTGGCCACTACACCACAACAGCTTATAAAAGCTGTTGTGATGAATTCAGATAACAACCCATGTATCAGCCATTTTTAAATATACATAAAGCATGATTTTTTGCATCTCTGTGCAAACAATTAAAGAATTTGTAAAAGAGAAGCCCCCTTTAAAAATTGCAAAAACTTTTAAAGCTAACAAGTATGCATATTTAATAAATTTCTATGGTCTTAAAAAAAAAAAAAAGAAAGAAAGAAAAAGAAGAAAAGAAAAGAAAGAAAGGAAGAGAAAAATGAAAAGGTCAAAATTTTTACATACACAATATTATCTTTACTTAAAAGGGAGGGATTCTTCACGGGGAAATAATACTTTTAATTTTTCCTTAAAAATAAAATGCTTCAAATGCAATTTAAAATATGGCAGAATAAAACCTAACCAGCAGCTGAATCTGTAGGTTCTGGAGGCCATCCAAGAGTAGGAATCCCAACATCCTGATCTCGATTTTCAAAGCCAGCAAGGTTGCGTGCTGCTGATGTTGCTCTACGCATAATTTCTCGAAGTGTGGAACTGAGAGAGAGGGAAGGAAAAAAGAAAAACTTTATATAACTCCACATTTTAAAAATGGAAAAAATTTTACATTAAAGTAACTGCATATTTCACAACAAATGAAGCAAATTTAAGATAACAAACTTGCGTGAAGGAAGGCCACTTCCACTGTTTGCAACTGTTCCACTTAATAAATCTAATGATTCCAGGCTTGCACTTCCACTTGTTTCCACTGAAGATTTGGAAAAAAAAAAAAAAAAGAAGAAGAAGAAGACAAAGATTATCAAACAAAAAATATGACATAAAAACTTACAGCAAGACCTTACCGTATTAAATACAGATTAATAATAAAATAATTTTGTATTTACACTATAAAACCATATTAAAACACTGCTAAGTTTTCACAAGTGGTCCATCAGCTTTTCTCCAGTTGAAATCCAAATAATAGATGGCTTAGATAAGGTCACTTTTTTGAGAGGGGGGGTGTCATTTTGTGTACGGTTTGTTCAGATATATGGAAGATTAAAATAAAGTCTCTACTGCAGCATGATCTTGTCATAATTTCTACATTATAAGGTTTCTAATTTTACAGCTACTTTTGTGGAGTTAAGATCATTCTAATTTTGCTACAATTCAGTTACTGAGTCTGAATGTTCAGAAGATTATTTCACAAAGAAAGTGGAATTTTCTTTGCTGTATCAAATAATAGAAAATTCATAAATATCTTTCTTATGTTTGCTAGTTCATTTTGACAATTTTCTAGATGACAAACCATATACTGAGTTTCACTATTTCTTTCACTGTAGATGGAGACAGTATGTAGGCCTGATGTTTTTATTGCGATAGCATCCAATTTCTTCACTCTTAATAATTTCCAAATTGATGAGGCTGGAATTACAGTAAGTTTAAATCCAGATTATGTGAACACTTAGAGGTTACATGGGGCAATGAAATAACAGGGCAGTGTCCCAATGAATCAATTTCTTCCCGGTTGTTGTATCGATGGCAAATTTACTTTTACAAACACTCAAAAGACTTGCTGTGTTGCCAGCCAATTTATGGTAGGCCATAATATAAAGTGTATTGCCAATTCTTCAGATAAAATCCAGAAAATGAAAATTATAACTAAATTCTTTTTAATCACAATTTGTATACCATTTAATTTTCCACAGAAATGTTTCAATATAAATCTATATCTACAACACTCAAGATTAATAACCCCCCTAACTTCAGATGTAGCAAGAAAATTTGGTGCTTTCTGATTATTCCCACCTCTGCCAAAAAATTGTAAAAACATTCATGAGTAAAGCAGTATGTCAGTAAACTAGTTATTTTGCAACTCACAATATCTCCATAAAGCATTTATGAGGCAAACCAGATATGTGATAAATTATGGAATTAATATGTATTTATCACATGTCTGTTTTGGCTGGCGCATAATGATGAATAGTAACAGATGCTAGGTTTGTGTAAATCTCTATTGTTTTCTTATGTAAAATTTGATCACTCTCTGCATGGGAAGAACAAACAACATTTCAAAAAAGAAGCATTTCTCAAAAATGTAAGTGTTTTATTACTTATCTTTCTTGGCTTTTTTAAATTTATTGATTGTTCCTGTCTGAATTTCTCAGTGTGCCACAATTTTGAAAATGACTATTGCCTTTCATCACTAGCTTGGTGACAAATTAGTCACCAATGAGTTCACGAATGCTCTCCAAATTTTCCAATGAATTCGTATCTTTTTGGTGGGAGTATGGATAACCAGAAAATACTGAATATCTTTATGATGTTAATAGAAATCTTACTAAGCAGTAAGAGTCCTGAGAGCCAGAATGGCTAAATTTGAATTAAAAGCCTATATTTTAGAAAGAGATTTAAATTACTATAGAAACAGTAAAACAAAAACAAAAGAAAATTGAGGCTTTTAAACCTCTCAGTGGCCACGGCTTTCGCTAAGAAAGCACAAATTTCCCAAAACTACTATGAGAACAATTTTTTTTTTTTTTTTTTTTACTTTAATGTAAAAACTCTCCTGGCATTTCATACCTGGATTTGTGTACTTTTGATATATTGCCTTAATTTCTTTGACATATTTTAATATGCATGTATTCTTACAGATATCACAAAAATATTCTAGGCTGTATATATATGGCCTTGCCGCTTAGAGGGTTGAGAAAGGAATTTTCTAGCCAAACTGAAATTCCCATGCATGTTAAGATCCTTTCTCAAAGTCTCAAATATTATCCAAACTTAGGAAATAATATAAATAAAAACAAATTTACATCAATAAAAAAAAAATTCCCTATGCGTTACACATAATTTTGGCTAAAAATGATAAATATTACAGCTTCTATAAAGAATTCTTCTTGCTTTCCCCATACACACTGTAAAATTTTATTAACTGCAATGCTTCACTAATGTTAAGTGGCAGTGTTGGGTGCAGTCCTTAGTTGCTCAATCAAGGTTTTTCACCCATATCATTTGGGACTCAAAGGAGAGACAGAAATAGTTAACATGGTATCATTGGGTTCACTTAGGTTATCGGAATGTGGTAAAGGCCACAAGAGCTATTTACGTGAAAGGAGGGATGACTTTCTGAAGTACTTTCTGAGTGAAACTGGCTTGTATTCATACTACACATGGAGAAACCCACAGGCAGGCCATTCACCTGGATTCAAGAACCCACAGCAAGTCAAACTACCAGTATTTAATGATTTTAACCACTAGTGAGGTAAGATATTGTTGGGACTGACTACTTTTGGAATTAGAGTACTAAATTAACTTGTAGAATGAATACTTGATTGTTTGCCCTTAATGAAAGTGGAGCATAATTTAGCTGGATTTTGCCTGAGTATGAGAATCCACTACTTACCAAAGTGTCACTGGATAACCTTAATCTATTTTAATCAGTATGAAACTCCATGATGTATTATAATCAGGATCAGGCTTATTATTATTAAAGTAATACTTTAAGATATTTTACAATGTTATAGAACACACTATATAATTTATTACTATTGGCAACATCTCTAACGCTGCACATAGTAAATGGCAAAACGATTTTGATCCTAATAATGGGCATATGAAAATCCACTATGTTCTTAATAATAGTTTTCATACTCTCAATAATTTGTTTGGCACTTTTTTCTATTTTTGAGCAATATTCTGAGTTTTGAAAAGGGATTTTTTTATTATGCACAGAAATTTCAGTTTGCATGGGGCTGATGACATTTTGATACTTTTAGTGTATTTATCTAATTCTCTTTCACGAAATCTATTATGCATCATTGTTGAATAGAAGTCTCATTTCTTAAAATGTCTAATTCCATCCTTTTGTTTCATTACTCCAGCAGTAACCATTTTCTCTGACAGACCAGTGAAAATATGTGACACAATATCAACATTCAAATCTCGGTATGAAATATTGGCTTTAAGTTCTAATTTACCCACTCTGACTTCTGGTCTCACTGCTTGATATATTAATTTGAATGAAATTTCTTCTACTGCTATAAGAATTTTCTTGGCATCTTTGAAGTTCTGGTAATAATCTTGAAAAATCATTAAGTAAAATTTTATCTTGATAGCATTTCTGTAGACAAACAACTACATTCAGTTTGTGATTAACAAAATAATTAATAATGGCACTGAATTCTTGAATATTTTTATCCAAAAACTGCTATATATTTCATACTGTAGTTATCATGAACAAACCGGAAACCCAGCAATAATCCCATTTGAGTCTTAATGGAAAAGTACACTGTTATTGATAAAACAATCAAACAAGTGAATTCATTGAAACACTGCTCTACTATCCCTCCTTGGCATCAGTTCAGTTTTCAAAAGATCTAGATATAAACTTATCATAACATGCCCCTTATCTCCCTGGAAACAGTTTCGAAGGAAAAATGGATACCAACACAACAGATGCATCAGGTGTATATATTATACCTGTCCAAGATGGAAAACAAAAAAGAGAAACGTGATACATTGATTCAGAATGTATAAAATTATCAGTAAGAACTAATAAATATAAGATATTTACATACTCTATAAATTGATACAGTAAAAATAAACAACAAAAAGACACGCCAGCCTAGTCAAAATACTTCTTAGAACATGCAAACTTACAATGGAACAAAACTAGAATAATCAATAAACTGCAGCATAAAAGCATCTTGCAATTGAATTAGAGAAGCTATAGATATTCCCACAAGATCATGTTGCAAGTGAAACAACGTGAAGTTCTTTAATCTTTCATACATCCAGATATCAATTCTCAAAAGTTCAGCAGCCTATTTGAAACAACAAATAAAAGGTGAATTTAATCATTCAGATTTCATTTAACAAAAAAAGATGGGAGGGCCACCAGTGAACAGTAGGGCATAGCTACCACTCTTGATAAAAGTAAAACTGGGAGGTTCTCAAGCAAAAACCAGGAGTTTCCAAGACATTATTAATTGCATGGCAACACCACTTCCAAAAACCAAATTGATTAAAATTGACTTTGTAATTCCTGATTCTCAGTTATTGAACTATTTATAATATGACGCTGATCTAAAGTTTATTACTACTCCCTGTGTCCATAGATATAGTATAATTTATTTTTGTCCGAAATTATGGTACATATTTAAAACTAATTATTTTTTAGTTAAGTGTATAAATGGAGTTAAACTGATGCGGGGAAACCTTTTCTAAGACTACCTGTGGTAACCATTCCTCAAGACAACAGCTCGTAGCCATTTCTCATGACGAAGCTTGACCTTAACATGAAGAATATTACAGGAACTTCCTCTGCATGAATTCTAAATTTTATGTTACCAATGACCTAGAGATGGACAAAACTGCTCCTTTAAGAGATCAGATCAGAACCGTTAGCTCATTAAAGTGAATCAGTTCTTTTAAACAATTCACTGCTCACGAACAATGACCTTAATGAATGCGTTCAGATACCTTGAAAAACTATATTAGATAGATAGTTTATGTTTATAAACATACACTAATTCTAAAGAAGACAAAGAGAAATTCACAGCTCTTGATTATAAGACGTAAAATAAGCAAATAATAATAAAAATATAATTTATTATTTTACATAAATATTACAGTAATATTGCATAAGAAAGTAATACTTAAAATATATATAGCTATACTATGATACAGTATTCAAAGGATCAAAATGAAACTCGAAGGAACAGCTCAAAGGAAGCGAAAAGAGCAAATAATCATGACTTCACAGAAGCCAGATTTGAAACAGTGAATAATGAAGACTATGTGGGAATCAGATCCGCATCTACAGTAGGAGCGTGCGAATAATCACGACTCCGAAGAACCTAGATCTGTGACTAGTGTCTGAGCGCTGAAAACTGGAAATCTGAGGAACTAGTTTCTATAATCTGCATACTTTAAACAGTTTCTTGTACTGCCGGATCGGGGGGGGTGGGGACGCCATCTATTTGCAAATAGGGATGATCAGTTTCGCTGAGATACAACGGTTTTTTTAATGTTTTATTTTTTAAATACTAGATGGAACACAAGCAAACCAAAAGCACATATACATACATACATACATACATAACACACAGAAGAAATAAGTCAGAGATGTTTCTGGTAAAATAATATAGAAAAGATTGCTAGCGTTTACATTAAAAGGAATCAAATTTTTGACACGCTTCCCAACAAACAGCTCTTCGTGAACTGTTAAAAAAATGGCCATTCCATTTTCGCCAGAGAGCTGATAATTGGTTCAGTAAAGTGAATCAGTTCTTTGAGCTGGTTCTAGAGCGAATCTCCATCTCTACAATATTCCTTTATATGAATTTCTTGAACTTTGTTTAATCAGTTCTTGATAAACAAAGGGCCACATGTCAGTTTTTTCAAGAAAAAAAAATGTTTGCAATATAGAAAGTAATTTGGTCGGATAACGGGATCAATAAACATAACTTTGGTGATGAAGCATTTGCTTTTCCAAGCTTGATGGGGCTCTTTGTTTAGCATCATCCAATTTCATTGAATTTGTCTAGCCATATTAAATTTCCCCTTTCACAGCAGCCGCTGGCAACCCACCTCCTCCCTAGCATTGATAGGTCTAGCATTACAACTTTAAATTGTACCTAGGTTACTCTGTTAATGTTTCTGATACAGCCTGACTAATCCTTACAATTTTCTCAAATGCATATCATATTTTTGGACAAAGGGAGTAATTAATTATTAGATATTTTAAATTTTATGCTTTTTAGCTAATTTCCTTTTGAAATTTTCTTATATTTTTTATTGAAAATCCTGATTGGGAAAAAGATATGTTTATACTTATCAGAGAATTTCTTAATAAAGTTGAAAATAAAATTAATAATAAATGTATAATCTAATGTGCAGATAAACAACTGAAGTATCATTTCTTGACGCAAAACAAAATTAAATACAAATATTAACTATTTAAAGATTCTGAAGATTAAGACAATTCAAATCAAATAAAATTTAATAAGAAAAATAATGCTGAAAATTATGTGCAGTGGGGAATGAAGTTTCACTAAATTCAATGATCCACAGGAAGATGTAATGAAAAGCTGAGATTCTCCAAAGTAAAATTGGAAGATATCTTAGCAATGTTTCAATGCGGTTTTAGAGTGCATAACAAGATTTTTTTATTTGAATTTTAACAACACATTTTAAAATCTTTAACAAATACATACATTCAGAATTTTCATTCTTGTTTTTTCTACATGTGTAATCTGCATAAAATAGAGAAAAAGAAGCATGACTTTGAATAATTTATTTAATAAGGTTCTTTGATAATAATTAAATATTCTATTTATGACTTTAAAATTTTAAAACCAAACAATGATAAAAAAAATAATTATTTCAGTATCTACATAATCTGATTGCAAAATTAATCACTGCATTAATTTTATTTACTAAATAAAAGTTATGAACAAAACACACCAAGATTTTAAAGAGGTTGATTAGAAATGACAACTGACTTTTATGTTTAGAAATGAAAAACATTATTTCATTTTTAAAGACACTGTACTGAGTAAAAGACTATTTTTACACAGGAATTTCTTAAAGCAATACTTTAGCTGCTCAGCAAAAGAATATTTCTGCAAAGTAGTTTCATAAATCATATTTTAAGTGCAGAATCTTAAGAATTTAACATTGAAGTGAAATATTGAGTGTCATGTGCTTTGCCACATTCAAATAATCAAATGTAATCTTTTTCTAACTAATAGGCTTATTTCATATTCAAGACCTTAGGCAGCCATCTAAAATTAGTTCAGTTCACTTTAAGATTCTTCTTCTGATTTCAGCTTCTGTCACTGTCTAATTCCTGCACAACCAAATCTGACTAGAATCATAAGGTCCACGAAGGTTATAAAAGCATGCACAATGGTGATTACCAGACTTTTTGCAGCATGAGAAAAGCATGTTTCAACATAATTACATATGAGGTTTTTGCACTCCTTAAAAAAGTTTAGAATTATTCATGTTTCATTTATGAATCTTTTTAATGATATCTGTGAGACAAACTATTTGTTAAAATTTATTTATGAAGAATTATTTTAAAAACTTATTAAAAATTAATTAACTCAAAAATTATAATATTAATTTAAATTGTTTTCCATTGCTTTTGAGTACCAAATCATCTCCACTAAGAAAGTTTTTCAAACTTATTTCATCTTACAATTGGCTTCTCCCCCCCCCCCAGTTTTGTTATGCTTAATAATTTTTCATCTTACATTCGTTCTTTTTTTAAATTCAAACCGCATTATTCGCAAGAAATATTTACCCCATGCTGCGCCATTTTCTTAGTTTCCAAGGTGAACTGACTTTAATTTATGAAATTCTTATTTTTTTTAAAATTTATTTATTTATTTATTTATTTTATTTTTTATTTTTTCCGTATGTTATTTGTATTTTTATATTATTTATTTATTTATTATTAGTGTTTCTGCAGGTTGAAGATGTGTATGTTTTTCAGAAATTAATTACAGCCCGTGTGCCTGTAGTCTTATATATCAGTGCCATTAATTGGAGAATACCCAACTTGTTGCCCCTTCAAAAATTTGTGGTCATTAAATTTACTTTCACTGGGGTTCGGGCTGTATCCACAAGCTACATAGTTCTGGCCATGGTTAGTAACTATTACTTGTTTCTAATAGTTTTTCTCTTATTTTGTTTTTATGTATATAATATTACAATTCTTCATGTTGGTGTTTTTATTTCAAATCTGCATACTACTCATCAGCCTTTATTTTACTTTATTTAATAAGTAGTTTAATCTAATATTTTTAATTTAATTTATTTATTATAACCTTACTAAATTGCTTAATATCTATCTCAGAAACATTTTATTTTTCTGAATTTCTCAGGATGTTGGTATTCTGAGAAATATAACAAGAAATGTAATTACTTTAATGATTTTTTTAAAATTTTTTTTAGTTTTTTTCAGTTTTCTGCAGGGATTGTATTTAATCTGCAATATTTCTATTTTTTTCCACTTATTTTTATCACTGTATTTTTTCCCTGCTGTTTCGATGGGAGAAAAATTTAAATATTCAGATTCTAAAATTAATACATTTATGTTTACTGCTAAATAACAGCAGCTTTCAGTGTGTTTTTTAGTTTACTAGAATTTAGAACTTATCACCTTCAAATTTCAATTTCAGCATATATATATTTAAATACATATTTGAATTGATGAAAAATTTTCATTTATGAATAAAACTACTGAAACTGAAAATGTTTGTTCTATTACACTATACTTCTAAATAAAATTATAATACAAAACTAAATAATAATAGAACTAAACTTTACCTCCAAAATCAGACTCTTTGTTTGATGTTGGGAAGCAAGTTGTGACAGCAGCATGAAATATATTTCTGTTTCCATCACAACGTTCGCTCAGAACACACTGTAAAGTATTTTGTCCGAGTGGAGTACCTACAGAAAAATGCATTAATTAATATGTGTACTACATTAACAACTGAAATAAAAAAAAATTGCAATACATTTAATTCATGTTTTATTCGTTTCCATATATTTTTATCTCAATAATAATAAAATGACTAGACTGACAGAAATGGGATAGTGATAAATTTAAAGATGCTTAAAAGATTAATTAAGCAAACAGATTTTCTTTTAACTACAGTAATATGCACTGATGCAGAACAAAATCCCAACAACAAATGGGAAATCATTTTAGAGAAATGAAAGGCAAAACATCTGTCTCAGTAACATTCATTTGATTAATGTTTCAAGGTCATAGGTTAAAGTATGCAACAGGTTACATTAATAACCACTATACTTGCCATGATGTTGAATGTAAGCATGCAAACACACATGCATTGTGTCATACAGGCATCAAACATCATTTTCTTAGATGGAGTTCCATTCATGTTTCACGTTCTCAGGCAAATCAGCAACAATCTATGCTAGTTGTGGAAGATGCTAGATTATGGATGATGCCATTCAGTCATATCCCACATGTGCTTGATGGGTGAAAGATTGGGCAATATCACTGGCCAAGGCAACAAGTCAACTCTCTATACCGTACACAGGGTGATGGCAGCAACATGAGGACAGCAATTATCCTGATGGAAAATGCACTCCAGAATACTGATCAAGAAGAGAGCACAACCAATGCAATCACTCACTTGACGTACACATTTGCTGTCAAGGTGTGTGGGATAATGACGAGAGTCCTTCTGCTGTTATAGGAAACTGCTCTCCAAATCATAACTTGTGGTATATGTCTGACATATCTACATGTGCTGCAGACACATTGGTTATTTCCAAGTACTTACCTGGCATTTTGCTACGCACCATACAGCCGTAACTGTCACCAAGGCAGAAATGGCTCTCATCTGAGAACATAACAGATCTCCACTCTCACCTCCAGTGAACTCTAGATCGACACCACCAAAGTCGCAGATGTCAATGATTTGGAGTTAGTGGTATGGCTGCTACACAGCATCTCACTCAGAACCATATGCCAAGTAATCACTTTGTTACAGTTTGCTGCATCATTCTGATGGCAGCAAAAGTCTGAATGACCTATGCAGTGAACTGTGCCTCAGACATGAAGCAAATACAGAGGTCTTCCCTTTGAGTGCTGACAGGTGTGGCCGCAATCCGGCCTTCTTGAGACAGTACTGTAATATTTTATTACTTAACAAATAACTATATTTATTACTGGAGAGACAATGCCATATTTGTATCATGTAACCGTTGCTCAGCCACGTAAGAAATTGTTAAAAATTGTTATTCTAAAAGTTTTACCAGCTAGTAGTTGCATGAAAAATTTGTAACTAACAGATTGTATTCAAATTATCTAGCTTCGTAAACCAAAAATAAAATTTATGTTTTACTAAGAAGATCATCTATTGTTTTGTTAAATACTGCAAAATACGTTACAGTACCTTCCTGTGACCACTACTGCCAAAACACATGCACCGTGGATAGATCCCTACCAAGTCATGTCTAATAACCTACATGTCCTATAATGTCTACATGCCTAATAACCTACATGTCTAATAACATGAACAGAAAATTCATCTTCCTGTAATCCTATAACACAACCATATTCAAACTAAAAAAGCTGGCATTCTTGACTCAAACCTCACTCACAACATTCAATCCAGAATATAAATAAAGCATACTAACTTTATATCGCATATTTAAAGCAAATCCGATTTTCATGTTCATAATGGTGTCACACTTAATTGTCTAACATAAAATATGAATAAATGTCTTCTTTCAGATCAGAAAATATGCCTCTGAAATTCTGTTTAACTTGCACAACTTGGTGTTGAGATTTTATTTTCCATCAATGTATAAACAATAGACTTTGTTTCAAAAACAATGGAGTAAAACGCACTTTATGAACATATTTTTTATTCAGCTCATTGAAAATGTTGTATTTTTCTTTTTCCACATTTAATAACTCAAGCGCTTATTATCACAAATTTTGGAATGCTATGACAAACATCATAAAACAATTAGAATGTGAATACTATAATGAATGAAGCATAAGATTTATTAAAAATCTGATTATTACAAAAAATATATCTTAATAAAAAATTATATAGCAAACCACTGCTTATCTCTTAAAGATATACTGAACAATTATTAAAAAAAAAATGCGTACTAACCAGAATCTCTCTCCAGAGAAGCAAGAGTTTGTCTGACAGTCTCTTGTTCACACTTCAAAATTGGAGGCAGGAGTGTTTGGTGCTGTAGAGAAGAAGACTGCTTATTAATGATAACCGAAAGTATGAATTTTTAGATTCGGTATCAAGAAAATCAAAATATGTTAAGCAACCACAAAAAGCTAATTTTAATAAAAATGAACATAAGGAAATGGGAAAAGTCTAATTGAATAAGTACTGAGTAGACATTCTCTTATCTGGTCAACTTGGCCATATTTTCATAGACTTTCACAAATCAAATTTCAGCTGTGATTTGTAGAAAAAAGTACAATGCACTGTGCTCGTTTAGAAAGTAAGAGTTGAATAAGAGCATTATTAATCAGAGTTTTGTATGTTTTCAAGTTTACATTTCAGTTAATTATCATTTGCTGTTTCTTTTGAAATGCAATTGCTTCAGAAATATTTCTTTCAGTTCTCTCTGCTTATTTATTTTTATTTATATTAATTTGAAGATATGAATATGAAGAATAGAATGTGTTAACTATTAAAATGAAACTAAAAGTGCCAAAACATATTGATAATATATTGAATATTGAATCTAATATATTGAACATGTAATGAATAAAACCTCAGAAAGCGTAGCAAAATTTTGTCTCAACACAAGAATAACTAAAAACAAAATTATAAAAATTTATTCAACATTATTTAACTATTTTTCTACATAATCTTCTTATAAATTAAGATACTTATCATAATGGTACACGAGCTTGTTTATTCTATTGTCATAGAATGTTGCCACCTAAGATTTCAACCATGCATGGACGCCTGCATGCAGTTCCTTGTTGTTGCTGAAGCGCTGTGTCACAAGCCAGGCACACACAAGTGACAAACTTTACCTAACTCTTGTCTCCTGTTACGACACGATCAATAGGTGATTCACTATTCGTGGTATGTCTCGAGAAATGTCAAAGTTGCTCCCATGCGGTCTTCTGACAAGAGTTTTGGTACCTATCTTGCACAAAACTTGTGATAGCCTAGATCTTACATAAGAACATCAAACAACAAAGTTCATGAAATTTGAGGAAACTCTAGTAAGAGCTCCGAAATTGTGAAGTGGTGGATTTCATGAATCTTTTCTTCGATTTCCTTTACGAGTTCAGCATTAACAATGTTCAGCCGGCCACTTCACGCTTCCTTGAGAAAATTTGTAAAACCATTTTTAAATGTGATGCACCATTGTCTCACTCCGGCTTAATTCAGTACCTCATTTCCATACACTGTACAAAGTTCTCGGTAAATTTCAGTTGTCTCAGTTTTTTGCAAACAAAAATCTAATCATGGATCACACTTCATAACTAGCGGGATTTTCTATTGCCGCACATGTTTTAAACATTCACAGTGAAAAAGGTAGAAGCAATACGTGCCGTCAATGATTACAATCGGATGCATAAGGATTCAGCTCCAACACCAATATGGGAATACTAGCTCTATCTTTTCCTGCACAGAAATGAAATGTAAGTTACTTTGTAAATAGCCCTCATTTTTGACAAGGTGGAAGATTTCAGTGAAAATGACTAAAGACAATAGAAGCACATTAGGTTCATAAACCTAAGATACTAACATTCCAATATTAATTCATACTAGAATATCTGACATACTAGATATTGTTTGCCCAAATGAATTAAGAAATTTGTATTCAAAACATTATTGCTAATATTTCTAACCTTTTTTAATTAATCAGTTTCCACTGGTTTGTGTAATTAATTACATTTAACTTAAGATTTGATAAGATTCAAATTATATAAAATAATTTCCTACTCTTACAATACACTACAACAATTTAATAATATATAAATTACTAATAAATAAAAAAAATCTCATTTTACTTCAAGTGCAAGCACTACTATGGCCACTTGGTTTTTCTGACTTGCTGTTACATCTTTTAGTGAATGAACTCCAAGACCAATGGCTCTAGCTGGAGGGAGATCAAGCCAGACAGGATCTCTTATACTATCGGTACAATCTTTTGATAATGGATAGATAGCACTATTTCCATCACGAAGCACAGCAACAGTTTCATTCTAGAAAATAAAAGGATTAAATTAATTATATGTAAACATTGCATACATTCATAGTTTTCTTTCTTTAACAAACAAAAAAAAAGATTAATTTTAATTGCTCAGAACTTGAATATTTTGTTCATGAGGACATAATATATACAAAATATAATACTGACTATTAACTTTCTTCCTGTTAGTTACTATTATTTCAGCAAATGAATGCTAGCCAATGCGTTTTTCAGGAAATGATGCTGAAATATGCATTGGCTTGTTTTTGTGAATGTGAAATCCAATTCACCAAATTAAGAAATTTTTTGGATATTTTTTTTACAGAACCAAAATCATAGTTAAGCAACCACCTATGATTAATTATCAAAGATCAGTTTACTTCTCCTTTTCAAATGTAGAACTTGTATTCTTTGCATAAAATTTTGTTGGGATGCTCTCTTTTTTTTTTTTTTTTTTTAGTTTGGCAGTTTTAACCTTAATGCTAATGTTATATATATATATGCATCTCCTATGAACATTTCTTACAGCCAGGCGTCTCACCCATGCATTAATGGAGAATGAGCATCAGGGTGATGATATATGTTCATTTTAAGCTGAAAGATTTTTTAAAGACTAATATATGGCATCTTGTGTCCATTGATTTGGTGCTGAATTAGTTTTAAGATCCTGACCTTCAGTTTAATCCCATTCTGCCTAACTTTTGTGTTAGCTGTTGTAGGGAAAGTAGGGAAACCATCATATAAACAGAGCTCAGCTATTTAACTCATAAGTAATATAAAAACGTTTGCATTTCTCCTTTCCCTTCAATTCCTTTATTTATTTATTTGGCTACTATATAGGGTCTTTTAGGATTATTATGAGGGGTTCTGTTATGCTTTGCGCTGCTTTTATCTCTTATATTTCACATACTTTTTATTTCAGAAAGCCTTAACTTCAGTTTATTATGGCAAGCAAGTGTAACTTATTAGAAGAAGGATATATTTGCATGATAAACGAGTCAATCAGTAACTGAGTTCACCAAATGCCAGCCTTCCACTTCCTGTGAAAGATTTTGTTACTTCTTGTAAATAATCTTTATTGCACTTTTTTAATTGACTTTTAATTGACTTTTGAAAGTCCATTAATGTATTTTGTTCATTAAAACTTCAGAATAATTTGAATAGCACTTCCGAAAATTATTTCTCAAAGTATGCATTTTTCTTCATATATTTTCATGTAAAGTAGAAGAAAAAAGATTATTAAATGATAATTTTAATGTATATGATAGCTTAAGTAATAATCTCAAATAAACCAAAAACTATGATGATAGGACTTCTTTGTTCCTGTGTGATTTTTTTCCCCTCTAAAGTTCGGCTTAGTGATGAAAAACCCTCATCCTGTGTAATGATTCCTTTTGACTCCCATTCGTCTCGAGCACTTTTGCTTACATCCAGGTCATGTTAATAGCAGTTTGGTGGTACTTCCACCCACGACAATTCCACACAAATCAAAAAGAGAGGACACTTCTGCATAAAAGAAACATTCGCTTTTGGATGGATAATAGCAATTTGTATAGTTTGGTGATATCTTAGATATTTTTGATAATTTGCAGCTGTGGTTTTGATAATGAATTTATTTTATAAAATTTCAAGATACTGGGTGACAAAAATATCCTTTTTAGCAAAAACATTTTCTTATGTGTAAAGAATGACAAATACCTTAAGGTACCTTTAAAATGGCAAAATATCACAAAATTAAAATACATTTTAAAGCCCAATTTCCTTATATCTAATTAGTATAAGTAAAATTTGTATATATATAGGTAGCCCTCCTATAACACAACGTCCTGTAGCACAATTTCGATATAACATGATTCATAAACTGCGAGAACCCTCGCACAACACAGTTTTACTCCAACACAATAAGAAAATTCCCCGTGCTATCCAAAGAAATTTTAGAAAACTCTGTATGAAATTTTTCCAGATTAAGCAAAGCACCCACATAGTCATTTCGCACATAAAAATCCTTCTTACGCAAGTCCTGCCAGTTGTCTTCCAAGATCCAGTTCCTGTAAGAACAAATGTCCTCAGGGAGACAAACTATGCAGCGGAGACCAATTGTTGATTTCTTAACCGGCAACGAAAGAAAATTGTTTCCCTCCATGAACTTGAAAGCAAAAAAGTATAACAGAAATAATATCCAGTCTCAAGAGAGCACAATCACCAGATAACAACGAAGAAGTACCTTTATATCGGAAGAAAAAAACTGCACCTAGATTTAAGGTGTCTAATGATCAACTTATGCTATATGACAAAACCCTTGTTAGTTTATAGATCTTTAGATCCTTGTGCACTTAAAGGCATAAATGAAAACACCTTACCGGTATATTGGAAAGCAAATCCAAGAGGCTGGGTAACCGGAAATTTCATTAAAGTTTGGTTTTTAAATTTATTTGTGCCAGACACTGAACGCTATTTAAGACAGAAATATTAGAGCATCAAGGCATCATTAATATTAGATAATGCTCCATGTCCCCAACAAGATTTGAATCATCACAACATCAAAATACTGTTCCTACTACTGCTTCGTTACTCCAACCATTGGATCAAGGTATTATTTATACCTTTAAACCTCTACCCACGGTGGTCGTCTATAAGCAAATAACATAGTCTGCCATATATTTTGGCAATCATCAATAGACGTTTTACAGTTTAAAGGCGGTTGCTGAGCAGCATTTGGTCATCAATGAACGATTATAAAACAACAATCATTTATTATATACCAAATTGACTCCAAAACAAGGTAATTATAATATAATAATTAATTATAAAATACAGTAAATATCCCCAAAGAATCACAAATTGTGTTTTGCTTTCCAATTTCGTATAATAAATAATAAAATGTAAGCATTCTATCTGTTTGTATTTTTGCATCACCAGCAATATATATATATATATACATATATATATATAAAGAAAAGAAAAAAGAAATTCTGCTGGGATATTCAGTGGTTTATATCCATTGACATCTCACGTAAGTGGTGCTGGGTCACCCCCAGTAATTGCTGGTAAAAATACTACTGGGGGTGACTCCACGTAAGTGGTCAACACCCCAGTAATACCTTTTGGAGATTTTGTATCAGTTCTAATACGGTTGATGCATCAAGATTTTGCACAAATTTTCTTCTTCTGGAATAGTGTGGTTTTATATAACTGTCATGGATCAATCATTAATGTCAATGGTGACAAATTTAAATAGTGAATCCAGCAGTAGTAGTGGCCAGAATAATGTAAGTTTACATTGGAGTGACTGTGATGAATTTCATTCAGACGCGTATAATTTTGACAATGTAAGTGTGAGAGCGAGTGATATGTTCATGTGGCTGATGATGCTGAAGAATAAAATTATTTTACAATTTTTTTTTTATACGAGCCAAGTATAAATGCAAATGAAACCAATAGATATTATGTATTTTGTACAAGAGACGAAAATGGCTCAACAAGCCCCCCCCCCCAAAAAAAGCTGTGCATAAATATAATAATTGACAAGGCTTACTAATTTTTAGCATTATGTTTGTTGATGAATTAAGTGAAGAAGAGTACCATATCCAGGTACTGGTCAAAAAATGATCAACGAACAGATCTTTTCAGCAACTCACAACAGATATGCACAAATTTTGCAATTTTTACATTTTGCGGATAATGATAACCAACCAGAAAATTTGATACATGTTTGAAAATCTAAATGCCCAATTGTTTACATATTTTCATCATTTCAAAAAACACGTATTGACGAGTCTCTCGTGTTGTTAAGGGTAGGTTATCATTCAAACAATATGTCCCTTCAAAACAACATCAATTGGACCAAAACTGTTTTTTGCTGTGCGGTCGTGAAACCAGAATTATTTTGAAAATTTTGGTTCGCACTGGTTCCATCAGAGGTATACTGCAACACGAAACACTTGCTGCTGCAAGTACTACAGTTAAAAACTACTACAGTTAAAAACGTCATAGAAAATTATCCGTGAGGGGATTACCTTCTAATACTGATAATTGGTACACCAGCCCGAAGTTGGAGGCCTATTTGGTTAAACATTGCACTGGTTTTATGAGGCATGGTCAAGAAAAATCGAAAGCATTTCGCAAAATTTACAACACTTAGATGCGAACAAATAAAACTGCAGGAACACTTTCTAATATGGAAAGATAGAAGATTTTATTTCCACATTTCACAAAGGAACATTGGAGGGCAGTGGAAAAGTGAATCATAGAACACATGATCAGACTGTGGACTACACCACAAATATGAGACATATACAAGGCTAACACTCAGTTATACTTTGTAGAGAGTGTAACATATTTCTGCTAAAAACAGAAAACAATGACTTATCACTCAAAGAATTTATCAGAAACATTACACAACAAATTTTGTCACAACACAAAGCTTTTACTCCAGTTCGATCTAGTAGATGAAGCAGAGAATAGCTTGGCTGATCTGCCACCACTAATTTCATTGAAAGACATTTTTTAACAATGTTTCGCCCACTATTGGGAGAAGAAAGGGTTAAAGAATATGCCAGGTTTGTAGACACACCACCAAATTCGAAAGAAAATGCGTATGACAACTTCGTGTCCAGTGTGTCAAGTGGGTTTATATGTTGGTCCTTTTTTTTTTTAGAATAAACCACAGTCAAAAGCCTTTTTTTTTTTTTTTTTTTTTTTTTGTCATTTATAGTTTATAAGAACATTTTATTTAGTCTAGGTTTATATGCTAGCAGTGTAAGTTTGTATGTTTATAGGATTATATGTTTAGGCAAATATCTATAAATTATTGTTATATTGTTTAGGAATATAATGTTAACTTTTTCTTTTTTATGATGCTTCCAACCTCTCTGAAGCTAAACATAATATGAATAAAAAAATTTTGCAAAATCTTAATTTCTGCAAATTTTTACATTTGGCCGTGTAGTCACATACAATTTTACCCATAGTTAAAGGTTAAAACGTACTGCATAAGAAAAGATTGCGGTGGATTTTAAACGTAACCAATTCAAAATCAATTAATTAATGAAAGTTTGGAAGAAATTTTCAATCAAGCACTGTATCGACATGATATCTCTGTCACTGAAAGAGCTAAAAGCATCAAAGTTAAATGCATGTTGTAAAAAGATATGGCCCTCTTCAACTGAAATAGAAAACGTGCATGAAGTGAATTATAAACTTGCTAAATCAAATAGAGATGAAGATTTTGAGGACATTTAAGATTAATTAGTGGAAGAAGAAATTTATGAGGTAGATTTGATGGAAATGGCATCCAAAGCTTTAAATCAAATTGATTCTGAAGCACTAATGAAGATTGACACTAGCACTTATGAAGATTGTGAGTTAACAACTTAGCATCTAAAAAGTTAAAAGAAGGCTTAAGCTTAGCTGAAAATCTTGAGTCATTTTTCTTGAATGCAGACCCTTCAGCTGAAAGAAGGCGAAAATTCAAAAGGGAGCTGCAAAAGTATCTAGCTCCATATTGAAAAATTTATAATGACCTGGTAAAAACTAGTAAGCAAAGAAAAATTACAGATTTTTTACACGGGGAAGAAGGTGCCAAAACTTTAAATGAAGAAAAAAATTCTAAAAGTGAAAGCGATTTTATTCCTCTGATAAAACATTCTCAGTTGATTATACTGAGCAATGGCAATGAAGAAATTTATTAAAGTAATGCTAAATTAAAATAAGTAATATTTTTTGTTTAGGGTTGTGCATACATACATTTTTTAACCCTTTTCGTTGCACAATTTTTTTATCAAAATAGGTTCAGACACTACACATTTTTTAATGCATTTTTCAAATCTACATATATTTTAGAGTTAAAATAGTTAAATAGTTAATTAAATAAAATACTTAATTAAGAGTTTTAGAGTTAAAATATACACAAAATTTTTGTAAAAGAGTTTTCCCACTTTCAATATACAATTATATCATAAAAAAAGGTCGTCAGAAAATTGAAATCGAAGAATAATCATTTAAAAGCAAAATTTCAAAAATTAATCTTGGTTAAATTATGATTTATTTTATGAAATACAAAGGTAAAAAGTATATACTAATGAAAATATACGAAATACTTAGAAAACAAAGTATGATAAACTTTGAAAGAAGGCTCGAGGCAAAGTCCTTCCCCGCAATCTTTGCAATTTGCATTTCTCTGCAAATTTTTTTGCCAGTTTCAGTTTTTTTAGCAACAAATAACACAATGCTATGAGGCTCTTTCTTGATGGGATTTGGGGAGGGGTTATATGCAAAATGTCGAGCAGTTAACCTCATGGGATTGAGAGTTGAACTACATCTGCCAGGATAAACACTGGAATTTGCATCAGAATACTTCTGAATGCTTAGCTCAATAATTTGCCAATTGAACTCTAGAAGCATGACATGTTCCAATGGGTTATTCATATTATAAATAATATATTATATATTTATAAAGAATTTATAAATATATAATATTTATAATCCTATTTATAAAAGATATAAGCATTCTACAGTGACTACCAAGAAAAGAAGATGAAGCAAGAGCTGGTGGAATATTCTGCATATCAATTTTGCCTCACTGTCAAACGCTTTGAATAGAAAATGAATCTTCATATTCATCACTATCCGCAGAGGAATCTTAGAAATTCTCATCAGTTTTGCCATAACTGTCTTCAATACACTTGAAATCAGAATCAGAATTACTATCAGTGTCCAAAATATTGTCAGAAATTAACGTTATACAGTACAAAGCCCGAAATCCGGACGTCCAATATCCGGAATGATCTAAAATCCGGACCTCAAAACCACCAAACGCATGCGCATTTGATCCCCCCTCCGAGCATAATAAAACATCTGGAGAGTCCCGATTCTTAATTTCACTTCCACACTAAACAAAATACCTTGTTATTGAAGTAACAATCATTTTAGCATAAATTTGTACGATCAGTAATTTGGCTCCACTGCTGCATATCTGCTTGGCACACATCTCAAACCGAAACATTCCACATACATATATCATTGATTTGATGCCAACCTAGCGAATCATTATTTATTATACATTATTTATTATACATTCCTTTCATCACCACATGTTTATCAAAACTTAACAACTTGTGTAATGACTCCTTTAGTGATGTCTAAACAATTTTTTATGTTAGTAATTGAATAATAAAAGAGTATGGCAACCCTTTATGTTGACATTACGTTTCCCGATGATTACAGATTTAAGTTAAATGAACTAAAAAGTGTTGATGAGGAAAAATTTACCAAATATTTCTTTCCATATGCTAAAAATAGATTTTGTTGATGATACTCATAGACCAAAAGTTTACAATTAAGAATAACTGATTTGTTATTCACATAAACCCAGAACCAGCGCCAGGGCTCATATAGCCGCACCGGCAAAGAATGGCACCGGGTCGCAGAATTTAGGACCCACACAGGCAGCAAGATATCTAGCGCCGGCCCTCAATAAGGCTTAAGTATATGTGGTAATTTATTTATTCAGAACTCTGATAACCATATGTATAATAAAGGATCTTAAGCATGTGCAAGAAATAGACAAAAATATAATAAATAACTAATACAATTCAGGCTTAATTGTCTCAGTGCACGATAGAAGCAAGATAAAATTTAATGAAACAACTTGTCATTAGTCTAAGCTCATGATGCATAGCCAAATATGTATAATGAAGGAAATTTGATGATGCTAATTTTAAAGGTTTTCGGATATCACAAAACAAAGGTGAAATTTTCCAATTAACAAATTTTGTAAAGAAATGTGGAGAAGCAGTAATAAATGAAGATGATATAGAAGAAGTCTCACTGTGATGACAATGCTTCTCAATCATCAATCGGTTAACGAATGGCGAAATCTGTACAGTAGATATAGATCCAGAAAATACCGCTACTGGAAAAGAGACAGAGAAGTTACTGAACATGAGAAAATTTCGTTTGACAAGTTAGTCGGAATTCTCAAAACAGCAATTCCAGAACAATGTAACTAAACAAGAGATTATGTCTGTCTACAGAATTAAAGAGAAAGCATTAGCACAAAAAACGAAGCAACTTAAAAGTTACATTGAAAGATTTTTTTTTAAATTTTGATATCCTTTAGATATAAATATTTCATTATTTCATAAATCACGATTTCAAATTTTTAATTTTATAATTTCTACATGCCATCTTACTAAATTTATACTGATGATCTAATGTCTGGAAAAATCCCAAATCTGGAATTGCCAAAATCCCGATGAGTCCGTATTTCGGACTTTGTACTGTATAACTCACAAAATGCTTCTTGTCAGATATCTTTGAGCTTTGAAAAGAATGCACAAAATGGTACAAAACATGCTTGTATAATTCCCAGAACTACCACCATTTGTTAACCCCAGATATGAATAAACAATTAATCATCACAGAAAAGCTGAAATAAAACCATGAGCAGGAAAAGAGCGAGTTGCACAGTTAAACAGATGAAAAAATGCATCCCCACAGAAATTGAAGGGTTGTGCAAATTTTGGTGGTTCTATGTTGTTGCCCATGAAAATCGTCGCAGCAAGAGGGTTAATAAAAATTAGGTTGTTTATGTCAAATTACAAAAAAATATTTATTTTTAATAAGTTTTCGGAATGTAACCACCCTTTTTGCATTGGCTTTGGGTCTCATATAGCATGGTTTCACACAACATGGAGGTTTCTAAGAGCCTGTCTACCATGTTATTATGACGGTTACTTGTACTTTCGATGCCCTTGTTAGTGCATTTGCCACTTTTCTTTAATGTTCTAAATATTAAAATTTTTTATATAAAACACATTTTTCATCATGCACATAATGTAGTAATATGGACTTTTAATTTTTAGGAGAAAGGCATAATAATTGCTCATTTTAAACCCATCATTTTATCTTTATACACCTGAAAAATAACTACTTTGGGCTTATTTATCTTAACTGAAAAATGAAATTACCTATTAATCTGGCTAAATTAGCTCAGAGAGGTACTGAATGCTCTACCAAAATGCATTTACTAAAAAATTAGAATTTTACAATGAATGCATCTAAAAATGTGTTTAAAGTCAAAAGTTTGAAACATGATTTCTAAATGTAAATATAAAATTATGGACGTTAAAATATTTGTAATTAAGCCCACAGGTAAGAATAAGTTTTTTAAATAGAGTAAAGCATGCAAGGGCTATCTGCCTAAGGAGGGGGAATGCTTTTGTGGAGGAATTTCAAAGGAAAACTGACATTTAAGTTCACATTAAAAACAATGCATGGTATTTTCATTTTATTTATACATATTTCTTACAAAAAAATTCTGATATATGCTAAATTATTGTAAATTACTTTACTCGAAAAATATAGTGAATGCACAGGCACATGCAAAAGAAGAAAAATATTTAATATATATGGGTATTTATCAATGTTATAAACAGCATGCACTTAGCTTTAAAAATACATATATATTTATTAAATTATTTGTATTTAAAAATGAAGGATTTATTTATTCATAAACTTCTGTGAATGTTACTGTGAAAAATCTAATTACTAAACATATCTAAATTTATAATGATAACAAAAACTATCTAAATATATAATGACCTTAACATTTAATTGCAAACAAAAGTGTTTATTATTTATAAAACTATATAAGCAAAAATTGTTCATACTAGAAGACAATCTATTAAAAGGTGCTGTAAGCACAGTCTATGAGATGCGTACTTAAGGAAGTAGTGAAGTAGAATTTTTAGAATGAGTATTGTTGAAATAAAGAGTTTAAAAAATTGATAAGCATTAAAAAAATTACATCCTTACATTTTATAATAACTCAGTTACAAGGTTTAAATAATATTAACAACCCCATCCTTTTTTAATCCCTTTCAGAAATACTCATAGAAAGTTAAGTACATGGAAATCAGAAATCAGCAGTAACATTTAATGCATTTCAGAATTAAAATGAAAGATGACCTGGTTTGAAATTAACCGAAAAGAGCATAAATTATAAAGTGACTATGTTTTTTTATTTAAAAGATGCCTCAGAAGATGAAAATAATCTTGTATTTGAGAAAGTGTTCCAGAACAAAGCTCTGTGAAGTTTTGTAATTGTAAGATTAATAATGCAATTAACTTCGATTTTAATTTTTGTAATTGTTTACTAAATAAAATCGAACTATCTTAAAATTCCTTTCTAATGTTAATTAACAAAAACTTGTGAAAACATTTCATTCAAGTTAAAATTGTTCTGAGCAAACTATTCTCGTAAAAATATACTATTTGATTAAAAAATGTATTCTTTCACATACTTAGGATTCTGAAACATCATAGAAAAAGAAAATATGTGCATTCATACTTATATTTATGAATTAATAAATAAACGTTTATCTTTGATTTTTGACAAAACATATTGATCCTAATGGTAGTCACTGAATGTTTTGGTCTCAAAGAAAAGTGCACCACTGCTTCAAGACAGTGCACGTGAGAAACGAGTTTGGGCCTCTTATTTCCTACCTCCATAGTCCCAAGGGAACGTGTTAAAGGCATGCAACCTTCTCAAAATTGTTTATCCCTGTTACATTGGTTAGTGTATTGGATTTCCTTGAATTTTTCCACATTAAAAAAATTTACCTTGTCTAATTATAATGATATTAATTCCAATCCAGTTCTTCCCAAAGCTTTCAAAATTATAATTATCTTAATTTTTTCATGATTTATTACTGTTTTGTTAAAAGAAGGTGATATGTTCATTTTTTCTTTGCTCAACCCATTGAATTTTCTATTATTTTGTTCTTGTCCCTCCCACTCTAGTTCCTCCTTCTTCCCAGAAGAAAAGAAACAGATTTCATGACACTGATTAATTAGCAGTGAACCAAATTACCTTTAAATCACTCTTCCATTGAACTAACTGACTTTGCATGATATTTAGCAATAATTTGATATTTAGCAAGTAAAAAAGAGAGAGAAAGTTCAACAAAACATTTGCACATTGTCTACTGTGAACTATCATCTTAATTAAAACTATAAAAAATAATAAAAAAGGTAAAATTACTACTTTTTTATCATAAATGAATTAGGGTCAAGACACTTCTGTGTTAGGTGTTACAGTATACGCTCACATATTGTCTGCTTCTTTTTTTACTAAAATTACATCACTAAAACGCAGGTGCAGACATTACATGAGTCGTTCAAATGTCACGCTTTTTGTTGAGAGTAATTTTGGGGTGTAAATTTCATTTCAAACAGCCAGACATTTTCTAAGTTCTAAGTGGAAGAAAATGGCATAAGTAATAAAAGTATCAAATTTACAGTTGTCCAATAGTTACCTAAAATTTACAAAATCACTTTCTCTCATCCGCATATATAATATAAATTACCTCATTTCCGTTCTCAACACTAGGCACATATTAGTTTGCACAGGAGCACAATATAGAGACACAAATTAACCAACACTTGCAGTTTTAATATGTACTTTTACACAAATTAAATAAACATTGGTTCTTTTAATATCTTGCACACATTACAAAAAAAAAAAAAAACTGTTCTGATGCACTGTATAAAAATCCATTTTTTATCATCATTCACCACAACCAGCCTTCAGTCCCCTTGAACTGCGATGTAGGAATGTTTTCTCATGCCACAGCAAGCACTCTTATTTGGTACATTTCCCTTGTTACTGCGTACCCTGGAGCACATGTATCATGAACATACGCAACTACTTTTTCCTTAAGTTCGGAAACTAACATTTTGAACCACGAAACGCATGTCTTGTTTTGTTCGTTGCCTCCAGTTGATCATGCTATTTGCTTCAATTGCGCACACACTTTTCGTCCACCTTATATATATTTTTTTTTCCTTTTCCCACGCAAATTCTATGACTTTCAGTTTAAAAGCCATTGTATAGCTGCTGTATTTTCCCATTTCAAGCACGCTACTTGCTAACTACCACAAATTTCAAATGATACTATGAATGAAAAGAGAAAGCTCGAAATATGTGAATGAAGAAAATATATGCTCGAAATATGTGTAATGAAAGAGAAAGCTCGTAATATGTGAATGCTCCAAGGAGGAAGGAGGGGAAAGTAATTTTATTACAAAACAGTATTTCTTGGAAGCCAGGTGGTGAAAACCTGTTTGGACTACCTTCATTTATTAGCATATCTGCTGAGTGAATTGCTAGCGCCGATGTTATGACTGAATAATAGCTGCAACAATATGCAAGGAAAGTCTCTGCTTTCCATTCTGGTGCCAACGAAAGGCAAAATGTATATTCTTTCTTTAAAGATGTTCAGCAACTAATGCTATTGACTAAAGGGGAAAAGGCGATGTTAAAAAATATTTTTTTTAAGTAAGAAATTCTTTAGTTTTGGGGGTATGGACATTGTGGGGGTCCATTTTTTTTTTTTTTTTTTTTTTAACATAAATTTTATCTGTAAAGTTGGGGTGCGGACATTACATGAGCGTGGACATCACACGAGCGTATATGGTACTACAAATACATATCTTACTTCTCCACTGATTCCAAAAGAAATAAGTCTGAGATCTTGGCCAAGAAAAGACTGTGTATCTGTTGGGAATGGACTATCTTGTGAAGCTTTTCCAGTAGAAATGTTGTACAAAACATAGCTCAAACGTTCACCATTCTTTACTACTGCATGAATACCTAGAAAAAGAGAATTTCATAAATAAAATATGAAAAATAAATATGAAAGGCCATCAAAGTACTCTCATGAATATAATACAATGTATTAGATTTAAAAACTAGCAATATTTTAATTTACCTTGTCCATCTACAGCCATAGTCAGGATTGAGCTAGTATCCGCTATATTCACTTTTTTAGGTGATCTTTGAAAGCAATCAGGCACTCGAGGTGTATTACCACTCTTTACAACCAAAAGTTCATCTTTACGCAAAAGCCTGCACTCTTGAAGCAAAACACTTACATCATCACATGAAGATCCAGATTGCATCTGTGATGAACGTCCATTTCCAGATGAATATTCTCGAGATGGAAACTGAACAGCTGCATAAGCGCCATCAACCTTAGAAAGAAATAAATCAAATTAGCAACAATTACAGGAATAAGAATCTTAAAACTAAATTAACTTAAAATATCACATAATAATTAACATTAAGGAACAAAATGAACATAAATCATAAAAGTTTAAAGATGTAATAAGCAAAAATTGGAAATTAAAAAATATCTCACTCTAACTTTTGTTATTTTTCATCTTTAAAAACATTCCATACCCCAGTGATAAAGTAAAATTTAAGTTTGTTTCAGCTGTTGATTTAATAGGCTAACTGATTGTGGCAAAGTATGAGAAAGCTTAATGTCTTAAGAAGGATCTCACTGTAGGCAACATTCTATAAAAAAACTGATATTTACATTAAATAAGAGGAAATGCAGAAAATTTCATAAAATAGGTTCAACAGTAACTGAATTTAAAATAAACTACTTAAATAAGAGGGAATGCAGAAAATTTCATAAAATAGTTTATTCAACAGGAACTGAATTTCAAATAAACTACACATATTCAGTTTCCTTAAACACTTGGCCAATGCAGTACTCTACATAGTGGAAAAAGAAACATATTTTTAAAAAAAAATCAGATGATGCATGCAGTTTATCTCAGAAAAAGAAATATTTAAAGGAACATATTCCAATTTTTATAGCAGTTTTGGTGCAGCCAATGGTGAAATTTGAAATACTACTCATATCATTAATGCTTGATAAGATGCGTCCGTTAAAATTGCTACATCAGGAAATAAAGTCTTATTTATTGTACATATATAGTATAACGGAAAACATGATTAAATTTGCTAGTGGTTTTGGATACACAGCATACGCAATTTAATCCACAGAGCTCCCACTTCTAGCAGTAACAATGGTTGTAATCCAAATGTGCAGAGTCGAACTGAGTTTGGATCATAGATATAGGTATTTCACTCCAAGTGCCTCAATTCTATACCAGACTTCAACAATTGTAGTAGGATGCAAGTCATTTGGCAACCCTTAAAAAGACATCTCAATGGATAAGAAAGAGATCTGGAGAACATGCTGGCAAGGGTGCAGTTGAATGCATGCTCAATGACACTCCACACTAGAATGCCTGTATGACACTGACAAATGTAATCTGGCAACATATGGATAAAACCATCATGAACAAAGGTCACCATGGTATACAGAACCAAGAATCATTTGCAAAGATGAAGTGATGTGACTCCTGTGTCCAGTATTAGCGCTCATCATACACTGCGAGCACACCTGTCTCTGCTCAAATGTCAATGGATACTATGCAGAACATTTTGTGCTGCTGCAGATGTAAATGTACTGCCCATATGAATACTTGTCATCCTGCACACGAGCCAATTCAAGCTTGGAGTACATGATGTGGCTGTAAGATCTTGCAAGGACAAGAGTATAACATGTCTGTCTTTCTGAGCACCAGTGATTTGGGCCATTAAGATTCTGCATGGAGTTCAGCATGGCACTCTTAGATCCATCCATTCCATATTCAACAGGTAGTCATGAGATTCTATGCAACACTGCAAAACAATAAACTGCAGTTTTGATACATCACAATCCTGCCGTGGACAAAATTTGATATGCAGTAGTTTGAGTTTCTTCTTCTTATACAAGGCTAACATGATTTTTACACACACACACACACACACACACACAACAAAAAAAACAAACAAACAAACAAACAAAACAAAAAAAAAAAAAAAAAAACTAGCAATCTTTCCATTTTTTTACAACGTAGATGGCGTTTGAAGGTGGGAAGAGGACTTAATTTTTACTTTCTAGCAATTAAACTTGATTATCCATTAAAGTTTGTATCACCTGAGTTTGATTATCTATCAGCTAAAATAAGCATTTTATGTATGCTATTGTAACACTATCTGCCCACTTTGCACTTCCAAATTAGTTGCATTTATTCTTTAACATAAAATTTGAACAAAAAATATAAAAATAACACTTTTCCCTCCTCACAAAGTATGTTCACATTATGCCCTTTTATACACTCTCCAAAAAAAAAAAAAAAAATCCATGCACCACGAAGGAATTTTCTGATTGCTTTGAAATTTCGTATGCTTAGATGTTTTGACCAAATATGCAAATGATTAAAATTCAGTGTTAAATGAATGAATAGTGTGATCTCCAGCACATCGAAACTGTGCATCCAGCAAATGTATATAATAAGCTGTTCTTGAACTACTGTTAAAAATTTCTGTTGCATTGTGATTTAAGATACTACCTTTCAACGAATGAAAAAATGCCTCATTGCAGGATTCAAGCTCATTACGATCAACTGTCAGAGTTTGAAAGAGGTCGTATCAATGGATTGAAAGAGGCGAGTTTAACAAATCAGAGAATCGCTCATCATATGAGTCAAAGCACTGTGGTGATTAGAAGATGCTGGCCAAGAATGGGTGGACAAAGACAGATTTCAGCATCATGATGGTAGCGGTCGACCACAACTAAGGCCACAACAGATCGGGAGGACAGAATGATTATCAGATCAACTGTCACAGTGCCTGATTCATCGCTATCAACCTATCACCATGTGCGGCCCACATACGAGTGTCCACCATGACCATTCACAGATGCCCGATTGAATGAAATCTACGCTTGTAATGAGCGTTGTGCCACCTGACACTCATGCCTGCACATTGTCAAGCCAGATTACAGTGGTGCTTGGGTTGATCAAGTTGGAATGGTACTGATGGAGAACGTATAGTCTTTAGCGATAAATCACGCTTTCCAACTGTGTTGTGACAATCATCGAAGACATGTCTAGAGATGCCCAGAGCACCATGTTGATTCTGCTTTCATTATTGTATACCACACAGGCCCTCAACCAGGAGTTATAACCTGGGATGCCATTTCAATGACAGCCGGACCCCTTTGGTCGTCATTAGAGGCACACTTATAGCACAGTGGTGCGTCGATGACATTCTAAGACCTGTTTTGCTACCGTTCCTTTTGCAGTACCCTGGCCCTTACTTTCAGCATGATAATGCCAGACTACATACGGCACGTGTCGCTATGAACTGTCTTACAGCTTGTCAAACACTTCCTTGGCCAGCTAGGTCGCCAGATCTTTCTCCCATCGAGCATGTCTGGGAAGGCCATTCAGGAGCTTTATCAGCCTATTCCATGCCACGTGGCAGCTTGCATCCAGGCTAGAAGTGGGTTAACACCTTATTAGGCTCATTTCTTTGTAACTACGTAACTCTGGTACGACATCTTCCTGTGCACCCAATTTTTGTCTCCTTGGTGCATCGTTTTTTTGTTACAGAGTACAAAAGTTTTTTTGTTACAGTTTTGTTGTAACCTAAAATTTTTGTTTCAGCTCAGTGTTCAGGAAAATAAGGCAATATATAAAATTTTGTATCAATTTGGAATTAGACTTCTCATTTCATTGTTTTTTTAATGCAAAATAAGCAATATTTTATCCTCTTGTAGCAATATGGTAGAATTTGGAGTAAACAGCGCAGCACTAATAGAACTAATACACAAACTGGCAAGCCAACAAAGAGGAAGTCCTTAGAAAAATACAAGGCAATAAATTGGAAAGGGCATTTAAATATAAAAATATAGATATGAACATTTCCCGATCAGAAATTTAATAATTACAGTCTTTATTTAATAAATGTAATTTACTGTTAAAAATTCTTTTACCAGTAAACGTTAAAAATTAAAAAACAGTACATTCAATGATCTATCGAAAGACCTGGTAGCTACTGATTATATGCATTAACATAAACTCAAAAATTAACTATTTAATAAGTTCCATTGGTTTTTAATCAAAAATAGAATCAAAATTGAAGTGAACACCTAATCACAATTAAAAAAATTAATTATGTACAACTGAATACAAATCATAACCTATCCCTAAATGCTTAATTTCAAAACTGATTTATATTTTTAAAGTATGCTTTAATCTTTAATTAATTGATTGCTGTGTGAAAAATGCTTTTGGAAGTCCATTACAGTTCTTTTCAAAACGTAACTTTTCAAGTAATCCCTCCCCCGTGAAGCAATTATGAACAATAATACCTCATTAATATTTGCATATGAAATTATTTCCTTCTCAGTCTCAGCTATTACAATAAATTTACTTATCACACCAAATAAAAAGTGAGATGCATTCCTCCCAGACATAAAAAGCAGATTGAAAAGACCAATGAAATAAATTTATATGATGATATATTAGATTATAAAATTGAACATGTTTAACAACATTAATTGCATAATATGTACATTTCTGAAAAGTTTTCAGTCAGATTTTATGTATTATAAGTATTAATTAACTTGCCTTCACAACTTTTCCAACTGGAGCATTTTTTACATCCTCGACAAATATCACATCTTTCAAAGGCCATGCTTCGTCGTCTTTACGATCTCCTTCTTCTCTTGTCTGCATACTAGACCTATGTTTACGTTCTACAAATAGAAATTGAAACTCACTCACTCAGTTCACTAAGCATACATTACATAAAGTCTTTGATTTAAAGTAAATTCAAATTGTATATCTTAATATTACACAGATTATAATGATGGCTAGAAATGCAGAGCATACATATAAATATATGACCTTAAGTGAAACATGAAAGTAAGATATTAAAAGTATAAAAACTACCCACATATGTAACATATATTAAATTGAAATTTTTTATACATATTCAAACTCTAAAGAAAATAACTCACTAGGTGGTAAAGGACTAGAAGCAGGTTCACTGCAAGTAGAAGATGCTGGAGAGGGTGGTGGTGGCATTTCTTGACATGGTACTTTGATCTCGATTTTTACAAAATCTTTGGTCTCTTTTTCAGGTTTTCTTTCACTATATAAAACACAGCATAGAATAAAAAATTACCATCAAAATGAGCTAACAATGCAAACTTAGAATACAGCATCAAAATTCTTTTCAAACATAATTATGAATAATCAGTACTTCTGGAGTGCATAATACAAACATTCACTCTTTTTAAAACTATGAATATCAGAAGCTTCATGGAAATTATTCAAATTTTGTAGCTTAAGTAAGACACAGGGTTCATAGCCACATTTTAGTTAAAAAAATAAGCACCTATAAGCACTTTTCAAGCACATTTTAAGAAAAAAAATAAGCACCTGTCTAATTACATCATACACAACTGCATAACCTTAAAAATTAGACTTGTAATTTAAAATATGAGAAATGAAGTACTTATTAAGAGAAAATAAGCATTACCTCAACCATGGAAAATAATTACTTTTTTTTTGTTTGTTTTTAATTTTAAATAATAGTTCAATTTACAGAACTACTTTACAATGAGAGAAAAAAACAATATGAAAAACTAAACTATATTACAAGATTTAATGATGAAATTTCAGTTCAAAATAGAGAAAATAAATAATAATAAGGCATATTTATTATATTTGCTTGGAACCTAATAATAAATATAATTTATTTTTCCACTCATATTGATATTTAAATAATTTAAATCTAAATTCTGAATATTTTCTAAATTTTCATTGTATATCAGTTTTCTCTTAACAGATATTGCAAGCAAAGTAATTTAAGTAAAAAAGAGGAACATTTCTGAAATCAGAAGACAAAAATTTGCTTCATGCAGTCATCTTTAACAGTA
The DNA here is from genome assembly GCF_044657685.1 of Stegodyphus dumicola. Lineage (NCBI taxonomy): Eukaryota > Metazoa > Arthropoda > Arachnida > Araneae > Eresidae > Stegodyphus > Stegodyphus dumicola. The sequence goes on along the minus strand of NC_140771.1, from coordinate 153,334,525 downwards.
AAAGCTTAACTAACCCGCATACTTGGAAATTGGCGAATATTCAGACAGTCGAGCATAACTTGAAGGAGCGGAGGGGGGGGGATAGACTGTAGCTGCTCTTTAGATTTTTCCGCTAAATAAATGCTTTTGACATTTCAATATGTGCATCATATAAAAATAAACCAACGGAACTAAAAAATATTCTGCTTAGCAAGCACAGTAAAACTCTTTTAAGTGTTCATAAACAAATCTCGGACAGAACATCAAAATTAATTATCTCTGCAAAATATCGTTATTGCGCAACACGTGCGCCGTAATTCTTCCCTACGTGATATTACGCAATCGGAATCAACAATTGCCGGTATTGGGAGAATAACGAACTAAATAACTGGGGTGTTTTTCATTCTAATTTTCAACAGACGGCTTTAAATTTTCGGAATAGAATCATTCTTCGCTTGGGTTGGTAGACCGCAGAACTTTTAGTCCCATTCAATCCAGATTGGAAAGTGACCAAAAGAAAAAAAAAAAAAAAAAGGGTCCATTGCTTGTTTTGCATCAAACTGTTACAGTTTCAATATTCAAGATTTTGCGGAGAAAGGGGAGACCTCCCAACCTTCGTATTGCATAATGTATTGGAAAAAAAAAAATGAAATTATTTTGACTATTCGATTACTTTCCCTTTATTTAAGCCATTCCGAATATTATTCCTTAGAAAGCTAATCTGTGTTAAAACACAACTATTTTTGGAAGTTTACTATACTTCAGCAGTTACTGCTATGTTATTATAAACATTCATACATATGCTCATAATATAAGCATAACGATCATAATAAACATGAATATGAACTGACCAAGCAGAACGAGAATGCAAATTTTTTAAGATCTTGATAAAAATTCAAACGTGTGTAGTATTTGAGTGGGAGGAAAAGAATGCCGAATGTAGCGGAATTTTCTACTGCTTTCGCAATTCTTTGACCAATAGAACGACGGGCACCAGTCTGTACTCTTCGTGCACACCAAAGGTTATGTTAATACAGAGAAAGGGGGAAAAGCTATTTCCGGGAGTATGACTCAACATCTGACATTCCATGTTAGGAAGAAAAGTTGTTTATTTAGTTTCGGCTTTAAAACACTAAAAGCAAAAAATAAGCACTAAAAACAAAAAAATAAGGGCTTTAAAGAAAAAGTAAGCACCTATAAGGGCCTTTATATTTTATTTTCAAATATAAGGACTTATAAGCACTTATAAGAACCGCTACGAACACTGAAGACAGCAATTTATTACTACTGGTGTTATTAGTTTTTAAATTATAGGCCATGATTTATATTTACTCTTATTTTGATAAACTGTAAACCATGCACGTAAGAGTTTTTATGCAGCCTTTATTTTCACAACCACTGGTTACAGACTTATACTTCCAATTATAAAAAAGTTTTAAATAACTCAAAGATTCATGTTTTTGCATTTTTAAATTTAAAAAAAATCAATGTTGTATAAATGCAGAATCTAACTTTTTAAACGTTTCTCTGGTCCCTTCACGTACATTTACGAAACTTCAAAACAGAAGAGAAACATGGCAAAGTGAAACATAAAATATTATCAAATCAACAACTTGTGTTTGGCATGCATTTAGTCAAAAACTTGATCGATATTGAGGACAAACAAGTACAGGTCCCTCTTCATTAAGAGCAAAGAAACCCTCCAAGACTTGCAGAGGCCAGAGGTTTTGAGGAGCTTGGCGAATATTTAGTCAAGAACTCAATCGATTTCGAGAGCACAAAGGTCAGTTTTCATCAGGAGCAAAGAAATCTGCAAGACTTGCACATGTCCAGAGGTTTTGAAAAGTTAATCACCCCTTACACAGAACAATGACAACTTAGATCCATTACAACTCATGCAATACAAATGCATAAATAATTTAGAAAATGTATTTATTACTTTAATAATTTCACTTTTAATACAGTTACTCGTTAATTTTTTAAGACAAACTATCTAAAATGTATAAAGAATCTAGCATTTCACAGAAAGATTATCTGGATTGTCAACAATTAAAACAGATTTGAAAGTGATATTTGAAAGAAATAGAAGCAAGCAAAATTTTGGATCAGTTTCCTTTTACACAACTAAGAAAAGTAAACTTTAAATCATACAGAAGTACCAGGTGGTTATAATTAAACTTCCCCTATAAAAAACATCCTACAGTGCAAACAGAATGCAACGAAATTTTGTATATTGTTTTTGTAACGAAATGCCCTCATGGAATTTCGGGGAAAAAAATTTAGTTTCAAAATGTCCACCAGAGCAGCAGTTGCCAACCGGTGGTCCGTGAAAACTTTTTCATGGTCCACAGAAGAATTGGAACATTATTTTTATAAAGATTCAGTTTAAAAAAATGACGAGTAACAATTCCTTTTCAGTGATATGTGAAGCTTTCTGTACAAGAAGGTAAGATTTTTGTACGTTTCAGATAATTTTTCAACGTGAACGAAATATGTGTATCGGTGAAATGTTAATAGTGTTTTACTAGTTACTCATAATCAGGCCTAAATTTCCATAAAGGCATGCTGCTGAACACCAAATGTTTTGATAATTATATTAACAAATGAAAATTAGAATTACATGTATTGGAAAGTTGAATATCGTTTTTGTATATTAATATGTTGTTTTTAAAGTCTGATTTACGGTGTTTTTTTAAATTCATATTAGTGGTCTGCCAAATATAAAATTATATATTTAGTGGTCCATGAAGTTCTAAGGGTTGACGACCGCTGCACCAGAGGGCACCTTTTTGGGAAAACATAAATTTAACACAATAAATGACCAAAACAGAATACAGAAACAATATTAACAATCCAGAACAAGAATTATGAGTAATAAAATGCAAAACCGGGAAAAACTGTCAGTTGTAGGAGAAAAATGTCAAGATTTGCATGCTTGGGAAGAAGAGAAAGCTTTATGCAAAACAAGTTAGGGTATAAAACATTTGCAGATGTTGTCATGTTTAAGTCGATGTTTCCGGCTGTATTGATGATGGTCTCTTTAGTTGAACGTGCGTTATTGGTGAAGCTGGTTTTACAAAAACAAGAGAAATGCTTCAGCTGCAGCTCGTGAATTTCATTGCAGAAAGAATCTACGGCATGGACCAACGTACCCGGGCAATGATTAAGAAATTTGAAGAGACGGTGAAATTAAGAGTTCAACCTAGAAGAGGCAATAAACGTATCACACAGGTACTTGTTGATGCCATCAAGACAGCTGTTGACGCACAGTCACAGACATCAGAGTTTGGGGGCATACAGCACCGACTGAAAAGTACTCAGAAACATAATGCACTACTTCCCACACAAGATCTGCCATACCCAGGAGCTGCTTGATAGGGACAAGCCACAACGTCTCTCATTCGCAGTCAGTTTTCTAAAAAAAATGGCTGTTGATCTGCCATGGGCTTGGAATATTCTGTGGAGTGATGAGGCTGATTTCTACCTCAATGGGACAGTCAATACACAGAATTTTCACATTAGGGATAAGGAAAATCCGTGTATCCACACTGAAATTCCCCTTCAGTCTCCAAAGGTCACTGTCTGGTGTGGATTCACAGCAACATTCATGCTTGGATCATTCTTCTTTGAGTAAATCGGAGAAGGTGCTGTCACATATTCTGTCATCATCCTGGACACGATTCCTCTTGTGCTATTTCATCCTAATCTGTTCTTGTTTCTGCAAACTGAACTGTTTTTGTATCTCCCTTACCTTTACTTAATGTGGTTCGATGACAAGGTCATCAGAAACTAGTCAATAAAGGTTAATATTGTTTCTGTATTCCGTTTTGGTTGTTTATTGTGTTAAATTTCATGTTTTCCCAAAAAGGTGCCCTCTGGTGCACATTTTGGAACTAAAATTTGTTTTTTTAAATTCCGCAAGTGCATTTCATGTACAGCCCATATACAAAACTTCATTGCATTCCGTTCACCTCTTTGCGCTGTAGGGTGCCTTTTATAGAGGAAGTTTAATTATAAGCATCCGGTATATGCTCCAAGATCCCAGTTGTGCACTTTTCACTTACTGCTCCAAGTTTCTAGTTGCATATTTCATTTTAATTCCCATATGTATATTAATCCACATACTAAAAACACAAACATATTAAAAACAACCAGACACACTCAAATAATATATAATTACTTAGAACTTTAAACTCATCTCCCCTCCCTTTAAAGAAGATATGCTTTTGCTAATTATCAGAGTTCAGGAGAAACTGTTAACATTCAAGCGAAAACCAAAATTTGAGTTCAAACTAAATGGATCTTAAAGCTCTGTGAGCACATACTACACAATATGTTGGATATGCAAGCTTAATTAACAAAGTGTTCAATATGTTACAACACACTGATGCAAATGCAAAAATGCTTACACAAATACTTTTGCAGAAATGAAAAACTGCATCTATTGGAACTTACCAACAACCTCCTATTTTATGATATCTACCACTATTGAATACAATACAGGAGTTTCTCATACCCATTTCATACATAGAAGAAGAAAATGTGACAAAGATATAGTCAGTATTTCCAATAATGTAACTATTGCTTGCATAGCATGTAACGTAAAAGGTTAACTACTTTTCAAAACTGTTTACATGCTTACTTTCTCAAAGAATTTTCCCAACAGTATAGAAACTATTTATTTAACAACTTAATAAGACACTAAGACGTACCTTTAATCTCAACAAGAATTTTTTATTCATAGAAGTTACTCTTTCTTTCAAAGTTTAATTTTTAAATGCTCTCAAAAATATAATTTAAATAAAATTAAAGATACCTGCTTACTGTTAACTTTTTAAATAAGACTATTTATTTATCAGAGATTAAATCTTTTCTTAAACATCACGGCGAATTTTAAACAATATGTTTTTATGTCAGATATATCAAGAAATAAATACTTCAATAAATGCAAAACCAAATTATCACAAAGCTGTTTAGTGCATGAATTTTTAATGATAAAATTAATTAATACTTCAGAATTATTTCATTATATTTAATATTGAAATTAAACTTACCCTGAACCTGGAGGTAATATCTTAAAATGGCAAGTATCAGTAAGGTTCCAAGCAGCAGACAGTAACTGACCTACTTTAGGTACATTTCCTGCATTTGTAAAAGCTAGAGCTCCAGAGTGATACATAGGGCTGTTTCGCATGCAGACCTGATAATTTAACACATGAAAAGAAAAGGAAGATTATCCAACTTTTCAAAACTCATCATGACTTTTTAATAGTATGATATATTTTAAATTTAACATTTTCATTTAAAAATGCATGTAAAAAAATATATATACTCCACAAGTTATGTAATATAGCATATAACATCAGAAGTGTCTTATTATTAATAGCCTAAATGTTTATAAAAATTATCAATTAGGTCTATTTTATATTAATAGCTGCTAACCAGGAAAAATGAACACTAAGATGTTTTTGTTTTACAGGGCAATGCTACTTTGAAACACTGATAAAATTCACTTTGGTGTTCAAGTTTTTATTCAAATTATTAAACTGATTATTCCATGCTTTGATATATATTTAATATTTAATTCATCATTCATTTTTTATCTTAATTTGTGCTTCTTGGCTAACTGCATTTGATTCTGCAGTATTTTTTTTTTTTTATTTCACATCGATAAAAACCTGAATAAGATAGAAAAGTTTTTATTTACAAAAGCAATTAAAAGCATGATGAACATAAAATTAATAATAACTGTACATATAATTATATACAATACAAAGTCTGAAATCTGGACTCGTCGGGACTTCAGTGATTGCGGATTTTGGATTTTTCCGGATATTAGATCATCAGTTTAAATCTAGTAGGCATGTAGAAATTATAAAATTAAAAATATGAAATCGTGATTTATGAAATAATGAAGTATTTATATCTAAAGGGTATCAAAATTTACAAAAAAAAAAGCTTAATATTTATTTTTTTACCTTATTAAACATTTCTTTCAATGTAAGTTGTTTAAGTTGCTTCGATTTTTGTGTTAATACTTTCTCTTTACTTCTGCAGACAGACATAATCTCTTGTTCAGTTACACTGCTTGAAGTCCTGTATCTGCTGTGTCGAGAATTCTGACTACCTTGTCAATCGAAGTTTTCTTGTTTTCAGTAACTTCTCTGTCACTTTTTTTCACTATCGGGAGCGGTATTTTCTGGATCTAGAATCATACTACGGATTTCACCATTTATAACTGATTGATGATTGAGAAGCACTGTCATCACAATGAAAAACTTCTTTTATATCATCTTCATTTATTACTGCTTCTCCACATTTCTTTACAGAATTCGTTAATTGGAAAATTTCACCTTTGTTTTGCAATATCCGTAAACCTTTAAAATAAGCGGCTATCATCATCAAATTTAGTTATCCTTCACTATACATATTTGACTATGCATCATGAGCTTTGTGACTAACGACAAGTTAAATTCCGTTAACAATTCTGTTAAATTTTATCTTGCTTCTATCGTGTACTGAGACAATTAAGCCCGAAATATATTAGTTTAGTTATTTATTATACTTATGTCTATTTCTTGCATATGCTTAAAGCTTATCAGAGTTCTGAATAAATAAATTCCCACATATACTTAAAGCCTTATTGAGGGCCGGTGCTTGGTATCTTGCTGGCTGATGCAATCTCTGTGGGTCCTAAATTCTGCGACTCGGTGCGGCCATACGAACGCTGCCACTGGTTCTGGGTTTATGTGAATAACAAATCAGTTATTCTTAATTCAAACAGCCTTAAATGTAATATTTGGGTCTATGAGTGTCATCAACAAAATCTACTTTTAGCATATGGAAAGAAATTTTAGCTAAATTTTTCCTTATTGTCAACATTTTTAGCATTTTCCTTTTGTCAACATTTTTAGCACATTTAACTTAAATCTGTAATCATCACCAAGCATAATGTCAATATAAAAGGTTACCATACTCCTTTATTATTCAATTACTAACATAAAAAAAAATTGTTTAGGCATCAAAACAATAACTTGAGTTATACTTGAGTCATAACTCAAGTTGTCATGGTTTGATAAAATTGCGGTGATGAAAGGAAAGTATAATAAATAATGATTCGCCAGGTTGGCGTCAGATCAATGATGTACCTATGTGGAATTTTTTGGTTTGAAATGTGTGCCAAAGCATGCAACAATGGAGCCGAATTACTGATCGTACAAATTTATGCTAAAATGATTGTTACTTCAATAATAAGGTATTTTGTTTAGTGTCGAAGTGAGATTAAGAATCAGATGTTTTATTATGCGTGGAGGGGGGAATCAAATACGCATGCGTTTGGTGGTTTTGAAGTTCAGATTTTAGATCATTGCGGATATTGGACGTCCAGATTTCGGACTTTGTACTGCAAATGAAATTAGTAATTTAAAATTAAATGAAAATACTCATCTATGAAACGCTAGTTATGTCCCCACAACATGCTCTGGAAATCTTCACCATAGATTAAAATAATTCTGATAAAAAAAAAATTAAACAGGAAAAACTACACTGAAAATCAGTTGAGAGAAAACTGAACTTGCATAACCTGTATTTTGTTTAGAGATGACAATACTGCCGTCTTTTTCTCTTTTAAGAATTTGTCAACATAACTTTTATATATATATATATATATATATATATTTTTCCCTCCTTGAAACTTAGAGAACAAGATGAAGATCTTAAAGAACTACATTTGAATGAGATAATCTCAATTCATAAAAATTTAAAAACCAGGAAATCTGAAGATTTCCCAGGAAACTACGAGATGTGAAGAAAAATCAGAAGTATCTCAGTTTTACTGGGAAAGTTAGCAGCTCTGTAAATCACAAGAATTACACATATTCAAAAATAAAGATACAAAATTAACATCACACACACATATACATAACATTTAAATTTTTAAATATTGCTTAACATGAAAACTATCATTGTGTTTTCATGTTTAAGATAAGTAACCTTCTTGGTACTTATATAGGAACCACATTCCAACACTGGAAACTGAGAGATTTGCCGATGACTTGATATGATATGGTAGAAACTCAAAAATTCAACACCATATTGGCAATTTATTAAAAAACACAAGTTTTACAGAATCTAAGATGGACATCTCGTTACACACAACTACAACTAATCTATTTAAATTATTTATAACTCGTAATACTTAGCTGTAAATTCATCTGTTTAAGCCTTTAATGCATAAAAACCAAAAAATATATAATTTAGAAAAATTAATTACTGTGCTACAAAAGAAAGATAACACATACAGGCATAGTAATTAGATACCTTTACAGAAAAAACAGATGAGACTTGATTATATCTAACATTCATTCCTTCTTCACACTGCTCCTTCATATAAATCACAGAAGAATATTGTGCACAGCAGAAGACTTTTTTCTGAAAAACAGCGCAAGTTACCTTAATAAACTTCACTTCTTCACTGTGTATGTTCCTTTCACAGCTTTTCATTTACTCAGCCTTTGGTTCTTCAAATTTTTATTCTCAATGTCACAATTTCAACATCTCCTAAAAAGTGATCATTATCATCTTACCTAATTTGTTAATCACCATCACTGTAACTAGATTCCTCATAGACTGGGATCATCTTTATTAAATGACAGCCTGGAATTTGAATTTATGCAGATATGTCAGAGAATGGCATAATTTTCTATCTTTTTCAGAATCATTTGAAACTCATTCTCCGAAGTGTTAAACACTTTCCTGAAAAATAAACAGAACGTACAGGTAGAATCTCCTCCTATGGTTTGCCAATCTATGACACAGCACGTAACAAATCAATTTTCTTTTAACTTTCAATAGCTCGCATTTCCTCCTATATAAAACCACTGATGAAAGAAGTTGATGCTATGAGAATGCCCTGACCCATTGGCAGACATCAAGCAATTACATATAGGTGGAAACAATGACTCCATTTTGTAATGTTCAGCAACAGCATATGATAAGGCATTTCTTCAGATGCAAACTACTTTCTGTGGCAGATATCTGGATTTCATAATTTTTTTACACTGCAGTTGATGAAACTAATTCTAAAACATTGCACCATTCAATGCATACATCTGATTGGTTTCTGTACCATATATGTAGATTTATAAGTATCGCTCATAATTTTTTCCACTGAAGGAGTTGATGAAACTAATGCTACACTACACCATTCACACCTACATCTGACTGGTTTCTGTACAATACTGGCAAGTTTTTAAGTTTCACTCTTATTTATATCTATTTTATATTTTTAATGTAGAAAGACTTTCAGATTTCCTAAAAGCAGTAATGTCAATTTGACAATTTGATTACTGTTGAATGCCAATATCATTAACTTTCTCCCTTTAATCTTTAAAAAAAATTTTTTACATATTTCTTTTACATCGTTCTTTTAAAATGTTTAAGAACATAATAATAAAAGTTAAACATGTTTAATGAATCAATTTTCTTCAAATAATATTAAAAGAATTATTAATATCCCCGATTTAAAAATAAAAGACACAGACAAACATCAATTTTAACTGAGGACGTTTCATCTGTAACCACTCGATAATTCTCTAGCTTTAATATAACAGCTTGAAACAACGAGTTTAACTAATGTAAATGTTATCTAAAATTTAAGCCACAATTTTCTCATTTACTTTTTAAAGGGTCTGTGTTCTTTTCATACACATCTAAACCAAGTTGGTGCCTGGTCTCATTGGTTTCAAACTTTTAAGTACAAGCTCTCCAGCAAAATTATATGATAGGCCCAACATTTGTCAGTTATCTTTTTTATTTTCATATTACCTTAAAAACTAAATAAAATGAAATTCCCACTTAATTAAAAAGTGATCTTACTTAAAACATGATTTGACAAGCTATACAATTTAACAGCACAGAGAGGGAAATGAGTACCTGCACTCCATTTACAATCTCCGAAGAAAATGATGTTGACTGCTTTTTCGATTTCGCTCTTGCCTTTTCCCACAATCTCTTTCGCTGATTAAAAGGTGCTACACCCCTGAAAAAAGAATATACATTAAAAGGTTTCACGGGATAAACACCAAGTCCACTGTCTGAAAAGCTGATTTTTCTCTAAATAGACTAACTCTAAAGCAAGCTGTTTCTTTTATACCTTAATACCCATCACCAGAGAAACCAAAATCAAAAGACATGGTTGCCTTCCATTAGTTCATATTTAGAGACCTAAAGGTTAGGTGGCAAACTTATTACCATTTAGAAAACAACTTTTTTTCTTTGACTGCTATTCATAGTTAAATTGCATTAACAGTTTACTGTAAGGTTTAGTTGGTTATTCTTAGGTTTACAAACACGAGAATAATATAATTTTTTAATATAAATTTGCATATCCAAATTAACTTATTCTTTAAATTAAACTGCTTGAAAATACAGGTAAATTATAAATATTATTTCTCTCTTGATTATAATATGGATTACTTTTATTTTCTGTTCTCACCCCAATTGCGTCAGATTAACCATGATTTTAAGTTAACTGTGAACACTGTTATTGTTCTGTACTGTGTATTACTCTACTATATCAAAAAATTATATACACACATTTCCTTGGCAGTAGCACAATCGGAATTTTAGAAAAGAGGCATTTTAAAATTATTTTTTAATAAGATTATACATTTAGTAACATCAATTTTAAAAAACTTCATCATATTAAGATCAAATTTTCAACTGATGTACACTAAAAGCTTGAATATCTGAAAAGCTTAAGAAATGGTGAAATTTGGATAAAAAAATTCCTAGTATTTGAGCGTATAAAAAACTGAATTCATGTAAGTAAAACCAAATGAATGGAAAAAATTTTTGCTCTAAATTATAAAAACAATTATCATTATTTGGTACCAACCAATTATATACGATTTCTTTCAAAATAGGAGAGGGGAAATCCCAGGCTTTAAATATGAAAGTAAAACATCTCATCCGATTATAAAATCCCACCAAACATGAAAGCTGGCAGAGATTTCGCCAATTATTCCAGAAGAAATGATCAGATCATTCTTTATTTAGTTAGATAATAAACAGATATAAATTATGGATATAGCATATTAATGCACTTAAACTGCTTATCATCATATCAGTTTTTTGCTTTACATCAACAATGTTCATCTTGTTCATTTTAGACAATGTTCAATCAACAATGTTCATCATACTTCGTTCATTTTAGATCCAGTAAAACTCTATATTGTTAGCTTTTTAATTTATGCAAAGATTAAGACGATCTTTACAATTTAGCAATTACCTAACGATGAAGAGACATACACCAAATTGTTCCAAGAAAACAGAATTATCTGCTAAGAAAGAACTTTGTTTCAATAATCATTCAATGAAATTATGCCTGAATTCTAAGTCAGCCCCAAAATGGAGATGTAGACTAGATCATGCCGAGAAAATAAAGGATTGCAAACTCAAAATGATTTATTGGGTCACAAGTACTTTTTCTTACAACTTTACAATTTACATACTTGTGGTTCCAAGAGTTGATGTCAGTAGAATTTTGCAAACTCCAGCTTCAAATAAATCATAACAAAACTGTTAACTGAAGTATCTAATGAGAAAATTTTATGTCAATGATTTACTGTCAAAATTGGGGAAGCAAACAACATTGAAATAGATGACTTTTCACTCAAAGAAAAACAACACTATTCTGTCCCTCAATGGATTTTCTGTATTTTATGTTGGGAAACAAAAAATTGTTTTCTTGATTGCACACTAAAAGTTTTAATGGCCACAATAGAAGAAGACATCACAGGTTGTTGTTGTTGTTTTTAATTGTTGGGAAAAACACAAAATGATGAACTGCCAAATGCTTTTTTAACACTTCACCATAAAGCACACTTCCAATTTTTTTAACCTTACACTAAATATCACACCAAAACAATAGAGTGGTTGTGGAGAGTATAAAATGATGCAATGTACATCAGCACAGAATTGCTTACCATCATTTAGAATCATATATGAATAAGTTTATGAGGTGATATTTGCATCCTAAAATGGAAATGTTTCCAGCAATACTGTTTAAACCGATCTTTTACTTCTTTACTATCTTATTTATTTCATTATTTTCTTCTTTATTTCTTCAACGCTTCATTTCACAAGAACATGCATGATTTCTGGTGGTTAAGCATCCTGTTAATGGAATAGCACCAAATTTAAAGCTTGGTAACCACTACAGGCTAGCTAATGGAACAGTAACCTAAATTTTGACTAATACTCCTGAGTAGAAAAGAAAAGCTTTTATTTAGCAAATTACTTTTGAATAAGATGAAAATAAAATTAATTAATATACACATATTATGGTGTGGATAAACTTCATAATATACCATATACTGACATAAAGCAAAATTTAATACAAATATTAACTGAATAAAAATTGCTTGAATCTTCATAAAATCATTAGAATAATTCAGAGCAAATGAAATTTAATGCTGAAAATCATTCATGGTGGGGAATGGAGTTCAATTTTATTGCTGAGAAGCATTTTTCTTGGTGGTTTTCTTTAGTAAAGGCTAAAAATAAACAACCAAGAGATTCAATGATCTATTTAGAGCTTAGACAATGTCATGAGAAATCAAAAAAAGTTGACAGCTGTAATACGTATATTTATTCAGCATCAGACACTGCCATATTTATAACATCATTACAAACTGCTCCAAGAATCACAGAATTCTCTTAATACTATTGATCCCTGTCATGTTGAACAGAATAGAAAGATATGGATCTATTAATGGAACAAGCAAAAAACACTTCTGCAAAAGTGTGAGCCTCCTCAAAATCATCCAATCCAACTATCATCTGAAAGTATACAAAACCTTAATAATTTACTTTTTCCCCCCTTAATAAATACTCACATTCATTAAGATCAGGATTTCCACAATCACTGCTGTTATTACAATCATCCATTTCTAACAAAGAAAATTTAAATATGAAAACTACATTAGAAATAACTTTAAAACTCCAGTATTTTCATTTGCAGACCAATTCTCATTAGCAGTCACCTATAGAACTTATATTTTGCCCATTACCAGGGAGTGTCTTTTAAACAAGAGTCATTTAATTTCCTACTTTAAGATTAAGGATTAAGCAGCTGTCTGTTAATGGGAACGTCTGCTGAAATACAGCATACATTAACAAAGAATCAATTTTAATAATAAATTTAAATATATAACAAAATATGTCTAAATGTAACCTAAAATAAATTATGTGTTTTATACCAAATAAAGCAGGAAAAGGAAAAATAATGAGCAAGTTGGTTCGATGACTAGTAGCATCGATGATTGATTCACAGCATGTATGAATCAAAAAGTAAGCTAGAATAAATAAAATGTGATAAGCAAAAAATGCCAAGTTTGAATACTTCCAAATATGCTTGCATCAAATACAGGAAAATCATATGCATCTGTCCTTTTGACACATGCGGAGAGACATGCAAAGAAATACTTCAAAGTCTAATTTCAGGGATTCTACGAATAGTTAGATAAAATCTCTATATGTGAAAGGTGAAACATTCTATTGGAAAGGCTGATTTGTTTTATGATAAAGCATGTGAGGGATATCTGACTAAGGGAAGGGATGCCTTTTTGGAGGATTTTCTTAAGGAAACTGTCTCATATCCACATTACATATGAAGAAGACTATAAACACACCTATGTAGGCAGCCGGTTTCCTGGAGTATGAATTTGGTTAAAACTACCAGTGTTTAATGACTTTACCACTCGGCTTGCCAACCTACGATAAATATCAATAGTTCCGGAATCTTTTTTAAAAAATCGCGAAAAAAAAACTTGCACCCTATAAGTAACTTTTACTTTTTCATTGGTAAAAAATAATCAAATTGCACTAACGTTGTTGCGCTAATACAAAAGTAATGAAAAATTTAATACTTACCTTATTGTACATATTATTGGAAACTTACTAACAGACAGGATTCAAGCAGATACATAGTGATATAAAACATATGTCTGTTCAAATCTACAGATATACATGTAGTACTAATATGACAGACACTTTAATCCTGAAAACATGGACCTGTAATATAAATTAGCTGTACAGTATACATAACAAATGTCACATTTGTTAATTTGTGCATAACATATGTTTCATTGTGCTGCCTTGTTTTCTTGCTGCCATATCAGATAGACATCTGTGCCGGATGCTGGTATGTAATCCTGCTGTTCAGCATACAGCAATGCCTTTTTGATCGTGTTCAAGCAATCTGTGTGACTGGTCTTGGTTTGAACAATTTCCCTTGTCCTTTGTCATCAGAATTCTCATTGTGTGTGACTAAATTTATAGCAATCTCCTCAGACAGTTCAAACTATTCATCATCTTGCATCCAATATGTTACATATTTATTCGCTAGTAGTAACTAGTAGCTGGTTTAAGATAGCCACTAATTCTTCGTCATTCTCGAATCTGTGTTGTAGTGTTATTGTCATTCAGCAAAATATTTTCCTAGCTTTTCAGAATGGTAGATAGTTTCACATTGTACCACTATCCATCCAACCACCAGCTACATTTTTTTTTTTTTTTAATCATTTTACCATGATCTAGTCTGCTAATAGAAAACTTTCTTCTAAGAATAAAAATCACACATTTTCTTTCACTGATCATTGTTCAGTAAGCAGTCACTAGAGCACATGCAAAATAAAAAAAAAAAAAAAAAAAAAGCCCCCAACCCTCCCACAACCCACCCAAAAAAAAAACTCTTACTCTGCTCTGTTGTTGAATAGCTAAGTACTCGGACTCCTGTGTGAAAACTAAAAATCTGATTATTCACTTAAGGTGTACAAGAATTGAGGCTGCCAAGCTCAAACACAGTAATAATAGAGTTCCTGTCTTTATGGTTTGAATTATTGCTACAATTCAACACAAGGAAACTTGGTTAATCAAAATTCGGATAAACTGGGGTTCTGATGTATCTCTAAAAAGTTGCAATACCAATTTTTCCCTTCCAAATTTATACTGCATTTTCTATGCCCTTGCTTAAATTTACAGCTTACAAAGATAGGGAATTCTGCATTTTGGAAATATTTGAACACGACAAAATCAATATACTTTGTAAGTTCCATGTTCCTATCTCTAAAATCACTCAAGTTACACGAGTTCTTATAGTCGTTCCTTTAATTTTTCCTGTCAATGTATTAAAATGTATAAACAAAACTATAGTATATATTTATGGAAAGGCTGTGAGAATTCCCATATCACCGAAGAAACTCTTTTTAATTATACCATACATTTCTTAAAACCTAAACATACAATAAAGAAAATACTTATATGAAAATACACAGACCATATAAACATATTTAGAATACATATTCCATAGGGTTGCCACTCAAACAGGAGAATGAAATTCCCTGACTTTTCCAGGTTTTCCAGGTGTGTTCCAAGAAAATTCCAGTCTATACGCGTAATGTACGTTGGCTGTGCTAAGAGGTAAATTAATTATGGTATTACTTGTGTAAGCACGGTTGTAAATTATTTAATTGTTATTAAGACAAAATATCTATTGAGAAAATGGCAACATCTAATTTTTGGATGTCGTTCTATTTATAATTTTAAAAATATTCATTGAGATGATGTACGCTTGAAATGTTTAATGGTACGATGCACTAAGTACATTTGTTATGTTATGTACGTTTACGAATACGTTACGTGTAGGTTATTAAGATTTATCTTTAAATAAATGTTTGTCTTTTACAACCATTTTATGAGTGATTAATTTAACTACAAAAGGAAGTTAACACTTGTATTGTGTAGCAAATTCACTTAATTATTCAATAAATCCCAGAGGACATTTATTCTTAATTATTCTTGGTATACTTTGTTTACTTTTCCACTTAAGAAACTTCATAAAATTTAAGATACATACATTGGATAACAAATGTATGTTTTATTTAATTATTACTCATGATCATCACCAGTTTAACACGAGGCTAATCCGGTCCTTATAAATCACAACGCAACGCTAAATAGTTAGGTTAGATTTTAGGTAAATTTAATTTGTGTGAGGTATGTTCTTAAAAAGCACCTTAACACTTGAAAACACAAATGTAATTATAATAGTTGTTTTCTCCATTGAAGATTGAGATTAGAATCTTCCCAATCTGGAATAAAATAAGGCTTTTTTTGCAGACATTCTGCAGCTAAACGAAAGAATGAAATCTATTTTAATAAATTGAGGTATTTTATATTTATTTCGCAGCATACATAAGGAAAAAAATATGTGCATTAAATTTCGTGATGTCATCATACTGCTAGAATTAATTTCAGGTTTATGCCAGAGAAAATTTCCTGAAATTTGGAAATATTATTTACTAATGATAAATAAATTTAGAGGGAAGAAGCAACATTAAATGATATGAATAACATAAAAATAAAGATAATTACTTAAAAATTGAATTAGAATAATCAACGATATTTTAGCGAATATAGTTATATTACATGGTTAGACTGATTACTATTTTCTTATTTTACTGCAAAATGACAAGGTATTTATTAAAAAGAAGAAAAAAAGAGGTTTAAAAAGATATTGCGGTAAAATTCTAGTATACGGTAAGGCCTTGGCACAATTTCGAAAATTGTCGCCAAGACCAAAATGACCCGTTTACTGCTCATCATGTCGCCAAATCCCGTTGTACCATATATGGAGATTAGTCTAACCAAAGAAGTAGCTAGAATGCGGAGGGAAAATTTGCCACCAAGGGATTTGGCGACGGAACCTGGAGGCCAGAATTTCCCTCTCCGCGATGTGTACAGGAAATTGAGAAACACATGTTAAGAAGAAACATTCTTTGACAAAAAAAGAAAACGGCCAACCAGCGACCGAGGGGTAAAGACGCTGAACACTGGTAGTTTGGTCCGAGGTTCGAACCCCGCGAACGGGACGGCTGCATGGGCATTTTCGTGGTTTTCCCTCATGTGTAACGTGTATACGAGTCAGTCTCCCTTAGAAAGTCCTCCACGAAGCCATCCCTCCCTTTAGGCAGATAGCCCTCGTGTGCTTTGCCATAATTGAATAATCCTAATCCAATCCAAAAAAGAAAACTATGAAAATCCATTTTTAAATTATTGCGAAAAATCCAAGAAAGGTTTTATCAAAGAACGTTTCTTCTTGGATTTTTCGTAATAACTTTAAAAGCAAATTTTTGTAGTTCCCCCCCCCCTCAAAATAACTAATCCATGAATTAATTTACTTGCGCCAAAAAATATTTTCTTTTCCTTTAGAGTTTAAAGAAATTTTAAACGATATTCATTTTATGAACTCTTGATAACGTGACCTTCGAACTTCGACACCGGTTTCAAGCTTTGGCGACAGATATATCGCGCATGCACAGCTGTTTCCCTCTATGATGGAACAGAGCCACGTCTTTTGCAGAGAGGTTTTCCTTCTTTAAAATACATATTCTTTGATTCTAAGCTCCATGGTACCGTATTCTAGGATTTAACCCATTTTGTTTTATACGAGAACAGCTACCTTTAGTTCATGCATTGCACATGTGATTCTCTCGATTCTTGAGGTTCCTGGAAACCAAAAGTTGCGGGAAACTTGCTTTGCCTTTCGAAAAACAATCAAATTGGAGCTGCGAAAATTGGCTCTATGCCAGCTGCCCGAATGACACTTACATGATACACAATTTGGCAAAAAAGTTATCTCTTCAGACATCGGTGCAAAACTCGCTTTTTTTGGCGGGATCCTTGCACGAAATTCCCTGACTTTTCCAGATTTTGACTAAAATACTTAAATTCCCTGAATTTTCCCTGAATTTTTTGCTCAATTTTTGAATTTCCCGGCTCTTTCCAGTTTTCCCGGTTTTTCAGGTAGCATGGCAACCCTGATTCCATTTCCAAATTTAAAAAGAAAGTGTGCATATTTGTAGTTGAAATTATGATTGCTAAGACAATGGGAGACAAATATAATGAAGATCACCTATTATTTTACAGATATTTATATTCATGTTTGTGCAATTGAATGTCTACAATTTCTACTTCTGGCTGGCTAAAAAATTAAATCAAAATTTATGCTAACGTTAACAGGAAATGCCTGAAGCTTGTGAAGAAGGCAGTGCCCTTGCATGATAAGAAAGGGCACTTTTTTCTCCTCCATCATACAATCCTTCACGTGATCAAAATGGCTAGCAAATGATTCCTTAAACTGGGCTTTCATACCATAAATTTGTAAATATTAGTTGACAGTGAATTTTTCTTCAAAAATTAAACCCAAATTCAAAATCGCATATATGCTGAAATGAAACAAATTCCTGTAATGTTCAAAATTGTTGCCATGCAGATGAAAATATTGCCAAGCAGTTAAAACTGGAATACTTTCCAATCAAATTGCTGTAAGTAAAATGCCAGGTACCAACAACAGTACCGAAGCTAGCACATTTATTCCCTTCATTCGTTGTCTTGTTCTTACTGTGATAGTATTATCTTCCGTGCCATTTTATCTTTTGTCTGAAAGATAAGTTGGAAGAGAAATTCTTATATGGCAAATTTCAAATTGCAAGTGACTGCATTTCTAACAATAAAATTCTAAACACAATATGGTTGCTCAGCATTTCTCCATAAATGAAAAACAAGTTTGAGAGTGGAGAAAGCCGAGCGCAAATTTCATCAACATCTGATTTTTCGTTTTGGACTATGTTGCAACAAACCAGCATTTTAAGCAATTCCAAAAATAAAAAAAAAAAAAACTCATTTTCTAAAGGGGAAAAAAAAAGAAAAAGAAAAAAAAGAAAGAAAAAGGAAGATGCAACACATTTAATTTTAAATTAATTTTTTTATAAATTTATGAAATAAAATAGAGCGATATTTAGTAATTTATTGCTTGCATCCAGCTAATGGGAAAAGTACCTACATTTTTTGCAAAATTAGTGGATCTACATAAAAGCCGATCTCTGCAATTTTGCTTTACAGAAAGCTCCAAAATTTCTCGGATTATTCTTGGAAATATACAGTATATACAATAGTTAATCAGACTTTTATGCTATCATTGCATAAGACTACTAATGTTTTCCTTATCACCTTTCTTCATACCAGCAAAAATCATCTTTTGAATCTTTTTTTTTTCTTTTTCATTAATCTAAAAATGCACTAATTTAGATGTTTTGTAAAAGAAAATATTTGTAAAGTGGACATTCATGAAGTAGGAAATATCTGTATATTGTACATTCAAAATTATTTTTAAAAAAAAACTCTCCAAAAATCTATTAATTTATACTGTATTAGACATGCTAATCTTTGAGGAGAGTTATCAGCACTACTTGATTGAATTAACACTGAATGTCACATTAGGTATTACTTAATAGTTCCCAACACTGGAGAGGGGGAAGGAAGGTAATCAACAGCATAAATTGTGTATTACACCACATAAATGGCTTATTACTCATACAAATGTACTAGAAAGATTTTTTTTTAATTTTATTTATTTATTTATTTTAAATCTGAACGTTTCAGATTTTAATGGTTTTCTATGCTCTCGCTGAGCTTGCAGTCTACCTGGCTGCTCTTACACTCACTCCTGCAAAACCACTCCCCTGCCTTTTCTTTTTATCTTTTTAACTTTATTATTAAGCAAAATTTTCTTCACTCTTATACAATATACAATTCAACAACAAAATCGCAAAAGCATTCAAAAGCTCAATAACAGCATATGTTCCAAATTCCTGATGCAGTGTTGTGTTGTCACACTTTTATTTTTTTCAGTGTTTACTCAGTTCAGCATATCAATATTGGAATTATATACACCTCTTGGAACTCATACAACTCTAGTAAGATAATTAACATAAAAATTACCTTTTCATTATTAACTTTTTATGCATTAACTCTGTTTATTAAATATCATGTTCTTTGCACTTAATACCACAAAAGTCAGTTCAACAGCAAAATCACAAAATATTTCAAAATAACACATCTTTAGAATTCCCAACAGGGTGCAAGAGGTTGCCACACATATTTTTACATTTCTGTAAAAAATAGCTGCACTCGCGGCTGGCCACCTAAAATAGCTATCATAAAAAAAGAATGTGGCCCATTTTCACATTTTGATTACATATGCTGTCCCAGAAGAAAAGAAAGAAAATTCAAGATAAATAAGTATTTAAAGTTTAATTTGAGCAATGCATTGCATAAAGATGACTATAAATATATTTCTACAATTTAAAACATAAAAAAAATCAATTGAAATTTTTAAAATATAAATTTAGCAAATCAATAAAAATAATTTGTCTTCCACTTCATGTCAAGTCCATTACCTTGAGATGATTAGTTTATAAATCTGCCTAAATGGGGCAGTACATATTCAGTGACGCACACAAAAGCTTGACTAGTTTATCTATGTCACTGAATATGCACTGTCCTCTTTAGGCAGATTTACAAATTAATTGTGGATAAAATACTCTCAAGGTAATGATGGACTTGACATGAAGTGGGAAGACAAACTATTTTTATTGATTTGCTAAAGAAAAAAACTTCTGCAATTAATTTTTATCATGAATATAACACATTAATAGTTCATACTTAAAATAACTAAACTTGTTTATTTAAAAATAATAATAAATTAAGCTATGAAACAAACAGGTTGAATGGCATAAAACTTGAAGGGATTAAGCACTTTTGCCTATGATCACATTTTTTAAGATTTAATCTACAAAATTTCAATTGATTTTTTTATATTTTAAATTGTAGAATAATAGTTATAGTCATCTTTATGCAATGCACTGGGCAAGTTAAACTTTCACCCTTACACTCCTAATGGGCACATACGTCCCAGAGATTAGATTTTATGACCTACTACTGGGTAAATAAAACCCAATTTTAAATCGGTTTTTTGAGCACACCGACTACTTAAGTTTCGGTTTGTCTATTTTTTTTTAATTTTACAGTTACATACAATTATATTTAAGGCATACTTAGCATGAAATAGTTCTTATTAAGTAGTAATTTAGCACTTTAAATGTCAGATTTAAGTTTTTTTTGTGGGGGGGGGCTATATTGTCCCAACCATACTTAACAATGGGTTAATATGTCCACATTAGTGATCACATTACTACATGCTGATAGATTATGTTTGTGTTTATGAAACATATATGAAAATGTTTGTTATATATATGAACCAGTGCATGTGACAGAGTTTACGTTTTGTAATATTCACATTATATATTACCGTAAATTTTAGTTTTATTTTCTGAGAAAGGGTAATATCCTAGACGATTCGAACAAATAGTCCTAGTTGACAATACGATTGAGACATACTGTGCCAGTAGATGTATAGGAAATGGCAAAAGTAAAAACTTTAAAATTATATGACACTTCTTTTAGTATGTCAACAATATATTAAACTACTTTCCTAATTAAATTTTAATCATGCAAATGTCAAGTTGAAAGGGTTAAATATCAATTTATCTTGAATTTCTTTCTTTTCTTCTGGGACAGCATATGTAAGCAAAATTTAATATAATGATTATAATGAGACCAGCTAAGTGTAATTTCATAAAAATATAGAATATTTCTAATCAGACATCTCATATTTTTAATACATGTTTATTTAAATCATTCAGATTAATAAGTATAAAAAAGCAATTTTAAGAACTGTGTTTATTCTTTTAAATCATTTAGTTTATTACTCAATAAACTTCCACATCAAATTTGAAAGTATCTTAACCTTTACTGAATGGCAACCCGATGGAACATGAAGATAGAAGTATTTTATTTACGGCCACAGCAACATACTGCTTTCACAGAGATGAGTTTGTTGATTAAATATGAAAGATAAATATTAAATATGAAAGATAAATATTTTACATTTTTCCAAATGGCAACACTCTCACGCACTCGAGATAAAAAAAATTTATTTTGAACAGCGCTACCACTGCTCATTTTCAAATCATTGAATTCGTTAATTAAAAATCTGATGTGTACACCCCATGACTTCCTTGTACGGAATATTAAATTATACGCATTTTTTCTTGCATTTCATTTAAACTTATTAGATTGAATTAAACCTACTTCGCCAACATCGCATAAACCACAATAGAATAAATGCATTCTTTAAAATTCACTTTGTTTACCATAGCGACACTCTGGAGCTAGGTTTACTTAACAATATTATATTTCGTTCATATTATAACTCAGAATGCACAAAATTTATATCATTTAAAGAATTATCTAATCAGTGCCACATGTTCTATTCAAATACTATAATAAAGCTAGAACTATGTATAAAAGAAATTAAGCAAACAAAACAAAAAAGAATCAGTTTTTCACAGACGATTGAGTATTTCACATTCAATTAATTCAGTTTTCACTTCGTGACAAGGCAAAAATACATAAAAACTCAAAATACCTGTATTAAAAATTACGAAGTAAATCTTAAACGCTTATTTCCTCAAAAAAATTCCAGAAAGGATTAAGCATGATTTAAATAATAAATGGAGGCGTTATCTTCGTTGTTGCAAAGCTAAGTTTCTCTAGATTGGCAACAAATCTGCTACTCAGCTGTTTCAAATGTAAAGAAGAGCAATGGCCGCCATCAAATTAGGCTTAGCGGCACTTAAACAACTTTAAAATTGTTGATAATTCTAAAAATATTGCATACAGATTTACTAAAGGCATAAAACCCTTAACCGGAAGATAAAAACAACATAATTCAATCATTTTTAATGCAAAAAATGAACAATTTACAAACATATAAGAGTAAAGAAACTGAGATCACTCAGCTGGGTAACAGAGTGGATATATTTATAAATAAATATTTATATACGTTTGGCGTGGCCGATTGAAACCAAAATATGAGGTGCACATCTACATGTTATAGTTGTCTTATATACAAAATTTCAACGTTCTGAGGTTACTCGTTTTTGAGTTATGCGAGATATGTTCGTACATACGTTTGTACAGACGCTACAAAAAATTCTCTTCAGAATTCATTTTAAAGCAGTTTTTTAGTTTGTTTGGAGGAAAAGAGTCTTTTATTCCGTCCTTATATACAGATATCACGCAAACACAGATATCTGCAGAGGAATCCGAGAAATTCTCATTAGTTTCGCTATAACTATCTTCAAAATACTTGAAATCAGAGTCAGAACTACTATCAGTGATGGAAATATCGTCAGGAATATAGGTTATATCACTCGTGAAACGTTCCTGCCAGACATCTTTGAGCTCTGAAAAGCACATGCAAAATGCTAGATTACATATTCTTGTATATTTGGCAGATATGTGGACAACTAATGACATCTGTTAGCCCACATCTAAATAAACAATTAAACATCACAGAAAAGCCGAAAGGAAACCTTGAACAGGGAAGGAGTGGGTTGCACAGTTAAATAGATGGCAAAAATTCATCCCTCATGGAAATCACGGGTTGTGCAAATTTTGCTACTTTTACATGCCATGGAAATCGTGGGGTGTACAGCAAGAGGGTTAAGGTCTCTTTCTAAACTTTGCCAAGTAATCAACATTAAATTAGGAATATCAATTCCTGAAATGTTTATATTTTACACTCTGAGGCAGGTTTTCCCATAAGCTCTATTCTATTTGTTGCTCAATTGAATGGTTTCCATCTGTAGTTTTTTCTTTCGCGACCTTGAATGGGCAGGACGATTTTCTTTAAATTTTGGAATGTGCTTTTTTTTTAATCTAAAGGGGCAATTTGCCCAGAAGGACTATTAATTTTGTTTTGGCATTTTGCGTTGAATCACTATAAACGGCGTACCACTTTTCAAATTTTGTCACCAAATGTTAGAGCCATGCATTATATTTAAAGAAATTAAATAATGAAGAATCTGCATAAATGTATGTATGTTTCTTGCATTGTGACAAAGCAATGGTAGCCAGAGCCATCAGATTTCGAATAGCATATGTTTCCAACCGAATATGGGCACCTGAAAGCCCAAATTTGGAATTTGTTTTATTATCTGTTCCATATTTTGTAAAGCATTTATGAGTTTTTGATTATAACACTGTACGGAAGAAAACATTTTTCTCTCCAGCGCACGAGACTGTGTATCGGAAATTCTAAAGATATGCTCTTTTAAAATTATTTTGCAATATTGCTGATGAATTGAATTTTATGGTTTAAGTATGAAGAACATGATATTTAATAAATAAAGGTAACACACAAAACATTGAGAAAACGCCCTTTGGGCGTAATATAAAATCTGAAAGTTGTTCTCTTCCCCCCCCCCAATATTTCAGCCATTCACTTTCCATGAATACCTTCCTCTTGGTGCTGCAATTTTGCGAAAGCCGTAAAAAACGGCACTGAAACTTGCTTTTTGGAATATCATGCAACCTTTGATCTGCATTACAAGGCAGAAATTCAGACATTAAAATGAAGTAGGAAGTGATTTCAGTGAGGAAGATATGTGCTCAGAGGAATCTTCTGATGAAACTGTGCATTTGATTAGTTCCGAGTTCTCCGAATGTGAAAAAGGAGATCAATTAGAATAAAAATAAATAAATAATTTAAGTAGTCATCTGTTGAACCAAAACGAAGCATTAGAACTCCTGCTCATAATATCAACATACTTCCAGGTTTACTTTTATATGGACAAATAGGAGAAAAAGCAAATCCAAAAACTGTTTTGAAACTGCTCTTTACACATGAAATATTGCAAAATGGACAAATGTAAAAATCAAAAATCAAGAAAATTCCCCAAATAATAATAATAATTTTTAAAAAATTTTAAAATAGATGATGAATTAGATATGATAATGAAATTTATTTTAGGAAGGTATTCACAGGTGCATGAAATATTGAAGCCCAGAAAAAAAAAACAAATTGGAAATGAGGAAATCCTGTCATTTATGTCCACTAAAGGAAAAAAAAAAAAAAATTACTTATAATAACGTACTTACATACTTACGTACACGTAGAAAACCTGTATGTTTAGAATGCACTCGTATACTGTATTATGAATGTAACCGAAATAGCATCATGCAAAAACAGTTCAAATTTAAACTTTGTTCTCTCATTTTTTTTTTCGGGGGGGGGGGGGGGGTTGCTTTTTATATTCAATATTTTTAACATATATGTACATGATAGAAAAATAACTAATTCTACACACACACACGAAATATTCAGTGCAAGCTATATTCTGACAAAAATTATATACTATAAAATGAATGTTTTTACTCATAACAATATATTTAGTTAATCTATGTAAGTGTACAAATTACAGTTTAAATTGCATTTAATGAATCAACCATAGGGTACAAAAAAAAATTATTTGATCAAGGATTACTAAAAAAAACTATGCAATTAAATATAAAAATTATGTACCTACATGAAGAGATCAATAAACTGAATAAATGAACGATATTTAGTGTACAAAGATTTAGCTTTTAAAAAAACTTATGTAATAAATTACTTTGAGAAAAAAAAATCAGCTTTTCAAAATGTTCAATTTCTCAGTTTTCTAAATAATTATAATACATTCTACTTCATATTTCATTAAGCAGTTTTTTTACAGTCTCTAGATCAGGGAAAAAAATCATCTACCTATGTGATTTACCACATTTTTTCCGCATTGTTGTTATGAAACCTACTGTTTGCTTCATTATAATAACATTTAATCACAAAGATTCATAAATTAGTGTTGATACATACATAATCTGAAAAACTGAAAATCTGCAAAACTGCAACATTCTCACAATATCTTCATAATTGTTTGTTAATGAATAGACTACAACTGATTGCACTTTGTAACAAAAATATGAAGTTTGGGCTTATTGGTAGTGTTTGATATTATTTCATACCATGAATGCTAAGACGAAATTCACTGCTTTAAAAAAGTTGACTTTAAATGCCCAAATTAGAAATTTCATTTCCAAAACATGCAATACTCTTCTAAGTAATAGCTTCTAACATTTAATTTCAAATTACAGAATTATTCTCACATTCAGAAACTCAGTTCACTTGTATGCTTTGATGAGGTGAAAAAAATGTTCAGACCTGGAAAATTCTAATTTCATAGATATGCAAAACAGTGGTCAATGGAAGGAATTATTTTTCTGTTCAGTCATCATATTTTGTAATTTTAATCGCTTAACCATATAACAAATTATAGTCATCCATGACTTCCACGGCCACTTCCTTAATTACAACAGAGTTCTGTTGGAAACAATTTAAAATTTCTAAAATATCTCAGCTTTACAAAGCTACCAAACAATTGCAGTTTTCCACATCCATCAACATTTGCTGCTAAAAGAAGTTAAAGAGTCTCCTTTTTCTAACTGTCACAACATTTTTATAGTCTAAAAACAGTGTTTCATTTAGTTATAATCAATAAAAAAGATAATAAATAAATAAAAGTTTTATCAACATTATGCTGAAAATACTTCAAGGAAAACTTTTCCTTGAGATTTTCAAGGAAAAGTTTCATTTTTCTAATTTAAGCTTAACATTTTCCTTTGCCGTGCATAATCTTTTGCAAAATGTGCTTTCTCTTAAAATGATTAGGGCAACCATGTTGCAGCAAAATTAGAAATACCAAATTCTTCAGTAAATTCTATGCATGCTCCTTTAAAAGAGGACTTTTAGGGTAATGATTCTCAACCTGGCTTTCATAAACTGTTTTTCAGTTTCAAAATAAGAGCTTCTTTTTATAGTTTTATCTCTACAGATGTATTTTGAAAACATGTTCTTCGCTATACTTTCTATTGTGACAGTCGAGGCTGAAACTGAAATTCCTAACTTATCAGCTATGTTTCACTGGCTACTAATACTTTTTTAAAACCTTTTCATTTAAAATTGAAGTTTTTCATTCAAGTAAAAGCCTCTGAATGTTTCATCTTTAATTTTTCAATATTCAATGCAGAAAATATGCTCTTTTAAAATGGGGTGAAAGAAGCACCATGAAAAAAGTCACAGTACTTATTGAAATTAAATATGAGTAAAGTTCATATACAGATAATGAAATGATTAAAATTCCAAGATGATAAAGGTAGTAAATGGTGAAACCACCCCTGGAGACAGTGCATGCTTATAAACGTTGAGGTTTGGACCAATAAAAATTCCTAATCTCATCATGAGATACATTCTGCCAGGCATTTCTCAATTGTTACTCGAGATCTGTGATATTCCGAGATGCCTGAATCTGGCTGTCTGCCCTACATATCTGAATGGGGAAAGGTCTGGTGACCTTGCTGTCAAGGAAGAGCAACAACAGCTTGAAGACTGTCCAAAGATATACAAGCCATATGGGGTCTAGCATTAGCATGTTGTAAAATGACTCTAGGATAGTGTGTCATAAAGGGTAATGCAAACAGCTCCAGGATGTCATCAACATACCGTTCAGCTGTTAAAGTTTACTCAGGTGACTATAGTCAACTGATGCCATAAGAGATATCCTACACCCTCACACCAGGTTAATAGCTGTGTGCCCCTACAAAACGAAGGCTAGTAGGGTTCCTGGCCCACCCAACGGTCATCTGCTCCAAGAATGAAGCAGGATTAATTGCTGAATATTATGCAATGGCAGTTAGATGGCAGTCCTGATGATCAAATGCGACAGCACCACAAACAACTCTGTCAATATTGTGGGATTAAAAGCAGTCATCATAAAAGGCCACTATGCACACAACTCTGCCTCATCTTACCACTACGAAATAGCAGATTGTGCCAGGGGTAGCATGGAAGAAAGAGGCTGTAGCACATTGGATAGCAGATAATGATGCCACTGGGGCAGTTTGGACTTGTTGCACAATCATCTGATCTTGTCTCACATTCATGCACCTTCACCTTCCGGAACCTTAATTTCACCAGTAAGCACCTTGTACAAACACTGTTACTAGCACCTTTGTGCTGACATGTATGTATGCAGAGCTGTTGTGAAGTTTTTAGCACAGAGACCTGAAGATTCCGTGCCCCCTCCTGTTTGCCAAGAATGGAAAACATTGCATTCTAAAAATTCACTACATCAATTTGGCACCTACTGAATGCTGTACCCAGGGACAGATATCATCTCTAGTCCCACTTTAGCTACGCACTGCCATATGGTGCAGATGGCAGTCTATCACTCACCAACTTCACACATATGACCAACCCACTTTACACATCTCTACTACATAACCACGTTCAAAGTCATCCAGTTGTCTATAAAGTCTCTAAAAAGTCATAACTGCATTATTGGTTGTCTCCCCAGAGAACTGCAATGCCAACAACAAGATAAATCATTTACAATTGTTACCTGTTTTATGTGTTACTAGTAGTGGTGTAGAAAAGAGTGCTATGACCAAAATTAACACTCACTGGCTTTAAAAATTTAATCATTTGCATACTTGGCATGAAGTAAATTACACACAAAATTTTTATATGATTATATTTTTTAGCTCATGGGCCTTTGCCCAAAAGGGCTATTTAATAATTTTATTTTGGCATTTTGCGTTGATTCACCCTAAACGGAGAATAATTTTTTAAATTGTTGCCACCAAATATTAAGAGCCCTGTATTATATTTAAAAGAAATTAAATCATGAAGAATCTGTATAAATGTATCTATGTTCCTCGCATTGTGAGAAAACAACAATACCTAGAGCCATCAAATTTTGAATAATGTACATCTCCACCCAAATATGGGCAACTGGAAGCCAAAATTTGGAGTCTGGAATTTGTTTTATCTATTTCATATTCTCTAAAGCATTTACGAGTTTTTTATTAAGAAACTCAACAATTTCAAAGCGAGCAATAGCAACACTGTAAGGAGGGGGGGGGACATTTTTATCTCCAGCGCGTGAGACCGTATATCTGAAATTCTACATATATGTTCTTTTAAATATTTTGTAATATTGCAGTTGAATTGAATTTTATGGTTTAAGTGCAAAGAACATAACATTTAATAAATATATTGCTCTTTCAAATATTTTGTAATAATGCTGCTGAATTGAATTTTATGGTTTAAGTGCAAAGAACGTGATATTTAATAAATAAAGGTAATACAAAACGTTTAAAAAAAGGCTCTTTGCGCATAATACAGTCAAAAGTCGTTAATTCGGACACCCTTAATCCGGAATGATCTATAATCCGGACTTCAAAGCTACAAACTTTCTGCGTATGCGTCTCATTGACGCATGCGCATAATATGTTTACGCATGCGCTTTTAATGTATAACGGATGGTATAAGCTAAATTATGTAATTATCTAGTTCAGTTAATGCTGCAGATTGTGTTGTTCCTTAATCTTCAAATTGGATCCAGCTTAATATTTTTTGCAGACTGTTAGAGCAATTTTATAAAAGTAAGCTCGAAATTTCAATTATGTCAAACAGAATTTCCGATATATATTTACCAATATGTAAAGGATCTACAAAGCGAAAGTATGCTTCGAAGTCCATTAAACAAAAAGTGGAATTGCTGCAAAAAATGGATAAAGGCATATCCTTTGTTTCTCTAACCATTCCAAAATCTGTTTATCAATTTCATGCTGCTCTGCGGTAAGGGGGATGAAATGTTGCGGCGCACAATGAATTGGAAGTTGATCTGTCAGCACTATCCTTATCTTCAGCGCAGATGTTTTTATTTTACTTGGCTTATAATGTACTCGATGTACTCCGTCTTTGATATGATTTAAATCAAATTCCTCGTCATTATAATTCGCTTCCGATAGTGAAGAAAGTGACACAGAGGTTATTGAAAACGAAAAAATTTTGATTGACAAATTAGTCGTTATTCTCGACACAGCAATTATATTACTTGAACTGCAGAACTTTGTAACTGTACGAGAAATTATGTCTGTTTATAGAATTAAAGAGAAAGTATTATCATATAAAACGAAGCAACTTAAAAAACTTATATTGAAAGAAATGTCTAATAAAGTAAACAAATAAATATTAAGCTTTTTTTTCTCTTTTTTTTCTCTTTTTTTTTTTTTTTTTTTTTTTTTTTTTTTTTTTTTTGTAAATTTTGATACCCTTTAGATCATAATTGTTCTTTATTTCATAAATTACGGTTTCATATTTTTAACTTTATAATTTCTGCATGCCATCTTACCAGATTTAAACTGATGATCTATAATCCGGAAAAATCGATAAACTGGAATCGGCAAAGTCCCGACAAGACCGGATTAACGACTTTTGACTGTATAAAAGCTGAAAGCCTTCAGATTCTTTAAAATTTATTTCCTTATCCCCCCCCAAAAAAATCATTTGTTTACTTGGTATGAAGGAATTTGCATACAAAATTTCGATAGGATTAGATTTTTTTTTTTACTTCCCAAAAAGATTATACATGATAACAACAAATAAAATAGACATATTGTTCCGTGGTACTGTCTCTAATTTTAATCAACTGATATTAAAATATGAATCAGTCTTTGCTAAAATTGATTTCATTACTATAATTCATTACCATAATTACAAACACTGTGTAAAGTTTTTCCAAAGAAAACATTCCCCTAGAACTAACTAGAACAGCAGGCTTCTGTTAAGATATATTAGGACAATGGCTAATGGCCAAAAAAGTTATGCTCTATGGTGTGTTTTATATGTGTGAACAAAGCACAAAAAAGGACAGATCACAGGACCTAACTAAACTGTCATCGAATAGAGACAGTAACTTGTTTGATAGTAAAAGTTTGAATAAAAGGAATTTTGTAATTAATTAACCCACTTTTTTTTTTTTTTTTTTTTTTTTTTTTTTTAAAGTTTTAACTATTGTTGAGAATATGAATAAAAAAAGGGGGAAGCATTAAATTTTTATCTGTTAGATTCATATAAACTTCAAATAAAATTTTGGTGTAGCAAGTTGCAACACACATCAAAATGTGAATTTGCAGTCAGTTTAAAAATCTTCCTGTATCTCTCTTTTCTTTATTACCAATTTAAACAACAGTAAAGACTGAGAGAATTAAAAAGCAGATTACTGATAA
Source organism: Stegodyphus dumicola (assembly GCF_044657685.1). Classification (NCBI taxonomy): domain Eukaryota; kingdom Metazoa; phylum Arthropoda; class Arachnida; order Araneae; family Eresidae; genus Stegodyphus; species Stegodyphus dumicola. Next base: position 153,303,631 of record NC_140771.1, on the reverse strand, counting down.
CTGATACTAAATCTGACTAAAACGTGCTCCTGGATTCACGAAGTATAACTGATAATAAATGAACATTGAGCTACCTTTTAAATACTGCAACATTTCCATAATAATTTTATTCTGTTGTGTTCCGCAATCAGATTTTTTTTTTTAATTTCCAAATATTTAGTCCTATATATAGTTATTTCCTATTTCAGTTCAGTACATATAAATTTAATTTGTACAAAACATGTGCTTTGACATATACAAATTTAGCAAACGTCATAGAAACTAAACTAAACTTATTTGTCATACATATCTAGGGGTAAATTTATGTTTAACAGTTTTTTGTATTTACAATTTTTATTTTATTTATTTATAACATACATTATCACCAAACATTAAAATAAAATAATAAAGTTGCATTACCACCAATATATAGTACCAGATTCCAAGCGAACACAAGAATATAGCGAACACACATGTAGAGAAGTTATTTTTTCTTGTTGGAACTCTGGGAAAATTTGAGCAGGATGTTCTAATTTAGAAGACACCATGGCAAGAGTTTCATCAAGCCAAGTAGCACATTTTCCACTTTCCATAACAACAGTTGCTCTGACAGAACATGAAGAAAGAAGGACAATTTTTTCTCCACTCAAACCAAGACTTATTGTCTTTGGGTGAAATATTCCAGGACTCTAAAAAAGGAAAGAAAACATTATTTTCAAGTTTTATCTTTGAATGTAAAATAGTTTCAGAAAAGAAATCTGGAAATGTAGCTTAATACAGCAACGTTACAAATGCAAATACCAATGCTACAATATAATTAACTAAACATATTTCATAAATTCATATTATTGCTTAATTCTAATTCACAGAAATTTCAAAAAGCCTTACAACTGCACTGCTGTAAGATATATTTTCATTTAAGATATTGCTTAGTAATTTAAAATAATATGATGTTAAGTGAAATTTTGTGTAACTTTTTTAATTTATTAATTGCTATTATAACATTTTCAGATTCCCCTTTAAACAGTTTTAGCCCAGTTTAAACAGTTTTAAAATTTCAGATTCCCCTTTAAAAAGTTTTGTTTTAGCTCATTAAATTAGTTTACTTTTGGGACCATTAAATTACAACAAAATCAAACTTCAATAAGCTTTATTTTGAAGCATAAAGAAATACTTAAAATAAAGTTTTAAAATAATCACTACTAAAACATATACAAAAATACACCCAGATCTTCTCTCCAAGTAGTTCCCTCCTTCGTACACAAACTTTAAGATGGTTTAAGATTATTTCAATCTAACACCAGATCCTCTTTTTATGTAGATCCCTCCTCCATACACAAACTTTAAGATGGTTTAAGATTATTTCAATGTAACACAGTTCAAATAATGTCTTTTTAACTGTTTTGCAGAAGGAGCTTGTTTTATTCTGAAAATAAATGGTTTCAAGCAATATATTTTATGAACTATTACATGATACTTTCTTTTTTCCAAATTTCATTATTTTGGCAACTAAAAGGCAATTCGTTGTTACTACAATATGGACCTAAGGTGTTTAATCATTTCTTAAATAACAGAGAAAAATATTAATAATTCTCTTTTTATAAGATTTTTAAAATAACACTAAAATTAATCATGCTGTTCAGAGAAAAGGTTAAACATATTATTTTCCATAAAAAAATATTACCTCAGAGCAACGATATGGTTCAGCATCTGTCCATTTCCATTGATAAAGTTGACCATTTGCATTTACAGCTATAAGCTCAGAATAAAGAGCACCCATTTGAACAAAACGAGTGCTTTGACATGGCTGGGGGAAAAAAAAAAAAAAAAAACTTGTAAACACTTATAATATAAATATTAAAATGCTTTAAATCAAGTACAGTGAAAACACAAGGGGGGAAAAATGAAGTTCATCATGTTCAATACAAACAGAAATTTCAACAAATAATTAAATTCATTAAAACTATATGGCTTTATATTATTAGAATACATTAGATAACCAACATGAAAGTTCAGATTACGATGACAAACACAACTTACAATTATCAAACAAACAGAGAATTGTATACAGGTCAAATAATCAGAAACATCAAACAGCATACAAATGACACTTCAACCAAAAAAAAAATTATAATCAGACGACTCTTTAACTAAGTGCAAATAGCAAATGAATATTATTTTGAATTACTTTTATGAATGAAATAATAAGCCTTCTTTAAAATAACTGAAAGTATTACAAATTGCAAACGTATTTAAAAAAAAAACTAAGAAAAAGCATTACTTTTTTCTAGCCCCCCCCAAAAAAGATAATTCCTTTAAGATGGAGGTTTATGCTTAGCACACAATTACAAAGGAGGGGGGGAGGCAGATACCCAGTATCAGAAATTAAATTATACCCAAAAGATTACTTTCTCAAAACAAAGCTGAATGAGCACTTTTAAATAGATAAATACAGTAAGCCCACCTTAACATGAACTCACTTATGACATCACTCGGTTAATATGAACAAAATTTTGGTCATGGCAGCAATGTGTATGATCTTATGGTCAATTTTAACAGTTAATGTGAATTTCAGTTAGCATGAATTATGAACTGTTTTTTAGCCCCTTGCTTCATTATATTTTGTCATTTAACACAAACATTCAATATTTTCCCATTTTTTCCCCTATTGTTTGTGAGCTAAGGTTGCATTCAGAAATGTTCCATCTTGTTTAATTGAAAAACCTCTTGCGACACTTAGCAGATGTACAGACAATAGCATATATGATCTGAACTTAACCAATGTAAAGGTTCCCTTTTCCTCCCAAATGTAGTAAGTTGTCTTCAGCCTTTGGATAAAAAACATTTTGCTGCAGAATCAGAATTGACCACTAGTTTTATGGAAGGCATGAGTATAGCCGGCCATGAAGTTACCACGCATTTTTGTTCCCATCTGCGACAGCACAATATCAGCGATTTTTCATCAAAAAATTATTTCTGAGTGCATTTTTTTTTCAAGTTACAGTACAAAAAATTAAGTTCATCATGTTCAATACAAACAGAAATTTCAACAAATAATTAAATTCATTAAAACTATATGGCTTTATATTATTAGAATACATTAGATAACCAACATGAAAGTTCAGTTTACGATGACAAACACAACTTACAATTATCGAACAAACAGAGAATTGTATACAGGTCAAATAATCAGAAACATCAAACAGCATACAAATGACACTTCAACCAAAAAAAAAAAAAAAAATTATACAGTAATTACAGTAATTAATGTAGCACTGTAGTGTTTTTATGAAGGCATGTATAACTAATTATAGTATAGTACTTATGTAATTATGTACTGTAAATGGTTAATGTGTTGAAAAAATTATTCCAGAAATACAATCCGAGTCCCCAAATAACACGAAATTTTTTTAACATAAAACTTTTGACTTTTCAGTCCCTTCTGATTAGTGTTAATGATGGTTTACTGTATTACAATCTAATCATTATAAAGACTTCATTTTGTTCATGTTCTATTACAGTAGCCTTTATGTCATTACAAATGATCAAGAGAGCAAAGAGAGCAAAAAAATTAAGTACAAAATAAAATATTGACTGGATTCAGCCCTATTTAAGGAAAATAATTTGATTTTGGAATGCAAGACTAATTGGAAATGAAATGAAACATTAAAGATATAGTAAACAATGATTAAATTTACTTAATTATTTTAATAATATTATAATTAATATTAATATTAATTATAATATTATTAAAATAAATTATTAATTAATTGAATTATTTTAATAATTTAAATACTAATGCATCAAAAATAAGACAATACATGAAACATAAATTCTAACCTTTTCAGGCCAAAACTCCAGCTCATCAGAGAGCCAAAGTGGATTTGATTCACCAACATCTCGTTTTTTACTCTCTGGTGCTCCAACACTTTCTCCTGATTTATCACTAGCACCGCTATCTCTTAAAGCAGTCTCTAGCCATCGCCGTGATCCTGAATATTGCCGTTCTCTTAAGCGAAACATTGCATCCCGATCTCGATCACTATCTCTATCTCTATCTCTTTCACCTATAAAAAAGATAAAACAGTAAAAAATAAATAGTATTACGTTAAAAATTACCTTTGCCCTTTTCCTCCATAAAATTTTACAACATGAATATCTTCCATCCAAATCAAAGATAAATATCAGAAATAAATGGTTAAATAATTCACTTTTTAGTAATGATGAAGCAATACACTTAAAAGTTGGGATGTCTCCATATAAAATTTTCTAAAGAAAACTGGCTTTCCACTCATAAAATACAGATGGGAAAAAATTCAGACATCATGCAATTAGCCTATGCAACAACAATGGCGTGAGTCGTTAATCAGCTACCAAAATTCTGATAATTTTATCACTTTATCTAAAATAACAAATTACATAGAAGAGAAAATTACAGGGCTTCACTTAAACATACTTACCAGATCGCCCACGGCTACCAGATCTGCTCCTAAGAGTAGAATAACCAAACATATCTTCAGAAAACATAGCATCTGCATCAATGATAACACTAGGATGGTCACTATGAATGCCCGCATCCAAAAGAGAAATTAAATCATCTAAAATGTAAAAGTATGATGTATTATGATTAAATCAAATAAATTTTCATTAAAATTCTAATAATCAACATTGATTTATTTTTAAAATTTGTAGTTTTAAATAATTTTCATAAATTTTTCGAAAAAACTTTTGAAATATAACCTTTAAAGTTTTTACCATCATCTTAAAGTACACATGTAAGCATACCTGCAAAAAAATGAGCTTTTTTATTCAAAATTTCTGAAGATATACTTGAATTTATATATTAGCGTATTTTAAAATTTGGCATATTTGTTGAAAGTGATAATAACATCTAATGTGGTTTACGCACTTTGTTGAAATTACTTAAAAGTAGGAACGAAGTGACCCCCCCCCCCTCATGCACAATGTAAAAAGGAAAAGGAAAATAGATTGCCATAAATTAAGAAGTTCACCAAGTGAATTATTCTTGCCACAAACTGAAAAAATGGAACAAGATAAGTTTTTGAATTTCTCTGTATATTTTGCACCAAATTTTATAAAATTTAATATTTAGTCATAATTTGAGTCGTTGAATCGAAATATGGAAAAAATTGGCATGTTATTTCAGAAAAAGTCTGATTTTTCTGTAAAAATACAGACATCAGAAGCCGAATTTGCTGTCCTTTCCGTTCAGCCGGCAGCGAGCTATGCCGTAAAGCTAAGCCGTATTTTTGTTTAGAATATGTCAATACATTTCATTAAAACTAATTTTGATCACAAAAACTAAAAACTAAATTTAATTCATTGAGACTATATTTATTTTTTAACTTTAATACTATTGGTCCCGCGGACAGACGCCAGCCAAACGAAAATTCCAGTGCCGGTCCCTAGAAAGCGTCGCGCTCAACGTGTTAAGAGACGTGCAATGTCAGCCTTCAAGCCTACCATTACTGGTGTAATATCAGCACTAAGAGCTAAGCAATTATACTGAGGAATTGCATTTTCTTTTAAAGTTTTAATAATTAGTTGGGCTATATTAACCCTCTGAGCTGCACAGGTTTTTGGATCTGCCATGAAAACCTGTTATTTATGCAGCATTTATTAGCTAAATTTATATAATTACTTAGTTTAGCCTCTATTTTCATAAACTTACATTCATTAAGATTACATTTACATTATGAAAGAAATTAAGAAAGCAAAATTTCTTAAGTTATAAGCTAATATGTATCAAGTAACAAAAAATCTCATGACCAGATAGTATTGCTTCCATCCATATAGAGGCAGAATGGAAATGTTTTAATACAATCAACAACTGAAGATTTATTTTTCTTACTCTCTCAACTGCAGCCATTTTTGTCCTTGCACTTGAGTATTTCTTAGCAATTTTGCTATTGGGAAATATTTTTCTAAATAAAGCTGCAGCGTGATCCGATGCATTCTAAGGCAAATTGTGCTCCAGTGAAAAGGCAGAGAGAACAAGCATTCTGCATTAATAACTTTTTGGTATTTTGTTTCCATAGAACAATTTCATTTCCCCCCCCCCAATACAACTCATACTGTGCTTGTATTTTTGTGTACATGCATGCTTGAGAACATTGGCCATTCCACCATGCGAAATCGAAAAATTCAATCACAAACAGTATGCATTGCAAATGTATTATATATCCTTGAAAAAATAATAGAAGCTAAGTCATCTGTGTACAATTTTTGAAAAGCACATGAGTGTTTTACCTTTTTGCAGTCATAACTAAAACAAAAGATTGTAATTTCTTAAGCTATTTCTCAAAAGGATGCACACTCAAACCACTCAGTGACCAGATGGACAAAATAAGAACCTTTATCTTTGTGCTCACTGGCTAATATACTACAGATGAAATGTAATTGTGCTCAATGCTCACTGGAGAACTGGAATACATTTTCGAGCACATATGCTCTCACTCCCAAAACAGAAGCACACCATTATTTTTCATTAAGGAAACGACTTTGGTTTTCTTTTATATGTAACATAGAGAAAAATCAAATGCTTTCAGATGCTCAAAATCACTTTTTGTTTAGTACAAATAACGAAGTATTAAGCCAAGCTACAGAAAAATCATGAGAAATTTTTAAAAAGAAGAGAAAGTTCGGAGAAATATGTTGTAAATCGGGTTGATAGAAGAGTGGTCAAAAATCGGAAGTCTCCTGCCTGAACTGGGAGAGTTGGCAACTCTGCATACAGGTGTTCAAGGCTACAGAACCAATGTTTATAGTCATCAAAATAAAACCCATAAAACCTCAAAAAAAAAAAAAAAAAAAAAAAGGAAGAACTGAAATGGGATTGTTCAGGCTGTGAGAATTGCAGCTCTTTCAAGGCATGTATTATTGTTTGTCATTAGTTAACAAAAATAGTTCTTTCTTTCTTTAACTCATTTTTTGAGGAATATGATACATTGGAATCTAAAGTATTTATTGCTTGACAAGGTAAACAAATCATCCAGGAGAAGAATAAGTTGTCAAGAAGTGATATCAGTGGAAAGCAAACTCAGCTAAACTGATTATAATATTAAATTTGAAGCCAATCATCTATATTTCTTAGCTGCAATTATCACATTAATCCAACAGTACTATTTCAGTAAATTTACCCCGCCAAAAAAGAATGAAGCATTATGTCTCCTGCAGTTATTTTGTACTATAAGACATATTTTACTTTGAAAAATTAAACTATATTATAACTTTTCGATATCAGGTATACTGCATACTGTACATTTTTAATATATATATATTGCATATAGCATGCAGTTAAACTTTGATATTCAGCTAGTTTAGGAACAATATTAATTAATTCAAAGATTTTTAATATTACCATCTTTACTCATAATTCTTATTATTATTGTACAAAGCTGAAAGCTATGAGCATTTACTCTTAAATTATTTTCTTCAGTAGACTGCTTTGAGATTTTTCAAGCATATAAAACCTATATATTATATATTCCTCCTATTTCAGTTCTTAGCCAATGGTGTAAAATTTTTCGCAGTTTTCCTTACAATGTGCAACATAAAAAAGCTAGTTTTTTAAAGGTTATATTTTTTAAACAAAATCTTTAACCCTTAGAATACCAAAGCCTTCGCTAACCTGTACGCTTCAATTACCAAAACACACTTCCCTGTCCTTTATCTGTCTTGTAGAAGCTTCAATTGGCTTTTTATTATAAGCTGTTTGTATTACACTGATACAATGCTGTTGGATAAACTTCATACCTTAGGGGAAGGAAGGAAACAAGATCACAATCTTGGTCATTTCGGGCAGTTGTGGTTGTTTGAATGAAAGGCCATTTTGGGAATTTTGGGCTTCAAAAAGTTAATTAATGTCAAAGAGCACAAAATTAAGATGACACAAAAATAATTTATATTCTTCTGAGAAAAATTTGAGATCTATATGAAGCTTTGAGTTTTGATTTATACTCTGATAGTTACTTAATAAAATCTAATTTCTAACAGAGAAATTAAATAGTATTAAATCTGATATAAAACAGCATTATAGAAAACAACAACATAAAATAACATTTATTGGTATTATTCATGACAAAAATGTTAAATAAAACTAAATTTAATTTTAAACCTGGGGTGGGGGAATTAAGCTGTTACATGAAGACTTCAAATGAGAAAAAACTGTCCCCTTGCCATGATGACAATTAAAAATGTTTCACTTTTTATATAAAATTAAATACATTTAATTTTAGCTCTCCTTGGTACAAAAAGCAAAATTCAAATAGTACAAAATACAAAAATTATTACCCCCTGGCATGTACGAGTCTTGACTGTCATCCACATCTTCCCCTTCTTCATCATCTCGGCTCAGTAAATTATTCACAGCTAGATTAACATCTAAATTCTAATGAATAATTTTAAATTAAATTCAGGCTTGTAATTGTCAAAAATGTGAATTAATAGACACATAACAGTAAAATTAATTAATAATATGAACTTACAGTTCTTTGGAGCTCTCGGAGTATAAGATTGCGAGATTTTCCTTGCAAAACAACTTGAGCCTTGAGAAAAATATGAAATGATAATTATAACAATCAAGGTATTAAAGAGTATAAAAGCACTTATAATCAGTTGGTCTTAAAAAGAAAGGTTTTAGCATTTGTTAAAGTCAGATCATTTTTTATAAGATAAAACAATTTATCTAGTTCTGCCATTGTTTTTACGTCCTGACTCTGTCTTTTCACATAACAATGAACAGGTCACGGATAATTATTTTTTAAATATACCTAATTTTTTTTATAACTAGTTCAATAGCTATTCAGTAATATTAACAGTTGATTGTTTCTTTACTTCAATTTCCCATGCATTAGGATATCAGATTTTCTTCTATTACTTTCTGGTTATTTTCTTTAGGCTGTACTATAAGACTTTGTACTTTACAATGAAGATTTAAATAGATAACCTTGTGATTTAATTTTATAGAAGATAACATACACTATAAAAAAAGTTATGCTACTAAAATGCGTTCTGAGTAATGAATCTACTGTACTGGAAAAAAAAGGTTTTGTTTTGTGAGATACGTGCTATCTCCTACTCTACTAAAAATATAAGTTTATGTTTAATAAGATATGTGCTATCTTTTGCTTATTTCATTACTGTTAACTACAGCCACGACAAGAAATATGAAAGACACTTGCTTCAGTTAAAAATAAAAATATATATGAAAATTAAATTAAAACATAATATTTATGCTAAAGACAAAAAAAAGAAAAAAAAAAAAAATACTTAGGAGTTGCCATTTCGGTATAAAAAAGTACCAGTCATTGATATATCTCTTTAAACAAAGCACATGATTTGTTTATTTTCATTCATGTATGTACACAAATGCCACGAACTAGGTTTTTATTAATTTTACACAAAGTAAAAATTGTATTTCTATTCATTTTACACAGATATTAAATCATATAAAGTTCTTTAAAATTATTTGTCAATGTTTTGACTATTTTTTTTTAAACTCAAGAGTTAATTTTAACTTTTCTAATTAAAAAAACTTATGTTCTGATTATCCGTACACCATTAAAAAAGTCATCAACTCTTTTGCAACTAATTTTTTAAAGCTAATATGCTAAAAGGCAACAGCTGTAGTGAAAATGACAGCATACTATGAACTCCATGAAAGAGCAGGGAATTCATTAACTTAAAAAAGCAAGAAACATTCATAATAAAGCAATTACGTTTTTCAAGAAATCTGTAAATCCCCCCCCCTGTACACACCAATCTGTTTTCATTCAAAAAAAACATCCGAGACCTGCATAAGTTTGGCATTGTGTATGCTGCTGTTCTCCCTATGCATGCAGTTCACATATGAAAACCTCAGAGAATTTACTAATTGAGCATTAAGCACAATTTTGATCCATAAAATTTGATCGTTTAAGAAATACAACTTCAAAGAATGCAATTTTTTGCCTTTTCTACTATATGGTAAAAACCATATTCTGAAGAAATGAAATGCTTTCTTTGTCATTACAGTTCCTTACACACACAAAGAAGGGGGAAGACCCACAGTGATCCCAAACTGGGTCCGAATCCATGTAAAAAGTGCTATCGCCAAGGACGTTTCCCTTAGAAAGTGTTCCACAAAGACATCCCTTCCTTAGGGAGATAGCCCCTGCATGCTTTACATACTTCTAAAAAATATACTCAGTGGAAAAACAGACACTAGTCAGAAAGATGATCCTCTTATTTGAAGATAAAAATCCAAGCATGCACAAACTAGTATTGCCAGAAAATGCCTATTTCTATTTCAGCAACTCATGAATACTTTTCAGCTGGATGTTGATAATAAAAAAAAAAAAAAAAAAAAAAAAAAAATACACCACATAACTTCCTTGTACAGAATATTAAATTATACACATTTTTTCTTGCATTTCATTTGAACTTATTGGATTAAATTAACTCTACTTTGACAATAACAAACAAACCACAACAGAATAAATGCGCTCTTTAAAATTCATTAAATTTGTTTACCATATTGACACTCTGGCACTAGGTTCACTTAACAGCGTTACATTTCATTCACTTTTATAATGGTAGATTGGTAGATCGGCAGTTATGTAGCGAAGTGCGAGATCCGAAGATCTTTACTGCCATATATCACTGAAAGTTCATAACCTCGAAAAACGTAACTTCGTGAAATTCCAAAAATTCAGAGGTACATCTATGGCTGGAGCAATTAAATGGTATGTGAAATCATCATCTTTAAAAGCAATCTCTTGAGTAATAGCAATCTCATGGCTAATTTTTATAACTCAGAATGTATAAAATTTATATCATCTGAGGAATAATCTAATCATTGGCACATGTTCTACTAAAATACTATAATAAATCTAAAACGATGTATAAAAGAAATTAAGAAAAAGACAAAAACAAAAAAAAAAAAGAAAGAAAGAAAGAAACAGTTTTTCACAGATGATTCAGTATTTTTCATTCCATTAATTCAGTTCTCTCTTTGCGACAAGGCAAAAACACATAACTCAAAATACCTATATTTAAAATTAAAGTAAATCTTAACTCTTTCGCATCGAGAGAGGGCAAAATCTCAATTCCCCAAACATCAAAAACACCCGTATCTAAGAATTTCTCCTGGAATGCTTTTCCTTCCCCCATGATAAGTTGAATACTACAGCGCTAACAATAGCCTTACTTAAGTAAAGCGAGAACTTCTTTCTTCGACGCTTTGACACTGTGTGAAGTTCCCCTCGGGATGGGATTGCAACTTCAGGCATCAAAAGCTAAACACTGACAGTAAACAAAGGAAACAAGGAAGCTACTTTTAGTAGCTTCAAAATAATGATTGACATGTGATTTAACAACACCTGAAAGCAATGAGTAATGCAGTAACGTGATGGGGGGAAAGCACTGGGTAGGAAGTTATTCAGGCGTTTCGGGCGTTTGGGGCGACTTCGATGCGAAAGAGTTAAACACTTATTTCGTTGAATAATAAGCAGGATTTAATTCGCAATAATAAAAAAAAAGAATTCTCTTTGTTGTTGCGAAGCTTACTTTCTCTAGAATGGCAACAAATATACTATTATGCTCAGTATCAAATGTAAACCAACATGGCCACCATGGTATAAATAATTAGGCTTAGCGGCACTTAAACAACATTTAAAATGTTGATAATTTTATTAATATTGCATGGAGATTTATTAAAGGCATAAAAACCTTAACTGGAAGATAAGAACAACATAATTCAATCATTTTTAAAGCAAAAAATGCGCAATTTACAAACATATAAGAATAAAGAAACTGAGATCACTGAGCCGAGTAATAGAGTGGATATATATATATGTGTAAGATATAACAAAATATGATAGCTGCTTCAAAAAAATAATTGGCGACCTCAAAATTAACATTCTATATTTGGTGATCTGCCCCTAAATTCATCTCTTCTAACAGGTTCAAGATTTTTCTATCTTACGTAATATTTTAATGCAGATACCTCTTGTCCAATTAAATTAATTGTAAACCAAAACTCTGAAAAACTTTTCTGACTCCCACCCTTCTTCCTCTGAAGTTCTATGGTACTCACCCCTTTTCCGCATAAGCTCTCCTGCCAGCAAGATGCTTTTTATGTATGCTGCTGCCATTTACTTGCTTAAAAACGACGCTGTACTTCACAATGCAACTTACTATATTAAAATATAATTAGGAAACATCGTGTCTGAAAAAGGATGATTTGATATGCATGAAAAATAAAGATTGTGATTTTTCAAGATATGTTGTGCTAAACTGCATCATCATACTTTCCACGCTGCCACCTTCAACCCACTATGATATTCTCGGTCATCTACGCAGTATCGTAAGTTGTTAAAGTTCCAGTGCCTTCAACTACGCATTTTAAAATCATTACACAAAAAGAATATTCTTAATGCTTCCGCTTAAAAGTGGGTTTTTTTTTTTAGTTTGTTCTCCTTTTTTTAATTATCACATTTGACGGCATATAAGATGCACCCTTATTTACAAGGAAAAAAAGTTTCAATAGTACGTGCGACAGTGCGGTACCACAATAACTTAAAATGTGGTTTCTTTTAGTTCTGAAGTTTAGTATGGTGTGAAGTATTTAATTATGGCAAAGCACCCTAGGCTATCTGCCTAGGGAAAGGGATGCCTTTCGTGGAGGACTTTCTAAGGAAAACTGGCTCGTATACACATTACACATGGGGAAAACCACGAAAACGCCCATGCAGCCAGCCCGTTTGCGGGATTTGAACCTCGGACCAAACTACCAATGTTCAGCGACTTTACTGCTCGGCCGCTGGTGGGCCCTCTGATGTTTTAGTAAAAGACAAATAAAGAATCATTGAATGCAATTACCAAACATATTTTTATTAAGGAAAATTAACAAACGGCAAGCTATTTTGAACAAAATATGTAAATTTCTATGATGAATAAATGAATGAGTGGCAAGCAATCAAACATAATACAAAATAAAGCAGAAACAACAAAAAACACAGATTCAAGGAAAACGTTGCCTATCATGAAATTAGACATTAATCACTTTCAAAATCATAAAAATCCTTTTCACTATCATCATCATCGAAAATGAGAATATCGTCATCACTACTGTTTCCGTCATCGCTAGTATCACCTTCTTCGAATAATGTGTTGCCTTCTGTTCCATCAAGAGCATTACTAATTCTGCACTTCTTCAAGGACTTAACAATTACTTCAGCCTTTACGTCCTCCCAAGATATTTTTACCCACTCGCACACTTGTGTTATAGAGGGCCACTTCATTCTACCTGAGGGTGTGAGGGCATGATGTAGCTCTCCTATCCACTTGTTCCATTGTTCTCGCACTTTTTCCTTAAATGGCTTATTCACCGATACATCTAAAGGCTGCAATTGGCTAGTCAGTCCACCAGGAATGACAGCTATCTGGATTTTTAATTATCTCGCTTTAATCTTTATGGTTTCAGTTCTATGGGTGCTAACTGATCCAAAACCAAAAGAGAGGGTTTTCTTAAGAGTCCACCAGGTCGCCTCGCCCATACGTTCTGTAACCACAGTTTCATTCCAGCTTCGTCCATCCAGCCTTTTGGATGAACATGAACAATTACACCCACCGGAAGTTTTTCTTTCAGATGAGTTTTTCTTTTGAATATGAAAAACGACGATAATTTTGTGCCGTTAGAACTACCGTATATCGGGTTTTTTCATGACCTGTGTTTTTTATGGTTATTGATTTAGACCCTTTAATACTCACAGTCTTGTTAGATGGTACATCAAATGTGAGTGGAATTTCATCCATATTTCCTATTTGACCGAACTCAAAAGAAGTTTTCTTGCGTGCATTTATAACAAACCTATGAAATGCTAATACTTTTTCTTCATAATCTGCTGGCATTTTCTGTGCAATGATTGCTTTTGTGCAGCCCTCAGACCTTGAAAAGTTCTGATTCCCATGTTTTTCTGCAAATCCTTTGGCTTCATTGATAAACATTTTGGTTGAAGCACTTATCCCAGATTTCCTCTTACCTATCACCCACATTTTTATGGCATTTTCAAGCTCAGGCCAAGATGGAGCTGGGCATTGAAGGTTATGTTTTTGTTTTTTTATCAGTCTTCAGTTGATCTTCCTGCAGTCGCCAAGTACGTATCATTTTTTCGGTAGGTGGTGAACCGAAATGCCTTGCTGCTGCTCTGTTTCCATGCACTTTGACGTAGTTTAACACTCCTAGTTTATACTGAATTGTATAGTTTAATCTCTTGTTTCCTGTAGTCATATTTTCCAGGGTATTTTTTTAAACAAATAGTTTTAAGCACAGATACCGACACGTTTATACAGAGTAGCACCGATACCGACACGAGTGTCGGCTGAGTCAAAGAAAGTCTATGTAAAGAAGGAAAGGCTCCATAGACGTAATGTGACCGTCGAACCTGTTCGAACTTCGACATCAGCTTCGATATTTGGTGTTTTTTGGCGACGGATATTTCACGCATGCGCAAAATAATTATGGCAGATGTAGAAAAAGTTATGTGTGTCTTGACCTTTATCCAGGCCAAAAATAGCATTCAGTATTGAAAGTTAACCTGTGTCCTTCACGTATAAGATGCAGGTAACTTTTTTGAGATGAAATTTAGGGAAAAAAGTGCGTCTTATATGCCGTCACATACGGTATATATATACTTTTGGTGCAGCGATTGCAACCAAAATATGAAGTACCCATCTACATGTTATAGCAGCCCTATATACAAAATTTCAAAGTTCTGAGAATACTCGTTTTTGAGTTATGCGAGATACACACGGACACCACAAAAAATTCTCTTCAGAATTCATTTTAAATCAGTTTTATATTTTTTTTGGGGGGGGAAGAATCCTTTATTCTGTCCTTATGTACAGATGCCCCGCAAATATATTGTTAAATTGCATTCGTTAACCCCTTCGCACCGACTGTCACGTATATGTGCCAGCAACGAACACACTTATCTACCGGCCGACACGCAGGCGTGCCAGAGCATTGTTGCGTTTTCTACCGAATGTCACGTATTTGTGCCAGTACCTTGGAACGTTTTTCAAACTATAATTTCTGCCACAAGATGGCACTGTATGCCCATATGGTTTCAGATACATGTACATTAGATATTCTACTCGAAATGAGAGAAGCATGACTCACATACACGTGTTTTTGATTATATAAACAAACGGGGAACTAAATGTTTCCAAATGGCTTGATTTATGACGTCTCTTTAAATCGCACGTGGTAGTTGTTTATTGTAAGTAGAAGTTTTACATGCGCTAAAGCGTTGAGTATTTCGGTTTACAGTTCAGCTTTTAGAAAATAATTAGATCTTGTTAGACGTGAATTCTTTCTATTTTTACCGTTTCAATGTCGAAGCATCGAAAATGTTTAACAGAGCATGAAATAGCAGAAATGATGCAAAATATTTCAGATATTGATTCTGAAAGATTAACTGAAAGACATTTTCCAAAACTTTGTTCAGAAGAGACTGATAAAAAAATGAGACGACGGTGCTTCGTTTGTTCACATTCCCGGAAAAATCCTCCAAAACGGCAAATAAGTTATTACGAGTTCAAGGAATGTAACGTAGGACTGTGTGTAGATCCCTGTTTTAAAATTTTTCATACAAAAAGAGAATTTTAAGTAATATATTTAGTTTTCAGATGTATAATGTTAAAAGTCATAAAATGGTGAGTAATTAAAATAAAATGTGTAAAATATGCATTTAAACAAGAAATAAGGTAATTAAAGTATATATATAAAAATATCTATAAAGCATAAGCCGTTTAAATACTCTGTAGAGCATTATTAAACAATGCGTTGATACTTCGGAAATTTCATGGATTTAGGCTTAGTAGCAAAAAAGCCCCCGGCCCTGGAGAGACGCTCGCGGAAGACACTGCCGGCCTCCGCGATAAGCGCGCATTTTCGCTACCCGGCTCGAAGGGGTTAAAGGTGAAAATGGATATTTTCGTCGAAATATGATGCCAGAAACTTTCTACGATTTACTTCCTTTTTAAGGACAAGGAAGGAAGAAAAGAAACTTATTTTTATATTCAATACATATACATCCTGATATTTGATTCATACAGTGTTACATGAATATAAAAAAGAAATGTACCTTTACATTCACATATATCATTATATTAGAAATGGTTAAAAAAAGATAAAATATATTAAATGTTAATCTAAAACCTTCTAAAAATATCCAAAATCAAATGGTTAATACCTGTGATATCAGTTCTTCAGGAACATAAGGAGCAGGAACAACAGGCCTAGAAGATCCCATTATAACACCACTTCCTCGACCTCTGCCACTAGTTGTGCGCATTATACGACCTCTATTACGTGGTGCAGTTGTTCGAGTAGTAGAATTTGAGTTACTAGATCCTTTTAAATTCAAGCTGTTAAAAATTCATTTAACATTAGAAAATTATATAACCTAATCATGGGAGCAGAGCAGAGGGGAAAAAGAATATGAATAATACTGTATACTTACGCTTTAGAAGTTTCATTCTTGCTCAAATCTAAACGCTCTGAAACGACAGAAAACGCCAGTCGACAAATACGTCCATCCTGAAATAGATAGAAACCTACTTTGGATTTTTTTTTTTTTTTTTTTTAATTTCACCTTTTATTATTAAATACTATAATGCTAGTACAGGGTTCGTACACATTTCCTTACATGAAAATTAAGGACTTTTAAGGACTTTTAAGGACCATCAAAGAAAAAATTAAGGACCTATCAGCAAACAAAAAAATGAATAGAATAAAACAATTATCCATACAACCGACTTCGTGCTTGTAATTTCACTTTAAGAAACTAACAGAAGTGTGTATTATGCACTATTATTAAATTCAATTTAATACTTACCATAAAACAATTTTGAAAATTAAACTAACTCCCTACAAGTTATGAAGTAGTAACATTAAATTAGGAACATAATTTCTTGAAAAACATGTATAAGTGTATTTTACACTAATAACAGTCACTCTTTTAGAGATTTACATGATTATTATTTAAACACAGTCAACTACTATTATAATCACAATGTAAGAATATTTTGCAGATTAAAATAACTGATTTGTAAACATACAATTTATTTCCTTCGTTTTTTGAAAGATACTAGAATAATAAACTGTACAATAAAAGATACAAAACATTTGTGCTTTTTTTAAATCTGAAATCTTTTCAGCTATTTTAACATCTAATTTATTTATGTCTATTTCCTTTTCTTTAACTATTCTAAGTTCATTTGCTTTGATAAACAAATCAATGTTCCTGCTGTTCTCAGCTTCATCTGCTAAAGCATCTACTTCTTCATTAATATCTTTAACGTCCCTTTGAAGAAATCTTTTCTTCTGCTTCATATAATCAATTTCTTCCTCAATAATATTTCTTTTCCTCTTTGAATTTTCAGATTTAGTTAAAGATTTTTGCTCTTCTAAATACTGAACGTTCTTCTAAATACTGGACTTCTAAATAAGGAACTCCACTTCTTGCAGAAGCTGCTGCTGATCTCATTTCTTTATTAATTTCGATATTAAGAACACCTCCAGAAAATTTTATGTAATCAAATACTGCGCTTTGAAAAATGTATGATGAGTCACTTAAATTTTCAATTTCAATTGCTTTATTTACAGAGAAGCCCCTTTCCACAGAGGCCTGTTTATGTGACAAGATAAGAATACTTGTCACAGTGAATACTTGAATAGTGAAAATATACATTTTTTACTTATATATATATATATATATATATATATATAATTTATTTCCTAAACAATATTGATTAATTGATTATATTATCTCCTAAGTTTAATTAAAGTAGAATTATTTTAAAAGAGTGAATCCATACTGGTAAGTTATATTTTGAAAGATGTATATATATACAGTACAAAGTCCGAGATCCAGACATCCAATATCTGGAATGATCTAAAATCCGGACCTCAAAGCCACCACCAACCAATTTTTTAGGGCTTTTTTGAAGGGAAGGGGTATGCTTTACGCACGAGCATTAGATTTTTTTCCTCATCATAAAAAAACATGTCGGAAATCCCGATTTTTAATCTCAGTTTGGCGCTAAATAAAATATCTCATTATCGAAGAAATAATTATTTTAGCATAAATTTGTGTGATTAGTAACTTGACTCCATAGCTGCATATCTGCTTGGCATAATCTCAAACCGAAACATTTATTAATTTTACACCAACTAATATTTTATATCCTTGATGCCGAAATCGCGAATCATTATTTATTGTATTTTGCTTTCATCACCGCATGTTTATCAACAGATGACAACTTGAGTGATGAATCGCCAAATAACAGAGTATTATCCGATTACAGATTTAAGTTTAATGCGCTAAAATGTTGACAAGGGGAGATTTAGCAGAAATTTCTTTCCTTATGCTAAAAATAGATTTTGTTAATGATACTCATAGGACAAACGATTATATTTAGTGCTATTTGAATTAAGAATAACTGATTTGTTATTCACATAAAGCTAGAACCAGCGTCAGAGCTCGCATGGCCGCACCAGGCGGCAGAATTTAGCGAAGTTAAACAGAAGTTTCTCATTGCGATGACAATGCCCAATCATCAATCAATTAACGGAGGGCGAAATCTGTAGTATGGTTCTAAATCCAGAAAATACAGCAACCAATAGTGTAGAAAGTAACAGAGAGGTTACTGAACGAGAAAAAATTTTGATTGACAGGTTATTCGGAATTCTCGACACAGCAATTACAGGACTTGAACAATGGAACTTAATAACTGAACAAGAAATTATATGTTTATAGTATTAGTCTACCGTATTAGCAGAGAAAACAAATCAAACAACTCACATTGAAAGAAATGTTTAATAAAGTAAACATATAAATATTAAGCTCTTTTCTTTTGTAAATTTTGATACCCTTTAAATCATAAATGCTTCATTATTTCATAAATCACGATTTCATATTTTCAATTTTATAATTTCTACATGCCATCTTAGTAGATTTAAAATGATCTAATATCCGGAAAAATCTCAAACCTGGGATCGCCGAAATCCCGACGAGTCCAGACCTTGGTCTTTGTACTGTATAAATATATTATATATATATAATACGGAATGTATATTTTCAGTTAAACTTCTACCCAATAACTTTAGTAATTCATGAAATTTAATTTTGCATCTAGTTAATTCAGGAAAATTAGTTTCAATTAGTTGTTTTCAGCTTTAAAAATATTAAAAAATTTTTAATTAGTTAGTTATTTTCAACTAATAATTGTATCGCCATTAGCAAAAATTATGCATTACTATCAACAACATAGGTTTAAACCAAATACTTAATTGTCTATTGATGCTTCAAAACGTATTTCCGAACTTCACTTTTCTCGGCTAGCGTTACCGAATTTGCCCTTGGCGTCCTAAAATCGAAATGGAGCCAACAGATTTCCCGCGAAATCGATAACAGACCCTCTGCAGAAATAAACTCATAATCCCGATATCCCATACATATTACTATATGTGCAAAAGAGAATAAACTCCGTAGAAGGTGATAAAAAATTAATTTATGGCTTAATTGAAACAAACACAGAAATTAAGCTAAGCAAAACCATGTAAAAACAAATTGAAATGATAAAAAGAAACTTAATTTTCATGTGAATTTTCAACGCTGACTCTCCCATTCCAGAAATTTCAATTTGTTTCAGACAAAGACCACATTTAAGGATTGCCATCCATCAATATCCAGTCTTTGTAGTCACCTTGATGAAGCCACAGTTTATTGAAAATGCACTTTCCAGGCATCTCGTTCCTATTGGCGTCGGAAGGGTAGTGGGCTTCCAGGTTGGGATTGCTCTAATTTTGGCAAATATTTTCAGAATCCCCCCCCCCCCTTTTTTTTTTTTTTTTTTTTTTTTTTTTTCTTCTCGAGCACCTTCATCATCACTTTCGCCTCTTAAAGAACTTCCGGCTTCACGCTTTCGTCACAATCTGCCTAAATTTATGGATAACACCTGTTTCGAAAGATTGGGTGAATAGCCAATCAGACACCGATACTTTCGTTCGGGTAGCTAATTGTTTTTTTTTTATCGTTGGCAACGCAAATCCACCAACAGATTGGTTAAGAGCCGTGTAATTTTAATTCCATATTCATGAGAAATCGTAATTTACTTAGAATGGCAATCACTAGAAATGATAAGAAATGTCAAATGAGCAGAATTAAGGACCATTTATTCATTTCGGCCAAAATGAAGGACTTTTAAGGACCAAAAATCATTTTTGAAAAAATTAAGGACTTTTAAGGACCGTACGAACCCTGTAGTACTTGTAGTTTTTTTTTTTTTTTTTTTTTTTTAATTATACATACAATTAAAGGAAAAAAAAAGTATAATTTGTTCATGAAACAGATAAACTTACTACTACTTGAACAGCAGTAATAAATTGAGGAGAAATAATAGGAACTTACGTATCCTGTTTTATACAATTAAAAGAAAAATTTTTATTCACATTTAACTCTAATCACAGTTTTTGGCTTTGTGAATAGCAGAAACTAGTTGTCACTAGTTGAAACTGGCAAAAAATTCCAATAATTCAAAGAAATTAATAAAAGTACTTGAAATATTACATTAATTAATAATAATTATTAAACTATTGAATTTTTTATGTATAGACATATATTTAACTAACATATATTAATAATAAATATTTACTGACTTAATTACAGGGTTTGTAGACATTTCTATATAGCGAAATTAAGAGCTTTTTAGGATCATCAATGAAAAACAATCAACGATCTATCAGCAGATGGGGATTGAACAAATTAAAGTGGTTATCAATGGAAAACTTCTCGCTTATAATATCATTCTAAGACTAAAATAAAAGCAATAATTCTAGGTACGTACTTTTTTTTTTTTTTTTTTTTTTTTTTTTTTACAAACACTATTAAAATCACAAAATAAGAAAATCTTGCAGTTAAAAAGAATAGATAATTAGAAATATAATTTATTACATCAGTTTTAAAAAAGGTATTAGAGCAATATTATACTGGGTGGCCATAATTAAACTGACAGTGCTCACAGTGTTCTGTAGTGCGATCCCGTCTTTTGTCCCCCGTCTTGTTTAATCTTCCTACAAAATGTGGCGTCATTCTCGCAAATAGATCGCGTTACAGAACACTGTGAGCACATTCAGTTTAATTATGGCCACACGGTACATTGAAAGCGACAAACCATACACAACACTACAAAATATTTATGTAGCATTGTAATTTGAAATTTATCCGGATATTTTAGCTAATTTATATCTACTTCCTTTACTTAAACACATTTTTAAATTCATTTGTAACCATAAACTGTTGGACTAAATGTGACAACAAGGCTGCCCACTGGTGAGTAGCCAGAGAAGTACTTCAGTAAAAGCCAAGCGTCTAACTTGATAGATTGTACCAGACTCTTGCTCTGTAATTTTCTTAAAGTTAAACGTAATTTCCGAGTGTAACTTAAACCTGTTAATAAATACTTGTTACACTATACAAGACTCTTCTATGACCTTATCTAAAACGACTGTCCTTCACAAAGTGGCGCCCAACGTTAATGTTTAGCTTTAAGAATTTTCCTTGGCTTTTGCTCACTTTCTTTTTTAGAAACAGTACTTGCAGCCACACCCGCTGGATCTAACTCCTAAAACTTTAGGAAAAGAGATACAGTACAAAGTCTTTAATCCAGACTCTTTGGGACTTTGGCGATTCCGGATTAGTTTTTTTTTTTTTTTTTCCAGATTATAGATCATCAATTTAAATCTGGTAAGTAACGAAATACCAGAGTAACGGTTTGCTGTACCGGAGTACCCTAGTGATGATTTGGAGTACCGAAGTACCCTAGTAATGATATGGAGTACTGAAGTGCCCTAGTAAAGATTTGGAGTACCGAAATACGCAGCTAACGATTTTGCGCATTGAAGGAACTCTGCCACGTCACCACGTGTTTGATTTTATCTGTACGGAGTAAGATTTTGAATATCAGAAAACATGTCAACTACGGAAGTGTCTGAGGAGCAGGAGAGCGCGGCGGGTTGTTTCTGGTGTTGGGTTTGTGTAGATTGTCTTTGATGGCCAGTGGGGGTTGGGAGGAAGTGGATGGATGGAAACATTTTCGCTTTCGGTTGTGTCTTGTGTGCAGGTGCAGCAAAATTGATGGGTGCTCTATCAATTTCGTGAAAGGGGTCGTCCATAAATGATGTCACATTTGGAGGGGGGGTTAGTGAAATTGTGAGTTTGTGACAAGGCGGGGGAGGGGGTAACAAGAAGTGCGACATCATATTTTGATTAAAATAAAAATGTTTAAAATCAGCAGATTGAATTTTGAAGTTATTTTAAAATTACCAAAATTTGAAGATATTTCCTTAATTGGGGCGAAAACAACTTTCATGTGATTTTTTTTTTTTTTTTTTTTTTTTTTTTAACTTACATTCCTTTCTTTCCAAAAAAAAAAGGCATTCAGAGTAGGTTTTGTGAATAGGGTAGCGGCAGAAATTGTAATTTTATTATTGCTATTGTGTATTAATTATGTTTTTTGCTGTAAACTTTTCTCTTATTTCATACAAAATAAGTGCACGAATCATTATTATTGTTATATTTACAGATGTCATTAAAACATATACCGTATTTACGCGAATCTAATGCGCATCGTTTTTGGCCAAATGTAGTACTCAAAATTGGGGTGCGCATTAGATTCGAGTGCAAAGTTCGCCGATGACGTCAACCAAATTTAAATCGTAACAATGGATTACTGTATTTCTCGACTACATTTATGGTTGACACATTATTGCACAGAGGATACAAACTGCAGAGTACGTAGTCACGAAATGGAGGGCAAGCAGAGAAGAATGTCATATGACGCTACTTTCAAACGTAAAGTAATTCTTTAACCTGAAAGAAATGACAATAGAAAGGCTGGGAGAGAGTTAAACGTAGCTGAGAGCAATGTTCGCTTGTGGCGGCAACAGAAATTGGCACTGTTTGCAACTAAAACTAGTAGAAAGAAATTCACTGGCACTCGCAAAGGAAGACACCCTTAAATTGAAGAAAAAGTTTTGGAATTTGTATGTGATAGGAGGAAGAATGGTCAACCTGTGACTAGTAACACTATAAGAAATAAAGCAAAAGAGAAGGCTGAAGTTCTTGGAATACCGAAACCAGAGTTTAAAGCTAGCCATGGATGGGTGGATCGGTTGATGAAGCGGATGGGCTTATCTCTAAGACGCCGTACAACAATATGCCAAAAGCTTCCTGCAGATTTTGAGGGAAAACTACTAACATTTTAGTGGTATGTCATCACACTTCGGAAGGAAAAGAATTTTTCAATGGGGCAAATAGGCAATGCTGACGAGACGCCAATTTGGTTTGATATGCCTCCATTACGTAGAAGGGGACTAAGGAAGTTATCATCAAAATAGTGAATAAAGACGTTTACTATTATTAATCACTGATTGTAGAAACTGTTAGCTAGATAGAAATGTTACGATTTATTTCATGTTCATACTTTACGATATGTACCGTATATACGGTAGTGGTAATTAACAATAATTGTTTCACATAACAATAGCTCACTAATAGGTTAATTCTATGTTCTGCTACTTTATGTATAAATCCATTGTTGTATAAAATATGGTATCTAAATTTAAATAAAATTATCATACCATTGATTGATAGTTTATATACAAATCCATTGTTGTATAAAATAAGATTCAATAAATTCCTCATACCATTGATGCGCATTACATTCGCCGACAAAAATTTGTTTTATTATTTAAAGTTTTAAAATGGGGATGCGCATTAGATTCGCATAAATACGGTAGTTTAAATTTAAAAATAAAGTCTGAAATATGATCTATAACGTAGTGCTACGTTTTTGAACTGCAAGTATAAGTTTACGTAATATTGCGTGACATGTGACAAAGGGGGGTGGGAGGGGCTATGTTGAAGTGTGACACTTTGTGACAAAGAGGGGGAGGCGGTCCAAAATGTTGCAGAAAAGTGTGACATCATTTATGGACAGCCCCAAATGAGCATACTTGCATACTTGAAAAACGTCGGAAGATTTTCTTTGTATGATATTGAAGGAAGGGAGAGTACACTATGTTTTTTTTTTCGGCTGTGTTGTGTTGTTGGAGGGAAACAAAGGGAAAAAAATTGGAAAATAGAAATTTTGATGCAACACTATACTATGAGTAAAAATGTCGCAATAAATTTAAAATAGAAAATTAACTATAACTAGCTGTGTAGCAACTCGATAGGATGCAGTTTCCTAAGTAAATATCAGAAATTTAATGATCAATCTGTTTTTTAACATGATATTTTTTTATTTATAACATACCACAGAAGTCATTTAATACCTTCAATTCGGTCGTAAAGGGCATAGGGGTGCGTAGGGTCTAGAAATAAAATAATCACAAACCTTTATCACACTTATAGATAAGATAACGACCTTCAGTAACCACTGCGAAATAAAACTTATTCAAGCTACCAAATTTTAAAAAAGATAAATCTCTTATTCTCTACTCTTCCCTATATATATTAAAATTCTGAATAAAAAAGTAAGATAATTTAAACATTAAATATAACATAAATGACCTTGTGTGTTTAATTGTACAATACTGGCATAAAATAAAATTTACACATTTATTCATTACACATGGTTGAAGAGCACACATGGTTGAATAGTAAAAAATATTTTTAAAACTCAAATTACAGCCAAAGCACATTCGACATAAGAATTTTGAGTGAAAGATTATTAAAAACATTAGGAAATAAGGCAGCATGTCTTTAAAACTACGAGAACGTAATATATGGATGTTGTAAAAGCAAAAGGCAACAAAAATATTTTTAAAATCGCATTATATGAATTCAATAAGTACATTCGATATAAAAATTTAAATTAAAGATGATTTAAACACTAGAAAATAAGATAGCATGCTTTCAACCATATGAGAACTTAACATATGTGAGTACAGCTAAGTAAATAATAGAACTGTAGAACTTTATATTATATTAATAATCTAAATATAATTTCAAAATAATATTTTTTTAAGAAATTGACATTTGAATGTAATATTTCATTTAATTAAAACAAATAAAACTTTGATAGGCTGTGCAAAACGTTATAAAAGTATCAAATTTTTTAACTTTATGGAAATTTTAGGCATTTAATTCCTTTTATTTTTTTTTTTTTATATAAGACCACTTAAAATATGTAACAAAAAATTAAGCATAAAATAATTGACTCCCAGGAACAGTTTTGAAAATAATGCAGCGAAAATAAACATAGAAATAAACATTTTAAGCTGAACTTAGGTTGGAATTTTAAGAAGGTCAACAAATGATTAAATATTATAATTATAATGTAAGAAAATTAGTTGTTTCAACTTTTGTCCATTCAAACTGTTTTGCCGATCATTCAGTATTAATCCAGCTTTAGAGAACACTCTTTCGCATGGCACTGAAGTAGCCACAAGGCTTAATTGTTTCCGTGATAATTCATACAAATTAGGAAATACATTTTTATTCTTTTCCCACCACTCCAGATTTCCTGAAAATAATGGGCTCTTGCAGGTATCTTTTCACTTCTGCCGCAGCTTTGTCAATCGCCGCGTCTGCTGATGGAAGTTCGAGAGTCTTTAACTTTACTCTCAAACTCGAACCAAACCGATGATTCGTCTATCTCTTCATCATCCCCAACAACATTATGGGTAGTTTGTGCAACTACCGATAACTCACAGATAATATCACTTTCAATTTTTCTGGCGACATCACATTTGAGCCCCAATTTTTTTATTCGGAGGTCAAGTAAAGCGGCTTGAGCAATGTCTTCTCTTGAATCGATAATTGTAAATCTATTACCCAATTCACCTTGTAGTACTAGTACCACATTTTGTACTTGTTCATTAACACTTTTACTAAGCAGATTTTCACAGATTTTTTTAAGTCCGGCGATTAACACAGGCACCATAGATGCTGACAAGTATTTTTTCGAACTCAACTTGCAAGTCACCTTTTCAAAAGGTTTCAAAACGTCACAAAGATGTTGGACACTTTCCCATTCTGGCACATAACGAATAGCGTCTTTCAGTTCAAGGAAACGTTTTACCACATAAAACGTGCTGTTCCAATGAGTCTTCACATCTAATATGACTTTTAAATGTTTTCTCTCCTCGCTAGAGCACATATATTTTCGCAGATTTTTTGCAGCGATATTACTTCTCCTGTAAACTATCACAATATCACTAATTTTTGTTAGAAGGTCGTTAACCTCGTTTAGAGAATTTGTGACAGCCAAATTGAGAGAGTGTACAATGCATCCTAAATGTTTTAACTTTAGTTCGCTGTCGACAGCGTTAATCATATTTTTGGCATTGTCAGTCTCTATTAAAGACACCTTTTTCATCGGAAAATATGGTTGGCAAATGTGTATGATATTTTCTGCAAGATTTTTGGCTGAATGACGTTCATCAAAAATTCAGCAGACAATCAGTACCATTTTCCTTTGCATGTGTTCGTCAATAAAATGGCCTGTCACGGCCATGTAACTTTCAGCTTTTTGGTTGCTCCAACAGTCTACAGTCACACAGATATTTTGTACAGCACTAAGAACGTTTTTTAAACTATTCTTTTTTTCTTCATAAGCAGAAGGAAGCAAGGATTTAGAAACCGTTTTCCGTGAAGGTAAGGAATAGGTTGGATTCAAAGCCTTTGAGTATTCTCGGAATCCCTCATTTTCTACGATACTTATTGGTTGTAAATCCTTATATACCATTTTGATCAGTGCGCGATCGATTACTTTTTTTTATGTACATCCATCGTGTTTCTCTGGACAAACTGCATTATGCTGGACTGGGATTTTTGTGAAAATACACCAACAATATCACAAACACTGTTGTCTACCGTAAGTTGTGTAGTCTGCTGGGATGTGCATGGTTGCCCACCATCTGCAGGGCTAGTGACGACAGAACGGGTTGGAGCGGCATCAATATCATCAACATCTTGATTCGGCAAAGCGAGTTTCTCGTGCAGATTTACATAAGGATGCTTCTTTTGCAAATGTTTTTTTAAATTTCCTGTTGAACCACCTTTGATGGATAAAAGGTCTTTACAAATGTCACACATAACTTTTTCTTCTTCATTAGTATAGGAAAAGTGCTGCCAAACCAAGCTGAATTTCCTTTTCTTACTAGACATTTTGTAATTCAATTTTTTTTTTCCCCCCGAGGCGTAAGATACTGATAGAGACTAAGCAATTCTATAATGTACCGATACTCACCAGTACGAGACAAGAATGAATCTTATGGGAAAAGGGACGAAGTTGGGAGATGGTCATCAGCATCATCAGATAAGCATACAAAAAATTCTATTAACGACTTCCGCTGTTCACTCCAGCTACAAATTCTAAAATCAGCACTACGCTGTGAAAAGGGTAACTGCAATATTGCCTAATGATTCTATTAATCAGGCATGAAAAAGCAAAAAATGCAAAGGAAAAAAAGGGAGGGAGATGTATGTTTACATAAACATGTCCAGATAATTTCCGGTGTTCCATTCGATAGTTCCCCCCCCCTCATATAAGCTCCAGAGGGAGGGAAAAAAAAAAGAAAAGATTCAGACTGCCAGGTCAAAGTTCACCTTTCTTCCTATCGGAGGAGCGTTGTCACGTCCTGGGGGGTAAAGCAGGCATTGACAATCCTGCGTTAGGCACGTGTCCTGAGTTTAGTTTTTAACGAGATGAAAATCTGTTTTTAGAAGGGGGAAGAATTATCATAAGTGGGTCAGTTATCTTTGTTCTTTCATTAGAAAAGTTTAAAATTGCATCTGTATTTTATATTGATTGGCTTAATGATCCACTAGATGCTGTGACATTTTCTGAAGTAGGTACAGAGGGATAAAAAAGGATCATATTTAAAAAGGATCATATGATTTACGTTGCCCTATTAAGCAAGCAAACGAAATATATTTTTCATGATTTATGCTAAAAATATGTTGAGGAAAAGCAAGTAATCTAGTTGGTAGTTGATTCCATTCACCAATCCAACAACAGCAACTTACCAAATCAATCACTTCAGATCCACGCAGTTTTTATCCTACAAACGATGAAAAATTAAAATATGCACAATTCGGATTGCAAATCATCTAGCGCTCCCCTCCCTTTCCCTCCTGACTATATAGTCGGTGTAGAGGAGTCGGTACCAATCACAAGCGCGCAGTGCCGGCGACAGTGACTCCAACTGCTACTATTCCCCACACACACAACGAACGGCCTTTCTAAAAATTTCCACTATTTCACACTCGTCCTCCAGCGCACACAAAGGCAATTAATTATACTACCTCAAACTCTAGTCTCCGTGATGAACGAAACGGAAGTTCCCCCCTTTCACGTTAGCCATTCCATGCCCTATTTCAAGGTCATTCATGGACACAAGGAGCGCATATCACCTTTTCGCAAATACAACCAGATACTACTGTCCTCGTACCAAAACCGAAGTGAACTGAACCCTCATCGAATCATCCTCCAGTATTGAATACCGAAATACCGAGAAGAGACGCATATTTTCGTTACAAAGGAGCAAATACCGAAAAGCACCCGTTTCGGTACAGAAGTAACGAACACCAAAAAGTACCCGTTTCAGTACAGAAGTAACGAATACCGAAAAGTAGCCATTTTGATACAGGAATAACGACTACCAAAAAGTGCCCGTTTCGGTACAGAAGTAACGAATACCGAAAAGTACCGATTTCAGTACTGAAGTAATGGGTACTTGGATGTACCGATTTTCAGTACCCGTTACGACTAAGTACCTGTTACAAAATACCCGGTTCGGTAGTACCGACTCATCACTACTCACAGACAAAAGTTCCATGGGACTGAATAACATTTTCGGATGTATCTAAATCCAAACTACATAGATCAGACAGTAAGCTATTTGCTCGGAGATGTAAACGTGAAGCTTATCATTCAAACTGCATATTGCCTACTGCAAAATTACCAATGAGTCAAATGGTCTGACAATGCACATCCATTAAAGGGATTGGATACCTGAAATTTGTTACTAGAATTATGAATACATCAATTTATACCCACATCTTGCAGGAATGTTTAAACACAGTTATCGGGATCATTTTACTGGAAATTGCAAAAATATTTTTGGATATTACAAAAGTCATTTTTCTCCATTTCGTCCTTTTAAGTGCATGCCTATCTGACAAAACCTAGTATTAAAATTTTGGACTGGCAAGGAAATGGCCTTGATCTGAATCTCACTAAAAATTATTGGCATATAATAAGTACTAAAATTTCTGCCAAGAATCTTGCTACTAAGATTAAGCTGTAGGAAAGCATTATTACAGTTTGTATCCATGAAACTGGCTAGGATTATATTCAAAAGTTGATATCTTCTATGCCTGACTGCTGCAAGGTTGTGATCCCAGCTCGTGGAGGATTTACTAAATACTGAAGTGATCCTTACACATGTATGTACATCTAAATATATAACACGACTGCAGTTATACAGAACTTACATTAGCTACAAAATTTGTGCATCAATTACTTTCCTCTGCATTTTGTTAAATATAACATTTTTTACTTTCTTAGTAACAAGTGCATATAATTTTTTAATCCTAATGAAACTTGACTAAGATTAATCCTAGATCTTTATTTTAATGCAACAATATGATCTTTATGCAGAACATTTTCTATGTTTCTACATATACAAGTGAGAACAGATCTGGACATCCGGCCGGCTTACTAGGACTATTCGGGTATCGTCCAAAATCTGCAACTGTACAACACGAGAACTCTTTGGCGCCCCAGAAGTGTGGCATCAGGAGCTGATTAAAAACTTTTGTAGGTGCTGTATACTGAAATTTGAGCATTTTAAACTGATACAGTCAAAAGTCGTTAATTCGGACACCCATAATCCGGAATGATCTATAATCCAGACCTCAAAGCTACAAAATTTCTTCGCATGCGTCCGCGTAAGACCTTTACGGCAGCGAATATGCGTGTGCGCATGCGCGTAATACGTTTACGCGTGCGCGTTTAATGTATAATGGACGGTATAAGCTAAGCTAAAATTATTTAATTCAGTTAATGTTGAAGATTGCGTTGTTCCTTAATCTTCGAATTGAATCCGGCTTATTATTTTTTGCAGACTGTTAGAGTAATTTTATAAAAGTAAGCTTGAACTTTTGATTATGTCAAATAGAATTTCTGATATATATTTACTAATATGTAAAGGATCTACAAAGCAAAAGTATGTTTTGAAGTCCATTAAACAAAAAGTGGAATTGCTGCAAAAAATGGATAAAGGTATATCCTTTGTTTCTCTAACCATTCCGAAATCTGTTTATCAATTTCACGCTGCTCTGTGGTGCGGGGGGGGGGGGGGACGCCGCGGCACGCAGTGAATTGGAAGAGTATCTGTCAGCACTATCCTTATCTTCAAGGCAGATGCTTTTATTTTATTTGGCTTATAATTCCTTACTAAATGTAGTATTTCATCTCGATGTACTCCGTCTTTGATATGATTTAAATCAAATTCCTCGTCATTATAATTCGCTTCCAATAGTGAAGAAAGTGACACAGAGGTTATTGAAAACGAAAAAATTTCGATTGACAAATTAGTCGGTATTCTCGACACAGCAATTATAGGACTTGAACAGCGGAACTTTGTAACTGAACAAGAAATTATGTTTGTTTATAGAATTAAAGAGAAAGTATTATCACATAAAACGAAGCAACTTAACTTTACATTGAAAGAAATGTTTAATAAAGTAAACAAATAAATATTATTTTTTTTTTTTTTTTTTTTTTTGTAAATTTTGATACCCTTTAGATCATAATTTTCTTTATTTCATAAATTACGGTTTCATATTCTTAATTTTATAATTTCTGCATGCCATCTTACCAGATTTAAACTGATGATCTATAATCCGAAAAAATCGATAATCCGGAATCGCCGAAGTCCCGACAAGTCCGGATTAACGACTTTTGACTGTATTTGAATATTTTACACAATACAATAATTGTATACTGATGCACACACCGCAGCTTTTATATAAATATTATGCATTAATAATTAAACATTATCTTGGTACATTTATGTGCACCTAGGTTTAAACACTGGGAATATTTGTTCTACACATGCATACGTTGTTGCAGACATGCGTACATAAACATTCCACACTAATAGTTAACATTTTACTCTCGAATATAGGCCACTTCTACAATGATACATACATACACACACACACATATATATATACAGTCAAAAGTCGTTAATGCGGACTCGTCGGGACTTCGGCGATTCCGGATTATCGATTTTTCCGGATTATAGATCATCAGTTTAAATCTCGTAAGATGGCATGCAGAAATTCTAAAAATTAAAAATATGAAACCGTAATTTATGATATAAAGAAAAATTATGATCTAAAGGGTATCAAAATTTACAAAAAAAAAAAAAAAAAAAAAAAAAAAAAAAAAGCTTAATATTTATTTATTTACTTTATTAAACTTTTCTTTCAATTCAAGTTGTTTTAAGTTGCTTCGTTTTATGTGATAATACTTTCTCTTTCATTCTATAAACAGACAAAATTTCTTGTTCAGTTACAAAGTTCCGCTGTTCAAGTCCCGTTAATTGTTGTGCCGAGAATACCGACTAACTTGTCAATCGAAATTTTTTCGTTTTCACTAACCTTTCTGTCACATTCTTCATGTCTTTATCTATTTTTTGCAGCAATTCCACTTTTTGTTTGTTGGACATCGAAACATACTTTTGTTTTGTAGATCCTTTGGAAGTTCCAGCATCGGAAATTCTATTTGAAATAATCGAAAGTTCAAGTTTACTTTTATAAAATTGCTCTTACAGTCTGCAAAAAATAATAAGCCGGATCCAATTCGAAGATTAAGGAACAACGCAATCATTAACATTAACTGAAATAGATAATTAGATAATTTTAGCTTACACTGTCCGTTATACATTAAACACGCAGTTGAAAACGTATTCTGCACTTGCGCACATGCATATGCGCAGTAGTCAAGGTCTTACACGCACGCGTAAAACGCCTGTGTGCATGTGTAAAACGCGGCGCACACGCAGAAAGTTTTTAGCTTTGAGGTCCGGATTATGGGTGTCCGAATTAACGACTTTTGACTGTATACATAAAATACACACATAAGTTACCTTGGTGCATTTTACATATATAGTTGCTGTGGATATGTTAGTATTCATGTACAGGGTTCTATCACACATACACTAAATAGCACACTAACATGCTGCACAAGAGCACTAGTACCATACAATGAGACATCTAGGAGTGGGATGGTTACTACTGAAGATTAGGCAGGAATCAGTAGTGCACTAAGTGACAGGACAAAGTCTGCAATTTTTTCATTATTGAGTTTGAGTTTTCTCAGCAGAGCAAGCTGCTTAATGAAGAAGCAGATGAATGGTGCATCATCAAATGGCAGCTGCGAGTGTCATGCCTCTGTGAGAGGGCAGCTATTATGTAATGATCAAGAGTAGCAGCCTCACCACACACACAAAGTTTAGATGAGACAAATCCTATTTTACAGAAGTACTCCAGGAAGGGAGCATGGCCCATTACAAATCTTGTTACAAAGGGTGCCGAGATACATACAACAGTTTATAGCATAACAAGTTGAAATTTCTCACTATGAATATGTGCATAGAACTGAAATAAACTTGAACATTATTTAATGGCCAACATTATTATTAAATTTTAGAATATTAATTTTCATGATAAATACAGTAGTCAGATGAAAAATCAACATCTGAAGAATTAACTTTTTATGGCAAAGAATGTTCTTAAGATGATTTCATATTATGGACAATGATAAAGCCAACTAGAAAACACTGTCAGAAAAGACAGAATAAAGCAATCTGTGTTCATTTATTTTCTCAACATGGGCGCTTGTGATGTCAAAGACCTCAATTAGTGAATTTCTGCATTATTCAGAATTCAGAGTATTTACAAAATTAAAAAATACTTATCATGAAGAAATAACCTTGCCCTAAAGATATTAACATATTTCTATTTCAAATAGATTTGAATGCACATACAGAAAATACATTATGTGTGCTTTACTAATATATATTTAGGAAAATGTAACTTACAAAGAAAAACATTTCAATAGTAAGTTCTGAAATATTCCTGCTACAAATTAAAAAATCTTGCAAAATACCAAATTGTCAGTTCATGAATATAATGAAAACAAAAAGCTGCATATCCAAAATAATTTAACCTTCTTTCAAGAAAAATTATTTTTAAATTTATCTATTAAGCAAAATGTTCAAAGTAAGTTCCTTTTAATGTTTTTTTATTGGTAGATAATTCTGAAGAGATTTATATATTATACTTAAATGCACATCATATCCTATGCAACAGCAAATCAAAAACATTAAAACTTACTTCTAGGAGAAAGGCAACATGCATAGGTCCAACCACACACTGCCTAACTGATGCATTTTTTAACTGTGCAAGAACAGATGGAACACTATATCCACAACGATTAGTTCTTTCTGCTACATCTTTTAACCTAAAAAAATTTAAAATCCTCTTATAATAAACTAATTTCACTTCAAATTTTATAATAAAATAAATTCAAATAATTAAATTAACTGACTGATTAAATTCTTTGCAAGTTTGTTTTCCAAAAAACTTTCTTTCTTTTTCTAAATATATATCAAGGTGACAAATCATTTATTTGGTCTGCTTTAATTGATTATTGTTTTAAATATAACTATATACCTAGACTTATGGCTAGTGGCCATTTTGATTGTCCTTCTTCCCTATTTAATAGAACATTCATGCAGATTATTATATTAGCATCTTGAAACCATTTGTTTAGGTTTTCTTTTTATTTTCACGTCAGATGTTATTCGACAGCTGCTTGGAACCGAACTGAGGCTTCCCCATCCTAAAGTGGTTCCCAAAAGAATTTTCTGTTTTTCTGTCTAATTGTTTTAATAAATTCTTCATCTTGTTCTGTGCCCGGCAGCACTATTCATTTGATTTGTAATTGTTTTGAGGTTTCTGATCACTTTTTCTAATCTATAAATTTTTCTATGTTGATCATCTCTGGTAGACCCACTGAAAGGAAATATTTATCAGAAAAAGAAATATTAAATGCTTTACAAGACATATCCAATAATAATTCTGCTTTGGAAATTACTTCTCATGAAGAATTGAACATAGAAATTTATTTTATTTCATCTGATGAAGACTGCACTATTCCAACTACAACAACAATGAATCCAATTCATCAAATGACAATTCTATTATTTCTTCGAAAGAAAAATGCCAAACATTTCATCATCTGGTTCCAAGGAAGAAAAATTCCGTCATAATTTCTATACTGGAGAGATTTTAAAAATAAAGTTCTAACAAAGTTCTAACAAAACAAAAGTACAGAGGTCAAGATTTAGACTTGAACGAGAATTTATAGATAATGACAACAAAATGGTCTGTGGTTCTAAGGCATAAAAAAGCCATAGTCCAGAAAGCAAGGACAAATTAGATGTTTTTTAAAAAATGATGAAAATCAATCAAAAGACAAAGAAAAGGCACATGGCAGTACTGTGTAGAAAAAGCAAATTGTTAGATCAAATTCTCTTGGAAGACTTCCACTTCAAAATGTTTTGTGTGAAACCTGTGAGCCAACTGTTTTTGGTAAGAGAAAAGTAATAGGTAGGAATACAAGCAGCACATGGAGACTTTTTTAGCAACAGAAAAATACAGCGTCATATACAACAATGCAGAAAAGCCGAAATATGTTAAAGTCGGGAAATCTAAACTGGAGTTTGTGATTTGAAGAGCTGGATATTTTTATTTCTATATTTTATGCTCGTGGTATTTTGGGTGCCAAAAGACTTTGAATTTGTCAATGAACTTGCCGAAAGTATTTGAATTATGGTCTGAATCTTGGGGAGCAAAGTTCTTTAGTGAAATAATGCCTACAGACAAATTTTTGGAAATAATTAAATATACATGGTTTGACTTGCAGTCAATTAAATCGGAAAGATTACAAAATAATCCATCTGTTCTTGTGTCAAGATGTATGGAATACCTCTACTGATAAGTGTTCAATGTGTTGCAAACCAGGTAAAAATATTACAATTTATGACAATCGTTCCCTACAAAGGAAAGTTGCCTCTTGGTTGCCAAACTAGTTGAAAAAATTGCTAAGAAGCATGCCATTTATCGTCTGACTGAGCCATTTTATAACACTGAATAAATAATACTAAAGACAATTTCTTCTTTGAATTTAGGAAAAGAAAAGAAGAATACGGGAATTAGCTATGTCAGCATAGTTAATTGTATGAAAAAGAAATTCTGCTTTAGTTAAATACAAAATATAAATTATATTCTCGTAAAGTTGTCAAACATAATATATTGCTCATGTCATATCAGTGAAAAGGAAGAAAAATATTCTTCAATTCTCATTCAAAATTTACTTCATCTAAATCTGGATGCTGCATCAAATGAGAAGAAAACGCCCAATGGATAATCCATTCCTACTGCACCAACTGCCTCTTCATTCTAAAAAACGTCACTGTGTAATACAGGTTTACAGCAGCATTTATTGTTGGCCTATTCTTTCTTGAGAAGGTCACAGATACATACAATCTGCCATCAAGGTCTGTCACTGTATTTTTTTTTTATATAATTTTTGGCCAAGAGACAATTAAAAGCCAAATTTTTGGGGATGGATAAAATCTGACTTATTTCTTTCTTTCACCGGACAAATTCCCATTGCATCATATACACTCATGTCCATAAATTAAGGATAATGCAAAATCAGGCAAAGGAAGAGTTAGAAGCAAAACAAATTTGACTTATTTGTAAAGCTTATTTATTAAACAAAAGGTAAAGAGCAAAAAAAGATGCTATATGTTTGATATTATTAAAAAAATAGCGATTTTTTCTCCCTGGAGCAAATTACAAAAAAAAAACCTATTTACAAAAAACCAATATTACATTGTTGGTATGATTGTTAATACATTGTATGCCTCCCAGACAATGCAATACAGTCCGTACAATGCCTAGGCATGCTGAGTATCAAATTATCGATCTGATCTTGGGGGATATTACACCACTCAAAAAGCAATGCTCTCCGAAGTTCCGGTAGACATGTAAGAGGAGGTTGACAGGCTGCAACTCGTCGGCCAAGCATGTCCCACACGTGCTCTACTGGATTCAAGTCCGGTGAGAATGCTGGCCAGTCCATACGGGTGATATACTCCGATTGAAGGCATTCGCTTATGATGTTTGCACGTTGAGGACGGGCGTTGTCATCTATAAACACAAATAGTGGGCCTATGGCATCCCGAAACAAACGTACATGTTGTTCCAGAATGATGTCCCGATAGATTTGGCTTGTCATGGTTCCAATTTGAACATGCAGATCAGTTCTGGAACCCAGAATAATCCCACCCCAAACAAGCACTCCTGCACCACCGTAACTATGTCGTTCAATGATGTTTTCTTGGTAGTAAAGGGTACCTGGAGCTCTACATATGAAAGTCCGGCGAGAATCAGACTGCAAGCTAAACCTGTCGGAAAACATCACACAAGTCCACTGTTGCGGTGTCCACGATGCATGCTCTCTACTCCAGGCTAACCACAGGCGACAGTGAGTTGCAGTAAGAGGAACGCATCTGACAGGTCTACTAGCATATAGACCAATCTGCCCTAAGCGTCTGTACACGGTCTGCCTTGAAATTGTCATACCAGTATCTGAAGAGAGCTGACGAGACAGGTCTGAGGCTGTGCTTGGCCTGTTTCTTTTGGCAGTAACTGCCAAATACCAGTCCTCATTCAGCGTTGTAACTCTGGGGCAACCTGTGCTGTAACGTCTACTCACATTACCATCATCTTGGAATCGTTGCCGAGCCTGGAGATGACACTCTGGGCAATTCAAAGTTTGTCTGATACTTCCAGTTGGGTACGCCCACATTCCAGACGGCCGATAATTCTACCACGTAAAAAATCCTCCAAATGCATCCTTTGTGTCATAACTATTGGGTTATTGCACTGAAATGCTTATAAAGCGGCTGTGAAAAATTTTCCTTCTTTGCCTGTATTCCGTATATATCACTCTCTTACACTCTCGTCATTGTGACGTACCATCGGTGTCATCTGGTTACTTCCTGAAATTTGCAAATGATTCTTGAAGATGTGTGTAGTGATTTTGCAGGCGATATATTTATTTTAGAGTTCGATATCCGCGTGACTCCGAATTATCCTTAATTTATGGACATGAGTATATATTCCGATCATTCAGATCAGTGATACTTTTTTTAGTCTTTTAAAAG
The DNA here is from genome assembly GCF_044657685.1 of Stegodyphus dumicola. NCBI lineage: Eukaryota > Metazoa > Arthropoda > Arachnida > Araneae > Eresidae > Stegodyphus > Stegodyphus dumicola. The sequence goes on along the minus strand of NC_140771.1, from coordinate 153,266,259 downwards.
TGGAACTTTAATTTTAATCACTTTCTCTTTTTATATACAGGGGGCAGACATAAAAGAAAATTTCCCAATGAACCAAAGTTGCTTGTATAGTGTTAGTTGCATCAGGGTAAAGTACAATTTTAAAAATGATGGTATTCTCTGTGGATTTAGAGAGTTGGTAGAAATTGGCAGGAAAAATCAATTGAAACTTATTTGTTTACTTATTTAATAGTAGCATATTTATATTTTATTCTTATATAACAACAATATTACTAATCAATTTAAATATTTTCTTTATATACGTATTTAATTTCATCTGCATGCCTGAAATAACTATCTTTAGTACGTATATATATGTATGTAGTTTTTGTACTCGCTAAGGAATTTGCTCACATTTGCAAGTTCTTGAAACTGAATTTTAGTTTTTAACAGTACAGAAGTGAAAAAACAAAAAAGAAAATTAGCATATTCAGAAGGACTAGAATATAAAATAAAACTGATGTAGATTGAGATTTTTAATAATTCATAAACATATTAGGATAGTCTAAATGAAAGATAATTATAATAAGGTGACCATATTTTCCGAAGGGCAAAGAGGGACGCAGGGATCCAAATTCGGGTGGTGGGAGAGGGCAGAAGCTCTATCTGAAGGTGAAAATACGGAGTGCAAAATTTTTAGTGAAGTCATATTGTCCTGTAAAGAATTACCCTGTTAGTTTGTTACATTTATATTTACCGTATTGGCAACACCAAGTTCTCTATTCTCTGTGTGCGAGCTATGGATGCCGACGTAATGTTGTGCACGTGTTGTTAAGTTTCAATAAAAAATGTGAAAAGATACGTTTCTTATTTTTCGATTTGCTTCTTCATATGATATCGATTTATTTAACATGGTAGCAGTTCTCGTGGTTGGTGAATATGAATGAAGAATTCAGTAGTTATAATTTTTTTTTAAAGTTACTGGTACTAGCGTAGAAATGGCATGTACAAGAAGCAGCGATATCGGCATACCGCTATTTGATGGTTCGGACTATTTTAATTGGAAAGTGCGTATGATGAAATTTCTTCAATTTAAAAAGTGTAAAGATGTGGTTCAGTGTGAAAATGATGACGTGGAAAAATGGGAAAAGGATATACAAGCTACAAATTACATTTACGGCACCATAACAAACAAGCAATTGGAATACATTCACACAAGTGTGAGACTGCATTTGATATAATTACGAAATTTGATGCAACGTATTTAAAAACTTCAACATCTCTGCAAATTGTTTGTAGAAATAACTTAGAATGTGTGAAAATGAAAAATTATCCTGATGTGAATATATTTTTCGATGATTTTGAGAAGTATGTGAACGAACTGAAACATGCCGGCGCCACCGTGACGGAACAAGAAAAATTGAACTATATGCTAAGAGCATTACCTTCAAATTACAGTCACATTGGTGACTTAGTAGATGTATTACCAGAGAAGGACAGAACATTCGATTACATAAAGAGCAAAATCAAATCAAAATTACTTGAAGAGAATAATGATTATGAAGATTGTGCACCAGCAGAAAAATCAAATGCGTTCAAAATTGAAACAAGCAAATCAGGCCCACAAGGGAATGTCTGCTATAACTGTGAAAAACCTGGTCACATTAAAAAGAATTGTTGGCATGTCCATCAAAGGAACTATCATTGTAATGGCTCCACTAATTATCACGGTTGAAGTTCTTCAAACAATCGAGGACGTAGTCCTGCTTTTAGTGGACATCGTGAACGTGGAACATATTCTAACCAGAGAATAAACAGTCATCAAGGCAATAGTTTTCACACCACTGTTATCGAAAGTAACATGACAAGTTCCAGTGCAAATATTGTAACAAATAAAAATGAAATAATTGGTTACTGGATAGCGGATGTACAGACCACATTATAAACAGTGATGAATATTTCAAAGAGCAAGTCACTTTGAAGGATCCTATTCAAGTGAAAGTCGGTGACGGAAGGATTTTGAAAGCTACAAAGGTTGGCAATATAATAGTTTCTTTTCCTGTATATAACTCTGAATCTATCGTAACATTGAAGAATGTATTTTATGTAAAAGAAATTAAAGCAAATTTATTAAGTTATTCGAAGATTACTGATAATCATAAAATAGTTTCAAAAGTTCTCTAAAATATATGATGTCAATGGTTCATTAGTAGCAATAGCAAAGAAAGAAGAAAGATTATATAAAGTAAAGAGTTATGTTAAAAATAGTAAAATATTTGCAAATTTGACCAACAGTAAGTTAACGTTAAAAGAAAAATTGCACCGTTCATTTGGACATGTAGATTTTAAATATCTGGATATTATGTGCAAAGATCAGCTATTAGAAGGAATCCCTAAAGAAATAGAAACCGAATATATGAAGTGTGCCATATGTATTGAAAATAAAATGCACTATTTACCATTCAAGAATAATAGAAGAAAAGCAGAAGATATTCTGGAGATTATACATACAGATGTAAATGGACCTCACAGAACAATTGGATGTAATGGTGAGAAATACTTTGTGAGTTTTATTGATGATTATAGCAAGTTGGCAAAAATTTATTGTATCAAATCTAAGGATCAAGTCTCTGATTGCCTAATTGAATATGTAAATGAAATTCAAAATTTAACAGGGAAGACTATCAAAGAACTAAGATGTGATAATGGTAGTGTGTGATAATGGTAGTGAATATATGAATAGCAAGATATACAAATTTGCAAGAGAAAAAGGTTTCAAGATAAACTCATGCCCACCATATGTACATGAATTAAATGGTACTGCTGAGCATTATAACAGAACTATAATGGATATGGCAAGATGTCTTTTAGCTGAAGCAAAAGTTGACAGACGTTACTGGCCTGAAGTAATTAAAGCTGCTGCTTATTTGAAAAACAGGACATTAACAAATACTATTGTAAAGAAGACACCATATGAAATATTTTTCAATAGGAAACCATCTGCTAATGAATTGAAATTATACGGAAGTAGAGTGTATGTAAGAATACCAGAAGAAAAGAGAAAGTTGAAGTGGGATAAAAAGGCTGAATTTGGAATTTTACTTGGGTATACAGAAGTTGGATATAGAGTTTTGATGAATAACAGAATAATAGTTGCCAGACATGTTGATATTATTGAAGAAGACATAATGTGTGTAGGTTGTGATGATGAAGATAAGAATGATGATACAAATAAGAAGAATGAACCTCAAGAAGTGTCGTGTGAATCGAGTAATGATAACTCCAAGGACAGTGTGATAAATGAAGATGAAACAAAAATTGGAATGAGATCAAGAAGGCAAATCAAACCACCAGTTCGATTTCATGAAGAATTCGGATACTACTGTGTTAGTGCTAATTTTTGTGATGCTACAGTTCCAGGTAACTTTGAGGAGGCGACAACATGCAGTGAGGCTGGACATTGGAAAGAGGCAATGGACAGTGAAATGAACAGTCTTGTTAAAAATAACACTTGGACACTAGTGACTAAACCAGAGGATAAAGCAATTTTAGATGTGAAGTGGGTATTCAAAAGAAAACCAGGTAATGTTTTTAAAGCTAGATTAGTGGTTCGAGGTTTCCAGCAAAAAGATAATATTGAGGATACTTACTCCCCTGTAATTAAGATTCAAACCTTAAAACTGTTACTTTCATATTCTTGTCAGTATAATTTAAATATTCATCAAATGGATGTTGAGACTGCCTTTTTAAATGGTTATGTTGTGTCTGAGGTTTATGTTAAACAGCCACAAGGCTATAATGATAATTCGAATAGAGCGTATAAATTAAAGAAAGCACTATATGGGTTGAAAGCCCTCGTGCTTGGTATGAGTGCTTTAACGAGTATATTGAGAGTCTAGGATTTCGTAGAAGTAAATATGATTATTGTCTTTATGTAAAATCTGAAAATGATGTATTTGTATATATTCTTTTATTTGTTGATGATTTGTTGATATGTTGCAGAGATACTCAGGTAATTAATGATATTAAGGAACAACTTCATAAAAAATTTAAAACGAAGGATTTAAATAAAGTAAAAAGCTACATTGGAATTGATATTGAATATAATAATGAGAAAAGTAATATCTTAACACTTAGTCAGTAAAATTATATTGAATCTTTAGCTAAACTGTATGGTATTGAAAATTCAAAGCTTTATGATACACCAATGGAAACTAATCTTAAACTAAGCCAATCTAATTTAAATCAAAATGTCAAATATAAAAATCTAATAGGAGCACTCTTGTATATTAGTCATGGTACTAGACCAGACATATCTTTCAGCGTAAATTATTTAAGTAGATTTCAAAATTGTTATGATGAGACACATTTCAAATATGCTTTGAGAGTTTTAAAGTATTTGTACTTAACAAAACATCTAAAATTAACCTATAGTAAAAATCTTAAAACTGATATTATGAATTGTTATGTTGATGCAGATTGGGCAGGTGATATTGTTGACAGAAAGTCAACTACTGGGTTTGTTATGGAATTATTTGGTAATCCAATTTACTGGAAATCCGAAAAGCAAAGTTGTGTGACAAAATCTTCCACTTTTGCCGAATATATTGCTCTATCTGAGGCTGTGACAGAAATTAATTTCTTGAAAAATGTTGTGAATGATGTTTTGCTGATATAACTCACCCCATTAAAATTTATGAAGATAATTCAGGACCTTTGGCCATTGCTAATTATGGGAACTTCACTAAAAATTCAAAACACATAGAAGTTCAATATCACTATGTTCACGAAAATATTCAAAATGGAGTAATTGAAATTGTAAAGATTGATTCAGAATCAAATATTGCAGATATCTTTACTAAGTCTTTAGGAAAGATTAAATTTATGAAATTTAGAGAAGGTTTGAAATTGAAATAAATTTTGTATACTGTTTATTTAAGTGATGTTTATTTAAATATTTTTGTTTGAAATGAAATAGATTTTGGTAATGTCCTTATGTAAACTAAATTGTGTTTAACTTTGATTTTAACATTTAAGTTAATGAAAGAAACTTTTTTAAAAAATAATTTGTGTTAAGTGTTGAATGTTATTGTTTATATCTATGCTTAATTGTAAATGGTAAAGATGAAAAGATTGCTTATATCTATGTTTGTTTGAAATTAGTAAATATAAATGTAAGGAGGCGTGTTAGTTTGTTACATTTATATTTACCGTATTGGCAACACCAAGTTCTCTATTCTCTGTGTGCGAGCTATGGATGCCGATGCAATGTTGTGCACGTGTTGTTAAGTTTCAATAAAAAATGTGAAAAGATACGTTTCTTATTTTTCGATTTGCTTCTTCATAAGATATCGATTTATTTAACATACCCATCATTTGTGAGTTAGTGTGTATGTTAAACAGACTGTTATTAAAAGAAAAATTAGAATTTATCCATATCTCAGACTGAATCAAACAATTAAATCAACAATCACAGACTTTGGTATCTGGACTCGGATGCGCTTTCAGTAAGAGAGAAGCCAAAGAATAAAAAAAAATAGCAGTCGGAAAATAAAAGTTTGTAACTTTCTACCTACCTTACTGCTTGAATGTGCCCATATAGCACATGACATACGCAAATGTTTTAATTCAACGCAGACAATGAGCCTTCCTGATCAGCCACTGACCTACAAGGATCATCCTGTGTAGGTGCTCCGTACATGTATTTCATTGACGAATGAATGCTTCTAAGAAGTTTTGGTTCTTGCAGAAATCTCTCATAGACTTCACCACAGGAACTGTCAAACTCAAAATTGCACTTCACAATTAACATTGCTTAAAGTGTTTCCAGTTTTAACTGTGTCTTTTCAGTTGTCCATATGATATTCATACAGGAGAACTCTTTCACTGGTGGCGTTTGTCCCTCAGAAACACAACAAAAAGTCCATAATTTTATAGATTTGCGCACATAGCATGTTTTTATCCTTGAAATGGCAAAAAATTTCAGTCCATCGACAGTCGACACTAAATTTCTGACAATTACAATCTGCAATTTTTTGTGGTGAAGTAAATTGCCTAATGTAGCTTGGTTCATCAAATAACTCTTATCATCGATGTCAACCTTCAGAATCTTCCACCCAAAAAGTTGCAAGCTCTCTTGTACTTTTCCCCACAATGATAGCTCCTTTAAACAGAACCTAACTAAATGCATTTAGCTTCTCTTTCAGATATTCAGCACAGTTGTCGTAAAAATTTACAATGGTTCTTATAATGTCATTTTATTCACCAATCCTTCCTCTTCTGATTGGGTAATCCACATACGTACTTCATTGGGCAAAAAGTTTTTTCCACTCCTCTCAGTGCATTTATGTATTAAATCATCCAGTTCAGAAGATACTTCCAATGCTGTTACAGTCTGTGCTTCTATGTGCAGAATTTCTGCTTGAAACACCGCAGCAATATTACGTACGAAATACAGCCACAATTCAGCACAGGGATTCTCAAAAAAGTTGCGGATTAGAATGGGGCACTTCTCTTCTGACAAGAAATAGGATTTCAGTGCAGGAAACAATTTCAAAACTACTACTGCAGGCATCAGTGATAACCATCTAGTTTTCCCATATCCTAAAATGTGCTAGTACTCTATACAGGCAAAGTCGCAAAATTCTTTGAATGACTCAACATAAACAGTGTAGCTATAGAAATAATAATAAATTTTCATAACAACAGCTTCCACATAAAATTGCAAGCAATCCCCTGTTGTTTGGATTGTGTTGTGAACGATATGAGCAGCACAACCAACACCTAGCAGTTTCCTCCCGAGGGCATCTTGTAATATTGCAAAAACGTTGTTTCTAACTCTTCTTTTTAATTCCCTGAAATTTGTGTTAGCGTTGTCTGTGCAGAAGCCAACAACCTTTTTCTTAGAACATGGCATTGTAATGCATTTACAAGAAAATTGCAAATCGTCTGTGCGTTTCTCCAGAAAGAGATTGCATGTCCAGGATGTTAACCTCCCCACCTGACAATGGCACAAAATATCTCACTATTACAGGAAATAGCTTGACATCCTTATGGTTCGACGCGTCCATAGACACTGTCACAGAATTCGAGACATTTAATTCTGCCTTGACTAGGTTCATTACATATGGACACAGTGCATTCATGACAATGGCTTCACATTTTGTTCATGTGCAAGTGAATTTTGGATTAAAACACTTTTTCATTAATTTGGAAGTACAGGCCATCGACCTAAAGCTGTGATTGTGGTCAATTGTGTGGTACGCAAAGGTGCCAAGCGAGCTTCCTTTTCCCCTAACTCAGATCTTGAAAAATAGTTAGTAATTGTACCTGACGATGCTGACAATATCAGGACGATCCATATACAAATGCTTCTTATCTCCACGCCCACTGTAGCCGACGGAGAAATGTGATCCACATTTGTCACATCTCACATCACTATCGGTGTTGCTTCTAGCTTTCTTTATAAATGGAAACTTGCCTTGTAATTCCTCTTTGAATTTCGACTTTTGTTTTGGCATGACTGATGCTCAATGGAGCCTTGGGTAATGTCACTCACATAAGAAAAAAATAAATAACCACTGAAACACGACAATCGTGCGCACAAACCACCTTAGAAAAAGAACAACAATACACATTCTTTGCCTTAGCCACCAACGCGGTCGCTGTCTCGCTAATTCCCGCGTTTCTGAGAGATGACATCATAGCTTTATGGAAGCAAACATCAGCAAAGCATCACCACAAGCCGTGGCGCCCAATTCAAGTTAATTGACATTAAGAGTCTCCGCGACAAGCAATTGACCTCGAGACGTGAAGTCTGAAAATCGGACTGTCCAGCCTAAATCGGGATGTCTGGTCACCTTAATTATAGCATACTTTGCACTAGATATTTTGGGGAAAATTATTTAATTAAATATACCATATATGAATGAGGCTTTTATATGCATTTGATTAGATTTTTTGAGGGAACTAATTGAATTTCTTTGCAGAGTTTAGAAAATTGATAAATTGTTTACTTTCCGATAAGTTAAACTACTACTCATAAATTTATTCCCTTTATTAGCCTTGTTCATTTCTTCTAGTTTCCTACTTTTCCTTCTATTTTTTCCCAGTTTCTTCCACTGTCCTGCCAAAGAAATGTTTCTTCCAGAAAAAAAGTGCTCCTGTGAAATCTGACAACATCCAAATGGTATGCATTCTCAAAAGAAGTAAAATGTTGCTGTTTTTATAATATTTTTTAACATTAGCTTAAAATTTTCCTTGAATTACAATTATTAAAAATGTTAGAGAATTAGCATAAACCCATTAGTCCACTGATGCGAAACTACCAGTGGACTACTTAAAACTTAAAATCTCAGAAAAGTGCCGATTGCATGTTTTTTTAATTATTATTATTTATTTATAATTTTTATTATTTTTCCATTTAAGAAAAATATTTATCGTTGCATTCATTTTATCTAAGAAACTCATACAAAAATTTTGTAAAATTTCATTAATTTCACTGCATAAATTTTCATAATGCAGTCTTATGTTATTTACCTTATAGACAGAACCCCAAATCATCCAATAAAGAACTATTTAGTGTTACAATTTTTAAAAAAAAATATCCATATCATCAAATATCTAGAAAAATACTTTTCAAACTTCATCATTTTGAAGTGGATATAAATAATCTAATTTTTATTAGAAGGATTTTACAGTCCCATTATTACTCTATGCACATTTCTTGTCAATATCACTTTTTATATCATTTCTAAAATGTAATCACAGGATTAATTATAAAAATACAATGGTAAGACTACATTTTTCAATTTTTACACCTGCTTCAACATTTCTTCTATATGAAAGAATTCTCACCAAAACTCATTATTCATAAAATCCTAAATTAGTGATTCTCTATCTATTTTGCCGCATGCACCCGTATCAGCATTACACAGCATTATCAGCAATCATTTTGACCCTCTGATCCAAAACTCAAAAAATACATATGTATTTTACACAGATTCAGATTACTTTTTAATGTGTTTATATATTAAACAACAAAAAGTATAGAAAATACTGCTAAATACCAAAATTTGAGTAAAAGAAGTTTCTTATATTGATAAACTAAAACTAAACGCTTAACATCCAAATAAAAGGTTGAATGCATTCCCTCCCTGAAACTATGAAATTCTCCTCCAGGAAGAAATTTTTCTCCTGTTGCTCCTCTGTCCTAAACGATTTTCAATCTCGATTTGCCAAATGTCTTCTTAGTTCAAATTTTCAATTACTAGATACTTTTCTAGTTTCCCTTACTTTTGCCTTATCATGGTTCAACTTTAACTCAAATGCTGTTTCTGCATGATCTGCACTAATACAGAATAATGCTTTTTCTCACAAAATATTAAACAATAAGCAGAAGAAAAACAGCACAGTTTTTCCTTTTTAAATACAGTTTGCATAATGAAATTAGATACAGCTGAATTATTTATATATATTTTTTCAGTTTTCATAAATTTTATATATCAGTACTTCCCTAACTTTCACTGTGATCCAATTATGATTTATCCTGATCCATTGTTATGAGGGAAAATGTGAATGCAAACTACCTTAAAAGAAAATAATTTTTGAACAGATATAATAATAAATATATCTAAATAATTAACAGTTAAAATCTGCACATTAATAGATAATTAAAGGAAAATATACAAAAAGTAACAAACAGAATAAGAGGCATAGCCAGAATTTTCAAACCTGGGGCAACTTCAGATTTCGCCAACATTTTGCCCAAATACAAATGAAGACTCTTGTTTGCCAAGAATATAAAACGTTTCATTATAAAGTTTAGTAACATCAATTTAGTGCCCCCTAGATGCTGCAACCGGGGATAGATGTCCCCTCTTGCCCTTCCCTAGATATACTACTAAAGAAAACTTCAGAATGCTTTCTAACCAACTAGAACAAAGGTTCTCAACCAAAGAGAATCTCTCCCTGGGAAAAGAATTTCATAGTTTCAGGGAAAATGACGTACCATTTATTTAGCTGTGTAATTTTAAATATGAAAAAGGCTGATCTTTGGAATATGGTAACTGGTAGTTTGGCGACATTTTGGAGGTGATAAAGGTTACTACCTAGGACTTTGGTAATAACATGAGAAGTACTCAGTTCCGATTACGCATTATTTTGTGTGAGGGAAATGAGAGATCATGAGATATGTCATGTGACATTAATGGACGAATTACAGTTCTTTAATCGGAAAAGGGGGGAAATCTGGGAAAAATCTGGAAATTTTGTATTTAGCTTTATTCTGTGTTGTGTGAAACAGTGTTGGTTAATTTTTGGATCCCATGGCCTTAACTAAAGTGAATTCGAAATGGGTATTTAGTGGGATTGAAAGGGGTAGTAATAAGTGCTCTTTTAAGGTTGTGCGAGATAGAAGTAAAGATGTTTTATTAAGTTATTTATTTTACCTGGTACCTTGCTGTGAACTATAAGTATGATTTTAAAGATCCTGAAGTGGCTGATCTTTGGAATATGGTAACTGGTAGTTTGGCGACATTTTGGAGGCGATAAAGGTTACTACCTAGGACTTTGGTAATAATGTGAGAAGCACTCAGTTCCGATTACGCATTATTTTGTGTGCGGGAAATGAGAGATCATGAGATATGTCATGTGACATTAATAGACGAATTACAGTTGTTTAATCAAAAAAGGGGAGAAATCTGGAAATTTCGTATTTAGCTATATTCTGTGTTGTGTGAAACGTGACATTAATGGACGAATTACAGTTCTTGAATCGGAAAAGGGGGTTAATTTGGAAAAGCTTCATTGTGTGTTGTGTGAAATAGTGTTGATTAATTTTCGGACTGCATGACGCTATGTAAAGTGAATTCTAAATTTTTAATACGTTTATCTGATAATAATAATAAGTTGAGATTGTGTGAAAGGAAGGATATTACAAGTTTAAATGGCGGTGCAAGAGATATGGTGAAAATGGACATTTTGTGAAAAGGAGTGCAAGGAAGGGTACGTGGTTTGCTGAAAGTAGTTTGAGTATAGGTGAAATTTTATTAATTTCTTATTACTTGGTGAATAGACTTCCAGTTGACTACTGAATTTAGGATTTAGAAATTAGCAGTAGTACTGCAGCGACGTAATGAAGATTCTGAAGAAGATTAGGTAAGTTAGTATTTTTAATCATTTGAGGATATTATTTTTATGCATTGTTCTAAATGTAAGGAGTAAATAAATTAAAATGGTATTATTTGAAAATTGTTATTAGCAATGATTTAGTTTCAAGTAATTAGGATTGTAATCTAATTTTTATTAATTTAATGTATGTGCTTATTTATATTTTAAGTAGTGTTTTTTAATTTAATGATCGTGATTTTGTGAGTTATATGTTTGTAGTATTTTGGAATATGTTTGAGTAGTATACATTGAGTATTTTCATGCATTTTCGTGAAATTTTTCTAATTTATGATAAAAAAGCAGTGTACATGGATATAGTGAAGAGTGTGCGCAATGCCATTTTTGTGCAATTCTGGGATGTTTTTTTAAGTAAAAATAAGTTGACGTGTACATGGTTTAGTGATATTTTAATTAAATGATAGTTATTTTGTGAATTTTATGTTTGTAGGAATTTGGTATACGTTTTAGTTGAAGCATGAAAATAATTTAAATATTTGACACTAAGTATTTGTAACCATTTGTAATGTTTGCGGTATGAATTTGTTGGTGATGTTTATAATATAATAGATAATTTAGAGGTAAAAGTTTTTAGATATTTTATTTATTTTATTTTGAGCAATTCTGGGATTTTTTTTTAAGTGAAAGTAGGTTGATGTGTACACAGATACCAAGTATGTGCAATTCTTATAAACGTAACAAGCAGTGGATGATTCTACACTTTCCCCACTTTTTCGTTGTTTTTCTTGAAGTCCTGTTTTGCATATCTTTTCATGTTTACATGATCTAATTTTTTGCATGTTTACAGAATTAATTCAATTCCTAACCATGCAGTATGATGAGTTAACGATTTTCTAAAATGCACAAAAACAACAGATTTGGCATTTTTTTTTAAATGCGCCAAACTGGACCATAATATCCAGTTTTACCGTATTTTATGAAAGGCAATCAGTAATGAAAATGAAATGTAAAATACGATGATTTATAAAAGTAATCTGCATTTTTCAATATAAATTAAGAAGAAAATATCAAATACTCGATTGTTTTCCTTTTCTTCAAATTGTTAGAAACAGATTTCAAGCAAGTAGGATTTAAATTACCTAGATTACTTATTCTTCGAAGTTAAGTAAAACAGATATTTGCTGAATTTATTTCCATATTTTATTTTTAGCTATATATCATACTAAACCAAAAATTAATTGTTTAAGTACAAAACATTAAAAATGCATGTTACATTATCCTATCATTTTACATCAATAATAGATAATGCTTTATTAAATACATATAAATAAAGGAACTAATTTAGATAAATATAAATAAATTATCCATTCTATGTACATAAAAAATAATTTCATTGTTTAATTTTAGTACAGTAAAATAAAAATAAGATTATACGCTTAACTTGTAAACCTACCCATACGAAAAATCACTTTATTTAGTTTGATTGCAAAACTGTATATTGTAATTCATTCAAGTAAAGGAATTATTTTTTCCCTTTTCCTTGTATATACTCTCTTAAAATAATAATATAAAAAGTAAAACTTTTTTGCTACCAATATAATAAATTTTGAATCTATCCAATTATCAATATATCTAGCATGATCAATTCAGATATTAACTGCATTATTTAATTAGCAAGTATTCAAAATTATCACAAACTAGCAAAGAAAAACAAATGACATTAAATAAAAATCAATGAAAAATTAAACCAGTCTCAACATAAATCAACATTATTCAGTGAAAAATTTTAAAACAACATTAAGCAAACCTAAATCACTTCTTTTTTACAACAATCAAACTATATATATTCAGTTACTTTTGAATGTAGTGTCACTACAGAATAGCCTTATGCATACCTGATACCTGGAGACAAAATTTTAATTAAATACATATCAAAGTGGTATTATGCGTCTAACAAATATCTTAATATGAAATGACAGATTATAAATATGCATTATCTACAGTCAATTATACATCTTTAATGTACAAAGAACTAGCAGTATTTTCAAGATGAAAGCTAAAATATGTTATTTTTATAAGTTTATTCGCAGTTAGAAAGAACATTACAAGATATACATACTGTTCATTAATAAAATTCTAATTAATAATATTTAATCAACTACAAGACACATACTTCAGAAAAATAAGAAATAAAACTCATAATTATTAATCCCAGTACAATGGAAACCGAACACTTTAGTCACCAGGACATTATTAATATGATATATATTATCAGTAAACCTCAAAGAAGTTGCATTCAAGCTCAAATGTGGATAATAAAATACAGCTATACTTAAAAGATCAACTTAAATAGTGAAACGTAATTAATCAGCACTGGACATATTGTGTGTGCCAGAGTATCATTACACAAAATTACAATAAATAACTTAAAATTATTTTTTTACATAAATAATCGATTTTAAACATTTCTTAAATAACCTAACCCTACTATTTCAGGAACTTAATTTAGATGAACAAATTTAGAAATGTAACAGAGTTACACTAATATGTTTCATTAGTAATACATTTGTACCTTTCATTCAATTGATCCTCACTTCCAGGCAGAGGATGTACAACAAAATGTATTGAAGTCATTTCTATTAATCAACAACACTTTCAAAAGTTAGTTTCATCTATATATGAAATAGTTAAAAATTAGCAATAACATCTTAACATCATATTACTACTTCAACTCTATGAATGAAGTGGAAGTACTTATTTTTCCACGTTCAAATTTTGCATACAAATTTCGGGATTTGATTAGAAATCTCTCCTTGGAATCACTTTTTCTTTTAGCCATGATTGTTAATGCCAAAAAATTTGCAAACTTCCTATTTTGTGCTTAAAGTATTAAATAATTTTTAATTTTACATAATTTAAGCTTAATTTAATTTGGGCTAAATTTATTGAGAACTTAGTTAAAATACAAGAGGGATATTAAGACCTCATTCAATTGAAACATTTAAAGATCGTTAGTCGTGATACCACATCATTTTGGAGTGGTTTTGATGTTTCGGCCTTTAATTGAAACACAACGCTCACTCTGAACTCGCGATCCATTGTTCTTATCACTCTCGGAAAACGATCGAATCAATATGGTGGGTGTGTTGTCAAGGAAATGTTCAATTAGAAGACTCATAGGCTTAATGCCTTTATCCCCACATCATCAAAGATCAAATAATTATCATCATAAAAAGGGTTCAGCAAAGGGTCAGCGCTAAATCAGTACCTCCTACATACAAAGCCAAGGCTCTAGGGTTGCTTGAACGCTCTGACGTCACGAAAGTCGTCTTTCCATTTTGTTACTACCCCAACAATCGTTGCCAACACCATCAGCGCCTTACAAACGAAGAAAGCCCCAGGGCACGATGGCATCTCGAGCAAAGCACTGAAGCATCTTCCGATCAACGCTCTTACCTGCCTAAGTTAATCAACAACATTATCAAATTCGCTCATTTTCCTAACTTAGAGCTACTAGAGATACAGGCTGACTCGTCAGCCATTTTGAATCTAAGCTTTAGGGTTGCAATTTAGGTATGGAGCGGCAACTTTGGCTCTTTAGCGCTGTCCGCTAAAATTTAACATTCTAGAGAATCCAAATTTCAGCTTTTTTCTGCACTCCTATAAAGATGTGTGGCTTTTTCCCCTTCTTTTGTCTGAAGTGCAGATTCTTTCTCGTATTTTTTTTTTAATTTCCAAATTTATCGTATTATTCAAGTTATTTTAAAAGTTTCTAAAACATTTTCACATATCATATTTCAAATTTGTATTTTTAGTTAAAAATACTTTCTTTTTGAATTCCTTTATTGAATTTTCAATTTTTTCTTTTAAATACACGCATAATGTTATTCATCTCAAAATGTATTTTTTGACTAGAGCTTTCCCTCAACCACATTCTTAATATGGTTGAGGGAAATCCCTCAACCTCCATTAATTTAGGACAAGATTTAATCTTTAATTCTTGTTTTTTATTTTTAATATGTTATTTGAATTTTGCTCACATGGAATCAAACGTCTATTACTGTAGTAAATTTGTTAAAAATGTTATTTTGTGTGTGTTTCCAGAAAAAGCTGCTAAACACTTTATGATTTTAAATACTGATTCAGGATATACACCTTTAAATTATAATGCTTTTAGAATGAAGTGCAGAATGCTATAAAAATTACTTCAATGCTCAGATGACTGTGGGATTCATAGATTTAATAGAGTAAAAAATTCCATTAAATATATATATATAATAATAAAGAACAATATATATATATATATATATATATTGTTGTTCTTTATTTAGCTAAAAACAATATTAAAATAATACACACACAAATAAATAAAAATAAAGATAATACCTTTACATACAGAATTTACAGATACTATTTACTTATAAGTTTATTTGTTGTTGATAGTTACTTTTTATTACTTATAAGTTTATTTGTTGTTGATAGTTACTATTTATTACACTTGGAAAAATTATACTTACATACATATGCTCTTAATATTACACGTATCTGAATATTTAAATGATAATTCCATAACATAATAAGATTCAATCTATATCACAGCAAAGACAATACTTAAATCACAGTTCTTTTTATTAATTAATTTGCATAAGTAAAAACATAAAAATATTATTTAGCTTCAAATCTATAAAATAAGTCCTCTAGTAACAAACATATGACAAACACACATAGTGAAAATAAAGATAAATAAATAAAAATGTTTTGCTTTTTTGTCTAATGTAGTGCAATTCAGTCTATTATATTCAAATTTTATTAAAACATACTGCAGTAATTGAATTTTTTCCATTATACATCAAACAGCTTTATATAGAATGATATTATATTAGTTTTACTTTTAAAACTATTGGGTTGGAGGGAAAGTTCTGTCGTATTTTAAAGAAAATATTTGAATTCATTTATAAAAATATGTGTTTAATATTAATCAATTATATATGCTCCGTTATTTGTTACAACCGGTTGCCATCTTCCAGGTAACCTGTAAATTCCTGTTTTGTAGAAGTTCTCATCCATGGAGTTAAAATAGTCAGCAACTGCCTTAGAAACACTTTCAAAAGACTTGAATTTTTTTCCCGTTAGATAATTTTGCAGAGATCTGAACAGGTAATAATCAGAGGGTGCAATGTCAGGTGAATACGGGGGGTGACTAAGGATTTCCCATCCTAACGCATTCAGTTTTTGTAGTGTCACCACTGCAGTATGTGGGTGAGCATTATCGTGATGGAACACTATTCCTTTTCTGGACGCTAATGCTGGCCTTTCTTCTTTGATAGCTGCATTCAATTTATCCAGCTGATTGCAGTACAGATCCGCGTTGATGTTTTTTCCCTGTTTCGGCAACTCGTAATACACTGGACCTTTCCTGTCCCACCACAAACAAAGCAGTACTTTTCGTTGATGGATACTTGGTTTTGGAACTGTTGCTGATGGTGTTCCTGGTTTGCAGTAAGATTTTTTTCTTTTAATATTCTCGTAAAGAATCCACTTTTCATCTCCAGTTACCTACCTGTCCAAAAACGGCTCCACATTGTGTCTAATCAGATGTGATGAACATATTCTTACACGATCAGACAAATTCTTTTCCGTTAATTCATGTGGAACCCAAAAACTTTGCTTTAACACAAACCCAAGAGATTTAATGTGATCTCCAACTGTTGTATGATGAATGCCAAACTCTTCTGCAATTTCTCGACTTGTTAAATGTGGATTATTTTCCAACATGGATCGCAAAACATCATTATCGATCTTGGATGGTCGTCCAGATCGAACACTTTTTTTGAGGCTCAGGTCCCCGGAACGAAATTTGCTAAACCATCTTTGACAAGTACGAACATTTACAATATCTTTTCCAAATACCGCACATAAATTTTTACATGCAACAGATGCGTTGCTTCCTTTTTGGAATTCATATAAAATGCAGTGTAATAAATGCACTTTATCTGCCGACATGTTTTTCCCTTTAAATATTACAAGTAAATGATGAATGGTAAAAAAGGGCACCTTTTATATTATACAGCAGCTAAAAAAACAAAAAAAAAATCCGATTGACTCGCTAGCCAGATTTTTTTTTTATTTACAAGAAAAATCACCTGCCTATTTAAAATACTTCCCTCCAACCCGATAATATAATATAATTAATTGTCATTTATATGCGGAGATGTCTGAATAAATGCAAAAAACCATTTGAATAAATCTTAGCCAACACTATTCAGATAGTATTCTTGTTTTCAAGGTATATAATTTTTATTTTGTTCTTTTTCCATTAAAGGAGCTAACCTAAGAGACCTATTTCATTTATATATATCTCATTGATATATTATAAATATAGCTTAAACATGTTTTATGTGCATACTCAAAGGGGTGGGAAGTAAGCCTTGATTCAAAATCTGTTTTAAAGCAATAAGTAAATAAATAAAATACACTGGTTCTATTAGAATGTCAAAAAATACTGTTATGTATTCTATAAACAAATCCAAATTATCACATCATATTACATAACCCTGGTACAAAAGAAGAAATGTCGGATTAGGAACATACTCTATTTATTTGGTAACAAAGAAGAGTAAAACATATGCAACATCACATTATAAAAAATCCTGCAAGCCATTACAATACTATAAGACATTGATTAGTAAGGTAAACATCAGTTGATCATTCTTTCACAACAGCAATAAATGTTTCATTCAAAATTCCTAATAACATGCCAAAACAGATTCACAATTGATGCCTCATTTAAGGTCACACAAAAGTAAATCCGATTTAGCTGACTATGAGATCTTCTATTGTAGAGGACTTTGTAAGGAGAACTGGCTTGTATTCACATTACACATGGGGAAAACCCACAAAAAAACCAACCATGCAGCCAGCCTGTTCGGAAATAGAACAGAAGATGGAACTCCCAGCATTAAGTAACTTTAACCATTCAGCCTAGTTATTATTCGAAGAGACAAGCAGAAATTTTTCAGTGACAACTACTCTACTTTTTTACAGACAGAACTGAACAGCAAAAACTTCTTAAACTCTTGATTAGATTCTAATTTACTTTCTTCCTTTTAAAAGCAGGAGATGCAAAACTTTGCCGCTGCTGCCTTTTATTTTGAAGAAGCTTCTTGAGACCAATTCCACGGGCAGTCAAATAATATTTTATTATCTTTATTTTGATATTGCAACAGGAGGGAATATTTACCTCGCCTGCTTTCTTACAAATCATATTAACAAATTCCACATCCATAATTACATTTCCATGTATTATTTCGTTTCGAAAATTTTGAATTATTTTTTCACACAGAAGGCACAATTTAAAAATTTCTGGAGAAGGACATTTAAGCCCACCTAAATTTGCAAAATTAATTATGTACTGCTTATTTTCATCAATGGAAGGAGTATTTTGCTCACAAACTAAGAGAAACTGTGAGCATGAATTACAAGCATTTTTCAAAACAGAATTTATTGCAGCTCCTGCAATATAACAGACGTTATTTTCCTCACTAAGGGTGAGATTCTGTAGAGATACGTCAGAAACTTCTGGTATGGTAACAGGCTCTAAAGCTTTTTTCTCCTTCGGAAATTCAAATTCATCTTTCGCATAGTTTAATAAATAAATATCTGAATCAGTAGCATAACTGGAGTTCTTAATGTGAGATATAAACTGAGATAAACAGATAAGCTTTAATGCTTTCACAGCTTGCAAAGCACTTGGCCTCAAACCAGCTTTTCTGTGTATCTGAGAAAATACATTTTCTAGAGCATCTTGTGTCAATCTGCTGGTCAAAATAAACTGAAAATCATTCAGAAAACAGGCCTCTGCTAACTGTATGGCTGATAAAGTAGAGAGAATCAAACCAGTATGTAATGGTTTCCACCCTTTACCAATTTCTATAAGCTGTATAACATTAATAAATTCAAAAAGTAACTCAATTTTTTTGGTTTTATTTGTCACAGAAATTGAGTTCTTTCTACATCTAGAGGATAGCATTTGAAACCACTGACATATAAATCTTATCCACCATACTGTTGTAAGAGCATTAGGGCTTATCTCTTTTAAAGCTACTGCCTTCTCCAATCCCACAGCTGTTTTAATTAAAAAAAACCTCACAGCAGAAGCAACATTCATTTTATCAAAATGTGAGGGGAAGAGGTCTTCTTTACTGAGATGATGCATAGTTCTCAAACCATAATTTTGGTTTGTTTCAGTAAACCAGATATCTTTTAATAAATCCTGCAGATACATGCAAAGTAATGAAATTTTCTTTACTGCAAACATAACTGGGCAGTTTTATACTATGATTAAGAGTTGCAGACCAGAGATTTTTTAAAAGATGTGGCACATCTGCAAATACATAAATAATTTTGCCCTTAATTTCAGTAGTGAAATTATTTCTTTGGTTTCGAGAAACAGATATTCCCAAAGAATTCCACAGGCTTCTATTTACTGCTGCCATATCGCTAACAATACCAACAACATTAAATCCAACAGAAATGACAGCTTCGATAACATTGACAACAAGTTGTTTCAGCTGGCATCCTGTTACCTGTCCAGTTATCTCATGGGCAACCACTTGCTTCCATTTCAGCTTCAGACCTCTTAGTAAAATAACTAAATAGTGATTTCCTGCACCCTTTTGATTTCCTAATGTACATTTACCAATAAATTTACGTTTTGAAATATCAAAATCATGATTGCCAGAAATCTCCATTTCATCCAATGATAAAATACAGTCTTTATCACTAGCATTCATTTTTTCTCCTTTAATTTTCAAAAGTTCAATCATGTCACTGATGACTCCAAAATTCATTTCAAGACCTTGAAGTCTTTTATTTAAAGTGCTGTATGAAGGCACAGGAAAACCTATTCAGTGCAAGTAATTATAACCATGCTTGCCCAAGGCAAATCTAACTTTGAGGCCTTTTATTATTCCCTCGTTAGACCATTTTGCAATGCTTGTACGAGGAATTTTCAATATTGCTATTTGTTCATCTGAATGAAATGTTTTCACTCCTTTCAGCAATTCCTCATGCTGTACTTAAAGGTCATGAAGTTGAATTTCAGTGCTATGCCATTTTTTTAAAACATTAATTTCATTTTTTTTGGTTGCTGTAAGTTCTTTCAGTAATATTTTGTTCTGGCATTGCAGAAGCTAGATCAATTCAGTCTGCTGTTTTATAAAAGTCCTTAAAAGAACATCCTGGAATAAAGAAAAAATCTATATGAATAATCATATATAAATCATATATAAGGGGGGGAACACAACAAACAAAAAAGATCTGAAAGGTTTCAGATTTTAAATTACACCCAAAGGGGCTTTTTTTAACATTTTGTGTTTTACCTTTATTTATTAAATATCAAGTTTTTCGCACTTAAACTATAAAATTCAGTTCAACAGCAATATTGCAAGATAATTTTAAAATGAGCATATCTTCAGAATTCCCGATTCATTGTCTCACGCGCTGGAGATAAAAGTGTCTTTTCTGTAAAACATTGCCATTGCTCGCTTTGAAATCCTCAAGTTTGTTAATCAAAAATTCGTTAAAGTTTTACACCATATAAAATCTATATTAAAACAAATTCCGAATTTCAAATTCGGGCTTCCAGATGTCCATATTCACAGTAGAATTAAGTCATTCAAAATTTGATGGCTCTAGGTACCGTTGTTTTATCAGAATGCGAAAAACATACATGCATTTATGCAGATTCTTCACTGTATAATTTCTTTAAATATAGTACAGGATGATAATATTTGGTGGCAACAATTTGAAAAGTGATGCAGCCGTTTATAGTGTTTCAATACAAAACGAAAACAATAGTCCTTCAGGGACAAAGCCCCTTTGGATTAAATGCCAAACTTAAACAGATAATAAATCCACAAAATAAAAATGAAACTTCCAGGTCTCTTTCCCTATACTGTGGTGGGTTTTTAAATTTGACTCTATTGTTTTCAGCATTTTCTAGATTATTTTTATTTTATTTTCTAATATTTAAAATTTATTTCACTTAAAAATAGATTTTTAAAATTTATTTCCAGCTTTTCAAGGGATCAATTATCTCCATAATCATGAGCAATTAACACAAATTATCAACTTATATCACAGCCTTCACAAATGCTGATGAAATTAATTAAAATTAATTACAATTTGGTTGCAAGATGAGACTAAAGGTTGTTTTTTTTTTTTTTTTTTTTTTTTTTTTTTTTTCAACTATTGATGAAATTAATTACATTCCTTTTACCAAAAAATTACTTTATAGAACATTTTAAATGTATATAAGGAAGCAATTTAATTATACATTAGTTATCAACTTACATCAGAGCCTTCACAAATAGATGGTATTTCATTGCAAAATGAGGCTAAAGGCTGTTCTTGCAAACAAACCTGAAATGTACACAAAGAATTTGTAAATGCTGATGAAATTAATTACATTCCTTTCCCCCCCCCAAAAAAAAGTTTATAGAAACGTTTTGTATTAGCAAGCAATTTAATAATACACTAACTATCTACTTACATGAGATCCTTCACAAATAGATGGCATTTTATCACAAGATGAAGTTGAAGCTTGTTCTTGCAAACAAACCTGAAATATATACATAAGAAATTTAGAAATACAGATAATATAAACTACATTCATTTTAAGAAATAATTATTTTACATAACATTTTATAATTCATAAATAGCTAATAAATTGTTAACACTCAAAATTCAAAAATAATTCCATAGCACAACAGCCAGATATAGTACAGCTGTTTAGGAACCATAAGACAAACAATTTCATATTTCAGAAATCGTATAAAAATTCATCAATATATGTAAAACATATGACATTTAATAGCTGCTCAAATGAAAACATAGCATAGATTCTTTACTAGCAGCTGTTATTTAATCAGATGGTAATGCTAAATGTTGTTGCAAACACACCTGATATGTACTGTAATGTACACATTTGCAACCACTGGTGAAATGAAACAAAGTGCATGATTATGAAGATGGAAACATTTAAAAAAAACATAGTACAGTTTACGAATAGATGTTAAAAAACTATTAAAATTTTTTAGAAGTGCAAAATGGCAATTTACATCAAATACTTCAGCAGCAAAATTTATTTCTCCAAAATATGAAGCTGAAGGTTGTGGCAAATGAATCTAAAAGAAATTATAATATATGAAATATGTGGAAGTGAAAGAAATTATAAACTCTGATCGGATAAAAATAAATACAAATAATCATTACCATTTTAAAAGTAACTTTCAACTTATAAAAAAGCATAAATACATTGGACTGTTCATAGCATTCATACTTCTTAAACATAAGTAAATATTATGTTAACATATTTTTAAATTTTAGATACAGTGTTAATACTTTTTAGAAAAAGTTTATAATACTAAATATTTAATAACTATTCAAATGAAGACTTACAACAGATGGTTCAGCAACAGAAATTGCTTCAGTTGATAAAGGTAAACTGTGCAGCAAGCCACCCTGAAGATGCAAAAATTATGAAACACATATAAGTAAGGATACCTGAAAATGCTGATAAATAAAATATACTTAATGTAATTTTAATAATAAATAATATAGATAATCCTAATAAGTTTTGTAAATTTTTAAACAAAAAATAACAACATTCAGACAAGACATTTAAGACATTAAAATATACATTTAAATCAATGTATTATAACTATATTATTGTATTACTCAAGATTAAAGTTATTAATTTCAATATTATTTCTTTTACTTATACATATTTCTCTCTATTTATCTGGAATACATATTTCTCCCTATTTATCTGGAATTTAAAATTAAGCAAAAAAGCAACTTTAGTTTAATATAAATTTTGATTTAAACTCTTTTGACTTTGAAGGCAATCAGATACAGGTTTCTTTCTTTTAGGAGCAAATTTGAAGAAACCAGACCCATGTATGACTGTCCTTGAAAAACTACATCAAATTGAGATTTTATACCTAATTTTCAATATATGATTATAATAACAAAGTACATACTTAATTATATATATAACAACAGCAAAATTTTAATTTTTTAATCTAATCTTAGGGACTGTAATTACAGCTTTATCACATAATGCCTTAATTTCAATATATTGATTCTTTTATAAAGCAATTTAGTCCATTTGTAATAAAAACATATTTTTTATGAAAACCATAAAAATAAAAAACACATACATTACAAAAATTGGATGTAACTGAACGGTGCTTTGGTAAACCAATGCCTTTTAGACGCTGTGGGGGTCAACAGTTGTTGGGGGATTAGGCACATTGAAAAGAGTTGGCACAGCATTGGGCTTGAGTTTTTTACGCCCATCTTGCCTAGAGCATTCAAATTGATTTTCTTCAAAATGTACCTGTATATTTAACAAAAGCATGCATGAAATTTAACATTAAAATCAAAAGCACTAGTATTTAATTACAGTTACATATATTATATTAATTTAAGAATGTAATTTTCTGATAAATTTAATTTTTTTTATGAAAATAGAACAAAATTTTTAAAAAGTAATCATGTTTGTAAAACTACTCAAAACATATTTCCTGCTCACACACTAAAAATAAAGGACCTATAGTTAAAAATACATTAAGATTTACTACTACAATAAAGGATAATAATGGGATCAAAACGATTCATCGAATATTTAAATTAATATTTAACTTCTTAAAAATGTCTAAAAATACAGAATATATTTATCTTACTATAAAGAAAAAACAAAATCATATATCCGATTTGGCGACAATACATCAGAATCAAAACATAGAATGCTACTTTAAATCACCAATCGTACAGTAAAATTAAAGAAAAGAAAAAGATACATCAGATTTCTAACTGAGCACAAAGTTTACATGAAATGTATGATACAAATTTTACAAACGGTATAAACTTTTCACGATAACAAAAGAAACAACGATATTTTACTGCACAAACACATACACATTCCGCAGTTGATTTTGTACTTATAAAATCAGTTGATCGTCAATAAGTGACAGTTAAATGAAAATACATATTTTAAAGTACCAAGAAGAGTAATTTTTCTAACATTCTATGGAAAAATACGAAGCTGAACTTACCTCACAAAGATACGCTCCTGGGCCCGGGATCCATTGATCTCGACGAGAATTAACTATCCATTTTCTTCGTCTTTCTTCATTTCTAGGGAAACGAAACATCCTAAAGTTATTTTTAGACTGATTCGAACAATTTGGTGCAGCACAACCACCCATATTTCTGAAAATTAGGTTGGAATCAATCCACAAATATGTCAACAAATCAGTGCAAATCCAATAGCGAATACCAACAAGTTAGCTTCAAAATGGATGATGATTCAGCTCCCCTTTATAGTAGCCTTACCCCAGCCTATTGACGTCATGGTGATTTTCGCTCCAAACAGAAAAATAACAGGTTTGATAACAGGAAGGGCTTGGGCGAGGGGTAAAGCACTAGACTCCCATCCCAGATAGAGCGAGTTCGAATCTCAGCCGTGGAGTTATTTTTAAAATTCATTAAAAACAGATTAAAATGTAATGGAATCAATTAAAAGTAATTAAAAATAATGACGGATTAAATAATTAAAATAAATCGTAAAAAAATGAGTAAATAATTAAAAGTAATGACGTATTAGTTAAAATAATAAGGGACAATAAATGCATATTAAATAAATGAAAATAATAAGTTAAAAGTGATGTCATTCCAAACACGTGGTTCAAGAGCTCGTAGCCACAAACATCAAAAAGAATTTTACAGATAACTGAGTCCCTGATACCGGAAGTTTACCGAAAAATGTGTACTTTTTCCCATGATGCCTTTCGAAATCGCTGATGCAATGTAAGGTTACCAGAATAAATTTTAGAGCCAAGTGCATTGTTCAAAAGTAGCCAAGCTTTTGTTCAATCTGTCTTTGTTCTGTCTTTGTTCGTAGTCGTATTATTAATATTAGGTCGTTCGCGTCGTGAATACGACCCCTGCATCTGCTATCCTGTCTCCACGAGAACTACGTTCGGCATTTCCTTACCTGCAGCGCTCCTAGAAGCACCAAAGTTCGATAGCCGGAACACAACCTGCGATTTCGCAGGTTAATCGCGGCAAATAAAGCAAGTTGGAGTTGGAGTCGTGAATACGAATCGGAAGTTTACCACAAAGTTGACCCTTTCAAAATAGAAAAATTAAAAGTTAAGATGTATAGAAAGGCCAATAGGTTCGTAGGCATAATTATTCCTATTATGTAAAAGAGCTGCTTTGAGGAAAACTGTGAGAGAAAAAAAATTTTAAATTGATGATGCTTAGTGAATTGAAACTAGTGCCATATTTATTCTCATTATTATTCAAAACTGCTTTAGGAAAGATTTTAAATGAAGTATGCTATAAAATTAAATATGTTATTAATCTGTTGCTTTAATAGTTCATTAATACTCTTAATTCAGTTTTGTTCATCAGGCTTTTGTAATATTTAAATTAAACTGCATATTTTTATTAAAACAAATAAATATATATTAATATCTTAAAACTGTTAAAAAATAAACTTAAAAAAGTTACAATAACATTTTTTTTTTAATATCATTTGTTAATTTGTTGTCCCAAGTAAAACTGAGAATGACTAAGAACTTTAAAATGTTCTGGTTATAAACCCATTTTATACCGTAAATCAAAATATTGTATTAAGAAAATACAAAATTTGAGAACAACCTTTAACAGAAAATTTAAATAAAACTCTACTTTTGAACATTGCTGTCTAAAAAAATTTTTTTTTGGGGGGGGGGGGGGCTCCTGTGTCAGATTCCCAAAAAATTAATAGTTTTATTTAAAATCTCTGCCGATTTATGCATTGTCATAAGAGTTATCATAAAGTCATGCATACAGTCATGCATAATTTTGCATAACATCTGTATATATGCACAGAATAAACGACTTCTTTTCCAAAAGGAATTTTTTCAATGATTTCTGTACATACATATGTATTTATCTCACATAACTAAAAAAGATTATCCGTAGAATGTTTATTGTATATGGGACTGCTATAGTTGTGCATCTCTCTTTTTATTGTAATTGCCAGAACCAAATGTGTATATATACACACACACACCTTTACCTAGCCTTAATTTTCACAATCATTGGCCCTAGTCTATACTCCCAATTATCATTGAAATGCTTTAAATGATGAAAATAGTTGTGTTTTATCAATGTAAAACTTTTTTTTAAAATTATTTTGACAAATAACGAAATCTATTTTAATGCGATCTCCAGCTTCCTTATGTCTGCAAAAATATCTGGGACATTTTTATACTCATTATAAAAAATGAAATTATGAGAAGTTTGACTCCCATGTGACAAAGACTGAGCAGTGTTTTAAATTTCAAAATCTGCAGTTTTTGTATAATTTAATAAGTAATGTGATGTGCACATCAGATTTTGCATATGTATTTTAAAATTTTATACTCTTTAATTTACATCTAGTAATAATGTATTAGATTGAATTACATTTTATAATATATGTTTCTGGTCTTATTTTTATTTTAATGTTTGAATTTGTGTTGAGTCAGAATACATACGTGTGAGCATCTCAGTTAAAGCATGAAAATATGACTTTTTAAGTAAATTCAAAATAGTTTCATTCAAATAATTTTGAAACTGATAAAAAGCTTTCAGAGATTTGTAAAATAATAATAATTTGTAATTGTCTCCCGAATCCTTCTCTTGTAAACATTGTATGGTAAAAAAATCTGAAAATATTAGTATATATGATGTTTGAATATATTCAAATCAAATAGATATTTATTGAAATTGTTTTGTTCTAAAGAGTTTATGTTCATAATGTATATTTTAGCATCTATAATCAGAATTACCTAAATCAAACTTATGTTTGTTTGTCCCTTCATAATAACTGATGGGCAACAAAAATAAGCTTGTTTTAGTACCTGACAGATTGAAGGAAAACCAGCACCTGTATATCTAAGTGGGTAGGTATTGCTGTGCCTTGCTAAGTACTAAGCTTCCACCAAAATGGAATTTTGAAGAAGAATGCTCTGAATGTGGTCAGAAAGTCTCCTACCACCAACCTCTCAAGGATTTCGCCTCACCTTCTGCTTTTAATGCTCCTTGCTAAACAACCATTACACACTTACATTACAACATCCATGCCTTCTTTGGGATTTGAACTCGAACCTTTTGGTATGGTAGGCAGCGTCATTAAGTACTATCCTGTCTGGGTGCTACAGCATAGTGTTGCTATAATGGAAGATGTCTTGTTCTGTGAAGACATGAAAACAATCACAAAAGAAAAAGATGCCTTTCTGCATGTGAAGGAATTCTTTGTGAAGTATGCTCTTTTGTCAATCAAAACAAAATTCAGAAATTGCTTGGATGCTCAAGCAGATATGCGAATTGCTATTAACAATAAAGTGCCACAATTTGAAAAAAAATATCCAATACAGAGGAATAGAAATAGTTATTAATTATTGTTTTGAAAAATTTATGCAAATATTAAATTTTGTAATATTTTTTTTAGTTCCATGTTTTATTTTTGTTTATTATTAAAATTTGATTACATAACTGTTTTCTTTTTCCTCACCCTCTTTAGAAACTTTGTTAGGGGCTGCAAGAATATAATTTTTTAGAACTGCTAGACATGGAAAAGTTTTGGAACCTGTGTCTTAGAAGATGATATTGTGAAGTTCAGTTTTGAACTAATAAAGAATACTGTATATGTACATATAAAAAAAATCTAATATCTATGTGAATATGTTTCAAACCTGTTTCTGAATATATATATATATTTATTTATATTTACATAATACACTTAAAAAAAAGGGGAAAATAACTAAAGTTTTCATTTAATAAACGAAATATACATGCAGGAGTAGTGTTTGACCTACTCCACTCTCATGTAGACATTACTCATGCAGGAGTAGTGTTTGAGCCCAATACTGGCATATGTATATATATATAGGAGTGAAATCATTAAGCAACTGGGAAACAAAATAATTTTGCCCTTTACAACATTAAATTTTTTCCATACATCTAAAGCATTCTTAGTTACATTGCTGTCATAAAATCTGGTCTAAATTTTTGTGAAATGTAAGTTAGTACATTGCTTATACCACTTGTCCATCAGAGTTCTTATGCAATCATTGGTTGTATGCATATATTGGAGTTTAAAAAATGATTTAAAAAAACATGTAACTTCAAGTTGCGTAAGTCAGGTATAACTCTACTTGATATGGGATTAAGACCAGGAAATTAGCTAGATGCTTTTAAACATGGACTGTTTATTGTATGACATTCTAACTCGATGAAAAGGAGATTATCATTTGCTTATATTATACATTATACATATCAATAAGTGTGGTGTTAACTTATTCTGAGTCTTTACATGCGGAAAGATCTTGAATATTCATAATAGTGCAACTTTATACCTGTTACTTGTGGTGTTTATGTTGCAGCAGTATAGGTAATTATTTCTTAGATTCGATACATAAAACCCGAAAAGACAGATTCCTGTGGTTTACACCTTTTGT
Organism: Stegodyphus dumicola; assembly: GCF_044657685.1. Taxonomy (NCBI): domain Eukaryota; kingdom Metazoa; phylum Arthropoda; class Arachnida; order Araneae; family Eresidae; genus Stegodyphus; species Stegodyphus dumicola. The sequence continues at coordinate 153,237,613 of NC_140771.1, read as the reverse complement.
TTGCTTTCTATCATCCACATCAGAGCACTTTTGGACTGACAGATTTCAAGTGTCCTTAATGTACTTAAGCATAACAGTAAAAAAATAGCTTATTTGAAGTTCGAATCTTGGCACAAGTGAGTCGGTTCTTCTGAACCATATTGATCAAGTTGCTGCATAGCAATGAATTATCTAGCATTAATATTTCAGAAAACACAAACAGTTCATTGTTTCTGGTAAAAAAAAAAAGGGGATGCAATGTCACAAAATAAGCGAAATATAATCACAGAAAAACGCAATGAAGTTCATTCACTATAACATAAATCAACAGTGCTATGTATTAAATCGATGAAGAATTAGCAATTTAAAAAAGACTGGAAGAAAAATAATAGATCGAATAAGAAGCAGACTATATTACTTAAAATGAATGACTCGTAAAATTTCTGGGCTGGCGTGAACATTCAGGAAATGTAGTGTTAGAAGAATTAATGTGCAATTTGAGAATACAGTCAATGCGTGGGAAGGTGCAGAAAGAACGTCTATGCATACAACGTCGAATATATAATCTTTGTTTGATCAGTTGACTTATGCGAAAACCGGTTCTTTGGAGAAATCAAACGAGAAACAGTGCTTCAAACGAAACATTTTCGTTTAAGTATAAAATTATCTCGCTAGCTAGGCGAGACGCAGTTTTCAACGAAACATGTTTCAGTTAGGAACACTTCCGTAGTACACTGTTGGCCATTAAAATAGCAACACTGTGAAGAAAAGCAAATACAAAAAAGATATTTATTGCAAAAAGATATGTATGGCATACGACGTGCAGTCTCCTCGCTGCCTCCAGACACATATACGGCCATCAGAATATCACACGCTGAACAGGGACATGTCTGAAAAGACAACATTGTGACATTCTTTTATCCAGCTTTGTCGTTTGGTGCACCAGAATAACTGTCTATGCTGCATTTTCAAGGGAAGCCAAAGTAGCAGTCATCGTGTTGATAGTTCACTCCGCTGCAGGGCTTAAATTTTAAAATTATAAGTGCCGGAGCCCTATGGAAGACCGCCAGCAAAGAGCAATAAAAGTAAATAAATAAATTAAATGACTATTAAACTCATTAATAATTTTAAAATTAAACAGTTAATTATAATCAAATTAATTAATAGCTATTTAATTAAAGTTTATAGATTTTATTCAATTAACAATTATTATATAATTCATTATAATTTAATTGATAATTATTAGATAATTAATTATTATTTATCGAAATAATTAAAACTAAAATAATTGTAAAGCGACAAATTAAAATGTCATAAGCGATTTTTAATATAGTTTTATTGCTAAAAATAAAATTTTCGAGTTAAAATTTCTACGGAAATTGTTATTCAGTTACATAAAAGAATTGCCGCAGCCTTCTTATTTAGGGCTCCGGTGCACTCCGGCTAGAATTGTAATTTATCTTGAAAACTGAGAAGTACCAGAGCTGGGCTCCGGTGCAATTTAAGCACTGCTCTGCTGCAAATGTCGAAGCACCGTACGAGCGGATACTCGGCGTACTGCAAACATACCCATTTCCTAACTAATGGTTCGTTATGTGTTTGTGCGGTTTTTTTTTCAAGGCTAACCTCACAATATGTCTGTCCTCTCGAGCGTTAGTCAGGAGACGGCGTTGAGATCCTGCATGCCGTTCAGTATGACCCTCAGCAACCCATTGATTATATATTCGCATGACAGTGATTGGATGTCGAGCAGTGCGACGGGCGATATCGCGGAACGATAATCCACACTCTCTATGGGAAACAATCCTGCCTCTACCATATTCCGACTCTTGCTGGTAAGAATTTCGTCTTAATATTTGAGGCATAACACGATATTCTGAGAAAACTCTGGCCGTACAAAGCGTGTTCCGAATGAGAAATCCACTATGCAACTTTTTTTATGCAATACGTCAGATGTCTTTTCTCCCTCCTTGCATGCGCTTAAATTCTAATCCATTTGCATACCAAATCTCTTCTTCCTTTCACGTGCTTTTACCGTTCGTCGCATCATTCCTTCCTGGTGTTGCAATTTTAATGGCCAGCAGTGTAGGTGAGGACAAGCTCATTTCCCGAAAAAACAGTGTGCTTATATAAGCCTTCTCTTGTCTTACTTAAAACTGCCTGAGCAAGATTTATTCAGTTAAGCATTTTGACTAACGTGTCAACGTTCTATAACTTTGACTACTTATTTCACAGTTTTGTTTGCATTAGCTAATGAGAATGTATCCGAATACTCAATATAATCCAAATGAATAAATTCGACAGTGACTGCATTACCACTTTCATGGGAACGGACTGATCTTACTGATGCATCGTCTGACCTGAGAACCAGAATTCTGACAAGAGTGTAATACAGTTAGAACTGTATTGTTACTAAGTATTACAATAAGGCATTCAGAATCACCAAAAGGACAGACGCAGAGCTAGAATGGCAGTTTCTGGGAAGGATCGTGGGATAGCAAGAGTTACTGCAAATTAGTTGAAAGCTTCTACCATTCAGCATCACTTACCTACATACTCTAGACGTGTAGTTTTAAAAAACAGTGTTGTAAGGAAAGGTGGTTTGAATTTTTGACGTCTGTTGCAATATCCATAACTCCTAGGCATGGAGAGCAGAACAGAACACTGGAGACGAGCTCCTGCCCTGGATTAACTTTCAGAAAAAATCCTCAGATCTGCAGGAGACCATTCAGGCGGACGTAACTCACGCGGTCTCCTACGGACTTTATATATATAACATTGGACGAAAGATAACGCTCAGTCAATAAAAGTTCCAGCTGGGTACCAGTCCTGTTTCAATGATTATATTTGATGTGTTGTTCCATCTACTAAGTGCACCAGAGGACCGAAGAGCCAATGACCCAATGAAAACGCCTCATATCTAATCATGTTGCGACCTACAGTCAATAGGCAGACAAGACAGTGCCATATGGTCCCTGCAGGTTCTGAATGGTGCTATATGGTCCCTGCAGGTCCTGAATGATGCCATATGGTCCTGAAACATTCTCTGAATGAACGTAGGTTCTAGTCCTGTAAAGACTGATTATACGTGGCCGAAACTGCTTATGTATAGATCTTGGACAGTAGCTTCCCGATTTTCCGACGTAGATCCCCGGAGAGGGGGCATTGAGAGCAACGTTTATTCTGGTGTTGCGGCTGATAATTTTCGAATGTATCGGGTTAGAACTGGATCATGTTCTGCGATGAATTATGATTTTCGTTAGCTTGGGATTCATACGTGAAAGAAGATTGGCTTACCTTAATTCAGCACAGAAGTCCCAGTGAGCTGTGTACCCTTTGTCAACGTAAAACAACCATACCTCTGTATATACTGGCATTATTATCTAGGCAGCCAAATTCTATAATAACCAAATTTGTACTGATCTTTCGCAGCACTTTAAGAGCCCAATGATTTATGGACAAGATCCTGCCAACTTCTGTATTGCCAAAACTATGGCATTTGTCAGCGATCATCCTTGAGCAAGATAATAGCCAGCTGCATGCGGCCCACGCCTCCAAGGAATGTCTGTTTAATATTACAACGTCCCTTTTGCTTGCCAGATCTTCAGTTTTTTTCCCAAAAGTGATATGCATGAGGCGTGTTAGGACGACAGTTACAACCATTTGACAACGCGCATAAACCTGATCAACAATTAAAAACTCTTGTCATCAAGTTTCGAAATTATGTTTCAATTTTGTTTCTGAAAGTGCTTATAGGATTGAAACCAAAGAATTGAGTTGGCACTATTTATGTTCGGAAATATGCTCTTCAGCCAATATGAGATCAATTATGCACGGTGACTATCGTTCTCTTGAAAGTTAACATTAGCATCTGGTGAAATAGCATCAATGAAGGAGTGTACGCAGGGCCAATGGTAGGTTCTTTGCCCCACGGTGCAGTCTTTGCTGTCTTAACTTCTGCCGCCCAGTGCCTCCCTAAATTCTAAAAAATTTGTCTTCCCTAAGTGCTACCGCCCGGTACGGCTGCACAGGCTCCGAACCTGGTCCTGAGTGAATGTGATCGGCAGCGATATTGTGGTAAGCTGTAGTGCTAATAGCTGTTTTCTGAGAGCATAATTTCATTGCCGTCAGTGAATAGTTGTCTCTTTTACAGTTGTCTTTTTTTCAATCGTCAGGAGTTCACTTTTAGGGATCTTAGGCCATGTTTATCAGTCCCTCTCCGTGGGTCCTTCGTCGACGTAGGGAAGAGACGGCAATGCATGAGTTGGCTGCTCTACTTATGCGAGTTAATCGGACCTGACCTCGCCCACGCTGCTCACTTATTCTGCGGAATATGGAGAAAATTAGCGGCCTTCACAGAACTATAAGCACCGTTCTGTTCAGTGCGCGCTCAGGCGCGGTAGGGATTCGTAATGATACTACCAAGGTCTGACTCGGGCTGAGTGATTTCTAAATAGTTTTTAGACACCCTTTGGTGTCACAGCATTCAATGCTGTATGGCTTATTGCCGGGTCGGAACTATTTTAATCTTTATGGCATGGTAGGCCGCCAGATTCGGGCAGAACAAAATATCGCAGATCTGTAGCGACAACTGATGAATGCTTGGCAGAATGTGTCGCAGGATGACATTAGGAACTCTACCATTCCTTGCCTCGACGAATTAAAGCATGCATTGCCGCCAGAGGCGGTTCGACCAACTACTAACTTGAACACTCAATGGGTGATTGTGAGCCATGAACAGGTACTATAACTTTGACCTTTTAATCAGTTTATTACCTGTGTATGAGTTATACATATAATCAATTTCATCAAAAACAACCACTTCCTTCATGGTGCTTGGATTTTTTGCAAAAGAGTGTAGTTTGTGTTCCGAAGTATGCTCATCAATCAATTTGAGACCAATTATGCATGGTGACTAAGCGTAGACTCATAGGCTTCCATCGTATTTTCATTTCTGTATTCTCATTCCTCTTGCATGTTTCATGATGATCATATAATTTTTCTAAATGCACACGGCTGATGGTTAAAGTACTCTGCTTTTGGGCGTTAAAATTGCTACACTTCCATATATGGATACGTCCATCATGATGGCTGACGCAGAACCGAGTTTCATCATGATGTTGAAGCAGAACCTCTACAAAGAGGATGTGATGGTACTCTTGTGTCCAATATCGTCGTTCGTCAATCTACTGGTACGTACGCCTGTCTCTGCTGCGTCATCAATTGAAAACCGCAATAACGATCGCAGTCCTAACAGTTCGTGGTGCTGCAGACGTCATAGCGCGGTCTGTGCAGACACTCGTAGTCCTGAACATGAGGAGCCAAATTCCTGACTCAGGGCACGTGAAGTCATTGTACAATCCCGCAAAAGCCGAGACGAAATGGCTGTCCTCTAGGCGCTAGTGGACCGATAAACCCTCCAATCCTGGAGCAGTCGATTTCTGACAGGTGCTGGTAGGAGTTTTTCGTTTATAATAGTATGTAGGCGTAATACTCAAACGACCGATGTTCAGTTGTGATTTCTAAATGAAAATCGCGGTGTGACTTTACAATTATACACAATACAGATGTTATTCATACCTGCTTTGTGTGCATGCGCTAGAATGCTCATCATTAACTATTTGCACATCCCACCATGTAGTACTTTAGGCAAATTTGACATTTGTTGCATGCCGCAGTCATGGTATAGCAAGTTTAGCAGCTAGCAGTATAATACCAATTTCAAGGAAGAAAGCAAAGTATGACAGTAGGGACTCAAATAGGTGGGAAATATAGTCCTCAAATATGTACTTTGTAGGTTATGTAATCATCAGATCCTGACTAAGGCAAGGGCATACGGGGCAGTTGCCCCAGGCCCCCACATCACAGAAGGGCCCTTAATCGACTAGAAAGTTTATTACTATAAAAATTTAAATATATCTAAAAAGTTCGCATGTTTGAAGCAGTAAAGCATAGGAGGGTCCCAAAAAAGTTTTTGGTAAAGTCCCCATTTAGGCTAAGTTGGGCACTGGCAATCATGCTTCTTGTATCATTGCTTTTCATTTTAGTTTGACAACAGCTTGGATTTTTTTCTGAAGTCACATACGGCACATTATATAAGTATTAGGACCAAGCAAAGGAAACAGTGTGATTTAATTAATGCCAAGGTAATCAAGAGTTACATAGCACTAATAATTTATTATTAAAATTTAGAGGTACCAAAAGATATAGCATTGATCAAGAAACCAAGCTGCAGTGTTCTCATATGCTAGCATCCTTAAACCAAGAATTGTGTTCTTTCCTAATAAATAATGCTGTATGATACATGATATCTCTAAATATTTATTACAAATATTACTGTTATGTGTAAAAAATTTGAATATTGACAAAACACTGCCTTCGAAGAACTTAAATTACATACCACGGTAGGTTTTGTTTCAATTAACTTAAAGCAAAGTGTGTAAGGAACATCTGCTAAGAGAACGGGTGCTTTTCTGGACGATTTTTGAGATACAGACTTGTATTCATGTTACAATATTTCATTTGCTTGTCAGGACGAAAAGGGGAAGTTTATTTTTTACCGAAGACTTCTACATATTTGTTAACATTCCAGGTTTCAATTGATTAGAATCTCCTAAGAAGTTAGAACAACTTCTATGAATTTAGGATAAATAGGAAAAAGTAGGGGTAAAAATAAACTTACTCAAAATTCTGAATTTTGAGTAAATTGAAAATTTGATTGAAATTTTGATTACAGCACCCAAGGAAATTTGACTTATTAAGAAAAGTTAGAATCCATTTTTGATAAAACTTTTAAGGTATTTCTCCGACTTTCTTGGCATGCCTTCATGATGTAATGGTCTACACACTGGGCGCGTATTCCAGAGGTCCGTTGTTGGATTCCCGGCGAGAGCATTGCTCATTTTTCATCTTTTCTGCTTCCAAAAAAATACATAATGTCTCTAAAGTGGCACTCAAACTAAAAGAGTGGTGGATGATGATTCTCCACACCCAGGATTTGGCGAGTGGGTCCCATAAAACCTCAGTCACCTTTTAAAAGGGGAAGTGTATAAGGTAATTCTCCCAGCTTCTTAGCATGCTTTCGTAGTGTAGTGGTCAGCACGCTGGGCGCGTATTCCAGAGGTCCGTGGTTCGATTCCCTGTGAAGGCGTCGCTAATTTTTTACTTCTACTGCATTAAAAAAAAAAAAAAGAAGAAGAAGAAGAAGAAAGAAACAATATCTCTATAGTGCCGTCTGAACTAAAAATGATGGTTGATGACGATTCTCCACCACTATAGTTTGGTGATTAATCAACAGTGCCCTTTAAAAGGGGGAGTATATAACATATTTCTCCCACCTTCTTAGCGTGCCTTCGTGGTGTATTGGTCTGCATGCTTGGCGGGTCTTCGAGAGGTCCGTGGTTCGATTCCCGGAGAGGGCATTGCTCATTTTTCATGTCTCTTGTTTTAAAATAACTTAATGCCTCTACAAACTCATCAGGGAAAGAGGAATTTAAATTATCACAAATTTTGAATTATCAAAGTTATGTTTGATTTATGAAGAAAAGTTAGTATACATTTTTAAAACAACTCATCAGGGAAAGAGATATCTAAATTTAAATTATCACAAATTTTGAATTAACAAAGTTCTATTGTCTTTTCAAACTATTAGATATTAGAAATAGTATTAGTAAGTCTGAATACTATTATCAGAAGCTCTATGCTAACAGGAATAATTTTTTAATGCCATAACTTCATATCAGTGAAATCTCCCATCTGTTAGGTACAATTTTATCTTTATTTCCAACATTAGCAATGAGATTCATTACATTAAAAACAAGAATTTTTATTTAAAAAAAAGTTAAAAATTTCCATAATTTTTAAATATTAAATCTGAGAACTTTTTTTATGAGATCATGCATTGACAAATTATGTATGAATAAAAAATTCAGGATGTTTATTTCATTAACACATCAAGATGCTAAGTTATTTTTCCCCCCTTGAGAAAGTAAATAAAAATTCCATATTAAACATTTCTGAAATGTGAAAAAAATGTAATAATATATACTATTGGATTAAAATTATAAATTTTTATTAAACATATTTCTGAAAATCTTTTAAGCATCATGCATATAGTTTATGTGAGAGAGCAGAAGCAAATAATGAGTAATGAAATAGCAATAACTAAATATCTACACAGTGAAATCTCTGCAAGAAGGGCATCCATGGCTCTTATCTTTCATGGAATCCATCATCTTATAGAGATATTTAAAGCTTAATATTTAAAAACGAATTCTGTGAAGTTTGATTTATGATCTCAGAAACATTACTCATTTTCAGGAAGTGGTTGCCCCAATGATTTCACTGTAACTGCTAAAAATGATCAATAATTATAAATAAGTAAGCAGTAAAATCAAAACTTCTGCCCATTTCACAAACCACTGCATTTAATAATTGTTATTGACAACTTATGTTAGCACACAGTGATGAAATAGCACATATACATATATAAATAGTAAACTATTACATAAGTTATATTAAATGTAATAAAATCTCCCTAAGATGACCATATATGATTCCTGATGATTTTTCAATTTCTGTTTCTTTTAATAGCTTTTAGATTGCTCAAACAAGAAAATAACTATTACTAATGCCCAATAATAAAGCTTTTTTATGTTCTCAGAATTACTATTAACTTTCAGAAGTTTCCAAAATTGTTTTACCAAAGATTTTGTACAATAATAAAATTTCATATGTGTTATATGTTAACTTTTGTTATACTTATTATAAGTAATGTACAGATCATAATTAAATTGCCAGATTAATTTTTCAAACTGCAGATTGGTATTTTTGCTTTCATTGAAAACATCAAAATGGATGTACGTGTAAAATTTGAATTTGTTTGGCAAAGTGACATTCCAATATATGTGGATTTGTGCCTTTATGCAAACAAAAGCAAGCTCTTATGATATAAGTCAGTTGCATTTAAGAAATATATAACTTACAATCGTTACACAAAATACAATAAATATCAAACATCTTTAACATGACTCATCCTTGCCATTTTAGGTCAATACTATTTCTTACTGCTGGATAGAAATTTCTATTAAAATTTTACATGCTGGATATGAAGGTTTATATATTCAGGAAAAACATGACTATTGATTTGACCATTTGTCATTTTTTATGGAAATTTTTTTCTATGTAATTTTATTCCATAGTACTGTTTTGTTTTTAAAACAGTAATTTATTCCTCTATTATAAATAAAATGACAAAATAATCATATTTATCACAATATGGTTTATTTTAAATCCTTTTTTTATTATTATTACTTATTTTTATTTTTTGCCTTTTAGGGGTTTCATTCTGTCCATCAGAATATATAAGTGAATAGTAAAAACTGATGTTGAGAGGATGAAGGATAATTGAATTTCTGTTAAATTATATTTAACAGTACATATCTAAAAAAATAGAAATTTAATACAGATCTCCACTTTGCAAAAGAACAGCACTGCTGTAAAATCTTTAATAAGACAAAATGGTAAAAAGTAATGAAGCAGCTAAGGTGAATTTATATAGAAAAACTAACCTTTATTAAAGGATATTATATAGAATACTTTTTTTTTTTTAAAGGACAGCTATTAAATAATCATTAGCATTTATTTCTGTATGGTTAGCTTCTGTGCTTATGTTTCAGAATATGATGCTAATGTCTGAAATGTTGACTCATATCTGATACTCTGAAGAAACTTATGGAAATGATTCACCGCGAAAATTTTATCCAAATGAAATCATGAATGTTTAGGAATACGCAGAGCTAAAATGTCTTACAACTAGTCCGAAGACAGTATGAGAATTATAATAATCTGCCTGGGGAAAATCTTAAAGCTGATAATGTAACCAAAGTCATAGGTAAGGTTTTCAGTGCCCAGCTGAAGTTTCCGCACCCCCTTTTGTTTGCTAAGAACGGAAAATATTTAATTTTAAAATTTAGTAACATCAGTTTGGCTCCCCTTGGGGGGGGGCAAGGGACAGATGTCCACCCTCACTCCCCTCTAGCTATGCCCCAGGAGGTAACAATGAAAAGAATGTTCCATGTGAACCACCATGCAAGGAGACCAATTGTCCTCATTTGGTAGACTCTGTCCTTCTTCAAGAAGTGTCCTCCCAACTGTTTTCCTTTTCAATATTTTACAACTAATCTGTTTATCTCTGTATTAGTTAAAGATGCTGCTTCGAAATGTTACACGTCAATGGTCATGTGATGGTGCAGTTCGAAGAAACATGATTATAAAATGCACAGACAACACATTCTGGGCATATCAATACATCACGCAGCCACACTTGTCATGCACCTCACACTTTTGCGCACTTCACTTTGTTTATTTTAATGTGTCTATAATATTATAGTTCGCATTTACATCTGATGCAAATACAAATTTCCTTTCACTGTATAATTATTATACTCTGAGTATAATAATTGTGACAATATACTTGCAGAAGACTTGAAAAATGCAGTATTTGTAACAGTTTTATCTGAGGCATCGAATCATAATGAAACAAAATTGTATCCAATAATAGTAAGATATTATAATGTTAACAATGGCACTCACATAAAAATTTTTAATTTAAAGTCTATTGAGGGCGAAGAAATTTTGGTGAACCATCTATACAGAGTAATAAATGAAAACAATTTGAAATATAAAGTTGTTGCACTAACAGCAGATAATACAAATACAAATTTTGGTGGGAAAAGATGCAAAAGGAGTAAATGTCTATGAAAAATTACCAGATTTACTCTAAAAGAAAACACTAGGCATAGGTTGTAAGACACATATTTTGTCAAATGCAATAAACATGGTATCATCTGCCATGCCAATTGATGTAGAAGTAATAATAACAACAATTTATTTGTATTTTAGTCGTTTTACGGTTCGTGTGACTGCTTTAAAAAAATTTTGTAAAGACGCAAATGTCCTGCTTTGCTCGCTTTTTGTCCTCTTTTTCATTGTAAAAAGAAAAGGGTCACCTTCATTAAATCATTTTCTTATAATATAAATGTTGTCCTTTTTTAAAATCATATCAATTTCTTAAGAAATAAAACATAAATAAAAGAAACAATCATATGATGAATACATAGATTATGTAGATAGAAGTACATGTATATTCGGTGTAAAAAAATGAGTCCATTGGAAACTGTAAAGGAGATGGCAGTGAAAATGTAAAGTGAGTTGTGAAATATCTGGTTGTGCAAGATATAGGAGACAGGTTGAAGACCACTTATTAATATCTAATTATTTGAATCTATAAGATCACTATGTCTATAATTTAGGTGCCCAAATGAGTCAAAAAGTTAAAAATTTGTTACACTTTGACTACAGGATACTAGCTGTTAAAATTGATATCTGCAGATACTTCCTTAAAACTGTTGGTTTCCTTGTTTTTCCTGTTACATCATAATTGGTCCTACTTTTCAGCAGGCGTTATATGAAATAAATGTTGCACCATAATTCTGCTTTCCAACTTTCTTCATAAAAGTGAAAGGATGTAAAAAAGAACAACTTTTTAAACAGAAACAGTAAATTTTACATAAGCTGCAATAATAAGTGTAGTTAAATATAGTAATAAGCAATAAAATCTATATCTAAAATTATCTAACATTCTTGCATTCAAAATTCTTTAGTTTTTAGTCATCTAAATTTTCTCAGTAATTTGCCGATTACGCCCTAATTTTTAAATAAAGATAAAACAATTGATAACTAAGACACTACTTAACAGTCTTACTTTTATTTTGAAAGAAAATATATCTATACTTTTTGCAAATATGCAGTTTTACGATTGCAAGGACAAATATTGTAGAAATCAATAAGGAATCTCTGCATTGATGAACTCACATAATTGTTCATTATATATAAAAACAAATTCTGTTAACATGAAAATATATATGTGGACAAGTTTTTTTACATACACAATTCTTTTGACCTAAATATTTATTTTTGATTGATTTCAAAGGTTGCAATCATAAATATTCCACATTCATTACATAATATATAAAAACAAATATTTGAGAAAATGAATAATAATTGCCTTCCTTAAATCTTTTAGGGAAATATGTTTTTAATACAATGTCAGGTTTCTGTTCATAATACAGTGGACATATTCAACAAAGAGTTAACAGAGCGTAATGTTCGGAAAAAACTTGCTTAGCAAAACAATCGGTTGATCTTTACATTATGGTAACTTGGCGTTTTTTTGGCGAAAAGTTGGCGACCAATTCTCCTACAGCAACCCTCTATTTTTTTTTCCCGCCGCCATTTTGTCTTCACGAAGTAAAGACATGTTTCTTTTCTTTTTATCTACTGAACACTTCTTCCAACAATCTACTAGCCGAATTACACTTATGCTAGAAATTTTACCTAACAAAACTGCTTACTCATGACAAATATTCACTGCAAAATTGGGAAAAAGTGCACAATACCATACTCCTTACGCGTTTTTCAAAATAACTCATACACATAAACCATGTACACGCCGACTTATTTTTACTTAAAAAAACATCCCAGAATTGCACAAAAATGGCATTGCTCACACTCTTCACTATATCCATGTACACTGCTTTTTTCTCATAAATTAGAAAAATTTCACGAAAATACATGACAATTTTCTCAATCTTTAAACCCGGTAAAAAGAACATATATGAAATTACCTGATCGCGAAAAAGTATTTACCCTTTCCAAATATGAACATTTCCACATATAAAATAAATAAAATATCCAAAAACTTTTACCTCTAAATCATCTATTACATTATACACGTCACCAACGAATTCATACCGCAAGCATTACAAATACTTAGTATCAAATATTTAAATTATTTCCATGCACGTTTACTTCAACTTAAACGTATACCAAATTCCTACAAACATAAAATTCACAAAATAATTATCATTTAATTAAAATATCACTAAACCATGTACACGCCGACTTATTTTTACTTAAAAAAACATCCCAGAATTGCACAAAAAATGGCATTGCGCACACTCTTCACTATATCCATGTACACTGCTTTTTTCTCATAAATTAGAAAAATTTCACGAAAATACATGACAATTTTCTCAATCTTTAAACCCGGTAAAAAGAACATATATGAAATTACCTGATCGCGAAAAAGTATTTACCCTTTCCAAATATGAACATTTCCACATATAAAATAAATAAAATATCCAAAAACTTTTACCTCTAAATCTTCTATTACATTATACACATCACCAACGAATTCATACCGCAACCATTACAAATACTTAGTATCAGATATTTAAATTATTTCCATGCACGTTTACTTCAACTAAAACGTATACCAAATTCCTACAAACATAAAATTCACAAAATAACTATAATTTAATTAAAATATAATTAAATTCAAAAACACTACTTAAAATATAAATGAGCACATACATTAATACATACATAAATACCCATTTCGAATTCACTTTAGTTAGGGCCATGGGATCCAAAAATTCACGAACACTGTTTCACACAACACAGAATAAAGCCAAATACAAAATTTCCAGATTTTTTCTCAATTTCCCCCCTTTTCCGATTAAAGAACCGTAATTCGTCCATTAATATCACATGACATATCCCATGATCTCTCATTTCCCTCACACAAAATAATGCGTAATCGGAAATGAGTACTGCTCACATTATTACCAAAGTCCCAGGTAGTAACCTTTATCGCCTCCAAAATGTTGCCAAACTACCAGTTACCATATTGTAAAGATCAACCAAACAATCCATTATACAGTTTTTATAATATTTCAAAGATTACTCCACTTGACAATAAAAACGTATCTCTCCATTAAATCAGTAATAAATAAGTATCTCTCCATTAAATAGATAATAAAATATAACACAGATTTCAATCTGATTTCATAAATTTCATGCATTTTAAAAACTACTGCACACTCCAAATATTATATACATATATGCCAGAAATATATATTTCTATTTGTGTATGTACGAAGAAATAATGCATGAGTAAAATCACATATCTAATGCATTTTTTGAGCAGACTGATTAGTTTTAATGCACGCGTATATATAATGATAATCTTAAGTTCTTGCTACAAACTATACCACTAAAGAGAAGAGTCGTAAATATTTTATAAAAACTTCCCCAAACCCATTCACATGGCAATTACAACATATGTAAAAGTATGATAACAAAAAATAACCAGTACGGCGATAAATAGCCAATTACAATAACCCTTCATTCGTCAATAGCACTTGTGTGTCGAGAGTATTTGCCCTGAGGCCGGTAAATATCCGGGTAAGCCTCCTTCGTCGGGTCTCAGATATCAGACAGATTCCATAAAAAATAGTGTCATTGCCACAAAAATAAAAAAACTTTGAAAACATAAAATTGTTCCCACAGAATAAAAACGAAACTTTGACGATGTCATTCCATCACGTGATACAAGATGGTACTGGTGTCCTCACTTCCGGTTCCAGGCCCCTCTGGATACTGCCCACACCCCTTTTCTGTGACGTCACTTTCATCACCCGGTTACGGGGCTTACTACTTATCGCAGTGGCTAATCGCACCGACGGTGCGAATAGCTAACAGGCTATTCACACCACCTACATTCGCGCATGCCCACAATCAACCCAGGTATCAGCATTTTACGCCGATTTTAGTGAAAGCGAATGTTGTTATAAGTTCACCAGCAAGAGAATAATTTGTAAGTAATAATTATCAGTTACAAAGACGAGGTCAATCTATATACATGATAATGTTCAGGAAATGATTAGATAAAATAGGGATTTAATGATGATTCTAATTGCAAGCGAGGACGAGTAATTAGTTAAAAAATCTTTAGTGTACTGACAAAAAGGCTACAGAAATTACTTAAATTCTATTTAAATGAGGAATTTTTATGCAAACTTAGACCCTATTCTTATAGCATAGGACTGTCAGAATTTATTATTCAATAAGGAAACTTGCTGAAAATGATAATATTCTTATATATTCATCACTTTTTCAGTATCCACACAGGTTTATAGGTTCAAATGCCATATTTCAAAATCAAAGTTATTTATGAAATAAAACCTTACAAAATCTGATAAATCATTTGTGTGTGCAAATGCTTAAATCTAAATGTCTTACATTAAATTATTTCTGTCTTTTAAATTACATCCCATTATTTATTTCAATTTAATTGATTAATGTGTTTGCACTAATATTTCAAAATTCTTTGAAGCACTTTTTGTGTCCTGAAAATGTCAAGTATTTCCATACAAAAAATAACCAGGCATACAGAATAATTCATTTAATAGTTGATATAATCGCTTTTAACTTATTTCATTTCTAAATTTTCTACACAGAAATCCTCTGTCTAATTTTTAGTATCTTTTATCGGACGACATTTTTCAAAGAGGAATGAATGTCTTGACTGCGCAAAACACACCTTTAAAGCTAAATGTATTCTAAGAAGTTCAAAAAATGTAAACAAGATTTTGTCCTCCCCCCCAAATCAGACATTTAAACTGTTCAAACCGTTCAGGAAAAGGATAAACATTGCGAACATAAAAATCTGCTCTTTTTTATACAGACTTTAACCCTTAGCCTGTCGAGTGATTATCTGCGAATCTCTTTAAAACTGTTGCTAGTTTTGGACCGAACTTCCGTAAAATGTCGCGAAAATGACCCTAAACCTCTGAAAATTGTCAAGCAGTTCTTTTGTTATTTCCCATCCCTCCCAGAATTTTACTTCAATCATTCCGCTAAGTGAGATTGATTGCTATATATTGTTCAGTACCTGTGAGCTCTCAAGAGAATTGCAAAAGGCTAGACTCTCCGTGATGATCGTCTTAATGCCGCAGGGGGTACAGCTGCGAAACTTGAAAGTTTCCTTCCCTTAAACAATCTTATCTCTACATATCTTCTCTACACATAATAAAAGAAAGAGTCTGTCTGTGTGTGCGCGCCTTTCGTTCGCGCTGCGCGTAAGCTAATAGACTCACGGCTACGAAATTTGGTACATAGGTACATCTACACAAGAGCCAGTGCACTTCGAAGCGATTTTTTCGAAATTCGAATTCGAATTTTTTTTATTTCATGTTTTGTAACGAAATCGTGTCATTGTGAAACATAATGTGCTATAGGAAAGTGAGATTTTACTCTACACACTCCATTTTCACATCGTCATGAAACGTAGGCACTTAGCTATTTTACGAACTTAAAATAAATTTTACGAACTTAAAATAAATCGATTAAATACGAATTTATTTAACAAAGGGAGCTTAACACTTTTTCAATGGGATTTTTTCTAAAAAAGTTTATTTTTAAAAATGTACAGATTATTTTTCTTTGATTTTTGGACACGTTAAACTTTCATCCTTGCGAATGCTTTTACAAAAACAATTTTGGAAAAATGATAATATTTTGTATTTTTAAAAGATTTTTTTAATGAAGCTTCCGAGTACATTTCTCACATCTCACATCTTTAAAAATGTGATTTGGGCAACAATTTTCCTGTCTTATTGTTGTTGATAGATTTTTGATGAAATCGCATCATTTTGAATAGTTTCATTCTTTTAGAAATATGGGTTTGGCAACAATTTTTCATCGTATTTCTTATGTCACTGTTTTTAAGAGATTGGCATATTTCATTGTCATTTTTATATAAATATAATATATTTTATTGATTTTTTTTTTTTGGATAAAGTTGTTCTGTGGAGTAAAATTCTGCGCGGAATTTTATGTTTTTTGAGTTGCTTTCATGTCATTTTTTGCTTATTTCATTGTTTATAAGATATTGAAAAGTTTTACATGATTTTTGTTCTTCTACGGAAAGTTGGTTAATTTTTTAATTAGGATAATTAATATTTGTACTAAGGGATATAGCTTATTTCATTGTAATTTTTTCCCTTGAAAACATAAGATAAAATATCATTAATTATACTTTGCTTTTCAGAATTTTTTGTTTTTTGCATTCCTTTATTTTATTTATTGCTCATTTCACTGTTTTTAAGATATTGAAAAGTTTTGACTGATTTTTTTAGGAAACAAAGTTATTAACCTCCTTTATACTATTTGAGTTCTTAAGATTTTGCAAAGGGAATTTGGTTAATTTATTTATTAGGATAATTAATATTTGTATTAAGGGACATTGCTTATTTCATTGTAATTTTGTTATACGTAATAACTTTTTTTATGAAGTTGTTCTGCAGAGTAAAAGCCTACACAGTTTTTAAATTTAACGTTTGGAGTTCCCTTCAGCCATTTTTCCGGTACATTTAAAAGCCAGACGAAGGCTCGAGCGAAGCTGATAGTTTTCAAATAAATTGGTTTTAAAATTTACCCTGTTAAATTTTAAATTATTACGCATTTTTAACATAAGTAACCTAAATCTGTATGTCACTGATTATCACCGGAATTTCAATGCAGACTGATTAAACTGCTATCACTAAAATTATATTTTGACAAATATCTGGTGCAATTTTCATTCCTTCTGAGATATTGCTGAAACATGATTTTTCATATTATTTCCGATTTTCTGTATTTTTGTCATTAATTAAAAATCTTTAAAACCTTCTGCATTTTCCTATATTCTTCAACTGCAGGCAACTAATAATTATTTAAAATAATTTCTTTTTTCCTTAATTATTACGTAGTTTTAAGAGAGTAATAAACGAAATATTTGGGTGTTTTTAAGGGTGGTAATATTAATATTAAATTTGCATTTTACTTTTTCATATACATTCAAGATATTCAGAAAGGGAATTATAACATGAAACCGTTTTCAGTGTATCATAAATTTATGGATTCAAATTAAAAATTCTTGCTTTCCTGTCCAAGAAACACTAGTAAATTTTATCTGAAATAGGAAGGATGAGACATATTAATAACAAACAAAGCAATTAATTTGGAAGTCAAAGAACAAAAATCAGCTTATATTTTCAAATTTTCACAGGACTAGTTTCGATGGTTTTACCGAACCATCATCTTCAGCTGCAAAAGCGCAAATGAACGAGATAAGATATAATGAAAATTAGATTGTGAAAATTTGAAAATATAACGCTGATTTTTGTTGTTTGACTTCCAATTTAATGTTTGTTCGGCTTGTTATTGTATCTTAATTAAACAAAGCAATGTTGTAACTTATTAGCTTACAATATAATTTATTCAATATGGTATTTTTGTAAAGAAAGAGTGTTGCTGTACATTTGGTAAAGTATAAATAAGCATTTCATTTAATAATTATAAAAGTTATTAATTCTTTAATAATTAATCATAAGAATATGAAAAATAAAATATTTTTTCGGAGATATATTTTCCGGCGATATTTTTTTTTCTAGGGATCCCAGCATACATTTTTGAAGCATTATGCTCTAAATAAATGTCCTGTTTAAACACTGCATTGATTGTTGACAAATCTCCAACCAAAGGAAATACCTTACTAGGGAGGATATTCAAACAAAAATTTTTATTAGAATAAATATTTTCGTTATTTTAATACTGTAAGGATCTTAAGTTTTACTAACGTTTATTTTATTTTAAATCTTTACTATCACTTCTTATTTTCTACTTCCGGCCAGAATTATAAGCGTTAGGTTTTTATGCAAAGTTTGTCTGGCGAACGCCAAGTATTTAAGTTGTGGCTTTTTGCCAAGCGAGAGAGAGGAAGCAGTGAGTCGAAGCAGGCCGCTTACCTTAGAAGTTACGCAGTTGCTTGTTGCCTTCCAGGCCAGAGGTTTTAATCCTCTTGATAAATTTTAAACGTATTGTAGTGTTCACAGTTCTCTGTACTACATACGCTTCCTGTTAATATAAGGCCAATCTTCCACGTTTGTTATTCTAAAGTTAAATTAGAGTTTAGATTTATTTTTATACTTTTACGTTTTGACCCCAAGTAGCGGGTCGGTGTATTCCGACCCGCTATTTATTTACAAGTCATTGTAAATAGAGAAAAATAAAGGGTTTCGTATACCCTTCTTGTGTCTCCTGTTTACTTCCCACAGTTTTGAACATAGCTTTAGTAAGCTCTCTGTTCCGAGTCAGGTCCTTGCATGTTCCCGAAGAATGTTAGAAGGAACATTGAACCTGATAGTGGCGCCCAACGAAGAAGAATAACCATGGCCGAGTTTCAAGAAGAACCTGTGCTGCCTGCAGAAACGGCTCAGAATCCAGAAATGCCAGCTGCCGCCCTGGAAGGATTTGGTTACATCGTCCAGACCATGCGCGCTTCGATGAAACCAGAAGCAACATTTAAAGGAAACTCACCGGTGACCAGTTTTTTGGAAAAATTGGATGACCACTTCATGCTCTACCCCGTGCACGAGTTTCAAAAAGTTACCTTAGCTACCGGCGCTTTGAGGGGCCAAGCGCTTAACTGGTTCAAATGTATAGGCAGAAGTCTCTTGGGTCAAGCAGGAAGTCCCACCTATACTTACGAGAATTTCAAGACTGCCCTACTAAAAGCCTTCCCTGTTGTAAGGCATCGTGCGAAATTAGAAACGGAACTTTTCAGTATATATCAACAAAGAATCGAAAACCTCTCAAGCTTTATTTTAAGAAAAATTCACGTCTTCAAACTCTTGTATGGAATCCGTCCGGATCCTGAAATAATTCAAGTTATTTTGCCGAGGTTACTGCCCCAAGTGCAAGACTTTATTGAATTAAGAAATCCAACTACACTGGAAAAGTTATTTGAGCTAGCAATCCAGTTGGAAAGTAGAAGAACGGCGGACGTCGAAAGAAGACGCCAATATCAACAGCGAAACCAATTTGGTACGCCAAGACTACAGCAAACTCAAGCACACGGCTACGGAGGCTAAGCGAATCAGTGGGCAAGGAAACCCGAGCATTCAAAAACAGCCGGCGACCGTCGACAGTTCAATACCAACCCAGGAAAAAAGTGTCAAGACCAGGGGAAAAAGAAGGAAAGCACGGAAATGAAAAATAATTTAAACTAAAACGGATTTCTGCTGACGGGAGGGTGCGGAAATCCGAAGGCCAAGAAAACCCATCTACCTACAAGTTAAATACAATAATGGTGAAAAATTTGACTCTTCCGAAGATTGAAGTCTTGGTGAATAATATCCCGGCCACCGCACTCCTGGATACCGGCGCGCAGTGTTCCTGTGTGGCAGAAGTCTTTTTTAGAAAGTATTTTCGCAAATACCGCATATATAATGCGGATAATACGATAGTATTAGCGGCGCAAGGAGAACAATGTAAGTGCGTAGGTAAAGTACCTTTGTATATCCGTATCAAGGACGAACAAGTAAAGGTGATGTTTTTTATAGTAAAGAATTTGCAAGCACATTTGATCTTAGGAATAGACTTTCTTTCAGGCGCACAAGCTACACTGGATTTTAATGAAGCGTCCCTTAAGCTGACAATGAAACCAGTGCGTGTAGAAAAGGTTGAACCGCCATCTTGACCACCTGCCTAATGACGAGCAAGATAGAATCCGACAAGTGGTAAGTGAATTTGCTTCGTTATTTAGTGATATTCCAGGATTTACTCAGGTTACTAACCATAGTATTGACACCGGAGATGCTTTGCCAGTTCGTCAAAAACCATACCGGTATGATAAGAATAAGGAAAAAATTATAGAATGGCATATTACCGATATGCTACGTAAAAAGATCATAACGCCCATCTCAAGTAGTTATGCTAGCCCGGTGGTTTTATGTAAGAAAAATAATGATTATCCTTTAGAGCATCCGAAAAGGTGGAGATTCGCTATTGATTACCGTAAATTAAATTCCATAACGAAATATCCGGTATATCCGTTACCGATCATAGAAGAAATTTTAAGGAACATAAAATCAACCAAATTTATGACGACTTTAGACTTAACGACTGGTTATTTTCAAATAGGGGTGAGGCCTGAGGACGTGCCTAAGACTGCTTTTATAACCAAGTCTGGCACTTATGCATTTTTGCGTATGCCGTTTGGCCTTTCAGGGGCCCCGGCAACATTTCAGCGATGCATGGACATTGTGTTAAGACCTGTTCTTGGAAAGTCCACAATTATCTATTTAGACGATATCATTATTACTAGTGATAATCTCGACCAGCATATACAGGATTTAAGACAGGTGTTTTCTTTATTAAATGAGGCCGGTCTAAAAGTTAATGTCGAAAAGTGCAAATTTGCAGCCCCTGAATTAAAATATTTAGGTTACAAAATATCGCAAAAAGGGATCGAGACAGATGAATCAAAAATAATCGATGTACAAAAGTATCCGACTCCAAACACGGCAAAGAAGCTCTCTTCTTTTCTAGGACTTTGTTCATATTATAGGTCCTTTATAAAAGATTTTGCGGCTATCGCTGAGCCATTGTTAAAATTAAAAAGGAAAAAGGCAAGATTCTCGTGGACGGCCGAAGCCAATAGTGCTTTCGAAAAATTAAAACAAGCATTAACGCAAGCCCCTGTGTTAAAATTTCCTGAAAAGGATGAAAATTTAGAAATTTCAGCGGATGCTTCGGATTATGCGGTAGGAGCGGTACTTTCGCAAAATCAGCAGCCCGTGGCATTTTTTAGCCGAACTTTAAATCAAACACAAAGAAACTATTCCGCAACCGAGAGAGAGGCACTTGCAGTTCTGTTAGCAGTGCAAAAGTTCCGAGTCTATTTTGGAAAGGCGCCGATAACAGTATACTCTGATCATGCGGCGGTAACTAGAACTCAGGGAAAAATTTATCCGTCCGGATCCTGAAATAATTGAAGTGATTTTGCCGAGGTTACTGCCCCAAGTGCAAGACTTTATTGAATTAAGAAATCCGACTACACTGGAAAAGTTATTTGAGTTAGCAATCCAGTTTGAAAGTAGAAGAACGGCGGACGTCGAAAGAAGACGCCAATATCAACAGCGAAACCAATTTGGTACGCCAAGACTACAGCAAACTCAAGCATACGGCTACGGAGAAAAAGCGAATCAGTGGGCAAGGAAACCCGAGCATTCAAAAACAGCCG
Source organism: Stegodyphus dumicola (assembly GCF_044657685.1). Lineage (NCBI taxonomy): Eukaryota > Metazoa > Arthropoda > Arachnida > Araneae > Eresidae > Stegodyphus > Stegodyphus dumicola. The sequence continues at coordinate 153,215,664 of NC_140771.1, read as the reverse complement.
GCGAACGTCGACAGTTCAATAGCAACCCAGGAAAAAAGTCTCAAGGCCAGGGGAAAAAGAAGGAAAGCACGGAACGGAAAAATAATTTAAACTAAAACGGATTTCTGCTGACGAGAGGGTGCGGAAATCCGAAGGCCACGAAAACCCCTCTTCCTACAAGTTAAATACAGTAATGGTGAAAAATTTGACTCTTCCGAAGATTGAAGTGCTGGTGAATAATATCCCAGCCACCGCACTCCTAGATACAGACGCGCAGTGTTCCTGTGTGGCAGAAGATTTTTTTAGGAAGTATTTTGGTATATATCACATATATAATTCGGATAATACGAGAGTGTTAGCTGCGCAAGGAGAAAAATGTAAGTGCATAGGTAAAGTAACTTTGTATATCCGTATCAAGGACGAACAAGTAAAGGTGATGTTTTTTATAGTAAAGAATCTGCAAGCACATTTAATCTTAGGAATAGATTTTCTTTCAGACGCACAAGCAACACTGGATTTTAATGAAGCGTCCCTTAAGCTGACAATGAAACCAGTTCTTGCAGAAAAGGCTGAACCGCCGATGTTAAAACTTGACCACCTCCCTAATGACGAGCAAGGCAGAATCCGACAAGTGGTAAGTGAATTTGCTTCGTTATTTAGTGATATTCCAGGATTTACTCAGGTTACTAACCATAGTATTGACACCGGAGATGCAATGCCAGTTCGCCAAAAACCATACCGGTATGATAAGAATAAGGAAAAAATTATAGAATGGCATATCACCGATATGCTACGTAAAAAAGATCATAACGCCCATCTGAAGTAGTTATGCTAGCCCGGTGGTTTTATGTAAGAAAAATAATTACTATCCTTTGACGCATCCAAAAAGGTGGAGATACGCTATTGATTACCGTAAATTAAACTCCATAACTAAATATCCGGTATATCCGTTACCGATCATTGAAGAAATTCTAAGAAACATAAAATCAACCAAATTTATGACGACTTTAGACTTAACGACTGGTTATTTTCAAATAGGGGTTAGGCCTCAGGACGTGCCTAAGACTGCTTTTATAACCAAGTCTGGCACTTATGCATTTTTGCGTATGCCGTTTGGCCTTTCAGGGGACCCGGCAACATTTCAGCGATGCAAGGACATTGTGTTAAGACCTGTTCTTGGAAAGTCCACATTTATCTATTTAGACGATATCATTATTACTAGTGATAATTTCGACCAACATGTACAGGATTTAAGACAGGTGTTTTCTTTATTAAATGAGGCCGGTCTAAAAGTTAATGTCGAAAAGTGCAAATTTGTAGCCCCTGAATTAAAATATTTAGGTTACAAAATATCTCAGAAATAAATTGAGACAGACGAATCAAAAATAATCGCTGTACAAAAGTATCCGACTCCAAACACGGCGAAGAAGCTCTCTTCTTTTCTAGGACTTTGTTCATATTATAGGTCCTTTATTAAAGATTTTGCGGCTATCGCTGAGCCATTGTTAAAATTAAAAAGGAAAAAGGCAAGATTCTCGTGGACGGCCGAAGCCAATAGTGCTTTCGAAAAATTAAAACAAGCATTAACGCAAGCCCCTGTGTTGAAATTTCCTGAAAAGGATGATAATTTAGAAATTTCAGCGGATGCTTCGGATTATGCGGTAGGAGCGGTACTTTCGCAAAATCAGCAGCCCGTGGCATTTTTTAGCCGAACTTTAAATCAAACACAAAGAAACTATTCCGCGACCGAGAGAGAGGCACTTGCAGTTCTGTTAGCAGTGCAAAAGTTCCGAGTCTATTTTGGAAAGGCGCCGATAACAGTGTACTCTGATCATGCGGCGGTAACTAGATTGTACTCAGGGAAAAATTTATCCCCAAGGTTAATAAGATGGGCACTCAAGCTGCAAGAATATAATCTGGTAATCAAGCATACCCCCGGAAAGGAAAATATCGTAGCAGATGCCCTATCCAGAATTAAAATAGATGAAGAAGGTAATACTGTAAAGGTGGCAATGCTCACAGCATACAATAAATTCGCGAGAAACTGTAATAAAAGAACTGGGTAAGGATCCCGAGTTTGGAAGCATTTATGAGTATTTGAAGGATCCTGAAAATTTTAGCCACCAAGATATTGTGGCGATAAGAAATAGGGCGGCCGATTACGAACTAATAGATGGTCTATTATTCTATACAAAAACTACGAATTCCAACAACGAATTTCGACCTGTTATCCCAGCTAGTCTTATTAAATATCCTGCAGGAGCTCCATGACAGCCCTTTAGCTTCTCATGCTGGTATTCGAAAAACTATCCAACGCGTACGCGAGGCAGTCTATTTTCCTGAACTGCAAAAGTTAACAAGGGCGTATGTCCAGTCCTGCCCAACATGTCAAGCCGTTAATTATATTAATTTCTGCCCGGACGGGTTTCTAAATAGTATTAATTCCGAATTTCCAAATGAAATAATTGGCATCGATTTATTGGGCCCTTTCCCAAAAAGTCAGTTAAATAAAAGTCGCTATCTCCTTGTTATGGTTGATCATTTTAGTAAATGGACCGAAATTGTTCCCTTAAAACGAGCCTCCGCGAAATTAGTTACTGATTCTATTTTAAATAAATATATTTTAAAATACGGGGCGCCCCTAAAAGTTATATCGGATAATGGTCCTCAATTGGTAAGTAATATATTTGAAGACATGTGCCAAAAACTGGGCATACGTCATTTAAAAATGGTCCCGTATCGGCCGCAATCAAATATAGCGGAACGGGTCAATAGAAATATAGTGAAAATTATCCGTAGTTATGTTAAAAATTTTCATAAAAGCTGGGATAACTATGTCAATGAATTTGCTTTCGCCCTTAGGACCGCAAAACATGATACAACGGGCAAAACTCCTGCTGAGTTATTTTTAGGCAGAAAGATTATAACGCCGTTAGATAAATTATTTTATGTGCAACAAAGAGCCCAGAATTTAAAATGGGTGATATAGAAAAACTAATTAAGGAAGCAAAGAAGAATACGGAAGTAGCACAAAGAAAACAGAAGCTCTATTATGATTCGAAACGACGGGGAGTAACTTATAAAGTAGGGGATGAAGTTTTAAAAATTAAGCATTCACTTTCTTCAGCACCAGAAGATAAGACTGCCAAATTTTTTCCACGATTTGAAGGACCATATGTTATAGAAAAAATAACTCACGCTGTAGTAGTGTTAAAAGCCAGAAATGGTGAAACCTGCTCCGCAAACATTGATCAAATCAAACCCTACTTCGATCGTAATAAAATGCAAATATTTTCAGATCTTTTGCAGGATCCGGCACGGCAGACACCGCAGGCACAAGCTCCAGAGGTGGAAAAACGACAAGTACAAGGGCAAGCCATTAAGAGGCGGGAGCAAGTGAAGAGAAAATTTCCCCGCGGAAAAATTGAAGGTAGCAAGAAAAAGAAGCCTTTCCACCGTCCAGAAAAGAGAGTTCACGAACACCCCCAGAATGAAGAAGGGAGAAGGACGACGTATGTGAAGAGAACCAGGAGAAATGACGGCAACTATAACCCGGCTCTAAAACGGAAGATCTACTCATCCGACAGGACTCTCCGCAGCAAATGTCGCCGAACTGCAAAAGGGCCATCAGCGGCGGAGGAAAAGTTACAAGGAAAATTTGAACGGCCAGCAACGAGGTCCAAGCAGGAACACGACAGAAGTTTCCCGGTTCCGCCAAGACCAGCTGCCATCAAACGGCCAAGACCACAAGCAGAGGAGAAAAAGAAGGTATTCAAGGGTGACCGAACTGGTGAAAAAAGGAAGCTTCCAGAGGAAGGCACTGAAGGGCGAGCCCGTACAAGAAGGAGGATAAATCAAACAACTGTCTGCAATACCTTTAAGGACTGGGCCCAGAAAAGGATGTCCGAATATCACAAAGATAAGTAAAATTTTATGTTACTTTGCAAACTTAAGTTAATCTTTCATTCTTACTGCAAGTGGCAGATTTCAAGAAGTTATACCTCATGCAAGGTCTACTTTTATCGCCAAAAGGGCGAGAATTTAGTTGTTACCGATTTTGATATTATGTTTTTCAATTACTCGCGCGTAAAACTAAAGTTGATGTATAATAGAGTTGTGTAAAGACTTAAATTTTGTAAAAAGTTATTGTATAAAGTTTATTTAAAATATTCTAGCAAGAAAGAAGTTTTAGTCTGAAAGACTTTTTGAAATGTAGTATTTCAATGTAGAAAGAATTGGCACTTGCTTTGAAAAGAATAGAAGGTAACAATGTACTACTAATGTATGTTTTCAAATGTGTAAAGTTAACGGCATGTTGATATGTTCTTATATACAATGTGAACTATTATTTTAAATGTTAAGAAATACCGTGATATGGTAAAAGTGAATGTTAAATTTTTTTTATTCGTGTGACTGTAAAAAGACTAAAGCATGGCGAATATGTGTTAAAGGTTGAATGATGTAGTTAGGCTCTCTGACGGTACACTTTAGATTTAGCCACTTTTAAAATAGTACCTCAGGGTTTAGAGTTGAAATTAGGGTGTGTTAAGAGGTCTGGTTATGTTGAATTTTAACACGTTAGTGTTTTGATTGTAGGAGGAAGTGTGAAACACGTAGACAGAAACACATTCGTGTTTGGTGTTCTTTTACAACACATGTCAGAGAGCACGGGGAGAGATAATTAAAATACTCATGAATGAAATAAGAATGTTAAAAGAAGTATAATTATATATGTTACTTGCCATTTCATTAAACTAGTTTTCCTTCCAGATCTCTGGAAGGAACCAGATTTGAATAAGAGCTCCTGTTTGGATGCAGTACAGATGAAAAAAAGAATTGTGTATCCTGGGAGCTGCTATTGTAAAAACAAATTTCTTTCTTTTAAATTTCTAGTTTCTAGCGAAAAATATTTGTAAAAGATTGGCCTCGCGTTAGATTCTAGAGCTAAAAGTTTTCAACAAGGTCGTTTTGGACCTCAGTTTCAAACTAATTAACTCTGGCGGGAAGTATGTAAGGATCTTAAGTTTTACTAACGTTTATTTTATTTTAAATCTTTACTATCACTTCTTATTTTCTACTTCCGGCCAGAATTATAAGCGTTAATGTTATTTATGCAAAGTTTGTCTGGCGAACGCCAAGTATTTAAGTTGTGGCTTTTTGCCAAGCGAGAGAGAGGAAGCAGTGAGGCCGCTTACCTTAGAAGTTACGCAGTTGCTTGTTGTCTTCCAGGCCAGAGGTTTTAATCCTCTTGATAAATTTTAAACGTATTGTAGTGTTCACAGTTCTCTGTACTACATACGCTTCCTGTTAATATAAGGCCAATCTTCCACGTTTGTTATTCTAAAGTTAAATTAGAGTTTAGTTTTATTTTTATACTTTTACGTTTTGACCCCAAGTAGCGGGTCGGTGTATTCCGAAGTACGGAAGTCATTGTAAATAGAGAAAAATAAAGGGTTTTGTATACCCTTCTTGTGTATCCTGTTTACTTCCCACAGTTTTGAACATAGCTTTAGTAAGCTCTCTGTTCTGAGTCAGGTCCTTGCATGTTCCCGAAGAAGGTTAGAAGGAACATGATTAACATACAATGGGTGCCTTGAATTATTTTGCTTTACATGCAGTTTCCTTATATATGTAAAACAAAATAAACTTTCACCCATTCCAAGATTTCAAGAACTCACAGAGAGAGAGAGAGAGAAATATCTACAGTGTCTCACAAAAGTGATGGGAAACTTGTGCTTTACGAAAGGAAACTGTAATAAAATAAATTAAAAAAACATGTAAAAATTTTTTCTGGGTGTATTTCGTACTTAAATTTAGTAACAATTATTACATAACATACATTTTCTCAAAATATTAAAATAGTAATTTAATAAAAATACAATTGTTTAGAACGGAGCAAGAAATGGCTCACATAAGTGATGGGACACTTACTTTTCCATCAAATATTTATCCAAAAATTTTACTTCTTAAAATGTTTTAATATTTTGTTGGATTTCCTTTTACTTTTGAAACGCAATTTAATCTTCTTGGGATGGATTCGACTAATTTTTTTGTGATTTCTGGAGTGATTTTACCCCATTCTTCTTGAAGCAATGATTTTGATTGTTGTTTTGAAGAAATGGTGTGTTTGCGAATTCTTGATTCCAATTCTTACCAAATATTCTCTATGGGATTTAAGTCTGGAGATTGTGGTGGTGTTTTTATTATTTCAGGACAGTTATACAGCAGCCAGAGTCTAACGTTCAAAGCAGTGTGCTTGGGGTCATTGTCCTGGTAGAATTTAAAATCGTTACGAAGGATCAATTTTCGTGCTGAAGATTTCAAATTTTGATTTAAAATGTCAATATACTTGTACTGATCCATTTTACTGTCAATAAAAACAAAATTACCAACTCCAGCGGACGACATACACCCCCATACCATAACTCCTCCTCCACCATGTTTTACTGTTCGCACCAAGTTCTGTTTGCGAAATTCTTTCCTGGGTTTTCTCTACACCAAGATTCTACAGTCAGAACCAAATATATTAAATTTACTCTCATCAGCAAATATAACTTCATTCCAGTAATCAGAGTTCTTATTTATGTTGGATTTTGTCTGAGTTTTCTATTCTTTTCACTTACGAAGAATTTTTTCCTGGCTGCTCCAGCAGATCGAATTATTCTTCTAATAGTCTCAGGATTAACAATTACTCCATATAATGCTTGTAAATCAGCAGCAACTTTAGGAGCACTCATTCTTGGATTTTTTTAAATATTTTGAACAATAATTCGCTTTATTCCATTGGATAGCTTTGATGGTTGGCCAGGTCTTCTTTTATCCTGAATCATATGATTCTTATTATATCGTTTAATGATACTGAAAACTGCTGAATGACTCATCAATAACTGTTTCAGCAGTTTCTCTAATAGATTTTCCACGTTCAATATGCAAATTAATAACTAATTTTCGAATTTCAGGCAAAGTTTCTTTTCGTTTAGCATTTATGGCTCCACAGAGCTAAAAAACACAAAAATTCCAAAACAAACTGGAGAGAAAGACTGCAGACGATTTAATAAATTATTGCCAATTGCTTTTGAGTAAAAATAAAAACCCCCAAAAATATTTTTATTGTAGTACGTAGTAGTATCTAATGGGGTCCCATCACTTATGTGAGCCATTTTTTGCTCCATTCTAAACAATTGTATTTATATTAAATTACTATTTTAATATTTTGAGAAAATGTATGTTACGTAATAATTGTTACTAAATTTAAGTATGAAACACACCCACAAAAATTTTTACTACATGTTTTTTAAATTTATTTTATTACAGTTTATTTTTGTAAAGCACAAGTGTCCCATCACTTTTGTGAGACACTGTATAACAAATTTTATTGCTGTCTGACTTCGGGAACATCTTCCAACTCAAGCTTTCAAGCTTCAAGCTATTCAAATACGAACGCTTCTCAGAAAAGCCATTTGGACCGCATCTGCTTTGTTAAAGAAAACGTTTTGGGGGTAAAATTATCAGGTTCAATGTTCCGTCTTACTTTCTTTGGGAACATGCAAGGACCTGACTCGGAACAGAGAGTTTACTAAAGCTATGTTCAATAACTGTGGGAAGTAGACAGGATACACAAGAAAGGTATACAAAACCCTTTATTTTCGCTCTTTACAATAATTTCCGTACTTCGGAATACAAAGACCCACTACTTGTGGTCTAAACGTAAGAATATAAAAATATAACTAAACTCTAACTTAACTTTGAAATAATAAACGTGGAAGATTGGCCTTATATTAACAGGAAGCCGTATGTAGTACAGAGAACTGTTAACACTACAATACGTTTAAAAATTATCAAGAGGATTAAACCTCTGGCCTGGAAGGCAACCAGCAACTGAGTAAAACTTCTAAGGTAAGCGGCCTGCTTCGACTAACTCCTTCCCCTCTCTCGCTTGGCAAAAAGCCACAACTTAAGTACTTGGCGTTCGCCAGACAAATTTTGCATAAATAAGTTAACGCTTTTGATTCTGGCCGGAAGTAGAAAATAAGATTAACTTAAGTTTGCAAAGTAACATAAAATTTTACTTATCTTTGTGATATTCGGACATCCTTTTCTGGGCCCAGTCCTTAAAGGTATTGCAGACAGTTGTTTGATTTATCCTCCTTCTTGTACGGGCTCGCCCTTCAGTGCCTTCCTCTGGAAGCTTCCTTTTTTCACCAGTTCGGTGACCCTTGAATACCTTCTTTTTCTCCTCTGCTTGTGGTCTTGGCCGTTTGATGGCAGCTGGTCTTAGCGGAACCGGGAAACTTCTGTCGTGTTCCTGCTTGGACCTCGTTGCTGGCCGTTCAAATTTTCCTTGTAACTTTTCCTCCGCCGCTGATGGCCCTTTTGCAGTTCGGCGACATTTGCTGCGGAGAGTCCTGTCGGATGAGTAGATCTTCCGTTTTAGAGCCGGGTTATAGTTGCCGTCATTTCTCCTGGTTCTCTTCACATACGTCGTCCTTCTCCCTTCTTCATTCTGGGGGTGTTCGTGAACTCTCTTTTCTGGACGGTGGAAAGGCTTCTTTTTCTTGCTAAATTCAATTTTTCCGCGGGGAAATTTTCTTTTCACTTGCTCCCGCCTCTTAATGGCTTGCCCTTGTACTTGTCGTTTTTCCACCTCTGGAGCTTGTGCCTGCGGTGTCTGCCGTGCCGGATCCTGCAAAAGATCTGAAAATATTTGCATTTTATTACGATCGAAGTAGGGTTTGATTTGATCAATGTTTGCGGAGCAGGTTTCACCATTTCTGGCTTTTAACACTACTACAGCGTGAGTTATTTTTTCTATAACATATGGTCCTTCAAATCGTGGAAAAAATTTGGCAGTCTTATCTTCTGGTGCTGAAGAAAGTGAATGCTTAATTTTTAAAACTTCATCCCCTACTTTATAAGTTACTCCCCGTCGTTTCGAATCATAATAGAGCTTCTGTTTTCTTTGTGCTACTTCCGTATTCTTCTTTGCTTCCTTAATTAGTTTTTCTATATCACCCATTTTAAATTCTGGGCTCTTTGTTGCACATAAAATAATTTATCTAACGGCGTTATAATCTTTCTGCCTAAAAATAACTCAGCAGGAGTTTTGCCCGTTGTATCATGTTTTGCGGTCCTAAGGGCGAAAGCAAATTCATTGACATAGTTATCCCAGCTTTTATGAAAATTTTTAACATAACTACGGATAATTTTCACTATATTTCTATTGACCCGTTCCGCTATATTTGATTGCGGCCGATACGGGACCATTTTTAAATGACGTATGCCCAGTTTTTGGCACATGTCTTCAAATATATTACTTACAAATTGAGGACCATTATCCGATATAACTTTTAGGGGCGCCCCGTATTTTAAAATATATTTATTTAAAATAGAATCAGTAACTAATTTCGCGGAGGCTCGTTTTAAGGAAACAATTTCGGTCCATTTACTAAAATGATCAACCATAACAAGGAGATAGCGACTTTTATTTAACTGACTTTTTGGGAAAGGGCCCAATAAATCGATGCCAATTATTTCATTTGGAAATTCGGAATTAATACTCTTTAGAAACTCGGCCGGGCAGAAATCAATATAATTAACTGTTTGACATGTTGGGCAGGACTGGACATACGCCCTTGTTAACTTTTGCAGTTCAGGAAAATAGACTGCCTCGCGTACGCGTTGGATACCAGCATGAGAAGCTAAAGGGCTGTCATGGAGCTCCTGCAGGATATTTAATCTAAGACTAGCTGGGATAACAGGTCGAAATTCGTTGTTGGAATTCGTAGTTTTTGTATAAAATAATAGACCATCTATTAGTTCGTAATGGGCCGCCCTATTTCTTATCGCCACAATATCTTGGTGGCTAAAATTTTCAGGATCCTTTAAATACTCATAAATGCTTCCAAACTCAGGATCCTTACTCAGTTCGGTTATTACAGTTTCTCGGGAATTTATTGTACATGCTGTGAGCATTGCCACCTTTACAGTATTACCTTCTTCATCTATTTTAATTCTGGATAGGGCATCTGCTACGATATTTTCCTTTCCGGGGATATGCTTGATTACCAGATTATATTCTTGCAGCTTGAGTGCCCATCTTATTAACCTTGGGGATAAATTTTTCCCTGAGTACAATCTAGTTACCGCCGCATGATCAGAGTACACTGTTATCGGCGCCTTTCCAAAATAGACTCGGAACTTTTGCACTGCTAACAGAACTGCAAGTGCCTCTCTCTCGGTCGCGGAATAGTTTCTTTGTGTTTGATTTAAAGTTCGGCTAAAAAATGCCACGGGCTGCTGATTTTGCGAAAGTACCGCTCCCACCGCATAATCCGAAGCATCCGCTGAAATTTCTAAATTCTCATCCTTTTCAGGAAATTGGCTTCGGCCGTCCACGAGAATCTTGCCGTTTTCCTTTTTAATTTTAACAATGGTTCAGCAATAGCTGCAAAATCTTTTATAAAAGACCTATAATATGAACAAAGTCCTAGAAAAGAAGAGAGCTTCTTCGCCGTGTTTGGAGTCGGATACTTTTGTACAGCGATTATTTTTGATTCGTCTGTCTCGATTCCTTTCTGAGATATTTTGTAACCTAAATATTTTAATTCTGGGGCTGCAAATTTGCACTTTTCGACATTAACTTTTAGACCGGCCTCATTTAATAAAGAAAACACCTGTCTTAAATCCTGTACATGTTGGTCGAGATTATCACTAGTAATAATGATATTGTCTAAATAGATAAATGTGGACTTTCCAAGAACAGGTCTTAACACAATGTCCATACATCGCTGAAATATTGCCGGCGCCCCTGAAAGGCCAAACGGCATACGCAAAAATGCATAAGTGCCAGACTTGGTTATAAAAGCAGTCTTAGGCACGTCCTCAGGCCTAACCCCTATTTGAAAATAACCAGTCATTAAGTCTAAAGTCGTCATATATTTGGTGGATGTTATGTTCCTTCTAATTTCTTCAATAATAGGTAACGGATATACCGGATATTTAGTTATGGAGTTTAATTTACGGTAGTCAATTGCGAATCTCCACCTTTTTGGATGTGTCAATGGATAGTCATTATTTTTCTTACATAAAACCACCGGGCTAGCATAACTACTTGAGATGGGCCTTATGATCCTTTTACGTAGCATATCGGTGATATGCCATTCTATAAATTTTTCCTTATTCTTATCATACCGGTATGCTTTCTGGCGAACTGGCATTGAATCTCCGGTGTCAATACTATGGTTAGTAACCTGAGTAAATCCTGAAATATCACTAAATAACGAAGAAAATTCACTTACCACTTGTCGGATTCTTCGTTGCTCTTCATTAGGCAGGTGGTCAAGGTTTAACATCGGCGGCTCAGCCTTTTCTCCACGAACTGGTTTCATCGTCAGCTTAAGGGACGCTTCATTAAAATCCAGCGTTGCTTGTGACTCTGAAAGAAAGTCTATTCCTAAGATAAAATGTGCTTGCAGATTCTTTACTATGAAAAACATAACCTTTACTTGTTCGTCCTTAATACGCACATACAGCGGTAATTTACCTATACACTTACATCTTTCCCCTTGCGCAGCTAACACTGTCGTATTATCCGAATTATATATGCGGTATTTCCGAAAATACTTCCTAAAAAATCTTCTGCCACACAGGAACACTGCGCGCCTGTATCCAGGAGTGCGGTGGCTGGGATATTATTCACCAACACTTCAATCTTCGGAAGAGTCAAATTTTTCACCATTACTGTATTTAACTTGAAGGAAGAGGGGTTTTCGTGGCCTTCGGATTTCCGCACCCTCCCGTCAGCAGAAATCCGTTTTAGTTTAAATTATTTTTCATTTCCGTGCTTTCCTTCTTTTTCCCCTGTCCTTGAGACTTTTTTCCTGGGTTGCTATTGAACTGTCGACGTTCGCCGGCTGTTTTTGAATGCTCGGGTTTCCTTGCCCACTGATTCGCTTTGCTTCCGTAGCCGTGTGCTTGAGTTTGCTGTAGTCTTGGCGCACCAAATTGGTTTCGCTGTTGATATTGGCGTTTTCTTTCAATGTCCGCCGTTCTTCTACTTTCAAACTGGATTGCTAGCTCAAATAACTTTTCCAGTGTAGTCGGATTTCTTAATTCAATAAAGTCTTGCACTTGGGGCAGTAACCTCGGCAAAATCACTTGAATTATCTCAGGATCCGGACGGTTTCCATACAAGAGTTTGAAGACGTGAATTTTTCATAAAATAAAGCTTGAGAGATTTTCGATTCTTTGCTGATATATACTGAAAAGTTCCGTTTCTAATTTCGCACGATCCCTTACAACAGGGAAGGCTTTTACTAGGGCAGTCTTGAAATTTTCGTAAGTATAGGTGGGACTTCCTGCTTGACCCAAGAGACTTCTGCCTATACATTTGAACCAGTTAAGCGCTTGGTCCCTCAAAGCGCTGGTAGCTAAGGTAACTTTTTGAAACTCGTGCACGGGGTAGAGCATGAAGTAGTCATCCAATTTTTCCAAAAAACTGGTTACCGGTGAGTTTCCATTAAATGTTGCTTCTGGTTTCATCGAAGCGCGCATGGTCTGGACGATGTAACCAAATCCTTCCAGGGCGGCAGCTGGCATTTCTGGATTCTGAGCCGCTTCTGTAGGCAGCACAGGTTCTTCTTGAAACTCGTCCATGGTTATTCTTCTTCGTTGGGCGCCACTATCAGGTTCAATGTTCCGTCTTACTTTCTTTGGGAATATGCAAGGACCTGACTCGGAACAGAGAGCTTACTAAAGCTATGTTTAATAACTGTGGGAAGTAGACAGGATACACAAAACCCTTTATTTTTCTCTCTTTACAATAATTTCCGTACTTCGGAATACAAAGACCCACTACTTGTGGTCTAAACGTAAGAATATAAAAATATAACTAAACTCTACCTTAACTTTGAAATAATAAACGTGGAAGATTGGCCTTATATTAACAGGAAGCCGTATGTAGTACAGAGAACTGTTAACACTACAATACGTTTAAAAATTATCAAGAGGATTAAACCTCTGGCCTGGAAGGCAACCAGCAACTGAGTAAAACTTCTAAGGTAAGCGGCCTGCTTCGACTAACTCCTTCCCCTCTCTCGCTTGGCAAAAAGCCACAACTTAAGTACTTGGCGTTCGCCAGACAAATTTTGCATAAATAAGTTAACGCTTTTAATTCTCGCCGGAAGTAGAAAATAAGAAGTGATAGTAAAGATTTAAAGTAAAATAAACGTTAGTAAAACTTAAGATCCTTACAAAATCATCCACTTCATCGGGTTTTTCAACCAAAGCAGTCAGTGGTCCTGTTACTACCTGCTGACCTAGAGAAATTTGTCAGAAACTTTTGTTCGAAAAAAACGAACTTCGTATTTTTAAGAATTTCCATTCTGACAACAAGATTTTGTTATTTTTCATATATAGATGAAATGAAACTAATTTGTTTTTAATAAAGAAGAAAAAATTAATAAGCTTACTTAAATTTTTTACACAGCACGGAGTAAGGAGACGAAATTTAATTTTCTTTATAAACATTTTTCTCAGACAATTCTTTAATGATTTCAAATTACGAGAATAGCGCGTTAGTGCATGCATTTTCAAATCAGATTTATTTAATTAATATATATGGATATGCCGAACAAGCACACTTTCGCACACTTACACTGTATATTAGTACATACGTAAAAATGAAATAAAATTTGAAAACAAGCAATTTAAAAACTACTGTATTGAAAAATTATTGAAAATTTGTTTTTACCTCATTTTTTTTTCGTTGTATACATTTACTTCAGTTTTTTTATATGCATTTACTTAATTTATTTTCTTATATGCATTTACTTAATTTTATTTTGTTATATGCATCTGTTAGTGTTTTTGAAAAAGATTTAGATTTTTTGAGTATGGCAAAGGAAACGAGATCTATCAGCCGAAGGCAATGAATGTCTCCATGGACGACTTTCTAAGCAAAACGTACTCATGTTCATGTTACACATAGGGAAAATCACAAAATTCAACCAGTTCGTTTGTTTGGGTTCGAATACGAGTCGAAATAGCAATAATCAGATATCTTAGCCAGGAGGCCATTGATTGGGTTTGACAGATTTGAAAACCTAATAAATAGTATTTAATAAATATAATATTATTAAACGAATCGAAATTATATAAACCAAATAAAATTCTTATATCGAACACAACTAAAACTCGATATAACTTACACTGATAAACTGATGTGTAATAACACTGATAAATTAAAATACTAAACGGAATATACATTAATTCTACATAGATAATTTTTTGTAATTTATTTCGCTGGGAATGTCTGGCCGCAAAATCCTGATTATATATACCCTTATTTTAAGGTTATCACATATCTGATGGTTTGAATTTTACCTCAAAACACAAAGAATCCACAAAATTCAGTAAAATTAATAACTTTATTTCCATGTTGAAAATTCTCTGAATCTTTTCAAATATAAAAGCACACGCGCCAAGCAGTTTGCTTTAAATAAATATATGCAGCAACGAGAAAATGCGCTTTTGACAGCAACTCGTTTCGAAAATCGAAAATTTTTCTAAATGTAAGAGATTTGTCGCTTAAATTAATTTTTCATTAAACAAAAAAACAAAATAGAATCGCATATTATTAAAAGAATTTTATTGATAATTTAGATTCTGAAAACAAGAACATTGTTGTTATAAAATACAAAGAAAAAATAAACAACATATTTCATTCAACGGGGGCCAATTTTGGCGCATGAACTTTTCAACATAAAAATATTTGAAGCATGTTATGGATAAAGGTTTATTTGATTATGGCAAACTACTCGATGGTTATTTGCCTAAGGTGAAGGATGCCTTCGTTCGAGGACTGTCTAACGGAAATTAGCTTGCATACATGTTACACATATGGAAAACTAAGAATATCATCCTGGCAACCAGCTCGTTTCCCGGGATACGAACCCCGGACAGAACCACCAGTTGTTCCGTTAGACTCCGCTCAGTCCCTGGTGGGCTGTCCGATAACGGAAAAGTTCAAAATTTCATATTAGAGGAAAAGTAGTAGCATAGTATAGTTCAGTAAGTTATTGCCATTTCAGTAATGTGAAGAGATTTCAAGAATGTTTAATTATTTTATTTAGCTTATGACAAACTAAATAAAATAATTAAACATTCTTGGAATCGCTTCTCTTAACATACTGGTAGTTTGACCTGCATTCAAACCCCCGTGAACAAGCTGATTGCATGGGCGTTTTTATGGTTTTAACTTTTTGCAGTGTCAGATTGTTTCCCTTAGAAAATCTGTCACGAAAGCATACCTCCCCTTAGACAGATCGCCTTCACGTGATTAATAATCTAACAAGCCAAACCAAACACAACCCGAGCGAGGACTCGTAGTCAAGGTACGTCATCATGAAAAGCTAAATAAATTGTCTCATATTCACATTAAACATGCGCAACAAACATTCACTAAAACTGGTATGCAGGCAATCCATTCATCAGGATTTGAACCCGCTTCAAGCTATTAGTATTCAACGATTTTACCGCTACTTCGTTGGCGGCCTTTCGTAGTATCTATAACAAAAGTAATCGCAAAGACACAATCATTGCGTATTGACGGATGAACTAAGTTCGGAATTTAAAGAATAACTTTCATTCGTGCTATTGCTGTTAGCATTGACATTTGGACAGATGTTAATTTATTTTAAATTATTTTAATGTAATTAATTTATATCTTTAAATAATTGATCTTCTGACTATAATTTTTTGTGCGCAGTATATCTAACCCTTCCGTACACTAACTGTTTTAATTAATATACACTCCATTAATTTTAAGAGATTTTATATCGATAGATTTCTTTCCAAAAATGTTTCAAGGATTACATATTTTTTTCTTTTGATTTCAAAACATTTTGTATTTAAAATCTTAATAATAAAATTTTTAAAAGAAATATTTCTAGAAATTCCTTCGGCGTATTCATTTATTCCATTTAGTTGAAGTTTCGAGTAGAATATCTTCCTTTCAACATTCATATAATTTTTATACGTCAGTTCGCCATTTCTACGGAGCATAGAGCCACACATACGAGTACAAAACTCAGGCATGCTGAAAGCACAGTTTTAACATTTAAGAATGTAAAAAGAAGAATATAACATTATAATAACGCGCATTTGAAATACGAAGGCAAACAAGAAAGCTGGTTGCAACATTTTATATTGTTTCCTGACGAATCAGAAATTGTAATCATTTTTCAATACAAAAATAAAATATTTGATTCTATAACATATAGGCATAAAGGCGTCCTCCGTTTCAATTCTTATTTTTTCTTGTTTCTACTAAAATTCGGCAATGTACTATAACAACGTCGGATCCTGTTTGACTTTCATTTGTATAAAGTACCACAAGGCAAACAGTTGTAAAACGATTAATCTTCTTTCGCAAACTTTTAGTCGGCATACAGATAATACATACCTGCTGATGTTAAATATTTGCATAGGCGCCTGTAGTAACGGCAACCGCCGGCAATAAAAGGAGGTGCTTTCCTTAGTGGCACCGCAGTTCCTTTTAGTTCGAGCCAGAATAGACCTGCCCGGGGAGAAGCCAGGGGATGAGAGATTCCGGTTCCCGCCCTGTTCCCGTCTTGTTGCGGATCCAGTCCTGTTCCGGTTCCCGTCTTGTTCCAGTCCAGTTCCGGTCCTGATCCAGTCCTATTCCAGTTCCAGCGTGGCCGTTTAAGTCCAAAACACGTAGGAGCGGATGTCTGAATCCAGCGATTGGAGATATACGCCGAAAGGGCTACATGGATTCTGTCTTTTAAAGGAAAGTGTTCTTCACCGTGCCGGCATAGCTGTTACTGTAAAGCACTTTGAAGTTTTTCCACCCAAGATGTTAAGTTTTCGTTTATGATGTTAAGTTTTCATCAGTGTTGAAGTTCCAGTTAAATAAACCTTTAAGTTTTAGACAAGGTTTTTGTGTTCTTCAGAAAATTTTATATTCGAAGTCAGATATAGCACATAGGATTATTATCGGAAGAATCAACACCTGCTGTCCTACAAAGATACTTCACTCTAAGGACTTTTTCCTAAAGTGCTCTTTTGAAAGAGACTTCACACCCTATTAAGAGCTTTGTGTCAACTGACAGCCGCCTGCAGAAAGGTAGGGGAAGGAAGACCAGATCGCGTCGTTTAAACACGTCTTAAGCAATCTTCGCGAAATTCGGGCTTCGTGTATACACGTCTTAAGCATTTTTCGTGCGATTTGAAATTCGTGTAAAGACGTCTTAAGCATTTTTAAAGAAATTCCAAAAACGTTTAAACACGTCTTAAGCAGTTAAAGGGTTAATAAAAGAAAATGTGTTCCTTATTTTTATAACAAAAAGAACCCATTTTCCTTTCTAAACTTTTGAAATTCGCCAACGCTTAAAAAATGATAAACTACGCCAAGGTAGAAACCCGCCTTTTTTTTAAAAAATGATTCACTACAGCAGTTCGCGTACGTAGAATCCGTTCCTTTCGATGGGGTTCAATTGATGAAACTGACAGCTCAATGCGCATGCGTGGTTAATGTTGGTGCGAATAGCTTAAGCGGATAATCGCACCGGTGGTGCGAATAGCATCGGCCTACTACTTATATGGTGTATAAAAGACTAAATTCTCTGTGTGCCAGATTTTTCATGTGTGCCAGTTCTCTGTGTGCCAGATATTCGTTAAATATTGTAAAATACTGTTTAGAATTTCAGAGTTTCTGGAAGTTTAATAATATGGAAATAGAACTCGATTGTAGCTTCTTCCATTTGCAGGTCTTCTACTGCAGTATGTTTTAGTCCAGTTAATGGCTATGTTTTAAACATGGGACATCAAGAACTTTTAAAATACTTAATGAAATTTTGGTGGCATCTTGTGAGAACACATGCAATATATAATTTCTTTGTTAGTTTATAAATGAAAATTGTCCCAAGATAAATGGAGCACTCAATCCAGGAAAGGATTATTTTATAGATTTTTAAGTGCTATCAAATTTCTTTTTTCTTGTGAAGAGTTCAACAGCAATTTTTTTACATTAAATATAATTTTTTATTTGTTGTGTAGCTTCTAACATATAAATTTGTATTTGCAACAGTTTATATAAATAGACTAAGTGATGCTTTTTATGCGAGAAAAATCACATTTTTTCATCTGCAGAAAGGGCTATATAAATATATTATCACAGTAATAAGATTGCGAAGACAAACTATTTGGTGCAACTTTTTTTGATTTGGCATAATATAAAACAACTACACTAAAACTGTTGATGATTACTTCGATACTGATGGCCGATTGGTTGGAAAACAAACTGTCTGTAACTTCTTGTGGAAAGGAGAAAAATTTTATGGCAGTGCTAAAACCCATAGAAAATTTGATTAAAAATGTTAATTATCCCAAATAAACTTGTATGTAACCTTTAGATGTCCGAAATATTATTCACCCAAACTATAATTAAAGAGCCTGAAAACTACTTAAGGGGAATGTCTGCTTGTTAGGATAGCATGGCATTACAAACAAGCAGACATTCCCCTTAAGTCCTATCTTAAGACTGAATTATATTTTTGATATATTTTGTAAAGCCTAAGCATTTAACAAAACTCTTGATACCTTGACTATATCAAAGAAGAGTGCATATATAATTGATTAATAGGCAAATTGAGAATTTGGGTCTGAACCTATATTGGTGTGAGGTTATATTTTAGTTTTTTCAGAATAGCTTTAACAATCTTTCTCAGCAACGATAATAGACTAAAAAGGACTGCACATTTATGACATCAAAGCTTGTGAATTATGTCATAAAATAAACATTTTCATTCACTAAGCATGTATTTTGTATAAGATTACCATTATGAAAGTGAAAATATGATAAACAATGTTTGATGCATCTTTATAAATTTTGCCCATTGCTTGGTATGATAATGTCAATATTTCAAAACTATGAGCTTCTGATACTCAGAGTTGGCAATTTTATTACCTAGATAAAATTCCATTACTAAAAATTGAACTAAACCGTGTTCCATCTATTTGGATTTATTAGTAAACTTGTATGTGTAGTTAAACTTCCAACATAAAAACTGAAACTTTCAAGGGAATTAATGCACGTAGTGCAACACCAGAGTACCTGATCCATCAAAAAAGTATTTTTTCTGAATGTATATCCTAGAAACAGATCTATAAGTAACTAAATGACTAGTGTAAAAAATTCCAAGAAAATATGTAAATAAGTAAAATACCCTGAGCCAAAGTATCCGCCAAACATATGGTACCCCAAACATAAGCATATGGTTGAGCTGGTAGCCAACATTTAAAAAAGAGATTCTCATAAATACTAGTTATTTACAAAGATTGCCTCTGTGGTATCCATGAGAAGATTTTCTGCATATTACAATAGTTTCCAAATATATTCCTCTATATACAAAAATGAAAACTATACACCACTTTATACAAAAATTTTTTTATTCAAGATCACAAATCAATCTATTTATATCAGCTATATAAAATGTTTTATTTAAAATATAGCAATTAAATTTATGAATTATAGTAAATTACATAAAGATAAAGTAAATTTTAACTGAAAAACACATATGGCAAGTGGTCATCCCACAGAATTACATGATTTAAAGCGCAGGAAAGAATGCAAATTTAAAAGTTCTAGTTGGATGCGTTGCCAAATACATTTTGCGGATAATATGGGTTGCCTATTTTTTTAATATAGCAGTGTCTGGTGAATTCTTTTTATGGTTGGGTAGATAATCCGATATTTCTTTAGTTTGTCAATGATTAAAATGCTGATGTTAGGCAAAACTGTTTTTCCTTTATTTTTACATATAAAAAAACTACCACCAAAAGTATTTAATAATCATAAATTACATTAAAATTACAGAAGAGTAGTAAATGATTTGTAAATTTCTGGGACAGTTTACAATGCATTTAACCATATAATATTTTTTTATTATTATTTTTTTTATTATTTTGTATATCTTAGATATTTTACAATAAAATTAACTGAGAATTATCTTGTAGAGTCCAGGTGGGTTAAGTTCTGTCTGTATACTGGAGTAGCAGGAAACTACACAGGAGAAGGATTCATGTACCTTTTATTAACTCTTTAAAATTTACAATGCGTCAACTCGAAACTAACAAACTTCGCCTTTACCTGGGCGGTAACTGTCAGTCAGAAAATTGAAACTAAAAGTTGAAATATTAACAAGTGATAAAACAAACCTACAGGGTTCAGCGAGATCCGTAATTTCTACCTCCTTTTAAACTAGTGGCAGCAAAGCAATGCAATATAAGGCACTTGAACCAGCAATAAGCAAACGTACCTACGGCTGAGACAGCAGCTAGAGCGTACTTCATCCAAAATAGAAAATTTGCATTCGTTCACATGCGCTACAACATTTAATCACATCTGGTACTGATAATTAAGGGAATGAAGGCTTATAGGAAAGTTTCAAATAAAACTTTAAATTATTAGTTAAAATAAATATAAATCCCTACAATCTAACGTACAGACAGGAAAGGTATCACTAAATTCAGTACATGAACATAGTGTAGATAAATAATACATTGTTATAGGATAAACATCTGAATAAACTACACATCATCTTAGTAAGTTATGGTGGGATGGTATGCTTTATTAAAAGAAAATACAAATAATGAAACACTTACATAACACATGCAAATCTGTGGGAGCATTGCATAATGCACTAGAAGGAAAACAAAAACCTGACGAAATGAAGAACAAATTGTTACACAAAACAGGTCAAATGTTGCATCTAATATTTTTGGTGGCAGTTTTCGATATGTAAGAATAAAGGAAAAGCAGTTTTTCCTAACATCAGCATTTTAATCATTGACATATTGATAAACTATTAATAAAAAAAGAAATTCGTACTAAGAAATATCTGATTATCTACCCAACCATAAAAAGAATTCACCCTGTTTCACAGGGGAAAGGTGCATACACCTGGGTACCTGGGCCGAACGTCTTACCTTTATCGAACAAAATAAAAAAATTACTAATTATGTGAGCATTAACACAAAGAAAATTTCTAAATTAAAAGAAAAAGAAATTGAGCTACAGTGGCTCCCAAAAGTGTTCGTACACTTATGATTTTCATTAAAATAGGGCTCTATCCATTAATTAAAAGCAAACTTTCTGAATGAGATTTTAATAATAAGATCTATAATCTATTCGTAACAAAATTACATGAAATATTTTTTAAATATAGCGAAGCTTTATTTTAAAGAAATTAATGATCAAAAAATGATAAACATTTTATCTCACAAAAGTCTTCGTACACTGAAATAGTTTTGGATAAAATCAAAATTAGAATTATCGTTTGCGGCTTTTTTTAATTTTTGCATTGTGGTGGCATTTAAAAAATCGTTTGCTTTAATTTTTATTGTTTACTTTATAATTTTCTGTTTATTATTGAAAAATAAGTCGCAGTCGTAAAGAAATTACAAACAGCATTCGAAAATTGACAATTTTTCACCATAGTAGTGGTAAATCAATATAAAATATCGCTAAATTAGTTAATTTAGCCCATTCTACAGTGCAGTATGTGATAAAACTCTTTAAAGAAGAATATCGGATTGAAAACAAGGTAAGAAAAGGTCGACCGAGAAAGTTAACTAAACGTCGTGAGAGATTTATTCTTAGAAAATTTGTGGAAAACCCACGTTTGAGTGCTGCAAAAGTTTCTGCAGAATTTAATGCAAAGTTTTCTACTTCAATTTCACCTTAAACTATTCGACGAGTTTTCAGAGAAGCTGGATTACATGGGCTTTCTACCCGTAAAAAAAAGTTTGTTAGTGAGAAAAACAGGAAGCTTAGGCTTTCATTCGCAAAGTCAATGATAAATACACCCGAAACGTACTGGAATAATGTCCTATTTGCTGACGAAAGCAAATTTAACATTTTTGGTTCCTATGGTCGGATAACTGTATGGAGAAGAAAAATTGAGGAACTTCATTCTAAGAACTTAGTTGGAACAGTTACGCATGGCGGTGGAGGTGTTCTTGTGGGGGGGAGGGTATGACAGCATCAGGACTAATGTAATTTGGTATTTATTGATGGCATAATGAATCATTCTCTTTATTTAAATATTTTAAGGGACAATTTAAAATTATCAGCCCAAAATTTGGGTATTGGAAACAACTTTATTCTTAATCATGATAACGATCCTAAGTATACGGCTCTCAACGTTCGCCTGTAGTGTGTCTATAATTGTCCACAGGTTTTGAAAACACCATCTCAGTCGCCAGATTTAAACCCCTTAGAACACATCTGGAAAGAGCTGGAGGTTAAGGTACGAAAACTCCACATCAAAACCAAAAGCGAACTCAAAACAGCCAGCTAAAAGATATCCTACTAATATTAATTTAACGAAAAATGAAAATATTCACGAATTTGTCAAGATTTATGTCAAGTTTCTCTATATTTAAAAAATATTTCATGTAATTTTGTTACGAATAGATTATAGATCTTATTATTAAAATTTCATTCAGAAAGTTTATTTTTAATTAATGGATAGAGCCCTATTTCAATGAAAATCATAAGTGTACGAACAATTTTGGGAGCCACTGTATATGAAGCTCAATAAGTAACAAGTTACAAAATAAATTTTGTCACAAATAACTTTAAGGTAATTCGTTAAATTATAATAAAAAGGTAATAAAGTTAAGCATGATATTAACATTAAATTGTTAACATGATATAAGAATTTAAAAGGTGTAGTGAAACAGAATCGGCTAATGGGGGAGGCATCTGGTGCAAGCTTTTCGAGCCGTTGACAAATATCCTGAAAGGAAGATATACAGCAATCGGAAGATTAAACAAGAAGTAGGTGTAACTCCTTCAGCGAAAAATTTAAAAGGGAAAAAGAATAAAAAGGCAGGTAAAAATAATGGATAAGTTTGAGCAATTTGAAGTATTAAATTGACACTGGTTCTGTCAAACAAAATACAAAATATGATAACAAGATACAAAATATGTGCATATATGAGAGGAGATACGTATATAATACAATAAGCATATTTACAATATATAATACAAATGCTGAATAATAATGCAGGTAACAGTAAGAAAACATCAATCAATATTTATATTAAGTATGGCCATAGGGCATTTGCAGTTAGCGGGATCATTAATGTCGTAATTACTTATTTTAATGGCAGGGTTTTGAATATTTTTTTGGCTTTCAAAAAAAAATCCTTGCTAATTTACAATATATAGTATTAAGCTGGTCCATTTTGAACTCAAAATGGATACTGTTATTACAAATGTACCAGGGTGAGTTTGAAATTTGACGTAATATACAATTTTGGGCTGATTGAAGCCTCTCACTATCCGATTTGCAAAAGAATCCACCAGCCACTGTGCTATATTGCCAAAATAGGCAACCCAAAATATCCGCAAAATGTATTTGGCAACGTATGCAGAAATTTTAAATTTGAATTCTATCCTGTGCTTTAAATCATGTAATTCTGTGGGAAGACCACCTTCCATATGTCTTTTTCAGTTAAAATTTATTTTATCTTTATGTAATTTACTATAATTCATAAATTTAATTGCTATATTTTAAATAAAACACTTTATACAGCTGATATAAATAGATTGATTTATGATCTTAAATAAAATTTTTTTTGCATAAAGTGGTAGATAGTTTTCATTTTTGTATATAGAGGAATATATGTGTAAAATATAGCAATATGCAGAAAATCTTCTCATGGATACCACAGAGGCAATCTTTGTAAATAAGTAGTACTTATGAGAATCTCTTTTTAAAATGTGGACTACCAGCTCAACCATATGCTTATTTTTGGGGTGCATGTTTGGCGGATACTTTGGCTCAGGGTGTTTTACTTATTTACATTTTTTCTTGGAATTTTTTACAGTAGTCACATAGTCACTTACAGATCTATTTGTAGGATATACATTCAGAAAAAATACTTTTTTGATGGATCAGGTACTCTGGTGTTGCACTACCTGCATTAATTCCCTTGAAAGTTTCAGTTTTCATGTTGGAAGGTTAACTACACATAAAGTTTACTAACAGATACAAATAGATGGAAGACAGTTTAGCTCAATTTTTAGCAGTGGAATTTTATCTAGGTAATAAAATCGCGAACTCTGAGCATATAGCATAATTCACAAGCTTTCTTTTTACGTAATTAATAAACGGGTCAACAGTTGATTTTGTGTGTCAGGAAAATTTGTCCCTGAGAAAGAACTTTCAATTGCTTCCAAGGGTATCGGCTGAATTTCCGATGCGAAATTACTTGTCCTTGTAAAGGTCGTTTTATTATTTCAGAAGATACGTAAATACATTTTTCGTACAGCGACTTCACAACTCTATGGTCTAAAATTCCTTATACTCCAAATCCCTTTTCCCTTTCTCATATCCCAGAGAAGGAAAAAAGCCGGTTATGAGCAAAAGTGAGGTTTGGGGTCTAGACGCTTGTCATATCATCACGATAGTTCGTCCATCTTTGCGCATGCGCCAGCCTCATAATTTCGCCAAGACCTCGTAAATCGTCAAATTTAGTCGCGAGTTGCGTTTCCTAAGGAGGAAGTAAAAATACGCTTCCGGTGCCGACATATTCTGCCGCCGCTTCTGGGTTTATGGTGAATAACATATCATTTATTCTTAATTAAAATAGTACTAAATGTAATCTTTTGGCCTATGAGTTTCATTAACAAAAATCTATTTTTAGCATATGAAAAGAAATTTTTGTTAAAATTTTCATCGTCAACATTTCTTAGAGCATTGAAAAATCTATAATCATCGCCAAGCGTAATGTTAGAATAAAAGGTTGCCATACTCTCGTTATTCAATTCCTAATATAAAAAAAAAGTTTAGACATCGCTTCATGAGTTATTACTGAAGCTGTCATGTATTGATAAACATGCGGTGATGAAAGCAAAATGTAATAAATAATGACTCAATGTTTCGGTTTGAGATGTATGCTAAGCAGACACTCGGCTACGGAGCCAAATTATTTTAATCTCACAAATTTATGCTTACATGATTGTTTTTCTTTAACAAGGTATTTTATTTAATCCGTTAGAGAAATTAAGAATCGGTATTTTTGAGTGAAAATCTCCACGTTTTATTATGAAAGGAAAAATCAAATGACCATGCGTAAAGCATTTAAAAAAAAAGTTTGTGGCTTTGAGGTCCGGATTTTAAATCATTCCGGATAACGGACGTCCGGATTTCGGACTTTGTACTGTAGTTGGCAATGACAAACTTAAGATTAACAGTTGTCTTTTCTGACTAGAAAGATAAGTTCAAAGCTTTTTTTTTTTTTTAATTACAGCATGAGATGTTACTGAATTTAAATGTAAGCGAAAGATCATAGCAATTAGATGATAAAAAAAATTTGTTTGCTTAAAAAGCTTTTCAAATATATGAATACACTGAAATTTCACAGTAATAAAAGAAATATTTTCTTTCAACATAGCTGCCCCATTCTAAAAAAAATTCTCAATTATAAAAATTTTATCCTGCAATGGACATATACACTAAAAATTGGCATGCAGCAAGGTCCTTGAAACTATTTCAGTTGCATTTATGATAAACTACTTTAAAATCTCTATTAAAAACAAAAAAAGACGTTTTGTAAAAGCAGCTGTCCATGACTTTCTGTACTCAAGCACAGTATTTCATATCAGTGGTCTTAAACTTCAGGTGGGTTGAATGCTCCATCTAAAAAGCACTTGGGAGGTCAGCACATCTTTCTAGCAAAACTTTAAAAAAATACAATTTTATGTACTGAATATTTATGAAAACATGCACAAACAACAACAACAATAATAATAATATAAAAGGGAAAATCAAATTTATATTTATTTTCTGTCTGAAGTCTAAAGGCTGGAAGCCACAAAAAATTACTGTTTGTTATAGTACTTTGTAATTCAAACATACTGGAAGCTAAATATCAATTTTTGACAGACATTTATTTCAGGTTATTCCAATATGCTGAATCAATCACTACATAACTAGCTTTTAACCTTAACTGGAAATTTCAGTGTACTGTAGCACCACCAGCTCTTGGCTGGCAAACTAAATTTACTGGCAGCATCAATATAGAAAATTCTCCTATTTAATACTAGTCACATAGCCTGGCATACAAGCATACAGTGACAAAGCCTCAACCTATTCATGCTATCTTTTTCCTTTTAATAGCAGTCACACAGCCCATACCTATATGTCTCTAAAATTATAAGGCCTGTATTTGCAACAAATACATAATTAAAATGCATCCATGGGCCGCATAAAATTGCTTCAAGGGTAGCATGCAATATGCAGGTCATGAGTTCAAGACCACTGTTTTATATTAGACAATGAGAATCACAGAATAAAATAGCACAGAGCTACAGTGATTACACAGAATTTATTATAAAACCTTATAATTTTATTTTAATTATTTGACAACTACGGATTTAAAATGCATGGAACTTTTTATCTTCAGTTATAAATCCATTTAAAAAAGGAGTAGAGATGACACAAATTGCAAGTAATTTTGTAGTATGACTATGAAATTAATTCACATTTTAATTCATCTTTACTTAGAGTGGATGTATTTTTTTCCAAGGAACTGTATTCCACTTAGTTCAATTAAATTAAAAGTTCCATCAAGTTGAATAAATATTCAGAAAAATTAAACTGAAAATTAACTATTAGTAATTGTATATCAAACAACATGCACTTCAAATTTTTACAAACAATAATTATTAAATAAACAAGAGAAATGTTTAAAAAAAACAATGAAAGGAAACCAAACAAAAATTTACATTTATCATTCATCATTGAACTGATGATTTTGGTTACATTTATTGACTATACCATAACAAGAAATCAGCCAATATGAGAATAAGACAATATTATGTAATGGCTACTCATTTTAACACATATTCTTTATCAAAGTAAATCGTTTACATTTATGTACATGTCGACAACATAAAAATTCAGTAAGAAATACATTAAGATCTGTAATTTTTTCACATTGAAAAGATTTTAAATGACTTAAATGACTTTAACTCTTCAAATACAACAATAGAAAATATACATAATTCTGCTCAAAAACTTCATTTAAAGCATAATATCAATTCAAATACTCACAGAATAATTGAAGCATAGTTAATAACTTCAGGGACATACAAAAATATTTAATATTCCTTTTTAAAACTCTTACATATATATATTTTTTATCGAACAATTAGTACTGAATTTCCTCAAGTTAATCATAATCCAATACCAGACTAATACTAGCGAAGCTAATTAAAGAGTAAACTAGTAAATTACATGCATAATTTAGCAAATTTTAAAAAAATCATGCTTTGTAAATGCTTTTAATAATTACTAAAAATGCACTTTAAAATTCAAAAGACATAACAATTTTATAAATAATTTAATTTTTATTTGGGACAAGATGACATTTCTTCTGATACCATTTAGTGAGAGAATTGACACTAACTAAAAAATGATATCCTCTATACCTTGTTCTCTTACTTCAAAATGGAAAATAATATATGCAAATTCAAACAAATATAATTTATTTTCTAAGGGTTTTTTTTCATATTTGAAATAAGTATTAGCATTTGCCAAAGTTTTAAGTATTCAATATTGTGTATTTTCACAAAAGCATATATTATTTAGGAAAAAGTCTCAAAATAAATAATTTAATTTTTTTTCCTCAGTTCGGTAATATCAACTGTGGAAGCAGAACTCTTTTCCTTTATTTTATTGTAATATTTTAGACAAATGTTCCATCTAATATATCCATTTTGTTTTAAATTTATTGCACCATAAGAATCAGTATTCACATATTCACATACACACTCATTTACATAAACTAGTACTTCTTTGTTATAGCAATCCCTGAGATTGAATCTCCAAAATCTGATTGAGTGTTCTTATATTTCAACATATGATCTTACATTAGCACTGGCTGCACATTCTTGTACTTCACCACATAATCCCCACTGCATGTTCTTATATTATTCATATTTGATGAAGTTTTCAAATTTGCATTTTTTTTTTTTTTTAAAGAAATCTTTTACCCGACAAATGAGTATGCGAAATTGGCCACAACACGAAACTATTTGGAGGTGCAGTGTAAAGAATTGGAAAAAGTAGCGCCTCTGTGTTAGACATTGGTTCAGCAGTCCTAGAATATTGTTTGTCACTGCTATATTAGATTTATGAATTCTTGGGCAGAGAAGTTGATGTCCATGAAATGGTGCACCAAACAGCTTAATATCCGTAATGGACTGGAACAGTTACATGTGATAACGAAGAATAGGGATTCCTCAAAATAATTCTTAGGAAATGACATGAATATTATTATTATATATTGTGTTGTTTGATTTACACAGGTGCTTTACGAACTTCACGAAATTATAGCTGAGATCTTGGCATAAATCGATAATCACCAAATATGGTTGGAGGTCACTATAACAAAGAAGTACCCGGAAATCACACCAGGAATCCAACACAGACTCCATTTTATAGACACACAAAAACCTTATAACATTTAAAAGTTACGTGCAAATCTTTTCTGCATTTAAAAGCAGCTCTGACCAATTACTTCCATTTACATGTGATCATTTCAAAGCATGCAAAATTGTTTAAGAAGTACTGACTGAAAATATATAGTAAAATAATGGTACATTATTGTTAACAGGAAGCCACTAAGTGCTAAAATGGTAACATGATATTTAATCCGATGCCGTAGTGCTAATGATAAGTAATGTTTCGTGAAAAGAACAACCATTATGGCAACCTTCAAAAAATGAAAAACTGGATCATATAGTAAAAATATGTAATATTTAATACAAGCAATACTGAATAAGTGCTTTTCTCAGATTCTTTTTAAGCGAAAAATATCATTGTGCACATGGAGTGAACAAAACGAGCTCTCCCGATATATACAGCCATTTACTAGATTGTGCTTTCACACAGCTGTTCATATGATTTAAATAGAGTAACACATTAGACAATTGCCAGCCTTTTAGTTAAAAAGTACTATATTTACAATTAAGGTAGTCACGTTCTCAGTTTTGGAATTTATCGCAGAAAGGGGAGGAAAGAGACAAAAGTGAAGCACCAAGTGTACACCAGATTTAATATTTATATTATTATCAGCTAATAATCTGTCTCTTGTAATCTTACTTTCATTAGTAGACAATATTAATATGGCAACCCTATTTACTTATTTTTGCTTAATCGATGGGATTTAGGAATATTTCTGTCTTGATCATGTGTTTGGTTTTAGAACATTATTTACTGTTTTTAAATGATGAAAACAGAATCTCTTATTTTCATTGCATTAAAATGTCTGTTGAAATTCTAAGTGTTCTTGGGCAGTCGTGATCACAGCCACTGTGCAATGCCAAGTTTGTGCAAAGCTTTTTTTTTTTAAGCAAAAATGGATTGCTGTGTACATGGGAAGATGATCAGCACAAAAAGATTACAGGATTTCTTGATAAAGGTAAGTATTTTATCATTTAACGTTCCGCATAATTCTTATTTAAAAATTAAAATTTGTATTTTAAATAGCTAAAGTTTCTTTTGATATATCAATAATGTTTGCTAACTTGCAATAAACAACAATCGTTTAGCAATATAAAAAAATTTCCCCAAATCACCAACTTGCTCTCAATACGCAACTTTTACCTAAATAAATATGCATTTAGGCCATGCTAAAACCTTTGCCTTATATCAATGTTTACACGACTCAATATATTATGATTTATGTGAAAAATGTACAGAACACATAGCATTTGCAATTTTACTATAGTGCAATTTTAAGTTTCAAACATTAAAAATCCACATGGTTTATTTTCATACCAATTTTATTCATTTAACACTATAGGCTATCTGTTTGTGTTAAAATGACAACTTTCATAATATTAATTCTGTTGTTAGTATTAAAATCTAATCTTAATGATTTATCGTGTCAAAAATTTTAAGTTTTTCCTTTCCTAAAAAACACTTCCCTTTATTTTTCTTTTTCTTATCCGATAAAAGTGAAATTGTTGAAAGATGAAAACATTTATACCATCTTATATTAATTTTGTGTGTGTGTGTGTGTGTGATTATGGCAAAGCCTCGAGGGCTATCTACCTAAGGGAGGGATGCCTTCGTGGAGGACTTTCTAAGGGGAACTGGCTTGTATACATGTTACGCATGGTATATTAATTTTGAGTATTTCACAGAGTAAAAAGGCTTGTGACAAATTATTTCTCAAACTTGGTGATCACAGTCATAATACATTGAACATATAATTTAAATTGTAGCAAATATATAGTTTAATTCAGTCATTATAAAAATGATCACTGTGCACACTGCATCAATTAGGATATTAATTTAAAAAGATTAACTTGGTGATATTCTATTTAGTGCACTTAAATTACATTCAATTTTAACTATCCACACTTTTCAGTTTAACATAATGCTCAAAATTTATAACATACACAGATGTAAGCCCGAATTAACATTTCTGAAACTCAAAATTCAAAAGACATTTACAAAGAATGAAATACACAAAACCGAAATTACAGATATAAATAAGGCTTCCTTCATTTTTTTTACATGCATATGATACAGCTTTCACAAAGTCATATAGTTACAGATGTTATATTTTCTGTATATATAGTCACATAATAAAATTTACTCAAGCTACAGAAATATACAAATTGTTTCTTTCTTCTTTAATGTTTTAAGTTCATACCAGCATTTTGTACATATTTGAAAAAAAAATTTTTACTAACAGCAAACTGCAATAAATAAATTCGTATTTCTCTTTCAACTAGCTAATCATAAAAGATATTATATTAAGCCCAAGTAATCACTAAAATATAATTAATATTTATATGCTTGGTAAAGAACAGCAGTTACTAAAACTGCAGCAGCTATGACTAAAGGTACAGCGAAATTTGATCCAGGCACAGAAGATTTTAATGTTTTTGCTAAAGAGCCAACAATACCATAACTTCGAACAATTTTTTTCTTTTTGCCTGGAAGATATGATAGCTCTTTTGAAAGTGTTTCTAGACTATAAGTCTTATGAAGTTCACAAGAGAGACGTATGAGATCCTCAAATGGTAAATTTTCAGGAACCTTAGACAGCAATGAATGCACAGATGCCATATCACACTCTTGTTCTAAGACTTCTGATTCTCGATGCAGAACTACTGCTGTTGTTAAGTACATTGGCATGCAAGAAGGCGATACAATGAAAAAATCAAACAAACGTACTACATCGTTGTAATCGTTTAAAACATGACCAAACCAAGTTATTAACCAACTTAAGCAATAAGCCACACCTACTTCAGACTTAAGGAGAAATTTCATAAGCTGAGAACTTTTTTTACCTATCAATGGATACATACATTCAAGTAACTGAATGGTAGGTTCCATAGTTTGTTCCATAAATATTCTTAAATGAGTCCGTGACAGTTTTTCTAAAACGTAATAAGCAGTCTCTTCCCCCAATACTAATAAAAAAGTTACACAAATGTCATGATAACCCTGATAATAATGGAGCTCAGGATGACGACACAATACTCTCATAATAAGTAGTACAAGTTGATCGAGCATAGCTAACCTTTGACTTTCTTTAATGCTCGGTGGAAAACGTTTCAAGGAACGATTAACATCAAGCACAACTTGACGGTAATACGGATGTTGTTCAATCTCTTCAAGACTTGGACGAGGAGATGTCTCGAAAATATCAACCCCTACGAGTTTAGGCCACACTTTTCGACGAATATCATCTGTTAACAAGCCTCCACGAGATTTAGCTGCTTCTCTAAGGAAATAAATATCTCCAACTGCCAAAGCTGACCGTATTTTATCTGATTTCCTTTTTGCATATTTTAAAAACTCATCACTGTAAGTTTTTTTGCATTCAGTAGAGTCATCACAAGAAACTTCGTTATCAACAAAAGCGTTTTTTGTAATTATAGTTTTCTTTAAGTTAATATCACCAACTTCCACCAAGGATCCATTTTCGAATTTCGGAATATCACTGAGTTCAGTAATATCTCCATCGTTATTTATGCTGCAATTTTCAATAGACATCTCCCGTTGACCATTTAAGTGAATATCATCAATTAAACTGAAACTAACCTCCTCATCGTCAACGTAATCACATTTACCATTTGAACTCCGAGAGGCACTTTTCTCATCATTTTTGTGATCTTGCACAAGAATTTTATCATTAGATATACTTTCTATATTCATTTTAGGCAGCTTCAATCGAGTATTTAGTTTTCACTTAACTATAAATGCATACATAGCAAACGCATCACGTGCACTGTTTCTTCCATAACTCAACGGTCAGCGCTAAATCCCCAAACGCGCAGGGAGGTCACGTGACATCCGAACTACGTGAAAGATGATGTCACGTCAAAGATACGCCCTTTACGCTCAGTAAATTTCTGCGCATAAATTGAACCATGCTTGTGCAATATGAATTTCAGTAGAGAAAATTTTTCTGAAAATACTACAGATGCTAACTAAATACATATCAAATATTAACATTTTAGCATGTATAGCTTTCCAATATACTCTTGTGTTTATTTTAAATCACTGCGAAATATATGAGATTTCAGTTTTAAATTAATTCTTTTAATATTTGCAGTGCATTTCATGTAATAATTAGTGTTTTGTGATTTAATTTCGTCATTGTATTAGAAAAAAATAATAATCTATATAATATTCAAATGAATAATTAATGAATTTAAAATTCCGAACATTTTGTAATAAATGTGACAACTTGTATTATTTTATTGTATATCTGAAAGGAATCTGGTTTAAATATAAATTATTTACACAATCTTTGGATGGAAAAATTATCATGTAATATATTTAAACAAAAGATCTACTGGAAGATTTTTTTTTTAGTTTTTGCATGTTCAGAATTTTTAATGTGTATATAATTTTGTTCTGAATAGTTTTGGAAAACATATTGCACACAGACTAAATTTAAGTAAAAAATTTTTATCCTGCGAAATGCACTCAGATTTTAATATGAATGAACCCTTGTGAAGCTGCCAAGGTATTTTCATAGAAAGCTAATAGTATCAATTTAAGGCTTAAAAATGACTTAAAAATGACAAAGATGGATTCCAGGCTTTTCTAGTGTAGATACGAGCCAGTTTCCCGCAGAAAGTCCTTCACAAAGACATCTATCGTTTTAGGTTGATAGCCCTTACGCACTACAATCTAATAAATTAAACCAAGCTTTGGTAAGGATGTGATATTGTTTCTTCCTTATTATTATGGATCTTGTTTTTTAAAGGTGTCCAGATTTTTGATAAATCACCAATGTAAACTATTCTGAAACATCTGGCAGCCCCAACAATGATGATTTACAGTTTGCTTATAATGAGAAGAGCTTCGAGGAGATCATGTGATCATATTTCTTCCCATGCAAATGTTAATAATTCATAATCACTCAGAATTCTTTCATCACAAGAAGAGCTCTCAGTATTCTACATGTTAATGAATTTTATTTATATTTTAATCTTAAAATTCTTAATTTATTGAGAAGTAAGGAAGATGTTTGCTATATGTTTCTTTCAAGAAATGCACATATTTTATTTACATCACATTCGAATATGCAAAAATGGACATTAAATAAAATTTGACCTCAGTGAAAGCATTTAGAGGAGCAGCTTGAAAATTTGCAAATGAAAGAAAAGTATCTGTTTTAACAGCTGGTTTCAGAATACTATTTGTAACAGCATAAAATGAAAGAAACACTAGAAAAATGTGACTATTCACAGAAACATTTTTATGAGAGAGATGTATTCTCTGCATAGGATCCGCCAACCAAATATGTGAATAGGTGGCCCTGAAAAAATTTTGAACATAGCGGAAAAGGTACTTTTCCGTTTCGCCGGCGAAAATCTCGCCAAGCAGACTTTGTTGGCGACAACATAGAGTATACACATAAAAAATGGTTATTCTAAGAATTTTTTTTTATTTTGAAGGCATAAACATTTTAATATGGTTTAAAATTTTGTAAAAAGCCAATAAATAAAGACAATAAATTTGTAAAAAGACATTAATTTAAGAATTTACTATGCTTTCATGGTTCAAAATCCTGATTCGCCGGTTCGTATCACGTGACCCCAAGTGATCTCATCTCACGTAAACTACGCTACTAAAATCTAATTCGCTCAGTAATTATCTACATTAATTTCAAGTTAAATCTTAATTTGGAATACAAGTTTAAATGGAAGAATTATTTCAATTCGTACGAATAGCTTACTCACAAATTATGTAAAACCGCAGTGCTTTACTTCGCCAGTGCATTCTCATTAGAATTGATGAATTTAACACTTGATTTCGCCTTCGGATGAGCGGTGTAATTGCGTTCTAATTGACTTAGAACTAATTGACTTATTACCGTGAATTGTCTTAGGGGATAAAATTTAAATATCGTGTAAAAATTCTATATGCCAGTATTGAAAGAAACAATCTGATAAGAAATGGCTTCAACTTGTTTTGAAACTGAGGCGTAAAAGGTTACCAGCGAAGATATTTCGTCTGGCATCAGTTAAACCATTATTGGCGACTTTATCGTTTGCGCCGGCAAAACGGAAAAGTACCGCGGAAAATCAGTTCATACAGCAAAAAACAAAAACTGGCATGATTCTTCCACAATGTTGTATATATGACAAGTTACGCCAAAAAACTGAAAAATTCTTTCTCGCTCAGTTTCTAAAGAGACAGCCATCCACATTCCTGCCAAAACTTGTCGACCATCTACAAGAGGGAGTGACAATTTATTGAAACTTCTGGTGAGAATATAAAAGACAGGAAATAATAAATACCAGCTTAACAGACATTTTTCTGTGGACAATAAATTTCATTTTCTTAATCTAACAATAGCTGCTCATATATAAAATATAGAAAGACTGTGGAGCTCCGCTAAGTGGTGGAATAAAAATCAAAGAGGCATGTTTCATCATGAATCTTACTTTGCAGAGTTAATATAGCAAAAATCTTCGAGACCTTGGAATGCTTCTTATGCCATATTAAAAGCAATTGAGGAAGCAGGGCAGTAACAAAGTGTACATGAGACATGAAGTTGGCAATAACTCTGATGCCAGCTTGATGTTTAAAAAAATGGAAGCTGCAATACTAAAGAAGTATTGTAACATTTTTAAAACTAAGGTTCTGTTTATAATTCAGTTCATTTCATTGCCATATCAGTATATTTTCATTTTGATGTCCTCCAATTATGAATGTCTTTTAATTTCTTTTTAAAATATAGAAATGTGTCATTACTCTATATTACGTATGTTTTAGTTAATGTCATAAAACTCTATGCTACATAATGCCATAAACATTATGTAGCAAAGACTTGAAAACTTACTGACATCTCCTCACAGGAAATTTTTAAATCTATAAATGTCTGAGCAGAAAGAGTCTGTTTTTAAGTAGATAAAGGATTTTTAACTGGTTGGTGAGGGCGTTATTTTAATAGCCACTGTATTGTCTATTAAAAACATAATTTATCTATTTCTGTATAATATCACCTTCTTGTTGCTACTTTGGTAGACGGTTGCACGGATTTTGGCGATTTTCCTTTGGCGAGTAATACAACTTATGGTAAACCCCTTGCTGGATAAGTTATTTATGGTAACCGATACTTTGTTGTCATTTTATTTAAAAAATAATGCCTTTTATTGTGCATAAATTCCGTGTTTAAAATATTATGTATGGCTTTTAAATATTAAAAATCAATTTAATTTTGCATTTTTATTTGAAATAAAAATTTTATTGTTTATCATATTTTATGAAATTTTATGTTGTGGATGATGTAATCAATGACTTCACCTTACTTTAAAAGTAATTCGTTTTAATATGTATAAATTTAATCTAATGTTTTAAACATTATTTATGGCTATTAAATATTAAAATACAATTTAATTTTGCATTTTTTTAAAAAATAATTTTATTATATATGAATTTTTAAATAATTTTAATTCTAGCCGTGATGTAATAAGCTCTCTGATTGGTTATAGAATATTTGTGCATTAACGAGCTGTAATCAGCTCCCTGATTGGTTACTGACAATTTGTGCATTTCCGCGCCGTTTTAAAATTTAATTTATATCTTCGAATTCCTTCAAAGATGTCTTCAAAGATGTTATCTAACTTATGATTCTGATTTTTTATTGCGGTACATATCAATAAACAACAGGTTAAACACTCAAAAAAATGTAAGTACATATTTTTCTTTTATTTTATAATTGTATACTTCAATTTTTTAAAAAAAAAATTAATACACTATTTTCAGAAATTGCTGAGATAATTATTGTCCATATGTTTTAATGTTAATTATATTCTATATAACGTATTTTAAAGTATTTGAATTTAATTATATTCTAATTCTTTTAAATGTTGGTATGATGGTTTTTAATTCGATATTCAATTTCAGTAATATTTTAATCTAATTAAACGTTGGCCCAATGTTTTTATTCTCTGTGCTATATGAAAGTAATAATAACCTTACTTTAGTATTTTATACTCATAGTAAATGTATTTATTTACACTTGCCTGCCATCTTAAAAAATGACATTTTCAACAAAAAATTAATCCATTACTTTTAATGATATTTATTTATTTATTTTTTAACTTTCGAATACTTTACTATGCGTTAAAAACAGCGTTTTTCAAGATGGCTGACGTTTGTAAAAATCGCGCCAACAATTCCGCCAACGTAAATCGCCAAAAATCTGTGCAACCGTGTACCAAAGTAGCACCCTGTTCGGTTCTTTTTATCAGGACCGAATTCAGAAATGTAGATATGTTATGCATGTATATATATATGTATGTGCTCATATATTTAAGTACGAATGTATGTGTATACACATACACATATATGTATACATGCATACATTTGTTAATCCGGTCCCGATAATAGAACAGTACCTAATATTTTGCCAGTTGATTTTTTTTTTGGGTACCGTATATACTCGCGTATAAGTCGACCCCCCACTTCGACATAAAAAATTCGTAGAAAATAAGAAACCCGCATATAAGTCGATCCCCACTTCCGAAATCGATCGAGAAACTTCGAAAAAATTTTTTAAGTACTACATTTATTCAAAATCATCTGAGAGAAAACGTAAATATACGATAAAAAATACCTTGGTAAATAAACAAAATCAAAATCCTTCAACGTCTGATTCATGGTCAGATTCTCCAAACATTTCATAGAACTCTTCTGTCGTCATTGGCTTGTCATCATACATATTTTCAGTCTCGAACTCTGTATTGTTACAATCACTACTACAGCCTTCATCGACATTTTCACTTTCAAAAACAGCATCCTCTTCCGTGCCGTCTAGTTTGTTGCTAATACAACATTTTTTAAATGATTTTATTATTTGAGAGGGTATTTCGCAGGCATTCGCGTTTTTCAGGGGCAAAAACATAAAAATTTCCAAAAGTGTCCACAATTTTGGCCACCACTGTAGTTCGTCACATAATTTAAGTCATGAAATTACTTCAAGTAAGTGACTTATTTGATAAGTCGTCCAATTCGAGTGTGAGAAGAAAACACCTGCATTATATAAAGAAATTTTTGAACTTCCGATTCTTTTAATTTTTTATGGCCCCGCGTATAAGTCGACCCCCCACCTTGAAGTCTTTTTTGTCCAAAATATCTTGACTTATATGCAGGTATATATGGTACACCTCCACCGATAAATCATGAGAATATATTGATGAAGCAACGCACCATGTCGCCAAAAACCATTTACGTGGGAACCCATGATGTCACCAAAAAATATTTATTGTTCAACCCGGGCATATGTATAGCATTCTCCCAGATGGTTTTTCAGTAGCATGACTGCAGATTATGATCCCTCCAATGGGAATTTTAATGTTTTAACCTAGTGGTGGACAGCATAGTGTAGTTTTGATTGTTTCGGCAAAATCTCATATTTAGCCTTCTGCATGAATAGACTGTAATGTGGCTTGCTTTAAAGACATCATGTGCCTCTTTCTTCTTTCTGATTTTAGAATTTTAATACCAAGTTTGTAACATTCTCAGATGTTTCCTAACCTGAAAACAGATGACTGTGTATATATATGGTGAGAACAAAAGCACAAAAACTTAGATGTATATGTGTGTTGGATTAGATTATTCAACTATGGCAAAGCACACAAGGTCTATCTGCCTAAAGGGAGGGATGCCTTTGTGGAGGACTTTCTAAGGGAAACTGGCTCTTATACACGTTACACATGGGGAAAACCACGAAAACGCCCATGCAATCAGCCCGTTCACGGGGTTCGACCCTCGGACCGAACTACCAGTGTTCAGCGTCTTTACCGCTCGTCCGCTGGTGGGCCTTGTATATGTCTGTTATATAGAAAAAGGAGAATATAGAGAAACAAGTGGTAGTGGATGAATCGTTGCAATAAATATAATATTTCTTTCCAATGATGCAAATAAGTTATTACAGTTAATAGCCTAATGACCTTACAGAGTATGGATGTCTAGGAATGTGAAACGGTCAATAACACATATTACAGATAATGAGTAATTTTCTCTATAGTTCAAGAAATTTTTAAAAAATACCTTAAAATGTGTGATTTACCATAACTGTGATTAGGGTTTTCTTTTAATATGGCACAAGTACACAAGGGCTACATTGCTATGGACAGGGATACCTTTGTGGAGACTTTCCTAGGGGAAATTAGCTCATATTCATGTTACACATGGAGAAAAACAACCATGCAGCTAGCTCATTTGAGTGTGTTCAAACCTGGGTTAAACTACTAGTGTTCAGTGGTCATAACTTCCCAACGACTGGTGAGACCCATATTTAATGTGTATTAACAATATTTTCCTGCGACTGAAATGGCTCACAATAGGCGATTGGTAAAACTGAGGAGTGTTGTTAGTTCAACCCAATTTCAAATCCCAGCAAATGGATTGACTGTATGAGAGATTTTGTGTTTTTCTTCTATGTGTAACATGGAAGCGAGGAACTTTTCTTATAAAAAGTATTCCACAAAGACATTCTTCCTCTTAAGCAAATAGCTCTTCAGTCCTTTGTTATAATCTAAATAATGCAGTGTTAATTTGTAAGTATAATTATGATCTAAACATAACTATATTCAATAATTTAAAAACTTAAAATTGTAATTTTAGAAAAAAGAATAGCTTGTTTATAGGCTGTACCAATTGCATTAATAGTACAGAATAATTTCTTTAAAACACGAGGTATTATATTTCCCTTCAGAGTTTATACTCTATAAACACTAATGTAATAGTAATATTAAATACAGCAAAAGTTACTTAGCAGTACATAACAAATCTTTCGAAGTTTACTCTACGTTATGAACTATCAAACAGAAGTATTTACAGAGAAGATACTTCATGCATAATGCAACAAATTTTGAAGAGACTAATTGCCTGTATGATGCAAACCGTTTTGTTATATTATTTGATATAGGCTAGTCAAAACTAGGTCACAAAAAGAGATACCTGTTTGGCATGTACAAAATTTGAAGAAATTTTTTATATACCACAAGGCACGTTTTTGCAGAATTTGTGATAGTTAACTATAAATTTTTGAAACCCTAGTCCGACCTTGGCACCAAATTAGCACCGTTGCTGTAGAAGTACATGCCGGCAATCTTTCAAAGTATATGCCAGTTACCTCAGTTACGATCCATGTGTTGCTGTTAGTGATAGTTTATTTCAACAGTTCTTATAAATGTTAAACATTATTCATTATTAAAATCATATTTTGTTCTCCACACTTTTATTTATTGAGTATTTAAATTTTGAAACAGTCATGGATTTATTTTCTGTTTTGTAGCTTTGAAAAATTAAAAAGAAAGAAAAGAAAATGTATTGTTGCTAAAAATTCTGAAATAGCAAATTATATTGGTTTGTCTATTAAGATATAATTGATGTCCTTTAAAACAAATCTTTTCCTGCATGCTTATATATCTTTACCAATATATCATTGCAAGCATCTTACTTACTAATACTCTTTTTAACTAATGAAACTAATTCCATGTATGCATACCTGAGAATTAAAATAATAGTTTAATCAAGTACTAAATCAAGTTCAGTGACAGAAATATAGGTTGTAAAGATGAATGCTGAAAACACAGAAAGTAAGTTGAATGGGTGATATATGTAGAAAAAACTACCTATTATTTCCCAATTTGGCAGAATCTGCATTTAGTTTGTCTTTTGTAAAGATGCAGCGTATACAATTGCTATCCATTTTTTTTTAATAATCAGAAATGCAGTGTTTCATAAAATTATAGCAGAGGCAACAGTGAAGAACAAAAGTGCGTTGAGTGCCACATATAAAATCTGATATTAATTTTTTTCAGTTTCACTTGTATTATTAAGATGCATGATAAAAGTACACAAACATTTTAAAAACATACTTATTAGAGAAAAAATGAGCATAAACTTTTTAATAGGAACATTGTGCAGGATTTTTTTTAACACATGTGAGCTCCTTGTTTGAAAAATATGATAATGATGGAAATAGTATTACAAGATATGTGCCTGAAATTTTGCTCATTTTATATTTTAATTGCATCATATAAAATTTTTACTGAAATGCACCTAATTTCAGCTTGCAATAAAAAACTGTCATTTTTTCTGTAATTTCTGATTTGTGTATCTGTTGGATTTGTGAAGTCAGAGAATAGAAATTATCTACTATTTTTTTTTTTTTTTTTAACTTTATTGAATTGGCAAGAAAACTATTTAAAATTAGGTAAAAAAAATAGCAGCCTAGATTTTGGATAAAACTAAATTGATTTTGAAAGCGAAGAAACACAAATCCAAGTTTGCCTGGAGCAAAGAAATTCAGTTTATAATTGTGTTGATATCATTATAAACTGTTATATGAGAGTCAGATATTTATCTACAAGTATTAATGGTGGCATGACAAATATCTGTTATTATGCAAGCATCATAAATCCAATAAAACACACAGATGTTTTAGTAGTAACTATATAAATTTTATTCACAAGTTTCCCCATGATGATGAATGATGTTACATGAGAAAAAAATAGCAAATACAGTCAAAAGTCGTTATAATAATCCGGAATAATAATACCCATAATCCGGAATGATCTATAATCCGGACCTCAAAGCTACAAACTTTCTGCGCATGCGTCGCTTTCACGCATGCGCACAGGCGTTTACGAGAGCGCATAAGACCCTTACAGCTGCGAATATGTTTGTGCGCATGCGCGTTTAATGTGTAATGGAGTTATACGCTAAGCTAAAGTTATCTAATTCAGTTAATGTTGCAGATTGCGTTGTTCCTTAATCTTCGAAATGGATCCGGCTTATTATTTTTTGCAGACTGTTAGAGCAATTTTATAAAAGTAAGCTTGAACTTTCGATTATGTCAAATAGAATTTCCGATATATATTTACTACAAAGCAAAAGTATGTTTTGAAATCCGAAATCTGTTTATCAATTTCACGCTGCTCTGCGGCAGAGGGGGGGGGGGGCAGAAACGTCATTATTAGATTATGATAGATTAGAAAGATTATGTCAAATAGAATTTCCGATATATATTTACTAATATGTAATTTGTATCTACAAAGCGAAAGTATGTTTTGAAATCCGAAATCTGTTTATCAATTTCACGCTGCGGATTGGAAGTTGATCTGTCAGCACTATCCTTATCTTCAGATGTTTTTATTTTATTTGGTTTATAATTCCGTACTAAGTGTAGTATTTCATCTCGATATACTCCGTCTTTGATATGATTTAAATCAAGTTCCTCGTCATTATAATTCGCTTCCGATAGTG
This sequence comes from Stegodyphus dumicola, assembly GCF_044657685.1. Lineage (NCBI taxonomy): Eukaryota > Metazoa > Arthropoda > Arachnida > Araneae > Eresidae > Stegodyphus > Stegodyphus dumicola. Next base: position 153,173,824 of record NC_140771.1, on the reverse strand, counting down.
AAGAAAGTGACCCAGAGGTTATTGAAAACGAAAACATTTCGATTGACAAATTAGTCGGTATTCTCAACACAGCAATTATAGGACTTGAACAGCGGAACTTTGTAACTAAACAAGAAATTATGTCTGTTTAATAGAATTAAAGAGAAAGTATTATCACATGAAACGAAGCAACTTACATTGAAGGAAATGTTTGATAAAGTAAACAAATAAATATTAAGCTTTTTCTTTTTGTAAATTTTGATACCCTTTAGATCAAAATTGTTCTTTATTTCATAAATTACGGTTTCATATTTTTAATTTTGTAATTTCTGCATGCCATCTTACCAGATTTAAACTGATGATCTATAATCCGGAAAAACCGATAATCCGGAATCGCCGAAGTCCCGACGAGTCTGGATTAACGACTTTTGACTATATATGGAAATGCAGTTGATTGGCATTTTCAAAAACTTAGAATCTATTTTTAAGGTCTGGTTACAAAATAACAGATAACTGTTTATTTATATTTTTTTATTCAAACACAGTTCCATTGTGAATTAAACTATTAATCTTACTGTGAGGTTACCATAATCCCAGTTTTATTCTGAATATTCTTTGAAAGAGAAATTTATAGACTAAATATGGCCAGTTTTGCTAAATTTGGCTTAATCAGTGAACTTGACAAAGCAATCGTATCATGTAAAAATATCTGATACTAGAATATTTTACTGAAGATTTTTTTAGGTGCACTACATTTTCTATATAAGACCAATTTAAAAAATTATCACTATTTATTCTTTTCGATTTCTTATGCGGAGAAACATAACCAAGCCAGGGTTTTCATCCGCAGAGAACCCGTTGGCACTTCCGGAAAGAACTCCTTGGCGCCGTTGCATTTTTACTTGCCAAGAGCCGAGCTGTTAACGTTATATTTTGTAAACGTGATTTTTAGTGCATGTAAATTCAAGTTAGTAGACAAAACAACATATTAAGCATATGGTAGTAAAAATTCACAGATAATAAGCATGTGGATTTAAAACTAACGGGTTAAACGTGATATACGAAAATAAATTTGTATTAAAGTTAGCACAGAAAACAATATATTAAACATAACGGGAAGTAAAAATTCACTTAAAACGTAAAAATTAGTATTCTTATACTTAGTTTACATTATACTTATATGTATTTTCTCTAATTTATATAGAATACTTATATTTCTATTACAAGTGTCTTTTTTTCATTTTTAAGTACTTTGCTTGTTTACATTGCAACAAATACCTGTCTTTTTCATAATATATTTCACAATACAAATAACCTTCATCGAATTTTCTTCAGTAGCATTGTTAATAAAACTAGAACTTTATACATTTTATTATTTTTCAAGAGTCATTTGAACTGTATTTCTACACCAGCAGTGGTTTGCTAATTTTGATGACCATGGGGATGCATCAAACTATTCTGTTATCTTAGATAATCAATAATATTTTTTATTTCAATTTAATTAGCTATTTATGTCACACCTGCCATCCTCTGAAAGGTTATTGTTAGTAAAGCATTAACAATATAGTATCTTGTTAAAATTTGATTTATTCTCATAATTTTAGATGACAATAACCAATAATAAAAATGAAAGCATTACTTAATTATTTAAAATGCACATGCACATTTTTGCGGCCTACGAAAACAAATTATTTTAGGGGTTGGAAACCTCATTGTTCCGCGTGCATACAGCTGTTAATAATTAAGAAAACAACGTGAACAGAAGTGTTACAAATTAGCATTCACCCCTCCCGCCATATTTTCTTCCTTTCCGAGAGCCGGCATCTATCGAGGAAAACTTCTTCAATTATGCAAAAATATTTCTATCTTTTGGTTGTTAAAAAATTCAGAAAAAATAACGTGGAAAATCAGAAAAAATAATAATAAATACAGTCAAAAGTCGTTAATCCGGACTCGTCGGGACTTCGGCGATTCCGGATTATCGATTTTTCCGGATCATCAGTTTAAATCTCGTAAGATGGCATGCAGAAATTCTAAAATTAAAAATATGAAACCGAAATTTATGAAATAAAGAACAATTATGATCTAAAGGGTATCAAAATTTGCAAAAAGAAAAAGCTTAATATTTATTTGTTTACTTTATTAAACATTTCTTTCAATGTAAGTTGTTTAAGTTTTGCTTCGTTTCATGTGATAATACTTTCTCTTTAATTCTATTAAACAGACATAATTTCTTGTTTTTTGTTTTAATAACCTCTGTCACTTTTCTTCGCTATCGGAAGCGAATTATAATGACGAGGAACTTGTTTTAAATCATATCAAAGACGGAGCATATCGAGATGAAATACTACATTTGGTAAGGAATTATAAGCCAAATAAAATAAAAACATCTGCGCTGAAGATAGTGCTGACAAATCAACTTCCAATTCATTAGGCGCCCGCCGCCGAGCAGCGTGAAATTGATAAACAGATTTCGGATTTCAAAACATACTTTCGCTTTAGATCCTTTACATATTAACAAATATATATCGGAAATTCTATTTGATATAATCGAAAGTTTAAGCTTACTTTTATAAAATTGCTCTTACAGTCTGCAAAAAATAATAAGCCGGATGCAATTCGAAAATTAAGGAACAACGCAATCATCAACATTAACTGAAATAGATAATTAGATAATTTTAGCTTATACGTCCATTATACATAAAATGCGCACGCGAAAACGTATTCTGCACTTGCGCACACTCATATGCGCAGTCGTAAAAGGTCTTACGCGCACGCGTGAACGCCTCTGCGCATGTGTCAACGTGGCGCATGCGCAGAAAGTTTTTAGTTTTGATGTCCGGATTATAGATCATTCCGAATTATGGGTGTCCGAATTAACGACTTTTGACTGTAATAGAAGAATAATATAAATCTCCAAATGCGAACAACCACAGTGATAATTCAACAAAATGAATGCAAGAGGAAAGGTTGCACCTTCGAACAAGCGAATAGGATCAATCCGCTAGGTTACCAGGTTTGAACTATTATCGCCAAAGTTGGCGATGTTTACATTTACCGGGTTCTCTGTGGAAGTGCTTCCCCAAGCAATTCAGTTGTATAATGCTCGAAATCGTTCAAACATACATATACACAGATATCCACAAAGACTTATTTCGGATTTCCGAATCAAAGTTGCAAACCATGTTTACATAGAGCGAAGTTGTTGTTGATGCTGGGCGGAGCTTCGTTGTGACGTCGGTTACGCATGAAGTGACGATCACGTACCTCCCTGCGCGTTCGGGGATTTAGCGCTAACCATAACTCAACAGCTAAAAAAAAAAAAAAAAAAAAAAAAAAAAAAAAAAAAATTACATACAACTCTCTTAGTAACTGCCAATTTCACTAAACTAAAGTTGTCTTCTTAATCCTATGTTCAACGCAGGCGAAAGACACGGCGTTCGCGAACGATGGATTTTAGCAGAGCTTCGAAATTTTTAAATGTGTGTTCCAGTTAATTCTCGCCTCCCTAAATACGTTTTTTGGGGGCTTTTTTTCTGTAATGTCTGGGCCATCAAACTGAAGGTTTCCAATATATCTTTGTTTCTTCGCTGATCATTTTCCACCAGATGTAACCAAGGGGTCTAGTCTGGACACCGGTCGAGATCGATATCGGAAAACCAGTTGGGCTTCTCTTTTCACTCGACAGCAGAAGGGAGAGCGAGTCTGGCCCATTCAAATTCCGTCAACGGAAAGTGAAGTGGAAATTCCGTGCGGAAGTGACGTTTATTGCATAGCAACCGGTTTATCTCACCTTTACATTGCTCCAGGCTCAGGGGAGGCCGATGCTATTCGCACCGCTTGAGCTATTCGCACCAACATCAATCACGTATGCGCATTGAGTTGTCAGATCCTTCATTTGAACCCATTCGAAGACAACAGACAATACGTTTTAGAGTGAATCTTTTTTTTTAAAGGCGGGTTACTACCTTGGCGTAGTTTATCATTCTTTAAGTGTTGGCGACTTTCAAAAGATTGGAAAGGAAAATAGGTAACTTTTCTTATATATATATATATATACAGAAGAAACACATTCGCTTTTATTAAAATATATATAAGAAAAGGCACATTTTTATGTTCGCAATCTTTATCTTTTTTCTGAACTGTTGGAATAGTTTATATGACTGATTTGAGGGGGAAGGAAAGCTTGTTTACATTTTTTGTACTTCTTAGAATACATTTAGCTTCAAAGATGCGTTTTGCACAATGAAAACTTCATTCATTCCTCTTTGAAAATTTTCGTCTGAGAAAAGAAAATAAAAATTACACAGAGGATTTCTGTGTAGAAAATTTAGACATGAAATAAGTTAAAAGCGATTAAACCAACTGTTAAATGAATAATTAATCATATAATAATGTTTATTAACAATTTTTTATGCCTGTTTATTTTTTTTTATGGAAATACTTGGCATTTTCAGGACACAAAAGTATTTCAAAGAACTTTGAAATATTAGTACAAACACATTAATAAATTACATTCAAATAAATAATGGGATGTAATTTAAAAAACAGAAATAATTTAATGAAAGAGATTTAGATTTAAAAATATGCACACACAAATGATTTATCAGATTTTATAAGGTTTTATTTCATAAATAACTTTGATTTTGAAATATGGCATTTGAACCTATAAACATGTGTGGATACTGAAAAAGTGATGAATATATAAGAATATTATAATGTTCAGTAAGTTTTCTTACTGAATAATAAATTCTGACACTCCTATGCTATAAGACTAGGGTTTAAGTTTGCATAAAAATTCCTCTCTTAAATACAAGAATTTAAGTAATTTCTGTAGCCTTTTTGTCAGTACACTAAAGATTTTTTAACTAATTACTCGTCCTCGCTTGCAATTAGAACCATCATTAAATCCCTATTTTATCTAATCATTTTCTGAACTTTATTATATATATAGATTAACCTCGTCTATGTAACTGATAATTATTACTTGCAAATTATCCTCATGCTAGTGAACTATTAACAACCCTTTCTATTGCTGAGTTAAGGTTACTAACCTTCGCTCTCGCTACCGCCTGCCTTACGGAAATCGGCGTAAAATGCTAGTACCTGGGCTGATTGTGCGCATGCGCGAGCGTAGGTGGTGCGAATAGTCTCTTAGCTATTCGCACCGACGGTGCGATTAGCCACTGCGCTCAGGGGAAGGGGGTAGTTTGTTGTCAAAGTGGCTGTTTCGCACGTGCTTATTACTGAGGATGGCGGTAGAAGAAAAAAAAAACGAGTTCAAAAACGAGTTCGAGTAAATGGTGAAATTTTTCGAAAAAGTACGCTGCTGGATTTAGTAAAGAATATGGAAAAAAGGAATGGGGAACGTTAATGGATATTTTAAACGCAGAAAGAAATGGCCTTTTCAAAACTTCAGGTATGTGAAGAAACGTAAACATAATTTTACGTATGATCTTTTGCAAAATGGAAATTTTCTAAAAGATTACATGTTTGTAAACTATTTGTTAAGAGAAATTTTATGATTAAAATACATTATTTTGTCTTAAAAAGGTTATGCAACAACGTCATAAGTCAAATCATTGAAATATAGCACCGCGTACGCGTTTTTAATATTCGTAATGAATTTGAATAAAAAAAATTAATTTTCAGCAACCCATGATTATATCAATAATTTTATTTATTCAGGAATTATACCTATCACGTAGCTACAAATATGCTATGTATGGTAGATACCAATAAGCAGTGAGTAAAAATATAACAAAATTTTAACAAAAGTAATAGGAAGAAAAATTAAAAAAATTAAATAACTATAGGTTAAATCATAAAACATATTATCTTGCACGCACACACACATATATATATATATATATATATATATATTAACATATGCTGTGAAAGGAAATTGAAATACATATTCCTATTTATACCCTTTTTAAATGTATCCCACCAGTGACCGTGAGGTAAAATCGCTGAGCACTGGTAGTTCGGTCCGAGGTCCAAATACTGCGAAGGGGTTTGTTGCATTACCAACATATCTCTGATAACCAATATATCTGTCATTACCAACATATTTCTCGTAATTTAGAAGCAAAAAAATTAAGGCATACAAAACCTGTTTTAAATAAATAACTATATGTATTATAGCGTTGCGCGCCTCCAACTTGCACGCAACCAAGAGGTGACTGTGAAAACTGGATAAAAGACAGAGTCTTGTTAAGGGTTTAAGTCCCTTTTTATTCGACGTAATAAATTACAAGTGCGTGCTCTTGACGCTCACAAAATACGCCAACTCGGCGGTAAAATAAAAATAATAACCTGAAAAGAAACTAAGGACAAGACTCTAACTACGAGGCTCTCTAAAAGTAACTAACCTCACCGCGTTTTACAATACCGCTGCTGATTCAGCAAACTTGAAGATCACGTTGAACGATTAACAATACTTCCAGGCAAGCACTCAGGCCGAAACACGGGGTTCTTCAATTTCTGGCTAACTACCTCCGCGCTCGTGAAGTAAGAACAGCACACCTTGAACTCGTTTCCTTCCTATTTAACTCAGAATACTTCCGCTGATAATTTGAATCCTTGCGCGTTCTACTAAAATTTACATACTCTGGCATTGGCAGTTCCAGGGGAAAGTAAGGCTTGACAGGAAAGGTAGTTTAAACTTAAAATAAATGTTAGTTAAAATAAATATAAACCCTACATTTGCCGCTGCCAGAATTTGGAAAACTTGGAAGCAGGTCCTACAAACGACCTGTTGTAAATTTCTATAATTCTGAACTAACTCTCGAGAACCTCGTTTACACACACACACACAAAAAAAAAATCTTATGTAACAAATTGTATACTAAAATTCTGTGTATACTTATAACTCTCTCTTCTTACAGCAACTTTTCCTGGACTTCATCAATCAATCCTAGTCTTTTCCTTCCAGCATCTGGAAGGAATAAGTATCAGTATCTTTCTAAATACATTATAATTTACACTTTCTTGACACAATAAATTTTTGTTTTTAAACGATTCGTATTCCTTAGTTATTGCTTAATTCACACTCATTCAATTTTTCAAGCATTAATTTAACTTTACCCTGGCTCTCCACCATGTGTGGTGTCAAACGGGAATATTCGTGTTTTAGTCTTACAACACTTCCCCTAACCACCATGATTTGTTAGAATTCAACGACCAAATAGACACACCTTACTCGACATTCTACAACTCAATGAGCTACTTTAACATTCTTAAAAATTCAAGTGTAGGTGGAGAACCCTACAAAACACATTCATTCTAACTTCCCCCTCATTCATCTTTAAACATGCAGGCTTTCGCTCTAAAGCATGATTTTATCTACAGTTTAATACTTAAATTTTGAATTCATTGCTTTTGAGCATTTACTTTTAGCATCTAAAATTTTATGCTTCTAGACTAAATTCTACTTTTACATAACATTCAAGTATTTACGTACATTTACAAAATTTTAATACATATGATTTTTACAATTTACCATACAATGAATAAGAGAAAATAAATTTTTACTTTACTCATTCTTCGCCAAGCTGGCGGCACTGAAACTAAAATTCTTATTAATACAAGAATACGAAGTTATTTTTATCTTCGGCCAAATTTTGGCTTTAACATAACAGAATTAGTCTTTCGACCAACAGAAAATGCTTGTTTTAGCTTTTATACTTAAAGAAAATAATACTTTTGCCTTAGCTAAATAAAGTAAAACAAAACTAAGTCTCAACCGAGACATATTGACTTTCGTCAAAACATAGAACTTCGTACTTATACATAACATTTCGGAACAAAAGAGAAAAAAAATTTTATAGAAGGTTTTAACTTATCTTTGAGTTTTCGATGCTTGAAACTCCGTCATTCTTTTTTGGCAATATTGGTCCCAAGTTAGAGGTTTCATGGACGTCAATCTTCTCCTTACTGACCTCCGAGTGTCGTCCACATTAGTTTCTCTTTTGCGTCCTCTAAATGCTGGCCTCTTGGCGGAGTAATCGTCTGGTTGCTGGCATTTCCGTTTTTCCATGGGACGGCTGGTCTTGACGTCCTTCGGTCTGGAGTCCTTGAATTTCTTCTGTTCCTGGTATTTTTGTTCCTCCTGTTGCCGTTTCAGTTTCCGGAACGGCGGCCTTGCTGGCACCTGACTCTGTGGCCGTGTGCGCGTTCTCCTTGATGTATAATTTCTCCTGCGATCCGTTGTAGGTGGTGTTTTGCTCTTTACCACGGTTTCTTTACGCGGTGCATCTGTATTCTTGTTTTTCTTAAATGCTGAAGTTTGAAAGTTTTTCTTTTTTCTTTTTGGTACCGTCGTCCGAGTTGTAGAAGGGCTAGGTCTCTCTTCAGTTCTCTGCTTCTTGGGTGGTGTAACAGTTGTTGTTATCTCTGGACCTTCTACTTCGTTTAGACTTGAGTCCTGCAAGAAACTTTTAAGGATTTCAAAATCATTTGGTTTATAGTATTTTTTCACCTGGTCGGGGCTTGCTTTACAGATTTCCCCTCTCTCGTTCTTAAGATATAATACGACACCTTTGATTTCCTGAATTACATAGGGGCCTTCAAATTTTGGAGCTAGCTTTGCAGTAAAATTGTCTGGGGCACTTGATAAAGAAAATTTCCGCTTCAATACTTTATCCCCAACTTTAAAATCTGCTTCACGGCGTTTTCTATCATAATATGTTTTTTGCTTATTTCTTGCCGTATCTGAGCTTTTAAGCGCCTGATCAATCAGTTTTTGCACATCTTTCTGTTTAAACTCTTGCTCTCTTTGTTGCACAAAGAATAATTTATCTAAAGGCGTAATTAACTTTCTGCCTAAAAATAATTCTGCTGGGGTTTTTCCCGTAGTATCGTGATTTGCCGTTCTTAAAGCATAAGCTAATTCATTTATGTAGCCATCCCAGCGCTTGTGATGTGTGCTCACGTAACTGCGAATTATTTTTACTGTTTTTATTCACTCTTTCTGCTATGTTTGCCTGTGGTCTATACTATTCTAAAAATAATTCTGCTGGGGTTTTTCCCGTAGTATCGTGATTTGCCGTTCTTAAAGCATAAGCTAATTCATTTATGTAGCCATCCCAGCGCTTGTGATGTGTGCTCACGTAACTGCGAATTATTTTTACTATGTTTTTATTCACTCTTTCTGCTATGTTTGCCTGTGGTCTATACGGAACCATTTTGATATGGCGTATACCAAGTCCATTGCATATGTTTTCAAATATTTGACTAATGAATTGTTTTCCGTTATCGCTAATGACTTTTATCGGTGCACCGTATTTTAAAATGTATCTGTGTAAGAATGCATCTGCGACTGTTTTGGCTGACGCGCGTTTAAGTGGAACAATTTCTGCCCATTTTGAAAAATGATCTACTATTACTAAAAGAAAACGATTTTTATTTAAGTCGCTCTAGGGGAAGGGACCAAGAAGATCTATGCCTAAAATTTCATTCGGAAATGTAGCGCGAATGCTATTTAAGTACCCGGCCGGGCTGTAATTAATATAATTTATTAACTGACATTGATTGCAGGACCTGACATACGCCGTTACTATTTTGTATAATTGCGGGAAATATACCGCCTCGCGTACCCTTTTTAAAGTCTTTCTGACCCCTAAATGACCCGCTGTTTTCGCGTCGTGTAATTCCTTCAAAATGCTTAATCGAAGCGAGGCTGGGATGACTGGTTTATACTCAAGATTTTCGTTTGTTGTTTTCGTATAAAATAATAAATTATCTATTATTTCATAGTTTTCTGCTCTATTTCTTATCGCATCAATATCTGTGTGCTCAAAGCTTTCGGGGTCTTTCAAATATGCATAGATATTTCCAAATTCAGGATCAGCTTTCAGTTCAGTAATAATCGTATCTCTAGAATCTAAAATTTTTGAAGTCAACACAGCGCATTTAAGTTCATTTCCTTCATCGTACAGTTTTATACGAGAAAGTGCGTCAGCTACATTGTTTTCCTTACCCGGTTTATATTTTATTCTGATATTATATTCCCTGAGTTTTAAAGCCCATCTTATTAACCTGGGCGTTAGGTTTTTCCCTGAGTAAAGTCTACCAACAGCCGCATGATCCGAAAAGACTGTTACTGGCGCTTTGCCGAAATAAACTCGAAATTTGTGTACAGCCATTAATTCGGCTAATGTTTCTCTTTCTGTAGCTGTATAATTCCTTTGTGTCTGATTCAATGTTTTACTAAAAAATGCCAGAGGATGGCTATTTTGCATAAGAACCGCACCCACCGCATAGTCTGACGCATCTGCTGCAATTTCCAGGTTTTCGTCCCCCTCCGGGAATTTTAAAACAGGGGCATTGATGAGCGCTTCTTTTAATCTTTCAAAAGCTGTGTTTGCTTCCGCTGTCCATGTAAATTTACCTTTCTTTCTTTTGATTACTAAGAGTGGTTCAACAATATTAGCGAAATCTTTTATGAAAGACCGATAGTAAGAACATAACCCAAGGAAAGAAGAAAGTTTCTTGGCGGTGTTGGGCGGTGGGAAATTCTTGATAGGTTTTATTTTTGAATCTTGCGTTTCTATACCCTTTTGCGAAATTTTATAACCGAGATATTTAAGTTCTTTAGTTGCGAACTTGCATTTTGAGGCGTTAATTGTAAGACCGGCCTCTTTTAATAATTTAAAAACTTGTTCTAGATCATTAATGTGTTGTTCCAACGTACTACTCGTTATAATTATATCATCTAGATAAATTAAAGTTGATTTTCCTAGGACAGGCTTTAGAACAATGTCCATAGCTCTTTGAAATGTTGATGGGGCCCCACACAACCCAAAGGGCATGCGTAAAAATGCATAAGTGCCCGATTTTGTTATAAACGCGGTTTTATGTACGTCTTCGGGTCTCACAGCTATTTGATAGTAGCCAGACGTTAAGTCCAAAGTAGACATGTATCTTGTCGATTTGATCTGTCTAATTATTTCCTCTATAACCGGCAAAGGGTAAACTGGAAATTTAGTAATACTATTTAGTTTTCTGTAATCGATAGCAAACCTCCAAGCCCTTTTATCCGAAGGAGGAAACTCGTTCTTTTTCCTACATAGTACGACTGGACTCGCGTACTCACTATTTATGGGCGTTATTATTTTATTCTTTAACATCTCCTGAATATGTTCTTCGATGATTACGTCTTTTTGTTTGTCGTATCGATAAGGTTTAGTCCTACAAGGTTTTTCGGCATTTACTTGTATCTGATGCGTAACTATCTGACAATTTCCCGGTTTTTCTGAAAACAAGTTAGCAAAATTACTCACCACTTGCTGGATCGCTTGCCATTCAGATGGCTAAGGTCCACTTGCGGTGTCTCCACAGGTTCCACCACCCTCTGGTCCATCTCCAGTACCACGGAACTGTCTTGAAAATTCAGTTTGGCCCTCGCGGCCCTTAAAAACTCCATACCTAAAATAAGAGAATTTTGCAGATTTTTCACTACAAAAATTAATACTTTGAGGCTTTCCTCTTTTACCTGTATGTTTAATGATAATTTCCCGATGCAGTGACATGTTTTTCCTTCCGCCGCTATAGTTTCCGTATTTTTGGTTTTAAATAATCGTACCCTATAAAAATTCTTTTTGAAGAAATTTTCGCTCATAAAACTCCCTTCTGCTCCTGTATCGATGAGGGCTTCTACTGGTACATCGCCAACCAGGACTTGTATATGTGAGTTTTTTACGATGACCGTATTTAAATGTCTTTTTGAGGGTTTTTTTAAAACTTCCGGGGTCTGGACCCTCCCTTTCACAGGCCCCCTCTACTCGTTTAAAGCTTTCCTTTCAAGTTGTGCGTTCTGGGTACGCGGATGTTTATCTTCGAATTTTCTTTTTGGGCCTTGACCTTCGAGTTTCGATGAGTTAGCTTGATAGCTCTTTCCCCCATAAGAGCGATTTCCATTTCTGGTTTCCTCATTTGAAGATTTCCTTCGGGTACTTTGAGAATACGTTGCCCCTCTAGCTTTTTCCGCTATTCTGCGATTTTGAAACTTCACCGCCAATTCGAAGAGCTCCTGCAATGTGCTTGGGTTTCTAATTTCGAAGTAGTCTTGAACAGCGGGTAACAATCTTGGTAAGATTATTTCAATAATTTCCGCATCGGGTTTCTTCCCATACAGCATATCCGTCAGCTTAATTTTTCGTAGAATAAAGTCCGTCAAATCCTTTATATCCCGTTGATAGAAACTATATAGTTCGGCTTCCAGCTTTGCTCGATCTTTCACTATGGGGAAGGCCTTTACTAACGATTTTTTGAAATTTTCAAATGTATATGTCTGGCTTCCAAATTCCCCTAATAAAAATTTGCCTATATTCTTCCACCATAGCGCGGCCTGTCCTCTTAGTGCGGATGTGGCGATGGCAACTTTTTGTCTTTCAAACACAGGGTAGAGCTGAAAGTGGTTTTCTATACCTTCTAGAAATACCGCCACCGAATTTTTTCCGTCGAAATGGACGTTTGGCTTGATTGACGCTCTCAAAGTCTGGACCAGGTATCCAAATCCTTCCAATTGGCTTGTCATTTCTTGGTGTTGTCCAGCGGCTTCCATCCAATTTTCGGCCATTTCAGTTCGATAAGTGTTCGGGCGCCAATATAGCGTTGCGCGCCTCCAACTTGCACGCAACCAAGAGGTGACTGTGAAAACTGGATAAAAGACAGAGTCTTGTTAAGGGTTTAAGTCCCTTTTTATTCGACGTAATAAATTACAAGTGCGTGCTCTTGACGCTCACAAAATACGCCAACTCGGCGGTAAAATAAAAATAATAACCTGAAAAGAAACTAAGGACAAGACTCTAACTACGAGGCTCTCTAAAAGTAACTAACCTCACCGCGTTTTACAATACCGCTGCTGATTCAGCAAACTTGAAGATCACGTTGAACGATTAACAATACTTCCAGGCAAGCACACAGGCCGAAACGCGGGGTTCTTCAATTTCTGGCTAACTACCTCCGCGTTCGTGAAGTAAGAACAGCACACCTTGAACTCGTTTCCTTCCTATTTAACTCAGAATACTTCCGGTGATAATTTGAATCCTTGCGCGTTCTACTAAAATTTACATACTCTGGCATTGGCAGTTCCAGGGGAAAGTAAGGCTTGACAGGAAAGGTAGTTTAAACTTAAAATAAATGTTAGTTAAAATAAATATAAACCCTACAGTATATATAAATGTATTATAAATATATTAATATATGCAGTGAAAGGAAATTGCAGTACATATTCCTATTTATGCCCTTTTTAAGTCGATCCCACTAGTGGCCGAGCGGTAAAATCTCCGAACACTGGTACTGTGGTCCGAGGTTCGAATCCCGCGAACGGGCTGGACGCATGGGCGTCGTTACCAATGTATCTGTCATTACCAATACAGTGAAACCTCCTTACAACAATATTTTAGCGACGAAATAAATATATTGTAGTAGAGAGGCATATTGTTATATCGAGGGCCCACATATTTTGAGCATTTAATAAGAGTTTTTTTTATTATTATTATTAGTTTAAGTTGCATAACATACTACTTTTAAGTCTATATTTAGAAGAAATTAATTTGTAAAATACTAATAATAGTGGTTTAAATACTAAAAAAAATAAATAAATAAGATAAATTCAGAAAATAAGCACAGAAATATTCACATACCTGAAAACACCTTTTATTGAAAATAATCCAATATTTTTGTTTGTTTATTGATTTTTTTAACCGTTAAGTTCACCAATACTGTATGCATTGAGTCTAGTGCACGAAAATGTTCTTCATTTGTCGACGGAAGGCTTGAAAAAAATGTCCGTAGAGAATTCACAGATTGAAGAGCTTCCTGGGATGACAATAAGGACTGCGATGGACTTGTATTATCATCATCATCATATTCATCATTGTTTCCTATCTCATCAGTAATTTCAGAGAGAATATCTTCATCAGTAACTCCTGCGAAAACCATAAGATCATCATCTGCTGTTAAATAGTCTTCTATACTAATTCCAAACTTTTTACCGCTTGTTTCCTCAAGTTGGGATACGGATTTTTTGATGTGCAAAACACATTCTTGATCATCTGAGAGATCATTGTCTATGGAATTTTCATCATTATCAGATTTCTTATCTTCCATAACACAAAGACCGGCCTTTTTCCAGCAATTCCGAATGGTTTTTTCTGTTACTTCCCACCAACTTCCAGCAATATTGTCACACGCTTCCTTGACATTTACAGCTTTGAAAGGGTCTTCTACTTTATTTTCAAAGTTTACAAGTATGGAGTCCACCAACCGTTTTCTATAATATCCTTTGAAGCACTTAATTATGCCCATATCAAGAGGCTGTAAAATTGAAGTGCAATTGGCAGGGAAAAAAGCGATTTCGATATTTTGTAGCTTTGGAAATGACATGTGAGCACCGCAGTTATCTATCAACAAAACGATTTTTTTCTTTCTCTTCTTCATTTCATTCTCTAACTTCTGTAACCATTCGGAAAAATTTTAGACGTCATCCAAGCCTTTTTATTTGCTTTATACTCCACGGGAAGACTTTTCACGTTCTTAAAGCACCTTGGCTTCAATGATTTACCAATGACGAGAGGTTGTATTCTATGCGTTCCTGTGCTATTTGTACAGAGAAGAACAGTCAGTCTCTGCTTTGATTTCTTCCCTCCATAACACTTTTCACCCTTGAATGCCAATGTTCGATCGGGTAGGAGTTGGAAAAACAGCCCAGCTTCATCTGCATTATAAATGTCTTCTGGAGCACACTTTTCTAAGATTTCTTTCATCTTGTTTTGCCGCCATTCATTTGCGTCGTTTATCGGGGCTGACTTTTTCTCTCCGTGAACTTCTTGGAAAGTTATTCCATGACGATCTCGAAAACGCATTAACCAACCATTGCTAGCTTTGAAAGTTTCGTTCCCTAGCATTGCTGCAAATTTCCGTGCTTTTGCACATAATAAAGGTTCATTTATTGGGACATTTGTTGCTCTCATCTCTTGAAACCATTTTAAAACAGCAGCATCAATGTTTTCATTTGTCGCAACTTTCAGTCGTTTTCGCTCTGGGTTAATTTCATTTGAAGTTACAGCATCTTCGATTTGCTTTCTCTTCTTTAGGAACGTTGCAACTGTAGATTGCGATAATCCATGTTTCTTAGCCGCATCAATCTGCTTCATTCCCTCATCAATATCATTGATAACGTTCAGTTTATCTCGAAAAGATAGTTGCTTTCGCCCTGCCATCTCAGGGAACAATATCGCGTGAAAGAAAGAAAAGTTTAAACCAAATGTTTCGCGTAGAACTCAAAATCGTTAAAGACTATAAAACAACCTTTGAACTCACTTTTCAGTACGTCACTTAACCCTTTAACTGCTTAACACGTGTTTAAACGTTTTTGGAATTTCTTTAAAAATGCTTAAGACGTCTTTACACGAATTTCAAATCGCACGAAAAATGCTTAAGACGTGTATACACGAAGCCCGAATTTCGCGAAGATTGCTGAAGACGTGTTTAGACGACGCGATCTGGTCTTCCTTCCCCTACCTTTCTGCAGGCGGCTGTCAGTTGACACAAAGGTCTTAATAGGGTGTGAAGTCTCTTTGAAAAGAGCACTTTAGGAAAAAGTCCTTAGAGTGAAGTATCTTTGTCAGACAGCAGGTATGTATTATCTGTGTGCCGACTAAAAGTTTGCGAAAGAAGATAAATCGTTTTACAACTGTTTGCCTTGTGGTACATTATACAAATGAAAGTCAAACAGGATCCGACGTTGTTATAGTACATTGCCGAATTTTAGTAGAAACAAGAAAAAATAAGAATTGTAACGGAGGACGCCTTTATGCCTATATGTTATAGAATCAAATATTTTATTTTTGTATTGAAAAATGATTACAATTTCTGATTCGTCAGGAAAAAATATAAAATGTTGCAACCAGCTTTCTTGTTTGCCTTCGTATTTCAAATGCGCGTTATTATAATGGTATATTCTTCTTTTTACATTCTTAAATGTTAAAACTGTGCTTTCAGCATGCCTGAGTTTTGTACTCGTATGTGTGGCTCTATGCTCCGTAGAAATGGCGAACTGACATATAAAAATTATATGAATGTTGAAAGGAGGATATTCTACTCGAAACTTCAACTAAATGGAATAAATGAATACGCCGAAGGAATTTCTAGAAATATTTGTTTTAAAAATTTTATTATTAAGATTTTAAATACAAAATGTTTTGAAATCTAAAGAATAAAATATGTAATCCTTGAAACATTTTTTGGAAAGAAATCTATCGATATAAAATCTCTTAAAATTAATGGAGTGTAAATTAATTAAAACAGTTAGTGTACGGAAGGGTTAGATATACTGCGCACAAAAAATTACAGTCAGAAGATCAATTATTTAAAGATATAAATTAATTACATTAAAAGAATTTTAAATAAATTAACATCTGTCCAAATGTCAATGCTAACAGCAATAGCACGAATGAAAGTTATTCTTTAAATTCCGAAGTTCATCCGTCGGTACGCAATGATTGTGTCTGCGATTACTTTTCTTATAGATATTACAAAAGTCCGCCAACGAAGTAGCGGTAAAATCGTTGAATACTAATAGTTTGAAGCGGGTTCAAATCCTGATGAATGTATTGCCTGCATACCAGTTTTAGCGAATGTTTGTTGCGCATGTTTAATGTGAATATGAGCCAATTTTAGTTAGCTTTTCATGATGACGTGCCTTGACTACGAGTCCTCGCTCGGATTGTGTTCGGTTTGGCTTGTTAGATTATTAAGCACGTGAAGGCGATCTGTCTAAGGGGAGGTATGCTTTCGTGACAGATTTTCTAAGGGAAACAATCTCGCACTACAAAAAGTTAAAACCATAAAAACTCCCATGCAATCAGCTTGTTCACGGGGGTTTGAATGCAGGTCAAACTACCAGTATGTTAAGAGAAGCGATTCCAAGAATGTTTAATTATTTTATTTAGTTTGTCATAAGCTAAATAAAATAATTAAACATTCTTGAAATCTCTTCACATTACTGAAATGGCAATAACTTCGAATTATACTATGCTACCACTTTTCCTCTAATATGAAATTTTGAACTTTTCCGTTATCGGACAGCCCACCAGCGACTGAGCGAAGTCTAACGGAACAACTGGTGGTTCTGTCCGGGGTTCGAATCCCGGCAAACGAGCTGGTTGCCAGGATGATATTCTTAGTTTTCCATATGTGTAACATGTATGCAAGCCAATTTCCGTTAGGCAGTCCTCGAACGAAGGCATCCTTCACCTTAGGCAAATAACCATCGAGTACTTTGCCATAATCAAATAAACCTTTATCCATAACATGCTTCAAATATTTTTATGTTGAAAAGTTCATGCGCCAAAGTTGGTCCCCGTTGAATGAAATATGTTGTTTATTTTTTCTTTTTTTTTTTATAACAACAATGTTCTTGTTTTCAGAATCTGAATTATCAATAAAATTCTTTTAATAATATGCGATTCTATTTTGTTTTTTTGTTTAATGAAAAATTAATTTAAGCGACAAATCTCTTACATTTAGAAAAATTTTCGATTTTCGAAACGAGTTGCTGTCAAAAGCGCATCTTCTCGTTGCTGCATATATTTATTTAAAGCAAACTACTTGGCGCGTGTGCTTTTATATTTGAAAAGATTCAGAGAATTTTCAACAGGGAAATAAAGTTATTAATTTTACTGAATTTTGTGGATTCTTTGTGTTTTGAGGTAAAAGTCAAACCATCAGATATGTGATAACCTTAAAATAAGGGTATATATAATCAGGATTTTGCGGCCAGACATTCTCAGCGAAATACATTACAAAAAATTATCTATGCAGAATTAATGTATATTCCGTTTAGTATTTTAATTTATCAGTGTTATTACACATCAGTTTATCAGTGTAAGTTATATCGAGTTTTAGTTGTGTTCGATATAAGAATTTTATTTGGTTTATATAAATCCGATTCGTTTAATAATATTATATTTATAAAATACTATTTATTAGGTTTCCAAATCTGTCAAACCCAATCAATGGCCTCCTGGCTAAGATATCTGATTATCGCTATTTCGACTCATATTCGAACCCAAACAAACGAACTGGTTGGATTTTGTGATTTACCCTATGTGTAACATGAACATGAGTACGTTTTACTTAGAAAGTCGTCCATGGAGACATTCATTGCCTTCGGCTGATAGGTCTCGTTTCCTTTTATCTACATATTTTGTTATTAATTACAAATTACAAAGATTCGAAAGTCGGAATCATTACGCCGGGATAGCGTCTGCACACGGGCATCCGTTTTGCAAACCTCATCGAGTTTGCCTGAGCCGACAATAGCTTCATCTTCATAGGCAGGTATTCTTGAGCAGTTTTTGTTCATGTTATTATTTCCTTTGCCATACTTAAAAAATCTAAAATTTTTCAAAAAGACTAACAGATGCATATAACAAAATTAAGCAAATGCATATAAGAAAATAAAATTAAGTAAATGCATATAAAAAAACTGAAGTAAATGTATATAACGAAAAAAAAAAAAAAAAAAAGAGGTAAAAACAAATTTTCAATAATTTTTCAATACAGTAGTTTTTAAATTGCTTGTTTTCAAATTTTATTTCATTTTTATGTATGTACTAATATACAGTGTATATGTGCGAAAGTGTGCTTGTTCGGCATATCCATATATATTAATTAAATAAATCTGATTTGAAAATGCATGCACTAACGCACTAGTCTCGTAATTTGAAAAACACTAAAGTATTGTCTGAGAAAAATATTTATAAAGAAAATTAAATTTCGTCTCCTTACTCGGTGCTGTGTAAAAAATTTAAATACGCTTATTAATTTTTTTCTTCTTTATTAAAAACAAATTAGTTTCTTTTCATCTATATATGAAAAATAACAAAATCTTGCTGTCAGAATGGAAATTCTTAAAAATATAAAACTCGTTTTTTTCGAACAAAAGTTTCTGAGAAATTTCTCTAGGTCAGCAGGTAGTAACAGGACCACTGACTGCTTTGTTTGAAAAACCCGATGAAGTGAATGATTTTAACCCAAAAGGTTTACTTTAACAAAGCAGATGCGGTCCAAATGGCTTTGCTGAGAAGCGTTCGTATTTGAATAGCTTGAAGCTTGAAAGCTTGAGTTGGAAGACGTTCCCGAAGCAATCAGTCAGACAGCAATAAAATTTGTTATAGATATTTCTCTCTCTGTGAGTTCTTGAAATCTTTGAATGGGTGAAAGTTTATTTTGTTTTAGATATATAAGGAAACTGCATGTAAAGCAAAATAATTCAAGGCACCCATTGTATTGCTTCAAAAATGTATGCTGGGATCCCTAGAAAAAAAATATCGCCGGAAAATATATCTCCGAAAAAATATTTAATTATTCATATTCTTATGATTAATTATTAAATAATTAATAACTTTTATAATTATTAAATGAAATGATTATTTATACTTTACCAAATGTACAGCAACACTCTTTCTTTACAAAAATACCATATTGAATAAATTATATTGTAAGCTAATAAGTAACAACATTGCTTTGTTTAATTAAGATACAATAACAAGCCGAACAAACATTAAATTGGAATTCAAACAACAAAAATCAACGTTATATTTTCAAATTTTCACAATCTAATTTTCATTATATCTTATCTCGTTCATTTGCGCTTTTGCAGCTGAAGATGATGGTTCGGTAAAACCATCGAAACTAGTATATAGGACATGTAGATGTTCGCCGCGTATTTTGGTTGCAATCGGCCGCACCAAACGTATATAAATATATTTATATATATATCCACTCTGTTACCCGGTTCAGTGATCTGAGGTTCTTTACTCTTATATGTTTGTAAATTGTACACTTTTTGCTTTAAAAAAATGATTGAATTATGTTGTTCTTATCTTCCGGTTAAGGTTTTTATGCCTTTAGTAAATCTGTATGCAATATTTTTAGAATTATCAACAATTTTAAAGTTGTGTAAGTGCCGCTAAGCCTAATAATGTTTTTGATGGTGGTCATTGCTTGTTTACATTTGAAACAGCAGAATAGTGGATTTGTTGCTAATCTAGAGAAACTTATCTTCGCAACAGCAAAGATAACGCCTTCATTTATTATTGCGAATTAAATCATGTTTATTCCTTTCTGGAATTTTTTCGAGGAAATAAGTGTTTCAGATTTACTTCGTAATTTTTAATACAGATATTTGGTATTTTTCCCTTGTCGCGAAGTGAGAACTGAATTAATTCAATGAGAAGTACTCAATCGTCTGTGAAAAACTGTTTCTTTTTTGTTTTGTTTGCTTAATTTCTTTTATACATCGTTCTAGCTTTATTATAGTATTTGAATAGAACATGTGGCAACGATTAGATAATTCTTTAAATAATATAAATTTTGTGCATTCTGAGTTATAATATGAACGAAATATAATACTGTTAAGTTAACCTCGCGGCAGAGTGTCGCTATGGTAAACAAATAGAGTGAATTTTAAAGAATGCATTTATTCTATTGTGGTTTATGCGCTGTCGGCGAAGTAGATTTAATTCTATCCATTAAGTGTAAATGAAATGCAAGAAAAAATGCGTATAATTTAATATTCTGTACAAGGAAGTCATGTGCTGTACACATCAGATTTTTTATATTTATTATCGTACAAATGTTCGTTTAAATCAAAATGCCATACTCGTGGCTTTTACAAAATATTTTCATTCAAAACTGATATGCAAGATATTCTGTAAGTAAGGATATTCGTAGAACAGTTTTTGTTTGTTCACAGCATTCTAAAAACATTCAAACTCGTAACAGATTTAAAATGTTAAGTTGGTATATTTCGGGGTTGTGGCTTTCATTGAAAAGATAATTCAAAGTAAATCAAGCCCAGTAAACCATTTTTAACAGTATGGATTTTGTATATGATCGGGAGTGATTTTAGGAAAGCTGTACGAAAACATTTACGCTTAAGAAATAAGATTGAAATGCAAAAGTAATGCACCCCTTTTCATATTTTTTTTTCCATTACAGTTCCAAATACAATGACATATTAGTAGTATAAAACAGAGAGCCTAAAAAAAATTCGAAACACTACAGGTTTTATGAGAAAATAGATATTCAACAGATATTTCAAGACAGAAAATATTAATTATCTGTTGAAGAGAAATGCAAAAGCAGTGACTTCCCAAATTATGTCATGAGAATAATATTTAGCAATTTTATATTACTATAGTACTAGCATTTTGCATATAACCAGCAACTTTTATCTACATATTTTGTTATTAATTACAAATTACAAAGATTCGAAAGTCGGAATTATTACGCCGGGATAGCGTCTGCACACGGGCATCCGTTTTGCAAACCTCATCGAGTTTGCCTGAGCCGACAATAGCTTCATCTTCATAGGCAGGTATTCTTGAGCAGTTTTTGTTCATGTTATCATTTATTAAATATATACTTTCTTTACAAAATAATTAAATTATTTTTAGCAATGATCTTCTGCATATTTCCTTTATTTATTTTTATATTTCTCAAAATATGCCCCTGTTCGTATTTTATACTTTTAACTGCTTCTGTAGAAACAATGTTTCTTACTTTTTTCTTACATATGGATCGCTTTAAACAGCACTTTTCTTGGAAAGAGAGATATAAAAATGTAGTACTGGAAAGAGATAATAGAAATCATGAAAACTAAACGCTTAATGAAATTTCCTAATTACGTTAACTTTTGAAAATTATTAGAATAATAACAAATCTAGTATTTAAATTAGGTGAAAAATAAAACATAAATGAAATTACTTTCCAAAAGAAATCTAGTCCTTTGAGTAAAAAGGCGAACTAGTGGCAGAGCGGTAAGTTCATTGAATCCTGGTAGTTCGATCCGGCTTCGAATGCCGGCAAACAGGCTGGATGCAAGGGTGTTTTGGAAGTTTTCCCATGTTTAACTAGGATATAACCTAATTTCCATTAGAAAGCTCTTCACGAAAGCATACCTCTTTAGTTTGCTTTGCCACAGTAAAAGAAAATGCAATATAAGAGACACTTTAAGGAAAAAATTGTTTGTTAACATGTAGGGATTATCTTAACTTTTGCGATTATTTTCTTAAAAATCAGAATACAATAGAAGAAACTAAATTTTTTTTGTTAATATCAAAATAGATAATTATTATCTCACATATTTTATATTTAAACGAAAATGTTAATTTCTTTTCTTCATCGCGTTTGCTGAAATTGTTATAAACTTGCCATTGTCCTGAAATCGGTAGCAAGTGAATGTTTT
The DNA here is from genome assembly GCF_044657685.1 of Stegodyphus dumicola. Lineage (NCBI taxonomy): Eukaryota > Metazoa > Arthropoda > Arachnida > Araneae > Eresidae > Stegodyphus > Stegodyphus dumicola. The sequence goes on along the minus strand of NC_140771.1, from coordinate 153,151,581 downwards.
CGCGATTTGATATCTGAACTATTTAATCATGATATTTTAATCTCATAAATGAACTCAGCCCTGGCCAGAGATATGATGGTAACGTTAACTTTCTAAAGCAGGCGGTACAATCAGAGTATCTATTGCCCTACAGATTCTTGGTACAACTATTGTACCGCGAAAATTATTTGCTTTCAAGCCGTCTATGGTACAACCGTTCAACCAGCCTTTCTGTCTCCCCCTTTTCGAGTAACCGTTTTTTCTTTAGATTCTCTAGGGGCCCACCAGCGGCCGAGCGGTAAAGACGCTGAACACTGGTAGTTCGGTCTGAGGTTCGAATCCCGCGAACGGGCTGGCTGCATGGGCGTTTTCGTGGTTTTCCCCATGTGTAACGTGTATACGAGCCAGTTTCCCTTAGAAAGTCCTCCACGAAAGGCATCCCTCCCTTTAGGCAGATAGCCCTCGTGTGCTTTGCCATAATTAAATTAAATACATTAGATTCTCTAGGTGGTCCAAATTCCTGTTCGGAGCAGCCCTTGGCTATGCATTGTTTCCCGTTTCTTAGCTGGTTAGCTACGTTTTGGCGAAGACCGTAAGGTTTCGTCTCATGCCAGTGTACTTGAAAATAAAACAGATGCTATCTCTCTTTCAAACATTAGAGCTTTTTCTCGTGATTTCAGTGTAACCTTTTTTTTTCTCGCTGTCTTATTCAGTTCTTATACTGGCACCTCCTGTCAAAGGTCACAGTCAGGACGAAATTAATAAGTTTCTAAAGAGATTTAGAAGAGGAAACTTTTGCTGATACAGATTCGGACTTTTCAGATACAGAAGAAAGATATTTTAATCAAGCTTTTAATAAAGTTACCGATGACTTCAAAAGCAAGGCTAATAATTTATTTGAATGGAGACAGCGAAATGAGCATGACAAAGCTAACATATTGACATTTAGTGTAATCCTGGTATAAAGACTGAATTTTCGGAAACTCATCATGCTACTGATTTTTTAAATTATACTTTTCAGATGAATTGTTTAAAATTTTAACCAGAGAAACGAATCGGTATGCTTCTCAAATCTTAGAGTTGCCACCAAATATAAGCGGAAAAAGGAAGCATGAAAGCGACTAAACGCCAGTTACATCAGATTGTAAGGATCTTAAGTTTTACTAACGTTTATTTTATTTTAAATCTTTACTATCACTTCTTATTTTCTACTTCCGACAGAATTATAAGCGTGAAGGTTTTTATGCAAAGTTTGTCTGTCGAACGCCAAGTATTTAAGTGTGGCCTTTTTGCCAAGCGAGAGAGGAAGCAGTAAGTCAACGCAGGCCGCTTACCTTAGAAGTTACGCAGTTGCTGTTCGCCTTCCAGGCCAAAGATTTTAATCCTCTTGATAAATTAAACGTATTGTAGTGTTCACAGTCTCTGTGCTACATACGCTTCCTGTTATTATAAGGCCAATCTTCCACGTGTATTATTCTAAAGTTAAATTAGAGTTTAGTTTTATTTTTTAGAATTTTACGTTAGACCCCGAGTGGTGGGTCAGTGTATTCCGAAGTACGGAAGTTATTGTATATAGAGAAAAATAAAGGGTTTTGTATACCCTTCGTCTGTATCCTGTCTACTTATCACAATTAGTGAACATAGCTTTAGTAAGCTCTCTGTTCCGAGTCAGGTCCGTGTATGTTCCCGAAGAAGGTTAGAAGGAACATTGAACCTGATAGTGGCGCCCAACGTAGAAGAATAACCATGGCCGAGTTTCAAAAAGAACCTGTGCTGCCTGCAGAAACGGCTCAGAATCCAGAAATGCCAGCTGCCGCCCTGGAAGGATTCGGTTACATCGTCCAGACCATGCGCGCTTCGATGAAACCAGAAGCAACGTTTAATGGAAACTCACCGGTAACCAGGTTTTTGGAAAAATTGGATGACCACTTCATGCTCTACCCCGTGCACGAGTTTAAAAAAGTTACCTTAGCTACCAGCGCTTTGAGGGGCCAAGCGCTTAACTGGTTCAAATGTATCGGCAGAAGTCTCTTGGGTCAAGCAGGAAGTCCCACCTATACTTACGAAAATTTCAAGACTGCCCTACTAATAGCCTTCCCTGTTGTAAGGGATCGTGCGAAATTAGAAACGGAACTTTTTAGTATATATCAACAAAGAATCGAAAACCTCTCGAGCTTTATTTTAAGAAAAATTCACGTTTTCAAGCTCTTGTATGGAAACCGTCCGGATCCTGAAATAATTCAAGTGATTTTGCCGAGGTTACTACCCCAAGTGCAAGACTTTATTGAATTAAGAAATCCGAATACACTGGAAAAGTTATTTGAGCTAGCAATCCAGTTTGAAAGTAGAAGAACGGCGGACGTCGAAAGAAGACGCCAATATCAACAGCGAAACCAATTTGGTACGCCAAGACTACAGCGAACTCAAGCATACGGCTACGGAGAAAAAGCGAATCAGTGGGCAAGGAAACCCGAGCATTCAAAAACAGCCGGCGAACGTCGACAGTTCAATAGCAACCCAGGAAAAAAGTCTCAAGGCCAGGGGAAAAAGAAGGAAAGCACGGAACGGAAAAATAATTTAAACTAAAACGGATTTCTGCTGACGAGAGGGTGCGGAAATCCGAAGGCCACGAAAACCCCTCTTCCTACAAGTTAAATACAGTAATGGTGAAAAATTTGACTCTTCCGAAGATTGAAGTCTTGGTGAATAATATCCCGGCCACCGCACTCCTGGATACCGGCGCGCAGTGTTCCTGTGTGGCAGAAGTCTTTTTTAGAAAGTATTTTCGCAAATACCGCATATATAATGCGGATAATACGATAGTATTAGCGGCGCAAGGAGAACAATGTAAGTGCGTAGGTAAAGTACCTTTGTATATCCGTATCAAGGACGAACAAGTAAAGGTGATGTTTTTTATAGTAAAGAATTTGCAAGCACATTTGATCTTAGGAATAGACTTTCTTTCAGGCGCACAAGCTACACTGGATTTTAATGAAGCGTCCCTTAAGCTGACAATGAAACCAGTGCGTGTAGAAAAGGTTGAACCGCCATCTTGACCACCTCCCTAATGACGAGCAAGATAGAATCCGACAAGTGGTAAGTGAATTTGCTTCGTTATTTAGTGATATTCCAGGATTTACTCAGGTTACTAACCATAGTATTGACACCGGAGATGCTTTGCCAGTTCGTCAAAAACCATACCGGTATGATAAGAATAAGGAAAAAATTATAGAATGGCATATTACCGATATGCTACGTAAAAAGATCATAACGCCCATCTCAAGTAGTTATGCTAGCCCGGTGGTTTTATGTAAGAAAAATAATGATTATCCTTTAGAGCATCCGAAAAGGTGGAGATTCGCTATTGATTACCGTAAATTAAATTCCATAACGAAATATCCGGTATATCCGTTACCGATCATAGAAGAAATTTTAAGGAACATAAAATCAACCAAATTTATGACGACTTTAGACTTAACGACTGGTTATTTTCAAATAGGGGTGAGGCCTGAGGACGTGCCTAAGACTGCTTTTATAACCAAGTCTGGCACTTATGCATTTTTGCGTATGCCGTTTGGCCTTTCAGGGGCCCCGGCAACATTTCAGCGATGCATGGACATTGTGTTAAGACCTGTTCTTGGAAAGTCCACATTTATCTATTTAGACGATATCATTATTACTAGTGATAATCTCGACCAGCATATACAGGATTTAAGACAGGTGTTTTCTTTATTAAATGAGGCCGGTCTAAAAGTTAATGTCGAAAAGTGCAAATTTGCAGCCCCTGAATTAAAATATTTAGGTTACAAAATATCGCAAAAAGGGATCGAGACAGATGAATCAAAAATAATCGATGTACAAAAGTATCCGACTCCAAACACGGCAAAGAAGCTCTCTTCTTTTCTAGGACTTTGTTCATATTATAGGTCCTTTATAAAAGATTTTGCGGCTATCGCTGAGCCATTGTTAAAATTAAAAAGGAAAAAGGCAAGATTCTCGTGGACGGCCGAAGCCAATAGTGCTTTCGAAAAATTAAAACAAGCATTAACGCAAGCCCCTGTGTTAAAATTTCCTGAAAAGGATGAAAATTTAGAAATTTCAGCGGATGCTTCGGATTATGCGGTAGGAGCGGTACTTTCGCAAAATCAGCAGCCCGTGGCATTTTTTAGCCGAACTTTAAATCAAACACAAAGAAACTATTCCGCGACCGAGAGAGAGGCACTTGCAGTTCTGTTAGCAGTGCAAAAGTTCCGAGTCTATTTTGGAAAGGCGCTGATAACAGTATACTCTGATCATGCGGCGGTAACTAGAACTCAGGGAAAAATTTATCCCCAAGGTTAATAAGATGGGCACTCAAGCTGCAAGAATATAATCTGGTAATCAAGCATACCCCCGGAAAGGAAAATATCGTAGCAGATGCCCTATCACGAATTAAATTAGACGAACAGGGTAATACCGTAAAAGTTGCAATGCTTACAGCGTGTACAATAAATTCCCGAGAAACTGTAATAACAGAACTGGGTAAGGATCCTGAGTTTGGAAGTATTTATGAGTATTTGAAGGATCCTGAAAATTTTAGCCACCAAGATATTGTGGCGATAAGAAATAGGGCGGCCCATTACGAACTAATAGATGGTCTATTATTCTACACAAAAACTACGAATTCCAACAACGAATTTCGACCTGTTATCCCAGCTAGTCTTAGATTAAATATCCTGCATGAGCTCCATGACAGCCCTTTAGCTTCTCATGCTGGTATTCGAAAAATTATCCAACGCGTACGCGAGGCAGTCTACTTTCCTGAACTGCAAAAGTTAACAAGGGCGTATGTCCAGTCCTGCCCAACATGTCAAGCCGTTAATTATATTAATTTCCGCCCGGCCGGGTTTCTAAATAGTATTAAATCCGAATTTCCAAATGAAATAATTGGCATCGATTTATTTGGCCCTTTCCCAAAAAGTCAGTTAAATAAAAGGCGATATCTCCTTGTTATGGTTGATCATTTTAGTAAATGGACCGAAATTGTTCCCTTAAAACGAGCCTCCGCGAAATTGGTTACCGATTCTATTTTAAATAAATATATTTTAAAATACGGGGCGCCCCTAAAAGTTATATCGGATAATGGTCCTCAATTTGTAAGTAATATATTTGAAGACATGTGCCAAAAACTGGGCATACGTCATTTAAAAATGGTCCCGTATCGGCCGCAATCAAATATAGCGGAACGGGTCAACAGAAATATAGTGAAAATTATCCGTAGGTATGTTAAAAATTTTCATAAAAGCTGGGATAACTATGTCAATGAATTTGCTTTCGGCCTTAGGACCGCAAAACATGATACAACGGGCAAAACTCCTGCTGAGTTATTTCTAGGCAGAAAGATTATAACACTGTTAGATAAACTATTTTATGTGCAAGAAAGAGCCCCAGAATTTAAAATGGGTGATATAGAAAAACTAATAAAAGAAGCAAAAATGAATACGGAAGTAGCACAAAGAAAACAGAAATTATATTATGATTTGAAACGACGGGGAGTAACTTATAAAGTAGGGGATGAAGTTTTAAAAATTAAGCATTCACTTTCTTCAGCACCAGAAGATAAAACTGCCAAATTTTTTCCACGATTTGAAGGACCATATATCATAGAAAAAATAACTCACGCTGTAGTACGGTTAAAAGTCAGGAATGGTGAAACCTGTTCCGCAAACATTGATCAAATCAAGCCCTACTTCGATCGTAATAAAATGCAAATCTTTTCAGATCTTTTGCAGGATCTGGCACGGCAGACACCGCAGGTACAAGTTCCAGAGGTGAAAAAACGACAATTACAAGGGCAAGCCAATGAGAGACAGAAGCAAGTGAAAAGAAAATTGCCCCGCGGGAAAATGGAAGGTAACAAGAAAAAGAAGCCGTTCCACCGTCCAGAAAACAGAGTTCACGAACACCCCCAGAATGAAGAAGGGAGAAGGACGACGTATGTGAAGAGGACCAGGAGAAATGACGGCAACTATAACCCGGCTTTAAAACGGAAGATCGACTCATCCGACAGAACTCTCCGCAGCAAAAGTCGCCGAACTGCGGAAGGGCCATCAGCGGCGGAGGAAAAAGTACAAGAAAAATTCGAACGGCCAACAAAGAGGTCCAAGCAGGATCACGACAGAAGTTTCCCGGTTCCGCCAAGACCAGCTGCCATCAAACGGCAAAGACCACAAGCAGAGGAGAAAAGGAAAGTATTCAAGGGTGGCCGTACTGGTGAAGAAAAGGAAGCTTCCAGAGGAAAGCACTGAAGGGCGAGCCCGTACAAGAAGGAGGATAAACCAAGCTACTATCTGCTATACCTTTAAAGACTGGGCCCAGAAAAGGATGTCCGAATATTACAAAGATAAGTAAAATTTTATGTTACTTTGCAAACTTAAGTTAATCTTTCATTCTTACTGCAAGTGGCAGATTTCAAGAAGTTTTACCTCATGCGAGGTCTACCTTTATCGCCAAAAGGGCGAGAAATGAGTTGTTACCGATTTTGGTATTATGTTTTTCAATTACTCGCGCGTAAAACTAAAGTTGATGTATAATAGCGTTGTGTAAAGACTTAAATATTGTAAAAAGTTATTGTATAAATTTTATTTCAAACATTCTAGCAAGAAAGAAGTTTTAGTCTGAAATACTTTTTGAAATGTAGTATTATTTCAATGTAGAAAGAATTGGCACTTGCTTTGAAAAGAATAGAAGTTAACAATGTACTACTAATGTATGTTTTCAAATGTGTAAAATTAACGGCATGTTGATATGTTCTTATATACATGTGAACTGTTATTTTAAATGTTAAGAAATACCGTGATATGGTAAAAGTGAAAGTAATGTTAAAAATTTGTTATTCGTGTGACTGTAAAGATTAAATCATGGCGAATATGTGGTAAAGGTTGAATGATGTAGTTAGGCTCTCTGACGCTACACTTTAGAGTTAGCCACTTTTAAAATAGTACCTCAGGGTTTAGAGTTGAAAGTAGGGTGTGTTAAGAGGTCTCGTTATGTTGAATTTTAACACGTTAGTGTTTTGATTGTAGGAGGAAGTGTGGCACACGTAGACAGAAACACATTCGTGTTTGGTGTTCTTTTACAACACATGTCAGAGAGCACGGGGAGAGATAATTAAAATAGTCATGAATGAAATAAGAATGTTAAGAGCAGTATAATTCTATATGTTATTTGCAATGTCATTGTGTAACATTTCATTAAACTAGTTTTCCTTCCAGATCTCTGGAAGGAACCAGAATTGAATAAAGCTCCTGTTTAGATGCAGTACAGATGAAAAAAAGATTGTTGTATATCCTGGGAGTTGCTATTGTAACAAATTTCTTTCTTTTAAATTTTCTAGTTTCTAGCTAAGTTGTGTTTGTAAAAGGTTGGCCTCGCGTTAGATTCTAGAGCTAAAAGTTTTCAACAAGGTCGTTTTAGACCACAGTTTCAAACTAATTAACTCTGGCGGGAAGTATGTAAGGATCTTAAGTTTTACTAACGTTTATTTTATTTTAAATCTTTACTATCACTTCTTATTTTCTACTTCCGGCCAGAATTATAAGCGTGAAGGTTTTTATGCAAAGTTTGTCTGGCGAACGCCAAGTATTTAAGTGTGGCCTTTTTGCCAAGCGAGAGAGGAAGCAGTAAGTCAACGCAGGTCGCTTACCTTAGAAGTTACGCAGTTGCTGTTCGCCTTCCAGGCCAGAGGTTTTAATCCTCTTGATAAATTAAACGTATTGTAGTGTTCACAGTCTCTGTGCTACATACGCTTCCTGTTATTATAAGGCCAATCTTCCACGTGTATTATTCTAAAGTTAAATTAGAGTTTAGTTTTATTTTTTAGAATTTTACGTTAGACCCCGAGTGGTGGGTCAGTGTATTCCGAAGTACGGAAGTTATTGTATATAGAGAAAAATAAAGGGTTTTGTATACCCTTCGTCTGTATCCTGTCTACTTACCACAATTAGTGAACATAGCTTTAGTAAGCTCTCTGTTCCGAGTCAGGTCCGTGTATGTTCCCGAAGAAGGTTAGAAGGAACATTGAACCTGATAAGATAAGCTTCAGAAATTTTTTGGATTAGTCCTACTCACAGGGCGTATTGAAAAAGACAGCATTCGAGATTATTGGATGGTTTAATGGACATCATCCAATAAAGAGGATACTTTTTGAAAAATTTGTCATAATTTTTTTCTTTAATTTTGCTTTGAAAATATTCCTGGGTACTCTTTTTGATCACGGAAAGAAATATAAAATACATATTTCCTACACTGTAAATGTCAACACCTTGTATGCCCTTATTGTTTTGAAAGTATGAAAGATTAATTTATTTAAAATAAATTAGAAAATTTATTATGTAGAATATTATGTATATTCATTTAAAACCAAGGAAAAATCAAACTTTGGATATAACGATGGTTTCGAATGAAATCCGCTTGTGAAAGAAAACTGACGTGGATTCTTTATAAACATTTAAAACTCTTCTGAAAAGTATTTTTGATAAATTTATATTTTCTGAAATTTTAAATCATACATCAAAATTCTCTTCAGCAAATATTAAAAAGAAGCCTAAAAGTTTTCTCTCTCTACGGACACTACGAAAATGCAAAGATTTAAGAAATTATCTCATCAGACTTCATTTCACACTGCAGGTATAAAATGGATTGATTATATGGGTATTCGGAAAATTTTCCCTGCTAACGTAAATAAAATCCAATTTTATAAAAAAATTCTCTCAACAGATATACCTCCTTTGCCCGACAGTTTAAAGTAATATTTGTTAAAAGTTAAATAATCAAACACAACTAATAGATCTCTGATTTTCTTTTTTATGTAACAATAACAAAGCTATCGGGGAAAAAAAAAAAAAAAAAAAAAAAAAAAAAAAAGATTTAAAGCTTTATTATTACCTCAAAAATCAAATAGTAATGAATCAAATTCTAATCATGTAATAGTAATGAGTATTATTATGAATTCATTATTATTATTATTTCATTAACTTATTCATTAGTATTATTTTATTAATGAAAATAGATTATCAAATACTGCATTCGGACTCTCAGGCATATAAAGCTAGTTCATATTTGTCAAGTTCTGTTCTCGTTTGCTAATTTCTAGAAGAAACAAAGACGTAAAATTCACAAATGATTACCCAGATTGATCAGAAATAGTAAATTTATATAAACATCCTATACATTTTGTTCTTTATAAATAAATACAGTTTAGCCTAAATTAAATCAAAATAAACCTCGAAAAAGTCGCAAATATAGTAACCTATTCTAGATTATTGTCCAGCGTCTGACAAACATGTAAATTTTACTGCATAGGGACAAATATCCAGCCTAACCATGGAGGTAAGAAAGTACTTCCTACGGCTTTTCTCATTAGGGGACAGTAAAGGAGGGGGAAAAAGTGTTTTGGATAGCGCCGTCCTAAAGGTTATATTATGAGAATTTAAGCCAGGTTTTAGAAGGTTAATAATGTATAAATTAAATTTAGAATGAAAATATTTTTCTGTACTGTTATCTATTTTTAAGCAACTGGAAGAAATATTATTATTTTCATCTAGCGATAAATCTTGTCCATTATTAAAAAATCGTTGCTCAGTACAGCAAAATTCAAAAAGCCATTTGATCTGGAGTTCATTGCAACATTTTTCACTAAGCGTTTCTTCGTACCATGAGTGCCATAAATAAAATAGGCTTCTAACATCTTATGATAACGTTCAGTTGCAAAATTCCTACCTTTAATGTTTATGTACGTTATTATCTTACAGCTCCCAAAAAACATACATATTACTTGTATGTATGTTTTATAATAAAATATTATAATGTATACAGAAAAACCATCATACCTATTCCCCCCTTTTTTTTTTACATTTCAATGGTAAATTGTAATATACTTTTTTTAATAGTTTGATATTTTTTGGCTTATAACATTTTTTCCATAAAGAAGTACAAAAACAATCCATGGATCTCATAAAATTCAAATTTTGATTGATTTTGAGTTTCAATTTTATATATTTGTATTTTATTTGGTCTTATGAGTAAATAGAAAGTATTTAATTTTATAAATTGGTAAGAGCAGATTGCATTATTGTTTAAAAGAAGAAGGGAGTAAAAGCTTAAATTTTATTGATATTTATTTTAAAAAGTGTTTCAGTGGTTAACTTTTATTTGAAGCATCGAGCGGCAATCTGATGTTTTCAAACTATAAATGCTATATTTCTTTTAGCTTCTTGTTCTTTAAAAATCTTGTTATGGATCTAAAGCGTGTAGGATTAACTTCCTTGGCTATACTTTTCGCAAATGTTTAATTTTTAATAATTATTCCCTTTCCCTGGTGCAGATGCATAATAAGAACTGCGAAAAATCTCGTTCGCTCTTTTTTTCCTTCTCGTCTATTTCTTTTCGTAATTAGTTTGAAATATAGTAAATTATTTCCTTCATCAACATCAGATTATAAGTATGCGTTATATTTAATGCAATCATAGTCTGCTCTAAATTTATACCCAACAAATCGCAAATATTATAAAGGACAGTTTGAATATGATAGAACTAAATTTCGTAGTTCTAGACAAATATTTTTATCGTCATTCTCTTTAAAATGCTGCATTAGGGAAATGTACAAATTATGGATTTTCGAGAGCGCAAATACCTTTTTCGTACACTAATAAAGCAGTTTCTCTTTCAGATTCCTGAACAGAGAAGAGAGATCTGGAGCATACTCATGAACTGGCAATAAAACATACAAAAGAGTATACTAATTTTTTCTCAGCTATTTGATAGGACAAATGTAATTTTCAGATATCTTTCTGTTATTTTATAAAGTATTTCTCCCGCTTTCCTAGAGTGCCTTCGTGGTGTAGAGTATATAAAGTATTTCCCCCTTCTTAGGGTGCCTTCGTGGTGTAGTCGTTCTGCACGCTCGGCCGGTATTCCAGAGGTCCGTGGTTGGATTCCCGAAGAAGGCATTGCTCATTTTTCATCTCTACAGGTTTTCCAATTAACCTAATGTCTTTACAGTGGCGCCCGAACTAAAAGGGTGTTGAATGATGATTCTCCTCACCCAGAATTTGGCGATTGGGTTTCCTAAAAACCCCAGCCCCCCTTTAAATGGGGGAGTATATAAGTTATTTCTCCCGCCTTCCTAGCCTGCCTTCGTGGTGCAGTGGTTCTGCACGCTGGCCCGGTATTCGAAAGGGCCGTGGTTCGATTCCCGGCGAAGGCGTTTGCTAATTTTTCATCTTTCCTGATTTAAAAAAAAATACCTAATGTCTCTACAATGTAATGTAAAGGATATACGTATAATTTAATGTAAGCAGAAGCGCATCAATTTGAAACTTATACAAAATTCATCTTCAGATTGGTAATAATATGAAAGATCTTTCAATTATATTGGACATAAGTTTTTCTCCATCAAACAAGAGTACTTTGCAAGAAAATATTCTTCCTTTTTGAAAAGAAGCTTTTACTGAATGCTGTTGAAAGGTCCATAGCAAATCTTTCAAAATAATGCTGTTCTGAGTTATATTGACTAACTGCCGAAACTGTAATACTTCGTTTGCATAGATACATATACATATACAATTCTTTTACTCAAATATATTGAATATTGAATTTAACAAATTTTATGACCTCTAATATAAATGACACATAGATAAGATTACAGTATAGATAACGTATCACATTACTTTTTAAAAAATCAGTTACAGCTTTCTATTTCATTATGCTGCCTCACTACCTTGCCCCGTAAAACATCATAATGATTGGTGATCGTCAAGAATATTTTTTTAATGTTATTTTTTATTTCTAGATCTTCTAATAAATACTTCAAAGGCATGCGTCAGAAATTTAGTTTTAGGTTTAAATTATTGCTAAAACCGAAGTCTACATACCTTTTGACTGAGGTTATCGAGCTACTACTGTAATTAGAGAACCTGGCATGTTGTTCTCTTCCCCAAGGAGTAAAAACATCTTGTTGATGTAGATCTACTTTGCCGTTCGCGAGTTTTACTCAGATTTGAATTTCAAATTTCATGATTCGCTTTTAAATATAGTAATTTTTAATTGCTTAAAACACGTTTAATGCAGTGTATTGCATGGAATTTTAAGATTACATCGATAGTCGGCTTATAATAATCAAAATATGTAATAACAAATATTGTTAAACGAAAACTTCCGCTTTTATATATATTTTGAAAACAACATTATGTTTCATATTTTTAATGTTACTTCTTGTAAAATAATTATAATGATTCGTCATTCTGTTTTTGAAATACCAAAATTTCTGCTTTGGACGTCTTTGTCAATAAACTACCATATGTCAAACAAAATCTTGCTTTTATGCCATAATCTCAGTGATGCTATTTATGGTGCTAAGTAAATACTGAATGATTTTTAACTGCTTTACGCAAAAAAAAGCTAAAGGGCATAAAAGTGTTCTTAGGGTAAAGTAACTTTCTCTAAATGTCATTTAGATTATCACTTATCTAATTCTTCTGAGATACATCGTTAACAACACCATTTCGTCTTAGATTTTACTTGCAAACTGTCACAGTTTACAAATGAATGCTTAAAAGTTACGGTATCCTCATAACATTGCTAAAATCATTGGTGCAATAGGTAGTATTAGCAATTGTTAATGGAGATATACAATTCATTAGCAATTACATGGCACTTTGGAACGCAAAATGCATGTTGTTTTTTATATATGTTTTCTTCCTCCTGACGACTTTCTGCTTGCATTATGATGAAATAAATCTTGATTATCATATCCTCTAATCGTCATAAATACAATCTTGGGGCAAAAAAAGATTCCATCGCGGATTAAAAAAGGACAATGGAAAGTGTAAACCAATGACAGTAAATTAAAAAAATTTTGCTTGGTTCTATTAAGAGTTAATTCTTCGGTTATTACAATATTTTCTATAGCTAATTTCAGATTTTTCCCTTCAAAAAGGAGAAAAATAGAAAGCGATTCACGATACTGACCTCACACTACCATATAATTTAATTTAATTTAATTGAAAATATACACTAATATTTACTAGTACGTTGGCTATTAGCTTTATATAAATCTACTTAAAAAATGTACAAAAAGAGTCTGTTTTCTATTTCGATTGCGTATACAGCTCCTTAGAGAATAAATGGCATTTATACAATATATTTCAAAATGTTTTCGAATTGGAAGTACGATTCTGTATGATGCGTGGAGAAAATTAATCAGTGTAAGTAAGATTTTGTATATATGCCCACGATTTTCTTCATTAAAAGTATAGCTTAAATTTATATTCGAAAATCCAGTTAATGAAATTATACTCGTATATCACTTCATGGTTTATTCTATTAATTCTCAATATCTCTTAAAAATAATACACATTCAATGCATCTTTTATAACACAAATTATTAAGTGTAGAGGTAACATTATTATTCAAGTCAACAAGCCTTGTTAATGCATAAATAACTTTCGTTACAAATATGACTTGAAATTATATAATTTCTCTCAAAGCTTTAAAAAAACCATAAACAACAATGTATTTCTTTTGGTATTTTCCCCAAGAATAATAAAATACAATATTACTATAAGAAATGCGATAAAATTATCTCTTATGAAAATACGATAATGCAATGAACGTTTTTGCAAGTGTACTTATTATTCTGAAGCTTAAAATCAATTTACATACTAACTCAGTGATTTTTCACATAAAACTCGTATTAGTCTGCTAGCATCTAGTGCTGCAGCTTTTACTTTTCAAATGAAACATGAAAGCAAGAGAGTCAGAACCCTCTACGCTCACTGTTTGAGATTTTGTGAAGATGTTAAAAAATATTGCACTTTTCTCATGATCGAAGCCTCATCAGTAGACGAGAAGTTAAAGACTGTTGAATTGTTGAATACTGGTAGTTCGATTTACTTTCGGTTGAAACCCAGGCGAATGGCATGCCTGCCAGCGTGTTTGTTTTTCCCGTATGTAAGGTTAATTTGTTCTTGTTTCCTACAGAAAGTCCTCTTTTTGAAAGAAGACGTAATTGTCAGTATAAAAAATACATGAAAATACTTTAATCTCCTTAATTTATAATTCTGAATTTTGTTTAAATTTAACTTCTTTAAATCTCACATCAAATTAAGTTGATAAAATTTAGTGTAACTAATAAAGTAATTATTTATGTATAATTATTCATCAAATCATAGGCTATGCATTTTGTAATAATATTTATTAAAATAAGAAAACTGTAGAGGTATTTTTAAAAATAATTGTAAAAATAATTGTTGCTAATACATAAATGTAGAATAAGAAAGATTTTAAAGGTTTTACTGTTTCAATTCACAATGAAAAAGTACTGAAAAACAGAAATATAAATTGCAATAGAAAAATAAAAAAAAAATTGATATTTCCGCGCTTCAGTCATGAAAGGAAGAATAGAAATTGAACTAAAATGATTTAAATTCAGGTTATGCATGAGAAAAATCATAAAGACTTAAGCAGTTAACCAGTTTGGTTGCCAGGACCCAAACTCGTCACAAACTACCAACGTTCAGTAGACGTATTCAATCCACTATAGTGAACTTAATTTATTTTTTATATATTAATTATTAACAGCATTAAAATAATAAAAATATTTGTTCTAAATAAAACTTCCTTGTATGGCATTTTCTTTGGTTAGGAGTTTGGTGTAAATACTTAATGCTATATTCAAACAAGACATTTATTTAGAGCTTAATGTTGCAAAAAATGAATACTGGGAAAATTATCACTAGAAAAAAAAATATCTCCCTGATAATGAATCACATAATATATATTTAATTACTCATATCCTTTATTAAACACATTATCATAATTATTAAATGCAATCTTTATTTATTACAAAACATTCGACAATACACTTTCTTTACAATAATACTTTACTTTTCTATACAAAAATACCATATTGAACGATTATATTACTTATGTGAGTTAATAAACAACAACATTGTTTAGTTCATGCATAATAACTTATATAAAGTGTAATAAAACATTGCATAATGATATTAATTATGTTACATAATTCCTTTGCAGCTTTCAGTTTGTAGAGTCATTCGGTTATTTTTGAAGTAAGAAACATGCAAAATGTGCAGTGCCCTAGCCAGGACTTGAACCTGGGCCTCTCAAATACGCGCCGAGTGTGCGAACCATTACAGCACGAAGGTATAAAGAAAGGAGGGGAAAAATACCTAATGTACTCTCCCTTTTAAAGAGCGATTGGGGTTTAGGGTACCCAGTCGCCATATCAGGATGGTGAAGAATCATCATGCATCACCTTTTTTAGTTCGAGTGCCACTGAAGAGTCATTAGGTTATTTTTGAAATAAGAAACATGAAAAATGTGCAGTGCCCTAGCCAGGACTCGAGCCTGGACCTCTCGAATACACGCCTAATGTGCTAACGATTACACCACGAAGGCCTAATGAAAGGAGTGAGAAAATACCTTATAAGTTATAAAAGTAATGTTTTAATCCTATTTCACATCAAGTTTAGTGTTTCAGTGGCAGAAAAGTAAGAATTTATAAACTCAGTCAATTAATAATAAATTTCTAAGCTGCATGAATTTCTAAGTTCTGCAAGAATACCAGTAAAAATGCAATCCTTAAAAAGAAGAGTGTATTATTTTTGAGCTGATATAGTTTGCATTGAGATTCAAACAACTGTCCTTAAATAATCCAAATCTTTGTTTTCGTTAAATAAGTCATATTTAATACCTATCCTCTTTCAAATCAGCAATCCACGTATAATTTTAAAAATGCTTTCCTTTACACTGAATTTTAGACATTTAGTCACAAAGTGACAAAGTCACAAAGTTAGTGAATATTTAAATTTGTTTAAAAGTTCTTTTCCATAAATTTTTCAACTATAAACAAACAAATTAAAAATAATTTTCCAGAAAACACCATTCCTTCGGAAAAAGATTCGAATTTGAGCATAAGAGAAGCCTAAAGTTTGAAATATACCTTATTTTTGACTATCAGTTTCTTTAAAAAGCAATTTTAAAAGTCACATCATATTCCGTTGATTAAACTTGCAGAAATCATAAAACACCATTTTTTTTATAATAATTATTCGAATATTATGCTAAACATCTTAAAAATATAAAAAGGTAAAAAGGAATATATCTATAAGGAATTACAGAACTGTTAAAAGATAATTATTATTTGCATGCAAATAAGAAATATAGAAAAAGATTAATGTTTTAAAGATTTTTAATTTATGCTAAAAAAATCGGAAAATAATGTAACATTCAAAA
Organism: Stegodyphus dumicola; assembly: GCF_044657685.1. NCBI lineage: Eukaryota > Metazoa > Arthropoda > Arachnida > Araneae > Eresidae > Stegodyphus > Stegodyphus dumicola. Next base: position 153,135,306 of record NC_140771.1, on the reverse strand, counting down.
GAACTAATAAATAATGCTATTTAAATGTTGTAACAGTGTCACAGAAGGAATGAAACATGTACCAGTTAATACAGATTTTATTAATAAATTATAATGCAATTTAATCGATCTGCAATGAAATCAGTGACTTCGAAATCTGGGTAACTTGGTTATAAAATGCATAAAAATTAAAAATGAAAACAGGCAAATTTTAAAAGCAATTTATTCGAAAATGAGATGTTTGTATGAAAGAATATCCTTTTAGTTCTGATACCGTTTACTCATGAAATGTTGATGAGTATTTGGTGGACAATTACCCTAGAGCACTCCCAGGGTCCGTCAGAGAGAAGCTATTCATTCGCAAAGTTCTTGACAGTTCGCATCTACTAATGTTTACAGTGCAATCAATCTCTTTTAGGCGGAACAATTGATCTAAAATTCTGGGAGGGATGGGAAATAACAAAAGAACTGCTTGACAATTTTCAGAGGTTTAGGGTTATTTTCGCGAAATGGGAAGTTCGGTCCAAAACTAGCGACAGTTTTAAAGGAATTCGCAGAAAATTACTCGACAGGCTAAGGGTTAATCCCTGCAGGAAGGATCTCATCCCAGTCAGAACCTAAACACCAGATTTCTTGCATAATAATTTTTGCCCGAATAACAAAGGGTGCAATAAATCCAAATGGATCGTATATTTGGGCGATACTTTGCAAAAGTTTCCTTTTTGTAGCAAAATCGTTTCCAGTAGAAAAGTCAATTAAATTTTTTAAATTTAACTTTGTATTGTCCTCAATGGTATTCCAAATCATGCCTAAAAAATTCGATTCACTAGTTAATTTGTTATCTGATTCCTTAATCCCATTTGAGACCCATAAATCGTTTAATGCTTTAGAATTAGTTCTTTATTTTCTGAAATTCATCCCAGCATCCTTAAATATGTTAACCGCATCTAGAGATAACAGATATGCATCTTCAACCGTTTCTGCTCCAAAATATAGGTCGTCGACATAGACAGAAGAATTCAACATTTGGAAACTGTCCGGCATTTTATCTTTATATTTCCGAATGTGATATTTTATAGTGGCGGCCAAAATGCAAGGAGATATAGTCAAACCGAAAGCTACGCGACACATTTGCATAATCTTAAAGGAGTCATTATTTTCATTAAGCCAAAGAAATTTTAGAAATTGTCTATCACTTTCAGCAATTCCTATCATCAAAAAGGCTTTTTCAACGTCTTCACAAAACGCTATCTTAAGCTTACGAAAATTTAACATAATGTCTAGTATATTTGGATTTAGATCAGGTCCCGATTCAAGGCAGTCATTTAACGAATTCGTGTCCTCTGTCCTTGAGCTGCCATCGTACCCAATTCTTACCTTAGTAGTTTCACTAGGTCGTATCACTGCTCGGTGTGGCATAAAATATCCCAAATTTGTATCATTATTCGGGCATTCCTCCACAATTCCTTCTAATTTCTAGTTCTCAATTATATTTTTATATTCCTGAAAAATCTCCGGAGTTTTACTTAGTTTATTGTGAAAGTTTGCAAATCGTTTCTTGGCTACCTTAAAATTATTTCCTAGATTATTCGGACTGTATTTCCAGATTAAATTTGCCTCATATCTTCCGTTTTTAAACTGCAAATTTCTTTCAAACTGGTCTTCTATTTCGCAGTCAATATCGGAATAATCATCAGAATCATTTATTCCCATATGTTCTAATTCCCCAAAACCTCTTAAATCTTTCAACACAACAGTGTTTGTCATTACCGCTAAATTTTCAGAACAAGTTTTATTTGTTTTCTTTTTCTCGATTCCTGCAGCAACCCAACCAAACACAGAACTAACTGCGTATAACCCTTCAGATATTTTAATTCTTTCTGAATAAACTACATTCCAGAATTCATCCCCGCCAATTAATATCTCTACATCTGTGTTATTTTTTCTTGAGCAATCGGCGATCTGCAACCCCAGATGCTACATGAAGTCTGCAATTTGTTTACTAGGCATACTGATGGGCGCCGAGGAAATAACATTCGAGATCAAACATTCAATTTTTATTTTATTTCCAATTCTGAATTTCGATTTCAACGACCGGATAGGAATGATTCATTTCTTTGGTCGCACCTAATGAATAAACAGAAAGTCTTTCATAGCGGATTGGAGTAAGTTTTAAATGGCCGGCTAAATTTTTCGTTATAAAGGATCTGTGACTGCCTTGATCAAGAATTAATCTAGTTAAGTTTGATTTATACTTAGAACAAGCATAAACTGTACAATTTGTAATAATATTTCCTTGGCATTTCAGTCATTATTATTATCACCTTGAGGAACAGAAGCAATCAGTTTTAAGTTTTGAACTTTATTTCTTTCCTCAGAATTCAAAGTCAGAGAGAGATTCAGTTGCATTTTCGGAATAACCTTGTTCCGACTTTTTGTTTACAGGGGATTTATTAGTACAAATCGATTCATTGTGATACATACCGCCACATTTATTACATTTAGTTTTATTTCTACACTTTTTTGATGTATGAAATTTTTTAAAACAAGAATAGCAGCGGTTTTCGGATCTTAGTTTCTTTAATTTATCAGAAACATTCACTTCGCATTTAAATGACTCGTGCAAATTATCACAAAAGATGCATTTTCGGTTAACTGCAGTATGAAATGCAGCCGTGGGTGTATTTTTTCATATTTTCTAGTTTCATATTTTGATTGATCGACTCGCGGAGGCACAGGATTTTTCCTTTCATTTAATACTAGATTTGAAACTTCCCTTCATCCTATTTCCGTTTTAATAAATTGCGTTAATTCCGAAACTTCAACTTTATCTTTCGATCCTCTTTGCCGATTAAATTCCAAAACTAAATCGTCCGGAATCAATTTTAATAATATTGGAATTAGTAAATGTCCATATGAGCCAGAAGTTACTTCTAAAGTTTCCAAATTACGAATCGAAACTTCTAATTCGTCGTATAATTTACGTAAAGCCTTTACGTTAGCAGAATTTTTAACGGCTTCTAAATTGAGAATTTTATTCATGAATGAATTAATGATCAGGTCTTTTCGACCATATCTGTCCTTTAGTGATGCTACACAACTATCATAATTACTTTCTGTTAATTCAAAGCCTGAAACAACATTCAAAGCTTGTTCCGTTAAAAATGTTTTTAAGTATGCAAATTTTTGTATTTTTGAAAGCGTTTCGTTTTTATGTATCGAATTTTCGAAACTATTCCAAAATTAATTCCATTGTTTGGGGGTCTTCCCAAAATTTATCAATCATTAATTTGGGTAATTTCAGTGTACTACTCCAACTAGAACTGGAACTTACATGCAAAATTCCATTACCACTAGCCTGGTTTAAATCAGAACTTTGGGGATTCCTCGCTTGTCGTACTGCTGTAACTGCACCTAGAAACTGCTTAATTTGACTACAAGCAATTATATATTTGTCATTGTATTCTTCGCTTATACTATAATGTTATTCAATTAAGTTAACATTAATTAACTCTTGTATTTCATCATCAAGTGTTCTGAAATTATTTTTCTTTTCGGTTAATAATTCAAACAATTCCTGTAATTCTTTAATCGAATTTTCCTCCCCTTCAATTTTTAATTTATCTTCAATCACTTTAATTAACCTAGTAACAGTCAATTTCAATGTGGAACGTTTACGTTTCAACTTATCTTCCATTTTGTTTAATTTAAATACACCCACGACAGCAATAATAAATACTTACTAATTTACTACAAATAATCACTAAATAATTTAAGATTTTCCTACCTTTATTTGGAATTCCATTGTCCCTTGAATATGAAACATCCATTGTTAAATTCAAATCGGAACATTTAGATCAAACACCAAAAATCTTCACAAAGCCTTAATTCCCAGCCGATGCACCATCTAATAAAATTGTGCATTTTCAAATGAGATGATGGTGGTTCAGTGAGTTTACTAATTTTAACACTTTTCCATTTTAAACAATATTTTATGTTCACTATATACAGAGCGTATTTTTAGGCCGCCGCCTTCAACATGAACAGCGCCCTCTAGCCTTTTCCTTCAAATTACACAACACTGAGAACCAATCAAACGTTAGTAACTGCCAGTAGAAGCTGACATCATGTTTACACTTGAAACAATTCATTATTTTGCTTTGTTCTGTAGAAAGAGGACCTGTTTCTTATACACTGCAATTACATTACGAGAAAGTGGTCTTTCCTATGTTGAAATTGCAAGACAGGTGGGTGGTTCAGTGACTACATCTGGAGTCTGAAAGTTTTGTTTGCGATATCAGGAGACAAATTCAATAAAAAACAAAGAAGGAAAAAGCCGAAAAAGGTGCATCACATCTATTGATGGCAAAAGAATAAAAAGACTATGTCTCCCAGATAGAAAAATGTCATCAGCGGCCATCAGAAGTGATCCGAATGATGCTCGTGTTTCTGTCAGTTCAAGAACAATCAGGAGAAGATTAACAGATGTTGGACTGAGAGGTAGAATTCCGCGAAAAAAGTCTTATCTTAATTTTCAGCAACAACAACAACAACAACAAAAAAAAAAAAAAAAAAAAAAAAAAAAAAAAAAAAAAAAAAAAAAAAGAACACATTAATTGGACTGATGATCAGTGGTCACAAGTTATATAGAGTGATGAAACTAAGATATCGTTATTCGGTAGTGATGGGCAAAACTATGTAAGACGTAGAATAAGAGAAGAGCTACATCCTGAGTGCATTCAAGCAACTGTGAAGAACTCAGTTAGTGTTATGATTTGGTCATGCATGTCAGCACATGGTATTGGTCGCCTTCATGTCATCGATGGGACACTGAATGCCAGAAAATACATTGACACTATTCTAGAACCAAAACTTCTACCTTCCATCAGAGATCTCTTTCCCAACAATGCTTCGTTTATTTTTCAGCAAGATTCTGCTCCTTGCCACACAGCCAAAATATCGAAAGAGTGGTTTCGTACAAAGCGCATTAAATTGTTGTCATAGCCAGGAAACAGTCCTGACCTCAATCCTATCGAAAATTTGTGGCACCGTTTGAAAACGCTTGTCCGAAGGCGCCCATCAAATAAAAGGGAACTAATTGAGGCTATAGTTGTTTCCTGACATCATGTAATAACGGAAGAAGAGCTTCACCCTTTGACACGCGAGATATTATTTTTATAATTTTTTTAACTAAAAACTCTAGAAATTGAATATTATGATCCTAGAGACAAATAATATATGAATTGAAAAAAATCTACTCTTGCCCATTGTTCTGTGGGTGGTGGTCGCACTGTGAAACCACTGCGCGTCTAGGACTTTGAAACTTACTGATATAGTAGGGGGGAAAAAACTTACCATTTTCCGCGCGCGTTTCCAATAAATGACGAACTTTACAGATTTAAAAAAAAAATGTATGTAATAATTGCATTATATATAATTTTTTTTACGTTATTTTACAAAGTAAATAATCAGAAAAAATTAAAAAATAAACATTTATGTAATTTTTCTATAGCAGTAAAAATATAAGTACCTACATAATAAAGACATTTGGATAAATGGATTAAAAAAACTCAATAAAATAAGGATAAAAAAGAACTCAGTGTTTTTTTTTTAATTTCAAAGAACACATTTTTTTTTTTGTGATACTGTTCAAAGCATGTTTTGTCTTTTTGGCACATGCATAGACCCCACACTACACGTTTCGCATATACATCTTGTTCTACGAAGTTTCTTCCTTGTAAAAATGTACACTGCCTGGATTTAAATTTCACTGGTATATGTCCAGCGTTATTTAGTTTTTCATTTGGCACATGGAATTTGTGGTTTTTTATGTTAATGGGGAGGGGATCTTGGTCTTTTTGGCTTTGTACGGATCGTTCGTTTCCCATTCATACTTATTTTATTCGTATTTCATCCCAAAATATTCAGAAAATATTTTAAATTTAAATAACACTTTTATGCAATTTCTATTTTTAATTATAGCAAAGTATATTTACATTAAATTTAAACCACAAGAAATAATTTATAAAATCATAATACTAGCTTGGGGAGCAAGTGTGTTGATGTCAGAGAAAGGTATTTGGAAAAGAAAGACCTTTTTACTGAGCAGGTGCATGTATTGTTTAGAAATAAAATAACTCTGTGGTTTCAAAGCCCTTTATCTATATCCAGGTAAAAATAAACATTCCTATTTGAAAAGCAAGCGAATGCCATTGAGAAGCAAACGCCAGTGGTCTCAAGACGCGACCACCGAGCCTCTAGAGGATTGTAAGCATTGTGACTCAATGCTCTAGTGGCGCAGTGGTTGCGCCCTGAAACCACATAGCAAATGCCATACATATAGAGGGTTTTTTTTTATATATGCAGTTTAATTACTGCAATTTTGTATTGCTTATGATAGAAATCATGACGCGCAATGACTAACTTTTGAAATTTAAAGTTGTTTATATTAATAAAAGGAAGTTATTTTGTGTCATCGAAAACAAATTTTAAAAGTCATCCGATCTGAAGTATTAATACCTAAAACATGTATGATTCTACAGTCATTTTGTGTTATTTAGATGTAAAAGATCAGTAATCAGTTCATTTTCATTCAAAATTTTCGGAAAAAAGAGGAGAAAAAAAATTCGGAAAATGGTGGTTTCAGGGCGAGATCACTGTGCGTCAAAGGGTTAAAACTCTTATCAGCTCAATGAAACGTCGATGTGAAACCGTAATCAAAAATAAAGATTACCCTACTATATACTGATAACTCACTGCAATCATCACTATCTAATGTATATCGATAACTATTATCGTTTAACTTTTTTTTTGTATTGCAAATAATTGAATTTTGTGTTTTGTATTGAATTCAGTAATAAATTCTCTTTAAAATTATATATACAAGTTTGCATTTTGTGAAACGTAACGTTTAAGCATACAAAGTTCAAAAACATAAAAATTTCCAAAAGTGTTCACAATTTTGGCCACCACTGTAAATAAAACAATCTTTATAGACCTTAAAAGTGTTAATCTGCAAAAACTTCATTACAATTGAGTATTTTTTGAAATATACCGAATTCAGCATTCAGTATAGTAGCAGAATTTGATACATTTCAAGTATCATGAGAAAACTGCTAATATATATGTATATTCTCAACAGATTTGTAACAGTTATTGCACAACATATATCTGAAGAGTATGAGAGTGTATAACGTGCAACAAATATAAAAACAACACAACTTATATATTCAAGAAAAATTAACTTTAATACTATCCAAAGGGAGCATTACAGATTATTTCATTCATAAAAAATGGAATAGCAAGTTTCAGTATACACACCATCTGGCATATTTTGCATAGATAAAATTTAAGGGATAAATTTCTGACGTAATTTCACTAACTGAACAGTTTGTTCAAATGCTGATTGAATACATGGCTTCAGAAAATTTACCTCTTAGGTTACACATTCTAATTACAGTCAATGCATCTGAAGTGACAGATATTGAAAAGAGGTTGGACTCAATTCTGTAAAGGTCAGAATGTATATTTTCATCAAAATTAAAACATTTTCAAGATCATTATATTACATTAAAATGGATGGACATGAAGAAGCTCACTGACATGCCATCAGTTTGTCATACTGATTTAAAACTCGTGCAACTTATAATTGTTCACACCTTTTCATCTAATTTATAAGCATTACACTTTTCTTTAAATAAAGAAGACTAAATAAAAAAGCTCTACGGTGTCACGCAGGAGAAAAATGGAGTAGACAGGAAACACCAATTTTTGTTTTCTCTATGAAAAACTCAAAGCTGTAAAATAATATTTAATCGCAAAAGCATTTTAATCCCCTTCTCCACGCACACACACACATTATACATAAGGGAGAAAATGAAATCCAATCCTAAAGGACTTAAAAGTTTTTAAATAAAAAAAAAAAAGGATGATCGTAATAAACAATCACAGTAATAACAGAATGTACAGAGTAATATAGTTTCATTTTAACATTTTGGGTCTCAACTGTCTGACAAACTAATGATGTTTTTGTTTTATTTTTACACACAGATTCATAGACACGGTTTCCAGGGTGATATATACAAGTAAAATATGACACTAAGAGTAAAAATGATTTATATATAAGTGTCAATGAAATTTTACATATGATAGCATTAAATGAAATGATTTAGATATACAGAATGAAATGAAATATTCCTTTGATGTCAGATGATATTAAATATGAATTTTTTATAGTCCACTGTGAAATAAAATAGTAGACATTTTTTGCTATGATGAAGATAACGGATGGCACTTGTACTTTCGTTAAGTAAAAACAGAAAATTCCCAATAACAGCAAATTGAAAACTTTGCTTCAAAAGTAAACATGTGCACAGTGATAAAAATGATTGTGATAACAAAAGTACTGTTGGATGCATTAAAATTCTTAGTGAAAAAAATTAATAAATATATGTATATGAAGTCTAATTTCAAACTAACTTAACTGACATACTAGATGTCAATTACTTGATGTAATACAGTATAACTTTCTATTTATAATTGTTCTTTATTGGAATTTTATTAAAACAGGGGAATTTTTTCCTAATTCGTTTGCAGTAGGTAAATTAAAAAGAAAGTAGAAATTTATAAAACAATTTTTCAAATTCCAAAAATGCTTTTATTTAAAATTTTTGAAATAAATAAATTTTTTAAATAAATATTCCTACAGAACAAATTCATTTTTCTACCATATTCATATGCATCAACTTAATGTGCATTATTTGCATCACAATGTTGTTCTAATTTTTTTTCCATATTGTGCCCAATTTATATGATTAAAAAGAATCGTATTTATTTATAAATACGATTCTTTTACGGAATACGGAAAGCTCCTTTTCTTTTCTTTTAAAAATACATATGACAAATAATAAATTTATTGAGGATGATAATGAATAGTGCTTTCATTGTATATATAAATAATTATACTTACAAGGAAGGTCTTTCAACCTTGAACATTCATTTTTTCTGAAAAATATATATGAATCTACTTGTCTAGAAATGCATAACAGTAAAAAATGGCTGCTATCAAAAGATAAACAGTTAAAAGCTGAAAAAATATGAGATTTAGTAATATAGTGCTATTTAGTGAATTTAAACTAATCAATTTATGTAATGAAAATATAAAATAAGGAATGAAGATATAAAAAGTGAAACCAAGCATATCTTGGCTGTCAATACATACAGATTTAACAAAAGGTTTAACAGAACTGATGAAAATTTCATTCTTGAAAAACTAGGTCAGAATACAAGTAATTCCAAAAATCATTTTACTGTGAAAAGAAGTGTCATATTTTTAGTTATTTTAGTGTGATACAAATATTACTCCTTTCAAAAGGCCTTTCATATTCTTTTAAAAATCTCAGAAACCTGATTTTTCAGTTTAATGTTCTCTTGGTTAAAATCTATAAATTTCAAATGTCTCCTGCTTTATTTTGAAACAATATCCAGACCACATTTTTTGTACTTATACTTCCACATAAAGACAAAATTTAAAATTAAAAGTTTAACCCAATTCTCCACTTTTCAGACTTTCTCAATCAAGCTCATTGCAAAAAATTCGATTATAATTAATTTCATGGAATAGGCTGCAATGTTTTGCAAGGCAAACACTATGCAGATATTCTTTTGATCTAATAAGGTTACAAAAAGAAAGAAATTCCTATAGATTTGTATATGATTTTTGTTCATTTAATTTGAAAATAACATGCAAACCTGCATTTAATTTATTCAGAATAATTTTTTTGTAACACAGTTTTATGATTTTATGTTCTATATTTTTATAATTAATTTCTGTAATAAGTAATGTAATGTACTTATTATACAGAAATTAATTATAAAAATATAGAACATAAAATCATAAAACTAAAATAAAATTTCTACTTTTACTGTGAATCTGTCACATTAAATACAAAATAAAATAATTAATAAAATTATACTTAAACTTCATTTCTGGAATGTCTGAAAAGATAATATTGTACAGGGAAGGAACTATTATGAATAATATAAAAGAATAAATTTTGTACTTTTTGCAGCAAGTCCTGAGAAGAAAATTTGCCTTTGGTGACTAAGACATTTTTTTTTTTTTTTTTTTTAAATTTTTGTTACACCTACAGAAATTTAGCAGTTAATTTTATAGCTTTCTTTTTTAGGTGTAAAGTCAACTATGTTTTCCCCTTATTTCAAGTTAGATTTCAAGTCGGTGCAGACTGAATTTTATTGTAAAACTGATTAAGTTTTACAATAAAATATTCGAATTATATGAAAGCAGCAATGCACAAAAAATATAAATATTTTTGCTCAGTTAGGAAAACATAATGTCAAAAAATTCATTTCTAAATTAATGTGAATAGGATATTGAAATCTATTATAGACAATGCAGTGCTGTTTATGAGATTTTACAAAATTTCATCAGAAGGTTCAACACACACAAATTCGTCGGTAGTTCATCATTAGTGAACAAAGAATTTAAAAATATTAGCAAAGAGCTTTGTTAATACTATGTATTTCTAAATAAGTAGATTTATTCATATTTTTTTTTAGAAAAATTGATTTCACAGTCAGAACTTCCTAGTTACACTTGCCAATAAAATTATTGCCTGTGAAACCACATCCTAAAAACTTTTATAAATAGATTAATTGCAAAGACCCTCAATATAATTTTAATATGAAAATGTACATAAAATAAATAAAACAGAGAAATCAATTTTCATTTATTTCTCGAACAATTTTGATTCTCTGGATCATTTTGGCAATGATCTCTTGACCAAGAGGTTGCGTTGAATACCAGACAGGGCTATCAGGGACACATGATCTTTCTGGATAAAGGTAAAATATGTCATTTCGCACTTTAACACACTCTGGGCTGAAAAGAAAAAAAAATATTTAAATAGTATGTTGAAAAATAAATCAGTTGCAGAAAATAAAACAATGAATGATACCAGACTATTTTTCATGAAATTATTCAATTTATGGCACACATACACACATTAAATTCTTAGATATATGCTTAGATTAAAAAGTAAATATACATTTTTAGATATATTCTAGAATGAATTAATTTACATATACATTGTAAGTCTTGCTTTGATAAATAATTAAAACTGAAAGCCGATTTGGTACAAAGCATAATACTGTATGAGTTGTAAGCACATGACAACTTATATGTTAATTGGAACGTAACTAAAGTATAATTTAAATGAAGACTGCATTAATGAAATTTATTCTACCATCTTAAAGCATTCAAAATTAGAAAAACTGATTATTATCCCAAAATTAAACATAGCACATTAAAATTCTTACAGAACAAATTCTTGGCATTCCAGGTATATAAGAAAAAATTATATGAATAATAATGCTTTTATCTTCACAGAAAATATAAATAACTAGAAAACTCCATTTTACCTTTTCCAAATTATGAAATAAAAACTAAAAAATGCATAAATCATTCAACGTAGAATCAACAATCAGAAGCAATGTAATTACCATTTTGACATGTAAAACTCATACAATTTTACAGGACATCTCAATGGATTTGAGATATTTTCTACTTGCTCATAAACTGCATTTTCATCTTTATGACGCTTTGAAAAGTCTGAAAAATGTAATAAATATTGCTAATTAGTACAAATACAAGAAATGTTAAGACTTTATTAATTTAACAACAGCTATTAATATTTTTTGCTCATTTTCTTTAACATTTTACAGCAATTTAGGGGGGGGGAACATAATAAGAGTACAGATAGAGGCTTATTTACCATTTTTAAAAACCAGCCTGACTTTTGATTTAAAGATTTATTTCTTGTAGCTATCTTTTCCCAATTCTATTACAATTTAATAATAGTATATCAACTTTTATTGAACATTATCATTATTAATTAACATTTCATTAATGGGCATAAAATTCTTCATAAGCTTGAGTGTTTGCATTAATTACTACCTATATACTGTCAATGCATACATGTACAGACAAAAATATATTATTTTATAACTTTTATGAAAATATTTCATTTTTTATGATTACGCATTACTGATAACTAATTCAATATTTCTAAATTAAATTCCTTTATTTTGTATTTTTATCGATTATCTGCAAAATTAATGCTGTGTTATAACATAGTTCACAGTTTGTACACATTTATGCATGTGGAAATTAAGTACTTTTAAGGATGAATTGAATCAATGAAATCATCAATGAAAAAAATTAAGGACCTATCAGCAAATAGGAACTGAATAAACTAGAGCAATTATCTACATCCGAACTTCCCTTTTGCAATTTGTAACAATATAATAAATCTGTAAGTAGGATGCATTATGATCAAACATAATGTAATATTTAACTGAATTATTAAACAAATTCAAAAACAAAATCAACTTCATAAATGTTTTTCAGGTAATTAGCATTAAATTAAAAAAAATATCTAGAAACATTTATATTTTACATTTGTAACAGTCTCACATATTTTAAAAAAAGATCAGTAACTTTTTATTTGAATTTTATTAACAGTTAGCTTTACATTGATTCTTTCTATTATTCTTCACTTTGTCATGAAGTTACTCTGTCCAAAGGTTTATGCATATCTAATGTGTGGCATAAGTTAAAATGAGAAGTAAAATAATAATCAGCATGACTTGTAATAAAAGCTTGGCTGTTGCCACCATAATTGCTTGTCTGGAGACAGGGAGTCACTGGTCAGAACAGATGTAAATGCCTGACAGCACGGTTGGAATGTGCTGAATGTTAGCTTCACTTTGACTCGGTTATGGTCATAGCTTCACGCAGATTTGGTTGTAACCCGGTTGATATACAGTATCTAATATTAAGTTCCAATAAACAGCTGATGCACCAGAGGTGAAAGATTGTTTTCTGTTATTTTAAGTCTCCCTAGGTGTAAGGAATAAAGTTTTATGTTTACATTTTTGTGTTGCATCTTGCATCCACAATAAGGATTAATGAAAGGCAGGTAACTCACTTTAACATGCAGAGATAACTTCTAATAATGAGCAGTTACTTACAAATAATTAAATTACATTGTTAGATATCCTTAGTCATACGAAATTTACATGGTTACAATTATACATTTTTTTATTTCTAAAAAATATCCATCAAAAAGTACTAAGAACATTTTACAGCAGTTACAATTTATTAAAGTGATTCTAAATTCATATTATTAATTTTACATTAAAAGCTACAAAATGTTTATATTTTGCAGCAACAATCAACAACAAAATATTTACGCATCTTTTTAATTTGAAAATTTTCCAGATATTTTATATAATTTACATCAGTTTTCTTCTCTTTAGCATCTTTCCTAAATTTATTTTTTTCACATTCGTCTTCTGATCTGTTAATGTTTCAATGATGTAACTTTGAAGAACACTTTTCTCTCTTTTATGAAATAAATTTATTCTTGAGTTCTTCCTTCATTTTAGAGTTTTCAGATTTAATTAAAGGTTTCTGCTATTTTAAACAAATTGTACTTAGAATGTGTAGAAGAAACTGCTAATTTTATTTCTTTAATTATGTGAATATTGCGAATAAATATGAAATGGTATAAGGTCATAGCCCGTGCCAGACACACTGTAGCAGAATTTTTAGAATTTAATGAAAAGCTTTAGAATTTAGGACAGACACTGAGGTGTGCATAGGAAGCACAGAGATATAAGATGAAATTTGTAAAACAATTTTTGGTTTTCGATTTCTTTGCTTGCTTTAATGCTTGTGTCTGGTGAAAATCTAAGAAAATAAACCTGAAGATAAGAAATTCATCCCAAATTTCCTATAAAACATGTCCATTACACGTTAATACCATGAAGACATTTTTCTGTTTAACACATTTTTTTTTTTGGAATTTAAGTCTAAGTTTGTCTTCAAATCCTTCTAAACCTCTCGAGGTGCAAGGTCTGAAATTAGAAAGAAAAACTATCCTAACAAATTCACAAGAGCAAAATACCAAAAGATAACTTAACCCTCTCACTGCATACTTTTTTAAAATCAAAATAGGTTAAAAAATTGCATATATTTTTTATTACACGTTTCAAATCTACATATATTTTAAAGTTAAAATATACAAACTTTTTTTGTAAAAGAGTTTTTTTCCAGTATAAAATTAAATCATAGAAAAAGGTTGTCAGAATACTGAAATTAAAGAATAATGATATAAAAGGAAAATTTTGAAAATTAATATTGGTTAAATTATGATTTATTTTATAAAATACAAAGGTAAAACATATATACTGATGAAAATATTTGCATAATGTAATATTTTGTATATAAATTTTTCACCACTGTCGAACGTTTTCAATAGAAACTGAATTTTCAGATTCATCACTATCTGCAGAGGAATCCAAGAAATTCTCATCAGTTTCGCTATAACTATCTTCAATATACTTGAAATTAGAGTCAGAACTACTATCAGTGTCGGAAATATAATCAGGAATATAGGTTATATTGCTCGCCAAACACTACCTGCCAGACATCTTTGAGCTCTGAAAAGCGCGCGGAAAATGCTACATTACGTATTCTTGTATATTTGGCAGAAATGTGGACAACTAAAACCATCTGTTAGCCCATATCTAAATAAACAATTAAACATCACAGAAAAGCCGAAAGGAAACCTTGAATGGAGAAAGAGCAGGTTGCACAGTTAAATAGATAAAAATTCTGTTCAAAAATTCTCACCAAATTTGTTAACTCAAGAACTATTTATTACTCGGAAATAACTATCTATATCTCTTTAGTTATTTATGACTCTACAATAATTAAATAATTCCTTTACTCATACTCTCAAATGAGGAAAAGTTACTCTAACTCTCTAAAAAGAAGAACAACAACATAGTATATTGCCATTCTCTGAAACATAAACTGTTACAAAACATTAATAATAATATGAATAGATAATGAATAAAACAAACACCTATAGAGTAAAGAAAATGATTACATCTGCTTGAAGCTCGTGCAATATTACTCAGAAGCTGCAGTTAGAAAAAAATATAAACAAAAATATTAGAGTCAAAATATTGTTCATCCTCCCACCTTGCAATATGAAATTCGGGATTGAGTACTGCAAAATAATAAAAAATTAAACATTGTTCTCACAAGTCCAATCTATGAGGAACTTTAATTGTCCTTCCTGATTTGGTTATCGTGAGCGATTTTAAATGGGTATGGATTATTCTACCGTCAAAAGTTGTTAATTCAGACACCCATAATCCGGAATGATCTATGAAAAGCTACAAACTTTCTGCACATGCGATGCGTTGAAGTATGCGCGTAAGACCTTTTCGGCTGCAAATATGCATGTGCGCATGCGCATAATACGTTTCCGCATGCACGTTTAATGTATAACGGATAGTATAAGCTAAAATTATCTAATTATCTATTTCAGTTAATGTTGCAGATTGCGTTGTTCCTTAATCTTCTAATTGGATCCAGCTTATTATTTTTTGCAGACTGTTAGAGCAATTTTTTAAAAGTAAGCTTGAACTTTCGATTATGTCAAATAGAATTTCCGATGCTGGAGCTCCCAAAGGGTCTACAAAGCGAAAGTATGTTTCGATGTCCATCAAACAAAAGGTGGATAAAGGCATATCCTTTGTTTCTCTAACCATTCCGAAATCTGTTTATCAATTTCACGCTGCTCTGCGGTGTGGGGGCCGCGGCACGCAATGAATTGGAAGTTGATCTGTCAGCACTATTCCTATCTTCAGGGCAGATGTTTTTATTTTATTTGGCTTATAATTCCTGACTAAATGTAGTATTTCATCTCGATGTACTCCGTCTATGATATGATTTAAATCAAATTCCTCGTCATTATAATTCGCTTCCGATAGTGAAGAAAGTGACACAGAGGTTATTGAAAACGAAACAATTTCGATTGAAACTTGAACAGCGGAACTTTGTAACTGAACAAGAAATTATGTCTGTTTATAGAATTACAGAGAAAGTATTATCAGATAAAACGAAGCAACTTAAACAACTTACATTGAAAGAAATGTTTAATAAAGTAAACAAATAAATATTAAGCTTTTTTTTTGTAAATTTTGATACCCTTTAGATCATAATTGTTCTTTATTTCATAAATTACAGTTTCATATTTTTAATTTTATAATTTCTGCATGCCATCTTACCAGATTTAAACTGATGATCTATAATCCGGAAAAATCGATAATCTGGAATCGCCGAAGTCCCAACGAGTCCGGATTAACGACTTTTAACTGTATTTGTTTCTACAGGTACATCATCGATTGGAGTTTGCTCTACCGAAATATTTTCGCATCGTTGACTTCTGCTGAATTTCGATGGAAGTTCCTTGGCAGTCGATAATTCCAAAGGATAAAGATTTTGTACAGCTTTTATGACTTCTCCATTTTGCAATTTAATTCTGGCTCGTTGACTTTCACCATCGGTACGTGGAAATAATTGTATGATTTTACCAAGAGGCCAATTTAATCTCCTTTTGTTATCACTTCGAATTAAGACTATGTCTCCTTCTTTTAATTTACAACTTCTAGCAAATTTTTTGCTTGTTGTTTTTCAGATATTTCAAGTTCCAGATAGTCCAAGCGAAATCTTTTCTTGAAAATCTGGTTAACATTTTGGATATAACGCAATC
This sequence comes from Stegodyphus dumicola, assembly GCF_044657685.1. Taxonomy (NCBI): domain Eukaryota; kingdom Metazoa; phylum Arthropoda; class Arachnida; order Araneae; family Eresidae; genus Stegodyphus; species Stegodyphus dumicola. The sequence goes on along the minus strand of NC_140771.1, from coordinate 153,118,678 downwards.
TCTGTTTATAAAAGTTAGAATTGAAGTCATATTTCACAATTGGCACTGAATAGTTTTGTATTTCTAATAAAAAATTTCCGGGTGTTATGGAAGTGAGACTTGAATCAGCCGATACAACTGTTAAAGGTCTATCATTTAGGATAGCTTCACAGTTACACAAAACGGTACACATTTCCTCATAACTAAGGCAGGCTCTCCCAAGAACTTTTCTTAATATTCTTTTCATCATTCTTATGAGGTGTTCCCACCAGCCACCCCACCATGGAGCGCCTGGGGGAATGAACTTCCAAATAATACGTTCATTAGCTCCTTTTTTTGCAATTTCATTGAAATCAATTGAAGCAAGTGTATTGCATGCTTCAACAAAATTAGTTCCATTATTAGTATAAATTATGGATGGCTTCCCACGTCTAGCAGAAAAACAATGCAACGCTTGTAGAAATGTATATGTCGTTAAGGATGTAACCAGCTCCAAATGAACACATACACTGCGCAAGCAAATAGGTAAATCCATGCCTTCTTATAGTCTCTTAGAAATATAGGTCCAGCATAATTTATGCCGGTTATTTGAAACACTGAAGCATCCTGTATCCGATTTCTAGGAAGTGGTGGCGCTGGTGGGTTAACATTTTTGTTTGAATAACGCTTACAAGTTATGCAAAATTTCAAAACGAATGACACAACTCTTCTTCCCGCTAATATCCAAAATCTTTCTCTTAAGGAATTTAGGACGTGAGAAACTCCAACATGTTCTTTCAACCTATGTTCTTCCATTATTAAACTTCTTATAAGAGGATGATCACTTGGCAAAATAGCAGGAGTTCTGAACTCAGATGTATCTTCTCTTTGAAATATCGCTGTTTTAGTTCTGATGATACCACAATCAATGAATGGATTAAGACTTAAAATCCGTTTATCTTCTATTCCATGAAAGGACTCATTTTGTACTAAATCAATCAAGATATTCTCAGCTTCATTTAACTCAGACACAGTAAGTTCATCTTTTTTCTTGTTTTCATGTTTACAGTTGTAAACAAAAAGACACATCCATGCTACCAGTCTGATTGTCTTACGATAACTTGAGAATCTAGTAGCAACTATTTCACTAGCGTTAAGATTTATTAAGGACGAAATAATCCTTTTCTTTTTCAAGAGCTATTTCTTCTTCATCAGCACTAAAATCTTCTTTTGGCCATTTTTCTGGTGATAAATATAGCCATCTAGGGCCTTCCCACCATCTAGATTTGATTAAATAAGAAGCAGAGCATCCTCTACTGGGCAAATAAGCAGGATTCAGTGATCCTGGTATGTGCCTCCAAGACTCACTAGAAGTCAGTCGCTTTATTTCCTTAATTCTGTTGTGAACAAACACATCCCATACTTCATTTCTCTGTATCCAAGCTAGCACAGTAGAAGAATCTGTCCAAAAATAAATATCAGCTGCTTGAAATTCAGATATTATGCTGGATGCTAAACGTGTACATATTGTAGCTCCAAGAAGTTCCAATCGAGCTATTGTTGTCTTTTTCCTTCCGCTGGTTGCAACTCTCGCTTTAGCTTGCACCAAATGAACTTGAACCAAATCTCTTGTTTGTACTCGAACAAAGGCCACAGCTGAATATGCAAGTTTACTCACATCACTGAAGAAATGAAGTGAGATATTTTCAATCTCACGATCACAGTTTAACCATCTTGGTATTCTCATTCTTTCCAGACACTGAAAATCCTTTCTCATTCTTTCCAGACACTGCAAATCATTCAACCATTTACAAAATTGTGATTTTGAATTTGAATCAACTTCTTGGCCCCAAGATAACTTAACTTCCTATAGGTGCTGAAGTAAAAGTTTTGGCACAAGAGTTACAGGGCAAGCTATTACTAAAGGGTTGAATATTTTGTGTGTAGTCTCTAAAATCTCTCTTTTAGATAAAATTTCTGGTAGATTGTAGGTGATGTTAGTAATATTAAGGCAAAGGTAATCTCCACATCGTTCCCAAATCATTCCTAATACATTTGTGGTACTAGAGGAATTATCTGTTGGGTCACTATATTCCCAACCACGTAATTCTAGCTTTCTTGTAGCTAAATTATCTGAAGCAACTTGTATGAATTGTTGCAATTCTAAATCATTTTTCACACTCGCTAAACAATTATCTACATAAAAGCTCTTCCACAATTGCTTAATAATATCCACTTTATACTTTGGGTTTCCATTTAGTTGTTTCAAAGTGGATTCTAGAAGATGGTGATTTACAGAAACTAGCAAGAAAGGGCTACTTGTAACTTCAAATACTACCCTACAATGCCTGTAATATTTCAGTTTTCCATCAGTTCTATACCATAAGAATCTTAGATAGTCTTTATTCTTTGCTTTTTCTCAAGAGCTATTTCTTCTTCTTCAGCACTAAAATCCTCTTTTGGCCATTTTTCTGGTGATAAATATAGCCATTTAGGGCCTTCCCACCAACTAGATTTAATTAAATAAGAAGCAGAGCATCCTCTACTGGGGAAATCAGCAGGATTCAGTGATCCTGGTACGTGCCTCCAAGACTCACTAGAAGTCAGTCGCTTTATTTCCTTAATTCTGTTGTGAACAAATACATCCCATACTTCATTTCTCTGTATCCAAGCTAGCACAGTAGACGAATCTGTCCAAAAATAAATATCATCAGCTTGAAATTCAGGTATTATGCTGGATGCTAAACGTGTACATATTGTAGCTCCAAGAAGTTCCAATCGAGCTATTGTTGTCTTTTTCCTTCCGCTGGGTGCAACTTATTTGTAAGAATGCTTTTGTATATCTGCAGAAACTCCTATTCTGTTCATTCAGAATCTATGAAGAATTGAAGGAATCAGTTCGATAAGGTTCTGACCTTTTTCTAGACAATCATTGAGACTAGGGGATCCTTTTTGTTTGGCCGAGGCATCAAACACAAGCCTGATTCGTGTAGTACTGTTTTTTTTTACTACGTGTCGATGTGGTAGATAATGGCATGTTACATCAATTTCGCTTTTTGGTACTTCTTCTATGAAGCCTTCTTGTTCCCATTCACTAAAAACTTCTCCATAAGCATCATAAAGTTTCTCAGCTTTTAGTCGTTTTACTGTAGAAGCTAATCTCTTTAAAGCTAAGTCCTAGTTATCTTTTAACTGTAGATGGTTATCAAGCCATGGCAAGCTGACTTGAAAACGTCCCTCTTCGTTCACCTTTACGTAGACAAGAAATGATCTCTTGCTTCTTCTTGAAGTTCCAGTTTACTTTTCTTCTCTGATGGATCTAGAATTCCAAGTGAATCTAGAGACCATAGATCGGATATCAATATTTCCTTATTCAACATGGATGTGATGAGCAGTGCGGAATTGTCCGAGATCTCCCGCATACCATTTTTCCAAAAAAGAGTCCAACCAAGTTTTGTTTCTATAGCAGCAAGGCCTGAAGTAAGCAATTTAAATTCTCTGGTCATCAACTTTCCTGCAATGTCAGTGCCAATAAGTATTTCTATTGGTCCATTACTATCGTCACATACGGAAATATTGTTCTCTTTAAGCTCTCGAATCCACTCGCCATTAGCATCTGGTGGCATACTTCCACAAATAATATCTTGGCTAAGAGCTTTGAAGTTACAATGATAAGTTCCATCCATTGTTACAATGATAAGTTCCATCCATTTTAGACAAGAACATTGTAAAAACATTGTGGTTTATGACATCAGTACATGACCCGACAAATAATGAATGGCTCAATCTTTCTTTAGATGTACTCTCAAATTTCATTTCATCTGCAGTGCTTTTTAAAATATAAGATCTTTGTGAAGCTGAATTGATAATAGCATGGGCCTCGCGCTTTCTATCTCACCCTTTCAATGTAACCATTAAAGTTTGCAAAAACACATTTGTTGTTCTCGCTAAATTGGCAAGGGTTTCATCTCGTTCACGTACTGCATCCATATTTTCATCTTTATTCATGCTAACAGGAACTAAAGATTTTGATTCAGCTTGGATATTTCTACATAAAAGTATGTGGTGTTTCTTCCCACAAATCACACACGATGTTCGTTTTTTACATTTAGCTATTACATGTTTTCTGTCTAAACATAAAAAGCAACTGCAATTATTTAGTGCGTGTGTGTGATTATGGCAAAGCCTCGAGGGCTATCTGCCTAAGGAGAGGGATGCCTTCATGGAGGACTTTCTAAGGGAAACTGGCTCGTATACACATTACACATGGGGAAAACCACGAAAACACCCATGCAGCCAGCCTGTTCGCAGGATTCGAACCTCGGACCGAACTACCAGTGTTCAGCGACTTTACCGCTTGGCCGCTGGTGGGCCTGCAACTATTTAGAACTGCTTTTTGCCTTTCCTCAAATGTCATCTTTCTTGCTTTAACGCAATCACCAAATGCATGAATTCCAGCACAAAAAATACATCCAGTTGAATTTTGTTCAGATGTTGCTATTAGAGTAGAAGCAGAAGGTATTTTGGAAAATTCTCCATGGTTTTTGAAATCAAAGTGTTTAGAATTCCCAGGCTTAGGTGTCTGATATTTAGTAAAGCACTGAGTAGCTACCATCTTTTTCCAAAAATAAGACACTGTCTTACTTTCTTTTTTGGTCCAAAAATATGCGCTAGGGCTTATTTTCGGAGGAGGGCAAAAATAAAAGTATATTTATATATTTTTATTTAATATTCATTTTACACAGAATACAGAAATTTAAATTTATTCTATTACAGTCATGTCATCTTCTTCTGGAACATCATCATAAATAATATTCTGAATTATATTCAGATTTTCTTCCAAATCCATTTCCTGTTGAATCATTGGTCCGAATCTCTCATGTCTTGCGATATAGCTATTGTTAAATAAATACTTCTTGTCTAAGTAGCCTGTTCATAGCACATTGGAAACATCACTATCAGTTATTTTGTCCCATGAATTTTTTACTCAATTCACAACTTCTTGTAAGCCTGGTTTTACAAAATTACCTCGATGATTTCTCACCATTTTGTTTTCAATATATTCATTGATTTCCATCCATAAATGATCCTTGAATAGCTTGTTTATTGCAACGTCAAGTGTCTGGAGGTAACCAGTCATTCCTGCCGGAATCATTATTTGATCAATCTTCCTCTCAGCAAAAAAGTTTATCATGTCTTTAGTGCGGTGAGTACTGGCTGAATCTCAAACTAGTAAACCTCTATTCTCACCCCTCAACAGTGGTGGCAGCATAAAATCAACCCACTTTCTTTAACGAATTCTTTTTGTCACATTATTTTAACTAGGGATTATTTACTTATTTGACAAAAAGTTCCGAAAATCACGATAGGGCTTATTTTCGGAAGATGTCTTATTTTACAAAAAGTTCCGAAAATCCCGATAGGGCTTATTTTCGGAGGATGTCTTATTTTCAGAAAAAGATGGTATAGATACTCTCTCTTCAACTTCAATTTCATCGAGCAAAAATGAAAGCAAACCATCTAAATCCATGCGATGTGTTGACACATTTTTCTCTTTTTGCTCACGTCTTTCAGATTCTCTCTGACTGCGATTAATAACTCGGAAACTTTGCCATGCTTTTAATGTATCATCCGGCAATGATGATTCGACTGGAGGATATAACATCGCCGCATATTTATCTCTAGCAACACCCAGAACTTCTAAACGCTCTAAGTTTCGATTCTAAGTTATAGTTTTCGTAATGAAAATTTCTGAGAGTTTTTTAATAATACTAGCAAAAGGTGATCTCTAACATATACTTCTATAAGAAGGTCTTCTTTTCCAAAACGTGATTGCAGTTGTAAAGCTTTACTATAACTTTCGCCACCAGGTGGAAAGCTTTTGATTAACTCTTCAGCAGATGACCCTTTTTCCATGGACTGCAACAAATATGCAAATTTATCATGATCATCTAAATTGGGATCATTATCGATCTTTTTAAACTGGCCTCAAAATCCTAACCAGCTTTTAATATTCCCATCAAAAATTGGAAGTTTAAGCTTAGGATAACGTATAGTAGCATTTTGAGTTAAGCTTTCATTAACAACAGAACCGTTTTCCTTTTCAATTAGAAGCGAAACTAATTTGCTTTCTACCATTCTCCACTTATCAATATAGCATTCTGACTCATCAAACTCATTATTTACCACAGTTTCATCTTTTTCAATTTTAATCAATTCTTCTCTATAAGTCTGTTCTATTTCAATCAGAGGTTTCGCTTTGTCCTCAACTCATTTAAGTTTCGAAATTTTTCCGTCTAAATTTTCATTTTTCTCAAAATTATTTAAAGCTTTTGTAAATAATCTCCTAAATTGAGATTGTTTGCACTTCAAAACATCCATTATAAATAAAGGAAAGAATTCTACTTACATATAAGAGTCCAGTCAGCGGACGCCAAATGTTCAAAAATTCTCACCAAATTTGTTACCTCAAAAACTATTTATTACTCGGAAATAACTATCTATATCTCTTTAGTTATTTATGACTCTACAATAATTAAATAATTCCTTTACTCATACTTTCAAATGAGGAAAACAAAAGTTACACTAACTCTCTAAAAAGAAGAACAACAACATAATATTGCCATTCTCTGAAATATAAACTGTCACAAAACATAGATAATAATAATATGAATATATAATGAATAATAAAAAAAAAAAACCTACAGACTAAAGAAAATGATTACATTTGCTTGAAGCTTGTGTAATATTACTCAGAAGCTGCAGTTAGAAAAAAATATAAACAAAAATATTAGAGTCAAAATATCATTCAAATTCATCTCCGTAGAAATTGTGGGTTGCGCAAATTTTGCTACATTTACGTTGCCCGTGGAATGCGCAGCGAGAGGGTTAAACCATAAAATTCAATTCAACAGCAATATTGCAAGATAATCTTAAAATGAGCATGTCTTTAGAATTTGCAATAGTCTCGCGGACTGGAGATAAAATTTTTTTTTTCCTGTAGTTTTGCCATTGTCTGCTTTGAAATCATTTTAATAATCATAATTTTTTAATCAAAAATTCATTGAAGTGTTACAAAATATCAAATCGATAAACAAATTTCAAATTCCAAATTAGGGCTTCCAGATGCCTATATTTGGTGGAAGATTACATTATTCAGAATTTGATGGCTCTAGGTACCACAATGAGAGAAACATGCATACATTTATGCAAATTCTTCATTATTTAATTTCTTTAAATATAACACAGAGTGGTAATATTTGCCGGTAAAAATTCGAAAAGTGAGCCGGCATTTATACTCACTGATAAATTTATATTGTAATGGGAAACAAAATGCATTTTAACCATGACATACCAAAGTTGGCATGCATGGAAAACTGAAAAATTCACTTTATTCAGAGACTCAACATTTGATAGTGGAAGTTTATTTTATGAAGAATTGAAATTAAGAATTGAACCTTAATTGAAATGAATTTCAAGTTATTAACTACAAAATACATTAATTTAAAAACTTACTATTTTCATTTTTTATTGCCTTTATACAGGTTTTACTTTAAATCCCAAAACTCTGAGATTTGGTCATTGTCAAACAATCAGAAATATCAAAAGCAGAAATCAAAACCTAAAGTAACCCTGCACAAATATAGTACAAAGTCCAAGATCTAAATGTCCAATATGCAGAATGATCTACATTGCAAAGCTAAAAACTGCCAATATATATGTATATTTTTAAATGCTTTACGCATGCACATTTGACTCCCCCTGTAGATAAAACATGTGGACTAACGAAAATAAAACTTCGAAAATAAGAAGAAAGAACTAACGAGCACTGAATAAATACCTCGTTATTGAAGAAATAATAATTTAGCATAAATTTGTGTGATCAATAATTTGGCAGCTGCGTATCTGCTCAGTATACATCTCAAACTGAAACATTCTAAGTAGAAAAATTGTTGATTTTACACCCACTAATATTTTATTTCCCTGACGCCAACTTGACAAATCATTATTTATTATATTTTGCTTTCATCACCAGGTGCTCATTAACACATAGCAACTTGAGTAATGACTCATGCAGCTATGCTCAAACAATTTTTTTAATATTAGTGCAGAGAATTATGGTAACCCTTTATGTTGACTTTATTATGCTAGGCAATAATTACAGATATGAGTTAAATGCGTTAAGAAATATTGACGAGGGAAAGTTCAACAAAAATTTGTTTCCATATGTTAAAATTAGATTTTGTTAATGAAACTTATAGGCCAAAAAATACATTTAATGCTATTTGAATTAAGAATGAGTGATGTTTTTCACATAAACCCAGAAACGGCGCAAAACGTGTATGGCTGCACCGGGCGGCAGAATTTAGAGAAGACATGATTTTTAGAATTTAGAGAAGCATTGATCAATAAAATTAAAGGATGAAAACATTTTTAGAATTTAGGGAAATCACTGGGATCAAAAATTTGGGGGGGGGGGGATTTAGGACTTAGGGAGGCGCTTGGTAGCAGAATTTAGGACCCGCAGGGACTGCATCAGGGAGCAAAATATGTAACGCCTGCCCTCGATAAGTCTTAAGTATATGTGAGAATTTATTTATTCAGGATTCAGCTAAGCATGTGTAAGAAATAGACATAAATATAATAAATAACTAAACTAATAGAATCAATTAGTGCACAATAGAAGAAAGACAAAATTTAGCTGAACAATTTGTGTTTCGTCGGCAATCTCATGATACATACCCAATAATGTATGGTGGACTCTATTAAACTAGGCTAAAATTATACTTTACTGATTCCAAGGAACTTCAGCCAATATAGCAGATTGTGCTATTCCTTAACTTTATGATTTGATCAAGCTTAATTATATTTTTCAGGCTGTTTCTATTACAGCAAGTTGATGAAAATTAAAGTTTCAACTTTCGATCATGTCAAAAAGAATTTCAAATTCTGGAAGTTCAACAGGATCTACAAAGTGAAAGCATTTTTGCAACGTCCATTAAACAAAAAATGGAATTGCTGCAAGAAATGAATAAAGGTATAGCCATGTCAAAACTATGCGAGGAGTATGGCATTGGAAAGTCAATTGAATATGACATAAGAAAACAGAAAAAGGAACTTTTTTAATTTTTTGTCGATTCCCACACCCTGCTTTCAATGAATAACAGAAAAATTATTCGTTATGCTGAAAGTGATGATCATGACAAAGTGATAATTGAATGGGTCACACAGCGTTGCACCAAGGCTGTGCCATTGACAGGTAAAATACTAATTAATGACACAAGCTAAAATATTTCACTAAGAATTAAACTTAATATTTAAGTGCACATATTCGACAGGTTGGTTAAACAAATTTAAAAATCGCCACGGTATAAGTCAATTAAGAATTTCAGGTAAAGAAACTTCAGCTGCTGAACGATTTGCAGGTGAATCCACAGAACTCATTAATAGTTAAAAGTTATCTCAAGAATAAATTTACAGTGCTGATGAAACTGGTCTTTTCTGGCAATATGCACCACAAAATACCTTGGCAACCTCTACAGAAAAAGCTCCAACTTGTGTCAGATATTCCAAAGCGAGACTAGCAATTTTAGCATGCGCAAATGCGGCAGGAACACACAAGTGTAAACTTTTCGTAATGGGGAAAAATACATGACCTCGAGCATTTATAGGAGTAAAATGTTTCCCGTTATATATCGTGCGAATAAAAGAACACGAATCACACAGGCGTTAATGTATGATTGGTTTGAAAATCATTTGATACTCGAGGCTCGACAGAATTCGGTTGGTTTACTTGATAAGGCAAAATTGTCCTGATTGTAGACAACTTTTTGGCTCATACCTCACTTAAAGCTTTAGTGAAAGATTATGTATCCGCATTATTCTTTCCTATAAACTGTATGTCAATCATTCAGCCTGTGGATATTGGAATGGTGCCTGTGCTAAAATGCAAAAATAAAGTAGCATTTTTAAAATCCATGTTAAATTTCTTGAATATCCAAGACCATTCAAGAATTTAAAAAATATTTTAGCATAAAAACTGCTTTGTTGAGCATCGCAAGATCGCAGAAAGATGTGTCTCCAGATACTTTAAAAAATGCTTGGCATAATTTATGGCCACCTGGTATATTTTATGGTAGGTTTGATGAATATGATAGCCGCGAATGTGAAGGTTTTCGGATATCGCAAACCAAAGGTTAAATTCTTCAATTAATGGGTTTTTAAAAAAGAAATGGGGAGAAGCTATAATAAATGAAGATGATATGACAGAAGTTTTTCATTGCAATGATAATGTCCCAATTATCAATCAATTAATGGACTGTGAAATCTGTAGTATGATTCTAGATCCAGAAAATACTGCTACTGATAGTGTAGAAAGTGACACAGAGGTTACTGAAAATGAAAAATTTTCGATTGACAAGTCAATCGGAATTCTTGACACAGCAATTACAGGACTTGAACAATGGAACTTTGTAATTAAATAAGAAATTATTTCAGAATTAAAGATAAAATATTACCATAAGCAATAAACAACTTACATTGAAAGAAATGTTTAATAAAGTAAACAAATATTAATCTTTTTTTTGGTGCACATTTTGTTACCCTACAGATCATAAATTCTTCATTATTTCATAAATCACGATTTCAAATTTCAAATTTTATAATTTCTACATGCCACCTTACAAGCTTTAAACTAATGATCTAATATCCAGAAAAATTCCAAATCTGGAATCGCCGAAGTCCTGACGAGTCTGGATTTCGGACTTTTTTCTGTATTACAGTGAAACCAAAGACAGAATAGCATACAGAATAATCATAATACAAAGCAGAATAATCTGTATTTCAAGATTAAAAACTACACTAATACACACTATTAGTGTCTTCATGTCAGTAGGCATAGGTACTATTACTACATAAGGGCAAAAAGGAATAGCAAAGAAACAGATTTTCTACATTGCAATTGGCCTTAGCATTAATATGACAAATCTTCTCCACATAATATTGCAATATAACTTGCTTCAACCAATGCAGAATTTTTCCCTAATTTTTTTAAAAATTATTTAAATTTACTGTGCTTCTTTGAAATGGCTAATTTTACTTGGACTATATTTATCAAAGGAAAATATTTCTTCCATATAAGTTATTTTTTTCTACTTTCTTTACTATAACGTTCTTTCGTCTTATATCGTTCAAGCATCTCCACAATTATTTGATTAGTTGGCTGATAAATTAGTTCATCATTATAAATGCTCATCCATTTTTCTAGGTTTCTCTCTGTCATCATCATACACACCGTTTGGTCTCTTAACTAGCAACTTGTGCAGCAATAATTATAGCTGAATAAAAGAAATGTAAAAGTTAAAATACCTCATTGTGGTGTAAACAGATTTTGAAGCCTAAGTGCTATGGTAAGATGTTAGCAGATAACACTAATTGTTAGCATAAATTTAAGGTATTTTGCATGATGAAACTCGAAAGGCATACGAAACGAACGTGCGCCAAGATATATATTAGTGAGAGAAAGTAAAGTTCGTGTGCAATGCAGTATATTTCATTTTTTCACCCTAGCTACTTGTACCTGGCCAAAGGTCTAATCCAGTAGTACTTTCTTCTCTTTCAGGTACGATGGCAAAGTATATTCGTGTTTCTCCTTTTTTTTATTGCCTAATATAGGTAAGCCTGATGATATTTAGTACTGATGATGATTCTATGTAAGTTATTCTTTTGAATACTTCAATTTTAATGTCTGTGAAGATTATTACTTCATTGTTATGCTTAAGTTAAGCAGAATTATCCTATTTTATTAAATAAAGATTTCGTAGTTAAAATTTTTGACTTATGATTCTTTAATTCTGTGCTTGAGGAAACGTACTCATTACGCCTTCAGTGCTAATGCACAACTAACAAAAGATTATAAGACTGATAAACTGAAATTTTGTAATGTTGTAAGATTCCAGGGGCATAAAGTATTAAAACTCCTTGTTGAAAATACTAGTTACAAAGTTTATAAGAATAATTGTAACAAATAATAATGTCTATTCTAAAAGAATCAATTTGTATAGAAAAGTTAACAGATGAAAATTATTCAGTGTGGAAATTTAAAATAGAACAACTTCTAATAAAAGAAGGTTTAAATGATGTTGTATTCGAAGAAAAACCGGAAACTGATACCGATATTTGGTTAAAGAATGATCGTAAAGCTAAAGCTTTAATATGTCTAGACATTTCGGATTCGCAAATTATCCATGTTTTACATAGTAAATCTGCAAAAGAAGTTTGGCAAAAGTTAAAATGTGTCCATGAACATGTAAATTTAACAAATAAGTTATTTCTTCTTAGAAAACTATATTCCATTAGATATAATGAAAGTTCTAAAATGCAGGAACATATCAAAGGAGTACTAGAATTAGCTGAAAAGCTGCGTAGTATAGGTGAAGAAATTAAAGAAAATAACTTAATAGCAGTATTATTATGTTCTTTACCAAATTCATACAGCTCCTTAATAACTGCAATAGAAAGTAAATCGGAAGCTGAATTGTCGCTAGAATATGTTAAAAACAATTTAATAGATGAGTATTGTAGACGTGTGGAAACTAAGAAAGCACAAAACTACGATTCAGTTGCTTTAAAAAGTAAAAGCGAAAATAAATCAAAGTATAGTACACAATATTGTAATTATTGTAAGAGAAATAACCATACGATAAATGACTGTTTTCATTTAAAATGCAATGCTAGAACTTCCCCGAAAATAGATGTAAAAAACAGTAAAATAAGAAATTATTCTCAAAATTATAAAAGTAATGCATGCCAAATAGCAAACACGCAAAGAGTAGAAAACATAACAAAACTTAAAGAAAATAAGTATTTTAAAAGTATTGAAACTGAAAATTTGCAGATTCAGTTAAATCAAGTTCTAAAAGTTGAAAATAAACATGAAAACACACTAACGCAAGAATGGGTTATTAACTCAGGAGCCTCAACTCATATGACGAGTAATAAGAATTTTTTCTCTCAGTTTAAACAAATAGTAACTGTAGCCAATGGTTCTAAATTAAATTCTTATGGTATTGGTGAAAGCTATTTTAAAGTTCGAAACTTAAAGGGTCAGAGGTTACACAAATAAAATTAGAAAATATATTGTATGTACCAGGTTCAGATAGTAATTTACTTTCTGTTCAATCTGTTACGAATAAAGGTTGCATTGTTACATTTGATAGTAATAAGTGTTACATAAAGCGTAACAATATACTCGTAGCCGACGGCAATGCTCAGCAAGATTTATATAAATTGACCGTAAACTCAATTGACGAGAAAACATACTTAGCTAATGATGTTTCATGTTCTAATACGAACTGTATAATAAAATGGCATCAAAGATTAGGCCACAGAAATATAGATGCCATAAAAACACTTGAGAAAAATGATTTGGCAGACGGCATTAAACTTGGCAAATGCACTCATAGTGTGGAATGTTCTACTTGTGTAAAAGCGAAACTAACTGAAAAACCTTATCTCAAAACTAGTTTTAGATCTAAAAATCCACTGGATTTAGTGCACACAGATGTGTGAGGGCCAATTGAAGTCAACAGCTTAGGAGGGAAAAGATATTTCGTAACTTCTATTGATGACTATTCGCGTTATACTCAAATTTATTTTATTACTTCAAAAGATGAAGTATTCGACAAACTTAAACAGTATGTTGCATCGACAACAAATAAATTTAGAAAGAAAATAAAGGTTCTCAGATCCGACAACGATACAGAATACTGTAACGAAAGTACTGAAAATTATTTAAAGAAACTCGGCATTTTTCACCAAACTTCGGTTCCTTATTGTCTGGCACAGAACAGTGTCGCAGAAAGGAAAAATCGCTCTTTAATAGAAATGACAAAAGCTATGCTAATAAACTCTAAATTACTGAAAGGATTCTGGGCTGAAGCAGCAGCTACTGCCGCATATCTTCAAAATAGGTTACCAACTAAAGCCACAGATAGAAAACCATATGAATTGTGGAATGGTAGAAAACCAAACTTAAGTCACTTACGAGTATTTGGCTGTAAAGCATTTTATTATGTGAACAAACAAAAACGGCGTTAAATCGACAACAAAGCTGAAGAAGGAATATTCGTAGGATACGATTCACGAAGTATGGCATACAGGATTTATGTAGGTGGAAGGAAAATAATAGTAAGTAGAACTGTTAAATTTGCAGAAAACGCGTCTTTATCTGACAAACATGCAGAAAATAATGCTGAAGATTTAGAATTAATTCACTTCAATAACTCTTAAGAAGATGAAGAAAATAATGAAGAAACATCTCTTGGCGGTGATTTTACAGAAGATTCAGAAAGTTCTGAAGAGTTAATTAAATGTAAAGAAAATGTAGAAAGAAGGGTTTCTAGCAGATCAACCAAAGGGGTCCCACCGGAAAGATTCTCTTATAAAGCAGAAGACGAAAAATCAATCTTACCTAAAAATAAAGATCCAGAAAGCTTTGAAGAAATTCTAAATTTACCAAAACGTGAACAAGAAGCTTGGATCAAGGCTATGCAAGAAGAAGTACATTCTCTAAAAGAAAATGAAACCTATACACTTACAGAATTACCACCAGGAAAACATGCAGTAGGCAGCAAATGGGTGTTTAAGACAAAATATGATGAAACTGGTAAAAATATAAAATACAAAGCACGCTTAGTAGCCAAAGAATTGACTCAAAAATACGGCAGTGGTTATGATGAAACGTTTTCACCAGTAGTGAAACGCACTACGATAAGAGTTTTCTTAGCATGGGCAGCGTATAATAATGCCAAGGTACATCAACTAGATATTAAAACAGCTTTTTAAAACAGCTTTTTTGTATGGCAACTTAAATGAAGAAATATATATGGAACAACCAGAAGGATCCATGGTTCCGGAAGAAAGACATAAAGTTTGTAAATTACAGAAGTCGATTTATGGTCTCAAACAAGCAGCTAGGTGCTGGAATGCAGAAATTGAAAATACATTGAAGAATCTTGGGTTCAGTCAAAGCAAAGCAGATCCGTGTATTTTCACAAAAGTGGTTCGTGACAAAAGAATTAATTTAATAGTGTATGTTGATGACATCCTAATAAGTTCTACAGAAGAAGGACTAATTCTTCAAACCATTAATGATTTAAAGAAACATTACCAAATAACGCATCTTGGTAAGTCTAAATATTTCTTAGGCATGGAAATAAATCGCAAGGAAGATGGAAGTTATCTCTTATCCCAGAAAAATAAAATAAATCAACTTGTCAAGCAATTTCAACTTGAAGAAGCAAAACCCGCTAGCACACCAATGGAAACAAACTATTATAAGCTAAACAAGGAAGAAAATCTCCTAACTTCAAATGATAAATTTCGCCAAGCTATTGGAAGTCTTTTGTATATATCATCTATCACAAGACCAGATATCACAGCTTCAACTCACATACTCAGCAGAAGGTGTAATAATCCACGTCAAAAGGACTGGAATGCTGTTAAAAGAATCATTAGATACTTAAACACGACAAAGAATCTCTCCTTACAAATTTCGTCGAGTGAAGAACCTAATATTACAGTTTATTCAGATGCTGATTGGGGACAAGATATTGAAGGTAGAAAATCTACATCAGGAAGTGTTATTTTATTAGGAAGAAACTGTATTTCATGGTTTTCAAGAAAACAAACTTGTGTTTCTTTATCCTCAGCAGAAGCTGAATATGTTGCACTATCGCAAGCTACGCAAGAACTATTATGGCTATTAAAATTAACAGAAGATTTCAATCTACCCCAAACTCTACCGATAAAGGTATTTGAAGATAATCAGTCTACTATAAGACTTGTAGAATCTGAAAAATTCAGTTCACGCACAAAACATATTGATACAAAAGTTCATCATATACGCGACTTGAATAACAAAGGAATAGTAAAACTTGCTTATCTTTCAACAGAGCAAATGGTTGCAACTGATATTATGACTAAACCAATTCCTAAAGCTAAATTTCAGTTTTGCAGGAATGAATTGCAATTGATATGAGTTTCATTAGCAAAACAGCGGCAACAAAGCATACTTAATCAAGGCAAATGCCAGATCAGAGAGTACTATTTTAAAGAAATACAACCTGCAACAACATAATCCTTTCAAAAATATCAGCAAAATTTAAACATTTCAATATTAAATTTTACAGCTAAAATATAAAAACTAAATTTTACTTAAAATACAATCAAATTATTTTCAATAAAAATAATTTTTTCCCACTGGTTTGGAAATCATTTTAATAATCTAAACTACATGAACACAGTAAAATCCTTTTTGACAATGACTATTACGAATTTGATAAATCAATTATTATAATTCTTATTTTAATTAACTGGTGTATTATAGCTAAGGCTCTGCTGTTCTATGAATTAAATTGAATATTCATACAGTTAAACTGAATAAGGTTTTTCAGATCAAACTATTCTAATATGCTCTGAATATTCACAGAAAACATGAAAAACTAAACTTAATTGCCTAAAATATTTAATTATTAGCAAATCAACATTTTATTTACATACCTTTAATAAGTGGTGGATAGTAACGAAGAAGAACATTACGAGTCCCTCCTTTAGAAGTTGATTTCTTCCAGTGTTTGGTAACATGAGTAAATGAAAAACGTGCATGATCTTCGACAGTTTTCAGTTTAAAATACTTGGTGTTAAAATACATCAATGTGTTAAGAAGAACATGAGGTGAATGAGCTCCAAGTTGCTTTGATTCCCATAATATTTCTTCTTCAATCAATGTAGCAGCACCACCTAATTATTAATAAAATAAACTATAACATATGCTTACTTTTGATATTTAATGGTAAAGATATTCTATCACAAATAAATACTAATTATTTCACATTATAACAATAGAAATACCAAAAATTAATGAATGTTTCTTTTAAGGAGAAAATAAGACACCACTTAAATGGTTTGTTAGATCTACTGTCAAATGAAATCCAGCAACCAATCTGATGTCATATATCTACAGCCAAACAAAAACAAGTTCACACCATGAAAAAGCACTGAATTTTGATGAAACTGATCAGAAACATGGGGAAGAAAATGAGGAAAATGAACGACTAGAGAGTCAGTAATATAATTTATTGAAGTAAAAGTGGCCTACAGGCATTACAAATTAATATGTTTCAGGGCCATCTCGGGCATTGATGCATTTAGAAATGCAGTCTGTCATGGCCATAAAAACATGTAATGCTATTCTGACAGATTTTGGTGTAATTGCACTGCCAGGCAGACATGTTTTAAGGTGGCTGAAGCTGGTATTAACCCACAGAGGAAGGAATAGAAGGAGACACCATCTTTCTAGCATGGCTGATGCAGTGCTGCTAAATTTTGATAATCTAAGGGGGGGGGGGTATGGCACTTTTATTTACATCCAGCACATGTTACTTTGACAGTGGCTTACAGGCACTTCCACACATGACAATTTTGCTTAAATTGAAAGTAGGGACATTTCTGCCCAAAACATTTATTGCAGGATGGGTAATTCAAGTTTGCATAGTTTAATAGCCCTTGTACATAAAATCATATCTTAATAATTTTTTGACAACTTCCAAAAACAATTTTGATTATTAATTTGCTTTACAAAATTTTAAGCTACTGGAGACTACTAAAATATAGATTTCAACCAAAGGTTAATATTATGTGTACGGATTATTAAATACCTTTAGGAGTCAGTTACCTCTAAAATGCCAAAATATCTAAAAAATATAAGATATTTTAAAGCTCAATATCTTTATAACTAAACAGTTTATACACATGAAATTTTGTATAATTATTTCAAAGTCCTTGATAGCATACTTGACATTTTGGAAGTTTCAGATGTTTGTGAATTTAGATCAACTACTTGTTTTAAATGTTCCAAAAAAATGAAGCAAAGTTGGTATGAAGAGTAAGGCAATCAAGATTGTGATCTTATGACAGTGAGGTTAATGTTTAAATGTGAAATAGGTAGACTGAAAATCTCTGAGAATATTTATTATATTCTCAGAGAATTATTGAGTAAAATTACTAAGTGATGTATTAAATACTCTGCCAAAATATATTTACTGGAAAATTTGAATTTGATAATGAATGTATACAGAAACGTGTTTTAAGTAAAAAGTTTGCAACTTGAACTTTAATGTAATTATAGAATTATACATTTTAAAATATTTATTTGACACATAGGTTAAGTTAGGTTATTTAAATATGGCAAAGCAAGTGAGAGCTATCTGCCTAAGGGAAGGGATGCCTTTGTGGAGGACTAATGGAAACTGGCTCCTATTTATATCATTCATAGGGAAAACTATGAAAATCAACACTACAGCCATCCTGTTCTGAACTGAACCTGGATAGAACTCCAAACATCTGTCTTAGCCATTCAGCCACTAGAAGGGCCCATATTACTCGTCAGATATACTATTACTACTTTACATGAAATATACCCCGCTGAGTTTATATCAGAAATAATGCAAGTAATTTTCTTACACGTATTTCTTAGGTAATTATAGTGTAAAAGTAGAGGACAAGGGCTGATATATACTATATACTAAATTATAGTAATTACTTTAGTGGAAAAATATAGTAAATGCACAGAAAAGAAAGATATGCACATGCTAAAAATGAAAAATGTTAAATATATATGAGTATTTATCCATGTTGGTTTTAAAAATGTGTATTTTCCTTTAACTAAACATGTAAACATTAATTAAATTACTTATAAATACATATGGAAATAAAGGATTTATTCATTCATAAACTGCAAAGAAATCTTGTAATTAAATTTATCATATAATGACCTTAACATTGTAAACATAAATTTAAATTCTATAGACAAATGTATTTATACACTATTTGAGCAAGAATTATTTATACTGGAAAACAGTCTTCTACAAGGTGTTGGAAAGCACAGTATTTGAGATATATGCTTAAGGGAGTACAATTTTTAGAATGTGTATTGTTGAATATAAAGGTCAGAAGAAATTTTTTTATAAATATTTAAAGAATTATTTCTTTACATTTTATAATAACTCATTTACATGTCTTAAAAATATTTAAAACTTTCCCCTCTATCCCTTCCCGAAATCCTCATAGAACATATATGTAAATCACAAATCAAGAGCAATATTTAACACATTTAATTATTAAAATAAAAGGTGTTCTTATTTTAAATAAACCAACCAGAGTGTTAATTATGGAGTGAATATGATTTTTGATTTCAAAGATACCTCAGAAAGCTGAAAATCATTTCATATTTGACAAAGTACTTTTAGAAAGAGGCTAAAACTTCTTTCTAATATAATTAATGAAAAACTTGTATAATTAACAATGTGAAAACATTTCATTCAAAAAGAACTTTCTGAATGCAGGGAAAAAAGTATAGCATTTAATTCCTTTTAGAATAAAATGTTGTTTAACCTTCCAGCAAGCACGCGTCGTATTTTTTATGACATCCGTTATTTCGTTTTTGGCATGAAAAATGACAGAAATGAGTGAATATTGATAATAAATTTGTTAAGAAATAAAATATTAACCTTATTTTTGTAAAATACAAATGATATCACATTCAAATATAAGTAAATCATTTTTAAGTTCTTATCTTAGTGAGATGGAAATGCAATGATGTATTTCATTATATAATATTTTAAATTTATTATTTAATAATTATATTTTAAAATCGAAGCTAATTTTAATATTCATCAAAGGCAAGTATAGACATATAAAAAAGGAAATCACACTTTCTCACATTTGTAGGAAAAAAAGTAAGTTAAGCATAACTTACTTCTGTAAGGAAATTTACTTCTTACCGGTTATAAAATGCACTTTAAACTAACTTTAATATTTTTATTTACTTCTAAAAAATAGAAATAAAAGAAAATAAGGAATAGAAATCGCTATTGTTCTCCCATGCAAAGGTTTCCTTGTCTTCCTTTTCTTCATCTGATAATTCTTGAAGAATGCAAGCAAAATCAGCTGGTTGCAAATATTTTTTTGCCATGAAAACCGATATAAAAATTAAGAGCCAAATGTATACAAATTCAAGTTAAAATAATACACGGCAATTAATAACACAAAATTACAAAATATTTGAGAAAAAATTTTTTTCCGAATTTTCACCCATGACCATGCGCGTTTCGTAACTTTTATGAAAAATCTGCCACGTAGCACAAAAGCCCCCTCCCCCAAATAAAGAAAAGTCAAATGACTTCCTGTTGGCACATTCCATGATGTGGGAAAGGGTAGAAAGGAGGAATAGAAATGACCTTCAGACGTCTCAGCTTTGATATGCGAAGAAGGTGCATTAAAAACAGAATTTGTCATAAATTTTGCTCATATGCGCATGCTGGAAGGTTAAAAATGTACTCTTTCACACAGTCGAACTCACAGTATAGAAACAGAAGTCTCATACAGTATAGAAGAAGAAAATATATACATTTACACTTACAAATTAATATTATGTAACTACAGTGTAATTACAAACTCTGTTTACATCTGAACATGTCAAAACCTATTGATCTTAATGGTAAACCACTAAATATTTTTTATTAACAAGAATGATATGGCTCAGTGCAAACAAAATTGAAATGCAAAAATTGGTCTGGGCCATTCCTTTTTCCAGGGGTTAATCATGCTGCAAATAACATGAAGCTGAATGACCGGGTAACACAGTAAGGTTGCCATGTTGTGGTGAAAATTTGCAGCAACTTGTGCAGCATGCAAACAAGCATTACCATACTGAAAAATAGTCCTTGCAAGGCCTGACAAGATGAGTACTATTATAGGCTGCAGAATTTTGTCAATGTTATGTTGGCTGATCAGAGTTACGTGCAGGAGACTAGGTATCATATGCAACAACATTCCATACAATAATGCATGTCACTAAATGATATTGAGTGAGCAGGGCTGACTTCTTCCTCTACACGTAGATGCAGTGTTTGCAAGAACCTGGACTCATCACCTGAAAGTCATTGTATGAATTGTAAGCACTCTTCAGGAGTCTGGCTCTTTTTATATATTTATGACTTTTCATATATTAACTATGAAAAAACTGTTCAAATGTAAATGTACTCAAAAACAAAGCAATTATTTCTATTGCAAAAATTTGTAACTGAGAATATTTATCTTTCAATTATTGCTAATAAAAGTAATCTGGGTCTTCAAATCTAGTATAATATTTATGTCACAATGCCAATTAATTAACTCTATTTCTATATTTTTTGGAGAGTTGCATTCATTTTTGGTACTGAAAATAATGTTAAGAGTAAATGTATTCGTGGACCACATACAACCCACCAGTTTCAAACCACTGCATTATCATATGGAACTTTGAAAGAAGCCAAGGAAGGGGGAAAAAGTCACCTTTAAACTCAATGTAGAGTACAATGTAAAACTTCAAAGAAAAATACTCGCCTTTGTATAATAGTAATGCCTAAAATGTAATAACTAGAACAAATTCAGTTATAAACAATTAACACTCATTTCTTCAATCTGAATGCGATAAAAGTACCGCGTGTGCATTTAAGGAAAATTCAAATATGCTTTCATGTTATAGGAGGGAAAAAAAAGGGAGAAAAGGTTTTTTTCCTTTGTCCTTGCAAAATATACTATTTTGTTAAAGACGTTGGTATTCACACAGCATACAGAGGGAAAATTAGAGAAGACATGCTGGCGTGCAGTTAATTTTGTTATAAATTTCTGATTCTAAATAAAATCAATGATTCAATTTCAAACTGTGTATTTAAAGTAATTAACATGGATTTTATTATTTGACTGAGATAAAAAATAACAGTTTCTTTTTTTTTTTTTTTTGCTATTTCAAATTTATACATGTGCTCTAAGATGACACTCCTGAACATAAGTAATAATAGTAATTAGTGCAAAACTCTGTATGCCTGATGAATAAAAAATGATCCCACACAATAATAATGATTTGTAGATAGCAATATCACATCCAATGAAGTTCTGAGGAGAACAACAAGATGAGCTCATTGGTTGACACTGCTCATACAGTTATGTAGCTGCTGCTATTATGGCAATTGGATGCAGGCAGAAAACAGTAGAGTGGTAAAACAGTGGAAAACATAGGTTTAACATTTTCAGAATTTTAAGGGGATAGGCAGCTTTAATTATCTAGAATAATAATTTAGAAGGACAGCCAAATAAGTGTCTGTGTGTGTGTATGTATGTGTGGTGTGGAAAATTAAGTAAAATTATGATTAAGGCTAATTGTGAGCCTTAGAACAGCAAAAGGTCTTCTTTGGAAGTTTTGTTCATTATAATTAACTCAGGAACTAAATTATTTTGCATATTAGGAATTTTTCTAAAGAACTTTTTGGCTAATTCATTAACATGAAGGCTCTAATGGATTTAGTATATTCTCAGTGAAGTGCTTCATCTCTTATCCAAAAATACAACATAATTTGCATTAATAGTCAACAATGTATAAGGTGCTAACAATGCAGTCTCCCTCTCCCAGGCTTCATCCAGTGATTCTATATGACATCAAATACCCCAGAGATGTGAATACAAATGGTGGAAAGTATAGCTGCCAGTATGATTGCAGCAGCAAGCTAAATAGTTTATTTATGTGTAGAGTTATTATGAGTACAGAGAGCAGGCATATGCAACACACAGCCCATGATGAATTTCCGAAGTATCATTGAATCTGGCCTATTAAGTGCTTAAATTTGAACAAACACACGCAATTGTAACGAATAAATTTTGCACAAATTTTTATTTTTATAGTTTTTTTTTTGTCCATTTTTAAAAAAGTTTTTTTATTTTTATTTTTACTTTTTGTTTGTTTGCTTCCACATGAATTGTACCTTAACTGCCCCTGTTTGCAACTGGTCACGACTTTGTTGACTCTTATGCTGCCATGAATATGATTATGTTCACTGCTGCTGCATGCAGTCATTAGATTTCAGGCTATATCAGTCTCTGTTTTACTTTCATATATTTGTGAATTTGTGATTAAATGCTAAT
The DNA here is from genome assembly GCF_044657685.1 of Stegodyphus dumicola. Lineage (NCBI taxonomy): Eukaryota > Metazoa > Arthropoda > Arachnida > Araneae > Eresidae > Stegodyphus > Stegodyphus dumicola. The sequence goes on along the minus strand of NC_140771.1, from coordinate 153,095,701 downwards.
TAAGATGGCTTCATCATAGAAAAGTAGTTTTTGAGAATCGCACACTTCAAGACGTAGAAGGGAAAACACAAAATTTAAAAAAGAGTATATCTGTACAACAGATGCTGTTCCACCAAAATAATGATATAGTTAACATCATTGTTCATGAAAGCTTTATTGTTAGTGAAAAAATTGCAAAGCACTAAAAAACATATTCCGAAGGTGAGTTTTTCAAGTAATGCTTAACTGCTGCCATAAAAGTAGTGTTTCTTGAGAAAAGTGACGAAATTCAAAAAATAAATCTTCCTTATTGGACAGTAACTGAATAAATCAATGAAATGGTCAGTGATGTAAAATTACACATTAAACATGCCATATCAAAATCTGAAGCATATCCCATTGCTCTTGATGAAAGCCACTCAGTTGGCTACATGTATCCATGGAGATGATGCCAACTCCATATACGGAATAATTGCTTGTTCTTCAGCCAATGAAAGATACAACAAAGCATAAAGAAATTTCCCAGGAAATAAAAAATATTTCTACTAGATCTGACTTAAGTGGAAAAACTTAAGCAGAATATCTACTGATGTTGCTCCATCAGTCATTGGATCAAACACAGGAGCTGTTGCCCATATAAAATCAGAGTTATCCAATGACAAAATAAATACTGACGATTTTTCTGTATTTCACTACATTATGCATCAACAAAACCTGTGTGCAATCAATGGGCACAATAACTTACTGCATAAATTTTATTAAGTCGAGGGCCCTGAACAATTATCAATTCCAAGAATTTCTTCTAATTCCTAATTTAGCCCCTAGCCCTGTCAAAGTTGTACATACTGGCTGGAAGATTTCGTTGAGTCAAAGTCAGGCAATTAGGCAGGTGCGCAAGATGACCAAGTATCAATTGCAATAACATTTGATAGCATCAAGCCTGATGAAAGTATGTTGCTAAATAACATGAGGTATTGTTTAGGATAAGTGAGAACTTGAATTCATCACTGAAAACTAAGTATCCAGTCTTCTACATTCCACCTACTATGAACATGGCACCTAAGATGGCATTAACAGCAGATGTAAGGAGTACCAACAATGCAGTCCACCCTTGGCCAGTTATCTTCCAATAGCTTGACATGACACAAAATGTTCTGGAAATGTGGGTAGTTAGTTCTGCTGAATGATGAAATGTGTAGCTGTCAGAGCAGTTGTGGCAGTTAGCGTAATGGCTTAGTCTGTGCCTCAGGCTATCTGCCGCATCCTGCTGCTGTCCTTTACCAAATTTGTTGGAACTACAGCTGGCAATATCATCTCACTGTATAATTGCTCTGAACCTCATGACAAACAATTTAATGGTATGAGTACCTTGTTCCTAGAATGAAGTGATGCAATAACTCTGGAACTAGCTCAATTGGATACAACCTTGTCTAGTGGTTCTCTGGGACCTCAGCTATATGAAACACCACTACCATGGAACTGGCTTGAATTTATACAATGAATGAGTGATGAGCATTTGTATCTGCTAATTTGCTCTTTTCTAGTGAGACATATACATGTTCTGTCCATGCTTTAATGACGTGCATAGCTGTGTTTGGAGTATTTACACGTCGAGTATCATTATGTTACTCTGCACCTTAATGTAATGTGTGGATTTTTTGGTCATAAAAAGTATTTTACTTTTTGAAAAATATAAATTGCATTTTAAATGAACTAAATCCAGAAAATAAAATGAAATTTGTGTAACAGCCGTGATAACAATAAAATTCAAGAACTAAAATAAACATTTTACATTCTTCTTGAACTTTAACTTTGATTGTATATTTTTCACCGTAAGTACCCAATTATTATTACAGTAATTTGCTTTAAGTGGTTAATTACACCAATAAGCAAGACACTTTTACAGATTTAAAGAAAAAGACCTTATACTGCAAAGATAATAATGAGAAAATAAGTCACACAGACTATATACATATATACACACATATATATAGAACCTCTATTACCCAGGCATTTATGAACCAAAATCTTTATTAACCATGCTGGTAATAAATTTAAAGAAATCATTTAAAAAATGTAGTAACATTACAAAGGGTACAACAAAAACAGTAATCTTCACGTATTCTTCTCATCAGTGACAGATCTTTTTGCATTTCTTATTAGCGATGGATCATTTATTGACTTGCTATTGTGTATTACAATGAAAGATGCAATTTACATATGTTAAAGACAAAAATAGTGCTAATACTCTGACATAAACTGACAATTACTTTGTAGGCATGTTTCAATGAATAAAATGATAACAAGACATCACTCAAAATGATATAGCAAAATAGGCAAACACACACACACACAAAAAAAAAAAAAAAAAAAAAAAAAAAATATACTAAATTAAGTTTTTTTTTTTTTTATTTATTTTTATTTCTTAGTGATGAAGAAATCATTTGTACCATAGATCTGATGAACAATAAAAACTTCAATGATGAGAGTGATGCTGAGATGAAAGCAGAAAATATGAAAATTAGTCATGCTGAAGCATTAAACAAAGCTCTAGAGCAACATTTCTGATACTTATACTATGGATTTTTTATGGATATAAAATCATGCCATGTACAGGATTATCACATTAACCTCTAAGCAATTTCTTTACAAAAATTAATGTCTCATAAAGATGCATGAAATTTGAAAAAAAATCACAACGTTTCTCAGTTGAATAAATTTTAAGGAGTTTGTTTATTTCAATTTTTTCCTTTTGGTCATGAAATAAAATCTGTAAATTTTTTTTGTTCAAATAAAGGAAATAAACTCTATTTACCAACAAAAGAGCTTATTAAAATGTTAATTCTGGTATTTTTGCACTTAATTTTAAAACTGTAAATAAATATCTTTAGAAAAATTCCTTGTCGAGAGAAAACTGGCATGATTTAAAATTTAATCTCTACTAACCAAGGTTTTAATTATCTAAGATGGTTATAATCTAATTACTTTAGATAATTGAGATTCTAATATATATAGATACCCACTGCTTTTTAAATGTAGTTTATATATATTTTTTTCTCTGGTCTCTTTTAAATAAAAATAAAAGATTACAGATGTCATATCTAGTTACATGGTTTAGAGCTGAATTGTTAGCATAGCTTTATCTTCTAGTTAAGTAATGTAAATAAATGAACAAATATTTTATATGCACCTATTATACATAATAAAGGAAAAAAATCTATGCATTACACATTTGCAACAAGTACTTACAATTCATCCTAAAGTGAAATTAGATTAAAAAAAATATAACCGCCTCTAAAATACATGAGGCTAAATAAAATGATGCATATGTACATCATAGTTCTCCAATAAATACTTTTATTTTGATTTCATCATTGGCATTTCTACGAAGATATTTTCACTGATGGTAAAAAAAAACTGAACACTTGAAATTATACAATTATTACTAAATAATTACAAGATAACTTTATGAAAGGACTTTCAGTTTCAAGCAGACAGTAAAAATAAATAAATTTTAATTACCTTCAATACAAGGTGGCAGATCTTGTTTTTGCAAAATTTCATTTAAACATTCTGTAAACTTCTCGTAATAAGGATCCGTGAAAATGTTATCAATCCGGCCATTTTCAAAAAGATACTGTTGAATTCCTAAATAAGTAAATTTAAGACAGATAATTTACCTGCATGATATTTGACATTAAACATACTATTACTAAAAAAATATGAAACAAAAAGATCATTGTGAAAGAAAACCAACTTATTCAACAGATTTGAAAGAAATTTTAAAAATAAATTTTTCATACACTTTAACAAGCTTTTAGCGTTTACATATGTGTAAAAAACAGTTTTTTGCACAACACACGAAAACTACAAGTAATAAAAAATACACAAATTATGATTATGACATTTTGACAGTCAAATTTAACATTAAAAATATCCTTGCCAAATGTTTATCTAACAGTATATATACCATCTAGTTGAAATGCATGGTCAACAACAAATTTAAGTACTACTGATTGCTTGGGTTATAATTTCACCTGTCTGACCTAATCAGAATAAGCCCATGAACTTTATTGTACAAGAAGTGCAAGACTGTGGCTGTTGTTGACATGAGCATTGAGCGCCTTATATGTGACAGTATGAGGTTGCCCAGTTTTGTTCCAATTTTGAATGACAGCACACCAGAGAACAGGTTTGAAGGGGCTGCACTGCACTTCTGCTACCACCAAACCACTCAAGAGGTTTGGTATATATGTTTCGGTTTGTTGTAAATGTTGAGTGTTCCCATGTCACAAATACACTATACGTTTACAAATATCCATGCCTTATCCAGGATTCCAACCTGGATTCATTGCCTTGTCAGTTAGTGTCACTACACACTATACTGTCTGGGTTGTGTCGATCATTTGTTGTAGCAGTAATGCCTATAATTGTAAAAGTGTATCTGGAATTCTTCGAGGGCTGTTGGTAGGATTCACTAATTCACAATTTACCTTCCATGATCCACACACTTTGTAGAATTCAGGTACACTGGGGAAAAAAAAAGGGGGCAGTTCTATATGTCCTGTTCTACTGGGCTGATTAACGAAATTCAAGTTACGTTTTTCAAATCTTGAAAGCGCGATTTAGGATATATATTAGATTTATATATAGCATTGTTCTAATATAGGTATTTTGACACAAAATTGGTCTTTTCCTTACATAACATACCAATTGTTTTCCATATTTCGATTCTACGACTCAAATTATGCCTAAATATTAAATTTTGTAAAATTTGGTGCGAAATTTAAAAATTTAACTTGGCACATTTTTTCAAGTTTGCACAAAGAATAATTCACTTTGGCGAACCTATTTTCTTTTCCCTTCCATTGTGGAGGAGCAGGAAAAAAAATCACAGCTTTTCTAGCTTTTTACATTGTGCATGAGTGAGGAAAAAAGTCCCATTGTTTCTACTTTCAAATAATTTTAAAAAAGTGCCTAAACCACATTTGATGTTATTATCGCTTTCAACAGTATGCCAAATTTCAAAATGTGCCAGTATATAAATTCACGTATACCTTTGGAAATTTTGAATAAAAAACTGTAATTTTTTGCAGGTATGCTTAGAAATACATCTATATTAAGATGATGATACAAATTTTATAGATCATAATTCAAAATTTTTTCAAAAATTTATAAAAATTATTTAAACACAAATTTTATTTGGAATGAACCTATATTTCAAAATATCAAAGGAAGAATCAAATAAATTTGATAAAAAAAGATATCAATAAATATGTATCAAATTAAAATTTTGAGAGATAATTTTTAAAAAACTACTTGTGTGATTTTGCAAAACTTGAGTCGTAGAATAGAAATATGGAAAACAATTGGCAAGTGATTTCAGAAAAAGTCCGATTTTGTGTCAAATACCTATATTATATTAGAACAATGCTATTTATAAATCTAATACATATCCTAAGTCGCGCTTTCAACACATGAAAAACGCAAGTTGAATTCCGTCAATCGGCTCAGTAAAACGGGAGATATAGAAATGTGCTTTTTTTTTTTTTTTTTTTTTTTTTTTTTTTTTTTTTTGCACAGTGTGCCTGAATTTTACTGGTAACAACAATTCAGGTAAGAAAAACTGTTTATAAAATTATTCCATTATCTAGGTATCCCTGAAACAAGTCTGTTAGCTTTATGTGGTCATGCCTTATGATTTATAATACTACATCCATATAGACAGCATAAATAGTGAATGAAAAATAAGCTGTAGAATTTGATCACAATATCAAGTACTTGATACTGAACTAACACTAATAACTTGAAGGTAAATGTGAACATTTACAGCTGTTACAGTCCACACTAGCAAATAACTTTCTCTAGGATTGAGTCTCTCCTTATAAAAACGCTTTGGAAAAGAATTTTGGAGGTTGAAGACTTGTCTGTAAAGAGAACTTGGTTCCACTAATCTTTAATTCCACATTAGATGTGCAAAAGCCCAATTTCAGTGGGCTCTGACATCGGATGGTATACATGGAGCATAGATAGTAGATCTTCTCATTAACATCTACTCTCACAGAGTTCACATGAAACAGTTTGTTGAGATGTGGGCCTTACATTTCTAACAGAAAAGCTAAAGCTGACTATAATTTTGTTAGTGTTCTATAACATCTTCAACAGAAAGTGTTTGCTTGCTGCTACCAAAATAATCTTACAGTATCAAGATCCAGGTCTTCAAGAGATAGTTTGATAACTTATTATGATTCCACACTTTGAGTTTTCTATTAAGACGAATATTTAATTTTGTCGCAAAAGTGGATTGTCTTGCATCAGCTAAAAATATTCCTATAGTCTTTCACTCAGTTATTCACCCAATTTATTTTAAGCATGATTTTTAATCTGCCCAACTCACATTTCGCAAAACACTCCCAAATTATGATTTGAAGTGCAAGTCAACAATATTTTACTTTAAGTAGTTTAGTTTTTGGGTTTGTGATTCTATTTGAATTCAGTACTGAAAATTGGATCAAATATGTCAGATTTAGCATTTAATTCCAAAGAATATACAACAGAATTAATAGATTAAAAAATCTGTTAAAGATTTTTATTTATTTATTTATTCCTTACTTTTTGAGCACCAGGGTATAAGGAATCATAAAATATACTATGGTTGCTGTATAGGCATAAATACACAAGATTATTAGGAAATTTCACGTGAAAAATTAAAAGAGTAACTGTAAAAAGATATGTAATGATACAAGAAAAAGTATTACTAGCATTAGAGAACACAAAGGCACTTGGGCTCTTTTTTCTATTCCCATATTCATTCAAAAATAAGATTTTTCTCACATTTTTAAGAAATAAACATACAAGTGAATATTTATCTTTCAGTAATTATGGAAAGAAAAGACTAGCTTTTGGAAATTTTTCAGAAATAACAGCAGCATCCATAAACTGATTACAATTTGTTTTCAGCCATATGGCATGTTAGATGCATGCCTAATTGCTTTTAGTGGTAATTAACCAGCGTGAATGAGTATATTTCTATATATAGTAATTACCTATGTGATTTATTTAGCCTACAAACAGTATAATTATTTTACACAATATGATAATTTAACTTCCTCCCCTCTTTATGCAATTTCACTTATCAAAATACCCAATTCTCAGACACTATCAAATTTTAGAACAGAAATATAGCAAACATAAGATTTTCCTGTCTTATATTTTAAATATGTTTTTTTTTTTTTTTTTTAATTAAAAGAAACTCAACAAGTTCCCCCATGTACCACATAGTATCACATGGGGCTTACAGAAGTAAGTACGAAACACAATACAAAATAAACAAGAGAAAATTGAAATAAAATCAAGGATGATTACAAAGTTTTACAATGAACTGACAAAAAATGTTAAAAGCACTTCTCTCGGAAATAAATTGGTAAAACTCTGGAGGCCAGTTAATATTAAAATTTTTCAGTCCCAGTTTCAAGATTTTTCTTTCGCTCTCATATTTAGGACATAGAAGAAGCACATGTTCTACATTCTCCTCGCCGCCGAGGCCACAGTCACAGACAGACTCAGGACTCAACTTAAATCTGTTCAAATAACTTTTAAAATTCCCATGTCCAGTAAGAAACTGGGTTAATTTGTAATTTGTAAAGAAATGATGACATGACAATCTCATTTTAATAGAAGGGAAATATCTCCTAGTTAAACTCCCTTTATTTGAATTAATGAATTCGTGATTCCACGACTCCACAATGCTTTCATACATGACCTTCTTATAGAAGGAATTAGGGATATTGACAAAAGTGTCAATTTCCCGCTTAGTCGCAGTCTTAGCAAAGAAATCGGCTCGTTCGTTCCCAACAACACCTGTATGACCACGAACAAATGAAAATGAAACCGAAATATTTTTATCCTTTAGATTCTTCAATTCTTTTTGAATCTCGATAATGATATTATTAGAAGAAGAAATACATTTTAAGATCTCCAAGGATGAAAGGGAATCAGTACAAATGATATAGTCTGAAACAGCACTATTTTGTTTAGAGACCCATTTGACGGCGAAGTTTATGCACAAAAGTTCAGCTATGAAAACGGTACATTCATCTCTGATTCTAAATTGAAAGTGCTCAAATTCAAGACCATTTTTGAAGACAACAAATGCGAGACCAACCTTGCCATCAATTTTGCTGCCATCAGTATAGCAAGTTACAGGCGAATCACCCACAATTTTATTGCTAAACTGAATAAAATTAATAGCATTTCTTTCTGAAGGATGAGGGAGATCAGATAGAGGTAAAATACAGTCATGCTGAGAGACAGTAGAAGCAGAAATATTTTCCTTATAAGCAATAGAATGAAGAATGGCAATGTCAATTGGAGGAAAGCAAGAAATTGCATAAACAGACTCATAGCTTACGGTACGATATCCACATATGACCCACAGAAGTATCCGTCTTTGAACGCGTCATAAATATCTATAATTTATCTTCTTCTTGAGCGATATACCCCAGGCTCTAGAGCCATACATAATAAAGGGTGCAATTCCTTGTTTATAGATGAGCGAATGAACGTTGTAATTAATACCGTATGTGTTACGTGCAATACAACTTAATCCACGCTGTAATCTATCACATTTCTCTGATACATAAGTTAAGTGTTGTTTCCAAGAAAATTTACAGTCAAGAAAAACCCCAAGATATTTCATTTGCTTTACCACAGTCAAAGGGGTGCCATCGAGAGATAACTGAAATGCATCATAACAGATGTTTCGCTTTTCAATAATCATAACCCTGGGTTTATCAGGATTAAAATCTAATTTAAAACCTTTTGACCAGTTGGAGGCGAAATTTAAAGTCTCTTGTGCCTGTAAAAAAGTAGCAGAAAGGTCCCTACTCTGGAAGCAAAACAAAACATCATCTGCAAAGGCTATAGTATCACAACAAGCAAGATTTTCCAGTTTTAATAGGAGATCATTAATAATAATATTTCAAAACGTAGGTCCTGAAACAGAACCTTGAGAGCAACCCCTTTCAAGGTGACGGATTGCAGAAGCCGAGCCCAATTGCAATTTGGCCACCCGATCATTTAAAAAATCAGCAGCAAGTGAAAAAATATTCATTGGAAGTTCTACTTTTTTTAGCAGATTGAGAATACAAGGCCACCACGCATAGTCGAAGGCGCCTTTAATATCCAAAAAGACCAAAATAGTGTGCAAGTTTTTCTTTTTTCATCTCTGAACAATTTCATTCAAACGTAAAAGAGCGTCTTCAGAACTTTTTTGAGGTGTAAAACCATACTGATTACCAGAAAGAAGGTCTCCATGATGGAGATACCAGCAAATTCTGTTAATAAAAAGTTTTTCCAAGCACTTACCCAAAACAGGAAGTAAGCTTATACATCTAAGGTTATCTAGGTGAGGAATCCTAGACTCATTTCCTTTAGGAATAAGAATTACTTGAGCATGTTTCCAAACACGTGGGAAAATGCCAACATTTAGGCAAACGTTAAAAAGTTTATGGAGAAATCGAGGAAACATTAAATGAAACTGTTTAATAATCTCATTCGAAACAGAGTCAGGACCAGGTGATTTATTTGGTTCCAGCATAGAAATAACTGTATTAACTTCATCACAAGTAAACACAGAATCTACAAAAGAAGAATAAACAGTACGCGCAGCTTGACGGTATTCCTCATGCAAATCATCATCAGTTTCCTCTAGATCCGAGGGGAAAGATTTCTGAAGCACAGCAGTAATTGTCTCTTCTAAAGAGTTGGTTGTCTCTCCAGTGGAAAGACAAATACCAGTTATTTCAATTTTTTTCATGAAATCTCTTATAACTCCATACGTGTAAATCTTTTTCCATACATTGTGAACATCAATGGTCGAAAGAAATGTTTCCCAAGACTGAGATTTAGCATCGGCAAGCTTTAGATTGTAAACTTTTCTATATTCAAGATATTTACTTTTATAAAGTTCTCTAAGAGGTGGATTTTTACAACGCTGAAATCTACGCCTAGAGGCATTAAGCCTCTTTCTCATACAAAAAATTTCAGCAGACCACCAAGGAACATTGTGCTTAACATGATTCCTAACAGGTATGGAAATTTGAGATGCCTGGAGAAGAACAGAACTAAAATTCTCAACAAGAGTATTTAGGCGAGAACCGTCAGTACAGTCGTTTAGAATATCAATGAAACAGGTGATGCGAGAAGAACAAAATTTTCGAAAACGATCCCAATTTGCTTTCCCTGTATTGAAGATTTTAAAAGGAACATTTGAGGTGTCTCAAATAGGTAGAGAGACAAAATTCAAATTCAATCATCATGTGATCAGAAAGGGATTCTTTTTCAGACAGTTGCCAACTCGAAACATTCTGGAGAAGATCTGAACCAATAGCAGTAACATCAATATAACTAGAACCCTGAGTTGCCTGAAACGTAGGTCCATAATCTTCATTAATAACAAATAGATTGTTGGCAGAAATAAATTCACTCAGTTTATCTCCACGAGAGTCTGAATAGGGACTAAACCATAATTCAGATTTGCCATTAGAGTCCATACACCAAACCAGTCGATTAAGATTTTTGGACATAAAGACTTGACTAATTTTATGAAGGTCTAAGTCAATGTTTCTTGAGGGTTCAAAATAGTATGAAAAAAGAGTGAGCACAGTTGAGCCAACAGTAATATCCAAGGTGACCATATTATAATCCATATTTTTATAATCAAGAAATGTTGATAGATCACGTGATCGAATGATGATTGCCGCCTTTACATTGTCAGAATTAGGATCACAATAAAGTCTATAAGTGCCAGGATATCCTGGAAGAAAATTCTTGTAATAATGAGGTTCCTGAACCAAAGCACAGTCAATATCATCAGCTTCCATATTTAAAATTAGCTGTTGTGTGGCAGATTTGGATTTATGAAGATTTAACTGCACACACTTTAGAACGCATCTAGCCAATCTAGCCATAATCAATTCGAGATTGAATGCTCCTTCTCATAAATTCATGACTAGGACAGCATTCTGAAAAGGGTTTGTGATTAACATTAACTTTTTTATAGCTGTTATTTGTTTTATGATTGAAGCGGATGCAATTTATACAAGCTACAGCATTCCTATTCGAACAATCCCTTGCCTTGTGTTTTCCAGAACAGTTAAAACAGGCTGTTCGCTCACGACATTCATCAGCATGATGGTTGTACCCAAGACACTTAAAACATCTATTGATGATAATAAAATCGTCAGTTTCACATATACTCCAATTAATTTTCAACCTGGCTTGATTCAGAATACGTTTACGAACCATGGGGTGCGTTTCAATCACAACGTGCCTCGTGAACTGGAAGGTTTTTAAAGTAAATCGAACTCTACATATACTTCTGTTTTCATCAGATTCAACAACTTCGGGATTTTGTTCAAAAATTACTTTCAGAAGATCTTCATTGGGTATTTCATTTGGCACATTTTTTACAAGTAAAACAGGATTCCTCTTTTTTGGCAAGGACGTGTTTATTTCCGGAGCCTTTTCATTAATCTCGGCTTGAAGTAGATTCCGATCATTTTCTGTCAAACACTTAACCAAGACTTTATCTTTTCCAATATTTTTTAAAGTATATACACCTAACTTAGCTTCTAATGGATTAATTTTTAGTTTAATAACTTTCTTAACATCATCAGAAGAGCAGTTTTCAGAGTCTACAATTAAACAACAATTCGAAGAAATCAAGGATTTTTCATTAATCCTTGTAACATCAGATGGCGCCACCACACTAGCATAACTAGGTCTTGAAATGGCGTCTTTCAAACTTTCCTTACATGCATCCATAAATTTAACAGCTTTGATACGTTCAAAATTTTTATAAATAGAAGATTTCAACTCACCCAAAGCCTGCCTGGCCTCCTCGTGAACCTGTTGATTCATATTACATTTAGATTGAAGTGCTGATTCAATAATTTTACAGTGTTTTTCAAGAGCATCGTAAAACACGTCATCCTCCGTAGCAGCCATTGCCGTGCATACAAATGGGGCGTTCCGGGTCGATGAAATTCTCAATCATTCATTTCTTCAAAAATAATCATTATCTTGATACAAAAGGCACATTTTTCAAAACCGGAGCACAAAACAAATTATAAAAAAGCACTTTCAATAACACAGAACCAATATGCACAGAATAATAAAGACTTTTCATCACAGCACAAAACTGCCAACCAACATGGCTGCTGACATGCGCACCCTATCCTTAACTTTCCTCTTTTAAGGATGTTTGCGGACTTAATTGAATAAAAGAATTTATGGTTAAATATCTTTTACTTTTTGAAAATTACTTATATACAATTATTCTATAATTAATCTTTTAAAATTTGAATTAATTTTTTATATTTTTTTGTATTAAAAATTGTTTGAGAATAAAATAAAATTTCTCAAATGAATTAAAAACAAAAATTTTAATCAAGTTTTTCTTATACTCCAAAATAAATATTCAGAAAAAGCATATGAATGTGAAACAAAAAGTTCTACATAAATAAAGTAAAATATTACATAAGAGACTTCACTTAATAAATTTAATCAGCAAATTTTGAGTTTCCAATGCTATAGCCAGCCTATTGTAGATGAAAAATTATTATCTATAGGAAGAATAGCAAGCAAATCTGCTCAACATTCTTGTCATACACATCAGAAAACATACTACGTTCTTTTTATAGACATAACTTACTTTACAAGATTATGTCAATCCTATCAAGTTTGCCTTTGCATATAATTATATATTATACTGCATTCCAGATGTTGCTTGTTATTTGCTTAAAGTGAAATTATAGTAACTATTTTTTTTGGGGGGGGACATAAGCACAGCAATACACATGGCCCATTCCAAAAGTAAGTTTTTTTTTTTTTTTTTTTTTTTTTCAAAGGGATTTGAATCCCGAAGGACTATTAGTTTCGTTTTGGCAATTTGCGTCGGACGGATAAATGTCGGTTCACTTTTCAAACTGTTGCCATAAAATGTTAGAGTCCTGCATTATATTTGAAGAAATTAAATAATGAAAATCTGCGTAAATGTATGTATATTTCTCACATTGTCATAAAATAATGGTACATAGAGTCATCGAATTTTGAATAACGAATATGAGCATGTGGAAGACCAAATTTGAAATTTGAAATTTGTTTTATGATCGATTTCCTATTTTTTAAAACTTTGACGAATTTTTGATTAACAAACTCAAGGATTTCAAAGCGAGCAATGGCAACGTTGTGCAGAAAAAACATTTTTATCTCCAGCGCGTGAGTCTCTGTATCGGAAATTCTAAAGATATGCTCGTTTTAAAACTATTTTGCGATAATGCTGTTGCACTGGATCTTATGGTTTAAGTGCGAGAAACATGATATTTAATAAAGAAAGGTAACACACAAAATGTTAAAAAACGCCCCTTTGGACGTAATTTAAAATCTGAAACATTTCAGATTTTTTTTTTGTTATTTATTTACTTATTATTATTATTATTATTATTATTATTATTTTTTTTTTTTGTGCATGTGTGTGTGCAGTACTGATGAACTAAGAAAAATAAAAGTCAAAGCAGGAAGAAGGGAAACTTAAGTTATAGAGTTCACTCTTCTCCAGTGTAATTATGTATTTGTAGTAAACCATATTTAAGTAAAATGTGTACATTTTGCAACAAAGTCCGAAAATCCGGTTTTGCAATGAAGTTGTATTGAAAACAGCTTGAGGACACTGTTTCGTCTGAGGAAATAAAGTACCCATGGATAGAATGTAGAGGCTAAAAAGAAATAGAATACAGGATGCTTTTCAAGAATGAGAGCAATGTGGCTCATACATATGCAGGTACTTACAAGTATTTGAGTGTATGAGATGAATAGTGGATGGATACTGCGAAACTGCAAACATAATGGCACCTCTAGATGTGAGATTTTCAAGGTTTGGGTAAATTTTGTTATCTGGATAGAAATAACAATTGGGATACAAGCCAAAGCAAGAGGTTTGCTACATCGCCACCAACTGGCACTGAAAACAATGAGAACAGAAAATTCACCTACTCAGTTCATGTATTTTTAGAACTAGACACACATATATAACATTTCAAGTTTATTTTCTTGTATTTTTCATGTGCTTGTGCAGTTGTTTTGTTATTATTCAAAATATATATTTATGACAATGGATCCTAAGAAAGTAAGTAATGTGAGGAAGCAGAAAATGTCCTTAAAATTAAAACATGTAATCACTGATAAACATGAGGAAGGTATGAGTTGACCAAGCAGTATGAGTGCAATTCTTCTATGATATGTATGATACTGAAGCAGAGATGTAATAAAGGCTATAGTGCTAGCAAAGGCCATTATAACAATCTCAAAACAGCAAACTTCTGTAAATGAAAAAGAAAAAAAAAAAAAAAAAAATGGATAAGCTGCTGTTCGTGGATGAAAGAGCCACCTTAAAGGCGATAACATGATGGAGGCAACCATCTGCAACAAGGCTCAAGTTAGGTATACCAATTAACGGAGATGACTTCACACTCTACAAACAATGATTCTGAAGAGACACCGCCGGCAAGTTGTGACTGATTTGAAAAATTTTTTCATGAGACCTGGAATTCACTCTGTTGTAAGACATAATGAAGTAGTGAGCCAAACATGAAGACAGCAGGGAATTCCTCAAAATTTTTGTGGCACTAATAGAAGCCAAAGGATATATAACCCCAGTAGTTTTCAATGGTGACAAGACAGTGCTGTTCTGTAAGAGGATGATGTAAAGCAAGGAGTTATATAAGAAATAGATGAAAAGATGCCAAGCCACAAACTCATCAAAGATAGGTTAATCATTACATTGTGTGCAAATGCCGGTGGCAAATTAAAAAAAAGCCATTGCTTGCATATTATTTAAAAAAACCCACTGTATTTAAGGGCCATAAAAATTTTACATGAAAAACTCCCAGTTATATGAAGGGAAAACTTAAGAATGTGGATCATCAAGAAGTTATTTGCAAAGCAAATCAATCTGGTCTTTGATCTTGCTGTTAAAAATATCAGGAGGAAAACACCTATACCTACAAGCTTTCCTTGTATTCGACAATGCTTCTGCTCACCCATCAGGCCTTAAAAATGATATGCTTGATAAAATGACTATCCCTATCCTACAACCCACAGACCAGTAGGCAAGGTCAAATTTTTAAAAACTTCTCACCAAACACCCATTTCGCCACTGCTTTGATGTGATGGAGAGCAACATCTTCTCCATTTCTGAATCTTGAAAGGCCCATTATAATATTGCAGTGGGCCTAAGAATCTTCAGTATGGTATCATAGTTCAAGGAAGACTTTGAACTCTGTGGTGGAAAGGCCCATTATAATATTGCAGTGGGCCTAAGAATCTTTAGTATGGTATCGTGGTTCAAGGAAGACCTTGAACTCTGTGGTGGAAGAAGCTGTATTAGAAAAAGATTTTGAAGAATTCACACTTGAAGCCATACAGGAAGTGCTGGATGAAATTGTGCCCCAGAAAGATCATGGGTCTGAAGGTGGAGGAGGGAGACAAACTGAACTCCTTGAGTGATCACTGAGCTAAGAGGAACTTATGACTCAGGAGTTAAATAAAATAAAAATAAAATAGAGATATAAAAGGAGGAAATTAATAATGAGGAGGAGGTACGGGGAAAAGCAGTTTAATTCTTCAGATGAAATTAAGGACATTCTCTGAAAAATGAAGGCAGTAACAGATTTCACCAGGGGGGGGACACACAAAAAAATTACATTATGTCACGCAAAAATGCTGTTCAATGACACTTGTTAACATTCTTAAAGGAGGGGCGAAACTAGTATCATTGGAAAAGTTTCCGTAAACAAGGATATAGTGGAGCACAGAAGACAGAGGAGAATAATGAAGATACGATTAAGTACAGCACAACAGTTAAACTTTATAAAACTCTTTTATTTCCTTACATTTTCTTTTGTATGTTTCATAACTTTTTGTTAGTTTTCCATACAAGGCAGTGCATTTTTTATTATTTAAAAACATATAACAACAACAACAACAAAAGTGTTTATTTGGGGGCTGGAATGGTTTAATAGTATTTAAATGTTATTCAATGAGAATAACTGTTTCTGGATATGGATAAATTGTTTATGAACTTGGTCACAGAATGAATTAAACATTTTAAATAAAGACTCCTTCCACTGCTATGAGTGTCATTAGCAATGAAATGACTAATGAAGAAGATATACTGTAATTGCACACATGACCAATCAAAGAAAGAATTTATTCTCATTACTTTTGCGACGGGCCAAGTATTTTAGAACCTTCAATAAATTAAGTTAAATTACTTATACATTAATTTAGAACTTTAACAAGCTTACAGATCACAAAAAAATTCAGATTGAACAGAAAGCTGACAGCTTTATATTGAAGACAAAACATCATTTGAATATAATTCTAACTCTTAATAAGGTATATCACTCTTTTAATTTTTCTTTTGTTAGAAGAATTATTTTAAAATTAACATCCAATTAGACTAGCACCTAAATTTTATGCCCATACTAGCCTTCGTCTGGCTTTTAAATGTACCAGAAAAATGGCTGAAGGGAACACCAAACATTAAATTTAAAAACTGTGTAGAATTTTACTCTGCACAACAACTTCATAAAAAAAGTTATTACATATAACAAAATTACAATGAAATAAGTAATATCCTTTAATACAAATATTAATTATCCTAATAAATAAATTAACCAACTTCCCTTTGCAAAATTTTAAGAACTCAAATGGTATAAAGGAGGTTAAGAACTTTGTTTCCTAAAAAAATCACTCAAAACTTTTCAATATCTTAAAAACAGTGAAATGAACAATAAATAACATAAAAAAATACAAAAAACAAAAAATTCTGAAAAGCAAAGTATAATTAATGATATTACATCTTATATTGTCAAGAGAAAAAAATTACAATGAAATAAGCTACATCCCTTAACACAAATATTAATTATCCTAATAAAAAAATTAACCCAACTTTCCATTGAAGGAAAAAAATTATGCAAAACTTTTTAATATCTTACAAACAGTGGAATAAGCAAAAAATAACATGAAAGCAAAAACATAAAATTCTGCGCAGAATTTTACTCTGCAGAACAACTTTGTCAAAAAAAAAAAAAAAAAAAAAAAAAAAAAAGTATTATTTATATATAAAAATGACAATGAAATATGCCAATCTCTTAAAAACAGTGACATAAGAAATACGATGAAAAATTGTTGTTAAACCCATATTTCTAAAAGAATGAAACTATTCAAAATGATGCGATTTCATCAAAAATCTATCAACAACAATAAGACAGGAAAATTGTTGCCAGAATCACATTTTTAAAGATGTGAGAAGTGAGAAGTGTACTCGGAAGCTTCATTTAAAATTTTTTATAAAAATACAAAATAATATTATCATTTTTCCAAAATTCTTTTTATAAAAGCAGTCGCAAGGCTGAAAGTTTGAGTCCAAAAAACGAAGAAAAATAAACTGTACATTTTTAAAAATAAACTTTTTTAGAAAAAAATCCCGTTGAAAAGATGTTAAGCTCCCTTTGTTAAATAAATTCGTATTTAATCGATTTATTTAAACACGAAATTTATTTTAAGTTCGTAAAATAGCTAAGTGCCTAGGTTTCATGATGATGTGAAAATGGAGTGCGTAGAGTAAAATTTCGCTTTCCTAAAGCCCATTATTTGACGTGAAAATGATGCAATTTCGTCACAAAATATAAAGTAAAAAAAATTTAAATTCGAATTAATAGCTTTGAGGTGCACTGGCTCTTGTATAGATGCACCTATGTATCAAATTTCGTAGCCGTGGGTCTATTAGCTTACACGCAGCGCGAACGAAACACACACACACACAGCCAGACTCTTTCTTTTATTATATGTAGAGATGTCCAGTTTTCATCTATCATAGTTATTATTCAGCAATACATGATGTTGGAAACCTGATGGTATCAACACAGTTCAGGATAGGCCAAGTTTCTGCCACAGTTATTAAAATTAGCATAAAAGTGGCAATAGCTGGCAGAAATTTATATAAAATAACTAAAATTTTATTGCAATTCAATAAGTAGTCCAGAAAAAACACATTTTAATTACACAAATTCAACCATAATAGATACAGCATTTATTCAACTGTTGTTTGACAGCAGATTCACTACTCAAAAGTTCTCTTAGCCTCTTCCATAGCAATTCACAGAAGATCAGTTGCCCTGTTGCTTATTTAAAATCCAAATTTCTTAATTTATTGTAAATAAATATTAAGGTGAATATTTTTTGAAACTGAGCAACACTTGCAGAAAATGTCATCACAGTGCAAAACTTGTTATCAATCTTCATTTGGCAACTATTATAACAATTATCAGTGGCAACTATTATGCAGAAGCTGAAATATTTTATAAGACTTCATTGGCAAAATATATGAGGCAAAAGAGCTGATTTTGAATGAAAAGCTAAGATATTAGATATAAAAATTGAGTTTATATAATAAAAGCAATGTACTTTCTTCCCATTTATTTGAGTATATAAGTCTTGGTTACGCTGAATGAAGACATAAGATAGTACACATTACAAAGCATAAGAGTCATCCTTGAAATTAAGCAAACCCTTTCCCACAAAGTAGTTTATATCAGAAAGCCAACCTTGTTGCTGTTTTAAAACTAAAAAACTAAAAAAAAAAAAAAAAAAAAAATCAAAGCTAGACCAACATGTAGAAGTTGAAATATTTGTAAGGACTTCACTGAGGAAACACATGTAAGGAGAAGGAGTTGATTTTTATGAAAAATTATGATGTAAGACATAAAATATGAGTTTATGACTTAAAATAATGTCATGACACATTCTTCTTGCTCATTTAATAATTTAGATCCTATGTACTTTGAGTAAAGCATAAAAATTATCATATAATATTGGATTATTTCCCAACTAAAAATACTTTTAATTTTCCTTTCTTAAGATTATCATCAATAATTTATTTTCAAATTTAGGACCAACTAAAGTTTAATATGGTGGAACAGCAAAATTTGGATCATATCCAGTACAAAAATAATATGTTTTTAAAGCTGCTACAAGTGTTTTACTTCTTTAATAATCATAATGTCATTTATCTCTTTAACACTTCTTTGTCAACAGTATCATTTTGATGATTTTCAAATATTTTTAAGCAATACAGATCAATTCTAAGCAAATATCAAAATGTTCCACCTTTGGGGCATTTGTGACCCTACAGCATCTACATATTCTTTTAAACCTCATACTCTACCAGTGATGATTATTTTATGGATACCAATTGCTTCATAACAGATTAAGGTAATAAACAAAAGGCTTTAAGTTGTAAGAACCAACCAGTTTTCTTTCTCATTCATCCTATTTTATGTTTATTATCTGTTAATATTAGTTTTTATTTTATACCTGGATATCTATTCTACTTCTGCTGTCTTGGCTACATTTGCACAGTGATTTAGACCTTCTATTTATGTAATTATTTATGAAAGAAAACATATACATTCATTCAGCACCAGTATGAATAATACTAAGAATGAGGTTGTTGTGGCTATTAATCCAAACATCATTGTAATCACTTTATCATAATTTCTTTTCAGTCTGATTTCAGTTCAATACAGTACACTACCTTTTGATTATGTACATTATCCAGTATGTGCAAATGAATGCTCACCGCCAGATAATGGAGTATTTCAACTACAAAATTCGGCTATTGCCATCTGACAGAGACAGTCTCTCGCATAACATCTGGAGGTTTGTTGCCTTCATGTTCTTTCCCTCCCCAAATAGAGTTGAATTATCTAATAAATGATTAGATACTTCCATAATTTCCATATAAAAAAGTATGCCAATGCAGTGCTTATTTTAAGTACTGATGACCAGTGAACTTTTTCTGAAGTGCTTCTGGCACAGGTTGCACATACTAACAACAGATTTGCACGTAAAATTATTTTATACATAAAATATTTAAATTCAATCTATTAACCTTTATAAGTGGCTCAATAGAATTAGCAAATGTCACAAATTATATCCAGACTTTAAAAAAAAAAAAAAAAAAACTTCTCACTTAACATAAAACTAAAACTGATAAAGAAAGCCATGGTTTGAATCAATTACATTTAATTGCTTCAATACTACAGCTAATCTGATTGATGCACTTAGCCTAATGAAAATAACTGACATTTATTTTTCTATAGATTTGAGTATTTATCTACAATTTTTGTTTCTCTATTGAGTAAGTAAAGCATGCAAAGACTCACCTCTTAAAGAGTGGGATACATTCTATTTTTGAAATTAAAAATTAATTTTAAGCACACAATTTTTTAGGAGTTCCGTGATATAAATAAATAAAATTGAATACATTTATTCTTTTTCCATTATCAAACTTAACATTCTGATTACAGGAATAATTCTTTAAGTCCATACATTTTGATTAAAATATATACCACTTTCATGTACCAAAATTAATTTTAATACATTAGTAAATGTTATAAACTGATGAAATATTTTAAATACTTTCATTAAAAAAGAACACAAATGCCCCAATGTAAGATTAAAATTAGGCAAAATAGCAGAATAATACTAAGAATGAGGTTGTTGTGGCTATTAATCCAAACATCATTGTAATCACTTTATCATAATTTCTTTTCAGTCTGATTTCAGTTCAATACCTTTTGATTATGTGCATTATCCAGAATTTTTTGCTGCTGAAGAAGAGGAACCTGTGCCTGATCACCCTTGAAACCAATTGTTTTAATTAAAAACTTATGCCAAGATAAGGTTACTCAATTTTTAATACTTTTATTAATTTCTAACAACTGTGGCTATTTTCTGTCAGTAGAAATCCAGTCCTGTACGACTACATAAATTATAACTTTTAACACCAAGTATATTATTACTTGCTGTTTAAAAAATATTCCTGAGAAGCATAAAGATGACAAATATAATGTCATGGTTTGTTTATCATTCTTATTTTCTTTCGGCTTTGATGAAATAACTACTGAGATCACTAAATAAAAACTAAGATTTTTGTCTGATGTAAGCAGTTTTTTTTAAAACTTTTTTTTTAAAAAAAGGGTGGGGCTTAAAAATAATGATGTTTTTGTATTCCATAAAGCCCCTTAATTGTTATTTAATTAAAAATGGTTTAAGGAGAGCCTTCATATTCAAGTAGATTTACTTTAAAGTATCAATAAAAGTGGCAGCTTTCCAGTATGTACCTAAATCAATTCAAGCACATTTGTAGTTAAAGTACTGATTTTTAACAGTTTCTCCGCTCTTTTTGATTTCAATATGTAGATCAAAAAGTCACGATTTCTACCTAGTTTCTAAATGTGATTTTTCTATACTTTATATAAAAAAGGCAGATAAACTTACTTTAAGACTTACTGCTAAAAAACAAAGAGGTGCATGTATATATTACAAACTTAAATGATTTGATAAAAATTGCTTGATTATGATAAAACATTCGAAGACTGCTTCTTCAGGAAGGACTACAATGGAAACTAAACTGTATTTAAATTACTATGAGGAAACCATGAACAAGCCATACGCACAACTTGTTCCACTGTCAGAAACTGATTGCATGACATACTACCAGTGTTCCATCACTATGGACATTTGAACATAAAAAAAAAAAAAAAAAAAAAAAAAAAAAAAAAAAAAAAAAAAACTAACTCACAACAGATTACAAAGTGCTGCTAAAAATCCCCTTTGAAATACATTTCCATGCATCCTTTAATAAAGATGAAGGGAATGCCTGCACATGCAATTTAGTTTTTTTCCTCAAAACTTTACCTATATGAAGCTGACAAAAAGCTTACAAAGGATATGCATTATTTTAATGACAGAAATTAAAATGTTTATACTAAACAAATAGGTGGTCAAAATTGACAAAGGTCTAAGTGGCTTAAGTTGTAAAACCTTAATAAATCAATGTAAGTTTCATTCCCAATGCACAGACAGGCTGGTTGCTGAAGATTTTTCTAATGTATAACAGAAATATGGCATAGTTTCTCTTTCTATAGATCAGGGGTCTCAACCAGGAAGAAATTTCATAGAAAAGAAAAAACAATTCAAATGTTTCATTCTACACAATTTTCTATTGAGCTGGATGATTTATTATGGCAAAGCATTGCAGTTAGCATAAAGAGGAGATGCCTTTGAGGAGAGTTTTTAAAGAAAACTAGATTGTATTTTTCTAATGCACAACAAAAATTATCAAAATTTTCAAGCAATCAGTGGGTTTCATTACCAAGTATTCAGCCATTCAACAATTGGTAGGCTTCAGATGATTAACAACTCCATGACTTGTATAAAACTACAATAAACAGAAATTAATTAAGAATACTAGAACAAAAAGTTTTGAAATATCCTACAAATTCTGTATGAAGCACATAAAATGTGTATTACAGTACAAAGTTTGAAAACCAGAACACCTGAAATTTGGACCTTTGGGTCATCATTAACTTTTCTTTTTTAATGCTTTACGCTTGTAAACTTTATATTTTTCATAATAAAACAAGGAGAGTCTTGATTCTTAATTTAACTCTGGCACTGATGTCAATCTGGCAAATCATTACTAATTATTATTATTATTTTTTTACTTCCAACACAGCATGACTATCAACACATTACAGCTTGAAAAATGATTCATGCAACAATGTCTAAATACTATTTTAAAAATTTTAATATTGCAATAAAATACCAAAAAACAAGGTAACCTTTTATGCAGACATTACACTTGGTGATTAACAGACTTCAGCTAATTTTGTTCCAGAGCATGTTGAGGAGTAGAAATTTTTGGCCAAAAGATTACACTTAGTGCTATTTCAATTGAGAATAACTGGTTTGTTATTCAGTTAAGCCCAGGACCAATATGGTGGCACCAGGTGGCAGAATTTACGGAAAGCAAAATGTTTAGAATTTAGAGAAATATCAAGCAATAAAATTAAAGGTCTGGCAAAATGTTTAGAATTTAAGAACGACACTAGGATGAAAAACTTACAGAATTTAGGGAGACACTTGGCAACAAAATTTCAGTCCTGCAGAGACTACGTCAGGCTGCAAAATGTTTAAAACTGGCTCGTGAGAGGCACATTAATTGTATGTGGGAATTTCTTTATTCGAGACTCGCATACCTTAAGCATGGGAGGAAATAATTGCAAGTATAATTAATAACTAATATAATTTAGGCTCAATTTCATCAGCGTGTGATAGAAGCAAGAGAAAATTTAGTGCAACAACATGTCTTTAGTCGCTAATCTCATGATACTGTCATAGTGTGTAGTACAGCTTTATGATGATAGCTGCGAATTTGAAAGTATTCCGATATCACAAACAAAAAGCAAATTTTAAATTAAGGGAATCTGAGAAGAAATGTAGAAGATGATGTAAAAAAAGTTTTTCGTTGTGATAACAATGTCCCAATCATCAATTAACTAACAGACAGTGAAATCTGTATATTGATTTTAAATCCAGGAGCTATGGCTACCCAAAGAGAAGAAAATAGCAAAGAGGTCGTAGAGAAAGAAAAAAAAAATTCATTGACAATTTAGTGTGAATTCCTCATATGGTAACTACAGGACTTAAACGACAGATTTTGTAACTGAACAAAAGAATTACATTTATCCACAGAATTAAAGAGAAAGCATTAGCACAAAAAACAAAGCAAATTAAACAACTTATATTGAAAGAAGCATTTAATAAAGTAGACAAATAAATATCGAGCATTTTTTTTGGTAGTTGTTGTGGTTGTAAAATTTTATTTCCATAATGTCATAAATGCTTCATTATTTCATATTGTTAATTGCTATATGTCATTTTACTAAATTTAAACTGATAATCTAATATCCATAAAAATCCCAAATCCGGAATTGCCGAACTTCCGATGAGCCAGTACCTTGGACTTTGTACTGGATATAATTATGCATGTAGGCATATGAAGCCAAAAAAGACAGTGCAAATTTATTTACATATGTGTTAATGAGTTAAGGTATAAGCATTTTCAATAAAAAGGGACGTCAGTGACAGAAGTCTTGAATGAAACAAATTCGCTTTTATCTTCTGATCTAGTATACTTTAAAATAAAAAGATAAATGTTCATCAGTATATGACTGTCAGCAGAATAAGGAAGGACAGGAATTAAAGTTTATAAAGACCCATCCCAACAAAAAAGTATTTGGTGGGATGAATATAAAATATGCTTTATATCGTTAGAACAGAGAAAATACAGACCAGAGGCTAAAATAATACCTAAAAGTATAATGAAAATAAAAATTTTAAATTTTCTTTCAGAAAAATCTTTTTATTCTAAACTACAAGTAAATTTAAACAAAACAAAATTACCCAAGCACAAATAATAAATGCTTCCAGAACAGTATCTGTCACCACTGGGCTTCCGAACTTCTTTGACAAACAAACTCAATGAATAATTTAATTCGTCTGGTGGAAGCTGTAAAAGATCTGTTTTAAAAAGCTTGAATTTCCTTGAAGACTGCGATCCTTTCTCCATTTGCATATTTTTCTCAAGCACCCACTGTTTCCACGCATTTACTCCAAAAGTATGCTATAAAAAGTGTTTTGAATGAGATAATAAAAAAAAAACTAACATAAAAAATTCTGTTCTACATGAAGGGTATGTGTGTGTTTGTATATATATATAAGCTTGGAATGCATAATGAGACAGAATAAGGCCTCGGTTTTAAAATACAAAAGACACTGCCAGAATACTTAGGTTAATACAGCATTGATAATTTCCAAAAAATAAACTTAACACGTATTTTTCAGAAAGAGTTCTGCAAAAAAATGGAAATAGTCAATAGTATTTACACTAAAAGTATTATAGCAATTATATTAATTTTGGATTCAAAAAGCGTGAGAGCTGTATTGTAAATGACCAGGAGTATTTTCTATATGCAGATGCATTAATGTAATTTACAAAGAAACTACAAAATAAATATTACTGCTAGTAATGTACTTCACTTAGCAACCGAGTACTTAAATTTACTTCATAAGTTAAGAAATATTTAGAAGTCACTGCAAAAGCAAATCCATTATTATTAAAGAAACAAAGGAAAATAATGCAATTCAGAGAAGTTTTATAGTATAAAAGAAGGATAAATATTAAGAAACACCAAAGAAATTAACAATTAAAAAAAGAGAAGGAAATTGACAATAACACAGTTCTCACACTATTTTTAACAGCACTTGCATGATATTCTAAGAATGCTTCCATTAAAGTGTCCTTTAAAGTACAAGAACAAAAATACTCAATTTTAATATTTTTAAAAATAAGGACAGAAACTACATAAAAAAGTTTTGCCCACATCAGTGCCTTATTACAGCCTCAGAGACAAATGTAAAAAGAAAAAAGTGTTTATCAAAGCTAAGATCAATACATGATAAAGAAAATTACTTACCAGTTAGTCGTTCTTTATTACAAAAACTTGGTTAGTCATCTAAGAAATAGCCATCCATTATAGAATAGCTACATTATGAACATGAGAATTTAAAAATAAATAAATAAATAAAAAGCCATTTTTAAGCCAGAAATGCACTTATCTTTTTAATGTATTTACTAAAAATTTATTCCTTTTCGTAGATTCAATGCAAGATTTTTTTGAAGGGCAGGCTAGTGAAATGGAAAGCAATATCTTGTAAGAATAACGCTTGAAACTTTTTTTAAATTTCTAATACCTATTGTAAATGGACTCGTACAAATACGTATTTTTAGACTACGACATTATTAATAAATGAACATATTCTCATAAAAATGAACAAAATTGACATCTGTATATTACTCAGCACTAAATCTTTTCATCTATCTATATAAAAGTTGCTAAAATAAGAGAGGAACCAACTTTAAGTAGCTGATTTTCTATTTCTAGATAATTTATAATTCTATCACTTTGACTTTATAAATGAAATTTAACATTTAAATATAGGATTCACATTTAGTTATGGTACTGTCATGGTTTTAGGAACTTTAGATACACAGTAGACTAATAAATGACAACAAACAACAATTTAAAGTCATTGAACAATATTTATTAAGCATCACTAGATACAATAATAACAATGTCATTCAATATAATGGCTGAGATTTTGTAACAGTTACATGTCTTATTAAAAAGAGCCCAGAATTTTTTCCATATTTCAAATATCTTTTTTATGAAAAGGTCTTTGATTCTTTGACCAGTGCTTATAATCAGCATAATACTTTTCATTAATATATTCTTCTCTCTTCAACTTTAAACTGCATGGTGATGCTTCCTTTCTTATGTGAACTTTTACAATTACCTTAGGTAATTTTTTTCAAATAGCCCCAAGTTATAATTAATGGATTATTTTCCAATATAAAAAAAGGTAAAAGAAAAAAGGGGATTCTTAAAGTTTAAATATACACAAGTCTTTTAAATATGCAGCTTGAAGAAAGCACCAGAAGTTCAAGCATACAGATTCAAAAATAACACATTAACTGAAATATAGTATCTGAGGCTGTATTAAGTCAGCTTTTTTTTTTTTTCCTCCACACTGTGGGACAAAACAAATTTTACCAGAAAAATTCACAACTTGTACAACATTATAGCACGACACAATAAAGACAGTATATAATTACCATGAATCAAAGACACTATTTTTACATTTAAAGTTTTTATAATTTTTAGTTCACTAAAAAAAATTAACTAAAATTTTATATTATTGTCAAGGACATAAAATTTCACATTTTTAAACATTAATAAACACATACAAACTTAGAATATTTTTTTCATATTTATTCCACTCTTTTATTACATAACTGCTCCATTCAAATGAATGTTTCACTTTAAGTCAATTAAAAACAGGATTACTAACCACATCACACTTGATTAACACTGTTATCAATTAGAGACATTTTTTATGAAAAATACTTAGGTAAGATTATTTACAATTCTATAAGAATATATTAAAAAAAAAAAGGGGGAAGAAGAAGATAAAGAATTATACCTCAAACTTGATTTTTTAAGAGTATGAGAATATAATCCCTTTATCCAAACTGCAAAATCTTGCACTAAATTATATGTATACTAAAAAACATTTAAAGCTGAATAATCTGCTTGGTATACTAACGTAATTTTACTCAAAAAAAAAAAAAAAAAAAAAAAACAAGTAAATTAATCTGATTCCCATACATGCTTAAAAAGTGATATTTGCAACACTATATATTTCTATTTGTACAAATTTACAACATTTAATTTACATATTTATAATAAAAAACTAAAAAAGTCCTGAAACTATCTCGGATAACTGAATAGATTCAATGAGTTGAAGTAATAATTAAGTTTACAAATGTCTTATAATGGGACAGTTTACAAAATTGCAATATTTATACTAATTAACATACTCCAACACTCATTTCACACAGTGTCCACAAAATATGGAATTATTGTATAATCCAATTGCTATTTTCTCCAATGACATGAATGTTCACATACTAAAGTAGTCTTTTTTAAATAAAAAAGCACCTATACATTATCAATAGATATGCTCCAATTGAACACTTTATAACAGTGTTTTTCAATATATATAAATCCTTCACTGCACGAACAAACATTGTTCTGATAACAAAGTCTTAGAAAATACTATGCTTCTGCATATTTATAAAGTGAAAAAAATCAAATTAAATGGTTATTTAAAGATGAAATACAGCTGAATGTTAACACAACACACTACATTGTTATCTAAAAAATGGGATACACTCAAATCAGATTCCATAGAGGACTAACTGTTGTAATTTTCCCTTAGTAATGGGAATAATTTAAATCAACATTAGCTCTCACTTTTTTAATGCATTGTTTTATACAGCAGATAAGATTTTAATGATTATTCGGTATCAAAATACCACTTAGAACAAATAAGCATTCTTCAGAGGACTTTTCAATGATTAAAACTAGTTCAAATATAGAGTAAATATTAAGGAACCTTTAAACGTGCATATGTTTCTGGATGATCATTCTGGCACGTTGTGTTCTGGTCCTCATTTAAAGCAGAAGCAGCATTTGACTCAACTTCCTCCACAGGAATTTCATCAACTTTTGCCTTTTTTCGCCCTTTTCTACCATGTGATCCAGCACTTCTTTTACTGTGATGACTTTTGTTATCTTTGAATGCATATTCATCTTCTACTTCGGATTCCGCATTTGGAACTAAAATCAAAAGTTTTACAACATTTATTTAATTTTTGAACTAGCAAAGACTGTTTTATGCTGGAATAAAAATAATTCTGTCAAATCAACAGTCCAGGAATTATTTATATTCATGTGACTAAGAGAATTTCATTAAAAGTTATTTGTTTCTAGAAAATAACTATAAACATTACTTTTATTAAGTAATGCAAAATGCAACAAAATTATAAATCACATAACACATGATAGAGAAAAAATCCTTTTTCTGGCATAAAGTGAAATAAAACAACTGCCACCTTTAAGTTCACTTGTGCTTAATTTCCAAGAAAATACACATTCAGTGTCGAAAAGAGAGGAAAAAAAGATGAAAATTTACATCTGAGCATTTAAAAAAAAAGGGGGGGGGGAGAGAGAGAAGAAAGAAAGAAGAGCAAGTTAGCAAGTTTACTGAACTGTAATGTTAAAAATTTATCCCCGTTTCAATTATACTTGTTCACCTGGAAATTTATATGTTTTTTTTTTTTTCCCAGATTGAAGTACTCTTTTTTGTAGTTATTTTGTTACTGCTGTTAAGGAATGACCTTGAATGAAGCAAATGTGTTTCTAAATTCATTGAACTGGACTCTGTTAGCAATACATAATCTAGCATGTGCTGTGACACAATTTCTTTCTTCAGGGCAACACTAAAAATGCAGAATCCAAAAGTTTCTTTTCTTCATATTATACTCTTTTATTTATTTATTTTTAAAAGGAAAGATGCAAACTGCTTTCAAAATTTGTGCTGTATGAGGGCAGACTGATATTTCTGAAAACACAGCTTGTAGGTGATTCAAAAAGTTCAAGTGTGAAAATTTGAGCCTCGAATATAGTTCACACTTTGGAGGATAATTGTATGTTATACAGTTCAGAAGCTATCAAACAGACTAAATATTCCAAAAGGTACAGTATGTGATTATTTGAAGAAAACTCGATATGTAACCCCACTACAATGTATGGGTACATTATAACATAACAGAACATGCTTGTTCAAATTTCGGCATATGATTCTTTGTTGAAATGACTCCTTTCTTTTAGATGAAAAATAGAAACTTGAGCCAAATGAACCTCCTATAGTAACATCAAAAGATGATGGGCATCCCCAAAAGTAATGTCTTGTATATGATAGGACTACAAAGGAATTGTACATTATGGATTCTTGCCACTAATTCAGAGATCTAATTACATATATATATATATATAAAATATTCTAAATGGCATTTTTAAAGGCCAGAATCAAATTAAAGTGAATACGGTCAAATACCGAAAATTCGCTGACCTGAAATCCGCGTCGCCTCTCAGAATATAAACATTCAGTTTATAGGTTCCGGAAACCGCAACATTGAGTACGAAATATCGAAGAAAAAAATACTTACCGAATGAGTCAAAACGGAAATACCAAATTATTGATATAAAAAAAAAAAAAAAAAAAAAAAAAAAAAAAAAAAAAAAAAGTTTTCTTTCCTCTAATCTGCATCACGGTAAAAAAGCAGACGATTCACTCAACTCTTTGTTCAAGTTCATGATTCATGCTGTTGTATTTTCTGAGCTTTGTTATTTCATTTCACGAGATTGTTTAGTGCTGCCTTTTTTTTAATCCAGATATTTTGTGGATAAATTAAGAATATTTTTAGTTTCAGGTCCTTTTAATACAATGACAGATAAGAAATGCACTCGTGATTTTACTGCTTGCAACATTGAAAAACATAAACACGCTGCATTGACGGTATTGCAAAAAGTGCAAATTCTGAAAAAAATTTGCACTTTTTTTTTTAACAGAATGGTATGGAATTGCGATACGATTGTGTATGATAAACGGAAAAATAAAGAAAAGCCATTGAAATTTTACAGCAACAGTGATTCTAAAACAATTATCACATACGATATTTGTTGCTGGAAAAAACGTTTGCAGCAACAGTTCTGAGAAATGCCCTTTGGCGAAATAGGGTCACCATCTTCACTTGGTAAACTGGCTGAAAGCCAAACAAGAATCAGTTATCGCTCAGATTGGCGAAAGTGACGTTTCCTTTTAAGTGACATTCGCTTTTTCGTGTTGTTTTGTATCGCTCACACGCTTTTCGTTTTAAACTTTATTGTTAGTAATGGAAGATAATAGAAAGGTGATTGCTATCAAGTTAATCACTTTCATCTCCACTCTGGCACTTCAAGTAACAGATAAACACACTTCTGGTTATAGTAATCAATTACATCAGTAATAGCCAAATTCTGCATACACTAAAAATAGTTTAAAATGTGTGCTGAATAAATCTATTTATCAGACATTATTTATGTGCATTTTCTGTTGTCTGCATTGCAATGAAAATTTGATGGCTCACTGGAAAATTTGTGACCTGGTGACCACCTTCTGACCTTGACTAACTTTATGGCTCATAATTACTGTTCTGTCCATTCAAACAAACAGACAAAAAAAAAGGGGGGGGTAGATCTTTTATGACAAAAGTCTATATGGCTGATATTTACATCTTCATAGCCAGCAGATACTATTCAGCAAAATGAAGATCAAATAAAGCATATGAATACATGAGCAATCAAACATGTGCGAGTTGTTTACTGTCCAATAGAACACTCGGTAATACACCTAAAACACACTAATTATACCAACTCTAGAAATTAGGTGGTGCACATCACGAGTTTGTTTTATGTGATTACGGCAGAGCCTCGAGAGATACCTGCCTAACAGGAGGGATCCCTTTGTAGAAGATTTTTTAAAACTGGCTTGTATTCCAGTTACAAACGGGGCAAACCAAGGAAACGTCATGTAGCCAGCCCGTTCACGGCATTCTAACCTGAGATAGAACTACCAGTGTTCAACGACACTTTGGCCACTAGTAGTACTTAATTGGAAAGTGCAATTCATTATGTAAACAGAAATGGTGATAATCAGTTGTGCACTGTTTTAAGTAATCAAATGTTATAAATGCACAGCTTTTTAAAAATTTTTTCATCATGCATAATAATAAATCCATAAATTTCCAATGTTTCAATATGTAGCATTTACAATAAAAGTATAGTTTCTAATGTATTTATGCTCCAAAAAAATTTCATTAATAACATGAAAATAATAGAAAATTTAATGAGTATACTCATTATTACATAAGCTATGCTTTTCTTTTTTTATGCATCTTATATGCTGTTTAAAATGTGTCACTGATTATGCAATTAACAATAAGTAATTAGGAGAACAGCCGCGCATATACAATCGGATTTAAAAAAATTATTCAACTTAAATTTAAGAAATAAAATTCTATTATATAACAGTGATAATACACGATCAGCATGAAATACGACAAATTTGGCGACGAACAATTTGTAAACAAATCCGAACTGCAAGAACGTCGTAAAATACTGTCATGTCTGAAATTTCCACAGTTATATATTTAATGAATACATACACATTTAAAAAATGACTCAGGCAGTTGTATTACAACAAAACAGCAATAATTAAATCGGCCTATATTTCCACCGTCCATGACTTCACAGTGAGAGCCATCGCCATACTGAAAGTTACCCGTGATCCTTCAGAAGCAGAACTTTCGTCTGATTGGTTGAACATTCGAGAAACCCATCTCCAGCCGGAACATTTTCGGACAAGTTTTAAAATGTTGCTCGTAGCCAGGACATGTTCCTCCTAGCTAGACGAAACATTTCTCGGAAGCCTCCCGCTTAAAGCAGTGCTACTAGAATCTCGTTTCTAGGAATTGTCTCGGGTAAGCGCGCGCGTTCCTAGAAGTTTTTAACACCGGAAATCTTTGCATGAGGCGAAATTGGCAAAACTCGATGCTGTGTACATATAATACAATGAATAATATAATCAATTTATATATGTAATAATAATTTAATGCATGTAATAAATTATTGCAATAATGTATATAATAATTTAATTAAATGTATCTAACACGCCTTATTCATTTTGCACTTTTAGTCTGAATATTATCCTTTATCTTTTCTGTCCCGAAATCCACAAAATCCTAAAATCCGCACAACCTCTGGTCCCAAGCTTTGCGGATTTCTGGAATTTTACTGTAGTACCAACCAATCATAGAGGTATCTTCCATCATGAAAACGCTCAATCTCACATTTTGATGCAGGCCAGATTTGTTAAGCTTTCAAAGTAAAAAATTAAATGGCAAATAATTTGAATTACTACTGTGTCATGTTATGTTTAAAGCATAAGAGCCATCAGAATAGCCCAAAAGGCGAATGCAAACAAGTGCCCTTTCAATTTCGAAAGAATATAAAGTCTGGTTGATTCCTGTACAGATTTTATTGAAGATGAAGCAAAGCTCCTCACATATACTTGTAGCAGGTTAATTGCAACCTTTCCACGTAAAAGTGAACATCAGCATTCGAAATGACGTCCATCATCAAGAAAAGGAGTTAGTTTATGTGCCATTCCCTGGACAATTCTGGCAACTACTTGCATGTCATCACATTTTTTCTGTGTGGAGCTCTAGCTTACATTATGATTCTTTGGCAATCCTAAGCAGAGATCACCATTTAATTTAATACTGTGTATGTCAAAATTCTGAGGATCAAGAGGAGGACTACGTCTGCCCTGGATTGAAAATGATTTCCACTCTGGTTCAAAATAATTAAACCATATCTGTTCAACAACGATTATTTGAGACAGAAATCTTTCACCTTCATAAAAAAAATCTCTGTTTCAACTACAATGCATCAAGAGCGATGGAACCAATAAGATTTCAAAGAAGTCACAAACTTTTCTTTTCTACAAAGCTTCTTGCAAAATATGACAAACTGATGATAATCAAATTGTTGCACCTTGTAAAACTAATACTGTATTTTTCTGGTTGTTTGTTAGTGCTTTCCTTCCTTTGTAGCCCATCATAACTGTAAGCTTCTTTCATCTGTTGTTTTGACTTTTCTGATATTCAGAACATGAAAGCGTGATACATCCATGAAAGCCAGTAATCCTACAGAAAAGACTACTATTACCTGATAACCACCTATTTCATATATTGCACTGTTAAATTTTGTTGGAGGTTTACAACCTAAGCTTTCAGTTTTTAAACACAACCTTTTTTATAGTCACATTACCTCATAAACCTGGAGACTATTAAAAAAAATTTTTTTTTTTTTAAAGAACTCAGATGGATACTTTCTCTTCTACCCCAACCCTTAAAATATATATGATCTGTCCCTCCATTAAAGATTGCGAAGAATCAATACACAAATTCTTATAAAGAAAGCAAAGAGCATCCATCAGAATCGATTGAAGATCCATGGCTGTGGCATTAAATCAAGACAACAAGCTGAGAATAATAGAATATTAAGCAGACTAAGACTGCAAGACATAATATATAAATACTACACAAGAAAAAATAAAAAATATGATTGGGAAATACAGAAAAATATTATACGTTGCATATAAACAACAAAATTCTCTATTTATCAATTACTATGAAACATTTGTAGACTGTCAGATATTGAGTAATTTTACATATCCTTCTTCTAATGTAGTTTCTTGGGATCAGGAGTTGATATTCGTGAAGCAAAGAACTTTCTCTATTTACCATCTGTAAAGACTTTAGAGCAATATTGGTAACAATGCAATCTCACATACTTTAATATAAAGTATCCTCTGGCTGCTCATCCTGTGATTTCCACGAGCAACTCAAATGTAGCAAAATCTGCTTATCCCGCGGGCATGTGTTTTTTCCCCCTTTATTGAGGAGCGCATCCCGTTTTCCCCCTGTTTAACCACTGAAATAAATTATATATAGTATCAGACGTTTAGTTTATGCTTTGCCAACAGATATCATTAATTGTCCACTAAACTGCGGCATTTGAAGGCACCACTCAAACATTACCGCTCAAACTCCACTTTTTGTCATTTTTTTAACAGAAATGGCTGCTAGAAAACATTGAGTGATTATCTTAATTATTTAATTATTAATTAGATTTATTGAATCTAGTGCAAAGACTGTGAAGTTGGACTTTGCCATGAACCCTGTTTTGAACTCTATCATACTAAACTGCATTTCTAAGATATTTTTTCCTCAGTCATATTTTCTTAAATTTTATATATTTTACTTTTTTATATTATGCAATGAATAGAAATTAACTGTAACTTAACTGAAATTTATTAAAAAAATTTTTTTGATGTTTTTTTAAATTCGTTTCTCTGGCAACTTAATTTCTCATGATAAAAATCTATATAAAAAAATATTTTCTAGAAAGAAAAAATGCATTTTTTGAGCAGTCAGAGGGTTAAATTAGCCAAAATATTGGGAAAATACCCATAACTAGAAAAAATTTATTCAAATATCTATCTAAAATACATTTCACGAATTTGAGTGTGAATGTTTCTTTGCATGACTATCTTCCCATTTATTCTGCTACACATGCTTCATGAAACTTCCTTTTCATTATTCTAATTAAAGTTTTCGTGACAAACTCAGTACTGGAGGTATAAACTTCATTCCGACTGTATCACACATTTTGCTGGTCTCCTATTGTGCATTTTTTAAATAGCCTTCATGTACTAGCACTATGGTGTGTTGATAATATATCTCAAATTTTGCTGAAACAGTCTTATAATTACATACAGCTTTTAACCTGCACAGGAGAAAACTCAAGGTATGCTAGATCCTAAATTTGTTTAAATCCATCAAATAACAGGGAAAAAGGTAAGAAGCTTTTACTTAACATTAAAAAGTCTTAAGTAAAACAAAACTTAAAATTTGCATTTAATGAAGAACAAATTTAAGAATACAGTTTTTAAAAATACACCTACACTTATTGAAATGATGCAAATGAAATTTAGTAAATAAGGTGAATAATTAAACCCTAGGCTCTTGAATTCCATTTTCCTAACATATCTAAGTGACAGATGAAATTTCAATTAACACTCAACAGTTAATAATCAAAATCATGACTAAAGAGTCTAGTCACTAACTTTCTCAGTTGGCAGACAACTGGATTTGTTCATGTATATGCATCTAACTGAATTTTGTAAGATGCAACTCTGACTCAGGGTGGAGATTATGCTTTCTGAAAAAGTGGATATTGACAGTCTTCTGACTTAAGAATTTGAACCCGTTCTGAATTGACCAGCTAATGATCCTGTTAACTGCGATCTGTAGTTGTCTCTCGACATATCTCATATCTGCCCCTTGGCAACTTATCATCAACATACAAAGTAACTGCAGCAGCAGCGCCAAACAGGCGATACAAACTCAAAAACTCTACAGAAAACTGCCAATTGGCGAAAGACAGTAAATCTGTATGGCAACCCTACGGGCTGATGAGAAGAGATGAGTTTTCTCCGGAAGTCTTGAGTTCAGCCTAGTCTGTGCCTTCAACCAGGATATGTAAACTTCGGCACCCGTGTTCTGTGTTGGGACCATGCTCTTTCCAAGCCATTATAATGTATCTATGTTACTTTTCCTTATTAAATTTCATTATTAATTGTATCTCAATTACAATTGCTGTTTTTTCTAGGTAATGTTATCAATACTTTTGTAGGCACGTGTTACTTGCGCGTACCTCATACCTATGACAGAATGAGGAAGCTCTTTTAAAACTGAGTTTATTTTATGGCTGAATAGAGTTACACTAAGGACACTACCTCAAGGCACACCTTCTTCTTGACAGAACACGTTTGACAAGGTGGCACCAATCCTCAATTGGAATATCCTAGACTTAAAAAACATTCTGAATGAAGATCAACATGTTACCGTGTGGTTTCTTTTTACAAAGGCTTTTCGCATTGGTGTTTCCAAAATAAGAATGTTATCTAGAGTTGGCCTTCCCTTGTGGAAACAACTCTGATATGGAGAAATAATCTTATTTTTCTCTAGATAACAGACAAGATGGTTTTCTTCAAACAGTTTGCAGATACAGCTAGTACGGCTG
Source organism: Stegodyphus dumicola (assembly GCF_044657685.1). NCBI lineage: Eukaryota > Metazoa > Arthropoda > Arachnida > Araneae > Eresidae > Stegodyphus > Stegodyphus dumicola. The sequence continues at coordinate 153,059,591 of NC_140771.1, read as the reverse complement.
TTAGTTTGAAGGGTTCCATGTATCCTTCCCTGGTTTAGCAATAATAATAGCCTTGCTCCATGCATTTGGGAAAATGTTCTCTTTCCAAACTCTGTTAAAGAAAAGCAAGAGGATACCCAATAACTTGAAAGACAAGTAATTGTGTCAGGGCCTGGACTAGATCTATGTGTCCACAACAAAGCTTTTTTTAACTCAAGTATGGTAAAATCGCTGTTATAAGGTTCTGAGCTAGAATAGTTAAAAAGAATGGGATTTCACAGAGACAGCTTGACAGAACAAAATATAGATGGATGAGTGCTGCTACTAGAAATATCGGCAAAACTCTCCCCTATCAAATTCGCAATTTCGTCAGTGGTGCTGATCCTTCAACCATCTTTCTCCAGAGTGGAGAGAGAGTAATTTCTATGCATCCCAGTTGCCTTCCTTACTCTTTCCCACACTCGTCTGCTTGGTGTAGATGCTGTTATAGATAGAAGACACATAAGATATCCAAGAGCACATCTGCCATCACACTTTCTGTGGAATTGTTTTGGCACTTTTATAGACCAGAAGACTTACAGAAGTAGGGCATTGATGAAATAATTCCCAAGCTTTCCTCTGTTGTCATCGAGTCTCTTGGCACAGTTAGTTCCACCATGGTTTGGTGTATTTTGGAAATCTTGTAGAAGAAATAGGAATAGAGATTTTACCCACCTGTGTTATTTACCCCTGTGATGGTATCTACTGCACTATCAATAGGCACATCATTCACCGTGTCCTCAGTAAGCTCTGCATAGATGGAAAAGAGGTTCCAATTTGCTTTCTCCAGTATAAAATGGGGAATTCTATATATCAGCATTATGTCTTTATACGTAAATGTATCAGAAATGGGAAAATAGTCACTGTTATGCAAATCATTTCCAACATGAATATTTCAAAATGGAAAGAGAACTGGTGAACAGATGATGAGATCAATGCTGTGAAATGTCCTTGTGGGTTGAAGAAAGTAAGTTTCTTCTCCATTATTAAGGAGGCAAAGAGAATGATCACTGATGATTTTCTCAACTTGCCTACCTCGTGAGCTTTTATTTTTACATCCCCAAAGAGGACTGTGGCTGTTAAATTCACCACGGAGTATAAAAGGTTCAAGCAACTGTTCTATTAAACAATTCAGATCCTGCTGCTCTATGTGTTCAATGGGAGGCAGGTATATCGAACATAGTGAAATCAGCTTCCGAATATGAACCTGTATTGCAACAGCTTGGAGGGAAGTCGAAAGAGGAAGCATGCTTGAAGAATAGTCAAGCGATATGAAAAGGCCCACACCGCCACTGACACAGTCATTACAAATCCTATCTTTCCTAATAAAAGAATACCTCTGCAGCTCAATATCTTGCTTAGGTTTCAGGAGCGTTTCTTGCACTACAAAGCAGACTGGATGATGATTTTCGATTAGATCTTTAAGACTGACAAGATTTTTTTTCAATCCTTGACAGTTCCACGACAACAGAGTAACCATTATGAACTTTTACTATGCTGCTTTTTTGTTTTGTTAGGCAGAAGGTGTTTTGAATATTCATTTATGCTTCTATTTCCACATCAGAATTCAAATCCTCAGAGCACATACTGTCTAACCAGCCTGTGCTTCTCGGATGACAGTGATGGTTTTTCAAAATTTACTTGTTCTTTTTTCTGATTTGTTTGCTCTTGGCTAGTACCAGATATTGTAATTACTATTGGAATGACTGTGGATGGCTTTTTTCTAGAATGAGAGCAACGGTTTGGGTGGCCACTGACTGGACAGATTTTACTGCATTAGCAAAAGTGACATTTCTATGGGGCTGGGTATCAAAAATCAGTCTTCCAGCTTCAGTGTATGAGATTTATTTGTAACTTGCCCGTCTTTCTCTACTTTCCTCTTGGTACAGGATTGTGAGAAAGCTGTATCTTTCCCTTTGCAAATAATATACAGTGGCACAGAAGTGCATGTATCACTATTGTGGCATCTGACAGAGCAGCGCACACATGTTAGTTTTCTGTGGCATGACATCTTTGAGTGGCCAAAACGCTGGGACTGGAAGAAATATTGCATGGGGTTGGAAATGTAGGGTCTTACTTGGCAGTGAAAATAACCAGACTTAACACTTTTCAGCAGATCTGGCAAACTGAAAATAAGGATTAAGTGTTTCGTATCAATTAACTTACCTTTTTTACGCATCTTGATCCGACAGCTCAATTACAATTTTTTTCCTCTGAAACTGAAAGAAGATCGATCTCTGAGATCATTCATTGGCACAAACAAGTTTAGAGTTTCGTGTGTTGAAACAGTTACTTCAAGATGCCCAAGTTTTTCAATTTTGAGAAGTGTTATAGACCAGGGATTTTTACTGGTTTTGATTAACAAGTCACCTGGACGGAGACGTTTAATATTTTTTGGCTCGCCGATGTTCAATTGTATATGCTTTTGTATGGAAAAAAAAAAAAAGTGAGAGTTTTTGTAATTTGCCTGGTGCATTGTTTACTACTATAAAACGAGGATTATTACATTTTCTGAGGAACTACATAGATTTATTGTAGCCATATTAGATGAAAATTTGATTCGGACTCGGCAACAACCCCCCCCCCCAACAACGGGACACAGAATCCTGCACCAGGGTTAACCGGGTCTATACGCAAACTGAAGCCTCACAATCAGCTTTCCCGAAAGCAGGTACTCCCAAGAGCTTATTCCCAAGCCACTGACCACAAGGACTAATGACCAGCCGATTGACACTAGTGAGGAGGACAAGGTGCACTCTGTTTAGCAGTTTTCTCACCACTTGAAAACTAGAGACAAGGCTGTTCCAGTTTCTCATAACAAGTCCCAACCTCCAAAGAGGAAAATGAGGATAGATCACTGGGACTCCAGGATCATGAAACCTGCTTCACCAAGAAGATGATCCCCTGAAGGGCTAGGGTACCTCGGTATTGCCACATCCATACTCACAAAAAGTGAGCCATGAGGGATTTTAGAATTCCAGACCTTTGTGAAGATTAGGGGCATTTGCAGACACAATTGCATCATTCTTAGGAAAAAACATATAACTGCTAATCCTAATTGTTTGATTCTAATGAATTAATTCTATTATTTAAGGCTACTTTTGGTTTCAATATGTCAACTCTCTTGTTAATTGTGCGGAAAAATTTGAATTTTCATACTAACAAAAAAGCCTGGAAGAGCTAACGGCTTTAATTTTTGCTTCTCGAATAGTCCTGTATCATTTACTTCAGCTTTTCCAGAAGAGTGTGTACTGTCAATTAAAAGTAAGAAAATCAATGACTTTATTTTTCAAATTAATGCCTTACTTTTCATTAAAATAAGAATTTAAAAAAAAAAAAAAAAGGATTTTCACGAAATTTAGTAGCGCCTCTTGAATTTTCTATGTAGTTCTAAGTGTCATGAAGTTTGGCTACCCCTGTTATATAGCATATATTTGTTTTAATTACTCCTTCGAAATAGTTTCTTCAGAATTTACAAGTTGAAAATAACATTAGTACAATTTCTGGAAGAAAACATTATGGATATTGTTTACTGAAAATGAATAAAATGAAGTCTACAATACAACTGATTTTAATAAAATCTATTCTTGATATACTTTATCACCAAAGTCACACAAAGTTTTGCTCACATTTTTTTCAGAGAATAAAAATTCTTTCATTCTAAAACAAAAGTAATTTGCTTTTCAATCAAATCAACGAGGAACAGCATTCTCATGCCAAATTTAATTTTTAATAATTTCATTATTTATTTAATAGAAATCTAGTTAACAGTATAGCTATGAGAATATCTGCAATTTCAAAATGTACAGCAAATAAACTAAAACAAAAATCCCCTTTTATTAATAAAATGTATTTTAACTAAATACTTTTGAACAAGTATAACTAAAAATTAAATTTTGACTGAGGACAAAAGCAAAATAAAAATATCAAGACAAATGCTGCAATAAAAAAATAAAATAAGTTTAAACTGCTGAAAACGATACTTGAAGACGATTACTTAAACATATCTTAAATTCAATGGCAGAACCTCTACTAATGCATTTTACATTTTGTTAAACTGCGATAACATAGAAGTAGATGCTTCAAAGAAATCAAAAGAGACTATACTTTTAAGGTACTAAATTTAGAGAATTAAAAAAATATATTCTAGACAATCTAAGGTTTGAATAATTTAGGAAACTGAAAATATACCTTAATTGTTATTCTAATGCATAGAATTATTATATATTTCAAATACTGCAACAACAAAAATACATTGACATATTCATAATTAAAAAAGAAAAGCAAAATTAAATAGCATTTATTTTGCAAGTCTAACTTATTAAAATTATAAAACTGTTTGTTACTTGATCAGTAAGAATGCCGGTAGTTAGAAGTATTACAATACATACTTAAATAGCTGCCCTAAAATTTGGAAACCAACAACCAAATGGTGAAACAGCAAATTACTCATAACTAATGTTATGCACATTACTGATGAAATAAAGTCTACATGATTGCAAGTCTGTCCAAATCATTATTCAATATACAAATTGATTAATTCATCATTTCTAGAAAAACCAAGAAATACTAAAGACTTAAAGGCAGAGAAGTTGAGGTAATCAAATTTCAACATTTACTATACAAGAAAATTATGATTTTGAATATGTATAAAGGACTTATTATAGTTATTACAAAATAACATACTATTTGTTAAATTTCTCATCATATGCAATTAAATATCCCTTTCAGCAAGATAATTTGTAAACCTGGAAGCAGGATTTCAAGATTTCTTGTATGTATTTATTCATTGTAACTACATATACTACATAACTTACAAAGGAAACACATGAAACAAAATACCAGATGCATACTTTGAATGGCCACTGATAAATTTCATAAACAAAATGTGAATTATTTTAAAGAAGACTCTACAAAAACAATACATATTGATAACTAATTTATATTTACCATTTTGTTCTTGTGTCACATCTACACAAACAAGTTCTTGACTGACAGGTTCTGAAGTTTGAATATTATTTTCAGTGGGTGGTTTTTCTTCGTTTGTTTTATTATTATTGGTTTCTTCAGGTAAATTTTGCTCTAGAAAAATGGGACAGCACAAAATACGTAAATTGCAAATGGCACAACATTACAAAAATACAGTCAAAAGTCTAATCCGGACTCGTCAGGACTTCGGCGATTCCAGATTATCGGTTTTTTCGGATTATAGATCATCAGTTTAAATCTGGTAAGATGGCATGCAGAAATTATAAAATTAAAAATATGAAAAAGTAATTTATGAAATAAAGAGCAATTATGATCTAAAGGGTATAAAATTAAAAAAAAACCTTAATATTTATTTGTTTACTTTATTAAACATTTCTTTCAACGAGTGCATGCGTAAAGCATACATTACGCATAGTCGAAATTAGAAAATTGCAACCAGAAAACTATTTGATGTGTATTCGTGATATTTATAATGACGAGGAATTTGATTTAAATCATATTAATTTCATCGAGATGAAATACTACATTTAGTAAGGAATTATAAGCCAAATAAAATAAAAACATCTGCCCTGAAGATAAGGATAGTGCTGACAGATCAACTTCCAGTTCATTGCGCGCCGCGATGTCCCCCCCCCAGAGCAGCGTGAAATTGATAAACAGATTTCGGAATGGTTAGATAAAAAAGGATATGCCTTTTTCCATTTTTTGCAGCAATTCCACTTTTTGTCTGATGGACATAGAAACATGTTTTGTTTTGTAGATCCTTTGGCAGCTCCAGAATCGAAAATTCTTTTTGACATAATCGAAAGTTCAAGCTTACTTTTATAAAATTGCTCTAACAGTCTGCAAAAAATAATAAGCCGGATCCAATTAGAAGATTAAGGAACAATGCAATCTGCAACATTAACTGAAATAGATAATTAGATAATTTCAGCTTAGCTTATACCGTCTGTTATACATTAAACCCGAACGCATAAAGGTATTATGCGCATTTGTAACCGCATTATGCGTTTACGCATGCGCAGAAAGTTCGCAGCTTTGAGGTCCGGATTATAGATCATTCCGGATTAAAGACTTTTGACTGTATATTAAAAATATACCTTTCTAATTACAGAAAATTACATTCTTTTAGATTACTTTTATTAGAACTGCTTAAGGTCTACCACATGAGACACGATAACAACACATCATCCTTTTCAAATTAAGATCTGGGCAGTATCTTTAAAAAGTTTACAGAAATACAGACAGACTTTACTGCAATTTTTTAAGCTTCTGTCTTTAAGATCCTTAGCCCCTTGCCATGTCTGATTTAACTGCCATTGCTTCATTCAAGTTGAAAATAGATATGTTATTTTAAAAATATGCAAACCTTTGGCATCTGATTTAGAGTTTTAATGCTTTAAATAACATTAAATGAGGGAAAAAAAAAACAGTTATTGCTATCCACAGTCTTGTGCAATAAAAGAGAACTAAATTATTATACAAAGGGCTGATTCATCCATCAAAGGAGTGGAGAAACAGAGTTAAGATCCATATGCAATTCTTAGAACAACATTCTTTTTAAAAATTTTGTTTGTTTACTTAAAGTATTTTATATTTAGTGTAATTAGAGAATTAATAATTGGGGAAGGGGGTTCATAGCAGAAGTGAAACAAGTGCAATTTTTTCCCTTTGTGAGGTTTTTCCTGATAAATATTTATAAAAGTAATATATTTTCAGCACTATAATGAATTAACACGTTAGCTGATTTTAATACTGCATCTATTAAGTCCCTGGACTCTGTTTTCCATTCCTTTCAGAGCAGAAGTCCATCTCCCAAATGATAACGTAATACTAGTGCTCTATAACCTGTCTTCCATGAATTCTCATCATTGTTTGGTGATTCAGTTCATTACCAAATAAAACACACATCACATAATCATTATCACCTTTATTTAATTATATTATTTATTTGTTTTTGTAAAGCCTGTTGTGAGCAGTAAGAATTATTCTCAAAGGTAAGAGACATATCTACCTTGTTATCAGGCCAATAATTTCTTATGCTACTCCTGCATGGGTTACAGATATAGAAAACAATATCAAAACGCTCCAGATGCTGCAAAATCATGTCAGAACTATTATGAATGCTCACCATATTGTCAGCACTGATAAGACCTCTAAATCCCAAAGATGAAAGAGACTCTTTGCAGCTTCAATAAGTTTAACAATTAACTGTTTTAGCAGCACATGGACATTGCCACTACAGCAAATGCATCTATATATTTTGAATATAATGTATAAAGGACTTTATGATTCTAGACGGAACCTTCTCACTGACCACTCCAGGATGGTTATTCTACGCTGGGCCGCCAGATGTTGCTGCTAGTGAAAAACAGGTCTGCCCGACATCCTATATTCTCTGAGTATGGAAGTTGTCGAAAGCGCGCGAAAAAGTGTTGCCACATTGTCAATCAGGGTTGTGCAGTTGATGTACTAAGTAGACAATGACTTTGTATATGTTTTCACCGCTGATTTTTTCATATTTAAACGAAGAATACATTCGTAGATCTTCGAATTGATGGCGAATTTATAGAAAATATGTTGATGCTTTTGCTCTGCCAAAAGATGTTTTCATTGCATATTTCAGATTGCCAAAATTTATAGTTATTTTAATTTGCGATGAATTGAGACAGTATTTAGAGCCACATTCAGAAAACAAGAACACAATTTCTACTGAAAGAAAGGTTATTTATACTATTCCTGAAATTATAGATATAAATTGTAATTGTATGCTTTAAAAATGCAGAAGATAATAAGTTTATCAAGCACATAAACCTTCTTTATTTAATACAAATATAGACATCCGATAAGCTTCTACTCAATTTATGTACAGAAAGAATTATGTTTACTTTAAAATAGAACAGTTGAATACCTTACGAACAATACTGTGAACACAAAAAGGAATGTTGTTCATTATTACGTGAAATTCACACTACTGTAAAATAATAATAATAATAATAAAAAATTATAAAACTATAAAATAGCTTTATAATATTTTTTTCTTTTTTTTTTTCAGTAACAGTACTACTACTAGTGTGATACTTTTAAAAATAAGTTTTAACTCAGAGGGACTATTAATTTCGTTTTGCCATTTTGTGGCGTTTCACTTTTCAAATCGTTGCCACCAAGTATTATCGCACTGTATTATATTTAAAAAAATTAAATAATGAGGAATCTGCATAAATGTATGAATGTTTCTCACACTGTGATAAAACAACGGTACCTAGAGATATGAAATTCTGAATAACGTAATCCTCCATCCTAATATAGGCATCTGCAGGCCCAAATTTTGAACTGGGAATTTGTTTTATTATCCATTTCCTATTTTGAAAAGCATTTATGAGTTTTTGATTAAGAAACCCAACAATTTCAAAGTGAGCAATGGCAATATTGTACGGGGAAAGGGAAAAAAAAAAAAAAAAAACATTTTCATCTCTAGTGCGCGAGACTATGTATCGGAAATTCTAAAGAAGATATGCCTTTTTTTAAATTATATGATATTGCTGTTGAATTGAATTTTATGGTTTAAGTGCGAAGAAGATGATATTTAATAAATAAAGGTAATACATAAAACATTAAAAAAATGGCCCTTTGGGAGTAATAATTTAAAATCTGAAGGTTTCAAGAATTTTTTTTTTTTTTTTTAATATATGTGTGGAATTTTATTATGTTTTAAAACTGGTTTCTAAGGGAGGACTTTCTAAGGGAAACTGGCACGTATACACATTACACATGGAGAAAGCCACGGAAACGCTGATGCGGCCAGCTCGTTTGTGAGATTCAAACCTCGGACCAAACTACCTGCGTTCAGCGACTCTATCGCTCGGCCGCTGGTGAGCTTGTTAGCAGAATTATACTGCATTATTATTTGTACTATGCTATAAAGTAACAATGCTATAAGATTGAGGGTTTGTTCATGGAAGAATACGTTTGTAATCTATTAGTATTAAAAAAATTATTGTTTCTTTGCAAACTTAAAAAAAAAAAAAATACTGTTCATAGCAGAGTTCTCATTTTTATATTGTAAAAGAGATATTGATTATTATTAGTTTTCTATTTAAAATGTGTTGAAACGCTGGTTTGACAAGGACTACAACTGCAGGAGGCCTTCACTGATTATTTTTACTTTAGTACTTGCACTGTGAAAATAATATTACTATCTTTTAATTATTTTCACAGAATAAAATCTTTTAAGAAGGAAGAATATTTAAAATAAGCAGTTCTTATATATATAAAAAATTAAAATAACAGCAATGTAATATTAAAAGAAAAAAGTATTAGTAATTGTGTGACAAAAATTGCAAAACGAATTAATCACACATACAGAATAGATTAGTTTAATTTTAGTTATATATTTTATATTTAAAAAGTATTTTCTTTCATGTTAATTATAGAATAAATTATTTAAAATACAGCATTTTGATGCGTGTGTGATAGATGAATGCAGCAGCAATCGGCCATACTGTAATAGCGAATGAATTTTATTTCTTTTCCTGAAAGAAATAATTTTCAAAAAAGAAAATAAAAAAGAGAAGAAATATTAAGAAAGAAATATTTTCATTCTAATTTCTTACTTAAAGAAATATTTTTACAATATTAACTGTAAAATAAATTGCTTGAAAACAGTTTTAATGTAAGCATGGGGGGGGGAACAACTTAGTTTGCTATTAGATTATAATGCAAATTAATCATATTATAAATTTAAATGATTAAAATTGTTTATTTCTAAAAGTATCTGAAGTATGCTTAATTCATTTACTCTTATCTATTTACCATTGCTTTCATGGTATCCCATATCACTCTTTATTTCTTAGCTCTAAATTCCTGCGTTAACTTTCCCCTTAAAAAGCGGGATTTTCCTTTACATAAACATAACAGCATATTCTGCTGCATGTTGGTTATAATACTGTTTTGTGCAATTTTTTTCGAACTACAATTGTAGCGTGTGAGTTAGTGAAATAATGGGAGAATATTCGTAGAACTTCAGCCAGCGTGCGCTATAAATTTCGTCACTTGTCTGTACTGCGATTGGTCTAAAGCTCCTTGAAGCTTTGTCCCCTTTCAGTAAAGTTAAATGGACCACCCGTCCACCAATTGAGGACCACAGAATGGCTTTCTCCGATAAGTTGTGATGGCTGTCCATACCATTTTTTTTTTAGTCAATATTGTTCGCTCAAGTTGTAGACAGCTCCAGTGATCATAGAATAGGCATCCAGACCTCATGATATCTGCCTTGCCTGCTTCTACATGACCTACCATGCTAAATCTGCTACTGACTCAAGATGGTCACATGACAGCTATGCCTGCCATTTCTAACAAAACATTTCCTCTCTTGCAAATCCTCATACACCGTGACAAAAAGTCATGCTCTTCTTTCTGACAATTCAAGATTCCGTTTCTTTGGAAAGTAACATTCAACATCAAGCGCCGAAGGGCTCAAATTTCATTTGAGTTGGTGAAATTGTGCTTTGTGCAATAGACAAGCAATAAAGTAGTATATCTATATTCACATTCAGAAGAAAACGCTGTTCAAACTGTCAGATGATGGATGCCAATTTTGTTTTCCAAACAACACCTGTGATGATTCATTTATTAACTCTGACAGCAATAATAGAAGGTTGTTTACATGCCTTTTCACACAACGAATGCTGCTTGGCTGTTAAATGAGATATCCTGTGATCAAAGGACATATACAAACCTCTCCTGGTACAAGTGCTCTACACGGTAGCCTTTAACGAGGAAGGAAAAGGAATCAGGAGACTTTTTAGTGAAAAAGAAACATTAGAATAAAATAATAATAATAATAATAATAATAATAATAATAATAATAATAATAATAATAATAAAACAAATGACTGGAGTGAAAGAAATTGGCCAGGCAAAACTGGTCTTTTCAAAAAATTTTCTCTGGGCTGTGAAGGCCCTTATTGTCGTGGGCTGTAATTTTTCGCGAAAATGAATATATTAGTGATTTCGCGAGTTGAAAATTTCACGAATTTTATATGAACAGAACTGAAAGTTGAATACTTTCAAAAGTACCTAAGTAAAGTTGAGAAATTGAAAAATTCCAAAAATACATCTTTTGCTTAAGCATTTTAAGAAATTTCCTTTTATCTGAAAAATTCGTTCCCCCACCCCATCACTCTTAAAACAACCCACGGTGCTTATCAACTTTGACCTTGGCTCAATGTGCGCATTCACCTTCCCCTTTTACTCCGAAAGTGTAATCACCCCACCCCCTTCGCTTTTCTTGGAATCGGATCGTTTATGCCCAACACCTGCTTGAACAAGTTGCTTCTAGAAGGAGCTCCGCGACGGAGGAATACGTTGCCAAGTTGGCTTTAGCCAAATGTTCTGACAAGACGAGAGATAGAAGCGGTGAGTGCGAGATAGAAAATTGAGAAGAGAACGTGTTATTAGTGCAGTGGAATACTTGTACAAGTTGATGGACAAGGGAGAGAAAATTCCTATAGGAGCTCCAGCGCCGACAGGGCTTCCGGATGCAAGAAACGCTACGTCGTTTGTTGAATCAAAAGAAATAATATCCGCTAATACTGAGGTTTCTGCTGCTCTGAAAGCAAAACGTGGACAGTATGCAGTATATGACAAACGGAAATTCTGCAGCAGAGAAACATTTCACCTCTGAACTGGGAAGGCCAGTGAGTGAATCAACCATTTGAAGCATAAAGAAACAGTACATTCAAGCATCTAAACAAGCTAAAGCCGATGCAACAACTTTACCGCATGGTAATTGCTGTCACCCCTTAAAACTTTGTGATTTTGATGCAAGCATTCAAACATATATACGTAAATTGCGGATTGCTGGTGGAATAGTGAACTGCACTATTGTTATTGCAGCTGTAAAAGGAATTGTGAAATCACAGGATCCATCTCTACTAAACACTTTCGATTTGAACCCAAGATGGGCTAGAAGCCTGCTGGAAAGAATGAACTTTGTCCGTAGAAAGTGAACCAAGGCTGCACGAAAACTGCCCCCAGACTTCCCATCTATTCGTGACGAATTTGTTAAGCGTGTTCGTATAGTGATTGACAAAAATGTTGTTCCCCCTGAGATGCTCGTTAACTTTGATCAGACAAACACAAAGTTTGTGCCTACATCTAATTACACATTGGAAGAATGTGGTTCAAAATTAGTGTCTAATCGGCATGGAAGATAAAAGAGAGATGACTGTTTTGTTAGCATGTTCCTTTGCTGGAAACCTACTTCCACCACAATTGTTGTTCGCTGGAAAATCAACAAATTGTCATCCAAAGTTTAGATTTCCCATGGACTGGGACGTGTGCCGCATCGATTCGCACTGGAGTAATACTGACACAATCATTCGATACATCGAGAATATTCTTGTACCTTATTACGACAAGCAGAGAGAGCTTCTCGGGCTAGTTCCAGCACACCCAGGTGTAGCATTGTTCGATGTTTTTAAGGCACACCAAAGATCCTCTTTTTCTGACTGAACTAGAGAAGAGGAATATTATTCCAGTTTTTGTGCCCGCTTTCTGCACAGGAGAGCTCCAACCTCTGGACTTAACTGCAAATAGCGAGTTCAAGCATTTGCTCAAGAATGAGCTTATTGAGTGGTATTTTAATGAGCCTCAATTTCTAGAGGAAAAAGAGTGAGTGAGTGAGTGAGTGAGAGGTTATTGGCGCAAAACCAAAGATGATTATAATGTGCCAAACACGAGATGGAATAATTACAATTGATGAAATTAAATACAATAAATACTAGAGGAAGAAGAATCTGTGGACTTGCGACTATCACGACTAAAACCGATTCACGCTTCTTGGCTTGTGCGTGTATTTAAAGGTATTGAAGCCAAACATGAGATAATTTTGAATGGCTTCAAAGAAGCTGGTATAAATAGTATTCTAAGTGAATGAGCTGCCTTCTATTAATTTTATTGTTTTATATTCGAGAAATATAGTTGTATATTATTCAAAGAATAGTTATAAGAAAGAAAGTTGTCAAGAAAAGGCTTATAACTGTGCAATAAATCATTAAATTTTGGGTGTGTGAAAAATTTCTGATTTTTTATTATTATTTCAGGCGGGGAAAAAAAAGTATTTCGCAAGGCTTAAATTTTTGCGATTAGGACGGACTCTTGAAAATTAAAGCCTCATGAAAATAAGGCCTTTACAGCATTTATTGTAATTGCAGACTTCTCTGCATCTCTAAAATATGCGATGGTGCTGCCAAAAAGTGTCCGAGTCATTTTGGATATTGGGAGATTTTTCAGATCAAAATAAATTTTTCCGATGTCTTGTACAACTACATCCAGTTGTAAAGGTCTGCCTTAGAGATGGCAGTAGTAGATCAAGCAGCCCTCTTAATGTACTTTCTACACTCTGTTAATCAATCTATCAAGTTTGCAAAACATTTTTTTCACAAACATTAAAAATAATTTGGGGTAGGTTGTGCAGATGCTTGTCGAAAGAAGAAGGTATTTCTCATTAATGAAAGTAGAAGAAAAACTGCTTCCTTCTAATAAAACCATTGATTAAGATGTCATTAATCATGCAGAATCCTTCCCAGCTGTTCCAAGTCAATATACTTGGAAAGATAAACCCAACAAAAAATATCTATACCGTGACCTGACAATTCACAAATTGTACAAAACATATGTATAGAAATGCAAGCCAAAGAGCAAAATTCTTCTCAAAGAAGTTTTATTATGTGTTCAGTTCGAAGTTCAATTTGCCTTTTAAACCACCAGCTAAAGATACCAATCGAGCTTGTAATGAACTTGAAATATGAACAAAATGAAAATTTTAAAAACATTTTACAGACTGAAAAACAGATTCACTTGGCAAGAGACCAAGCTAGAACATCTCTTACACAAGATCAGTTGCTCACCTCTACCAATACTTACACAGCTTAAAAATAGTGTTGTCATTCCTGAAGTTGACCATATCAACTGCATACTAAAATAAAAATTTGTAGGTATACAATTTCGGGATGAATTCGTTCAATTTGAATAGTTCATTCATGTTTATGTGGGATGAAAGTGAGGAAGGTAGAGGGTTCCATGATATATGTCCTGCTTGGTGAAACACTTGCAAGCACATGCAGAAACACATGAACTCGTAATTTTGTATTCTGATTCATGTGCTGGTCAGAATTGCAATATCAAAATGGCAATGACTTTTATAAAACTAGTGTACAGTAAGCCGAAAATAAAAGTTTATACACTAGCCTAATGATTGGATCGAAATAGTAGAAAAATCATAAGTCCACAGCATTTGAAATTATGGTCATGAAAAAATACAAAATTTTTCATACTAAATCTCTTGAAAACTGTACAACCAATTAATTTCTTTGGTCGATTTGGTTTCCTTTGAAACTTCATGAGCAACAATTGTGGTGGAAGCAGGTTCATTGCACCAAGAAGATGTATGATCAATTTAAATAATATTGTGAAGGAGCTTCTGTATTAGGTCTTCTGAAAGAATAAGATTTGCAGTTGACGAGGAAGAAATGAATGAACTATTTTATGTTGATGAATGAAGATGTTGCAAGGGTTCTTCGAAGTTTTGCATATTTCTAATTGTCCTTTCAAATTCCATTACTTCATTTTTCAAAAATGGTACTTTAAAAAAGAATTTGAAATTTTCACTTTTTTTCATTTGTTCAATAAACTGCGATTGAAAAAATAACTGTTCTTTCCCCTTACTTCTTGAAGATTTAATTCTCAGTGACTTGTGGATTTGGTTCCCTTGTGTTCTGATTGTTTTGCAAAAAGAGTTTCCACAAATTTTTTAACATGGTAAGGGGGTTCACTTAATATTATCTGATTTATATATATATAAATTAGACTATTAGGTGCACTCCAAAATTGATTAGTTTTAAAAGCCAATATTTCAAAATCTGATATGATAAACTGGGTTCATTTCTGCTCAGAACCCTACAATTAAGCATAGCAATTAAATGCAGATTGTCTGAAATGCCTATCTGAAAGATAGGTTACTGGATTACAAGTAAATCTGCAATAAAATAAAATAAAATAAAAGACAATTATTAAGAAAAGAATGAAGATTACTATAAAGAATGATAAAAAGAAGAGACATTCAAATGCTATCCATTTGCTATCACACTTTGGCAAAGCAATAAACTGAAATGCTAAATAGCATGTCACGGAATAAAACAAATTTACTACTGGTGGCAACTTTGAAGATCTGAACATGGAGTGAATCCCTATAGTGAAGTCCCTATGTCGTCATTTTTTGCATAAAACGACATGCAAAAAGAGTTCCCACAAATTTTTTAACATGGTAAGGGGGTTCACTTAATATTATCTGATTTATATATATATAAATTAGACTATTAGGTGCACTCCAAAGTTGATTAGTTTTAAAAGCCAATATTTCAAAATCTGATATGATAAACTGGGTTCATTTCTGCTCAGAACCCTACAATTAAGCATAGCAATTAAATTCAGATTGTCTGAAATGCCTATCTGAAAGATAGGTTACTGGATTACAGTAAATCTGCAATAAAATAAAATAAAAAAAGACAATTATTAAAAAAAGAATGAAGATTACTATAAAGGATGATAAAAAAGAAGAGACATTCAAATGCTATCCATTTGCTATCACACTTTGGCAAAGCAATAAACTGAAATGCTCAATAGCATGTCATGGAATTAAACAAATTTACTACTGGTGGCAACATTGAAGAACTGAACATGGTTGGAGGTTGCTATGATGAACTCTGTCCTTCCCATAAAAAGAATTCAAAATGCAGTAAAAAAATTCTATAAAAAGGTCAATTGGCAATAAATAAAATTATGTCTGTCAAAGCAAACAAGAGCAGTAGAAAAGAATCATGAGAAACCTTAGCAAAAAATCTATGTTTCATGTTATCGGATCAAGCCAATATCATCACATGGATGGGATGGTGTTCCAATCAACTGAAACGTGTAATTTTGAATAAAGTATATCTTTTTTTTTCTGTACCAAAGAATAATATTCTTATTAAAAAGTTGTCAAAACTTGCAGCACTGATAGAAGAATCAATAAAAAATGAACTAATAATGCCAGTATTACATATGGCACCCAAAATGATTACATTTTCAGGATGAAGGAATTCTGCACCAAATTGGGCAATTCAATGGTTCATATAACCATTTAGCCAAAAACAAGCTATACCAGTACCATAACAGTGTTGGCATTATTGTTCTATAACAAACACACAACACATTCAGTTGGCAAATTCCCAATACTGTAGTATGACAGATGAGCTCAAAATTTGCATAGAACAATTACAAATCACGTTTTATAATGCACCATGCTGAAACAGCACAAGCGTCATACCTACCAATAATCATAAAAAATGGAAAAAATAAAATTAATTTTAGCATATTTACATTAGCTATTTAGTTCCTTCTAAAAAGCAGTTCATAAACTAGTCATAACATTCATATTTTAAATTTCAGAACCAAATTGTTCAAATATCTCCAGAATGAAAGGTAAAGGAATTTTAAATATGATAGGGAAAAATGAAAACATTTTATTTTAAAGTTACTTTAGTAAAAACTCAATATATTATAGTTATTTTAATAATACCAGAAGATGAATATTTGACAAATATGAGCAAAATTAAAAAACTGTCATAGAATTTACAAAAATTAAATCAAAATTTTTGTAGACAAATTGATCATAAAATTGCCAAAATGGTGATAAGTCAGTAAACTGCAACACAAAATAAAAGAATTCATAATTCTAAAATAATAACTTATTCTTCATGTAATAAAAGGGACAAATTTTAATGATAACTTAATTGTTTGCCACTGGCACTCATTTAAAAAACAGTTTGACAACAAACCACCACAAACTGGCTTTTTACAAAGGGGGTGAAGAGGTAAAATTTATATAAAAAAATTAATTTACGTAAAAGATCTTAAAATTAGAGCAGTTTTCATAAAAATAATGAAAAATTAAAAAAAGTTGGCAAATATGCAACATCCAATTTTCTATGCAAACATTTTTGAATGAAATCCCAAGGTATTATTTGCAGAATATCATATGCATGATCCAGGTTCTTTTTCATTTCGATCGTTTCTCGTTCTCTAGCCATTATTCCTATGTTATCATCAAACACTTCCATTCTCATCCCCCCTTTTTTTAACCACCACAACAATGTCATGTGACAAATTAAGAGAATTTTTAAAAATACTGTTAAACATTTATTGCAGTTTTCACTGCATTTTTACCATTCAAATACCAATTTTTCAAGAATAAAACTTCTTCCAGTGTGGAACATAAACTTTTGAATTTCACAAGAAAGCAATCAAATGATTTCTAAACAAACTCTTTTCCCGCACTATCATTTCCTGAATCTTGCAGCACCATCAACATGCACCAGCTTTGTAGACTACGCTTAGTTGTGAGTATAGGGAATTATTTTTACGTATATTATTTTGGTATGCCATTTTTGTATATCGGCAGTATTAATCTTAGGTCAAAGTCAGATCTTTTTCTTTTCTTTTTCTAGTTTGTGTCTGCATGTGCTTTTAACGAAGAATTTGGTAACACAGAACATCATGACTTCTAAAAACTGAAGCAATTCCACATTAATTTCAGTACACTCAAAGCTGCATAATTGTGAGCAATTCTGAAGCTAATGCTCACAAAAACCTTCTCGCTGTTTTTCAAATTTCTAATTCATCAATTTTATGGTACAAACATTAATTTTGGTCTTTATTTATTTTGTCCTCAGTTGCTGATAGAAAAGAAAAGGAGATCAACTTCTGCAGTCAAAAAATTTGGAAGAATGCATTAAAAGAAATGAAAACCAGGAAGAAATACAAGAAGCAAAAAGGGCTCTTTGAAACAAAAAATCAATTTTGGGAAAAACTGATTTTCACTTTCCTCTTATATGTGTTTAAGGAGTAAATTGTTTACTACTATCTATATTTATAATCCAACTAGGTTTCCTAGTAGCTTCTTATCAAAAGGAAAATTGCATAAGCATCAAAACTCGATGAGGGGAAATTTTACCCAGGTAACAAAAATTGCAAGAAAAAGGTTATAAAGAATGAAATTCACTGCACATATCCATGACTAATAACAGTACTGAAGATGTAGCAACAGACAATCAAAATTTCTGAATTACTCTGAAAGAATAGCCTTTTATATGTGCCTAATGTGACAGAAAACCAGCAGAAATGTTATTTAAAGATTTTAATTTTTACTATTATTTAAGCACAGCGCCCAGACAGTATAGTGGTTAGGGGAGTCTACTATAGTACCAAAGGGGCTGGGTTCAAATCCTGGATAAAATATGGATGTTTGTAAATGTATAGTGTCGGTGCAGCATGGTGGCACTCTAAATATGTGGCGAGCCGAAAGTCCTCTCGTGTGGATTGGTGGGACAGGAGAGAAGTGGTAGACCTCCGAATCCCCCCTGGAAGCTCTCCCTCAAAATTGGGGTGGAAAATAGAAGTCCAACCTCTCTTCAGAGTAGGCTCTGGTAACCATTGTTCCATGTAATATGGACAAACAACAACAACATTTAAGCAAGAATAATATTTTTTTGTAATATTTCTGATAAGACAGATGACTTTAAAAAATGCATATCTCAGAAGTTACACATTCAGTATTATTAATATTCTTTATTGCATAAAGCTTAAAATATAAAATACATTCACTTCACCTATGAAATTATAATTAAGAATAAAGCTTGCCTTTTTGAGTTTTACTTCCATCTTCAGCAACCATTTCTGCCATCATCAACAGTTCAGCTTCATATGGGTTTGAAGGTATTTTCTCCTGAAATGGATTACACTGAATTATTAAATGAACTCTATTGAAAGGGGGTTTTTACTATCCAAAGTAGAATATAACAACTTTTCTGTTTCTAGATACATATGGGCATATATTTATTTATACATCAAATTATTAATTCATACAGAAAGAAAATATTAACCATTTCAATTTTTTTTTTTTTTTTTTTTTTGCATAACATAAATAACAAGGTTTGGCTGAAATATTTAACTAGCTAGTATAAACATCTCCCATCTGTTATCACAATGAATGAAATATGAAAAAATACAGGATAGCAAAATCAGCATGTGCTTGTCTCTCATACAAATAGTCACTACAGTTAGTTCATTTATGATATATGAATACAAGAACATTTATGATATATGTTCTATGCTCACATATTCAATGTATTTGCCTACTTCTGTTACTACAGTTTATAAAAATACCTGCTAGTTCTATGACTATGTACAAAAAATATTTAACACACCATTTCCAAACCTTCAACTCCTTAACGATTTTCATTAAGCTTCACATTGTTATTTCTTAGTACAGTTCTTCAGACTGGAATATGAATTAAATGTCATACTTTAAATAATGCTAAAACTCCTATACATACATATCAAATTCATTGATATGGCACTATTTTAAGTGCAGGAGCAGCAGATATTTATGTATAAAATTAGGAATACTACTATACATGCAAGAAGTACTTCTGAAGATGCAGCTTAGATAAATTTCAACAGCTGATAAGAATCTAATAAATGCCTAATCCCATATACTTGATGAGGAACTTTGTTGCAATTGGCTCATTACAATCCACAGTTAAATATCATTATCATTGTTATTTGTGTGTGTCATTCCAATCATTTCAACATTTAAATTATTCCCAGTCTTCCAATCCTTTCAATGCTCAAAAGGTTTTCATAAAAGAAGTTTTCATATTCATATCAATAAAAGTCTTAGTGTAAAAAGATGTACAGATCTAAACTTGAGCCACTTTTACAGCAGGAGAAAAAATCAGCTCATTGTAATATTTTTAACCTTTTGATGGTCATGAACGAGCTCAGTTCGCACTCCAGTTATGCACCTCAGTGGCCATAAGTGAACACAGTTTGCATTTGTGATGTTAAACAACTACCTCAGATTTTGTCACAATAAAATAAAATTAAATTAAAAAAAAAAGTTGACAGTCAACAACACACAACACAAGAATGTGATTTCTGTTCCCAAGAAGTCATGCTAAATCCTGTGGTCATTCAGAGATAGCAAAACCTTAGCAATAAAGATAGATGATATTATTACATCCTCTTTAATTTTTCTAATGTCCAAAATTATACACTTCTTTTTAAAAGTCATACCACATTCACAAGGCACGTAATAATTGAATATTAATGAATGGCTGTCACTGGCTACAGCACACACTCTATAGAAGAGTATGAGGAGATATCATTTGAAAGAATTAGCACACTATTCTCTGTTAATCAAGATAAATTCATAGTCCCCAACTTCATGAAAGCAAAAACTAGAAGAGTTTTGGAAAACAAAATTTGAAAAAAAAAAAAAAAAAAAAAAAAAAAGCATACAATGAATTTTATAGAAAAATTTGATATATGTAGGCTATTCAGAAAGTAAGGAATGTTGTGGAATTAAAAAGAAACTAAGTACAAGAAAAAACATTATTATATACATCAGAAAGAGCGACTAAAATTCTACTTTTCTACATAATTACCAAACAAATTGAGGCACTTATCATAGCAGTGGACAAGCATTGAAATTCCTTCGTCATAAAATTCTCCTGCCTGTGATCTCAGCCACTCAGTGACGTGCAACCGCAGCTCCTTGTCATCATGAAAGCGCTGTGTTGCTAGCCAGTTCTTTATTCTTGGAACAAGAGAAAATCACTAGGCGCAAGATCGGGACTATAGGGTGGATGAGGGAAAACCTCCCATATGAATGAATTAAGGAGTTCTTGAGTGTGGTTTGCCGTGTGGGGTCGGGCATTGTCGTGCAAAAACAAAATTTTGGAAGGCAACTTTCCTCGGTGCTCGTTTTGAACTGCTCTCCTAAGGTTGTGCAAAGTTTGACAGTATCGCTCAGAGTTTATTGTGGCACCATGTTCGAGAAAATCAATCAGAAGCACACCTTGCCTATCCCAAAACACAGTCGCCATAATCTTCTTTGGTGACAAGGTTTGCAAACATTTTCTTCGTTTTTTTGGGGGGGGGGGGAACTTGTGAGCCCCCACTGCATGGACTGTAATTTTGTCTCGCAGTTCATGTGTCTCACAACCGTCTCATCACCAGTTACGATTCGATCCAGTAATGAATCACCATGTCTGTCGTAGGCCTCTAGAAATGTCAAAGCTGCCCCCATTCGCTGACCTTTATGGTGGTCTGTAAGCAATTTTGGCATCCATCTTGCACAAAATTTGCGGTAGCCTAGCTTTTTTGTGACAATTTAAAACAACAAATTGCGTGAAACTTGTGGCAAACTAAGCGAAAGCTTAGCTATTGTGAAATGGCGGTTTTCACGAATCTTTTCATCAACTTTAGGGACCAGTTCGTCAGTCACAATGCTAGGGCGTCCACTTTTCTCTTCAAAGTGAACGTTAGTTCGGTCATTTTTAAACTGAATGCACCATTTCCAGATTGAACTTTCATTCATTAAGTTGTTTCTGTACACTTCACATACTTGCCGATAAATTTCCATAGGTTTCAGGTTTCTTGCCAACAAAAACCGTATCACAGACCGCACCTCACAACTGGCGGGATTTTCAATTGCAGGGCACATTTTAAATTTGAATATATATATATATATATATATATATATATATATAAAAAACGGGCAACATGGAAATGTTTCCGTTGTGATGGCTGGACGCTGACTGAGATGGCGAGCACGCAGACACCAAAATATACTTGATCGGTGCGCTGACTGAAACGTTCCTTACTTTTTGAATAGCCCTCGTATATCTAAATGTCATAAATTTGAAATAATTACACATGGATATATTCTTAACCATAAAAAAAGGCGGAATATTAGATAATGAAATTAATATTAACATAAAGAAAGTTTTTTTTTTGGCTTTAGCTAAAATGTAATTCAGAAACTTTGCTTTTGATTCTAAGACTTGATCTAATACTGATTCTAATGCAGCATTCATAGCTGTGAAATAGGATTTAGACTTAAGCTGTAGCCAGTCAAAGAAAGTACAGTCAACCCGTGCATGACGTCAGGTGCACGTCAGATGATCCATGAAAATTGCTGACTGAATATAAATTTTGTTTCCTACACAGTGACCAGGTAATTTTTATACCAGGTTGGCATAATGTTAAATAGTTAAAACTCTTAGACAAAATCCTTAAATTAAATTTTTTGGGGGGGGGGTAAATATAAATTTTTAGCATTTGAAAACTTATAATACAAAACTGTTAAACACTAGAAAATCACTAAAGAGCGACACTTAAGGGGAGGAGGAGTCTCTTAAAGCAAGTTGTAAATGCTGTCAAAAATTACAAACTAAAATTAATACCTTGTTAAATTTTTGCTGTGCAAGAGTCAAACTTTTTAAAATTTTTTACCATGAGTATAAAATTTTTCTAAATATAAGTACAAGGATCCAGGCCATATAACAATTATGTTGCATATCAAAAACAAAATTCATATTTAAAAATACCAAAATATGAATATTTGCATCATTTAAAGTATTTTTCCAACTGCAAGCATATGTCTACAACCAATAGGTGTTAAAATAAAAGCCAAGTAAGGACTTTTGTGAACATGATGAACTTTGTATACAGAAAAGTGTACATGACTGTGCCTCTTGTACAAATCTGCAGTTTTATTCTATTTTGAAATTTCGTACAAACAAGAAGATATAAGAAGCACTATCAATCTAAGATTTCTCCAAAACCATTCTACAGGGTCCACACTCTTTATATACGTATATTTTATGCTAATTTGATGAACTTTTGATTAAAAACTCAGCTTTGTATTGCCACTCACAAAGCGTAAGGTATTTTATGTTTCAAAATAAATCAGGAAACACATTGATATAAAAGTAGTGTGTTGCTACTAGGAAAAATGTAATATATTTTACTTTTGAATTTAATAAACAGACTCGGATTTAAGAGAAATGTGTTGCCAATGGCCAAATTAAAACATTTTAAAGTTTGCTTTCATTTAGCAAAGATATTAACTTTTCTTTCAAAATTATTTTGTTATTAATTAAACTAAACAATTTAAAATCAGTAAACACAGATTCAATTAGACAAGCTGGATTCATTAAAACCACCTATAAATTTAATGAAGAATGTCCATTTCTATGTTTCACCTCTTCACTCTGTATAAAGCCTAGGTGATGTTAGGTACTTCAGCTAGTATATGTATATATACAAGGCTTTACACTAAGTGAAGATGTGATGGAGGTAGTACATAAATATAAAGCAAAATAAAATAAAGGTATAAATATATTAAAATCCATCCCATTTTCAATTCAGAATAAACACATCCAAAAACCAAAAATTATATTTACATTTTTCGTTGTATCATAAGGGGCTGAAGACGTAAATAAATAAATTAGTCTGTTTCTAAACTGATGAGGACACAGATGAAAATTAAAAAATAATTAATGTAATCTGTGTCTTTATCAATTCAACCCCTACAGGCTGATGTAAGCAGAGCAAAAATTGAATCATTAAAAAGGGGGCAAATTTGAAACAACAACAAAATAATGGATAAATTTTTTAAAATTGAGTAGTTCGAACCCCCCCCCCCAAAAAAAACAATTACAAATATAATAATCTAACGTTTGAGAAAACAAAACCATATGCAATTTTTTTAATTTAGAATTGAGAAAACAAAATTAAATGCAAATTTTGAAAACATAGACGCCGCGTTAAATAATAATAAAAAAAAATAAAAGCATTATTCATGAACAAGCAAAAAAGCATAAAAAATGTAATAAAATTTTTTACATTTTAGTGGACAGACTGCAGAAACACATAAAGTAGAAGTAATTTATCATATGCAAAAATAAAAGAAAAATGAAAATAATTTATCTAAAAAATATAAAAATAACAATTACTGAAGTAAGTTCTTAAAATCTGTAACACAAGAGCCAAAAAAATTGAAATAACAAAATATATACTCCAGTATAGTACCAAAGCCTAAAATGTGTTCAGATGTGAATTTAAAACTGATAATTCAACAAAAATAATTAGAAAAACTTATATTGTAGAAGTAAAAATGAATAATTTGAAAAATAACATTGAATTACCTCGTTTATGAATCCCAAAACTGCCAGTTTAAGTTTAAGTGAAGTATAATTCACTGGAAAATGAATCCCAAAATGATCTCAAATTCAGTTCAAGAGAAGTATTAAACAACACGAAAAAGTTAGTGTTTAGGTTCAATGAATAGAATAAGCTGTAGAGTTTAAATAATATTTTTTTTAAATTGCAATGTACCATGATAATTTTTTTTGAAAAAGTAAAAGAATTCAAAAATTGTGAAGAATATATAAATTAAAAAATTTAAATGTAGTAAGGGCTGCGTCACGTAAATTGTAAGCAAAGTTGTGAGTAAACTTAGAGAGTGTAAAACAGGAAAGTAGAAAAAATATTATAAATCATAGCTAACCTAAAAGAAAATAAAGGCAGAAAACAAAAGAAGCTGTCAAATGTTACAGAATACAGAACTCACACAAGCGGGCTTTCTTGAGACTCGGAAGCTTAGACATGCAAGATAAAAAAATTTAAAACGAAATTCTAATTTTAATTTCCCTTTTCATTTTAAAAATAGTAACTGCTTTTAATAAATCATTCTATACTGCATCACTTCATAATTAATCCTCTTCATATGATTATCACATATACTAATGATACAAGCACTTGCAATTAACCAATTACAAAACTGAACCAACACTATTTTATTTTATTTTATTTTAAATCAAGCTTTCATCTTGAACATGCTGCATTCTTTCACTTGCTTTTCTCCTTTCAAATTTTGCTACTTGCTGCTTTTCTCTATCAAAATTAGTTGTCATAAAGATGAAGAAAAGGCACAGATATGATCAAGAACAGGCATGCATATTGCAGCGATTATGCTATGTAATTCATATTAAGAATGTGCTTCTCCAGAATAAAAATGTGTTAAATCATACATTATGATTGCTAGCATTTTTTATGCATTGTCACTTCGTC
This sequence comes from Stegodyphus dumicola, assembly GCF_044657685.1. Lineage (NCBI taxonomy): Eukaryota > Metazoa > Arthropoda > Arachnida > Araneae > Eresidae > Stegodyphus > Stegodyphus dumicola. The sequence continues at coordinate 153,034,562 of NC_140771.1, read as the reverse complement.
ATTGTGCACCTACTTCTTCACAAATCAACTTTTTTCATCGTCATCTAAGTCATATAAAATATCAAAAGATAACATTCTGTTACTTTTTAGAACTATTTGAAAATTAAAATCCCACGACAGATTTAAAAAAAAAAAAAAAAAAAAAAAAAAAAATTAATCCCATCATTTACAATGGTGAAAGAATTATTTAGTGTAAGCAAAAATAGGAAACATACTTGTATATCTTTCAGATGCTTTATAACTTGACTGGGTGACTCCTTAGATGTGGCTACCATAATGGGTATAGGTATTGGCACAGGAAATGGTACTGGGCATGGAACCGGACGAGAAAACATGTGTAATGGAGTTGGAACATATACAGGCACAGGTATAGGAAAGAAAATTGGCTTTGGACTCTCATCTATGCAGACATTTAAAAAATTTTTTTTTCAATGATATATATATATATATAATGTAAAAAATGTAAAATATAGCAAAAAGAATGAGTTATAAAACAGTCAAAAATACACATAAGTTTGTACTCCTTTATCAAAATTAATGTGTTTGATAAATAATTCACATCCATAATTACCAGTCTGAACAGCTTTATGACAAGGATGAGGTTTGCATGAAACACCTTTGGTCTGCATAATTGGCTTACATGATACAGTTTTATTTTTCACTGATTTAGGTGCTGGGGGTTTTACAACGACTTCTCTAACCACTTGAGTTCCTGATGTACTTGCCATTGCATTTGACGTAGATGGTGAGGTAATTGTAGATGATGCATTTTGTGACTGAAAGACAAAATATGGAACAATATATATCAGTTCCTAAAAGTCAAATTTTAAAAATATCCATGCTGTCCACATTATTTTTAAAATTACCTTTTCATTTTCATAACATTCATACTAGAATATGTTTTACAAAGCACAGCTAAAAAAATATAAGTAACTGGAACATGCAATCAATAGGTATGATATAAATATAAATACTAAAACAGAATTTTTATCTGACACATTTTAATTCAAAATAATTTTGGATTTAACAACAAAGCTAAAATACATCGGGTGTTAAAAAAAAAAAAAAAAAGAAAAGAAAAGAAAAAGAAGAAGAAGAGCTCAGACATAGAATGGTTTAAGATTTCTAAAATATATCATTAAGCAGTTAAAAATTTACTCAAATTTGGATTCATTAACTGATTATGAAGGCAAAAATACTAATGTAGGAATTTCGGCTACATGAAATAGATTGGGATGATCTGTTGCCATCAGACTTTGAACACAGAATGAGAAAAATGGTCTAATGAACTGTCAACGATTCAGAATATAAACATTCCGCAACATTACTTCTGAAATTACATCTCTCAATTCAGACTTATTAGTCTTTCAGAAGTAATGTTGCGGAATGTTTATATTCTGAATCGTTGACAGTTCATTAGACCATTTTCTCATTCTGTGTTCAAAGTCTGATGGCAACAGATCATCCCAATCTATTTCATGTAGCCAAAATTCCGGCATTAGTATTTTTGCCGTAATAGTGAGTGAATGGACTTATAAATCCAATAGGATCATAAAGCTTTGTTTGTTCTTGAGTTTGATTACCTAGATATTATGATTCTATCTTCAAAAGATCTTCTTTGTAATTCCATTTATATCTTTTTGTTCCAGAACTTTCTACATTTCCCCATTTTCATGTTCATCAAAAACTTCCTGTAAATTCGCACAATTTATTTTCCATTTTCACATATTGAAACCAGCAGCTTTCAATGCATATCTAATATCTTCAAATATGAATTTAGCTTTGTTCTTCTCTCTATCCCCACCAATTAAATTGCCTACATATAAACAACTGTTCAATAGTTTAACTGCTTCCTGATTTGTTTCTTTAAAGGTATTTACCATATTTGACGGCATATAAGACGCACCCTTACTTAGAAGGCCACACAGATGTAGATGTAGAAAAAGTTATGTGTGTCTACATCTTTATCCGGGCTAAAAATAGCATTCAGTATTGAAAGTTAACCCGTGTCCTTCACATATAAGACGCATGTAACTTTTTTGAGACCAAATTTAAGAAAAAAAGTGCGTCTTATATGCGATCAAATACGGTATATAGTGTTTTATAGCAAAAATGGGCTGGATGTAGTACCAAAGAAAATGCAAGACATCCTAAGCACTTTCATATTAGATTTTCCATCTTCATCTGTAAGGTTATTTGCACACAAAAGTTTTACAGCATCCCTATCTTTGGGTGACAGTGAAATTTGGAAAAAGGCTTGTTCGATGTTGGCAGTAAATGCTATATTATACATACAAAATTGTATTAATATTTCTAACAATGATGGATTTAAATTAGGACTGGAATAGAGAAAATCATTTACAGAATATTCATTTTTCGAATGGCTGATTGCATCAAATACAACTCTTAAGGGTTTATCAAGGTCGAATAACTGGCTGATGAGGCATGTAATAGATTCTTTTGTTTCTGCAGAACTTTGATTAATTTCCTCAGCTATACCCATTTTTAAATGCCGTTCTATAACTGACTGATACTACTGATGAAATAGTGGATCATTTCTCAGCCTTTTAACTAGTTTATAAAGGCAAGCTTCTGCATTTACATAATTAATTTTTAATACAGACAAATTTTCATTCCAAGGGAATTTAACTTCAAACTGCTTTTCTTTAAATTTGATAGTTCTGTTAAAATTCTCTAAAATATCATTATCTATTTTACTATTTTCCTTCTCTTTTCAATTCCAGTGCAACTGCTTCAAATGTGTTGAGATCAATTTATTATCAACAATAATGTCCATATTTAGTAATTCACCATTAGAATCAGTGCGGCATTGAAGGCACCATCCAAATATTGTTTTGGAAGTTATAAGTTTATTATTAAAACATTTAAGTCTACCTGTTATTCCTTTGTGATAGTAATATGCTCCAATCAGAACAGCAATGTTTTTGACAGTGTATTCACAAAAACCAGCTAACTGCAATCCTATTAATTCTTAGTTAATTTTGGCAAGTGGGATATATCAGGAAGAGGTAAATTAGTTATACATATCTGGTTAGTTTCTAAAGCTTCAACTTTTATGTTTAGTGAAGGTTCATTTCTGGTTTCGATTTTGACTTTCACAACATTATAAGTTCGTTCTGCTGCCTGGTTAACCTCAAAGGTAAATACTGACAGTCTATTTTAATAACAGGTAATTTACATTTTTCTGGTATGTTCTGAATTATAAACCTTCTCATCGAACCATTGTCTAATAGAATATAAAATGGTTTTAAATTATCCTTATCAGAGAATGAACATATCATTACAGCGCACGTTTGTAGCAGTGTACTGCAGAAAGTTTCGGTTTTTAATTGACTAATCTCAACATCTTTTTTAGCGGGCATAACTGCCGACGATAAAAAGTTTCCAAGATTTCTGAAATATGTTTGTTTATATATTTTAATTATAAGGAAATAAGAAAATCCTACAAATCAAAAGTAAAGTTCACTATAAATAAATAAATAAAATAAATAAATAAATAACTCCAGGCTAAGAAATATTTTTTACAAACCTTGGGTGCAATGACAGTTACAGGTCCTTGTTGACGAGCAGTGACGAGCTTCTGAGGAACTAACTTGTTAACTAAACCTGGAGCTACAGATCTAGTAGCTGATGCCAGAGAAATAACATTAGATATTACAGGACTGCTGGTAGCAGATGCAGTAGTCTTTGCTGCTGCAGAATTTAAAATACTATACTATGGACATAGAGCCATAGAAATCAAGTGCAAAGCAAAATTTTCTACCTTAAATAATAATTTGTAATGATGGAGAGAAGCTAAAGGCAAAAGTTTGACTAAATATAGGCTTTAATGTACTACTAAAATATAATTAAAATGTTCTACAGCAGCAAATTAAAATCAATATACAGCAAGCAATTGTGCATTTTTACACAGGTAAATGAAATAATTTTCATAAAAAATAGTTGCAATGTTTAAGTACTGTTTATGAAAATCATTTCATTTAAAAGTTAAGGAAACTAAAAGACTAAAGATTTTAAAGACATTATCTAAAATTTTTTACTAAAATAATCATGTTATAATTTAAATCATCGTGGCCTGCACGATTTTTCATAATGCTTTAAACAGAGATTAACAGTAGTTGAAAGAAATTATCATAACAACCTAACAAGATACTTAAGATGGTAGATCCCTGCATTCAGGATGATTAAAAATTCACTGACAAACTTTAATGGTACATCAAACATACTAAAGAAACCTCAGAGAAAAGACACTGTGAATATGAGAGTAGAACACGTGCATTTAGTCATGGATCACTCAAATGGCCAACTGGATTACACAACTCACAAAAGTGCCTTGAAGTAAAAAAGTCTAAAAGTCTATGGTTTTACAAATAGTAGGCTGGCACAGAAACTAAAGTGCAGTGAGACGGTTTATGAGTCTTATGTCTGGCAATACATTAGTTAGATGCCGTGTACAATAAGTTTTGATTTTGCATGAGGAAGAGGTACTGTTAAACTAAATGTGGAGATGACTGATACTCACCTTACCTATAAGACACTGCAAAGAAACAGATTTAATAATAATGTTTAAGATTTAATAATCTTACAATATAAGATTAATTTTAATGTTTAAGACTAAGATTAATTACCGTAATTTCCGGAAGAAATGCCGCATCAGCGCAAACGCCGCACTCGAGAAAAATGGCGGGAAAAAAATTAAAATTACACAGAAATGCCGCATCAGCGTAAACGCCGCAATAGATTAAATTGCGCGTGACATCGTCGTGGGCTGTATCGATGCAAAAACTCAACCAAGTCTCCTGACATATAACATACCAGTTAAGAAAAATGCATGAAATGAAACCGTAACTCAAAAATAAATTAAAGGTAAGAAATGTGGAAAATATATTTACCTTCACATATATACTTATATTTACCCACTAAACAAGTCCATATTTATAATACTCAGACTATATTATAAAAAATGTTGCAACAACGAAATATTAAATTTGGATAACAAAAGGAAATTTTAAATTTTCCTTACGAATTACAGCAAACTATACATCATATGAAGCCATCAAAATCTTATTCTTCACTATCTGAATTCTAAGTCTTCCAGATCGTCGCATTCATCCTCTTGGTTTACAGTCTCTTTATCTAAAGATATAATTTCAGCTTTTCTGAACCCTGCTATTATTGACGATGTTTCTACCGATTTCCATGCACTTCCTGCCCACTTTGCAATTTCTTCCTAAGATGCTCTACGCATTTTACCGCTTTTGGTTTACGTATGCAATCCTTCACTCATCCAACACTCCCACCGCTTTCGGACTTCAGCTTTGAAGGATTTATTACCTGACAAATCTAACGGTTGTAAGATTTTGTCAAACCACCAGGAACTATTGCTTCGGTCATAGACAATTTTTGACATCTGGTTTTCACTGACTCAAAGAAATGAGCACGCATGGAATCCATTATCAATACCCTTTGGTTGGAAAAAAGATCCCATACGACACTGCCAAACTTTTTGTAGCCACTCATGCATAATTGTTTCGCACATCTAGCCGTTCTCGTTTGCACAAATAATTACGTCATTAGGAAAATCTCCCTTCGGAACAGTCTTTCGTTTAAAAATGATCATCGGCGTTAGCTTGTCACCGTTTGCGGCTCAAGCTAACACACATGTAAATAAATGACGTTCTTTCATGCCCCGTCATAAACACAGATACAGTTTTTTCACCAGTTTCATCAACAGTTTTGTTTGCAGGAGAGTTGAAAGCTAATGGCGTTTCATCCATATTTATTATCTGTGACCGAATAACTTTTTTTTGTCAATAATAGCTGTCACATATTTCAGAAAAGATGACTTTTTATCCTGCCAGTCCATTGGTAATTGTTGCCCGACTGTTGTTCTAGTACGCATAGAAATATTTTTTCTTTTCATAAATCTGCTATACCTCCTTTGAAATCATTTATGTTCATTCGTTTTGCTATAAATTTTGCTTGTAAGCGAATTTTTACAGTCGAAATTGCCATTCCCTTTCCTCGTTGCTCCTTTATCCAGTTTGCAAGGTCGTTCTCTAGATTTGGCCACCTTACAGTACCACTTCTTTTGGCTCATTTCTGTTGTGGCATATTTTTAAGTTCTTTTTCAGTTCTCCAATGTCGAATACATCTGTTGTCCACTTCACACTCTTGAGCTGCTGCTTGATTTCCAATTTGTTTAGCACGTGAAATTACATTAAGCTTAAAACTAGCAGTATAGCTTCTATGCCGTTTAGGAACATTTTCAAAAAATTTCCGCTCCTTTCTTACTTAAAAACTATCCAACAAGTACTTGTACCCAAACTGATGGGATCTGTATCTGGCAGAATGCCAAGAAAAACCCATTCATGCTGAAGGGGAAATACGTCAGAGTTCCTTATTCCGAGGCAGAAAGGCAGGGGTGGGGAGAGGATGGGTCCTGGAAGATTCATCGAATGGCAGAGGAGAGAGAGTATTCAAACTGATGAGAATGTTGATTTGAAAGGGGGAAGAATGTTATTGTTTTGAGATCTCGTTTAGGGTGAATAAGGTATGTAGGTCCGTTCAAGGGAAAGAATGTAAACAAAATAACGTTCGCAAAAAGCAACTGAGTGGTCTTTTGTGTGGGAACAGCACCAGTCTGTGCACAATGACAAGGCCAACCAAACTATGTACAATGACCATCATAGGAAATATTTTATTTTTAGTGCACCTAAACGCCGCACCCGCTGAAAATTTAAGTTTTAAACATGTAAACGCCGTGGCATTTCTTCCGGAAATTACGGTAAGTGACAGTATAATTGCATTGTGAATATTTCTGCATGAACAATAGAAACTGCATAAAAAAGGACTGTTTTGGATATCAGGTTCAGAATATAACACATGCATTCTTGAGTGAAAAAAAATATGAAAGTCAAACTGAATATTATCCACATATGAGTAAGAGCTATTTCATACAGCAAAGGGTGTCTTTTAGTTCAATATCTGGTAATATATTTTTCATATGCAACGAATCCTGACATTATGCTCTTATCGAGATATGTATTACTTCTGTTAGAAGGATCAGTAACTCCCATGAATTCATACATATAACAATTTAGGTTCAATTCCGTTAGAGTGGTACCAGTTAAAAATGTGCCAACAACCACGGCAAATATCTTGGTTCGAAAATTTAATGTTTGAAATATAGTTGCTCCTTATTTTGAATATTTTTTATTTACATTTAAAATATCATGGCTCAAGATTTCTATTTTTGTTTGAAATATTGTCACTTTTTTTTTTTTTTTTTTTGCCATATTTCACAATTTTTTTAGTACGATGGATTACATAATTTGGCAGTTATCTAATGACGAAGAGGCTTCAGGATAAAGGAATAATTCATAGCAACAAACTTTGTTCTCAAAATTATCTGTTAAAGTTACCTTTTGACTCAAACAAAGCTCCTATATGGTGTTCTTGTTGGTATGGCTATATGGTACGGTCTTGCTGTGGAAAAAAAAAAAAAAAAAAAAAAAAGATTGAGAACCAAAACATGGTTTGATGGCTCTCGTCTTACTTTCCTCAATGTTGTTTGTTTCATCTATCTGTTGTGTTAAGAACTGACATTGATTAAATTTTGCGAACTTCAGTTAGAAATGAGCCATAATACGACAGTAGATTGGAAAAACTACCTGAGGGAGGTATGTGAAAATAATTTGATGTCTCATAAAAATATTAAAATAGGTGAAGCCAACAAAATCATAGACATAGACGAAAGTCTTTTTACAAGAAGAAAAAAACAACATTGGACGTATTCTTCTGGAACAATGGGTATTCAGAAGTTTATGCTGGGAAAGCAAAGAATGCTTTCTGGTCGCCATTTCTGATCGTTGTGCTATGACATTAATGACCGCCATTCAAGAAAACATCGTGGATGATATAAGCAAGAAGAACTAAGAAATGCTGGGTATGAACATTTCACTGTGACAAGGTACATACACATGGAAATTAAGTACTTTTAAGGATCATTAATGAAAAAGATTAAGGACCTATCAGCAAAGGGAACTGAACAAATTCAACTAAAGATATTATCTATGCCTGAACTTCTCTTTTGTAATACCATCCTAAGAATAAAATAGATCGTAAGTAGGATGCATTATTACTAAACATAATTATAAAATAAATTTGAGAATAAAATCAACTTAAAGAAATTTATCAAGTAGCATTAAATACACTTATAATAGCTGGACATATTTGAAAGAAGATTAGTGACATTTTATTTACATTTTACTAAGCTATAAGTTGATTTCTTCTTTTATGTCTGATTTTATGACATACTTGTTCAGTCTAGAGGTTTAGTAAATAGCAGGTAGATTTTATGTAAAATGGCTTAGGTTAAAATGAGAAGTAAAAATCATAATCAGTGTGATTCTTAACAGACTGACTGTTGCCTAGAGAGAGACCTGCTGAACAGAACAAACCTGAAAGCATGATGTAGGCTCAGTTGGCAAGTTTTGAAAGTTAGTTGTGCTCTGTCTGATGCAGTTTGTGCCGTAGCTTCGTATAGAGTTCCTGGAGTTCCCAGTTCATATACTTTAAGGCTCCAATAAGCCACTAAAGCACCTGAAGTCATAAGTCATTTTGTATTATTTTAAGTCTCACTAGATGCAAAAAATATTTTACACTAATTTTTATACTGTTTGTGCTGTATCTTGTGACCATAGTAAATATTAATGAAAGGCAATAATATGTTTTAAAATGCAGAGATAACTTTTTAGAGTAAGCAGTTAGTTACAAGTAATTAAATTAGGTAGTTAGATACCCTTAGTCATTATAGATTTTCATGGCCACTATAAATTTTTTTTTAAACATTTAAAAAATATTTGTCAAAAAAGCACTATCAAAATCACAAGTTAATAACATTTCACAGTTTAAAATACATATAATTTATGACATTAAATCTTAAATGATATTAGGATAATTACACATTAAAAATTACAAAACATTTATGTTTTGTTGCAATATCATAGAAGAAAAAAATTATGCATCTTTTTAATTTTGTAGGGATTAGTTTAATTTTCTAATAGTTATTTTTAATTTTGAAACTCTTTCCTTTAAATTTTTTTTTTTTTTTTTTTACAACTCCCAGCCAGAAATGAGATTTCAGTATCCCGTTTTATGTAAATGAAGTAGAACCAGTATTTAATGGAAAGTTATGTCACTTCCATAGAAAGGCTCAGAAGTTCTCAGTAGTGTTCTGCCTTTGGGCCACATCACTGTTTTAAGCCTATCTTACTAAGTATAGCCATAGTGCCTGTTAGTATTTGCCTGTGAGGTTTAATTATGGGCCAACCTGGTTAGCTATCTAAAGCTAATTAGATAGTTTAGTTTCTTATTTTCTATCTTAAGCCCAAGCAGAGGCTTTTCCTTAAGCCCTAGAGGGAACATATGCTAGTATTTTTTTGAGTTATTAAAGGATATTTTAACCTTCTTTGAAATTACATTTTATAGTTGTACAAAGACCAGTGAATAGTTGCTAGACATTTCCTTCAAGTTCTAGAAGCCAAGGGTGCATAAATTAACCAGAACTTTATAATTTGAAGCTTTCCCAGGCAATTTGGCCAATTTATATCAATTTTCTTCTCTTTAAGCATCTTTTCTAGTAATTAGAAATTTGTTTCAATACGCGAATCACTGTTCCTACTAGTTTCTATGTGCTTTATCTCCTAACTTGTCAATCTCTTGACAATGTACCTATGAGATTTTACCTGATCTAGAAAAAGTTAAATAGTCTTGAACCCCTGTCAGATGTGAAGCAAATTATTGCCATCTCTGAAATTACCTACAAAGTCAGATAAAGTTTGAAATAAACCTCTTATTTAAAAAGAACTTGGAACACAAAGGCACGTTCTTAAGCTAACAAAATCAACTACAGCTCGTGGTGATATAATTAAACAAGAACAGTTACAAATTCAAACTAAAATTGTAGACTAATAGTCAAAGACTGCACAATTTAATTTGAATCTATGCTGGCTCAGTAACTCTATCATCGTAAATCTATCGTCATTCAAATGTCGGCAGCGATAACAAAAAGATGAATAATTACTAATTATCAGACATGGCGGGAACTAATGCAGCATGCAAGGGGATGCCAGAAACACACTGCTCAGCTTAGAAACTGTCTAACTGATTTACATTCTGGTGAGGAAACAGAGAGGGGAGGTTATGGTAAAGGCTTGAAATTATTTACAACTGATTTATTTACATAAAAATAACTGTACATATATTTGAAAAATAATTTTCTTTCTCTTTATGTATTCAGTTTTTTTTAAAATATGTTTCCTCTTCATTTTAGAATTTTTGGATTTGATTAAAGACTTCTGTTATTCTAAAAAACTAAATGTATTTAGAATGTACAGGAAAAGGTGCTAATTTTATTTCTTTAGTACTATGAACATTCAGAATAAATATGAAATGATATAAGGTAAGGGCCAAAATTTTATGGCAGAATTTTTAGAATTTAGTGACACACTGAGCAACATAATATAGCACTGGCAAAACGTTTAGAATTTAGGAAGGCATAAGGCAGCCAAATTTAGGACCTACAGAAATTGCATCAGGTAGAAAAAATGCCTAGCGCCAGCCTTGTGTATGATGCATTGAGATGTATAAGAAGAATCTTTAAAATTGTCAGTTTTCAATTTCTTTATAAACAAAAAAATTCCTTTCTATAAATGCCTGTACATGTGATAAGATTAGAAGCATTTTTGATATTTTCCATGCTTGTATCTAATGAAACATAAAGAAAATAAAGAGAAGATAAACTCGTTAAGAAAAGGATATCTAGTATCAGAAGTGAGACATTCAAATATTACATTTTCATTGTTCTTCCAAATATTCTCCAAAAAGTAAGAAATTCATCACGAACTTTCTGTAAAGACATTTTACCAATATGAAGATCTATGTCTATGAAGACATTTTTGATTTTGTGACATTTTTTGGAATCTTCTAAGTCATGGGTCTCTAAATCTTGCCTTCAAATCCTTCTAAACTGTCAAAGTTGCAATTTCTAAAATTACCCCTACCAATTCTGTAACAGCAAAAGCCAGAAATATTTTTTTTTTGGGGGGGGGGAAGAGGAAGAAAAGGTAAAAAAGTGTAAAATTAATTTTATACAGAAAACTTATGCATATTCTGAGACAATTACATGAGAAAAACTCTTACTATAAAAAATTTTAAAAATGGACATTTTTAATTAATTACATAGCTATTTTGCTTTTCTATGAACTGTTTTGCAAACTGTGTTTTATAGCATTACTTACCTTACTTATTTTTCAAATTCAAAATATTGTACAATAAGTCACCAAAATAGAAAGTAATGCCACTCTATAATATGACAGCGAAAAATAAAAATGCTTTATTTTAATGTTATTTCTCAAATATAAATTCAATATACAGTACAAAGTCCGAAATCCGGACATCCAATACCTGGAATGATCTAAAATCCGGACCTCAAAACCACCACCACCGTTTTTCTCGAAGGGTCTGCACATTTGATTCTCCTCTCTGCGCATAATAAAACATCTGGAGAATCCTGATTCTTAATTTCACTTCGACACTAAATAAAATACCTTGTTATAGAAGAAACAATTATTTTAGCATAAATTTGTATGATCAGTAATTTGGCCCCATTGCTGCATATCTGCTTGGCACACATCTCAAACCGAAACATTCCACATAGATACATCGTTGATCTGACGTCAACCTTCCGAATCATTATTTATTATACTTTCCTTTCTTCACTGCATGTTTACCAATACATGACGACTTAAGTAATAACTTATGTAGCAATGCCTTTTTTTTTTTTTTATGTTAGCAATTAAATAATAAAAGAGTATGGTAACCTTTTAAGTTGACATTACGCTTGGCGATGATTACACATTTAAGTTAAATGCACTAAAAAATGCTGATGAGGAAAAATTTAACAAAAATTTCTTTCCATATACTAAAAATAGATTTTGTTGATGATACTTATAGACCCAAAGATTACATTTACGGCTATTTGAATTAAGAATAACTGATTTGTTATTCACATAAACCCAGAACTAGCGCCAGGGCTCGTATGGCCACACCAGGTTGCAAAATTTAGGACCCACACAGGCAGTAAGATATCTAGTGCCTGCCCTCTATAAGGCTTAAGTATATGTGGAAATTTATTTATTCAAAGCGTTAAGCACGTGCAAAAAATAGACATAAGTATAAAAAATAACTAATATAATTCAGGCTTAATGTCTCTATGCGATAGAAGCAAGATAAAATTTAATGGAACAACTTGTCGTTAGTTGCCAAGCTCATGATGAATAGCCAAATATGTACAGTGAATGATAGCTAAATTTGATGATGATAGACGCGAATTTTTAAGGTTTTCAGATATTGCAAAACAAAGGTGAAATTTTCCAATTAACGGATTTTGTAAAGAAATGTGGAGAAGGGGTAATACATGAAGATGATATAAAAAGTTTTTCATTGTGATGACAATGCTTATCAATCATTAATCAATTAAAGAATGGCAAAATTTGTAGTATGGTTCTATATCCAGAAAATACCGCTACCGATAGTGAAGAAGGTGACAGAGAAGTTACTGAAAACGAAAAAATTTCAATTGACAAGTTAGTCGGAATTCTCGACACAGCAGTTACAGGATTTCAACAATGTAACTAAACAAGAGATTATGTCTGTCTGTAGAATTAAGGTAAAAGAATTAGCAGAAAAAACGAAGCAACTTAAACAACTTACATTGAAAGAAATGTTTAACCACTTGTGCTACGACTAAAGTTCATGGTTGCGGTGCCGTGCGCTACAATATAACAAGCGTTAAAGTTTCTCATTTACGCCGCTCCGCGTCTGCGAGTGCAATCCGGAACTGTACCCCGAGAAATAAACAATCTCATTGTTAGGCAACGTGTGCACCACGTTATTTTCCTTTTTGCAATAAATGCTTATCGACGTGGTGTTCACGTCGCTCGAGGTTTGAGACAAAAGCATCTCGACACGTGTGGCACGTCTTTTTAGCGCAAGTAGTTAACAAGGTAAACAAATAAACATTAAGCTTTTTTTTTTTTTTTTTTTGTAAATTTTGATACCCTATATAAATAGATCATAAATACTTCATTATTTCATAAATCACAACTTCATATTTTTAATTTTATAATTACTACATGCCATCTTAATAGATTTAAACTGATGATCTAATATCCAGAAAAATCCCAAATCCAAAACCACCGAAGTCCCGACGAGTCCAGATTTTGGAGTTTGTACTGTATTTCCATTATTTTAATGATTTTCAATGTTAAAATGAAATAATTTCAAAATACCTATGTTTCAATTCTTTCCCAGAAACTTGAGTATCCATCGTTTATATTAGAAACAGGAACAAATTATAACTGATGAACCCACTCAAAAGATACATATTTGATAGTGAATTACCTAAATATTCCTTCAAAATGCTGTCTTAAAAACACATAAAAATTTCAGATGATTAAAATTAAGAACCTTCTGCCGATTTTGGCGAAATTATGGACCTAAGGACCAAAAATTGATTCCAAAAAAAAAAAAAAAAAACCTAAACTCTTTTAAGGATTCTTAAGGACCATACAAACCGTGTGTGAATCACAACTATCTCGACACCATTTACAATCATATTTAATAGAATTTATCTGGCGTCGAATATATTCAAAAACTCAAAAATTTTCTGCAATATTGAATAATAAGTTTATGTCCCCTGTTTAGATTTTATTTAGTTTTGTTTTGATATTTTTCATTTATGTTTATTTTTCATTTATGTTTAACTTACAAAATAAAAAAAAAATTACTTTCTTTAAACATTAAGAAATTAAAAAAAAAAAAAAAAAAAAAAAAATACTTTTACTTACAGAATTAAATTTTTTATTCTTTTAAACTTAAGTATTATTGTAGAATTTAATACTTGGCGAGAGTTGGTGGGAGAAAAAAGTGGCACATTTTTAACCGACGCTGCTCTAATGAAACAATACCACAATTTACAAACATATTATAAACAAATGGCTAATAAATCCATTATAATACTTTGTTTGCATTTATATTGCTATATTTCTTCCCCTTTCAAATAGTGTTTCTCAAAATATGTACACTGCGCAAAAAAAAGAGGGGGGACAGTTCTGTATTTCCCGTTTTACTGGGCAGATTGATGAAATTCAGGTTGTGTTTTTCATGTCTCGAAAGCATGACTTAAGATATATATTAGATTCATATATAGCACTGTTGTAATGCAGGTATTTTGACACAAAATCAGACTTTTTCTGAAATGACATGTTAATTTTTTTTCATATTTCGATTCTACGACACAAATTATGCCTAAATATTAAATTTTGTGAAATTTTAAGCAAAATTTATGGAGAAATTCAAAAATGTATCTTGGCGCATTTTTTTTTTTTTTTTTCAGTTTGTGCCAAGAATAGTTAAGTCACTTGTCGAACTTCTTAATACATAGCAAGCTATTTTCTTTTCCCTTTTTACATTGTGCATGAGCGGAAAAAATGCCATATCGTTCCTACTTTCAAATAATTTTAACAAAGTGCCTAAACTACATTTGATGATGTTATCGTTATTTTTTGCAGGCATACTTAGAAATACATTGACTTTAAGATGATGGTAAAAATTTTTTCAAAAAATTTATAAAAGTTATTTAAAAATACAAATTTAAAAAATAAATCATAAAAAATGGGCAAATTTTATTTGGAATGAACCTAAATTTCAAAATGTGAAAGGAAGAACCAAATAAGTTTAATAAAAAAAGATTAATAAATATATACCAAATTCAATTAACATTGAGGAGCTAAAATTTTAGGAGCAAATTTTTTAAAAACTACTCGTGCAATTTTTACAAAACTTGGCAGTTTAGCATAATTTGGGTCATAGAATTGAAATATGGAAAAAATTGTCATTTTAGAAAAAGTCCGATTTTGTGTCAAAATACCTATAATAGAACAATGCTATATTTAAATTTATTAATATCCTTATCGTGTTTTCGAGATATGAAAAATGGAAGTTCAATTTCGTCAATTGGCCCAGTAGAACGGGAGATATAGAACTGTCCCCCCTTTTTTTGTGCAGTGTACTTACAAAAATACAATTCATTGTTGTATGTAAGATCTACCTTTACAGTTTGTATGGTAATTTTGAAACACAATGTGCAATACAGTCAAAAGTCGTTAATTCGGACACCCATAATCCGGACCTCAAAGCTAAAAACTTTCTGCGCATGCGCCACATTGGCACATGCGCACAGGCGTTTTACGCGTGCGCGTAAGACCTTGACTACTGCGCATATGCGTGTGCGCAAGTGCAGAATACGTTTTCGCCTGCGCGTTTAATGTATAACGGATGGTGTAAGCTAAAATTATCTAATTATCTATTTCACTTAATGTTAATGATTGCGTTGTTCCTTAATCTTCGAATTGGATCCCGCTTATTATTTTTTGCAGACTGTAAGAGCAATTTTATAAAAGTAAACTTGAACTTTCGATTATGTCAAATAGAATTTTCGATGCTGGAACTTCCAAAGGATCTACAAAACGAAAGTATGTTTCGATGTCAAACAAACAGAAAGTGGAATTGCTGCAAAAAATGGATAAAGACATGAAGAATGTGACAGAAAAGTTAGTGAAAACAAAAAAATTTCGATTGACAAGTTCGTCGGTATTCTCGGCACAGCAATTAACGGGACTTGAACGGCGGAACTTTGTAACTGAACAAGAAATTATGTCTGTTTATAGAATTAAAGAAAAAGTATTATCACATAAAATGAAGCAACATAAACAACTTACATTGAAAGAAATGTTTAATAAAGTAAACAAATAAATATTAAGCTTTTTTTTTGTAAATTTTGATACCCTTTAGATCATAATTGTTCTTTATTTCATAAATTACGGTTTCATATTTTTAATTTTGGAATTTCTGCATGCCATCTTACGAGATTTAAACTGATGATCTATAATCCGGAATCGTCGAAGTGCCGACGAGTCGGGATTAACGACTTTTGACTGTATATATATACACACACACTTAGACATGCATTATTACATTCTCTTTAATTTTCTGAGAGGTAAAATTACTTAATTCTGGCCATCAGTCCTCTCCATTTTATTCTCATAATTACAAAAATATTTTGCTTTTGTTAGGACAGGTACCACAGCTCTCTGCCACTAGATGGCAGCACAAGTCAGTCATAATCTTGCGGCTTAAAAATAGCATGTTAATATTGAAATAATTTTATGTAACTAAAAATTAATTAAAATGTGTGTTATTCTTTTACTGATTGTAAAAAATATTTCAAATAACAAAATTGTAATATTATATCTTGAATTATATTTTCCTTTTTCTTGATTTCTGTTTTCATAAATAATATTTATAATTGTGATTTGTGGGGTTCTAACTGTAATCTGACAGATACTGTTGACCATGTGCTTAGAGAGTTACACAGAAAAAAAATAAAGTGTGTTTTTTTGTTCCATGTTTCTTCAAGAAGTTATTGTTGTGTGAGGACTATTCAGTAGTATTTTATTTTTCTGCAATAAACGGATATGTAAGCAAGTGAGGTGATATGCCCAAATATGTTATTTGCAGCATACTATGAGATATTTTCCAGTATAGCCTAACATGTGCAAGTATACTTTTTAATTTCCTACCGAGTATTTAAGTAGTTTCAATATCATATTTAAAGAATGCATTGAAAAAGCAACACTGTACTTAACTTTTTAATTTTACATCTTTAAAAACCATCAAAGATTATCCAGAAGTAATTACAACAGCTTTAAGTAATAAAATATTGCCTTATTTTTGTCAAGTCAATTTCTAAACTATTGCAAGAAAAGAATACTGTTTAATTAAAAAAGGAAACACTTTACAAAGATCATTACAAAAATTATTCAATCTTATAAACATAAGTGAGAATGCTCAACTAAAATGAAAAAAAATTAATATGAATAAAGGAGGTGGCAGAATTTAAATTATTTGGTTTAAAGAATACATGCAAACCATAGATTTAGTTTAATTTTTTTAATAGTTGCAGACACCTGAATATGATTATTATCATTCATATTCCTTACAAAACTCGGATTATATCTTACTATTATAATGCTGTTAAATAGTCTTGCACTCTGTAATTTTATTTTGCTGGCAGAGCATCATCTCATTTGAGCATTTCGTGTTTCATTATTAAAAAAAATTCACATACAATTTCACTTAAGTTACTTATATATATATACACAAAATCTGTAACACTGCTTCCTTCCCAAGAAGTGCATGTCTCGAACAGTGCAATCCCAGAAAAATGAGCCATACTTAAAATTGACGAAATACAATGGAGTACTAAAACAATAATTTCAATAAATAACGTAAATCAAATATTAGTAAGGACTGTCCCAGGATACCTGTAGTTTAGGAGAGAGTCCTTTCTGTCAAACTGGATTCCCAAACCAAACCTTGTCATATTCACTGAATCGGTGTCCTGCATCTCTTGTGTTGCACTAGGTCTTCATCTTCTCTATCACCAAGTTGAATCACTCTCATACAAAATTGTGCATCCCATAAAACCATGTCTAGAGATCTTGAATGTACTTTTCAGGTGATCAAGGCATATCCGGAGGGTGACCAAACCAGATATTACAAGATAGATGAAGGTCACGAGCAAAGAGCATCCATCGGGGATAGGGAATAGCCGCTAATCTCGTAGACAGCACTGTGATAGCCCAGTAAGAACAGGGGTGACTTCTGGTGCCAGCCCTACTGGCTCCTGGAAACCTTCAGCGACAAGATATCAAGGATAATTTGGTCAAACCATGATGTCTGGATAGGGATGTAAAAGTGTTGTTTGGGTTTTGTCGATGCCAAGTAGCTTGCAGAATTCTGTAATTACAGCCATGGTAAAATTTCTTCCTTGATCAGAATGTGATTGAAGGAGCACTCTAAACCGAAAATCCAATGCTGCATTATTACCTCTGCTACAGTGACAGCCTCTTGATCAGGAATAAGATACCATTCAGGCCATTTGGTGAAGTAATCATTGAGAACGAGGATATATTTGTTGCCATCGGCAGTTGGTGGCAGAGGTCCCAGCATGTCAAAGGCAATGGCTTCGAAAGGCACTCGTGTACTGCAACGCTGCAGCTCATTTAGGCTGTGTTTCTTTCAGTCCTTTGAGACCTGCACAAGCATGTTATACTTGGCACCACGTTTGCACATCAGCCTTTGCATTACTCTAGTAGAAGCGATCTCGAACTCTAAGCAAAGTCTTCATTATTCTGAAATGGCCTCCAGTCGAACTGCTATGTAGTTCTTCAGTGATGTTTGGGATTCTGTATTTTAGAAGCATCAACTGCTATCGGAATACTTTTCCATCACCAATTCGAACTTCTGGTATAAGATATCCTTTCAGATATAGAGCGAGTCTCAGAGAGCCCAATATTTTTTTGTCATAGAATTATAGATCAAAATGTTCTGCTTGGTAGGTTTCCTATTTGAAATTCCATTAAGTCAATTATGGGTTTAATGTCGTCATCCTCCGTGGGTCTGGGTCAGACGACACTGAACTTGACATATGACTGGATTAAGCAGCTCATATTTGGCTTTGACCCAGGAACAATTTCAGCAACTTTCCAGGCAGGGTCTTCTAGACAGGGCATCAGCATTTCTGTCTGATGATCCTTTCCTATGATGGCTAGTGATATCATATTCTTGGAGTCTCTGTTTTCATCTGGCTATTTTGCCTTCGGGATCTTTGAAATTTAGGGGCCATGTCAAAAATGCACGATGTGTGCAGGGCAGGAAATTTCTGCAGTACAGTGACATTTGGTCCAGTATGACAAGACACATTTTTGCTTGAGACAAAACAGCGCTGCCATTCTCATTGCTCGCTTCCATATCAAGAATAAATGGTTTGTTGAACTGAGAATATGTCAAAATTGCCACAGATGTTAAACCCTCATTCAGTTTGTTAAATGCAGCCTCATGTTCTTTGGTCTGCAAGAACTTTTGCTTGCTCTTTGTCAGCTTGTGAAAGGGTCTTGCAATGGAAGAGAATTCCTTCACAAATCTCCTATAGTAGGTGCAAAGCTCCAGGAAACTTCTCAGCTGATGGACATTTTTGGGACATCTCCAGTCTTTAATTGCTGACACTTTTTCCGGATTTGTACACATACACCTTCAGCAGAGATGATAGGTCCAAGGTAAGTTACTTCCTGTCTGAATAGTTTACATTTGGCAGGACTTGATTTTAGATTGTCTTCCTTCAATTTCTGAAGCACCTTCCTAATATTTTCTAAACTCTTCTTAATGATAATAATGCCATTCAGATACAAAAGGGTTCATAAGAAAAGACTCTCAACACAGTCTCCATGAAGCGTAGAATGTAGTTTCCACATAACATACTTCAAACAGCATCACCTTGAACTGCTAGTCTTTATCTGGTAGTAAATGCCGTCTTTTCTCGATTATCAGGGTATACCTCTACGTACCAATATGCATTCTTCAGATTAAGTGTCAAAAAACACTTTCTTCAAGAAAGAGTGTCCAGAATGTCATCAATTCTAGGAAGTGGGTAGCAGTCTTTCTTTATGACCTCCTTCAGGCAGCGATAGTCATTGTAAAATCAAGTTCAACCATCTTTCTTTCTGAACAGGATGATAGGAGAAGCCTGAGGATTTACTGAAGCCTCAATAACGTTGCTTTCTTGCATGTTCTTTACAAGTTTTCTTACCTCCTCCTGTTAAGCAATCAATAGACATCTTGGATGTTGCTTTATTGGTGAATGATTTGCAGTATCAGTTCTATGCTGAGTCCTGGTATGACCTACATGAAAAGATGAGCAAGGAAAAATATTTTGAAATTATTGAAGGACACGCTCTGCAGCACTCCTCTCTTCATTGCTTAATTGTGCATTATGCAATAACTACGATGTTAGGCACTTCAAAGACATGCAGACTGGCAGACTGTTAGGTCTTTCAACGCAAGTGACTGGAGTACATGCTGCAAATATTTTGCCTTTCTTAATGATTTTTGCTTTATCACTGACGTTGGAAACTCTCACTTGGAAGACAGGTCTCGATAAGTTGACAAGTGCCGAGGCTACTAGCACTCCTCACGTGGTCTCCCACACGATCTTAAGATATTCCATTATTTTTTACCGGAAAACTCTGTTTTCAGCTATGGACCTAAATTCTGTTCATGGTGGTTGTATGAAATAGTCTGGAGCGATTACTTGGTGGACAAATACAATTCTTTAAAGTCCAAATGCGAGAATGTCCTCAGAGGCAGAACACAGTCCGTTATTTTTGTAGTCTACATAACAAATGTATTTGCATAGAAAGTCTAATTCAAATATGCAAAGTTATGTAATTTTTGCTACATATGCCATGTGATGGTTGGCTACACTTCCAAACCTGATATTAAAGTTTAATTTTCCATCAGTGTCGACTGTAGTCTCAGACACAGCCTGAACAGTAATGCAGGACAGCATCCAGATGAGTTTACCTACCAACTGCTGAGCTAAATCTTTCAGGATGATATTAACACGAGCCCCAGTACTATTGATCATATTACAAGGAACTTAATTGATATGTCATGATGAAAAGTCCAATACTGCCATCACACAATGTTGAAATCTTAAGTACTTTAAAATGGGTCTTCCAAATATCTGCTCTGTAAGATGGCCATTTATTTGTTCCCTGCATCTTGCTGGGGAGTGGTCTTCCTTTCTGTGCCTGTTGCTTTACTTTCTGTGCAGTTCCTTTGTGCATGGCCTTCATCATTGCAGTTCCAGCACTTTAGCAACGGTTTATTACGAATCCTTTTCTACATCAAGATTTTGACTTGCTTGGTTAAGCCTTTTTAGATAGGCATCCCATTTATGCATTCCCAAGGAACGTCTCTCACAGCTGGGTGTTCCACCCATGCATCACTGGAGAATACATGTAAGGAACAGATGATGCACATATGCATTTTAAACTGAAACATTTTTTGAAGACCATTATTTGGTGCTCTGTGTCCATTACTTTTGAACTACATTTGGTTTTCAGGACACTGACCTTTAGTTTGATCACATTCCATATAATGTTGGTGTCAGTTACTGCTGGGGAGGAAAAGGAAGTGCAATGAAACAAACAGAGCTTGGGCTCTTTAACTCGCCTTGCACTTCTGATTATCCCTTTGAATACTTTTTTTTTTTTTTTTTTAATTCTTTGTTTGCTATTATGTTGGGTCTTGTAGGGTTACTTAGTGAGCCTCCATTATGCTTTGCATTGCTTTTATCACTTATATTTTGCATACATCCCTTTTTATTTTGAAAGCCTTGGTTTCAGTTTATTATGGTGAGCAAGGAAACTTTCTTTATCAAGGAAAAGATATACTCGCATGGTAAATGAGCCAATTAGTGACATGGATGGCAGTGATGATTCATTTATTAAAGAGGTAAAGAGCAATATTTTTAGTGATTCTTGTACGGATATTTTGTCAGAGACTGAACTTACTCAGCCTCAGCCTTCCAAGTCTTGTGAAAGATTTTATTACTTTTTCTTGTAATTAGTCTTTCTTGAATTTTTTTATTAAATTTATTAATGTATTTTGTCAATTAAAATTTTTAAATTATTTGAATAACGCTTTTGAAAATTATTTCTCAACGTAAGTAATTTTTTTTTTACATATTTTCATGTTAAGGAAAAAGATTATTAAATGCTATTTTTAACATATATGATAGCTTAACTCTCTGAGCGGCACGGGTTTTTGGATCTGTCCTGAAGACCTGTATTCAAAGACACTTTATTAGCTAAATTTGTATATTTACTTACCTTAGGCTCTATTTTCATAAACTTACATTTATTAAGATGCTATTTATATTATTAAAGAAAGTAAGAAAGCAAAATATCACCAATTGTAAGCTAATATATAACAAACGACAAAAAATCTCATGACCGGATAAAGCCGGCCATAACGCTCAGAGGGTTTAAGTAATAATCTAAAATAGTATAAAAAAATTATGAAGACTTAAATTTGTGTGTGTGTATGTGTGTGTGGTTTTTTTTTTTTTTTCTTTCTTTTTTCTTTCTTTCTAAAGTTAAGCTTAGCAAAGCAAAATCCTCGTCCAGTGGATGATTCCTTTCGATTGCTATCCAGGTGTGCCGTATTGAAAGAGTTAAATTATCTTTACGAGCAGTCAGTTGATCCACTGGCTTCTGGACATGAGCAGTTCTGATATGATGATCGTCTGTACAGGTTGCTTGCTGGGCTGCCTCAAATTTCATGGTGTACAATTAAGTGCCCTTTAGATCAATCACATATGCCACTTGCAGGGCTTCCTTTACTTTAGGATCCTGGATGTCATCAATAAAGTACTGCAGGGTCAGGATTTCCCTAATTTCTGTTGGGTAGTTCAAAAAGCTGAGATAAGATAGCATTTGAACATTTGTGATGAGTTCTTCTGTGGGCTTCTGTTGGTGAGATTTTAACACATGCCTGCTATAGCCTTTTACACTCTTCTTGTCAAAGTGCAGCTCCAATGTACCAGATAGAGCTTCAAAATCTAGCCTCTGGTTTTCGGAAAGAGTTTTGATCCGCTGTGTTTGTTTTCACAGAAGTGGCGAGATTGCAGGCTTTAATTTGAAAACCAATCCATTTGTGTTTGCTTCCACAGAGAACTGTGTCTTGTACACTTACCTAGAGGTATTTCTATTATACATGAATAGCTTTAGAGAGGGCCAGGATAACATATGTTTGAATTTAAAGGTATTGGAAATGCAACCTGCTGGCTGTTATGGATTCCTTTACACTGACAATTTCCTTTGTGACAGCAAGCCTCTAATTTGTTTTATACTATGGCAAACATTTCTTTTTTCATTCCCTCTTGGCCTGCTTTCTTCTCTTCTTTAATGGAGTTGATGGCTCCTTCCATCCTTTCTTGGTGCACTTTCATCTTTCTTTAAAGGCTGCTACAAGCTGTCTTAATTGCTTTTATCACCAGCATTCAATTTCAATTCCGACACCAAAAATTGTTGGGTGCTTGTGGGTTTGTAGCACATTGAATATACACAATGTTTAACAACTGAGAAACCAATGTTCTTCCCAATCCTTATATAGTTTGCCCTCAGCTGCTGATAAATCTCTAGCAACTTCACTTCTCGGAATTCAGATACAGATACAGTTACATATAGGGATCAATTACATTTATTTAATCACAATATCAAATACAGTTACAGAAAGCAGACTAAAATGTTGCCAAATTAGGCACCAAAACCAGGGTTCGTACACATTTCCTTACATGAAAATTAAGGACTTTCAAGGACCATCAAAGAAAAAATTAAGGACCTATCAGCAAAAAAAAAAAAAAAAAAAAAAAAAAAAAAAAGAATAGAATAAAGCAATTATTCATACAACCGACTTCATGCTCGTAATTTCACTTTAAGAAACTAACAGAAGTGTGTATTATGCACTATTATTAAATTCACTTTAATACTTACCATAAAACAATTTTGAAAATTAAACTAACTCCTTACAAGTTATGAAGTAGATAACATTAAATTAGGAACATAATTTCTTTAAAAACATGTATAAGTGTATTTTACACTAATAACAGTCACTATTTTAGAGATTTACATGATTATTATTTAATTTATTTGATATTTATTTAAACATAGTCAACTACTATTATAATCACAATGTAAGAATATTTTGCAGATTAAAATAACTGATTTGTAAACATACAATTTATTTCCTTGGTTTTTTGAAAGATACTAGAATAATAAACTGTACAATAAAAGATACAAAACATTTGTGCTTTTTTTCAATCTGAAATCTTTTCAGCTATTTTAACATCTAATTTATTTATGGCTATTTCCTTTTCTTTAACTATTCTAAGTTCATTTGCTTTGATAAACAAATCAATGTTCATGCTGGTCTCAGCTTCATCTGCTAAAGCATCTACTTCTTCATTAATATCTTTAACGTCCCTTTGAAGAATTTTTTTCTTCTGCTTCATATAATCAATTTCTTCCTCAATGATATTTCTTTTCCTCTTTGAATTTTCAGATTTAGATAAAGATTTTTGTTCTTCTAAATACTGCATATATTTAGACCTTGCAGAAGCTGCTGCTGATCTCCTTTCTTTATTAATTTCGATATTAAGAACACCTCCAGAAAATTTTGTGTAATCAAATACTGTGCGTTGAAAAATGTATGACGAGTCACCTAAATTTTCAATTTCAATTGCTTTATTTACAGAGAAGCCCCTTTCCACAGAGGCCTGTCCATGTGATAAGATAAGAATAATTTTCACTATTTTCCATACTTTTGAATAGTGAAAATCATGAAAATAAGAAGTGAGAAATGTGTCAAGAGAAAGATTTTGAGAATCAAAAGTAGAAAATTCATATAAATTTGTCTTAACTACTTTGTCTAGAAACTCTCCAAACTGCAGCAGAATTTCATTCCAATCATCTTGTAAAACACGTTTATTCTGCATTAATACCGTTAGAATTTTTTTCATTTTGTTCTGGGCTCTTTCTGGACTTTTTAACTATCAATCGCACAAGACACAAGGTCTACACAAGACGCATTTCGAATAAGAGAATAATTTATTGAACATTTAGACATTAAGTGTTGTACCATTGTTAAGACACATTGTTGACCTTTCAATGACATTTCAACAACACTTTTGCAGACCCCAACATTCATATAGTAGATAAGTTAGAATTAAAATTTACTATTTACTTGCTTTAAGTATTTGTAAAAATTTTTTATGTAGTGTTTAAGTGTTTTCTAGATAGGAAATTGTATTTTTAGATATATATTTGTTTTATAAAAATTGTGAATTAGTTCTTTTTGTTTCTTATTGGTTTATATGGATTATGTCTAGTTCTTTTTTAGTTTCTTTTTATTGATATGCATATTCGTGTCGGGGAGGTTTCTGCAGACAAGGGTTTCTAAAATACATTGGTTTCTAGATTATTTTATATTTTTTATAAAAAATTAATTTTTTAAAAAATTTAATTTTTTTAAAAAAAAGTTTAATTTAATACTTGACTTTACTTGCTTGTTTCTCAAAAGACTTCATTAGTATTTTCCTTTTAGAGTTTTAATTCTTAAATATTAATTTCTAAGGGTACCACTTTATTGTTTTTTCTTTTTACTTTTGGTTTTGACTTTTACCCTCGCCTGCATGAATGACGAAACACGAATTGAATGATTCGAGAGTTAGATTTGGAAGTAACTTCCCCTTGATAAGTCTGTCTCCTGCCTACTCAACAGTCATTCACTTATGCATTTTAAAAAATTGTTTGGTTTAATTTTAATTTTAATTTGCTAAATTAGTGAATTTATTTTCATGAATTGGTTTTGCACTTGATTTGCTCATGCTTCTGAATTTAAATGATATTGTAGATTAGTTCGAGAATTAAATCTTTATATGTTTACACATTTTCTTAAAATTAAAAAAAAATTTTTTTTGTTGCTTTAAATTTGTTTAAATTTAAATTTCATTCCTTGCAGCAATGGTGCAAAGAATATTTAACTAAATTTGTATTTAAATTAAATTTATTTAATTAAATTCAATTTATTCTTATGAAGCATTAATATATATATACAGTACATATATATAGTACATATATATATATCTATCTATATACAATACAAATTCCGAGATCCGGACATCCAATATCTGTAATGATCTAAAATCCGGACCTCAAAGCCACTACCAACCAATTTTTAGGGCTTTTTTGGAGGGAAGGGGTATGCTTTACGCATGCGCATTAGATTTTTTTCCTCATCATAAAAAAACATACAGGAAATCCCGATTCTTAATCTCAGTTTGGCGCTAAATAAAATATCTCATTATTGAAGAAATAATTATTTTAGCATAAATTTGTGTGAATACTTGACTCCATAGCTGCATATCTACTTGGCATAATTTCAAACCGAAACAGTTGTTAATTTTACAGCAAATAATATTTTATATCCTTGATGCCGAAATCGCGAATCATTATTTATTGTATTTTGCTTTCACCACCGCATGTTTATCAACGGATGACAACTTGAGTGATGACTCATGCAGCGACGCCAAATAACACAGTATTA
Source organism: Stegodyphus dumicola (assembly GCF_044657685.1). Lineage (NCBI taxonomy): Eukaryota > Metazoa > Arthropoda > Arachnida > Araneae > Eresidae > Stegodyphus > Stegodyphus dumicola. The sequence continues at coordinate 153,008,405 of NC_140771.1, read as the reverse complement.
TCCAATTACAGATTTAAGTTTAATGCGCTAAAATGTTGACAAGGGGAGATTTAACAGAAATTTCTTTCCTTATGCTAAAAATAGATTTTGTTAATGATACTCCTAGGACAAACGATTATATTTAGTGCTATTTGAATTAAGAATAACTGATTTGTTATTCACATAAAGCCAGAACCAGCGCCAGAGCTCGCATGGCCGCACCAGGCGGCAGAATTTAGGGAAGTTAAACAGAAGTTTTTCATTGCGATGACAATGCCCCAATCATCAATCAATTAACGGAGGGCGAAATCTGTAGTATGGTTGTAAATCCAGAAAATACAGCTACCGATAGTGAAGAAAGTAACAGAGAGGTTACTGAACGAGAAAAAATTTTGATTGACAAGTTATTCGGAATTCTCACACAGCAATTACAGGACTTGAACAATGGAACTTAATAACTCAACAAGAAATTATATGTCTATAGTATTAGTCTAAAGTATTAGCAGAGAAAACAAATCAAACAACTCACATTGAAAGAAATGTTTAATAAAGTAAACATATAAATATTAAGCTCTTTTCTTTTGTAAATTTTGATAGCCTTTAAATCATAAATGCTTCACTATTTCATAAATTACGATTTCATATTTTCAATTTTATAATTTCTACGTGCCATCTTAGTAGATTTAAAATGATCTAATATCCAGAAAAATCTCAAATCTGGGATCGCCGAAGTCCCGACCTCGGACTTTGTACTGTATAAATATATATATATATAAATAATACGGAATGTATATTTTCAGTTAAACCTCTACTCAATAACTTTAGTAATTCATGAAAGTTAATTTTGTGTCTAGTTAATTCAGGAAAATTAGTTTCAATTAGTTGTTTTCAGCTTTAAAAATATTAAAAATTTTTTAATTAGTTAGTTGTTTTCAACTAATAATTGTATCGCCATTAGCAAAAATAATGCATTACTATCAACAGCATAGGATCAAACCAAATACTTAATTGTCTATTGAAGCTTCAAAACGTATTTCCGAACTTCACTTTTTCTCAGCTAGCATTACCGAATTTGCCCTTGGCGACCTAAATTCGAAATGGAGGCATCAGATTTCCCGCGAAATCAATAACAGACCCTCTGCAGAAATAAACTCATAATCATGATATCCCATTCATATAGTATGTGCAAAAGAGAATAAACTCCGTAGAAGGTGATAAAAAATTAATTTATGGCTTAATTGAAACAAACACAGAAATTAAGCTAAGCAAAACAGTGTAAAAACTAACTGAAATGATAAAACGAAACTTAATTTTCATGTGAATTTTCAGCGCTGATTCTCCCATTAGAGAAATTTCAATTTGTTTTAGACAAAGACCACATTTAGCTTTATAAGGATTGTCATCCATCAATATCCAGTCTTTGTAGTCAGCTTGATGAAGCCACAGTTTATTGAAAATACACTTTCCAGGCATCTCGTTCCTATTGGCGTCGGAAGGGTTGTGGCCTTCCAGGTTTGGATTGTAATTTTGGCAAATATTTTCAGAACCCCCCCTTTTTTTCCTCGAGCACCTTCATCATCACTTTCACCTCTTAAAGAACTTCCGGCTTTACGCTTTCGTCACAATCTGCCTAAATTTATGGATAACACCTGTTTCGAAAGATTGGGTGAATAACCAATCAGACACCGATACTTTCGTTCGGGTAGCTATTTTTTTTTAAATAGTTTGCAACGCAAATCCGCCAACAGATTGGTTAAGAGCCGTGCAATTTTAATTCCATATTCATGAGAAATCGCAATTCACACATAGAATGGCAATCATTAGAAATGATAAGAAATGTCAAATGAGCAAAATTAAGGACCATTTATTCATTTTGGCCAAAATTAAGGACTTTTAAGGACCGTACGAACCCTGAAAACCATCGTGAGCTTGATAATATCTCACCAATTTAGCAAGATAGCCATTTACCTAATGGACTTGCCCATTCTAATCTTATTTTTCTGGCATAGCACTCATTTTCCAATACTGCATGTTATATTTCACAAAAAATACTAATTATATATATTATTACACAAAAAAATACTATTACAGTCAGAAGTCTTAATCCGGATTCGTCGGGACTTCCGGATTATCGATTTTTCTGGATTACAGATCATTAGTTTAAAACTGGTAAGATGGCATGCAGAAATTACAAAAATAAAAATATGAAACCGTAATTTATGAAATAAAGAACAATTATGATCTAAAGGGTATCAAAATTTACAAAAAAAGCTTAATATTTATTTGTTTACTTTATTAAACATTTCTTTCAATGTAAGTTGTTTAAGTTGCTTCATTTTTTATGTGATAATACTTTCTCTTTAATTCTATAAACAGACATAATTTCTTGTTCAGTTACAAAGTTCCGCTGTTCAAGTCCTATAATTGCTGTGTCGAAAATACTGACTAATTTGTCAATCGAAACTTTTTCATTTTCAATAACCTCTGTGTCGCTTTCTTCGCTATCGGATAATGACGAGGAATTTGATTTAAATCATATCAAAGACGGAGTACATCGAGATGAAATACTACATTTAGTAAGGAATTATAAGCCAAATAAAATAAAAACATCTGCCCTGAAGATAAGGATAGTGCTGACAGATCAACTTCCAATTTAGTGCGTGCTGCGGCGTTCCCCCCCCCCAGAGCAGCGTGAAATTGATAAACAGATTTCGGAATGGTTAGATAAACAAAAGATATGCCTTTATCCATTTTTTTTGCAGCAATTCCACTTTTTGTTTAATGGACTTTGAAACATACTTTCGCTTTGTAGATCCTTTACATATTAGTAAATATATATCAGAAATTCTATTTGACATAATCGAAAGTTCAAGCTTACTTTTATAAAATTGCTCTAACAGTCTACAAAAAATAATAAGCCCGATCCAATTCGGAGATTAAGGAACAACGCAACCTGCAACATTAACTGAAATAGATAATTAGATAATTTTAGCTTATACCGTCCGTTATACATTAAACGTGCATTCTTATTCTGCATATTTTGCGCATGCGCACACACATATTTGCAGCTGTAAAGGTCTTACCCATCAACGTGACGCATGCGCAGAAAGTTGGTAGCTTTGAGGTCCGGATTATAGATCATTCCGGATTATGGGTGTCCGAATTAACGAATTTTGACTGTACTATAATTAGTTATTTACATATATACAAAATCCGTAATAATATTATTTATCATTCACCATCCTAGAAAAGCTTCCGTTACTGTGTCTGGCTTTAAACTATGAAAAATAGGAGCAAATACATTCCATATTTTGATGCAAAACAGATTCAGTATTTGGTGTCAAATCAACAAAATTTTGCCTCTTTATAGCAATTCCTTGGCACAACATACATTTTGAGGCACAATCTGATTACATGGGGGGGGGGGAATAAAATAAAAAATTAATAAAATTTGTTTTTTCCCAAACAATTTAGCAGTAAAAGTCTCTTCAGCAAAAAATTTTAAAAATTTCAGGCTTTGCTAGTTCAAAATAATGTAATAATTTATTAGTCACAATTTGAAATAAGTCTGGCAAAGAAAAAAGACATAATAGAGCAACTATTTTAAAGATGAACAATTACTTAAAACTACTAATTACTACTAAATGTATGAAAAAAAAAACATATCATTTTAGATATTACACAACAATAAGAACTGACTAACCTTGTGCAGATGTAGACGTCTGACGTGTTGTTGATGTAGTTGTCAGAGCAGGGACATTGGTAAATTGATTTTGAAAATATATACAACATTGGTAAGTACAAAAATTTCGGATGGAACCATCACTCATGGTTAGATGATATTGTGCAGGAAGATTTTTAGCACAGTTATCACAACGAATGCTCTTGGACGATGTTGCATTGAGGCTGACTCGATATACAGACAAACAATTCAATGAACAAAATACTTGGGTCTGTCCATTTCCATCAGTCTTTTCAATCATATCAAAATTATACTTTTTAACCTATACAGAAAAGAGGTCATAAGAACAAAGAATTCTATTATACACACATATGTATATGCATATATATACAATATAGAGTCGGTAATCCGGGTTCGTCAGGACTTCGGCGATTCCGGAATATAGATCTTCAATTTAAATCTGGTAAGATGGCATACAGAAATTATACAATTAAAAATATGAAATCATAATTTATGAAATGAAGGGCAATTATGATCGAAAGGGTATCAAAATTTACAACCCCCAAAAGTTTAATGTTTGTTTGATTGATTTGTTTACTTTATTAAACATTTCTTTCAATGTAAGTTTCTTCTTTTTGTGCTAATACTTTTTCTGTAATTCTTTAAACAGACATCATTTCTTGTTCTAAGTTCCACTGTTCAAGTCCTGCAATTGTGTCGAGAACCGACATCGAAACATACTTTCGCTTTGTAGATCCTTTGGCAGCTCCAGAATTGGAAACTCTTTTTGACAAAATCGAAATTTGAAGCTTAATTTTTATAAAATTGTTCTAACAGTCTGCAAAAAATAATAAGCCGGATCCAATTAGAAGATTAAGGAAGAGCGCATTAACTGAAAGCAACATTAACTGAAATGCCCTTACAATCAGTAAAGATAATTTTAGCCTAGCTTATAGCCATTATATATTAATTGTGCATGCATAAAGCATTAAAAAAAAAGTTTGTGGCTTTGAGGTCGGATTACAGATCATTCTGGATAATGGACGTCCGGATTACGGACTTTGTACTGTATATATGATGATAACTTTCAATAGTAATTCTGCTTCTGAACAATTCAAAATTTACCTAGATAGTTTAACACTTAATAGAACTAATATGAATTAGGATAATACTGAATACCTAGACCTGCTCATAATTAAACACAACAAAATTAAACTATATGATAAAAGGAGGACACTCCAGTTTGAAACTATTAAACTTATTAATTGGTACTCTAATATCTCTAAAAAAGTAATAGGTAACACTTTTTATAGCCAAATAATTAGAATTAAAAATATATGTATTGAAATAGAAGATTTAAAGGAAGAAATAATAAAACTAATTAATGTTCAAGTTAATAACCAGGTCCCAAAACATTTTATTAAATTGTATATTAAAAGGCAGGCATTAACTTTTCTTTTTAATATTTAACTTTTTATGGTATGATAATATTACCTTAAACCTTAACTGGAGGGTAATAGAAGATTTTGAACAATTAAGGGATTATTTGTAAATATAATTTTGTAAAAATGCATATTTTATCAATACTGGATTCTTTCCTTTTACTAATACAGGGCCAACTCTTTTCAAAAGTCTCAATTATAGCCTGAATTGAGTGAAGATTTTTATCTAATTTTTCTAATTTCCTTACTTTTGGCCAATATTTAGTTAAAAGTTTTGATTGAATTTATAACTTCAGTTTTAAATAATGCAGTCTAGGACAAAAAATTTCTTACAATAATTATTTCAATCTGTAATTTTCTAATTCAAATTAATTCAATTAAAATATTTATTCAAAATTTTAATTTTATTAAAAAATTTATTCAAAAACATTTTTTTTAAAATTTTTACATCTTCAGTAGATTGCAACATCTATTTTCACAAACAGTAGCAGTTCATAATTTTTACTTTTTACACATTTTAACAATGATTCAAAGTTAGTAACATTTTTGCACACAAAACAAGCATTTTACATTTTAAAAATTAACAGCACAGGTTTTTTACAATAGCTCTCACAGGTATTAACAGCTTCACACTCAACTTTACACTGTATTAGTGGCCTCTATTTTTACAGTTAGCAGTAACAAACTACTCAACTTCACCTAGTTTAGTAAATGCTAGTACAACTCAGAAATTTAAATATGTAGATCTAGGTAAGTTAAATTTAAACTTCTTTTTACTAGCCTTTTTATTATTATATTTTGATAGTTGTATATAGTTTATTTTAGGTTTACATGCATAATTCATATGTTGGGGAAGTTTACAGTAGGTAAGAGTTTCTAAATTACTTTGGTTTTCTACTCTTAATTAACATTTAATTAATTTTAACTCTAGTCATTTACTTGCTATTTTCTCAAAATTCCACTGTTGAAATTTCATTTTTAGTAATCCACAATATTTGTTTTTACTTTTGGTTTTGAATTTTATTTTTACCCTTGCCTATATGGATGATGAAACACGAATTGGGTAATTGAAGAGTTAGGTTTGGGAGCAACTTCCCCTTGATAAGTCTGTCTCCTGCCTGCTCAACAATTATTCACTTATGCAAATTTTTGGAATAATAAACTTTATTTTTTTTTCATGGTTTTAGATACGTGCACTTAATTTACATATGCTCTTAGAATTTAAATGATATTGTGTATTTAGAATTTAATAGAAATTAGTTCGCAGCAATAATAATTATTCTTTATTTTTTTGCAATTAAAAAATTTCTTAATTAAATTTTAAATTTATATTAGCTTTATATGGATAGAGAATATTTGCTAAATATAAACAGTATAATGAATTTAAAAATAAATATAACTCCTATTATATTGTTCATAAATTAAATCTATGCAGCTAAGCTGCAGGATTGTCTTACTTTCCATTTTTGGATATGTTATTAGTATATACGTATGTGTGTAAATTGTGGTTAGTTTTTTCAATCACTATTTGCAATTTTATGGGTGTGAGATTTAATAGTTAGACTGTATAAAATAAATTTTCTTACATATATAACACTACATATAGTTTAAATACATTTTATCACATATGAATAGACATACTGAAGTAAATTATAAGCATATTTATTTGTAGTTTACATCATATTTTTTTATTATGTGCTTGATTTTATTTATTATTTAGTTTGTTTCTTTTTATTATTTAATTTGTTTCTTTTTATATTGTAACCATGAATATATTTCTCGAGTGCTTCCTGTATTTATTGCTTCTGGTAAAGTACTGCATAAGTTCTATTCCAATTTTGATAGACAAAACTCCAAAACATGAGACTGGATTTTCCATACTCCTCTTTTTCTACCATCAGTCTCTCAAAAGTATTTTCACACCAACAGATTTTAAACACACCTGTTCTGCAAAGATGAAACCATAAACATTTATATATTTAATTTAGTGCAATAATTTTGTATTTGTTTCTAACAAGCCTTAGATGCATTTTTAATATTAAGCTAAAACAGTAGAACCAGTTTGAGAGGTTAAAAAAAGAACTATTCTGAAATTATTTTTACAAAAAAATTTAACAGGTTCCTTCATTATTACACTAGCCTCAAAAGAAACATTATTTTGAAACCAGGGTTCATACACATTTCTGCACATGAAAATTAAGGACCTATCAGCAGAGGGAATTTAATAAGTGAAAGCAATTATCGATACCCAAACTTCCCTTTTGCAATGAAATTTAAAGAACAAAAAAACTCTAAGTAGGATACATTATTAAACATATTCTAATATTTAATATAATTATGCAATTTATGATATTGATTCTAAAATGATATTACGGTAAATTACACATAAAAAGCTACAAAATAGCTTTGTTGCAATAACTCACAACAAAATATTTGTGTCTTTTTATTTGGCAAATTTTCCTGATTTTTTAGCTAATTTGAATCATTCTTTAGCATCTTTTCTAAGTTTATTTGTTTTAATAAACGAATCAGTGCTTCCACTAATGTCTGCTTCATCTCCTAATTTGTTAATGCTTTAACACTACACCTTTGAAGAATAATTTTCTTTGTGTAATCAAATTCCTTCTCAATAAGTTTTTTCTTCATTTTAGGATTTCAGACTTAATTGAAAATTTCTGTTATTCTGCAGAAGTGCATGTATCGGAATGTATAGGAGAAACTGATAATTTTATTTCTTTACTAATATAAGTATTGAATATAAATATAAAATCACAGCCATAATGGCAGAAGTTAAGAAGATAGTGAAGCACTGAGCAACAAAATGAAAAAAATAAGGATTACTAAAATTTTAGGGATTAGAGATAAGCATAATTTTTAGATTTTAGGATAGAGACTGGGTAGGACCCATAAAGACTGCACCAGGTGGCAAAATACATACCCCTGTGTACGGTATAGTGAGACATACAAGATGAATCTTTTAAATTGACAGTTGTCAATTTTTATAGTAAAAGAAAAATTCCTTTCCATGTGACAAAATTAAAACACTTCTGGACTTTTCCACATTGTGTCTAGTGAAAAGATGAAAAAATAAACGGAAGATAAACATGTTAAGAGAAAGACTTTTTAGGATCAAAAGTAGAAAATTCAAAAAACTTTGTTTTTACTATTCTTACAAAAATTCTCCCCAAAATAAGAAATTTATTACAAATTTCCTAAAGAACCCATCATTACATGTTAACCCCTTCGAGCCGGGTAGCGCAAAAGCATGCTTATCGCGGAGGCTGGCAGTGTCTTACGCGAGGGTCTGTCCAGGGCCGGGGGCTTTTTTGCTACTAAGCCTAAATCCATGAAATTTCCAAAGTATCAACGCATTGTTTAATAATGCTCTATAGAGTATTTAAACAGCTTATGCTTTATAGATATTTTTATACTATATACTTTAATTACCTTATTTCTTGTTTAAATGCATATTTTATACATTTTATTTTCATTACTCACCATTTTATGACTTTTAACATTATACATCTGAAAACTAAATATATTACTTAAAATTCTCTTTTCGTATGAAAAATTTGAAAACAGGGATCTACACACAGTACTACATTACATACCTTGCACTCGTAATAACTCATTTGCCATTTTGGAGGATTTTTCCGTGAATGTGAACAAACGAAGCATCATCGTCTCATTTTCTTATCAGTCTCTTCTGAACAAAGTTTTGGAAAATGTCTTTCAGTTAATCTTTCAGAATCAATATCAGAAATATTTTGCATCATTTCTGCTATTTCATGCTCTGTTAAACATTTTCGATGCTTTGACATTGCAACGGTAAAAACAGAAAGAATTCACGTCTAACAAGATCTAATTATTTTCTAAAAACTGAACTGCAAACCGAAATACTCAACGCTTTAGCGCAAATAAAACTTCTCTACTTAAATAAACAACTACCACATGCGAATAAAGTGCGATTTAAAGAGACGTCATAAATTACGCCATTCAGAAACATTTATTTCCCCTTTTGTTTATATAATCAAAAACACATGTATGTGAGTCATGCTTCTCTCATTTCGAGTAGAAGGTCTAATGTACATGTATCTGAAACCATATGGACATACAGTGCCATCTTGTGGCAGAAATTATAGTTTTTACAACTTTCCAGGACATTGGCACAAATTTCGTGACAGTTGGTAGTGAATGGGAAAATGCTCTGGCACACCTGCGTGTCAGCAGGGAGGTGAGTGTGTTCGTTGCTGGCACGTAGACATGACAGTCGGCACGAAGGGGTTAATGCCATAAAGACTGTTACAACTTGAATGCAAAATGAGCAAAAGTTTCGCTTCTGCCAGTGGCAACATTGAGTCGAAAACAAACTCTGAAGTGAGAAGTCGGTTACTCGGCTTCTCTTGATAGAATTTGATTCGAAGGGAGGATAATCTCCATCTTTTGATTTAAAATTAATCTTAAATTATGTAAATATTGTAAAATAACAGATGTGTGTAAATAAATAGTTATTAAGACTAACTAACTTTGCAGTTGCGATTTGAATATGAATTGAACATTGAAAAATCGAAAGCTCTTCCAATAGAAACTTCGACATAATAGAACTAGTGGATTATCCACGAGCAACAAAGACATTTCTCATTTTGTCATACTTTTTCTATAAATATTGCTTCAAATCCTTCTAAACTTTTTGAGGTGCCAGGTATAGAAATTATCGCACTCTGTAAGAGGAAAAAGCCAAAAGATTTTAATAAAAACTCAGAAAAGAAAAGTGCAAATAAAAATTTTAAGAGAAAACTGACACTCATTTGAATATTCTGAAACAACTACATAGGAAGAAAAACTCATGAAAAAATATAAAAGACAGAAGAAATTAATTTTTAAATAAATAAGTACATTTTTCTTTTGTTAAGAAGTCCTTCAGAAACCGTGTTTTTTTATAGCATTTGTTATCTTATTTATTTTTCATAATCAAAATATTTTTGAAACACCAAAATGGAAAGTAGAGTCATTTTAAATCTGACACGGGAAAATTAAAATGTTTTATTACAATATTATTTCTCATTCACAATTTTAATAGATTATCATTATTTTAATGATATTTATCAGTTTTATTAAGCTTGTTAAAAAATTGCAATTTTCTGGTTACAAATTCCATATCAAATTACTCTTGAAATTGCCAAAATTTTGATGAGTAGCTAAATTTAGCATTGCATAATAAAGAAATCATATCTGAAAAAGGAAAAGTTGGTTTAACGTAACAAATAGACAGAAATGTCAAATGAATAAATTAGAGACCATTTGTCGATTTTGCTAAAATTAGGGAAAATTATGTTTTTTTAAGGTTTTTACGAACCTTGAAACGCAATGTTTTAAAATGAATCTTTAAGTAAATATCTTTCAACAATTGGCTAAATACACAGCACTTAAATTAAAGAGTTGAATGGAAGAAAATAACATTGTGAAAAATTTCAGTAACATGAATTTTTTTTAGCAAAATACAGGGTAAGTCAAAATGAATATAGTGGTTACAAACAGCTAAAAGTATTTAATGGAAAATAATTTATCGATAAGAGTAACACAGAATGTAGATGGAACTACAAAATTTCTTGTGCCTCCCATGCCCAAAACAATTGAAGAACTCAAAGTACGCATTTGTAATGTGCTTGCGATGGTGACTGAACAAATGCTTTAGAATGTATGGCGTGCAATGCAGACATCATATACAACCTAGATGTTGTCCCTGTGACCAAGTCACATAGAACATCTATGATGTATGAATACAAAACTTTGAAGTTTCCTCTACATTATGTGTTTAATATCGCTTTCAATAAATAGTTACATCCATTTGTAATCGCTATATTCATTTTGACTTACCCGGTATATCAAATTTAAGTTTGTAGGGCAATTCCAATTAATAATATACGTCTTTCCTTATTAAAAATAATAATAATAAAAAAAAAACTTTAAAAAATATTTTACTGTAATATGCTAAATTTGGCCAGAAAAAATTGTTGAAACTGTACTGTAACTTACACAAGTTTCATCAGAGGAAATGAAAAGCAATTCAGAGGTTCCAATACTAAATTTCATTAAATAAAAAATTTGGACTTCCAAAATTTCCAACAAAAGGTAATTTGGAAACTTTTGCATTCGAAAATTAAGCATGCAAATATCTGCATATGGTCTGCAAAAATTTAATAAATAGCATGCTATTTTGATTATTTTAAGGGGCATCCTTTTACTTATTTAATTTGACCATGGAAAGCCATTTTCCCATAGATATTTTCTTGCTATGTGGTTTATATATAAATTTAAGTTTTGCATATATGGAATAAAGGCAACACATAATTAAAACTGCAACATACTGAAAGCCTACCCTAATTTGTAGAAGAATTTTTAACTCCAAAAGAGTAAATTTTAACAGCAAGGAATTTTGCAACTGTAATGCAGTACAAAGTTCGAAACCCAGATATCCAATTTCCAGACTGCCAGTTAATTTGTTTTTTCTTTGCTAGTCTAGGAATGGAGTATAATAATGCTCAAGAATATGGAGGTGAACTGAAAAAACGATTTTCCTTTGGACTAACCGAGACTTCTACACATCACTGTCAAACTCATGCTGTGGCCAACGACAATACATTGACTGACAACGGCTATGGCCATATCTTTTGAGAGGTTGTGGGGAGTTAGCATTTTTTATCTAACCTAAACAATAAGTAAAGCTCCCCGACATGTTTGTTTGGAGTGGGATTGCTGCTGATACTAGCTTTCATTCATTAGCTAAGCAGCAGAGAAGGAAGAAAAAGTTACCGTAAGTCCAGCTTAATATAATCATGTACATCCATGTCTATTTTGATAACATTAAATAATGAGGGAAAATGTCCTCTAAAATAATAATGAAACTTAATTTAATATAAAAATACCAAGAACACATAAATAGGTATTTTCACAGTAATTTAATCATAAAATGCAAAAGTTTATTTATGAACTGTTCATAATGTTTCTCAAAATTATTTGACCAATGCTGTACTACCAATTTTAATATTAAAAAAAAAATACCTCTTTTGAAGAGAATATGCCAATATAAAAATTTTAAATTAAACGTAAAAAGCAGCTTTAATTTGTGACAAGTGTTTAAAGAATTTTTTTTCCAAGAGCCAGGGGGGGGGAACTGTGCCTCCTTTCCCTCCTGAAGAAGCAAATATGTCCCATGAAATATCTTGGCAACTTCTGCAGAAAAAGACTCAACAAGCATTAAAGATTCCAGAGATAAGACTAATGATTTTCGCATGAGCAAGCTGCAGAAAATCACAAATGTAAATTATTTTTTTATGCTTTTTTGGGGGAGGGGAGCTAAAAAGACATGATTTTAGGCATTTTTAAAGGAATACAGATTTTCCCAATCATCAGTTCAAATAATGAGCATGGTAGAAAAAAACCTCAATGCATGACTGGTTTGAAAATTCTTTCATACTCGGTAAGATTTGAAATTGTTTGGTTTATCAGATGATGCAAAAATTGTCCTTATAACAGAGAACTCTTAGACTCAAACATCACTTATTTTTTCCTCTCAACTGTACATTCATCATTTTTCATCAGAGTTCTGAATGCATAGAAATGCAGATACAATAATTTGTCTTTTTAAAATCTATCCTAAACTTTTTTAACACTGGAAAAACACTGAGAGTTTTTGAAATATTTTAACATAAAATCTGCTGTGTGAAGCACCGAAAGGTCATGAGAGGACATGTACAGATATTTAAAAAAATGGGTACTTGCGTATTATCGCAACCAGGTTGGCGCGATTTGTAAGTTTGAGTAAAAAAGTATGAATAGAAAGAAAATGTAGATTTATTAATTACAGATAATTTTTAATACAGTTATTTATATTATTTTGTTTTAAAATATAAAATAGCCATTAAACCCTTCCGGTTTCGAATTTGAATAACTTGCAGAATTATTTTTTCGGCGGAAATCTTTTGGCTATTGCTTTTAGCACTGATTGAAAACCGTCTCCGCCATTAACAGCTTGAGCTTAGCGCCATACGGTATGAGTCAAGATGATGACGGGCTGTTCCTCTCTGTTTTTTGTTGCGCCAAATTTAATTGAGGTTAACTCTTTACACCAACAATAAATGAAGCGCACCGCTGTCACAAATGAAATTCGGCTACCTTCAAACCAATTTCCGGTTCTCACACCCAAATGTTGATTGCACTCTTCAATGTTACATTTCCAGAAGATTTGCTTTCCAAAATATTCCAAAATACAGTTTCATTTTATGAGAATTTTTACAAGTACGTTCGTTCGGTATAATTCCATATCCCTGCAACAATTCAACTGCATCTTTTTCACTCGCAGGTAGATCCCAAATAGTTAAAGTATTTCAGGGCATTCAATCTAACCAGTAAGAAAAATAATTTCTTTACGAAAAATTACGTATAACACGTAGGGTCGCCAAATTTGGCGATTCATGTGAATTTTGGCCTGGTTGCGTTAATACGTAAGTACCAAAAAATGCTTTGGATTTATGGTGAGCTGTGACATTTCTTGAAGATCATACCTACGAATTTGAAGGTTTTTTGGATATCACCAGCAAAAGGCAAAATTTTCAAGGTATTTTTCAAGGTAAGTACCAAAAAATGCTTTGGATTTATGGTGAGCTGTGACATTTCTTGAAGATCATACCTACGAATTTGAAGGTTTTTTGGATATCACCAGCAAAAGGCAAAATTTTCAAGGTATTTTAAGAATCTTCCTGTCGACCGTGAAATTTCGCAGACATCCTATCAAAATCGTGCTGATGGTTCCAGTGCAAGTTTGATAGAATAGATGTATGTCTTTTCAGATAATAAGATATCACTTTAGATTTAATTAGATAATTTCAGATACCAACTGTGAATATGAAAATATATCAATGCAAATATATAGAAAAGCTTTGAAAACTACAATCTCAAGTTCTGAAATTATTCTATAAAGAAATTCATTGAAACTAGTGCCAAGCATTTTAGCAATCAAATATCCCTAAGGAATATAAAATAATAAAGAACTGTTATCTTCTTTATGAATTGAACACTGGATAAATTCACTTAAATACGAATTTTTAGTGGTGTTGGGCTATTCCATGATGCTTTTTATTGTCTTGAGTATGTATATCAGTATAGCCTATCCACTTGAAACTTCCTGCTGTTTTGTAGAAGGGCAGCCCCAAATTTTACTCCTTTTTACTTCTTTGTACAAAGTAAAAGAAGTTTTGTAATCACAAAAAAATTTGGGTATCGTATTTCAATGAAAATATCCATTTTGACCACTCTCGAATCTGTTTAAATGATGTTTTTGTGTGACAACTGTACGTATGGGCATTATAAAGGATTCTTCTTTCCAAAACGAATTATATAATGCATTCAGAAGAGATTTTTTTCATGATGTCTGTACGTACACGTGTATGTATGTATCTTGTATAACTAAAAAATTTGTAGTTTCAGAATGCTGAAATTTTGTATATGGGATTGCTATATCTCGTACTTGTGCATTTCCTATTTTGATTGCAATAGGCTGCATTAAAAGTATATAAACCCACTCTATTCCAGCTCGGTGAGCTCAGTTTTTCTTATATGTTGCTAAATTGTACATTTTTTGCTTTAGAAGTGATTGGATTATATTTTCTTTATGTTCCGGTTAAGTTTTTTATGCCTTTAGTTAATCTGCATGCAATAGTTAATTATCAACAATTTAATAGCTGTTAAAGAGCTTAAAGTTGTTCAAGCCTAACAAAGCCGTCATTTATTTACATTTGAAACTCTTAGTAGAATAGTGAATTAAGTCAGTTTCTGCACCAACTTCAGCATCTTTTTGACAAAAAGGACCAAAAGTAAACTTTCAGTCCTATGCACCGAAAAATCTGTTTTTCTGCTTGCTGGCTGAATTGCTTGTTTTTGTGCAGAAACTCTAATTTCAATTGCAAAAGTTTTTTTAACTGTATTTGGTGTTCTATCTTTCTCTGTATTGTACAATCTTTAATGAAGATATTTTGAGTTTTTATGTATATGTTCCATGCTAAGAAGTAAGAATTATAGGACAAGTAGGCTATACAAGGAAGTCATATGGTGTTCACATCAGATTTTTTTTCAAAATGCAAGACACACACATACACAAAATATAACTTCTTCACAAAACATAGCTTATCTTAAGAAAGATGGAGAGTTACATAAAATCAAAGTGAAGTTCTTAACACTGCCTGTTATAAGAGGAAACCAATGCTTTCTGCCATTTTTAAGCTAAACCTACTGACTTATCATGACAAATCATGACAACTCACACCTTTTGCTAAATTTAACAGAACTGGGATTTAACTCTTATATAATGTTAATTTAACATTAATACAAATTTTTTATTAAGAACATGGCATGAATTTTTACAAAAACTAAATCTGCACCCTTTGTATTTTGAAAATGAGGTTATGATATCAAAGTATTGCTTGCTACACTCACTTTTATTTTTAAGCTTTGCCTACTAACAGACTTGCACCACATTGTGGGTACCACATTTTGAATATTTAACGAAATTTGATGGTGCATATTTATGTGACTTTTAAAAGATGTAAAAAATTAGTTTAATTCCTTTTGTTCATAAGTTTGCAAAGAACAGGAAGCATTTGCTCTTTTCTTGTATAGGTTCCACTTTTTTTGAGCGTGTTGTGACGTTACTCTTATCCATTATTAGTAATATATTACATTAGTTGGTGATTAGGAAATGTACAAGTATCTTTTACAATTAGTGGAATTTGAGAGGACACACTTGATAATAAACAGCAGACCTTTTCCCTTACAATGACAATACTCCAATTGTCAATCAACTAACAAACAGCGTAATCTCTAGTGTGGTTTTAAAACTAGAAAATATTGCTACTGATAGTGAAGGGAATTAAAGAACTTGTTGAAAATGAAAAGATTTTAATTAAAAGTTTACTGACAACTCTTGACATGGCAATTAAGAACTTGAAAGGAACTTTGCAACTGAACAAGAAATTATGTTTATTGCTAAAGTATTAGCATAAAAATCAAAAATCAATACAGCTAAAAAAATGCTTAGTGAAAAGAAGCGTTTAATAAAACAAACAAATAAATATTGAGCTTTTTTTTTTTTTTTTTGTAAATTTTGATTCTATGATAAAAAAATAGTTCGTTATGATAAACATGTACCATATTTACTTATATATTTTTCCTTTTGTATCCCCTCCCATTCTGATAGTTACCAGCAGTTTATTTATTTATAAATGCTTTTCTTTATTATGTACAATAAGGAAATAACAAATATAAGGTGTCTGCAAATAAATTACTAGTATCTATTAAGGCAAGGGAGGCTACTAGAGGGAAAATGTATCAGTATATATGTAAGATAAAAATATATGAATCAAAATTATAGATTAAACTATAAACATTAATTATTCCTCTCTATTCTAAAATCGTAATAACTTCTTTGCATTGCGTCATTACTAGATCACACTATGATCGGCGCAGCTCTGATGACGTAATCATTGGGAACAGAAACTGTCCTTGTAAACCAAAACTTTTCTCTTCGCGTGCTTCTATCGTTCATAACGACGCACTTCAGCTTTTGCCCTCTACTCTGCTAAGATGTAATTTCGCTGGCTTGCTTTCTATCTCAACAATATCAAAAATGTAAATCTTCTGTGGAAAGGCACGACTAGAGTGCCAAGTGATTGTGGCCACAAATATCGATTGGAAATAAAAATGGAATTAAAACTGCCTCGACTGCCAAGTTCTTTAGATATTACCAAGTTAGCATTACTAGCATACTACGCAATCAAATTCTTCTTCAGTATGGATCTAGGCACGCATCGACACTGCTCCGGCTTTTCCTTGTTTTGCTCTTATTATTACATATATGTATTTCAAATTTTAGCACCAGAGTTGCTCTTAGTCTCTATCCTCACCTTTTTGTCCATATCACTTTTCAAATAAAATGATGTTGCCACCAAATGTTACTGCCATTCATTATTTCTAAAGAAATAGTATTGCAAATAAAAAAATCTGATGTGTACACCACACGACTTCCATATAGGGAATATTAAATTATGCGTGTTTTTTCTTGCATTTCATTTAAACTTATTGGACTGAATTAAATTTACTTCATCGATAACGCATAAACCACAGTAGAATAAATGCACTCTTTAAAGATTCACCACATTTGTTTACCACAGCGACACTCTGGCCCTAGGTTCACTTAACAGTGTTATATTTCATTCATTTTTAACTCAGAATGCACAAAATGTATACCATCTTAAGAATTATCGAATCGTTGCCACATATTCTATTCAAATCATAAATCTAAAACGATGTATAAAATAAATTAAGCAAACAACAACAACCAAAAAAAGTAAACAGTTTTTCACAGACGATTCAGTATTTCTCATTCCCTTAATTCAGTTTTCACTCTGCAACAATGCAAAAATACAAAAAAACTCAAAATATCTGTACAGAAATTATGAGGTAAATTGAAAACACTTATTTCCTAGAATAAATTCCAGAATGGATTAAGCATGATTTAATTCGAAATAATAAAAGAAGGCGTTATCTTTGTTATTGCGAAGCTTACTTTCTTTAGATTGGCAACAAATCTACTATTCTGCTGTTTCAAATGTAAACAAACATGGCCGCCATGGCAAAAATAATTAGACTTAGCGGCACTTAAACAACTTGTTTATTTTTTTTTATAAATTGTTGACAAATAAATTTGAATTGTTGATAAAAATATTGCATGCAGATTTACTAAAGGCACAAAAATTTTAACCAGAAGATAAGAACAACATAATTCAATCATTTTTAAAGCAAAAAATGCATATTTTGCAAACATTATAAGAATAAAGAAACTGAGCCGAGTAACAAAATGGATATATATATACATATATTTATATACTTTTGGTGTGGCCGATGTTTAATGATAGTTTTAAAAGATTTAAAAAAAAAAAAAAAAAAAAAAAGGTGTCTTAGCAGGAACGAATCCAAGAGTAGAATGGTAAACTGCAAGCTCAGTGAAAGCATAAAAAACTTTAACAAACCTTCGGTGCAATGTTAAAATCTGAATCCATACAGACTCTTTTAAAAGCATTTTTAATTAATATGAATTATATAATGTATGTCATTTCTGTAAATTTAAAACAGAGATCTAAAATTCGGAAGTCCTGCCATTCCAGATCTCGGACCTTTTTACTACATTTGCTTTTGTGTTAAGGAGGAATTTGGGTAAAAACTTCTGCAGCTGCTGAAATTAAATTTTTCTGTTTGCTCCATTTGTATATTAATCTTCTATTCTTTAAACCAGCCTAAAATAAGAAGTTTTCTTTTTTATCTTGCTGATTTTTCTACAAGATCTAAATAAATTACATATCATACAAAATGCAATCCGTTTTAAGAATAACTCCAAAATTAAAAACAAATAAGAAAAAATGTAAAGAAAATAAATAATGCAAAAATTTCATTTGCTGCTAAGTAGAAGAAAAAAGCTTAGTTTTACAAAATTAGGATCTTACATTTGAACTTAAGGCTTTAAAAATGTCCCCCCCTTAAAAAATCATTTGTTAGTCATTCTCCCTCTCTTTTTTTTTAGAAAAAGCTATTTGCATCACATATGGTAGTTATATTTAAAATGAAATATAACGACATATCTATACTTCAGAATCACACCATTACTATAATTAATACACAGCACAACAATAATATGATTTGTAAATTATTGCTCAATTTTTTTTTTTTTTTTTTTTTTTTTTTTGAGTCCCTGAAAGTAAAGTTTAATTTGTGATGTGGCTTCCAAACATTGATGCTTAAAAGATTAGCCACAGAAAATTATGAAGAAGTATAGCAAAGATGTTTTTGTGTAGAAAATGAAAATAAAAAGAATACAATCTGCAAGATATGAAAATTAAAATCAAATAAGTTTGCATGTGTGTGTATAACACATTAAGACAAAAATCTTAGGCTGTCTGCTCCTGATACTTTCAAGGATGACTTTCTAAAGGAAATTAGCTTGTTTTCTCGTTAGCCTAATCAATTAACAGATGGGTCACATTAGTGAAATACGCGTTATCTGGCCTTCTCACATATGGTTGTTCAGTATAAATACTGGGTCAAACAGAAAGTTCTGCAATTTTTTGATAAATGCAAATGATGCAGCCCAGAAATACAAAAATACTTCATTGAATCACATAAGCATTATTAGCAATCATAATGAATGTTTGATACACACACAAATTTAAAAAAAAAAAAAAAATCTGAAAGCATTTTGCAACTTAAAAATACTAGTCCTCTGAGTGGTGCAGATTTTTGTATGTCATAAAACTTGTATTTCAAAAACATGATGACAATAAAATTAACAAGTAATGTATATATAATGTATCGATACAATTAATTATATTCTATAATATATTTGATATAAAAGAAAATTTAATAAAACTGTCTACTCATTAAATATTGTTTGAATCTTCATGTAAAGTTCTACAAATATATATATATTCCTTCCAAACAGTGGGCTATTTGTCTTTTTTCAATATTGGCCATTCCTAAAAGCAGAAGTGGTGGCCATTTTATTGTGAAGGCACCTAATAGGCAGCTATCATTACTTCCTATGAAGGGATGGACAGTTATAACCATGCCTTCTCTGGGATTCGAACCCGGGCCCTACGGTATTGTAGTCAGCTCCCTTAACCATTATACCACCAGGGCAGCAGTTCTACAGATATCTATAGTAGATTAAGATGTATATTAAGATTTTTAAGATAAAATAAAGTTTGATCTACTGGGAAAACTAGCAGATAAGAAATACATCACACATAGCTAAGATTATAGAACTATGAACTCACCTTACACCAAATACAAGGGACAATTTTACGATGAGATAGAACAAATAAAGTCATGCAGGCTTTAGTGCAGAAATGTTTATGCAGTCCATCAAGTTTCAATGAAAATTCATCAGCAATGGGTTTGAAAAATTTATAACATGTATCACACATATTTTCCTTTATCTTGAATGAACAACGAAATCCAGCAACACAGTTATCACAGCATAATGAGTAAGATTTATCTTCATGTTTGACCTATAATAAATATGTTAAAACATGATATGATCTTACACATAAACATTAACTTTTATTAGGGAGAAAAATATACAAACATATTCCTGCCAATTAATAATTATAGGGAAAATATAGTTTTATTACAAAAAGTATATTTGAAAAATAATGAAACTGCTAATGCAAATTAAAAATTACAAATGTATGTTTGTAAGACTGTTTTCAGAAATGCTCTGAAAGACACATTTTGCTGTGCAGCTGATATAGAACACCAAACTGAAAGATTGCTACTCACACATGAGAATCAAATCGATGAGATGTCTGAAGCTTACATTCAAGATGTACTTGCTCTGTGCCAAAAAGCTAATGCTTGACTTTCATGTTTGATGACGAGAAAGGAGCCCATCTCATAAAAGGCATTGCCAAGGATTAGCAATGGATCCTGTTGTTTCAGGAGCATGAAACTGTCTTCAAGAAACATCGCCACCATATAGAGACCCTTTGACGAAGACGTATCACTCGACCACTACTCTAGAGGCTACCTAAGAAGGTCTCTGTAGTATTGACTGATGCGGACATCAATGACTTCTTTGCTGCTAGTATCAGGGAGGACTTCAGAAGGTCCTGCTACAAGTTCAGTGTTATAAAGACAATGAACCTCAGTCACCGAATGATATTGCATCTGTTGTCCGGGAGGAAGTTCTGATGGCCCTAGCCCCACTTACAGGTACAGAAAGAAGCAAAACCACTCTTCAACATTCTGTTCCAGTTAGGCCACAGCCAAGATGTGAAACCAGCAAGACAGCTGTTCCACAACGTAGAACAGAATTCTGAAAGACTGATAATGCTCCACGCCCAGGATGTCTGCCGAGGTGCCAAATGCTTGAAAATGCAATAGCTGATAGGACATCCAATCCTCGAGAGGATATGAATACTCCCTCTATACAGCTTCAAAGACGACTATGCACAGTCTTCTTCATCCAGATTAAGAAGCAGTTCACCTTATTCACTGTACTTTCTGAAACTGCTGACAGTTACAATCACCTGTATACCATTCTAGCCACTCCCCATGCCAACCCAATGAAGAAAACTAACTCAAGACTTGTACAGCAGGTGAGGCTGCAGTTAAAGAAAATCCTCAGACATACACCACAGCCAAGTTAAAAAAGAATAATTACCGTGAACAGACAGCAGGTAAAAGCCTTTGTTGATTTGGGCACCGATTATTCCATCATATCTAACGAATTATGCCAACAATTGAATGTTTCTATGTTTACTGAGAATGGACCTATACTGAAAACAGCCTGCAGTAAATCTGTAGGTGCCTCAGGAAGATGTGTACTAAAAGTTGAATGTGATTAAAAGGCTGTTTGAATTTCTTGTGTTTCTGCAATAAAGCCACCCATCAAATGAAACTTGGATGCAACTTTTTCCGTGTGAATGATGCCATTATCGATTGGCGAAATCAAGAACTTGCAGAAACCCTTTCAGACAATGAAGGTTTCAATAAATCAGAATGCTCTTTGTTTGCCACAACCAACAGATCACTCAACTAAACCAAATTTGACGAAAGAAACAGTATGTGCTGCAGATAGATGATGCAGCTATGATTGTTTGCAGTAGAATTCTGATGTGCAAAAGAGAGCAAGTGATGCCAGCTTCAATTGTCACCACTGAGAATGGTTGTGGTAAAGTATGGGTAGCAAATTGCTCTCGACGAACAAACTGATACTGAAAAGGATGAACTTATGCTGTTTACTGCAAAGAAAAAAGTGCTATTTGCTGCCTAAGGAATCTGGCTTGAGAAGGGTCCAAGGGACACAAGTCCAGAAAAAGGTTAACTCGAGAAATATTAAAAGAAATGTTGGATGCTGATCTGACCAATACTGAGTAAGATGAGTTATTGGGTTTACTAAAACAATTTAGTGACATTTTCAACTTTAATAGTATGATTCGAGGAAATCCCGATGCAATGCAGTGAAGCACTAGATCAACACAGATGACAGAATGTCAATCAAGAGCAATGGCCATACTGTGTACCAGCCACTGAGAAATGCGTGATTGAAGTTGAAGTGCAACAAATGTTAACCAAAGATGTCATACAGTTGTCAGCTTGTCCATGGTCATCTCCAATCATGCTTGTGAAGAACAGAAGTGGTGAATGGTACTTTTGCGTCAGTTACATAAGATTGAACAAGGTAACCAAAGAAAACTCATATCCATCACCTCACCAGTCAGACAGTCCAATACACTGATGTTGCATTGGACTGCCTCACTGGTGCTGTTTGCTCTATGACAGATTTAAAGTCTGGCTACTAGAATATAGATGTTGATGATAAAGGCAGATAAATGACAGACTTCATGATGCCAGATGGTCACTCAGAATTCATTATGAAGTCATGCCATTCAGATTATACAATGCACCAACGACATTTGAACGGATGTTGGACACAGTACAGTCAGAAGTCTTTAATACGGACCTCAAAGTTACAAACTTTCTGCGCATGCGCCAACGCATAATGCATTAACGCATGTGCATAATACGTTGACGCATGTACGTTTGATATATAACGGACAGTACAAGCTAAGCTAAAATTATCTTAATTATTTATTTCAGTTAATGTTGCAGATTGCATTGTTCCTTAATCTTCTAATTGAATCCGGCTTATTATTTTTTGCATACTGGTAGAGCAATTTTATAAAAGTAAGCTTAAATTTCGATTATGTCAAAAAGAATTTCCGATTCTGGAGCTACCAAAGGATTTACAAAGCGAAAGAATGTTTCGATGTTCATCAAACAAAAAGTGGAATTGCTGCAAAAAATGGATAAAGGCATATCCTTTGTTTCTCTAACCATTCCGAAATCTGTTTATCAATTTCACGCTGCTCTGCCGCAAGGGGGGGGGACGTGGCATGCAATGAACTGGAAGTTGATCTGTCAGCACTATCCTTATCTTCAGGGTAGATGTTTTTATTTTATTCGGCTTATAATTCCTTATAAAATGTAGTATTTCATTTCGATGTACTCTGTCTTTGATATAATTTAAATCAAATTCCTCGTCGTTATAAGTATCACGAATACACATCAAATAGTTTTCTGGTTGCAATTTTCTAATTTCGACTATGCGTAATGTATGCTTTACACATGCACGCGTTGAAAGAAATGTTTAATAAAGTAAACAAATAATTATTAAGCTTTTTTTTCTTGTAAATTTTGATACCTTTTAGATCATAATTGCTCTTTATTTCATAAGTTACAGTTTCATATTTTTAATTTTACAATTTCTGCATGCCATCTTACCAGATTTAAATTGATGATCTATAATCCGGAAAAACCGATAATACGGAATCGCCGAAGTCCTGACGAGTCTGGATTAAAGACTTTTGACTGTATTAACCCTCTGACGCGCGGTGGTCACGCTTTGACACCACTAATTTTCAAATTTTTTTCTCCTCTTCTTTCCAAAATTTTTGAGTGAAAATCATTTTATTTCTAAATAACAAAAAATGACAGCAGAATCATACATGTTTTAGGTCTCAGTATTTCAAATCAGATGTATTTTAAAAATCCGTTTTCAGTGAGACAAAATAACTTCCTTTTATTAATATAAACAACTTTAAATTTCAAAAGTTATTCATCACACACCCTGATTTCTATCATAAATAATTAAAAATAGCAATAATTAAACTGCATATATAAAAAAACCCCTCTATATGTATGACATTTGCTTTGCGGTTTCAGGGCGCGCCCACTGCGCCATTAGAGCATTGTGTCACAATGATTAAGAGGCTTGGTGTTCGCGCCTTGAAACCACTGCTCTTCGCAATGGCGTTTGCTTCCTTCTTAAATAAGAAAGTTTATTTTTACCCGGATATAGATAAGGGGTTTTGAAACCACAGAGTTATTTTATTACTAAACAATACATGCACCTGCCCAGTAAAAAGGTCTTTCTTTTCCAGTTCTCTGACCTCAACACACTTGCTCTCCAAGCTAGTACTGCGATTTTATAAATTATTTCCTGTAGTTTAAATTTAATGTAAATATACTTTGCTATAATTAAAAATAGAAATCGCGTAAAGTTTCATTTAAATTTAAAATATTTTCTGAGTATTTTGGAATGAAATACGAATAAAATAAGTATGAATGGGAAACGAATGATCTGTACCAAAGCCAAAATAACCAAGCCCTCCCATTAACATAAAAAGCCACAAATTGCATGTGCCAGATGAAAAGAAACTAAATACCACTGGACATATACCAGCAAAATTTTGATCCAGGCAGTGTACAATTTGTAGCACAAGGAAGAAAGTTCATAGAAGAAGATACATGTGCGAAACATGCAATGTGGGTCTATGCATATACCAAAAAGACAAAACATACTTTGATCAGTGTCACAAAAAAAAATTGTTCTTTGAAATAATAATAATAATAATAATAATAATAATAATAACAATAAAAATAATTAAAATAAAATAAAAAAAACCACGAGTCTTTCTTTCTTAATCCTCATTCTGCTGTTTTTTTATCTGTTTAGCCAAACGTTCTTATTATGCAGGTACTTATATTTTCACTGCTGT
Organism: Stegodyphus dumicola; assembly: GCF_044657685.1. Lineage (NCBI taxonomy): Eukaryota > Metazoa > Arthropoda > Arachnida > Araneae > Eresidae > Stegodyphus > Stegodyphus dumicola. The sequence goes on along the minus strand of NC_140771.1, from coordinate 152,983,635 downwards.
CGCAGTGAAAAGCACCATTCACAATTGTTTTTCATTGTCTTCTGACGATTTACTTTGTAAAATAATGTAAAAAAAAATTATATATAATGCAATTCTTGTATAATTTGTTTTTTAAATTCGTAAATTTCGTCATTTATTGGAAACGCGCACGGAAAAAGGTAAGTTTTTTTTTTCCTACTACCTCAGTAAAGTTTCAAAGTCCTAGACGCACAGTGGTTTTACAGTGCGACCACCACCCACAAAACAATGGGCAAGAGTAGATTTTTTAAAATTCATATATTATTTGTCTCTAGGATCATAATATTCAATTTCTAGAGTTTTTAGTTTAAAAAATTATTAAAATAATACTGCGCGCATCAAAGGGTTCAGAGGACTCAAGTGAAATATTTGTCTTTGCTATCTAGACGACATAACTGCATGTTCCTAATTTCCAAGAACACTAAAAAGACCTGAGGGAAGTTCTGAAATGTATCCAAAGAGTGCAACTGAAGCTGAATTCTAAATGTTTATTCAGCAAAAAGAAGTTGATGATACTGGGAAGTTTAGTTGATCCACATGGGATGTATCCAATCCACAGAAGACAGAGGCTGTAACAAAGCTCCCTCTTCAGGAAATATCTCCAATACACAACGTTTTGAGCATGTGCTCCTACTACCCACGTTTTATCAGAAGTTGTGTGGTTATTCCAAAAAACCTGTATGACTTGCTAAGGAAGGATGTAAGATTTTCTTGGAACATATCACAGGAGGAATCTTTCAGAACACTAAAAAAGTTTCTGACCAGTGGCCATGTTTTGAGATATTTTATTCCAAATGCAGAAATGAGGATACATTTGGATACTAGTGGCTACGGCATTGGTGCAATACCGTTTCAGATCCATGGATGCGAAGAAAGACCAATAGCCTATGCATCCAGGTTCCTTACTACAGCTGAAAAGAACTAGTCTACAATCTAAATGAATGCAGTATTATCATCTGGGCAATCAGTAAATTCAGGCCATATCTCTATTGTAAATCCTACATGGGTGTCACGGATTACTACTATTTTTGCTGACTGGCCAATTTTAAGGATCTATCTGGAAGACTGCAGGAGTACGACATCAATACTGTTCACAAGAGCAGTCGTGAACATTCTGATCAGATCCACTATCGAGGAAGCCTCTTGTCGAACCAATAATTGAGAGCAATGACAACACCCCTTTCCTCATGGCCATCAAAGATTACAGAAAAGGATAAAGAATTGAAATCCATATCAGAACTCGTGAAAGGTGACACATACTGAAATTATCAAATAAGAAATGGTATACTGCATAAAAAAACTACGATCCAATGGGAACGAAGACAACAGTGATGTTCTAAGATGTCTTTATGATGTTCCAACTGCTGGTCATCTCAGATTTATCTAAAAATATGACTGAATAAGAAGGAAGTACTTTTGGCCAGGGCTGAATAGGAGCACATGAAATTTTAAATTACACTGTTGAGAATGCCAAAGATGGAAATCACCACCACCATTTCCAAAAAGACAGCTTCATCCGATAAAATCCTCTGACAAATCTCTGTTTGCTGAAATTCGAATAGAATCCACTTGAATGCTTCCTTGTTATTTGAAATGGAAACCGGTAGATTATTGTTTGCACAGATTACCTTATTAGATTTACAGTCACAAAGGAAGTACCAACTTCTGAGGTCACCGAAAGTGACAAATTTATAGTTGAAGAAATTGTACTGAAGCACGGGGCCACAAAGAAATGATAAATGATTGAGGATGTTATTTCTTAGCCAATATTCTTAAAGACATCAATCAATCATGGCAGACATATCATCTTCTGACTACTGCCTATCCATCCACAGATTAATGGTTTAACAGAAAGATTCAACAAGACACAGGTAGACATGTTATTCATGTACGTAGACATTAAGCAGAGAAATTGGGATATCATCTTATCATTTGTGACTTTTGCCTATAATTCAGCAAAACAAGACACAATGGGATTCAGTTCAGCCTATTCATTCATGATAGAGATATCCAGACTCCTCTCAATGTAATTTTTCCATCCAAAGCCAAAGATCCTGATGAAAGTTGTGTGCAACATGTGATCACCAGGGCTGATAAAGCTAGATAGCTTGCAAAACTCCCAGTCCTGAAAGTCCAAACCACAGAAAAGTGCCGATATGACAAGAGGCTTGATCTGTCAGTTGCAACATTGGCAGCTTAGTCAGGGCTTCCATTCCAGTACAAAAGTTTGGATTATATGAAAAACTCCTAAGATGTTACTATCAAATAACATGAAAACTATGTGACATAAGGCACGAAGTAGAAAATATGGAACAAACAAAATAAGCAGTGATGGAGTTTAAAAGACATTGTTCATGTATTGAGATTGAAACCCTGCCTAGATAACAAAGGACAGCTAGGTGATCTATGAATGCCCAATATCTCCAGAAAACCTAAAATAAGAAGTTAAACCAGAAAGCAATAGGATGCTGCTTCTTCCTGAGAAGAGGGTAATGTAATGAAAACTGTTGTTTTTGACCAAGCTTCATGATAGCTTAGTGGGTAAAACGTCGGATTTGGAAATCAAAGTCCAAATTTTTAAATCCATCAAAGGCAGTCTGCCCCAAAATTGATTTAATTTAATTTCCTTTCCGTTAATATATTTTCCACTTATTGCAGAATGTTCTTCAATTTCTTATTTGAAGTATTCCAGACAGTTCATCACTTATTCAAGTTACTTATGCAGTTTGAATAAATAAAGCCTTACATACTTTTCCTCTTCATTTGCTTTAATAGGATCTACATGACTATATATTTATTCACATAACAGAAAATAAAACTGCATGGTGAAGAGTAACTTACCAGTTATTCACCAAAAAGTATGAAATTCTATAAATACAAACATATTAATTTAAAGTTAACAATGTGAACATTTCTCATCAATAATAGTAATAGTAAAATCAGCATTAACTCTTTACATTTTGATCCCTGATTTTTTTCCCCACAAATCGTTAAGTAAATACATTACTTACTTGAACATTCACTTACCTGAATTTTGAAACTCCCTTGTTTTTTACAATGAAAGCACTCTTGGGATTGAGGAGCAGTTTTGGAAATGTTATTCATTATTTCATAACGTTCCATACATCGTTGTGAACAAAAGTCTTTAAACTGCCCTTTATCTCCCACTGGAGCAAGGAAACCATCAATACCAGCTGATAAATCAGTTTGACAGAAGCTGCACACCTTTTCAACATTTTCAAAAGAATAATTTTAGAGAAAAGTTTAAAAAAAATAAAATACAAGCAAACAAGATTCATCTCTATCAAAAGAATTACTTTAAAGAAAATATTATGCAGTACAAAGTCTCAGGTTCAGAATAGTCAAGACTTTGTGGTTCTGGAATTTGCCGGATTTTAGATTGTCAGCTTTAAATCCAGCAAGATGATAATTAGAAATTATAAAATTAAACATATTCTTTAAAAAAAGCATTTTTGTATAAAGAAGTTCTTTTTCTTAATCAGGACCATGTAAAATTAAATGTAACTTGAAGTCAAAATGACGATATTTTCTGAATTTACAACCATACTGCAAATATTTGCCATTCTGTTAACTTATTGATGACTTAGGCATTGTCATCGCAACATAAGCATAACATTGCGGGTTGGATTAACCATTAAGCATTAAAAAACATATTTAGGGCATCAAGGAAAGAAGGCACCACAAAATGATCCTGTTTAGGATCTCTTCAGGTCTTAAACCAGCCTTGTCTAATTTATATTATTTTCATTTAGCATTTCTTCTAATATTGCATTAATCACAAAATTTCATTTTTAAATTGATATATATATATATAAAACAATCAGATTTGTGTCTTTCATCGTCAACACGAAATTTGGCAGCTGGCTATATATTATGGTCAGCTACCAAATTCGAAAATATACGCAGACACTCATGAGATCTTCCAGTGCCCAAAACATCAGATTTTATATAAAAATATTTCTAGAATTTTTATATGATCTTAATACTGCACCAGTTTTTGAAAAGCTGTATTTTATATCTACATCTCAGTATACACACAATTCTGATATCCATTGGTTGGTTGATAGAAGTACAGTTTCTGATATCCATTGGTTAGTTGATAGAAGTACAGTTTCAGAGAAAGAGTAACTCAGAGACATTATCATTTAACTAAAGCTGTAATTTTGATGAGATTAATAATAAGATATTTTAAAAAAGAAAGTTAAGGATGAGCGAATTTGCTTAAATTAAAATAAGTTACTTGGAATGTAATTCTTTCTCTTTTCCTCACTGTTATGCCAAAAAAAGAAACAGTATGGACAATAACCCAACCAAAATACTAAGTATGTTTTGAGGATTCACTTATTGTTTTGGTCAGATAGAAAAATGCTACTCCCACAACTACTCAAGAGATGAAAGCACTAATTCAGAAGTCAAACAACAAATTGTGTCTTAATTAAGATGAAAGCACGTTCTTCATGTCTAAGATAAATGCAGCATCGATCAATTTATTGCAATTGGTCACAGTGTGATTTGTTAGCTAGTAAATGTTCGAAACTGATATCTAGGAATTTCAAGTAGTTAAGAGAAAAATCACTTTAATGGCACACTTCCCTTTTCTTGAGGATTACTTCTCCATTCCTAAGACTTGTAGTCACACAAAAAAAAAAAAAAAAAAAAAAAAAAAAATCTTTTGCTGAAAATCCAGATATTGGACATCTATATTTCAGATTTTGTACTGTATTTACCATATTTGACGGCATATAAGATACACTTTTTTCTTTAAAAATGGGTTCTGAAAAATGGGGTGTGTCTTATACCTCAATACTGCGTATTATACGTCGAAGCTTCATGCATACTTGCCAACCTGTGACACTCAAAAATCAGGAGATTTTTTTAAAGAAATGAGGAGATTTTTCACAATGTTAAAAAAACTTTTTAAATGATAAAAATATAGTTTTTAATAGTGAATTAACATTAAATAGTAACTAATTCTTAAATGCAAGCAAAACAAAAATACCTTACACATAAAAAACATTTTTATTACTTGCATCGTTTAAGGGAGGGGAAAAAAAAACTTTAATCAGTTTTCGTTCAAATGTTATAAACAGTGGCAGATTTTGCTTTCTTTAAGAAAGAAACTTCATAATTTTGTTCACAGCAATTGCCACGTAGGCCTGCTTTCGCTAATAAAAGTTTTTCTAATGTTTCATCACTAATATTAGATCTAAATTTAGTCCTCGTTTTCGCAACAACACTGCGAATCTTCTCACACTCTGTATTACTATGGGGAACTGTCAAGATGGTTAACACAATTCTAGACAGTTCACTATATTTTAAAATTCCATCAGCACCTTTCAGTTTTCCAATTAAACTCCACTGGGTGTCAATCCTAGCTGATTTTATAACTTCATCCAAGTTTTCTAATTGTAAACTGCTGTTATGCAGCTGTTGGAACTGCTTCAATTTTTCTTTCCTTTTAGAACTCCTTTCAAGATAATAATAAATGTCAACAATGTGTTCATCCAACATTTATTGGTAAAGAAGAGCTGCCCCTTTTTCAGCTGCTAAATTTAAAAGGTGACAGGTGCACCTCATAATCTGCAAATCTGAATTTTCCTTTCTTAAGATGCCTGCAATACCAGTCTTCCAAGCCTACCAATACTGGTGCATTATCAGCACCAAGTGCTAAGCAATTATCCAGAGGGCCTGCATTTTCTTTTAAAGTTTTAATAATTAGCTATGTTATATTAAAGCCTGTCAAATGTCCTTCTAAAGTGGGAACAGAAGTAAACTGCACTCAATTTCTGAAGACTCTGGATTAAAAAAGGAAACAACAATTGGATACAGTTTTGAATCGGTATTATTGCTTCCATCCGTAGAGAGGCAGAACAGAGCTGTTTTAATGCAATCAATAACTGAAGATTTATTTTTCAAACTCATTTCTTTAACAATTGCACCTGTTTGATTCTTGCACTTGAGTATTTCTTAGCGATTTCACTATCAGGAAACATTTTTCTAAATAAAGCTTCAGCGTGATCCGATGCATTCAGTGGCAGGTTGTGCTCCATAAAAAGGCAGAGAACAGACATTCTGCATTAATAACTTTTTAGTCTTTTGTTTCCGAAGAAAAATTTAATTTTTCGTTTTTTTAAAAACAACTCATGTTACCCTTGTGTTTTTGTGTACGCACATGTTTGAGAACATCCGCCCTTCCACCAAGCGAAATCGAAAAATCGCAACGACAGGCGGTACACATCGCAAATTTATTACATTTCCTTGAGGAAATAATGGAAGGAAAGTCAACTGTGTACGATTTTTGAAATGTACACGAGTATTTCACCTTTCTCGCAGATGTAACAAAAGATGATAATTTCTAAAACTATTTCCCTAAGGCACGTGTACTCACACAACTCAGGAAAAAATGAACGAAATAACTAAAGAACATCCAAATAACAACTTGCTTTATTCTCATTGGCTAATATATGCCAGCTGAAACACAGTGGAGCTTGATGCCCATTGGAGAACTGGATAACAACTTTTCTGGATACTTATAATGCTCTCACTCACAAAGCAGAAGTTATCTGATTCGCAAGGTTTCGTTTTAGATATAATGTAGAGAAAATTCAATTGCTTTCAAACATCCAAAAGCACTTTTTTTAATTCATATAACAAAGTATTAAGCCAAGTTGCATAAAAATCGTGAGAAATTTTAAGAGTAAGAAAATGTTGGAAGAAATATATTGTAAATCGGGTTGGCGGGAATAGTGGATATGCTAGAAAATAGTGGTTTAACATTTACACCTGAAGATCAATTGAAATGATTTTCATGCATGTTAAGCATCAAAATGAATATGTTTGACAAAAGTACACATTATATCTTACACATTATCTTAACCCACATAAAATGAAAATGTCATTTATTTTTCATTATCAAATTACAAAAAGAAAATATTTTGTCAGCAGTTTTAAGGAATGCTGAATAACTTTCTAATAAGCAATGAAGAACACTCATTGTTAAAGTAACATAGTTAATAAGCTACAATTTCATTACTTCCGGCTATTACTAAGGATTTCATTTTATGGTATAAAGCTGCATAAATCAGATCAGCCAAATTAACATAAGTCTTCTATGTCATTCATGAGCTAATGCAGCTCTATAAAAGTGGCTCAAATTGAAAGAATTTTTTTTAAACTACCATTATAACATGAAACCAAATTTGTATCAACTACATGCATTTTTCAATAATAAAAAAAAATTACAGTACTGTAATGTAAACAATACCAAACTGTGCGCCATTTCTGCCATGTGAAACATATTGGCAAGTATGTGCTACAGAAAAGACAGCTGTATTAGCAATATGTTGTACTGATGATGTACACTGTGAAAAAAATTAATAATAATGATGATGATGTCCAAAGGTGCTTTTTTTTTTTTTAATACATTTTGTGTATTACCTTTATTTATTAAATATCATGTTCTTTACACTTAAACCATAAAATTCAAGAGCAATTAAAAAAAAAAAAGACAGTTCTATATCTTTTGTTCTACTGGGCCAATTGATGAACTTCAACTTGCATGTTTTATGTCTTGAAAGCGTGACTTAGGATATGTATTAGATTTATACATAGCATTGCTTTAATATAGGTATTTTATCATAAAATTGGACTTTTTCTGAAATTAGATGCCAATTTTATTCCATACTTCAATTTTATGACTCAAATTATGCCACGTTTTGTAAAAATCGCACAGGTAGTTTTTAAAAAATTGGCTCTCAAGATTTTACCTCCTCTATGTTAATTGAATTTTGTATATATTCATTAATATCTGTTTTTATTAAATTTATTTGATTCTTCCTTTCACATTTCAAAATTTAGATTAATTTGAAATAAAATTCGCCCATTTTTTATGATTTATTTTTAAAATTTGTATTTTTAAATATTTTTAATAAATTTTTCGAAAAAAATTTGAATTATAACCTATAAAATTTTTACCATCATCTTAAAAGCTGATGTATTTCTAAGCATACTTGCAAAAAATTAGCTTTTTACTCAAAATTTCCTACGATATATGTGAATTTACATATTGGCACTTTTTGAAATTTGGCATATTTGTTATAAGCAATAATAACGCCAAATGTGGTTTACGCATTTTGTTAAAATTATTTGAAAGCAAAAACGAGGACTTTTTTCCTGCTCATCTATAATGAAAAAGAGGAAAGGAAAATAGGTTGCTATAAATTAAGAAGTTTGCCAAGTGAATTATGCTAGGCATAAACTGAAAAAAATGGGCAAGACAAATTTTTAAATTTCTACAAAAATTTCACACCAAATTTTACAAAATTTAATATTTAGGTATAATTTGAGTCACAGAATCAAAATATGGAAAAAAATTGGCACGTTACTTCAGAAAAAGTCCAATTTTGTGTCAAAATACCTGTGTTAGAACACTGCTATATATAAATCTAATATATATCCTAATTTGCACTTCTGAGACATGGAAAACGCAATTTGAATTTCGTCAATCGGCCCAGTAGAAGGGGAGATATCGAGCTGTTTCCTCTTTTTTTTTTTTTTTTTTTTTTTTTTTTGCTGTGTACCTCAAATATGAATAAATGAAACTATAAATATATAGTCAACTTGCATCAGGAGGGGGGAGGCATATCTGATGTTTCAATTGCATTTAAGGAATTAATTAAATGATTTAGCAATACTTCTGCCTATTGATTCTCTTAGTACAAGGTTTCTTAAACTGTGGTTCGCGGGACCTGCAGCAGGGGGGGTCGCCAAAAATTTTACCAGTTTGATATTTCTTTAACTTGTTATAATAATTTTACAATTACCAAATACTTTTACACAACATATCTGAAAATAGATAAAGATAAGACAATACAGTCAAAGAAAAAAACTTAAATGTTTTGACACATTTCTTTTTATAATATAAGCTTTCATTTTCCTTGCTTTGCAAGTAATGCTGTCATTTCGTCTGTTACTTATTTAACATTTTCACATTGTTCTATGTCTTAAAATTAGAAATTAAAGTTAATGACCTAAAACTGTAGTATATTACAGTACAAGTGCTAAAATTGACAGTTTCACTTACGCGTGTGTCGTATTTGAGCAATACTTATGGGGGTCCCACAAAATTTTTGTAAATATTATGTGGTTCTGGGGGGACCCGAAAAAATCTCAGTGATAAAAGGGGGTCGCGACTGAAAAAAGTTTAAGAAACCCTGTGTATGATTTTTTTTTTTTTTTTATGAAAAAATTCTGCTAAGTTGACAGTTAATTTGGAATAATTTTTTTACATCAAACTATAGTTTCTCTACACAGTGTTCTTTTTTGGGCAAGAAACTTGCTAAGTTGGCAATTTATTTTAAATAATTTTAGTAGATTAAAGTGCAGTTTCATCATATGGTGTTTTCTTCACATCTCACTTCTAAAAAGTTAAGAAAAATCATTAATTCTTTTTTTACTCTTCAACTGAATTAAAAGCTTTTCACATCATTAAAAAGAATGATATATTTTTTCTTTTTTCTTCACAATTTTTTTTTTAAACTCATATTAAAAACAATTATAATAAGAGTCGGGGAGGGGGTTAAAGAAAACCTGAAGAAAGTGAAGAAAATAATAATAAATTTTTGTCTGAAAAGAGTTTTTAAAAAGTTTAAAATTTGTGAGTTGTAGGACTTTCCAGAATACAGAATAAAAAGAGCAAGAAAAATTAATGCTAAAATTAAAGCTCAGCATGAAATGGCTTTTAATTTACGGCTTTTAACTTGCATACTTCAATAAAAACTTCACTGAAAAGACAAATTCTAATGAAAATTTTAAGATACGATTTTGAAATGGAGCTTTAAATGGCACAAGTAGACAAATAGTACACAAGCAGCTTTCAGAGCAAAGTAATTGCGAAATTGATTTCTCCCTTTCTTAGACTAATTCTGTAATAATTTCATAGTTAATTCAAGCATTAATAAGATACACATTTCTGCATAGAGAAACCACTATTATTTGAGAAATCAATACCTAGTCTAATTTTCTTGCCTGCCTTGTGAAATCTTCTCTCCAACATATTGTGGAAGAGTCACATTTTTTGGTCAGTAATCCTAATCGAGATGACAAAAGGTTGCCCATACAGTTACCGTGCCCCCTTTGGATATTTTTTATTTTTGTTTACAAATATTGAAATTAAGTAATAATAATTAATAGCAATCAGTAGGCCAGACAAACTTTTCATGGACTGAAATGTGGCCAATAAGCCACATGTTGAATACCTCTAGCATTCAACATTTACATAAAAAATGTAGCATGTATATCTGATATGAATTACTTTCAGTAAAAAGTTATAACTTAAAATTTTCATTTAGCTGCCTGCAGATAAATACAACACGTGTTTTATTTACAGATCCACTAAAAGGTATATTATCAAACGCATAGAGTATTTTTATACAGTAATAACTAAAATATTGCAATGAAGTTATTCTATACATATAAGGAAACTGGAATCTTATATTTAATTTTTTGGGGTTTGATCAACTGCATTGGAAATTTCCTTAAGAATAATTATTTAATGTGAGTAGGAACAGACACCGTAAAACTATACTTTGGTGGATAACAATTCACAAACATAGTCTGTCTGCAAAACATTTCAATAAAAATCACTGCATTCATTTTTTTTTAGATAAATTTTCAAAAAAGATTAATTTTTCAATAAGATAAAAAAACTCTGTATTAAAGAAAAATTTTGAATCCTAAACTTATGCTGTATAACAAAGCAAAAACACATGTATCAATTGTACAATTTTCATCAATATCATACATTTCATAACTTTTCAGTTGATTTCAGGCACACATGCTGTATTAATAATAACTTACCTTTAAGCCTTTCTTAAAATCTTCTAAGCAACTGCCAGAACAAAACTGCCGAATATCAGCCCCAAAGCACACACAGTATTTTCCAAGCGATGACTGCTGAACTGGAGATTGACAACAAGTACAATGACTGCCCAGATATGACTGGTACTTTCCTAAACAGTTTTCATTACAAAAGTCCATTGTTTCCCAAGTTAGAAGATTCTGAAGATCTTCGATATCTTTTTTACACTGAGAGCACTTCCTAGGTGGTTCATTTCCCTATAATTAGTGAATAATTAATAATTATAATTGTTATTATAAAATTGCTAATTAATTTTAAAAAAATGTAAATACATACCACAGAAGGAAAATACAGAAATTTAAACAAACGATGTAGTTACTTTTATTATTTGGAATTTTTCTCATTCTTAATAATTTCATAACTGTCACATTTTTAACAGAACTTTATGCTTTAATATTTAGCTATGAAATATTTTTTATTTGCATACTCACAAAACCCATTTCCATTTCAATCCAATTAAATTAATTTTTATTTCTGTAGATCTTAACTAAGCACACAATATGTTATAAGTTCATACAAATTAGACTTAAAAGATCCATTAATGAAAAAAATTTTTTAAAAAAATTTCAGAAAACAAGACTCGAATAAATTCAAATAGTTATCTATAGCACAAACTTCAGTTTTGTAATACCACGCTCCATAAAACAGAAGTATGTTAAATTCCTTATTAAATATGGTTAATATTTAACATACCTGTAAATAAATTTCAGAATTGAAAAAATCTGAAGTGAACATCACATGAATTTCTTGTATGGCCTATTAAATTATATACATTTTTTGTTGCTTTTCACTTAAACTTATTTCCTCAAATTAAATTAGAGATATATTTATCATTCAGTTAATTCAGTTCTCACTTTGTTGAAAAGCAAAAATACATGAAAACTCAAAATACCTTCATTAAAAATTGAAAAATATGGACAAACATAAAACACCAAAAACAGTTAAAATGATTAAAAAATTTTACAATTACAATTAGAGTTTCTATGCAAAAACAAACAATTCAAGTGGGCAAGAAGGCTGATTTTTTAATGAACAAAGCTGAAAGTTTACTTTTATTCTTTGGCAAAAAGACACTGAAGGTGCAGAAACTGAACTCACTATTCTGTTAAGTTTCAAATGTACACAAATATGGCTGCTATGGTAAACAAAAATTAGGCTTAGCCACACTTAAACAGTTTTTAAATTGTTGATAATTCTACAACTATTGCATGCAGATTAACTAAAGGTATAAAAACCTTAACCGGAACAAAACAATTCAATCATTTCTAAAGCAAAGTTACCAACCAAAGAAGCCAATTTACCAAAGCAAAGCAACTAATTTACCAACATATAACTATAAAAAACTGAGTTCACTGAGCCAAGTAACAGACTACTACTAAACGTGCTTTGTATCTAATCACTTGATTCTTTTCATTTCTTTTTAGCATATAGATCCATTTGTTTCCTATCATAGTTTTATTTTCTGGCTTTTCGACTAATTCCCAACCTTTCTTTTCTTCATTGTGTCAATTTCTTCTTTCATTGCTTTATCCCATTCTTCGGCATTTACTGATTTTCGTGCTTCTTTAAAATTTTGTGGGATAACAATTTCTACAGAATTTGCCTCTTCAGACACGGAGCTAGTCTCCTGTTCTACAAAATTAACTTTCCCCGAGAATTCGTTTTTTTTTCACTAAAATCAAACTTATCTTTTTCAAATTTAATATTTCTTGCCTCACAATACTTTTCAATATCATTATACGATCTAAAACCGGTGTCCGTTCCCTCTACATAATAATATATGTCTGTACGTGTTCCGCCTGGCCTTTTAACTGCTTTTTTTTGCCAGTTTAAGTCTGATACTTCTTTCGGAGTAGATTTGTCATCTGACAACTTTATTTCTTCTCTAGAAGTTTCTTGTTCTTCATCTAATTCTGCTAATAGCTCAGATTGCTCTAGTCTTTTAAACTTAGTTTTTGATTTCTGTTCCAGGATGCCATTTGCTGCATTCAGTTTTTCATCGAACTTCACATTACAGGTTTCTATTAATCTGCGTTCTTCTGGTAGCCATATCCTATAACCCCTAGTTTCCTTCGCATATCCTTCCATGATTCCTTCTTTGCATCTCATTTGTAATTTATTTCTAATCTGTTTTGGTATGCCAACATAGGCTTTACAACCAAATATTTTAAAATAAACAACACTGGGTTTTCTATTTAGGAACATTTCATAAGGGGTTTGGTTGCTTTTATGACATAGTCTGTTCCACGTATGTACGAAACAGCCAAGAGCTTCTGCCCACCATTCTTTTACCATCATTAAGCATAGCTTTAACTGCGTCTAATGCCATTTGGTTAAAACGTTCACACACACCGTTCTCTTCTGGGGTGTACGTGTTTGTGCGTTCAACACTAATTCCATCTTCGGCTAGGTACCCTTCAAATTGCCTGTTACAGAATTCCCCACCGTTATCGGTGCGTATAATTATTAATTTTCTATTTATCAGTCTTTCCATTTGCCCATGATAATTCTTAAAGTTGTAGAACGATTCATTTTTATTTTTCATACAATACACTGTTACTAATCTACTATAGTCATCCACAATAGCAAGGAAATATTTACTCCCACCCTTAGATGGAACTGGTAGTGGGCTACAAACATCTAAATAAATCAACTGCCATGGTTTATCCAATCTCTTCGAAACAGTTTTAAAAGTTATTCTACTAGATTTAGCAATAATACACGGTTCACACCTTTCCATTGGTTTTCCAATTTCTGGTAACCCTTTCACGCTTTGATTCTTACTAGCATTCTTAATACAATCAAAATTTACGTGGCTAAATCTCCGATGCCATAGCATCACATCGTCTACTTTATTTAACTTTCCAATTTCTGTAGCGTAACCACCTTCCTTTTTATTTGTAGCATATCTAAATGGTTTTACGTGATAAAGTCCGTCATATCATTTAGCATAGAGCATAATCTATCCCAATTATGAAAGTATATCTACATCTTCCCTTTTGAAATCACAAAATGAGCACCAGCCATTTATAACCTTGCTCCCAATAGTAAATTTCTTCTTAGATTTGGATTACATAACACATCATCTAAATCCAATTTATTCGATTGCCTACTCTTACTGCAAATTTGGCAGTACCCTTTCCTAGTACTTTACTTTCACAATTTCCTACAGCTAAAGACATACATATATCGTTTTTTTCTTCAAAATTTGTCATTAAATTTCTATTATTACAGAAATGAGTTGTAGCTGCTGTATCTACAACTCAATTAAATTTATCTGCGTTACCTCCTTTATCTGGAGTTGTTACATAATTTTCTACTAACATTAATTCTTTACCTTTAAACTGTCCATTTTTATCGTCTATTTTAAACTTCTGATTTTTACTTACATTTTCTTTACATTGAGCGATTAAGTGTCCAAATTTATGACATCTGAAACAAGGTCCTATTCTCATATTCCCCATTTTTTTCTTAGATTTAGTTTTATTTTCAACTGTATCTTTCCCTGCATTGAACTAAACACACTTACCTTGCTGTCTTCTAAATCGGCATTTACCTGGCGAAGTCGGCTTTTTTCCCTTACCAGTTCTTCAGCAATTCTTTCCAGCGTAAAATCTTCGTCCTTCCACATATAGATCAACTGTACAATGCCGGAGTATTCCTGGGGTAATCTCCTTATTGCCTGAAATCCTTTAAAAAGATCTGTCAAGTTGTGACCAGCTTCAGCCAACTTCTTTGCAGTCATTCTTAACCTCGCGATGAATAATCCTATTTCTTCATTTGGCGTATATCTAATACTAAAAAATTCGTCCAGTAACTGAATTATCCCTGCTCTTGTTTTGGGTTCGAACTGCTTCTGTAGAACTTCCCATCCTTCTTTACCACTTGAACATTTTTGTATCAGCGGCCTGAACTCAGTTTTAATTCCATAATATAATGTAGTGAAGGCTCTATTCTCTCTCTGTGTGAATTCCTGCTTTTCACGCCTTGTTGCACTTTTATACAATTCTTCTTCTTTGTCCTCTATGAAGCTGCAACAATTTCTATCCAGTAACAGCATTTTCATATCGACTTTCCATCGATCCCAGCTGTCATGGTTTAACAGCTCAAAACCTTCAGGTAGTAATGACATCTTCAATTAAGTGTGAGCACAACAACTTGAACAAACTTCTAAGACAGGTTAGCTTCTTTTCGTGGATAACGGCCCTCTTCACCTACATTCCTTCAATGCTGAGTTGAACTGGATGACCGATTAGCTGTTGGCGGTGGGCACATAATCCTGTTGGCAGTAGGCACATAATCCTGTTGGCAGTGGCGATAAAGGCAAAGCATACTTTGCTTCCCTTCAATAAAGCTAAGACTAATCTAAATAAAATTCATGCTTTATTCTGTAAATTAAAAGAAGCTAACATTGTAGCCTTTACATTTAAAAATCATTGAGTGAAAGAAAACTAACATTATGCTAACTCATAAAAAAAGAACAAGACATTCGCTGTTAAATATTTGCATAATCATCTGTAGTAACAGCAACCGCCGTCAATAAAAGGTGGCACTTTTCTTGGTAGCAGAGCAGTTGATTTTCAGTTCGAAGCAGAGCAGACCTGCCCAGAGGAGGGATGATGGTTTTCAGTCCAGTCCAGCCGTTTTGGAGTCCAATTCAACTTAAATAGTGATTTATGCCAGAGGGACCCGATGTATTTTTGTCCTTATAAGATGTGTTCTTTTCCTCAGTCGCCAAATAGCTGACAGTTCAAAGCATTCCTAGAAATTTGAATGTGCGGGTATTTTTCCACTTCAGATGTTAAGTTTGTTCATGATGTTAAGTTATCATAATTTTGGAAATTTTAGTTGAATAAACCTTACCAATGGACACTGTAACCATAGATGTCACACGTGTGGAGTTCGCTCTGCCATTCCGCTTGGCTACAATAGCAATATATCAATCTTCCGTGGGGGTTGTAACCCTTGGGCGACTAGCTACGGGCCTTCGGACAACTGTCTGTGTGGTTTGGAATTGTTTCCATAAACGTGAAACTGCAAAATAATGAACGCTGAAGAAAAGAGCAACATCTGTGATTGACTGTCCTGCTTCAATGCGCCCCACAGTGCGAGAGCGCTCAGAATCATCCATTCGTCTTCTGGAAGTTATAGAAACACGTACGTCTTGAAAACAAATTGTACGAAAGTTTTAAACACCTTCTATCAACACTTACAATCAACTTCTGTAACCCTTCATAAAGCTGGCTTCTTATAAGACTGCCTTTTTTGCATATTTCTTGACATGAAAACGATATTGGCTGTTACCTAACATATTTCCATACTTCCATCTACCTCTGCAGTGAAGTGCATCCTCTTCAACTCTGACTGTCTTCTGAAAATTAGCATTTTCCTCTCTGTGCTTAACTTTTGGAAGTGAGTGTACTTATTTTTAATCTAACATTTTTATATCCAGTGTATAATGCACACCCATAAATTTCAATATTACTTTTTTTGCACTAAAAGTGCATGTTTATGCATCAAAATTTACCATTTCAAAATCACTATTAAAATAACAATCAAAAGAAATTTTGTAGTTTAAAAATAACATATTAATTTATCAGATCAGTTTTAGAAAGTTATATTTGTGTCTTTTTCTGTGCTAACTTTCTTTTCTTTCACTATTTTTCTAAGTTGCTTTGATGAACAAAACAATGTTCCTACTAATCTCAGCAGCATGTCTGCTAAAGTATCTGCTAAGATGTTAATACACTACAAGAAATCCGGACGTCCAATATTAAGACCTTAAAACCAACAGATTTATTTATTTATTTATTTATTTATTTATTTATTTTTTTTGTAAAGAAATTTTTTGCAAAAATGTTTGGTTGATTACGACAAAACACACTAGGGCTATATGCCTAAGGGAGGAATGCCTTCATGGAGGACTTTCTAAGGAAACTGACTCGTATACACGTTACACATGAGACAAACACATGAGAAAAACCACAAAAATAACCATGCATTTCCCCCATTTGCCTGGAATCTTTCGCAAAAAGGAAAGAAAAATTAGATTTCAAGAGGAGAATATGCTTAATACTTCATGCATGCACAATAGACAATTTTTCATAATAAAGCATGCAGAGGATTCCGATTCTTAATTTTACTTTGGCACTAAACTATTGCTTGGCATACATCTCAAATCAAAATACTCTATCAGAGTTTATCACCAATTTTATGCTATCATTTAACCTTTATGCCAATCTAGCAAATAATTTATTATTTTTTGCTTTCATCACCAAACGTTTATCAACTCATGGTAGCTTGAGAAATGATACAGTTATGTTTAAAACAATTTTTGTTTCAAATATTAGTAACTGAATATAAAAAAGTACGGTATATAAATGTGCAAAGGAAAGTTTAAAATATTTTAAATATAATATTTGAATCTCACAATGGGTTCTAGGACTTCGTCTCGATACCGGACAGCCGTCAAAGAACCCCGTTTAAAGATGTGCAGGTTGGTGCAGTATCCTATTGAAATCCCTGCCCACACCATAATGCTTCCGCCTTGGAATGCATGATGTTCAGTGATGTTTTGGGACTGATTGCATGTTCGTTGTTCCTGCCATATCCTTATACGCTTGTCATCTGGCTCCAGAGCAAATTTTGACTCATCAGTAAACATGACATTGCCCCAGTTAGACACATTCCATTTGACATGTTCCCGGCACTACTGTAATCATGCCCCTCTTGACTGGACGGATAGAGGAACACAAACTCGAAGTATCCGGGCGTACAGTCCACTCATATGTAATCTTCGGCGTACAGTAGTTGCAGATATCGCCTTACCAATGGACACTGTAACCATAGATGTCACACGTGTGGAGTTCGCTCTGCCATTCCGCTTGGCTACAATAGCAATATATCAATCTTCCATGGGGGTTGTAACCCTTGGGCGACTAGCTACGGGCCTTCGGACAACTGTCTGTGTGGTTTGGAATTGTTTCCATAAACGTGAAACTGCAAAATAATGAACGCTGAAGAAAAGAGCAACATCTGTGATTGACTGTCCTGCTTCAATGCGCCCCACAGTGCGAGAGCGCTCAGAATCATCCATTCGTCTTCTGGAAGTTATAGAAACACGTACGTCTTGAAAACAAATTGTACGAAAGTTTTAAACACCTTCTATCAACACTTACAATCAACTTCTGTAACCCTTCATAAAGCTGGCTTCTTATAAGACTGCCTTTTTTGCATATTTCTTGACATGAAAACGATATTGGCTGTTACCTAACATATTTGCATACTTCCATCTACCTCTGCAGTGAAGTGCATCCTCTTCAACTCTGACTGTCTTCTGAAAATTAGCATTTTCCTCTCTGTGCTTAACTTTTGGAAGTGAGTGTACTTATTTTTAATCTAACATTTTTATATCCAGTGTATAATGCACACCCATAAATTTCAATATTACTTTTTTTGCACTAAAAGTGCATGTTTATGCATCAAAATTTACCATTTCAAAATCACTATTAAAATAACAATCAAAAGAAATTTTGTAGTTTAAAAATAACATATTAATTTATCAGATCAGTTTTAGAAAGTTATATTTGTGTCTTTTTCTGTGCTAACTTTCTTTTCTTTCACTATTTTTCTAAGTTGCTTTGATGAACAAAACAATGTTCCTACTAATCTCAGCAGCATGTCTGCTAAAGTATCTGCTAAGATGTTAATACACTACAAGAAATCCGGACGTCCAATATTAAGACCTTAAAACCAACAGATTTATTTATTTATTTATTTATTTATTTATTTATTTTTTTTGTAAAGAAATTTTTTGCAAAAATGTTTGGTTGATTACGACAAAACACACTAGGGCTATATGCCTAAGGGAGGAATGCCTTCATGGAGGACTTTCTAAGGAAACTGACTCGTATACACGTTACACATGAGACAAACACATGAGAAAAACCACAAAAATAACCATGCATTTCCCCCATTTGCCTGGAATCTTTCGCAAAAAGGAAAGAAGAATTAGATTTCAAGAGGAGAATATGCTTAATACTTCATGCATGCACAATAGACAATTTTTCATAATAAAGCATGCAGAGGATTCCGATTCTTAATTTTACTTTGGCACTAAACTATTGCTTGGCATACATCTCAAATCAAAATACTCTATCAGAGTTTATCACCAATTTTATGCTATCATTTAACCTTTATGCCAATCTAGCAAATAATTTATTATTTTTTGCTTTCATCACCAAACGTTTATCAACTCATGGTAGCTTGAGAAATGATACAGTTATGTTTAAAACAATTTTTGTTTCAAATATTAGTAACTGAATATAAAAAAGTACGGTATATAAATGTGCAAAGGAAAGTTTAAAATATTTTAAATATAATATTTGAATCTCACAATGGGTTCTAGGACTTCGTCTCGATACCGGACAGCCGTCAAAGAACCCCGTTTAAAGATGTGCAGGTTGGTGCAGTATCCTATTGAAATCCCTGCCCACACCATAATGCTTCCGCCTTGGAATGCATGATGTTCAGTGATGTTTTGGGACTGATTGCATGTTCGTTGTTCCTGCCATATCCTTATACGCTTGTCATCTGGCTCCAGAGCAAATTTTGACTCATCAGTAAACATGACATTGCCCCAGTTAGACACATTCCATTTGACATGTTCCCGGCACTACTGTAATCATGCCCCTCTTGACTGGACGGATAGAGGAACACAAACTCGAAGTATCCGGGCGTACAGTCCACTCATATGTAATCTTCGGCGTACAGTAGTTGCAGATATCGCCTTACCAATGGACACTGTAACCATAGATGTCACACGTGTGGAGTTCGCTCTGCCATTCCGCTTGGCTACAATAGCAATATATCAATCTTCCGTGGGGGTTGTAACCCTTGGGCGACTAGCTACGGGCCTTCGGACAACTGTCTGTGTGGTTTGGAATTGTTTCCATAAACGTGAAACTGCAAAATAATGAACGCTGAAGAAAAGAGCAACATCTGTGATTGACTGTCCTGCTTCAATGCGCCCCACAGTGCGAGAGCGCTCAGAATCATCCATTCGTCTTCTGGAAGTTATAGAAACACGTACGTCTTGAAAACAAATTGTACGAAAGTTTTAAACACCTTCTATCAACACTTACAATCAACTTCTGTAACCCTTCATAAAGCTGGCTTCTTATAAGACTGCCTTTTTTGCATATTTCTTGACATGAAAACGATATTGGCTGTTACCTAACATATTTGCATACTTCCATCTACCTCTGCAGTGAAGTGCATCCTCTTCAACTCTGACTGTCTTCTGAAAATTAGCATTTTCCTCTCTGTGCTTAACTTTTGGAAGTGAGTGTACTTATTTTTAATCTAACATTTTTATATCCAGTGTATAATGCACACCCATAAATTTCAATATTACTTTTTTTGCACTAAAAGTGCATGTTTATGCATCAAAATTTACCATTTCAAAATCACTATTAAAATAACAATCAAAAGAAATTTTGTAGTTTAAAAATAACATATTAATTTATCAGATCAGTTTTAGAAAGTTATATTTGTGTCTTTTTCTGTGCTAACTTTCTTTTCTTTCACTATTTTTCTAAGTTGCTTTGATGAACAAAACAATGTTCCTACTAATCTCAGCAGCATGTCTGCTAAAGTATCTGCTAAGATGTTAATACACTACAAGAAATCCGGACGTCCAATATTAAGACCTTAAAACCAACAGATTTATTTATTTATTTATTTATTTATTTATTTATTTTTTTTGTAAAGAAATTTTTTGCAAAAATGTTTGGTTGATTACGACAAAACACACTAGGGCTATATGCCTAAGGGAGGAATGCCTTCATGGAGGACTTTCTAAGGAAACTGACTCGTATACACGTTACACATGAGACAAACACATGAGAAAAACCACAAAAATAACCATGCATTTCCCCCATTTGCCTGGAATCTTTCGCAAAAAGGAAAGAAGAATTAGATTTCAAGAGGAGAATATGCTTAATACTTCATGCATGCACAATAGACAATTTTTCATAATAAAGCATGCAGAGGATTCCGATTCTTAATTTTACTTTGGCACTAAACTATTGCTTGGCATACATCTCAAATCAAAATACTCTATCAGAGTTTATCACCAATTTTATGCTATCATTTAACCTTTATGCCAATCTAGCAAATAATTTATTATTTTTTGCTTTCATCACCAAACGTTTATCAACTCATGGTAGCTTGAGAAATGATACAGTTATGTTTAAAACAATTTTTGTTTCAAATATTAGTAACTGAATATAAAAAAGTACGGTATATAAATGTGCAAAGGAAAGTTTAAAATATTTTAAATATAATATTTGAATCTCACAATGGGTTCTAGGACTTCGTCTCGATACCGGACAGCCGTCAAAGAACCCCGTTTAAAGATGTGCAGGTTGGTGCAGTATCCTATTGAAATCCCTGCCCACACCATAATGCTTCCGCCTTGGAATGCATGATGTTCAGTGATGTTTTGGGACTGATTGCATGTTCGTTGTTCCTGCCATATCCTTATACGCTTGTCATCTGGCTCCAGAGCAAATTTTGACTCATCAGTAAACATGACATTGCCCCAGTTAGACACATTCCATTTGACATGTTCCCGGCACTACTGTAATCATGCCCCTCTTGACTGGACGGATAGAGGAACACAAACTCGAAGTATCCGGGCGTACAGTCCACTCATATGTAATCTTCGGCGTACAGTAGTTGCAGATATCGCCTTACCAATGGACACTGTAACCATAGATGTCACACGTGTGGAGTTCGCTCTGCCATTCCGCTTGGCTACAATAGCAATATATCAATCTTCCGTGGGGGTTGTAACCCTTGGGCGACTAGCTACGGGCCTTCGGACAACTGTCTGTGTGGTTTGGAATTGTTTCCATAAACGTGAAACTGCAAAATAATGAACGCTGAAGAAAAGAGCAACATCTGTGATTGACTGTCCTGCTTCAATGCGCCCCACAGTGCGAGAGCGCTCAGAATCATCCATTCGTCTTCTGGAAGTTATAGAAACACGTACGTCTTGAAAACAAATTGTACGAAAGTTTTAAACACCTTCTATCAACACTTACAATCAACTTCTGTAACCCTTCATAAAGCTGGCTTCTTATAAGACTGCCTTTTTTGCATATTTCTTGACATGAAAACGATATTGGCTGTTACCTAACATATTTCCATACTTCCATCTACCTCTGCAGTGAAGTGCATCCTCTTCAACTCTGACTGTCTTCTGAAAATTAGCATTTTCCTCTCTGTGCTTAACTTTTGGAAGTGAGTGTACTTATTTTTAATCTAACATTTTTATATCCAGTGTATAATGCACACCCATAAATTTCAATATTACATTTTTTGCACTAAAAGTGCATGTTTATGCATTAAAATTTACCATTTCAAAATCACTATTAAAATAACAATCAAAAGAAATTTTGTAGTTTAAAAATAACATATTAATTTATCAGATCAGTTTTAGAAAGTTATATTTGTGTCTTTTTCTGTGCTAACTTTCTTTTCTTTCACTATTTTTCTAAGTTGCTTTGATGAACAAAACAATGTTCCTACTAATCTCAGCAGCATGTCTGCTAAAGTATCTGCTAAGATGTTAATACACTACAAGAAATCCGGACGTCCAATATTAAGACCTTAAAACCAACAGATTTATTTATTTATTTATTTATTTATTTTTTTTGTAAAGAAATTTTTTGCAAAAATGTTTGGTTGATTACGACAAAACACACTAGGGCTATATGCCTAAGGGAGGAATGCCTTCATGGAGGACTTTCTAAGGAAACTGACTCGTATACACGTTACACATGAGACAAACACATGAGAAAAACCACAAAAATAACCATGCATTTCCCCCATTTGCCTGGAATCTTTCGCAAAAAGGAAAGAAGAATTAGATTTCAAGAGGAGAATATGCTTAATACTTCATGCATGCACAATAGACAATTTTTCATAATAAAGCATGCAGAGGATTCCGATTCTTAATTTTACTTTGGCACTAAACTATTGCTTGGCATACATCTCAAATCAAAATACTCTATCAGAGTTTATCACCAATTTTATGCTATCATTTAACCTTTATGCCAATCTAGCAAATAATTTATTATTTTTTGCTTTCATCACCAAACGTTTATCAACTCATGGTAGCTTGAGAAATGATACAGTTATGTTTAAAACAATTTTTGTTTCAAATATTAGTAACTGAATATAAAAAAGTACGGTATATAAATGTGCAAAGGAAAGTTTAAAATATTTTAAATATAATATTTGAATATTTTTTTAATTTTCAAAAGAAAATATTTTAACACAGAATAATTATCTGAAGCAAATTATTCAAAGAAATGCTGCTTTTAAAAAAGTAATAACTATAGAAAAAATTAAACACTTTTCCAAATGAAAAGAAGTGAGATTTTTTTTTTTAGAACACTAATTTTTTTTTCAAATTTGTAACATAACTGAATTGCATTTACTAGGGAGAACTGCTGCAAAACATGGTTCATTTTAATAACAAATAAAGTAAAATAATTTATTTCAATACCTTTAAAAGAGGATAGCATTTCTAATATCAATAAATGCCAGCATTAAACATCATCAATAGTATAACTCTCTGAGATAACCCTTTTAACATAAGACAAAAATCATTTGGAACTGTGAGATATGTTAAGAGTGATTTTACTTAAGATATGAGCAACTGAAAAAACTGATATTAAAAGTAATGATTGCATGAAAACAAAAAGAACATACTTTAAGCAGCTTTTCTTTTCTTCCCCTTAAAGTCATATATATTGTCTTATTCAATGTTGGCTTTTATAAAAATGTCATCACTTTACTTACATGGATAACTCTTGGGGCATTGCCACACCTAACCAATCATCCCCCCTTTTTTTAAATCTGATTTTGATTTTAGATAAAATACTCTCAGTAAGTTTTAACTTCTGCACTTCCATAGATTGCTGTAAGCTTTACAGAAAAATTCACTGTAATATAAGTTAAGCAAAATAATGAATATTTATTGGTTTTTAATTCAAAACATAATTTACAATAACTTACTTCATAGTACTTTTTTATACAGTCTTCAGAACATAATGGCTTCACTTCACCAATCACAGGATAATAACCTTGACCAGCTTGGAATTCTTTCTGGCATTGACCACATTTATCACCTGCAGCAGGTACAGAGCTTGGTATACTAGGTGCTTCTTCAGTAGCCGATTTCCCTGCTTTTTGTTTAGTTTTAAAATTCTTGAAGCATGTGTCAGAGCATAAAAATCTAGTTTTTCCTTGAAACAGCACTTGAAATTTCAAACCTTTTTTCTAAAAAATAAAATTAATTTCAGTTTCTTTTTAAAAAAGAATACATTTATGAAAACACACATTTAAAATATTCTTTATTTACAGCTCAGGTGTACATAACCAGTTTTTTTATGGAAGAAACATAAAAAAATTTTCTATGTATACCATGTTTCTATAAATAACATATGTTTACACATTTTTACTATATTGCAAATTAAATTCATATGCATATTATATGGCTGTAATACAAGAACCAAGTTAAACTTCAAGGTATCAAAAACTTTTAACTGCTGTAGTCATCATTATTAAAAACCAATGCATAATTACATCCAAGACCATGGAAGAATTTTTTTTTAAGATAATTCAAATATTTTATATTTATGCAAAACTATTTCAGAACTAGATGCTCAATGATGATAATCAATCACACACTAATTTTAGACCTAAACTGAAATCCTGGTAGATTGGCTGCATAGAAGTTTTCATGGTTTTCCAGCTACTGTAAAATTATACAACAAATACAACAATATACAACAATCTAAGTTTAGCAGATTTTATACAGCAATCAGTTTTGAAAATGACTCTCATAAGTACCTCTTCTTTAGGCGTAAAACAATTTTGTCAACATATATGTTTTTCCTGCCTACAGAGGTTGTTTCAATATTATCTGCCTTAAAAAGCTACAAGAAAAATTTTATAGAAAATATATACCAATCAAAGGTTGCCTTTTCGTTGCTTAAATTTAAATTTTACACTAGCATTACCTCTTCAGTACGTAAATTTATCACTGAATTACATTTTTCAAGTGAGGACCACTTTTAGAATCTTCTGTGGAGCACTTTATTTTTGTTTTCTTTGAAAGCAGTTTTTTAAAATGTATGCTCCTACTAGTATATTCATATTTTAAAAATACAATTAATCAAAATTCATCTAATTTTATATCAATATTAAATAATTAAGTTAATAGTGAGTTAATACTCGCATTAATAGATGGATGAAAATGATAATTCTTGCACAGCTATGCTAATAAATTTAAGTTTGAGATCGACAAACACATCGAGTTAATTTTGGAAAATTTGTTTTCATTCGAGTTAGAGATGAAAGCCTTTTCAGTACTTTTCCGGCGCAGGTGATAAAGCCGCCAATAATGGTACAACTGATACGACATGGAATATCCTCACTGGTAACCTTTTAAATCTCATCTTCAAAACAATTTGCAGCCATTTCTTATCAGATTGATTGTTTCTTTCAATACTGGCATAACAATTACATAGAATTTTTTCCAGATAGCTAAATTTTATGCCCTAAGGCCATTCACGATAATTAAGTAAATTAGAATGCAATCACACCGCTCACCCGAAGTCGAAAATATAGAAAAGGGGCAGCGAAGTACAGCACTGTGGTTTTACATAATTTCTGAGTAAGCTATTCATATGAATTGAAATAATTCTTGCATTTAAATTTGTATTCCAAATTAAGATTTAACTTGAAATTAATGTAGATAATTACTGATAGAATTAGATTTTTGTAGCGTAGTTTACGCGAGATGAGATCACTTGGGGTCGTGTGATATAAACCGGCGAATCTGGATGTTGAACCAAGGAAGCACAGTAAATTCTTAAATTAATGTCTTTTACAAATTTATTGTCTTTATTTATTGGCTTTTTACAATATTAAAATGTTTATGCCTTCAAAATAAAAAATTCTTAGGATTAACATTTGTTAACATTTTTTACATGTACACTTGTATATGGTATGTTGTCGCCAATAAAGTCTGCTTGGTGAGATTTGCCCTGGCAAAACGGATAAGTACCGCCTTTTCTTATAGAGATATGCAGAAGCAAACTGAATTTAGTCTTTTAGGCCTATTTGTATAATTTGCTAGATTCTATTTTTACTGATGAGCTCAGCAGCAATGGTAACCCATGATAAATTTTAAAAAATGGTAATTTTTGGACAAAAAGTTATAGACGATTGCCAAGTGCAATTCCCAAACTCTGAAATTTTCAGCTATACTGCATATCTGAATTTCATTTTTTGTCTTTTTAATATCTAAGAAGGACCAGAAAGGCAGGTTTTGATGACTACACATTGAGACACGCTGATTTATACTTGGAAAATTTACATACAATTGCTTTAAGATCACAGTAAAAAGTACTTTATACAGAAGTGACTTTTGAAAATGATTTTACATAAGTTTTGAAGCAATTGTTTTGAAGCAAGCTTACATACAATTGCTTAAGACAAAAAAGTGAGGATGAAAATACAGAAATGAAGTAGCATGCTCTACACGTATGCAAGTTGATATGAATTGCTACCTAAAAATTCGCAAAAATGTGAGAAAACTCACTAAACACTAATATTTCTCATTTACTCAGTTAAATAACATTCAACATATCCTCGCAAAATAAAGCTGTTGTACCAAATCAATTTAAAGAAATTTCTTTCATTCTTCTTCTTCTTTTTTTTAAACACTATGGTGTTTTGCAATTTTGCTGTATGTGAAAATTGATAAAAAGAAAACCAGTCCAGATACATTAAATTTTAGTATAAATTTGCTAAATACAGCACAGAAAGTCACAAAATGTTTCAGCAAGCACTTGGTTAAAAAAACAAATTGTTAGATAATAACCTACTAGTGACTTAATGATTTTTAAAATGGCTAAATGTCAGCTGAAAATGATTATTGTTTGCGATATTCTTTGACCAGAATAATCTCAGAAATTTTACAAAAGAAATTATTTTAAAAGAAATGGAAGTTCATAATAACCAAGAGGTCACTAGATTACTATTTGACATATGCTAATGATGAACTGGAAATGGAATAAATGCTGACAAATTTGCACTATGTATAAATCTACCATGCGTAAAATTTTGGCAAACAGTAACATGCCAAGTATTTTTTTTTTCTCCTTATTCATTGCATTCCCCTCCTAAAAATTTCTTCTCCAAACTGAAAATGAGGCCAAATGAGAAAACGTTCAGCTTCAGTTAAGTCCAGGAAGAACTGCAGGAGGCATTGAATGTCATAACTAAATATGGCTTCGTAAAGGCTTTTCCAATGATGGCAATAGGGCTAGGATCAATGTTTACACAGCAAAATAAGGGACAGGGGAACTTATTTGAATGTTTAATGCAAATTAAATAAATATTTAAAGTTGGACCGAACTACCAGTGTTCAGCGATTTTATCAGGGCACACTTTTTAATTATTCATTTACACTGTTGATATAAAGTACTTTACACAGAAGTGACTTTTGAAAATGATTTCACATAAGTTTTGTATTTGAAACTAAGCAGTTTTAACTTGAAAGTCTAGAAAATAAAAATAAATAAATAAAATATCTCTATTATTACTCATACGCTTCATAACCTTTTAAATGTTTCAGTTAATTTCATACCTAGCTAAAAAAGGCTATAGAAGATATTATTGGGTTTCTCCTCAAATGCGACTTTTAAGATACAACTCACAAATGCAAGAATTACTGTATTAACTGGTATACAAAATAGAGCACTTTTTCAATTAAAAATAATAGCTCAGCAAAACAAATTAACATCACAGCAGGAGTTGCAAAATTATAAAACTAGTCTTAGATTTTCACCCTCATCATCAGAGATGGGTAAATTATATTTCAAAATCTCTGTATTTAATTGTGAATTTATGAAAACAGAGGTCCACCTAAACTGAAACTTTGGAGGCCTCTGATCTTAAAATAAAGAGTAAGTTTATTATTCCTTAAAATTAATAGATTTATTAATTAATAGATTGTTTGTTCGTCCCTTACAAGTGTTACTTTATAAATTTTCCTTTGCGTTATGATTATTGTTCTTTTCAAACAATAAATCTTACCCTATCAATTGCATAATTAATATTAACATCTCAAATAATTTAATTATTATATCAGGTTTATTCATTCAGAGAAGATTACAAATAAATCTGGCTCGTTAAACCTCAAGGAATTATAACCCTCTAAACTTATCTGAGCTAATTCCTTGCGAGTTCAGTTTTCTGACAATAAAACTAATCTCATAACAGTAAAATGATTTCTTTAACAAATCACTTATTTGCAGAATACAAAACACTGGAACAAGTTTCCTTTATCACTGATGGAAGTAAACAGTGAAAATGTTCTGTGTATAGACTATTTAAAATAAAGGAGCAGTTTCAGTTAGGATGATGACAGTATGCTGCATAAATGGTGTGTCACTATGTGGTAACTGGTGTTGGTTGCATTTGTTAAGGTTGCATATTACTTACTGCATACAGAACAAAAAATACATTTAATATAAATCTATGAGAAGTTCTAATATAATACATAACAACATTGAAGGCATAGAAATAATTATTTTAAGTTATTTTTCTCATTATGTGAGGATGCAGAGCACCACATAAAGATAAGAAGTTCATGTGTATTATCCCCCAAAGGTCAAACTGTTAAGCTGTTACGTGACGTGACACGACAGGCTCTGACAAGCAGATTCATAATTCGTAAAATACAACCAAAAAATTAAGAAGGCGTGATTAATTCGGGCTGCCAACTATTTTAGACTAGGCAAGAACTTGGAATTCTCTTAAACTCCCGACTAGAGAGACTTGCTGCTCGCAAGTTCTTCACATAATAAAGACAATAAATTACGTATAATCCTTATATTACCTATGAGTTCAATATTAATTGTTAACTGTCATTATTGTATTAATAATAGAGCTTGTCATATCTTGTATCTCTTCTCATATATTGTATTAATAATAGAGCTTCTCATATCTTTATAAAAATTTTGTCATTAATTCTATATGCAGTGAGCAACATGCCTGAAACAAATCACAAACCAATCCTTATATTGAGATGCCATATCAGTGCAGTGTAGCATCATTACACTAAAGATCATGCTAGTGGCAACAGTCCTTAGCTGAGAGTTTAAGACCATTCTGAATTTTTGCCTTGTCTAAAACAGTTTGCAGACCGAACCAGTCACATCCTTTTTTTTTGGGGGGGGGTATTTTATGTTTCTGATTTGTTATAGCTGAAATGATATCACACGAGAAACAGGATCATTAGTCTGTCGGCCACCCTGAAATTAAGAGGCTTTGGTGACAGATGCAAAGCAGATTGCTAAACTAATTGGACACTTGCCCTGAAGTTATGATTCTTGTAATGTAAAGGAGCTGTATTGAACAAATTATTGCTTATGCAATGTAAGAGCCTGTCATCTCGCAAGTCAAACACTGCAACCTGTGAGGGATAGTGTACATATGAATTTCTGATCTCTGTGTGATCTGCCGCATACTCCTCCTCCAGTATCATTATCATGATGCATAAAAGCCAGGAAAATGGTGGGGTGAAGATGATGTGCTGCATAATGCAGCACCGCCATATGGTAACCGATGTTGGTTGTGTTTGTTAACCCATTAGCCGCTGGTGTTGTGTTGACGCAACGGTCAAAATAAATGCGTATATAAATATAACTACCTAAGATATTTTATACCAGCAAATGATTTTTTGTAGGGAATATTGTGAAGAATATTCATGTAAAAAAATATTTGCCTTCAACAATCATTTTGTTTATAATAATTAATCTCATACTTTAAACAAAATTTAAGCAAAACTTTCAACTGGGTATTTTTGCCGAAAATATTTAACGAAAGAATCCGTCTTTATCAGTGATCTATTTGTAGTCAAGGTCACCATTTATTAGAACATTACATCAGTCAGATGTTTATATTTGTGTTGGGAAGGAAGGGAAAACAGGTGTTGCACTGACGCAACGTCAGCAGGAAACGGGTAGTCAATCTCCTTTTTCACTCATTCCTTTCGATGTTCTGGTTCATGTTCAGGTTGTTTAAAAATGCCTAGAACGAGGTATCTTACATTAGAAGAAGCCCTTCAAAGATTTTTTGATGAAGAAACAGATCATGATAATGTTAATAATGACCAGAATGAAACTGATATTGTTGTTGTTCCCCCAGAAATTGCAGAGGCTAGTGACGAAGAAGAAAGGAATGGCAATGTTTTAAATATTGATAATGATATTTTACCAAATGATACTGCTGGGGAAGTTGAAATTCCCGTAAGAAGCAAGTTTTAGCCTTTTAAAAGCAGTTATAGTCACACTATAAAGTTTAAAATGCAGAAGACTGAAATCTTGAAGTGGATAAAAAAGGAACTGTTAGTTATGTCTCAGGAAGAACATGAAGAAAGAGATAGAAGAAAAATTATAAAAGACAAAACACAAGGTAAAACTAGTGAGCAGATTTTCGATTTTCATTTTGGTTTAGACATTTACTCTCTTCTCGTTGAACAGACAAATATATACGCTCAGCGGGGAAAAGAAAGAAAAAAAAAAAAAAAAAAAAATGCGCCCAGAATTTATTGCATCTGAAGCCTATATGAGAAGATTTATTGGAATATTATTGCTTACAGGATATCATTCTTTACCTCAAGAAAAAAATGTATTGGTCTTTTGATAAGGACATTTCTGTTCCTGTTGTACGAGCATTGATATCACGTTTGCAGTACAGGAATATGAAGCAGAATTTGCATTTGACAACAGTCAAATTGACAATACTGATAAATTATATGAGGTGACACCGTATCTAAACTTACTAAATATCACCACTTTTTACTACTGGAAATATAAAGTCCCTTTTAGATTTCAGACGCAAGAATGCATTATTCCTTTTGCAAACTCCTATTGAGAGTGTAGAATTAGCCAGAAGTAGATCAGCAACAGGAAGACCTAGTAAATTCAGCATTCAAAAACCATTGCATGGAGATGGTAGACATTTTATCGTAAAGTCCGTTTATAATAAAAGTGTTGTAAAGAGTACCATAGTCAGACTGTTTACAGATGCAAAGTATGTAATGTAACTTTACATCATGATTGTAATCAAGCTTTTCATGTTTGAATCTTTCAAATGAAATAATCTGTATTTGTAAAAGAAATACAATGTATATTTTAATATTAAATTAATTACAAGTAAAGTGACTTGTAGATTTATAAAACTTTGTACAGCTAAAAAGTAACCCTGCACTCCACTCAATAGAAACATCACACGAGTACAATCCTACTCACTAAACATCCGTAGTCTTATTCCGCTGACGTTGCGTGAACGCAACACTCACTTTTTCCACAGGTAACAGCATTTTTTTTTTTTTTTTTAATTTTCAATGTAAATTTATGTTATAAATGCTTAATTTAATACTTGTTATTATTTTCATGAGAAAAGAAACATTCCTTGTAGTTTTGGTGGTTAATGGGTTAAAGTTGTGTATTACTTACTGCATATAGAACAATAATGCATTTAATATAAATCTATGAAAAATTTTAATACACTGCATAACAACATTGAAGGCACAGAAACAAATTTTAGATTATAGTCCTCATTATGTGAGGATCTTGCTAGCAGCAAGAATCTCACTAGTTGAAAGTACAGTCAAAAGTCGTTAATTCGGACACCCATAATCCGGACCTCAAAGCTACAAACTTTCTGCGCATGCATCGCGTTCACGCATGCGCACAGGCGTTTACGAGAGCGCGTAAGACCCTTACGGTTGCGAATATGTTTGTGCGCATGCGTGTTTAATGTGTAACGGAGTTATACGCTAAGCTAAAGTTATCTAATTCAGTTAATGTTGCAGATTGCGTTGTTTCTTAATCTTCGAATTGGATCCGGCTTATTATTTTTTGCAGACTGTTAGAGCAGTTTTATAAAAGTAAGCTTGAACTTTCGATTATGTCAAATAGAATTTCCGATATATATTTACTACAAAGCGAAAGTATGTTTTGAAATCTGAAATCTGTTTATCAATTTCACGCTGCTCTGCGGCAGAGGGGGGGGGGCAGAAACATCATTATTAGATTATGATAGATTAGAAAGATTATGTCAAATAGAATTTCCGATATATATTTACTAATATGTAATTTGTATCTACAAAGCGAAAGTATGTTTTGAAATCCAAAATCTGTTTATCAATTTCACGCAGGGGATTGGAAGTTAATCTGTCAGCACTATCCTTATCTTCAGGGCAGATGTTTTTATTTTATTTGGTTTATAATTCCGTACTAAGTGTAGTATCTGTCTTTGATACGATTTAAATCAAGTTCCTCGTCATTATAATTCGCTTCCGATAGTGAAGAAAGTGACCCAGAGGTTATTGAAAACGAAAACATTTCGATTGACAAATTAGTCAGTATTCTCAACACAGCAATTATAGGACTTGAACAGCGGAACTTTGTAACTAAACAAGAAATTATGTCTGTTTAATAGAATTAAAGAGAAAGTATTATCACATGAAACGAAGCAACTTACATTGAAGGAAATGTTTAATAAAGTAAACAAATAAATATTAAGCTTTTTCTTTTTGTAAATTTTGATACCCTTTAGATCATAATTGTTCTTTATTTCATAAATTACAATTTCATATTTTTAATTTTGTAATTTTTGCATGCCATCTTACCAGATTTAAACTGATGATCTATAATCCGGAAAAATCGATAATCCGGAATCGCCGAAGTCCCGAGGAGTCCGGATTAACGACTTTTGACTGTATAAGATCATTCTGAGTTCTTGCCTTACCTTAAATAGTTTGCAAACTGAATTAATCATGCTCTCTTAATTTTTCAATTTATTTTATGCCCTCTGATTCATTATAGCTGAAAACAATATCAGAAAAGAAACAGGACCATTGGTCCATGAGCCTCCTTGAAATCGAGATGCTTTGATGACAGATACAGTACAGATCGCTAAAATCCCTTGAGACTGGCTGTGAAGTTATG
Organism: Stegodyphus dumicola; assembly: GCF_044657685.1. Taxonomy (NCBI): domain Eukaryota; kingdom Metazoa; phylum Arthropoda; class Arachnida; order Araneae; family Eresidae; genus Stegodyphus; species Stegodyphus dumicola. Next base: position 152,950,572 of record NC_140771.1, on the reverse strand, counting down.
ATTCCTATAATGTCAAGTGGGGCCATAAATGAACGAATTATTGCTTCTGCAATGTCAAAGCCTGTGTCTCCCACCTCTGTTATCTACATTTTAAATTTATAACATACATCTCTCTAAATCACATATGACAGCAAAAATATTAATAGAATTAAATAAATTCTGCCCCATCACAATTTTCACAAAACCCATTTTTTCCCCTTATCTTTCCTGTCCCCCCTTTTAGCTCAAATGGGTGTTAGCTAGAAGGGCTATCAGTTTTGAAATGGCATTTTGCATCAAATCACTATTAAAGGACTGAACCACTTTTCAAACTGTTGCCACCAAATAGCTAGAAGGGCTATCAGTTTTGAAATGGCATTTTGCATCAAATTACTATTAAAGAACTGAACCACTTTTCAAACTGTTGCCACCAAATACTATCGCCCTGCATCAGATTTAAAGAAACTAAATAATGAAGAACCAGCACAAATGTCTTATGTTTTTTGCACTGTGAAAGAACAATGGTGCCTAAAGTCATCAAATTTTGAATAACATAGTCCTCCCCCAAAATATAGGCACCTGGAAGCTCGAATTTGGAATTTGTTTTATTGTATATTTCTTATTTTGTAAAACTAACAAATTTTTTATTAAAAAACTCAACGATTTCAAAAGGAGCAGTGGCAACACTGTAGGAAATAAAACATTTTTATCTTCAGTGTGCGAGACTGCCTATTAAAAATTCTGAAGATATGCTCCTTTTAAATCGGTTTAGGCTAAATGCTTTCGAAATGTGTATGTGTCTGTAAATGAAAAAAAAAAAAGTTACGGCATAATATAAAATCTGAAAGTTTTCAGGTTTTTGTTTTTAAACATTTTGATTATCAACAAACAATGATCTTATACCTTCAGATAGAAAAAGCTTGCAAATGAAGATCAGATTCATGAAATAGACAATGAATTTTAAAAGGGGGTGGAGGGCTCATAGTAAAAGGCATCCCACTTACTACTGAATCTGAGTTTCAATAATTTTTTATCTTAATGACTATATTGCACAGAGGTTTATTTTATTTTACAAGAAAAGTAATGACATCATAACATGGGCTACAATTAGCCACTGTTTACAGCCAGGGGTTGCCAAAGTGGTCTATATAGACCCGTAGGGGTCTATTTAACAACAGTAGGGGTCTATCTGACGCAAGGGGTCGAATGGGGGTCTATTGGGACTTGAAGGAAAAACAGTTCTTAATAAGCAAATCACACATATCTAACTGCGTACGTAAAAATTTAAAATATTTTTATAATTGACTTAATATTATATTCTTTATAGAAAATAAAATAATAAATCAGAAAACAATCTGCCCCTTTTTTCCTTATGGGTTTTCGTATGTATACCGTGACGTCACAACTTGACCTTGTGACCAGTTTGTAATTTGCACGACTTATAGTATGTAGTCAGAAGAGCGATTGAGGCTTATCCGTGTCTCTTGCTGGCGAACCCATCAACCAATTAGAAGCTTTTGGCGCAGACTTGGCGAGCGACGACACTGCCGTTGGCTTTCTATGCATTAAGCGCGAAGGGAATCTTCAGTACTCCATTTTCTTTCTTCTTATGTGTGTGGTTTTAGTTCTTTTAGTTTTTTCCTTTTTTTATACGGCAGTTACGCATCATGTCGTTGGTTCGCCCTTTGTCTCCATCGCAAACCATACGAGCCTTGCACATGAATCAGATGCATATGTGTGCTTGTCCAATTCTACACTGGATGCTACAAACGCAAATATCATATGCATTTTCAGCTATCTTTGTGAACTGTGAATCTTGAAACCGATAGGAAGGGAGTGACAATTTTTAGATGTTTACAAGAATATTTAAATAAATATGACATTCCGCTTGAAAATATAATAGCAGTAGCCACAGATGGCGCACCTTCTATGGTAGGGCATTACCGAGGTTTTGCTACATGCCTCAAAGAAAAAGTGCCCGGTATTCGTACTATTCATTGTGTGTTGCATAGACACAACTTAGTAGCAAAATATCTGATTTCAGAGTTACATGAAGCTTTACAGTTTTGTATTAAATCTATTAATCAAATTAAAGCTCAACCTCTTAAATCAAGATTATTTGCCAAACTTTGTGAGGAAAACAGTGAGTTATTTAACCAATTACTTCTGCACACTGAGGTTAGATGGTTGTCTAGAGGTGCATGCTTGCAACGGCTCATCAATTTATTTGACTCCACGACAGAATTTCTGAACGAAATAAATCCTGTTCTAAGCAATGAACTCCAAAACAATAAGAACCATATTTTTTATTTAGCAGACTTATTTGGAAAATTTAATGACGTTCAAACAAAACTGCAAGGAAAAGATGTAACAATTATTCAAGCTCGGACAATACTGTTAGGCTTCCAAGTAAAATTAAATTTATTTAGATCTTCATTGCTACGTAAGGATTATAAGTATTTTTCAAATCTGCAACAATTAAAAATAAAAGAAGAAGAGTTGGAAATATGTATACAAATCATCTTCAAAAATTAAGCGACGATTTTAAACTGCGCTTTGTTGATTTGGAAAACATCGACATCCCTGATTGGATTATTGCGCCATTATACAAGATGAGCTTGCTGAACTATTGTCCGATCTTGAAGCAAAAACGCTTATTAAAAATTTGACAATACATAAATTTTGGACTAATATAAATATAAAGCAAAAATATGTGAAACTTTACAAAATGGCTCAGCCATTTATGCTGGCGTTTCCAAGTTCGTATATGGTTGAAGCCGGTTTCAGTCACATTAATTCAATTTTAACTAAAAACATAAATAAATTAAATGTGGAGCTTCAAGGGGATTTACGGTTAAAATTGACTAATTTCAAACTCAATATAGCGAACCTTGCCAAGAAACACCAGGCACACTCATCTCATTCAGAAGTAAAAAATCTGTAGCTACTTTACTTACTGTTTTTGATTTATTAAATATTTAGACTATAGTTTTATTTTAATTACCTGAAAATTACCTTTGTGGGGGTCTATGGAGATTCCGAAAAATTATATAGGGGGGATGATCAAAAACGTTTGGCGACCCCTGGTTTACACCCAGAGTGCACTGCACCAGGCAAACCTGGTGTTTTGTATTAGCTGAGAAATGCTTGGCGCTAGAGTGGAATCTCGGCTAATGGAATTGGCAGTGAAATGTATTCTGTGAGAAACTTGATTTTTGTGGTACATGGGAAGTTGCGATTTATATGTTACGCTGTAAGGTGAAACCTAGCGCCAGAGAGTCGCCATGGAAAATAAATGTATTGAAACTGTGTAATGTGTGTGGTGTTTATATAGCTATCGATGGGAAATAAAATCAGTCAATTCACCTGGCACTGACTAATTTACACTGAACATATCATCATGAAAGGAACTCCTCATCAAAAGAGTCACACACACACACACACTAAAGAGATTAAAAGAAATATGCACTAAAAATTTCGATTTCAAAATGTTTTATGAAAATACATTATTCTGGAAAGAGAAGCTGACTACTAATAGCACTAACACACACAAAAAAGGGCAAAAATAAATAAGCATAATAAAAAAAGTATAATAATTCAAACTCAACATACAGCTCCACATTCCTCACAAATCTTGCTCTTTTTTTTCTTGCTTGATTCACCATCTTTTTTTGAGCCTTCCGATTTACTTTCTTTTGTATTTGCACCATGTTTTTTATCTAAAAAGAGATAAAATAGGAAAGGAATAAAATTAAGTTCAGACTTTTTTTTTTTTTTTTTAAATTCTGTGTTAATCAGAAAGCTTTGTGAATAAAAAAATCTATTTTACAATTTTAGAATTACCAATAACCATCTTTACTACTCTTCATAAGTGAATTACACAGTTATTGATTTTATTAATTGTACAAACAGTAATTAATATGTGATGATGCTAACAAGAAAAATCTTAAATTTGGAGGCAAATTTCCGTTATTAAAAATAAAGTACATAATAGTAGTCTTAAGGCTATTATAGCTTTAGGAACATTATGATATGGAAGATTTCAAAAAGGAAACATAAAAATCAAATATCAATAAAATGATCATCTATTAAAATTCCATACAAGTTTAAAACCAATGTCAGCATTTTGTTATTTTTTTAAAACAGTTCAGATGATTTCTATGTTGTAAAAGAAAGCATCAGCTCAGTTTTTAATTTTGTAAATTCAAAAATAGATTCTTTTAATTGATTTAGACCAGGGGTTCTCAACCGGTGGTACGCATGAGAAAAATACGTGGTATGCAAAGAAGCAAAGTATTTAACTATTAAAAAATTAACCCTTTCAGGGGCGCAATGTTATGATTTTTTAAAATTTATGAAAAAGTAAGCATAATGACATGCAATGGTCCTATAGACAACATAAATGAGTTTAAAAAAATTTTTTTCGTCCCCCTTTATGGAAAGGGGACCGGTTTCGCCTTGAAACCAGCGCTCGTCTAGAGCACTTAAGACTAGACATTTGCTTATTTATCTTTACTTTGCTGAAAAGTATCTAAACGTAACCCAAATGGCAGATTAGATTACTAAATTACTGAACAACTAATAAAGTAAGTAATATTTGCATAAACACGCATTTTTAATTATAAATAAAAAATTTAAAAGAGGAAACAAAAAAGTATGAGACAAAAAGTAACTAATAATGCACTAAATTACTTGCATAAAACTATGAAATATTTTTAAAAATTATGTTTAAAACTAAGAAAATTATATGTAAAAATAAAATAAATTAAGATGCATACAATTATTTTACTATGAAATAGAAGCATGAGAAAAGCGACCACTAAGAGAAGCATAATAAAAACGCAACTACGAGTGTTTTTCAGTGTGCTCTGTGTCTCTGTAAAAAATAAAAAATGTTTTCCCCCTCTCAAAAGCTCCATAAATCCTCATCTTTGAAGCCAGTCAAACGAAGATATTGTGCAACTGTTTACAGCAGTGATCCGAAAGCAATAAATACAACTGCAAAAAATCTCGCGACTGCGTCATCTGATAATTTCTTCGATGTCCCAGAGGGGCGGTGGTTTCATACTGAAACCGCAATGAAAACATTCAAATTTAAAAGGGTTCCATTACTTTTTTTGTGAACTAAGGACATTTCATTACTCATTGATGCCTGCTTATAAAATATATTGTGGAAAAATTAAAATTTTTTGCTTTTAAAATGCGTCAAAAAGAGTAGGGTGCAAAAGAAGCTATTTTTGAATGATTCGTATCAATTAATGGATGCCCAGAAAGGTTTGCTGCTGTCATCTGTTATCAGCTTTAAGAAGTAATTTAATTTTAGCAGCGGTTTTGAGAAAAAAAAAAAATTCTAAATTTAAAAAAAAATGTTGAAAATGCGGTTTCAAGGCGAAACCACCGCCCTTGAAAGTGTTAAAAACCCCAACATCTTGATTGAGTTTTTTTCTCTAACACTTGTAAATTTATGCCATCTGAGCTTTGTTCAAGAGTGATGGTGTTGGTACTAAAGGTTTTCAATTTTTGTTTAGATGGTATACATTAATCAAAAGGTTGAAAACCGCTGATTTAGACCAAAATTAAGAAAAATGTTAAGGTCTAATATATACCAGTTTTTAATTCAAATCAAATTTCACAGAGAAATATTTCAGTACTCCGTAGCATAACATAAAATTTTAAGGGCTAGTTAGAAGAATAAGAACTTCAAAAATATAAACTAATGAATTTAAGAAAAGAAAGTTAACTGTAAATGCTAAAACTGGCCAACTGTAAAATTCATCCTTAGACTGATGCTACAGGAAGACTATGTATTTCAAAGAAACACAGCCCTCTTGTTCAGGAGAAAAAATATTTGCATTGCTCCATCTAATTTCAACACTTTGTAGAGTCATTAGGTTTTCTTGAAGTAGATATGAAACACAATGCCCTCGTCAGGACTCGAACCTGGACCTCTACCGTTACACTAAGAAGGCATGCTGGAAGGAGGAAGAAATACTTTATATGTCCCCCTTTTAAAGGGTGATTGGGGATTAAGGGACCTAACTGCCAAACCCTGGTGGTGCTAAATTATTGTCCATCACCTTTTTTTTTTTTTTTTTTTCTTTTTTTAGTTTGGGTGCCAGTGTAGAGTCATTATGGTTATTTTGACACTAGTGACTTCAAAAATGAGCAATGCCCTCGCAGGGACTCAAACCTTACACCATGAAGGCATACTGGAAGAAGGAGAAAATACCTTATAATTTAAAACACAAAACAAACATAATAAATTTAGTATAATTATGCAGAATTTAGTAGAATGATTTTTGCACCTTGAAGAAATGAGAATCATGTTAGAATGTTTCAATTCATAAAGCATTTCTAATCTAGAAAAAATTCTGCCTGATTTTAAAACATCAGTGGAAATTGCTCTAAATTTATTCTTTCACTTGTTGAAAGCAAAAACGGCTATTAGCCTTGAAATACATTTTTGTGTTGATTTACTATAAATTTTTTATACCATCCACTGTAAATAAAAGTGTATATTTAAATGTCATCAACTGAAAATGCAGTTTCACTTTTGGTACAACTTTCAAATTTAATCAGTCTGTTACTGATTAACAAAATAAGCAACAGATGCTGTTTTAAAGAATAGTACTTTTTTTACCCTTTAATAATATTATTGATTTAAATAAAAATGCAAATAATTTATGATATATCTAATTAAAAATATTAAATATTTTATAGAATTATATATTTGCCTTTCAAATACACAGAAGATATGTAATGCTCCCATGTTCATGTACGTGTACTTTCATCAAATATCCTATAATATATTTTGTTATCTCACCTGGGTCATTATTGACACAATATTATTAAACTTTAATGAGTTCTTTTGGGCAACCCCTAATATCTGAATCCTTTCAGATTTTTTTAGGGGGTGCATTATTGATCTGGTATTGGCCTCAAGAAGTTCACAAATTTAAAAGTTTATTTAAATAGACAAAAGAAACACTTTTGCAAAACTATTACAAGACTTCTACACCAACAAGTGGAGCCAAAGCAAAAGTTGTCATGTTCTGACGAACGCAAGAACTTTTAATAAACGTAAAACTGACATCTATACCCATTATCCCTCTTTAAACAAAGTTGCCCATACGGGTATAGTGGTTAGGGAAGCATACTACGGTACCGAAGGGTCCGGGATAAGACATGGATGTTTGTAAATGTATAGCGTCAGTGTGGCATGGCGGCACTTTAAATATGCAGCGAGCTGTTCTCTTGTGTGGATTGGTGGGAGAGCCCCAGATCCCCCCCGAGTGCTCTCCCTCAAAGTCGGGGTTGGAAAATAGAAGTACCAACCTCTCTTCGAAGTAGGCTCTGGCAACCACTGTTCCACATGGACAACAACAACAAACAAAGCCATACTCTTGGTATATGGGATGAATGGTAAAAAAAAAAAAAAAAAAAAAAAAAAAGGTAGTTTTCACAAGAAATAAAGGATCAACAATGTATAACTGTTTATTTCAGTAAGAAATTGTAAAATCCTGCTCATTAGTTGCCAAAATTGATTTCCTGCCCATAGTTGGCTTGTACTAGGTCCTGATCACCATCGCATCTGGATTAGTAAAGTTCACCCATTTTCAAAAGAATTACAGGTAAGCATTTTACATTATGAATTTCACTTTGACTGTATAACTCTTTAAGTAATTAACATGACTTCTGAAGAAAATTTTGAAAAGTTAAAACGAAAATGTAGTATTGAAAGATGCCATACTACTAAATTAATTTCAAGAATTGATGTTGCTTAAGCAGATGAAAATGCTATATGTTTTATCTTGGACGAACATCTAGAAGTTTTAATCAAAAAATGAATAAACTAAAATCCTTAGAGAGTAAAATTGAAAATTTCATTGATGTAAACTTAGTTGAGAAAGAAGTAAACATTAGTACTGATTACCATGAAAAATGTATTAAGTATACTAACAAACTTAAATGTTTATTGAAACAGAAACTTTTACTAACTTGTCGACATTTGAAAAACTTGTAAGTACTCTAAATTTACTCTCTTCAGTTAAATTTTTAAAGTTAATAATCAAACCATATTCAAGAGACCCAAAATTGTGGAATTAATTCTGGAATTCGTCTGAAAGCACTATCTATCGAAATGATTCACTTTTGAAAATTGAAAAGTTGACATACTTGACTGGAGGAGCGTTAAATGTAGTATCTGGTTTTCATTTAATCGATAAAAGTTATGACAACTGTGTAAAATTACAAAAATTACATAAAGATTGTTTTGGTCAAAAAGATATCATCATTGATTCTTTTATGAGCAAACTTTTAAAACTTGCAAAGTGTTAAAAATTCTCCATATGTTCCAGCTTTGAGAAAGTTATAATATGAGCTCGATATCGTTATATGCAATTTAAAATCACTGCAAGAGGATTCAAAATCTTATGGTCCACTTTTGATTTCAATTGTTCTAAATTTATTGCCAGAAAATCTTGTTTTAGGTTTTAAGCGGAACACATATTCAAAATGTGATGTAACAATTTCTGATCCTCTTCTTTTTTTAACCCTTTCAGGCATGCTACCTTTTAAAGGTCGAAGTTTTGGTTAAAAAAAAAAAAAAGGTAAGCAGTCTAATTAGGCCTAGAGGAGTACACAAGTAAAATTTTGTGAAGATAGACTTATCATTTTAATTCTGTGGGTGTGCCCAAAGTGGCACTCTATTCAATAGAGCTTTGAAAAGAGTGCTGAAATGAGCATTGTTGTCAATGAACTGACCAATGAGATGCGGAGAAACAAAGAATACAGACTCTCGTGTGCCCAGACCGGGCTCACCGTTAGGGTTTGCCGTTTGATTTTAAGTAAGATTTCAGGGTAAAAATTTAAAACTAATACAAAATAAGGAAATTAGCATATAGCCAAAAAAATAACATAGAAATTTTTTTTTCAAACAATTCCTTTTATACCCTAAAAAAAAATCTGGAATATTTCTTTGAAAAATGAGGGTCTAAAAGAACTAAACATGGCTAAAATATATGGACTGGTTTGTGTTGAGCTGCCATCTACTATAAATAAAGAAGGTTCAGAGTAACTGATAACTCATTTTTCATTCAGTTTTTCTGTGCATACAGAAGGAAATTTTTAGGTGTGTCCAGACCGGACACACTGTGCCGCAAAGGGTTAAAGTGCAAAATTCAGTCTCGTGAATCTACATTTTTAGCTTTACGTTACAGAAAAGGTTTCTCAACAAATTCCAATAATTACAGGACATCCAAATATCATAACTATAATGGGTTTGGTCACATATCTAAATTTGTCCAGATAAACAATGCAGACCCAAATGTTTACCTAGTGGAAATTTCGGTGGGTCCTGTGTTAAAAAAACTCAAAAGCAAAATGCTGACAAAAACAACAGTCCAACATGAATGCTGTCGTCACATCAATCAATTTTCATGAGCCAAACTTACTCCATAAAGTAATCAAAATCAATGATATATCACTCATCACTCTCATTGATATAAGAAGTGAAGCAAACCGTTCTGTCTAATGACATTTATAAACAAATAGGGAATAGTTCTTTAATTGTGTTTCATAATGCGTTGACTAACTTTGGTAATGGCAAAATTAAACGAATGAGTTGTTTTACAGCCTAGAATTTAATAGATGTGGAAATATTTACAACAAATATTACACAGTAATGTAATGCCATTTGACATGGATATTCTTAAACAAGGTGAAGTTAACATAAACAAAGATGGTTTTTGTTTTTCTAAACATGTTGTTACACAAACTGATCTGAAAAATGTTTACATCAATAATATTTCCCTTAATCAAACATTTGAATTAAATATAAGTCCTACTGCTACAAAAGAACAAGTCAGAATTATTGAAAAATCTTGTCTCCGATTACAGAATTCTCAAAGCCAAAACTATGAACACTGAGATGACTATTCAAGTAAAAAATAAAACACCTCTTTTTTACAGACCGCGACGATTACCTTTTGTCGAAAGAGACACTGAAGATAAGCAAGTTCAAACTTGGTTAGCCAACGGCATAATTGAACCTTGTCCTTCTGAATATTCTAGCCAAGTTGTAGTAGTAAGAAAGAAAAATGGTCGTCCCAGAGTCTGTATAAACTATCACAAATTAAACAAGAAAATAGTTAAAGATCAGTGTCCCTTACCCTTAATAGAAGATTTACTGGATAAACTACAAGATTCTCATATATTCACTACAATCGATTTAAAAAATGCTTTCTTCCATGTTACTGTTGACAAAAACAGCCGACATTACACTTCATTTGTCGTCAGAATGGACAATATCAGTTTATAGATGTACCTTTCAGCTTCTGTACCTCGCCTTCTGTATTTCAAAGATTTGTAAATTCTATTTTCAATGATTTAATCTTGCAAGGTCATGTTTTATTGTATCTAGATGATATCATAATTCCTGCTAAAGATGAAGATATTCAGCATTTTAAATTTGTCTTCTCAGTTACGTCCGATTATGTACTCAAAATTAATTTTAAGAAACCTAAATTTTTAAACTGCAGAATTGAATTCCTTGGTCATGTCATTGAAAATGGTCAACAAGTCCCATCTCCTCTTAAAACAGCTGCTGTTATTAATTATTCTGAACAAAAAAGTCACAGACTTCCTTGGTCTTGCCAGATATTTTTGTAAATTTATTCTAAATTTTTCCATAATTGCAACCATTAATTGATCTCTTTAACAAAGGTAATGACTTCTACTTTGATGACAATAAAAGAAACACTTTCTATCTTTTGAAATAATGTTTATGTGAAAAACATATACTAAGCATCTATAATCAGCACAGCGATATTGAAATACACGCTGATGCCAGTATCCATGGCTATGGTTGTATACTCATGCAAAGATCTATGACTGATAATTGCCTACATCCAGTTTATTACATGAGTAAAAAGACATCTGATGCAGAAAAAGAAATTTACCAGTTATGAGCTTGAGTATTAACTGTAATTCAAGCTTTGAAAACATTTAGCGTCTATCTTTTAGGAAAACACTTCAAAATTATTACTGACTGTAATGCATTGAAAATGACGATGAACAAGAAAGATTTAAATACACAAACAGAACATTGGGCGTTGATGTTAGAAGATTTTAACTACAAAATAGAACACTGAACTGAAACACAAATGACACACATTGACGCATTGAGCAGATTCCCTGTTATATGGTCAGTACTCAAGCCCCATTTTGAAAATATGAAATGTTCAAGAGCAAGATGATCACATTCGAGCTATCAAAGAAATCTTAAAAGTTAAACCTTATGATGACTACTGTGCTAAAGCCGATATACTTTATAAATTTGTAGATAGTAACCAATTACTTCCGACTCCAGAGTCAATGCAAACTAATATAATTAAGGACGCACATTGTCGTGGACATTTCACTTCCAAACGAACTGAAGAACTCATCAAACAAGAATTTTATCTACCTAAACTTCAAAAAAGAATTGATAACTATACTGGAAATAAATTGTCTTCCTTGCATACTAATTAACCATAAATGTGGCAAACAAGAAGGTTTGTTACATTTTATACCCAAACAAGATGTACCATTGCATACATATCACAACGTTCATTTAGGGCCACTCTAATGTACTCATAAAAATTGCACATATATATTTGCTATTATTGACTCTTTCACAATGTTTGTATGGCTTTACCCAACAAAATCCACTGATAACACCAAAGTTATATCTAAATTGGAAAATCAAAAAATTGCCTTTGAAAATCGTTCACGTATAATTTCAGATAAAGGCTTTACTTCAAAAGATTTCAAGATTATTGTTCAACCAACAATATCCAGCACATTCAAATTACTATAGGACTGCCTCGTGCCAATGAACAAATTGAAAGATTGAATTCTGTCTAATATCTGTTTTCTCCAAATTATTGATTCAAAATCCTTCAAAATGATACACATGTTGGTGAAGTGATCAATTCAACATACCAACGCAGTATTAATACAGCTCCATTCGAACTCATGTTTGAAACTAAAATGAAATCTGCTAATCATAATAAAATTACAGAATTGTTAAATGCAGAGATGCAGTCAGATTTCATCCATACTTGTGATAATCTTCGCAAGGAAAATAAACAACAGATTTTGAAAGTGCAGGCTGAAAATCATAAAACTTACAATCTGTGACATAAACTACCCCGTAAGTTCCAGCTTCATACAATCAATCGTACACAATACGGACCTGGTCTTAAACTGAAACCCAAGTTTCTTGGACCCAACAAAATCAGGAAAATCAAGAGAAATGATACTTGTGATGTTGAAAAACATTATTTCTTCAATGGACCTATGAAAGCAAGCACTCACACTGTATTTATGAAAGCTTGGACTTCATCAAAACATATTACTTTAGTGTTTTATGGATATTTTCTCATACGAACTGATCTAGACCTTTGGACTTTAATCCTTTCTATCTTTTCTCTGATTACTAACTACTCCCGGGTGCTGTTATTAGAAGATCCAGATAGAATATTATTTTCATTTATCTGCATTAATTTAGTATTTTCATTTTTACTGTATGCTATATGTTAAATTTCACTGTTTGCTTGTCATCTGACGGCAGATGACGATGTTGGATGGCCGATTTATGAGGGAACTGTAACTTTAACTGAGTAAGATTATGTTAAAGCACCACCTAGATAAGCGCATGGTCAGATGAGAGGTGAACGATAGGCTAGACATATGAAAAATGTTCTGATGAATATTCTTTTTTATTGCTTTTCATTCTAATGTATATAAATAATTCCTAGTTTAGCAATAACTTGATGAGTTGCAGCAGTGATGCTTATTCACCATGTCTTTTCTGTATAGACAATGATAAAAAAAATGGCAGGCAGTATACAGGATTGCATTGGGGAAAAAAATTAAATTTGCGCAGGAGAAAAAGGGTGATGCAATTCAAAAATTTCAAAATTTTACACTGTAACTGTAACTGTGAGAGCTCTATTTGCTTTAAATGATCTCAATCTAGAGTGCATACCTTCAAATAATAATATCTAGAATTTTATTTTGATTGGTTGAGCAAATGGCCCTAAGGTCTTCATATATATCAGGGAAGTTTTTTTTATGACCATCCTGTATTAAATTAGATAGCATTGCATATTGTCATATAATATTACTACAATCAAATGTACCATTTAAAAATTTCTTCAACAATTTTCTGAATCTCTACATATAATAAAAGAAACTGTCTCTGTCTCTAAGCTAATAGCCAAAGGCTACGAAATCTGGTGTATAGGTGCATCTAGACAAGAGCCAGTGCACCTCGAAGCGATTTTTTCAAAATTCGAATCAGATTTTTAAAAATTTTATCTTTTTGATTTTATCGCCTCATTTTGAATAGTTTCATCCTTTAAGAAATGTTGTTTTGGCAACAGTTTTTCATACAATGCTTTGCATGCTGGATGCTGACTGTTGAAAATATGAGATAAAATTCTGCTTTTTTTCTTTTGATTTTAGGACACGTAACATGCACATCACAATCTTCTTATTCTGACGCACATGTGTCTCGTGAAGCACAACAGAAAAAATTTCTTTCCGCCTCTCTCTAATAGGTAATGACAAAGAGGTTAGTATATTTTGAATTATGTCACCCACAAAGTACAATTTTGGTTGGATATTGCTTTCTGATTTCATTCTTTTAGAAATGTGGTTTTGGCAACAGTTTTTCATTCATTGCTTTGGATACTGGACTGTTATCTGTTTTCTCTTGAAAATATGAGATTTATTACTTATTTAATTGTAATTTTTTATATTATGTTTTAATTATATATAATTTTAATTATATAAAAGATTTTGCATGATTTTTTTAGTAAACAAAGTTCCTTACTTCCTTTATACCATTTGAATTCTTAAGATTTTGCAATAAGTTGGTTAATTTATTTATCAGGATAATTAATACTTGCATTAAGGGATATTGCTTATTTCATTGTAATTTTGTTATATGTAATATATTTCTTTTGAAATTTGTGAGTTTTTCTCTCGATAAAGTTGTTGTTCTGCAGAGTAAAATTCTGCGCAGTTTTTAAATTTAATGTTTGGTATTCCCTTTACGCATTTTTCCAGTACATTTTAAAGCCAGACAAAGGCTGGCCGTGTAGCTGCTAGTCTGTTATAAAATTCTGAATCAAAGCTAAATCCCTGGGAAAGGGGAACCCACTATAATTTCTGCTACTTCTGCATGATGACTGCATTCATAGAACAACAACAAAAATGCAACTGATTTTTGACTTTGTTTTACTTCTATGTATGAAGTGAAGGAAGTACTGTAATCACGACAAGTTTTGGGTATCATATTTCAATGAAAATATCTATTTTGACTACTCTCAAATCCATTCAGGGTTGCCACTCAAACAGGAGAATGAAATTCCCTGACTTTTCCAGGTTTTCCAGGTATGTTTCGAGAAAATTCCAGTCTATCCACGTAATGTACGTTGGCTGTGCTAAGAGGTAAATTTAATTATGGTATTACTTGTACTGTGTAGCAAATTCACTTAATTATTCAATAAATCCCAGAGGACATTTGTTCTTAATTATTCTTGGTACACTTTGTTTGATAACTTTGTTTGCTTTTCCACTTAAGAAACTTAATCAAATTTAAGATATATACATTGGATAACAAATTGTACGTTTTATTTAATTATTACTCATGATCATCACCAGTTCAACATGAGGCTAATCCGGTTCTTATAAATCACAACGCAATGCTAAAATTTAGGTTAGATTTTAGGTAAATTTAATTTGTGTGAGGTGTCTTCTTAAAAGGCACCTTAACACTTGAAAACACAAATATAATTATAATAGGAGTTGTTTTCTCCACTGAAGATTGAGATTAGAATCTGCCCAATCTGGAATAAAATAAAGCTTTTTTTGCAGACATTCTGCAGCTAAATGAAAGTAAGAAATCTTTTTAATGATATTTTTTTACTAAATTGAGGTATTTTATATTTATTTCGCAGCATACATAAGGAAAAAATATGTGCATTAAATTTCGTGATGTCATCATATTGCTAGAATTAATTTCAGGATTATGCCAGAGAAAATTTCCTGAAATTTGGAAATATTATTTACTAATGATAAATAAATTTAGAGGGAAGAAGCAACATTAAATGATATGAATAACATAAAGATAATTACTTAAAAATTGAATTAGAACAATCAACGATATTTTAGCGAATATACTTATATTACATAGTTAGCCTAGATGACTGATTACTATTTTTTTATTTTACTGCAAAATGACAAGGTATTTATTAAAAAGAAAAGAAAAAAAAAAAAAAAGACTTTGCGGTAAAATCCTAGTATACGGTACGGCCTTCGCACGATTTTGAAAATTGTTGCCAAGAACAAAATGACCCGTTTACTGCTCATCATCATGTCGCCAAATCCTGCTGTACCATATATGGAGATTATTCTAACCAAAGAGCGTCTATGTTAAGAAAAGGTTCCATACACATAAATGCTATTATGCGGCTAGAAAGCGGAGGGAAAATTCGGCAAGGGATTTGGCGACCAGAATTTCCCTCTCCGCGATGTGTACAGGAAATTGTGAAACACGTGTTAAGAAATGTTCTTTGCAGGGGTGTAGCTAGAGAGGGGGCATATGTCCCCGGGCGCAGAAACCGAAGGGCGGCAAACTGATGTTACGATATTTTAGGATTAAATCTTTTCCATCCTTGGCAAGCAGTAGGGGGCGCGAAATCTTCAGTTGTCCCTGGGCGCTGAAAACCCTAGCTACGACTCTGATTCTTTGACAAAAAAGAAAACTACGAAAATCCGTTTTTAAATTATTGCAAAAAATCCAAGAAAAAACAATTTTAAAGACGGATTTTCGTAGTTTTTTTTTCCCCCTCAAAATAACTAATCCATGAATAATTTATTTGCGCCAAAAAATATTTTCTTTTCCTTTAGAGTTTAAAGAAATTTTAAACGATATTAATTTTATGAACTCTTGATAACGTGACCTTCGAACTTCGACACTGGTTTCGAGCTTTGGCGACAGATATATCGCGCATGCACAGCTGTTTCCCTCTATGATGGAACGGAGCCACGTCTGTTGCAGAGAGGTTTTTCTTCTTTACAGTACACATTTTTTTATTCTAACATTCATGGTACCGTATACTAGGATTAAACCCATTTTGTTTTATACAAGAAGAGGTACTTTCTTTAGTTCATGCACTGCACATGCGATTCCCGAGGTTACTGGAAACCAAAAGTTGCGGGAAACTTGCTTTACCTTTCTTAAAGACAATCAAAGTGGAGCTGCGAAAATTGGCTCTATGCCAGCTGCCCGAATGACACTCACGTGATACACAATTCGCCAAAAAAGTGATCTCTTCCGACATCGGCGCAAAATTCGCCTTTTTTGGCGGGATCGTTGTATGAAATTCCCCGACTTTTCCAGATTATGACTAAAACATTTAAATTCCCTGACTTTTTCCTGAATTTTTTGGTCAATTTCCAAATTCCCTGACTTTTTCCGGTTTTCCCGGTAGCGTGGCAACCCTGTCCATTTATACTATTTTTTTGCACAATATCTGTATGTATGGAGCGAATAAAGAACTCGTTTTTCGAAAACAGATCATGAAATGAATTCAGAAGGGATTTTCTTTTGACATTTGTACATGCGCACATATCTCACGTAACACAAAAAGGATTAGCTGTACAACACTGAAATTTTTTTGGAACCATAAAACATAGGCTAGCATTCCACCATGACAGGCAGAAAAGAGGAAAGTTGAAACGCATCGAGGAAGAACAAGGCTATCAAAGAATTATAAGACTATCAAGAATTGTCTATTATAAGTCTATTGCCTACTATATTTGTTGAAACTCTCACCGACAACCACATGATTTGCGCATGCGCGCAGCAAAAACTAAATCAGAACCTTTTTAGTTGAACTTTGAGAACTCGTGATGGACGTATGAGTGAAACATGTAATCCTTATCTTTGTGTTATATATATATTTTAGTTTAGTGATGTGAATGTTAACTAAATATCTTATTATCTTAGAAGCCTCTTTCTTTCTGTGAGTATTGCATCAATGTAATTAAGAAAAACATCCCCGGATATGCCTTTGGAGAAGAAAGAAGATCGACTAAAGCCTTTTTACCTTTTATTTTCTAAGAATTATTATGATTACACATTTTTTGGCATCCCATGCCGCGAATGAAAGCGAATTGTTGATACTATTGAAGAACTAAACACTTTTATTAATGTGTCGAAGGAAATTACGTCGACTGCTAAATTTGATCTAAGGGGGTGGTGTTACAATGAACCTAGCGGTAAAATTTTAAAAGGAAATCCTTGCAATGAAGGCTCCGATAAAACCGTATCAGTTCTGGGGTTGAAATGGAATTTATCAAATGACACTTTGTCCTGTGACTTTAAAGATAGTTCTGTTAATCAGCCTGTCAGCAAAAGGAGTATATTGTCAATAGTACACAGGATTTTTGACCCGATTGGGTTTACACAGCTCCTATTACTCTGATTTCTAAGCTAATGCTTCAAGAATGCTGGAAACAGAAGATTTCAAGGGATAACAATTTACCTAAAAGCATTTCTGACAAATTTGAAAGTTGGAAAAATAAATTGGACAATTTGGAAAAAAATCGCTATACCCAGAAGAATTTTTGCTGACTCCGAAAGAATTTCTGATTTATCTTTACACGTGTTTTGTGATGCAAGTAAATCTGCTTATGCCACATGCATATTTATGCGAAGCTGTAATGAAAATTCTGTTACATGTCAGCTCATCTCAGCTCAATCCAGAGTGGCACCTATCAGGCCGATTTCCATACCACGACTAGAGCTCTTAGCTTGTACAATTGGTGCTAGACTGGCACAACGTGTTAAGGAAGATTTGAGACTAGAAAGCTTGCCTATTTATTACTGGAGTAAATCTATGGATGCATTATTTTGGATAAAAAAGAATGAAAACTGGGCCATTTTCATTCACAATAGAGTGAAAGAAATCCGTACTCTAAGTAATCCAAACGACTGGAATTATATTCCTGTAACGCTAAATCCAGCGGACCTCCCTTCCCGAGGATGCAGTCCGGAAACCTTAGTCAAATCGAAATGGTAGGAGGGTCTCGATTGGTTGAGAAATGATCCAGAAAAATGGCCTACCTCTGAAATTATACCGAATTTTGACATTATAAACGCTGAAAGAAAGAAGACAATAATTTCTGCAGTTAATTCGAATGCTATGACTGAAGTTAATTTTGATAAGATTTCTTCGTACAATACCATTCTAAAGATAATATCTTGGATCTTCCGTTTTGTTAAAAATGTCAGATTAAGTCCTAATGAAAGAACTTTTGGAACAATTACAGCGGAAGAAATTAAAGGAGCCGAATTAACTCTTTTGAGATTAGTGCAAAGTGAATCATTTTCTGGATTAAATGACAAAAGATTACGTGTACTTCAACCAATCATTGATTCTAATGGAATTTTAGGGTTAAAACCAGAATTTTGAGAAGAGATGATACAGAAAATTTTCTATTTGCTATTATTCTTCCTTCAGATCATCCTATTGTAGTAAAATTAATTAGAGCTAAACATGAAATGAAAAATCATGCAGGAGTACAATTTTTAATAGCTGCTTTACGAGAACAATATTGGATTTTGAAAACACGAAAGACTGTCAAGAAAGTCATAAGAAGCTGTGTTGTATGTCAGAGGTTCGATACTAGTTCTTCGAAAACACCCATTGCTCCTCTCCCTGAAGACCGAGTAAGAGAAGCAGCAGTCTTTGAGATTGTAGGTGTTGACTTGACTGGACCGTTGATATTGAAGGGAAATAAAAAATAATGGATAGTGATTTTTACCTGTGCTGTTTTTCGCGCAGTACCTTTGGAATTGATTTTCTCGTTATCAACTGAAAGTTTTCTGCAAGCGCTGAGACGTTTCAGTGCTAGACGTGGAAGAGCCCACACCATCTATTTCGACAATGGAAGGAATTTCAAAGGAAGTGATAGATTATTCAAAAGCTTAAATTGGGATAAAATCTTAGAACAAGCTAGTATCCACAGGATCACACGGAAATTTTTTCTGCCATCAGCTGCCTAGTGGGAAGGATGGTGGGAACGATTAATAGGAGTCCTGAAAAGAATCCTTTGCAAAGTTTTAGGACAATCATCTCTGAATTATGAAGAAATGATAACAATTCTGTGTGACTGTGAAGCAATAATGAATAATCGTCCATTGACGTATGTCTCGGAAGATGTTGAAGATTTATCTCCGATCACACCTTCCATGTTTCTCCATGAGATTCGACAAATTGGAGTTCCTGATCTGGATAATACAGATGCGAAATCTTTAAACAAAAGGCTTATTTATCGACAAAAACTTTTACAAGATCTATGTAAAAGATTTCGAATCGAATATCTCGGACAGTTAGGACAAAATTATGAACATGTAAAAGCTTCACAACCTCTGAAAACAGGAGATCTTGTTTTAGTGTCCAATGATAATAAGAAGAGAACAGACTGGTTATTGGCGAAAGTAACCGAGATTTTCAAATCTCGGGATGGACACGTGCGTTTAGTTAAGGTCAAGACTAAGATCGAAGAAGTTTTGTGACCAACCAAGCGTTTGTATCCTTTGGAGATAACATCATCAGATGAACAGTCTAGATTTAGAAATGTAGCAATCAGCTCTTCTGATTGACCAGAGACTTACTGCGATCCTGATATTCGTAATGACTTGCCTCAAGATCTTAAGAACGAAAAGATTCCATCGATGACTACAAGAAGTGGTCGAATGGTAAAGCCTGTTTTCAAAGGTTACAGTTTTAAATTTGATTTTTCAGCAAGTTTAAAGGTGGAAGTATGTTGAAACTCTCACCGACTACGTGATTTGCGTATGCGTGCAGCAAAAACTAAATCAGAACCTTTTTAGTTGAACTTTGAGAACTCGTGATGGACGTTTGAGTGAAACATGTAATCCTTATCTTTGTGTTATATATATATTTTTGTTTAGTGATGTGATTGTAAATTAAATATCTTATTATCTTAGAAGCCTCTCTCTTTCTGTGAGTATTGCATCGATGTAATTAAGAAAAACATCCTCGGATATGTCTTTGGAGAAGAAAGTTGATCGACTAAAAGGTAAGCCTTTTTACCTTTTATTTTCTAAGAATTATTATGATTACACAGAATTATTTATAAGACTATCAAGAATTAACCGTATGCAAATTTGCACTGAGAAGAAGCAGAATTTTGCTGTTAGTTGGTACCGGAGAAAGCCAATCAGAGCAAATGGTGTCCCTGAAAACGGCACATTATCGCTTCAAGCATTACCTTGACAACATCGTCTGAAACTTTTCGTGAATGCCATGGCAGAGTACACGTACGAGGAATTGGCAGATATTCACCTTACATACAGGGATGTAAAAGGAAATGAACGCAAAGCACGAAGATTGTACTAACAGCAGTTTCCAAGTCATCCAGCCTTTTCCATTGTTCATTGAAGACTGCGAGAAACAGGCTCTTTTGCCATCTCGAAAACCAATGCAGGACATTTGCGGAATGCACAAACGCCAGACATGGAAGAACAAGTTTTGACTAGACTTGAAGCAGTTCCTTCCACAAGTATGTGAGCAATGGCATGTATCCTGGGTAATTACCTTGTACATCATGCCAGATCGCTTGACTGGTGCAACATACCGTGCCTTCTTGGAACAAGTGCTTTCCAGTTTATTGCAGGCTGTTCCGCTCTCCATCCAGAGAGACATGTGATTTATGCACGATGGAGCCTCAGCAGATGTTCCTGCTACGGTCTGTAACTTTTTAAATGCCACATATCCTGCACGATGGATCGGACATGGCAGAACCTGTGGCTTGGCCTCCTCACTCACCAGACTTCAATTCACTGAACTTTTTCTTCTGGGGGCACAATGAAATCTTTAGTGTACTAGATGCCAGTGGACTCAGCTGAAGATCTCGCGGCAAGAATCGTTGTTGTGGAGGACAAAATTAACATGACACTAGGGATCTTCGAGAGATTGTGCCAGTCGTTCCTTCGCCGATGCCAACTGTGCAACGACCCATGTGGTCAGCATTTTGAGCACTTTCTCTGAGTTTTTCAGTAAACAATAAATCTTATTGCACAATTTTTGGTCTCTTAATTTGATTTCCCAACACTGTTGTAAGTTCAGGTTGGAATTCTAATATTCTGCCTCTCGCAGTGGAATGACGACCCTATGTTATATGGTAATTATTGCTCATCTGGATGGGTACTATCACCCCTCTTAATTTGTAAAAACGATTTAGAATCACCCAGTATATCAGATAAGAGATTGACATACAGGGTGTCCCACTTGAAAAGGCAATAAATTCTCATAGTACGAGGAAATGAAGCTGAATTTTTACATCACATGCCTTTATATTTGAGAAATGAAAGTACATTACAAGAGATGCTGGAAGTGACTCCCTCCTGTATATGCAGTTCAACACTTTCATGTATGTTACTGCCAGAATATTGGGTGTCCTTGCCTGTATTTCACTTCGAATGTTCTGATGTACATGTATCTCAATGAAGCAGAGACATTACAAATCTGCAAAATGTGGCCACAATGAGGTTCCATGAGCCATGTGCGAGTTTGATATTTCAATGTAGCCTATCTTAACTGTTCATAGCATTCTGTGTAACTTGCTTCTTCCGGTGCTGTTTGATTCCAATGATGTATCGATATTCCATACAAAAGCATAAAATTTTTATAAACCAGTATTGGATAAATGGTTCCTTTAAAACATGTCAGTGACTGATTTTGATGGTCAACGTAAAACATCTAAACACTGTATTCAAGACTTGATGAAGAAGCTGGAGACAAATGGAACATTGTTAGATGAGCACGGCAGGGGGGCACAGTTATATGAAGAAAAAGTGTGGTCGATGTAAAGATATGATTGTTGGTCTCACAAACAAAGTCTGTGCTCCGTTTAGCTCAGGAATCTGGACTATTGCATAGCATGTGTCAAACAGCTGCTTAGAAAGCAGGCCTGTATTCTTAAAAGTTTACAGCAGTTCATGAATTGAGATAGACTGACCATGATAAATGTTCCACATATTGGCATTGGTTTCAGGGATTTATTACTGAAAGGCCAGGAATATTGCAGTACATATGGTATAGTACTGCAGCATGGTTCAGCTTGTCAGGATACATAAACTAACAAAACACACATTTATGGAGTAATGATGAACAGCATGAAATCATCAAGAGACCCCTCTTCATTCATAAAAAATAGGCATATTCTGTGCATTATCACAATGATGCATCCATCAAGCCATTTTTTTTACACTACTGTCACTAGTGAATTGTACCAGGCACTGTTTCATGAGTTTGTGAAGCAGCTGGATGATAAGGAGCTGACATTTGGTGGGAACCAGCAAGATGAGACAACACGCAAGTATGATTGCAGTGGAATCATTTTTTTCAGACTTGATCCACTTGTCTTTTTTCTATTCACCTTAAAAGCCACATGTACAAGCATAAACCAAACACCACAAGTTATGTCAAAGCATCCATATTGAAATCTGGGCAGTGACGCCCAGTACTCTATCATAAGAACAAGCAGTGATGTATTGAATTGTGTATACAGGTGGTGTATGGGGTAGATTGAGTCTAGCACTTCTTGTGATGTACTTTTGTTTATCAAGTATAGATGTATGTCATGTAAAAATGGTTTCTTCTTGCAATAAGTTTTTATCACACTTTTCCCAGGCCTCTTTCAAGTGGGAGGGGGGCATCCTGCATACACCATTTCCTCTAGCTCATTGAGCTCTGTTTTTTTATTCTTATATATTGGCAAATTGTGCATTTTTTTATTTAAAAGTAACAATTCTATTGTTCTTATATTCTGGTTAAGTTTTTTATGCCTTTAGTTAATCTATATGCAATAATAGTTGTAGAATAATAACAATAGTTGTAGAATTACCAATAATTTAAAAGTTTAAGTGTGTATAAGGAGGCTGCAATTTGTTTTACATTTGAAGCTCTAAGTAGAATAGTGAATTAAGTTTGCTGGTGCACCAATTTAAGTGTCTTTTGGCCAAGTGGGACCAAAAGTTAACTTTTAGTTTTGTGCACCGAAAATTTTGTTTTTCTGCCTATTTTGAGGAAATAAGTTTATGAAATACAGAAAAAAATGTGTATAAGTTAATAAGCCATACAAGAAAGTCATGTTTTGTCCGCATTAGATTTTTTTTTTAAATTGCATTTAGAATAAGCAATGGGCAGGGCAAACACTTCTTTAATTCCATAGAAATGTTTTCTATGGGTTTTAAAATATGTAACAATGAAGGAATTACTATGCCTGGGAAGTTTCACAATTTAAATATAAACAAAACTTTAAAACAGCAGTAATAAATAGCAATGAAAATATTAATTTTTCACAACTAAAAATTACAAAGAGATTATCTGAATTTAAATTGCAAGCGGAAAACTGATATTTAGCAACATAATTTTTTCATTCTGATACAAAGTTATATATACAAACTCTGTAAAAATCTTCAGATCCGAGATACCAACTATAATGCAACAGCATTTTGAACCTCATCTGATGCATTTAAAATTTTAGCTACCTAAATACTCCTGCAACAATCTAAATAAATGGTAACCGGGAAATGTCATATTTCAGCTGTAAGGCTAATATGAATATCTTGCCTTGAATAATTTGCATATATTAACAAACAGACTTCTTTTTTGTGGACTACTGCAAACAACTTATTTGCAAATTTTCAAATGAATACGCAAAAGTTCAGGTTATTTGAATATACTAAAGCACAAGAGAGATACATGCCTAAGGAAAGGGATGCCTTCATGGAGGCTTTCAAAGGAAAATTAGCTCTATGGAAGCTGTACATGGAGAAAACCATGAAATCCAAAGATATGACCAAACATTCACCCAGGATCGAACTCCCAGTATCAGCAGTATTAATAACTTCGCCATTAAGTCATATAAAATGATTACAATAAATAGTTGAGTTAATAATTTCACTTTATTTTAGGGGCTTAAAATAAAATACACTTGTTTACTTTAATTACCCTAACACTGCCTTATTTTCAGAGTTTTTGCTTGTTATAAACAAAAGATGACAAAAGCAGTGAGCTAATTTATCAGCTGTATTTGTAAGATTTTCACACGCTAACATTTTTCAACACCCAGAACTGTTCAATGAAAATTACTTAGATGAAAGCATTGAACAAGCTGAAGTTTATAGCCCTTGCTTTGTACATTAAAAGCCTAAATAACACTCTTATCTAGCTTTCTCATTATAGGCAAGATTAAGTTACCCTGCTTTGATTTCAGAAATCACAATACATTTCTTCATGTTTGCATCTTCTATACATGTTTTATTAATGCCACTTGCTTCTGAGGCTGCATAATTTCCCTTAAGAAATTCACAAGGATAAAAACAAATGAATTCTTTTGATAAAAATCACTAACAATTTAAATGAAAAGTCATTTCATTAATGAATTTCTATGCAAATCACACAGTTAATACACTGATTAGCTTTATACAATCTGACAATCATGTAATGAGATAAAATTTATGTTCAAACAGGTGCAAATATTACTTAGTGAGAATCCCAAGTACTCCATAAGGATATCTTTTATCAGGAATCTGAAAATATTGCATAAGAAATGAAAGACCTTAATCACAACTATATAGTGGTTATCCTTGGAATACGAAAAATCAGAAATTTTCAAACCATGTGAAGATGTGACTTCAAAAAGATTCCAAATGCATACATTTGATTTACGGACTTTTTATAAGACAATATTTGGATTAAGCTAGCTGTAACTATATATTACATTAACTTTTAATTTGATATTTATAAGCATTTGAAATTTTCAAACCATGTTAAGATGTGACTTCAAAAAGATTTAAAATGCATAAATTTGATTTACGGACTTTTTATAACACAATATTTGGATTAAGCTAGCTGTAACTATATATTATATTAACTTTTAATTTGAATATTAATATTTATAAGCATTTGATTTATTGTTCTAAAGTAATTTTATTTTATGTTTTTATATAATTTAATACAAGAAAAAAAGAAATAAGAAATTGCATAACCAAGTTTCATGAATCCTAGGACTGCTCAATTTTTCTCTAAAATTTGCTTCAAAAATTGCACATTATTTTGTTACCTGCTTCAAATCTACATGTATTTGAGAGTTTATGTTACATATTATAATAACCAAGCTATTTTTCATATAGATTTCTTACATAAGAACAGGTTTTTATAAAAATCAATTTTAAGAGTCATCATAAAAAGAAAAAAATCTTGAATAAACTACGATTTACTTTGTAGAATACAAATGCAAAGTATGTATACCAATAAAAATATTCAATGTTTACACAAATTACAGTAGGAATTAAATTTAGTGTGGTAATCCTATGTTTACATAAAAATTCATTTTGCTTAAAAAAAAACTGTTCTTTGATGATAATAAGGGGCCTTTCCAAAGGTAAACAACAGTTTAAAAAATTTATTAAGTAAACTTTGCAGCCGTTAAACATTTCTCATATTTTATTTATATTTTTGACATACTCAAAAGTACTTGCACAATTATGGAATCTGCAAAATACATTTCGTTGCATATAAAATGAAGTAAAATAGTCAACAATAAAACAGCAAAGGGAAAAATGTACTCTTACAAAAGAAAAAAATTATTTACACTTTTGATTAATATTCTTTATAAATTTAAAAAGCAGCTTTTCATAAATTTATTAATCATTATTAATAAAACTGAGAAAAAAATTGCAGATGACTAATGCTCAGTAACAGTTTACTTGAAAATTTAAGGTTTAAAATATCCCTTCTTTTCACTGAATACTGTAAACAAGGTGAGTAAACAAAATTTGGCATTATTATCACTTATAATAAATACACCAAATTTCAAAATGGTGCCGATATATAAATTCATGTACATCTTGAGAAATTTCGAATAAAAATATCTAATATTTTTCAGGTATGCCTAGAAATAAATCTACCTTAAGATGATGGGGAAAATTTTATAGGCTACAATTCAAAATGTTTCCGAAAAATAAATAAAGGGTTTAAACTACAAATCATAAAAATGTGACAATTGTATTTGGATTTTACCTAAATTTCACATTCTGAAAGAAATCAAGTAACTTTAATAAAAAAAAAAAAAAAGACATATTAATAAGTATATACCAAATTCAATTAATATTCAGGAGCTAACATTTTGAGACCTTTACTCTAGCAATTTTTACAAAACTTGGCACAATGACATAATTTGAGGCATAAGATTGAAATATGGAAATATAGAGGTATGTCATTTCAGAAAAAGTTAAATTTTGGGTCAAAATACCTATGCTAGACAATGCTATATATAAATCTAATATATATCCTATGTTCTGCTTTCAAGACATAAAATTGCAAGCTGAATTTCACTAGTGGACCCAGTTAATGGGAGATACAGAACTGTCCCATTTTTTTTTACTCGTAATTCTTTAGATGTGGTAACAAAATTCTGAAAAATGAAGAATTGCTCAAAACGCACAGTTTCTACACATAACAAAAAATCTCCTCACCACACGGATAAAAGATATGTGAAAATTACTGCAAATGATTCTGATTTTAATAGTCATAAATTTCAAACTCATACAGGAAGATTTTGAAAGTAAAAGATTGCATTCCAATTGGTGCATGTCTTGCCAAATGATAACATAAAAAGTGTTCAATGCACAAAAGTCATTTTGAAACTAATGAAGAAATAGATGCTTTTTACTGCCTTGTACAAAGTATAAAGGAAGTATTGTAATGGTAAAAAACTTCGGATATCGTATTCCAACAAAAATGTCCATTTTGACCGCTATTGAATTAATGATGAAATAGAAAATTTTAATGATGTTTTTGCATGACATCTGTAGGTAAGGACAGAATAAAGAACTCTTTTTCCAGCAAAAAAATTATAAAACTGATTTAAAATGAATTCTGAAAAGTTTTTTCATGGCTTCTGCACATATGTATCTCACATAACTCAAAAACAAGTGGCCTCAGAATGTTGAAATTTTGTATACAGGACTGCTATAACATGTAGATGAGCACCTCCCATTTTGGTTGCAATCGGCTGCACCATAGGTATATAGCCACTCCCATTACTCGGCTCAGTGAGCCCAGCTTCTTTACTCTTATATGTTTGTAAATTGTGCATTTTTTTTTGCTTTAAAAATAATTGAAATATGTTGTTCTGGTTAAGATTTTTATGCCTTTAATTAACTAGCATGCTATAATTGTGAAATTATCAACAATTTAAAAGTTTTTTAAGTGTGACAAAACCTAATTTTTTATTACCATGGCAGCTATGTTTGTTTACATTTAAAACTTAGCAGAATAGTGGATTTGTTGCCAATCCAGAGAATAAGGCTACGCAACAACAAAGTAATGTTTTCTTTTATTATTGTGTATTAAATTATGCTTAATTCATTCTGGAAATATTATTTAAGTTATTAGATTTTTTTTTTTTTTTTTTTTTTTTTTTTTGCATAGAAACTGTAATTTTAATTGAAAAAAAAATTTTTTTTAATTGTTTTAACTGTACTTGGTGTTTTATGTTTTTCTATATCTTTCAAATTTTAATGAAAATATTTTGAATTTTTATGTATTTTTGCCTTGCCACGAAGTGAGAACCGAATTAATTAGTAGTGCATGCACATTAGGTAAGTGGCGCTGAATCGTATGCGAAAAACTGTTTCTTTTTTATTTGTTTAATTTCTTTTGTATATCATTTTACACTCATGTCCATAAATTAAGGGTAATGCAAAATCAGGCAAAGGAAGAGTTAGAGGCAAAACAAATTTGACTGATTTGTACAGCTTATTTATTAAACAAAAGGTAAAGAGCAAAAAAAGATGCTATATGTTTGATATTATTAAAAAAATTAGCGATTTTTCTCCCTGGAGCAATTTACGAAAAAAACCTATTTACAAAAAACCAATATTACATAGTTGGTATGATTGTTAATACATTGTATGTCTCCCAGACGATGCAATACAGTCCGTACAATGCCTAGGCATGCTTGAGTATCAAATTATCTGATCTTGGGGAATATTACACCATTCAAAAAGCAATGCTCTCCGAAGTTTCGGTAGACATGTAGGAGGAGGTTGACGGGCTGCAACTCGTCGGCCAAGCATGTCCCACACGTGCTCTATTGAATTCAAGTCCGGTGAGAATGCTGGCCAGTCCATACGGGTGATATCCTCTGACTGAAGGCATTCGCTTATGATGTTTGCACGGTGAGGACGGATGTTGTCATCCATAAACACAAATTGGCATGGCACCCCAAAACAAACGTACATATTGTTCCAGAATGACGTTCTGATAGATTTGGCTTGTCATGGTTCCAATTTGAACATGCAGGTCAGTTCTGGAACCCAGAATAATTCCACCCCAAACGAGCACTCCTGCACCACCGTAACGGTGTCGTTTAATGATGTTTTCTTGGTGGTAATGGGTACCTGGAGCTCTCCATATGAAATTCCGGCAAGAATCAGACTGCAAGCTAAACCTGGACTCGTCGGAAAACATCACACAAGCCCACTCTTGCGGTGTCCACAATGCATGCTCTCAACTCCAGGCAACTGCAGGAGACAGTGAGTTGCAGTAAGTGGAAGGCATCTGACAGGTCTACGAGCATATAGACCAATCTGCCCTAAGCGTCTATACACGGTCTGCCTTGAAATTGTCATACCAGTGGCGGAAGAGAGCTGACGAGACAGGTCTGAGGCTGTGCTCCGCCTGTTTCTTTTGGCAGTAACTGCCAAATACCGGTCCTCATTCGGCGTTGTAACTCTGGGGCGACCTGCGCTGTAACGTCTACTCACATTACCATCATCTTGGAATCGTTGCCAAAGCCTGGAGATGACACTCTGGGCAATTCCAAGTTCGTCTGATAATTCCAGTTGGGTACGCCCACAATCCAGACGGCTGATAATTCTACCACGTAAAAAATCATCCAAATGCGTCTTTTGTGTCATAACTATTCGGTTATTGCACTGAAACGCTTATAAAGCGCCTGCGAACAATTTTACTTCTTTGCCTGTATTCCTTATATATCACTCTCTTACACTCTCGTCATTGTGACGTACCATCGGTGTCATATGGTTACTTCCTGAAATTTGCGTATGATTCTTGAAGATGTGTGTAGTGATTTTACAGGTGATATATTTATTTTAGAGTTCGATTTCTGCGTGACTCCGAATTATGCTTAATTTATGGACATAATTGTAGATTTATTATAGTATTTGAATAGAACTTATGGAAATTCTTCAGATGACATAATTTTTGTGCACTCTGAGTTATAAAATGAATGAGATGTAATGTTGTTAAGTGAACTTAGTGCCGAAGTGTTGCTGTGGTAAATAAATATAGTGACCTTTAAAGAAGCAATTTATTCTATTGTGGTTAATGTGCTATCCACGAAGTAGATTTAATTTAAAATTCGTTAACTGTTATTTCAATATGTTTAAATGACACACAAGACCCCCATAGCACAAAACATCCTCAGGATGTCCTATTTAAGTCGCAATATCCCGGGACATACATAGGATGTCCTAAGGATGTTGATTCTCAGATGTCCTGAGGAGTTCACCAATTTCACATCCTGAGGACATTCATTCTGCATTTTCCGGAGGACTTTCGTTGTCAAACATTTTGAGGATATTTGTTCTCAAATTTACCAGTTTTAATTTTTTGACATTGCACATCTGAAACTTGCACATTATTTTATTTTTCATATGTATTTTACTAAGTTGTTCCTAAATGCTGTACATTAAAAATATTGATATGATTGATGATTTATTCTTGTTATTTTGTTATTAATTTTAACTGCTATTTTTTCTGACTTTTTAAAAATTTATTTAGTCACAGAAAAGATTTTTTTCAACGGATTAGCATTTTCTAGAATATTTGCAAAATTCTAAATAACATATATTTTTTTTTTATAAAAAATGTATAAATTACAAGTATAATTACTTACAGATTACAAACCCTACTACAAATATAAGTAAAATTAGATATAGATATATTTAATTACGGAAACGAATTTTTTTTTTAAAATTTGGGTATAGAGACATTAGGTATTTTTTTGGAAGCAGGAAACATGAAAAATTAGCAACTGCCTTCGCCGGGAATCGAAGGACGGACCTCTGGAATACCGACCCAGTGTGCAGAACCCCTACACCACGAAGACACGCTAGGTGTGGTGGTGGTGTATTTAATTATGGCAAAGCACACTAGGGCTATCTGCCTAAGGGAAGGGATGTCTTCGTGGAGGACTTTCTAAGGAAAACTGGCTCGTATACACGTTACACTTGGGGAAAACCACGAAAACACCCATGCAGCCAGCCCGTTCGCGGGATTCGAACCT
Source organism: Stegodyphus dumicola (assembly GCF_044657685.1). Classification (NCBI taxonomy): domain Eukaryota; kingdom Metazoa; phylum Arthropoda; class Arachnida; order Araneae; family Eresidae; genus Stegodyphus; species Stegodyphus dumicola. The sequence goes on along the minus strand of NC_140771.1, from coordinate 152,920,125 downwards.
CGGATCGCACTACCAGGGTTCAGCGACTTTACCGCTCGGCCGCTGATGGGCCGAAGACACGCTAGGAAAACTGGAGAAATACCTTATATTACTTCTCTTTTTAAAGGCCGACTTTTTTTTAAGGGGATCCAATCACTAAATCCTGGGTGTGGATATACCACATCCAACACCTTTTCAGTTCGAGCGCCACTGTAGAGATATTAGGATTTTTTTGGGAAGCCGTAGAGATGAAAAATTAGCAACCGCCTTCGCCGTGAATCGAACCACGGACCTCTGAAATACCGGCCCAGCATGCAGAACTGTTACACCACGAAGGCACGCTAGGAAAGCGGGAGAAATACCTCATAAGGAAAATTTTTTTCCCGATCTGTTATTGATATTGAATTACAGTCGTGCGATAATTTCGCAGTAAAGATACATCTCTGATGACTATCCAAGATTCTAGAAACTTTGGTCTTATATAGAGATGGTCGTCTTATAGAAATAATGCTTAATATCAATATTTATTTATAATCTCAGAACTATTGGTCACTTTCAGAAGTGGTCGTTTGAGAGGCGATATTCTATATATTTATTTACTGATACTCTCAGATTCCAAAATTTGTTTATATTCTCAGAAATATTGGACGGAAGGTGGTCGTCCCATACATGCAAAATTTTACATTTCATTAAAAATGAATTCGGCATTATTTAACTATTTCCCTGTTAATTAATTAATTAGATAAAGAAAAAATTAGGAAATAGTACTGTTTATTACGGAATAATGTAGGAAGTTCTACAGAACTATATTCTTTCGCGTCATTGCACATTGTATCCGGCAAACTACTAGTTCCTCGTATTCTTCCGCAAATCCGTAAACATCTGTATGATTTGAAACGAAATCCAAAATGGCTGCGCCATGAGGTTAACTTGTATGGATATTTTTTGTTGCATGAAAGGTAAGTTCAATTGCAATACTTATATGTTTACTTTTTTTGCATTTCGAATTTATGTTATTTATGTCATTTTGACAGTTAAACGTTTCACAGCTTTATGAATTGTTACCATTCTGTCGTGAATTACGTGTATCTCAATGGCTGGCTGTCTTTTCAAATGTCTAATTTGCCCTGCTATCCAAATGTTTATGACTGAATTTTTTTTAGTCTAGTTTATGCATTCAGTTTCAAAATAATATGTGTGATCAGATTGCTTATTATTTTATTGCAGTAATAAATTTATGTTAAATAGTTTGAACAATTGTATAAAAATAAGAGTTTGCATTGTTTTGTCCAAAATATGTATGGTTGAAACATTATCTTAATCTAGTTTGTAATTCAACTTTTTTGGGGGGTACTGTTCTGTTATTGGGACCAGAATCGGAAATGTATGAACCTGTGTTCAGTATGTGCATAGATGTGTATATGTAGACACACAAACATACAAATATACAAGCATACATAAATACAATTCTGAACCCGGTCCTGATAACAGAACAGTACCTTTTTTTTAATCTTTTTTGAATATTTTATAAAAGGATTAAGCATTTTTCAAACTGCATATCATTTTAAGATTCGACTTGCAGGAAGACAAAATATGGTCATTCAATCAAATGCTTATGATTGCTTTTAACATTTTCTCATAAATATTGTTTGCATTTTTATTGTATTTTAGATACTTTAGTTATGTAAAGTGAACATGAGAATATTAGGAAAGCTGAAGAATATGAATAGCTACCATAATACATGTAGTTTTTCATCGAGCCCATTGTTTTAGAAACCAATGCACCATTATTATATGCTGGCTTATTTTATAGTTATATGCAGTTTAATTTTATGTTCATGTTACTGTAGTATTGTAATTATAATAAAAGTATTGATAATTTTTGTTGAATCTTGCAAGTTGCCTAACATTCAGAATTATTACTACCGAATTTTACTGATAGGTTTTTTTTCGAGTTGACATAATCTGTCTGATAAATAAAATAAACTGGTGTTTAAATTATATGCATTTCTCTTAATGTTTCATTGAAAGTGAGATGGAAATATAAATGCTATCCAGAAAAGTGAATTCTTTTTGCCTGAAATAACAAACTGTACTAAATGATTAATGTTTATATCATTTTAGAAATGTCAATATTAAAGTTTCTCCCCCTTCTCTTCTTTGATTTTGAAATAATTTATAATAAAATATATATGCATAAGTGTAATTAATGTTCAATAATATAATTTATTTTTACTGATATTTTTATATTTCTTATCTGGGTTTTCTTTTGGTGTTAGAAGGAGGAAAAGACTGTAATGTTTTAATTAAGGAAATAATTAAAACATTACAGTCTTTTAAATAACACAGTTACAGTAATGTTTATTGAAGCAATCAGTACTGTGTGATTGCCAGTAATTGAATAATGTTAAAATGCATTGTTCATAAGGAAATTTGCTTGTCTTTGTGTTATAGATTTTATTTTGACACAAGCTGAAATTTGAATTATTGGAAGCACTTTGAAAACCCAAATTATTTCCTGAATCATTAATCAGGCCAATATATAACATACAAATTTTCATACAAAATTATTTCTTTGAGCATATTATAAAGAGCTCATTTAATTTTATTATTTGTACAAATTTTAGACAAAAGTAGCATGTAACAGTTAAAGATTTATTGAAGCCCACTTGTTACTTGTGGTAACAAAGAAGTGTGAAAGATATTGCCACATTAGCGAACATGACGATCATTGATGCTTAGTTTAATAATTTAATAATATATTTAGAAATGCTGGGAACTTTCAGAAGTAGACATTTTGGAAATGATGGGCTTGATATGAAATTTACATGGTTTTATTATTTATTCTTTATTTAAGAATGAATTTTAGATGTTCATGTGAAAGAATTCTGTTTAATTATATGTGAAAGAATTGTTAAAGTTTGGCATTTAAAAAAATGAATTAATAATATGCAATTATATTTTTATTATACATATATTATTATATATTTCTAATGCACTATGTAAATGTCAGTGCTAAACAATTGAGATACTATTGTCAGCGCAATCTTTTCTTATACATGAAAAATTCTGATACTTTCTTATCATCTGCCCTCACAGCTTCAACTTATGCTAAAACAGCAAGAGTATGCACACGATAATAGCAAACTATGAATATGCATAGCACACACATGTATTTACATGCTTTATATTTAATCTTTATTTCTGAATAGTATTCCATTGGATGAAAAATATGTGAATATTGACCCAATGTATATATTTTTGTGTGTGTGCATCCTAAAATTTCTTGTTTCTTATAAAGTGCTTATTTGAATTACTACTTGTGAACAGAGCAGTAGATATGAACCATAAACTAACCATTTTACCAATTTTCACAGCTTTGCAGATAGTCAGAAAGCACCAAAATTTGTAATAATGTTAAGTTTAAATGATGTTCTATACTTTTGTGTTAATTTTTCTATTCTGTTAAATCTATTACTGTGTTATCAAACTTTCTGCAGGAATTTCAACTGGTTAAGATGTTATTACCATGTGGAGAAGAATTTGGTTTTCAAGCTAGAAAAAATTGCAGCTGAAGGATTTTGTAGAAGGTCAGTCAAACTGGTTTTAGTTAATTATAATTTAATTTTGGGTGAAGAATTCTCAAATTTATTTATCATAAGTATCTAAAGGTCTTCTAAATTAAATTCTGCTTGTTTTTGAAATTTTTCATGACATTCATTCTTTGATTATTATTTTTTTTTATTTACTAACTTATATCCAGGCACATAATGTTGCATTTAATGCCATACCTTAAATATTGTAAAATGTTAAAATAATACATTTCACTTAAAAATGTGGTTGTGACAGTAAATTTTCTGTTACATTTAAACATTCTATAAACATTGGTATACATCATTTTTCAATAATCTGTATATTATTTTGTGCATTTCTTTTACATCCAAGATCTGGCATATGACTTGCTTTTCAAACTGATAACATGGTGTAATAATGTAACCTAATGGTTAAAGTTTACTATGGAACGGGCCAAATTTAATAAATTATTCTTTGATAGAAATTTATTCATGTGTTCAGTGTGTCTCATCTCTTTAAATTGCTAAAGTAAATTTTATGTACTTGCATTCAGGAATTTTGACTGTATCAGAGTAATTTTGTTTCAGTTATTATAACATGCAAGGGAAAAAATTCATTCATAGCTCCGTATTTAAAATTAGTTAATTAAAGTCCTTAAAAAAGAGGGACGTTTTGTTGTTTTTAATGTCGATAGAGTTTAATTCAAAAATATGCCACATTAAGGGTTACTTTTTAACCTAATTTAAAATTTTCATTACTTTAACATGTCCAATAATTGTTATTTTAACTCCGATATTGTAATAATATCAAAATTCCTCACTTTTTGATAGGTAATCCAAATGTAAAACAAGAAAAGAAAAAATTAAAATCTAGAAGTATATTTATTTCATACCTCTAACAAATAAAAACAACACAAGCACTTTTTACTGTCTATCTGCATAGTGTGGCATGTCCCGTAAGACTGAGATTTGTATTGTCAAATCCATGTTTCAGTTAAAGGAAAATGCATGCAGAGTCTTCTGATTTTCCCTTCGATTAAGGATTCTGTATATACTAGCATAAGAAATATATTAGTTAATGCAGTGTTATACATCAATATTTATAGACAATTATTGTGGTTATGCTTATTATAATTTTGTTCACTGTAATGGCTGGAGTGCCTAAACCATCATGTTGTGTAAACAAAACTCAAATCTTCATCTCTGCATACTGCTCCACTAGTGTTTAAACCACTGAAATGGTGATTATGGTAGAACATCTTTGGTAAAAATTTACTCTACTGTAACCCTTGGTGAATCGTTTCTTTTTTTTATACCAAGATCGGCACCAATTTCAAGGTGGCAGCTACACAAAACCAAAATAAGAAGTCAAAGACATACACAAACTCTGTGTCCATGTACACATCGACCTATTAAAACAGAGAACTGCACAAACTGGGCATTGTGCACTGCCTTAACTTTGTCAATGTACACATTGATCTATTTTCACTTTCAGAAAATCAGAAAGTTAAAAATATCATAGTTACCAGAAAAAATTCGCCACTGTCTTAACACACAGACAACCAAAAATACACAAACAGAGAGGAATAAGTTACCAAAAATACATATTTCCTAACATAAAAACATTAAACAACAAATCTTCTAACAAAAATTAACACACAGAGACAAAAAAATAAATGAAACGTCGTTTTTTTAACATACCTTTTTTTTCACATGCATATGTTTAGGCTTCCCACCACCATCCTCCAGGTAAGCAATTCAATTAAATTTTTCGTCTCTTAGTCACCTCAGACATACTCAAATGATGGTACCCACACCAAAATAATAAATAGCATGTTCAAAATAGAAGACCATACCACTTCCGTGCAACCAAACAGCAACTGAAAAGAATGGTAAGAACCAAAAAACTGGGACCGTACAAAAGGTTTACTATTAAAAAAAGTAGCCCAAAACTAAATTTATCACAGCACGTTGGCAATATTTGCAGAAATAACTCCTTTTTATTGACAAAAAAAAAAGTTTTTTTTTTCCCCAAAGGCTACTTTCGCCAACATTATCAACATTAGGGTTACCGAAAAACTTATTTGACGCAATGGGCTTCCACATTTCATAAACAACTAATACCACTTTGCGATTTTTTTTCAGACAGAAACCAAGGTGTACCATACAGTAAAGATTAGCCACATCTTCATTTACTACTGTTACAAGTACTTCTTTGGTAAATTTCTGCGGTTAAATTCAAAAGTTTAAAATTGCATTAACATGATCAGATTCATAGCTAGGGTTTTCAGTGCTCAGGGACAACTGAAGATTTCACGCACCCTACTGCTTGCCAAGGATGGAAAACATTTAATTCTAAAATGTTCTAACATCAGTTTGGCGCCTCTTGGATTCTGCACCCGGGGACAGATGCCCCCTCTTGACCCCTCTAGCTACGCCCCTGATCAGATTTTATTTTCTGCACGTAGCTAACAATTACTTATGTGTTGTCAGATAAATGTTACCAGATGCAGTTAATTATTTTTTACTTGCCAATCTCATGAGACAAGTTTTTTTTTTTGCTCCTGCAAGACTTTACTTTGTGTTGCAAAATAAATTCATTCTCACTCTTTTTGGACTTGCCTACACATTAAATTTAAAATAGTTTTATGAATAGGTAAGATGTGATTATCATAATTTTGTTTCTCTCTTTATCTTGGCAACTTTATATGTTGATTCAGTATCCAGGTTACCTAGCAGTGGCTGATTGATAAAACTGCTCATATGTTCAGCTGGTGGTTTGAGTTTATTTTCTGACATAAAAAATTTTAAAAGGCATCCCCCATGTTTATTTTACTATAATCGAAAAATCAAATAATTGCTACTCTGTTTATAGGTACTAAATGTTAAAATATTTTAAATGCTCCCTTTAAATTTGCATTCTAATAGTCATTTGTTTAAATTTAATTATGAATTATATTCACATATAGTAATTGTGAGTGTTTTTTTATTTTAGGTGCTGTGAAAGGCAATGACAGAGATCCAATTTATCAAGAGTTCTTATATACATAAGAATACATGGATATAAGATTGTTTTTCATGAATTCAAATAAAATGTGATAAATTGGATTAATAAAAACTATTTTTAATTTTGAAAAGTGTTTTTCCTCTGTTAATCATAATATAGTGCCATAAATTTCTGAATGTGTTTATTTTTCATCCAAATAAATAGCTTTACAAAAATTTGTCATATTAATAGATATTGCATAATTTAGCATTATTATAAATATTTATTATAGCAGATTTAGCTGAACTACTTTTTTAGTCTCTTTGCAGATGAAGTCACAAAGGTAAGTGGTTAGATATTTTTCTGTATTCCCCATTAAATAATTTTATCTGGTAAATTACCATTACTTATATACTAAAGGTGAAAGAATAAGCTTTCCTTGAAGATACAAAAATTTGCAGATATTTCAAAAAATTGGTATACGTAAAAAAGTTCTTAAATTGCCACATATGCGAAACTGAAAATGTTATATATGAAGTAGTTCAGAAATATAAATATTTTCACTATTTTTTAACTATAATTCACTGCATTTGTTATATATAATCACAGTTTAAGGTAGCAGTGCTTTTCTCACTATGATTTCTCATGTATTTTGATTCATAAATACATGTACATAAATCCACATATTTTGATTTCTCTTTTGAGACCGAATAAAAAATGAACTAAACATTCTCGTTGACATTGAGAGTTGAATAAAAGCTCACCTCAAAATAAAATGAATTAATAAATTTATGGAAAATTTTACATTGCATATATTGAGCAGAAAGAGTAAACTGAATATACTTAATGGAATTGATAATTGGTAGAGTTGATAGCAGAATAAAATGCCTTAATTGCATGGTAAACAGTAGATCTTTTGAAGTTTTTCTATGTTGCGTAAAATGCAGATTTAAATTTTTGATATTGATTGTCATATAAATGGCAATTACTGTTTTTTTTTTGCTCTGAAATGAATGGTTAGTAATAAAAGTCTGGATGAGACAACCTTTAACATGCGCTAGAATTTACAAAGTTTAATTTGGTGCTGATTTCAACGGGTAAATTTCATTTTACTGAATTTTGCGTAAAATAATACCAATGAACCATTGCAAATTATTTTCAGAACTTTTTTTTTAATCTAAAAGGGCTATTAGTTTTGAAATGTGACTTCATATCGTCCGTCGTAAACTTGTTTCGCTTTTCATTCAAGTCTTGCCATTTGGCAAAATTTAACATATTTACCTTTAAAATCTAATATATTATTGACTAACAAGCCAAGCTATTTAAAAGCATTACACACAGTTCTTAACAATGCTTTTTTTAATTTTTAATCTGATTGATTTAAAATGCATTTAATTCATGATATATCTAATTGAAAACATTTTAATATTTCTACAAAATTACATGATATATTTCTTCATTTTTCAAATACATAGAAGATATATAACTTTCTGGTGTCAGTATCTTATAAAATGTTTTGCTATTTCCACTGCCCCATCTGTATTGATAATCTATGCATTCATAAACTTTTAGCCTCTTTGAGTGACTGCTAAAATCTGAGGCCTTTCAGATTTTTTTTTTTTTTTTTTTTAATTTTGTGAGCAGAAAGATAGAATTTTAGAAGAGCTTCTTGAGTTACCTTTTGAATGATATAACGAATTGTTAACATAATGTCAAATTTTTACTACTAAATATTAAATATATAAAAAAGCCTGCAGCATTCTCATGTTATGAAAACATATTTATTTATTCTGAGGCTAGGAATTGATTTAGTTTTAAAAATACAGTTTATTCCTTTTAACAATTTCCCAACAGTGTCATCAAAACACTATAAATTCCTTACATGTTTTAAAGAAAGATGATTCATTTATGTAAAGATTATTAAATGGGTAATTTTATTATTCAATTTTTAATACAAATTAACTGAAATTAGAAACTGTTTTTGTAAAATAATTTAATTATGAATAATTCAATTTGGGGGCTATTGGATGTTTAAAAATGATCAAAAGATTTTTAATATCTTAAAAATAAAAGCAAAATTTTCAGTTTTAATATTTTGTATTAATAATTCATTTTAATTTCCTTGCTCAGTTTTAATATATTCACAAATTCAGATTTAAAAACTAAATAAGTTGTATAAATATTTTCAACATTTCTGATTTTTCCATAGTAACCATAGGAGAACGATTTGAGACTATCTGTGTAAAAAAAAAGTAGGTTTTAAATCATCACACCTTCACATACTTTCACTGGAATTTTCCTCTGTATATATACTGGGATGTGACACTAAGCAGTTGAGAGTATGTATTTAAGAGGTTAAAGGGATATTGTAACTAGTGTTTCAAATCCTGATAACATCCCATACGCTGTCGGTGGGATGTAGATAGGATGTCCTAAGGATATACTGGGATGTAACATTAAGCGCTCAGGAGGATATGTTTAGGAGGAAATTGGGATATTACGGGATGTCCTGAGGATGTAGTAAGTAGGACTTTAAATCCTAATAACATCCCATATGCTGTCGATGGGACATAGATAGGATGTTTTTAGGATATAATGGGATGTGCTTAGGAGGTTTGTGGGATATCCCAAGATGTTCTGAGGATGTAGTAAGTAGGAGTTCATATCCTAATAACATCCCGCACGCTGTCGATGGGACTTGGTTAGGATGTCCTGAAGATATCCCGGGATGTGACATTAAGCACTCGGGAGGAGGTGTTTAGGAGGTTCGCGGGATATTCCGGGATGTCCTGAGGATGTGCGCATATCCCGCGAGCAACATCCTTGGGATATCCCAAGGATGTTTCCAAGGATGTTTTTGTGCTATGTGGGGAAAATTGCGTATAATTCAATATTCCATACAAGAAAGTCATGTGGTGTACACATCAGAGTTTTTTTAATTGATTAAGGCTAAAAATGGACGTAACCATTTTTCTACAATCTAAAGTTAAATGTCAAACTTCTGAATGAAAGTCACAAAGATCATTGAAAGGTTTAGTGTTCATCTTCAGAAATTGGATACTAAAAGCAGTGTTTAAAAGTTTCACTATAAAAGACATACTGTCATCAGAAGTATTTATTTGATTAATCTGAAGCCTTACTGAACAGGATTCACCTTATCTGGACTAAATACTATAAGAGCATCTCGCTTTATCAACCATTAGAATATTTGACTAATAAATCAATTGACCTATTCAATTATTGATTATTTTTGTTTTATCAGCATGTATGATCTAATTTCGAATTATAGTTAATATTGAAAGGGCAATTTTTTAACAATAAAAAATGTGACATCATTTTCAGACATATTTCAAAATTGCTCACAGAAATAATTTTAGACATTGCTAGACTATGCATTCACTATATTAATACCACTATGCCAATAGAATGTACTTCAATTTAAATATAGGTAAATTCTATTGTTTTTGTTCTTATTTTAAGACATTTGTCTTATTAAATGGGAAAGAAATACAACAATATCAAATTAAAAGCTAGACAAAAAAGCAAGACATTTTTGCTTCTGAAGAGTAGGGACCTGAATCTAATGCTTTCACAATCAATAACGTTTATTCAAAATCTATGTCAAACTAAGATTGCTTTTTTTCTTTAATTTCAAATCTGTCCTATTACATAATTGTCAGACTGCATATTATAATAGGCAAAATTTTTCAAGAAAATGGTTAAATAAACTACTTTTGGATAAATTTACATTAAACAATAAATAAATGTAAAACCTAGATAGCTAAGGCAAAAAAAAATTATTTTATATTTTATATATATATATATTTTACCTTTTGCAACAGTTTTCTCATTAACTGCTTCTTTGTCAGCAATCTAAAAAAAAATTATTCTGTGTTATAAAAATAGGAATGCTCATTAAATTTTGAACAAATTATTAACTAATAAACAAATAGAGTATAATTTTAACTTTGGTTAAAATCTGCATAAGCTATATTTTTACACAATGAGAAAATCAAATATGAGAAAAATTTTTAAAAAATTCAGATTTTTATAACCCAGCTTTTTTGAAAATAATATTAATAATAATATTTTGACAAATTTAAGCATCTTTCCAGGTGCTATATAAGCTAAAAGTAAATACACAGCTAATTCCTATAACTGACTAAATTGGAAAGTTATTCATTGGAAAGAATCTTAAAAGAACAGTTCCCAGTTATAAAATAAAAACCATCTTTTGATTTTTAGAACACGCTAGATAACTGGAACAGTTGGAATACCAAGAAAACAACATTTGGCATAATGTGATTTTGGTGTTACCATGGCTAGATCTGTTTCCCCATAATTGAGGGGAGGGAAATCACATTTAATGTTTTTATACATATAATAATACTGCAAAGCAATACAACTTTATGCTGCTCTCAGCAAACAATTCTAATTATTGATAATAAAATCAAAAGTCGTTAATTCGGACACCTATAATCCGGACCTCAAAGCTACAAACTTTCTGCGCATGCGTCAAGTAGGTGTTCACGCATGCGCGTAAGACCTTTATGGCTGCGCATATGCATGTGCGCGTTTAATGTATAACGGACGGTATATGCTAAAATTATCTAATTATCTATTTCAGTTAATGTTGCAAATTGCGCTGTTCTTTAATCTTCGAATTGGATCGAATTGGAATTATATAAAAGTAAGCTTGAACTTTCGATTATGTCAAATAGAATTTCCGATACATATTTACTAATATGTAAAGGATCTACAAAGCGAAAGTATGTTTTGATGACCATCAAACAAAAAATGGAATTGCTGCAAAAAAATGGATAAAGGCATATCCTTTGTTTCTCTAACTATTCTGAAATCTGTTTATCAATTTCACGCTGCTCTGCGGCGCAGGGGGGGTGCAGCGGTGCGCAATGAATTGGAAGTTGATCTGTCAGCACTATCCTTATCTTCAGGGCAGATTTTTTTATTTTATTTGGCTTACAATTCCTTACTAAAAGTAGTATTTCATCTCGATGTACTCCGTCTTTGATATGATTTAAATCAAATTCCTTGTCATTATAATCCGCTTCCGATAGCTAAGAAAGCGACACAGAGGTTATAGAAAACGAAAAAATTTTGATTGACAAATTAGTCAGTATTTTTGACACAGCAATTATAGGACTTGAACAGCGGAGCTTTGTAACTGAAGAAATTATGTCTGTTTATAGAATTAAAGAGAAAGTATTATCACATAAAACAAAGCAACTTAAACAACTTACATTGAAAGAAATGTTTAATAAAGTAAACAAATAAATATTAAGCTTTTTTTTTTTTTTTTTTAAATTTTGATACCCTTTAGATCATAATTGTTCTTTTTCCGTAAATTACGGTTTCTTATTCTTAATTTTATTATTTCCGAATGCCATATTACTTTACTTTTTATTACATTTCTATTATGCCTTTTTAAAACCCAAGTGTAGTCAGTCAATATTTTGGTGCTCAGTTTTCCTAAATGGCATACATCTATCCCGATAAAAAAAAGTTTTACATGCTTCTATAGTTTGACTGCTTCAGCCGTGATCATAAGCGCAAACACTTATGTGCCATTCAGATCAATTTATTCGTCAAATAAGGAGGATGGATATGCATCAATGTAATAGGAATTTTTCCTTGTTAATTTTCAGTGTTCAAAGAGCACATACTTAAGGAGGCAGAAAATTATTATTAAGTAATCTAAGCTGATATATTAATCATGATTTGTAATTAACTATTTGATTACATTGTGTTTAATTATATGTATTAATTTATTAGCCCAAAGGGGCTAAGTCCCTGAAGGACTAATGTTTTCGCTTTGCCCTGGTTCACTATAAATGTCCGTTTCACTTTTCAAACTGTTGCCACCAAATGTTAGAGTCCTGCATTATATTTGAAGAAATGAAATAATGAAAAATCTGCATAAATGTATGTATATTTCTCGCATTGCGATAAAACAACGGTACATAGAGCCATCGAATTTCAATGACGTAATCCTACTGTGAATATGGGCATGTGGAAGCCCAAATTTGAAATTTGTTTTATTTTCGACTTCATATTCTGTATAACTTTAATGAATTTTTGATTAATGAACTCAATGATTTCAAAGTGAGCAATGGCAATGTTGTACAAAAAAAAAAAAAAAAAATTCCAGTGTGCGAGACTTGTATCAGAAATTCTAAAGATTTCAATTTAAAACTATTTTGTGATATTGCTCTTGAACTGAGTTTTATGGTTTAAGTGCGAAGAATGTGATATTTAATAAATAAAGGTAACAGACAAAATGTTAAAGAAAATGCTCCTTTGGACGTAATTTAAAATCTGAAAACTTTCAGATTTTAAATTACATAGATTAATTTTTTTTTTTTATTTATTTATTTATACTGGTAAAAACATGAATGTTTTCAACAAAGTGTAATAAATAATTATTATATAACTTTCATTATAAATGTATAACTGTTACATTTTATTGAATGATTTTCATCATTAAATTTTAAATTATTAATTATTATTTTCATTATTCATTATCAGAATTTTTTATTAATATAGTCATTATTATAATTGATTATAATAATTTTATGATAGTAAATCATAATTATAATTGATTATAATAATTTTATGATAGTAAATAATAATTATAATATATTATTATTTTTATATTTGAGCTAAAATGCATGTGCATTTAATAAATTAACTATAATTACCATATTTGACGGCATATAAGATGCACCCTTATTTAGAAGGCCACACACATGTAAATGTAGAAAAAGTTATGTGTGTCTAGACCTTTATCCGGGATAAAAATAGCATTCAGTATTGAAAGTTAACCTGTGTCCTTCACGTATAAAGATGCAGGTAACTTTTTTGAAACCAAATTTAGGGAAAAAAGTGAGTCTTATATGCCGTCAAATACGGTATATCAAAATAAATAATCATCACATTTCACTTTGATTTCTGTGCTAAAGACTTTATGTATTTATTATACATATTGGCTGCGGAAACACGAAATTTATTTTAGAAAAAAAAAGAAAGGAAAAAATTCTTGTATAAAAGATCGCAATACTGACAAATGTAACATTAAATCAACTATGCTCTGGGCAAATTCTGTTTAAATATGGCAGAAACATGTCAACCTTTTCAACATTACTAAAAGAATACACTCACTAAAGCTATAATTCCATGAATTTTAGTGATCTTACTTTTAAAAGTAAGCTTTGAAATATGTTCTGTTTATATAAAGTTCACAAATTATGCAAAAAATACTTGGTTTAACTCTAGACTGTCCGCAAATTTATGATATTACTGTCAACTATGTAAAGTTAAAGATTTTGATACATTATGTCAACAAATGATTTCAACTTTAGACAGAGAAACTAAAACTTACACCAATGTCAAAACATGAGAAAGTTAAGTTTTCAATTACATTCGTTACCACAGGCAGGTCGTTAATTGAAACCACTTCTAATCCTATGTATATATACATATATATACGCTATATATATATATAGAACTGCTGTAACAGGCAGTTGTGCAGCTCCCTTTCTGGTTGAGATCGGCCCACCAAAAGTATCACTCTGTTGCTCGGCTCCATAAGCTGTTTTTTTATTCTTATATGTTTGTAAATTGTGCATTTTTTTGCTTTGAAAATGATTGAATTATATTTTTCTTATCTTCCAGTTAAGGTTTTTTATGCCTTTTGTTAATATGCATGCAATAGTTGTAAAATTATCAACAATTTAAAAGTTGTTTAAGTGCGGCTAAGCCTAATTTTTTACCATAGGAGCCACATTTGTTTACATTTGAAACTTAACTGAACACATTGAATTAAGCCAGTTTCTGAACCTTCAGTGTCTTTTTGCTGAGTGGAACCAAAAGTAAACTTTCAGTTTTGTTCAACGAAACATCTGCCTTCTTGTCTGCTGGCCGAACTGCTTGCTTTCACATAGGAATTCTTACTTTTATTGCTAAAACCTTTTTCTTTTCCTTTCTTAAATAATTTTTTTAACTCTGGAGTTTTATATTTTTCAATTTTTAATAAAGATATTGTGAGTTCTGTATTTTTGCCTTGCCATGAAGTAAGAACTGAATTAATTTGATGAGAAATCTCTAATGAAATTCGAGAAAATAAGTTTAAATGAAATGCAGGAAAAAATGAACCCAAGAAATCCCATTTAACACTACCACCATATTCAATAATTTGTTGTCCAAAACAATGTTTGAGAAAGCTTCACACTCCAGCTGTGTGGTGTGCAGAGGCATCATCATGTTAAAACCACAAGGACCGTTATGCAGACTGGGGAATATCATTCAGAAAGTCAAGTATGATATTCTGTAATAGTTGGAGGTACATTGCGAAAAAACAAATTGGGACAGTTCTATATCTCCCGTTCTACTGAGCCGATTGATTAAATTCAACTTGTGTTTTTTATGTCTTGAAAGCGCGACTTAGGATATGTATTAGATTTATATATAGCATTGTTCTAATATAGACATTTTGACACAAAATGGGACTTTTTTTCTGAAATGACATGCCAATTTTTTTCCATATTTCAATTCTATGACTCAAATTACGCTGAACTGCCAAGTTTTGTAAAAATCTCAGGAGTAGTTTTAAAAAATGAGCCCTCAAAATTTTAGTTTCTCAATGTTAATTGAGTTTAAAATATATTCATAAATACCTCTTTTTTAATTAAATTTATTTGATTCTTCCTTTCATATTTCGAAATTTAGGTTCATTCCAAATAACTTTCACCCATTTTTATGGCATATTTTTAAAATTTGTATTTTAAAATAATTTTTATAAATTTTTGGGGGAAAAAAATTAATTATAACCTATAAAATGTTTATCATCATTTTAAAGTAGATGTATTTCTAAGCATTTCTAAGCAAAAAATTAGAATTTTTTATTCAAAATTTCCGAAGATATACGTGAATTTATATATTGGCATGGTTTGAAATTTGGCATATTTGTTAAAAGCGATAACATCAAATGTTATCGCTCGGATTAGGCACTTTGTTAAAATTATTTTAAAGAACAATGTGACTTTTTCCCCCCTCATCCACAATGTAAAAAGGTAGGAACGGTGTCATATTTTTTCCGCACCTGCACAATGGAAGGGATAGGAAAATAGGTTGCAATATATTAAGAAGTTCCGCAAGTAAATTAATTATTCTAGGGACAAACTGAAAAAAAAAAAAAAAAAAAATGTGCCAAGTTAAATTTTCGAATTTCTGCATAAATTTCAAACCAAATTTTAAAAAATTTCACATTTACACATAATTTGGATGATAAAATTGAAATATGGTAAAAAATTGGTATCTTATGTCAAAAGAAGTCCTATTTTGTGTCAAAATACCTATGTTAGAGCTATGCTATATATAAATCTAATATATATCCTAAGTCGTGCTTTCGAGACATGAAAAACACAATTTTAATTTTGTCAATCGGCCCAGTAGAATGGGAGATAGACAACTGTCCTTTTTTTTTTCTTTACACAGCGTATCTCTGTCCGTTGAATGCGCCCTCGCAGAACACAGGTCCAAGCGCTCCTTCCGGGTATCGAACCACACGGTAATGGAGCAGCGCACTTAGCGTCTGGTGGAAAGTCCCCTCAAGGGATTTTCCAATGTCCAGTAGTCGGCATTGTGTCAGTTTAATAATCTGATACATTGAAACAGTGGCCAAACGTTGGACAGAAAATCTAAGTTACCTTCAACATTAATCAATGCCAAGTTGCACCAACGAGATCGATGCTTATTATCCATGGCAACAGTGCTTGCTGCAGAGTGACACGATAAGGATGTACACTGCTAAAAAAAAAAGGGAAAGTTCTATATCTCCCGTTCTACTGGGCTGATTCACGAAATTCAAATTGCGTTCTCCATGTCTTGAAAGCGCTACTTAGGATATATGTTAGATTTATATATAGCAGTATTCTAACATAGGTATTTTGACACAAAATCGGACTTTTTCTGAAATAACATACCAATTTTTTTACCTACGACTCAAATTATGCCTAAATATTAAATTTTGTAAAATTTGGTGCGAAATTTACAGAGAAATTCAACAATTTATGTTGTGCTTTTTATTCAGTTTGCGCCAAAATTACTTCACTTGGCAAACTTCTTAATATGTGGCAACCTATTTTCATTTCCATTTTTACATAGTGTGTGAGAGAGAAAAAATAATCAATCGTTCCTTCTTTCAAATAATGTTCTTTATCTTATATTTTTAATTATAATCATTATTAATTTTAAGCAATTTTTTCTTTTTTGAATTAATTTTAATTGTTTACGTTGCATAGTTACTTTCGAATAACTGTTTTAAAAATTTATATTTACTTATTCGAACTGCGTAGTTTAAATCAAAGGCGCATCGTTTATTATTATTTTTTCCTTCAAATAGTTTTCTTTATATTGTATTTTTAGTCATAGTTACTACTTTATGTACTTTTTAAATTTTTAGACTTTTATTTTAATTGTTAGTGTTGCATTGTCTCTTCAGATAATTATTTTAAAATTTCTATTTATTCATTCGAACTGAGCATTTTAAATATATTTATTAATATAAATTTTCCAGAATTTGATTTTATTTATTTGAATTGCGTTTCTTTCTGAAGAATACTTAAATGTAACCCAGACTACGATGGATTTGAAAACTGCATATATTAAAAGAGAAAATATAGCAAAGCACACTTAACACGCCTTTCAATGTTCCGTTCAGAAAAGATATATATATATATATAAATTAGAAAGCTGTATAACCCACATTTTAACTTAGGATGACTTGCATACACTGCTTTAAACAGTTTTATCTTTATGTCTATTGCTTTACACAATTTTATCCTACATTTGGTTTCTTAAAATGTTATTCATATTTTAGTCAAATATTTTATTTTTGAAATCGCAAGAATCAAATAAAGTTTTAAATTAAAAAACAAGTATAAATACCAAATTTTACGCAAAAATTTATTTTTTCTTCTCTTTTTCTTCAGGCATTCTGCTTCATTCTTGCTCTTTTTCTTTAGGCATTCTGCAAGTATATTAAAAAGTATCCAACTTTTCGAAACATCTTGGTATTTCTGACAATCATTTTAAATAAAGTTATCACCTTCCATTTCATAACGGCCCACAAACGGCCGAGCGGTAAAGTCGCTGAACACTGGTAGCTGACTCCGGGGTTCGAATCCCGGTAAACGGGCTGGTTGCATGGGCGTTTTCATGGATTTTCTCATGTGTAACGTGTATGCCAGCTGTTTCCCTTAGAAATTTCTTCACGAAGGCATCTTTCCTTTTAGGCAGATAGACCTGCTTTGCCGTAAATTAATAATCCAAATCAATCCATTTCCATCAGAGCCTTTATCAGTCTTTAGAGTCTAAGCATTTTGAAGGTATGAGATAAAAGAATAGACTGGTTTCATCAAGAGGTTTTGGTTTATTTTTAATTATGACAAAGCACACTGGGTCTATTTGCCTAAGGGGAGGGATGCCTTCGTGGAGGACTTTCTAAGGGAAACCGGCTCGTATAAATGTTACACGTGGGGAAAACCACGAAAATGCCCATGCAGCCAGCCCGTTCGCGGGATTCGAACCTCGGACCGAACTACCAGTATTCAGCGACTTTACCGCTCGACCGCTGTTTCATCAGGAGGAGAAAAAACGTCTTTAGGCGACATCCACATACATCACTGGATAAACTCCTGAATCTTCAACTAATTCGACTGAGAAATCATGGGATTCTCGGTTTGTAATACGATATGTTGTTCTATAACGTAATTTAAATTTATACAACCATATAGTCTAAAACGAGTCGCTCTTCACTTTAATCTGCAATGATATCGTCTTTGTCTTTTCTGTTAACCACAAGCTCAACTGATGGTATTTGCTGGTGTACATGTCCAAGTGTTTTCTCTTTGAACACTTAAATTCTTTGAAGTATACTGAAAGTATCTTCAAAAGCATCCAACATTTTTAAACATCTTGGTATGTCTGACAGCCAAATTTCCCTGCAAATTTTTGCTTACTTTTCTCCCTAATTTTCTTCTTTCCTTCTACAGTTATTCTCAGTGCTCACACAAGAAAATTAAGATTTTTTGATTGCTAAACTTCCATAAAATTTACATTCTTGTCAATTTTTTTTAAATATCAGTTATATGAATTGCGTTTCAGCTGAAGACAGATTTCATTTTCTAATCATTTTAACTATAAATAAAGTTTAAAGCAAAGTCCAAAAGATAAATATTTTCATTAAAAGATTTTTTGCTAAATGACAAAGAAATAAAACAGTCCAGCAGTGTTTATTCTGTACCACCGAGTTATCCGATTCTTATATTGACTGAAACAATCTAAATCATATTCAATCTATCATGTTTTTTTATACAATCTATAATGAGAGAGAAAAATTAGCTTTTTAAAACATTCTTTGTAAAAGAATTAATATAAAAATTTATATTTAGATATATATTTTTAAAACTGGGACTTGAACCAAACTGTCAAACTTTTAAAGTTTAATTTACATGATGGTTATAATTAAAGTTCCACTTTGAAATAGTCATAAAAGGAAAACTACCAGATCAAATGTTATCACACTTGAGAATTGTGTAAAGGAGGTTATGGGAATTTTTTCCGTAGGGAAAAAAAAAAAGAGTTCAAAAACTCACCACCAGGGGAAAATGGCGCTGCATGCAATATTGTTAAATGAAATAAGAGGTGAAAACATCAGTTTAAAAAGTGTTTAATCGTTTCCGAAACGTGTTACAAAGCATGTTCAATGTAGTGTCCAGTATTTTCCGAAAGCAAGTTAAATCTGTTACTGCATTCTCAACAGCAGCTCTTGGCATATCAGAAGGAATGTCACGGACATGTCAGTGTATCACAAACGGTGTGGAATGACTTCTATGCAATCGAATGCAGTAAGAGAATGCAATGGAACTAAGTAGATAACATGAGGGACTCCTTTGGACCAAATCAATTAAAAGCGTTTTGAATCAGTATCTTCATGTTTTAAGGCCGAATTTAGGCTTTAAAAATTACAAATTATCGATCTGTAAGAAAATGATTTCCAGATTGTATGCACTTGAGCGAGTGATTTGTGATCTCAAATTTTCTAATCGCTAATTTGTGGTTTTCACGGACGAATTTCTCCCTTACATGGATGGCGCACTCGACTTTTATCGAATGCAACGCCTTTCAATGGTAATTTGCTTACTTCAAAGTTTCTTAAGGGTGTACAACATATTAAACCCGTGCAATAAAAGGTTAAGTTAAGATTCTGACCCGCAGTACAGAATTTTGAAATCCCACCTTGGGAAAATGTACGGATTCAGCTTCTTAATGTTTTTAAGCATCATGCGAAGGCAAGCACTAACGAGATCATTTAGAGACAACTCTTCACTGAGCACAGGCACAAATATAGCAGTTATATTCCAGTCTATACAGATGGTTCAAAGTCAAAAGATCATGTCGGAATGGCATTTGTAATTGAAGATCACATGGAAGGCTGTCTTAACATCCGATCCATGCTTTCTCTGTCTTAACATCCGAACTAACTGCGATATATTATAGTCTTTTGTACATCTCAAGGCTCTGCCACAAAAAGTTTAGTTTATACAGACTCTTGTAGTGCGCTTAAATCATTAGAAGCTTTTTCGCATACTCAAAATCCAGTCATAGTGGATATTCTGAAGTTACATGTAAACCTAACGAGTCGCGGATATGATATCCTGTACTGCTGGGTTCCCGGCCATGTGGGAATAAAAGGGAATGAGCTGGCAGATATCACAGCGAAATGTGCTGTTGATCTGTCTAGTCGCCTCATCCCTTTTGGAGACATCTGTTGTGTAGTCAAAGAGACGATCCGAAAAAAATGGCAGCAACTTTGGGATGTTCAGCTTCAAAACAAGTTAAGACATGTAAAGCCTAGAATTGAGCATTGGGAATTAACTAGAAATCGTAAGGAGGAAGTTCTTTTGACTCGCCTCAGAATTGGTCACGCTAGAGTGACACATAACTACCTTTTAAAAGCTGAGAATGAACCTGTTTGTTCATATTGTAATGTTTGTCTATCTGTTCGTCATATTTTAATTGAGTGTCCCTGTTTTAACAGTCTTCGTCAGAAATATTTTAATAGCTGTGACTTACCTCTCGACCGTTTAATCGGAAGAGAGGTCAATTGTAATTTATTTTATTATTTAAAAGAGACTGGCTTTTATTACCAAATGTAATTTGTTTTGAAAACTGTGTCTTGAATTTTAATGTGTGCTTTTAAGTTTTGTTTATATGACTTCATCCTCTGGATCTGGTACATTTGTCTACTTGTTTTTATTTATTGAATTTTAATGTCATCAATTGTAATCATCCCATCTTGTGTTTGGCGCTTTATAATCATCTTTGGTTTTTGTGCCATAATCACTCACTCACTCACTCACTCACTAAGATTCTGACCCATATTTTGTTTAACAATATTGCATACAGCGCCATATCCCCCCTGGTGGTGGTGTTTCGAACTTTCATTTTTCACGAAAATAAGTTCCCATGATCTCTTACACGGTTACCAAATTTAATAACATTTGATCAAGCAGTTTTCCTTTTATGACCGATTCAAAGTGGAACTTTAATTATAACCACCCTGTATATTATTAAATTTTAATTTGAAGCTATGCGTTATACGTATATCATGCGTAAGATTTTTGCTTTTATGGAAAAAATAAAGAATCGAAGCAAATATACTTGGATAATGGACCAAAACTGAAAAAATTTCCCCTCCCACCAAATATAAAATATTGAAACTTCGACCTTGAATTTATTGGATTATCAAAATATTCAATTTGACTTATCTTCCGAGTCCTAGTTCCGACAGCAATTCCGTCAAAAATTCCACATTACTGAAGCTGAAGTAAAAGGTTTAGTATATATTTGCTGTATGTTAATAAAGTAATCAGAGTGTAATAAAAACAGATTATAGAATTTACTCTGATGCAACTTTTTGTCTGAATGCACAACATGTAATGGAAGAGAAGGCTTGTAGAGATCTGTTTTCGACATGCCTCTAAAAGTAGATGTCATACTCCTTTTGTCTCTTCAATGTCAAAAAAACTTTCCTTTGAGAGGCAACTTTAGTTTTGGGGAAAGAAAAAAAATCACAAGAAGACAAATTTGAAGAACATGCAGGACGATTGAGTACACATACTTATTTTCGGAACACAAGCGGTTCTCCGACTGGTTATTGAATAATGAAAAGATGCACTGTCATGCAATACAAAACATTTGGAATACGTTTTCTGACTGAAAACGTAAGATTAAAAGTCATCTGCTTAATTCACAGCCATTTACAAGTCAACTACTCGGGCAATTGCTGAATCGTTTTGATCCTGAGCTTGTAAGACAAACCTAATATCACTGAATTTAAACACTTCTTTAATCTTCCGTGAACGTTCCTTCTTTAGCTCATATTGCAAGAATATTATGTGAATACAATTATTGCAAAAGAAATTGAATACTCATTTTCACTACGGCTTGGTAGTTTACTAACGAGTTAACAAAACTTAAATTCTGCTTTTTGTGTCTAAGAATACAACAATATTTTAAATATTTACAAATAAAATATTAAATTGGAGATTTAATTGGAGCCTCACCAGTTGCTTAGCATTTGAAGATTGTTAAATACTAATTGTTTGTTGCGAAGTCTAACCCAGGCTGCATGCTTGGTTTTCATAGATTTCTAGGTTCTCTTTACAAAGGTTCTCTATGAAAGCATCTTAATCAAATAGCTCCCATGTTCTTTCTATGTTCTAATAACCAACTAACCTAGTTTAAGCGCTATTTCCAAGTGAAGTTACTAGCAAAACCTGAATACTCATTAAAAATCATGCAGCTTGCCAATTGGGAGTAGCATGAAAGATACGGCGCTAATAATTGAATTGCTGTTACAGTACGCTGTTTCTCAACTTAGATGGTCATTCCTTAATTAAACAGCCCACCAGCGGCCGAGCGGTAAAGACGCTGAACACTGGTAGTTCGGTCTGAGGATCGAATCCCGCAAACGGGCTGGCCGCATGGGTGTTTTCATGGTTATATGTATACACATTACACATGGGAAATGTGTAACCTGTATACGAGCCAGTTATCTAGAAAGTCCTCCATGAAGACATCCCTCCCTTTAGGCAGATTGCCCTCGTGTGCTTGGCCATAATTAAATAATCCAATCCAATCCAATCCAATCCTTATTTAAATATAATTGATTTGTAACTTCTACTAGAACTGACGGTAAGAATTGAAGTGCAAATAAATAATATCATGTGCAATCTTTATTAATATAAAATTAAAAATATTAGCACAGAAAAATATTTGCATTCAGACAGAAAGTTTTTGAAATATTTGCAATTACTTTATAAGAAGGATTTATTAATAACCGTAATAATTACTTATTATATTACTGATGATTAGGATTCAGTTCTTGACAATTGCATTTTAAATTAGAATTTTAAGGATATAATGAAAATATGCTACATACAAAAATACATTTTAGGATAAAAAATGATTTTTTATGTTTTAAAACTTCTTAAATTCATTTAATAAACATCGTATCCTTGTTGTTAATTGAATCCAGAATGTTGGGTGTCGTTTATATAATTATTCTTACTTATCCACAGAATCTGCTGACTTATCCAGCTATTAAGTAGCTGCAGATCATTTCTACATAACCATTGAACTTCCATTAATTCAGTCTCTAGAGGGTTGTATGTTTATATCATAATTTGACTTTTATAAAAATGATTATTCTAAATCTTATGTTTCTATAAAAATATACTGTGCTTTAAAAATATGGATGATAGTATCAGCCGCTCTTTCAGCCACTTCAAAAGCAACAGTTTGTTTAGAAATAAATTATGCAGTTAATGTCATAAAATTCAAATAAAAACATCAAACGAAAATTCTCAGTTTCAGACAATTCGATTTAAACGAAGTAAAGTAGCAGACGATAAAACGCCGATGTTAAAAATTTACTCTTATTTTTTTTTAAAAAAGATAGAGAGAAATTAAAAAAAAAAAAATAGTTAAAAATTTGAATAATATCATCTATAATTTAAAAAAATAGCTTTTCATATAGTATTAATAAATATTTATTATGCATCACTGAGGGAAAAAATTTCATATAATTAATTCTCCGTAAAATTTTACTTGAAATTTAAGGTTAAAAATAGCTGTGGCAATTCACTGTAACAAAAATCCATAAACCACACTTGGTGTTATAATCACTCAAAAAAAAAGATGCCAAATTTCAAAACGCGAAAATATGTAAATTCGTGTATATCTTAGAAAATTTTTAATAAAAAAGGTCTAATTTTTTGCAGGTATGCTTAGAAATACACCTACTTTAAGATGATGGTAAAAAATTTTTATACGTTATAATTCAAAATTTTTTTCAAAAAATTCATAAAAGTAATTTAAAAATAAAACACAAAAAATGGGTAAAATTTATTTGGAATGAACCTAAATTTCGAAATGTGAAAGGAAAAATAATAAAGTTTAATAAAAAAAGAGATATTAATAAATATTTTCCAAATTCAATTAACATTAAGGAGCTAAATTTTTTAGAGCTAATATTTTAAAAACTACTCGTACGATTTTTACAAAACTTGGTATTCTGGCATAATTGGAGTCATAGAATCGAAATATGGAAAAAAATTGGCATGTTATTTCAGAAAAAGTTCGATTTTGTGTCAAAATAGCTATGTTAGAATAGTGCTATATATAAATCTAATATATATTCTAAGTCACGCTTTCGAGACATGAAAAACGCAGTTTAAATTTTGTCAATCGGTCCAGTAGAACAGGAGATATAGCACTGCCCCCCCCTTTTTTTTTAGCAGTGTACATGTTACCCATGCAGTATTTGCCACACTTGGGCCTGTGCTAATCCACAAGCTATGCTGATATCTGCTGTGTGGATGGGTAAGTGGATATACTATAATACTCTCTGGCAATACATGTATACCTGCATTCGTTGGTCTGCCAGAACACGGATAATACACAGATGACTTCAAGTGTTTTCTGTTTTCTTCAGCCATTGCACTATATTTGCAATGGTAACGGCACTTGGATGTGGCCCATATGGAAAACAAGTAGTATACTTGTGCCGTATGGATCACATTTTGTTGGCAATTGCTGTAATAAACACCATCTTGCTATATTAAAAGTATGTGAAGCTCGCCATTCTCACACAGCTACAAAATTCTAACTGCAAGAAAAGATTATTTATAATACACTATTTTAAGAAATGTCCTTTTTGTAGGATCTCATTCATTTAGGATCATTCAAAATTCAATTTAATTTGCCACTCTCACAAAAGAACACAACGAATGAGATTACCAACACACAAGAAACAAAAGTTCTAAAATAAAAACACTCACGCATTCAGAATAAAATTATCTTCTGCCATCGAGATTATAATATGGTTTGAGTTATGCTGTTTGTATGAAGTGAGCGCCAAAAGCTTTTAAACTAAAATTTTAAATGCACTGGAAACTAAAGTTTTACAGACATTACAGTACAGTACAACCTCACTATCTGCAGTTGCGTATTGTTTCATTTCCAAAATGTGAATATGTGGAGTAGAAACATGCACATCAATTGCAGACATCTTTGGGTATGTAAGCGACAATTTATCTTATCCTCGTGAACCAAGTGTTGTTTCGTATAAATTAATTGATGCTCTAAAACTATTTTAATTAATTAATTTTGCTCCACCTCTTTTTGTTTTCAATTTGCAATACCTATCTTCTAAATTTCGCCACTAGCGGCCTTGCCGTCATTTGCATTAGGTTGGGCTTAGTCACTTTACTATACTGTTACCTCAATTGCATAGCTGTAGTTCTCTCCATTAGCCAAAATTTTCAGGTTAAATGGACTTTCCTCTGCACACTGTATATTTTAAAATCAAAGTTACAAGGAATGCACATATTCAGATCAGTAACCATCGAAAACCGCTACATATTAAAAGCGAAAATTTAGACTAACCAAAGAAACATGAATTATGAGCACACATGAAAAATCAATATATTTTAAAAGTAAAGGCAGAAAAAATACATCTGAGCAGATCAGAAACCACAAATGTTTGATTCTCACCAATGCCGAAACGCATAAAATCAAGGTTCTCACCAAGGCTACTGCAGATGACATATACCGAAAAAAAGCTATCTTAAGAAAAAAATTATAATGCAGACAAAACTGTTCTTTTCTGGCAATATGTGCGACAAAATACCTTGTACTTCTGCAGCCCTAACTGATTGATGCTGCGAAACGCCTACGGAGAGCGCTGCAGGATTAGAATTTGAACTGTAGTGAGATGTACTTAACTATGCGTTAGAATGTTTTGTTAGGGGGTCGCCGGCTCTAACAATTAGCGACAAAATATTTTCAGTAAATTGTACATAAATTAGCCATTGTGTTTTAGACTGAGTCTTTTATTAATTATTACATAAAACCTGAACCACTGAAAGAAATTAAATTGATATTGATGATAGTTACAAGTCTGAATTAGTACTTTATATGGTACATCGTTCACTGAAAAACAGGATATTAGACAATAATGTTTTGGATTATTAAATCATGCCCACAAGGAAATAAAAGGCAGGCTCTTATTTTGTATATATTCTTGATCCTTGGATGTATTTCTGTTGAATAGTATTAAAAAATGGCAACGTTAGAACTAGCAACAGATAAACAATTCGAAAATTAACAACCCAGCTAATTAATCAAATTGACACTAAATTAAAGTCAGGAGCTTGATGAGTTGGATTTAAGAGATGATTACAAGCTCTTAGTAGAAAAAAATAGCAAACTGAAAGCTCTCGACAGTGAAATCGAAACTTCGATTGCAGTTGATCAAATGAAAAAGAGGTTACGGCGAGTCAGGAGTATACAGCGAAATGTTTGAAATACTCAAGTAGAAAGAAGTACAGTACAAAGTCTTTAATTCGGACTCATCGGGACTTTGACGATTCCGGACTAGGGGGTTTTCCGGATTATAGATCATCAATTTAAATCTGGTAAGATGGCATGCAAAAATTATACAATTAAAAATATGAAACCGTAATTTATGAAATAAAGAGCAATTATGATCTAAAGGGTAACAAAATTTACAAAAAAAAAAAAAGGATTAATATTTGTTTACTTTATTAAACATTTCTTTCAACGCACGCATGCGTAAAGCATACATTACGCATAGTCGAAATTAGAAAATTGCAACCAGAAAACTATTTGATGTGTATTTGTGATATTTATAATGATAAGGAAATTGATTTAAATCATATCGGAGTACATTGAGATGAAACACTACATTTAGTAAGGAATTATAAGCCAAATAAAATAAAAACATCTGCCATGAAGATGAGAATAGTGCTGACAGATCAACTTCCAGTTCATCGCACGCCACTACGTCCACCCCCCCTCCCACAGAGCAGCGTGAAATTGATAAACAGATTTCGAAATGGTTAGAGAAACAAATCACCTCTCTGTCACTTTCTTGATGCCTTTATCCATTTTTTGCAGCAATTCCACTTTTTGTTTGATGGACATCGAAACATGCTTTCGCTTTGTAAATCCTTTGGCAGCTCCAAAATCGGAAACTCTTTTGACATAATCGAAAGTTCAAGCTTACTTTTTATAAAAATTAATATTACGGTTCTTACTTTATGAATATAAATTAATGTATTACGGTTCTTACTTTTTATAAAATTGCTCTAATAGTCTGTAAAAAATAATAAGCCGGATCCAATTAGAAGATTAAGGAACAACGCAATCTGCAACATTAATTGAAATAGATAATTAGATAATTTTAGTCTAGCTTATAACGTCCGTAATACATTAAACGCGCATGCGTAAACGCATTAGAAAGTTTGTAGCTTTGAGGTCCGGATTATGGGCATCCAGATTAAAGACTTTATACTGTAATCAATGAGGGAAGAAGAAAGTACGCTAGTACTAAAAGTAATAAATTAGCGCAAAGTGCTGTTAAATTTTTAATTGAAGTTTAAAAGCATTGTAGATCCAACTCATCAGCTAGAAGACATTAATTTTGCCCAGCAAATTAACACATGAACTACATAAAAATAAAATAAAATATTAAGATATTGGTCTGAATGAAGTAACTAATAAAGAAGAAGGTAATTCTGCAAAAATTTATCTCCCTTGTTTGGAGATTCATAACAGAACTTGTCAAGGGAAAAATGTGTTGAAGCTTCATACTTGGTCAATTAATAAGAGAGACAAGACAAATTTCGTTCCGACTTATTCACTGAGACTTAGAAGCGCAATATTTAATCAATTAGTCATTTAATTAGTAGAATTAAGTCTCTTTTCCCTATTTGTCTTAGCTTTCTAACACAAAAATGAAAATAGAAATACAGTCAAAAGTTGTTAATTCGGACACCCATAATCCGGAATGATCTATAATCCGGACCTCAAAGCTACAAACTTTCTACGCATGCATCGTGTTGATGCAAAGTAACGCAGCGTAAGACCTTTACAACTGCGAATACGCATGTGCAAAATACTTTTACGAATGTGCGTTTAATGTATAACGGACGGTATAAGCTAAGCTAAAATTATCTAATTCAGTTAATGTTGCAGATTGCGTTGTTCCTTAATCTTCGAATTGGATTCGGCTTATTTTTTGCAGACTGTTAGAGCAATTTTATAAAAGTAAGCTTGAACTTTCGATTATGTCAAATAGAATTTCTGATATATATTTACTAATATGTAAAGGATCTACAAAGTGAAAGTATGTTTCGAAGTCCATTAAACAAAAAGTGGAATTGCTGCAAAAAATGGATAAAGGCATATCCTTTGTTTATCTAAACTTTAACGTTTGTTTATCTAAACTTTGTTTATCTTTAACGCCGCGGCGCGCAATGAATTGGAAGTTGATCTGTCAGCACTATCCGTATCTTCAGCGCAGATGTTTTTATTTTATTTGGCTTATAATTCCTTACTAAATGTAGTATTTCATCTCGATGTACTTGGGCTTTGATATGATTTAAATCAAATTCCTCGTCATTATAATTCGCTTCCGATAGCAAAGAAAGTGACAGAGGTTATCGAAAACGAAAAAATTTCGTTTGACAAATTAGTCGGTATTCTCGACACAGCAATTATAGGACTTGAACAATGGAACTCTTTGTAACTGAACAAGAAATTATGTCTGTTTATAGAATTAAACAGAATGTATTATCCCATAAAAAACGAAGCAACTTATACAACTTACATTGAAAGGAATGTTTAATAAAGTAAAGAAATAAATATTAAGCTTTTTTTATATACCCTTTAGATCATAATTGTTCTTTATTTCATAAATTACGGTTTCATATTTTTAATTTCATAATTTCTGCATGCCATCTTACTAGATTTAAACTGATGATCTATAATCCGGAATTGCCGAAGTCCCGACGAGTCCGGATTAATGACTTTTCACTGTATTTTACAAAAACACGTTATAAAAATCCTGTCTTCAAAATATACAAACAGAAAACCTGCGAATTATGAAAAGTTTTACTAAGAAAAAGGCAATTAGGAAAAATTCCAAATACCCTCTGTTAAAGAATTAAAAGAGACAGTCCTATAAAACAACTTAAAAAAAAGGAGTTTCTTGAAAAATAAAAATAAAAACTGTAAAGAAAATTGTAAATTTAAATTGGACATAGCTTATGTAAGAGAATGTTCAATAAAATAGTATTAATTTTTAACTACGATCTGTAAAAAAAGAAGAAAAGACGTCCTGAAGCAAGGCAGCTCGCAAAAGTAAATACATTATACAATTTAAATGAAAAATAAATTGTCAAGTTACAGATACAGGTTAAGCTTAAATAAAAACAGTCTGAAAACTGAAATTGAAGTCAACTTACTTAACCCATGCACTACAAGGAATGAAACTTGAAATTTGTGAATGTTTGACACAAAGCGCTGTGTAAAAAGATTACCATAAGCGAAAACATACATTTTAAGTGATTAGCAGTCCAGCTACAATTTGACATGTCCTTTTAAACGGGTGAGTTCCTCTTAGTCATTAAGTAGAATATTATGTTACCTTGAAAGCAAAATTTGCAGACTCAAAGTATGAAGGTCTGTTTAAATCAAAATTTAAGAAATCAATGATCAATTAAATTGCCAAAGTTAGTAACTGAAAAGTTTTCCAGAGATCCAAAACAATGGCAAATTTTTTGGAATAGTTTCAAAAGTATAATAGATAAAAACGAAAGCATTTTGAAAGTTGAAAAATTCGCATATCTTAAAACCTTTATAACTGGTCAAGCTGCCAATGTTGTGTCAGGATTCGAATTATCTAATGATAATTATGATAACTGCGTAAAAATTCTGATAGGTTCAGGAAAAGAGATATTGTAAATTCCCTTATGAATAAAATACTAAATTTAGAAGAAGTAAAAAATTTTGCTAATGTTTCAGCTTTACGCAGAATTTATGACGAGCTTGAGATCTCTATTCGAAATCTAGAAGCAATAAATGTTACATCAGGCTCCTTTGGACATTTGCTAA
The DNA here is from genome assembly GCF_044657685.1 of Stegodyphus dumicola. Classification (NCBI taxonomy): domain Eukaryota; kingdom Metazoa; phylum Arthropoda; class Arachnida; order Araneae; family Eresidae; genus Stegodyphus; species Stegodyphus dumicola. The sequence continues at coordinate 152,890,023 of NC_140771.1, read as the reverse complement.
TGCCTATTTTGCTAAAAATCTTGTTCTGCGATCTAATTTTAGAATTTAACAGGCAAAGGGATAAAGGTGAATCTGACATATCTAAATCCACTTTATTCTTAACGAAGGAGGTTGAATATCACAAAAGTACTTTATTAGCTTGCGGTGAAAATAAAGTGTTTACTAATTATTGTAATCAGAAAACTGTAAATAAAAGACACAACACCCATGGCTAATGCATTTAACACTACCGTACAGGGAGTATGCATCTTCTGTGAGAAACGAGATTCTTTAAATGCTGTAAAGGGGTAACTGAGAAAATAAATATTCTCAAAGTGCATAATCAATGTTTTAAATGTTTTAAGAAATTTCATTTGAGTCATTTTTGCAGAGATAAAAATGCATGTAGTAAATGTAATGGCAAAAATCATTATGAATCTATCTGCTTGAAAAGTAATGAGGAAAAATCAAATTCATGTAATTTGTCTGAAAATTAATCAACTGGCACGAGTACAAAACGGTAACCTTTAGTTTTAAATATTAATACTGATACTTTTATTTCTCAGTGTAATAGTTCTGTTTGGAAAAATACTTTATTACAATCATGTATTGGTTTGGCTTGCAACGAAAACGAAACTAAAGTTGTTCATATTCTTCTTCATCAAGGTAGCGAAAGATTGTTTATTAAAGATACCTTAATGAGATCTTTAATATTAGAACCTATTTGAAATAAAAAATTACTGTTTTCTTTTTTTTTCTCATTTGAACTAAGAAATCAATAATTGAGAATTATCCTGTGGTCATAATTGAATTAAGAGATAGAAATCAAAAGAATAAAATAAAATCGTAATGCCTAGCAACTAACAGGATATCAGCTTGTCCCATTAAGCGTCCTAGACATAACACATTCGAAAAAGTTCAAAGGGCTTAGGTTTACATTTACCAGATCTAAGTGTAAACAACAATGAAGAATTACAACATGTAGGAATATTAATTGACCCTGACCTTTTCTGGGATGTAGTGCTTACAAGTAAGAAACGCATAAATAAGCATCTCCTGTAAATTTCATTTCTGGATGGCCAATAGTAGGAAATGAAAAACACAAATGAAAGAGAGGTAACAATTTGAACATGCATCGATTGTCTGTAGATGCTGTAAATATGTTTTGGGATGTGAGTGTGAATTTGAGAAAACTGAAATCAAATTCAGATATGCATCATGGATTAGGTCAAATATTAATGAGGAAGATAATTTCAATAAAGAAACAAAATTTTAGGGCATCATTTGGGATCCTAGTAACGAGGTAATACAGCTAAACATGAAAACAGTTCAGAAGTCAATTGAAACTCGTGAAGGTGACACAAAAAGACTGGTATTGAAAACTGTCACCAAAGTATTTGACCATATCGGGTATTAGAAACCACTTACAATTCGAGTTAAGGTCATGTTAGGCTGCGTTCAGACAGCGCTATAAAGGGCATTGAGGCATAGTCATAAAGACATAAAATACAGGAGTTCCGTTCACACCTGCGAGACAGGGTCTAAGCTGTGCCCAATGAGAGAAGCTAAATTTGTGCATATGTGGATGTGTCTACACCTTTCACGCATTGTTTTCCCAGCGTTCACTCTTCTTGTTTTCGTTATTTTGTGTCATGGCTTTTTCAGCTCACTGCAAAATTTTACTGGCTCAGCAGAATTCTCTTCTAGCTGCCCTTCTTATTATCCAAGAGGCAATGGAAGAAGGTAAAAAAAAGAAAAAGAACGAAATGGTCTAGAGATATTTTTTTGGAAAGACCAATAGTTTGTTGGCACATATTTCTGTGTAAAGCAGTATAGAATATTTCTCCACTGCATTGTAGTACTCTATACTATAAGCATGCACATGCATATTTATATATATAAAACCTTCTTCAAATTTTATATGTAATTGCTCTTAGGAGAAATACGATATTCCTAAATATGCCTAATTAAAAAAAATCTTGATAAGCGACAGATAGCCTGTATATAATATTTTTCCATTTTGCAGAGGTGAAAGCAGTTAAGTGGAAAACGGTACTTACCAAACATTAATTTTTTTTGGCTGCACTAACAGTATCAATTATTACTAGTACTAGTATCCCACAACTGGTCACCATAACCAGCAACCACATCTAAACTTATACAATACAGTCAAAAGTCTTTAATCCGGATGTCCATAATACAGAATGATCTATAATCCGGATCTCAAAGCTACAAACTTTCTGCGCATGCGCATAATACCTTTACGCATGCGCGTTTAATGTATAACAGATGGTATAAGCTCAGCTAAAATTATCTAATTATCTATTTCAGTTAATGTTGAAGATTGCGTTGTTCCTTAATCTTCTAATTGGATCCAGCTTATTATTTTTTGCAGACCGTTAGAGCAATTTTATAAAAGTAACCTTGAACTTTCAATTATGTCAAAAAGAATTTTTGATTCTGGAGCTGCCAAAGAATCTACAAAGCGAAAGCATGTTTCAATGTCCATCAAACAAAAAGTGGAATTGCTGCAAAAAAATGGATAAAGGCATTGTTGGAAAAATATGACTTATTGTAACACTTTTACTGCATCATCTCTCCTCCTTGAAATGTTTATTAGGCTTAGTTCTTATTTTAATGTAATATAGTAGTTACTTCAACTTTTTTTTCTTACTGCCACTGTTTGCGTTGAGAACGGACTGTTTCTACCTAATTAAGATGCAAAAACGAAATGTGATGTAACGTCATCTGGAAAGTCGAAACGTGCCGATAGCTGATTGGTTGCCGTGAGATGACATCATGCCTACTTCTGGTATAAGTATCTCGCGTCGCTCTGGCTCAGCCCTTCTAGTTCCTGCTTTCCTGGCACTTGGGTGTACGGTTTCCAGCCCCTTTTGAAGGATGCGTGCAGTCCGCTGAATACGTTCCTGTCCACAAGATGACTGTTCCTGAATAAGTTCCTTGGTTCCTGTCCACAAGATGGCTGTTCCTGAATAAGTTCCTTGGTTCCAGTATACAAGATGACTGTTCCTGAATAAGTTCCTTGGTTCCTGTCCACAAGATAACTGGTCCTGATTAAGTTCCTTGGTTCCAGAGGCTACAATGTGAGTGACTGCCGTGGGCGGCATCCATGTTCTTCATGAAGGTGGCATTTAAATAAGTTAGCGGCGATTCCTTGTGTTCAACTAATGTAAGCGGTGTTAGGCCAGATTTAAGTGCTTTCAAGAACTTAATTTAAATTTCAGGTGCTTTCTTGATCATTGATCATGGACTTATTGAATGTGTAGCCAATTTCATTTGAGACCGCATAATTACTGTTTAGAACATTTTGTTTGTATTGAACGCCAGTATTTTTGGAGACCAGGTAAAAATATTATTTGATGAATGATGGTTATATTATATTTTTTCTAAGACTCTGATATTGTTTAAATTTATTTTTTGTGTTTTTATCCCTTTTTATATTGTTAATAAATTGGTTAAGTTTGAAACATCTTTATTGTCTTCAATGTCTGCACAGCATAGTATCTCAGGGAGCTTTTATTGCTACTACTGCTAAATGTTTAATTTTATAAACTTTAAACTTTGCTTTAGCATCATTTTGGTTATGGGCCCAGCCCCTGAGTTATTTTTAGTGCAGACTTTTGAAGTTTAAAGTTAATTTAGGACTTAAGAGATTGTGGGACAGTTTTTGTTGAAATTCAAATATGGTTACTGTTAATGTTATGCATAATATTGCTTAACTTGAGGCATGTAATTACTTTACATGGTCTAAAGATATGAAGTTTGTTTTAAATGAAAAAAATGCATGGCTTTTGGTTAAAGGTATTGAAAAATGTCTTGATTTAAATGATGTTAAGGGTATTACAAAAGAAATTATTGCCGACTATCAAAATAGAAGTCGATTGGCATTATCTTTAATTTATATGAATGAAAGCCCTGAATATAGAAACTTTATAAGTGAAATTGATGATCCGGTAGTGGCATGGAATACGCTTGCCAAATACTTCCAGCCAGGTTATCGATCTAGACATATGTCCTTGTTTTCAGAGTTCTTAAATTGTAAAATTAAGCCAAATGAAAGTATTAGTTTCTTTTCTTCTAGATTAAAACGCGTAACTGAACAGTTAGCTGATATTAATCAGGCTGTAAGAGATGTATACATATGTTTTCAGTTTCTTAGGTTCCTTCCAGATAAATATGATCAAGTAGTTCAGAATGTTTTGAGGTGGCCAGATGAAAAGTTCATATTTAAAAATGTTGAACTTGAAATACTAGCAGAGCAAATGCATCTTGGTTTAAGAGAGATAGATAGGGAAAATTCTAATAAGACTATAGAAGTCCAAAGTACTCACTGTGAACACAAATTTAAGCAGATTAAAGGGCTCAAGTGTTATAAATGTGGCCGTCCAGGTCGTATTCAAAAATACTGTAGAATGAAAGGTAATTTTTCCAGATCACCCTCGCCTGCTTCTTCTGTTTCCTCAGCTGTATCTAGTAGTTATAAAACATCTCCTAAGTGTAAGAATAAACCCAAGTTGAGTAAAGGTAAAAATAATTCCCATGCTCAGTCCCATTTTATAGCTCAAGCTAATGTTAACAATTTAGAGGAAAATGATGATAGTTGGATTTTTGATACTGCTGCATCTCATCATTTTTGTAAAAATCGTGTATTGTTCGATACTTTTTCTCCTGTGAAAAATGAGAATATGCTAGTAGCTATTGATGGAGTAACTTTTCCAATTCATGGGAAGGGTACTGGTTAAAATGAAATTTGGAGATACAGTTATTTTGCTTAAGGATGTTTTATACTCACCTGAACTGAGACGAAATTTAATATCTGGACCTAAGGTGGATATCAATGGAGCGAGATTTTATGGTAAAAATGGGCAAATTAAAGTTACTGATGATGAAAATGAAACCTTGTACAAAGCTAAGTTGATAGGATGTAACTATCATGTATTCCCGAAAATAGTGAAAAAGGGGGGGGCAAATCTGTAAAATTTGAGGCATCCACAGTTCAGCATAACAATAGTGAATTATGGCATGGTCGGTTTGGTCATATAAATTATGGTGCTATTGTCAGGACTAGTAAGAGACATTCAGTTCGAGGTCTTCCTGTGTTAAAGCACTCACCTAATTTGTTTTGTGAACATTGCCAAATCAATAAGCAAAAGACGAATCTCCTATAGACCCTTAGAAGGTATTCAAGTAAAGAGACCACTTGAAAGGGTTTTTTCTGATGTATGGGGACCTATTAACATTCCAGGTAGGAATAGTGAACGTTATTTCATTTCCTTTATTGACGAATATTCTCGTTATGTGGTAATGTACCCCATTGTAGAGAAAAGTCAGGTGTTTGAAGTATTTGAAAGGCATATAGCACGTGCGGAAAGATCTTTGAACCTTAAGTTGAAATACTTTAGGACTGACAAAGGGCAAGAATATGATAATGATCAATTCAGGTCATATTGTAATAAAAATGGTGTAAAGCACGAATTTACAGATGTATATACTCCAGAACAGAATGGAGTTTGTGAGAGATTTAATCAAACAGCTCTCAACAATGTACGTGCTATCTTACATGATAGTGGAATGAGTTCTGAATTTTGGTCAGATGCAGTAATGTATTTTGCATATTCATTTAATAGAATTTGTCATAAGGGCCAAGATAAAACCCCCATTCGAATTGTACACTAAGCAGAAACCATCAGTACATCACCTTAAGGCATTTGGAACGATTGCCTATGTGGGAATTCCAAAGCCTAAAAGAAATTCTAAGCTTGATCCAAATGCAACGAAGGGCCGATTGATTGGGTACAGTGTATGAACAAAAGGGTACAAGATTTGGTTGGAAACTGAACAAAAGGTAGTTATTAGAAACCTTAAATGCTACTTTTAAAGAGTCAATTGGAATGCAGAAAAGTGGCAGTGGAGCTATACTGGGCACCCTTCCTGATTTGGAATCTGAAGAGAGGATAGAGTTCCAATCTACTGATACTCCAGTTGGCTATTTTCCTGAAATAGAGGAAAGAATCGATACCAATGTACCTTCTTCTATACCTGGCACTGACACTCAATCTACGAGACAAGTAACTTGGCTTCGTAAACCTGTTCCAAGGCCAGACGGCACGTGTACGGATGTGTATTATTTTGAGAGGGGGGTCTAATCAAAGATTACGATCACCAAATAATGTAGAAAGGTATTGCACTGAGCATAATATTCAATATGATCCTACCTTGTTTGATTTCAAGGGAAGCAATACTTATAGTGGTGAAATCGACCCAACTGGCACTCCTTCAACATCATATACCCGAGATAGCTGACTAGAGGTTTCAATTCCAAACACTTATAACCACGCAATGAAATCCACAGAAAAGCTTAAATGGATAGAGGCAATGGAAGAGGAAATGGCCAACATGCAAAAGCATAAGGTATGGCATCTTGTTCCACTTCCTAAAGACAAGACTCCACTAGGTTGCAGGTGGATTTTCAACATTAAACGTGACGAATTTTGAAACATTGTTCGTTTTAAAGCTCGTTTAGTGGCTCAGGGTTATCGGCAAATTAAATACGATACCATATGATGAAACCTACTCGCCTGTAGTCAACTTTTTAGTAATAAGGCTCTTTTTCTCCCTTTTAGTTGCACACCTTGGATGGGCAAACATACAATGCGACGTAAAAAGTGCCTATCTCTACGCTCCTTTATCAGAGTAAATTTATATGTCCCAACCTCAGGGTTTTGTAGAGCGAGATAAAGAAACTTTTGTGTGTTGTTTAGATAGAGCCTTGTATGGTTTGCATCAGAGTAGGCGATTATGGTACTACGAGTTGGATAGAATACTATGTAACCTAGGGTTTATCAATTTTGAGTGGTGTAATTGTGTCTATCGTTTTAAAGATTTTGTCATTCTGTTGGTTTATGTTGATGATATAGTTGTGTTTGGAAAAAATGAAGTTCAGACCATAAGAATATTAAAAGTCCTGAATTCACATTTTGATATGAAAATTTTAGGTAAAACAAGAAAGCTTTTGGGTGTGGAATTTGAATATGAGAACAATAGTGTTTTAATTCATCAGCAATTATATATAGAAGACATAGTTAATCGATTAAGTCTTTTAAAATACAAATTACTTCCCTTCCAATAGTTAAAGGTGTGAAATACTCAAAGCCTCAAAGTTCCAGTACACAAGAAGAAACAACTGAAATGATGAATTATCCTTACAGAAATGTTTTGGGATGTCTCTCGTTTCTTTGCAATCATACTCGTCCGGATATAGCTTATGCTGTTAATATATTTTCTCAGTTCCAAAGCAATCCTGGTAAGTTTCACTGGGAAGGATTACTTGAACTTTTAGGATACGTTTCCAATACCAGACAACACAAACTTAAACTGGTATGCAAGGAACTGAAGCTCTATGTATATTCAGATTCGGATTTTGCTTCAAGCAGGCATGATATGGTGTCTATTGGTGAACAAATAGCTTTGTTGGGAGAATCACCTGTATCTTGGCATACATTTAAAGAAAGGGCAGTGAGTTTGTCTACTATGGAGGCTGAATTTATCTCCATGACTGAATCAGCAAAAGAATTAAATTCATAATTCTTTTGCTAAAGAATTAGCAAAAGAATTATGTGTTTGGTTTAAACACATCTTGGATGACTGCATTCAGTTTAAGATTGCAAGTAACTATGTTTCAAAACCAATATTGTTTGCTGATAACATGGCTGCTAAATGTTTTACAAAATCACCCATTGAAAACTCAAGAACAAAACATATAGATGTGAAACTATTTTTCATTCATGATCTAATGAACAGGGAAATCTTTGATTTAAAATATGTTCCAAGTAAAGATAATCTGGCTCATCCCATGACAAAACCACTGACAAAGCATAACCTGATAAGATTTTGTGGAACAATTTTCTTATGAAATTTGTTTTTGTGCGTATTTAAATTAAAAGTTTTGTTTATTTGAGAATAATATGTTTTAAGTCATATTATGATGGATATTAGGTAAATGTAAAATTGTATAGTGTAGAATGTTGTATGATTGACCAGGGCCCTGGGTAAAAGTATTGAGTGTATGATCATACATATATCTTTGTATTATTTTGTAACATGTTGGACTTTCTTGTTATGGTAAAATTTTGAATAATGAATAAGATGTTCTCAAAGGGAAAATTTTTTCTTAAAAATTTCTGAATTGAATGAAATTGCGATATTTATTTATTCTTGTTTTGAATTTTGTAAAGATACTGGCGTTCAGTTTTATTTCAGGTCGCAGATGATGATGTGGGGGGCATTTGTTGGAAAATTATGACTTATTGTAACCCTTTTACTGCATCATCTCTCCTCCTTGAAATGTTTATTAGGCTTAGTTCTTATTTTAATGTAATATAGTAGTTACTTCTACTTTTTTTTTTTCTTACTGCCACTGTTTCTGTTGAGAACGGACTGTTTCTACCTAATTAAGATGCAAAAACGAAATGTGATGTAACGTCATCTGGAAAGGCGAATCGTGCCGATAGCTGATTGGTTGCCATGAGATGACATCATGCCTACTTCTGGTATAAGTATCTCGCGTAGCTCTGGCTCAGCCCTTCTAGTTCCTGCTTTCCTGGCACTTGGGTGTGCGGTTTCCAGCCCCTTTTGAAGGATGCGTGCAGTCCGCTGAATATGTTCCTTGGTTTCTGTCCACAAGATGGCTGTTCTTGAATAAGTTCCTTGGTTCCTGTCCACAAGATGGCTGTTCTTGAATAAGTTCCTTGGTTCCTGTCCACAAGATGGCTGTTCCTGAATAAGTTCCTTGGTTCCAGTATATAAGATGACTGTTCCTAAATAAGTTCCTTGGTTACTGTCCACAAGATAACTGTTCCTTGGTTCCAGAAGCTACAATGTGAGTGACGGCCGTGGGCGGCATCCATGTTCTTCATGAAGGTGGCATTTAAATAAGTTAGCGGCGATTCCTTGTGTTCAACTAATGTAAGCGGAGTTAGGCCATATTTAAGTGCTTTCAAGAACTTAATTTAAATTTCAGGTGCTTTCTTGATCATTGATCATGGACTTATTGAAAGTGTAGCCAATTTCATTTGAGACCGCATAATTACTGTTTAGGACATTTTGTTTGTATTGAATGCCAGTATTTTTGGAGACCAGGTAAAAATATTATTTGATGAATGATGGTTACATTATATTTTTTCTAAGACTCTGATATTGTTTAAATTTATTTTTTGTGTTTTTATCCTTTTTTTATATTGTTAATAAATTGGTTAAGTTTGAAACCTCTTTATTGCCTTCAATGTCTGCACAACATAGTATCTCAGGGAGCTTTTATTGTTACTACTGCTAAATGTTTAATTTTATAAACTTTAAACTTAGCATCAAGCATACCCTTTGTTTCTCTAACAATTCCGAAATCTGTTTATCAATTTCACGTTTATCACGGATGGGGGGGGGACGTTGCGGCGCGCAATGAACTGGAAGTTGATCTGTCAGCACTATCCTTATCTTCAGGGCAGATGTTTTTATTTTATTTGGCTTATAATTCTTTACTAAATGTAGTATTTCATCTCGATGTACTCTTGTCTTCGATATGATTTAAATCAAATTCCTCGTCATTATAAATATCATGAATACACATCAAATAGTCTTCTGGTTGCAATTTTCTAATTTTGACTATGCATAGTGTATGCTTTACGCATGCACACTTTGAAAGAAATGTTTAATAAAGTAAACAAATAATTATTAAGCTTTTTTTCTTGTAAATTTTGATACCCTTTAGATCATAATTGCTCTTTATTTCATAAATTATGGTTTCATATTTTTAATTTTATAATTTCTGCATACCATCTTACCAGATTTTAACTGATGATCTATAATACAGAAAAACCGATAATCCAGAATTGCGGAAATCCCGATGGGTCCAGATTAGAGACTTTTGACTGTATTAATAAATGAAAATTAGAATAACATGTATTGGAAAGTTGAATATTGGTTTTGCATATTAATATGTTGTGTTTAAGGTCTGATTTAAGGGGTTTTTTTTTAATTCACATTAGTGGTCCTTCAAATATAAGATTATATATGTAGTGGTCCATTAAGTTCTACGGGTTGACAATTGCTGGTTTAGATGGTATAATGGCTGAACGTGGTAAGATTAAGAGTTACTGTATGATTTAGAATGAAAGGGGAAAAGAGCATAAATTGAGTGGTATGTAAATAAAGGTTTACTTAGAAGCGATTATAAGTGTCCTGTTTTCAGGAAGGAAATGTGCATGATCGAACATCGGAGAATACCGGCACTACGGAGGATATTTTTTACTCTTATCTTTATGAACTTATGTGATGTCATCGGTAAAATCCTAGTATACGGTGCAGCCTTGGCGCGATTTTGAAAATTATCGCCAACACCAAAAATGACCCAAAGAATGTTTATGTATATACTATACATTATATACTATTACTATATACGCGAGCTTTCTACAATTTTTATATGTATAACTACATATATTCTTTGGATGACCCGTTTACTACTCATCGTATATGTCCCGTTTTTACTACTCATCATAAAAGTTGCCAAAAGTAGCCAAATCCCGTGTGCACCGGATACTAGGATTAAACCGTCATCAGTATACAGAAAGGTAAATGGATATTTCCCTTGTGTAGTGCTAGGTTAAATTTCTTTTTTGGGTACTTTTCCGTTTTGCCGGCACAAGCGATAAAGTCGCCAATAATGGTACAACTGACGCTAAACGGAATATCCTCACTGGTAACCTTTCACGCCTCGTTTTCAAAAAAAGTCGCAGCCATTTTTTATCAGATTGATTGTTTCTTTCAATATTGACATACTATTACATAGAATTTTTACAAACTAGTTAAATTTTATCCCCTAAGAGAATTCGTGGTAATTAAGTCAATTAGAATGCAATCACACCGCTCATCCGAACACGAAAATATAGAAAAGGCAAAATTAAGGGTTAAATTCATCCATTCTAATGAGAATGCACTAGCGAAGTAAAGCACTGCGGTTTTACATAATTTCTGAGTAAGCTATTCGTACGAATTGAAATAATTCTTGCATTTAAACTTGTATTCCAAATTCAGATTTAACTTGAAATTAATGTAGATAATTACTAAGAGAATTAGATTTTTGTAGCGTAGTTTACATGAGATCACTTGAGGTCACGTGATACAAACCGGCGAATCAGGATTTTGAACCATGAAAGCATAGTAAATTCTTAAATTAATGTCTTTTTACAAATTTATTGTCTTTATTTATTGGCTGTTTACAAATTTTTAAACCATATTAAAATGTTTATGCCTTCAAAATAAAAATTCTTAAAATTAACATTTGTTACCATTTTTTATGTGTATACTGTATGTTGTCGCCAACAAAGTCTGCTTGGCGAGATTTGCGCCGGCGAAACGGAAAAGTACCCTTTTTTGTTTTATGTTATTTGATTGCTTGATTTAAAGTGTAGTTTATTGAGATTATATAATTTTTGTTGGCTGCTCCTTTGACTTTTTAAGTGAATATAGATTGATGTGTACATGGACAAAGGGAGTGCGCAATGCCAAGTTTGTGCAATTCTCTGATTTTTTTTAAGTGAAAATAGGTCAATGAGCACACGGATACCGAGTTTGTGTAATTCTCTGATGTTTTTTTAAGTAAAAAATAGGTCGATGTGCACATGCTACCGAGTTTGTGTAATTCTTTGAGTTGTTATTTCATCTTTGTGGCGATCTTAAGCGTAAAAATCAATGCTACACAAAGACAAAATAACAAGTCAAAGAATTGCACAAACTTTGTACACACCAAAAATCGCCAACGGGTACCCATAAATATATTTTTACCTTAGTATGTTATAGATGATAAAGATTCCAATGTGAGACTAACAATTTTAGCATGTGCAAATGCTGTAGTAATGCACAAACATAAATTTTTCATAATCAGAAAAATACATGACCTCAAGCATTAGAAACAAAGTAGATTTCTTTAAATCTATAATAAATTTTCTGAGCAGTGACAAGACCATACAAGAATTTCTTTAAATATTTGAGTACAAAATCTGCTATATAGAGCACTGCAAGGTGATGTGAGTATGTGACTGCAGACATTTTAAAAAGTGCTTGTCATAATTTATAGCCAGCTACCACATTTCATAGTTACGATCATGATGATGATGGTGGCTGTAAATAGGAATGTTTTTGGATATCGCAACAAAAGGCAAAATTTTCCAATTAACAGAATCTGTGAAGAAATGCAAACTGATAATAAGTGATGATGATATAACAGAAGTTTTCCAATGTGATGACAAATGGCCCAATCACCAACTGACTAATGAATGGCAAAACCTCTAATATGGTTTTAAATCTAGAAAATATTGCTAATCACAGTGAAAAAAGTGATAAGGAGATTTTGGAGAATGAAAAGATTCTGACAGGCAGTCAGAATCTTTTCATTTTCCTATATAGTGGAAATTCAGGACAATACATTAGAGGATCTGAATAATAAAACCTTCAAATTGAACAAGAAATTATGTTTATCTATAAAATTAAAGACAAAAAACTAACACAAAAACAAAACAACTTAAACAATTTACATTGAAAAATATGCTTTATGAAGACATTTTTTGGGGGGTGGTTGGTAAATTTTGATTCATTTAAGATAATACATGCTTCATTACTTCATATTTTTAATTTTATAATTTCTCCATGTCATTATACTAATTTAAACTGATGATCTGAAAGCCCTAAATTTCCAAAATTGCTATAGGTTTTATAATTCTAAATCTCAGACTTTGTAATGTACACTGTGAAAAAAAAAAAAAAGGTAAAAGTATAGTTTAGGGTACCCCTTGGCGAAATTTCGCGATTTTTGGCGGTACATGGACACTAATTTTGTGCAATTATTTGACTCGTTATTTTGGCTTGCAAAGCGGCCCACAAAGCCAAAATAACTAGACAAACAATTGCACAAACTCGGTATCCATGTACACATCGACTTATTTTCACTTTAAAAAAAAAAAAAAAAAAAATCCCTGAATTGCACAAAAATGGCATTGCGACCTCTTTTAACTTTATCCATATACACATCGAGCTATTTTCACTTAAAAAAAAAAACCCAGAATTGCACAAACTTGCATTGCGCACTCCCTTTACTTTGTCCACATACACATCGATATATTTTCACTTAAAAAGTCAAAGGAGCACCAAATTCTATAATATAGACAAACAAAAAACACATAATCTCAATAAAATACATTTTAAACCAAACAATAACATAACATAAAAAAGGAAAAACATGTTATATATTTAAGCACTACCAAAAGCAAATATTCACTTACGATGATTTTCGAGTTCGCTTCGTACACCCAGAGCCAAGTAAAAATCAAAATATCAATCATATTCAAATGACTTTTTTCAAACCACGTACTCTTTCTGATCGAATGCTTCACATAGTGACCATCTGAACCTTTCTTCCTACAAACCCATTCAAATCTATCTAAACAGTTTTTACGTTCGACTAGGGGCATAGCCTTCCTACATACAGGACACTTATAATGGCTACTAAGTAAACCTTCATTTACACAAAAGTCAATTAAAGCTCTTTTCCCCTTTCGCTAAATTCTACAGAAACTTCAAATTAATCTTACCACACTCGGTCATTTTACCGTCTAAAAAATCAAAGCAACACACACCACAAAAACACTTACAAAAGATCCCATGATTCAAAATTTCCCAGAATCATGCACCCGATTATATCACAATAACATTCAACTACTCAGGCTACCATAAATGAAACTTAGCGATAAATCAAACAACTTTGCCATAATACAAGGGGTACCTTAAAGTGTACTCTACCCAAAAAAAAGGAGGGGGACAGTTCTATAGCTCCCGTTCTAGTGGGCCAATTGACAAAATTCAAATTGTGTTTTACATGTTTTGAAAGCACAACTTAGGATATATATTAGATTTATATATAGCATATTGTTATTGTTCTAACATACGTATTTTGACACAAAATCGGACTTTTTCTGAAATAACATACCATTTTTTTTTTCCATATTTTGATTCTAAGACTCAAATTATATCTACATATTAAATTTTGTAAAATTTACGGAGAAATTAAAAAATTTATATTGCTGCAATTTTTTCAGTTTGCACCATGAATAATTCACTTGGCAAACTTCTTAGTATATAGCAACCAATTTTCCTTTCCCTTCCATTATGCTGGAGCGGAATAAAAGGCACCTCGTTCCTACCTTTTTACATCGTGCATGATGAGCAGGAAAAAAGTCACATCGTTCTTACTTTCAAATAATTATAGCAAAGTGTCGGCAAATTTCAAAATGCACCAATATATAACTTCCTGTATATCTTCGGAAATTTTGAATAAAAAAACTAATTTTTTTCAAGTATGCTTAAAAATACGTCTACTTTAAGATGATGGATTTTATAGATTATAATTCAAAATTTTTCTTGAAATATTTACAAATTTAAAAAATAAATCATAAAAAATGGGTGAATTTTATTTGGAATAAATCTGAATTTTGAAATGTGAAAGGAAGAACCAAATGAGTTTAATAAAAAAAAAGAGAGATTAATAAATATATAACGAACTCAATTAACATTGAGGAGAATTTTGAGAGCTAATTTTTTAAAACTACTAGTGTGATTTTTACAAAAATTGGTAGTTTGACATAATTTGGGTCATAGAATTGAAATATGGAAAAAAAATTGTATGTTATTTCAGAAAAAGTCCGATTTTTGTGTCAAAATACCTATATTACAACAATGCTATATATAAATTTGATACATATCCTAAGTCGCGCTTTCTAGACATGAAAAACAGACATGAAAAACATGACATGAAAAAGACATTCGAGACATGAAAGTTAAATTCCGTCAATTGGCTCAGTAGAAAGGGAAAATAAGACTGTCCAATTTTTTTTTTTTTTTTTTTTTTTTTTTTTTTGTGCACAGTATACAACATAAATGCCCTGATTAGTGCAGTGGTCAGTGATGTTAGCAGCCACAATACTGAGCCCAGGTTTCAATCACAAAGACTTGCAAGTGTATAGTGTTTTTGTGGCAAAGGGAGATACTTAAAATATGCAGTAAACCCAAAAAATCCTTTTGAGTGGTCTGATGGTAAGGAAGAAAGTTCAGGAGACCTTATTTCAACCCTTCATGGGATTCTGCTTCAAGATTTAGATGGAACTAAAGTCAAATACCGAATATCCACCGACCTGAAATCCGTGTTGCCTCTCAAAATATAAACATTCAGTTTATAGGTTCCGGAAACCGCAACATGGAGTACGAAATATCGAAGAAAAATACTTATCGAATATCGACTTCATAATTATCGAATAATAACGAAAATACCAAATTATTTACCTCACGATAAAAGTTTTTTCTCTCTAATTTGCATTGAGGTAAAAAAGCAGATGATTCACTCAACTATTCCTTCAAGTTCATGATTCCCGTTGTTGCATTTTCTGAGCTTTGTTATTTCACGAGATTGTTTAGTGCTAGCATTTTTTTAATCCGGATATTTTGAAGATAAATTAATATTTTAAATTTCATAATACACTGACAGATAAGAAATGTGCTCATGATTTTACTGAATGCAATGTTGAAAAACGTAAACACATTGCATTGACAATAATACAAAAAGTGGAAATTCTGCAAAAGATGGAGGCAAGTGCTACTCCCCGGTTTATAGCAGAATCGTAAGGAATTGCAACACGAATCGATATACGGAAAAACAAAGAAAAGCTGTTGAAATTTTACAGCAACAGTGATTCTAACACCAGAAACCTTTGCATCAGGCGAAATCGGCAAGCCTCGATGTTGTGTAATATAATCAATTTATATATGTAATAATAACTTAATGCATATAATAAATTATTGCAATAATGTATATAACAATTTAATTAAATGCATCTAATACGCCTTATTTATTTTGCACTTTTAGTCTGAATATTATGATTTATCTTTTCTGTCCAGAAATTCGCAAAATCCTCTGGTCCCAAGCTTTGCGGATTTCTGGACTTTTACTGTATTACCTATATAGTACCCAAAGTGATGCTACTGTTATACTGTTAGACAGCTGAGATATGTCATAACACAACATACAACTTTCAAAATTGCAAAAATACAGCTTTATACAATTAACAGGTTACAGCTGAAAATTTCAGCAACCTGTCAATCAGAATTAAAACTTAAAAATGTAAACACCTGTTAACTAATTAATGGCAGAAAATACAACAAAAATTACATACCTTAGAGTTAATGCTATCATTTCCAGGTTCTTTTTCAGTAGCTTTTGTTATACTAGGTTTTTCTGTTTCAGTTTTTTCAACTAGCCCGTTATCTGATACAATAACCTCTGCCTTTGGAGAGTCTATTGCTGACTTTATACCATTGCTTTTTGACACTGCATTTTTATCACACACATCTTTTTCTCTAGCACTAGAATCTTCATTAACAGAAATATAAACATTCATTGATGTTTCACCATCAACTGTACTTTGATTACTTTCACATGTGGGAAGATCATTCAAATCTTTATTTTTTTCTGTTTTAGAAATCTTGTTTTTATTTGATTTGTTCTTTTTTTCACCTTCTGGAACTTCATTTGTTACTTTTGTAGAAGTGACACTTATATCTTGCTCTATGTCTTGCACATCATTTCGACTACTTGTACAACTGGAAATTTCTACGTCATTACTTTCAGAATCAACACAAGAATTACTTATTTTATGTTTTGCACTATCTTCACTGTTTTCAATGGTTAATGATTTATCTTTTATACCATTTTTGTTCACTGATGCTACATTCTGCTCAGAATGCTCTATTTCTACTTCACCACTTGTGGTTTCTTCATCAGAACAAACTTTTTCTTTTTTGTTAACTAAATGCTTCATCTGCAATAATACAAAATTTACATCAATTTCACAAGATATTAACGACATATAGACTGTGGAAAAATTTTGGTTATTTAAAATTTAAATAAGTAAATATTCATTTAACTTATTCTTTAAAAGGATATGTTTAAATGCAAAAACAGCATTAATTAACTATTGTTTTTTAAACTGATCACTTTATTTATCATACATTTTGAAAATAATTGCTAAATAATAGATTAAACCATTAAAGTTTAAATGACAGACAGGTGTAAATTTTGAAAGAAAAATAAGCACAGAACTTTTCTCCCATTTAAATCTTTCAAGGAATCTACAGTGATTTCTTGTGGGATTCTTGAATTCAATGGAATCAAAGCCAAATTTTGGTTAGTGTCCTAAAAATGCTGGTACTTGCATATTAATGCAAACATCTTTGCAATCTTAGGATTTTTTACATATGAAAAAAATTATGTTATACATCATTCAATTCAAATTTTAAAATTTTACTATTCACATCTGCAAAAATTTACTTGTTGCATACATATTTTACCTTTTAATTAGGTCTTTATTTGAAAATAAATCAATAAACCTACTTATGTACTCAAGGCACTTTAACCACAGATTTAATGCACTTGTTCCCTTTAGGCACTATGTGACAAAACATTGTATTCCTGCAGTTTCTTCCATTACTCGCGAATTCCAGATGCACATAATTTAAAACTGAGGCAAAAAAAGACCCATGAATTCCACTGGAATGAAGGGCAAGGGGAAAAAGAACACACAGAAAAATGGTATTGTTCTTGACTGAAGAAACTTATGAGCATGGTTGCTGTAAGAATTATGTGCATGTCTGCCAGAATTCACTGACTTTGACTATGATGGTTGTGCTAATATTTTTGTACCAAAATGTTATAATTTAGTTGGCAGTGTGGCATGAAACACCTGTCTACAATGATAATATTCAATAAGTAGTATTCACTAATACAAGACATATATCTTACATTAAAATGATATATGCTAATAAAACTATATGTTCTTTATGACATAAAACTGACTGTTGAATAGTAAATTTGTAAACTTTGACAGTAAACTTTAACTTGTAAACAACAAGTTTAAAGAATTTTAAAATTCTGAAGAACTTTCCATAAATGTACTCAATAATGTAACAAATGAAACACTTTTATTAGGTGAAAAGAACAATGTGAAAAAAAAAATGTAACTCTATTTTGTAAGCAACAATGGAACAGAACTTTTTTATTACATTAAATCCTTCACGGTTGAACATATAAACTTAACATTTTCCACTGTATTTCCACTTTAGAATATTGGTAAGTCTTTTTATAGTATGGATATTATAAAAGCACATACACAGTCTCACTCATCTTACTTATTTTATAGTAGTTGCTATACCCACAGATTTGAAAAGATGAGTTGACGAAAATATGCGATCAGTAAACGTGACCCTCGTAAGAAAAATTCCGGCTAACAGACGTGATTTTTCATGCGTTCTTGCAAATTCTTAGTACAAACTTTAAATGTCAGTTTTAGGATAAATACATGCATTCGCTGAGTTAAAACAATTGCTGAATTATTGATTGACGTCTGACATTTAACAAAATATAGAGATGATTTAAAAAAAAAAAAAAAAACATTACTAAAATATCAAAACTTATGACCTATCAAACAAGAAAAAGAAACTAAGGCCTTTCTCCAAAAAATACCGCATAAAAAACATAAATTTAAGGAAATTGCTCAACATCATCACTATAGCTTTAATTTTGCCTTTTATCGTAGATATTTTAGTAAATAGTGAAACTAGACACCTAGTTCTAGAAGTAAAATAAAGAATAATAACAGCCACCTAACAAGACAATGTAATCGCTGTTTAAATTAATGAACATGATTTTAGGCGTTGGAGTACATTAAATATATTTACCTCTGCACTTTTCTTTTTCTTGTTGCTAACTTCCAATTTACTATTAACGTTATTGATATCAGTCTGACGCTTATTCAAATTACTGTTTGTTTCTACAGGATTCATACCACTTCAACCGCAAAGGAATTAAGAAGTGTGCGAAAACTAAAGGAATCAAAAGTCTAAATGATGAACTGGAAACAGATGATCAACAAGTAAAACATAGTAATGATGTGTTTCGGACATATAACGTGAAGATTTTAGTTCTCTTATGGATATTATTTCCCCATTATTGCGAAAAGCCAATATTAATAACAACCCTTTCAGGTTCAGTACAAACTACACAAGCGCCATTAAAAACGCTAATATACTACTCCATGATTTACTACTGCCATTCTTCGGATATGAAAATGTGTTCCGATCAGAAATAATTTTGAAAAAGCCTCTCAATTTTAATGACCATTAGGTTATTAATCAAATTACATCTTCCAAAATTTTATAAATTAAAAACCTGAAATTTTCTACGAATTCCTGAAACTACAGCCATAAAAACTAGAAATCGCAGTTTCAGTCGTTTTTTTTATGCAAAAATATTGACATTTTCTCATATAGAATCGAAAAGACAAGCAAAACTTTATTTAATTCTTTCTATTTGTATTTTATTTACCTGATAAAAGTTTGAACAGAAGAGTACACTGAATTTCTGCCATAAAAGTTAAACATATTTTTCAATTTAGTCTGTATAAGAAAGAACGAGATTATAAAACAGCCCAAAATTTATATATCAAGCCTCTCTTTGTTCCTTTATAAGCATTAAATAGATATTTTAACTCAGTTTTTAGGAATATTACGTATTTATACAGAAAATATAAATACAGAAGCATAAACTACATCAGATGTTCTCAAAAGGTGAGCCTTGGAAGAATCAAATATATTATGGAAAAATAAAGGGAAATACAATTTAAGCATGACGCTATCCGCGATTACAGCCAAGGCCAACTAGATATCTACAGGCCTGCTCCACCGATTTGTGACGTCACAATCGAAGGCGATCGTTGCTCGGTAGACGCAGCCGACTGATTCATTTATGTAGTACGCAGCGTTTTATTTCAAACTCAAGTCAAGTTAAATTAATTTTTACAACTAATATTTCGAATTTTAGGAATAATAACGTACTATGTTACATCGTAATGATGGATATTTAAATACTAAATACCGTTCTACCGATTTATCAAACAGAAAATAAAAATAAGATTCGAGTGATATTGTAAATATAGCAGAGCTGATTTAAATAAACTGAAACATATCTGAACTTTTATACAGAAATAAAATGGACACAAAATTATTTATAAAAATTATACGGTATGTTAATATCAATGAAAATATAACATATGTAATGAACTAAACATGAGATGTTTTCATTTTGTAATAAAAAGAAAAAATATGTTAAGGCTCTCAGATGATTTTATATTGCTTAAATTATGAAGACTGATTTATACTGCTTGAATACTAAACAAACATATATAGTATTTCATAATAAAATTAATATCAATTCATTAATTCTAATATAATAAAATATTGCTTTATAATTATTTTTCGGTGCAATGATATTGAAGCAAAATGAACTCTCTTTTCTTCATTCCCATAAAGATTTTTCAAGATTGAATCAGAGATCCTAAGATGCTTTTTAATAATAAATACACATGTGGACATTAAGTGAAATACATAAATCTTATTAATACATTAATATATTAAAAGTATATCTGAAGTTTAGTCTACATATTGTAAAAAAGGTTCATTCTAAAGATGTTTTAAGCAAAAACATTACACAGAATATTCAAAAATATATTTCAAATTCTCTTAAAAAAAGCAAGATCATAACTATGCAATCAATCCCAATGAGCATCATATCATGCTCCAAAAAATTCGTATGAAAGAAAATCTGATTAAAAATACACTCTTAATACATCTCATTAAAAATCACAATATTAAGCAATGAAAAATCCTGAGAGTCATTACGATAGTATAAGATACTGATTAGCCAGTTGAAATTATCATTTCACATCTGCAATAAGTTGTCATTTGAATTTTTTAAATATTAATAATGGAACATTATTATTGTAGACTCTGATGTGAGGTCCACAAAAATAAACGTCAAACTTGAATAAGTTTCTACGACTCACTGATATTACAATATATCATCTATATCATTCTATATGCCAACATGGATATAGTTTACAGATGCTTAGTATTCAATTAATTTAGACATTCTTCTTTTTTTTTTCTTTTAAAAATATTTAAACTCTTTGTACACCACATACTACTACATTAATTTGTATTGCTTAAATTAATTAGATTGATTTATACTGCTTAAATATTAAAAAGATATGTGATATTTCATAACAAAATTCATAAACATATTAATTTTAATAAAATTTTGATTTACATTTATGACTTTACATGCAATCCTATTGAAGCAAAAGCCAATTTTTTTTCTTTCTCATAACGACGTTTCAACATTCAATCTAATATCTTAAGGTACTTTGGTACTTACGTATTATCGCAACCAGGTTGACGCTATTCGTAAGTTTTGACGCTATTTGTAAGTTTGAGTAAAAAAGTATGAATAGAAAGAAAATGTACATTTATTAATTACAGATAATTTTTAATACAGTTTTTTTTATATTATTTTCTTTTAAAATATAAAATAGCAATTAAACCCTTCCGGTTTCGAATTTGAATAAGTTGCAGAATTATTTTTTTGGCGGAAATCTTTTGGCTATTGCTTTTAGCACTGATTAAAAACCGTATTCGCCATAATCATGTACACGTCAACTTATTTTTACTTAAAAAACATCCCAGAATTGCACAAAAATGGCATTACGCACACTCTTCACTTTATCCATGTACACTGCTATTTTCTCATAAATTACAAAAATTTGCACAAAAATGCAGGAAAATTTTGTGAATCTCCACATGCTCTTTTTACAAAACTACGTATAACACGTAGGGTTGCCAAATTTCGCAATTTATGCGAATTTTGACTTGTTTGCGATAATACGTAAGTACCGGTACTTTTTAATTATAAACGTAAAAGTGAACATTTTGGGAAATACAGTCAAAAGTCGTTAATTTGGACACCCATAATCCAGACCTCAAAGCTAAAAACTTTCTGCGCATGCGCCGCGTTGACACATGCGCATAGGCGTTTACGCGTGCGCGTAAGACCTTTTATCACTGTGCATATGCGTGTGCGCAAGCACAGAATACGTTTTTGCGTGCGCGTTTTATGTATAACGGACGGCATAATCTAAAATTATCTAATTATCTATTTCAGTTAATGTTGATGATTGCGTTGTTCCTTAATCTTCGAATTGGATCCAGATTATTATTTTTTGCAGACTGTAAGAGCAATTTTATAAAAGTAAACTTGAACTTTCGATTATGTCAAATAGAATTTCCGATTCTGGAGCTCCCAAAGGATCGTACAAAACGAAAGTATGTTTCGATGTCCATCAAACAAAAAGTGAAATTGCTGCAAAAATGGATAAAGACATGAAGAATGTGACAGAGAGGTTAGTGAAAACGAAAAAATTTCAATTGACAAGTTAGTCGGTATTCTCGACACAACAATTAACGCGACTTGAACAGCGGAACTTTGTAACTGAACAAGAAATTGTGTCTGTTTATAGAATTAAAGAGAAAGTATTATCACATAAAACGAAGCAACTTAAAACAACTTACATTGAAAGAAATGTTTAATAAAGTAAACAAATAAATATAAAGCTTTTTTTTTGTAAATTTTGATACCCTTTAGATTATAATTGTTCTTTATTTCATAAATTAAGGTTTCATATTTTTAATTTTAGAATTCCTGCATGCCATCTTTTGAGATTTAAACTGATGATCTATAATCCGGAAAAATCGATAATCCGGAATCGCCGAAGTCCCGACGAGTCCGGATTAACGACTTTTGACTGTATATGAGAAAAAAAGTTTTATTTTAAAGCTGTTTTAAAGCATGAACATTATACGAGAAATCGGTTAATCTTTGGATTATGGTAACTTGGCGAAAATTTGGCGACCAACCCCGCTACAGCAACCTACTAGTTTTGTTTTGGATGCCATTTTGTTTTCTCGAAGTAAAGGCATGTTTTTTTTTACTCAACATTTAATTACGCTTATATTAGAACTTTTATGGAACAAAGTGCTTAATCATGACGAAGATTAGGTGCGAAATTGGGAGAAAGTGCAGAATCGCCCACTCCTTGCCGCGTTTTTAAGAATTGCACATGCACGGTATCCATGTACACGTCGGCCTATTTTCACTTTAAAAAACATCCCAGAATTGCACAAAAATGGCATGGCGCACACTCTTGACTTTATCCACGTACACTGCTAAAGTCCTAGCTAGTAACCTTTATCGCCTTACCAAAATGTCGCCAAACTACCTCTTACCATATTCCAAAGATTAGCCGAGAAATCTTGTAGCATATCCAAAAATATATTATAAAATTCCCTGAAAATAAAGTGAGATCATAACTATGCAATCTACCCCAATGAGCACCATATCATGCTATAAAAAATTCTTATGAAAGAACATCTGATTAAATATACACTGTAAATTTATTTAATAATAGACAAATAGCAAAAGATGCATGCAGTATTAAGCAATGAAAATCCAGCAAATCATTACGTTATAAGATATTAATTATTAAGTTAATACTTTAGAATATAGTAGTCTCGGCACAGCTTCAGTATAGTCCACCCGGAATTTTAATCAAAACAATATCGCCAAGAGCGGCGATAAATGATATGATATGGTAACCCAAAACACAATGTAAACAAGAGGATGGAATTACGGTTATAGCTAATATAGTAGTCAGTTACATTTATTCAATTTCAATACAAATTACCGACATATCCGTTACTCAAAGTTTAATGCACGTGCCCTGTATTCTTACTTTTCCGGTATAGATTTCTTTTAAATTTGTCTCACGCTGCGTTGCAGGGGGAAATACATTTTAAATTAGAATTCTACTAAAATTAATATCTCACTACACAATCGTAACACTGTTATTGGCGATTGTTTAACCCTCAGATACCGTGAATACTATTTTGTAAATATGTTTTTGGCTACTTGAGATGATATTTTTGCGTTTAGTTATTGCTTGCTCTAAAACTGCTGTTAGTGATGTTGTAATTAAGTATCAGGAAATTATAAAGGAAAACTTAAGGTGGGAGTTTTCAAACAAGCGTAAAAGTTTGGGAACAGATATTTTATGTATGAATTAACAAGAGAATATGAACGTTTTAGAGGATTTTTGATGGATTGTGGATTATTGAAGGATAACGTTTGTTGGGAAAAATGTAAGCTACCATGCCTCTTACCTAGTTAGAAACAGTCATCGAATGGTAGTTTTTGGAGATGCAAGAAGTGTAGAGCTGAGAAATCAATTAGGCTAGGATCTTGGAGTGCCTGTAGTAAGCTCAATTTTTTTATAATTTGTTTTCTTTTTTTTTTTTTTACAACGCGAATCAATGTAGTTGCTTATGCACGAGTTTCTGCAATTCTCCGATTTCTTTTAAGTGAAAGCAGATTTCTTAGAATATGAAAAATGTAGAGTGTATTCAATCTCTGATTTTTAAGTGAAAAGAGATCGCTATATACATGGGCAAAGCCAATGTAGTGCGCAATGCCGAGGTTGTGCTCGGTGCCTCGTTTGTGCAATTCAAGGATTTTTTTAAGTGAAAATAGATCGATGTCCACATGGACAAAGCTAATTTAGTGCGCAATGCCGAAGTTGGGCGCGGTGCCTAGTTTGTGCAATTCTCGGATTTTTTTCAAGTGAAAAGAGATCGCTATATACATGGGCAAAGCCAATGTAGTGCGCAATGCCGAGGTTGTGCAATTCTAAGATTTTTTTAAGCGAAAATAGATCGATGTGTACATGGGCAAACCCAACGTAGTGCGAAATGCCAAGTTTGTGCAATTCTTGGATGTTTTTAAAGTGAAAATAGATCGATGTGAACATGGGCAAAGCCAATGTAGTGCGCAACGCCGAGGTTGTGCGCGGTGCTTAGTTTGTGCAATTCTATGATGTTTTTTAAAGTGAAAATAGATCGATGTGTACATGGGCAGAGCCAATGTAATGCGCAATGTGTTGTGTCGTTTTTGAAATTACCAATAGGGTACCCTACTAGTTGACCACAACATTAAAAAAAACTCAATTCAACAATAAGATACTAGTACCAATAAAAATTATCATTTTTGCGTTGTGTTTATTCCGGATTAACCCTTAAATCAATTTGAGTAAAAGACTGGTAAATATCATGAGCACACAAAATAAATTAAACCATTGATTGATCTAGAAAAACTTATTTATTTAACTCTTAATGCAAATTATATATATATATATATACATTAATTGAAAAAATCAAAATATATTCAACAAAAGTTGTACTATTGTTTTACACATCAAACTATTACTGAGTAATTATTTCTTAACATCCTTGGAATCTCCATTATATTTACTATTGCAATCTGGTAAAACATACCAAAAATAAACTATAAATTTATGAACAGTACCCTCCCCGGGGAGAAAAAAAATATATAAATTTTAACAAGTTACACCTTACACTTCACACAGAATAATCGGTACAGAAGAAATATAATTGCACTCAATACCATCAAACAGACAATTGTATTGCACATAATAATTTTTATCATTTAATTTTTTTCTTTTGATTAATAAAATATGGTTTAACCGGATACAGATAAGTAGTGACACTATTACACTTCTATAAACAAGTTCGTCCTGAGAGGAGCAAAAATGCTCTAATACAGGCACTATTACAAATCAATCCTCACCAATAAGTAACTCAAACAAAAATTCAATTAAATAATTTCATGAAGAACTTCTTTCTCTTAACTATTAAGTTAAGTTACCATAATTTTTAATAAGGTTATAAATCTTTATTCAATCTAATGCTTTTACTTAATCGACACACAAAAGAAAAATATGATTTCTATAGAGTTAGGATAAATTTATCAACTACAAAAAAATTTAAGGCTCAATAAATTAATTCAGTCCTTTCAACTGAAAAAAAAAAACTATTTTCTCAAATAGTTAAGCAAACAAAAAATAAAAAAAAAACTTAGCTTTACATCCAGACAGACAGCTAGGACAACCATCCCGAACAAAATGGACGTCGTTTTCTGAAGTAGCACTCCTCTTTATTACGAATCAAGCTATCGTGCAAACGGCAGTTCACCAAGCAAGATGTATTGTCCATACTGGTAGGCAAAGCATCGGTGAAAGCAGGAGACCATTACTTTCTTGAATTAGACTCGGAATAGGGTTGAGGTGAATTTCCATCAATAAGGCAAGGTAAAGGAATCAATAAGGCATTAAATGTGGATCCACGTTGCTCTCTCTAATTGCAGTGCACTATGCAGATTTTTCACGATCGTTAACCATGGTTGGAAGCACTTGTTTACTTATTGCAAGAAAAACATGAGTAGAACGAAAAAATGTAACTAATATCGAAGTTGAAAAAAAATTATTGAAGTTGCAGATCATTCATTTTTAAAGCTATTATCTATGCTGTCGGAGTTCTCTTGATAGAGAAGCCGAAAGTTTTCTCAGGCCGAAGGCCACAAGAAACGGCTACTTGAGCCAATACATTTAAGTAAAACTCGAGAAGCAACGGCCTAACAAGGGCCCTATCACCCTTTTCATTTCTTGAACATGATTCCAAACAAATTCAGCTGTAGGCCAGCACAACCTCACGGCAAGTGAAAACAGTCAAAAAACGGGTCAAAAGTCACCTCATCCCACAAAACAGCCATTAAAAGGGAGAGCGCCGGAACTCCAACTTGGCACAACTCACTCCTTGCCAACAGTTAAACCAGTTGCAACTACCGCATTCCTTCATGTTAGCAAACTCGCCAAAGCCACCACTTTGAAACCCCAACGGAAATTCTAAACCGCCAAGCCGTCGCCAAGTGACCACGCCTAGTGAAAGGGGAAACTTGGAATTTCAACAACCCTGCAAGCCATCCCAACGAAGAAACGCTGAAACTCGAAAAAACGACTATTTTACCGGAAAGAGGGCACTTCTTCCACAAGAGAAATCACAATGAAAACGAAAATAAACTATTAATTAAAGCTCATAACTAAAATGCAATTAAAGTTAGGAAAACGAAAGTTATGTCAAATTAAAGAGCTAATTTTTCTGCAACTAATGATATTAAATACTAAGAAATCAAATTAATTTTTAACCTGAAAAACTGAGTTTATTGCATGAAAATTTCACCTATATCCATTGTCTGAGTGTACAAATTTGAAGACGCAGTTCGCGTAAACTCGAATAGCCGAAATAGATTACACTAGAATTAATAAGCCAAATAAAAGAATATAACCCAACTTGTGGTATAGCTCAAATTTTGAATAATTACAAATTAAAATTTTGATTTTTATGAATCACTTAATTATATTAAATTCGCTTCATAACAAATGCGGAGGTTGTGTGCGGTGCCAAGTTTGTGCAATTCTCGGATGTTTTTTAAGTGAAAATAGATCGATGTGTACAGGGCAAAGCCAAAATAGTGCGCAATGCCGAGGTTATGCGCGGTGCCTAGTTTGTGCAATTCTCGGTTTTTTAAGTGAAAATAGATCGATGTGTACATGGGCAAAGCCAATGTAGTGCGGAATGCCAAGGTTGTGCGCGGTGATTAGTTAGTGCAATTCTCGGATGTTTTTTAAAATTAAAATAGATTAATGTGTACATGGGCACAGCCAATGTAGTGCGCAATGCCGAGGTTGTGCGCGGTGCCTACTTTGTGCAATTCTAGGATTTTTTTTAAGTGAAAAGAGATCGATGTGTACATGAGGAGAGCCAATGTAGTGCGTAATGCCGAGGTTGTGCGCGGTGCCTATTTTGTGCAATTCTAGGATGTTTTTTAAGTGAAAATAGATCGATGTGTACATGGGGAAAGCCAATGTAGGGCGCAATGCGGAGGTTGTGAGAGGTGCCTAGTTTGTGCAACTCTAGGATGTTTTTTTTTAAGTGAAAATAGGTCGATGTGTACATGGGCAGAGCCAATGTAGTGCGCAATGCCGAGGTTGTGCAATTCTCTGATATTTTTAAGGTGGAAATAGATGGATGTGTACATGGACACCGAGCTTTGATGTTTTTCGAGCGAATACGGATCCTTGTGTACAAAGGAAAACGAGATAATGTGTGATGACCAGCTGTAATGTAACGTATTTTATATGCAATGTTTGACATATCGTTTGTGTATTTTAAATTTGTATTGTTGTTTTAATTGTGAATTATATTTAAGACAACATTTTTCATTTAAATTGTATTTTTAATTTTTTTGTTTTGATATGTTTATAATGCTTTCCGACTTGCGATATATATCGATAGCCCGACGATCTACTCAAGAGTAGCAAAACTGTAAACTTTGACCCTATAAGTAACTTTTACCTCATTATTATAATACGTAGTGTTTGCAAAGTATGTGTGTGTATGTGTGAAGCATTGCTTAGTGTTCCAAATTTATAGTATTTATTTTCTTATCATATTTTCTTTCATTGGGGGAAATTAGGTTTTTTTCTAGTATGCCTGCCTACAGAGAATAGGATGTGATTTAGGAATTTAAGAACCTGTTTTTCATTAATGTGAAGTTTAAAATTATTAGAAAATAATGAAAATTGTCTAGTTACTGGTATGTAAGGGATTATGTCGTTATGTAGCAAAGCATTAATTTGTAAATATCGATAAAATTGATATATTCCAGAGTATTAACTTAAATTTAAAAAAAAAAAAAAAAAATATTTGTATAAATGCTGAAGCCTAAAAATCTTTGAAAATACTGAAGCTGTATGAAATACAAGTATGAGAGACTGCGACGTTCTTTATCGTTGTAGTAACTGGTAGAATTCGCTTACTGTATCATGATAATTTTAAATATAAACAATTTATTATACTTATTTTCAGTTACGCTCAAGCTCAGAAATGTAAATTTAAAGAATTTGATGTTAATTTACAATAATAAACTATTCATTACTGTTTTTTTTAAGAGAAAATAGAAATTACGCGTAGCATGGAGAATACATTGTGACGTCACAAGCTTATTCCCGCCCGTTTATGGACGTCAGACAGCTCCGCCTTCTCAACTTTGTTGATGCAGCCTATTCTACGCTTTTACCAAATTATTTATTAAAGGTGAAACAGCTAAAGGTTTCCGGTATTGTTTTTAAAATTACATTCTTTTAATCTTAATCATTTTTATTAATCATTTCTTAATATTTCTTTCTCTTAAAATCGTGTATAATAGTCGTAAATTTATTTCTATTATCCACGATTTCTGGTGAAATCAAGATGGCCGCCATTTTTTGAAACACGGAGTTTCGTCGAAAATCTGGATGGCAACCATTTTTCAAATCAACGTATTTCATGTACTTTGGCACCAAACCAAATTCGCCAAACTTTGAAGGTGGGCTATACTGAAGCTGTTCCGAAAATCTTTCTCCGTGCTTCTGTTCACTGTAATCAAAGTAACTTAATCGTGTTAAAAAATACATACTTCATACGCCAATGTCCCCTTTCTGAAACAATCAAGTTTCTTACCTCTCAGTAAAAAATAATAATCATCTTTCTATGATAATTTACTGTCTATCCATAAAATGATCCGTTTTTATTACTCTCATTGATTTATAAAAACATTTGTTGAATTGTTAATTTTATATGAATTTTTAAATTTTGCTAGGGGAAAAGTAAGGAAAAAACTCAAATAATGATTTTCTGACTAAGATACTATTTATTTTAGCAACATATGTCACGGGTAAAAAATCAAACCATATTTTCTCTCTATGTCAAAATTTTTACAGACAAATATATGAATAAAATTGTATTTTTTACAAAATTTTAAAATTGATGTTCCGTTTATGGAACATTGGCGTGTAAAGGGTTTTAACTCAAAAATGCACTGAACGTCTCAAGTCAAGATATTGGAAATACTAGTTTCGTTAACATCCAGTAAAAGCACTGAATAAGAAAAAGCATGTGATGTTTGCAATTTCAGTGGATGTGTATCGCCATTAAAACGGCGTGGCTTTTCTGAATACCATATTTTTTAGTATCATAAAGCTAATAACCTCCCATATTTAAATTTTATCTGAGTTAATTCTCGAAACAGTACTCTCATTTTTATAAGTTTTTTAATTTAAAAAGATTATATGCAAATGGGAAAAATCCTCTGATCTTTAATGTTAGAGAGTGAGATACGTCAAAAGAATAAAGGAGTGTAATCAATTATAAAGCTTTATTCATCAATTGAAAGGCACAGGGGCCTTAAGGATCAGAGCTGTACGCTCTTGCTAGCGCTGATGGCTATTACAAAGAGATGAGATGGCGTAAGAGCCCAAAGGAACAACCGCTCTGCTCACGGTATACAGAGGTTCTGCCGATAAAGGGGGGGGGGTCGCAGCGCCCTTTAGTGAGATGAATGTTACAACAATAGGATGGGACGGAACATCCCGCCCCGCGTTGAAATATTTATATTTCAACATACAACATAAGACTTGTAACATAATAAAGTATAATATAATACCATTAAAATAAGAATATCCATTACGACATAGGGAATTCTGGGATATAATAGAATAAAATAGCATAAGCATTTATACAGTTACAAAATTGATAATATCTAATATAAATTGATTCTACATTAATGAGGTTCATCAAATAAACATACGTATTATTATTCAATAGGTAGCAGGCATATTTTGGATATGCATCTTTTAAATCTGACGGTAGGATTCTAACCATAACTATTCTGACCTTTCCATCAGGTCCGGTTATAACTTCCTGTATACGACATGTAGCCCATTTAGAAGGAGGCAGATTATCTTCCTTGAGTAAAGCAAGGGCACCAGGGTTAACATTTGTCTTGGCACTCTGCAATTTATTGCGCTGCTGCAAATGGTTAAGGTAGTCTCGATGCCACATTTTCTAAATTGACTGAACCATCTTAGTAGTTTTATGCCAACGAGACAGCCTTCTCGTTGATTAGTCGTTGATTTCGTTGACTTCTTTTAGATGCAATACATCAGGTTCTGCCATGGCATTTAATGGGCGTCCAACCAGAAAATGCCCAGGGGTGAGGACTTCATAATCTGTAACTTCAGAGGATAATGGAGTTTGTAGGGTTTATATTTATTTTAACTAACATTTATTTTAAGTTTAAACTACTTTCCTGTCAAGCCTTACTTTCCCCTGGAACTGCCAATGCCAGAGTATGTAAATTTTAGTAGAACGCGCAAGGATTCAAATTATCAACGGAAGTATTCTGAGTTAAGTAAACGAGTTCGAGGTGTGCTGTTCTTACTTCACGAGCGCGGAGGTAGTTAGCCAGAAATTGAAGAACCCCGCGTTTCGGCCTGTGTGCTTGCCTGGAAGAATTGTTAATCGTTCAACGTGATCTTCAAGTTTGCTGAATTAGAAGCGGTATTGTAAAACGCGGTGAGGTTAGTTACTTTTAGAGAGCCTCGTAGTTAGAGTCTTGTCTTTAGTTTCTTTTCAGGTTATTATTTTTATTTTACCGCCGAGTTGGCGAAGTTTGTGAGCGTCAAGAGCCCGCACTTGTAATTTATTACGTTGAATAAAAAGGGACTTAAACCCTTAACAAGACTCTGTCATTTATCCAGTTTCCACAGTCACCGCTTGGTTGCGTGCAAGTTGGAGGCGCGCAACGCTACATTGGCGCCCGAACACTTATCGAACTGAAATGGCCGAAAATCGGATGGAAACCGCTGGACAACACCAAGAAATGACAAGCCAATTGGAAGGATTTGGATACCTGGTCCAGACGATGAGAGCGTCAAACAAGCCAAACGTCAATTTCGACGGAAAAAATTCGGTGGTAATATTTCTAGAAGGCCTAGAAAATCACTTTCAGCTCTACCCTGTGCCTGAAAGACAAAACGTTGCCATCGCCACATCCGCACTAAGAGGACAGGCCGCGCTATGGTGGAAAAATATAGGCAAATTTTTATTAGGGGATTTGGAAGCCAGACATATACATTTGAAAATTTCAAAAAATCGTTAGTAAAGGCCTTCCCCATAGTGAAAGATTGAGCAAGGCTGGAAGCCGAACTATATAGTTTCTATCAACGGGATATAGAAGAATTGACGGACTTTATTCTACGAAAAATTAAGCTGACGGATATGCTGTATGGGAAGAAACCCGATGCGGAGATTATTGAAATAATCTTACCAAGATTGTTACCCGCTGTTCAAGACTACTTCGAAATTAGAAACCCAAGCACATTGCAGGAGCTCTTTGAATAGTCGGTGAAGTTTCAAAATCGCAGAATAGCGGAAAAAGCTAGAGGGGCAACGTATTCTCAAAGTACCCGAAAGAAAATCTTCAAATGAGGAAACCCGAAATGGAAATCGCTCTTATGGGGGAAAGAGCTATCAAGCTAACTCATCGAACCTCGAAGGTCAAGGCCCAAAAAGAAAATTCGAAAATAAACATCCGCGTACCCAGAAGGCACAAATTGAAAGGAAAGCTTTAAACGAGTAGAGGGGCCTGTGAAAGGGAGGGTCCAGACCCCGGAAGTTTTAAAAAAACCCTCAAAAAGACATTTAAATACGGTCATCGTAAAAAACTCACATCTACCAATTATACAAGTCCTGGTTGGCGATGTACCAGTAGAAGCCCTCATCGATACAGGAGCAGAAGGAAATTTTATGAGCGAAAATTTCTTCAAAAAGAATTTTTATAGGGTGCGATTATTTAAAACCAAAAATATGGAAATTATAGGAACAAACATGTCACTTCATCGGGAAATTATCATTAAACATACAGGTAAAAGAGGAAAGCCTCAAAGTATTAATTTTTGTAGTGAAGAATCTGCAAAATCCTCTTATTTTAGGTATGGAGTTTTTAAGGGCCGCGAGGGACAAATTGAATTTTCAAGACAGTTCCGAGGTGCTGGAGTTGGACTAGAGGGTGGTGGAACTTGTGGAGAAACCGCAAGTGGACCTTAGCCATCTGAATGACCATGAAAGGCAAGCAATACAGCAAGTGGTGAGTAATTTTTCTAACTGGTTTTCAGAAAAGCCGAGAAATTGTCAAATAGTTACGCATAAGATACAATTAACTGCCGAAAAACCTTGTAGGACTAAACCTTACCGCTATGACAAACAAAAAGACGTAATCATCGAAGAACATATTCAGAAGATGTTAAAGAATAAAATAATAACGCCCATAAATAGTGAGTACGCGTGTCCAGTCGTACTATGTAGGAAAAAGAACGAGTTTCCTCCTTCGGATAAAAGGGCTTGGAGGTTTGCTATCGATTACAGAAAACTAAATAGTATTACTAAATTCCCAGTTTAGCTTTGCCGGTTATAGAGGAAATTATTAGACAGATCAAATCGACAAGATACATGTCTACTTTGGACTTAACGTCTGGCTACTATCAAACAGCTATGAGACCCGAAGACATACATAAAACCGCGTTTATAACAAAATCAGGCACATGTGCATTTTTACGCATGCACTTTGGGTTGTGTGGGGCCCCATCAACATTCCAGAGAGCTATGGACATTGTTCTAAAGCCTGTGCTAGGAAAATCCCCTTTAATTTATCTAGATGATATAATTATAACGAGTAGTACGTTGGAACAACACATTAATGATCTAGAACAAGTTTTTAAATTATTAAAAGAGGCCGGTCTTACAATTAACGCCTCAAAATGCAAGTTCGCAACTAAAGAAACTAAATATCTCGGTTATAAAATTTCGCAAAAGGGTATAGAAACGCAAGATTCAAAAATAAAAGCCATCAAGAATTTCCCACCGCCCAACACCGCCAAGAAACTTTCTTCTTTCCTTGGGTTATGTTCTTACTATCGGTCTTTCATAAAAAATTTCGCTAATATTGTTGAACCACTCTTAGTAATCAAAAGAAAGAGAGGTAAATTTACGTGGACAGCAGAAGCAAATACAGCATTTGAAAGATTAAAAGAAGCGCTCATCAATACCCCTGTTTTAAAATTCCCGGAGGGGGACGAAAACCTGGAAATTGCAGCAGATGCGTCAGACTATGCGGTGGGTGCGGTTCTTATGCAAAATAGCCATCCTCTGGCATTTTTTAGGAAAACATTGAATCAGACACAAAGGAATTATACAGCTACAGAAAGAGAAACATTAGCCGTATTAATGGCTGTACACAAATTTCGAGTTTATTTCGGCAAAGCGCCAGTAACAGTCTTTTCGGATCATGCGGCTGTTGGTAGACTTTACTCGGGGAAAACCCTAACGCCCAGGTTAATAAGATGGGCTTTAAAACTCCAAGAATATAATCTCAGAATAAAATATAAACCGGGTAAGGAAAAAACAATGTAGCTGTCGCACTTTCTCGTATAAAACTGGACGATGAAGGAAATGAACTTAAATGCGCTGTGTTGACTTCAAAAATTTTAGATTTTAGAGATACGATTATCACTGAATTGAAAGCTGATCCTGAATTTGGAAATATCTATGCATATTTGAAAGACCCCGAAAGCTTTGAGCACACAGATATCGATGCGATAAGAAATAGAGCAGAAAACTATGAAATAATAGATAATTTATTATTTTATACGAAAACAACAAACGAAAATCTCGAGTACAAAGCAGTCATCCCAGCCTCGCTTCGATTAAGCATTTTGAAGGAATTACACGACGCGAAAACAGCGGGTCATTTAGGGGTCAGAAAGACTTTAAGAAGGGTACGCGAGGCGGTATATTTCCCGCAATTATACAAAATAGTAACGGCGTATGTCAGGTCCTGCAATCAATGTCAGTTAATAAATGATATTAATTACAGCCCGGCCGGGTACTTAAATAGCATTCGCGCTACATTTCCGAATAAAATTTTAGGCATAGATCTTCTTGGTCCCTTTCCCCAGAGCGAGTTAAATAAAAATCGTTTTCTTTTAGTAATAGTAGATCATTTTTTAAAATGGACAGAAATTGTTCCACTTAAACGCGTGTCAGCCAAAATAGTCGCAGATGCATTCTTACACAGATACATTTTAAAATACGGTGCACCGATAAAAGTCATTAGCGATAACGGAAAACAATTCATTAGTCAAATATTTGAAAACATATGCACTGGACTTGGCATACGCCATATCAAAATGGTTCCGTATAGACCACAGGCAAACATAGCAGAAAGAGTGAATAAAACATAGTAAAAATAATTCGCAGTTACGTGAGCACACATCACAAGCGCTGGGGTGGCTACATAAATGAATTAGCTTATGCTTTAAGAACGGCAAATCACGATACTACGGGAAAAACCCCAGCAGAATTATTTTTAGGCAGAAAGTTAATTACGCCTTTAGATAAATTATTCTTTGTGCAACAAAGAGAGCAAGAGTTTAAACAGAAAGATGTGCAAAAACTGATTGATCAGGTGCTTAAAAGCTCGGATACGGCAAGAAATAAGCAAAAAGCATATTATGATAGAAAACGCCGTGAAGCAGATTTTAAAGTTGGGGATAAAGTATTGAAGCGGAAATTTTCTTTATCAAGTGCCCCAGACAATTTTACGGCAAAGCTAGCTCCAAAATTTGAAGGCCCCTATGTAATTCAGGAAATCAAAGGCGTTGTATTATATCTTAGGAACGAGAGAGGGGAGATCTGTAAAGCAAGTCCCGACCAGGTGAAAAAATACTATAATCCAAATGATTTCGAAATCCTTAAAAGTTTCTTGCAGGACTCAAGTCTAAACGAAGTAGAAGGTCCAGAAATAACAACAACTGTTCCACCACCCAAGAAGCAGAGAACTGAAGAGAGACCTAGCCCTTCTACAACCCGGACGACGGTACCAAAAAGAAAAAAGAAAAACTTTCAAACTCCAGCATTTAAGAAAAACAAGAAGGCAGATGCACCGCGTAAAGAAACCGTGGTAAAGAGCAAAACACCACATACAACGTATCGCAGGAGAAATTATACATCAAGGAGAACGCTTCCAGGGCCAGAGAGTCAGATGCCAGCAAGGCCGCCGTTCCGGAAACTGAAACGGCAGCAGGAGGAACAAAAATACCAGGAACAACAGAAGAAATTCAAGGACTCCAGACCAGAGGACGTCAAGACCAGCCGTCCCATGGAAAAACGGAAACGACAACAACCAGACGATTACTCCGCCAAGAGGCCAGCATGCAGAGGACGCAAAAGAAAAACTAATGTGGACGACATTCGGAGGTCAGTAAGGAGAAGATTGACGTCCATGAAACTTATAACTTGGGAACAATATTGCCAGAAAAGAATGACGGAGTTTCAATCATCGAAAACTCAAAGATAAGTTAAAATCTTCTATCAAATTTTTTTTTCTCTTTTGTTCCGAAATGTTATGCATAAGTACGAAGTTCTATGTTTTGACGAAAGTCAATATGTCTCGGTTGAGACTTAGTTTTGTTTTACTTTATTTAGCTAAGGCAAAAGTATTATTTTCTTTAAGTATAAAAGCTAAGAACAAGCATTTTCTGTTGGTCGAAAGACTAATTCTGTTATGTTAAAGCCAAAATTTGGCCGAAGATAAAAATAACTTCGTATTCTTGTATTAATAAGAATTTTAGTTTCAGTGCCGCCAGCTTGGCGAAGAATGAGTAAAGTAAAAATTTATTTTCTCTTATTCATTTTATAGTAAATTGTAAAAATCATATGTAGTAAAATTTTGTAAATGTACGTAAATACTTGAATGTTATGTAAAAGTAGAATTTAGTCTAGAAGCATAAAATTTTAGATGCTAAAAGTAAAATGCTCAAAAGGAATGAATTCAAAATTTAAGTATTAAACTGTAAAGTCATGCTTTAGAGCGAAAGCCTGTATGTTTAAAGATGAATGAGGGGGAAGTTAGAATGAATGTGTTTTGTAGGGTTCTCCACCTACACTTGAATTTTTAAGAATGTTAAAGTAGCTCATCGAGTTGTAGAATGTCGAGTAAGGTGTGTCTATTTGGTCGTTGAATTCTAACAAATCATGGTGGTTAGGGGAAGTGTTGTAAGACTAAAACACGAATATTCACGTTTGACACCACACATGGTGGAGAGCCAGGGTAAAGTTAAATTAATGCTTGAAAAATTGAATGAGTGTGAATTAAGCAATAACTAAGGAATACGAATCGTTTAAAAACAAAAATTTATTGTGTCAAGAAAGTGTAAATTATAATGTATTTAGAAAGATACTGATACTTATTCCTTCCAGATGCTGGAAGGAAAAGACCAAGATTGATTGATGAAGTCCAGGAAAAGTTGCTGTAAGAAGAGAGAGTTATAAGTATACACGGAATTTTAGTATACAATTTGTTACATAAGATTT
Organism: Stegodyphus dumicola; assembly: GCF_044657685.1. Taxonomy (NCBI): domain Eukaryota; kingdom Metazoa; phylum Arthropoda; class Arachnida; order Araneae; family Eresidae; genus Stegodyphus; species Stegodyphus dumicola. Next base: position 152,852,826 of record NC_140771.1, on the reverse strand, counting down.
TTTTTTTTTTTTGTGTGTGTGTGTGTGTGTAAAAGAGGTTCTCGAGAGTTAGTTCAGAATTATAGAAACTTACAACAGGTCGTTTGTAGGACCTGCTTCCAAGTTTTCCAAATTCTGGAAGCGGCAAATGTAGGGTTTATATTTATTTTAACTAACATTTATTTTAAGTTTAAATTACCTTTCCTGTCAAGCCTTACTTTCCCCTGGAACTGCCAATGCCAGAGTATGTAAATTTTAGTAGAACGCGCAAGGATTCGAATTATCAGCGGAAGTATTCTGAGTTAAATAGGAAGGAAACGAGTTCAAGGTGTGCTGTTCTTACTTCACGAGCGCGGAGGTAGTTAGCCAGAAATTGAAGAACCCCGCGTTTCGGCCTGTGTGCTTGCCTGGAAGTATTGTTAATCGTTCAACGTGATCTTCAAGTTTGCTGAATTAGCAGCGGTATTGTAAAACGCGGTGAGGTTAGTTACTTTTAGAGAGCCTCGTAGTTAGAGTCTTGTCCTTAGTTTCTTTTCAGGTTATTATTTTTATTTTACCGCCGTGTTGGCGTATTTTGTGAGCGTCAAAAGCACGCACTTGTAATTTGTTACGTTGAATATCAAGGGACTTAAACCCTTAACAAGACTCTGTCATTTATCCAGTTTCAACAGTCACCGCTTGGTTGCGTGCAAGTTGGAGGCGCGCAACGCTACAAGTTAAAGGAGGTGGATTCAGAATTCCCTCTGTTTGAATAGAAACAGTTGTTGACAGTTTGCAGTTGAGAGCAGAATCTAGACACCCGTGCGGCTTACTTAGACTATTCGGGTCTAGTCCAGGTTCCGCAACTATCCGGGGCAACACCTCATGGGCCCGATAAGGGCATACATTGATCCTGTATACATGCTTACATAGTTCATAATATATGCTTATAGTTACATAGTTCTTAATATATGTTTACATAGTTACATAGTACACGCTTATATACAAGTAGTTCATAATACATAGATCTTTCATAATACGTGCTTACATAGTTCATACATATACATGCTTACATAGTTCATAGTTGCTTACATAGTTCATACTTGCTTACATAGTTCATAGTTGCTTACATAGTTCATACTTTCTTACATAGTTCATAACATATTGAGCCTGTTACATAATACAGTTCATAATAATTTTCATTGGCCGTAATACATACGTTTCATAATATATACAGTGGGTCGTAATACATACATGTTTTATAATATATACAGTGGGCCGTAATACATACATGTTACATAATATATATATATATATATATATATATATATATATAGTAAAACAAAAAAGAGAGAGAGAAGAGAGATTGACAGGGAACTATTCCACACTGCACAAATCTGTTCCCAATTCCTCCAGTTTCTACATTATCTTGCATACTTTGATGCGAAATGCTGGCTGTTTGATCAGATAACGCTTATGAGAAATTGCCTGTACCGGAAGCTGCACATGCCACTGTGTGGTTAGAGGGCATTGGGTCAAGTAATGGTCTGGTTTACTAATGCCTCCACAGACACAACTTTCGGTATTTGCAATTCCTCGCTCATAGTAATATGAGGGGAAAGGCCCGTGTCCCGTCACAAATCTCGTTATTTGTGGGGATGACTTGAGACGATCGAGCGTCGTTTATAGAAACTCTTCTAGTGTAAGCTTAGCATTGCCAACAATTCGTTTCAGATGGTGTTTAAACGATTTAACGCCGGCCTCCCTGAGCCCTCCAAAATTAGGGGCTCTAGGTGGAAGAAACTTCCAAACAATGCCTTCTGAAGCTAAATAGCTAGCTACTCCAAATTCTGATTGTTTTACTAACTTTTCAAACCGTTGTAATTCTGAACGCGCACCTATAAAATTCGTTGCATTGTTTGAGAAAATGGCTGAACTCTTACCCCGTTGGGCAAAAAATCTTACCCCGTCGGGCAAAATGCCCTTTCTCTGTCCCTCGTATTTGATTTGAAAAGGACCGCAAAGGTCAATGCCCGTATTGGTAAATGGCGGACTTGGTGATACTCTTTCAGACGGAAGATTACCCATTAATTCACTGCAATGGGATGTATTTTAAAGCAAGTTAGGCATTCATGAACTACCTTTCTGGCTAAGTTGCGGCCATTGATAGGCCAAAACTGTTGACGTACACTATGTAAAAGAGACTGTGGCCGTACATGTAAATCTCTTTTGTGGAAGTATTCCATTATCAGCTTCGTTAATCTACTGTCTGGTGGGAGGATAATGGGATATTTTTGATTGTAATTCAAGTTGGAGCTACTTAAACGGCCTCCTGCACGTATTAAATTTTTCTTATCCAAAAAGGGATTAAGAGATTTTAACTTACTCTTGTTGGAGACTGGTAGACCTCTTTTTAGAGCCGAGAGCTCTTCAGGAAAATACTGTACTTACGAGACTCGAATGAGGGTATCTCGAGCCTCAACGTGTTCTTCTAAATCCAAAGGACCCTGGCGTTTATGTTTGGAATTTCTGGCATTGCAAATAAATCTAAAAATAAAACTTAAAATTCTAATGAGTTTCTTATAATTATTAGTCCTGTTCATGAGTTCATTTAACATATCATTACTTGTTGACATAGCTAAAGTCGTAGTCACAGAAGTTTTCATATCAATTAAATATTGGTCATCTGCAGGGCTAACAAATGTCTTAATCATAGGTACACACACTTCCTTAAGTAGAAATGATGGTCCGCGCCACCACATGCTATTTGATGTTATTGCTTCTGGATTCAGACATCGAGAAATTAAATCCACCGGATTGTCCTTTGAGGAAACATGTCTCCAAATAAAATTTTCCGTGAGATTTTGTAGTTTTGTTACTCTATTACTTACAAATGTTTTGAGAGAATGAGGCGATGTGGCAATCCAGGCTATTGCGATCGTTGAGACTAACCACTGAAATACTTCATTGATATCTAATTTCAGCGTGGAGAGAGCCTTCTTCACTAGTTGAGCTAGAAGGAGACACGCACACAGTTCGAATCTCGGTACAGAGAATTTCTTCAATGGTGACACTCTGGATTTACTACACAGCAGTTCAGTAGAAGACTGTTCACTAGTTATTGATTGAAGGTACAGAACCACTCCAAATGCTGTTTCAGAAGCGTCAGCAAATCCATGGAGCACAACTGTATTATTCGGGCTCACAGCCCGTCTAGGAACGCGAAGCTTCTCTATTTCGGTAAGCGTAGAAATAAAATGTGTCCATTGCTTAGCTAAAGGTTTAGGAAGATGCTCATGCCGATCAATGTTAATCCTGAAGACCAATTTTAAGAACGTAACACCTTTTTTTTCCTTGGCGTGTCACATCTCCATTTCGGCGTCTCCTTCAATTGAAGTAGAGCTTCGTTTTATGGTTTTTCATGTACTTTGAAAGAAAGTACATGAAAAACCATAAAACGAAGCTAATAAGCTGACTAATTCCTCGCAACTGAGGAAATTGTATAGAAGCTATTTCATCATTAGGTAAGTCCCTAATTTTCATATCCGTAGTAAATACAATAATACTAAAACACAAGTTATCGTTATATGTTTAGAATTTGCATGCTCGTTGTCAGTTTTAAAAAGGCATTTTTTGACTTTTTTAAAATAAATATTGTAACAAATTTAAAAGTAAACATATAGCAACTTCATATGAACTAATCTTTTGGCGAGTTTAGCAAAGCATTTGGCAATGACTCCAGTTCCGATTACAAAACAGTACCGAGACTTTTGTAGCTTATTGGCCTTTCATACTGAACTACAAATAAGATTTTATGAAATAATGTAATATTTTTTAATATCTTTTATTTCATAATTAAACTCGAATATGTAATCGTTTTGAATTTTAAAAAGAAAAAAAAATAGATATCCAAAGTAAATGACTAAAAATATTCATATAACTTTTATCCACACAACTTTAAAGTAAAATAATGATAATCATAAACTTACTGAATTATGGTATTGTATCTTTCATGCCTTTCAACAGGCCTTTTCCGCTTTTCAGCCCTTGCTTAACAGTGGATAATACTGGTAAATTCAAGCTTGGAATGGCAGTGCTTTTCAAATGTGGTATTTTTGTTGAAATACCTAACCAAAAAAGAAAAAAAAAAAAAAAGGCGTTTGGTAGCGGTATCACAGATATGAGAATGAAACAATAATTTGTAATTAAATATAAATAGTTGTTTGATTAGGGTCATTATAGGTAGCATGGGCTTTTTCTTCATATTTAAAATAAGTTTCTACATATGATTCTGAGAAACAAGTTAAGATTGATTTGCAGCACTTAGTATAAACAAAGATATTTTTACCAAAGAATTAATATTATTTTTAGACTTTTTACAGTCACACTAAATTAAGAAGCTGGAGGATTTGAATGTTTCGTCCAGCTTCTTCATTTAGCGTGACCTAATCTATCTTTGCTCATCCGAAATATTTTAATGACAAATAAATTCATTCATTTACAATGTTTATCAAAGATTTTATTATTCTTCCCATTTTTATATGTCCTATACGTTTCTTAGTAAAAATTCTATAGGCAAAAATTACATACTGGCAGTGAAAATTTTGAAATTGTGCCAGTGTTGACAGTAAAGATGTCCCCCCCAACACACAAAAAAGCAACTATTTGGTATAATGATATCTAATATTTAAGACATCAGTTAAAAAAATCACTAATCCAATACCCATATATCTTCAATGAGATTTACATTCACAGGATGAACACTATAGAGAACTAAACTGCGTAAAATCGACACCTGTTCTAGTTACTAACATATAATGAACACGATAAAAAATTTTTAGAATAATTTAATAAATAGGTAAGATGATTAATGCACATTTGCCCCCGGAATACAACCAGTATAGCGTACGATTGAGACTATAAATATGGTTGCATCTTTAAATAACTAAGCAAAATTTTATTTGTGACAACTAAGAACTGTGTATAATGTAATTTTTTTTTTTGCTTCAGAATTTTATATTCATTCAAAAAGCAGAATAAAAATAAATCATTATATATTTCTGTTTCTTATTCTACTGAATAAAGGCCTGTTATAAATAATATAGAAATGCATAGAGAATCTAATAAATTCCCAAACTGATCCAAATCCACTACTGCCCTTGTCTTTATTCGCTACCCTCTATATCTGTTTGTGCAGCGTGTATAATGTTATTTTTTTTTTATTTTTATTTTTATTTTTATTATTTTTTTTTTTTTTTTGCTTCAGAATTTTATATTCATTCAAAAAGCAGAATAAAAATAAATCATTATATATTTCTGTTTCTTATTCTACTGAATAAAAGCCTGTTATAAATAATATAGAAATGCATAGAGAATCTAATAAATTCCCAAACTGATCCAAATCCACTGCCCTTGTCTTTATTCGCTACCCTCTATTTGTGCACGCTGTTTCATTTACTCCAAAGTTACTTAGTTGTATGCAATCATATTTTGAATAATAACTGAGAAATGAAATTATATAGAAATCTCTCCTCTTATCTATATTTATCACTGACTAGAGACTTTGGGTGTTTTACATTACAGGACATGTGCCAAAACAATTTTCTCAAATAAGATATATGTGCCAGTTTGGAGGCATTTTCTAAACTATTTCAAAAACTTTTAATTACTAATATTTACTTAAAAGAACACTGCTATATAAGAGATAAGGAAAAATATTTCATTTTATTTTGCCCAACAAGTAACAATGGTATGTATATCATTCTGTACGAAATAGGGGAAAATGTGCTTTAGCCCACTGCTTGGCGGTTTTCAGTAGTGGCGATTTTCAAAATCGCCAGTAAAATCTCAGAATACGTTACGTAAACAAAGTTGCTAAGGCGGAGCTAAGTGAAGTCCATAAATGGGTGGGACTAAAATTGTGACGTCACAATGTATTCTTTTTAGATATAGAAATAACTATAATAAATTCTTTATATTTTAAGTTATAATAATGCAGTAAGTGAATTGTACCAGTTATTAAGACGGTAAACAACGTCGCAGTCTCTCATATTTCATACAGCTTCAGTATTTTCAAAGATTTTAGAATTTATACACATAAAAAAAGATTTTTATTATTAAATTTATTGCGGCAATTATATCAGAATGTTGCAAATTATTGCGTTTCTTTTAAATAAAATAGTATATACTCCAATTTACGTTAAATCTATTAATATATGGGCTTAATAAATTTCAAGACTTACCCCTTTGATGAATTTTTTGATGCTGGATTATATTCCGGATAGCTACTAGAAAAATACTAACTTCTTTTTTTGTGAATGATTCAATGTAAAATAAATCATACACATGATTTTGATTTTTTTTCTGGGGGGGGGGGTTATATTGACATAATATTATTTACATTTTTAGTTTAAAAGGATAATCATTTAAAGAACAATATCCGATTACAGCCGATTAAAAAACTGCCAAAAATCGAGTTCAAGTTCTAAAAAAAGTGCTAGTTCTACGGTTTTCGTCTGGTTTCTCGTTGCCAATACGCTCGAATCAATAACTATTTCCGCCCCCTTTTTTTTCTTTTACCGGAGTAGTTACCAACAAATTTAAATTCATATTATCGAACATTTTAATTTTATTATTTTTACAAATTACCTTGTTGCCCACGTAAAGACACAATCCCTTAGGTTAATAGTAAGTAGACAATCTTCATTATTTTCTAAAAATTTAAACTTTACATTAATAAAAAAGTAATGAATATTTTTATTGCAGATCAACATCACACACTGTTCGAGATTTGCAAGAACTAACCGTTCTCCTTTCTCCTAATAAACTTAAAATAAAATAACTTTACATATAAAATTCTACAGCGTCATATTTATTTTCAAAATCCGTAGAATTACAACAAACTACAACGAAAATCAGATCGTTGCCATTCTTACAGTGACAAACTATGAAAAGAAAAATAACAACTGAGGCTGGGTTCTAACAATACTCCCACCTTTTGATTAATGACATATACTTAATCAATCAAAAAAAATATAAAAAATACTGTCCATACAAATGTTAAGGCTAAATAGTAAACAAAAGAAAAAATTACGTTCTTAAATTTCTACTCTAAAATAACTCAAGTAGTGTTCAGGTTAGAAATCTAGATGGAATTTTAATTCTGTATATGTCTCAGTCTCTTACTGAAATCAACTTTATCAACTTTATCAAGGTGATCCAAGTCAGGAACTCCAAAGACTGGAATTTCACCTAAAAACAAGGACGGTGTCAAAGGGATGAGATCATCAGAGTCCTCTGACACATAAGTGAGTGGTCTGGCATTCACAGTTGCTTCGCAGTCGCACAGCACACTCATCAATTCTTCATAATTCAGACATGACTGGCCTAGGACTCGACGCAAAAGCTTCTTAATCATTTGAACAAGTCGTTCCCAAAAGTCACCCCATCATGGTGCTGCGGGTGGACTGAACTTCCAGTCGATCTTGTTTGTGGCGGCTTCTATGTCAATGGTATTCCAATTAATCGATCTCAAGAGATTATTGGATCCAACAAAATTGCTTCTCTTATCGCTATAAATTATCGGTGGCCTCCATCTACGAGCAATAAATCTTCTAAGACCAAGTAAAAATCCTTGAGTTGAAAGGGACAAAATCAGTTCCAAATGGACCGCCCTGAAAACAACACATCTGAAAAGTAAAATCCAAGCTTTTCTTTTATCCTTCAAAATTAATGGGCCAGCTAAATCAACGCCGACAATCTCGAAAACACGAGCCTCTCTAACTCTGTTTTCTGGTCGAGCAGCAGGCACAGTCTGTAGTCGTTTACCTCCATGTCTCTTGCACCTGACACATGCATATAAAACTTTTCGAATCGTAGCTATACTTTTCAGGATCCAAAACGTCTCTCTAAGTGTTGACATCAGTACGTGAATTCCTGCAAGAGACATAGAGAGATGTTTATCAATAATCAATTTCTCCACAATCTTATGATTCTTCGGAAGTAACATCGGATAAATAAAATTTTCATGGTCTTTCCTTTCAGTCAACCTAGACCTGACACGTAAAATACCTTCGTCATCTTTGAACACACTTATTGACTTCAGCTTCTTAATATCATCAGATGAAAAAGAATCATGTTGAATAATCTTCACGATAGATTTCTCAGCCCTTATCAATTCATAAGCTTTTAACTCTCCTGATTGTCTTTCTTCTTTCCTCTTTCGGGTATTTCCTATGAATCTGTGTATCCACCCAATCATTCTAAGTATTTTCTTATACTTTGAAAAATAGCCAAAAAATTGTGAAGACATATCGCTAACATTGCTTAACGAAACTATAACTGCTTTACGTTTTTCAGTATTAACCTCTTCTTTATTATCGATTGGGATAGAATGAGGCCATTCTTCTTCCGGCAGTGCCAACCAAGGTGGGCCCTCCCACCATCTTGATTCAATGAGTTTCTTCACAGAACATCCTCTTGATGGCATATCGGCTGGGTTTTCCGCACCTGGTACATGATGCCAATTTTCACGATCCGATAGGATTCTAATTTCTGAAACTCTGTTATTCACAAAAGTGCTCCAAACTTCTACGTTCTTTATCCAGAACAGTGCTGTTGACGAATCGGTCCAGTAATATTCCTTTGAAATTTCGACATTAAGGTTCTTTTTGACAAATGATGCTAATCGCACCCCAATAAGACAAGCAAGCAATTCAAGTCGTGGTATGCTTATTTTTTTCAAGGGAGCCACTCGTGCTTTGGCTTGCACTAGGGTCACTTTGACTTCTTTATTTTGACTTCTGAAATATACTGCACTTGCATAAGATCCCTGTGAAGCATCGGCAAACGTATGCAAACTAAAATATTGTCCTTCTGTCAATGAAAGTAGTCTGGGAATCTTCACAGAGGATAACAAGGGCAATTCTTTGACCCACTTCAAGAATTTTCTTTTAATATCTTCAGATAGCTCTGCATCCCAGCTCAATTTAGTTTCCCAGCTCTTTTGCAAGTATAACTCTGGAAGGAGAGTAAAAGGGCATGTGAAACCTATTGGGTCAAAAACTCTCTGTACAATTGATAGTACGTTTCGTCTTGTCACTGAGAGATCAATCAAGTTGATATTAGGGATGTCACAAAACAAAGAATCTTCATATTTATCCCACATAAGACCAAGTACATTCAATGGTTCGCTCATTGTAGATTTTCCACTGTTCTGTTCTGTTTTCTCCCACCCTTTTAAGTCAAAGTTAGCACTTGCCATTAACTGAGTTGATTTTGCAAAAAAGTATTCTGCTTCTTCATTCAAATTCACTGAAGAGACACAGTTGTCAACATAGAAGGAATTTTTCAATTTTGTAGCCACTTCCTTCAAAGAAGGTTCACATTGGTCTAAATGAGAGGTGATCACAGCTCCTAAAAGAAATGGACTGCATTTTAGTCCGAAGACTACTCTGCAATGGCGAAATTTTCTTATTTCCTTTTGTTCCGAGATTTTCCACCATAGGAATCTTAGGAAATCACGATCAGATCTTTGAACAGATATTTGAAGAAAAGCTCTTTTAATATCTGAGATAATCCCTATTTTTCCTTTCCTAAATTCAAAAAGCAATCTAGGTATTAATTCAATTAAATTTTGACCTTTTGCTAAACAGTCATTAAGTGACAGGAAATCTTTTTGCTTGCACGAAGCGTCAAATACAAGCCTTACTGCTGTTGTACAGTTATCTTTGAAGACCTGTCTGTGGGGAAGATAATGATTGTTAACTCGTTCCTCTTCTTCTGTTACTTCTTCTATTACTCCAGATTCGAGCCATTCTTCGAACACTGCATTGTATGTTTCAAATTTATCTTTCAACATGAGCTTTGTCGTGGAAATCAATCGCCAGGAGCGCAGCTAGAGTTTCCAGCGCCCGAGGACAACTGAAGAATTTGCGCCTCTTCCTGTGTGCCAAGAATGGTAAACATTTCATCAAAAAATTTCGTAGCAACAATTTGGCGCCACTTGGATGCAGCGCCCGGGGACAGATGTCCCTCCTTGCCCCACCCTACCTACGCCACTGTCAATCGCTTTTCAGCAACTTCTCTGTTACTTGGTAAAGCTTCTTTATCGTTGATCCAAGGTAAACTGACTTCATAGCGATCATCCACCCTCTTTAGAGTCTTGTGAAAGTGATCCCACACTGCTTCTTCTAACTCTGAGTCAGTTTTACTTTCTTTGGCATCTGTAATTCCCAGTGCTTCTAACTTCCACAAGTTTTCTATGTCAGTGCTGTGAGTCAACATCGACGTTATGGTTGAAGACATGGACAAAAAGTTTTTTTCTGAAAAGTTATCTTTTATCTTTCCCATGATTGTCCATCCAAGTAGTGGTTCGACAGCAGTCAGCCCATTTTCTAATTTCTGAATTCTTCCGGTTAACAGAACACGTGCGACGTCAGCTCCAATAAGAACTTCTATTTTCAAATCCTTTTTACCTACATCAGATGCATGGATATTCTTCTGTCTTAGTTCTTCTATCCATGCTCCATGCTGTAAACTGACTACTGGTCCACAAATCTTCGACTGTTCCAACAAGATTAGTCGTCTAGAAAAATCACCTCTTAGGCTTCTAACGTTCACTTCATAGCGTTTGTGAATTTCTCTCTTTGTTGTTACTCCTCCAAAATGTGCATGGATTAAAGATTCAGATCCAATTGCGTGGCACCCTATGTCTACAGCAGTCTCCTTTAATATGTATGAACGTTGCGATCCTGTATCGATAAGTGCCCTTACTGTCTTCTGCTTTTTGTTTGCGTCTATATTAAATAATAGTGTTTGAAGAAACACTTCATCTAGAAAATTAGTGCTCGCAAGTGATACGTTTTGTGTTTCCTCTTCTTTATCTTTTCAACATCACTGCTCTTTTGATTGGTGGGCAAATCCGGACACATGACACCCCAGTGTCTTTTCGAGCATATCAAACATCCTACATTTGTCTTGCATTGCTTGGCCCTGTGTCCAATTTTGAGGCAGAAGAAGCAACCCTTCTGTTTCTTAATTTCATCATTCTTTTGACTCAGAGGCATCTTCTGAGCAACAAAGCAATCTCGACTTTCATGAAATTTTTCACAAAATATGCAAGAATTCTTCTCACTATAATTGGTTGCTTTATTTTGGCCTGAGAATAAATCATTTGCTGTAGGCACGAAATGTTCACTCTGGTACTTTTTATCTTTTCTACTTTCTTTCTTGGCACCCGAATCAATTAATTTAAATCCAGCTTTTGCCAAAGAAATTCTCTGCTCTCCTTCCACTTCATTCTTTAAAAACAATAATAATTGCTTCAATTTCTCAGAGTGAGAATTTTCTGCTGTAATTATTGATGCATAATTTCTAATCCAAACTCGTAAAATTTCCTCAGGAATGCAAGATTTCACGAGCGGAAACAGCATTGCAGCGTATTTATCGCTTGTCATTCCTATTGACTCCAACGAACGCAAATACGACTCTAACTTGTCATACAATTCTGATATACTTGCATTTTCCCATTTCATCAGTGACATTTTTAATAATCAAACGGGCTCACCAGCGGCCGAACGGTAAAGTCGCTGAACACTGGTAGTTCGGTCCGAGGTTCGAATCCCGCGAACGGGCTGGCTGCATGGGTGTTTTCGTGGTTTTCCCCATGTGTAACGTGTATACGAGCCAATTTCCCTTAGAAAGTCCTCCACGAAGGTATCCCTCCCCTTAGGCAGATAGTCCTAGTGTGCTTTGCCATAATTAAATACACATATACAATTTAATAATCAAACCTAATAATTCCCGAATATTGAATTCTATCAATAATTCTTCCCTGCCAAACCTATTTTTTAAGCTTTCTATAACCTCTTCATAATTTTCGGCATTTGAAGGGAAGCTATTTACAATATCATGGGGTCTCGTACCGGGTAGGGTCGCTTGAACGAGATAATGCATCTTATCCTCGTTTTGAATTTCTTTATCTTCATGTATTCGCCGAAATTGCCCCCAAAACGGTAACCAATCTTTAATTTCACCACCGAATTGCTTTAACTCTATTTTAGGTAATTTCAGTTTCCGTTTGTTCGAATTCGGCGGAATAGTGCTAGTAGATTGTATCATTTGGCGATTGAAGAATAATTCCGTTTTTACTCGTATTAAATCTAATTTTTCTTTGTATTCTTAAATTTTCGTCCATTCATTTTCAAACTGATCATTTGAAGAAAATTCTGAATTTAATATTTGAGTATCAAATGCATTAAGTTCAACAGATAAACGTTCTAAAGTAACAAGTTTCGTTTTTATAAATTCTTCATCAAGGATTTCCTTTTCTAATTCCTGCAAAATTGCATTAATTGTTCTCATAAAAGACGCTCTGACAGGTTTTCGTTTCTCAATTAACGATTCCATTTCAATAAAAATAAATTCATTAAAGTCAAAATCAATGAACTCATATTATCAAGTGCAATTGCGAAAGCAAATACTACGTATTAAAATAAAAAAAAGGTATAAGTTATTTATAGGGCCAAATTTTGCTACTATCGTCGGATTATCGATATTTTTCGGAAAGCATTATCAACATATCAAAACCAAACAATTAAAAATACAATAAAAAATCTGATGTGTACACCACAGGACTTCCTTGTACGGAATATTAAATTATATGCATTTTTTCCTTGCATTTCATTTAAACTTATTGGATTGAATTAAATCTACTTCGCCGACAGCGCATAAACCACAATAGAATAAATGCATTCTTTAAAATTCACTCTAGTATTTGTTTACCATAGCAACACTCTGGCGCTAGATTCATTTAACAGTATTATATTTCGTTCATATTATAACTCATAATGCACAAAATTTATATCATTTAAAGAATAGAATTATCTAATCGTTGCTACATGTTCTATTCAAATACTATAATAAAGCTAGAATGATGTATAAAAGAAATTAAGCAAAGAAAACAAAAAAGAAACAGTTTTTCACAGACGATTGAGTATTTCTCATTCAATTAATTCAGTTCTCACTTCGCGAGAAGGCAAAAATACATAAAAACTCAAAATATCTATATTAAAAATTACGAAGTAAATCTTAAACACTTATTTCCTCGAAAAAATTCCAGAAAGGATTAAGCATGATTTAATTGGCAATAATAAATGAAGGCGTTATCTTTGTTGTTGCGAAGCTAAGTTTCTCTAGATTGGCAACAAATCCACTAGTCTCCTGTTTCAAATGTAAACATCAATGGCCGCCATTAAAAAAAGGCTTAGCGGCAATTAAACAACTTTAAAATTGTTGATAATTCTAAAATTGTTGCATACAGATTTACTAAAGGCATAAAAACCTTGGTGCTACTTTGGTAGACGGTTGAACGGATTTTGGCGATTTCTTTGCGATTTTCCTTTGGCGAGTAATACAACTTATGGTAAACCCATTGCTGGATAAGTTATTTATGGTAACCGATACTTTGTTGTCATTTTATTTAAAAAATAATGCGTTTTATTGTGCATAAATTCCGTGTTTAAAATATTATTTATGGCTTTTAAATATTAAAAATCAATTTAATTTTGCATTTTTATTTGAAATAAAAATTTTATTGTTTATCATATTTTATGAAATTTTATGTAGATGATGTAATCAATGACGTCACCTTACTTTAAAAGTAATTCGTTTTAATATGTATGTAAAATATAAAAAAAATACGATGGCTTTGCTCTTTGCGAACCAGCAACCTTTAATTAATTTTCTGCAATTCAGGATCATCCCCTAAACCAGTAGCTTCTAGAAAAATGTAGAAAAACTTATGACGCAGCATTTATATGAGGAGGTTATGTAATAGGTGCGAATGTTCTAGAAGGTACTGGTTTAGGGGATGATCCTGAATTGCAGAAAATTAATTAAAGGTTGCTGGTTCGCAAAGAGCAAAGCCATCGTATTTTTTTTTATAGATGTAAAATATTAAAAAAAAAAAAAAAAAAAAAAAAATACGATGGCTTTGCTCTTTGCGAACCAGCAGCCTTTAATTAATTTTCTGAAATTCAGGATCATCCCCTAAACCAGTACCTTCTAGAACATTCGCACCTATTACATAACCTCCTCATATAAATGCTGCGTCATAAGTTTTTCTACATTTTTCTAGAAGCTACTCTGTTGCATAACCTTTCATATAAATGCTGCGTCATAAGTTCTCCTAGACAGATGCCTTCTCGCCTTCGTCTTGCTAACGCTTCCGCTATGCTCCTCTTTCTTTGTTAGAACGTTATGACGTATTAAAGTCAGTCGTATCTAATAGTTCAATTACTGAATACTGCTATAAATTAAAATAAATATATGCTTGCTGTTAAAAGTGAAAAGTCCTGAGTCGTCCTTTTTCTCCGTACTTCAATCATCCCAGCTTCGTCAACCATCTGCCAGAACGTGTAATGGAATAAATAGCCTCACCTTTCGCCCACGATGTGATGGAATAACTGAAAACATTACAGTTATTAATTAGTCGACAGGATAGTTTTCTGCAGCCTGAAACCTCAATGGAAAATTTAGTTTAGCTCTTCAAATCATCGTTTTGTGATAAATCCAAGATGATGTAAAAGAAGTGAATCATCAAATTAGTTTTTTCAGTGTTTAAAAAATAACAGATCATTCTTCTGCTGTGGTGTTTTGCAAGTGCTTCAAAAAAATAATCTCGTGTAGTGTTTACAGATTGAAAGTCATCTCTCGATAAATTGAGAAGTTCGAATGCCTAGTGAAAAGGAATATTTAATTTGCTTCGCCGATCTCTACAATATTTAGAAAAAAAAATGCTTTAAATCATCAGTGAATTACCGTTTAGGAATTCAGCATTACAGTGGGTTCAAGGTCGATCTGAGTTAAGTGTTTGCAAGTATGTGCGACAGAAAATTATTTGCGCTTCTGCTTTTTCAACAGCTCAAAAATTGTTACGTTCGTGTGACTCTAACTCAAAAACTAAATCATTTAATATGCTGCGAATTCTATAGTTTTCATTTCAACTTTGGTTAAAATTTTCTGCAATTTCTTTTGAGAAAATCTGAAATTCTTGTTCATTAATTTTTCTAATTTTTCATAATTATGTGTGAGCCAATTAAGTAACGAATTTTAAGCTATTTAAATTATTCATAGGGAAGGATATTAAGATAAGTTTTTATGTTTTTGAAATTTTGTTGAGAATTTCGAATACGAATTTTATAATTATTCTAAAAATAAAGATGTTAAAAATAAGTGAAATTAGTACAGATAAGTAATATGAAATTATGGTAAATGCATGTTAAAATTTGTGGGTTATTGTGTGTTAAGTATAGTATGATGAGGGTGTACTGGTTCCTTCAACAGAGGCCTGTAATTACCTCTGTACCAGTTTTTCCTTTTACCCTCTTCATGCAAGATAATGTTGGAGGCTCTCATTTTATGAATGCATGTAAATTTTTTATATTATTATTAAATTTTTTTTTTATTATGGAATGTATTAGTGCAGTTCTCAAAGGCCAGTTACTTTAATGCAAAGAACAGAGGCCTTTTCAAGTAACTGCCTAGGCACCCTGGGCCACTAGTGCAGAGAACACACTGGTTAGCTCAAGAGGACAGCCCTATTGATGGATATGTTTGTTTAGAAGTATTGCGAGGCTTCCAGTTAGGTAAAATCAGGAATTATAACTGAAAGATGATAACGGTGAAACCATAAATTCAAAAAATCTTAATCCTATTATTTATGATGTTAAATTATAATTTATCAGTATGGAAATAGGTATCATAAATATTTATGTGTATTACATTTAATTATAAGTAATGATTACGTAAAAGTTTATTTTTGTGATATTCTGTAATAACAAGAACCTTCCTTGAAGAATTATGATTATGTGAACTCTCAAACAAAAAGACTTTTGGACTGAAATGCTGAAAAATTCAATAGGACTCTAAAATTTAAAAATTGATTTTAAAAAAAATTGATATTTATAAATTATACTTTACAGGACAAAAATTTTATAATTGATGTTTTTTTTTTTTTTTTTTTTTTTCCCATTTTCATTTGCTAGTGCTTTAACTCTTTCTCTTTAAAAAGGCTTCTCTGTCACTACGCCTCTTTCTTTTTGAAGGGGGGGATATGTAAGATAAATTGTATGAATCAGAATTATAATATAACTATAAACATTAATTCTTCCTCTCTATTCTAAAATCGTAATAACTTCTCTGCATTGCGTCATTCAAATTAATCATGCGATCTTACGTAACCGTTAATACCAGATGCCTCTTGACGACCAATCACCGAATTGCAAACCAAAACTTTTCTCTTCGCGTGCTTCCATCTTTCATAACGACGCTCTTCAGCTTTTGCTCTCTTCAGTGCTAAGATGTAATTTCGCTGGCTTGCTTTCTATCCCAACAATATCAAAAATGTAAATCTTCTGTGGAAAGGCACGACTAGAGTGCCAAGTGATTGTGGCCACAAATATCAATTGGAAATAAAAATGGAATTAAAACTGCTTCGACTGCCAAGTTCTTTAGAAATTAAAGTTAGCATTACTAGCCTAATACGCAATCAAGATCCTCTTCAATATGGGTCTAATCACGCATCTACAGTCTTCTGTCTTTTCCTTGTGCTTTTATTATGACACGTATAAATTTAATCTAATGTTTTAAACATTATTTATGGCTGTTAAATATCAAAATACAATTTAATTTTGCATTTTTTAAAAAAATGATTTTATTATGTATGAATTTTTAAATAATTTTAATTCTAGCCGTGATGTAATCAGCTCCCTGATTGGTTACTGACAATTTGTGCATTTCCGCGCCGTTTTAAAATTTAATTCATATCTTCGAATTCCTTCAAAGATGTTATCTAAATTATGATTCTGATTTTTTTTGTGGTACTTATCAATAAACAACAGGTTAAATACTCAATCTAAGTACATATTTTTCTTTTCTTTTACAATTGTATACTTCAAATTTGTTAAAAAAATAATACACTATTTTCAGTAATTGCTGAGATAATTATTGTCCATATGTTTTAATGTTAATTATATTTTATATAACGTATTTTAAAGTATTTGAATTTAATAATATTTGTAACAGACCTATTTAAGTGTAATTGAACTATTTTATTCACGCCATGAACTCATGAACTGTAACAGAACTATTTTATTTAAACGCCATCTCGTGGCGATATGAAAAAACGTTAGTCGACCTCCAGCCGCCATGATGATAGTTTACTATGTTATGTTATTCTCAATGTTTGATGTTCCATTTGGTATAAGTCTCATTTTTATGTATATTTCTTTTGTTTGTAACCGTTCCTGTGTGCTCTGTTAATAAATCCTTTTAAAGCTAGCCGGCATTAGTGTTTATTGAGGAACGGCTACATCACATTGGCGTCCAAATAAATTTGAATCCAAAATGGCGCAACAAAATGTTTAGAATTTCCGTTTGACTTTAACAAGCTCTTACTCCCGAATTTAACTTTTAGTTGCTGGAGATCGGCTCAGTTTCTTTTCAGGTGTGGACTACTCGTCAAATATTCTGGAAACCAATTCTGGAATTAAAATTGTCATACCGTGCTGCTAGCACATCGAATCATCAACTGGACAATTTCAACGGAAAAGATAAGTTTCGTTTACATTATCGTTTAATCTGAGTTTAAAGTTCTTTTAAACTGATTATTTATTATAAGCTGCTTCTTAAAGCAAATGTAAATTCTTTATTGAAATCTCATTTATTGATACTACATAAGAGTATTAAACGAAAGCAAACGGCTTTCTGTTAACCAAACGTTATTTCTTGAATTGTAATTTGTTATTTTAAAATGTTAATGCGCATAGGAATTAATTTGTGAATAATATTGTTTCACTGAATACATGTTTTGATATTAAAGTTTGAATATATTCATGGACGTTGTTCATTAGAATTTATTAGTTTCGATTATGACATACAGCAGCAGATGTTTTGCCCCGGCGGAAATGTTTAGACTAGAGATGATTTATGTTGTGTTTACGTCAAATTTTTTATTATTTTTATTTTCTTTGAGTGCTGTTGTTCGTTATTAAATGTTTTATTCTACATAAAATAAAATATTGTACTTGTTGATTTATCTTTCGACGAACATTTTGAGAAAATGATTATAGTATAATACTTTAAGAAAATACGATTGTTTTCCTTTAATGAATGTCTTGAAAATATTTCTTGAAGCGAAAGAAAATAATTATGAATAAAATCGAATGACTATTTAAATAAAGTAAAAGAGTTACTAAGTGTGTGTCGCTTAATCAGCTTAATATTTTGTTAAGATTAAGATTTCGAAGAATTCAGCTTAAATATAAAAGCTTATGGTAAGACATTTATGTATGTTTTTGTATGTTTTGCTAAGTAGTAAACAATTTTTGAGCAATTTATTATATGTTATTTTCTTGATACAAGTTGAATTTATGAGTGCATTTTATGATATTTTTACGACTCCGAAATAATAAACTTTGTGAGTATTATTGTTTACATTTATAAATACTGTTTAATAGTGGTATATAAATGTACGAGTAACATTGTTTACATTCATACATGCTGTTTAATAGAGGTATATACATTTTACTTAAAGGTATAATTATTAATTCTATAATGCTGTATTGTGAATAAAATCGAAATAACAACAAATTCAACTTCATCTTTTCCCTCCCCCCTGACCTCTCATATAATTATGGCTTACCTTGCCAAAGCACGAAAAGAGGATTTAAAAACTCTCGCTGCAGAACTGGGTTTCACTGTAAACGACACTATGCGAGTAATAGATCTTAAAGATCTTATTGTCAATTCTGACACTTATGATGAGGCTTTTACCAGGAATCTTCTGGAAACTTTAATCGAAACTAGACAACAAAAACAACGTGAAAGCAACGATCTGGAGACACGTCAAAGAAAAGAACAAGAACTTTTATTAGAATTGGAACGTTTAAAATTAAACCTGGCAGCTGCTAGCTCAAACCCTAACTATGCCGCCTTTGCTTCAAATGCAGCTATTGGAACAAATATTCAACACATAATCCCTAAATTTACAAGAACTTCTGACATTGCAACCTACCTGCAAATTTTTGAAAGACAATGTGAGAAAGTTAATATAAAACAAACAGATTACATCACTCATCTCCTACCTCTTCTGCCTATAGACATTTCGCAAATTATTTTAAGAGAACCAAAAGATAAATTAGAAGATTATTCTTACATCAAGAAGATTCTGCTACAAAGATTCAAATTAAATGCTGAATCATTTCGAATTAAACTTACTACACACCAAAAACACCCTGGGTCTTTATGGAAAGATTTTACTTACGAATTAAACAATTATCTCGAAGAGTGGCTCCATAGTCTCGATGTTACAGACTTTGAATCACTCAAAGACTTGGTCTTGACAGATCAGCTTAAAAGAAGAGTCAGTAGTGACGTTAAGGAGCATTTTATTGATACTTGGGGGAAAATAAAGAGTTCATCTGAATTAGTACAGAAATTGGATGATTATGAAGCTGTACGTGTTAAAAATACGAACTATAAAACTGAACTTCCTGGCAGGCGGAACTATTCTTACAAATCGACTAATCCATCTAAACACAAAGTGGAAAATCGAACAAGTGACATACAGGGAACTCATAAAACCTTTTCAAATCGTGTTCAGCAACAAACAGAGGAAAAGCGACCTCCTTTAACATGCTATGGGTGCGGAAAAACTGGTTTTATCAAGTCTAAATGTTCAGACTGTAACCCCCCAAAGACTTCAAATTCATCAAATTTTGGCACTATCCAAATCCGATCCTGTTTATCTTCCACTCGGACTGCTGTATTTCCAATTAATATTGGTGGTGTTTCCGGTACAGCTTTCGCCGACACTGGTGCTAGTCACTCAATTGCAAGTGAATCCCTCTATCATATTCTGCAGAAACAAGATGCAGTATTTGAAAAGACAACACTAGAGGTGTCTTTCGCTGATGGTTTGGTATCTGAAAAAGAGGTACTTCGCACCGAACAAATCATTCTTCTCGAAGGCAGAGAGTTCAAAACTCCGCTCCTTGTGTTGCTTGATGCCAAAAATAACTCGACTCTGTTAGGAACTGACTTTCTTCAAAAAGCTAAAATTGTTTTAAATCTTGCTGAAAATAAGTGGAACTTTTCTGATGAACCTCGAAGAAAATATAGCTTCGTGAAACCTCATCAATCCCAAGTACTGGAAGAAACCCCAGTTGTTGTAAACAACTGCCAACTACGAGAAAATGAAGGACAGCAATTAACTACAGCCCAACGGCTTGCAACTGATGCTTTGCTTAACAAATATCACACTGTCTTCAAAGTAGGGGGAGAAACCACTAATCAAAAGCCATCTGGCTTACTTCAAACTCCAGTCTATGCTCAACGTTTTGAGACCTTGTCAATTCATCTTTTCGGTCCCCTTCCTGAAACACCGTGTGGTGAAAAATGGATTTTTATTGTGCAGGACTGTGCTACGAAGTGGACAGAACTATTTGCTTTAAAGGAAGCCACGGCCAGAGAATGTGCCACTATTCTTTTGGAGGAAGTCGCCCTTCGATTTGGGTTACCCAGGAAAATAATAAGTGATAATGGTACCCAGTTTACTAGTGCTGTTATGCAACAACTATGCTATATCTTGAACATTGATCAAAGTCTTACTCCTGTCTATCACCCACAATCTAACCCAGTTGAAAGGAAGAATAGAGATCTGAAACCACGTTTAGCAATACTTGTTGGTAACGACCATCAGTCATGGAAGGATAAACTGCCAGTAATAAGGTTTGCTTTGAATATAGTCAAATGTGATTCAACTGGACATTCTGCTACTTTTCTTCAATTTGCACGAAAGTTACGAACCTTAGATGATGTAAAGCATGATATAAAAGCCGTAATTGAGAACGATAATTTTGTTCCCGAAATTACTCCATATTTGAAACGTTTTGCAAGAAATGTACAACAGGTACGAGAAAGAGTCGAAATGCATCAAGATAAGCAGAAACGTTATGCTGACAGAAAACGAAGAGAAACACCGAAATTCGTTCCTGGAGATAAAGTTTGGGTCACCCTCCACCCAATCAGCAAAGGTCCACTGAAGAAAACTGCTAAATTCATGCCGAAGAGAGATGGTCCTTATGTGATAGTGACTACAAGATCTCCAACCACTTATGATATTGCCAATCCTCGTGAACCAGACAAAATTCTCGGCAAGTATCATGTTTCAGCCTTGAAACCATATCAAGATCGAAATAAGCAAAACTCAGCTCGTGTAATTCCAGTGGTTCCCCTAAAGAAAAGAGGACGCCCGAAACGTGTAATACCACCCGAATCTGCACCTGTTGCACAAGGTGCTGGTGACGCTAAATTTCCTGCTTGTCAAACTGGAGCCCGTTCATCTGATTCTCCGCCCGCTGCACAAAGTAGACAAAGGTCAGTTCCTGACTTCTTGCCGAGACGTCTACGAAGTCAGAGGGGGAGGATGTAACAGACCTATTTAAGTGTAATTGAACTATTTTATTCACGCCATGAACTCATGAACTGTAACCGAACTATTTTATTTAAACGCCATCTCGTGGCGATATGAAAAAACGTCAGTCGACCTCCAGCCGCCATGATGATAGCTTACTATGTTACGTTATTCTCAATGTTTGATGTTCCATTTCGTTTATGTTTCATTTATATATATATTTCTTTTGTTTGTAACCGTTCCTGTGTGCTCTGTTAATAAATCCTTTTAAAGCTAGCCGGCATTAGTGTCTATTGAGGAACGGCTACATCACATATTCTAATTCTTTTAAATGCTGGTATGATGGTTTTTAATTCGATATTCAATTTCAGTAATATTTTAATCTAATTAAACGTTGGCCAAATGTTTTTATAGCGGTATTTTTATTCTCTTCTTTGCTATATGAAAGTAATAACCTTACTTTAGTATTTTATACTCATAGTAAATGTATTTATTTACACTTGCCTGCCATCTTAAAAAACGACATTTTCAACAAAAAAGTAATCGATTACTTTTAACGATATTTATTTTTGTTTTAAGTTTCGAATACTTTACTATGCGTAAAAACAGCGTTTTTCAAGACGGCTGACGTTTCTAAAAACCGCGCCAACAATTGCGCCAAAGTAAATCGCCAAAAATCCGTGCAACCGTCTACCAAAGTAGCACCAAAACCTTAACCGGAGGATAAAAACAACATAATTTAATCATTTTTAAAGCAAAAAATGTACAATTTACAAACATATACGAGTAAAGAAACTGAGATTGCTGAGCCGGGTAACAGAGTGAATATATATATATATAAATACATTTATATAAGTTTGGTGCGGCCGATTGCAACCAAAATACGAGGTGCACATCTACATGTTATAGCAGTCCTATATACAAAATTTCAACGTTCTGAGGCTACTCGTTTTTGAGTTATACGAGATACGTACGTACATACGTTCGTACAGGCGCCACGAAAAATTCTCTTCAGAATTAATTTTAAAGCAGTTTTATAATTTTTTTTGGAGGAAACGAGCTTTTTATTCTGTCCTTACGTACAGATATCACGCAAAAACATCGTTGAATTGCATTCGATAGCAGTCAAAATGGATATTTTCGTTGAAATATGCTGCCTGAAACTTTTCGCGATTACAATACTTCCTTTTTACTTCGTACAAGGAAGTAAAAAGATGTCTAAAATATGACTTGCAATTAAAACAACAATGCGAATTTAAAATACACAAACGACGCATTAAACATTGCATATAAAATACATTACATTACAGCTAGGTATAACATACAGCCTCGCTTTGTTTATGTGCACAACGATCTGTATTCGCTCGAAAAACGTCAAAGAATTGCAAAAACTTGGTGTCCATGTACACATCCATCTATTTTCACTAAAAAAAAAAAAAAAAAAATCAGAGAATTGCACAAACTTGGCATTGCGCATTGCCTTGGCTTTGTCCATGTGCAAGTCGATCTATTTTTACTTAGAAAACATTAGAGAATTGCACAAACTTGGCATTGCGTGCTACATTGGCTTTGCCCATGTACACATCGATCAATTTTCACCTATTTTCACTTAAAAAAGATCAGAGAATTGCACAAACTCGGCATCGCGCACAACCTAGGCATTGCGCACTGCATTGGCTTTGCCCATGTGCACATCGATCTATTTTCACTTAAAAATACATCAGAGTATTGCACAAACTCGGCATTGCGCACTGCATTGGCTTTGCCCATGTACCTATCTATCTATTTTCACTTAAAAAACATCAGAGAATTGCACAACTCAGCTTTTCCAATCTTCTAGGATCGAGCCAAAAAGAAATACAAAATATTAAAAATAAGCAACTTTAAAACGAGCCATACAAGAAACCCTTTTCAAGAAAAATGTAAAATCGTTTTGGGAGGTTTTATATATGTATATTGAATTTATCTCAGGAAGAAACCCTTTTGGATCCCCCCCTCATCTTTAAATAAATTTACTAACTTTTTATACTCCGTTTCCGTAATGCCTAAAAAAGGCAAAAACCCACAGGGGGGGGAATACTCGATTAAAAAAAGAACCACCACATAAGAACATCCAAACCGCAACAGAATTAACTGCTCAAATTAACAAACAACAAAAAATTTAAAAAAAAAATTAAAGCCTTTCAGATTTTACATTACGCCCAAAGGGGAGTTTTTTTTTAACGTTTTGTGTGTTACCTTTCTTTATCAAATATAATGTTCTTTACACTTAAACTATAAAATTCCGTTCAACAGCAATATCGCAAAATAATTTTAAAATGAGCATATCTTTAGAATTTCCGATACACAGTTTTGCGCTTTGCACGTAATTTTTTTTTTTTTTTTTTCCCCCACGTACTGTGTTGCCGTTGATCGCTTTGAAATTTTTGAGTTTGTTAATCAAAAATTCGTTCAAGTTTTACAAAATATCAATCAGATAATAAAAAAAATTTCAAATTCCAAGTTTGGGCTTCCAGATGCCCATATTAGTTTGGAAACGTATGTTATTCAAAATTTGATGGCTCTAGTTACCGTTGTTTTATCACAATGCGAGAAACGTTTATGCAGACTTTTCAATATTTAATTTCTTTAAATATAAGACAGGGCGATAACATCTAGTGGGAACAGAATAACAACACAGCTTCAAAACATCGGGCTAGCCATGTTGGCGTGTTTATTGCCCATTGAAAAACAATCGCCAAGCAGTGGGCTAAACCGCATTTCAACCAAGAAATAATTTGCTGTTTTGTAATGGAAAAGATTTGATATCTGGAATACTATTATTTGTAATGGATAACCACCGCCAGTGGCGTAGCTAGATGGGGGCAAGGAGGGACATCAGTCCCCGGGCGCAGCATACCGGGGGCACCAAATTCGTATTAGAAAATTTTAGAATTAAATGTTTTCCGTTCTTGTTCAGCAGGAGGGGGCGCGAAACCTTCACTTGTCCCCGGACACTGAAAACCCTAACTACGCCTCTAACCACAACTGTTTTCTGAACTTAGAAATTTCTTTATGCAAAATATCCTCTACCATTCTAAACTATTCTGAACAGTTTAAGAAGTAACAGTCTTAATTCTTAATTTTATATGTGTCATACTATAAATTTTCATTTAAATCATTGCTAACATCAGCTGAAGCAGATTTTAAATTTCTGCAGATAAAACATGCATGAAAACCTAATTATATACGTATGCGTATTAATAACATTTAAAAGATAAATGAGCTATAATCATTCATACTTCAATACACAAATATGCATGTTTACTTTCAAAGCGCGTCCACACACACACACATATATAAACGAGAAAGAAATTTTGCATATAAACAAAACTTTTCTTACGAGGAAAAATGTAATTAGTTTCTTTGAAATGTATAGAACACACTTTCATATAACGTACGACTTCCTTTCCAATTCGCAATATGCGAATCCACTCCTTTCTTCGCTCTGCTATCAACCATTGTCAAAGAACGCGTCAAACTATTGGGTGGTATTTTATGGCTTACGCGTCAAACTATTACGCTACCAGCGTATCACGGACTCTAAAGAGACTACTACATTCTAAAGTATTCATTTATTTACTAAAACATCACACAGATATATAACATACAATTCATCTTCAATAAGCCTAACTAACTACAGAAACATATTTTCCTAATTCTATGAAATGCCTTGCTGCCACTCTCATGAAACCAAACTAACAACAATTATTAGTGGCCAAAAAGTAAAAGTAATAAGTAATGTAAAATTATAAGTATAAAATTAAATAAAGTAAATACAAAATTCAAACTACATTGTTTTGAAATCCAACATCCTCCCCCCTTAAGTTGTTGGGAGACAACTTAACCTATTAGAAATATTAAAGAAAAACTTAATGGAAAAACATAAAAGAACTGAATTAAAGTCCAAACATTTATAAAGTCTATTCTTTGGATAGTCCTGACTTCTCACCCACTCCTGGTTTTTAATGCAGAATACTTCTGACCAATTTCTGCATTACTGGTGATGCTTTTGATGGAAGAGGAGCACTGTAAAAAAAATCTGTAAGGTTACTAAGAAAAGTCGTGGACACTGGAATGCCATGGACTATTTGAGTAATCAAAACAGGAATATTCTTAGTAACTTTACAGAGATTATACTTGTAATGGTTACAGATGTTTGACATGTAATGTTACAGGAAGATATTCTGTAGGCATAACAAAGTTCTTTTATGTTGATTACCGAAGCATGTGTCTGCAAGGTTACAGATCTTCGATCTGTAATGTTACAGGAAATTATCGTGTAAGTATAACATGGTTTTCATATGTTATTTAGCAATGTATACATCTGTAAAGATTACAGGAAATAATAGTGTTACGAATTTGGTATTTAAAAAGCTAATGTTAGTTCAATTATAAATTAAATGGTTTTATTTCTCGCGCAGTGCAGCGCGTGACGAATATTAAAAGAAAGCTAAGCCGGAAAAATTAAAAATGCAAGAGCGCGTGCATTAAATAAATAAATATCTCTTTTTGATTTCGAGAAAGTACTGGAAAATTCTAGCGCGTGATTTTAAAATCTTATAAAAGGAGGAAAACATCTCAGTTTGTAGTTAGTAGTTGCTTAGTTTGTTGTTGTTTAGAAAACTGCTCTTGTTGATTGTAGCGAATTCGCGGATTAGCTTTCTTTAGCTGTTTTGAATTACGTTCTATTGGACATTTGAGTAGTTAAAAGTGAACTACTGTGAGATATTGTAATACTGCATGATAATTTGAGAAAATTTAAGCATTTTTGTTGTGATAATAATAAATTTTTGTTCATTTTTCATCGGACTTGTGCATTTATTTCATAACGAACCCGTACGCACGCAACAATTTTTGGTGTCAGAAGTGGGATTTGAATGCCAATAACAAGAGCGATGGAAGAACAATTCAGGCAAATGATGACTGCATTTGCTGCTTTCCAAGAAAAGATGGAAGGAGCCGTCAACTCCGTTAAAGAAGAAATTAAAGGCGAGATGAAATTGGGCCAAGAATCCGTTAAGGAAGATATGAAGGCCATTCAAGCTGGTCAATTATGTTTTAAAGACGAAATAAAAGCCGTACAAGTAAAGATTGAAGAAAGTCAATACGAAATGAAAAGAGAAATTGCCTGCATAATAGAAACCAAATTCGATGCTATGGAAGGTAGAATAGATGTGGTTGAAAATAAAGTTAGGCAAATTGAAGAAAAGGTTTCTTCTGTCAAAGATGAAATAGAAGATAGAGTGTCGGCTGTGGAGCGACAAGTCGAAGGAAGAGTTTCGGCCTTCCAACAACAAATTGAAGAAAGAGTTTCTGCCGTCCAAGGACATATTGAACAACAAATCGAAGACAGGATTTCTGCTGTCGTCGCCAAAGAAGTTGACACTTTAAAGAAATTCGTAGCGACGGCAGGGAGCACTTCGGATGGTTTAAAATTTCTACCCATGCCTGCTCGTCCCTCTCTGAAGCTATCGACATATGATGGGAAGACCTCCTGGCAGGTGTATAAGACACAATTTTCTATCGTGGCGGATGCGAATGGATGGTATTCCCAAGCTAAGGCCTGTCATCTCGCCGCTTCTTTAAGAGCCGACGCAGCGGATATCCTTCAGACTCTTCCCGAAAACAAAAGGTTAGATTTCGAAGCTCTGTCCGGCGCCTTGGAGCTGCGCTTCGGGGAGAAATGTTTAAAAGACTACAGCAGGTTCCAATTAAAATCCCGTCAACAGAAGCTCACCGAAACACTTCAGGAACTCGCCACGGATGTTGAAAGGCTGTCACATCACGCCTTTTCGGAGTGCCCGACAGAAACAAGGGAAATCCTGTCCCTGCAATATTTCATCGATGGCATCCGGGACCCTGAAATACAGAAAGCACTGCGAATGGCGGATGTTAAAGATCTGAAAAGCGCTTTAGTGTATGCCATGAAATTTGAGGCAGCCCAGCAAGCCACCCGTCGAGACCGCCATCCAGTCAGAGCTGCTCAAGTCCAGGAGCCAGGGGATCAAGTCACTGCTCGTCTAGACGATTTAACTAGACAACTGAACGCCTTGAGACAGAATATTGGTGACAAGAAACCGACCGTAAAGTGCTGGAACTGCGGTGCTGAGGGACACATCCGACGAAACTGCAGAACACCCCAGGGCACGGATGCTAAGACCGCTCCTAACAAACAGCAGGGAAACTAATTAGTGGCCATCTCGCGGGGCGGAGGTTGCCAGATCATGAAAAGCCCCAGTTTAAAGCGCTTCAGATTTCTGCAGTGAGAGGCGGCAGTAATGGACTTTTCATAATAGGACATATTAATGGAGTTTCCTGCAATATGACGATAGATACAGGAGCCAACGTTACCATCATCCGAAAAGATTTGTCTCAAGAACTGGGAAGCAAACTTATCTGGACGCCGCCCTGCGTTACCCTACAGACTGTGTCCGGTGAGAAGATCAACATCGATGGAAAAGTAAATGCTAACATCACGTTTGGAAGTGCCGCTTACCATCACACGGCATATGTAGCAGAGATCACTGATTCTTGCATACTCGGATTGGACTTTCTAAGGAAATACAATTTTTCCTTGGACTTTAAAAATAACGAATTGCATTCTACATCTGAGGACATAGCGTTATTTGGAGTCAATGATGAAGTTAAATCTGTCCATAAAATCATAGCACAAGACAATATCACAATACCGGCAAGAACAGAAATTTTACTTCCTGGATCCATAGCCGAAAACAGAAATTTCCGCTACGGCATCATAGAATATCCCAATAATTGTAATAGCCCAAAAGGAGTACTAGTAGCCTCAACACTCGTCGACCTATCCAGAACGGTTATCCCGGTGAGAGTCGCCAATGTAACTGAGAAGGGGAGAATTATTAAGAAAGATGAAGTGGTTACAGCATGTACTCCAGTAACCGCCGTTGAATGAAAGAGTAACATCCAAGAATCCGTGTCCTCAGAGAGAATTACATCGGAGTTATTGCAGAATGCGCAATTAAACGATAAAGAGAGGAATGCTGCCGATCGCGTCATTAAAGATCTTCAAGTTGTTTTCTCCCGCTCGTCTTCTGACGTGGGTCGAACTAGTTTGACACAACATAGAATAGATACCGGCGATCATCCCCCGATCAAGCAACATCCAAGACGTCTACCGTTTGCTAAACAGGAAGAGGTGCGAACACTGTTAAAAGATATGGAAGAAAGCGATGTCATCGAGCCTTCAGTAAGTCCATGGGCATCTCCCATCGTCCTAGTCAGAAAGAAAGACGGCTCAACAAGATTTTGCGTCGACTATCGCCGGTTGAATGAGGTTACGAAGAAAGACAGTTACCCTCTTCCTAGAATTGACGACATTCTAGACACTCTTTCTGGCAGCAAGTGGTTCTCAACACTTGATTTAAAGAGTGGGTATTGGCAGGTAGAAATACAGCCTGAAGACCGAGAAAAGACGGCATTTACTACGGGACAAGGGCTTTGGCAATTCAAGGTGATGCCGTTTGGACTGTGTAATGCGCCGGCAACATTCGAACGTCTTATGGAAACTGTTTTGAAAGGCCTTTCCTACGAAGCCTGCCTCATATACCTGGACGACATCATCATCATCGGAAAGAGTTTTGAAGAACATTTAGAAAATCTTAGGAAGGTGCTTCAGAAACTGAAAGAAGCCAATCTGAAGCTGAGTCCCGCTAAATGCAAATTGTTCCGAAAGGAAGTGACTTACCTGGGACATGTCATCTCTGCAGAAGGTGTGCGCACGGATCCTGAAAAGGTATCAGCCGTTAAATCCTGGAAACGTCCCGAAAATGTCCATCAGCTGAGAAGCTTCCTAGGGCTTTGCACCTACTATAGGAGATTCGTGAAGGACTTTTCTTCCATCGCAAGACCCCTACACAAGCTGACAGAGAGCAACCAAAAGTTCTTGTGGACAAAAGAATGCGAGGATGCATTTAATAACTTAAAGGAGGCTTTAACATCTGCTCCAATCCTGACGTATCCTCAGCTTGACCGACCATTTATTCTCGACACCGACGCGAGTAATGAAAGTGTTGGTGCTGTTTTGTCCCAAGAAATAGACGGCCAAGAACGTGTAGTGGCATACTGGAGCAAGTGCCTGTCTAAACCGGAGAGGAATTATTGTGTCACCAGGAAAGAGTTGCTCGCCATAGTCAAAGCTGTAGAACAGTTCCATCACTATCTATACGGCAGAAAATTCCTGCTCCGCACCGATCATGCATCATTGACCTGGCTTTTAAATTTCAAGAATCCTGAGGGTCAAATAGCCAGGTGGATACAGAGACTCCAAGAATATGACATCACTATCCGTCATCGTAAGGGATCATCACACGGAAACGCCGACGCCCTGTCTAGAAGACCTTGCCAAGAAAGCTGCCGATATTGTTCCAGGGTGGAAGCGAAATACGAACTGCTGACTCCGGTCGCAAGACAAATTACAACATCAACATCGGCTGATCGAGAACCGTGGAGTGATGACGAAGTCAGGAAAGACCAGCTGGAAGACCACGACATTAAACCCATAATTGATTTAATGGAGTCATCAAACAGAAAACCTACCTGGCAGGACATTTCTATCTGTAGTCCTACAACCAAACAATATTGGGCACTCTGGGATTCACTTCACATTCGAAACGGCGTCTTATACCGGAAATTCGAATCGGATGATGGGAAGACGTTCCGATGGCAACTTATACTTCCAAGATCCCGCATTCCTGATGTCCTTAAAGAACTACATAACAGCCCTACGGGAGGTCACTTTGGAATAATGAAGACCTTACAGAGTGTTCGTGAGCGCTTTTACTGGAATAATGCATAGGATGACGTGCAAAAGTGGTGCCGATCCTGCGATGCCAGTGCAGGTCGGAAAGGACCGAAGAGACGCAGCCGAGGCAAGCTCCAACGTTACAACGTAGGGGCGCCTTTTGAACGTATCGCCTTTGACATCTTGGGACCTCTTCCACGAACTGCTGATGGCAACAAATACATACTGGTTGTCATTGATTACTTCACCAAGTGGCCTGAAGCTTATCCTATTCCTGATCAAGAGGCTGTCACAGTAACTGAGGTAATGATACAGCACTGGATTTCCAGGTTCGGAGTGCCTCTTCAGTTACATTCCGATCAGGGAAGGAATTTTCCTCGGCAGTAATCAAAGAACTATGCAAACTACTCGGCATTGACAAAACTCAAACGACGCCATTGCATCCCCAGTCGGACGGCATGGTAGAGAGGTTCAATCGAACCATCCTTAATAACCTCTCATTAGTGGTTTCCAGAAACCAACAGGACTGGGACAAGAAATTACCACTCTTTTTACTGGCTTACCGCAGTGCTGTCCACGAGACTACCGGCTATTCTCCATCACAGATGCTCTTCGGTCGTAACCTTCGTCTGCCTTGTGATCTATTGTTTGGCCGCCCTCCGGATGCTCCTTCATCGCCTGAGGAATATATTCAAGATCTCCAGGCCCGGTTTGAAGTGATGCACAACTTTGCACGAGAGCGAGTCAACTTGGCGACGGAGAAGATGAAGACCCGCTACGACACAAGAGCTACTGAACATCAGTTCCACGAAGGAGACAAGGTGTGGTTGTGGAATCCGACTCGACGGAAAGGACTTTGTCCGAAACTACAGTCACCTTGGCATGGCCCGTATACAGTCCTAAAAAGGCTGAATGACGTCGTGGTTCGGATTCGTAAGTCTTCGAACTCTAAACCTAAAGTCGTTCATTACGACAGGTTAGCTCATTACTATGGCCATAGTATGTAATGTAAATAATTGTAAATAGTATCAGACCATGGTCCTTTTTGTTTATAAATGTGTATTTGATTTGATTTGTATTTAGTATTTGATTTGCATTTAGTATTTGATTTGTATTTAGTAATTGATTTCATTTAGTATTTGATTTGTATTTCGTATTTGTTTTGTATTTAGTATTTGATAGCATTTGATTTGTTTTAGTTAGTTATTGCATTTATTGTTTATATTGTTTGATATTGTAATGTAATGTTTATGCCTCAGTTGCATTTATGCCACAGTTGTAAGTTTAGCTTCCTGTCCAGGGATTGTACTGCCCGGGACGTGCAGTCCTTGGGAAGGGGGCAGTGTTACGAATTTGGTATTTAAAAAGCTAATGTTAGTTCAATTATAAATTAAATGGTTTTATTTCTCGCGCAGTGCAGCGCGTGACGAATATTAAAAGAAAGCTAAGCCGGAAAAATTAAAAATGCAAGAGCGCGTGCATTAAATAAATAAATATCTCTTTTTGATTTCGAGAAAGTACTGGAAAATTCTAGCGCGTGATTTTAAAATCTTATAAAAGGAGGAAAACATCTCAGTTTGTAGTTAGTAGTTGCTTAGTTTGTTGTTGTTTAGAAAACTGCTCTTGTTGATTGTAGCGAATTCGCGGATTAGCGTTCTTTAGCTGTTTTGAATGACGTTCTATTGGACATTTGAGTAGTTAAAAGTGAACTACTGTGAGATATTGTAATACTGCATGATAATTTGAGAAAATTTAAGCATTTTTGTTGTGATAATAATAAATTTTTGTTCATTTTTCATCGGACTTGTGCATTCATTTCATAACGAACCCGTACGCACGCAACAATAGTGTAAGTAGATCGTAATTTTCGTATGTGGATTACTAAAGGGAATATTTTTAGATTACTAGTGTTCTGCTTGTAAGGTTATTGCAAGTGATTATGTAAGAAGAAGATGTATTTTCATGTGAAATATTAGAGGATATATGTTGTATCATAAATTATTAATACGACATTTAGCTTAAGAGAGCTTCTCCTGACGCATGCGCCGTTCGCGTTTATCTGCGCGGTGATGATGACGTAACTGTTTATTACGTATGTATGTATATGTATATCATTCTTACTTCTTCGCCCTTTTTTTCTCTGCTGTATGCAACTATGTTTAAGTTAATCTCTGTCATTAAAAATGTTCATTGATATTACAATCTATTTAGGCTCATTTATTTCTTCAATGGTTATGGGCCCAGGAACGTCTCAACTGTGCCTAATTAGCAAAATACTTATTTTAAAATGAACATTTTGAAGTTTTCGAGCATTGAACTCTTAAGCCTAATTCAGTGCAAGAACTGTTACGTCTAATCAACGGTAAGAACTGATCAGCGTTCAGTTAAGCCTATTTTTATAGCGCTCAATCTTGTTTTTTTTTTTTTTTTTTTTTTTTTTTTTTTTTTTTTTTTTCTGTGAGAGGCTGTATTACA
The DNA here is from genome assembly GCF_044657685.1 of Stegodyphus dumicola. Lineage (NCBI taxonomy): Eukaryota > Metazoa > Arthropoda > Arachnida > Araneae > Eresidae > Stegodyphus > Stegodyphus dumicola. The sequence goes on along the minus strand of NC_140771.1, from coordinate 152,820,100 downwards.
TTATGTCGCATTTGACTACTATAGAAAAGCTCGGAAAATATAATTTTGACAGTTGGAAATTAGAAATAGAAGCAGTATTGATTAAAAACGACCATTGGGATTATGTAACCGGTAAAGCGCTAAAACCTGCTGAAGGAACCGAGGACGAAAAGAAATGGTTCCAAGCTGATCAAAACGCTCGTGCAGATATAATTCTTTCTATTAATCCTAGTGAACTGTGTCATATAAAGCATTGTGTGACATCAAATGCTGTGTGGAATAAACTCAAAGCCGTATATGAATCGAAAGGGCCTGCGAAGAAGGCTACATTATTAAAACAGCTTTTATTTAGAAAAATGGCGGAAAGCGAAACGATGTCTGGACATTTGAATAATTTCTTCCAAACGGTTGATAAGCTTAATGGAAATTGACATAGCTGATGATTTATTATCGATTCTTCTGCTCTATAGTATTCCAGAAAATTTTGAAAATTTTAGATGCGCCATCGAATCAAGAGATCAGTTACCTAGTCCCGAATCTTTGAAAATCAAAATGTTAGAAGAATGGGAAGCAAGAAAAGGGAAAACGTCTCAAGATTCACAGAATGCATACTATACTGATTATAAAAGACGAAATCAAGAACAGAAGAAAAATGAAAAATGGAAGGTAAATTCAAACAAAAATTTTCCAGCTGAAAGAAATTTTCGAAATTTGAAGTGTAATTACTGTTCGAAAATTGGGCACAAGGCATCTGAATGCAGAAAGAAAATAGCTGATAGAAAATATGCGCAATCAAATAAGGGAAATCAAGGTTCTATGATGGCTTCTAATTATGAAGAGCAGATTAGTTTAGCTGTAAACAGTGCTTATCAGAGGATCTCCTCATGGTGCTTAGATAGTGGCTGTACATCTCACATGTGCAATGACAGAAGGTTATTTTCAGAATTTCACCCTCGAACGAATTCAACCATAAAGTTAGCAGTTGACAAAACAGCAAAAATTACAGGAATTGGAACTGTCCTTATAACAGTACCTAACGGAAATAAGACAATTAAACTTACGCTCAAAAATGTGTTATGTGTTCCGGAATTAAAATGTAATTTGCTGTCAACATCTAAAGCTACTGCAAATAATCGTTCAGTGATTTTTACAGAACAACATGCTAGAATAATAGAACCAAATGGATCTATACTAGTGCAGGCTATTCGTCATGGTGATCTTTATTATATACATCCAAGCACTGAAACAGCTGCAATAGCACAGGTAAGTGATTTTGTAAAGTGGCATCTTAAATTAAGTTATTTAAATGAGTCTGATTTGAAAAGACTTAAGTCTGATAACATGGTTAGAAATTTAAATTTTAATAACACTGAATCTCTAAAAGACTGCAAAGTCTGTATCCGAGGTAAACAAACTGTGCAACCTTTTCGAAAAGAATCAAAATTTCAAAGTAATGAATTACTGAACTTGATTCACTCAGATTTGTGTGGACCTATGAGAGTCCCATCTCACGCTGGTTCGCGTTATTTTGTTACTTTCATAGACGACAAATCGCGTTATGTCGAAGTCAGGTTTCTTAAAACTAAAGATGAAGTGAAAAATGCATTCATTAAATACAAAGCTGCGGTCGAAAATCGTCTAGGAAAGAAAATAAAAATCCTTCGTACTGATAACGGTCTCGAATATCGCGGAGAAGAATTTAATAAATATATTCAAGAATGCGGTATTAAACGAGAATTCTCTGCACCAATGACTCCTCAACAGAATTCAAGAGCTGAACGCATGAACCGCACTTTAACTGAAATGGCCAGATGTTTGTTACTACAAAGTAATCTTCCCCAATCATTTTGGGCTGAAGCCTTGAACTGTGCTGTTTATATTCGTAATCGTTGCCCGAATCGAAGCCTGGGAGTAAACAAACCACCTTATGAGTTAATTTTTGGCATCAAGCCAACTGTATCTCACTTCAAAGTATTCGGACAGAAATGTTTTGTACTTAAGGGGGCTCATACACCTTAAACCCCTTATGATCTTCTAATATATGACTGTTGCAAGAATTGGGATAATTCATTTATTTTAAAAGCAATTACTTCCAACATTTTACAGCTGACTACATAATATAGCTGCTTTAGAAACTAGTAACCAGAAAGTTTGTGTTGCCACAAATATTTCTGTAATTTAATCCGCTTTGTGACAAAAGTTTTCGTCATGTTTCCACCTTGCGCGCATGATATTTTAAAAATGGCTAATGGTACATACTTAAAATTCAATGGAAGTCTTTATATGGGCACTATTTTCTAACTGAACCAAAAATTTGAGGAATATTATAGTATTAAAAACATTTATGCACGAAAACATTACAGATTTTTTTAATAAAATACATTTTATAAACTCAACTCCAAATAAAATAAAAAATTAACGTGAAATTCTTAGAATTTTAGGTTCACAACAGTTTCCAAATGTTATAAAAGCTATATATTAAATATGAAATTAAATTATGCAATAGAATGTTTTAAACTGTGCGCGCAAGGTGGAAACTTGACGAAAAATTTTGTCACATAGCGGATTAAATTATAAAAATATTTGTGGCAACACAAACTTTCAGATTACTATTTCAGAAAGCAGCTGTATTACGTAGTCAGCTGTAAAAATTTGGAAGTAATTGCTTTTAAAATAAATAAGTTATCCCAATTCTTGCAACAGTCACATATTCGAAGATCTTATGGGTTTTAAGGTGTATGAGTCCCCTTAATAAAAGGTCTAAAGGGAAATTCGATCCTCGTTCAGAAGAACATATATTTGTAGGATACTCAAATGAATCGAAAGCATACAGGCTGTAGAATAAAAATTCCAGAAAAATCGTTATAAGCCGAGATGTTAGATTCATTGATGAATTTGAAAACTCTACTAATTATGATAAGATTTAGAAGTTTTATTTTTCGAAAATATTCCTGATAAAAAGAAGGAAAAACCTCTGATGTAAAGCAAATATCGTCTGATGAAATAACAGAAGACCCCTCAAATATGGCAGAATCATCTGCTAATGAAGATTCTGATTCCGAAGCACTACCTGAAATGCAGATTAAAAGGGGGCCAGGTCGTCCAAAGAAAGTCAAGACTGGGAAGCCAGGAAGACCAAAAAAGGGGTACCACAATATAAACATAGAAAAGGAAGAAGCAAATTGCTGAAGAAGATACAAATCCGACATTAGAAGAAGCATTAAATGGAAGTTATGCTGAAGAATGGCATACGGCTATGCAAAGTGAGTATGAAGCACTTGTTAAAAATGGTGCATGGAAATTAGTAAAGCGACCACAGAACAAAAAGGTAATAGGATGTCGCTGGGTTCTTAGAACGAAATATAATGCAGATGGAACAGTTCAAAAGAGAAAAGCTCGATTGGTTGCTAGAGGATTTGCACAGGAACCTGGAATTGATTTTAATGAAACCTTTGCTCCAGTAGCCAGAGCAAGTTCTATAAGAACTGTGATTGTATACAGTGCTGAACAAGACCTTATGTTATATCAACTAGATTTTGTTATGGCTTATGTTAACGGAGATTTAAGAGAAGAAATTTTCATGGAACAAGCTAAAGGTTTTGAAGACCAAAATAATCCTGATTATGTTTATGCTTTGCAAAAGTCTCTTTATGGTTTGAAACAAAGTGGACGACAGTGGTATGAAAAATTAGACAAAAAACTCAAAAACTTTGGATTACAACCATTACCATCAGATAAGTGTGTATACAGGATGAAAACATCTCAAGGTGAGTTAATTCTAATTTTATTTGTGGATGACTTAATAATAGCAACAAATAGCTCTGATCTATATGCTGAACTTAAAGGTTATCTTTCTAAAGAATTTCATGTTAAAGATTTAGGCAAACTTCATTATTGTCTTGGAATAGAATTTAATCAAGATGTAAATAATAATTCTATTAGTTTATCTCAGCAGAAATATGTTGATAATATTCTACGAAGGTTTAATATGCAAGATGCAAAACCAGTAGCAACTCCTTTAGATCCTAGTGTAAAATTAAGTAAAGAAATGTGTCCTTCTGAAACTGAAAAGAATTGAACAATGTACCTTATCGCCGTCTAATTGGTTCGCTTATGTATCTTTTTGTGCTTACTAGGCCGGATATTACATATGCTGTCAGTCACCTGAGCCAATTTAATAACAATCCTGGAAAATTACACTGGTTGGCTGCAAAGCGCGTTCTTCGATACTTAAAAGGAACTAAAAATTATTGTTTAAAATTTCGAAAGACTGGAAAAGCACTTATTGGATATACCGATGCCGACTGGGCGTCTGATGTTAATACTAGAAAATCGTGTACAGGTTACCTATTCAAGTTTGCTGGAAATCCAATAACATGGGAATCACGAAAGCAACAAACTGTTGCATTATCAAGTACTGAAGCAGAGTACATCAGTCTTTCAGAAAGTGCCAAAGAAGCAGTTTATTCACGTCGTTTTCTTAAGGAATTAAATTTTACTGCTAATTATCCAACCATTATATATTGTGATAATCAAGGTGCACAGAAGCTTATGAAAAATGCTGTTTATCACTCACGCACTAAACACATAGATATTAGACATCATTTCATTCGTGAAATTTATGAAAGAAATGAAATAGACGTTAAATATGTGCCAACAGAGAAAATGCCTGATGTACTGACAAAAACATTGACTGCTTCGAAACATTCTAAGTGCTGTAAATTAATTGGAATAATTGTAAATGATTAATGTTTATTTTTTTTTTCAGCCGCCAAACGTCGAAAGGGGGATTGTTGTATCATAAATTATTAATACGACGTTTAGCTTAAGAGAGCTTCTCCTGACGCATGCGCCGTTCGCGTTTATCCGCGCGGTGATGATGACGTAACTGTTTATTACGTATGTATGTATATCATTCTTACTTCTTCGCCCTTTTTTTCTCTGCTGTATGCAACTATGTTTAAGTTAATCTCTGTCATTAAAAATGTTCATTGATATTACAATCTATTTAGGCTCATTTATTTCTTCAATATATATGTAAAAGTTGCAGATAATTTACTTAAAAGTTCTTCCAAATAATTATGCATATAGAACATATTTGTCTTTAATATACAAAATACATAAATGATGTGTTCTCAAATATTAAATATTTTGATTGTAATATTACTATAAATAATTACACATGTAGAACATATGTTTCATGTGAAATATCTACTGCTACTGCTTGTAACAAAACATGCTACATTTATTTATTTGTGGGGAAAAGGAAGTTATATAACTTTAATTATTATTAAGTTTTTTTTAAGGAAAAATACCTTAGATTTTCTAAAAGATATACAACATTTTCTTTCAAAATATTCCCAATGTTAAAAAGAAGCTCAAATTTTATGTTTTTCTTACATCTGCATTACTTTCCTTTATTGAATTTTAAGACATCTGAAAGTTACATACGCATCATGAAATAGCTGGAAAAAAAAAAAAACTGGTGTATTGGTTTTTTGGCAATAAATTAGTAATATTGTAGAATTCGTTCTTTTCCCCCGCTAAGCACTGGTAGTTCGGTCCGAGGTTTAAATCCCGCGAATGGGCTGGTTGCATGAACATTTTCGTGGTTCTCCCCCTGTGTAACGTGTATACAAGCCAGTTTCCCTTCGAAAATCCTCCACAAAGGCATTCCTCCCCTTAGGCAGATAGTCCTAGTGTGCTTTGCCATACTTAAATAAACTAAACCATTCTCCTTTTCCCCAACTGTGTTATCTAAAGAGACTGCAATTGGATATGATTGCAATAAAAAATATTTTAATGAAATTATTTCAATAAACAATTCTAAAAAATTACAGATATAACTAAACAATGAACTTAAATTCAGTTATGGCAAGCTATCCAAAATTAATTACTTTCATGCTTAATTGCATTATTCATTTAAATTACAACATATAATTCTTTTAGGCATAAATGCTTTTTAATCTCTTCTGTTACTAACCATTAATTGAAATAATAGATTAATTAATCGAAGAAATATATGATAGTTTACAGGCATTTTGCCAGATTTAAAACTTAATTATTAATAAATTACATCCTTCTCATTGAATACAAAATTGCAGAATCAGTCCTAAATTTAATTTTTCAAGTATTCCTTCTACTAAAACATTTATCGCCTACAGGCCGCCAGACAGTAAGCTGAACACTAGCATTTGACACTAGATTCAAATCCTAGAGAATGGGCTGCCTGTGCAAATGTTTGTGTAACATGAAATTTTCCTTAAAATATTCCTTTCCTTGGACAGATGGCCTTCTCTTGCTTTGTCATATTTCAAATAATCAATTCAAGCATTTAATGTAGGTATGACTTCAAAACTTCGTCTCAAATTCTCACTGAAAAAGTGAACAGAATCCCTTGATACTGTGTTTATAATACATGATGAATATAGAATGATCTTAAAAATTTAAGGAAGAAAATATAACTTATTTGGATATTTTTCTCTGCTATGCCTAGAAAATTAAGAAAAGTATCCCTTGATACTGTGTTTATAATACATGATGAATATAGAATGATCTTAAAAATTTAAGGAAGAAAATATAACTTATTTGGAAATGCCTTGATCCTATAATTATATTTTTCTCTGCTATGCCTAGAAAATTAAGAAACGTAGACTTAAGAATGTAAAAACTGAAGATAAAGAACTCAAGCATTATTAATTGATGTGACAGTAGCAATAAACTAACAATTTTTTAATGAAAAATTGCTAATTCATAATGGTTCCTCAAAAATTTTAATTTTCAATCCTACTGTTAATTTACAAACATAATGGAACTAATTTATCACTATAACCAAAATGACTCGGATTTTCTTCCTTTAACTGATGTCAAAAATACGATGATTATTTCAAAATTCCTGTGGATGATTTAATTGTTCTCAAAATGTTCTGTTCATTTATTAAATGCTTCAGATTAATGTTTTTGTTATCATTATTTCAGACCACTTTTTAAATCTTCATTCAACAAAATTACATTTTTAGATAGATTTTTATGGAATAAAAAATTCTGTAAGATAATATTTGTTCACACAAGATATTAACTTAGTATTTGCTCATGACTTTATAAGTATTCGATGAAGCCTTTTAGTATAACATACAGGTTACATAAGGAAGCATTTAACTTTAATGTAATATTCCATAATCATACATTTTATTAAAAAAATATCGTATTCTGAAAATAGATGAAAATATTGGACATTGCAATGTATTTCACTTTTAACATAATACAGCTAGCGTGTAAATCTATAATTAACACTCAATATAATTCATAATAATGAATTTCGTTATACATAACTACATATTGCAAGATTATATTTAGTTGACAAAAGCTATTAAAGATAATATAAAAGATCTATTTGGTTCCAGCAATTTAATGCAGAAATGAAAATACTTTTAATACCATATATTAGTGGTTCTCAACCGTTTAACCTTTGCTAGATCATGCCTCTCCTCCTTACCCAACTTGAAAAATATATATACAATTATTTTATTATATTTTAACGTTTTTATAATTTAAATAAGAAAAAGGTATGGAAAATGTTGATATATACAAAAACAGATCTTTTATTTAAAATAAACAGAAAAAAATTATCCAAATGCTACAATGAATCTTCTATTGTAGATCTTGAAAATTGTACACACTGGGAAAAATGAATGTGACAAACAAAAATTGGTTTAATTTTGCACACAATTCTTTTGCATACATATCAGTGAATACTGGGGGGGGGATTATTTATTCCAATACCCAGAATATAGAAACAAAAATAGGTTTATTTTTATTTGAAAACTATCCAAAAGGAAAATAAAATAAAAAATAAGTAAAATTTATAGATTATTCTTGTTATTTTTAATTAATCATAGTTGTGAAGGTGTGTGTGTGTGTGATTATGGCAAAGCCTCGAGGGCTATCTTCCTAAGAGGAGGGATGCCTTCGTGGAGGACTTTCTAAGGGAAACTGGCTCGTATACACGTTACACATGGGGAAAACCACGAAAACGCCCATGCAGCCAGCCCGTTCGCGGGATTCGAACCTCGGACCGAACTACCAGTGTTCAGCGACTTTACCGCTCGGCCGCTGGTGGGCCCATAGTTGTGAAGGAGCAGTCCTCTTCTTAGGATTCAAAACATGGTTCCTAAATAAAGAAAAAAAATCACATTCTTTAGAAGTACATGATAACATATTCTAAATTTGTTATGTTACATTTTACGAGTAATTCAGAATCTCTTCATAATAATTACATTTACAAATGCACTTGCACATATTCCAAATGATTTAAATCTTTTTTAAAATTAAATAATTAAATTGCAAACAAGATTCATATTGGTCCTATCATGAAATCATAAATTGCATGTATCATCCATTTTTGAAGCAAAAGCAGTACAAATTTAAATAATTCATTTTGCAGAAAATAATTTGAGGTTTATTAGATATTTACTATATTTGTAACATAAGCTGTAAAATAGTTTTAATAATGATCAGATTTTTTTAAGATTAATTTCTCTAGAAATTTAAATGTATTAAGGTAGCATTTCTCAATCTGTGGATCATACAGCTATGACACTTTTAACGCTAAAGAAATTCGATGACCAAAAATACGCAATGATTTATTTAATCTGGTTTTAAAATTCGTCCTTTTAAGTTTGGCTTTATCAACAACTTATATTACTCAATATTGTTGGATAGTGAATTTGTAATTCTTTTTCTGAAATATATACACATGACAGAAATGGAATAAAAAATTTAGGTTTTTCAGATGAACTCATAGATTGAACTAATTTGTTGAATTTTATCAAGTAGTTTTTAAAAATACAACCAACGATTAATTAAAACCAATTGCAATTGAAATTGATACTCTTTGTCAAAAAGGAGCGGTAGAACTTATTTTAAACATTCAGCAATAAATAGTTTTCTGAACACAATTTTTAACGTAATGGCAGTTTCAAACATAATAAAGAGAACAACATTCATTCTAATGAGGATAATTTTGAAAATAATTCACATTAAAATATATCTCAAAGAGATTTTTAAATGAAAACATGACGTAAAAGAATTATTCTCGAAAAATACATGTGATCTCAGATATAGAAGAAATTTGGCATTGAGCTGAAGATTGAAATTAATATATGCAACTGACCATTACTTAAATTTCCGTGATTTGATATTGAATGCTATAACTATTAAATATTAGCAAATGCATTTTATAATGAACTTTGCACCAAATTTACAATACAAAATTTATAGTAAATTTATATGTAAATTTACATTATAAGTACTAGAATGAATGTTGTACCATTTTATTAATATTTTACTTTTCAACAAGCATAAAGAAAAAAAAAAAAAAAATAGAATTTTTTTCTCTAATGTTCATAGTATGTTACAATATAGTTAAAAATATGTCAAAGTCATTGCATTTCGATTTTTGCCTTTAGTAAATGCTGGTTATAATGTAACTTAATAGATGCTTTATAAGTTGGTAAAGACTGTCCTGGATTAGAACTATCTTAACACAAAAAATAACATACATTGAATACTTTTACAAATATGTGATTTCTATCCGACTATATAATCTTTTAAGGCGAAACTTATCGCATGTATTAATGAAATAATATTCCATTTTTAATTTATGTTAAGTTATTTTCACAAATTTTTTAAATATATTACATTTATTTTTTCTTTTTCGTTGAGATTAATAATAACATTCATAGTGTAATAATGCTCTGAAAAATATTCTAACGCAGTTCCCGCTGGGATTAATGATAACATGTATGGAATAATAATGTTACATCTGTCCACAAAATGAAACATATGAATATTCTAACGCGATATGTTTTAAAAGATACATAAATATTTAACATGAGAATTATTAGACTATAGATAGAACATTAATATTAAACTTATTTGTTTTGAAACTAACATATTAACAAATTTGTTTCTGTTTCGAAATATGAGCAGTTTAACTGCATACACCTGTAGATGTAACGAATAAAAATTATAAGCTAAACATTAAAAGAATTCAATTATAGATAGTGTAAAGAACATAACAAATACATTACATAAAATTAATAAAATACACGTCAAACACTGATTTCGAACTTACCTCGACAGTATGGCAAAAATAATGGCTAACATGACGACTATCATTCAACTCTCCCGCTAAAACGCTTTTTTCACCTTCTTCCCGATTGGTTCTTTTCTCTCAGCTGTTTTAAGCCACGTGATCACACGCTACGGACAAAATAAATGCAAAACTTCTTGAAAAATTCCTGTAGAGTTTACAGTTTGGTTCGGTTCTGTTTTCGTAACAGGTATTTCCTTCGTAATTGCTCGCATTTCTGTAACTATACAAGACTTTTGTCTGTAAACTTCGAGGTTTTTTTTAACAGTGAGGTAAATCACTTTCATCACATGAGTCATTTTTCAAACAAGAATTTACGGAACGAAAAGGATTGGGTCCTCCATATATTCCATTTGATAACGTTCCTGGTGTCCATAAATCTGATCTCGAATAATCAATCACTGAGAAAGGACCTGCTTCAGCAAAAGCAAAATACATTTCAACTATATTTGGATGGGGCCACAATTTCTTTTTCCTGACTTTATATTTTGTCAGTTCACCCAAAGAAAACTCGCCAATAATTCGCGAAGAATTTGCATTTAGATAATTAAAGATAAATCTTTTTATCCAAGCAATCAACCATATCACTTTGTCATAGCTTGAAAAATAATAATTGTACCAATTTGATCTGTAATGTCTGTATCCATTATTTTTCTTTTCGTCAGTTTTGCGGCTACAAGTGTTTGAGTAACTTAGAGAACAGATAGAAGAGTACACATCAGATTTTGTTTTTCTCTTTTCCTTAGCTATAGAATGCTCATCAATATTTTGTTCTGTGACAGGCCAGTTAGATGATGGTTCTAATAACCAAGTGGGTCCCTCCCACCATTTACTTGATAACAGTTGTCTAGCGGAACATCCTTGAGAAGGCAAATCAGCTGGATTCTGGATCCCAGGAAGGTGTGAATGCGCATCTGTGACATCATCTATTATTCCCAATTCAGTCCATAGTTTAAAGACATCATCATCATCATGTATCAAATAATTTTTCTGAATTCAGCTTTTTTGTTGAGACTTCAAGTCTTCTTATCGCTATATCTTTGTTGGTTGGGAGAGGCAAATGATCGTCTTTCCACGGTAAGGCAACTTCGTACCGTCCATCATCTTTGATTCGTAGAGTCTCTTGAAAATATTTCTTCGTAAGAAATTCCTTTTCCTTTCGTGATTTTACTTCGACTGGAACAGATATTCCTACGATGTCTAAGGAAAAAAGGTCAGAAATATTGGCATCTTTCGCAAACATTGTTACAACCGTCATCGCCGTATCTTCCCTTTCAGCATTCACTGATGTTTTACCGATCAATGTCCATCCCAGGTAAGTTTCTATGGCTACAATACCACTAGAAAGTACTCTTTTTCTGCCCGTGAAAAGTCGACCAGCCACATCTGCACCAATTAAAAGATCAATAGGCCCTGATGAATCTTCTGTGTCATAAAATGGTATATTCATGGACTGGAGCTCTTTAATCCATGGCCGATTTAAGGAAGAAGGTATCACAAATTGTATCTTGCTCATAAATATCAAAAGTACAAGTAAAATTATCGTCTAAACTCTTTAGCTTAATTTTGTAGACATTATACACATTTTCAGATGTTCTTTTTCCTCCAAAAATGGCGTGGCTTAAAATGTGTTGTCTAGAAGGTATCAGGCCTAGAGTAGAAAAATCCTTCCTTAAATACGATTTTCGCGATCCTGTGTCATATAAAGCTCGAACACAAAGTGTACAATTATTTCCAATTATTTTTACTTTCAGGGTTTGCAAAAGTACCTGTGGTGTGTTGCTAATACTAGAAAGATTTACAGAACTTTCTGCCTTGCTAGTTTCTTTTTCATTGCTGTTTAACATAAGCTTCTTAACATTTGTTTTATTTTTAAGAAATTCTAAACACATAATTACGCTGTTATTTTTATGGCAAATTGCACATTTAACAGAACTCCTGAATTCATTTGCGCAGTGACCAGCCTTTAAATAGCGAAAGCAGTGCCCTTTATCTTTTAAGAGTTTTTACCAATTACAAATTTTGAAAATGGAATTTTTTGAGCCTTAAAATAATTAAATGAATCATGTTTTCCGCAGCAAAACACGCACTTCTTAGCGGGAGAATCAGCACTCAACAAACTTGCTGCCGTTGATGGTCGATCGTGAATAGTTTTAATAGATTTAATCCCACAGGTCACTTCGTTCTTCAAACCAAGACCAGCCACAGCTAAACTTATGAGTTCTTCGATTTCTACTTCTGATTTAAAAAATTTTAATAAACTGTCCAGTCTACACTTTGGGTCTGGACCATGGTCAACATTTGCACTTTGATAGGCTCTTAAAACGTCCTCAGGCAAGCAAGATTCAACTAAAGGATAAAGTAATGCAGCACATTTATCTGTAGTGACGCTAAGGGTTTCCAGAGCCCGAATTTGTTGTTCCACATTATCATATAATGCACATAAGTCATTACAAGAATTACTAGAATTTGTATTTCTCAGGACCAATTTCAACAATTCTCTCACATAAACTTCCACTTGCAAGTCATTCCAACCAAAACGAGTCTTCAAACATTCTATAGCCTTGGGATAATTAGCAGATGTAGGCAGTGGCGTAGCAAGCATAACTGGAGCCCAGGGCAAAATAACTTGTGGTGCCCCCCCCCACAAAAAACTTTATAATATATAGAATATATTCGCAATAAGAAAATAATGCAAATAATAATAAAATTCTGAATCTGCCATAAAATACTAAAAAATATATTAAGAATAGTCACTACTTAACTACACTAGGCTTGGATTCGGAAATGCATCTGTGTCGGCGGAAAAATCAGACATACGATGATCTAGAATTAGTTCAAAAGGTGTTATAAGTGTTTTTAAAAAGTGCAGGTTTTAACCAATTAAAAGTTTAATATACATTATAGATAAATAGATATGTGGCAACTTGCCTACTACAACTCAACTCTGCCAGTCTGGTAACCCATAGCAACCAAAAACAAAATAATATTTATTCTATTCAATTGTTATAATTATTTAACGATCTGTCTCAAAAATTGTACTTCCATAATTGGTGACCCGTATTTATTACGAATAGCAATCTTCAATGTTGCACGAATATGGAGTTTATATGTCAAAATTCTGAGCAGCAATAAGTTATCCAGTGTGATGAGATGCAAGTAAGACATTTTACCTGTCATTTAAAGCGTTGTGCCGCAATCCGGTGAGTCAACATATTTCTGTCATAATTTCAGCCGATATATGTATCGTCTGCTGTATTGAGCCGCCAGTTTCTTTGATTTCAAGTATTAAGAAACTGTGTCACTATATACATATTGATTATTTTTCTATACATATTGATTAATTTTCTATACATATTGATTATTTTTCTATACATATTGATTATTTTTCTATACATATTGATTATTTTTCTATACATATTGATTATTTTTCTATACATATTGATTATTTTTCTATACATATTGATTATTTTTCTTTTTCTATACATATTGATTATTTTTCTATACATATTATTATTGTGCATATTCTATACATATTATTGTGCATATTTAATTGATATAAAGTGGTTGACAACGATGCTAGTAGTATAAAAATACGGGTTCACCTGCACGGGGTGTGAGGTGTGGGCGTGGTCAATGACGTCACACAGAGGGCGGGGCCAAAGGCAACGTCATCACACTAGGAGGCGTGGTCACGAGTGGAGTTGAGGTGTTGGTAGACTGCTGATTGAGTTGTAGACCTCCTGCTTTTCATTTAAAGTTAGTTTTTTAAATTGGCAACAGGAAATATTTTCTGCATCTTAATTTTGGTGAAATGGCGATGCTGCCCTCTCTTGACGAAAAAGTGAATTATATGTTTTAGAAATATATTTTTAAAAAGTCTGGTGTTAAATTATTCAATGCGCGACTCTGAAAACAATGTAAAAGAAACAAATATAAAAAAAAAAGACTTTCCTTTAATGATAGTTCATCATGTTATGAAAATGTAACTATGGGATAATTTGTTTTTATTACTCAATTTTATTCTGATACTTTTATCTTTTCTAGTTTTCCATGAAACTTTAACTTATTTCTCAGGTTTTCTGTTTTCATAATAACATATTCATTTACTGTCATATTTTTTAATACTTAACGTTTCTAATTTTTAATATTTTATTTAATTACCACATACTATTTTTTTATCATACCTTTCATAAATTTCAGCATACCCTGATCTTTTACTTATATGTTATATTTCACAAACGTTCCCGCACATGCTGTTTATTTGTTACACTACTTAATTTTAGATGCAATTTCACACTTTTTTTAACGTTATAATGTTCAATATATTCTGAATTTTAACTTCATTTACTTTTTAAAAACATTCTAGTATTCTCTACACACTTTAACTTAGTGGTTTGAAATTCTATTAAAAAAGAAACGTTTATTTTTCGGGATCTTAGTTCTTTTACTAAATTTTCTACAGAATTTCTAATTTCTTTCACATGTTTAACAATATCTTCCTTACATTACCGAATTTTTTTTTTTTTTAAAACTTAAGTCTATAACTGTTAATTGCTTTTCTTACGTTCATGATTTCCCTTCTGTGTTTATATTTCTTAATTCTAGTTTAACTTATTTATTATAATGTTTTTATTTCTGTCTCATCACTCGTAATTCCAACATTTTATCTCTTTTTATTCATTTTAACGATATGGATTGTTTTTATTTACGCCATATTCAAATATTTCCTTGTAATTTTTAAAATACTTGTTTTATTCTCCGATCATAATAGATCATCTACAGGTTTTACTCAGAAATTTCCCTTCACAACTTTACAGTTTAATACTATTTATATCTAAATGTATTCCTTTCTCATATAGTTTTATGGTCTTCAAAGTGTCTAACATCATGTTCAGTTTTAAATCCCGATTACCTTTAAGTGTGTTGATAATTTTCATTTCTAATTTTACAACCACGTTCAGTGTTTCATCCACACATACCAAAATATTTCTTACATCTTCTGATATTTAGTCTATGTCATATTTCAGTACTTACCAGTATTCTTTAGTTTTACTCTGTTACATCTTTTTAAATTTTAACATCTTACTTTTAATTCTAACATACATCTTTTGAACAGTTTTTTCTTTTAATGATAGCCTTACCTTATCTGTTCAAATTAATTCTTTAAGTCACCTTCTTTACTACCTTTCAGTACCTTCATAATTCACTATGCAAATGCAATATCTTTAACTGACATTCTGTTTGATAATACTACAAGTTTCCTTAATTGACAAAAAGCGAATTATTTCTCATTTCAAAATAGAACTACTATATTTTCGCACATACATTACCTTCATCCATTCAAGACGCCCCTTAACCTGTAACTGACGTAGCGATAGGAAAGGAGACTCTTATCATATGCTCTTTCGACATTTGAGGTTTTTAGAACTTCTTTGGTAAGTATATCAGTACCATCAGAAAATATACTTGACATTTTTACCCAGTTTAAAGGCAACATACTGTTATAAGTAGGGTTTTAGTTAAATTTATAACACAAATAAACGCATTTTGTGCTAAATAGGCATAAACATTTAGATTCAGAATATTTCTTTTTAATCCGATGTAAGACTTGAATTTCATTCATGATACGGATTGTCTCTTGATTTTCTTTTTGTTTACCTTACACTAATAGAAAATTTTTATTTTACAAGTTCAGCTTTTAATGAAATAGAAATAAAAACTACGATACACCTGCTGTTTTTAAGAAAAGGAACTTTGATATATTTCTGGAAATGTAAATGCTTTTAGAGTTGTCTTTCAATAACGTTGATTTTCATTACTTTACTAACTTTAATAATTCTCTTATTAGCTAATATGAATGAAAGAAGATTGTCAAAAATGTGACACAGTATAATTCTTACGAACATACATACCTTTACCAGCATACAGATATTACCGATTGAAATGAAGAAAGATACAGATATTTTACTCCAATCTACATTAAATTAAAAAAAAATATTTAAACTTTCATACATTCCAAAGAATAATCGAAAACTCAATAGATATTGTCATGTTTGTATATATGAGATAAAAGTTTTATGAATGGTATTTAAAGTAATGCTTAGAACTTCATAAAAGCGAACATTCACTATGTTAATACACATATCATCAGTTATTTACATTAATCAATTTAATATTAATCATTACATATACTATATGCATATATATTTAAAGTTTAATTGTCTTACAATTGAATAATTAACTATTGAGAGAAAGAGGTTCATATCTTACACTATTTAATTCACATGGAACAAATTTTTCCATCAACCACATTGAACCACGTTTATTAAATTCGCCAAAGCTCTTTTATTTCTGCATTTTCACACTCACGACACATTTTAAATGTAACTATTGATTACCATTTCAAACACCGATATCATAACTCAGTGTAAAACTACATCATAACTCATTTTTTCCCTACTAACTACAATTTTATATGTTCAAGAAGTACATCTAAGACATGATCATTTTCTATGTTCTAGCAAATCGATTCAATTGCGAACATACTATTAAGACTTGCGATTTTAGAAGACTTGCATGTATTAACGATGTCAACGTTTCTTCGTTTTTGTAAGATTCGCATCAAACCATGTCGCATTCGAATGTGGTGTAAGAGATCACTTTTTCGTTTAAACACTTGTAAACAATGGATGCAATTTATAAGAAGAGAAGTATCATGCTGTTTCAAAACATCATCATCAGCATATTTCTGTTTCTTTTGACACCGGCAAAATTAAAAAAAAAAAAAAGGTTCGTGAGATTTTCTTCAAATTCTGTTCTGAAGTTACAGGGGCGTCTTGAATGGATGAAGGTAATGTTTGTGCGAAAATATAGTAGTTCTATTTTGAAATGAAAAATAATTCGCTTTTTGTCAATTAAGGAAACTTGTGGTATTATCAAACAGAATGTCAGTGAAAGACATTGCGTTTGCATAGTGAATTATGAAGGTACTGAAAGGTAGTAAAGAAGGTGACTTAAAGAATTAATTTGAACAGATAAGGTAAGGCTATCATTAAAAGAAAAAAACTGTTCAAAAGATGTATCTTAGAATTAAAAGTAAGATGTTAAAATTTAAAAAGATGTAACAGAGTAAAACTAAAGAATACTGGTAATTCCCATCTGGAAAGCAGTAATTTGAGTACGATATTGAAAAAGTTGGTTTTAAGAATTTCTTTATGCATGTGATGCAAAACAGTTGCTAGTTTATCATGAGTGCTGGCATAGATGCAATTAGTGTAGGAAAAATAGTAAAATTTGTATAGTGAGTGTCTCTAAAACATGAAAAAATAATAGTGTGAGCAGTGTAAATTCATTTGAAGTACTGAAATATGACATAGACTAAATATCAGAAGTTGTAAGAAATATTTTGGTATGTGTGGATGAAACACTGAACGTGGTTGTAAAATTAGAAATTAAAATTATCAACACACTTAAAGGTAATCGGGATTTAAAACTGAACATGATGTAAGACACTTTGAAGACCATAAAACTATATGAGAAAGGAATACATTTAGATATAAATAGTATTAAACTGTAAAGTTGTGAATGGAAATTTCTGAGTAAAACCTGTAGATGATCTATTATGATCGGAGAATAAAACAAGTATTTTAAAAATTACAAGGAAATATTTGAATATGGAGTAAATGAAAACAATCCATATCGATAAAATGAATAAAAAGGGATAAAATGTTGGAATTACGAGTGATGAGACAGAAATAAAAACATTATAATAAATGAGTTAAACTAGAATTAAGAAATATAAACACAGAAGGGAAATCATGAACATAAGAAAAGCAATTAACAGTTATAGACTTAAGTTTAAAAAAAAAAAATTCGGTAATGTAAGGAAGATTTTGTTAAACATGTGAAAGAAATTAAAAATTCTGTAGAAAATTTAATAAAAGAACTAAGATCACGAAAAATAAACGTTTCTTTTTAAATAGAATTTCAAACCACTAAGTTAAAGTGTGTATAGAATACTAGAATGTTTTTAAAAAGTAAATGAAGTTAAAATTCAGAATATATTGAACATTATAACGTTAAAAAAAGTGTTAAATTGCATCTAAAATTAAGTAGTGTAACAAATAAACAGCATGTGCGGGAACGTTTGTGAAATATAACATATGAGTAAAAGATCAGGGTATGCTGAAATTTATGAAAGGTATGATAAAAAAATAGTATGTGGTAATTAAATAAAATATTAAAAATTAGAAACGTTAAGTATTAAAAAATATGACAGTAAATGAATATGTTATTATGAAAACAGAAAACCTGAGAAATAAGTTAAAGTTTCATGGAAAACTAGAAAAGATAAAAGTATCAGAATAAAATTGAATAATAAAAACAAATTATCTTGTAGTTACATTTTCATAACATGATGAACTATCATTAAAGGAAAGTCTTTTTTATATTTGTTTCTTTTACATTGTTTTCAGAGTCGCGCATTGAATAATTTAACACCAGACTTTTTAAAAATATATTTCTAAAACATATAATTCACTTTTTCGTCAAGAGAGGGCAGCATCGCCATTTCATCAAAATTAAGATGCAGAAAATATTTCCTGTTGCCAATTTAAAAAAACTAACTTTAAATGAAAAGCAGCAGGTCTACAACTCAATCAGCAGTCTACCAACACCTCAACTCCACTCGTGACCACGCCTCCTAGTGTGATGACGTTGCCTTTGGCCCCGCCCTCTGTGTGACGTCATTGACCACGCCCACACCTCACACCCTGTGCAGGTGAACCAGTATTTTTATACTACTCATGCTGCTTCATAATTGGCGCGAGTGGCAGTTAAGCCACCGGCTTTTGTCGCCGAGACACATCATTATGGTTCATTCAATTGGATGCGTGTTGAGTCACATTACGGCCAACGAAACTCAATTTTATACAGCGATCGCTGCGTTAAGAGGTTATCACATATGGCTACAGTCCTTGCTGGACGGGATTTTTCTGAGAAACGAAATTCTGGTAACACTGGTTTAAATTGGAGGATTCCTAGAAAAAAGATCCCCACTGGAAACGAAGTCCCGCCTAGCAACGGAAAACTGTTGCGTCTACGCGGAACATACGAAATATTTGAATATGGAGTAAATGAAAACAATCCATATCGTTAAAATGAATAAAAAGGGATAAAATGTTGGAATTACGAGTGATGAGACAGAAATAAAAACATTATAATAAATAAGTTAAACTAGAATTAAGAAATATAAACACAGAAGGGAAATCATGAACGTAAGAAAAGCAATTAACAGTTATAGACTTAAGTTTTTTTTAAAAAAAATTCGGTAATGTAAGGAAGATTTTGTTAAACATGTGAAAGAAATTAAAAATTCTGTAGAAAATTTAGTAAAAGAACTAAGATCACGAAAAATAAACGTTTCTTTTTAAATAGAATTTCAAACCACTAAGTTAAAGTGTGTATAGAATACCAGAGTGTGTATAGATTTAAACCTCACAGAAAATGTCTCGGCTGGTTCTCAGTCCCGGGTACAGACAACCAATCAGACGAAAGTTCTGCTTCTGAAGGATCACGTGATCCCAATTTGAGCGATAATCGATTACTGTTTGGCGTTCAAGGTCTTTTTAGTAAGTGAGAATGGTAATCTAGCTACGTGTGTTTCCTAGAATTGTACGGGTTCTGAGAATTGTCCCTTTCGACGTCAAGTCCCGCGTAGCCGAAACATAATGTGATTAGGACCTTAGAATCAGAGGTACTGCAATCAGCTCGTGAAATAATTTTGAATCCACCGGCGACGGATAAATAAAAATCTTTTAAAAAAATTAATTTCTGTTTATGAAGAATCCGACACAGTCAAAATCAAGCAGTTGTTACACGATTTACGGTTGGATGATATGAGGCCTTCTCAATTGCTGTCTAAAATGTTAGACTTAAG
The DNA here is from genome assembly GCF_044657685.1 of Stegodyphus dumicola. NCBI lineage: Eukaryota > Metazoa > Arthropoda > Arachnida > Araneae > Eresidae > Stegodyphus > Stegodyphus dumicola. The sequence goes on along the minus strand of NC_140771.1, from coordinate 152,800,028 downwards.
GCTCGTTTCCACTACTGCGTACGAACGCGTTGCGTCAATTGAAGACACGCCTACGGCATCCGTACAAGCGTTTCCACTGCTGCGTATCCGTAAAATATTTTCATTTTCCGCCGCTAGGTGTCACTGTAATATTTTGGCGCCAAACAAGCACTTCGCGAGTTACGACGCTGAACATCTGAATTTTTCCCGCTTTGTTTTGGATTTGATATGGATCCTGACGTAAAACGCAGAAAAGTTTTGTTTACTAAATTTCATGTTATTGGAAATTTTTATTTCTGCTTATGAATTGCGAAAGTAAAGTACGCTAGCAATTTTTACATAAGTAAAGTTATAATGCATATTATGAACATCACTAATTCCATAGAAGCTTGAGTAAATTAAAAAAAAAATTGTGTTTCTAGAAGCCTTAAATATTATGAAATAATATATATAATATTAAAACTAAAATGTACTGTTAGTGAAAAAGTAAACAAATAAATAAATAAAATAAAAACGTTAAAGGAATTAAAAAATAGTTGGTACTTTAAAAGTACAGAGTAACTGTAAAATTTACGCAAACCTTGCTATGCTTGTATACCGCTGACTTCAGGGTCATAGCTGGATAATTTATTAGAAATCTCGCTTGTTTTAAAATGCACTATGGGCAGTTATATTTTATGCATAATCCATAAAATATTATTTTTAATTTAAACATTTTTAATTTATATCTCTTTTTATAAAAGTTATAAAAATAAGATTTTTCTCTTTATATATACACACATTAGGTAAAGAAAATGGAAATATTTAATTAATTAATTCCTGCGCTTCTGCTGGAGAGGACTGAATTTAAAAGCAATTATTATAGTAATTTTTTGTTAAAAAAATTTTTAGGGCATTAATACTGTCTCATGTTAATTGGAATGAAAGTTTAGAGTCGTAAACATCCCAAAGTCTGAGCAGATGTATATACTGTAGCGATTTTAGCTGTAGCGATTATTATTGGTAGCGTAAATAAAATAAAGGTAAGTGTTAAATTTCACAAATTGAATTTTAAGGTAAGTTCAACTGCTTATCATAACAAAGTAGTTTGCTTAACAAAGTAGTCCGTTTCCAATAGGAAACGATAATCACTTGAGTTCAAACAGAGGTAGCGGAGAAAAAGTCCGGCTACGCTTCTTTGAGGGTTTCTTTTTCCGCTCTTGACAGAGCTTAGTAGCGACTCGGGACGAGCCGTAAAATACACAAGAGAGAAAGGGGCTCTCTAAAGCTTACTAGCGACTCGTGAAGAGCCGTAAAATACAAGAGAAAGGCTCTCTCTTCTCTACGCAACGACTGCGTATTCTTCAGACTAAAAACTCTCTAATTATTTTCACTCACTGTTTTTATGTCCAGGTTTTCTGGGCGTGTCTTGTGCGTCTGCTGCAGTGATTCGCTAAACGTCTTTTTCGGAGCATCTCTCCATTGGTTAACAGGCGCTGATTTGTTCTCAGATACTGTCTTGACAGCCTGAGAAACTGAAATTTTCCGTGGGAAAATTCGAGGGTCTTTTTGGGAGGTCTATCTAAATTATTTCGAGAAACAGGCAGTTGGCGACAGTCTATCGCATACACACAATGGACACTCCCCAACCCTTGAGAACTTGTATGAAAGTTTTCTCCTTTCGTAAAAACAATATGCTTTCCGCACTTTGTTGGGGGTCACGTTCGACCTCAAGAATTCGTAAGTGTCATCAGGGTGGTCATCTGGCGCCCATTTGAAGTCTCCTTTTCCCAGACTTCGTGGGAGCCCGTGGGAAAATAGCTGACGACGTTACAGCTATAGATTCCTTCCCCCTTCGGAAGAACTTTTCTCGAGTTGAAACGAAGAGGAAAGTTCTCCTCATCATTTCACTAACTTAAAAAATGACACGAAATAAACTGTTCTCTCGATAACACTTTCAAACACACCTTTACAGGAACACAGCTACATTGATTAATAACAGTACTAGTAATGTCACTATTGAAAAGTTCACATATAAGTCAATAAGGCATTAACTTTAGAGGCGAGAATTAATGGAATATTTAAAATCAGAATCACACACACACATATATATACACATACACATCACAAATATTCTTAACAAAGGGACAAAATAACTGATGATATATTCTTATATTACACTTTTACTGTATACAAAATACTTATTCAGATAAGAAACTGGCATGATCACCTCTTTACACTCTATGTTTCGCCCGATTCGAAACGACTCAGCCCATCGGCACTTTTATTCAATTTGCCTGGGCGGTAAACTACCTCAAAGTTATAAGGTTGCAACACTAGAGACCACCTCATTAATCTCGGGTTTGAACTTGCGTTTTTGTTTAGCCACACCAGGGGGTTATGATCTGTTTCGATTTTGAACCTTTGCCCATCTAAATAATGATGCAATTTTTTTATGGCAAAAATGATACTGGCGCACTCCTTTTCCGTAGTGCTGTAGTTTTGTTCTGCCTTTGAGAACTTTTTACTTAAATATAAAATCGGATGCTCCTTGTTGAGATCATCCCGTTGCGAAAGAACGACTCCCATTCCAACATCGGAGGAGTCTGTTTGTACAATGAATTCCTTTGTATAGTCAGGTGCGAATAACACAGGTTTTTCGGTTTATAGCCTTTTTAACTCCCGGAAGGCTAGCTCGCATTCTTCAGTCCAGTCTATAGCTCCTTTCTTAGATTTCCCCTTCAGTGAGTTTGTGAGGGGTGCAGCTATTATAGAGTACTTGGGGATGTAGTGTCCGTAATATCCCGTTAAACCAAGGAACGCTCTGACTTGAGTCTTTGTTGTGGGTTGAGGAAACTGCAGAATCGCTTCTGTTTTCACTTCCGTAGGCGTTCGGAAACCGTTTCCTACCACATGCCCTAAGTATTTTACATGATTTTGTGCAAACTTGCATTTTGACGATTTAATTTTAAGATTTGCGTGCAATATTCGTAGTAGCACTTGGCCTAAGTGCTTTAAATGCTCACTCCAGTCATTTGAAAATATGGCGATGTCATCTAGATAGGGAATTGCGTATGTTTCGCATCGCTGAAGTATTTGTGCCATTAATTTGCTGAAGAAATACGGAGCGTTTTTAAGCCCGAAGGGCATTCTTAGCGGACGGTAAGTGCCAAAGGATGTTACAAACGCGGCAAGACGCTGGGCCTTGGGGCTGAGCGGAATCTTCCAATAACCCTTTGCTAAATCTAATATAGTAATATATTTAGCCGAAGCTACCGTCTCGACCCTTTCTTCAATATTCGGTAACGGGAAAAATTCGGTCCTAATTACTTGATTCAGACGTCTGTAATCAATACAAGGCCGGGGTCTTTGTTCGGAGCCTCCACCAAAATCATAGGAGAGGTGTAATCCGATTCGCCGATTTCGATTATTTTCATATCCAGCATTCTGCGGATTTCTGACTTTAAAATATCATTTCTCCTAGGTGATGTGCGGTATGGCTTCGATCTCACGGGCTGATTATTGATTAATTCGATGTCGGGAACTACTAAATCGGTTATCCCAGGTTCGTTAGAGAACACTGACATGTATGTATTTAGCAAAGTCTGCAACTGAGCTATCTGTTCAGAACTCAACCTTTCTTCTAGTTTACTCTCCCGAGTTATATCTTCAAAGTCGTACACATTTGGATCAGCAGTGAAGTATGGAATATCAACTTCCGGTTCTAAACCTTTATCATCAACCTCTTGCAATAGTAGATTAATTGTCTCCGGCCGCTGATGGTACGGCTTCAGCATATTAACATGATATATCTGAGAACGCTCTTTTTTTCCCGGTAATTTCACTACGTAATTAGTCTCTGAGAGTTGACTCTCAATAATACCAGGGCCGAACCATTGAACTGATAATCGATTTGCTTTCGAGGGGGCAACGACTAACACACAGTCCCCTTCTTTAAATTGTCTCTTAACTGCTTTCTTATCATACCAGAGTTTACGTTTTCCCTGCAACTCTCCTAACCTTTCAAAAGCTAGATCTTGGCACCTTTTCAGTCTATTTATTAACGAGAGAACATAATCCGTAACAGTGACATTCTCCTCTTGGGGCTCAACCCAGTGTTCATACAATAATGTTTCTGGGGTCCTTAGGTTCTTACCATGGACTAATTCGGCGGGACTAAATCCCATACTTTCGTGTGTAACCGTACGCAATGCTAGCAGAACAGATGGGAGATGTTTCTCCCACTCCGATCCGGCCTCTGAACACAACACTCGCAAGAGTCTCTTGATTGTGCGGTGAAGTCTCTCTACGGGGTTCGACTGCGGGTGATAAACAGAGCTGTGAGTCACTTTGATACCAAATTTTGTGAAAAACTCGGTTGTTAGGTTGCTCGTGAAGGAAGTTCCCTGATCACATTGGACCTCTTTGGGATACCCCATTCTGCTAAAAATTTCCATCAACGCGTCCGTTACCGTCACGGAATTGATATCTGCAACGGGGACTGCATCAGGAGATTTGGAGGACATACAGATGGCAGTTATGATATATTTATTTCCGTTCGGAGTGACTGGTAGGGGTCCGCAAGCATCGATATTGATTTTAGAAAAAATTTCAGTTATAATGGGTACTAATTTCATAGGTGCCTTTTTCTTTTCTCCGGGTTTTCCCACCTTTTGACACGGGTCACACGTGCGAACATGCTCTTCTATCTCTTTAAAGCAACCTGGCCAATAAAAATACCTTAAAAGTTTATCTTTCGTTTTCGTAACCCCTAAATGTGCTGCAGCCGTTCCTTCATGGCACAAAACCTTTACCTTTTCTCGCAGCTTTTCAGGAATGATTAGCTGTTTTCTTTTATTCCCATGGTGATCTTCGGAAATTCGAAAAAACAAACCGTCTTCTCGGACAAACTCCCGTTTTCCAGCGGTCCTTTGTTCTTGTACCTGCCTTCGGAGATCGCTTAAGGTATTGCACTCGTCTTGAGCCTTGATAAAATCTTCCTTTGTCACTCCTAATAGAGTATTCATCGGCTCGTCATTCGACCGGGGGGGGGGTAAGTAGTTTTCTCCTTCTGCGCATACCGCGCTGACCCTTCTAACGGGGGAAATTTCACCCTCCTCCTCGTCATTCATTCGCCCCGCGGGGCGCTCAACTTCGTTGTTCTCTGGACCTTGGCTAGGGGAATTTTCTTTCCTGCTGCAAGCTTTCGTTTGACTGCGAGTCATAACAGCATTGATTTTATGGGGCTGCATTTTATTCTGTTCTATCAATCGGGCTGTTCGATTTCCCAGCTGATAATATTCTTGATTCAGGTCGGAGCTAATCACTGCGGCTTTAGTAATGACTTTCCCAAAGTCCTCTCCCTCTAATTCAATTCGAGCCAAGGGTAAACACAAGGAATGTAAATCTAGCGGCTGCTTAACCCACACTGTCTCTCCTAGAAGCATCTGATGTGTTACTTGGTCCCATCCGATCAGATCGATAGTGGAACCAGTATCTCGGAGTACAGGCATTTCTCGATTATTTACTCTTGCTATACTCATATAGGGAGCTAGCCATGTATCTGGAGATTCTGAAGTGCCTAGTTTGTTTACAGCTTCAGCGGCCTCTTGTCTTTTTAACCGAGGACACTGAAGTCGGAGATGACTATCTGAATTACATTCATAACATCTAGGTATTCTCCGTTTTTCGAAAACACTTGACTTCTATTTCTCCGCAGTTTTTTCTTTCGAAACATTATCATGGCGACGTACTCGATCTGAAAATTCTCCTTTTTTCCTTTCTTTAATATTTGAATCCTGTTCGGTATTTTTAGTAAAACCTGTTGGTTTTTTTACGGACTTTCGTACTGCTTCATATTCATCTAATTTCTTCACTAGTTCGGCAGAAGATATTATACTCGGCCACTCATCCACGAAGTGTTCGCGAATTTCGCTGTTTACTCGACGTTTAATTTGATCCGTCAACATTAAATCTTTTAGCGCATCGAAATCTCGTACGTCTACTCCGTTTAACCATTCATCTAGATAGTTTTTTAACTCAAAAGCAAAGTCTTTATATAAACTACCCGCACGACGCTGGTGTTGAACAAATTTGACGCGGAACGCCTCTGGGTTCAACTTAAACCTCTGCAAAAGAATTTTCTTTACGTAGGAGTAATTATCTAGCTCCTGTTCCGGCTCTCGTAGAATAATAGAAACAATGTCCATTGGCAATAGAGCCATCAAATGTGACACCCAGTCTCCTTCCTCTACCTTCGCTTTGCGAGCCTGACGCTCAAACATCGCTAAGTAAAGCGAAATATCCGATGATTCGGGATTATATCTCTGCATTAAATTTTGCAAATCTCTCATAGATCTCGGAATATTATGAGAATTTTCTCTGCCATTCTTGGCGTTTGTCAACCTTAGACGTTCTAATTCAAATTCTCTCTCCCTTTCCCTTTCAAGTTTACGCTCTTCGGCTTCTTCGAGTCTATGTTGTTCGATTCGCGCTTCGATAATCGACTCTAGTGTTGCCTCGACGAATTTTTCGTCATACTGAGGGCTCTGTACAATGAGGTTTTTAAGATCTTGTATTGTTGCATTTGGGGGAACTTCTAGACCTAATTCTACAGACAGATTTATGAGGTCTTGCTTTCTACCCTTGCCAAGATATGACATTTTGCCAGTGACAAAATTTTAAAATGATACAATAAAATAAAACTAAAGGTACCAGTTTGTCTACTCTGAAAGTTTCACACTATCCAGAAATACTACAGTAAAACAACATAGCAATGCAATTTATGGTATGTATGACATAAAATACGTACCATTAGCAACACAGGTAAAAAAAATTAAAGTAAATTAAGCATTTCTTAAATAATCTGTTGCAGCTTAACACATAACCATACTTAATGCAGTATATAAAAAAAATTTGCTAAATACTTATTGGCAAAAGAATATTAGTCACAAAGAGCAATACTTATTGACTCAATTTACAACTGATGCGTGCTTTCTAAAGGTTGAAAATACTATTATAAAATTCTCTACTCATCAAAAACAAAACATTTACGAGTAACCATTTAAACATATAATTTCGATACACAAAAGACAAACTCCATTAAAATGCCTCTTTAAAAAGATAATGCCATATCAACTTACCCATTGCAGACAAAAAAATAACAGCTCTTCTTTCCTTTCCTTTCTATTTGCACACGCGATTCAATGACCGAAGAAGGAAACCAATTGAACAATAGTCGACTGGGCGATTCTTCTTTCACTAAACACCAAAAGCACTTTCACTGCACAGAGGGGGGGGGGGTAAACACCAAACGCGAATTCACAACACTTCACTCTTGTCTGGACTTCTTATGCCTTGTCTTTACACTCGAGGGAGAATTTTACTTCACACTCTTTCCCAGGCACTTCCGGAACTAGTGTTTGTAGTAGTTGATTCTACACGAACGCTTCTCATTGATGATCCCTTTTCAGCTGCTGGTTAAACTCTCCAAACCTTACTGCGAAAGAATTCTTTTCCACTGCTAGAATCGGCTGATTCTGAATGAAGATAAGAACCGGGACGGTTCTCCAAAACGATCACGTCTTTGTTTGTCTATTGGGTTTTTACGATCCCACCGCTGCCACCAATTAACACATACCTTCTAGCTGTAGCGATTTTAGCTGTAGCGATTATTATTGGTAGCGTAAATAAAATAAAGGTAAGTGTTAAATTTCACAAATTGAATTTTAAGGTAAGTTCAACTGCTTATCATAACAAAGTAGTTTGCTTAGCAAAGTAGTCCGTTTCCAATAGGAAACGATAATCACTTGAGTTCAAACAGAGGTAGAGGAGAAAAAGTCCGGCTACGCTTCTTTGAGGGTTTCTTTTTCCGCTCTTGACAGAGCTTAGTAGCGACTCGGGACGAGCCGTAAAATACACAAGAGAGAAAGGGGCTCTCTAAAGCTTACTAGCGACTCGGGAAGAGCCGTAAAATACAAGAGAAAGGCTCTCTCTTCTCTACGCAACGACTGCGTATTCTTCAGACTAAAAACTCTCTAATTATTTTCACTCACTGTTTTTATGTCCAGGTTTTCTGGGCGTGTCTTGTGCGTCTGCTGCAGTGATTCGCTAAACGTCTTTTTCGGAGCATCTCTCCATTGGTTAACAGGCGCTGATTTGTTCTCAGATATTGTCTTGACAGCCTGAGAAACTGAAATTTTCCGTGGGAAAATTCGAGGGTCTTTTTGGGAGGTCTATCTAAATTATTTCGAGAAACAGGCAGTTGGCGACAGTCTATCGCATACACACAATGGACACTCCCCAACCCGTGAGAACTTGTATGAAAGTTTTCTCCTTTCGTAAAAACAATATGCTTTCCGCACTTTGTTGGGGGTCACGTTCGACCTCAAGAATTCGTAAGTGTCATCAGGGTGGTCATCTGGCGCCCATTTGAAGTCTCCTTTTCCCAGACTTCGTGGGAGCCCGTGGGAAAATAGCTGACGACGTTACAATACATTCACATAAAAGTGAAACGAAAATATATATATATATCTGCAGGGTTTCAAAATAAATTAAATTTAAATAATTCTCTTGCGCCATTGCTACAAGGAATGAAATTTGAATTTAACAAACATTTTCTATTCGTAAAAAGCAAATTAAAAGTTAATTAAATTTAAATGAAATTTAATGCAAACAAATAAAGGATTAATTATTGCTTCGAACTAATATACAATATCATTTAAATTCTGAGAGCATATGTAAATCAAGTGCAAGTATCAAAATCCATGAATAAATATATAATTCCAAATATACAATATCATTTAAATTCTGAGAGCATATGTAAATCAAGTGCAAGTATCAAAATCCATGAATAAATATATAATTCCAAATAATAATATATAATTAATAAATTTTTGGAATTATATATTTATTCATGGATTTTGATACTTGCACTTGCAAGTATCAAAATCCATGAATAAATATATAATTCCAAATAATAATATATAATTAATAAATTTTTGGAATTATATATTTATTCATGGATTTTGATACTTGCACTTGATTTACATATGCTCTCAGAATTTAAATGATATTGTAGATTAGTTCGCAGCAATAATTAATCATTTCTTTGTTTGCATTAAATTTCATTTAAATTTAATTCACCTTAAATTTGCTTTTTACGAATAGAGAATGTTTGTTAAATTCAAATATATATGTACAGGATATGCTTTAAATTAGTATTATATAATTTTCAAACTTTTTTGCAGGAAAAATTTAAATAAATAAGAGTATAAATAAAACAATATATTTAATGCATATAATAATAGAACTAAATTATAAAACACGAATATAGATCAAATTGGAATAAAAAGGTAAGAAAGTTGCAGACAGGGTGAAAAAAGCGTATGGTATTCGAACTCACGACTCCAAAAATATGAACATCCTTACCATCAGCTCTACCACTAAGATAGGATTGCACATAAGTCGCATGCATATTTTGGCTTATATACATTATCAACTAAATCAATTCTTAAAACTTAAGTTTTTTGGTACTATTTCAGTGTGCTATCGTCTGAAAAATTTACCAGAGTTTGTTCTTAAGCTTCTAGTACATTTTTTACAAAAATCATTATCTTTTAAAGTGGCGTTCGGATTGAAGTTAAACATATTATTTCACAAACATCTTCGTACACTTCAAAAATCTTGACATAATAGTAAATATTTTCATTTTTCATTAAATTAATATTTAGTAGGATATCCTTTAGCATCCACAATAGCTTTTAAAAGTCTGGCAATAGATTTTACTAGTTTTTTTTTTTTTTTTTTTTTTTTTTTTGTATTTCTAATTTCTAGTTCTTTCCAACTTTGTTCTACGTGGTTTAAATCTGGCGACTGAGTTGGTGTTTTAAAAAACCTGTGGACAATTATAGAGACACCAAAGGCGAACTTTGAGAGCCGTATGCTTAGGATCGTTATCATGATTAAAAATAAAGTTGTTTCTAGTACCCAAATTTTGGGCTGATAATTTTAAATTGTCCCTTTAAATATTTAAATAAAGAGAATGATTCATTATGCCATCAAGAAATACCAAATTACTTAGTCCTGATGCTGCCATGCAGCCCCAAACAAGAACACCTCCACCGCCATGCTTAATGTTCCACCTAAGTTCTTAGAATGAAGTTCCCCATTTTTTCTTCTTCATACAGTTATTCGACCATCGGAACAAAAAATATTAAATTTCCTTTCGTCAGCAAATAGGACATTATTCCAGTATGTTTCGGGTGTATTTATCATTGATTTTGCGAATGAAAGCCTAAGCTTTCTGTTTTTCTCACTAACAAAAAACAAAAAAAAAAAAAAAAAAAAAAAAAACTTTTTACGGGCAGAACGTCCATGTAATGCAGCTTCTCTGAGAACTCGTCGAACAGTTTCAGGTGAAATTGAAGTAGAAAACTTTGCATTAAATTCTGCAGAAAGTTTTACAGCACTCAAACGTGGGTTTTTCACAAATTTTCTAATAATAAATCTCTCATCACGTTTACTTAACTTTCTCGGTCGACATTTTCTTACCTTGTTTTCAATCCGATTTTCTTCTTTAAAGCATTTTATCACATACTGCACTGTAGAATGGGATAAATTAACTAATTTAGCGATATTTCGAATTGATTTACCACTACTATGGTGAAAAATTATCAATTTTCAAATGCTGTTTGTAATTTCTTTAGAACTGCGACCAATTTTCAATAATAAATAGAATATTATGAAGTAAACAATAATAATTAAAGCAAACGATTTTTTAAATGCCACCACAATGCAAAAATTAAAAAATCTGATGTGTACACAACATGACTTCCTTGTATTGGAATATTAAATCATACGCATTTTTTCTTGCATTTCATTTAAACATATTGGATTGAATTAAATCTACTTCGCCGACAGCGCATAAACCACAATAGAATAAATGCATTCTTTAAAATGCAATCTAGTATTTGTTTACCATAGCGACACTCTGGCGCTAGATTCACTTAACAGCATTAATAATAATATAACAGTTAACTTATATAATAATTATATAACGAAAACTAAGTTAGCTGTTATATAATCCAATAATTATATAACAGTTAACGTATATATTTCGCTCATATTATAACTCATAATGCACAAAATTTATATCATTTAAAGAATAGAATTATCTAATCCTTGCCACCTGTTCTATTCAAATACTATAATAAAGCTAGAATGATGTATAAAAGAAATTAAGCAAACAAAACAAAAGTAGAAACAGTTTTTCACAGACGATTGAGTAATTCTCATTTAATTAATTGAGTTCTCACTTCTCGAGAAGGCAAAAATACATAAAAACTCAAAATATCTATATTAAAAATTACGAAGTAAATCTCAAACACTTATTTCCTAGAAAAAATTCCAGAAAGAATTAAGTATGATTTAATTGGCAATAATAAATGAATGCGTTATCTTTGTTGTTGCGAAGCTAAGTTTCTCTAGATTGGCAACAAATCCACTAGTCTCCTGTTTCAAATGTAAACATCAATGGCCGCCATTAAAAAACGGCTTAGCGGCAATTAAACAACTTTAAAATTGTTGATAATTCTAAAAATATTGCACACAGATTTACTAAAGGCGTAAAATCCTTAACCGGAAGATAAAAACAACATAATTCAATCATTTTAAAGCAAAAAATGTACAATTTACAAACATATAAGAGTAAAGAAACTGGGATCACTGAGCCGTGTAGCAGAGTGGATATATATATAAATATATTTATATAAGTTTGGTGGGGCCGATTGCAACCAAAACAGGAGGTGCACATCTACATGTTATAGCAGTCCTATATACAAAATTTCAACGTTCTGAGGCTACTCGTTTTTGAGTTATGCGAGATACGTACGTACGTACATACTTTCGTACAGACGCCACGAAAAATTCTCTTCAGAATTAATTTAAAAAAAGTTTTATAATTTTTTTGAAGGAAAAGAGTATTTTATTCTGTCCTTACGTACAGATATCACGCAAAAACATCGTTAAATTGCATTCCATAGCGGTGAAAATGGATATTTTCGTTGAAATATGCTGCCTGAAACTTTTCGCGATTACAATACTTCCTTTTTACTTCGTACAAGGAAGTAAGAAAAGCAGCGAACGATAATTCTAATTTTGATTTTATCTAAAAATATTTCAGTATACGAAGACTTTTGTGAGATAAGATGTTTGTCATTTTTTGATTATTTATTTCTTAAAAATAAAGTTTTGCTATATTTAAAAAATATTTCATGTAATTTTGTTACGAATAGATTATAGATCTTATTATTAAAATCTCATTCAGAAAGTTTAATTTTAATTAATGGATAGAGTCCTATTACTATGAAAATCATAAATGTACGAACATTTTTGGAAGCCACTGTATAGATATATATATATAAAGGAAAATATATCACATTTGGTGTTTGTATGAATGTGACAAACTAGACAACGGAAGCAAAGATGAAATGAGTTAAATAAAAACTGTTAAAATGAATAAATTATTAACTTTTATACATCCACTTAATATTTTATAAGAAACAATACATATCTTAACAGAATTATTTAATAGGTAAATATATAGACAATACATGTTATAGTTACTAATACATGTTAGAGTTATTAATACTGAACTATATAGGCTAAACTAAGAAGAGTCATTATTAAATTAGAAAGAATTATTATTATTTTATTGTTCACTTTCAACCAAATACAATCATTATTAATCATCATGGTTTACTAAATCCCAAGAACGTACAGAAAAGATGTAATAACACAGATGCTGAGACATGGTACGTACAACTCCAGCATTCCATAAGCCGAAAAAAAAGCACTTCTACCTACATTGCTATCATATCATATGAGCTCATGCTCAGCTAAAGGAGGTTTTTTTTTTTTTCTTTTTTTTTTTTTTTCCCCATACATACTTAATAGATTGCGTTTCTGTCTTGAATTCTTGGGGAATTTATAGTATATCGTGTCAATGTAGTTTAAGATATATTGGCCAAACAAAAAGAGCGTTAGAGTTTCGTATCAGGGAACATGAAGCTTATGTCAGAAAAGGCGAAATTAACAAGTCTTCAATAGCGTATCATAGTTGGACATTTAACCATAATTTTGACTTTGGGTCTGCAAAAATTATCCAAAAGGCTTCTTCCATAGGTGAATTGGATTTTCTTCAGGCTTTTCATATTCACAAAGATTTAGCATGTTTAGTTAATGATTTTAAGTCCAATCCAGTCCTTCCTAATGCCTTTAAAATTCTACTATTTTAATTCAGTTATTTTTGCCGATAGATGGCGTTACTTCCTCGCATTTGGTACTACCAGAGGGTATAAAAGTCCGTTCAGTGGTTGCTTTCCATTACCGCACATATAAGTGCGATCGTTTGAGTCACCGTGGCGGTGGGGCCGCAATTTATGTGCGAAACTCGCTACAGTCCTGTTTGATTAGCCAAGATAGAAACGACGGACATGAGATGGTCGCAGTCTCAGTGTACTTACCGCAATATGGTAATTTGAATTTCATTTCATGTTATAATCCGCCCAGGAAACTACTGACGGAAAGTGTTCTTTCCAAACTTCTCTCTGACAATAATAAGTATATCCTAACGGGTGATCTCAACGCAAAGCACTCCGAGTGGGGGTGCCGTAAAACTAACCAAAATGGTAAGGTCCTCTATGAATTTATAAATAATCACCCAGTTGCCCTGCATGTTACTGAGGAGTATACGTACAGACCACAGAACCCAAGAAATGCAGACCTTCTTGATACTCTTCTGACAAATACTTCAATCCCTATTTATACTGAAGTAAAGCACGAATTGAGCTCTGACCATATACCGGTCATTGCTTACCTAGGCACTACTAAAGAGGCAGAAAATGAAATGATCCGCACGACTGACTGGAATAAGTTCCAGAAGTTTCTCAGTCAGAATCCGCCCATCTTTGATACTCTGAACTCGCGGAAAGATATAGATGATGCAGTTGATACCCTCACTGATTCAATCAATAATGCTATTGAAAATGCATCTAGACACGTGAGAAGAAATAATAACGCTGGCATTCTGCCACAGGAAATTAGAGAGATGATTAAGGACCGGAATAGGATGAGGAAAGCGTGGCACCTTACATGGAGCCCTCACGTTAAAAGAGATATGAACAAATTAAATAAATTAATTAAAAAGAAAATAGATGAGCATAAGAGAGATGTATGGGAGGAAAAAATTCAGAATCTTAGTCCGAATGATGGCACCCTCTGGACGTTCATGCGTAACTTGAAAAGGGCAGCGTACATGCAATAAGCCGATTTATACTGAAAACTCTGTTGCTCTCAATAATAAAGACAAATCGACGGTCCTTGCGGACCATTTAGAAGAGCAGTTCAGACCTAACATGACGCCCATGGACATTAATTTTGTCAATGAGGCATGCTACTTTGTTAGGGATTGGCTTAATGCCCACACTGCTAAGAGGTACATGGCCACTGCTAACCCCAGTGAGATCAAAGAAATCACAAAGAAGCTTAAAGTCAAAAAGACCCCTGGCATAGACGGTATTAATAACCACGCACTTAGAAATCTGCCCTGCAATGTTGTGACAAAATTCACGAGTATTATCAATGCGTGTCTTAGTCAATGCTATTTTCCCACAAAATGGAAAATCGCAAAAGTTATTTTATTGCCTAAGCCCGGCAAGGATAACACTAAGCCAGATGGGTACAGGCCCATTAGCTTGCTTCCGGGACTAGGAAAGGTCTTTGAGAGATTAATCTACAGCAGATTGAAACACTATATTGAATTACTGCCTCCGGAACAATTTGGTTTCCGGAGAAAGCTTTCAACAACGAAGCAGCTGGTTCGGCTCGTCGAGTTTTGTGGGGATGCGCTTCACAAGAAACAAAATGTCGCTTTACTCATGCTAGACGTGGCGAAGGCATTCGACCGCGTCTGGCATGAGGGGCTTATTTATAAACTTATAAATCTCCCTATGGATAGAGAGCTGATTCAGCTAATTATGTCTTTCATCACTAATAGGAAATTCACTGTGGCTATTGGAAAGGACATCTCCAGTTTACGCACCATGAATGCAGGCGTCCCACAGGGGTCCATTTTAGGGCCCGTCCTGTATTTATTTTATGTTCATGACTTCCCTAGGGCTCACATTGGCAGAAATTACTTTCTTGGGTGCTATGCGGACGATACGGCATTAGCCGTAAAGTCCGCAAACGCACACCATGCAATCAAGAAATTACAGGAGCTTCTACCAGTGGTAGAAAAGTGGTGTACGACTTGGAGAATTGCTATTAATGCCAGCAAGTCGCAATTATTATTGATAAGGAGGAAAAATACACAGTTGACTATTAATAGCAAGCTCTTCTTATTCTCTGAAGAGATTCCTAGAGTTAGTAAGGTGAAATATTTAGGAGTAATGCTAAATGAAAGATTAAAATGGGGAGATCATATAACAGAGGTTAGAAGAAAAATTTTCACTGTTGTAAATAGTCTCATCCCTATATTGGGTCATTATTCTAGCTTAGACCTCAGGAAGAAGAGGCTAGTTTATATCACGGCAATTAGGCCATTGATGACTTATGCGTCGCCGGCCTGGTGCACGGCTACCAAGGAGGATATAAAAAGACTTCAAATCATGCAAAAAAAAGTCTTAAGGCTTATCACCCATGCTCACTTTTTTGTGAGCAATGCTACACTGCACTGTGACTTAAAACTGGACACTCTAGAAGAGCACCTGAATAAGATCAACAGGAAATTCTTCACGAAAGCTCTGAACTGTGACCATATGAGAAATTTTGATATCTTTACCTACGAAATATTGAATGAGGACGCCAAACTGCGCCCACTTGCGGCCCACCTTATCAGGGACCCGAACTTTCCCACCTAGTGCCCACCTGTAAATAATGTACCCAATGTGTTTATTAGCATTCTTAATTTTGTATCTTACTCATTTATTGTACTTCACATTCTACACTCATTTTATGACTCCCACTTAGTCACGCCTTTACCGGGCCGGTTACTTGCTAGTGAGCTCTTGCGTTGCTGGTCTTCCTATTCTTTATCCGTCTTTCTCCTCCTTACTGCGGACATTATGTGAAGATAGTTCTATGTTATTGTGCCCACCCGGCATAAATTTGATTGAGCCAGATAAACTACTGATCTCAGTGGTATTCTGGCTATAAGTTATCAGTCAGTCAGTCAGCTTTCCATTATTCGAAGTTCAGATTTTGAGCGTGAAGGTGCATTTGCCCCTCGCTCCCTATTTTTAACTTCGCCATTTTTCTTGTGTTTTGTGTTACATGTTTGATCAGATAGCCTGGCTCAGTAAAAGTAGGCGGCCAGTGCAACTCTGATTAAAAATCCGGTTACAATCACGTGCAGTGCTGATAAGGAACACGTGTTTCTAAGACTCCTTCCCCTTTATTTTTCTTCTTTCTAGGTATTTCTTTCTCCCTATGAGGAGGGACCCTTTAGCTGCCCTCGAAATCGATTGTGTGTTTCAATATACTTACGCTAGGTTGATTTTACGATTTTGAACGTACAAATTATTGCGCATTACTCAATTATACGCTTAAATGTTTCACGTTGTTAAAAAAATTGTAATTTATTATATTTTTTCAAATGAAGAGAGATTAATATATTACTTTCAAAACAAATTTAATGTCTTCAGAATTATCTTTTACAGATAAGTGTGAATTTTTGGTAGATGGGTAATTTATAGGTTAAGAAACACTACAGCTCTTCTCTTTTCTGAAGCAAATCAAGTAAATCCTCAAACGAGTTCTGTGCTTTCAGATTTAATTCTCGATTGGGGATTTTAAAGAATTCCTAACCTACATTTTACCTGCAATGAGAGAATATTTTGAAAATTTTGATATGAAAAATTGGATAAATATTTATTTACTCATTATTTCAAGTAAAAATATTTATCCATTCCATTTCCTACCCCGTGAGTGAAAAAGTAATGAATTTCGATAAATTTAATGAAACAAATTTCATTAAATTTACTGAAATATTTGGCCTCTTAAATGTTTGAGCATCTGTGTGTTCGTTAGCCTGTCGTAAAACTCCCCCCTCCTTTTTTTCGGACCGTGAATTCATTCAAAGATCCCTAAGCCGAACGGGAAATCTCTCCTTTCCAAATGTGGCGCTATAAATTCTTTGCGTTTCCTGGACTAGAACGGCATTTCGACATGGGGGTTGGGCAAAGTCCTTTCATGCCACAACTGCTCAACTTACGTCAATGATTTTGTGTCCTTAAGAAAGAAAAGCACGTATTCTGGAGTTAGCAATTAATATTTACGAATGATTCCCTCCCACCAGCTTATTAGGGTAAAAAACAGAGAAAAAAATCGATCCACCTTTAACTTTTTCATTTTGTAATGTCAATCGTGCTTCTAAATCCAAAATGTTTCTGTCTCTTACCTTGCCTCTTGGTGCGACTGCACAGGTTGAAAGTACCATCGTTTTTTACATTGTGAGAATTATACATTCAAGCATGCAGATTCTTCTTTACTTAATTTCTTTAAAAATAATACTGGGTGAAATTATTTGGTGGCAACAATTTGAAAAATGATACGCCGTTTATAGCGAACCAACGAAATACATGTTCTATTAAATTGTAAAAAATCATTCACATTAATAAATTCAATTTTAAATTGAATATTAGGACTGATTTCTGGATTTGCGTTTAATGGAAAAGCTAGTAAGAGATTCAATATATGAACAAAATTAAACGCTACCGGAATGACATATTATGAAAATTACGAACTGCAAATAATATACCACGATTTCTCTTAACTTGCAAAGTTCATTCCAAAGTACCAGAATCCTGCCTAGTGCAAGATGCCTCGCAGTTCAGAGCTCTCTGATTTCGAGAAAGATATAATTATAGGGTATCACAAATGTGGCCGATCCTTAAGGGACATATCTAGCGATCTGAAGTACCCAAAATCGAAGTGGCCTATGTGATTAAGAAGTGGAAGGTGAGCGGTGATTGTCGGAATGTGCCCCGAGTCGGCAGATCAACGAAACTGGGAGATAGAGATCGACGAGTGCTGTCCAGAGAAATTCGGAAGAACCTCACCCAACCAATGGCCCTCATCCGCGAGGAGTTTCAACAGGCATCCGGGAATATTGTTTCAATGAATACCATCCGTAAGGAAGCACATCTGCTTGGTTTTCATGGTCGTGCTGCTGCCCATAAGCCTTTGATCACAAAGTCCAACTGCTCTGCTCGGTTAATGTGGTGCAAAGCACATCGAAATTGGACCCTAGGTCAGTAAAAAACGGTTCTTTAGAGTGACGAATCAAGGTTCACTCTTTACCGTTTGGATGGCAGGGTCTGGGTCTGGCGTCTACATGGAGAACGTCTTTTGCAAGAATGCATTGTGCCAACAGTCAAGTTCGGCGGACGTGGAATTATGGTCTGGAGGTGTCTCTCCTGGTATGGGCTGGGACCCTTGGTCCCCATTCATGGTAAGCTCAACTCCGATGGCTACTGCACTATTTTGGATGACAATGTGTTTCCTACATTGTGGCAGTTTTACGGGTTGGATCCCTGTTACTTTCAGGACGACAATGCCAGTTGTCATGTTTCGACGTTAACCAAGGTTTGGTATGGTGCCAATGGACTTCATCGAATGGATTGGCCTGCCCAGAGTCCAGACCTGAACCCTATCGAGAACCTCTGGGACGAGTTGCATCGCCGAATTCAGGGGTGCACTACCCGTGCAAAATCGGTGAAGGAACTTCTATGTCTTCTCCAAGCCGAGTGGAAGAAAATGCCACTAGCTGTCATACAAAGACTTGTGGAAAGTATTCCCCGGAGGGTCCACGCTGTAATTACCTCTCGTGGAGGCTCTACCAACTACTGATTTTGAATAAAGTTAGTTTTTCTTTTCTATTACAGGTGTCCAAATACTTATTGGTAGTCAGTGTATGTCTACTGATTATTCGATCATAATGCGAATTATACAGAAACAAATTAATATATAAAATAAGTACTTTATAATAATTAGTTACAATTAATTTCCACTTCTACCGCTTTTTAATTTGGGATTGTAAAAGGAGAAACCTTTCCTTTAGGGGGTCGCCTTTAATAATTTTCAAATTTGAGACTAAGGAATATACAGGAACTTTTCCTATTTTCCGCTCACTGCTATCCCTAAACTGGGGTGGGGTAGGTCATGAAATTATTATTTCATAGTCGAATGCTGGAAGTTTAACTTTTGCAAACACTTGAATGTAGCTGTTTCAGGTGCTTCCAAGGGCCTCCTATCTGCGTCATACGGAGCATTGCGTCACTGCACCGTATAGGTAGGGGCATTAAAAACTTTAAAATCTTTAAGTATATGTAGATAATAGAAAACGAATTCTATTATCTACATATACTTAAAGATTTTAAAGTTAAAAGTAAATTGGAGTCAAATTAAGGCTATTCCTCAACTATATTAATATTAACAATCGTGTAAAAGGCGTTTAACACAAAATCAAAATATATCAAAATTAAAATAAGAATTTATAGTAGTACAAATTCTAAAAATGAAAATGAAAAGCAAAAGAGAAAAAATACAAGATAAAAAATATAAAAATAATAATTAATCTTCTTTTATTGAAATTCTAATTCCGAAATCATCAAGGGAAAATGAATTAAAGCTTCTATATATATGTAATGGAATCCGTCTTTTAAGTTTAAACGTGTAAATGCAGTTCAGCAGGACATTTAAGGGCCCTCTATGCCCCTATGCGACGGCATTCCTTCGGGCCCCTATGCGACGGCATTCCTGTCATACTCTTATTTACGCCACTGACTAGAAGGTACTCTTATAACTAATTGTTTAATTGAAAGGCTTAAGAATATACCTTTACAGTTTTATGTTCTTGATGTAAGATCTAAGCCTATATTAGGGTTAACAACTTGTTCTGCATTAAAGCTAATTGAAAGGATTGATTCCTTAAAGTGCAATGTCATTAATAAAAATGATTTAATTGCTCAGTATAAAGATGTATTTACAGATACAGAACCTTAAAAATGACGAACCATGTCATATAACCCTTAAAAATGATGCAATACCAATAATATACCCCCCAAGACGTGTTCCTCAGGCTTTACAGCCTAAATTAAAAGATACTTTAGATAAACTTGAAAGAGAATGGATAGTGTCGAAAGTAAATAAATCAACTGATTGGGTTCAAAGTTTGGTTATAGTTGAAAAACCTAATGGGAGTCTGAGATTATGCTTGGATCCTAGAGATCTAAATAAAGTAATTTAAAGGGAACACTATCAAATTCCTTCTCCAGATGATATAATTAGTAGGTTAGAAAGTAAAAAAGTATTTTCAGTTGTAGATTAATAGATGGATTTTGGCATGTACCACTAGATGAAGCTAGTTCTGAACTATGTACATTTAATACTCCTTATGGAAGATATAAAATTAATAAAATTCCATTTGGAATATCCTCCGTCCCAGAAATATTTCAGAAAAGAAACCAAAAATTATTTGGTGATATTTAGGGTGTGGAAGTTTATTTTGATGATATCATAATTGCAGGATCTGATGAGGTTACTCGTGATATAATCATCTCTAAGGTTCTTGAAAGAGCTAGGTCTCTAAATATAAAATTTAATCCTGATAAATTACAATATAGGGTACTGGAAGTCAAATATGTAGGCCAAATTATTTCTGAGTCAGGTGTAAAAGCCGAAACTAGTCATATTAAAGCAATTATTGATATGCCAACACCAAAATGAAAAACTGAAGTAAGGAGGTTGTTAGAAATGTTAAATTTTCTGTCAAAATTCATACCTAATGTATCTAAAGTTACTGCTCCTTTAAGAGAAATCATTCAAGAAAAGGTAGAATTTAATTGGGGAGAGAGGAAAAGTCATTTAACAACATCAAACAACTGCTAACCAAAGCTCCAATTTTAAAAGTTTTCAGTGGTAATGAGGATATGATTATACAGTGTGATGATTCCCAGACAAAAGCCCACTGGACGAAAGCGCACGCGACAAAAGCCCACAAAAGAAAGCCCACTATGATAATTGCCCACGCGACAAATACCCACAGCGATGAAAGCGCACATTGATCATAGCCCACACTGATAAAAGCCCACCTTGATAAAAGCTCACATAGATATAAGCCCACGCTGATAAAAGCCCACACTGATAAAAGCGCACATAATCAAAAGCGACTTATGCTTTTTTAATTATTTTTATGTATTTATAATTTGAATTATAATAAATAGAGTATTCAGATCTGAATTCTAATGACTCAAATATGTCTGTTTGCATATTTTATCACTACTTTGTTTGTTTAATTTATTAGGTTGAAAGCAAACTTTCTATTCTCTGATTAAGTAATTAGCTATAACGTTTCGATGATAAATCTGAAATTGCATTTTATTATTTATTTACTTATTTAACTTTGGTACGTGTATGTGAAAATGAAAAATATCATTGTGGAGTTTCTCACATGCTATTTTTAAGGTAATATGGTTGAGATTAAATATAATTATGTTTCATTATTAAAACTATTAACTTTTTAATTAAAAACACTTGAATTTTATTTTATTTCTTTTTAGTTTTTCCTTTTAGTTTGTTTTTAGTTTAGGAATATTAAAACAGTTAAGCACAATGAAAACTTGGCTTAGAGATATTTTATTCTTTACTTTAGACTGAGCTCATTATCAAAGTTTAAACATATTTCTCATTGAAAGCTGTTTTGAATGTAACAATTATTCGGTTCAGGGTTTTAAAGGATTTTGGTTGTAGATATGGTGGTCTTAGAAATGTGATATTCGCTGGCAATTTTCGTGTATGTTCACAAAAAATACAAGTCTCTTTCAAAAGTCGACCTCTTAGAAATGTCGTCAATAGATATAATTCACTATAATTATTTTCTAATGGATAATGAAATTAATTTAATCTAATGTCAATTAGTAAACGGCTATTTACAATAGGAAGATTTAAAAGCACTATAACTGTAATTAAAAGCCCTAATTTTCCTTTCACAATCAGCTGTTATATAAGATTAGCTGCTTTTTGTGTATTTTCCTTGTTATGTAACTGATATCCATGCGTCTTGAACAAATATACAGCAAATGCCAAAAAAATTATTAAAAAATTTCAATTTGAAACATTAATATTAATTTTCTATTACTATACATAATGCTATTAATAAATGATGAATTTATATAATATGTATACTTAGAATCTAAAAATGATGAACTTTGGATCTGATGACTATAAATATATATTTATGTAGTGACAAAATTTTATTAGATGTTATTATACGCATTGTTCTCTGCCATCTTCACAATCTCTAATAAAATGCTACATATTTATTACTATAGTTTGAGGTGATTGTATTTAAATTTGTAGACATGTTGATTTCTAATAGTTGTTCCATCCCCCCCCCAAAAAATAAATAAAATGAAAATTAAAAACAATATTTCAAATTGCTGTAGTTGAAAGATTAAAAGGTTACATTTGGAATTCATTTTCTGACAGGGTGTCAGCTGACAGTTTTAATTTATTCAGAAATCTAAAAGAAAATATCTCTAGAAAATCGCCAAATTATAATTGTTACATTCAAAACATCTTTCAATGAGAAATATGTTTAAACTTTGATAATAAGCTCAGTCTAATGTAAAGAATAAAATATCTCTTAGCCAAGTTTTCGTTGTGCTTAACTGTTTTAATATTCCTAAACTAAAAAGGAACTAAAAGGAACTAAAGGAAAAACTAAAAAGAAATAAAATAAAATTCAAGTGTTTTAATTAAAAAGTTAATAGTTTTAATAATGAAACATAACTATATTTAATCTCAGCCATATTACCTTAAAAATGGCATGTGAGAAACTCCACAATGATATTTTTCATTTTCACATACACATACCAAAGTTAAATAAGTAAATAAATAATAAAATGCAATTTCAGATTTATTATCGAAACGTTATAGCTAATCACTTAATCAGAGACTAGAAAGTTTGTTTTCAGCCTAATAAATTAAAGGAACAAAGTAGTGATAAAGTATACAAACAGACATATTTGAGACTTTAGAATTCAGATCTGAATACTCCATTTATTATAATTAAAATTATAAATATATAAAAGTAATTAAAAAAGCATAAGTTCTTTTTGATTATGTGCGCTTTTATCAGTGTGGGCTTTTATCAGCGTGGGCTTATATCTATGTGGGTTTTTATCAACGTGGGCTTTTATCAGTGTGGGCTTTTATCAATGTGTGCTTTCATCGGTCTGGGTATTAGTCGCGTGGGCAATTATCCCAGTGAAGTCTTTTTTGTGGGCTTTTGTCGCGTGAGATTTTGTCCAGTGGGCTTTTGTCTGGTCACCCAGTGTGATAGTTCGAAGGATGGCCTAGGATCGTGTCTAATTCAAAAGGATAAGCCTGTATCATTTGTGTCTCGCAGCCTGACTAACAGTGAAAAAAACTATGTACAGATCGTAAAAGAGCTATTGGCCATAGTATTTTCTTTTAAAAAATACCACAATTTTGTTTATGGACGAAACGTCATAGTACAAAGTGATCACAAGCCGTTAATGGCAATTGTTAAGAAACCATTGCATAAAATCTCACCTAGAATGCAAAGGATGATCTTAAAATTACTAAAGTATGATTTTGAGATAAATTATGTTCCAGGAAATCAAATGCTTTTTGCTGACACTTTGTCACGTGCATATCATGTAAATGGAACTATCAGTGATGATCCTGAAATGCTAAATGTTGTTCACATTATTTCAAAATATTTGCCTATGAGTGAAAGAAGAGTGGGGCAATTTAGGAAAGAAAACTGAATCAGATCCAGATTTGCAAATAGTTATGAAATATATTAAAGAGGGTTGGCCTAAATGTTACAAAAAAGTAGATAGTAGTGTAAAAACATACTTTAAAGTTAAAAATGATCTTTATATTGATGACGACTTGTTATTTATTAATGAAAAATTAGTTGTACCTTATGGTTTGAGAAAAGATATGTTGCAGTTAATTCATGAAGCGCATTTTGGAATTGAGAAATGTAAAAGTAGAGCCCGTGAAATTTTTTACTGGCCAGGTATGGCAAATGACATTGAGCAGCTTGTTTCGAAATGTGAAATATGTGAAAAATTCAGAAATAGAAATAGAAAAGAACCTCTAATGCAACATGAAATTCCAACTAAACCATTCGAAAAAATTGCCCTTGACATCTTGCAATTTGGTAATCAAAGTTATTTAGTAGTTATCGGTTATTACTCTAAATGGATTGAGGTTTCTAACATAAAAGATAAGACAGTAAATGAAATTATGTTAAAGTTAGAATGCATCTTTGCCAGGTATGGTATTGCAAATGAAGTCGTTTGCGACAAGATTGGGATTTCGAACTTAAAATTAGTTTGGAGACCCCTGGTCTAACCCAGTGATTCTCAACCTGTTTTGTCTCATGCACCATTTCACCATTGCTAGAAAATCATTCCCCTCCTTTCCAAAACTCGAAAAATACATTTATTTAAAGTTAAAATTTATATATATATATATATTTAATTAAGTAACCAAGGAAAAAGTGCTTAAAAAGCTGGTAAGTACCAAAACGTGAAACAAAGTAGTTTTGTATACTCATAAAATAAAACTAAGTACTTAACAGGTTAATAAAGGCTGATCGCATTTCTCCCCCCACTGAAACTATTAAATTTCTCTCTAAGAGGAATTCCCTACCGTTTGAGGAGCCCTGATCTAACCGTCAGTTTATTTGATAAAAGAACTGAATTACTCTAATTGATCTATTATTATTGCAAGCTTGTAAGGACTTTATTTTACTCTAACCAATTATTTATTACTTTCCTTTCCCTCCTGATTTCAGTTTTCTGCCGGAATGTAAACTTTTAATGACATAGTAGCTAATCTAAACATGTTTCAGAAACAGTATTTAAGGGGTCACAGCACCTTTAAGCATTCAAAAAATCATTTTTTAAAATTTATTCCGATTCTATTAACATTTCTGAGCACTATGCAAAAAACCGCATTGAAAAATTCCTATTATTTCTCTAGTTATGACCATTTACGCAAACCCTTATGCAAGAGACAATCTGATAAAAGGGCAGCCATTGCCATTTAAAGGGGCGGACACGCCCACGTGACTGTTTACGTTCCATATCTGCAGCTGCGATATTTCTTTCCTTTCGAATGTTTTCTTTATGATTGCTGCCTCACAATTTTTTATTTTCCCTCCTCTTTTGAGAAGCAAGAAGGTAACTACTCATCTTTATATCTTCGTTTCCGTTAGCTGTTTGTTTACCTCGTGTTAGAATTATGCATTATCGTTTTCTTTCAATTTTGAAAGTTTGAATTGCCGTTTTCACAAAACAAAACTGTTTTCTTAAAAGCAAAATGAATGCTGTTAATGCTAAAAGGTCATCTGGTCAAAGACCAAAAAGACGGAAGAGGCATCAGTATTATGGAAATCAACATACAAAGCGTGAGTGTGTTGACATAGGCCTAAACATTTCTGCATCAGCTGAATTTGTGGATGACATGAATGATAATTTTGATGGTTATGCTATTATCGATACAAAACTGTTACTTTCAGCATTAGAACAATGTTTGGTAAAAGAGCAGAAGAGGCTGCATCAACAAAGTTCAGTAGGCGGAGCTGTGTGACGTCATAAATGGGTGGGACTAAGCTTGTGACGTCATAATGTAGTCTGCATGGACCTTATAAGAGATAGACTAACCCAGTGGGCGGGGCGCGTGTCACCGACATGTCGGCAAGAAAGAGTAAGGACGATCTGGTTTACTTTAACACTGAAACCTATGGCGTTTGTATCACATAACTCTTTTTAATTATTAAATGTGATACGTTGTATAGTGATCAGATTATAAAAGCCACAGTTTTTTCCAAATAGGATTTAATATATCTCATTAAAGCCTTTTTACTGCACTTCGCGCATTTTTTTCACGCGTAATTCTTGTACAAACATCTTTACTTCGATAAAACAGTAAAAACTCTAAGCACAAAATTTATGAACTTAATTTTTCGTAAAAATAAAGTAAAATTAAATAAGATTGATAGTACGTGATACTTTAAATAAATACGGTAAAATTAAACAAGATCTGATATATATATATATTTTTTAATTTAATGAACATTTTCAGGCCGTGATTTTCCATACTATAATAACATTACAAAACGATCATATTTATTTGATTATATGATCATTAAATTATTAACAATAAAGTGGATTAGTTATTTAAATAATTCATAAAATTCGGAGCATAAAATTTTCTGAGCGTAATTTTATATTACGCCTAAAGAGAACCTTTTTTTAAAGATTTGTGTGTTACCTATATTTATTGAATATCATGTTCTTCGGGTGTATACCACATACATTTGAAAACAGCATATCTTTAGAATTTCCGCACTGGAGATAAAACTGTTATTTTCCTTACAGTGCTCGCTCTGAATTCGTTGAGTTTGTTAATCAAAAATTTGTTAAAATTTTACAAAATATGAAATAGATTAAAACAAATTCGAAATTCGGCCGTCCAGATGCCCATGTTCGGGTGGAGGATTACATTATTCAAAATTTGATGGCTCTAGACACTCATTTTTGTCACAGTGCGAGAAACATACATGTATTCATGCAGATTCTTCATTATTTAATTTCTTTACATATAATACAGGGCGATAATATTTGTTAACAACAATTTGCAAGGAGACACAGATTTATAGTAAAACAGCGCAAAATGCCGCTTCGAACCTAACAGCCTTTCTAGGCTACCGCCGCTTTGGGCTAATAAATTCAATTAACAGTAAATAAAAAAAAATCTTATGCAGAACTAAAAATAAATTTAAAAAATAATCACTATAAAATACAAGCAAAATTAATTATTACGGTTAAATACAATTTTTATATTAGTATGCAAATGTATAAAAATTTTTAAGTAGTCAAAAGTGTTTATCACTATGATGTATTATGAAATATAATTGAAATAAAATTCCTTTATTGTGCTATAATACTCATCTGTAATTTTAAAAAAGCACCACAATTTAGAATTTTAAACAAAACTTTCAAAAATCCGTTTTTAAATATTTTAGTATTTTTTACGTATTTACACCAATAAAAAGCATAAAAATTGCAAGAGAAAATTGCTTGTTTGAAATTTTCTATTGGTTCAGATTTAAAATATTATTTTCTACAAGAAGTAGTTACAAATTTCCTTACGGCATAGGAAAAGCTAAAAAAATATTCAGCCCTGAAAGCATGCAATAGCTTCATAATTATTTGGAACATTAATTATGCTTGATAAATATGCTACATTTTTAAAAAACCAATCTCAATTTTAAAAATAAAAATATGTATAAATTCTAATTTGTGAAATGAGGCGCTACAACCAGCTTTTCCTTGACAATTAGACACGCTGCAATAGGCAACCAATGCTAAATTTCTGCAAGTCGTCCCTACTCCTCCGGATGTGATCAAGGTGACAGCCGGCAACGCCTCAGACGAGGGAGAAAACCCATTTGGGTTAGCCTATTTCTTATAAGGTCCATGATAGTCTCGCATTTACACTACGAGTACTTTCTATTTTCTCTTAAAAATAACAATAATAAATTGTTTATTATTGTAAATTAATATCAAATTCTTTACTTTTAATTTACATTTATAACATTTATTACATTTATAACATAAAATTACCATGATACAGTGAGCGAATTCTACCAATTATTAAAACGATAAACTACGTCGCAAGTCTCTACTACTTGTAGAGCTTCAATATTTTCAAAGATTTTTATTAAAGCATTTATATAAATATTTTTTTTTGAATTTAAATTCATATCGTGGAACATTTCAATTTTATCATTTTTACAAATTACCTTCTTGCTACGTAACGACATATTTTCTTACATACCAATAATTAGACAATTTTCATTATTTTCTAAAAATTTTAAACTTTACATTATAAAAAAAAAGAAGAATATTTTTTATTGCATATGAACATCATTACACAGCTTTCATATCAGTTTCTAAAAGTCCTAAATCACTTCATATTCTGTGTAGGCATACTAGAATTCTACGCATTAATAAATAAAAAAAGTATAATTTCTCAGAATGAAAGAAAGTAGTATAATAAAATAAATACTACAAACTTATAAAACTACAAAAATAAATACTAAAACACTAAGCAATGCTTCACATACGCACACACACACACATTTTATCAATGAACTCATATTATCAAGTGCCTACTGTTGAGTAGATCGTCGGGCTATCGATATATATCGTAAGTCGGAAAGCGTTATAAACATGTCAAAACCAAAAAATTAAAAATACAATTTAAATGAAAAATGATGTCTTAAATATAATCCACAATTAAAACAACAATACAAATTTAAAATACACAAACGATATGTTAAACATTGCACATAAATAAAGTTACATTACTGCTCGGCATCACACATAACCTCGTTTTCCCTTTTACACAACGATCTGTATTCGCTCAAAAAACATCATAGAATTCCACAAACTCGGTGTCCATGTGCTCATCGGCCCACCTGCGGCCGAGCGGTAAAGTCGCTGAACACTGGTAGTTCGGTCCGATATTCGAATCCAGCGAACGGGCTGGCTGCATGGGTGTTTTCGTGGTTTTCCCCATGTGTAACGTGTATACGAGCCAGATTCCCTTAGCAAGCCCTCCATGAAGACATCCCTCCCCTTAGGCAGATAGCCCTAGTGTGCTTTGTCATAATTAAATACACCACCACCATGTACTCATACGTCTATTTTCACTTAAAGAAAAATCAGAGAATTGCTCAACCTCGGCATTGCGCACTACATTGGCTTTGCCCATGTGCACATCGATCTGTTTTCACTTAAAAAAAATCCCAAAATTGCACAAACTCGGCATTCCGCACCACATTGGCTTTGCCCATGTGCATATCGATCTATTTTCACTTAAAAATATATCCCAGAATTGCACAAACTCGGCATCGCGCACAACCTCGACATTGTGCACCACATTGGCTGCCTTCGCTTGTGGTGTGAATGGGACGTCCCTTTTTAGACCATAAGATCACTTTGTGATCAGGCGGGTTGGGGCGTTCTAGCAAAAACAAAAAACAAAAAACAAAACCACATTGGCTTTGCCCATGAGCACATCGATCTATTTTCACTTAAAAAAATCGCAGAATTGCACAAACTCGGCATCGCGCACAACCTCGACATTGCGCACCACATTGACTTTGCCCATGTGCACATCGATCTATTTTCACATAAAAAAACATCCTAGAATTGCACAAACTCGGCATTGCGCACCACATTGGTTTTGCCCATGTGCACATCGATCTATTTTCACTTTAAAAAAAATCTCAGAATTGCACAAACTCGGCATCGCACCCAACCTCGGCATTGCGCACCACATTGGCTTTGCCCATGTGCACATCGATCTATTTTCACTTAAAAAGACATCCCAGAATAGCACAAACTCCGCATCGCGCAGAACCTCGGCATTGCGTACCACTCAACACCTTCTATACGGTTTTTTTCGCTCTACTAGTTTCATAATTGTTCCACAAATACGATACTGCAATCAAACTTTTTTCCACACACCACTCAATAACGCTCTTTTTACCTCTCCGCTCCAACTGATAAAAAAAATCCAGATTCAGATACTCATCCATTCTGCAGTAAGCAACGATTTGACACACTCATCAATAATCAAAACATTCTTTAAGCAAAAGAATTCTCTTCTGTATTTTCAGAAGTTACGGTTGTAATTTTTAATTCATGCATTCAATAATTTCAATCGTTTGGTAATGATCGTTTTCAATCGTTTGGTATCTTAATAACACATTTGTGAGAGACAATTCATTCCGTTAAATGCTAAAACTAATACACAACACACAAAAGTAGATTTATAATTTAAAAAATCTCGCGCAGAACATTATAAACCTACCATTTCAACTCAGTTAAAATATAATTTAAGTTTTCTTTAAATACGAAGCTATAGCATAGTTATAACTTGTTTTTAAGAAGAGGCGTAACCAATAGTACGTCATAAAAAGGCGTGTCCAAGTATAAGAGAAGTAAACACAGCATCTACTGATGCAGCCTATTCTGCGATTTAGCCCAATGTTTATGTTGTTCGATATGCCATAATAAAATACATATAAATTCAGAAATAAATTATGGTCTGACGATAAAAATCAATGTTACATGCAGTTCTTGTGGAATAATTTCCTCTTTCAAAAACTCTAAGATGGTTGGAAAAATACAGAATGCTTCTGACTTAAATAAACGATTTATTCTGGCCATGAGGTGCATTGGCAAAGGACTTAGCAGAGTGTAAAACCTTTTGTGGACTTATGGACTTACCATCGCCTGTCGCACAAAAATCTTATGACAAGATTGTAAGTCATATACTGTTGCAGAAAAAAGTATGAAAAATGTAGCTGATGAAGAGGTCCAGTTGACTGGTTCCATGGATTTGACAGTTAGTGGCGATGGCACCTGGAAAACTAGGGGCCATTCGTCACGTTTCGGTGTGACGTCTATAATTGGCAGTGAGACAGGCAAAGTTATAGACAGATATACTTCTAATGCGCACTGTAAAGGTTGTAAAACTGCGAAAGATTTTCGTTCAACAGAAAACTATTTAGAATGGAAACGTCTTTACGCGAAAGTGTGTGCAAAAAATCATTCGGGATCATCTGCCAAGATGGAAGTGAACGGGATGGTTAAAATGTTTTCTCGATCAGAAGAAAAATATGGTGTTCGTTATGTGAACTATATTGGTGATGGTGACTGTAAAACTTATTTAGCACTTTAGAATAATAACACATATAGTGATCCCATTTCTAAAATAGAATGTGTTGGTTATGTTCAAAAAAGAATGGGTACACGTTTAAGAAAATTAAAAAGTGAATTTCGTGGATAAAAGCTAAGTGACGGAAAACCACTTTGTGGTAAAGGTCGTCTTACCGATGTCTTGATCGACCAACTTACTACATATTATGGTAATGCCATACGAAAACACTGTGACTATCGTGATATACAGAAAGCAATATGGGCTATATGGTATCATAAACGCTCGAATGATGACGAAGCAATTCACGATTTTTGTCCAGATGGAGCAGATTCTTGCTGTCAATACGAAAAAGCTTTTTTTACTGGTGCACTGAAAATTTTTAAACATAAAATATCTATACCTGTGGCTGTTATGGATTCCATAAAGCCTATTTTTAAAGATTTGTCTCACCCAGACTTGTTAAAAAGGTGTATTGGCGGGCGAACGCAAAATGCGAATGAATCGTTAAATTCATTGATTTGGACATTTTGCCCCAAAACATCAAATTCTGCAAAAAACATTGTGGAAATTGCAGTAAATTTAGATGTAGCAAGCTTCAATGATGGAAAATCTGCAATTTTATCTTTGATGAGTGAATTACAATTGACATCTGGTGCTGAAAGCAAAACATTTTCTAAAAAGGCAGATGAACTTCGCTTAAAATTTGCTAAGCAACGAGCGCTGATTAACAGTTTAGAGGCTCGTAATAGCTAAGCGAAGGGAGAAAAAGAAACAAGATGAAAATGAATAAGCTAAAAGAAGGAGTTGTTTATGCACCTGGAGCATTTTGATTAATGTTACTAAAATATAAATAAGGAAAAATTAATATTAAAACTTTGAATTGAGTTTTCTCAAAAAGTTAAATTTTAAGATTGCGCGCATAATTGCTTTCAAACTATATATGATAAATACATGAAAATTGAATCATATGTGTATCTTTATATTATCTACATGTTAAAACCAAAAAATATCATATTTTGATAAAAAAATTTTAATTTTTGATTAAAAAGTATCGAAATATTTTGATAATTTTTAATTTTTTTAATTGTTTTACCATTTTATAAATTTAAGTAGTTTTTTTAATATATTCTGGTTTTAAATTAAAGTTAGATATATTCTAAAAGAATTTTGACCAAAAATTGTTTTCTGCATACCTTTTTTTAAATTTTATGATGCGCGCCGTACTTATTGATTTTGATTTATCTGTTAATCATGAGTATTTTAAATCAACAATTTGAAAATTATTATTGAAGTGAAAGTTTTTATTTTTGAACACAATGTTGAAAAAGGTGTGTGTTTCACATCTATAAGCAAAAAATAGAAATTATTATGATATTATTTGTGTATCAGAAGGTAGCGTTTAGTCGTGTTTAACGTTATTTCGGTTAACGCAAAGGTACTATGCCCCCTTAAGATGGGTTTCAAGAATTCCTGTGTAGTAGCGGAGTTAGTTCCGAGTTTATGCAGCGTGTTTGAAATTTACTCTCTAGTCTAGATACCCATCAAATTTATTCTGATATTCCAGGCTCGGCTTTGCTGTGAGCAGTCGATTTAGCGCTTTTGTTAAACTAAGAAGCCAGTCTTTAGCCTTTTAAATTAATTGTGATTCGTTACATTTTTATTTTCTGTTAAATTTACGTTAGCCACAAGTGGTGGTGATTTGTGAGCACCAAGTGTATGCATCTGGTTTAATTTAATGTAAATAAAATGGTTATTTAAAACCTTCTTCTGCGGTATTTATTCTCAAAAGACATAGCGAGTATTCGCTACTTCATCTTCAACGTAGAGTTCACGTTATATGCTACCAAAAAGAACACACCGACTCTACAAGCTTTGCTCAGCTGCTTTTAGTGTTGCTAAACCTATGAAAACAGCTGTCTTAATTTAAACAAGACTTTTTCCTCCTCAAACCTCTCTCCTCCTTCGTAGATTTTTTTATACTGATTTTCGGAAGAGTCCATTTTGCGATTTTAGGGTTATCAGATTCTTTGTGAGCCAAGAAGGAACGTCATCGAACCTTGAACAACCAATTTTCACGGAAGAAAAATACATAGGAATCTAGAAATACATCTAGAAATATGTAATACTAAATTAGCTGCTAATATTCTATAGGTAGAGAATTAAAATTAGCGCAAAAAACAACGAGATTTGGCGATACAGAGCTATTAAGCAACTTTCAAAGATTTCAGACCCACCAGCGTCCGAGCGGTAAAGTGGCTGAACACTGGTAGTTCGGTCCGAGGTCCGAATCCCTCGAACGGGCTGGCTGCATGGGCGTTTTCGTAATTTTCCCCATGTGTAACGTGTATACGAGCCAGTTTCCCTTAGAAAGTCCTCCACGAAGGCATCCTTCCCCTTAGGCAGATAGCTCTCGAGGCTTTGCCATAATTACACATACATACATTCAAAGTTTTCAGAAATTCAGTTTTGAAACTCTGGAAAGTCTCCAAGGCGATGGAGTTTTGCAATAACACTATAAAATAAAAGACGAAGGGATAGAATGTGTTGAATGTGAATACAAACGAAAGATATATATTTTGGCTGTCAATAAAAGTAATATAAAATAGAAAGTTAAATAGAACTGATAAAATTAAGTCGGAATGCATGTAACTTGGCGAATCATTTTCCTGCGGAAAGATGTCTCGTACTGTAGTTATTTTGCTCGATACAGATATTGCACACTTTACATGATATTGTGAATTATATGTAACATACAGATGAGGTGCAAAAAATAATGATAAAAGCAGTTATTTATTTTACACCAGTTGCAATCAGCGAAATAAATGGAATTATAAGTTTCAGAACTATAAAAAGGTATCGGTGAATCAGCAGTAAAACGCAGGCCCACGGTTAGTTTGAAGCAGATTCAAGCTACAGTGAATTAATTGCCTGAAGGAAAATTTTCGTGTTTTTCCCCATGAATAACGCGAATACACGTCAATTACTTTGAAATGTCTTTTCAAGGTAAATTTTTCCTATTATCTATCAAAGCTCTTTTCCCAAGAATAAAATGTTGCAAATTTTTCACCTGCCTAAATGTATTTTGGGGATAATGCATGCTACATTTTTTTTTTTTTGTGTGTGTGTGTGTGTGTGTGTGTGTGTGTGCGTGTGTCTTACGTTATGCCAGGAATTTACAATTTGATCCCTTATAATAAATCCGTAATATTTGATCAACGTTTTGGCTTCCTTCCCCGAAATTCCTTATTTTCTCAAATATGTTTGAATTCACTCTTAGATGTATTAAGTCAGGGGTTCTCAACCAGAAAGAAATTCCATCTTTTGGGAAATTTCATAGTTTCAGGGGAGGGGGGAATATGGGGAGTCTTTCATTTACCTGTTAAATATTTAATTTTAGCTTATGAATATGAAAAACTATTTTTATTCTATTTTGGTGTTTA
Organism: Stegodyphus dumicola; assembly: GCF_044657685.1. NCBI lineage: Eukaryota > Metazoa > Arthropoda > Arachnida > Araneae > Eresidae > Stegodyphus > Stegodyphus dumicola. The sequence continues at coordinate 152,765,790 of NC_140771.1, read as the reverse complement.
TGACCATTTTCTATGCATTTTCTTTTTTTAATTTATAAAATGCATTAAAATTAATGAATGTTTACATTCATTAATTTTAAGAAGCCACGGAAATGGTTTAACTGTATCGGAAGAGTGCAAATGAATGTTTGGCTCTACTCTTATAGGCCCCCTAAGATCACCAAATATGGCGATATGTGTTCTGCGATGGTTTTTGGCACGATTCCGTGCTGTGGGATGGTTTGGTGGACGATACTGTTTGTATGGCAACCCTTTTGACGTTGAAACCTCTTTGGTTGCAGTGGCGTGCATGTTTTGAAATGGCCTATGTTGCAATGATAGACGTGGTGGGAAGGTTTCAGTCGCGCATTTTTAGATTGTGTGGAAAGCAAATTTAGTATTAAATGGTACGATGTTGGACTTGTTAACGAGTCTTTTGTTCACGGGTGTGTTTATGAGGATCGAAGTGTATTTTTGGAATTTCTGTGGTACTTTTCAAACGGAGTGCGAAATGCGGAGCTGCTATGAGAACTCGAAAGAAGAAGGGCGTTTCTAATAATTCTTGTGTGGATTTGCAGTCAAATGCTTGCTGAGTATGTGGCAAGTATGTGGCTTGCTGAGTATGTATCAAAGGTATATGGTTGTCAGCAGAGTTTAAGATTTGGATCGTGGTTTTCGTGTAGTAAGTTAACTTTGGAGGAAGTTTTTATCGTTACTTTCGAAATTTTGAATCGCAAAAAGACATGTGATATAGCCAAATAGTGGCACTTTTGTTCACAGACGTTGTGTGACTGGCGAAATTTTATTAACAAATGTATTATGGTAAGGGCCCAACAGCGGTCGAGCGGTAAAGTCGCTGAACACTGGTAATTCGGTCCGAGGTTCGAATTCCGAGAACGGGCTGGCTGCATGGGCGTTTTCGTGGTTTTCCCCATATGTAACGTGTATACGAGCCAGTTTCTCTTATAAAGTTCCCCACGAAGGCATCCCTCCCCTTAGGCAGATAGCCCTAGTGTGCTTTGCCGTAATTAAATAAACCAAAAACCATGTATTATGGTAAGTGCTTTTTATTTTGTGGAATGTTATGTTCATTGTTTTTTTACTATGAATTTCTGTTCTTATTGTTGTTTTTGAATTGTTTATAATTTTAGCTATTTTATTTTGTTGATTTGTGCGCAATGCCTAGATTGGGGAATTCGTAGATCTTTTTTTAAGGTTAAACAGGATGCTGAGTACATGGTATTCTTTGCAATTTATTGTTGTTATGTTAATTTATTAAAGTGAGGTGTGCGTAGTTAGTATATTCGTTCGTTGTCTAGATTGTGCTATTCGTAGATTTTTTTTAAAGTTAAAACATATCTCTGTGTTCATGGATTCTTGTCAAATATTTTTGGTTAGAAACTTTACGTTTTTGCTATCTAAATTTTTAGTTTTTGTTTCGGATTTTTAGCTTAAATTGTGTGTTCAAAACGTGGTTTTTCCATGTGCGAAAACTGCTTTTTTGGAGATATTTTAGGCTTAAAGTTCGAACTGTAAAAAAAAAAAAAAAAAAATTAGATAATAATATGGCACCGTGGATGCCGCATTTGGCGACTTGAGGTAGTTATAAGAGTAGGATGACTATAAGAGTAGTTCCAAAAGTTTAATACTTATTTCTAAAACATTTTCTTTCATTAATATTAATTAAATATAAAAATTATTTCTTTTTTTCATTTCCATTTTTAAAAATTGCGGACGGTAAGGAATATCAATAATTTTGAAACACAATTTATGAAGTCTCCGCAACAGTTAACTATCTGATCTTACGAGCTCATTTTAAAATTTTTGTAAACCAAGATTCTTAGCTAGATTCTTAAACAACAGATTACGAAAAGAGTACTAAAATTGGGTTGTTAGGTGGCGTATAAAGATAATTCTGTATCGAGTTATTGAGGTTATTCAAATATGGCAAAGCACGCAAGGACTACCTATTTAAGAGAAGGGATGCCTTAGTGAGGGGCTTTCTAAGGAAAACTAGTTCCTGTTCACGTTACACATGGGAAAAACATGAGAGCCACTATGTATCTATCCCATTCGTTTAGGATCGAACTCGCAGTATTCAGAGGTCTTAAGCACTTACCATTTCATGGTGTCAGAAGGACTATTTTTTATTGTGTTATGTTGGAATGGATTAGGTAAAACATAAGACGGATATTTTATAACGACGTTATAACTATTTATTGAAGCGACAGTTTGAATATTCATAAAAGTTATCACTAGTAGCATGATAATGAGCATTCTGCGGCAGGTGGATCAGTGGATCAGGGGGCGTGGTCAATGACATCACAGAGGGCGGGGCCAAAGGCAACGTCATCACACTAGGAGGCGTGGTTTCGAGTGGAGTTGAGTTGTTCGTAGACTGCTGGTTGAGTTGTAGACCTCCTGCTTTTCATTTAAAGTTAGTTTTTTAAAAATTGGCAACGGGAAATATTTTCTGCATCTTAATTTTGATGAAATGGCGATGCTGCCCTCTCTTGACGAAAAAGTGAATTATATGTTTTAGAAATATATTTTTTAAGTCTGGTGTTAAAATTATTCAATGCGCGACTCTGAAAACAATGTAAAAGAAACAAATATAAAAAAGACTTTTCTTTAATGATAGTTCATCATGTTATGAAAATGTAACTACAAGATAATTTGTTTTTATTACTCAGTTTTATTCTGATACTTTTATCCTTTCTAGTTTTCCATGAAACTTTAACTTATTTCTTAGGTTTTCTGTTCATAATAACATATTCATTTACTGTCATATTTTTTTAATACTTAACGTTTCTAATTTGTAATATTTTATTTAATTTCCACATACTATTTTTTTTATCATACCTTTCATAAATTTCAGAATACCTGATTTTTAACTTATACGTTATATTTCACAAACGTTCCCGCACATGCTGTTTATTTGTTACATTACTTAATTTTAGATGCAATTTCACACTTTTTTTAACGTTATAATGTTCAATATTTTCTGAATTTTAACTTCATTTACTTTTTTTAAACCATTCTAGTATTCTATACACACTTTAACTTAGTGGTATGAAATTGTATTTAAAAAGAAACGTTTATTTTTCGTGATCTTAGTTCTTTTACTAAATTTTCTACAAAATTTGTAATTTCTTTCACGTGTTTAACAATATCTTCCTTACATTACCGAATATTTTTTAAAAAAACTTAAGTCTATAACTTTTAATTGCTTTTCTTACGTTCATGATTTCCCTTCTGTGTTTATATTTCTTAATTCTAGTTTAACTTATTTATTATAATGTTTTTATTTCTGTCTCATCACTCGTAATTCCAACATTTTATCCATTTTTATTCATTTTAAGGATATGGATTGTTTTCATTTACTCCATATTCAAATATTTCCTTACAATTTTTATAATACTTGTTTTATTCCTCGATCATAATAGATCATCTACAGGTTTTACTCAGAAACTTCCATTCACAGCTTTACAGTTTAATACCATTTATATCTAAATGTATTTCTTTCTCATATAGTTTTATGGTCTTCAAAGTTTCTAACATCATGTTTAGTTTTAAATCCCGATTACCTTTAAGTGTGTTGATAATTTTCATTTCTAATTTTACAACCACGTTCAGTGTTTCATCCACACATACCAAAATATTTCTTACATTTTCTGATATTTAGTCTATGTCATATTTCAGTACTTCAAATGAATTTACACTGCTCACACTATTATTTTTCATGTTTTAGAGACACTAACTATACTAATTTTACTATTTTTCCTGCACTAATTGCATCTATGTCAGCACTCATGATAAACTAGCAATTGTTTTGCATCACATGCATAAAGAAATTCTTAAAACCAACTTTTTCAATATCGTACTCAAATTACTGTTTTCCAGATAGGAATTACCAGTATTCTTTGGTTTTACTCTGTTACATCTTTTTAAATTTTAACATCTTACTTTTAATTCTAACATACATCTTTTAAACAGTTTTTTCTTTTAATGATATCCTTACCTTATTTGTTCAAATTAATTCTTTCATTCACCTTCTTTGCTACCTTTCAGTAACTCCATAATTCACTATGCAAACGCAATGTCTTTCACTGACATTCTGTTTAATAATACCACAAGTTTCCTTAATTGACAAAAAGCGAATTATTTCTCATTTCAAAATAGAACTACTATATTTTTGCACAAACATTACCTTTATCCATTCAAACCACCCCTTAACCTGTAACTGACGTAGCGATAGGAAAGGAGATTCTTATCATACGCTCTTTCGACATTTGAGGTTTCTAGAACTTCTTTGACAAGTATATCAATACCATCTGAAAATATACTTAACACTTTTACCCAGTTTAAAGGCAACATACTGTTATAAGAATGGTTTTAGTTAAATTTATAACACAAATAAACGCATTTTGTGCTAAATAGGCATAAACATTTAGATTCAGAATATTTCTTTTTAATCCGATGTAAGACTTGAATTTCATTCATGATACGGATTGTCTCTTGATTTTCTTTTTGTTTACCTTACACTAATAGAAAATTTTTATTTTACAAGTTCAGCTTTTAATGAAATAGAAATAAAAACTACGATACACCTGCTTTTTTTAAGAAAAGGAACTTTGATATATTTCTGGAAATGTAAATGCTTTTAGAGTTTTCTTTCAATAACGTTGATTTTCATTACTTTACTAACTTTAATAATTCTCTTATTAGCTAATATGAATGAAAGAAGATTGTCAAAAATGTGACACAGTATAATTCTTACGAACATACATACCTTTACCAGCATACAGATATTACCGATTGAAATGAAGAAAGATACAGATATTTTACTCCAATCTACATTAAATTAAAAAAAAATATTTAAACTTTCATACATTCCAAAGAATAATCGAAAACTCAATAGATATTGTCATGTTTGTATATATGAGATAAAAGTTTTATGAATGGTATTTAAAGTAATGCTTAGAACTTCATAAAAGCGAACATTCACTATGTTAATACACATATCATCAGTTATTTACATTAATCAATTTAATATTAATCATTACATATACTATATGCATATATATTTAAAGTTTAATTGTCTTACAATTGAATAATTAACTATTGAGAGAAAGAGGTTCATATCTTACACTATTTAATTCACATGGAACAAATTTTTCCATCAACCACATTGAACCACGTTTATTAAATTCGCCAAAGCTCTTTTATTTCTGCATTTTCACACTCACGACACATTTTAAATGTAACTATTGATTACCATTTCAAACACCGATATCATAACTCAGTGTAAAACTACATCATAACTCATTTTTTCCCTACTAACTACAATTTTATATGTTCAAGAAGTACATCTAAGACATGATCATTTTCTATGTTCTAGCAAATCGATTCAATTGCGAACATACTATTAAGACTTGCGATTTTAGAAGACTTGCATGTATTAACGATGTCAACGTTTCTTCGTTTTTGTAAGATTCGCATCAAATCATGTCGCATTCGAATGTGGTGTAAGAGATCACTTTTTCTTTTAAACACTTGTAAACAATGGATGCAATTTATAAGAAGAGAAGTATCATGCTGTTTCAAAACATCATCATCAGCATATTTCTGTTTCTTTTGACACCGGCAACATTTAAAAGATATTCTTCAAATTCTGTTTTCATTGAAAAAATGTCCGAACTTTCAATACGATGTAAAGTTTCATATTGTTTTAAATTCTTATGCTCACTAAATATTTTTTATCACGATTTACTCTTAAAAGTAACTTTATAAGTTTTCATATCCTTTTTACATGAAAAGAACTTGTGATTATTCACTACAAAATTCTAAGGCGACTTTTCAAACTACAAACTTAAATTTCTTAGGACATACACTACATCTGATGTTTCTTTCATGAGATTTCAAATATCTCTTCAGATTACTCGTATTCAAGAAACCTTACAAATATATCACATAAGTTCAGCGAATAATCGCTTCATAAACTCTTAAATTTTCAACACGAATGAATCACTTGAAGCATATACTGCACTGTAAACATACAATACTTAAAAAAATTGTTATAAAAAATAAAAATACATTCATTTCACCAAGAAGCTTTTCTATTTAAATACATTTATTTATTTCCAAAGAACAAGTTTCTGTATTATACATAAAATATACTTAGAATTTTCTTTCATTAGTTAATATCAAATTAACAACAATATCTATTTACTGATATTTGATATACATGTTTGCTTTAAAATTAAAACTAAAATTTCAATATATTTCTATTAAAAAAAACATAATAAAAAAAATACTCATAACATCAACCAAAGACAGAAATTTAAATAGAATACCTGTACTTATATTAGTGCATTTTTATAATCTTCATAACATTTCGATTCAAAAAACCTATTACAAAATAAATGAAACATTTTTTTCTGCCTTAAAGAATCTCTTATATTTTTAAAATTAATACATAAAAATATATCTTCACCAATATATTTAATTCTGTCCTCAACACTTATTATAATGCAATCATGTCTTGTTTGTGAAGGATGATTTACAATGCAACCTTCGCATTTATATAGCTTTTTTATCACTGAATTTAATTCAGTTTTGATAGAGTTTATGAGTTCTTTAAAAAGTTCATCATCATCACTTACCATATCCGAACAATTGTTTTTACATTTGATTTGCAACGGTAAAATAATTTCAAAAATACTTTTATATAAAGTATTAGATACATCAGGAATAATTTATTTCAATTTTTTTAAAATATCACAGTTTACTTTTAGGTATGTAGGTTTTAGTTTAAAAGAATTTTCATCTTGTTTAAAAACTTGTTGAAAAATACACTCACCTTCTTTGTTGAAAACTACCAACTCATTATTGCAAATGATGCTGGCACTCATATAGACAAGATTAAATTCATATATTTTTGAGGAAAATTCTTGCCATGTTGCAGGAGTTATAACAACACCGCGTGTAGTAGGGTATAATATTTTATTTTGTTCCACACATTCACGTAGATGAATGTTCATTCTGTTTTCAAACTGATTTATGGACACAAAATATCCCCAACCAAGAGTCCACTGTGCAATCAACTTCGAACTTTCTTTTTTCTGTTCTCGATTATTCGGCATGAAGATATTTTCAGGAACAGACTTCATATAGTGGGCAAACCAGTCATCCTCTGGAAGTTCATCCTCATTATCTTCCAAGCGTCGTTTTTTAATTTTCGAAATTTTTATGTTTCGGAATGTGATACTAATTCTAGGATCTTTAACGTCAGGTTGAGAGGGTATTCCGTGCATCCAAAATTGATTCGTTGGGTGTTTCATTACAAGGAGAGTTCCATGAGTTAAGTCCACGCTTCGAGATGTGAAATTTCGCCTGGTAAATACCATTTGACGTTTTGCACCTAAACTGATGATACGTATATCACTTTCAGGTTCGAGACAAGTTTCATTGTCTTTATGCGTTGAAATTTTCGCCACTCCGTCAGGATAATAGTTCAATAAAGCAAAATTATATTTTTTGCCAGTTATCGTTTCAACATAATCATTTACATTTAGAAGAGTTTGAGTCCATGGTTCTGCACAAATGCTCGTTCCAGAGAATTCGTAACTAAGTCCTTCATCACCAAAACCGAGTACTTTTCTTCGTGGAACATACTGAGTCCCATTAATTTCAAAACTAATATTTTTAAAATCATAATTTGATAGTTCATCTAGCAAAATATCAGCTTCATTTCGTGAATAAAATTCTTCGTATAATTCCACATTTAACTCTGTATCACATATATTCCTCATATTCGCTTTTGAATCTAACGACAATTCTGAATGATATAAAAATACGTAGCATTCTTAAATAGCAAAAATTATCTAAAACATACATTAACGAAATGATTTCATCAACACTTATCGTAATACATTCTTGTCATGTCTTGTTTGTGAAGCCAGTCTTTCCGGCGTCATATGTGTAAAAATAATCATGATAGGATAGTGGGAAAGAGTTATAGTGTCCTAATGTTGTTATTCTGAACCTCGATATTACATATATGCATAAGGAGAATCTTAAAAGCATCATCCACTTATCATGATAGAGTAATGGAAAATTTCTAAAACTCTGATAATCATACGCGAAAGAATGTATTATCTTAAGGTTGTTGTTGCTATTCCAAGTTTGACAATACATACAGAAGTGAAGGAAGACCCTTGATGAGTGCTGCACGTTATCATGATAACGTGCAGCAAAAAATATTTAGTGATTAAAAATATTTAGTGAGCATAAGAATTTAAAACAATATGAAACTTTACATCGTATTGAAAGTTCGGACATTTTTTCAATGAAAACAGAATTTGAAGAATATCTCACGAAACTTTTTTTTTTAAATGTTGCCGGTGTCAAAAGAAACAGAAATATGCTGATGATGATGTTTTGAAACAGCATGATACTTCTCTTCTTATAAATTGCATCATTGTTTACAAGTGTTTAAAAGAAAAAGTGATCTCTTACACCACATTCGAATGCGACATGATTTGATGCGAATCTTACAAAAACGAAGAAACGTTGACATCGTTAATACATGCAAGTCTTCTAAAATCGCAAGTCTTAATAGTATGTTCGCAATTGAATCGATTTGCTAGAACATAGAAAATGATCATGTCTTAGATGTACTTCTTGAACATATAAAATTGTAGTTAGTAGGGAAAAAATGAGTTATGATGTAGTTTTACACTGAGTTATGATATCGGTGTTTGAAATGGTAATCAATAGTTACATTTAAAATGTGTCGTGAGTGTGAAAATGCAGAAATAAAAGAGCTTTGGCGAATTTAATAAACGTGGTTCAATGTGGTTGATGGAAAAATTTGTTCCATGTGAATTAAATAGTGTAAGATATGAACCTCTTTCTCTCAATAGTTAATTATTCAATTGTAAGACAATTAAACTTTAAATATATATGCATATAGTATATGTAATGATTAATATTAAATTGATTAATGTAAATAACTGATGATATGTGTATTAACATAGTGAATGTTCGCTTTTATGAAGTTCTAAGCATTACTTTAAATACCATTCATAAAACTTTTATCTCATATATACAAACATGACAATATCTATTGAGTTTTCGATTATTCTTTGGAATGTATGAAAGTTTAAATATTTTTTTTTAATTTAATGTAGATTGGAGTAAAATATCTGTATCTTTCTTCATTTCAATCGGTAATATCTGTATGCTGGTAAAGGTATGTATGTTCGTAAGAATTATACTGTGTCACATTTTTGACAATCTTCTTTCATTCATATTAGCTAATAAGAGAATTATTGAAGTTAGTAAAGTAATGAAAATCAACGTTATTGAAAGAAAACTCTAAAAGCATTTACATTTCCAGAAATATATCAAAGTTCCTTTTCTTAAAAACAGCAGGTGTATCGTAGTTTTTTTTTCTATTTCATTAAAAGGTGAACCTGTAAAATAAAAATTTTCTATTAGTGTAAGGTAAACAAAAAGAAAATCAAGAGACAATCCGTATCATGAATGAAATTCAAGTCTTACATCGGATTGAAAAGAAATATTCTGAATCTAAATGTTTATGCCTATTTAGCACAAAATGCGTTTATTTGTGTTATAAATTTAACTAAAACCATTCTTATAACGGTTTGTTGCCTTTAAACTGGGTAAAAGTGTTAAGTATATTTTCAGATGGTATTGATATACTTGTCAAAGAAGTTCTAGAAACCTCAAATGTCGAAAGAGCATATGATAAGAATCTCCTTTCCTATCGCTACGTCAGTTACAGGTTAAGGGGTGGCTTGAATGGATAAAGGTAATGTTTGTGCAAAAATATAGTAGTTCTATTTTGAAATGAGAAATAATTCGCTTTTTGTCAATTAAGGAAACTTGTGGTATTATTAAACAGAATGTCAGTGAAAGACATTGCGTTTGCATAGTGAATTATGAAGGTACTGAAAGGTAGCAAAGAAGGTGAATGAAAGATTTAATTTGAACAAATAAGGTAAGGCTATCATTAAAAGAAAAAACTGTTTAAAAGATGTATGTTAGAATTAAAAGTAAGATCTTAAAATTTAAAAAGATGTAACAGAGTAAAACCAAAGAATACTGGTAATTCCTATCTGGAAAACAGTAATTTGAGTACGATATTGAAAATGTTGGTTTTAAGAATTTCTTTATGCATGTGATGCAAAACAATTGCTAGTTTATCATGAGTGCTGACATAGATGCAATTAGTGTAGGAAAAATAGTAAAATTAGTATAGTTAGTGTCTCTAAAACATGAAAAATAATAGTGTGAGCAGTGTAAATTCATTTGAAGTACTGAAATATGACATAGACTAAATATCAGAAAATGTAAGAAATATTTTGGTATGTGTGGATGAAACACTGAACGTGGTTGTAAAATTAGAAATGAAAATTATCAACACACTTAAAGGTAATCGGGATTTAAAACTAAACATGATGTTAGAAACTTTGAAGACCATAAAACTATATGAGAAAGAAATACATTTAGATATAAATGGTATTAAACTGTAAAGCTGTGAATGGAAGTTTCTGAGTAAAACCTGTAGATGATCTATTATGATCGAGGAATAAAACAAGTATTATAAAAATTGTAAGGAAATATTTGAATATGGAGTAAATGAAAACAATCCATATCGTTAAAATGAATAAAAATGGATAAAATGTTGGAATTACGAGTGATGAGACAGAAATAAAAACATTATAATAAATAAGTTAAACTAGAATTAAGAAATATAAACACAGAAGGGAAATCATGAACGTAAGAAAAGCAATTAAAAGTTATAGACTTAAGTTTTTTTAAAAAATATTCGGTAATGTAAGGAAGATATTGTTAAACACGTGAAAGAAATTACAAATTCTGTAGAAAATTTAGTAAAAGAACTAAGATCACGAAAAATAAACGTTTCTTTTTAAATACAATTTCATACCACTAAGTTAAAGTGTGTATAGAATACTAGAATGGTTTAAAAAAAGTAAATGAAGTTAAAATTCAGAAAATATTGAACATTATAACGTTAAAAAAAGTGTGAAATTGCATCTAAAATTAAGTAATGTAACAAATAAACAGCATGTGCGGGAACGTTTGTGAAATATAACGTATAAGTTAAAAATCAGGTATTCTGAAATTTATGAAAGGTATGATAAAAAAATAGTATGTGGAAATTAAATAAAATATTACAAATTAGAAACGTTAAGTATTAAAAAAATATGACAGTAAATGAATATGTTATTATGAACAGAAAACCTGAGAAATAAGTTAAAGTTTCATGGAAAACTAGAAAGGATAAAAGTATCAGAATAAAACTGAGTAATAAAAACAAATTATCTTGTAGTTACATTTTCATAACATGATGAACTATCATTAAAGAAAAGTCTTTTTTATATTTGTTTCTTTTACATTGTTTTCAGAGTCGCGCATTGAATAATTTTAACACCAGATTTAAAAATATATTTCTAAAACATATAATTCACTTTTTCGTCAAGAGAGGGCAGCATCGCCATTTCATCAAAATTAAGATGCAGAAAATATTTCCCGTTGCCAATTTTTAAAAAACTAACTTTAAATGAAAAGCAGGAGGTCTACAACTCAACCAGCAGTCTACGAACAACTCAACTCCACTCGAAACCACGCCTCCTAGTGTGATGACGTTGCCTTTGGCCCCGCCCTCTGTGATGTCATTGACCACGCCCCCTGATCCACTGATCCACCTGCCGCAGAACGCCCATTATCATGCTACTATCACTTCAATATATCATATCTGTTATATGTAGTATAAATCGTATCAAATAGGTACACTATTAAAAAAAATAATGTTTTTTTGAATTGAATAGTACCGTTTCTGAAGTATCTGTTGCTATAAAATAAAAGATAAATATCTCATATACATCGAATGGCAAAACTTGAATATTGAGTACGCAAAAGACAAACTAAATATCTTATCTCTCGTAGAAAGATAAAACTTGCTACGGCGAGTAGAGGCTAAACTCCCTGTTAACGCAAAGTTACGATATTACAATTATACTGCTCTACGCCATTTAACTACAGTCGAACTTTCATTAACGGATGCTTAATTTTAAAGGCTCCATGAACGGATATTTTCTGAAATCAAGGAGCTCAAAGCAGAGCCCAATGCACCTTTGCAGTGTCCAATGAATTCTTGATCCCTCAAACGATATGTAGAAATTCACTACTTTCTGATTATCTTCACTCTCCTCCGAAAAGTCGCAATTCTTTGATGCTAAGCTAATACACGAGATTTTTCGTCAAGCTAATACGCGAAAAATAACAATTAATTTGAAAATTGCGACGCGCTAAGTATTCCATAAAAGAGAAATGAATCAATAAAATTGAAGATGCAAGAAACATCCGTAATAAAACACTTACTTTTCTGAAGAAATCTTTATATGTATTTTTTTCCACTGTTGTTCTTCCATTGCACATAGAGATCTGTTTTTGTTTAAAACTTCACAGATTGTACAAATTTAGAATTACACTGTTGTTCTTCTAATGTACGCAGCGATCCGTTTTCGCATAAGAAAAGAAAGAATTGTTCAAATTCGGCATCAGAGCATAAATCTTATTTAAAAAAATTCGAACTTTTGAGAAGTACAACTTCATAGAATGAAAATTTGGTTGATCTTTGGATTATGGTAACTTGGCGATTTTTTGGCGAAAATTTGGCGACTAACTCTGCTACAGCAACTTTCCATTTTTTTTTTTTCGTCGCCATTTTGTCTTCACGAAGTAAAGACATGTTTCTTTTCTTTTTATTTACTGAACACTTTTTCCAAAAATCTACTAGCCGAATTACACTTATGCTAGAAATTTTATGTAACAAAACTGCTTAATCATGACAAATATTAACTGCAAAATTGGGAAAAAGTGCCCAATCGCAAACTCCTTGCTCGTTTTTCAGAATAGCACATACACATAAACCATTTATACGTCGATTTATTTTTGCTTAAAAAAACATCCCAGAATTGCACAAATATGGCATTACACACACTCTTAACTTTATCCATCTACACTGCTATTTTCTCATAAATTACAAAAATTTGCACGAAAATGCAAAAAAATTCTGTGAATCTTTAAACTCGGTAAAAAGCACATATATGAAATTACCTGATCGCAAAAAGTATATACCCTTTCCAAAGATGAACATTTCCACGTATAAAATAAATAAAATATCCAAAAACGTTTACCTCTAAATTATCTATTATATTATAAACGTCACCAACGAATTTATACCGCAAACATTACAAATGGTTACAAATACTTAGTGTCAAATATTTAAATTACTTCCATGCACGTTTACTTCAACTGAAACGTATACCAAATTCCTACAAACATAAAATTCACAAAATAACTATAATTTAATTAAAATATCACTAAACCATGTACACGTCGACTTATTTTTACTTAAAAAAACATCCCAGAATTGTACAAAAATGGCATTGCGCACACTCTTCACTATACCCATGTACACTGCTTTTTTCTCATAAATTAGAAAAATTTCACGAAAATGCATGAAAATACTCAACGTATTCTACTCAAACGTATTCCAAAATACTACAAACATATAACTCACAAAATCACGATCATTAAATTAAAATATAATTAAATTAAAAAACACTACTTAAAATATAAATAAGCACATACATTAAATTAATAAAAATTAGATTACAATCCTAATTACTTTAAACTAAATCATTGCTAATAACAATTTTCCAATAATATCATATTAATTTATTTACTCCTTACATTTAGAACAATGCATAAAAATAATATACAGTTTTCCAAATTCTCCCCCTTTTCCGATTAAAGAACTGTAATTTGTCCATTAATGTCACATGACATATCTCATGATCTCTCATTTCCCTCACACAAAATAATGCATAATCGGAACTGAGTACTTCTGACATTATTACCAAAGTCCTAGGTAGTAACCTTTATCGCCTCCAAAATGTCGCCAAACTGCCAGTTACCATATTCCAAAGATCAGCCGAAAATTTTTGCATTCTCTAAACTGTTAGGCAAAACGTCAGATTTCTAAAAAAGCGCAACACTTTCTTTTTCCTCAGCCGGCAAACCTCACAATTTCATTACGATATCTTACAAGGAAAAAAGTGCATTTAATGCAATAAAAACAAACGCTAATGATCTTTGGATTTAAAGTGGAAATCGGAACTCGTCTGCTGCGCGCACGGGGATACCTGGGTTTCCATAGTCCCACCAGCGGGCAATCGCTGAGCACTGGTAGTTCCAGCTGGGTTAGAATCCGGGCAAACGGGCTGACTGCATGCGAGTTTTCGTAGTTTTCCCCATGTGCAACGTGCATACGAGCCAGTTTCCCTTAGAAAGTCCTCCACGAAAGCAAACCCTTCCATTAGGCAGATAGCCCTAGTGTGCCTTGCCATAATAAACTAAACTAAAACCAAAATCTGGGCTACCATATAAATATATTTTGGCAATGTCATTGGTTGCCAGTTTTGGTGACATAGCGCGTTGCGTCGCCAATATCTTCTTTTTTTGGGGGGGGGAGAGGGGCGCTGTGGATAATCAGAAAGTATCGGAAATTCAATACAGAAAAAGGTCGAGGTTGAAAATTCATTCAGTTCTATATTCTTTTACAAGCAAAGTTAGCTATGAAATATGAGTCTATTTTTGTGAATTAAGTATCAATTGGTGTTCAGTAACATATAATATAACCTGAAAACGGAAATATTCTGTTTAAAGAGATATGCAGTCGAACCTCCCGCTCACTAACAAACATGCCAAAGTAAAGGCTACCAGAAAGTTACCAGGGAGTATCAATGTCTGTTACTCAGAAATGCAATCTGGGAGTTCAGAAATTTCTCGTTAATGGGGAGTGTCCACTCAGGTAGAGTATCTTAATAGAGGTTTAACTGTTCTTATAATGGCTAGACATTTTCTTGAACAGATGCTGCACTTTTATTGTCACTAAGAGTTCTTTCGCAAAAATTTATTCTTAATATTTAAATATAAAACCTTCGCAATTATGGAAATATGGATCGGTAACCTGTATAAGCAACTCAAATTACCTCATTTATTCATCACTTCATACACATGGAATGACTGGTGGTTTTATTGCGATGTTGATATATAATATAGGAACATTTCTTTTTTCTTTATACATCATTATAAAACAGGAAACAGCTTTATTAATAATCCTGCTAACGTTTATAATATGGGCCGAAAATAAAGGCAACTCTTCTGCGAGTGTAGTTTCGAATGGAAATTTTCTGACCTCGTGGATATTGTTAAATCCTGGGTCAGTAATTTAAGCTTCGGTTGATAATTTAAACATTTAAATGACATTCCTTAAAATTGATTAATTAAATTCTTAATGACATTCTTTAAAAACTACGGTTCTTATAAAAATTTCAAAATCTAAGGAAATACACCATAAATTTTTTATCATACACATTAACAAATTAAACGATAATGATTCTAGATACAATAAATGAGACAGTCAACAAATTTACTCCGTTTGTCTTTAGTGGCTATAAGTAAATAAATCTTTTAAAGTGCTCAGCCTAATCAACATTCTAATACACCATATATAAAAAAAAATTACTATACTAAAGTAGTGTCGTCTGTTCTTTGTAAGAGAATGATTTTACTTTGAATTAGATGGATGTTTTATTTTTTTTAATACGTTCTTAACTTCATGAAAATGTTTCTTAGTTCATGTTTTTATAAGCATATGTGCACGCGTATAAATATCAATACAAATTTTAGGTATAATACATTTATAGAATTTTTATGTATTGAATTTGCTCTATCATTAGAATGAAATCTAATCTATCATTAAAATGAAAGGAAAATTTCAAAAGAAAACTTTTTTTTTATATATACAAGCAAAGTTATGTAGCATTCTATGAAAAAAATAGTCGTGAATTCGTATTTTTTTAAATATATTAATTAGTTAATTAATTATTTGTTAATTAATTATTATTAGCCTGAAAGGGGTGTTAGTCCCGAATTGGATATTAATCTCGAAACGGCATTTTGCGCTGAATCGCTCTATACGGCGTATCACTTGTCGAATTACTGCCGTCAAATATTATTGCCGTGCACTATATTTAAAGAAACTAAATAATGAAGAATCTGCATGAATGCATGTATGTTTCTCGCACTGTGAAAAAGCAACGGTACCTATAAAGCCATCAAATTTTGAATAACATAGTCCTCCACCTACATGGGCACCTGGAAGCCCGAATTTTGAATTTGTTTTATTACCTATTTTATACTTTGTAAAACTTTAGTGAATTTTTGGTTAACAAACTCAACGATTTCAAAGCGAGCAGTGGCAAAACTGCATGTAATGAAACATTTTCATCTCCAGAACACAAGACTGTCTATCGGAAATTCTTAAGATATGCTGTTATTAAATATTTTGTGATTTTGCTGTTGAGTCGAATTTTATGGGGCATAAGAACGCGATTTTTGATAAATGAAATAAACACAGAAAACATTAATAATAAACAGATTAAAAAAGTTTTGTAAATTCATCGTAATAATATATTGATATGATGAACTTAGAAAAGACTGAAAAACGTATGCCAACACATAACGCTGCACCGTGAATTCTAAACGTATATTGTTATGTTGCTGTTAAAATTTTGTAATTTTCATGTTCAATTGTATATGGCATAAGTACAAAGAAAACGATGCTTAATAATAAAGCTAAAAAGACAGACAAAAAATGAAGGTTTAACAGGGGTGAGAGTAGGCAGATTACAAGCTCTGCGAAAGCATAAGAAGCCTTAAAAGGCTTTTTGCTCGATCGTAAAAATCTGAAACATTTTCTTTTTATTTTATTCATTTCCTTTGTATTTTTTGTTTTGTTTTAATAATGTCATTCAGTTCTACATGGTTTTCTATGAAAACTCTTAAGTAACTTAGCGATTTTTTTGGTACTTTGAAAAAGAAAACAGAGTAGATGAGTTTCTTTCAATCACAAGCAATATCCTATTTGTTATTATTCTATAATTTTTTATTCTACTAATCGTATATCCAGCATAAAATATGAAGCTTTTCCTTATATAGCGGTACTTAATTTTTATTTGAGATTCTTAAAGAAATTTCCTCTTGTTTGTAGAGATATCGTATGTATCCAAATATGCTTTAACTTTTTAAGAATGAGGGTCTTAATTTCAGGCAATTTCAGATTCTTGTATGTGTGAATTTCGCTATTTTTCTTTTTCCTTTTTAATGTTAATTTATTTTGGTATAAAATTTCCTGAAATTTTTTATATTAAAATTTTATGCATACTAATTAGGAAATAAAGATTTCAATTCAATAAAATTTTCGAAGCTTATCCTCTCATTTTTCATTCTAGGTACCATAAATTCAATGAATAGATTTAAATTTTAGGGTAGTAAACGCAAGACGAAATAAATGTTCATTTCAGAATTTAAGAAATGAAAAAAATCTAGTGAAATATCATAACTATTTATAATCAAATTATAAATTAAACAACAGTGTAACTTAGAATTATACAAAATATTCCCAACATATTTTATAAGGTATTTTTCCCGCTTCCCTAGCGTGCCTTCGTGGTGTAGTGGTCAGCACACTGGGCCGGTACTCCAGATGTCAGTGTTTCGATTCCCGGCGAAGGCGTTTGCTAATTTTTCATCTTGCCTGCTTCCAAAAATATCTAATGTCGCTACAATTTCATTGAAATAAGTTCTGTTAATGTCCGAATTAATGCCAAAATGTTTTAAGCATTCATGATTTTCCCACATGGACAATTTAAAAATATTCTAACATAGTAAAAAATTTTTAAAATTAAAAAATATATGTAAGTAAAAATGTAGGATATATTTTAGTTAGTTTGGTAGTTAAAGTTCTAGCCGTACTCATGCAAATTAACTCAAAAAATAATAATAAAATTAATAATATGATCAAAGACACAGAATGACATTCTGAGAAATTTTTCATGAGCCGAAACAGTGCAACTCGGAACGTAGTTGCCCGATACAAAAGTTCATAGAATTTGAAAATTTCAAAGGTATTGGAGCTTTCATCACTATTATAACGATAAATATAAGACTTTCTTTACAGTAAAGAGTTGTAAAATTCATAGAATTTGGAATAAAAGGAACAACAGAAAACCTTCAGGGAAGAACATTGCATAAATGTGCTTGCCGGGCAGAACAGATTGCTGATTTTTAACATAACGGGTAATTGAAATTAATTTGTTTAAAATGAGCAGCTTCCATATGTTTGGTTGAAAAGGAAACATCCACTGATAGTAACGCATGAACAGTCAGCTTTTTCTAGAAAACTATTTTCTCATGTGAAGAAATTAATTCTACACGATCGAAATAACTTTTCTTTATACTTGTACAGTTTAAACTTCATGCAGGCACGTCTAATGAATTCTGAAGGATGATTCAGCAATGATTTGAGAGTGTACGTCACAGATCGGGCTTCCGACCTAGAAATCCGAGCGGAATAATGCATCTTCGGTGGTAGAATCAACTCCAAATGAGGCTTCTTTATGCATTGTTCGTTGTCACACAAAAGTTACATAGTGTAAGTTATGATGTTTGCTTAGACACCTTGCATAGGAATGCTACGGTTATTCGTGAAGTTAACCTTTGACAGTCAATAACATTCATTCATGTTTGATAATTTCCCACTGATGCTTTTGTGCTGTTGTCAGTTTTATTCCCTTTTTCTTACGTGTAACGTGGATACAAGCCTTTTTCCCCAGAAGGTTCTCCTCGAAAGCATCCCTCCCGCTAGGTATATAGCCCTTGAATGCTTTACCATAATCAAAAAATTTGATAGAAATCTTTATTTTTTTTTAACGTTATTTGTGGGAAAGAATACTTATTTCAACGCGATATATCCAAACACACCAGAAAGAGACGGCCGTGATAAGCGATGATTTCCCGTGAGTTATATGAATAATAAAAATAAATCTTGATAATGTAGGAGTTTATGGATGCGAGGAACATTACAATATTATTATTACACATATTAAATATATATGTATTAAACAACATCTTAAAATGAAAATCGGACAAGAATACATATCAGAAGATATGTGAAAAAAGAATTATCCAAGTCAAATTTCAGCTAAAACTGGAATTTGTTTTCCCATTTGTCAAAAGCTGGTATTTCGAAAGTGGAAACAAGTTATTTAGATCTTTCGGGAGTGTAACTAAGAGACATTTTTCAAATTCTAAAGCTTTAGTTATTACAAGAAAGATCGAGTATACAACTGGTAAACCGAAAAAATTCCGCCTTTGTATTCGTGTGCTCAGACCTGGTGCTGCCCTCTGATGAAACAAACTTCAAGTAAAGACAGAAGCAATGAAAGACGCAATTAAACTGGGGAGATAGGAATTCGTGTGAAACATCAAATATTCAAATAAGTTAATCAAACAAAAATTTAAAATACATTCGACTTATGATCATTTATTCTTGATACACTGTACACTGGTTTCTCATTTTGTATAAATAGTGCCCTAAAAATTAAGGTGCTAGACAATCGATGTGATATAAGATCACTTAATTTTCCAAATTATAAATACTCCAAGCTTATCAGTATAACAAAAATAACCACTGAAAACAGCCTACGGTTTTCTGTAATATTTTTACATTTTTGGATGTCAAAAAGATTATTTTGGATGTTCATTTGGTACGGCTCCTACGCAGTGATTTCGCCATTATTGGGAAACAGAATGTTGACGTTTTGTAAAAGTAAATTATTTGATCAACAGTTAATATTATATACCATTAACCGCTTAACTACCAAATTTTTAAAATAAAATTTTATCTTAAAGTAGTAGATTCCTTTTAAGTCATAAATACATAAATGGAATATTTTTTGAAAAAAGAAAAGATCCCCCCCCCCAAAAAAAAAGGGGGAGAGTGAATGAGAGAAACTAAAAAAGGAAAAGGAAAAATATCAATTATTGCTATTAATCATTCTCCCCCCCATTTCCTTTTTTTTTCCTTTCATTTTTAGCCAAAGGGGGCGTTAGCCCAGAAGAGCTATTAGTCTCGAAACGGCATTTTGCTTCGGTTCATTATAAATGTCCTTTTCACTTTTCAAATTGTTGCCATTAAATATTATAGCTCTGCATAATGTTTAAAGAAACTGAATAATAAAGAGTCTGCATGAATGTATACATGTTTCTCGCATTGTAAAAGAACAACGGTAGCTAGAGCCATCAAATTTTGAATAACATAGTCCTCCTCCCTTATATGGGCACCTGGAAGCCCGAATTTAGAGTTTCGAATTTGTTTTATTGTCTATTTCATATTTGTAAAACTAAAGAATTTTTGATTAACAAACTCAACGACTTCAAAGCGAGCAATGGCAACAATGTACGGAAAAAAGCATTTTTATCCCCAACGCGGGAGATTGTCTATCGGGAATTCTAAAGATATGCTATTTTTAAATATTTTTAGCCAAAAAGACATTAGCTCAAATTCTTTCGAAATGTGTATGTGTGTATAAATGAAAAACGCGCATTTGAACGTAATATAAAATCTGGAATCTTTCAGTTTTTTTAAAGATCCTCATTTTAGAAGCAATGCCTTTATGAGTTACATTTCTGCCGCTGTACAAATTAGTTTACAGGAAGTCAAATACTACGTTTACCACACTAATTCCTAACGTTTGCTTTACACGTGATACATTTCATTTGCTTCTTTTGCTATATACGAAATAGATTGTCAGTTACACTTATCCAGGGGGGAAAAAATCCTTAAAATTATCGGAGTGGGATTGAAATGAAGTAAACATTTCGTATTACAATATTTTAACTCTAAGCAAACATGACATCATCAACTGGATAAAGAAAAATATCCAGACTGAGATCACGACAGAAAATGGGTTAATGTTACTATTAAAAAACGTTTACCTTGCCATACATTGCATATCATGGCTGCATAATTTCAATCTAATTCATCCCTTTGGGTGCTATCAAAAATTAATGATAATAATAAAGTTAAACAATTTTACGCCAAATTACATATATAGTGTGCAATACTAAACATCTTTTTTAATCACATTCTTCAAATGTTCATAAAAATGCCAGTTAGGTATATCATAATTAAAAGTATTTTTTACACCAGTTTTGATGTAGCGTTTTTAATAACTTAGAAAATAAATTAAAAATATATTGAATAATATCGTCGAATGGCCGACGAATATTTTTAGAAACTTTAAATGAATACATTTAAAATTGTGAGGATGATAAATGACCTGATAACCTAACGTAATGCATATTGAAGTGAAATGATGCAACGACTCGGAAATTTGAAACAGCAATTATTCTCAAGTCAAATTTTGAATATTTCTCACTTTTTCAGTTTTATGCATAAATGGTAAGAGGTTTTCGTCATTAACTGGGGACAATGAGTATTGCGTCTGCGATAAAAGTTCGTCAATCTGACATTTATTATTTCGACGAACCAGAAAATATTATACGTATATTTCTGGCATGAATACATTGTTTAGAGCTGCCTGTATTATACATTGCTTTTTAAAATGATTCTAGAAATAAATACATGTTGATAAACAAATTTAAGAGAATGAAACAGAAATGTATAGAAATATTATCATTATATTGGAAACTGGGCATTATTAGTCTACTGGTAGTGGATGCTAACAAACTTTTTTTCACTTGTCTGAACGTTATTAGCATTTAAAAACACAATCAGTTTCTACCTTCATATAATGTGTATCTCGTCTAAGGAATATTTTTAATAACCATATGTTTACAGTTTGAAGGAAGTGTATTGGTTTCACTTAACATATGTCCTCTCTTATTAAATCCAGAGACGCGATTACGCTTCTTAAACTAAAGAATAAAAAATAACAGAAAGGACGTACAAGTACATGGCGAGTGTTGCCATTGCGCGAAATATAGGAATCTCACATTCAACACGCTTTCGCGCATAGCGGATTCTTAGAGCACTGATAAGTTCTTATTTTACATTTTAAATTCAATCAGTCTGTTACTGATAAAAGTTTTTAATGGGGACAGAACATGACTTCCTTATACGGCCTATTAAATTAGACCCATTTTTTTGATGCATTCAATTAATTCAGGTCTCATTTCGCAGCAAGGCAAAAATACATAAAAACTCAAAGCAGTTTCATTAAAAATTATAAAATACAGAAAAACCTAAAGCAACAAATACAGTTAAAAAGAGTTAATAAAGTTTTTACAATGAAAATTAGAGTCTCTGCGCAAAAACGAGCAATTCGGTCAACGGGCAGGAAGGAAGACGAAATTTTTGGTGCAGAAAATTGAAAGTTTTCTTTTAGTCCCACTCGGCAAAAAGACACTGATGTTGGTGAACAAGCTGAGTTAATTTACTTTTCCACTAAGAGTTTCAATTGTAAACAAATGGCGGCCACGTTAGGCTTAGCATTACTTAAAGAACTTTTAAATTGTTGATAATTCTACAACTATTGAACGCAGATTAACTGAAAGCATAAAAAAAACTTAACGGGAATATAAGAAGAGCACAATTTAATCATTTTTAAAGCTAAAAATGCACAATTTACCAACATATAAGAATAAGAAAAGAGCTCACCGAGCCGGGTAATAGAGTGGGTATAAATATATACATACAGTGCGTTTCTAAACACATGGACAAAAATTTAAGAGGTGATAAAGATGCGTATTAGAAACGCCTTCACCAGTAAAGCCGCTTCATTCGGGAAAAACACAAAAGCACTAAAATCAGGCTGAGGCTCCAGCTGTTTCAAAAACCAACGTGCAAATTCGACATCTGTGCGTGGTAGGGGTGTAATCCCTCGTCCCATAATACTCGCCAAACACTTGAGTGGGGCACATTTACGGCACGGGAAACCCCTCACATGCTAATATCCGGACGTTCTTCCACTCTTTGCAGAATGTCCTCTACAATTTGTGGCGTCCGCACGCTCCTGAAACGCCCTTTATCATGCATGCCGGTAACAAATGATCCCGTTTCGCACAGGCACCGATGTAATCGCTCGAGCACTTTTCGGTCTAGCACGCATCTTCTCAGAAAACGCTGCCCGTGCGATCTTCCAAAGCATTCCAATTTGCAAGACTGTACATAAAACGCATGTCCACCTTTTCCTGATTACTGCACGTCGACATGCCTTCCGAAATCCACGCTAGAAATGACGATGAGTAAGAAAACTCGCGCTTTATGCCTTGCATTACAACGCCGTCTAGCGTTTCACTGCTTGTTCTCCGCCCATGATTCATTGTCCGGTGAAAACTAATACCGGTGAAAACTGCTAATGTCTGCTAAACTGCTAATGTCTTCTATTACCCCTTAAAGTTTTGCCCATGCGTTTCGAAACACTGTACATATCTGGTTGTAACCAAATTTTTCCGCCAAAATAGTTTTAATCTTAGTAAATTTAGACTCCCCCCCCCAAAAAAAAACATGAAAGCAGTACCTTTAGTGCGGGTAATAATCACCATCCAAATCTATGATTTTCCGCCAACGTTTTGGTAATTTTTCAAAGCCTTCGGCCCAGAAACTTGGTGGCCACGAGTCCAAAAACATATCAACCTCATTTCGGAAGTAATGTGCAAAACGGAAGGTAGCACCAGGAAGATGTAGCTGAAAATGTGAAAAAGGGTAGAAGTCTGAAGGAGCAAAGTCTGGGCTATATATGGCGGCAAAAGATCCCATTCGAGTCTGTACAGAGTCCAGCCGGTGAATGCAGATACATGTGAGCTTGCATTATCTTGATGGAACATTACCTTTTTAAACCGGCTTAGACGTTTTTCCCTGATAGCAGCGTCAACACGGACTAACATCTCATTGTACATTTCACTGTCGAGGGTTTCACCTTTTCCCAGATAATCTTTGCGGATAATACCACGGCAATCCCACCAGACCAAAAGCATGATCTTTTCCGACCTCTGTTGTTGAAGTACCAACTTTTCACCACAACTGACGATCCGGTCCAGAATTTTGTCTTTGCGTTGATATTCGAGCAGATTAGTGCAAGCCCGAACACGTCTGTCCTTATCTGCTTGAGTCAGCTCATGCGGCACCCAGCGATAAAACTTGTGTGTCAAGTTTATGCGATGCATAGCGCGGCTAATGGACATGGCAGTAACGTCTAACTCCTTAACAAGCTCTCGAGTGGTTGCAAACTGATCTTTTCCCAAAAGTTCTCGCAGGTGGAGCTGATCAACATCAGTAAACCGGCCAGAGTCCTCTGCTTCATGAATGTCCTGGTCCTTGCTTTTTGAACTTTCGATACCAAACCTTCACAGTATCATATGATACAACATTAGTACCTAAATCTATACACATGATTTGGTGACATTCTGTAGGTGAAGTTTTGTAACAGACCTGGAAGTAAATAATGGTTCTGGTAGTGAGATATTTCTATTTTAGACACCTTGTACTTATTTTTTTTTATTATTTATTTATTTATTTATTTATTTATTTTTACAAATTTCCCAACACAGTGTTCTAAAGCACGTCTCTTTCTTTTCAAATGCCAAAAATCGTTTGACAAAATATGATTAAACACGTCAGCGCGAACTGTGTGCATAGACGATATTTGCGTGGCGGGAAACTTTCGTAAAACCCTTACGTAAGAAGTTATTTATTATAGGAGTTTTGGAATTATTCTAATTCTAAAAGAAAGGAAATTATGAAAACTTAGAAAGTGAACTTTACTGCTGTTAAGTGTACTAAAGAATTTTTTTTAGTACTGTCTATATAGTAGGTGAAAAAAAAAAACTAATTAAGAGTAAATTTATGAAAAGGGTAAAAAACGATAATGTTGAGTAAAAATGAATCAATTATTGCTATTAAACGGAAGTTAATTGAGTTTTCTAAGCAAACAAACCAATTAGAAAATTACGAAACTTAATAAAAAGTGAACTTATATAGGTACATGTTTGGTGACTGCAATCAAAAAAGGAAGTGCACAACTGCATGTTATAGCAGTCCCATATGCAAAATTTCAATTTCAACGTTCTCAGGCCAACCGTTTTTAAGTTTTGGAAAAAATCAAATGTGTACAACACATGACTTCCTTGTACGGAATATTAAATTTTACGCATTTTCCCTCCAATTCACTTAAACTTATTGAACTGAATTAAATCTACTTCGTCGATACTGCCTAAACCACAATAGAATAAATGCACTCTTAAAATTTAAAATATTTATTTACATCTCATTCATTTTATAGCTATTAATGTACAAAAATTTTATCATCTGAACAATTATCTAATCGTTTCCACATGTTTTATTCAAATACTATAATAAATCTAGAACGATGTGTAAAAGAAACTAAACAAATAAAAGAGAAACAGCTTTTCACAAACGATTCAGCGCCGCCTACCTAATGCGCATGCGCTACTCGTAAACATTCTCCTTTGTCTGAGGCAAACTGGCGACAGTATTTGCTGCTAATGCGAAACACTTATTTCCTCATATCTCTTAAAAGATTTCTCATTCAATTAATTCAGTTCTCACTCCGCAGCAACGCAAAAATGCATAAAAACTCAAAATATCTTCGTTATAAATTGAAAACTTTTGGAGAATCTGAAAGAATAATGACGCAGTGCAGAGAGGTTCTATTTTTAGAATTGAGAAGGGAAATTTACGTTGCTAATTTAATCTTTTACATATATTCTTTATTGTGCCTTTTCCAAAAAGCTTACATTTTTGACACATTTACAGTAAAATAGCAGGTGCAGACAGAAAACAGACCAGCTAGGCTAAAGCGTAGAAAGCAAGTACGTTATGTTCAGGGTGAAATCTTAATTCAAACTGAGTTAGTTTAGGTTCTCAATGCATTTTAATTGGATAGTTAATATTACTGTAAAATTACTATTGACTGCTTGAGTTTTAGTTCCATTTGCATCATCAGAATTATGTAAGAGTCATATGACATAGATTAATCTGAAAAGGACTCAGTGCAGAGAGAGGTTACTATTTTTAGAATTGAGAAGGGAAATTTACGTTGCTAATTTAATCTTTTACGTATTCTTTAATTTGCTTACACACACACACACATATATATATATATACCCACTCTTTTACTCAGTTTTTGAATAAAAGAGTGGGTATATATATGAGCTCAGTTTTTTTATTTTTATTTTTATATGTTGGTTAATTGCGCAATTTTGGCTTTCAAAGCTATCGAATTATGTTCTTATCTTTTGGTTAGGGATTTTGTGCCTTTAGTTAATCTGCTTGAAATAGTTCTAGATTTATCAACAATTTAAACGTTGTTCAAGTGCGCTAAGCCAAATTTTTCTTACTATAGCAGCCATATTTGTTTACATTTGAGCAGAATAGTGAATTGAATCTTTCTGCATCTTCAGTGTCTTTGTGCCGAATGGAACCAAAAGGAAACTTTTAATTTTTGTGCACCGAAAAATCTTCCTTCTTGCCTACTGGGCGAATTGCTTGTGTTTGCACAGAAACTTTAAATTTTAAGCGTAAATTTTTTTTAAAAATGGTTTTAACTGTATTTTATGTTTTTCTATATCTAAAATTGTTTCTTTTTTATTTGTCTAACTTCTTTTATACATCGTTTTAAATTATTTAAAGAAAGCACTTAATACACTAAAAATAGATCATAGACAAAATTTCCAGAGTGAATCGAAAACACTTAAAATAGCCTAAAAATTTCTAGAATATTCTAGAAGCATAAAGATTATTTTCTAAAAATTTCTGGCTATATCTTATTACAGTTAAACGCGAACTATAAAAACTTACCTCTAAACTTCTTCTTGAATAGAAAGAAGTCTTGTCTTTTTTCTTGAATAAAAATCAGATAATTCTTTTTAATCACTTATTATTAACAATTATTCAATTATCTAAGTTAATAAAAAAACAAGAAACGTACATTAGAATTCTTTATAATTGTCTTCATTATAATTCATCGTACACATGCATTTGTTTTCAAGGTAAAGCTATAAAAACAAAAATTAAAACATACCTAGAATTTTTTAAGATTTTTTAACTTAGAATTCATCGAACACTTACGTGTATTTTCACAATATTTGTAAATACCTTTATCGATCACTTAAATGTTTAAGAATTATTTCTAACCGTTGCCAGATTTCGTCTTACAGAATTGCTAAATGATCTGAAAATAGATATTTCTAATTTTACTGTATGATTTTATTATTAAAATTCTACACCTGTTATTCGTAATTTAAATTAGCCTCACACTGCAGTAGATAAAAATTATACGGGGATATTTATTATCACGGTTAAAAATTCAGGGCTAATTCTAGTAGTATTATTTACACAATTTTTCAAAAATTCTTTAGCTTTGGAAATGGATGGAAGGTGAAGTCGCCTTGCTACATTTTAACAGTGTGGCAAAATATTGCTCCTAGATTTGGTAATGATAAGTGTAGCAATATAAAGAAATTATCGCATATTACAGTATATAACGTGCACTTTTAATCTAAAAATTAAGATCGAAATTTACGGGCAAGCGTTGTATTCCGGATATAAAAATAATAGATGTAAATAAGGAAAACATAGGCATACCAAAAAAAAAAAAAAAAAAGTAATTTGAAAGTTTTCAGATTTATTATTACGCCCCAAGGGACTTTTTTTAACGTTTTGTGTGTTACCTTTATTTATTAAATATAATGTTCTTCGCGCTTAAACCATAATATTCAATTCAACAATAATATATCACATACACACAAAAAAGTATATCAGACTAAACTCATTTTTTGAATTTTAAACGTGATTCTCGCATGAAGACTACTAACTAGTATGTTGTCTAAATTTTTCTTATTTTTATTCACAACAGATATCATACATAAACATATTAGACTGAAATATAATCCAAGTATAAGTAATCAGGTAATCCGAGAAAAAAATAATGAATTAACTAACCTAGTAAGCAAAAAATATCCGTTACATACCGAATTCTAAATATTTTTTTACATAAACACTTATCGCAAGGCCTGCCGGGAAAAAGATACCAGTGGATTGCAAACGAGCCATAGCTAGAGATCACATGATCATTTTTTTTTTCTACAATATCAAAAGTGAATCGAGAAGAAATTAAGTGAAAAGTGAAAAGAAGAAATTAAAAGGCTTTCTGGGAAAATTGCCCCTTTGGACTGAAAATTAGATTTCTACGTGTATCTAAATGCTGTTTATTTAAAAGAAATAACATAGCTTATGAACTTAAGAATATTCATTATTGGACAGCATAAAAAGCTCTTCCTGTTCTTCCGGTGTATGCTCAGGTACATCATCGAATTCTCTTTCATCTTCAGCATCACCAATTCTCTGATCCATAAATATATAACCATCTTCGTTCATCTAGATTATCAGACACACTACATTTTTTAAAAATAACTTTTGAACTATATCGCGTTTAATTTGATTCCATGCTTTTATAATTAGCTTCATCTATTTATTTCTAGACTGGCAAGACGCATTTGGCCTCATTTTGTAAATATTTTTTCACCTTCTAACATTCAAGTATTCCACTATCATTTTAAATTTTCTTTAAATGGTTTACTGATGCATGCATCTAAATGCTTAAATAATGGCCTTCATCCGCTTAGAATAACTGCCATATCTGTACTAAACTCTTTCAAAAATTTCTTCTCATTATCCGTCAGACGAGATCTGAACGTGACCCAAACTAAAAGAATTTCTGGTTTCTTTAAGTCAGCAGGACGCTTTTGCTAGACATTTCTTATCCACAGTTTTACACAATTTTCGTCCTTCCATTATTTCTTGTGAACATGAATGAATATACTATATGGGAAATTACGTTTCGGCATTATCTCTCTTTTAAGTAAAAACATGGGTTTTAATTTGGTCCCTTCCGCTAAGCAGGAAAGCCCTACGGTGATATGAGATATTTAGTGTCGCAGAGCAGCAGTGCAACCTTCCCCGCCTCCCCCCTGCAAAGGGAACTTATGGAGCTGCAATAAGGAGAGATAACAAATGGAAGTGAGTGATTATTTTCAAAGTCATATCTCCGCTGCTAATTACTTTAGCGCCTCCAAGCTAATTTTCCCATAAACAGCATATCGAGTGGAACCAAAGTTTCTAAAATTGAAGAAATTCGGACTGTTAGTTCGAAAACTCCAAGTCTAGCTTTTTATACAGTTTCGTTCGAACATTTTACACAGCGAAGGACACCACCAACTCAAAATTCAAATTTGACGAAATAGTAAGTTAATTGGTTTTAGTGATTTAAGCAAATTTTTCAATGACAAGCAATTATTTTTCAACGCTTCTAAATTTACGTTTACATCTGTGCGGGAAGAGTGTTCTAGTCTGAATTTTGCAAGCCGATCTATACATACAACTAATAAGCTTCAGTTAAATTAGTGACTACATCTGTGTGTACAGCGTTATAGAGTGAATTTAGGCAAGGCCATCCCGTGTTCCGCTACTAGATAATACCCAGTCAATTCGGGTAATTACATTAGTGTCTGTGTTTTCAGTGTTAACATTTATATCTGCGTGTTTTATCTGTGGATTCTTATGAAGAGAAGAATAGATGTATATTATCATAAGGTAGGATTTTAATATTGTTTATTGCATTGGAGCATTTTTGAGTTTTCATCTTGCATGCGACAGTTTACTATCTCTCTGCTAAAATCTACAGTGTCGCAAATTTTGCAATAACTCCGCAACGTACGTTCAGTGGTCTCGTCCGTCTTGTATTATTGTACCTTTATTATTCTACATTACATAGTCATTTTAATTCTCAAACATTGTGCTTATCGAATATTATAATTTTAATTATTGTATTCTTTGAATATTCCTAGTATATGTTGCACTTATCATAATTTAAACATATTAACTCTCAAATATTGTGCTTATCGGTCATCGTAATTTTAATTTCAGTGTTATTTGAATATGCCTAGTATACGCTGAAACCATCATAATTTAAACATTTCAATTCTCAAACATTGTGCCTATCGGATATTATAATTTTAATTTCTGTATTATTTGAATATTCCTAGCATATGTTGCACATCATAACTCGTGTTAATACTCGTGTAAACATACTCGTGTAAATAACACGAGTTGAGTACGGGTTGAGTGTAAATAGTGTATCTCAGTTCTCCGTAGTTTTCTCTCATTTCATTGTACTTTGTATAATTGAATTAATTCTTTGTTTTGATATTTTTTTGGTATTGGGTTATCTTATATGTAGCTGTTTAATAATTTATTAACGCTGTGCATTTCCCCTATGTTTTGTTCTGAGCTATTAGCTCATACATATTATGCAATTTTTAATAGTATTTAGTGTGTTCAATTAAGTTAATTTACTTCCAACTGTTTAATTCTTAGATTACCTGTATATGCTTATTTAAAGGGGCTGGCGGTCGAGGCTCTGTACCCTACTGAGAGGATCTCTCAGTGCGACGGTGCATATAATTCTACGCAATTACCATCCTAGTGCTGAGTTATACCTACTTGTATTATATTACTTGATGAGTTAAACCTACTTGTATTGTTTATGAAGATAATTTCTAGTCACTAGAATGAGCTCGCAAACTCCAAAATCCCAAGCAAACTCAGATGGTGCTATGATTAATGTGAACGCTTCCCCTCCAGCTGAGACGCGTACCACTACTATCAATTCACCAGCTTCCAGAATCGAGACCATCAATCATCTTAGCGACCAGCTACATTCATTTTTAATGCAAACAAGAGACAGCCGCAAATTCAGCGTGAGCGAGAAAAAACTGCTTTGTTCATTAATTACCTCTATCCGCAATACTTTTGCAGAACAAGAAGTGTACTGTGCAAGTCTGCAAGGAAAAATTCAGCTGCTGCAACAGCAACTCAGCGTGAATGATAATCGTTCTTTAACAGTTCCGGCCACACCAGAAGACCTTCCAGAACAGACGGAAACAGAAGAAACCCCATTTACCGAGGTCAAAAAGAGAAAAAGAAAAGCACGAACTGCGCAACTTAACAAACAGTTATCAGACCACGTCCTCCTATTAAAAGCAAAAGAAACAGATAGAACTCCAGAACAAGTCAGAACACAACTGACTACTGAACTTAGTGCCAGGGAACTGGGCATTACTGTTGAAGAAGTGCGGCCCACACGCTCTAACGAACTTTTAATTAGGTGCAGCCACAGACAAAATATAGAAACACTCAGGAAAGCGATTGAGGAAAAGCCCTCACTCTCAGCAGCAGTCACGCTCAGAGAGCCCTCTTTCAGAAAGTCCACAATAATCGTCTTTGGTACCCCCACATCCGCAACAGCAGACGACATACGTGAAGCTTTTGCGAGCCTGGTGCCCTCAGCAAGTGAAGAACAAATACATCCAAGAAATCCTATTCGCACAACTATCGGCCACACCTAGATCGTCGACCTACAGCAGAATCTGTACGAGGATATTAAGGACCTTAGAAGAATTCTTATAGGATTCAGCTCTTGTGCTTTCAGAAAATACTTTCAAGTTGCAAGGTGTTTTAATTGTCAGCGGCTAGGACACTTGAGTCATTCTTGTAAAGCAGCGTTGGCCTGTGTAAACTGTGGACAAGCTCATAGCCAGGATAACTGCAAAGCAAAGACTCCACACTGCGTCAATTGCGCAACTCACAATAAATCCAAAGGCACTAGCTTCGACACCACACACCCGTCTAGTGCAAGACAATGTCAAGCCTACAAGGCAGAACTGTTCAGAATGAAATCAACGGCGCAGTGGTAGATGAACAGCAGGCTATTGCATATCCAAGTACAGTACATGGTTTTGCAATTCTTCAAAGCAACTTGCAACGCAGCCAAGCCGCAACTGTCCATGCAGCCCAGGTTATTCTAGAAAACAATGTAGATCTAGCCGCACTACAAGAGTTTCATTCCATTAACAACAGGATCACAGGATTCAGCAACTTCAAAACTTACCATTCAGTAGGCAATCAAGCAGCCATCGCCTACAATGGTCCACTCACGCCCCTGCTAATGCATAAAGGAGATTACACAGTTACTGTACAACTGGAAGGGCCTTATGGTCAAATTGCCATCACCAGCGTGTATTTTCCTCCTTCGCACGACATTGTCACTGCACTCCAGGAGCTGGAACAAGTCATGATGATTCCGACTAGGAATAAGATAATCGCTGGGGACTTTAACGCTGCTAGCCCTCTATGGGGTGCGCCAGAGGAAAACAGGCGTGCTTGCCCTGTCCTTGACTTCATCACTTCTCATAACCTTGCAGTCGTCAACCCCACCGACAGCCCTCCTACATACTGGACTACCAGGGCTCAGGGGTGGCCTGATATCACTTTAGCCACCACTGGTATTCTTAATAATATTCACAATTGGAAGGTTAGCGAAACTCCCTCGTTCAGTGACCATCGCTACATTGAGTTCAGAATAGATTCGGAGCACCAATTTATAACAAAGAACAGATGGAAAACGAAGTATATAAACCTGAACAAATTTAAAGATGCACTTTCAACCCATATTGAAAGTCTCGTGGCACAATGTAACAATTGCAACAGTAGTAAAGACATCGACGCCATGCATGAAGATCTTATGCAAACACTGCTCTCAGTGTGCGAAAAAGTCTTGAAAAGGAAACATTACGCAGCCCCGAAATGCACTCCTTGGTGGAGCACCACGCTGACTGCTAAACGCAACAAAGTCCGTGCCCTAAGGCGCAAAATGCAAGCATGCAAGGATCCCTTAGAAAGAGAGACACACTCGCTAATTTTTCGAAAGCACAGAGCTGCTTACAAAAGACAGATTGCAAAAGCGAAGTTTTCATCCTGGAAAGAGTACTGTACCAACATTGCGAATAAGTTCGGAACTGTCTTCCGTATTGCACATGACAAGATGTTTACACCTACTAATCTTACTGCCACAATAAGCCACGGAGCAGCAACTAGCACAGAAGTAGTTGCGCACATTCTGGACAATATCTTTAGACCTGATAACGCAGACACAGATAATCCCGCACAAAGAAATATCAGAGCCAGCGTTGAGCAATATTACAATACCAAGAAAACAGATTTTGAACCACTGCCTAACGCCAAAGAAATAAGCGACATTGTTAAAGCGTTAAACACCAATAAAGCACCAGGTCCTGATGGGATAGATAATGGCATTCTGCAAGCCATTAACAGTATGCATCCGGAGTTACTGCATGCCTACATCACTGCATGTTGGCGCAACAGATATTTCCCAGCCGGCACGAAACTTGGTGAGGTGGTGCTCTTCCTCAAAGCGAAAAAAGACCCTAATGTACCAACGTCTTACCGGCCTATTTGCCTTCTTCCTGCCTTGGGTAAAGTACTAGAAAGAGTCGTTCTTCAAAGACTTAAACACTATATCCTGTCTGGACAAAGCATAAATGACAAACAGTACGGCTTCATGCCTGGCAGATCGGTGGATCACGCGCTGCAGCACCTACGAAAATTAATAGCAAATAACAGAATAAATAACCAACATAGTCTCATTATCTCTGTGGATATACAGGGCGCTTTCGACTCGTTGTGGTGGCCTGATGTACTGAAGAGATTACAGGAGATGGGTAGCCCTAAGATTCTCTTTGACCTTATTTACAGCTACCTAAGTGATCGCCGCTTACAAGCCACTACGGACGCAGGAGTACACTCACGTTCCATCAATAGAGGCTGTCCTCAAGGATCCTGTCTGGGTCCACTGCTCTGGAATCTTGTAGCGGACACAGCGCTGACCCTCTTTAACACAGATCCTCACACGGAAATACTGGCTTATGCCGATGACTTTTTGCTGGTAACCAAAGGGCACAGCCGCAACGCATATGAGACTAGGGCACAACAAGCAATGGACAAGATGGCCAAATGGGCCAATGACCATAAGTTAACTATTGCCAACTCAAAAACCCAAGGTATGCTTATCTGTCCAGGTAAGCGCCATCGAAGAACCCCGTGCATCAACCTTCATGGGAAAAATATTCAAATAGTCAGAAACTTGAGGTACCTTGGAGTTATAATTGACGACACATTGACTTGGATGCCACATTTAAAGGAGGTCAAGGCACGACTTCACAGGATATTTCATTCCATGCTCAGAACAGCAGCACCAACATGGGGAGTTTCTTCGAGGATGCTTAAGACGTGGTACTCTGTAGTTGCTGAACGTATTGCACTACATGGAGCCTCCATGTGGGGCATAACGATCACTACTAAAATGGAGAATCTGCTACGCTCAGCACAAAGACCATTCCTCCTGAGCATTACCCGAGGATATAAAACCTCGCCCACTAATGCTCTAAACGTGATTTCAGGACTACCGCCTCTGCATCTCTTAGCTCAGCGCGAGAGTGCAATAGTGCGAGTGCTCCGACTCAAAGAGACAATAAGTTTATGGGATAGGACTTATGTTTACACTGACTATGAGCAAAGCATTCCCGAGCCACCTTGCCACCCGGCCGAATTCAATATCTCGATTAACTGCAGGTCACCAACGTGGTTCAACGCCACTGCAATCTACACCGATGGTTCCAAAGGAGAATGTGGCACCGGTAGCGGATACTGTGTTCTACTTGGGAACCAGATCTTAAAGACCTGGGAAAGAAAGCTTAAGCACCACAACTCAGTTTTTCAGGCTGAACTGATTGCATTAAAAGCTGCACTTGTCTACGCACTGGAAAATAACTATTCCAGTATATATTCAGACTCAGCCTCTAGCCTCCAGGCAATCCAAGGCAAATGTAGTAAAAATCCACTCGTCAGGGCCATACAAAAACTCTTACTAAGAACACCTAAATACTATAGGCCTGAACTCCAGTGGGTACCTGCCCACACTGGAATACTGGGTAATGAAATTGCAGATGCAATAGCCAAAAGAGCAGCAACTGACCCCCACGTTTGCACACTTGACGTGCCTCTCCCGGGTTCGTTCTTAAAAGCTGAGCTCGAGAGAGAATTACTCAAACGTTGGCAACGTCTGTGGGAGACAGAAACCACCGGCAGAAGAGTTTACAGATTTTTTCCAAAAGTCTGCCGGCTTCTAAAATCTGGCTCGTCTCACTTCACTCAGTATCTAACAGGACATGGTCCCTTCATGACTTACCTGCATCGCTTCAGACGACGCGAAAACGAGCATTGCTCATGCGGGATGGTAGGAGATCCGGACCACTATCTGTTCGCTTGCAGAGAGACCGCTAAATATCATCTTAGGCAACCAGTAGCAAACCACATCCATGCATGGGCCGAAGCTACTTCAAAAAATCGCAATGCATTGAAACGCATATGCGATTGCATAAACATTGCACGCATAATCTCAGACAGGCTGGAGTAATTCTCAGCCACCATCCTCGTCACCAGCACAGCCCCTGTATGCTCTGTACCTGTAGCGAATTAATTTTATCTTAAGTTAGCTTATTCGGCTTTTCTTATTCCCTGTATATATTTATCTTCTTGAACTGTAAACCTTGAATTATGAACCTTGAACTATGTATTTTGCCTTATTTTATGTATTGTTTCCACTGTTTTGCCTTTTTTTTTTATTTTATGCATTGTTTTACTTCCTAGTATTTTACTTCTTATTACTTTTAGTATTTGTAACCACCTATCCATTACTCTGTAAATACGTAACTGGAATTGTTCTTCACGCCCGCAATACACCCTTCTTCCATCATGCGCTATCGTCTTCGTCCAGCATTTGTTTGCACTGCCCCCAGCAGTCGTCTTGAGCACAATATGTATTTATAAGTGTGTCTTTTGTTCAAGTTATTTCCGTCAGCGGGGCTACCTGGCCGATATGCTAACTACCCAGTGGACCGGCTGCCTCGCTGTCGGTGGAAAGAAAGAAAGTGACATGTTGTTTTTATGTGAACCTTTTTTGTACCTTTCATACCTGTTTTATTTCCGATCATAAGGTATTGTTACGAGTTTTTTTACATAGATAGATGTTTTTAATGCAATTATAAGTCTTGTATTTTTCTGTATAACGTAACATAATCTAGAGGGATGATATTCTACCGGAAAAATAAGAGCAGAAGGGCAAGTCTATTTAATATTGTGTAAATGGCTTTTTCGCTAATTTGGCGAGATATCGCCAAGCTGGCAACAGTTTAAGCAACTAATTTTTACTGTGTTGTAATTGAATAACTGTAAGTGATTTCATATGTAATCATCAACTGTAATTCGGCGCTCATATGCCTTCCAGTAATTTTGAGAAGCAGAAAGTACTAGAAATATCTCGGCGGCCGGGTGAAAACTATATAAGGCCAAAGAGAGCATCTGCCCTCAGTTGTTGTTGTGAGTTGTTAGTTCAGAGCGACTTCGGAGCCTTGAAATCTTTGCTTACGTTGTGTTTAGTGTTCTTAGTAGTTTGAAGTATAATTACTTATTGTACTCTTTGATGTTGTGAAGAATTGTAGAACTACTTTTGCTGAAAATTTCAGAACTCTGAAGTGTTTCTTTCGTTAAAATGTGTAAAACATTACTGGATATATATAAAACATTACTGGAGTTCCAACCATATTTCCAATATGTGACCGGAAATAAATTTTTTGCGTTTGCAGTTCAATAACATACTTATGGAAACTTATTAATTTATTATGCAAATTTTTCGAAAGCCTTTGCGAAACTTTCGTTTTTCGCTCGTAGAACTAAATTATTCCATGCCATATATCGACTACACCAACTCAAAGTTGCTTTTAAGTTTTCACTTTCATTTGTAATATTTTCTGCCCACTTTGAGACAAATAAAGGTATGCTGTTTCTTATTAAAAATAGTCCACTCTGGCGGTTTTAAACTCTGGTACTCTGGCGGTAAAAATTTTAAAAATGTGGTTTGAAATTGTAGGTGCGTGTTATACGCCAGAATAATACGGTATATCTATGTTATAACCAAGGTGCCATTAAGTTTTGTTAGCTCCTTAAATATTTTATTCTTCTCCTTTAAAACTAACATTATATTGGTATTATAATAGAAAACTTTATTTCTAAAGTGAATTCTCATTTTATTATTCATATTATAAAAATAAAGAATTACCAATTGTGTAAAAACCAAAAAACCAGAAGACTAAATATCCACAAAACTCCTGTCCCATCATTAATATTTATCCTTCAATGTCTTCAATGGATATTCAACATCATTAAAACGTTGTTTATTCTTATACATCTTTTTCAGCTACCGCTATTCTGAAAATCTTTAAACTTTTTCTTTCTGTTGCAATTATCCATTTTTTGAATTCTGTCTTGCCTTGACCACGCACTTACAGAATCCCACTCTAGCTCGTACGACGCCTCGGCGAAAAAGCCAGCGAAAACATTTCTTTGATCTGCCTCGTCTCCGGAGAGGTGCTGCAGTCCGACTGTGTCTTGAAACGGTTACTTATAAAATTATTTTCCATACTTTCAGCTGGTGTAAGATGACTCCCCCCCCAAAAAAAAATTCGAAAGGATTAAGATTTTAACCGTCTACCAGAGGGTTTCTTAAGGTTTTTATGCTTTCGCTAAGTATCGCATGTTACGATCATTTTTTTTTTTTTTTTGTTATATTTATTACTAGGCAACTAAGCATCGTTTTCTTCGCTTTTACATCACATGGAATTCAACAGCAAACTTACAAAATATTTAAAAACAGCATAGCTTTACAATTCCAGATAGAATTTAGACTACATTATTTCTTTGAAAACTAGCTGTTAGAGCTGCCAGCTGCCTAAAAGAGTTAATGTGTTATCATAAATAAAAGCAAAAAGTATATAATGATTTTAATGAGTCCAGCTTGTGTCATTTTATAAAAATATTTGATATTCCTAGTTAGAATCTCATAAGATAAAATTCCAAAATTCAGCAGTTGCATTTAAATTACATTTATGCCTCATTAAAAATTTTAAGAATATTTCTTGTCATTGTGCTATCTGTAAAGCCCGATGAGCATGTATTATAAATCATGATTTGAACGTACACGTGAAATATAACTTTCAGCTTGACTTGCTTATCAATGTGATTTAAATTTAGCATCAGGGAGTTTTCCATCATTTTTCTATTGATGTATGTTTATTTAGCAAAAAAAGTGCTTACTTTTAACTTTTCCGTTCCAAGGAATTAAAACCAAGTGAAGAAGCACGTAAATAAAAGATATTTTTAGTAAGCAATGTGAGGCTTTTTTGTGAGAAAGCATGATATGTTTGCATTAAATTTAAATGAAAGAAATGTGTTGAAGGGACAGGAGGGAGATATCTAGTGTTGCATTTTAAAGATTCTGTAAATATTAATAAAACGATTTAATTACTAAAATCTTAATAATTAAGATACAATAATACGCCGAACAAGTATTAATTTAGAAGTCAAACAACAAAAATCAGCGTTATATTTTCAAATTTTCACATGACTAGTTTCGACAGTTTTACCGAACCATCATCCTCAGCTGCAAAAACGCAAAAATGCGTTTTTGCGCTTTTAAATTAATACTATAATGTTATTTTGAGGTTGATAAGATTTTTGTTTCGAGCAAACGTAGACTAGAGCTTATAAACTAGACTCTTCTAAGAATTAATTAAAGTTTTATTGCTCACTTAATTTTTACATAAAAGGTTCTACTTGTAACACGTAAGGAATTTCTCCTTTCTAAACCCATGTATTTGTCGTGTAGTTAGAAGCGCTTCTGGCTAGTTACTGGGAGGTTCGGATTTCGAGTCTCGACTAGGGTGTTGCTGATTTTTCTTGCTTCCTGCTCCGATAAGAATCTCATGTTCCTACAAGCATAAAGAAATGTGTCCTAGTTTAAGTCTTTTCTGCTTCGATTTCTATATGCATCCTAACAAGAGCAACCTATGAACACCTTACACAAAGAAAAAAAATCTGATGTGTACACCACATGACTTCCTTGTATTGGAATATTAAATTGGAATATTAAATTATACGCATTTTTTCTTGCATTTCATTTAAACTTATTGGATTGAATTAAATCTACTTCCCCGACAGCGCATAAACCATAATAGAATAAATGCATTCTTTAAAATTCACTCTAGTATTTGTTTACCATAGCGACACTCTGGCGCTAGATTCACTTAACAGCATTAATAATAATATAACAGTTAACTTATATAATAATTATATAACGGAAACTAAATTAACTGTTATATAATCCAATAATTATATAACAGTTAACTTACATATTTCGTTTATATTAAAACTCATAATGCACAAAATTTATATCATTTAAAGAACAGAATTATCTAATCGTTGCCACATGTTCTATTCAAATACTATAATAAAGCTAGAATGATGTATAAAAGAAATTAAGCAAACAAAACAAAAAAGAAACAGTTTTTCACAGACGATTGAGTATTTCTCATTTAATTAATTCAGTTCTCACTTCGCAAGAAGGCAAAAATACATAAAAACTCAAAATATCTATATTAAAAATTACGAAGTAAATCTTAAACGCTTATTTCCTCGAAAAATTTCCAGAAAGAATTAAACATGATTTAATTGGCAATAATAAATGAATGCGTTATCTTTGTTGTTGCGAAGCTAAGTTTCTCTAGATTGGCAACAAATCCACCAGTCTCCTGTTTCAAATGTAAACATCAATGGCCGCCATTAAAAAAAGCTTAGCGGCAGTTAAACAACTTTAAAATTGCTGATAATTCTAAAAATATTGCACACAGATTTACTAAAGGCATAAAATCCTTAACCGCAAGATAAAAACAACACAATTCAATCATTTTTAAAGCAAAAAATGTACAATTTACAAACATGTAAGAGTAAAGAAACTGAGATCACTGAGCCGGGTAACAGAGTGGATATATATATAAATATATTTGTATACGTTTGGTCCGGCCGATTGCAACCAAAATACGAGTAGCACATCTACATGTTATAGCAGTCCTATATACAAAATTTCAACGTTCTGAGGCTACTCGTTTTTGAGTTATGCGAGATACGTACATACGTTATACGTACATACGAGATACGTTATGCGAGATACGTACATCTGTACGTTCGTACAGACGCCACGAAAAATTCTCTTCAGAATTAATTTTAAACCAGTTTTATAATTTTTTTGAAGGAAAAAGTATTTTATTCTGTCTTTACGTACAGATATCACGCTATCTCTTCAGAATTAATTTTAAACCAGTTTTATAATTTTTTTGAAGGAAAAAGTATTTTATTCTGTCTTTACGTACAGATATCACGCAAAAACATCGTTAAATTGCATTCGATAGCGGTCAAAATGGATATTTTCGTTGAAATATGCTGCCTGAAACTTTTCGCGATTACAATACTTTCTTTTTACTTCGTACAAGGAAGTAAAAAAGGTTGGGCAGTTCTATATCTTCCGTTCTACTGGACCGACTGCCGAAATTTAACTTTGGTATTCCATGTCTCGAAAGCGCTGCTTAGGATATATATTAGATTTATATAAAGCATATTTATAACATAGGTATTCTGACACAAAATTGGACATATTCTGAAAAGCATACCAGTGTTTTTCCATATTTTGATTCTACAACTCAAATTATACTAAAGTGCCAAGGTTTGTAAAAAACGCACGAGTAGTTTTTAAAAATTAGTTTTTTTAATTAATTTAGTTTAAAATTTAAATAAAATTTTAGCTCCTCCATGTTAATTGAATTTAATTATATATTTATTAATAATTTTTTATTAAAGTAATATGATTCTTCCTTTCACATTTCAAAATTTAGGTTCATTTCAAATAAAATCCCCGCATTATTTATGATTTATTTTTAAAATTTGTATTTTTAAATAATTTTTATGAATTTTTCGAAAGCTATTTTTAATTACAATCTATAAAATTTTTATCATCATCTTCAAGTAGATGTATTTCTTAGCATACCTGAAAAAAATTAGTTTTTTATTCGAAATCTCCAAAGATATACGTGAATTTCAATTTTGGCGCGTTTTGAAGTTTGACATAGATTCGTTACAAGCGATAATAATGCCAAATGTGGTTTACGCACTTTGTTAAAATTATTTGAAAGTATGACCGATGACGTTTTTTCCGCTCTTATACAATGAAAAAAAGGAAAGGAATATAGGTTACTATGGATAAAGAAGTTCGCCAATGAATTATTCTTGGCGCAAACTGAAAAAAAAAAAAATGCACCAAGATAAATTTCTCATCAAGAATTTCAAAATTTAATATCTAAGCATAATTTGAGTCGTAAAATCGCAATATGAAAAAAAAAAAAAAATTGGTATGTTATTTCAGAAAAAGGTCCGATTTTGTGTCAAAATACCTACGTTAGAACAATGCTATATATAAATCTAATATATATACTAAGTCGCGCCTTCGAGACATGGAAAACGCAAGTTAAATTTCCACAATCGATCCAGGAGAACGGAAGATATAATACTGTCCCCCCTATTTTTTGTGCAAGGTGAACAACCAAAATCTAAATGCCTTTTTCAATAATGGATAATTACGTAAATAAATCTGGGATTAATTACGATTTTCTTTGATATCGGTTTATTGGAAAGAGATTTGAAAACATCACTGAAGACCGTTAGTCGTTTGCAGCATATGAAGTTAATAAGTTTCAAGTTATAATTTTGAATATAATGTTTTATTAAAAATTTAAATTTTGCAGATGAAATTATGCTTGAGATAGAAGGAGAATAGTGCACATTTTCGGTTCTTTCGCATTCTTGATTTTATGAAGAAGCTGGTTATTATTATATTGAACCACTTTCTTGGTGTAATGATGGGGAATATAAGGACCCGTATTTTGATGAAAATCTGCACAGCTGAAATTGTTCAAATGAAGTTGAGGAGCGTCAAGGCTGTTGGGAAGAAAATTTTCTCGTGTTGCTGATCGCAGAGAAGGAATATAACGGACCATTTGGATAGCACCCTAGCGAGACTGTAAATCGGATGACATATCTGAAAGCTGCACATATTTGATTATATTTATTTAACTTCTGGTAAAGGCCAGATACTCACGGCTTGTTTAATATATAATCTATCGTTTAATACCAAAGCTTTGCTTTTGGAAGGCATGAAACGTAAGTGTGAATACTTTATAGATTAAACCCTAGATTCATTTAAATTATCCCCAAAATAAATGTGGTACAAATAAAAAAGTAATATAAAATTTAAATAAAGACATAATGAAGGAATTATGTAATAATATAGGAAATTGGGAAGAGGAGGATTGAATAGGAAATTAGGAGCTCAAGATTTAGGAAATTTAACGCTGTGAAATTACGATATTGTGAATCAATCTAACTTACAAAAGATCCTGTTACAAAAGATTCCTTCCTGTGGAACATTTAGAGTGAAAGTTATGTAAGAAGCTACTGAATGTGCCATAGAAGCCCATTATCCTTCATTTACTTAACGTTAAATATTGTTAGCTTGTTGTCCCAAGCTTATCAGATACAAAACTGGCTCAGTGTAAATACCTTCGTTTAGCTGATGCTGGCAACATGCCTTTTCTATTCAAGTAACTGCTTTCTTAAGAGAATGCAAAACTGCTTACCGAGCAAACAGAATTAAAATCATTTAGCTAATAGAAATATAAAACACCTTTGGGGAGAAAGGTTTTTGAAATTCAAAAGTGGTATAGAAATTTCACAAAATGAAGCGACGAATCCTATTTCTATATTTAGTTCTAGAACCCCTATCTACAAAAAAGTTTCATAATAATTTAGAGCTTTTATGAATTGCTTTCAAGAAAACATATATTTATCGAAGTCCCTGTAAATAATCATGCCGATTTTTTTACATTAAGATAATAGTTTTTAATGTTAATTATTTTAAAGTATTCAGTTACTAAGATTTTGGTCTTTACTATAAATCCTCCTTTCCGTATTCTTCACTAGAATGCAAATGAGTAGCAATTATTTAAACTTAAGTTTTTGGATTTTAATACAGATCGTGATTCTGGCTTCACTTGCTCGCTACGTGTTAGTTTCCTGCCAACTCTGACAGTTTCAATTATTTGGCCTTACGTTCTATTGCTGTCGAAACTTTGTTTCTGATGCTCCGGTAGACTAGTGAGCTAGCTTCTAGAAACATTTTTAATTGGGTAATCTTTGACTGCTGATCCGTGTTTAACTTAAATTGACTATTCTATTTAGTTGCATTCCCACGAGCTGAACCTTGTAGCACAAGAGTGTGAATTTGTATCCTAAATTCTGTTCAAATGAAAAGGTTATTTTAACCTTCTCATGACTTTTTACTTGCTTCAGACATAATGATAATTCGTTTCACGTCTGTTGGAGTTATTGGACTAATTAATGAATTTTACAAGCTTTATGTAAGCAAAAAACTTTTATTTTAACTTCTTATTCTTTTATCAGAAATAAATTTCATATTAAATGAAGTTTATATTTCTTCTTATTTTTGCGCTTTATTTTGAGAAAACAGTCGTTAATATAAAGCA
This sequence comes from Stegodyphus dumicola, assembly GCF_044657685.1. Taxonomy (NCBI): domain Eukaryota; kingdom Metazoa; phylum Arthropoda; class Arachnida; order Araneae; family Eresidae; genus Stegodyphus; species Stegodyphus dumicola. Next base: position 152,722,401 of record NC_140771.1, on the reverse strand, counting down.
ACCGTAGTTATATAATCGATTTTTTTACTTTAACTGATTTTTATCTGAGTTTCAAACATTAATTTTTGCAAGAATATGGACATAACAAAAATAAATGGTTTTTTAAATAAAATGTAGTTTATTCTATTTTTTTTCAATAAATTGATGTAAAAATTAAAAAAGGTACTTTGTTTCTTTTGTTATTTATTATCATCCAGTTGACAATAATAATTAATTTTTAATAAAACAAATTACAGTACAATGAATGTTTTAAGAATTTACCAATTGGGAAGGAGACTGTCTAGGCCCAAAACAAACAAAAAGAAATCTGCTTAAAAATTCAAGAATGAAATTTAAACATATTGTATTTTCCGATATTTTTTATACTATAAATTATCATCTCAGCTGTTCATAAATTGTTAATTATCGGGAAAAAAATTATTTCACGCATATACGAATGTAAATTATCAATAATTAACATGAATGCTCTAATCAGTTTCATTTTCGTTTTACAGATTCTGATCAAGGCAATTTACTGTTATTTGAGATAGTGACATTTACTTATATAGTAATTACACAATTAATAGCTGAATAGAAATTTATGCGTTTTATGTATTGTAGAACTTTTAATGACACAAAATGTTTGGACCTGAGCATTAGTTTGAAGTCATAGCAAAATACGCTGTGTAGTAAATAAAATATTTCTAGATAGAAGCGATTTCTTTAGGTGGGTCTAAATTTTTAAATTGATAATTTTTTGTATCAGAATTTTATTGGCAGTTTATAGTAAGATATATCTTATGTTCTGTATATTTTAAAGGTATGTTATCTGACTAAAACAGCAAACAGAGACCGCCTCATCTTTAAGGGATTGAGTTTCCACAAGTTTCAATATTAAATATCTGATATCTTCGAAGATGATTTATGAAATTATCTGAAATTTGTTTTCATCTGTGTATTATATATTGGATAGAGTTATTTACTAGATATGGGTATGGTTCGTTGTATGGTTAATAATCTTGAATAAGGAAATTATGTTTTGGATTTTTTCATAACAGTTTGCTAAAAAAAGTGTAAAAATAAGAAAGCTATTTAACAAAACACGATGGGTCGGATTTAAAAACCTCTCTGTTCTGGAAAATTTTAGCATGATGATATTAAACTCCTGAAGGAAACAGGAAAATTTTGCTATGTTAGACAAGTTATTATAAATATGTATTTATAAATCATAACAGTAACGGTACATTTACGAATTTGGATCCTATCTCACTTGAATCATTCGGGGTCTTTTATCAAGGTGTAGCATACATTTATGTTAATTACACACCCCTTAAATTCATCTCTGAGTAAAAATTTAAAACTTCTGTAAGTAAAGAAAGTCGCGCAAAACTTCATAATTTTAGACTGCTATGATAATATGAATTCTACAATCATAGGAATTGTTTATTCCCTGTTTCTGTTTTGTAAAAGATTACTATGTAATACTTTAAGACATCTAAACCATGACTATTTGCGTTTGAGGTTTTGTATGATATTAAACTAGTTATTTCAAGAAAACGCTGAAAATAACACTTAAAATACCACTATTAGACTGAAAGTTAAACTTTGGAAAGCTCCCCACGTATGAATTTGCATTATTCACGATATGAGCTAAAATATTTATCGATATTATTTTCCACGAAAGAGATCACACAGGTTCTCTAATTATGACTTCGAACGTTAACTAAATGTCTACGCAGTTCAGAGTAAAAAATTTTAGATTTTGACGGTCCAGCTTGATTGACGCTTTTAAACAGCTTCCAAATTCATTATTATATTGAAAGTGTCATCACACGTTTCAAATTTAACATTTTGAAATAAACAGAAACCATACTCGGCACACCTTGCAAATATCACATTCCCGAAATTTTCATTTCCATTTTGGATTTTCCAATCTTTATAACAGTTCTCTTGAATATATTAGTCTATCTTGTTTTTATGTACAGGGAAAAGATGTCTCAGTAACCCCCGTTAAATTAATTCATATCTGGATACGCCCCGTCTCCACTTATTACTGCGATAGAACCCTACCTCTTTAATGTTCACTAACATATGTACATCACAGTATTAGACCAACTGTGAACCAACTCGAGTTTCGGAGATATATTACAAGTGATCTAAAACTTCATCAAAAAATCAACAATATTATCAAGTATCTTTTGGAACAAGACGGAGATATTTGTGAGCAATGATTGTTACGAAAAAGTCTTTAATGGCTGAAATGTTTTGGAAAGTTCGCAAGGAGCTTCCGTAGGATGCTTCCCTGAATCAAAGCATTAAGGGACAATGGACAATATTTCCGATATTTAAGTACTGGGGTTCCGAATGCATAGTCCTGTCCTATTTTGATGTGCATAAACAACATTTGACACTTATGTTTGGTGATGTTTCGATGTAAATAAGCTTTTAGTTGACTTCATTTTGGTTAACAAAATAGTATTCCGATCTTACAAAGCTGCTATTGATTAATATTAAAATAACTGGAATTTATGTTTTAAAACAAATAGAAAAATAATTTAAACAGCTTTGTAAATATAAAAAAAAAATATATTTTAAAATTCGAAAAAAGTTTCAAACACGATAATTCAAGGAGAAGAAGAAATAAAAATATTTCATAAGGGATCTTAAAAAATTTTATTATAGAGAAAAAAATTGCCGAAAAGAAAATGTTTGTTTAAGAAACATCTCTTATAGTACGGATGAGTCGAAGTGCGTACTAATGTTTTTGAAAAGACCTATAATGATAATTTCCGAATATTGAAACCATTTCTATTATTTTGTAAATCATACATGTAGAAAAGTTTGCTATTTACTACTTTTAGATATAATTATAGCAAGAGGAACATTACAGCACTCCAACTAAGCTAACAGAAAAAGATAAGGTAGGATGATAAATGGCTCGCTACGCCCAGATCTTTCTGCAATGAGTAGGGCGTTTCTCCATAAGTAAATAGGAAATATTTGGGTGTCACGTATCAGGAAGACTGAATACCAAAGAAAAGAACAAAAAGTTAATATTTTGTCAGCTTATATACTGTGATTAGGTATTATAAAGCACAGTTTATGGATTCATGAAAGTCTAACAATTTTGTGAATTACCAAAATCGATAGTTGGCATATTATTATTATTCTTGATAAATTAAAAGCCATGAAACAAAATAAAATATTTTCTGAATTCTTTCAAATAGGAATTTTAAAAATTAAGGAAGTTTTTTAATTTATGATCAGGCAGTTATAATTCATGGAAAATGTAGACTTCAGGAGAGACAAAATATCAGGGACATGGGTAGCCAATTTTACAAATACTTTTTAACATTCTAAATAAATTATCAATAAAATTTTACTTAATAATGAAATAAAAAAAATGGTACAATCACAGTTTTTCTACTTCGAGTTTTAAAGATTTTAGGTGATTTTAAATAAAAAGGCTTTAAAGAATCAATACGTAATCAGAATCATTTTGTAAAATTAGCAGATTAGGAATTTCATATTTAATAATGAATGTTAGGAAAAAATATTTATTCATTTATTTAATTTTTGAATTATAATAGGTCTTTAATAAGTGTTCTGCTTTTAATAAATTTTATGTTAATGAAATTTAATTTTTATTTAATTTTTAAATTTTACTTAATAATGAAATAAAGAAATGGTACAATCACAGTTTTTCTACTTCGAGTTTTAAAGATTTTAGGTGATTTTAAATAAAAAGGCTTTAAAGAATCAATACGTAATCAGAATCATTTTGTAAAATTAGCAGATTAGGAATTTCATATTTAATAATGAATGTTAGGAAAAAATATTTATTCATTTATTTAATTTTTGAATTATAATAGGTCTTTAATAAGTGTTCTGCTTTTAATAAATTTTATTTTAATGAAATTTAATTTGTATTGTTATTTGTAATTAAATTTTAAAAGGTATTATTAATAATTAATAATTAATTAAAAGCTTATTAATAAGGAAATGATGTTTTATTAATAAAATATTTTTATCCATTTCGTACATACTTTTAAATCACTAATCACAAATTTTCATCCTCTGATAAAAGAAGGGGATAGCTCAGAAGGTTATTTATTCGCTCCCTTTACTTGAGGATTTTTTTTAAATGTGAAAGTTCCCAAGATCATGTAGCAATACTTTCCTGATTATTTGGTTAGCAGTTGGTAACACGTTTTACAGAATAATTATGCATTACAAAACTTTAACAAAAAATGTCTTATTCCGTTACGAAAGAATTACAGAACTAATGAACAGATTTTGATGAATATATTATTATTTAGATTTCGATGAATATATATATTATAGCAGAGACAAAGATGTACCAGCCAAAAGTCATTTCATGTACATATGATTATTAGTGAAACTCACAATACAGGGATGTCCAAAATCCACATTGTCATATGGAACTGACAATATGTCTGATATGGGGTATAGTCCTGTCTCATATCCAGACAGGTCGCGTAGCGTGAGGGCATGCTGGACAGAGGGTAGATAAGGAGTCTCTGTAGCAGTCGATCTCATTCCTGCAGCAAGACAGTTTTCAACTCTAGGATGATTCTTAGAGAGACAAGGCGAGATAAAATTACCGTTCTAAGATTGTCCCAGACAAGCTGTATATGATGTTGTTTGATTTCTAAATTAATGCTGTATATGGTTAAGATCTGGAAATCTGACTGTCTAATCCATGCAGCGACTGCCTCTCACTTTCCAGGCAATTGTCAACTTTCTGAGACCCTTGCCGGCGAGTATTGTTATCCATTTACAGGAACCCAGGACTAACGGTGCCCCTGAAAAGTCGAGCATAGGGCTCTAAGTTCTCACCTCTATACCTCGTAGAAGTCAGGAAACCTTTATCAAACGCATGAAGGAATGTGAAGCAGTCCAGTATAATTCCTGCCCATATCATTACATCTCCAACAACGTACTGACCCTTTTCTCTGATGAAGAAGGGATGGTATCGTATTTTAGGCTCTCTCCAGATACATATACACCGAGAATTAGTGTCCATTGAAGTCTGGTCCAACGCGCATGTTAATTCCACCATGCTAAATGCGCTGTCTTGTGTGCCTGCAGTAAGCGGGACGCGAAATATTTGCATACTTCTTTTGATGGTATAAATAGTACCTCTGGTTCAATACCTTTCGTAAAAATAGATATAGTTTTGAAATTCTCTTAATTTTTGCTCAAGAGTGTATTTTAGAGTATATCTAAAGTATGTTACAAATATATTTTAGAATTATTAAAATAAAAACACAAATATTTCACAGCTTTCTTGAATTCTGTACGTGTATGTGTCTCGTAAATCAATTGATAAACGCAAAAATTTTAGTTTTTTGTTTAAACGCTTTACAAAAATATCATGTAAGCTCTACTTCATGCTTAATACTAATACTCTCGTAGTTTTATAGTAACACAACCACTTGCAATCGTAATATAGCATATCGGTTAATTTTAGTCAAGCTGTCATATTTTTATTATTTTTGGCTTTAAGTATGCAGTTAAGTATGCAGTAACTAAGATCTTTTAAACTTGTTTCTAAACCTTAACCCCTTTCTAAATTCTTAACTTTTGTTGCTTCCTTTCTTTAAAAAAACAAATAAATTCGTAAATTTCCTAAATTTTAGTATAATAAGTAAAATTTTAATTATCTGAACTTTGATAACTGAAGGTTCACGTTATTCCTTTCAAATCGTTAATGTTAGATGCATTTTATTATTAAATTCATAAAAGCGTTGCTGAAAAATCTGTTATGAATATTGGAATTACAAGAAAATTTTCGATTTCGAATAATCTAAATGGCATCGGAATAATGTTTTAACATACTGAGTAGCGGAAAGCGTCTGTACTTGTCGGCATTTTAATACTGAGTACACAGCTGAATATTTAAGTCAAGACGTTAAGAACAATTATAAGGCAAATTATCATATATCATTATCATTTAAGTATATGCTGAAAAAATACAAAAGAAAATTTATTGCAAAACGAATTAAATTCGTTATCATTTTACTTTTAATTTCAAACTGATAAAAAACAGTGATAAAAAATTAATTAAAAAATAAAAAAAATCTTATTACGAAACTACAGTACATATTTAAGAGCACAATAAATTGACGTTTAGAAAAAATTAATGTAAAGGTACATTTTATTTTGTTTGTGTAAAGGGAATTGAAAAACGTTCGCTGCAGTAAGGATCCTAGACATGTACTTTCAGTTAAAGTTTCTCAAAGATCACATCTTAATTATGTTTCTTTAAACTTTCACTAATAAGAAAGTTAAGTGTGAAGGAAATATAACCTTCTAATGTAAAGCTAAGCTAATGTATACCATTCCTCTATTCTAAGCTAATGTATACCATTCCTCTCACAAAAGTGAATCTCTCCTTACTTTTGCCCGCAAGAATTAGAATATAAGTTTCGGTACTCTGAGTTTGAGACGACAGCAAAGGGTTGTAGAGACATTAGGTATTTTTTGGAAGCAGGCAAGTTGAAAAATGAGCAATCGCCTTCGCCGGGAATTGAATCACGGACCTCTGGAAATACGGGCCAAAGTGTAGAGCCACTACACCACGAAGGCACGCTAGGAAGGCGAGAGAAATACCTTATATACTCCCCTTTTTAAAAAGCGACTGGGGTTTTTAGGGGACCCAATAGCCAAATAATGGCTGAGGAGAATCATCATCCAACACCCTTTTAGTTCGGGCGCCACTGTAGAGACATTAGGTAGTTTTTGGAAGCAGGCAAGTTGAAAAATGAGCAATCGCCTTCGCCGGGAACCGAACCACGGACCTCTGGAAATACCGGCCCAGCGTGCAGAACCACTATACCACGAAGGCACGCTAGGAAGGCAGTAGAAATACCTTATAGGGTCATACCTCAGTAAAGTTGTAAGTAATGCAGTTTTCAGTAGATCACAAGTGTTAACTTCTCTAATTGATTTGGAAACAAACTACTGTTAAACAATCTTTAACATTTTTATTTAGATTTGTTATTTTATAAAAAAGGAAACTGCCTTTTTAATTGTTTGAAAAGACGCGTTAATAAACAAGAATATTAAAAAAAGAGGGAAATTCTATCAACTCATTTCCGAAGAAAATTTAAAGTAACTAATTAATGTAAACTGAATAAAATAAGTTTCAGTTTTATTTAAAAGCCAGTATTAAGGTATGTGCTTACATGCGTAGCACTTTTTTTTTTAAATATATAAAATTTTAATTAAACATACATGTTTTTGAGTAAGGTGGGGTATAATACTATAAATAGGATTTTGCAGAAATTTTCATTCATTTTTTAAATATAGGCAATATTTAGAAAAACTTTAGTGAAAATTTTCATTTACGCCTCATCTCCTATAATAGATTCTATTGAACATACTTTAATAATTTTTCCACAGTATATGAATAGCATATTTACCTGTGTTTTGTAGCAAAAGATTTGCTGTACTTATAAAATTTCTTGTAATATTCCAAACTTCGTACAAAAACTCAAAATTAAAAAAAATAAAATCCTCTTTCCTTCAAAATACTGTCAATAAATAAATACAAAAATGTCAGATTTTGCTACAGAACATAGATAAAAATAAATAAAACATTTTGGCAAAATTCCATGTCAATATTCTAAATCCATTTTGAGAAATGAACGTAATCGCAATCAAAAGTAACGAAAAACACAGTTTCTCAGAAAAAGCATTTAAAAATTTTAATACAGCACAAAAAGTTTTTTTGCAACTTTAGACTTTTAAAACTCGCCATATTTTTATGTTAGGCCCCTCTTTTGCTCCATTTTAAACTAATTTTGACTTTCTTTTAGCTTTTTTCTGGATAACTTTGCTGCTTGTAGAAATTGGCGTTTCGATTTCTGAATTCGCTGTTTGTCTATTTCCATGTAGCTTTCAAACATAATGGAATTAATTTCTATTTATAGATACCTGAAAACAGGTACAACTCCTAAATATCCTGAATTAAATAATAATACAGAAATATGTTCACACAAAAGCAATGTTTTCAGTTGGACAAAAGTTTCTTTGGGTAAAATAGTCTACAAAAGATTATTAAAACACTCAATATTGTTCTGTCTTCCCATGTAGGCATTTTATCAGCAAATTCTTGTCATACAATGAAAGATGTGTTGCTTTTACAGCTTTTATATTGTTTAATAATTAGAAAATTGCTGTTTAAACTTATTTTCATTTTTATGTCCCTTTAAATGCCAATTTCCGGTTTATTATTTATACTATGTTTCTAGTTATCGTAGAAACAAAATTGGAGCATTTTTAGAAACTAAATATGTGGCCTATAAAAATGAATAAATAAAAAAAATTGGAAAAATTTCACCAAAACGACAATTTTAGGGTAGGCACATACCTTAAAAAAAGGCGTTTAGTGACACGTCATGAAGGCGGAAGACGATTATTTTTTATGTTTTCTGTAATTGTCTTTAATGTTTCAGCAATTCATGCTGATCTATTACTCTCCAAGCTCCTGAAATTATAGGGAAGAGACGAACGCATCAGTAAATTTGTCGAATCTCAAAGAAAGTACTGTCCAAGTAACTCATAAAAGATTCTTGAAGTTTTATTCCGAGTTACCGGTCCCGAGAAATTTTACTTAAATTATATATTTAAATTCTGAGCAGACAGGTAGAATGAACAGGTTATGCTGTATGACGTTAATATTTAGTAATAAACAAATTATTGCAAATGGATTTATCTAAATGGAGGCGAGATAAGAAAGAAGTTGTTGGTTTGTTTTCTCTGTTTCAATAATTCAATATTTTCAAATTTACAGTTTATTTACTTCTTGCAGCCAAAAAAGAGCTGTGTTACGCAAACTATAAACACACTACAATTATTTATTCGTTAGTTAATGATTACTGTTAGCCGAATGACCTATTAAATGGATTGCTGTATATCACGCTCTTTTGCACTTTACAGTTTCCTTGTGTTCTCAGATCCGCAATGACCAAGAGGAAGAGATGGAGGACTTAAGCTAATTCTAGTGAATGAAAGATCTGGTCGGCAAAGAAACATAGAAACTCTGAAGGTTACTCTCGCATCCGTTGTGCCGAAGGAAGAGAATGGCGGAAGAGAGACATCCGCGCCGGATATTCCCCTTCCTTTCTTTCTTGATGCGTTCCTTGCTCTCGGGAAAGAAGTTTTGACGCTGAAAGATGAATTGTTTTGGCACAAGACGAACGCCTCATTAGACAGGATGCCTCGGTTACTGTATTTTTGCTTTGGCGTGCTTTTCTTGGCGAGTTTTCCTGGATAGTGTTGAATCTTAATAAGTAGAATCCTAGTATTATTAGGAAATCAAAAGGCTTGCATTTAAAAGTTTGTTTCCATCAGTGATGTCCCAGAATCTCTTTACGTTCTTTGCGTGAAGTTTATCAACAGCTTTCATATCACGTTCGCTCATTTAGTGTAGAAGGTATTTTAACTTTAGATACAATACTTTCGCTTTTTTTTTTTTTTTTTTTTTTGTTCTTTGCGTTTAATTTTATACCATGTCTAATCTATCGTTTCTAAGCGTAAATAGAGCTCTAAATTTTTTAAACCAACGATATTACACGCGTGGGAAATTTACCTCATTTCAAAACTTATTCATTCGGTAGTGGAGTATTACAGCCTTTTTACTGAATGTCGGTTTCAGAAACTCAGCTGAAAGCAAAGGTACTAGAAACGAGTTGGAGAAACTTGATTTAAACTAGTTATTTACAATTTAATTGAACCAAAATAAAGGGGCTTAAAAATGGGGCGTGATATTAAAACTCTAAGAGATTCGAACCTTTTTTACTCATGATGGAAATGCATTAGATAAGGTTCGCCATTGAAATAGTGGATATAAACAGGGGGTACTAGTACTAATTCTTGATTCGAGTGACTGAACGATACATTGGTTCAGTTTCCCTTAAGAAGATATTCTTCTTAAGGCAGATAACCCAAGTTTTCTGAAAAACATTTTAAAGTCTTATATTAAGTAGCATCAGTACATCGTTTTTCCAAAAATTCATTTTTATAACGTTATAACTATTACTCATCAGTTTTGGAAATTTAAAGGAGCAGTTTCAATTTACATGTCTTTTCGGTAATCTCATTTACTTTGCTTCAAATTATGGTCAGAAAATTCGAATTAAAGTAAGTTTTAATAGTGATTTCAAAGTACGTTTTCAGGGAAAAAAATGCCATTATTAAAACAATTAAAATTTTCAGATCGAAAGAAATAAACATTTCTTTAAGTTTTCTGAGCTGATCACTTACCACTTTTAATATATATATAAGGGAATTTTATCATAATGCAGTTCAATCCTTTTTTTCAAATGATTTTTGATTTAGATTAAACGTTTAACGAATGATTACGTAGAATTGCAATAAATGAATTCAAAATTGACTAAATTCGAATACACAGTCTTCAGTATCTTGTTAAATTGATTGAATTTTATTCAATAACTGTTTCGTGTCGCACACATTAACCCTTCTCGGCACACCTAAAAATTTCCTTGGTACGCAGAGAAAAATTGAATGAGACAAGGATTTATAAGTTACTATAGCTTACTCTGAACCTTCTTTATTTATAGTAGATGGCAGCTCAACACAAACTAGTCCATATATTTTAGCCATGTTAGTTTTTTAAGGCCCTCATTTTTAAAAGAAATCTTCCAAATTTTTTTAGGGTATAAAAAGAATTGTTTGAAAAGAAATTTCTATGTTTTTGGTTGTATGCTAATCTCCTGATTCTGTATTAGTTTTAAATTTTTACCTTGAAATCTCGCCTAAAATCAAACGGCGAACCCTAGGTGTGCCCAGACTGGCCTCACCGATAATCTAGGACAACTGAGAGTCTGAATTCTTTGTTTCGCCTCATCTCATCGGTCAGTTCATTGACAACAATGCTCCTTTCAGCACTCTTTTCGAAGCTCTATTCAATGTGTCCACATTGGACACACCCACAGAATTAAAACGATAAATGCTATCTTCACAAAATTTTACTTGTGTGCTCCTCTAGGCCTAATTAGACTGCCTATTTTTTAATCAAAACTTCGACTTTAAAAGGTAGCGTGCCGGAAAGGGTTAATGATATTAAATGTGAGAGAAAGTCTGATTCATATTGTAAGGTTTATATTTATTTTAACTAACATTTATTTTAAGTTTAAACTATCTTTCCTGTCAAGCCTTACTTTCCCCTGGAACTGCCAATGCCAGAGTATGTAAATTTTAGTAGAACGCGCAAGGATTCAAATTATCAGCGGAAGTATTCTGAGTTAAATAGAAAGGAAACGAGTTCGAGGTGTGCTGTTCTTACTTCACGAGCGCGGAGGTAGTTAGCCAGAAATTGAAGAACCCCGCGTTTCGGCCTATGTGCTTGCCTTGGAGAATTGTTAATCGTTCAACGTGATATTCAAAGTTTGCTGAATTAGCAGCGGTATTGTAAAACGCGGTGAGGTTAGTTACTTTTAGAGAGCCTCGTATTTAAAGTCTTGTTATTAGTTTCTTTTCAGGTTCTAATTTTTATTTTAACCCCGGGTCGGCGTAGTTTGTGAGCGTCAAGAGCACGCAATTGTAACTTCTTAAGTTGAGTAAAAAGGGACTTAAACCCTTAGCAAGACTCTGTCATTTTTCCAGTCACCTCTTGGTTGCGTACAAGTGGGAGGCGCGCAACTCTACATTGGCGCCCGAACACTTATCGAACTGAAATGGCCGAAAATCGGATGGAAGCCGCTGGACAACACCAAGAAATGGCAAGCCAATTGGAAGGATTTGGATACCTGGTCCAGACTTTGAGAGCGTCAATCAAGCCAAACGTCAATTTCGACGGAAAAAATTCGGTGGCGGTATTTCTAGAAGGCCTAGAAAATCACTTTCAGCTCTGCCTTGTGCCTGAAAGACAAAAAGTTGCCATCGCCACATCTGCACTAAGAGGACAGGCCGCGCTATGGTGGAAGAATATAGGCAAATTTTTATTAGGGGAATTTGGAAGCCAGACATATACATTTGAAAATTTCAAAAAATCGTTAGTAAAGGCCTTCCCCATAGTGAAAGATCGAGCAAGGCTGGAAGCCGAACTATATAGTTTCTATCAACGGGATATAGAAGAGTTGACGGACTTTATTCTACGAAAAATTAAGCTCACGGATATGCTGTATGGGAAGAAATCCGATGCGGAGATTATTGAAATAATTTTACCAAGATTATTACCGGCTGTTCAAGACTACTTCGAAATTAGAAACCCAAGCACATTGCAGGAGCTCTTCGAATTGGCGGTGAAGTTTCAAAATCGTAGAATAGCGGAAAAAGCTAGAGGGGCAACGTATTTTCAAAGTACGCGAAGGAAATCTTCAAATGAGGAAACCCGAAATGCAAATCGCTCTTATGGGGGAAAGAGCTATCAAGCTAACTCATCGAACCTCGAAGGTCAAGGCCCAAAAAGAAAATTCGAAAATAAACATCCGCGTACTCAGAAGGCACAAATTGAAAGGAAAGCTTTAAACGAGTAGATGGGCCTGTGAAAGGGAGGGTCCAGACCCCGGAAGTTTTAAAAAATCCCTCAAAAAGACATTTAAATACGGTCATCGTAAAAAACTCACATCTACCAATTATACAAGCCCTGGTTGGCGATGTACCAGTAGAAGCCCTCATCGATACAGGAGTAGAAGGAAATTTTATGAGCGAAACATTCTTCAAAAAGAATTTTTATAGGGTACGATTATTTAAAACCAAAAATACGGAAATTATAGCGGCGCAAGGAAAAACATGGCACTGCATCGGGAAATTATCATTAAACATACAGGTAAAAGAAGAAAGCCTCAAAGTATTAATTTTTGTAGTGAAGAATCTGCAAAATCCTCTTATTTTAGGTATGGAGATTTTAAAGGTAGCGAGGGCCAAGCTGAATTTTCAAGACAGTTACGTGGTGCTGGAGATGGACCAGAGGGTGGTGGAACCTGTGGAGAAACCGCAAGTGAACCTTAGCCATCTGAATGAACATGAAAGTCAAGCCATCCAGGAAGTGGTGAGTAATTTTTCTAACTTGTTTCCAGAAAAGCCTGGTAGTTCCCAAATAGTTACGTATCAGATACAATTAAATGCCGAAAAACCTTGTAGGACTAAACCTTATCGTTATGACAAACAAAAAGACGTAATCATCGAAGAACATATTCAGGAGATGTTAAAGAATAAAATAATAACGCCCATAAATAGTGAGCACGCGAGTCCAGTCGTACTATGTAGGAAAAAGAACGAGTTTCCTCCTTCGGATAAAAGGGCTTGGAGGTTTGCTATTGATTACAGAAAACTAAATAGTATTACTATATTCCCAGTTTACCCTTTGCCGGTTATAGAGGAAATTATTAGACAGATCAAATCTACTTTGGAATTAATGTCTGGCTACTATCAAATAGCTATGAGACCCGAAGACATACATAAAACCGCGTTTATAACAAAATCGGGCACTTATGCATTTTTACGCATGCCCTTTGGGTTGTGTGGGGCCCCATCAACATTCCAGAGAGCTATGGACATTGTTCTAAAGCCTGTCCTAGGAAAATCAACTTTAATCTATCTAGATGATATAATTATAAAGAGTAGTACGTTGGAACAACACATTAATGATCTAGAAGAAGTTTTTAAATTATTAAAAGAGGTCGGTCTTATAATTAACGCCTCAAAATGCAAGTTCGCAACTAAAGAACTTAAATATCTCCGTTATAAAATTTCGCAAAAGGGTATAGAAACGCAAGATTCAAAAATAAAAGCCATCAAGAATTTCCCACCGCCCAACACCGCCAAGAAACTTTCTTCTTTCCTTGGGTTATGTTCTTACTATCGGTCTTTCATAAAAGATTTCGCTAATATTGTTGAACCACTCTTAGTAATCAAAAGAAAGAGAGGTAAATTTACGTGGACAGCGGAAGCAAATACAGCATTTGAAAGATTAAAAGAAGCGCTCATCAATGCCCCTGTTTTAAAATTCCCGGAGGGGGACGAAAACCTGGAAATTGCAGCAGATGCGTCAGACTATGCGGCGAGTGCGGTTCTTATGCAAAACAGCTATCCTCTGGCATTTTTTAGTCAAACGTTGAATCAGACACAAAGGAATTATACAGCTACAGAGAGAGAAACATTAGCCGTATTAATGGCTGCACACAAATTTCGAGTTTATTTCAGCAAAGCGCCAGTAACAGTCTTTTCGGATCATGCGGCTGTTGGTAGACTTTACTCGGGGAAAAACCTAACGCCCAGGTTAATAAGATGGGCTTTAAAACTCCAAGAATATAATCTCAGAATAAAATATAAACCGGGTAAGGAAAACAATGTAGCTGACGCACTTTCTCGTATAAAACTGGACGATGAAGGAAATGAACTTAAATGCGCTGTGTTGACTTCAAAAATTTTAGATTCTAGAGATACGATTATCACTGAACTGAAAGCTGATCCTGAATTCGGAAATATCTATGCATATTTGAAAGACCCCGAAAGTTTTGAGCACACAGATATCGATGCGATAAGAAATAGAGCAGAAAACTATGAAATAATAGATAATTTATTATTTTATACGAAAACAACAAACGAAAATCTTGAGTACAAACCAGTCATCCCAGCCTCGCTTCGATTAAGCATTTTAAAGGAATTACACGACGCGAAAACAGCGGGTCATTTAGGGGTCAGAAAGACTTTAAAAAGGGTACGCGAGGCGGTATATTTCCCGCAATTATACAAAATAGTAACGGCGTATGTCAGGTCCTGCAATCAATGTCAGTTAATAAATGATATTAATTACAGCCCGGCCGGGTACTTAAATAGCTTTCGCGCTACATTTCCGAATGAAATTTTAGGCATAGATCTTCTTGGTCCCTTTCCCCAGAGCGAGTTAAATAAAAATCGTTTTCTTTTAGTAATAGTAGATCATTTTTTAAAATGGACAGAAATTGTTCCACTTAAACGCGTGTCAGCCAAAATAGTCGCAGATGCATTCTTACACAGATACATTTTAAAATACGGTGCACCGATAAAAGTCATTAGCGATAACGGAAAACAATTCATTAGTCAAATATTTGAAAACATATGCACTGGACTTGGCATACGCCATATCAAAATGGTTCCGTATAGACCACAGGCAAACATAGCAGAAAGAGTGAATAAAAACACAGTAAAAATAATTCGCAGTTACGTGAGCACACATCACAAGCGCTGGGATGGCTACATAAATGAATTAGCTTATGGTGTAAGAACGGCAAATCACGATACTACGGGAAAAACCCCAGCAGAATTATTTTTAAGCCGAAAGTTAATTACACCTTTAGATAAATTATTTTTTGTGCAACAAAGAGAGCAAGAGTTTAAACAGAAAGATATGCAAAAAGTTATTGATCAGGCGCTTAAAAGCTCGGATACGGCAAAAAATAAGCAAAAAGTGTATTATGATAGAAAACGCCGTGAAGCAGATTTTAAAGTTGGGGATAAAGTATTGAAGCGGAAATTTTCTTTATCAAGTGCCCCAGACAATTTTACTGCAAAGCTAGCTCCAAAATTTGAAGGCCCCTATGTAATTCAGGAAATCAAAGGAGTCGTATTATACCTTAAGAAAAAGAGAGGGGAAATCTGTAAAGCAAGTCCCGACCAGGTGAAAAAATACTATAATCCAAATGATTTTGAAATCCTTAAAAGTTTCTTGCAGGACTCAAGTCTAAACGAAGTAGAAGGTCCAGAAATAACAACTGTTCCACCACCCAAGAAGCAGAGAACTGAAGAGAGACCTAGCCCTTCTACAACCCGGACGACGGTACCAAAAAAAAAAAAATGAAAACTTTCAGACTCCAGCATTTAAGAAAAACAAGAATGCAAAGCCACCGCGTAAAGAAACCTTGGTAAACAGGAAAACACCACCTACAACGTATCGCAGGAGAAATTATAGATCAAGGAGAACGCTCCCAGGGCCAGAGACTCAGGTGCAAGCAAGGCAGCCGTTCCGGAAACTGAAACGGCAGCAGGAGGAACGAAAATACCAGGAACAACAGAAGAAATTCAAGAAGGACTCCAGACCGGAGGACGTCAAGACCAGCCGTCCAATGGAAAAAAAAACGACAACAACCCGACGATTACTCCGCCAAGAGGCCAGCATGCAGAGGACGCAAAAGAAAAACTAATGTGGACGACACTGGGAGGTCAGTAAGGAGAAGATTGACGTCCATGAAACCTATGACATGGGAACAATTTTGCCAGAACAGAATGACGGAGTTTCAATCATCGAAAACTCAAAGATAAGTTAAAATCTTCTATAAAATGTTTTTTCTTTTGTTCCGAAATGTTATGCATAAGTACGAAGTTCTATGTTTTGACGAAAGTCAATATGTCTCGGTGGAGACTTAGTTTTGTTTTACTTTATTTAGCTAAGGGAAAAGTATTATATTCTTTAAGTATAAAAGCTAAGAACAAGCATTTTCTGTTGGTCGAAAGACTAATTCTGTTATGTTAAAACCAAAAATGTGGCCGAAGATAAAACTAACTTCGTATTCTTGTATTAATAAGAATTTTAGTTTCAGTGCCGCCAGCTTGGCGAAGAATGAGTAAAGTAAAAATTTATTTTCTCTTATTCATTTTATGGTAAATTGTAAAAATCATATGTATTAAAATTTTGTAAATGTACGTAAATACTTGAATGTTATGTAAAAGTAGAATTTAGTCTAGAAGCGTAAAATTTTAGATGCTAAAAGTAAAATGCTCAAAAGCAATGAATTCAAAATTTAAGTATTAAACTGTAGATAAAGTCATGCTTTAGAGCGAAAGCTTGCATGTTTAAAGATGAAAGAGGGGGAAGTTAGAATGAATGTGTTTTGTAGGGTTCTCCACCTACACTTGAATTTCTAAGAATGTTAAAGTAGCTCATTGAGTTGTAGAATGTCGAGTAAGGTGTGTCTATTTGGTCGTTGAATTCTAACAAATCATGGTGGTTAGGGGAAGTGTTGTAAGACTAAAACACGAATATTCCCGTTTGACACCACACATGGTGGAGAGCCAGGGTAAAGTTAAATTAATGCTTGAAAAATTGAATGAATGTGAATTGGGCAGTAACTAAGGAAAGCGAATCGTTTAAAACAAAAATTTATTCAGTGTCAAGAAAGTGTAAATTATAATGTATTTAGAAAGATACTGATACTTATTCCTTCCAGATGCTGAAAGGAAAAGAACAAGATTGATTGATGAAGTCCAGAAAAAGTTGCTGTAAGAAGAGAGATTT
Organism: Stegodyphus dumicola; assembly: GCF_044657685.1. Classification (NCBI taxonomy): domain Eukaryota; kingdom Metazoa; phylum Arthropoda; class Arachnida; order Araneae; family Eresidae; genus Stegodyphus; species Stegodyphus dumicola. Next base: position 152,705,156 of record NC_140771.1, on the reverse strand, counting down.
ATAAGAATCGATAGAAATTTAGTATACAATTTGTTACATAAGATTTTTTTTTGTGTACACGAGGCTCTTGAGAGTTAGTTCAGAATTATAGAAACTTTTCAACAAGTCGTTTGTAGGACCTGTTTCCAAGTTTTCCAAATTTTGGCAGCGGCAAATGTAGGGTTTATATTTATTTTAACTAACATTTATTTTAAGTTTAAACTATCTTTCCTGTCAAGCCTTACTTTCCCCTGGAACTGCCAATGCCAGAGTATGTAAATTTTAGTAGAACGCGCAAGGATTCAAATTATCAGCGGAAGTATTCTGAGTTAAATAGAAAGGAAACGAGTTCGAGGTGTGCTGTTCTTACTTCACGAGCGCGAAGGTAGTTAGCCAGAAATTGAAGAACCCCGCGTTTCGGCCTGTGTGCTTGCCTTGGAGAATTGTTAATCGTTCAACATGATATTCAAAGTTTGCTGAATTAGCAGCGGTATTGTAAAACGCGGTGAGGTTAGTTACTTTTAAAGAGCCTCATAGTTAGAGTCTTATTATTAGTTTCTTTTCAGGTTCTTATTTTTATTTTACCGCCGAGTCGGCGTAGTTTGTGAGCGTCAAGAGCACGCAATTGTAACTTCTTAAGTTGAATAAAAAGGGACTTAAACCCTTTGCAAGACTCTGTCATTTTTCCAGTCACCTCTTGGTTGCGTGCAAGTGGGAGGCGCGCAACTCTACAATATAATAATCAGAGAAGGCCATTACTGCATGAAAGAGTTAGACTCCAAATAGTGACTTAATTAAGAATAATTAAGAACATAATATCTCTGCAGAGGAAGAGCGTTTAATACCCATCATTTGAAAATCTTTTCGAAAAGTTGCATGTTGGGAGAAGAGGATAACGAATACTGCAGTTTACTTTCTCGAAGTAAGTTCAGTCAACGTTAAGCGCAAGTTTGAAGGAAGACAGATACGGACACATACATCAAGAACTCCAAAATATAATACCTTTTGAACTCAATTGCACAAATGTTTGAAATGAATTTACATAAATGTTGTACACAAATGTTACAAAATGAAAAGTCAGAATAATTCATTTAAGTTTTAAACAAGCCCCAGTAAAGTGGAAACAGAAGAGTCTTGTCCTTTTTAAAAAATAAGTAATTCTTTTCTGTCGTCAAAATGGGTAATCAGCTGGGATCCACGATACTAATAAAAGGAAAACCAAAACGAAAAGAATGTTATTAATAATTTTAGCTCCAAAGCATTCATTTATTTTTTATTAAACGCTTATTTTATGTTAATCAGGTTTTCTCTCTTCCTCGCCTTCTATTTTCCTGTCCGAATGCTAACTTCTAGTTCACGCGTATTCAAATAAGGTAGAAGAGAGATTGTATTTAAAAGAAGGCTTCAGGTGGTAGAATCAGAGCGTGGTTCGCCTGCTGAAGGCCACTTAGTAGTTTATTCTCTTGAGAGCAGTATGTCTGCGGTGTTGCGTTATTCTCGACATTAGGCATGTCACACCGATATTAGGTCTGAGCCAACTTTCGGATTTTCTGTCTGTATAGCTTTTAGACTAACAATTTACTTAGCTAAATATTAATTCTTTACTTTTGATTTATGCCATAAATGCTAGTTGGTTATATAAGCTGTGCTTTCTGTTAAATTATCTGAGTTAATATAAGGGTCTTTTACATCTTTCCAAGTCTTTTTACATCTTTTCAAGACATAGTAAGATGTCTCTTAAGTCTTAGAGTTTTCCCTCAGTGGATTGTTACCAAAGAAAGTGAAATTCTATATAATTATTTACTAAATCACCGAATTGATATAAGTATGTGTATTTTACAAATAGTTTCCTTTTCTTATAATTTGTTAGAATTTTATATAATCTCTGTAGATTTATTTTTATTGAGTATTTTGAGCTAGATTTCCTCATATTAGTTTTCGTTATGTTTCGTATTCTGATGACTTCATCAAATTTTTCCCTTTTTCTAAACCAAGTATAAATATAACCAATGCATCTTTTCAAAAAGAAGTAGACACTTCTACAGAATTCAAAAAAAAAGTATAGAAATCGTTTTCTGGTTTTTCTGCTTTATAATCTCGGTAGGGAATGAAGATTTTTAATAATTATTTTTTATTTATGAAAGAACTTTGCATTTTACCAATCTTTAATTTGCTTAAATAGTAACAAAAATTAGAAAATTATAGCCTAGTTTCTCTTTTCATAATTGTGGTAAATTATGGCATAATTGTAAAACACAATCGTTGTACATTAAAAATAATCTGAGTAGATAACTACCTAAGAATTTTTGCTGAAGTAGTTTTCGAGAAAATGAACCAATTACAGCTAAAAAAATCTTAAGTCGTTTTACTTGATTCCTATATGTGGATAGAAAGCCCCAATTTCTTTCTTTTTCTTTTCTTTTTCCGTATTGAAATTAAGCGTCCCTACCTTGTTACAATCTGCATATTGTTCTATCACTTCGAACGAGCTCCTTCCCTCCAGAGGGTTATGCAGATTTTGAAAAGAGCGTAGGGATTTAAACAGTTAACTAAAACTGGTAGTCGGTCAGTGGTATCCTGCACTGGTTGTCAATGATCAGTGACTAACTAACAATTTACTTAGCTATGGTGTGGTAATCAGTTGTCAGTGGTTTTCAGTTGGCGGTAGCTTGTAGTTATCTGATATCTGTTTCGCCTGAGTTAGAGACGAACGAAGAACGGTGAGTCTGATCGTAAGCGTGGCAGACCATATGGAAGGAACCACTGGAAGAAATAGCCGTTGATTATGCATGTTGGAGTAAGTAATGGCGAGAAACATTACTGTCTGAATTGGTAAACTAAAGACTTTATGCTTAGCTTGATAACAAGTAGTAAATTGGGGTTCCTCATAGGATTTCCTCTGAAGTGTGAATTTTAGTTTCGTCCAAGTAAACCGTTATCGTTATATTTTTGTTTGTAATGCTCATGAAGAGACCATTAAAGTTCTATGTTAAATGTTACTAAGTCTTGGTCTGTATGCAATTATCCCTTTCACCTCGATATTTTGAGAAAGGAAGTTAGTGGCACTTTGTAATCAGATACCGTAGAGCTAGCTTTATTAAGACATTAATCCGAACATCTTAAATCAAAGCCACAGTTAAAGTGCCATAAACTGATTCAATAATAATAGCTTCAAACCATAGCTTTTCTCTATTGAAAGAAACAAGATGTTTTTTTACATTCCAAAAAGCATGAAAATCACTCAATGACTACATTACGAAATACGACAACCCAACTTTGACCTTCTTACGGTAATTTTAACACGAACGCAAATATGCATAAAGGACTGATTTTTACTGCTCTATTACTTCTTGAAACTGTGAACGATACTATACATAATACAGACACAAAGCGTTTTCAGTGCTCTACTGTCTGTTCAGGTTTAGGATGACGTCAACGATAGGTTTAAAAAAATTTAATAACAGATTATCTGTTAAATAAGCACTAAATGGCTATTAGCTACATAAAGATAAATTGCCCGAATATATATCCCATTTCAGTTTTAACAAGAAGTTCACTTTATAAGGTATTTTCTCCGTCCTTTCTGCATGCCTTCGTCGTGTAACGATAGCGCACTCGGTGCGTATTCGAGAGGTCTAGGTTTGAGTTCCAGAGAAAGCATTGATCATTTTTCACATCTCCTGCATCAAAATAACCTAATGTCTCTGCAACATAACTAGAAAAAATTTAGAAAGCCGTTCTACCGAATCTGTAGGAATTGGCTGAAGCCCACCAGTAGATAAATCGAACTCTTACGCGAAAAAGAAATAGAGAGAGATGACAGAAAAACAAAGAAGAAAAAAGTACATGTAAATATATAAACGAAGAGTTTACCACACTATATTATTACTTTAATGCTATTATTACTTATAGAATTACAATTACAGTTTATTAGATTAAATGCATGTTACATAAAATCTGTGCATATATATATAGTGTTCTGTATTATCAATGGTTTCAGTGGCTGAATACTGTAACCGCGTTTGGTGTTAGAGCATATTAATCGAGGACAACTGTATTTAGAGTCCTCCTTTAAGAACTTCTTAAAAAATGATTAAAAAAAAGCATTTGTTTTTAGCGGAAAGAAGCAAATATAAAAATGGACACCTTGTAATAGATTAGAGACAGAAATGTGAATAAGTTTTGAAACACAAAAAGTGATCAAAAATTGTGATAACATTTACTGCTTTGATATGATTATACAAAATAGCAAGTGTATTCAAACCGAAAATGAGCAATGTCATTTATCTTTTAGCAGCTCTGCTCAACCTGGCCATTTTACTTCAAGGCGTCCTTTAAATACGTGGATGACTCTTCTTTCTTCACAGTATGCAAAGGCGCTGCCTACTCCGTCTTCCTGCTTAGAGCCGCCAGTGTATATTTGCGTCTCTAGCTTCGAAACCCGCGTCATTGAAAGTGGCTGTGTTGGTGAGATGTTAATGCTTATTCTTCTGCCTTTACGTGCGAGATGAGTGTGAAGAGGGTTGCCTGGGTTTTGAAATTGCAGCGGGCTGTATGTCATGATGCCAAATGTTACGTCTCTGAGGAGGTATATGAGGGTGGTGTAGACTGCTTCTAGTTCTGCCCGTATGTGGAGTGGAAGAAACCATGCAAGGACTATCGCTGCGCCGGTAGCTGTGGAGGGGTACGCTTTTCAGAGGTTCAGGGAGAATGGTCATTGAAAAGATGCAAGATATTTGATCTTCCTTCCTCCCATCGATTGGGCCCATAAGGCATCAGCATATAAGGCTATTATTTTAGCTACCGCATGGTAGAGGATCTTCTGAATACGATGATTCTGGCCCTGTTTCTACCTTGGAAGGCGCGTGCCTTTCCGGCTATTACTGATGTTTTCTTCTTTAATTTTTGGATGTAAAGGATCCAGGTTAGTTTCTCAATCAGATTACACCTAGGTATTTTAGCTTTTGGATTATCTTTATGTTTGCTCTGTGTAAGTGTTTTAGCGTCTGGATAATCTTTATGTTGCTTTATGATGCAGGGACGGCTCGTTGGATTCATGCCTGCTCTAGGAGGCACGAAGGTCTGGGAGGCTCGCTCTCATCTGTCACTAAATGGTATATAATGTGGTGTCGATGGGATCTTGGTATTCATGTGAACAATTTTCTCTCTTAACGTATCTTCCTCTGTGGGGAAAATAGCGTTGAGGATTGTGGTAGCTGTATTTTGTACTAGATTGTTGTTGCTTGTATTTGGTGGCTGCATGAAGATTTGCGCTGGCTGATATATTTTACTTGAGGCTTGCTTATGGAAGATTTCATACGGATTGCTTTTTTCTGTACAAAACTTTCTCCATTTGGTAATTTTGGCAGCTTAAGTTGTTTTTGTACAGAGCTTACTCTTCGCGGAATGCCGCCAAGAGTTGGATGTCCATGTCTTCATTTGTGGTGGTACGTATGCGACGTCTGATAGCTCTGCATTTTTGCCGTTGTTGTCTGAGCTCTTTCGTCCACCACGCAATTCCTTGTATTTTCTTTGCTACGCCGGTGAGGAGTAGTTTATTACAGGCTGCTTTAAGGTTTTTAAGTAATCGGTCTGTGAAAATGTCCATGGCTTCTGGACTATTGTGATGCGCAAGGTTGTCTGCCTCGTTACTTCAGATGCGTGGGAAGGAGCGAGTGAGGGGTCAGACAGTGTTGCATGGAAGCTTCTACCTATGTAGGGCTGTGATTTTGGTGTCACAGTTTTTGCGCAAGTGAAGATATTTGTGATTGGAGCAGCTCTAATCGTTTAGTCCAGTCCTGTACTAGGTTTGAAATGCTGCTTGAACAAAGGGGGTGATCAGGCCAGCCCACATCATAGGTGTTATCAAATGTAGGTGGTGAATCGGGCGTATTTAACAGATGGATGTTAGTGGCTGCCAGAAAGTCTTCGAGCTCCTGTCCCTTCGTAGTAGTATCTGCATATCCCCATATGGTGTTCTGCGCATTGAAATCACCACTACGAAGCAGATGGGTTGAAGAGCATCGTTGTATGGTGTCAAATATATTTGAGGTGGTGACAGGCATATTCACAAAGCCTACAGACAATTTTGCTACGGGCTGCTCTCATTGGAGGAAACATCTGCTTGGCGGTCATATTTGGAATGGCAAGTTATCGCCCTGTAGGCGTGGTAATTAACGCCAAACAAACGGAAACAGCGTTTATTTCATTCAATATTTTTTTAAGTTTATAAATGAAAGCTTAGAGGAATTGTGTGGAATATATCTTAAATAACCTATTGATCTTATTAATAGTTTATTTGTATTTGAATTTAAACTTTTAAAAGTACGTAATTGTTTTACGAGAAAAGGTGTTTATATCGAGACAGCATATGCACTTTTTCATTATTTCACTTAGGAAGAGTTTGTTGTGTAAATTTTCATAGCGCATTAATTTATACAAATAAAGAAATATTAAAAAATTAACCAAATGAAAACATTCAGTAAACATTTAAGGGTGTCGGATACCTATTCTTTTTACGAGTAAGCATAACTAAAATTATATTTTATTCCATTATGCGCTATATCTATTGAAACGCTTTTCGGGATCTTGGATCGTAATCTTGCTTACTGGTACCTACTACAAAGAGTACAAACCAGTAAATAAAAATAAGAAAAATTAACATTAACAAAAATAGAGAAATTAAAGGCGTTTAATTTTTAACACCGTACCCGAAGGCGAAAAGACAAATAATGACAAAGTTGAAATAAAGATAAATCCGTATAGAGCAGAGTTTATGAAAGCTACGAGCGGGGATAGAACCGGCGACCTAGAAGTCTGTGAATTATTCTTGCGCTCGTTACCGCTGGGCTGCGGTTTCTCCGATAAGCTATGCTCACTTTTTGGTACACGACGCTCAGATACAAATTGTAAAAGGGATGAACCAAAGTCGCCAAGCACTAGATTCTGTAACCCTACCTCTTTGAACCAATCGGAGCAAACAGCAGAAGAAACGGTCTGTAGGCTTTGTGAATAAGCTGGTGACAGTGATACTGACCAATGGGGAAGAGTAAATTGAGGCTTCACCAATCTCAATATCAAAATTAAGTCACAAACAAGCCTTTTTCCTTGGCTGCGGTAGCTTCAGTTAGTATACTTTTCCGCTGATAAAGCAAAAATCCGCTCAGTTGAATCTTAGGTCGGACGCCTCCTTAGCGGTATTCTGTGCATTACTAAATGCTAGTAGGATGGCAACAAAGTCTCGTTCTTGATTAATGACTAGTGGAGACTAGGATAGATTGCAATTGCGGCTGTGGGAGCTTGTTCGTTAATTTCTGCTTTATGTAGATAGATTTTCCTCGATATGGGAAGGCTTGCTGTTTGAGCCTCTCTAAAGTAAGGTTCGTGTATCAGGAAAAGATATGCATCGTTGTTGAGGAGGTTGCATGAGTGACTGCTTGAGATGTTGCTGCCTGCGCTCTTTGCAGATTAATCTGGATGCATTTTATGGGGCTAAATGTTATTTGGTTGTTGTGGTCTGTAGGCATAGATTGATGAATGTCAACAGTGCTATTATTCATAGGTTGTGCTGCGTTTGACTCTTTCAATGTACCTGCTATAGGTGGGACAATTGACAGTTGAGAGCAGAATCTGGACACCCGTGCGGCTTACTAAGACTATTCGGGTCTAGTCCAGGTTCCGCAACTATCCGGGGCAACACCTCATGGGGCCTATAAGGGTATACATTGATTCTGTATACATGCTTACATAGTTCATAACATATGCTTATAGTTACATAGTTCATAATATATGCTTACATAGTTACATAGTTCATAGTACATGCTTGTATACAAGTAGTTCATAATACATAGATCTTTCGTAATGCGTGCTTATATAGTTCATATATATATATACATACTTACATAGTTCATAATATATTGAGCCTGTTACATAATACATACATAGTTCATAATAATTTTCATTGGCCATAATGCATACATGTTTCATAGTAATATATACAGTGGGCCGTAATACATAAATGTTTCATAATATATACAGTTAAAAAAAAGAAAAAGAAAAAAAGAGAAAGAAGAGAGATTGACAGTGAACTATTCCACATTGCACAAACCTGTTCCCAATTCCTCCAGTTTCTGCATTATCTTGCATATTTTGATGCGAAATGCTGGCTGTTTGATCAGATAACGCTTATGAGAAACTGCCTGTTCCGGAAGCTGCCCATTCCACTGTGTGGTTAGAGGGCATTGGCTCAAGTAATGGTCTAGTTTACCAATGCCTCCACAGACACAACTTTCGGAAACAGTAATAGGAGAGGAAAGGCCCGTGCCCCGTCACAAATCTCGTTATTTGCGGGGATGACTCAAGACGATCGAACGAAACTTTATGGTAATATTCATAGGTCTTCCTGCTTTGTTCGGTAGTGTCCCATTCCCATTGCCGCTGGTACTGAGCTGCTGTCCTTGTCACTTTTTTAAGGTAAGACCACGGGAGTTTGGTAATAACGCTTTCAGCATCAGATATTGTGAGCTGCTTCTTGATACCCTGTCGGCTTCCTCATTACCTTGAATGCCTGCATGCGCCTAAGATATGAGGATATTCTTTGTAAGCGAACGCTCCTTCAGAATGTCCTGAATCTCCGCAATGATAGGAGAAGGATGTCTGGGATTTCGTAAGGCACATATGACGAGAGGCTGTCTGTAAGAATATTAATAGTGGATCCTACTGGGGGGGCTTTGTAAAACGCAGTTGCTTCAGCCTGTAAAACTGAATTATTCTGTCCCATATGACCTTTCCATGTTATCAACGTTTCCTTATCCTTAGTTACTATGAGGCCCCAGCCTACTTGTCCGTCAACTTTTGAACCATCCGCGTAAACATAGTATTGATCCTTTATGTCAGAGTCATCTTTCCATGATGTGTGGGCCGAGACTCCTTTTCCGTAGTTAGACGAATGGATGACATTTATTGGCCTTATTTCTTCATGGGGGCTGTGCTGAGAGGTGGTGTGTGCTATAACTCCTTTTCCATGGTGTGAAGGATGGGTTGCATTTATGAGACGTTTTGTTTCATACTCCTCTGGATCATAGCATAGCGGCCCAAAAGTAGTGCAGAGATGTAATTGGATGACACTCGTTACTGCTGCTTCTTGTGCTGCTCTAATATGTAGTGGCAAATGTAGGTGGTACAGTAGATTTCATAGGCAGGATAGGCGCACTTCTGTAGCGAGTCTACTCAGATACAGCTGGTCATAAGGGCCATGTAACAGGCGCTGGGTCTCGGGGCCAGGTATGAGATGATTGTGTGGTGGTAGGAGAATGGTGCTTTCGTCCTCCGCTACCTGTTACCTGTAGTTACAGTCTGCACAGTTTATGCAGGTGGCCATCCTGGATTTGCAGTCCTTGGCATTGTGGCTTCCGGAGCAGTAAGCAAGTAGACTTTGTTCTTGCAGTCTTGCTGCGTGTGCCCGAAATTCTGGCATCGGAAGCAACATCTAATGTTGCGGAATTCTTCAATTTGGTGCACTCTCCAGCGAAGATACATTCTGGGGTATTGCATGATGCGGTGGAAGACTGATGGCTGACATTCCAACACACATTTGGGGCCATTTGCTTTATCTTTTAACCGGTATAAGACTTTTGCAGTGCTACTGGTAAATTGTATTCATAGGCTAGCGCCTGTTCAATGTCCTCCTTAATGACAACCAGTTTCACGTTATGAATTGCGACTCTAGGTAGACTGACTGCTGGCAGTTTGGCAAACAGTTTACCTTGCGTGCTTTCAAGTGTCTTTGTAGGTGCTCAGTGGGTTGTGAAACCAGCTTGGACGGCGATACACGAAGCAACCCGTCTAGGTACAGAGTCAATGAGACTACGGATAGTATCCTGAGGAATGGCTCTCCATTCACTGTCAATTATGTGCCACAGTTCGTCTTCTGAACTCGGCAGTTTCAGGGTCTGCAAATGGCGTCCAATCACATCACAAATTTGTTCGCTTGGTGAGAGATTAGGAGAGAACGATGGTCAGGAAAGCATCTGTACAACTTGCAGAAAATGTTGGCTGATGCAAGCCGTGTGTGGTCAGGCGTTATTTTGCTGCTGAATATAGGGAGGGCCCAGTGCCACCACGTATCTTTGGGCAGCATAGTGCCTTGAATTCGAGCTAGAGGTGATCTTTAATTATACGCGTGATGGGGAGTTCCACAATTGCTGCCGGATTGGACCTGTCACCATATTGACACCACACTCGTAGGTTTTTAAGTAATTAGTCTGTGAAAATCTCCCTGGCTTCTGGGCTATTGGGATGCACACGGTTATCTTCCTCGTTACTTAAAATGCGTGTGAAGGAGCGAGTGAGGGGGCAAATCTTGTTGCCTGGAAATGGCATTTTTTGCATGCAAAATACCACGAAGTGTAAAGTCATCCGATACCGAGAAAGGTGTAATCGTCGGGTATTACAGAAATGGCCTATTCTTAAGGGCATATCTAGCGATCTGAATTATCCACAATCAACTGTGGCCCATATGATTCAGAAGTGGAAGGTGAGCGGGGATTGTCGGAATGAGCCCCGAGTAGGCATCCCCACGAAACTGGGAGATATAGATCGACGGGTGTTGTACAGAGAAATTTGGAAGAACCACATCCAGCCGATTTTACACATACTCCAAGAGTTTCAACAGGCATCCGGGAGTGTTGTTTCGATGAATACCATCCATAAGGAAGCACATCTGCTTAGTTTCACGGTCGAGCTGCTGCTCATAAGCCTTTGACCACAATAATCAACCGCATTGTTTGGTTAATGTGGTGCAAAGTACGTCGACAGCGGACTGTAGATCAGTGGAAACTGGTTCTCTGGAGCGACGAATCAAAGCTCACCCTCTGCCTTTCGGAAGGTGGGGTCTGTATCTGGCGTCTACCTACAGAACGTCTCCTTCCAGAGTGCATTGTGCCCACAGTAAAGTTTAGCGGAGATGGACTTGTGATCTGGTGTTGTTTCTCATGGTATGGACAGGGTCTCTTGTTCCAAGTTCATAGAAATCTCAATGCCGACGCCTACTGCACTCTTTTCGATGACAGTGAGCTTCCTACATTGTAGCAGTTTTAAGGGTTAGACCCATGTTTATTGTTGGAAAATCCAGATTCACCATGGTTTGGCATGGTGTCAATGGGTTTAGCTGAATGGACTGACCTGTCTACAGCCCTTACCTGAACTATATCGAGAATCTTCCGAACGAGTTGCTGTCCAATATCGGTAAAGGAACTTACATATCTTCTCCAAGCCGAGTGGAAGAAAATACCAATAGCAATCATAAAAGGACTTGGTGGAAAGCATGCCCCAGAGGATTGAGGCTGTAACTGCAGCTCGTGGAGGCTCTACCGACTATTTTATGCGAATATTTTTTTTCTTTTTTACCACAGGTGTCTAAATACTTATTGGAAGATAGTGTATTATGCCTCCTCTGAGAAAAAAAAACTTCTACAGTACGTGTTGGAATTCGACCACAGCAAGATCATAGCTTTTCGAGACTGAGATTATCGATTCCCCGACACTGGTGCCCATGTTGGGTGGAATCTCACTACTGTCAAGCGAATATGGAATCGATGGGTCTAGGCGGTCCTACTGAACCTTCGCTACCGTGATTTATCAAGAAAAAAAACACTCGTTGCTTTGCCGTGGTATAAAAATATCCTGACACTCTTACTTTATTCATTAATTCAATTTTTAATTTTTATTAATTTAATTTCTAATTTTTAACTCTTATTAATTCAATTTTTAGCTTTCGTAAAGGGGTCAATAATTTTACACCAGAGCAGTTTCGTGAAGGTTTTAGAGAAAAATGGCGAAACTGCATAAAGGGGCCGACCCTTAATAAAAGAGAGTCTTTTCAAAGGTGTCTTTTTAGCAGACAGTGGCCGATTTGACCTTCGGTGCCATTTGACAAAATAGAGAAATTCTACCCTTTTACGCTATGCAGCTCAGAATTACATCAAACAGAGCCACTTTCGCGACTAGTTAATGAAAACTACGATATTAAGACTATGAGTTTAAAACGTTTGCCATTAATTTACTGTTCGAATAATTAAGCTTCTTTTTATTTGTAACGTTGGTAAATTTCATTTTTTATGTGCTACTTATTTTGTGCTACGTCAGTTCAATAATCATGATCAACGTTTCAGAGGTTTTTAAATTGTGATATCTAGTGATAGATGGAAGCCATGGCAACCGGCGGTTCGGGTAGTTTTCCGAATTCTCGCTAGTCCCATCCACTCTTAAATAGTAGTTTCGAAAGATTATCATTTACAGCATTCATTTCCAAAAGAAAATTTATGGATTTCCTTCTGTTAAATGTAAAATCTTATTTTGAAATTTAATTATTTTTTCCCTGCAGGTAATCACTGAAATACTGACATTCTATTTGCACTTAAAAACTGAAGTATGTGACAGAGGTAAATTTCCATATTCTCAGAAGTACAATAATGTGTAAGTTAGTAATCATATCGGGACGTTTAAGCAATACTAGAACATGAAGAAGCTAAAGTTAATGAGCATAAAATTCATCTAACTTTAATTTTGAATCTTTTGTCTGATATTTTACAATACGTAAAATTTGCAAATGATGAAAATGCTTTCGGTAATTTATTGTATAATGAATTACCAAAAGTATTTCCAACATAAATTCAAATAGTAGAATAGATTGCAAGTTTACACCAATATCATTTGAAAGAAAAGTTTGAAAATAAAAATAATTTTAAAATAATTTTTTAACAATACCTTACGTCAACTTGACAGAGTCCACATTGTAATCTATATCTTTACGGTATTCAATATCTCTTTTGTAACATGGCGATGGCTGCTACAATTCTGTTTTTTACTTTTTAGGTGTTAAAAATATAACGAATCAAAAAAAAAAAAAAAGGGGGGGGGTTAAGAAAATATACGATCTCTGAAGGATAAGGGAAAATAAAATAGACTGAAATTAAGTGATTTTGGGTTTTATTTCAAAGTACTAGTTTCGAATGTTAATTCGAATGTCGATAATGAATTAAATTAAATGTAAATAATGAATTTAAATATCTATAATAGCTGATACTTTCGATCATTAAGTTTTTCAGTCTTTAGACTATCTAGTATAATAAAAAATTTACATATATTTCCTTTTAAGTTGTGGATATGATTAATATTTGTTCTCCACATTCGATATTAAGTGATTATTTCACTTGTTCTCTCATTTAGATTTAATATTTTAGGGCTCAGAAACAGCAAATTAAAGTTAATCTCTACTTTTCGCTACATTAAAATTTCCGTGTTATCCAAGACCCTGTTAATTCGATTTAGATTTGAATTCCAGCGAAAAGATTGGATACATGGATGTTTTCGTGACTGCATTCCTGTATAATATGAATACAATCCAGTTCCATTAGAAAATATCTATTAAGGCATCCATTTACTTAAGCAGACAGCTTAATGTACTTGCCATGATTAAATAATTTTATGTGGCATCTAGTAAGAAGAAATGCTTTCAGAAATATGAATAGATTGAAGAAGTGATATACCATTTCGTTCACTTTTAAAATTCACTGACAAGAATTTGATGACAATCTATGCAAAAAGACGTCTTACAATCTGAAACAGCATATTTGGCAGTAGAAGTGGAATTTCCTTTCTTTATAATTTTTTTGGGGGGAAGAATGGATGGGGGAGGATTTCATCCTGTTGTCCACGCGTGAAAAAATGGGAGTGGTTTAACATGACGTCATTAAAATACCCTGTAATCTATCTGAATACTAACTCTTAGGTCTCGGATTGGATAGGAAAACTCCCCATTCATGTTAACTTAGAGTTATATAGAATTCTTATCTACTTAGTTTTTTACTTTTAAAACAGACTGTAGAAAGGAAACGGAACCGCATGATTAAAGTTCGAAGAAATTCTTTTGCGTGCGTCATTAAAAAAATAAAACACACTTCTTTTAAACTTTTGAAAATGAAGAATGCATAGTTATTTAAATTTATTTCCCATTTTGTGCGATTTTTATAGGATGGGAATCTTTTTCCTTTCATGCAGCTTGAATAAATTTGATTCTTAGTCAAAGGAAAAAAAATAGTTTAAAATCAATTTAATTGAAAAAAATTTCAATGTTTATAACTCAACTGTACGCTTAACCGTATGCTGGTAATGAATTAATGCTTGATGTATAAGACTTATGGAAAGTCATTCATAAGTCTGAGATGAAATAACTGTCTCAGGGAATTACGTTATTTTTTCCAAACAAATTGTGAATACGAATCATTTTCTCGTAAAATGTCCTCTCGAAAGCATGTTTGAGACATATAGTCCTCGATTGTTTTGCAGTAGTGTATCACCTAACCCTTAGTTATGATACATTGATCTTGGATATTCTGGTAAGTGATTGCGGTCATTGTACTGAAAAACAAGCCAAAGCTAGACGGTCTCACATTCAGTATCATAGAAATATTAAATATTCATTTTGGGGAAATTAATCTATTAATGAGGTATTAATATTTAAGTAAATAGCTGCCCATACGGTACAGTGGTTTGGGGACCTGCTCTGGTACCGAAGTGCTCGGGTTCGAATCAGGGAGAAGGCGTGGTTGTAATTGTCCATCTCTTCATTGGAGGCAACAGTGGCAGCCTATTAATTGCCTCCACAATAAAATGACCACCACTTTTTGCCGTATAAGTGCAGTGCTGAATAAGCAAGTGCAAGTATATCTTTGGAAGTTGCATTGAGTGAAGATGTGTTGTATTGTTGCATTAGTTGTGTTGTATTTTCGTAGTCCTGATTGCTATAGAATTGTTGTATTGAAGTTGTGTTGTTTTTCGTAATATTGATTGCTATAGAATTATTGTATTGTAGTATTGTCATTGAAGCCAGTTTTAGTATATTGCATTTCTCTCGTAGTTGATTTTGAACCTGCATTGTCTTACGATCCTTATGGAAAACTCTTCTCTCTCGTCAATTTTGATAACTTATCAGATACTTTGGCCTTGTTCCTTTTTGGTACTTCTCTCCATTTCCTTTACTCCGTTTTCTCTTCAGAGATAGTCTCCACATACAGAATTCTACATGTCATGTGCCTTAGGGCTTGAATTCAAGAACCAGCAACGTTGCGCTGTGCAATAGTTCGGTTATATTATCAGTCTAAGGCAAGCGCCCGCCACTGGATTAAAATAAATGAAAGAAATAAATATTATTATATGATCAGTTAGTTACCAGTCCTTAGTTGCAAACAGACAAAATTCATTACCTCACGACTTAAATGTGAGAAACAAACGAGAAAATGTGAAAATGTTTATTCTGTAATTAGGATCAGGCTAGAGTAGGAATAAAGAAATTATTTAATAAAGAAAAGTAAACAATCTAAAAGGGAAACTACATTGAAAATTTAAAAAACGACCCATACACGTGACCCGTTTAATATCGGAACATTCTTATAATCATTCTGTCTTCCCTTCTGTTAATAAAAATATTGCCTGGATTTTTTATAAATTATTTTCTCTACTCTTAATAAAATTTATTTAAGATCTCGTATTATACTTTCCATTCTCAGAAAAATTATAACAGTTCTTCTTAGCATGGCTTAAAATGAATTGGAAAAACTAATAAAGTTATTATTATTATTATGTTATTTTGGCCTCCCAGCATTTTGGTCGGTTTTTTATATTAAGGTTCCAAAAGTAAAAAAAAACTTGTCCATATGCCATTTCTAAAGTAAAACCGAGGAGTTACGTTAAGTATTCTGTCAGCATCTGACACTTCTATTTTTATGAACCGTTTTCTAAGACACGACGAGCCTTAATATTAGAGAAAATGATGATGTGAAAGAAAAGGAAGAATTTGTACATTAAGATTTACGGTAACTGAAAAAGCAACATAATTCTAAAATTGTGTATATGAATTTTTTATTTTGAGGGATCCGGTTCTCGAATGACTTCTGAAAGAAAGTAACTCATTTTATTTGATAAATTATTTGAGACAGTGAAGCATTAATGTTACTTTTACTTTAGGTCACATTAAAAAAATTACTTTAAAATACAAGGAAGTATCACATTCATCTGTGCGTGCTGTCGTGGTGCAAGTAATCATCATGTCCGTCTAATAGTTCATAAATTCCTGAACGAAAAAGAAGAGATAATTGGAATTCCGCTCATACTGCAGTTGATTCCTTTCAAGATTCCTGGCTTTGAAAAACACCACATGTACATCACATGACTTCCTTATACGGAATATTAAATTATACGCATTTTTCTTGCATTTCATTTAAACTTATTGGATTGAATTAAATCTACTTCCCCGACAGCACATAAACGACAATAGAATAAATGTATTGTTTAAAATTCACTCTAGTATTTGTTTACCATAGCGACACTCTGGCGCTAGATTCACTTAACAGTATTAATAATTATATAACGGAAACTAAGTTAACTGTTATATAATCCAATAATTATATAACAGTTAACTTATACATTTCGTTCATAGTATAACTCATAATGCACAAAATTTATATCATTTAAAGAATAGAATTATCTAATCGTTGCCACATGTTCTATTCAAATACTATAATAAAGCTAGAATGATGTATAAAAGAAATTAAGCAAACAAAACAAAAAAGTAACAGTTTTTCGCAGACGATTGAGTATTTCTCATTTAATACAGTTCTCACTTCGCGAGAAGGCAAAAATACATAAAAACTCAAAATATCTATATTAAAAATTACGAAGTAAATCTTAAACACTTATTTCCTCGAAAAAATTCCAGAAGGAATTAAGGATGATTTAAATGGCAATAATAAATGAATGCGTTATCTTTGTTATTGCGAAGCTAAGTTTCTCTAGATTGGCTACAAATCCACTAGTCTCCTGTTTCAAATGTAAACATCAATGGCTGCCATAAAAAAACGGCTTAGCGGCACTTAGACAACTTTAAAATTGTTGATAATTCTAAAAATATTGCATACAGATTTACTAAAGGCATAAAAACCTTAACCGGAAGATAAAAACAACATAATACAATCATTTTTAAAGCAAAAAATGTACAATTTGCAAACATATAAGAGTAAAGAAACTGAGATCATTGAGCCGGGTAACAGAGTGGATCTATATATAAATATATTTATATACGTTTGGTGCGGCGGATTGCAACCAAAATACGAGGTGCACATCTACGTGTTATAGCAGTCCTATATACAAAATTTCAACGTTCTGAGGCTACTCGTTTTTGAGTTATGCGAGATACGTACTTACGCACGTACGTACATACGTTCGTACAGACGCCACGAAAAATTCTCTTCAGAATTAATTTTAAAACAGTTTTATAATTTTTTTGAAGGAAAAGAGTATTTTATTCTGTCCTTACGTAGAGATATCACGCAAAAACATCGTTAAATTGCATTCGATAGCGGTCAAAATGGATATTTTCGTTGAAATATGCTGCTTGAAACTTTTCGCGATTACAATACTTCCTTTTTACTTCGTTCAAGGAAGTAAAACAGTAATACTCTTTACAAAAGAATTATAGTTTAGGATTTTTTAACTGCGTCATTCAGTGATATTATTCTTCATACATCAACGGCGAAAACTTTTAAAAAAAATTATTTTATTTGGAATCTTGACATTCCTCGAAATTCGCGCCTTTTTTTTTTTTTTTTTTTTTTTTTTTTTTTTAAGAACTGGGGAGAAAAAAGAGATAAAATGTTTTTGGGTGATATATTCTATATATTCGAAAATGTCACGGAGAAAACAGCGTTATGCAGAAACGTCGTCGTTAAAATATCGTAGAGAAAAGAAAGCAAGGAGAAAACAACATCGCAGTTCTAAAACATCGTGGTACAAAACATCGTTCTCAAAAGTAAAGTGGTTCAAAAATTTCGCAATTTAAAAACATCGTCTTCGAAAATTTTGTGGTAAAAATTACAGCACCTGAAAATCATCGATCGTGAGAGCATCGGAGACACATGTTTTTCATGCTTTAAAAGCTGTAAATGCATATTCGCGTAATGATTTGTGAGTGCAAGAAGAAAGGAGGAATATTTTTTCTTTTTATTTCATATTCTTGTATTAATTCATAAATTTTGCTGAAAAAACAAGAAGGAAACTTAAGTATTCAGAAACTGAAAACGAGTAAAAACATTAAGCTACTTATAGCAATTAACAGAATTTTAAGCTTACATAGTTAACTAATAAAGGCCATTAGTTAATTAAACTCATTTATAATGTTTGATTGGTATTTTCTTATGAAAATTATAATCTAAAAATAGATTAGGAAAGGGAAGTTAAGTAACTGCTTGACATTAACTCTATTAAAATTGTTTAGTTAATTATCAAATTATCAGATTATTATTATTATTATTATTTTGCCTTCGTTTATATGATATTCTTTTAGTGAAAATTAAATATTTTTTTTCAGTTTATTTGTTTTCTTAAAGTGTCATTAACATTTTTATGTACAACATGCAATTAATGATTTGGATGCTGATTTGTTGGTTAAGATGAAATATATCAGCTACATAATATTTTAGTATTTGGATTTATTGAATTATGCAAAAGCATACAAGGGCTCTCTACACACAAGGGACGCTATCATCATGCAATGATATGCACGTGCTTCCGATATGTTAGATTTTGTTTCTTAAACTTATTTCAGAACACATTTCGGAATTTGATGAAATTCAGAGAATTATTGTTGATTGTAATGCAGTATATTACTTTGCGTTATAGTAATGAACTCTACCGAGTATTTCTTTCTTATTTTTTGAACGGTTTAGATTCCATCAGTAGTATCTGTGCATTTTATGAATTACAATGGAAAGCAACTTAACAGATTTAACAAAAAGTAGCATGTGGAATTATAATTTTCGGCAACAAAAATTCAGCTTAAACAGCTCTTCTGAACAAGGGGAATAATGCTTTTAGTTTTCTAAAGCTAGTATTTTATATGCAAGCAATTATGCAAAAGTCTCATCCTTTTCAGTTAAGCAAATTACAGCCAGTTAACTGAATTCATCAGAATAATTTGGTCATGTTTGGTTTCGTCAGGTTGTGTTTGTTTTCCTTTGCGAAATTTTTTTTCCTTGTATTACTTAAAATGTTACTTAAGCCACCTGATAGGAAAAAGAAGAACGCTTTCGCCTTAACTTGCATTAATATATTATCTGAACATACCTGCTTCTAATCGCTGGTCTATCAAAGTGACAGTTACGTATATGAAGACTGTGTATTATGTTTATGACCTTCTAGGTTTCTCTACTTATGACATATCTTCCTTCAAATGAACCGTGTATATGAGGCTGCAATAGCGTAATAAGAACTTCAGCAGATATTCAGTTGTTGCAAAAAGAAATGACCACTGACTGACGATGGACGTCTGTTGGCTGCAGAAGAAAGCAAAAGTTAAAATTTAATCAAGTTTTTTTTGTTACATTATAACGCGGATGATGCAATAGCGGCATTTATTTCGTTCAATGAGAAATTGACATCAATTGAATAACGGAAATCTAGTCAATTAAGCTTGTCATAATTTTAAAAGTTCAGATTGTGAAATTCTGCTGTGGCTAAGGTAAAAACATGAAAAAGCATTTAGTGGAGGTATAGTTAATAAGAGTTGGTATGTAACTCATAGCTGGTACGTAAAATTTTACTCGGGAGGAGTATTGAAGAAATTAAAGCAACAAGAATCAGCCTAATACTGATAACTTACAGGACTGGTTTCGAAGTTTTAAATATAGATTTAAATATAGTACCTCCTTCTTCAGTTGCAGGTGTGTAAATAAAGAAAGAGACGTCAGTGGCATTATTCGGCATGTTATCTTGAGTCATATTTGCTCAGGAGAATTGAGGCTGCAAAAGCAGTCCTTTCTCAGTAAATGCAAATGAATGAAAAGATTTAATTGAATAACATCTAAGACAAACTAAACAGGATCATCTACATACTAAATGTTCTCTTTTCAACTGTTTCATCTTCATTGCAGTAATAGAAAATAAGGAAAGCTGGACAAATGAGGCGCCCCTTTATGACAGAAACAAAAGCGGCTTTTGTTTGTGTGTTTATTCCTCTTGCGAAGTAAAGGAGAAAGATTTCTGCAAAGAGTTATGACCGTGGATAAGTACCGTGGATTGTGCGACAATCGTATATGTTCTCTAGAAGGTATGAGGGTGAAGTGAAAGTCCAGGAAGGACACCAAAGATAACCAAAGAAGATGTTTCGTACTGTGTGGTGATCTTATACTGCTATTATTCACTACTCTTTCCTTCCATGAGATGGAACGATAAATGGAGCTCAATATTGTGCAGATTTGAGGCAACTGTATGAAAACTTCTCTTTAAGCAACAAACACCTGTGAATAGACATAGAGTTCTACTTCTTCAGGATAACTCCCAACCGCATACAATAACATATCATATACAGTATCAATTGTACAAAAAACCAATAATTTTTATTAAGAAATTGTGCTTCATTCTCCCTATTCCTTTCCAATTCCCCAATAGATTATTATTTTTTACGGAACGTTAGCTATATTATCAGGTTCAGTCTTTCTCCTTACTTGCTTTGGGAACATCCAAGAACCTGACTCGGAACAGGGAGCTTACTAAAGCTATGTTCAATAAATGTGGGAAGTAGACAAGATACACAGGAAGGGTATACGAAACCCTTTATTTTTCACTCTTTACAATCATTTCCGGACTTCGGAATACAGAGACCAACCACTTGTGGTCTGAACGTAAGAATATAAAAATATTAACTAAACTCTAACTTAACTTTGGAGTAACAAACAAGGGCCTCCGAGAAGATTGGCCGTATAATAACAGGGAGCCGTATGTAGTACATAGAACTGTTAACACTACAATACGTTTAAAATTATCAAGAGGATTACCTCTGGCCTGGAAGGCATCCAGCAACCGAGTAAAAACTGCTAAGGCAAGCGGCCTGCTTCTAATAACTCCTTCCTCTCTCTTGCTTGGCAAAAAGCCACAACTTAAGTAGTTGGCGTTAGCAAGACAAATTTGCATAAATAAGTTAAAGCTTTTAATTCTGGCCGGAAGTAGAAAATAAGAAGTGATAGTAAAGATTTAAAATAAAATAAACGTTAGTAAAACTTAAGATCCTTACATACTTCCCGCCAGAGTTAATTAGTTTGAAACTGAGGTCTAAAACGACCTTGTTGAAAACTTTTAGCTCTAATATCTAACGCGAGGCCAAACTTTTACAAACATTTCTCACTAGAAACTAGAAATTAAAAAAGTCGTTTTTACATTATCAACTCCATGGACAAGATTTTTCATCTGTACTACATCTATAAACAGGAGTTTCTTAGTTGAAATCTGGTTCCTTTCAGAGATCTAGAAGGAAAACTAGTTTAATGAAATGTTACACAATCAAATGGCAAGTAACATGAATACTTATATTTCTCTTTTAACATTCTTATTTCATTCATGACTTTATTTTAATTATCTCTTCCCGTGCTCTCTGACATGTGTTGTAAAAGAAAACACCAAACACGAATGTGTTTATGTACAAGTGTTCAACACTACCGCCTACAATAGAAACACTAACGTGTTAAAATTCAACATAACAAGACCTCATAACACACCTTATTTTCATCTCTAAACCCTGAGGTACTATTTTGAAATTGGCTAACTCTGAAGTGTAGCGTCAGAGAGCCTAACTACATTCATTCAACCTTTAACACATATTCACAATAATTTGGTCTTTTTACAGTCACACAAATAAGTTAAAAATTTTTGGCATTACTTTCACTTTTACCATATCACAGTATTTCTTAACATTTAAAATAACAGTTCACATTGTATATAAGAACATATTAACATGCCGTTAATTTTACGCAATTTAAAACATACATTAGTAGTACATTGTTTGATTGTTAACTTCTATTCTTTTCCAAGCAAGTGCCAATTCTTCTACATTGAAATACTACATTTCAAAAGTCTTTCAGACTAAAACTTCTTTCTTGACAGAATGTTTTAAATAAAATTTATACAATAACTTTTACAATATTCAAGTATTTACACATTCCTATTATACATCAACTTTAGTTTTACTTGCGAGTAATTGAAAAACATAATACCAAAATAGGTAACAACTCATTTCTCGCCTTTTTGGCGATAAAGGTAGACCTCACATGAGGTAAAACGTCTTGAATTCGGCCACTTGCAGTAAGAATGAAAGATTAACTTAAGGTTGCAAAGTAACATAAAATTTTACTTATCTTTGTGATATTCGGACATTCTTTTCTCTGCCCAGTCCTGGAAGGTAGCGAAGATTCGTGTTTGATTTATCTTCCTTCTTGTGCGGGCTCGCCCTTCAGTGCCTTCCTCTAGGAGCTTTCTTTTCCCTCCAGTTCGGTCACCCTTGAATACCTTCTTTTTCGCCTCTGCCTGTGGTCTTGGCCGTTTGATGGCCGCTGGTCTTGGCGGAACCGGGACACTTCTCTCTCGTTCCTGCTTGGATCTCGTTGCTGGCCGTTCAAATTTTCCTTGTATCTTCACCTCCGCCGCTGGTGTTCCTTCCGCAATTCGGCGACATTTGCTGCGTAGAGTCCAGTCCGATGAGTAGATCTTCCGTTTGGGAGCCGGATTATAGTTGCCGTTATTTCTCCTGGCTCTCTTTGCATTCGTCGTACTTCTCCCTTCTTCATTCTGGGGGTGGTCGTGCGCTCTCTTTTCTAGTCGGTGGAACGGCTTCTTTTTCTTGTTACCTTCAATTTTCCAACGGGGAAACTTTCTTTTCAATTGCTCCTGCCTCCTAATGGCTTGCCCTTGTGCTTGTCGTTGTTCCACCTCTGGAGCTTGTGCCTGCAGTGCCTGCCGTGCCTGCCGTGGCGGATCCTGCAAAAGATCTTTAAATATTTGCATTTTATTACGGTCATAGTATGGTTTTATCTGGTCAATGTTTGCGGAGCATGTTTCACCATTCCTGACTTTTAACACCACTACAGCGTGAGTTATTTTTTCTATGACATATGGTCCTTCAAATCGTGGAAAAAAATTTGGCGGTTTTATCTTCTGGTGCTGAAGCAATTTTTAATATTTCATCTCCTACTTTATAAGTTACTTCCCGTCGTTTCAAATCGTAATAGAGTTTTTGTTTTCTCTGTGCTACTTCAGTGTTCTTTTTTGCTTCTTTAATAATTTTTTCTATATCACCCATTTTAAATTCTGGGGCTCTTTGTTGAACATAAAATAATTTCTCTAACGGCGTTATAATCTTTCTGCCTAAAAATAACTCAGCAGGAGTTTTGCCCGTTGTATCATGTTTTGCGGTCCTAAGGGCGAAAGCAAATTCATTGACATAGTTATCCCAGCTTTTATGAAAATTTTTAACATAACTACGGATAATTTTCACTATATTTTTATTGACCCGTTCCGCTATATTTGATTGCGGCCGATACGGGACCATTTTTAAATGACGTATGCCCAGTTTTTGGCACATGTCTTCAAATATATTACTTACAAATTGAGGACCATTGTCCGATATAACTTTTAGGGGCGCCCCGTATTTTAAAATATATTTATTTAAAATAGAATCAGTAACTAATTTCGCGGAGGCTCGTTTTAAGGGAACAATTTCGGTCCACTTACTAAAATGATCAACCATAACAAGGAGATACCGACATTTGTTTAACTGACTTTTTGGGAAAGGGCCCAATAAATCGATGCCAATTATTTCATTTGGAAAATCGGATTTAATACTATTTAGAAACCAGGCCGGTCGGAAATTAATATAATTAACTGCTTGACATGTTGGGCAGGACTGGACATACGCCCTTGTTAACTTTTGCAGTTCAGGAAAATACACTGCTTCGCGTACGCGTTGGATAGTTTTTCGAATACCAGCATGAGAAGCTAAAGGGCTGTCGTGTAACTCCTGCAGGGTATTTATTCTAAGACTAGCTCGGATAACAGATCGAAATTCGTTGTTGGAATTTGAAGTTTTTGTATAAAATAATAGACCATCTATTAGTTCGTAATGGGCCGTCCTATTTCTTATCGCCACAATATCTTGGTGGCTAAAATTTTCAGGATCCTTTAAATACTCATAAATGTTTCCAAACTCAGGATCCTTACCCAGTTCGGTTATTACAGTTTCTCGGGAATTTATTGTACATGCTGTGAGCATTGCCACCTTTACAGTATTACCTTTTTCATCTATTTTTATTCTCGATAGGGCATCTGCTACGATATTTTCCTTTCCGGGGGTATGCTTGATTACCAGATTATATTCTTATAGCTTGAGTGCCCATCTTATTAACCTTGGGGATAAGTTTTTCCCTGAGTACAATCTAGTTACCGCCGCATGATCAGAATACGCTGTTATTGGCGCCCTTTCAAAATAGACTCGGAACTTTTGCACTCCTAACAGAACTGCAAGTGCCTCTCTCTCGGTCGCGGAATAATTTCTTTGTGTTTGATTTAAAGTTCGACTAAAAAATGCCACGGGCTGCTGATTTTGCGAACGTACCGCTCCTACCGCATAATCCGAAGCATCCGCTGAAATTTCTAAATTCTCATCCTTTTCAGGAAATTTCAACACAGGGGCTTGCGTTAATGCTTGCTTTAATTTTTCGAAAGCACTATTGGCTTCGGCCGTCCACGAGAATCTTGCCTTTTCCCTTTTTGATTTTAACAATGGTTCAGCAATAGCTGCAAAATCTTTTATAAAGGACCTATAATATGAACAAAGTCCTGGAAAAGAAGAGAGCTTCTTCGCCGTATTTGACGGCGGATACTTTTGCACAGCGATTATTTTTGATTCGTCTGTCTCTATTCCTTTCTGAGATATTTTGTAACCTAAGTATTTTAATTCAGGGGCTGCAAATTTGCACTTTTCGACATTAACTTTTAGACCGGCCTCATTTAATAATGAAAACACCTGTTTTAAATCCTGTACATGTTGGTCCAGATTATCACTAGTAATAATGATATCGTCTAAGTAGATAAATGTGGACTTTCCAAGAACAGGCCTTAGCACAATATCCATACATCGCTGAAATGTTGCCGGTGCCCCTGAAAGGCCAAACGGCATACGCAGGAATGCATAAGTGCCAGACTTGGTTATAAAAGCAGTCTTAGGCACGTCCTCCGGTCTAACCCCTATTTGAAAATAACCAGTCGTTAAGTCTAAAGTCGTCATGTATTTGGTAGACGTTATGTTCCTTAGAATTTCTTCAATAATAGGTAACGGATATACCGGATATTTAGTTATGGAGTTTAATTTACGATAGTCAATCGCGAAACGCCACCTTTTTGGATGTGTTAATGGATAGTCATTGTTTTTCTTACATAAAACCACCGGCCTAGCATAACTACTTGAGATTGGCGTTATGATTTTTTTCCGTAACATATCTCTAATGTGCCATTCTATAATTTTTCTTTATTCTTATCATACCGGTATGCCTTGTGGCGAACTGGCAGTGAAACTCCGGTGTCGATACTATGGTTAGTAACTTGAGTAAATCCTGGAATATTACTAAATAACGAAGCAAATTCACTTACCACTTGTCGGATTCTTTGTTGCTCTTCCTTAGGCAGGTGGTCAAGGTTTAACATTGGCGGTTCCGTTTTTTCTTCTCGAACTGGTTTCATCGTCAGCTTAAGGGACGCTTCATTAAAATCCAGCGTTGCTTCTGCCTCTGTAAGAAAATCTATTCCTAAGATGATATGTGCTTGCAGATTCTTTACTATAAAAAACATAATTTTTACTTGTTC
Source organism: Stegodyphus dumicola (assembly GCF_044657685.1). Lineage (NCBI taxonomy): Eukaryota > Metazoa > Arthropoda > Arachnida > Araneae > Eresidae > Stegodyphus > Stegodyphus dumicola. The sequence continues at coordinate 152,679,440 of NC_140771.1, read as the reverse complement.
GTCCTTGATACGAACGTATAACGGTAATTTACTTATGCACTTACATCTTTCTCCCTGCGCAGCTAACACTGTCGTATTATCCGAATTATATATGCGGTATTTCCGAAAATACTTCCTAAAAAAATCTTCTGCCACACAGGAACACTGCGCGCCTGTATCCAGGAGTGCGGTGGCTGGGATGTTATTCACCAACACTTCAATCTTTGGAAGAGTCAAATTTTTCACCATTACTGTATTTAACTTGAAGGAAGAGGGGTTTTCTTGACCTTCGGATTTCCGCACCCTCCCGTCAGCAGAAATCCGTTTTAGTTTAAATCTTTTTTCCTTTCCATGCTTTCCTTCTTTTTCCAGTGGCCTTGAGACTTTTTTCCTGGATTGCTATTGTGTCGACGTCCGCCGGCTGTTTTTGGATGCTCGCGTTTCCTTGCCCACTGATTCGCTTTGCTTCCGTAGCCGTGTGCTTAACTTTGCTGTGGTCTTGGCTCACCAAATTGGTTTCGTTGTTGATATTGGCGTCTTCTTTCAATGTCCGCCGTTCTTCTACTTTCAAACTGGATTGCTAGCTCAAGTAACTTTTCCAGTGTAGTCGGATTCCTTAATTCAATAAAGTCTTGTACTTGGGGAAGTAACCTCGTCAAAATCACTTGATCAGGATCCGGACGGTTTCCATACAAGAGTTTGAAGACGTGAATTTTTCTTAAAATAAAGTTTGAGAGATTTTCAATTGGTTTCTGGTATATGCTGAAAAGTTCCGCTTCTAATTTCGCACGATCCCTTACGACAGGGAAGGCTTTTATTAAGGCAGTCTTGAAATTTTCGTAAGTATAGGTGGGCTTCCCGCTTGACCCAAGAGATTTCTGCCTATGCATTTGAACCAATTAAGCGCTTGGCCCCTCAAAGCGCTGGTAGGTAAGGTGAGTTTCTGCAACTCATGCACGGGGTAGAGCATGAAGTGGTCATCTAGTTTTTCCAAAAAACTGGTAACCGGTGAGTTTCCATTAAATGTTGCTTCTGGTTTCATCTCTGCGCGCATGGTCTGGACGATGTAACCAAATCCTTCCAGGGCGGCAGCTGGCATTTCTGGATTCTGAGCCGCTTCTGCAGGCAGCACAGGTTCTTCTTGAAACTCGGCCATGGTAATTTTTCTTCGTCGGGCGCCACTATCAGGTTCAGTGTTTCTCCTTACTTGCTTTGGGAACATCCAAGAACCTGACTCGGAACAGGGAGCTTACTAAAGCTATGTTCAATAAATGTGGGAAGTAGACAAGATACACAGGAAGGGTATACGAAACCCTTTATTTTTCACTCTTTACAATCATTTCCGGACTTCGGAATACAGAGACCAACCACTTGTGGTCTGAATTTAAGAATATAAAAATATTAACTAAACTCTAACTTAACTTTGGAGTAACAAACAAGGGCCTCCGAGAAGATTGGCCGTATAATAACAGGGAGCCGTATGTAGTACATAGAACTGTTAACACTACAATACGTTTAAAATTATCAAGAGGATTACCTCTGGCCTGGAAGGCAACCAGCAACCGAGTAAAAACTGCTAAGGTAAGCGGCCTGCTTCTACTAACTCCTTCCTCTCTCTCTCGCTTGGCAAAAAGCCACAACTTAAGTACTTGGCGTTCGCAAGACAAATTTGCATAAATAAGTTAAAGCTTTTAATTCTGGCCGGAAGTAGAAAATAAGAAGTGATAGTAAAGATTTAAAATAAAATAAACGTTAGTAAAACTTAAGATCCTTACAATATTTTGACTAAGAAATGCGTTGCTAATGACGTTTCTATATATCGAGCAGGGGAAGACTTCCTAATTTAAAAAACTCTGATTTTTATAAACGTAATGTAAGTAGAATCCTGCCAGATGTAGGCAGCAATGTACCGACACTACGGGAGATCCCTTAGATTAAACAGCTATAGTTTCATGCTCTTCTTTTCTAATCATGGTTAAAATTGACAATTTCTTTTGTAACAACCCAACGGTAGTTGCGACAGCATATTCGAAAACTGCATGCATTATTCTACGTCCTATACTTGAGAAGTCCACACTAATATACTTGGATGATATCATTATAACCAGCGGCACCATTGAGGAACATGTGAAAGATCTCCCCAAAGTTTTTTATTATTAAAGAAAGCAGGGCTAACTGTTAATGTATCAAAATGTAAATTCGCAACGAAAGAATTACGATATTTGGGGTACAAAATTTCAGCTAAGGGTATCGAGACTGAGGATTCTAAAATAAAAGCAATAAAAAGAATCCTACTCCAAATACAGCTAAAAAACTGTCATCTTTCCTTGGCATGTGCTCGTATTACCATTCTTTTATCCAAAATTTCGCATATATTGTTGATCCTTTGTTAGTGTTAAAACGGAAGAAATAAAAGTTTGCGTGGGCAGCGGAGGCAAACACGGCTTTTGAACAATTAAAAACAGCTCCAATGAATACCCCAGTGTTAAAATTCCCGGAAGGCGACGAGAACTTGGAGATCGCGGCTGATGCTTCAGATTACGCCGTGGGTACACCACTTTTAATACAAAAAGGGCATCCCTTGGCATTTTTTATAAAACGTTAAACGCTACACCACGGAATTATACAGCAACTGAACGAGAAACGTTAGCCCTGTTAATGGCAGTTCAGAAGTTCAGGGTTTATTTTGGGAAAATACCAATTACTGTCTATTCAGACCATGCGGCAGACTATGTTCTGGAAAGAATTTAACTTCCAGATTAATTAGATGAGTCTTAAAGTTACAAGAGTACAACTTAATAATTAAGCATATTCCCGGCAAGGAAAATACCGTGCCCGATGCATTATCAAGAATTAAACTGGATGAAAATGGTGATCAAATAAAATGTGCTATGTTAACTTCTAAAGTTTTAGATTCCCGGGGAACAATCATTTCTGAGTATCTAAAGGATCCAGAATTCGGTAATATGTATGCTTAGTTAAATGATCCAGATAACGTTGAGCATGCAGACCTTGCTGATTAATTAACCAATTAGATTAACCAATTAGAAATAGATCCAAAATTACGAGATTGTAGATAATTTGCTGTTCTATACTAAATCGACAAATGAAAACCACGAATATAGGCCACTCATCCCAGCCACACTAAGGTTAAGCATTTTGCAGGAACTGCACGACGAACCAACGGCTGCCTACTTAGGGTTATGGAAAACGGTACGTAGGGTACGCGAAAAGGTGTACTTTCCGCAACTGCAGAAACTAGTGACAATGTATGTCAGGTCCTGTAACTTATGTCAGTTAATTAAAGACGTTAATTATAGCCCGGCCGGGTATCTAAATAGTATTTGCGCGACTTTTCCTAATGAAATTCCTTTGAATAAACCTTCTTGGCCCTTTCACCCAAGATGAGATAAAAAAAACCGATATTTTTTTGGTGATTGCCGATCATTTTTCCAAGTGGATAGAAATAATTCCGTTAAAGCGAGCGTCGGCTAAAATAGTCGCAGATGTGTTTTTACATAGGTATATTTTAAAATACTGTGCACCGTTAAAGGTAAAAAGTGATAATAGTAAACAGTTTGTTAGTCAAATTTTTAAAAATCTGTGTAGAGGGCTTGACGTATGGCATATGAAAATGATCCCGTACAGACCGCAGGCAAACATCAGGGAAAGAATTAATAAAAACATCGTTAAAATAATTAGAAGCTATGTGAAAAATTATCATAAGTGCTGGGAAGGCTGCACTGATGAACTAGCATATGCTTTAGGAACTGCAAAGCATGATACGACGGGTAAAACGCTGACTGAATTATTTCTGTGAAGAAAAATTTTAACACCGTTGGATAAACTCTTTTTCGTACAAGAACGGGAGCCGGAATTTAAGCAACAGAAAGTTCAAAAGCTAATCGACAAAGCTTTGAAGAATTCAGATGTAGTAAGAGGGCGGTAAAAATTATACTACGATAAAAAATGCTGTGAATCATATTTTAAAGTGGCTGATGAGGCGCTGAAAAGAAAATTCACTCTGTCTAGTGCATCAGAGAAATTGTAGCGAAATTTGCTCATAAGTTTGAAGGGCCTTGTGTCGTACAGCAGATCGTCAGTGCTATTATTTATATTGCTTCAGATTCGATCGAAAGAATAAAGGCCAGTTCGGATCAGTTAAAACATTATTACGACCGTAAGGACTTTGATGTGTTCAATAGTTTCTTGCAGGCTTCCGAAACAGAAGAGGTAGCATCCTGAACGCTTATTTCTCTCCCACCAGCGCTTTCACCACCAGGAAAAAAAAAAAAAAAAAGAACAGACCAGATGTCAAGGTCTCAGACAAGCCGAAGAAGTCTCCAGAACAGACCCATCGACGGTCTAGCGGGAAAAATTTTAAGAGTGAATGATCGTCGAAAAGAAAGAGCCCAGCTAAGAACAACGATGGCAGTGCCCTGACAAGGTCTCGGAGCAGAGAACCCCAGGATACGACAAGGAGGCGGTACACGGAAAGGCCTGTACAAACAAGACCACCGGTGGGAAAAAAGAAGAGACCAGTCGAAGCTCAATGCCCACAGCAAGAACCGAAGCAACCAAGAATCGGCAGGCAAGTGTCCTTGACCACCGAAGCTCCAAGAACCAGCGTTCCTACCATCAAAGGGAAAAGACAGGAGACACCACTATTCGAACCAGAAAGAAGGATGCTCAGAGGGGAAAAAATCGACAAGGCCAACCCAATCAGTGGAAAGAAAGCAGAGATTAAATATTGCCAGTGTAAATAACGTCACATGGAAGGACTTCTGCAATGAAAGGATGGCTGACTATTAAGTAACGGAAAACAAAGATAAGTGAATTTTTCAATAAATCTTTTCTGTTTTGTAAAGTTACTTGAAATCTTAAAATACAAAGTTACTATGCAAAGTTAATTTGCCCCAGTTGAGGACTAAAGTTATTTGAGTTTTATTTGGCTAAAGCACCAAAGTATAGTGTATTCTAAGAAAGTAATGTTAAAGTAAAAAACTAGACGTTCGTTTTTGTTTGTCGAAAGACTATTTATGTTAAAACGCCAAAAGTTTCGGCCTGTTACAAGCAGCTTCGTATTAGTACTCGTTAATGAAAATTTGTGTTTAGGTTCGCACTTTTGGCGAGAAAAGAAGTCAAGTAAAATTTTCATTTTATTCTCTAGTGTGATAAAAAGTATGTGAATTGTAAAATGCGAAAATATCTGTTATGTTAAAGAATACTGCAAATGTAGGTTTAAATCTCAAAGAGCATATGTAATAAATATTTTGTGCTAAAAAGCCTCAAAATGTAATGTTAATGTATTCAGAAGAAAATTTTGAAATGGCACAAACGGAAAGTTAGCCAAGTCAAATCATGCGTTTTCGAGCGAAAACTTGCATCTGTTTAAGCCCGAATGTGGGGAAAATTTTATATTGTATGAATGTGTTTTGTAGGACACTCCACCTACACTCTAGCTAATTTTCATGTTTATTAGCTCATAGAGGATTAAGAGGTGAATTTAGGGTTTTTCTAAGATGGTTGCTATGTGCTAACAAGTTGATGTGTATTAAGGTGGAGCTTTTGTTCATTTTGACATATAGCACTTGCGTTTTTTCACCACACGTTGTGGAGAGCCAAAAGAGGATAAAATTTAAATTAAACCATGAATGTGTAATGAGTAAATGTGACCCGTGAAAACCGTAATTTTCGGAAAGCTGAGAAAGCTACGGGAAATGGAAGATGGTTAGAAGCTCAATAAAAGGTTTAATGTATTGCGAAAATAAAGTGTCATTTGTTGTTTGATAGACACATGTATTCATAAATATTCCTTCCAGGTGATTGGAAGAACACGACTGAATGCCCTATTGATTGAATGCCATCAGGAAGCAAGTACAGCGGAAGAAAATAATTATTTCCGTTATAAGGAAATTTACGATTTGTGTGTAAACGGGGCTCGGAGCCTGTTAGATATAGAATTCTACAGTTTGCAACAGGTCTTTAAGGACTTTTATCCAAGTTTGCTAAATTCTGGTAGGGAAAACTGTAAAGATTTATATTTATTTTAAATAACCAATTTAATTTCATTTTACGAGGCTCAAGTCGACACGTAGTGAATTTTAAAGAGTTTAATAAAGGGTAATTTTAACTCTTCTCCTGTGCAGTTTCTACACTCACTTCAGTTGTTACCTTAGAAGATAGACAAGTGGTTCTTACAACTTTCATTTTCGAAAACAGTACCTGTAAACCTTTTCATTTTTCAGTAATCTCTATGGTATTGTTTTAGATTATTCTCCTTTTCGAAAACATTACATTGATCAGCTCAGTACGTCCATGTCACCATGCGTACACTATTTTTTTCTCTTAGCCTTTTCTAATACAAGGTAATACTGTGAAAATTAATTTCGAAGTCAATGTGAATAGGAAATTTCAAATTCAAATTTAAAAAAAAATTTCGTTAGAAAGTTCACCATAGGTGATCAAATTCTTCAGAAAGTTCGCAACTGACGATCGAAACTCCGTTTCAAATGATTTTTTTTTTCTGATTACCTGTGGAATATTATCAGCTGTTTTTCACTTCCTTATACGAAGTAAAAAGGAAGTATTGTAATCGCGAAAAGTTTCAGGCAGCATATTTCAACGAAAATATCCATTTTGACCGCTTTCGAATGCAATTTAAAGATGTTTTCGCGTGATATCTGTACGTAAGGGCAGAATAAAAGACTCTTTTCCTCCAAAAAAATTATAAAACTGCTTTAAAATGAATTCTGAAGAGAATTTTTCGTTTCGTCTGTACGAACGTATGTACGTATCTCGCATAACTCAAAAACGAGTAGCCTCAGAACGTTGAAATTTTGTATATAGGACTGCTATAACATGTAGATGTGCACCTCGTATTTTGGTTGCAATCCGCCGCATCAAACGTATATAAATATATTTATATATATATCCACTCTGTTACCCGGCTCAGTGATCTCAGTTTCTTTACTCCTATATGTTTGTAAATTGTACATTTTTTGCTTTAAAAATGATTTAATTATGTTGTTCTTATCTTCCAGTTAAGGTTTTTATGCTTTAGTAAATCTGTATGCAATATTTTTAGAATTATCAACAATTTTAAAGTTGTTTAAGTTCCGCTAAGTTTAATAGTTTTTTTATGTCGGCCATTGCTTGTTAACATTTGAAAATTGGCAAAATAGTGGATTTGTTGCCAATCTAGAGAAACTAAGCTTCGCAACAACAAAGATAACTCCTTCTTTTATTATTGCAATTTAAATCATGCTTAATTCTTTCTGGAATTGTTTTGAGGAAATAAGTGTTTAAGATTTACTTAATTTTTAATAATTTAATTTTTAATAATTAGTAATTTTTAATACAAATATTTTGAGTTTTTATGTATTTTCCCTTGTCATAACTGAAGTGATAACTGAATTAATTGAATGAGAAATACTCAATCGTCTGTGAAAAACTGATTTTTTTTTTTTGTTGTTTTGTTTGCTTAATTTCTCTTATACATCGTTCTAGCTTTATATAGTATTTGAATAGAACATGTGGCAACGATTAGATAATTTTTTAAATGATATAAATTTTGTGCATTTTGAGTTATAATATGAACGAAATATAATACTGTTAACTGAACCTAGCGCCAGAATGTCGCTATTTTAAACAAATACAGTGAATTTTAAAGAATGCATTTATTCTATTGTGGTTTATGCGCTGTCGGCGAAGTAGATTTAATTAAATCCAATAAGTTTAAACGAAATGCAAGAATAAATGCGTATAACTTAATATTCCGTACAAGGAAGTCATGTGGTGTACGCATCAGATTTTTTATTATATTCTTCTAGATAAGTAGATTTAATTATTTATTTATTTTTTGAAAAATTGATGGTTCAGTGTTAGAAACTTAGCTTGTAAGTGAAAACACAACGAACGTTTTAAATGAAACGTTCTCTGTGTTCTTTTTTCATTGCTTATGCTTTGATCATGTTCCCTTTACAAATCGTTTTAATTACATCCGAAATAATTTATAGGCTCAGCGGAGGCCGTGTCGATAAACCTCACAATTTTGGTATTTCACTGAGGGTTATAATCCTAACTGCTGAAAAAGATGCCAGCGTGGGATATGTGTAAAGAAAATAAAAGCTAATTTCTTTTAGAAAGTCCTCCATGAAGGCATCCTACCTTACATTTTAGACATTATTTGAAACTAAATCAGATTGAAAGGCATTACTTCAAAATTGAAAGTCATTACTTCAAAGTTGTGAAATTGCTTTTAACATCTAAAAATATTTTTAAGTTTCTGAATTGAACTGATTCGTCATTTAAAGTCAAACTGAATTTTGGAAACATGCATTCAGGCAGACATATCTGAGGAATTTATAAGTAACCAAACAATTTGTTCTTGTTCGAAATTAAATTTGTTTTTTATGTTTGTTAATGGGACAGATGCCAGAGGTGTGTCACTTTTAGTTGCAAAATCTATCATTGATCATAAGCGTAGATTCTTCATTAGCTTCATGCTTAATTTATATAGAATTTTATACATTTATATAAGAGATAAGCTTAATTTATATAAGTTTGCCTCTATGTAAAGATGGTCACATGAAAAGATTGTCAATTTGGATGCAAAGATGGTCAGTTTGGAAAGTGAGGTTGTAACTGAACTTCCCGGTGTCCGCCTTCTGTCCACATACACTATCTTCAAAGGGTTGCAGAAGAACTGCAACCGTTTGAAGATGGTGTATCTTATGGAAACTTCTTCTGAGATCGTATTATATGCATCCACTTCAGGATGGTTTTCTCCAAATTTAAGGTGAATACAAGATAGTTTCCCTCAAAAAGATCTTCACTTGGGCATCCCCCTCAGTGTAGATGGCCATCGTGTGCTCTGCAGTATTCAAGTAACCTAACCTAGCCATCCATCTCGGGTATTACAAATAAACTAAGCACATTTTTACGTTTGTAACCGTATGAGGTAAACATTCGAAAACACGTGTATCAGTTTGTCAAATTAGAAACAATCAAATTTGGATTAACCTCCGTTTGGCAATGAGGCCGCCAAACTATTTATCATTTTTCAACTTTATTAAAACAAACAAGAGTACAAAGAACCAAGTGGTTTACGTGAAAGCATTGAGATATGTTAGTACTATTGTAAGGTGTATTTTAATTTTGAAAATCTTTCCGTGGAAACAAGAATTGTCTTGTTTCCCATGCACAACTTCCTACCGGGCGATGCCAAAGGGCCTGGGTTCGAATCCCGAAGAAGGCATGGTTGTAACTGTCCGTCCCTTCATAGGAAAGGCGATGGTGGCCCACCTATTAGGTGCCTCCATAATAAAGAGAACACCATATCCGGCTTTGTATAGATTAATGGACTGGGTTACATTTGTAATTGTTCACAATCTGCCATTGGGGAGAAAAAAGAAACTTCCTACCGGAATGAGTTTTTAGAATCACGTTGATTGCAAATGAGTAGTATTTAGTGTAAGTTCAACTAACTTCGATAGAGAGTGCTAGGAGTCCTTATTGGCGCATGTTTGCCTTTTAACTGATTCGTTATTGAAACTGTTACCTGCCTATTGATATTCACTGCTAGTTTAATTTAAGGGCCAACTGCGTTAGGTAATTGTGTCTAGCTTTGGCTAAGTCTAGTTAAGCTAATAGTAGATTAGTTTCTTATTTTCTTATTCTTAGTTAAAGTCCAAGTAGAGGCTTTATTGTAAGCCCGAGAAGGGGCGGACTGTATTATATCGTATTTGAATGAATAAACGGGTAATTTAACCCTTCTCGAGTCTACGTCTTAATTGACTGAACTCAGCGATAAGTAGCTACGTAGTTCATTAGACTCCTCGACGTTTTATCATAGACAAAAAGTGAGGAACATCACATTTTGGTTGTTACTACATGTCTATACAATATTTACAAAGGTAGGTGTATAGCTTACAAGATCTAATCTTTGCCAGGCTACCGCCTGTTACACTATTCTTCTGCTTCGTCTATAAAGTGCCTTTTATTCACACTTTTCATTATGGCCACTATACTCTTGACGCAATGATGATCGGTGAACAAGTGTGAGAAGGGATGACACTAGGAATCTGGTGGAATGTGTTTGGCGCGTAAATGCGCTGTCTTGGGACATACTAAAATGTCATGCAGGGTATCGGCTGAAGGACCAGAGGCTCCACGGCGCATTTTACGTTTTTCTTTTGAAATTGCGTGTAGTAGGAGGGAAAGCGGACATGATTGGTGCTTGCCTGAATGTAATGATGGTTACATGAAAATATGGTCAGTTTGGATGCAAATATTGTCAGTTTGGAAAATAAATTAATTGGAAAAATGTTGCAAGTGAACCTCTCGGTGTCCTCCCTATCTCCAGATCTTCTGCCACCCTTTGAAGATGGTGCATCTTATGGAAACTTCTTCTGAGATAGAAACTTCTTTCTCTATTTCTGTTTTTGCCGCTGTCTGCGCGTTCATTGCCTGCTAAACCGGTATGGCCTGTTACCCAGTTGAAAGTGGAGTCCTGTTCGGAGCGTTGCTAACACTTCTCTTAAGGACACGATGGCCGAAGAACGGACCCCTGTTTGTTCAGATACTGCAGGACACTCTCTTAAGGATGCAAGACTCGGCTCGGAACACTGTGGTGTAGTTACTGAGACGGAAGGTGTCAAAGTAAGTTTCTTTGTCGTTCTCGTAGACCACAAAGGCGGCTCCGACTTTATCTTTAATTTTGGACCCGTCCGTATAAATTCACTAAATCATCTTACTGGTTTAATTTTAGACCATGGAAACTCGCTTGTTAGCGCAGGAGGTATCTTTTTGTTACTTTGTGTTCTAAACAGTGCTCTCAAGCAAGACTTGGCCTTCATAGTTTGTAAGTTCTCCATAGTGGGAAAGCCTGCACAGAATGTTTTCCATTTGCGCTTTAAGATCTAATAGAAAGGTGCCTGCTAAAATCTGTGGCGCTGCTGTCGAAGTAGTAGAGTAAGCTATTGTAATTTTCAATAGGGCTATTTCTCTATTTCTTTATATTTTCTGAATCTGTCGTAGTCTTTGAGTGATTCTGGCTGTGTTTATCATCCATACGGGACAACCGTACGGAATCATACTTTCTGTTGCACACGGGCATAAAAGTATAAAACTTATAGAACTTTACCCTTAAGGCACCATTTCTATCCACAATAATGTTAACTTGTTTATAATGTTCTTCGTCTTGTCTCTGATGTTTGAGAGGTGGTGGATTCACGTGAGATTTTTTTTTTCCAATAGGAAGCCTAAATATCTCATAGTGGTCTTTCTAAGCAGAACCTCCTGCCATTTAACGCGAGGTGGGCTTTTTTCTATCTTATTGCCTTTTGGACATATTATTAATTGTGTTTTTCCAGTGCTGAAATTTAGCTTGTAATGCTTGCTCCAGGTCTTTCTAAAGCTTTTGTTGCTTTTCTCTCTGCAATAGAACGGTTATCATCGTCGATGATTAGGATTATGTCACTGCATATGCCTGAAGTATGGCTTGCTTTTCATGGTAAGTATAACTCACTAATTTATAATGATTATTTTGTTAATTTTATTAACACATCGTTTCACACATTTTTTTCATAGAAGGTAAACTCCAATGCTATATCTCTTTATTAATAAAAGAAGCGTAAGTACAAAATTAATATGATTGGACATCCACCAATTAAAAGTTATTTCTACCGAAAAAGCATTTGTTGTTATTAGATTATTATTGAGATGATATTGACGAAGAAGAATTACGCACTAATTACCAACTCTACGGAAGAGAATATTTTTTAAAGTTTTCCTGTTAATTTATATAATTTCTCCTGCTCATATTCTAAGCTCAAATTGCTAAAAATGACCTTCCTTTAAGATCCTAAAGATTTGCTGTTAATTTATATCATTTCTCATACTCATATATATTCCAAACTTAAATTACTAGAAATGACCTTCCTCGGTGATAACCTCTTAAACTCTTTTATCTCGACATAAAATGCCTTGAATATTCTGCGTGATACTGATTTACTATGTTAAAGCATAGCAATGGCTACTGAAAGACAGAGAAAGCTACAATAGGTCTTTTCTTATTTAAATTGAAAGAACGACATAACAAAAGAAGCTTAATATGCTAAAATTAAAGTACATTCCAAATCAAAAGTGCTCTTTATTGAAATGAATTACGACTAGAAATTATGCAACATCTAAGACAGTTTTTCTGCTTTAAAAATACATTTTGTCCGGTAATTAAATCAAAACGTTAAAAATTCCATTTTGGAAACTACACATTCTGTAAATATTTATGTGGACAGTTAAAAACTGTTAGCATGAATGAGATAACCATACTGTTTTTCAATTCTTAATTTTTTTTTCTATTTTAAGTTGAAAATTGTGTTATGTTCCGGTATCATTGGGTAACTAATTACCTTCTTTTCAGTGCATGTAAGCATTCCCCTAATAACGCTCGAATTTTTTAAATTTATTTATAGTAACATTATCAAAGCTTTATGCTTAAGAAAGGCAAAATAGTATATACATACGTAAAAAGTTAAAAACATTTTAATAAAAAATGCTATTTGTTAAAAATTACTTGCCCTAAATTTCTTGGAAGGTTCTTAAAAGTTAAGCATTAAGAACTCCTTTTCAGATTTAGATTTCATAGAAAGGAGAAAAACGTATCCCCCCCCCCTGTATAAAATATCTTAATTCATATACCGCCTCCAAGGCCTAAATTTAGTGAGCCAACACTTCCCTGTTCCTTTTGTCGTTAAACATTGTCGTTGTTTTTCATCATTCTCATTTCCGACAGTATTTTCAGAAAACAGGAAGTGTAGAGGAAATTTAGCATACGCTGATTTTTCTGAGAAATCTCATTTATCAGCTACCTTAGTTTCTTTACTACGTAGCTGCTGCTTTAAATTATCACAAGTAATCATTGAATGGCATGACTTTCTTATGGTTTACGAATATGGTAATCCAATGGCAGATAAAATCGTTTCGTAGACACTGGCTTTAATATCTGAAAGTCTAAAGAATAATTTTATCAGATGCATGTAAAAGTTTATTTAATTAATGTTCCTTTCCTGCTTTTTCTTTACTGCATCAGTATTTGAACATATGCATTTTTTATTGATATAACCAGCGATGCGCTAATATAGGGGCCGTGTCAGCTTTTGTTAAATTTACGCCTAAATCTGCAAGCTCCTTGTCCGTTTCTTTTTTTAGCTGGAAAATATTACCTATGTATGGTGGTAGGTTATGCTGATTGCCCTATTGATGGACCCGGGTTCGAATTTCGGAGAAGGCATGCATGTTTGTAATTGTATAGTATTTTTGTGGCAAAGACGCACTCAAGATACACGGTGAGTCGAACATTCTTTCCAGTGACTTGTGGTAGGGATGAAGGGTGAAGACCTTCGGACCACCCTTTTCCGTTATTCCCCATCATCTTTTGCCCAGTGGGCTGTCCCTCACGATAATGTAATGTATGTAATGTAATGTATATTTAATTATGGGAAAGCACACTAGGGCTATCTGCCTAAGGGGAGGGATGCCTTCGTGGAGGTTTTTCCAAGGGAAACTGGCTCGTATACACATTACACATGGGGAAAACCACGAAAACACCCATGCAGCCGTCCCGTTCTCGGGATTCGAACCTCGGACGGGACTACCAGTGTTCAGTGACTTTACCGCTCGGCCGCCGGTGGGCCTTGTCCCTCACAATAAAGAATTGTCAGGAGGAGGCAAGACGCATTAACTGCCTATACATAACCAATCAGAAGTCCCAAATTTTGCTACGCATCACTCTGCTAATGCTCGATTATGTCCATTCTGCAAGAAAGAATCGTATACACAATATTCTTAATACACTGACTACCAATAAGTATTTGGACACCTATGCAAATGACGATATCTTTGGTCCTAAGGTACGTCACGAACTCCGCCGGTATATATCGTGTAGGAAACAGCATCGGCTTTAGTCGTATGAAAGATGCCTTGCAGTTCGGAGCTCTCTGATTTCGAGAAAGGTATAATTATCGGGTATCACAAACGTGGCCCATCCTTAAGGGACATATCTAGCGATCTGAAGTACCCAAAATCGACAGTGGCCTATGTGATTAAGAAGTGGAAGGTGAGCGGTGATTGTCGGAATGTGCCCCGAGTCGGCAGACCAACGAAACTGGGAGATAGAGACCAACGAAGGCCGTCCAGAGAAATTCGAAAGAACCGCACCCAACCGCTGGCCCTCATCCACGAGGAGTTTCAACAGGCATCCGGGAATATTGTTTCAATGAATACCATCCGTAAGGAAGCACATCTGCTTGGTTTTCATGGTCGTGCTGCTGCCCATAAGCCTCTGATCACAAAGTCCAACCGCGCTGCTCGGTTAATGTGGTGCCAAGCACATGGAAATTGGACCGTAGATCAGTGGAAACGGGTTCTTTGGAGTGACGAATCAAGGTTCACCCTTTACCGTTCGGATGGCAGGGTCTGGGTCTGGCGTCTACCTGGAGAACGTCTCCTGCCAGAATGCATTGTGCCAACAGTCAAGTTCGGCGGAGGTGGAATTATGATCTGGGGGTTTTTCTCCTGGTATGGGTTGGGACCCTTGGGCCCCACTCAGGGTAAGCTCAACTCCGATACCTACTGCACTATTTTGGATGACAATGTGCTTCCTACGTTGTGGCAGTTTTACAGGTTGGACCCCTGTTACTTTCAGGACGTCAATGCTAGTTGTCATGTTTCGATGTTAACCAAGGCTTGGTATGGTGCCAATGGAGTTCATCGAATGGACTGGCCTGCCCAGAGTCCACTGAACCCTATCGAGAACCTCTGGGACGAGTTGCATCGCCGAATTCAGGGGTGCACTACCTGTGCAAAATCGGTGAAGGACCTTCTATGTCTTCTCCAAGCCGAGTAGATGAAAATACCACTACCTGTCATACAAAGACTTGTGGAAAGTATGCCCCGGAGGGTCCACGCTGTAATTACCTCTCGTGGAGGCTCTACCAAGTATTTATTTTGAATAAAGTTAGTTTTTTCTATCACAGGTTTCCAAATACTTATTGGTAGTCAGTGTATACTTGCTCTTTTAAAATTATCAGAATTACGCTTTTTACGATAAAATCATCAGCATTTAATATCGTCCATAGCCAGTATGTATCAGTACCTAACAGACCGATACAACACTTTTTCTTGTTTTCGATAATGCACTTTTGTCAAGAAATTTATGTTAGCCATTGCAATTTAATTGCAGATACATCTTTGAATAAAACATTTTTACCAAAGAATAACTTGGCCAGCAGTATCTATAACAGGCCGCTTAATCCAGCTCCGTGAATTGTGTCAGAGCACTGTGTCTCAGTTATGCTGGGTATTACAGAAAGCCAGCTATTAGAGGCATCCATATATTTCCCTATAAAAACATTGAAGACAATTTATCAGAATTCAACCACCTTTATACCATTACAGCTAAATTTCACATTGTAGGAGGAAATTTCAGTGCCACTAATCCGCTATAGAGCGTAAGTTCTGAAGATGACAGATCTGTGCCACTGCTTGGATTAATTTATTATAAATGCTGATAGTTCTCCAACGTTTCGTACAGATACATCCAAAGGATCGTGTGACATAACATTATTCTCCAATAATCTTGCAACATTAGTGAATGATTGGACATTACACTATTTTCTTGCTCTCAGTGATCATTGCACTGTTACTTTCAGGCAGTCTTATTTCTGAGTCCGTTATTCAAACCTGAATTTCAGATGTTTTATCTATTAAATGTATGATGTTGATGTATGAAACATATGTTTGTAATCCAGTAAAAGCTAGTATTTTTTTTTTCTTTTTACTTAAAACTCAATCACTGAAATTCTTCCTCCATGGCACATGTTTCGTTCTCCATTTTTTTTAGAAATATCATTTACATTTTTGTTAATTAAGTTAAAGTGTGCTCGCAGAAGTAAGTGCGTATTCAAAATGGTACTATAAGTTTTGATGTATCGGCACCATTGCACATAAAGTACACAGCATATGTTACATATACAGGCTTGATTCGCTACCAAACCGACAAAATTGCAGGGTGTGTAGGGGGTACAGAAAAAACTCAGAATCACATAGGAATGCAGGGTCACAAATACCGTAGTTGTGAGCTATGATGCAAAGTAGTAGAGGAAAAGAAGAGCAAAACATTAATGGGATAAAAAAACATTTTATTGAAAGGTGTTCGAAATTACGACCAGAAGTCATCAGGCAGGCCTGACGGCGGCGCTGCATGGAATTCCTTATGTTCTTGAAGATTCCTCCCGGCAATTTTACGATCGACGGCATTGAACAGGAGGTTGCATGAACGGCGATCCTGCTGAAAGTCGTCATTTGCGATCCGTTTTCCGTGGCACAGGTACAGGTACAGGTAATGGAGGACGTGAGCACCATACCCCTACCATTATGGTTAATCGGTTTTGCGCCACGCCCTCCTTTTTCTAGGGTAACCTTCCAATTAAATACTGGAGGAGTCACACCGTTATCCCGCACCCAGCGTCAAGGATTTATTTTCTACGCAATGCTGATGGACGGGAGCTCCAAAGACTTATTTATTACACCTTCCGCCTTAGAAAGGACGATTGTTCATACATTTAGACTTTTGGAAGCATCGGTTGTTGAACTTTTCAAGGACAGTCTTTTCTCAGTACGATTTGTGTGCACTATTAATACCAGAAGTCAGTTATCTCAGGAAGTCCTCTCAAGGGGCTGATGGTAAATAAGGAGGGGAGGAAGAACGTCGGATCACTCCCGGGTATTCTCCCTCAAAATTGGGGTGGAATGTTTAACAGTTAGCCAGGTTCAGCAGTACCTCAATTACCTGTGGTACTACGGAGGTGCTGGCCTAGCTTCTCCCTGTACCTGTAATACAATAAAGAATTTATATATGGCCATACAGTGGCAATCTGTGACATAAGATGTTAGATATACATATTTGTTTAACAATAATTAACATGCATTTATTAACTTTTCAAGTATTAGCAGTAAATTTTCAAATAAATAACTAAAAGAAATAATATAAATATAATTTAAACTAGCAATTTAACTGTTAGTTTTAAATAGAAAATTTTGAATAATAAATATAATCTTAGAAGGATGTGTACTATATAAAATAAAAGTAAAATATCATTTCACAAAATCCACTCAAAACACGGGTACTGTCATAACGTCCCGTTAAAATAAATAAAAATACCAGTTCACTAAAATAATAGTACAAAACCAATAATAGTTAACAAAAATAACAGTCCAAGTTCAATAACAGTTCACAAAGTCCCGTTAAATTTCCCAGCCTGTTATAGATACACTTAATGCTTTCATAGATCTTCTTTTCATTTCACTTATCTTAGAATGTTATTTTTGTATCGGATATATGTTTGTTTATACTATACTTAAAATGTGTTTGTTTACACTATTCTTATTTTGCCATTTCATGAAAATTATTTATCTTGTCACTAATTTTTCATTTTCTTCACAGAAATTCTTATCATTTCACATTTCTTAAAATGTCACATTTTTACATAAATTTGAACTTATCACTTTAAGAATGTCATCATCATTTTCAGAATGTCAAAATCATAAAGTATCAGATTTTATAAATTTTAACTTGTTCTTTTTAGTTAGTCTTTTTTTTTTTTTTTTTAATTTTCAACTGAACACTTTCATTATATTTCTTCTTGTCTTGTTATATGAAAATTATTTATCTTCTCACCTATTTAACATTTTCCTCGTACATCTTCTTACCATTTCACGTATTTTAAAATATCATTTAGTATATAAATTTGAATTTGTCATTTTTAATATGTCATATATCATAAATTATGATTTCTTATAAATTTTAAATTGTTCTTCTCAGTTAGGGATAAGCCTTGTCATTTACCACGGAATACTTTCCTTTTAATTCTTCTTATCTAGTTGTATCATGAAAATTCTGCATAGTCTCACTTATTTGTCATATTCTACTGACCCATTGACTGAACCGAGCATTTTATTTCTTTTTTTTTTTTTTTTTTTTTTTTTTTTTTTTTTTTTTTTGTTTCTTACATCTTTAATGTTTTCTTAAAATAAATCTTATCTGCATAAATTTTATCACATACGTACTTTTCTATTCTATTTTATTAAAATCTTGATAAAATCCTATTTTTTTTGCTATTTATTATAGTCTTAAATATTTATATTATTTCAGACATTATTACTGACGCGTTCATAATTCCCGTGGTAGGAGGATGAACGCGTATTCAAACGGCATGCTGGTCGACATGCTGATCGTGTATAGAGCTGCGGATTGTAACGGGCAAAACGCCGCTCGGCGATTGTATCAAGAACGTTAACCAAACAGGTGTGCTCCACACCTCAGGACCTTCTAAAGTGTGAACAGAAGGTTACATGAACCTGATTGTGTAACGAGAGCTACAATGAATTGAGAGCAAACGACCAGGACACCTGGCAATGAAGAGGCCGTCTTACGTCTGGCAGAAGACTATCCAAGTACCAGTACTCGAGCAATAGCCCAACAAGTGGGTCAGCAAACCATAAGAGCGCATACCATTTTCATCGCGTGCAAATTATCAGAGCCTGAGGATTATACACTCTGGAGGACGTTTTCTACATGGTTCCTGCAGCAGAGTCCTACAGACAGCGCATTTGCTGCGTCCGTATTGATCTCAAATAAAGCATACTTCATTTTTGATCCGGCATTCACGGAGACCACCTTATTGGACCATATCTTCTGCCCAGACCTCTGGATGGTAGTGCATACCAGACGTTCTTGCAACAAGTCCTGCCCGAACTTCTTGAAGCAGCACATGTTCTTCCGTCTTTGCAACGCTCCAAATGGTACCATCATGACGGGGCTCCTCCACATTACAGGGCTGACTTCCGACACCTCGACATAAAATCTGGATAGCGGTGGATAGGTCGTGGTGGCCCTGTTCATTTTCTTGCCATATCATCGGACCTATCATGCATGTATTTCTTCTCGGGTTACATGAAGAGTTTGGTGTACGAGACGTCCGTTCCTTAGGTTGGAAACTTCGGCGCTCGAATATCTGTAGCTGCCGGGAGGATAGGTGACATGCCAGTAATCTTCATGAAATTAAGGAATTTTATGCAACGCTGCTATCAGGCCTGCCAGAAGACTTTCCGTAATTTGGAACACCTGTTGTAGTTCGAACTCCTTTCAATAAAATGTTTTCTATCTCATTAATGTGTTGCTTTTTCTGTTCTTTTTCTCTGTTTCTTTGCACCATAGCTACGGCATTTGCGACCCGGCATTCCTGCGTGATTCCGAGTCTTCTCTGTACCCCCTACACACCCTGAAAGTTCGTCGGTCTGGTAGCGAATCACTCTGTATACATATACTTCCCATCGGGGATTGACTCAGGAGAATTCCTGGGAAATACTGGCTAGGATCTGTACTTAGTCTCAACCACGAGGGTATAAATTCAGTCTTCACAAGCAGTGCCTGAGTTTACTCGGGACGGTGTAGGCTCGGCAGGGACCTTACTAGTACTGTCTCGTCTGCCCCTGGTCCGTGGGGTCGCAACATCGTAGATGAATATGTGCAGATGGCACTTAATTCCGATTGGCAATAGCCTTAGGCCAGAAGTTGCCCTGTCACCAGAGTTGTATGCATATACTTCCTCCGGGGCTCGACGCAGAGAACTCTGTGAAGCTACTGTTTAGGATCTGTACCTAGGCGGTCTCGGCCACTGTTGTCCTCAGTGTTCTGTGTAAAGCCGTGAGGGAGGGGCTGCCCGTGTATTATTGGCAGGGGCATTTTGACGGCCAGTCAGATCTCCAGGCTTTTTTTTTTACCAGCCACAGGTGAAATCCGAGAACCAAGAGTAGTGACCCCACGGGCCCAGGCGGTAGCCTGTGTTTTAAGAAAGAACAAATAAAGAGCCTGCCGCCTAGGACTGGGAGTCTGAGTGTCAGGGAGAGTTTCTAATCCTCTCGGGTAAAATTTGACTGATGAAACCCTCCCCCTGCCTATTATGGGTGTTCTGAGCTGAGTCCAGTCCGTGTAGTGCCAAATTAAAGATGGAAAACGTATCAATAATTCAAGTATACCTATACTGACCATTACACATATTCTTTGCAATAATAACACACATAGTTTGTGTGTCCCACGATCCAGTATACTATACCAAGTAATATTTTTCGGTGTGAGTGGGCAAAGAAAGTTACGCTACAGGGCCATCAATGGCCGAGCAAGTAAAGTAGCTGAACACTGGTAATTTGACTTGGGTCCGATTCGAAGCGAGCATGCTAACTGCATGGGTATTTTCAGGGTTTTTCACATGTGTAAGATAGATACAAACCAATTTCTCTCAGAAAATCCCCGAAAGCATGCTTCCTCTTACGCATATAACCGTAGCATGCTTTGCCGTAATCAAATAAACCAAAACAAAAGGTTACCGTTAATATTCATAGTTTTCGTGTAAAAAGGAGTATGAAAAATTATTATGCCACATCCAGTTAAAAGAAAAAAAAAAGAGAAAAAACAGAGTATTTTCTCCTAGCACTTTTGCTGATAACTGGCCTGATCGAAATTACTTTTTCCTTCCTATAAACGCGTTCACCAGTGCACACAAACGGTGAAATCGCTGAATACTGGTGGTTCGGTGTAGGATTTGAATTCTGGCAAACGGGCTGGCTGCATGAGCATTTTCGTAGTTGTTAAAATGTGTAAAGTGTATACGAGCCAGTTTCCCTCAGAAAGTTCTTCATGAGAAAGCTCTTTACGAAGGCATCATTTCCCTTAGGCAGATAGCTCTTACGGATGTGGCACCATAGCGTTTCATTCGCGTTTCTCTCAAAAAGTAGGCTTGGTAATGGCATCCTTCTTTGGCCATTGTTTTTTATTAGCTGAGAAATACTTGGCGACAGAGGAGAATCTTGTCTAATAGCGCATGCGCCAACAGAATTGGCGCTGAAATATATTCTGTGAGAAATTTGATTTTTGTTGTACATTCGAAGTTGCAATTCATATGTTACGCTGTAAGGAAGAAACCTAGCGCCAGAGTGTCGCTATGGAAAATAGATGTATTGAAAATTTGAGTGTGTGTGTGGTGTTATTTTATTGTGATATATAGCTATCGAAGGGAAATAGAATAATTCAATTCAGGTTTTTTTTGGCCGGTCAGAGCAGGAGCAGCTAATAAAGTTGAGACTGTGATATTTACTTTCGGTTTTGTGAAACGAAAAATTATATAGGATACTTCCAGATTGAAGTTCTGTAGAAACAAATGGCTAAGTACCCTCCCCCTTTTTGAAGCTCATTGTACAATACCTTTTTGAAGCTCTTTTTTTGTTTATTGACTTTTGCTAATCAAAATGTGACTAAAGGAGATATTAGCGAAAAAACGTACATTGGAAACAGTTAACAAAGTTAAAACAAAAGGCTGCGGACGAAAATGCCCAAGGAAGTGCCTTGGAAGTACTGAAGAATAAGTTGAAAGTGCTTGAGACAGAGATAAATTTCAATTTCGGTTCATTGTTCGGGTTATGTACGGAAGAAAGTATTGATGCTTATGTAAAAGAGAAAGAATTGACGATATTCTCTTAGATGTAGAAGTCGAATTAAATCGTAAATTAGTTAAACTTTCCAAAGAAATTAAATCGGAGCCTTCTTTTTGCACGAATACTGAGAACAACGTTAAATTACCCAAAATTACTTTGCCAACGTTTTGGGGTAACTTACATGAGTGGCTTTCATTTAAAGATATATTTTTAGCCAGTGTTGATTCAAATCCTAATTTAACAGATGCTGTCAAATTACAGTACTTAAAATCTGCGCTAAGAGGAGATGCTTATCGTATTGTGCAGTCAATATCCATAGTTGACTCTAATTATAATTATAAATTAGCCTTTCCATTGCTAGAAGAAAGGTTCTCTAATCACCGCGAACAAATGTATGCT
The DNA here is from genome assembly GCF_044657685.1 of Stegodyphus dumicola. Lineage (NCBI taxonomy): Eukaryota > Metazoa > Arthropoda > Arachnida > Araneae > Eresidae > Stegodyphus > Stegodyphus dumicola. Next base: position 152,657,510 of record NC_140771.1, on the reverse strand, counting down.
CATCTGAAACGATTTATGAATATGCATCCTATGCAAAATGAGTCTGCGTCAGCAATATTAAACTTAATTGACATTACAAATGAATGCTTGAGATCATTAGAAATTTAAATCAGAGTGTTAAAGGATTTTCTTCCAATGTATTTGCATAAATTTTAGGGCAAAAATTAGATCCTAACACCAAAATATGGTGGGAAAGAAAATTAGAGAAAGGGAATTTGCCTAATTTAACAGATCTTATAGAATTTCTTAAAGATCATGCAAAAACTCTCAACGCTTCAAATAGTGTGACTAATACAAAAAAAAGTTACACATAGAGTTACTGTTGTCGTTTCTAATGTAAATGAAAAAAATATACAGAATTCGTGTAGGTTATATAATTTGAGCAATCACAAGCTTTTTAATTGCCCTAAATTTCAGAAATTAAGTGTAAAAGAAAGGGTAGAATTTGTGAAAAAACAGAATTTATGTTTTGTTGTTTTAATTTGCACAGTGTGAGAAATTGCCTTTCTAATTACTTTTGCAAGAAGTGTAAGAAGAAACATAGTTTTCTCTTATGTTATCAAAACGAAAATAATTCCGTTGGTACCACAGTAGAAAGAGCAGACACTTCAGATCAGGAGTTGAGTGATCAAAACAGCAATGTGTTAAATGTACATGAACCTGCATTTCAAGCTAAAACTCAAAACGAAACCTTTACAGCAGCTACGGGTACTAACAGTGGGAAAAACGGGATTTTATCTACTCCCTTTGTATTCCTTGAGACTAATGATGGAACTTTAATTAAGGTGAAAGCGTTATGTGATAGTGGAAGTTTTTCTTGTTTTTGTACCACTGAATTAGCGGATATATTTAATTTAAAAAGGGAAAAGACAAATATTTCGGTTTGCAGTATATCAGGTATTTCAACTACGATAAAAAGAAAAGCAGTTGCCCTTATCTGTAATCAGGAACAAGAGTATAATAGGAAACTAGAGGTTTTGGTAATTCCAAAAGTAGCAGGTTTAACTCCCGCAAAGTTTATCGATGTTAGTAACCTTGTTCTTCCTGAGAAGATAAATTTAGCGGATCCGGAATTTTATAAACCAGAGAAAGTAAACCGGTTGCTCGGCGCGGAAGTTTTTTATGATATGTTACGAGCTGGTAAAATCTATGTTCCTCACACAGGCTTTATAGTACAAAATAGTGTGTTTGGACATATAGTTAGTGGAAATTTAAATTATTCACGGAGAATTAATTTATCGTATTGTGGGTTAATAAATGATAATTCAGAGAGTGAATTGAAATTGTTTTTCGAACTAGAATCATTAGGAATTAAAGATGATGAAATGTTAGATGAAAATATTCCCAAGATCCTCATGACAATAAGGATTTATTTTCATGAGGAAGACAAAGCATAGGAAATATTTAATAAGACAGTTTGTTTTAAAGCTGGTCGCTACGAGGTTACTTTACCTTGGAAAGGGACTGGAGTGAATTAGCTGATAATTATCGAGTAGCGGAAAATAGATTAAAAACTCTTGCAAAGCGAATGAATTATGAAAAAAAAACTGTTTTCTACATACAGTGAAATATTAGATGATTATCTAAAGCAAGGTATTATTGAGAAAGTGTTAGATGGAAATGTACCTATCGGTAAACCAGTCTTTTACCTACCACATCAACCGGTATTTAGAAAAACCAGTGCTTCAACGAAGACTAGAATAGTGTTTGATGGCAGCTTACATGAGTTCGGGCAGTTATCACTGAACGATTGTCTATGGACAGGGACAAATTTGAATCCTAATGTGTTCCATCTGCTAATAAATTTACGATTAAATAAAACTGCAATTTCAGTGGATGTAGAAAAAGCATTTTTGCAGATTGCTTTGGCAGGAAAGGATGCAGTGCGATTCCTATTTGTGGAAAACACACAATTAAATGATCTAAAACTAGCGACATATAGATTCAAGCGCGTAAATTTTGGGATTAAGTCAAGTCCGTTTTTGTTGGCTGCAACAATTAAAGAACACATTAGAAAATATCGAGATGAGCAACCAAATGTATTTTAAAAATGGAATTCTTGTGTTTATGTTGACGATTTTATTACTGGACAGGACAGTATAGATGAGGCTCTAAGCTTATCGCGTAAAGCTAAACAAATTATGAGTGAAGCAAATATGAACTTGCGTAAATGGGTATGCAATGATCCTGAGCTGATGAGAAAATGGAAAGAAGAAGAGTTCGAGATCCATCCACATAAAATCAATGACTCAAACGAGACAAGATCTTGAAAATGTTTTGGGATACTAATGAAGACGGTCTGAGTATAGACATAGACAGTTTGATGGAATTTCTTAAGAATAAGCGTAATACGAAACGATTCATCTTGAAAACTCCAGGGAAGATTTTTGATCCCTTTGGGTTAATAACTCCATTTACTATTAGACTTAAATTCTTGCTACAAGAACTTTGGATTCGAAAATTGACAGGGGATGATGAACTACCTACAGATATTTGTCAAGAGTGGGCAAAATGGTGCTGTGAGTGTCATCATCTAAGTAAAATTGCAGTTCCGAGATTCATTTTGAAACCCGAAGCCGATTCCATAGAGATCCATTGCTTTTCAGATGCCAGTCAGAGGGCGTACGGTACTGTTGTCTACGTAAAACTGCGTAAGCAAGAGGAAATTTCTGCGAGTTTCGTTGCATCAAAATGTCGTGCTGCACGTGGGAAAAGAATTACGTTACCTCGTCTTGAATTACTTGGTGCATTTCTAGCAGCGCGTTTAGGTTCTAGAGTGAAACAATTGCTCTATAAAAAGAAATCCTCGAGAATATTTTATTGGACTGATGCCAAAATAGTTGCTATGCTGGATTAAAGGTACAAGTACCAAATGGAAATCTTTCATCACCATCAGAGTTAACGAGATTAGGAAGTTAACACAGCCGACAGAGTGGTTCTATTGTTCCACAAAAGAGAACCCAGCAGATGTTAGGACGCGTGGTGTTCAAACTGACTTTCTTGTGAACTGTTCCAAATGGTGGTCATGTTGTGACTTTCTAACATGCTCAGAGATTCCTCATCAGGACTTACCAATTGAGGTTGCTGAAGAAGTGTGTTCAAATGAACTTAAAAAGGACAATGAACTGCATAACGATTCTAACTTAGTTTTAATTGCATGTAATGAACAAAATCTCCTTAATGATATTCTTAATTTGTCTTCTAATTATACTAAACTTATTCGTATTGTAAGTTCCCTTTTCAGGTTTATCCATAATCTTAAGAACTCCCAGGTAATAAGGTATGGAGTACTTACTTTAGAAGAAATAAAGGATGTTGAGGTGTACATTTTATTAGAGGCCCAAAAAAGTGAGTTTCGAGAAGAAATAAATCAATTAAAAAGAGATAAGTGTGTAAACCTCAACAAAACTAGTGTAGAACTCAAAAAATTGCAAAAATTGGTTGAGTGTCCAGATAAGAATATAGCGAGGTTTTATACCACTGAAGGTATAGAGCGGAAATTCATTCCTCCAAAGTCGCCAAATTTCGGCGGAATTTGGGAGGCAGGGGTTAAATCATTTAAGAGTCATTTGAAGAGAGTTATTGGTAGTCAGTGCTTAACTTTAGGAGAATTTTTAACTGTTTTAACAGAAATTGAAGGAGTATTGAACTCAAGACCTCTTACTCCAATTTCAGCTGATTACAATAATTTTGAAACTTTGACCCCCAGGTCACTTTTTGGTTGGTAGACTTATCACAACTCTTGTTGAGCCAGATTTCTCCAACATAAATGAAAACAGACTTTCTAAATGGCAAAGAATCACTAAGTATACACAAAAAGTTTGGAAATTATGGAAACGTGATTATCTTAATAGTTTACAAGAACGTCACAAGTGGAAATTTTTAAAGTATGACGTTCAGTTGGGAACTCTTGTATTAATAAAAGACGAAAATTTGCCTTCAACTAAATGGTTAGTGGGGAGAATAGCTGAGGGTTTTCTTGGTAGGGATAACAAATGAGAGTAGTAACTGTAAGATTGCCTAATCAACATTTGCTAAAACGAAATGTTCGAGATATATGTATACTTCCTGTAGAATGATTGCTTATTTCTATTATAAACTGGTATTTGTTGGAATGATTTGATTGTATATTCTTCAATATTGTGATTTGTTATTCTGAAGTATTTTATTGTAGTGTCTTTATATTTATATTTATTGTAATAATAGTTTTGAAATTGTTAATTTCAACGCCGGAAGTGTTTTCTATTAGCTGAGAAATACTTTATGACAGAGGAGAATCTTGGCTAATAGCGCATGTGCCACCAGAATTAGCGCTGAAATATATTCTGTTGATTTTTGTTGTACATTCATATGTTACGCCGTTGCGATTCATATGTTACGCTGTAAGGAAGAAACCTAGTGCCAGAGTGTCGCTATGGAAAATAGATGTATTGAAAGTTTGAGTGTGAGTGGTGTTATTTTATTGTGATATATAGCTATCGACGGGAAATAAAATAATTCAATTCAGCCATGTTTTAACTCCTGAGAGCAATGAATATTGCTGTGCAGAATTTATTTGTTATTTACAAGAACATTTTGTATATCACGTGAAAGAAATATATAAAAATGGAAGACATAGTGGTTGATACAGTTAGTTATGAAATTTTTCTGATGCTGATTTATGGAGGAAAAATTAAAATGAAGTAAACTCATAAAATTTACTTTTTGCAAATAATGTATGTACAGATATGGCTCATTTTGCGTCGATTCAATTTACGACTATTTTATTTTGCATTGCTAACAGATAATGATTAGATAAGTTGATAAGCAATGAATGATTTCAGCCATCTTTTCAAAATACACACTGTTTTTGTATGGTTTCCATATTCCGTATAATTTCGTTTTAGTGCATAGACAAGACGACGTCAAAAATGGTTGTAAGTGTTAAGGACCCCTTGTTAAGTTCAACTCCGGCAAGGCCTCCGCTAAGCTTTTTGCTACACAGTGCAAATGCAAAGCCTCTCAAATTCTCTCTCGCGATAATTTTCGAATCCCTAAAAATTTTGCGCTTCTAATTTCTGCCACCCTGTGGTGGTACACAGGTTACACCCAGACTACATTATCTCTTTCCTTTGTATTTGATTCCACAATATTAATATTGTTGGCTATGTATTATCAGAGAAATTGCCTAGTTGTAAACAGATCAATTTTGTTGCGTAGGATTCTGATATTATTAGTCCTGAAGTAATAATAGAGGGTTGATTTGACTCGCCTGTTTTGCAAATGAAGCATAAAAAAATGTCTCTAAATTTAAAGAGATGAGGAGGGGGGAAATTACGATGCTTCAGTAAGAAAAATCCAGATTTAGATAAAATTTTAATCAACTGTTCTAAATATAAATTAATTATTTTACTAGTTTAACTAAACAATATGAAATTTATTAAAATTTTTCTTATTAAATAATGAATATTAAACTTATTAAAATATTTATTTATTACAGGAAGAATATTAAGCATATTAAATAAATAATTATATTATAAATTATTCATTACTTATTAAATAAGTAATATAAAGCTTAATTAAAATAATTCCTTTAATTTGCCTTTAGCAAATAATTTTAAATAAAGACATATATATATATATATATATATATATATATATATATATATATATAATGTTGTATGAACTTAAATCCATTTAGTGCGAATACAAGTTATTATTACTTGCGCATAATATAATCAATTAATCAATACGGTTTAGGAAATAATTTATATATATATATATATATACTCACTTCATATAATAATTTTATTGTCGAATTTTATATTCTAATCTAAAACTCAGGGCTACCTTTAATTCTTCAATAGATGTAAAGGATTTATTTATTTATTTATTTTATTTAAACAGAAAAGCATGCTGTGATTAAATTGAAGGAAACCAAATAATATTCAGATATATTTGTTCTTCTTTTTTGTTATCGATATTGTTCTTTATAGTTTCTTTCCTTTCTTTTCTTGTTTTTCATTTTGATTTAAATCTCCAAAGCTTCTGTATTTTATTACCTTAGTATTTACTTTTAGTTATTATTCCTGACTGCCAGACAGCAAGGCCTTGTTAGTACTTAATTTAGAAACAAAGCCGTAATGAGAGAACTAAAGTTCTCATTATACAATTCTTTAAATGAGAATCGGAGTAAAAATAAATTATATTTTAATTTGGCGAAAGGAAATTTGTGAAACCGTAAATAATTATCGTAATTACGTAAAGAACTATTACTTGAAAGAATCTTGTTATGAACATTAAGATAGGAGTATTAGAACTGGGTAGAAAAACTTACGTACAAGGCCGCGGTTTGGCTAAACCTCAAAAAATGGCCCCCCCCCCCAAACGAAGTGTGAAGAAAAGAAGAAGGAAGGGGAAAAGTGGGAAGAAAAAGAAAAAGGAAGGGAAAAAAAAAAGACGTTGTTGTTGCGCGCTACGACGGGTTGAGGAAACTTCCCACCTTCCCCTCTGTTCTCGACCAATTTACAACCAATCCACAACAAGCACTTTCGCCTCCTCCCTTCTTTCCTCACTCACGCAGACGACGACCCACAGAGTGAGAGAAACAACACACATTCAACAAACTCACGAGGTTCGTACGAAGAGCCCCTACTACAAATCGTCGCGAGAACATTGCCCAAGCGTGGACGTTCTCAGTTATGGCGGCCGCCCCGTAGGCCCTCGCCGGAGCCTCACAGGGCGGCTCCCGAAGGATGATCAGCGTGTCGGGGCTGCACCGAATTCCGAGGATCGTGACGCGGATATGGACAATAACGGTCGCGGCGACCCTCCTGTGTTCACATTTGTCGTCTGCTGATACTGAAGCGAAGGTGAGTTTGGTTTGTTGGTACAATTTTACCTTCTAGAGCTTTGAAGCACGTTTGTTAGACCTACTGACCCAGTTTACTGTTACCCGGTCGGTTTTATTCCCCTCCATTCTAACAGTCAAAACTGGGTGAAATTCATATTCTTCTGCACTTTTCGAAAAAAAAGTTGAAAAATTTGAAGTCTCTAAATTATAGTTTCCACGTGTAAAGATAAATTGAAGACCTTCGGTGCTTGACCACTAAAAGTTTACAACACTGTTTTGGATCATGCAAAATAGAAAGGTATTAAGTATATAAACAAATAAATACACAATAAATAAAGAAACAAAACTCTTTTTTTTTTTTTTTTTTTTTTTTTAAATTTCGAAATAAAAATAATTTTTATCATGATAGATTCATACATTGCATAAAAAATACAAATTTTTTTAGGTAACCTACTAGCACTTTTATACGTAAAAATAAAACCATGCTTTAGGTTTTTAAAGACTTTTAAATGTGTATCATATTTATGATTTCAAACATTATATACTCTTAGAAGTATTACACACCTCTGTTATATAAAATCGCCAAAGATATAACACTGTTTTAAAACATAGGAAACGTTGTAAGAATTAAAAGATTACTAACTCGGAACTAAAACACTAGAAACTTAATGAGAACAATAAGTCCGTGTCTTTACAAACATAGCATAGTTATGTTCGACGCTTCCATTAAACATAAAAAACAATTATCATATGTTTCAAGTAACTTGTTACATGTTATTTGATGCGAGGTATATAAGCAAAATAAAGAAATAGTCAACGGGGGGGGGAGAACAATTTTCGTAGCAAATCTAAAATGAAGTGATGCGCTAAAGGATATTGGTAACAAATTTCATATGTAATACAAAAGGTATTAATAAGTTTATAGGATTTGTGATGAGATAAAAATGGTTTTTGTGTTTAAGTCCTTAAGTCTGATATATGAACACCGCGTCTCGAAAAATTGTCTGAGTGATAACTGAACTCATTTTTTTCTCATACTGAAACAGATTTTTAAGTTAGTTGCGGAGTTATCTTACATTGCCATTGGAAATTCCAATTAAAATAAATTTTTGATATATTTATACAAAAATAAGATTTTAGAGAGATAATATTATCAACTTTTCATATATTTAGACATACGATTTCAGAGAGATACATTTACCAATTTTTCATAGGTTTCAATTATTTTCGCAAATATAAATCTTTCCTTTAGATAAGCGAGAAAGTTTGCTAGGTTACAAACTCATCTATTTCTGTTCAGTTGCATGCAGAAATACCGACTGTATTTAATTTATACCTTCTGGGGGGGGGGGAATAACATTGAGGTATTAAGACATTAACAGAAGCGCCTTCTGTTTTAATATGAATAACGGTGTATTTTTTTACTACAAAGAATAGTCAACGAACTTCTTAAAAAGCTTAAATAAATGCATAAAAGAACTATATAAAGTGAAACGTATTTTAGATGTATTTATTTGTTATAAATAAAAAAGGCTTAAAAATTGAATATAAGAAAATATTTCAGTCTTTATGGCTGATAATAGTTTTAAAAACATTAAGAAGACGAAATTCACTTTTTTAAATCACTTTTCTAACTTTCTGACTGGACCACCAGCAGCCGAGAGGTAAAGCCGCTGAACACTGGTAGTTTTGACCTGGATTCGATTAAAGGAGGACGGGCTGGCTGCATGAGCATTTTTCCTGGGTGTAATGTGCATACGAGGCAGTTTCTTAGAAAACGTCTTCCGCAAAGGTATCCCTCCCTTTAGGCAGATAACGCTGGTGTGCTTTGCCATAATTAAGGAAACCAAAACCTGTCTTTCTGACAGCGTTTGTTTACATGGAGGTAGGAAAGGAAGAAGGGGCCAGTCAGTACTAGAAGTGAAGCACTACTTTGAAGCTTGGGTCACCAGATGGGGTGTTCTTTGTTTACATTCAGAAGCTCGCTTGACACGCTTCTGATAGTATTTCGACACACGACAGTTCCATACAAATCAAAAAAGGGACACTTTCGCATGAAAGAAACATTCATAGTGTGATGGATAGTAGCAATTTGTATAGTTTAGTGACATTTACGCAAAATTCACACATTGGTTATTTTTCGATAACTAACAACAGCGCGATTTTGATTATGAATTTGTTTTATAAAATTCTAAGCTGTTGAACTACAAAAATATAGATTTTAAGAAAAATGTTATGCTTAAAGAATGAAAAATACCTTACGGTACATTTAAAATTGTATACGTCTTTCGATACCCTTGATAGAGTATTCGCTACTTTTATTTTATTTTCCAAACGCCAAAATGTTTTAAATAAAACAATTTTTTTTTTCACATCCTTATATTATTGTTGCATATTATTGCAAAAAGCATGTATCTGCCTTTGACAAAATACATAAATATTCATTAAATTATTTATAAATGTATTTGAAATGAAGAATTTATTCACTTATAAACAACTGTGAAAGTACTGTGAAGAAATCTAATTAGTAAATGTATCTAATTTATAATGATTATAAATGTTATATAAATATATAATAACCTTAATATTGAATTGTAAACATAAACTGAAATCCTGTTGACAAATACGTTATAAAACTATTTAAGCAAGAATTGTTCGTATTGGAAAGCATTCTGTTAAAAGGTAAAGCAAATGCTATGAGATGCGCACTTAAGAAAGTAATAAAGATGTTTGGAATATGTACTGTTGAAATGAAGGGTAAAAAAAAATCTGATAAGTATAATTAAAAGAATTATTCCCCCTACATTTTATAATAACTCAGTTACAAGTTTTAAATTATACTTTAAAAAAATTAAAAAAAAACTTATTTTATTCCCTTTCAGAAATGTTCAGAGAAAATCAAGTACTATTTAAAGTATTTCGCTAATTCCTAATAATTCTCTAATTTAAAATGAACTGAATAGAGCATTAATTATAAATTGACTTACATTTTTCGATTTAAAAGATGCCTCAGAAGCCAAAAAATAATGTCATGTTTAAGAAAGTATTTTAGGAAGAAGCTCTATAAATAGAAAAGAAATAATGCATAATTTTAATATTAATAATACAATAAACTTTGATCTTAATTTTTGTACCTTAACCGAATAAAATCGAATTACCTTAATTTTTTTTTTCTAATGTAATTAACGAAAACTTGTGAAAATATTTCATTCAAATTATACCATTCTGAGAAAACTGTCCTGTGAAAAGTATAGCATTTGATTCCGTTCAGAATGAAATGTTGTTTAAAAGTATGTTGTTTTCATATACTTAGGACTCTGAAGTGTTGTAGAAAAAGAAAATATATACATTTATATGAATATTTACGACGTAATTACAAAATATTTACATCCGAACGCGTCAAAACCCATTGAACTCAATGGTAAATGACCCAATGTTTTGGTCACCACGTAGGGATCGCCGGTGCTTCAGAGCAGGGTACGAGAGAAACTTGTTTAGGGCAACTCCATCTTACTTCCTACCTCCATGTTTGTTTAGCTTAGGTTAGCTTGGCCATTATCAGTTTAGGTGACGGCACAGCATACCTAACCTAATAATAATCTATCGCCTAAGGGAAGAGATATTTCGGAGAACTTCCAAAGAGGAAGTGGTTAGTATTGCTTTATATACGATGAAAACGGCGAAAATACCCATACGGACAGCCCTTTCGCCGGGATTTTTGTTCTTAAGTCGAATTATCACTGTTCAAGTGTTTTAACCCCCTGACCACTATTGAGACCTCTATAGGTAAGGGCATAATATTAAATGAAAAGGGAAATAATAGAAAAGGCAAGATCTGTATTGAAATAGCATGATGAAAATTATTATAAAATAAAACATTTTAAGACTAATCAGTTTCCTGTTTTGTATCTTTTACTGGGAAAGTATTTCTGCAACTTCTTTGGAAAAATTTAAACGTTTTAATATGTAACTAACTATATGTACGGCTATATATAAGGCTAAAAGTAATGCAAAGATCTATGTATAGTTTTTGTTTGCGACATTTGGTAAAAGAACCCTGATGTATTTATATTTAAGCTTTAAAAGGAACAAAAGAAATCCCCTGAAAATCGTTTTCGTATAATTAAACCAGAGTACGGAAGGCAGTTAAACAAGAAATTATTTTTTCAGATATTTTTGCTATAAGTCAACAGATGCCAAATAATTTTCTGTAGAAAAATACATGCACCAATTTCACACTTCCTGCGTGTAACTATTACTTTTGTAATCAGATGATAAATAAATAAATTGAATAAATAAGTAAATAGATAAATGATAAATAAATAAATTGAATAAATAAGTAAATAGATAAAGGAAAATAAAATAAATATAAATAAACAAATAAAAGTAAAAAATAAAATAACATACAAAGACAACATGTAAGATAAAATTACTGGTTACAAATACCTTTTCGAGCAGATCTAAGCCTGCATTTTCCGCTGTTAGCCACTTTTATTAAAATTAATTTATTACTCCTGTCCCTTAAATTAATATTTCTGTTTTCAGAATAAATAATTATTAAACTTTAACAAATATTTATTAAAATGTGTTATTCTATTTCAGTTTTTATTTCATTGAAATAACTAAACAAAGGGACGTATTTCTCTATTTAGAAGACTTCATGTCCGTCATGATGTCCATATAACAGAAGAGACCTTTATCTTCTTATATTTTTATAGTAATTTTATTTTTTAATAAAAAATATTTCGATAAGATCGTGTATATTTTGCCATTTGCTAAAGTAGATGCGAATTGGTAGGCTTAAACTTGAACACATAACAAATTTCAACATCCTTTTATCTTCATTCCCGTGAAAAACACGCATAATTCATTTCAAGGAAGCTCATATCCTTCTTCGAAAATTGCAGTCCCAGGAATATTATAGTTTTTACAATATCATAAGTTTATGTGGCACATTAAAAGAAAAGTCTGAAAAATCTAGGCTTCAGAAATCCGAATCCATTCCCACGTATTTACGATTTTAGGTTAAACCAGAGTAGTAGGTTAAAGTCTTTGTTTCAAAATCAATAGTAATAATAATAATAATAATAATAACAAAATTTAAGTAAAAAATAAAGAAACTTAATTCACTTAAATGCTTTAAATAGTAAGCAAATTATTAGAATCAGACTTTTATTTTTTATTTGTTAGTTTCGATAAGAAAGATTTCCTGTTTCATAAACACGTTTTTACTTGGCAGAATTTTAATGCATTAATCGTTATATATGACATTTTTATTCATATTATTGTTTTATAAATAGATTTTATAATATTTATCAGATTGCTTTATTAAAAGACTTTATTATTATTTATTAGACAGTTTTACTAAAAAAGGCTTATTCATTAATAACCTAAGTACGATAAATGTACTTTATGTATTTGCTGAAATTTCTCATTTAAACTTTTAAAATTAACGAGAAGAAAAAATCGCTTACATTAACGAATCAAAAGTACACACTTTTACGGATTTATGAAGAGAAGGCCATTACAAGGTTTGCTTACTATTTTTTTTTTTTTTTTTAATTAATCAAGTATTTGAAGGGACATTTGCATGAACAAAATTCAGTTAAAGCAAATGTTACGCACATGAGATTATTTTTTGTGAGCTTTTCGAGCAAAAGATTATGCATCTTCCCCAAACGAGAGGGAATGGCTTGTTAGAGCGACGAATAAATCCTTTATTTTTATAAAAACTCACCTTTAAAGAAAACTTTAGCATTTTTAACTCGGCTAACATTAGACAGATTAAAGCGAAAAATTTCCTCTCGATAATGGTTAAAATGAGCAGATAATGTAATCGTTAACTTTATTAATGCAATAAAAAATAGAGTTCAAATTGATTTCTCATGTAAAATCTGTGTGTTTATGTCAAAAAAAAAAAAAAAAAAAAAAAAAAAAAAAGAGCCTTTTTTTTGTGTTTGTCAAAGAAAAGAAAAGGGTCGTTTCTATTCTGAAAGAAAGAAAGGATAGATGCTTATGTCCTTTCTTTCTTTTCTGTCAATTATAAACTTTATTTTAAAATTTTTATTGGAATTTTAAATTATACACTTGAAAAATCCACTCTTAAACATACGCATAAAGCGAAACACAATCAGTTCCCGATTAACAAGGGACGGATTAACCGAGACTTGTATAAAAAAACGGGGTTAAGTTTGCATACTTCAAAACGATGGGAAAATTGCTATCGCAAACTATCAAAATAAAGAGCAATTTATAAGGGCAATTACGAAGAGGAGGAGGAAATGCCTGAGATAACACAGTGATAACAGATGATGTCACAGTATTTAGTAGCTTTTTTTATCCACAACAAAGCGTAATTTTATTATACATAAGCTGAAATACATAAATATCGTTCAATCATCCTTTAAAATTACTTGATAAGTCGTAAAAATAAGTTAAGTATACAACCTTCTGTTCAACCTTCTGTTCTCCACTGACTTCCATCGAAATAGAAGAGTTTCCAAATTTGTTTTGAATGCTGATATAATGTAAATAATTAAATGAGCTTAGTCTCCAAATTAAAAAGCCTGAGAAAGGAAAAAAATGTTTATAGCATCTTCTGTTATTTCTCATATAAATTATTCCTCTGTTCTTCGTGTATGTGCTTTTAACTGCCATCGGATTAAACGTGATCTGGGGTTAATTATAGACGTCGTCCTCAGTATTACTTCGGTTAATCCCGAGTCTACTGTACAATATTTCAATAATTTATGAAAATATAGCATCTGGATTTACCTTGTGTCATTCTAAAATTTGATGAACCGCCTTCTGCTACTTTAAAATTTACCAAATGTTCGTTAAATTACCAAACGAATTTCAATAGTTATAGACATTCACGAAGTTGCAAAAATATTAATATCATTAAGGTAACATGGTTTTTAGTATGATGCAGAAAAGGCAGGGAATTAAATTCAATTTTCATCCATTAAATAGCATATCATCATTAAAAAAGTATCCCGAGCTTGTATTGAGTTTTGGTAAAGTATGCAAGGACTCTCTTGCCCTAGCGTACTTTACTCTTGCACACGAGAAGGGATGTCTTTGTGGAAGGTGTCTTTGTGGAAGGGATGTCTTTGTGGAAATTGGTTCGTAGTCACATTGCACGTGGGAAAATCACGGAAACTCTATGTAAGCAACTCTTTAAATAGAAATCGAGCTGTCAGTGCTCTACGATTTTACTGCTTGGCCCTGATAAGTGATCCATGTCCAAGTACATTAAAAACTCATAAGAGATCCTCTATCCGAGTCTCTATCCTCTATCCGAGCCTGGGTGAGCAGGCTTAGTTGGATTTTGTGGCTTTGCTCATGTGTAACGGGAATACGAACCAAGTCTTTCACGGCATTAGACCATCCTACCAGCAGCCGAGCGGTAAAGTCGTTGATTGCTGGTAGTTCGGTCCAGCGCTTAAATCCCGGCGAACCTGGTTGGCTGTATGGGCAGTTTCGTAGTTTTTCTGATATGTAAAGTGTTTACGAGCCATTTTTCCATAGAAAGTCTTCCACGAAGACATCCGTCTCCTTAGGGATAACCCTCGAGTGCTTTGCCATAATCGGATAAACCAAACCAAACCTTCACGAAGGCATCCATTTCCTTAGGCAGATAACCCTCTAATATAGATAGTTTGCCATATTCAAATAATCAAACTAACCAGAACACCAAACTTCCACTGTCACACTGAATCTCTTCCTGATGTATTGGAGGACAGGTAGCAGGTTTCTGTTCCCGCTTGATGTATCTTTATCTAACGCACGGAAACATAAACCGCCTCATTTCCGATATGAAGTTAAGTTACGAGAGCTGAAGAAACCCCTTTTTTTGTTTGTTTATTTGATCTTGCAGCCATTAATATGAATTAATTAGAATGATAATAGCATCATTAATATGGATTCTTATTTTTGCGATAATTGCATAACTTGCCATTTTATGGAAGCTACTTTAATCAAATCAAAGTAACCGTAGTATAAACCTGAGTACATTTTCCGCCACTAATTTATCGTAGTGAAATTTTATTATAGCATTTCGAAGTATACGGCGAATATTTTTCTTATAATATTTATAGGTTAGTATCTTTCCAAGCGTGAGCAACTTTTACTCTGTTAAAAAGAATAGGTAAAGTTTGAAAAAATATTTTTGCATGGTATAATTGCATGATAAATGTTTTTGCATGGTTTGCATTTGTAATAATTTTTTTTTGTTTTGTTTATAGAATTTCCTTATAAAACATGTTCTTATTAAACAAACTCTATAATGATAATAACCTTATTCAAATATAAAACCTGCAAACCTGCGACACATAATGTTACATTTAACATAATGTCGGCAATTGCAAACAGAATGTCTATGATTTTCTCCCTATTTTGTCATTCCTCATGAGCAAAAACCTTTTTCTGTACGAATATAGCATCATGTGAATGTAATGGTAAGCCTCACGCTCTTTAATTGAAAGAACTTTCATGAGTTATAAGGAATATTAGTCGATACAAATTTTTAACTTCCATGGGAACAGGGCTGAAATTTAGGTTGTTTGGTGATCATTATTTTTTTTACCAATTCATTTTCTATGTAAATGAAAAGTTTCGGGCTGATCTATCAGATTTGCGTGCTTGAATAACAACAAAATATGTCACTTATTTAAAATCTGAATTTATATTAGAAATAGCCACAGATTAGTAAGAATCTGTATTTTCTGTTGAACTTGAAAAATCACTAAATAAAATTTCATCAGCATTAGACAAGTATAGATGTCTAATACATATAAATGTAATCGGTAACAAATAAATATAGATGTTTGGTACGGATAAAGCCATGTTAAACATCTATATTTCTCTAATACAAAATATAATAAAAGCTATTGGGAAAGCAAAAGCCTACATGTTTTGAAATACTTACTAATAATAGTAGGAAGAAAAATAATTTAATTATAAATGTCTCAATAACAAGTATTCTGAATGAAACTTATACACTGGCTTCCAAACGTTAAGCTCACGACGATAAAATCAACAGAAATAGAAAAAATTAAGCTTTGATTGCAACAAATTGTTTACACATGGTATCAAATGCGTTTGTGCATGAAAGAAAATAAACATTATAAACAAATATGAAAACAATATATACACAATTTTCGAGAATTATATGAGGACGTCACATTTAGGTCATTTACAAATTGATGTGTAAAGCTAAGGAGAGGGGAAATAAAACTTACATTTATAAACTCCGTTACTACACTATACCTTCACCTTCACACGTACTTTACAGCGACTGCCCATGCTTTCAATGAAGTGATCAGCAATTATAGATGCTAGCAACAGTCATTCCTCTAAAGGTAATTTTCTTTTGCCTGATACTAGCTAGAGGAGATGAATGTGCAGAGACAGAACATCCGAGAGCATCCATGCCAAAGATTTTTATCGGGATTAAGGCCGGAGAAATACGCAGGCCTCTTTATACCAGAAACGCCCGCACATTAAAGATGTTGCCTCAATGAGGACGCGCATTCTTATCCATAGGAAGGAAACCAAGACCAACAGCGTAGAGTCTTAGAGTGTAGGACTTCACATTGATAACGCACAGTAGTCATAGAACTGTTTTTAAAGATATGCAGCTCGGTGCGATATCTTATTCAAATTCCAGCTCATACCACAATGATACCGCCTCTGATTGCATGATATCTGGGCCTGATTCTGTGTACTTCGTTATCTCTGGACCCTTACACGCTTATCATTTGATTTCAGGGGAAATTTGAACTCGTTGATGATCTGAACTCGCTGGAACGTTGCGCCAATCTCAGACAGTCCAATTGAGACACTGAAGACACTACTTTAATTTTGTCCTCCTACATTGGGTGGTTAGTGGAACACTTATTATCCTAATATTAAGTGGTTAGACACTTAATATTAGGATGTGTCCCTTCATGTGAAGCCTTCAGGGCGCAGTACTGGCAGGTATTGTCTTGCCAAGGAGGCGCTAGAACTATGGATGTAACAGCTGTGGAGTTCGCTTGTTGATTCCGTTTGGCTGCTATTATAATTACCCTTTTGAAGATGGGTATATTACAATATACCCATCTTCAAAAAGGTAGTACTATTCATCGATTTGGCACTGGTCTCTGGATAACTGTTTGACTTATTTAGAATTAGTTTCACATCAAGAAATTAGAAATTATGAAATGACCTCCTTCCCCCCTCCAAAAAAAAAAAAAAAAAAAGAGCGACATCTTTGTTTGATTATCTTGCTTCAATGCGTTCGACAGCACGCCAGAGTTCACTGCGTGCCACTCATCTTCCTTTAGCCATTTAAACACGAATATCGTTACAATTTATCATAAAAAAATCATGAATTATATCAGCATTTAAATGACCCTCCTTCGACGCCCATCTTCGAGAACTGCCTAATTAGCTCATGCTCGCACAGTCAATCATCATTGTCTTTAGCATGCGATATCTGCATACTACCATCTACTGCTGCTTTTAGCCACTTATATTCAATTATGTTTTCGAACTTAACATTTGGAAGTCAGTGTATTTGGAGCGAGGTTTTACATATTCCTATTAAATATTTAAAGAAATTAGACTAAGAAGGGTTTTGTATCAGAAAGAAAAGATAAAATTTAATTTTGCGAAAATAAGTTGTTATCTTTACTCCAAAACTTACTTAAAAATAGACCGAGTGAAAACAAATCCATTACGACTTCAAAACGTGTTAACAAAAACAGTAATATAACTACGAACTTCTTAGAAATAAAACAGGAATAGAATAAGAACATATCCATATTTAACATTTATAGAAAGATAATATTTTACAATTTTTTTTAATTAATTTTTCCTTCTCGAGAAATTATTTCTGTTTGCTGTTATGGAGAATTTTTGATAAAATTATTTCGAATAATAAATTCAGCGTGCACTTATTTCTGAGAAAAGAATTGAAAAGCTGTGCCTTGTAGCATTCAAGAATTATTAGGGACAGAACAATGGCGAAGAAATCATTGGGATGCTACTTCAAGTCTGGCTGCGGAGAATAAACGGCTGCCGGATGTTGGCCCAACACAAATATTTTCTCTTGGATCTTTACCTCCTCAGACCAGAGCAACAGTGCCGCAATCCTCAATTTTCGTAAATACCGCTTTAGAATCATGCAGCCCAAGATATTTATAGGTCTTCACTCCTCCACAGAAAAACCGCATCTTTTCCCCCCTTGTTGCTTCAGAGATTATTGGACGTCTCGATGGATTTTAAATGAGTGTAGCTGGATCATTGGGCAAACGTTTGAGCAAATTTCTGTTTACTAATTTAAACACTATTTCACAAAATCGTAAGAATTTATGCATGGACATTTTTATAAACATTGTTTTCACATTACATGTTCCCAAACAGAATTTAGCTAATTTCGTCTTCTGATTTCTAGAAAAATACGGTTACATTCAAATCATCATGTTACCGTATTTACTTGAAAATAAGACTCATATTTTTATTTTGTTCTAAATTTAAATAGTCTTATAAGCAGAACGAGGGAAAGAAAATTAATTATCATTTATATAGATTAATTACACTGTTTAAATACTAAAGAAGCAATAAAAGTAATTATTGTATATATGTGATATTGCGAAACTACCGCTTTCTTCTCTTCCATTTGTATCAACTGCGATAAAATGGAATGCTGAAAAAAAGATAAAATGTACTTTTATTTGATAGCTAGACCGATTATTGTTTAAAACAAAAATTTCTCTTAATGTACTCACTTTTAATGTTCTTATTATATTTCTTTTAATATCTTTCATTCAATGTAATTATCATTGTATTTCTGTTGCTAGCGAAAACTTTACACATTGGAGAATTATCGTTATTTATGAGAGATTATCAGCACGTTTGTCTTGATCTGATTCTTTCTTTCCCCAAATGATTGTGTAAATTTTGCAAGAAGTAAGACTATATTTATAGGTAATTAGTTTAGATAGTTTTCATATTCATTATAATCTATATATAATGACGTAGTTTCGCGAGTCTGCGAATTCTGTCTTTATTTCATTAGCGGAGTTGCTGAATATATTCTGAAAGTTAGAAAACAGACGAATTTTCGAAGCTCAGAATTAACACAGTCGAGTATTTAGTGACAAAAGTTTATAAGTTTGAACGAATAAAAGCATGTTTAGAAACAGGAGGAGGGGGATGAAGAGTTTATGTGCGGTCATAGCTCCTTCCGCTTTCCGGACGGGAAGAAATGTTTTCCGGTAGGCGTAATATCCCAAGTTGTGCCCTCGAAAGGATAGAACTTCCGTATTGCTTGACTTCGAAAACAACGAAACTTCGCAATGAATACTTTTGCAAAAAAATAACATTTTTTTTCGGGGGGGGGGAAGAGGGAGTGATCCGATTCTTATTTTTCAGGCAATCGGCAAACCGCCAAACACCGTGACGACACTGAGATTCATTTGCATGACGACACTGAGTTTTGACAGACACACACCTCAAAAATAAGACTTATACTACCCACACATATCCTCCGCGAGTTTGAGTTAATCTGCATAATTAATTTGCGACAACTGTGATTAAAGTGGGGTCAGAAGAAGATATCTATTTCGCCTGACGTGACACATTGGTTTTGACATTTCGTACAGAAAATTTCACGCAAAATGATGACTTCCATGATTCAGCGTTAATTTCTATCTTTCACAGTAAAATGCATGAACCCCGTATTAACGTTTATTACATAAAATAAAAATACTGTTTTTTATTTTATCTTTGTGTACTCTGATTTGACGTAAAAAATAATGATATTTGGATTCATTTCCTAGTTACAGTCGTCTTCCGTTACTTATACGTTACTTCTTTTTGAGTTACTTCACCATCCAAAGGATATTACCTTGTTTCATCCTTTGATAGGGTTGCTATGTATTCTTTCGTCATTTAATGAAAAATAATTTTTTTATTTCCTGGGAAAGAAGTATGTGATCATTTTTGGATTTTCTTATGAGACAAGGAAAATTCATTAAAAAGTATATTTATAAGGAACATTTCTTTGATGTTTATTTTACATGCAATAGCGGTAATATAGCAGTTCATTTGAAAGGATATCTAAGAGACCTTGAAATGAGTTTAAGATAAAAATTTAATCTTCAGAAGTTCCTTTTTTTAAATTTATTTGCTATAAAAGGCGTGATTATCAGAATGTGCAAAAATGATTTAAATGACGTGCAAGAACAAAATTTCCCAAATTCGAGGTTTAGAACTTTTATTTTTGTACACCATTTAAATTTTTTTCGTATATTCCTAAATAGGTTACCGCAAATTTATGTTGCAAGATATGAATGTAAATATAGTCTGAACTGTAAATCTTACGGGTTTGAAAGCAGCGACCCAATAGATTGGGTGGAAGCTTCGATAAGCTCAAGTAAGACTTAGATGTTTATAATCAGAGCAAGGGGCAGGTAAAATTTTCCTGCCCTTTTTTCTGATTTGAAAAGTCCTTTTATACAACTAATGGCAAGAAAAAAATATATGAGACAGTTGCATACTTCTCCACGGGATTATGTCAATCAAAAATAGGAGATTGTATAGTTCATCTCCTGTCATCCCGGAGTCAACAATTTTATGGCAAGCTGCATTCACCACAACTTCTTGATTTTTCACGGATTTGTCCAAGCGAAGAAGCGGTAAGTAAAAAGAAAAGTTCATATGAAATTTGAATTTCAAAAGTATATTAGGTACTGAAATATGAATTGTAGATATTTAATGATTTTAGGACTTATTTAATTGTACATTAAATAAGAGCCATCAGAAGTTATGTAATACAAAATGGTGTCATACTGCTGTTGATGGAAATATGACGCTTGTCTTTCCAAGAATCACAGCTGCCTTCTGCAAACACCATCAGATTGATGTGGAAAGACAGACTTGCTAAAATACAGTTCTTTCCTCCAATAAGTTTTTTTCGCAAAGTAATCTAAACATTGCACACATTCACTCGATTGCTATGTCGGTAGACCATTTTTTTTCCCTTTCTTTTTGTAAATTTAAATCTTCTACTTTTATTTTCCAACTAATCATATCCCTGAATATTTCTACCCATTTCAAGTATCTTGCTCTAGACAAAACGTGTGTTTAAATACCGGAATCAGACTACTAATATGACATGGCTGTGCAAAATTATCAGGTAAGATATGAATAAGAAAACATCTAGAAGGAAATGGAAAAACGTTTCAATAGCTCAGCTGCTAGAGAATTTGATTTTAAGAAGTTTTACGTCAGATTCTATACTCCTATCTATCTTCTTTAAGTTCTTAAAATGTATGAATAGTTAAAGAAAAGATTTTTGCTTTAATAGGATTTATTCCAGTAGTTGTTTATAAGCAAACAAAGTGGATTTTAGTTACATACTTTAATTTTTGTTTAGATCCTTTATGGGTTACTTTTCATCGTCAGAAATTGTCCTCACATCTGTACAAGCTTGTGTAACACTTAATGAAAAAAAAAAAAATCATATACAACCAAAACTTGATTATCTCTCCCTCTTTCAACCGTCAGTTCTCTATTTTTCGTCAGCCACCGAGATATCCGATGAATAGACCGAATTCATACACAGAGACACACATATATTTATTTATAATATAAATATTAATTTAAAATCTCTTACATTATGCAATAATCGATAATTACTTTGTCACTGTATTTATACGTAAAAAGCTAAAAGACTAAATTTTGTATTGTCAAGCAAAAATACAAAAATAAAAAAAAAATCGTAATTTAAAATGAATCGCACTACATAATAATATATAATTATTTTATTACTATATCTAGTATAAAAAACTAAAATACTTCTTTAAAGAATATATTTTTGTATTGTTTAAATAAAAGTATTCGGGAAATTATTAAAAGGATTTTTCATTAAAGTTATCCTACATATTCAGTAATAACGGGATATAATGTTAATAATTTATCGGACAATTTGTATAACTTCACGTTTCAGAAGAATGGGTATATTAAATTCCTCATATAGTTTACATAATATATATTGTCTACAGCAATAAGTAAAAATATAATATCGCATCATTTATTAAATTGAAAATTAGTTTTATAGAAGAATAAAAGATATTTTAGATTTATTGTACTGTACCTAGAAGATATTCTGAATTTATTTTTAATGCATAAAATA
Source organism: Stegodyphus dumicola (assembly GCF_044657685.1). NCBI lineage: Eukaryota > Metazoa > Arthropoda > Arachnida > Araneae > Eresidae > Stegodyphus > Stegodyphus dumicola. Next base: position 152,635,494 of record NC_140771.1, on the reverse strand, counting down.
TTAAAAATTAAGAATTTCGACTGGTGCCATTTATTGAAGTAGGATTATTTTGTATTTGCTGAAGAAAACTGACCGTGCATACTTTTAAATAATTAAAAACATATTTAGTTTTTTTTTTTAAATTTTCTGATAGGAAGAGATAATTAGAAGTCTTCTGTTGTTTATTTTCAACTAATTGCATTATCACAGAACCCATAAAAAATCATTATAAATATTCAATAAAAAAGTATTTCCATTTTCTTGTGAAGAGGATTGCATTGAAAGAAACCTGTTTTACTACTTATCCATGCACGAATATGTATAGCAGAATTTCAGATATATCAGATGTAGTAGTAGAATTGGTCCTGAGGTAACTCATAAGTATCAAAATTTTATACAATAAAGGGTCAAAATTTGACAATTTGTATGTTTTTAGCTAAAATGCTGTTTTTTTTTTTTTTTTTGTTTTGTTTGTTTGTTTGTTTTTCACGTTATGTAGTTTTAATGGTTAGAATCTGCATGCCTTTTTTAAAACATAAAATACAAAATCTGATTATCTTGTCATCACTTGATATTAAGTTTATTTTTATATCTGGCTTTTGTCGCTACGTAGCCTGAAAAAACATGGGCATTCAAATAAATGGTGGCGAAGTATCTACATAACTTTATTAAAAATTTGGGTATATTTTACATGAATTCGTGATCAAATAAAATCAAGCAATTATTTTTGCTGATAATTAACTTTTAATATTGAATTATTGGGATATCATAAAATTGCCTTCTTCCCTTTATTTGCAAGTCATTTAATTTATCGTTATTTCGAAATCGATTTTTAATAAAGTTATACGTCTCAGATTCCTTTGAGAAATATTCTCTTTTAGTTTTTACGTTTGTTCTTATTTCATCTTTTCACTAAAAAAAATCGGTTTTATATTTTCCCGCCCACCAGCGGCCGAGCGGTTAAGTCGCTGAACACTGGTAGTTCGGTCCGAGGTTCGAATCCCGCGAACGGGCTGGCTGCATGGGCGTTTTCGTGGTTTTCCCCATGTGTAACGTGCATACGAGCCAGTTTCCCTTAGAAAGTCCTCCACGAAGGCATCCCTCCTCTTAGGCAGATAGCCCTCGAGGCTTTGCCATACTCACACACACACACTCTGATTTATATTTTCCCATGAATCTATGAGTAGTCGCACTTATGAACTGAAAAGTTGTTTATAATTACAGTAGATAATTAATTACATAATAAAATAAATAAACTTGGGTTTATTTCTCTGCCATCTTTTCCCATCACCCCTTATCTAAAACCTGTAATATATTAGTCTGCATCATCGCTACTCGAACGTGCAGTAGAGCCCACCAGCGACCGAGCGCACAAATCACTGAACACTGCTAGTTCGACCGGGATTCTAATCGAGGAGAACGGCCTGACTGCATTGCCGTTTTTCTGGTTTTTCTCATGTGTAACATAGATACGAGCCTTCTTTCCATAGAACGTCCTTCACGAAGGCATTCCTCCTCATAGGCAGATAGACCTTGTATGCTTTGCCATAATCAAATAAACCAAACCAAACCGAGCGTATTATGATGCAGACAGCAATGAAAATATTTAACGTGTCATAGAAATTATTTGTAATATTTACCCTTTGTTTCATGGACATTGGAAAATGCATGGCCGTCCGCAGAAATATACAAATTTTCTTTATAGCTCCCTAATTTGTTTTGGTACTGTTCTGTTATCGGGACCAGATTCAGAAATGTAATGAATGTATGCGCGTGTGTATATATGTATGTGCATATATGTGTATATGTGAACAGGTGTATATCTACATATATAATTTACATATATTTTATATGGCACACACACACATTCGTGCTTATATATATATATATATACTTACATACATAAACGCATACATATCTGTATACATATATGCATACATACATTTCTGAGTCCGGTTCTGATAACAGAACAGTACCGTTGTTTTATTTACATCTGACAGATCATTAAAGCAGATTTACTTCTTATTATTTTAGATAGCAATAAGAACAGGAAAAATTATCATTTAATAAATTATTTTAGATGTTTAAGTTGTTTATAACTCACTTTCATCAAAATTCTTTCGAATTTTGATTTTCATTTGCGGAACTCTCAGTGGAATGTCAGGGTTCCGTGGATCACAACTTAAAAGCTACTATTTTATTCAATTAAATTTTAACACAGACTGAGCCCGTTTTACTTACTATGTAAAACTGGAAATATTTTATTCATTTGAAAGACCTAAGTATTTTCCGATTTTCAGTTTCGATCCAATGCTTGCTTGTCTGAAATTCTCTTTGCTAATTTTCCTTATAGAATTTTTGTAACAGTTTATTTTATAAAGTTATATTTAGGTTTCTCCCCCCTCTGATAACTGAAAATCCTGCTATCCTGAAATATCTATTTAGACAGAGAACCTAATAGATTTTGTTTTGACTATACAATCCAGTCTAATCTGATTCGTTTAATTATATTTGTTGCTTATTAAAATATAATTGCTTACATTATATTTTAATATATCGTAATTGTTTAAATACTTGATATTTTTTCTTTTCATATAGGACTGAATTTTGTAATTAAATTCTTAATAGATATGGGCTCACTAGCGGCTGAGCGGTAAAGGCGCTGAACACTGGTAGTTCGGTCCGAGGTTCGAATCCCTCGAACGGGCTGGCTGCATGGGCATTTTCGTGGTTTTCCCCATGTGTAACGTGTATACGAGCCAGTTTCCCTTAGAAAGTCCTCCACGAAGGCATCCCTCCCCTTAGGCAGATAGCCCTCGAGGCTTTGCCATAATTACACACACACACTTAATAGATATGCATTCGTGATTCAATAAAAGCATGAAGACGTACGGAAACCTTTTCTAATAAATGTATGATATCTAAATTAAGACGAGAGCTTTTAAATAAGGAAACAAACTTATCGAAGTACTTCTTGTGAATGAAAATATGCACAGCACATTTCAAAGGTATCTAAAAATATTTAAGGGTTTAAACTATCCAGAGATATTTTCAACTGTCTATTGAGAAAAACAAATATTATCAGTACACGTGTTCTCAATAAGTAAAACATCTTACAATTCCACTCAACCACTGTGCACAAATTGTGCTCGAGTATGGTAGTTTTTATTTTGCTTCAGGCACATATTTTTTACATTCTTTTTCCTGCATTTTGCTATTTCGTACCAAAATGGTTAGTTACAACGTAGTTCACTAAATTATTAAATCATTCAGATTCCAGTTACAAAGAGAATTCAGCTTTAATGCACGTTTTAAGTTGAAACAAAATTATTCCAGATTTTGATGAGCGCATGTAAGCATACATATAAGGCTTAGCAATGAAAATTTTCAAGATATTTACGTATTATCCAGTCGACCGCGAAATCATCGCTAAGCAAGGTGATCAGCAGAATAACAAAAATAATTATTTTTATATTTTTTTAATTTGTGCTGACAATGATAGATGTAACGGGACGAATTATACACTCAAATTTATTTCCTCTTCAGCCCTTTAAATTCAGAGTTTTGTATGATGTCCGCCTGTCTCTACGGTTATTCGTTAAAATGTCTGGTAAGTTAGTTTCACAGTTAATGATAATAAACCGGTATTTTTTATGAAATTACTTTCATGGTGGCAACTTTAATTGTAGTTATAACGTAAATACTAAATAAAAATCATAAATCAACGGAAATATCTTTCGGTAACTTCGAACCTAATATCAACGCATCGTGATTCACCAAAGTGACGGATATGTCACGTGTGATTACCTGTCAGTATGTGGCAAAAGCTTAAAGACGAAGCTTAGGCTCAAGACAAAAGAATAATCTGCAGTCATTGAGTTCTAGTCAACGTGTTGACGACTTCGAAAAAGTTTCAGTTTGTGTGAGTAGAAACGATCGAGAAGAAAGTATTAGATTATTATGCGTATTAGCAATATTATTATAGAAGTAGAGGTGGTGTGGTGTGGTGTATTTAATTACGGCAAAGCACACTAAAGCTATCTGCCTAAGTGGGAGGGATGCCTTCGTGGAGGACTTTCTAAGGAAAACTTGCTCGTGTACACGTTACACATGGGGAAAACCACGAAAACACTCATGCAGCCAGCCCGTTCGCGGGATTCGAACCTCGGACCGAACTACCAGTGTTCAGCGACTTCACCGCTCCGCCGCTGGTGGGCCAGAAGTAGAGGAAAGCCACTAGTTTTATTTTATCCTGACGAATACCTTTCTTTAGTCATCATGCGTTAACTCAAGAAGCGATACTGAATTCCTAGAGAGAATAATTAGTATCAGCGAAGGTTGCTTTGGTAAGTCTGTTAATAATAAAACTACCATAATTTTTATTATACTGATAAAAAACAACTAGAAATCCGTCCAAGCTGACGGTTATTGGTAGTTCTAGAGTTAAGATTATAAGTTTTTTTTAATTAAATCAATCATTTTTATAAGAAATTACATGGTTTCCTACATCCGTCAATTTGACTGTTGTCAGTAAATACAGGTATATAAAAATGTCCGCAAACCTAGTGTTAATGTAGAGATATTCACAGTGCGTCAACAAAGTTTTAGAACTAATATTTCTAAAAAAAATCCAGCAAAGCTTCTAAACGATAATTAACAGCTATCAATATAACATCTCAACTTCCTTCTCTTAAAATATCATCTACTTACGGACAGAACGTACTATCAGTTCTGTTTGCTTTGACTCAGTGAACATCCGATGTCATGGATTCAAACACTGAACAAATAATAGCTAAAAATTTTCCCTGTAAGAGGAGGGAACAACAGTGGAGATACTGGAAATGCCCACATCATATGAGAGCTAACCATTAATTACAGTCCAATGGTTTTCATTCGTATGGATATCGCCCTTTGTAGTCTCGAAAGTGTGTATGTGTGTGTGATTATGGCAAAGCCTCGACGGCTATCTGCCCATATAAGTCTCGAAAGAATGAGAACATCGAAAAAGTTCGACAATTGTTGATAAAATTCATCACTTGATTCTTCAAGTAACTGCTCATGAGTTTAATGCCAATTAAAACGCTGCTCACAACACTTTCGTGAAAGGTGTTGAAAAAAATAAAAAATTGTTTTCATATTTCCCCTCATGCATTGATTTCAGAACAGAAAGAAGATCAAAATTTATGATCGTCATGATTTGACGCAAATGGCAGATATTAATCGCGATTTTTCGCGTAAATTATATCTCGAGTGAAATTTAGTGTTTTGCTTATGACTCCTAGACAAAACGGCAATCATCTGCTTTTCTATGGATAAGGTACGTCATTGCTGCAGAAACTTCGTTTTCAGAAATTTTGAGTTAAGGTCATATTTTTGACCTTTTCTGATTAGAGATATATAATTTACAGTTAAAAGAGAAAGGAATTTTCTCTAGACGTTCACACTTAATAAAAAGAAAGAAATTTTGTATTTTCTAAAGATGTAATGGACAGATGTCTGAAGAAAATTCAGTCTGTTAGTCAGAAAAAGCTCAGTGAAGTAATTGGCGCACCATAATGCACCGTCACATAATTTCTTTCTAGTCAAACTATTTCCAGCAAAAAACAGTGGCATAAGTCTCAGTCAGTCCCCATATTCATCAGATTTGGTACCTATAGATTACGTTTCTTCCCTAAAGTGAAGTCTCCCTTCAAAGAAATTTACTTTAATAGCATTGAAGAGATTAAGCAAGCCGTATCCAGCGATTTAAGTAATATTCCAAATGATGAAATGTATGAAGGAATGAAACCAGATGTAAACATTTGTCAAACATTTCATAGTAAAAGTAAGAAAATAATTTTTTTCAGCCTTTCGATTTTCTTCGAACTTAAAATATGTAAATACATTCCATATAGCCAAAGGAGGTCTATTGTTAACGCTGGCCTGCTGGCTGTACATTTTAGGGAAGATGAATAGATTTTGGTTTCCGATCAAAAAAGGTCACAGAGGTTAAAATATATTTGTTTTAATTCCCTTCCTAAAGAGGAAACAAAACTTCATTTGGGAATATGTCTCCCCTTCATCATTTTCTTCTCGTATTCAAATCAGGGAATGAGGTCGTTTTTAATTCGCTCTTTATTCAAATTAGGGGTCGTGAGAAAAAATGAAGCAAGCCACTGCAGACTCTCGTTTTCTTTTTAACGACTTCGGCGACTTTGATGAGCGAACTTATTATTTTCGCTTCCTTTCACAGCAGGAAACTAGTGTGCACCTAGGCCATGCCCGGTTTGTTGTTTGAACAGTTGACGGAAAAGGAAATGGCTCTTAATTTTGCTTGGTTGAGAAATGAGTCGTTACTAAAACTTGACTTACTAGTTCATTTAATAATTATTTTCTCAGGTGTTTTAAACTAATTGGATTATGCTTTAGAACGTTTTGCTTTTAACCTGTCGTAACAGTCATTTCAAGAAAAGTATCATTACCATTTGTATTAATTTAAATTACACTTGACAAAAGCAGTATAGAAAATTTCGGATACTCTTTTGTAATTGCATCTTATCTGGCCTTTAAAAATTCTTCCATTGTCCTCTACCATATTCAAAGATCATCTGAAGATTGTAAGCAAATTCCGAATATTCTACTTTCAAGATGCAATATTATACAAATAATCTATTATTCACAACCTTTTTTTTACACCTAGTAATATTTAGCGGATATCCGGACTAACTGGAGCCACAGTCCATCCGAATATTCGTAAAATTCGAATAATCTTACCATATTTTTCCCCTAGCTAACTAAGTTTTTAGTGTAACGGAAATGAGAGAATCTTGGTTTTTTCATTCATCGATTTTTATTTCAAGGTTACACAATTACAATAAAATAGTACTAGATTCTTAAATTAAAGTACAAAGCACAGAATTAAATAGCGCATTTTTTATTTGTTAGAATAACTAGATCATTCAATATTATATTTTCTATATAATGACATGCAGTGCATTAATTGCTTTTCTCAGGGACCAAAATCTAAGCTATATAGAGTCTGAGTTTACATATACAAGATTTCAAGTTGATCTAACCCATCGAATGCATAAAAGACAGCTGTGCATTTCTTTGCAGCTGTTTCTAAATATGATAATGTGCAACATATTATTAAAACGAAAAGTTACAGAATAATAAGAATTTAATGCTTAAGCCTTTATAAGAAAGCAAAACAAATATGTAAAAATTAAACTGTTGGTCGAAATTTATGATATTCTTGGTAGACGTTTTATATATTCTAATAATAGTAGATATTCTATTCTCAGCTCTTGATAGACATTCTATAAATTCTAAATCTATAATATTCTTGGTATACAATCTACAGTAAATCTTAGTAAACAAAAATTCTAAATCTTACGATCTATTAAACGAATTCAATGATAATCTATAATGATTCTATATCTAACAATTCGTAGCAGTTCTAATTCTTATTTGAGGTTTTGAATATATTTGAATTTTCATTTACTGATTTATCATTTTTCAGTAAAAACTAGCGCTGAAAAGTTGAGCACCTTTCATATTTAAATTCCTCATTAGAAATTAGCGTCTAATTCATTCCACCCCCAAATCACATTATTACCATGGTTTTTCTTTTCTTTTCTTTATGCAATTACTTATTGACGTGATGAGCTGGGGTCATGGTTAGCAAACTGGTTTATAGCAAAACCGCAAAAACTTTTGCTTTTTGCCTCTAAACCTTAAGTGATAGTCTGTTGTTATGCTGAGCGTCCGGCGCCAGTTAACCAAGGTGACGCACGCAGATACAGACGAGGAAAGCGAGCAAAACGATACTTTTCCTGGAGTGGACGTCTTGAGTGGAAAAGACGAGCACGCGACTGAGATAACCAAGAAAATAACAAATTGCTTCGTTGCCACTCAAATGCTTTTATCCAGAGTTATGAGGATTTTCTTTAATAGGCAATTCAATCAGAGGAACAAGTTTTTTTTTAGAACTCGGTAGATGCGGTGACGTAATGCAAAGTGACTAAATGTGTTGCTGCAAAAGTTGAAGTCTTTTGCCCAAAGAAAGATATTGCGTAATAATTCTCAGTAGTTTAACATTATAGGAAATATTAGCAATAGCTCTTTAAGATCGAAGTAAAATTTAAATTGCCTAAATGCAGTTTAAAATTTTTTAAATACATATTAAAGACAAATTCCTTCTGGTATAATGAAACTAGGTTTATTCTAATCATTTTACTAAAATAAAAGCATAAGAACGATAGAATGTAAGAGTTCATCGCAGTAAAAGAATTTCAGCCAGAAACAACACAAATAGGTGACCATTTTAAAATTCAATCAGATTGCCTTAAAAGAAGATGAAGTATTAAGAACTCTTAAATTGCATTGCAGGGTTAGGAGTTATAAATTAGAAAAAATAGATAAAAGGGCAGTGTTTTCTCTCTCTCGCGCGCGCTTTTTTTTAGCATTTCCGGTTCAGAATTAGCAGTACCTTACCAAAAAAGACATATTCTAAATACATCGAATTTGACGCAGTCTCTTAGTTTCATAAACCATGTAATCGAGCAGTAGCATTTGGAATTATGCCTTAAAAATCCATGACACAAACTAGGATTTTCTTTTCATTTTTCATAACAGCGCTGTTTGCTCGTATGTGTAATTGTTAACACAACAAACTTATATAATAAACTAGAACTACAAGGGCTTTCTCTTGTCCTCGACGTTTTTTTTCCCCCATCTAGTTTAGATTACTCATCTCACAATACTAGATTTCTTTTTCATATCATTTCTTCAGGACAGCCAAGTTTTTAATTCTCAAATAGCAGGCTAATGCTGTTCTTTTAAACTGCTTTCACGTGACTATCAAGCGACTTCTTATGTTTTTCTCCCATGTCAGAACTCGCTGGCAGAGCAGAAAAATTAGCCGCACAGTTTGGTTTTAAGTTTTTATCATTTCTAAACTTTTGATTTTTGCCTTTGCTTTCAGTTCTTTAATTTCTGTTGTTCGTTTATCGGCTTTTTTGAAATGTGTGTCTTTTACACACATTGTGTAGCTCTAAGTATTTTTTGAACATAATATAAATTATCTTTTACCTTAAATTAAATCATAACAATAAAAATACTTACTAATTTCTATGATATTAAATTAAGTAAGTAGAATAAAATTAAATAGAATTAAATCAAGGCAACAAAAAGTTAATGAGCTAGCTCTTTTCCAGTTCTTGGTAATGAGCATAATTAGAAGATGAATTAATTAGACTGAGAATTGGTATCAGTTATTTATCATTATTCCATTTGTCGACGTACGGAAAATTGATATGCCAAATCAACTCATTCTATGGTATAAAGATAAATAACACGCGGGATAATAGTTTTAGGAATTTTGTACGTTGGTTGGTGATTTTTAGTGCAATTATACGTGAAATTGTTGTATTTTTCTATAACTATATTGTAATTTCTATATTGTAACATGAAAATCTAGAGAGACGAAGTTTGGCGGGAAAGTAAGAATACAAGGACAAGTGTATTTAACATTGAGTAAAGGGCTATCTCGCTAATTTGGCAAGATATTGCCAAGCTGGCAACGGTTTTGACGACTAAATTTTGTCGCCAAATTTAGTGAGAAATCGCCCAAAGCCGCTACATTTGGCGACCATTTAGCAATATTTGTGTCCGGTCTCTGTGTAACTGTAATGGATCTTGTAGCTGAACAACTGTAATTGATGCTCTGTGTAGCTGTAACCGTACTTCGGCCCTCATATGCCTTCCAGTAATTTCGAGAAGCAAAAAAGACTAGAGAAATATCACGGCCGCCGGGTAAAAACTATATTATAAGACCGGAGAGTGCATCTGCTCTTAGTTGTGGTTGCAAGTTGTTAATTTAGCGTGAATTGAGTGCTGAGATATCTCAGAGATAGCTTCCTCTTTAGATTTGCTTTGCATTGCGTTGGGTTCACCGTTCTTAGTAGTTTGAAGTGTAATTACGATTGTACTCTGTGATACTGTGAAGAGTTATACGACTATATTTGTGTAAAGTTCCAGAACTGTAAAGTGTTATTTGATAAAATACATTTTACAAGCTATCATGAATTCTGTGGACATTCAACCTATTGCGAAACCCGTACGCACGCAATATTATCATGAAGAAATTTTTAATGTGAATTTGATTCGAGTAAGGAACTTCGGATCTGAACAGAGATATACGGTTGGACCTAACTATGTCCCATTTTATGCCATTGTGCCACGGCGCAGTAGTGTTTCTATATTTAACTCGGGAGTATTATATGAATCCTATACTAAGTACTTGATAGTTATCTTGTTTTGGTAATATCTTAGTCAAATTAACATTTAAAACACTAAGAATATGATCTCTAATCCAGAATCATAAATCTAGAATTCCTAGCTTAGCCGGCCCATCAACAGATTCAACTGTTAACTAAACATGCTACCAGTTACATCCCATGAAGGTACATACAAGGGAATATTATAAAATTTTCTTCAAACAAGAGTACAGAAGCTGAAGGTTACATAAAAAATTAACCATGTAAGGACTTTTCTCCTTCTTGACAGTCCGCCTTCGAAGTACGTGCGGCTATCAAATGGAAGGTTCGGATCCGAAGGAGGGCATTGTTTTTTTTCCCATGTTTTCTGCTTCCAAATAAAACCTAATAACTCTAAAACTATAAATGAACAATAAGCAATGTATGCTAAATTAGAGGGGGGGCGAGAAAGAAAAATCTGCTTGATCTAAGAGCTGAAGTACAATGTGACACATGGGGTTGCAATTAGATGATACTGGTGATCACAGTCACAGTACCGCTGAAACTGCAGCAGTGCTTCCTTTCTTTCGGGGAGCTTCTGCTGGATTATGATAAAAGTCATTAAACAAAAATATAAAGCAAAAAAAAAAAAAAAGTGTCGAGAAATTTTAATTCCCAATTGCGGCTGCGCCGTGCTGAAGATGCTTAAAGTTCAACGTTTTATAGTCCCGTGGTAGAAGTGAAGAAGATGTGTGTGTGAGAGAGGGAGAGAGAGAGAAGACTGTGTGTCCTCGACGTACGTGACTATCGACTTGTAGCTGTAATTGTCTTCAACATGATGGAGCGATATCGCGTATGGAATCCTGACATGGAAAGGAGCTGTCGAAGATTATAATGGAAATAGAAATCTAGCCGAATGTTCCAGAAAGCATTTATATGAAGCATCGTATGGAATTGTTTCAGCCAAGTACCTGACGCCATACCAGTCAAGTTAATCACTTGTTATCCATTCTTTCATTTTCTTCGTGTTATATTTATTCCCCTCTTGTCATAGGTGATATATCCCGTTCATCGGTCGTGTTAAGCTCAAGGAAAGCACCCGTTAAAGCTTACAGCACGTATGCTCTTTTGGTAAGGAGCCAAGTTTCACACTACGCAAAAACTGTCAACGTCAACCCAAATTAAAATTCAACACAAGCAAAAAAAAAAAAAAAAAAAAAAAAAAAAAAAGTTAGCCTGGCTATTGCATATTTTAAATATCGAATTTTTTTCGGTGTTTGGGGAAGTAGAGAATTTCAGTACCCCATCCCTAGATTTTTTTTCCATTCTGTTGCTATCTTAAAATCCTTCAGACTGTCAATATAGCACATAGAAAATATTAAAGATCCAATATATTACAATAACAATCTGTGAAGTCAGCATAGAGGTAACGATTCAAAAGTCTGTGAGTAAATTTTAAGAGATGAATAAGAGGTAGGGAAATTAAAAGAGTATAAATAAATAAATGCAAGAATTATATAAAGGAATAAAATATATATATTTTATTTATATATTTTAAAATATATATACAATTTTAATATGTAAATATAATTATATAATTATTTATATACTTTATATATCGTATTTAAAAATATATATATAATTATGTAAATAAAATAAATAAATGCTTTGAGCTGTTACTGGACGTATATATGAATGGAAGACACTGAGAAATAAAATAGGAATAACATTTTATTTTGTGTATTTTTACGATAATTGCATATATTACTTTTACGATAAGCATGCAGTTTTTGAATTTGACGCATCTGCTGTTGAAATTTCTCTTGTATGCGATATATTTTTACCTTTTCCATTTGCCGGCAATTACGGTCAGATGCATATTAGCTACTTCACTTCATTACTGATGGTATGCTTCATAATACAAGTGAAAAATTTATATTAATAGTGAGGTCAACGAAAAATAGCGGATTGTTATGTTGCTCATCTGTACCCTCTAAGATCGAAGTAGCCCCGATGGACATCACTTCCTAAAAGTAAACATCACTTCCTAAAAGTAATGTTCTTCGAGAGAAACTGGTTCATATGGTTCCATGTTAGAAGTAGAAGAAAATCGCGAAACTAGATACAACTAGCCCCTTCGGTTGGATTCTACCTACACATCTTCTGATATCCAGTATCAACAAATGTTTATCATCGATTTATTGCAATCATGTAAAAAGATAGTCTATTATGCTAAAGTTAGAAAAATCTATTTTAGTTTTTCTGTTCCAGATTCATTTAAATAGCTCATTAAATCTAGTTAGTTGAACAATTCATTTTCTATTTCATTAATGAAAAATGAATGAATTATTAATTCATTCATTTTTCTATTAATGAAAAAAAAAATATTTTAGAAACTTTCTATTTCACTTTTAAAGTTTGGTTAGAGTTTCAAAGCGTGGCTTTTATTTTAATACAAAAGTGATTATAAGGGTGAATATCTACACGTACAATTTTAAGTGTTCATTCTTTCTTGAAAACTGTGTTAACTTAAGTTTGTGTAACTAAAATTTCTACTTATTTCTTACTACACAATTAGGCAGGAGGTAGTCATCGCAATCGAAGTATGTATCTTTCTGGCCTAATAACTGACCCTTTCTCCGTTTCCTTCTTATCTATATCCCTCTCTGTGGGCAAGGGGTTATCGTATGGCTGATTTTGCTCAGTGAGAAGAACCGGTATCTCTTACCTCCCAACATTTCAGTTCGGTTTCGGAAACATCGGCGCCGAGCTTTCTCGCATCGATCCGCCGTTTCCAAGGAAACAGAACGCCTCTTTCTCTTACTTAGTTTATTCTGAAACGAGGCAGTCGCGTTTGTAGTCAAAGAAGAAAGGAACAGATACATTCGTTTTGTTCTCGTTAGGTCTAGGAAACATTCTATGCATATAAATTACACGTGTCTTTAAATGTTTAGAAAGTTTGATATATTACTGTGATAAGTGTAAAGTTTGTTCTTAAACGCGATTTTAATTGTGATTAAAAGCAACGCATTTTAATCTCCTGGACTTAAAATATAAATGAAGCCTCTCGAAGTGTAATTAAATATGAAATAGAAAATGAATTGTTCAACTAACTAGATTTAATGAGCTATTTAAATGACTCTGGAACAGAAAAACTAAAATAGATTTTTCTAACTTTAGCATAATAGACTATCTTTTTATATGATTGCAATAAATCGATTATAAACATTTGTTGATACTGGATATCAGAAGATGTGTAGGTAGAATCCAACCGAAGGGGCTAGTTGTATCTAGTTTCGCGATTTTTTTCTACTTCTAACATGGAACCATATGAACCAGTTTCTCTCGAAGAACATTACTTTTAGGAAGTGATGTTTACTACACCTTTTTTCTTTCCTACACTTATCAAGCAAGTAAATTTCGCCTGTTTTATCACAATTGGTATTTAGAACAGACTTTGCCAGGCATGGGAAATTTGAAAAGGCTACATCATCGGCTCTAAAGATTTTAACTAATGAAATATTATAAATCTATAAACTTAAACATAGCTTAATAATTAGATTCGTAAGTATGTAATAATCAGTCACAAATTAAAAATGATACGAAATTAGAATAACATAAATTTCCTATAAAAACAGATATACAATAATATGAAATAATTGCAATAATATATATATGCGAAAATGGAAATAAGCATTTATTAAGCTAATTTGCAATATTATACACATTTAAACATTGTTTAACATTATTAAACATTAATAATAATACCTAAAACGTAATATTAAATTGCCCCAAATTTAATGCTAAAAAATGCATTTCCACCTGATGCGATGAATGCATTGCATGCCTATGGAAAATTCTGCTCGCTTTTTTTACGTTGCAGGAGGGAAGAGGCTTTCTCTTTCACCTTGCAAGAGCAGATGAGTGCGTTCACGCCACACGTATTTTGTTGTTTTGTCCTTTTCTAGTATAATATTAACAAGTATTTAGTCAACAAGTGGAAATGAGAATTGTTTTATTATGCAAGTGTATTTGGAATATCAAGTTTCAAAAAGTAAAGCTTTCCTGCAGTGAAATTTTATCATTTTTCTGAATAATTATTGAATTTTTATAAATTTAATCAGAATACTTTTTCTACGAAAATAATCAGTACTATTATACCTCTTTAACAGTATATATTCGTTAACACGTAACTTAACACTTAACTTAAGTGGCAAGTTCATAAGTATAGTCGATGCTGACCGTTCTTGCATCCGCGTTAAGTTCACAGCTTTTACTGGTTTTTCAGATTCATAACTGTAATTATTATTTGTCAAGTTTCACGTGTTCCTGAGTTAATAATTTAAACTGTAGTACTTTGGGTTTTACTACAACTTACAAATCAAGTCAAGAAGTCATATCAATGTTTTTTATGAATGTTGCTGGACTAACAAAAAACTCACCTTACTTATGTTCTTATAGATATTTTGGTTCTAGATTTTTAAAAGCACATGAATAAATGTAAAATTTATCAGTTGCACTAAACATGATGATTTAATTTTCGTAACTAACATCTTAAATCGACGGATGTTTATCTTTTGGGGATATATTTAGGATGCTGTATCGTTCTTTGCAATAGTTGTCCGTAAACCTGCATCGCACTGTGCAAAACTCGTGTTGTTGGTACGGAGGAGATAGTAATAAAAGATACGCCGTAGGAAATACGGCAAAAAATATTATTAACGACTTTACGTTGATCTTTAAATAAGATAAGTCGCATAAAGCACTTGTACGTAAAACTTTTCTTTCATTTCATGTATTGTTTCTCTCTTTTTTTCAGCGGTGGATATATAAATTGAGGGGCAACCCACCAGTACTTTTGAGTACCCTTCATGTTTCGACATAAGGCATGCTTATTATTAGTTCTTAAAAAGTAATTAATTATTTGCGGGCTTTTCGCATTGCAATCTACGCGACCAAATGAAGCTATTTCAACTATGTTTTCCTAAATGCAGGAAAAAAAGTCGTTTGCAATAGAGTTTATCATTTTGAGTCATTCTATGCTTTTTCTCTCGTAATCAAAAGAACGCTCAATTGTGTAATCGCCAGCTGTTTCACTTCATTAAAAAATTTGAAAGAAATTGTAGTAGTTGCTAGAAAGAGACTAACTTTGGAGATTTATACCCAATCTCAGTATTTCGTCTTTTAAAAATGCATGTATTCAGGATTACTTTTTTTCTGAAAATTTTTATATCGTAAAATACGGATTCGATGCGATAGTAAAGTTTTAAAAATTTTTCAACAATTCTTATTTTGATGTTATATAAATGTCTAAGGCTTTGAATTAATGAGAAATTAATTGGGCCTTGCTGTAAGGTTTCTGTCATTTGCATTCTTATGTTTCCTTGTTTGCGTCATCTGAACAAATATGCTTTCTCTCGCATTAAGATCAGACTGGAATATGACGTTCTTTTTAAAAGGGAATAAAGCATTATAATGTAGACGTCTAACTCGATTGC
Organism: Stegodyphus dumicola; assembly: GCF_044657685.1. Classification (NCBI taxonomy): domain Eukaryota; kingdom Metazoa; phylum Arthropoda; class Arachnida; order Araneae; family Eresidae; genus Stegodyphus; species Stegodyphus dumicola. Next base: position 152,619,779 of record NC_140771.1, on the reverse strand, counting down.
GCCGATCAAGGACGTGTTACAGCTTTTGAAAACATATTTTTTTTTAACAAAACAATAGACGTCCAAACGCAGGTTCGTGTTTTTTTGCACGGTGTTGACGTTATGTAGTAAAACCATTTCAAAACTGAACATTTTAAATTTTTTCCAATAAAAGTCATATTTATGAACGTCTGTAATTTGAAAATTTATAAGCAAACTAATGCTTCTTATACCTATGCATTTCTCAACGGTTTTCTCCTTTTCATTCAAATGAACTTCGAAAATATTAGTGAATTTATAAATTTTACAAGACACAAAATTTTCCTCCAGATTATTTTCTGCATTAGTGTTTTTGAACTGTAGGAAACAGATTACAAAAATATCAGGCTGAGGTAGTTAAGATTAATTACCTTCTTTTATTTTATATAAGAGCATATACTTGGATTTATAATTGCTAGTTACTTTCTAAACAAAACTGCTCTTTTATTAAGTGACGGCTATATATAGATCGTGCAGTCAAAAAAAAAAAAAAAAAAAAAAAAATTCTTTAAAGCTAATATTAGAATCGCTAGGACGAATCTCGTTGTTGCAAGATCTCAAATCAAGGGCGTATTACGGCTTATATTTCTTACTTTGCACATCCTTGCTGTGCGTTTTTTTAGATGCAATGAACTGATAGTTATAATTAAAAGAAGTCAACTAACATTAAAATGAGTCACATGGACTCTCCCAGTAATGATTTTGACTTCCATTTTTGCACATTAACAGTACTATTTAATGATCGTTTCTCAAACTTTGTTTCGCCCTTTCACACACAGTTAAATTGCTCGTACATTTGTTTCACTTGACGCCCTGTAAGTAACGTCTAGTCTTTGATAATATTTCCGTTTCTCAACTTCGTTTTCCTTCCTTAAGTGTATTAAATCCCAGTTTTATGTATAAAAAGATTAATTTTTTTTCTCTCTCTCTTTCTTTAATGCTAAAAGTTAATCTTCAAGAAAATAGCTTCAGGACTACGTTACTTGTTAATTTTCCCCATGTGTAAAGTTAATGCAAACTTATTTCAAAGTTCTCGATGAAGGCATATCTACATGTAGGCCCTAAATGGAAGCATTAAAATTATCTGCATAACTGTTATATGGCAATATGTTTTATTGAGATTACTGCAAAGCACATTAGGAGTATCTGCTTAAGGGTGATGGTTTCGTGGAGGACTTTCTGAGGGAAACTGGCTCGTATGCACGATATATATGGGAAAAACCACGAAAACGCCCATGCAGCCATCATTGTTCGCCTGGAATCGGACTCAGATCAGAACTACCAGTGTTCGGTGACTACCGCTCGGCCACTGGTGGGCCTTTAGGTGACAATAATGATTTAATTTTGATTTTTTTCCAGAGTTTGAATAAATATTTGTATCTGGTTTCTATTTAGTTTGCTGCGAAGAAGAATTACAAACTTCATATTTAAATATTACGCCAAGCGAAAACTAACGTCATTTCCTATAGTCAATCGTAATGAAGCGTTAAAAACATCTGAGGACCAAGAGGTGTTGAGGTGTTGCTCAAATTCAATTGCCTTGTTTTTATGAGAAACAAGTCATGAAAAATAATAAGATGATTTTGGCGCCGCCTTCAATCTGGTACTGTAGGCCTTGGCATTTTGGCCCCAAATACTAATCAGCCCTCCATAATGAGGACCTATGGAAACTTGCTTTCACTCGCACTTACAAGAATGTAACCACAGGTCATCTGTTTGAAGTACTTTTCAAAAAATAATCTTTTAGTATCTGGGTAATAATAGATACTTGGTTATACTATTTATAGACGGTTTTACTAATTTTGCAATATTTTCAATACTTCTGTGATCATTTAAAGTTTGTCAGTCGGCTTTGCGCCACCTTGTATTATTTTTAATTTCTCAAGATTGCAGAAAAATATATTTTTTAAAAATTTAAGAGTTCAAACCATTTCAGGGATTTAAGAAAAATAATTCATATTATAAAATACACGATTTTTGATTCCAGTCTACTGTTTTCTTCTTAAATTATTCTTTTTAGTGCTTTATTTTCTTTTCCCTCTGAGAATGTTTAATAATATTTTATTTACAGGCTTAATTATATTTTGCCCTTTGAAAGCTATCTGAAGCTCGATCCCCATTTAGAGCTCATAATAAATTCCATCTTAACACAGCTTAGTTTCTGAAAATAGAATTGTCAGTGAAAGGATATCGAAAACGGCGAAGAGAAATAACTAAATAAATAAATTAATAATTAATAATTAAAGTTAAATAAAATGTAAGAAAAGTTAAAGTATTTATAAATTAATGATAATCAGAAAAATTAAAAATTCAGTGTTACTTATGCATAAATAAAAATAAAAATAAAAAAAAAGTAAATGAATGGTCATTAAATTAATGATAATGTGATACTATTCACCGAAGACAAAAGAACAGTTTTAAGCATTTTTCTTTCGATTAGATAATGTTGCCTATTTTTATTTCTAATTTATTTAGAACGTACTCGATTTGATGGGTAGAATCCATAAATATATCTATTCCATTTCGAAATGGAGGACTTTTCTCAATTCACTCTCTTCCTGAGTATCTTCCGAGGGAAAGGGCGGTTCAATTATACATTCAATAGTCAGTATTAAAGTCAGTTTTACTGGCTGATAAAAGAAATATTGCACTAAGTAACATACTTTTTTTTCATGTATTGCAACTCAGTTACATCAAGTACTGGAATTTATGTTGAATGGGGTGCCGGCTGGAATTATGATTTTGTTCAAAACTTAAAAATACCTGAGCTCAGCTTCTGTGGGATAAAACACCCCGAATAAACTGCAGAAAAATGGCAATAATTCTAATCAACTTTAACAGTCATATCATTATTACCATGAAAATATAACACTGTTTTTTCTTATGAAGCATTAAATTTAGTTTTTTTGATTTATTACAGTCAGTCATCGTGTTATATATAATCAGAAGTTATCACATTTTAGTGTTTAATAATAAAACAGAAATTTACTTTCTAGCAGTGTGATAAAGAAGAAGAGAGAGAGAAAGGGAATAAATTTTCTTCTGATTTCTTTTGAAAGACATGTTGTTGCAGGATTTTTTAATTATGCTACCTCTTAATCAGTTGAATGAGTCTCTTAATCAGTTGAAGGATATTTCGGAAGGCAGCTGGCCAGAATATGGAAATATCACTTCCCACAGACAAAGTAGGAATTTTATAAAACCTGCGCTTAGGAATGTTAATCAGCCTGATTTTGGAGGTTTTGCTTATAGATCCTGTGGCTCTACCTACGCAGATGAAAGGAATGTCGAGTTCGTTAACTCTTATAGTTTACTACTTTTAAATGTTACTACACTCTAGCATTATGAAGTTAAATATTCATGGAATTAATATTTAAGTCAAAACATCTAAATATTTTCATTATTTAAAAATTAAATAGCGTATTAAAATCTATAGAACTTACTATTTTAAATATAAATAGCCGTGTTCCTTTCCAGTACTTAGTGGGGTTTGGTAAAAAAGAGCAAAGAAATTAAATGCAAAGAATCTCGTGTAGAAATGCATGTTTTGAATAGTATGTGTTGTCCAATAGAGTGAGAGCCATAGGATCTCAGGAAATTATTTGTGTTGAAATGATTCTGTATGAGAAAACTTCGATTGACGAGATTAGTTAATCAATTATTTGGCTCACCAGCGACCGAGCGGTGAAGTCGCTGAACAGTGTTAGTTCATTCTCCGCGAACGAGGGGGCTGCATGGGCATTTTCGTGGTTTCCCCCCATGTGTAACTCGTATACGACTCAGTTTCCCTTAGAAAGTCCTTCACGAAGACATACCTTCCCTTAGTGACGGGAAGTAGAAGGTTTTATTAAAAACAGAACGCGATTTTTGTAGTTTTAGTGGACCTGGATCTCTAAGAGAGGTAGGTAATACCTCATAATGATTCTGAATATTAATTTTCTGGAGAGAATATGTTGCTTATTCCTAAAAATCTTGAAAAAAATCCTCTCCCTTCTAGAGCTGCTTTCATGAAAAAGGATTCTGAAAATACATATAAAATAAAATTGAAAAAAAATTCAATTTTTTCTCAAATAATTAATTAACTATTTATTTTTATAAAATTATATTGAAAAACGAGCCTTGAGATTCAGTTTTAATCATGTACTTCGCTTACGAGATGTAATTTGAATTTTAATAAACACAGGTTTATTTTTAACGACTGTGTCCTTAAATTTAATTTTCATTCATGCAGATTTCAAATTTTGCTTTAATTAAATATTTTTAATTATTATTTTTTTCTTCCTCATATTATGCTTATTTGAAGAATTTGGTAAATTCGAGATATTTAAGAATCTTAGTTTTCAGATTCAAAGTCATGCGGAATTCGTCCCATCTCTAGTTTTGGGTTCCACCTTACTAATTTACTAGAGCGAGTTTTTTTTTTTTTTTTTTTTTTCCAGCTGTGATTCAAAGCTAGAAATTAATCCTCTTTATACTGAATGATGATTAAATATATCAAAAAGAGTTGCAATGTTGCACATAGGTCTGTAACCTCAGCTTTGAGAAAGAGCGGTAACTCAAGAGGGCAAATGCCTCATAACCTGAGGACGGAAATGTTCTTCGCTTCCTACCAGCATCCCATTTACCACTAAAACACTAAATAATATTATTTCATTCAAAAAAGATGACTGTGATACTAGGGGTGGAGTCAGTGAGCGGAAATTAGTGGTTTAAAACGTCACGAGGAATTCACTATCACGCTAAATGGCCAACACTGTGCATTGTTGTAGCTGAGACTACTATTGTTCTTTGATAGCATTGAAATGCCCCTCGGTTACAGAGAAACAACTATGGTATAACTAAATGAAATAAAAAAATGCATTTTAAAGAAATGAAGGCAAAGAATCATACACAAAAGCGATATGCATGTGGCGACGAAATTGGACACGCTGTCCAATTGAGTGGGAGTCACAAGGAGGGCTTTGTAACTCCTTTTGCTCTGTCATTTTTGAGGGGAAGAAAGAAAATAAGGGCTTTTGTTGTCGGGGACTTAAAGCTGTGATATTCTCACGGGTTCACTTCACCACTTTGACAAATATGAGGCATTTAACCAAAATACAGAAAAGAAAGAAACTGTAGGGTTCTGCTGCGGCTAGAAGCTTGTGTCAATGTCTTGCAAATCATACTACGTTGTAAGCGAGTTATTAGTCTGAAATAAATTACTAAATCTTAAGAAGGTTGAAATAATGTTTTTATTCAACTGTTAAATGAACAGAAGGCGCTACTTGTGCGACAAACGAGCCTTTGCTACTTGCAGGTATTTAAATTAACATTTAAACTTATTTGAAGTTAAATTCAGATGTAGGTAACGTAATCTGAAACTACACACTCAATACACTACTTGAGCTGGCTCAGGACAATTAACGGCATGTATTTTAAACGTCGACTAGCGAGATGCTAAAGCTGTAACAAAATTTGACAGAGCGATAGAAGGTAGCTGCAACGTGAGCCTTCCAGAAACTGTGATCCTAAAACGTTCAAATTCTCGACCTAAGCATACAGCAACTAATTTCCATTTTGATGAGGGCGACAGAAAAAATAACTAAATTCAAATCATAATAACTAGTTTATCAATACAAAATTCTTCAAAAGCAAGTACTGAGAGTTGCGAAGTTCATATATTACATATTCTGTTTCGAAGCCGAAAATTAATGAAGTACAAAAGAAAGAAAAAAAAAAAAAAAAAAAGAACCCGGAAAGCTTTCAGATTTTATAATACGCCGAAAGGGGCTCCTTTTTTAACGTTTTGTGTGTTAATTTATTTATTAAATTTCATATTTTTCCCACTTAAAACATAAAATTCAATTCAGCAATATCACTAAATAAATTAAAAAGAGCATATCTTTAGAATTTCCGATATACAGTCTGGCGCGCTGGATATAAAAATGTCTTCCCCCCGTAGAGTGTTGCCACTGCTCGCTTTGAAATTGTAGAGTTTGTTTATAAAATATTCGTTAAAAGTTTACAAAATATGAAATAGATAATAAAACAAATTCCGAATTCCTAATTTGGACTTCCAGATGCACATATCCGGATGCAGAAGTATGTTATTCAAAATTGCATGGCTCTAGGTACCGTTGTTTTACCACAATGCGAAAAACATACATACATTTATGCAGATTCTTCATCATTTAATTTCTTTAAATGTAATACAGGGCGATAATATTTGGTGGCAAGAATTTGAAAAGTGATTCAAATTTTTCAAATTTTTAAAGTTTTCGACGCAAAATGCCAAAACGAAATTAATAGTCCTTCTGGGCTAACGCCCTTTGGGCTAAAAAAAAAGACTTTAAGAAAATTGTTTTGGCATGGTTAGGCCTACATTCCTAGGCCTATGTTTTAATGACAAGAATTTATTATTGAAAATAGTATGTAAGAAGTATACTTCAATGTGTACGAGAAAATTATTTTGGCATGGTTAGGCCTACATTCCTAGGCCTATGCTTTAATGAAAAGAATTTATTATTGAAAATAGTATGTAAGAAGTATTCTTCAATGTGTACGAGAAAATTATTTTTATTTTAAATGTTTCTGTATATGCAAAATATATGCAAAACATTTACATCTCTATCAGCTTATGATGTGAAGTTTTGTGATAGAGTGCACAACGTATCACACTAAATAAATATTGAAAATAAAGTAAGTTGTAGTGGCTTACCTCACTTGTCTTGACAGTAATATCAGAACAAGCCCACGAAATTCGGGGTGGCAAGGAATGCAAGATTGCACCTGTCGTTAGCAAGAGCCTTGGGCGCCATACAGGTGACAGTATGACTTCGCTGAGTTCCGCCCCCAATTTTAATGGAGAGCATCTGGGGGAAGTGGCCCATGGGTCTCCCATCCCTCTTTCCCTACCACCAACCTCTCGAGAGGACTTTCGGCTCGCGACATGGTTAGGGAGCTTCCATGCCGCACAGACACTATACATTTACAAACATCCACGTCTTCTCAGGGATTCGAACCCGGGCCCTTCGATACCGCAGTAGACTTCCCTAAACATTATACAGTCTAAAAGGGTGTGTTTTATAACTCTGTTATACTAATTGGTTAACATATATAGAACTGATTGATAGATCTGATATAAGTACTCATCATAGCTATAGATAGATATTTTGCATTCAAAGTATAATGAGTATAACGTTGTTGAATGACGTCCATGCAATAACGTTGTTAAGAGTAGACATTAACACAGGTAGATATAAAATTTATTAACGATTTAACTTTCTCTGGGAACCTCCAATGCAACGTATTAGTATTGTTGTTCTCGACTACTGAAACTGTAGCAGATTGTTATTTGATTGTGATGAAAATGGGTGCTTTTATGACTGAAATTGGGTGCTTTTTAAAAAGATAGACAGGAACATAAAACGCGTTAAAAAGAACGCTTTTTTTAATGTTTAACTTAATTCCAAAGAAACTACTGTCAGCAATAATATTTGTGTTTATATGGGCTAAATTTTAAGTTGAATTTCTTTGTTTTTTTTCTAATGACACTATAAGAAATTATTTTCTTTGTGATAGTGCCATAACTCTATTAGTTTTATCAATGATATGATTATTTTACTAATTAGAATTATTGTTCTGCAAAGTATTTAATATTTACAGAGCCCTTATACCTACAGTATTACAACTGTTTTCATAAAATTCTAATTTATTTTAAAGACCTTTTTATTTGAGAGTATATATCTAAAAACAATGTTTAAGAAAATAAAGCGAATTTTTCTTTAATTTTTCTTCTCTTATCTTTTAAGGCTAGGAAAGAATGTAAGAAAATTAAGTGTAACTGACAGTTTTTTGATAGAGTTAGAATTTATATTTTGTTTCAATAGTTTCGTCAGAAAACAAAATAAATTGAACACTTGATATTAGATTCTTCACTGGATAAAAATGATACATACTTTGTATAAAATGCAATACACACAGATCTGTTTGAAAATCCGAGCAAATTATAAGACATGGTTTAGCCTTTCTTTGCAGTTTCTTGATTATGAAACAAAATATTTTTAGCACATTTTAGCACATTTATACAGAAGAACAAGCGTATGATATGATAGAAAACTTTCACAGCTTTTGACAGATTCGAAAAACTTAGTATCATGACGAGTTCTATCTGCTATTGGTTTCTATTTTATTAGTTCGCTGCCCAGAGTTACACATGAATTTAAATTATTCCTAAAAATATTGTATTTGCCTGAAAAAATCTTGCGTAGAAAACAGGAAAAATGAACACATTAAAGCCAAAAATTATAGACTAGAGCTGAATGATTGATTTGATGCGTGAATTCTCAATAAGAGAGAGGATATTCATATTTCAATAGAGAAAAAAAACCCGGAAATGGCTTAACAAATACAATGCATGCAATCCTTTTACTTAGCATATGATTAATTATTAATGGAAATAATGCTCCCCTGAAGGTTTATGTCATAAAGAGAATTAATTTGCCTCATGAAATAACCCCCCTTGATAAGTTTCGCAGACACTATTCAATGCTATGATACTTTGATACATTGATGTATATGCTGCTTTGCTAATACTCATTTCTATTTGACAGCTATTATGGGCATATTTACTGTACCAAAAGTGATATATATTTTATTTGAACAGAGAGCAATGACGCATGTGGTGTTCTAGGAGTTGTGAGAAATAGACAGCGTGAGGACAGAAAGTAATGTTTTAGCGGTTGAACGGTTAAATAGAAAAGAGCGTTTTGTAAAGTAATATTCCACCCACAAATGAGAAAATAATTGATAAATAGCTTGTGTTGTAGGAAATAGCTTGATGTTATGATACTATAAGCATTATATTAATGGAAGTAGTACAAATATTACTAATTTAGTATACTGTTACTTAAACTATGTGATGTATTTAAACTATACGTTAATTCGTCTCAAAGTATGCTCAGTTTACTAATTATTAATATCTTCATTTTCCCAATACTGAGAGGTATATCGAAATTTCTCGAAATTTAGAATTAAAGAGATTCAAAGAATTTTGGGATTTTCAGAAGAGTCAATCCATACACATAAACCACAGAGAAAAATATTAATTTATTTCTTAGCGTGTATTGTTGAAAAGTCATTCTCAAGACCATCGCTCACAGCGTTTCAGAAGTGTTTTGGATACTTCTGTTATACTATCTGACTGTACATTGTTGAAAACCAGGCTATGTTACCAGAACGATGTCCATTTAAGTTATGATTCTAAGATTCGGAATGCAGCATGATGTTGTTAAACTTCTGAAAGTTCTAGAAGCATCATAAATATTACTAATTTAGTACATTGTTGCATTACGCTATGCGATGTATTTAAACTACACATTTGGTATCAAGCGGAATGAAAATCAAAAATACGTCTTGTAATGGAATAGATAGCTCAAGTAAACATTTTAAGAACTATGAGGAAACTAAATCTTGAAGCAAAAGGAAGAATATATTTGTTTGGACAACATCCAAGTGATCTGTTGACGGTTGTTTGGCCACGTGTGAATGAAAAATCTAGTACTGAAAAAAAGAAAAGGAAAGGGGGTAGAGTATTATTTCCTTCTTCTCTCTTTTTTTTTTTTTTTTAATTCGTAAGAATTCTACTATGCCATGTCATGATATTTTGCTATGTTCATGAATATCTACTTTGATAATGCCCATTCCCATTTCACAGCTATTATGGAAATAATAATTATTGTATCAAGAGAAACATAAACTTCATTTGAACGGAGAGTGATAACGCACATGGTTTTTTGGGTGTATGAAAAGTAGATATCATAAGGCAGAAATCATAAGGTGGGTATCATAAGGTAGATATCATAAGGCAGTTTTAGTATTTAGAAATCGACGATGAAATATGTGGCTTTTTTGATTTTTTTTTTAACTTTTTGCTGGAACCTTAATTTTATTTGGTGTGATACAAAGTGAAGTAGATTGACACTTGCAATGTCATATATGTTACAGATGAAATCCTTCACTTAAATTTTCATGTTATTTCTGAAATCATAACCGATATTAACTATTTAATGTGGAATGTATTATTAAATAAGGACTTTCAGAAAGGAAAAATAGGTAGCTGTACTTTTTTTTATACAATTAGCTCACCTTTTCTGATTTATAAAACTAAAAGTTGCAATTTTAATGAAAATAATAGGTTTTGCAGAAAGAACTAATGCAGCATAAATAGTAATTGGTATCAAGTTCAGAATATTCATAGGTACAAACTTCTTGAAATTATGCAATTAAAACTAATTTCTCTTTGCGTTTTTTTTTTTTAAATGTAATTTTGAAAACACAACGATCAGTGAAAAAATTTGCATATTTACCAAAAAAAAAAAAAAAAAAAAAGTTTTGAAATGTCTACTTTATTTAAAAAAGAGATAACAACGTGTTATATATTTATTATATATAGTTTCAGTTTTAAGTGATAAAATGTCTGTTGCTTTCTATTAGAATATTTTTTAATGTGCGAAATCATGAATTCGGTTTGTTTTAGATGTTAGAAACGTCTACAATTTAGTTTCTCCATTTTTGTTTTGTCTTTCTTTCATACATTACTTTATTAAATATTTATCATTCAGTTTTGCTATTCCAAGAAGCATAATGTATTTCTTTATTATCCACATGATCTGCAACACAGATAATTCTCAGGCGCATTGCCATTAGACGTGGCATAATATCTTTAATTTATTTAAGGGCCTGTGTATAAACACTGTATATTATTAACCATACAACTACATACAATTAGTTTAATCATCATCATTTTCTTGTGAAACTTTTAGCAATTTCTTGTGGCCCAATGGGAATCTAAAGATCCTGAACTGAGGTAGTTATTCTAAGGAATAGCAAAATTTCCGTGAATAGAGGAGAATGTAATACTGAATTCGAAATCACTAAAATCTTTCAAAAGGACCTTATGAGCATTTTTTTTTTCAAACTATGCATTTTACATTCTTATTGTGTACAGAGAAGAAAAGGGAATTATTCTTTGTTTTAAGATGGATACACTTTCTTTTATCTTCCTAGACTATCCATGGCCAGGAATGCTAAACAAACAATAAGCCAGCTAAACACTGAAAGCTCAACCCAGGCTCCAATCTTGGTAAATAGGTTTATTGCATAAGCGCTTTCGTCTTTTCCTCGTATGTAACGCGAACACAAGGTAGTTTTCCCTCGAAGATCCTCTACAAGCGCATTCCACCTCTGAGATAGATCCAAACACCGCTGACCCCCCCCCCAAAAATAATAATTAACTAATAAAAAGAAATCTGCGCATGTTAATATTTTGAAAGCTCTTTTTCCGCTAAACAGTTACAATATTATCTTTTATCCAATTTTATAATGAGTTCCAACATTCTTTATTTGCTGGGGTATAACATTTTGGAAAAGTTTGTGATGTGCGATAAATTAAAACGTCTATAATTAGTTTTATTCCATATATGTATATTATAATATTTTTCAATGTATTATAATATTTATTTACAAACATTTCTACTTTTCATGTTGTAGTTCTCGTATTCTTTATCGTAATCAAAACAGTTCAAACCAATCAAGAGTTCTTCCATTTCTTTTCTCTTCTTAATACAAATGCTTTAATTTTAAAGTTGCTTTAGAGCAGCGGTTCTCAACCTTTTGACTAACGCGTACCATCTAAACACAAAATGAAAACCTTTAGTACCATCACTAACAAGTATTACTACCATCACCACTCTTGAAAAAAGCTCAGATCGCATACATTTACGAGTGTTAGAGAAAAAACTCAATCAGGATTTTGGGGTTTCAATTTTTGAATTTAATAGTTAAAAATACTTTGCTTCTTTTGCGTTCCCCCTATTTTCTCTTGCGTACCACCATGGTACATGTACCATCGGTTGAGAACCCTTACTCTAGAGGCTTTAAACTGGTATTAAATGTTGTTAGTGAAATTTTATTTTAAATAGAACAATTATTTCTTATAATTAGGTTGACAAGAAAGTAATTTTGTATAGTACAAGGAGATAGCGTTATGTTCGTTGTGTTATTATTTTGTCTATCTTATAATTTTTTTCTTTTGAGATTAGGTTTTTGACACTTTTGGACTATTATAGAAACAAATTCCGTGTACTTTTATCTACAGTTGTAATTGCTGTTATGACCAACCAGTTTGAACATGGAGTGAAAAAATAAATCTTTTCGACATATTCTACTTTTTTATGATTATAAAGGCAAGAACGTGGCTGAGGGTCACAGAGAGATATGTCAAATTTGTAATGTTGATTGCTTATCATAACGCATGTCCAGAACTGATTTAAAACATTTTCATTCTGGAGGACTTAGAGATTCCGGAGAGATTCTTCAAGATTTGAGCCACTTGAAGATGATTAACGTTCTAGCCAAACTTCTGAAGTTGATAATGATAAAATTATAGCTATAATTGAATCAAGTCGTTATATAACTGAGCAAGGGGTTTCAGAAAGGTTAAATGCATCACACATAATAATTTAAACTCACATAAGATATCCTGGACTCGTCAAGAAGCTCGTTGGTTGGGTTCCGCATGAATTGAAAGAGATTCACTTAACACAACGAATCAATGCACATTTCAAACATAATGCAGTCTACCCATTTTTTAAATGAATTATCATTGATGATGAAAAATGGATTGTCTACAATAACATTAATCGAAAAAATCATCGTCCAAGCATGATGAATCAGGACAAATCATATCTAGATCTTAATTGCATCACAAAAAGATCATGCTATCAGTTTGGTAGGATTACAAAGCTGTTGTGCATTTTGAGCTGCTTCCAAGGAACCAAACGATCAACTCAGATGTGCCAACAACTTATTAAATTGGAGGAAGCAAACAGAAAAGGCCAGAATTGGCAAATCACAAAACAATCGTATTCCTCCACGACAATGCGAGGCCTCACACACCTTTAGCAACACGTACTAACTTAGTGGAGTTTGGTTTGGAAGTGATATCGTCTCCCCGACCTTGCACCATCGGATTATCATTTATTTCGATGTTTACAAAAATGGAAAAAATTGAGTAATAACGATAATCTCAAGTTGCATTTGTCTTTTGAGTTTTTTTGCCGATAAAGACCAGAAGTTCTATGAGAGCAAATTCATGAAATTACCAGAAATATGACAAAAAGTCATCGGGTAGAATGGAAGATATTTGGCTGATTAAAGATTATTTTCTCTAGGAAAAATTGAGTTTTATTTCACACACAGAAAAAGCAAAGTTACTTTCTTGCTAATCCGATAAATCCATAGCTAATTGTATAGTGACATTGTCAAAACATCAGAATGATCCAGCAAGTTTGGAAACCTGGAAAATGAAAACTCATCTGTATTCCGTGCACGACCCAAGCACATAAACATTCATAAACATTCTACTTGTCAAACCGTGAGAAATATGAAGCCAATCAAGCCTAACGGCACAATTTGTAATTACGGAACACTTGCTTGTAGTGCTGTTATTACGGTTATTTTGGATACTCTACAAGTATATTTCACACACACACACACACGTATATATATATAAATTTGGCGCAGATGCAGCGTCTATCTCTTTTTCATGTTTCTTCATTGCGAGATTTATACTTCCTTGAAGTTCTCAGAGAAACCGTAAAATAATATCAGATTACTAACAACTATGCGAAATAAAATGGATAATCAACTTAATCATGCAATTTACAGATACATTGTTACTTATGACAGAGATTTAGGAATTCCGTATAACAATAATTAAGACTCCCATTTAATCACATTTTGATATATTTGCTTATATTAAATATTAATATAATTATAATTCTTTACATATACTATTCAACGTTGCTCGCATCTTGTGCTGACTCTGATCTTTGCTATCTTTTTCAGACGGAGCCACCGGACCGGGAGCGCTGGGAGTCAGTAGAGAAATATTTGGATCAGTACGGCTACCTATCTTCATCTCCTCAAGGGGTGGCATATCTGAGGACAGAAGACAAGTGGAAGGAAGCAGTTCGGAGTATGCAGAGGTTCGGTGGCTTGCCTCCCACAGGCAATGTTGACGAGCGCACCCTCGCTCTTTTAAGACGCCCCCGTTGCGGCATGCCGGACTTGTCGCCTGGGGAGAGAGTGCGACGTTACGCAATACAAGGACAGCAATGGAATAAAAAGGATCTCACTTGGAGGTAAGAATGATTGTTTTTATGTAATAAATATAGTTTAAGTTGGACTTAAAAAAAAAAAAAAAAAACTTTGTATCACCTGATTGTGTTCCTAACATTCTTAGCTATCCTTGTCAATAAAAAGAAAATATGTTGATCCCAATTTTTGGGTATAATGATAATCCACTTGTTTTCAATGTCTTCAGGATGAAAAAATGCCTTGACTTCAATATCTGACGCGCTCTTTCCCTCCTTGACTACCCTTGTAAACAATTATTATTAATCTCCATATTATCCAATAATAATCTCCAATATTAATCCATTGTAATCTCCAGTGTTAATCTTCATGTTCATATAGAGCCCATCCACGGCCGAGCAGTAAGCTGCTGAGCTCTGATAGTTCAACTCATGTTCAAATTCCGGCTAACGGGTTTGCTACATAGAAGTTGCCATTGTTTTCCCATATTTAAGAGCTAGCTTTCCTTAAAAATTTATTCACGAGAACACCGTTTCTCTTAAACAGACAGCCCTCGCGTGCGTGGTCATAGTTTAAGTAATCCAAACAATATCATAATAAGATAATGATAACCCCAACAGTTTCTTCCTTAACTTTCATGCGAACTAAAAAAGAGTAGAACTGAAGTCAAACCTATACATACATATCCATATGCAATAAAAGGCGGATGATATGGGCAAAGTTAGGAAGAGAATTGAAAAGCGTCTTTTCTAATGTGTTACAAAATAAAATTTAAATGCTGTAAGTTGTAATCACAATTCACTGTTATTGCTTTGAATTTTCCCTACTTTTAATGAATCTTGGCCTGTGTCATGATAACGTTTATCTTTACAATTAGCTCGATTCACACATATGGTGCTTCATGCGGAAGACGTTATTTGTTGCAAGATGATCCCATTTTCTATGATTCTGATATACAGGGTAGTTCAAAACTATATGTCAAATATGTACAGGCAGGTAGAGGGGGCCTAAATAAGCAGATTTCGTATAGGAATGTGTGTGCGGTAATGCCGCATTGAGTGGGTAGAGAGTGCTGATGAGTACGGCTTATAAAAGCGCTGCGCTAGCTGGATTCTTCATTTTCCGCACGGATCTCGAGCAGCATGCATTGTTACATCAATTCGGAGCTTGCCGACATGCATTTCATATATGGGGCTGCACAAGGAAATGAATTCCTCCAGCTGTTCGCAGATGAATGTGGTTCCAGCACGATGAAGCCCCAGCTCACTTCAGCAAGAACGTCAGGAATCACCTGGACGTTGTCTACGGCCAGCATTGGATAGGACGGAGAGGGCCAGTTCTCTGGCCACCGCGTTCTCCTGATTTAACCTGCTTGTATTTCTTCTTTTGGGATCATATTAAAGACCTCGTATATGGGAGTCCCGTTCACATCTGAAAAAGATCTTGTTGCCCGCTTGTCTGTTGCTATTGGACATGTGCCCGACATGCATGACTTCGTGTCTAATGTAGGCTGATCCATGTACCGCCGCTGTGAATCTTGTATCGCTGTTGGTGGCTGCTCTTTCAAGCACCTATTTTTGACATATAGTTTTGAAACACCCTGTATAGTACTTTCTAAACAGGAAGGCATCAAGTACAAAATCATTTGTGTCCCAAAGGATAACTCAGTGTGGCTTAATAAGAATCTAACCTCCTAGACAACCTGTCGAGTTGCATCTCATCCTTAATGAGCAATACCAGAACTATAAGTAAGCACTTTAAAATAAAACAACTAAAAATTAATTTTGACTTCAGCTCGAATTACAGAATAAGACTAGCACAAGTTTATTTCCGCATCTCCCGGGAATGGCAGTTAATAATGAATTAAATTCTATACTATACGACAGCTACTAAATGTTTAAACAGATGGAGCTTGACAATCTGGTAACGATACTGTTTGCAAAAGAGGAGCTTTACTGCTATTACTTATTGCAAAAAAGAAGCTTTACTGTCAGTCCTCTCGCCTTTAAATGTAAATTATTACTCCTATTCAAAACTTACCCACTTGTATATTCTGGTACAGTAGACAAAACAGTAGGGAAATAGGACAAATTTTAACATAAGAAATAAGTATTAACTAGAATAAACTTTACAAGATATAGAAAGCTGCTTTTTCGCCATCTTTATCTTCATTTCTTTGAACTTTAAAATCTAATCGTATGTTGTTTCATTGCATTTTATTGGTTAGCTTGTAACTTTAGCCATTGAGATGGTCGTTGACAAACATAAGTTGTTTGGCAATACTTTGCATTTAACAGCGATATATGTAAATTTATGATATGGGTGTGTGCAATGCGGTTACACATACAAAATTTCAATTGTTTAATATATTTTAATTGTTTATATATTCTCTTATATTTAAATAAAAGCAATTTGATTGGAGGTTCATTTACGAAAAGAAAATTTACGTATAGTTTTAATTTTAGGAAGTGCATGAATAATTGTGATCCAGTTGTTTTATTTTGATATTGTAGATCAGTAGATTGCTTGCAAAACTATTGGAGGATCTTGTTAAGAAATTAACTTGATATTAAGAAAGTATTTAATTCGAAACCATCATTTTACTTACTTCATTATAAAAATTTCATCAATCAAAGAATGTATTCTGAAACAAACTTATGGGCTTGCAGAAGCTTTCGTTATTTCGATAAGCCATTTTTAATGTAAACTTCCTCTAATCTAATATTATTAAAAGTTGCTATATGGGGAGTATGATGCTTTCGACAGCAAACAATGTCGAAATTTTCTTTAAATTCCTAGGGGGAGCTCATTGCTTATTTAAAATATTTTATTAGAGAAATTGCACATTATTATATTGAAGTAAAATTTAATTTTATCTTCGGTAGTATATTTTTGAGAAGAAATCTTAAAAATGTCTTGAAACGATAGATTTCCGATATATGGTCACATTTATATATACAAATCACACACACACACAAATGGCTTTTTCTTTGAAAACGTACTTGCATTGATATTTACATATAAACCCAGAAGTCCATGGCAAATTATTTTGATTTCAACATTTATGGCACGAAAGTTCGGAAACACTTTTGAATTAAAAATTTTTGAATACTTAAAAAATGCAGCATATTTTTAAACAAAATTAATCACTCAATAATTCATTTCTTCTTGGGGATACATTAAAATAGGTTCGCATAGTACAATTAGCTAAGTAACATCATAAAATAAAATTTCAGTTACATTTGAGGGATAGAATATTATAAAAGAATGCCTAAATATAGAAAGACCTCATTTTGAGGAAAATTTTAAAAACCAAACAAATAGGAATGTTTTCAGCAACGTAAAACAATTTTAACTTTCTTGGGCCATAATTATGTTTGACTTATCTACAGCTTTACTTATTTCCTTTCATTGCCTTGTAAAGATTCTTTCTTCTTGAGGGATTTTTTGAAATATTGTTTCGATTTCTAAATATGGATTTTGTCAATTATATAAAGTTCCTTACATTTACTAGTGTGTGGATTAATTCCTGAAGCTTTCAACACTTCAGTTCTATAAAAATACCATTTTTAAAAGAATACTATATTCACCTCTGTAATTTTCAAAGTATTTACACCAACGAACTACTTACGGGAGTTTTGAATCCGCCAAAAGATATACTCAAGGAATTGTTTCTTCAAAACTCAGACCTCTGAAAAATGTGTGCTGTTGTTGACATAATTCTAAAATGTAATAGACGTAATTCTGAAAGAAAATACCTATGAATAAAAGTGATTGTTGGCATTAATTGAGTATAATAATTAGAAAAATATTGGGAAGTCTCTGTCAAAAGCTATTTAAAAGAAACCTTTTAGGAATTACTTCTTTAAAAAAGCAGAATGGCTCTATTAGTTTAGAACTTTTACCTTTATTTAAGGAACTTTTGTTACATCAGACCTAAATCTGTTTTATAATTTCGGAATTAACAGACAAATAAAAAAATTTGAAAGGGTTCTTCTACAGACATTTGTAATTTCAAAGCTTACGCAAATTTAAAACACATAAATAATATAGATTTGATCGGTAAAAATTATTTCTAAGGAGCGATTCGGCGACTTTTTTAAAAAAGATCACCAGAGTATCGATATTTATAGTAACCTGACAAACATTATCAACATATGTCGAAAGGAAACAATGAAAATGCAATTTAAAATACGGATTTGAATTAAATAAAGATTATATGATACATTAAACATTATGCATTCTATATTATATGATACATTATTGTTGTTCTGTCCATGTACATAGCGATGTGTTTTCATTAAAAAGAAATCTGAAAATTGCACAAATTCAGTATCCCACAAAGCCTCGACATTGCATACATTAAAAATTATATATATTATACTATATGATGCATTGCGGTTTTTCTTCCGACAAACAAAGCTAACATTGGATAACTGCATGAACTCGGTGTAGTGTACCGGTAAGTAAGGTTATCAGATTAAAATAATTACCTAACAAGAAAATCTCCAAATTTGGCATGTCCTTCATACTTCGTTTTAGGCATTCCATCTGTGCAGAAATTTTTACTTAGTTCTTTGCTTTAAACTAAACTTTACTTTTTCAAATAGAAGTAGCAAAAATTCGTTTTGTCAAATTTCTCAAGTTAAAATATCTTTCAAGGAAAGACGTCGAAGATTTTTTAATGAATCTTGCTTTTGCTACAATATATCATGGGTAGGTGAAAGAAATGGAAGTACGCCAGGTTTGCTTTCCCACTCAGTAACAGTTTTAGTCTGAAAATTATTTCCTCCTCAATTTTTTGCACTATCGGAGCTGATGAGTTGTATTATACAGACTCTTAGTGTCTTAAAAGTATTTATTTTGTTGGCTGCGTTCCTGGAAAGTGGGAGAAAAAAGGCTTTCATTTCGCGTTATTTATTTATGACCATACACTCAATGCGTAGTTAAATAAATAGTGTTAAAGAATTTTAAACTGTAGTTTCGGCAAGAAAATGATTGTTGTCAGAATAGGAATTCATTCAGACTTCTCGAATAAAAAACTTCCAGAAAAGTTACAAAGTATGCAAAAAGGATAGAAATTCATTCAGTAATTTGGCTGAAATCCCAAATCAACACAATGAGCATTCAGTTTATTTATATTTTCAATTCTGAAAGCTATCCATTGAATGCAGAGCTATTGGCATAATTATGATATCCAGTATGAAATGAGACTCACGAGTAGACGAACAATTAAAAACCTCTGAGTTTGAATATTTGAATTTTACTTTGGAGTTCAAAATGAGGTAATATAAAGCCAAATTACAAATTCGTTTAACGAAATCTGATAAGTACAAATTTTGCTGTTAAAATAAGAACTGGTTGCGCATTATATTGGCTGAAAAACTGAAGTCTACTTAAAAATAAAATTACTGCCCGAGATCTTTTATGATTAGTAACGGAAAAGTAATTGAAATTTCCTCTTGTTATCTGATGACTAAACTTCAGATGACACAGTATGAAGAATCGGTTATTTCTCCTATGTGTCCTAATCTACCAGTGGCCTAGTAGTAAGGTTCCTAAACATTAGTAGTCTGTTTCAAGTTCATTTTCCGACGAATGAGCTAGCTGCATTTTCTTCATGTGAGACATGACTACAGCCATTTTTCTGTACAAAATCCTCCATAAAACCATCTCTCCTAGAGCAGCTAGCTCTCACGTGTTTTTCCATAATCAATTTATAAGGTGGTCCATAATCAATTCATTATCAATTCATTCCATAATCCATAATCAATTCATTCAGGTGGTCAATCAGGTGGTCCATAATCAGGTGGTCCATAATCATTCAATCAGGTGGTCCATAATCAATTCATTCCATAATCAATTTTTAAGAGCAGCTAGCTCTCACGTGTTTTTCCATAATCAATTTATAATCTCCCTCCTTCTTAGTGACCCTTCGTGGTGTAGCGTTCTGCACACTGGGCCGGTATTCCAGAGGTCCGCGGTTCGATTCCCGACGAAGGCTTTGTTATTTTTTCATCTCTTGCTCCGAAATAACCTAATGACTCTACAACGGCGCCCGAACTAAAAGGGTATTGGATGATGATTCTCCTCCCCCAGGATTTGGCAATTGGGTTCCCTAAAACCCCAGTCGCCCTTTAAAAGGGGAAGTATATAAGGTATTTCTCCCGCCTTTTTAGCGAGCCTTCGTGGTGTAGTGGTTTGCACCCTGGGCCGATATTCCAGAGGTCAGCGGTTCGATTCCCGGCGAAGGCGTTGTTAATTTTTCATCTTTCCTACTTCCAAAATACCTAATGTCTCTACAAATTAATCAAATCGGTCAACCCATGTAGCTTTGAGTTAGAATGATAAGCACAACAGCAAGTCCACCAGTGGCTGAGCGGTTAAGGGAGCTGAATAATGGTAATTCGATTTGGATTCGAACCCAGCCAAACGGGCTGACTGCATGATTGGTTTTCGTGGCTTTTCTCATTAAGTAAATACAAGTCAGTTTCCCTCATGAAGCGCTCCACGAAATGCTTCCTTCTTTCAGCAGAAAGCTCTCGTATGCTTTGCCAATATCAGATAAGCTTGAATCTTGATCCTACTGGAATTTGGAAGAGTAACTGCTCAATTCTTATAAATTATTTGACTTTTCAAGATTTCTTGTCGCAAGAAGGCTGACATCTGGAAGTTTACATTTTCATTTTCCTTGGCAAAAAGTTTCTTCTATAATATATTAATTGCTTTTACTTTAGCAAATATTCATTTTCACGTCGATTTGTAAGTTTTGAAACGAATTTAAGATAAGGTGTATTCCTAATAACTTGTATCAGCTTTAAGCTGCTAATCTGATCGGGTCATGTGTAGAAAATACCAATGCATTTAAAAAGGAAGCAAATTAAAAATCAAGCCATTTCTGCGACTTATATATATATATGCATTTTTTTACATATGCATGTGCTTATTTTTATACATATATACGTGAAGTGAAATGGTATTTCAAAATCCATGTTTCACAAAACTCTTAAAATGTCAAATAAGAGAGTTCCATAATTAAAGGTAAACTTTAATTTATGTTAATTAATGATAAAATAAGCTGTAAATTTTAAGACCCAAAATCGTATTTCGTTATTACTAAACCAAAGTATTCCTTTTATTTTGCCTTGATAACCTGGAACAGATATATTTTGGCAAATAGGTGTTAAGAATTTCGAAGAAAAACCGACGTAGTCATTTTCCTCATCATATGATTGAACAATTTTTCTTTAACTGTAGTTACTATTTAAAATGAGGTATTTCATTAGCAATGCCAATAGTTCTAGATTTATATTTAGACTTTGTAATTTTATACTTCGCTTCTTTCGTTTCGAAGGATAACCGTGAGGATTATAAGAATACGCGTGAAATTTAGAAGTCCAAAGCAGATGGAAGAGTTCTGTCAACTTCTCGTATTTGCGAAGCTTGCGCGATTTTTACGAAAAGAGGCCCACATGAACCCCAATAGTGGGCTGAGCATGGCTTCTGTTTGGTTCTAAGAGGGATATTTTTGGACACTTCTAAACATTTAAGAGGCTACGCAAAACGTTCTTCTGTCACTGAGATATCGAAAATATGCTATAGATGAGCCGAAGCAAACTAAAGTCTCGAGTCGTCATGTAGTCCATTATATCCCGTTCGCTCTCCTCTTTGACTGTTTTAAAATGTTT
The DNA here is from genome assembly GCF_044657685.1 of Stegodyphus dumicola. NCBI lineage: Eukaryota > Metazoa > Arthropoda > Arachnida > Araneae > Eresidae > Stegodyphus > Stegodyphus dumicola. The sequence continues at coordinate 152,597,937 of NC_140771.1, read as the reverse complement.
AAAATGTTTAAAAGGTTAATGAGAAAATAGCCTTATCCATTTAAATACAGATATTAATATTTGTGTTTTTAAAATCCATACTTGTGTGCTTTCAGATAATTTAATGCAGATAATCCTAAAAAGCTATAAAATTTCAATAAATGTAATTTGATTCCTCAATATCTTTAATTTTTATTCCTCCGATTCAAACGTGTTTTTCTTTTGTATTATATTTTTATTTATTTATTAAGATGAATTTCCTTCTTTTTTTTTTTTTTTTTTTTTTTTTTTTTCTTTTTTTAAATGCAGCTGAAATTGTCTTTTTCTTCGAAAGCAGTATTGATATTACGCATTTTTGGTGTAGCTTTTAGAATAATTGAAATCTGTTAAGTATACTAATTCCGAAAAGCAGCACGCGCTCAAAGAAGTTATTAATATACCTCACTTATAAGTTACAGCTTGACTGAACTTTTTTTCCAATAAGAGTACAATTAAATCGAAACAAAATATGGAAACTTTGAAGGTAATAGAACTATTTTATTTTGTTTAAAAGCATGGACCTGCAGTTATTATTAGCATTTTGATTTTGTTATCATTATTGTAATCATTTAAAAGACGATTTTACATGCAATTTTAACTTTTTATTTCCCAAAAAACAAATCTTACTGACAAAATTAAAGAAATAAAAGAATGCAGAAAAAATTAGAGCCTTTCAAATAAATATTTTTTCGACTCATCCAATTTCTCTCTAGATAAAGTGCATATTTTTTAAATACAAATACATGACTAGTGCCCGCCATAAAAAAATACATCTGTTCCAGATTTTAGCGGCGTTTCTCAAGATTTTTAAAGTAGGGTACGCGGTCTTTACTTATTGGAATAGCGAAAATTTCGATGCTGTATATAACATCCTAAATTTTTCCTTGATGCTAAAGTGTACAGTGCGTATGGTTTAGATCTTACCTTGTGTAACTCTGACTTTTTCAAATATTAAACTGCTTAGCACTTTGAGGCCCGTAACATAACCTAATGATACATAAATAGCGACCTATCACATCTTAATAAATATTTTAAAGAGTGCCACACTTTGTTATTAAACATAATGTTACCAAGTTTTTACCTAAGCATAACTGCTGTTATTTAATTTATATTTCAACTGAATTATTGTTTCTTAAATTTTATTTAATGAATTTATTGTTAATTAATTTTTATTTAAATGCAATCATTGTTGCTTAATTTTTAATTATATCTTAGGTAAAATTTCAAAATTATTTTAATACTATCTCAAAAAGGTGTGACTAAAATGGAATCCAAAAAACTCTTACAGATCTATTTTTTCATAGAACATTGGAGGGAAAGATTTTAATGCATTTATTGTCCAGCACGAGATAAAAACTTAACGAATATTTTACTTATTTATACATACACTTTCAAACAAATAAATAAATATTAATAGAACAAAAATATATGTCTAAAATATATAAAACCTTTCCTTTTGTTCATGAAAGCAAGAATTAAATGCAAAATTCTCTTTCTTGAGATAAAAGATGTAATTTTCAAACTGAAGAAAAGCTTTTAAGGTCAATTAAGATGATTGCATAGTATTTCTCAGTTTTCTTTTTTTTTTTTTTTATTATTTGTTTACTTAATCTTCACTCTGTAATTCTTCTGTGCTCTGTAATTCTTCACTCCTATTCTAAATTTCATCCGTTGGGAGAAACGACTCTTTAAGTGGAACAAATCCAGAGTTAAACATCGACTAAAATATCATTCAAGGAACTTGGCTGCATTCTCTTAACTCCTGTGGTGTGAAATTCAATGAAATCCATTGAAGTTTGAACTTAAAGAAGTTTGCTCCGGCAAGTCATTTCCCTCTGTGTTGTTCGAATGATCAATAAACTCTTTTTAAAGCGAAATTTGTCAGTTCAACTATATGTTTGAAATTTTATATTTTCAAGTTCAAAATAAATATTTTTGAAGAAAGTTTGGCCGAGGAGGGAAACATGTTTGAATTTAGAAACTATACCGTTAAATTGTAATTTCTAACATGTAAATATGTTTAATTTAAACAGCATGTGGAATTTGTCCTCTGATTTTGAATCACAGTAAACGCTTTTCCCGCCGTTTCACTGTTTTTCTTAGTTAATACTCGTAGCGCAGGATGGCTTAAAATACTCGCACTTCTCATTTATGGCACAATTAGTCAATTAATAAACGTAATTGACGTAACGCTTAAATAACGTAATTCGTAATGCTTAAATAAAAGTCAATTGTAACTGTTTCTGTCAATTTCATGCTTAACTTTTCCGAAGGCAATAGGTAAGGAAATGTTTGAGCAAATGAAATCAAGGCGAAAAAATTCTTAGCAATAAATAGGTAGCTGGAGGGTTTAAATTCCGCTCACAATTTCAATAATTTTTCTTAAGGTATTTCGATTTATTTATTTCTAAAGTATTTATATTTATTATTTATTTCTGTTATTAAATACATACGATATTTAAGAAACACATAGAAGAATGAAGAGATCAGTATACAAAATTATAACATTCTGTTCATAAATATTATAGTCTGTTTGTTCCTTTTTAATGTGGAAGGCCGGCATCATTGCGTGACCTTCTTTGTACCACAGTTAGGCAGACAGCCGTTGCGTGCTTTGCCATACTAAAACAAACCAAAAACCTTCGTAGTACAGTCAGTACGAGTTGAGCGCGTCCTATTTGCTGTCTCAATACTAGAAAATGAAAATGTAAATGTCTTTCGAAAAGGATAACGGATTTCTTCGTCATTACGGTATTGAAAATACGCTTATTATATTTTAAGCCAATTAACAGTTATTAAGTGTAAATAAAAAGTTTTGAATGTGCGCATGATAAAACAAAGAAACATTTCCACATGCATTTGAGTTTGGTTTATTGAGATTACTGCAAAGTTCACTAGGGCTATCTGCCTAGAGGGCTGCTAAGGGAAGAGATGCCTTCGTAGAGGATTTTCTATGGAAAACTGGCTCGTAAACATATTATACAGGGGGCGAGCATAAAAACGCCCAAGCAGCCAGCCCCGTTCTGCTCGAATCGAACCTAGATCGGTACTACCAGTGTTCAGTGACTTTACAGCTCGGCCGCTGGTGGGCCTTTAGCTTAATGCTTCATTGGGCATTTATCTTTTCTATAGTTTAAAGAACATACTAAGGATTTTAGCAAATTAAATTCTCTTTAAATAACGTTTTTGAACACCTAGAAGCAAGAACTAGTGCTTTCAGAATGCGAAGAAATGTAAAAATTACGTCCTGTGAAAATAGGAAGTGTGGTGTGGTGTATTTAATTACGGCGGCAAAGCACACTAGGGCTATCTGCCTAAGGGGGGGATGCCTTCGTGGAGGACTTTCTAAGGGAAACTGGCTCGTATACACGTTACACATGGGGAAAACCACGAAAACGCCTATGCAGCCAGCCCGTTCGCGGGATTTGAACCTCGGACCGAACTACCAGTGTTCAGCGACTTTACCGCTCGGCCGCTGGTGGGCCGTGAAAACAGGAAGAGTTGGTCACTTACGAAGCCATAGTTTTTGGCACTCAGTAGCACATAACTTCTACAAACAGGACATTTTTAGGTAACTGATTATTTATCTAATATACAATAATTGTCTAATATCTAATATACATTAATCTATCTAACATACATTAATTCGTATGTCATAATAGCTATAAAAAAGAAAATATCACCAAAAACATAATATTGGATTTTTTTTTTTAAAGTTTAAATTTGATATATACCCAGAAATAACTTTCACTTCGAAGAAATGAATTTCAGTTCTTTGAACGTAAGTTCCATATTACAGAAACGCTAGTTTATATCAATTTCCAGTTGCGATTTGGGAAACCAGATTATAAGTTTTCTCATTTCTTTTTTATACTTTAATACAGGTGAAATATTTTGTGGTCATATAATTTTAAATCCTCATTTTAGCTCTTTAATTGACCAAAACGATCCGCGGCTAATTGTCCCCAATCCTAAAGTAGATCATTTTAAAAATAATTAAAAAGTAGTTAAAGGTAAGAGGTATCGAACTCTATATATTTTGGCCGCAGCTACTTTTTTGTGGATCCTATAAATTATATTTCAAGCGCATAGGTCCTGTGGTGTTAACAATAAACCTGGTTAGTTAAGGATATTATTTACGGATATGAGAGCTTTGTGAATTAATAATTTGCTGTCATTTAAACACTTTTTTTTTTCCAAGTTTGACAAAAAAAAAATTAAACATAGGTCATTTTGATCATCTAGTTTAGTTGTTTGCAAAACTGGGATTATAATTTACATTCTGAAAAATTTAATTTTTATGCAATAATTCCATTGGCTAATTTTGCAAAATTAACTTTCTAGTAGATGTGCAAAAGTAGCTGATAAAATTAATAATAGTAATAAAAAATAAGTTTTTTCAAATTTTAAGAAATGTCCTTTGATTAGATTTTATAAACGTCCAATAGTTCACATCTTTAATTAGAAGAAGACTTCAAATTGTTTATTGCCTGTAATTTTTAACTCTTTTAAATCATGAGACTTTAAATTTCAAAGTGGATAACATTGTGGCTTTTGTTTAACATATGCTGAATTATAAATCTTGGCAGGAGTATTCGGGGATTTCGGAATACACTTAACCAGCATATTTCTGTGTATCATTAAAAATGTATTAAAACCTTTAAAATAGAGGGAAAATTACTCTCGGCTCTTTGTGGAACAACACCCGCCAAAAATTTTTCTACAGAAAAACAGAGGCGCAAACGCTACTTATTGGCCTTAGAGTAATGTTCTTGTTTCAAAATATTACTGAAAACAAAAACGTTTTAAAAATATGTCATTCTGTTTTGCTTTGCTAATTGAAATAACTAACCAGTGACATATATTTGTTATGCTTACGTATGTTTTACAATGGTCAAAATGAGTTGACGATGAAAGTATGCTTTCTTGCTGAAGTATAAAGTTAATTTATTAATTTTTCTACTGAAAACTACTTGGCGCGTGTTCTCCTGTAATTTATAAGATCATAACCCTAATATCTAACACAAAGCATTTTCCAGTCGTCGAAAAGGAAAAACATGTGTTTCAAAAATAAAAATCTTCTGAAGATCTTTTTTATTATAGATGTATAATTTCCTGTATAATTTTATATTATAGATGTTTAATTTCCTGAAACTTTCTGTTTAGATTTATAACAAATTTATCTTTTTATCTAAATATGCATACATACCTTTATTTTCAAAACATATCCGAACATCTAGCGGTGATCAGGCGACTTAAAAAAAAAAAAATCTGTTGCTTTGCCAAGTCTCCGCCTCTTCGCGCTAAAAATCAATTCATATCCGCCCAATCACTCCTTCGAAGGTCAGTTTTGTGACGGAATTTCATTGTACTTGTTTGCAATCTTTTTACTTTTATTTGTTGCCGCAAGAAAAGGTACAATCAAAATAATAAAAGAAAGAACTCAAGAATGAACTACGATATTCAGACCAGCCTTTTGCCTTTACAGACAGGAACACAATAAGGTACTGAAATGTATTTTGAAAAACAGCACACTTGATTGGACGTATTGCTATATATTTTTTATGCCTTGTATTACTGAGTAAAATTTAAAGATGTTTATGCCTTGTATTACTGAGTAAAATTTAAAGAAACTAAGTTAAATTAAAAAATCTGCTTACTTTGACCCCCCCCCCAAAAATTAAAATAAGGAGCACTATACTTTTTTATTCTTACTCCGACAAAAACTATGTATATATATCAGCGATGTGTTTAAAGTATATCGTAAATAAGAAATAAATAAAGCATTATTTCTATTTTACATATAAAAATGTATTTAATTTAATAAATAATGCATTTTAGTCTTTCAGAATAGATTTTATAGAAATTTTTAGATTAATTTTCATATTTTATGGAAAATGCTTATAAAAGTTATTTTTTAACATATAAAACTTGAAAAATTAAGTTAACAAAAGTACATCTCGTACTTTACTATCTATCACCACTTGCGGAAGAATATCCGTTCCTGAAAATCTTATATTTTAAATTTTTTATTTCACGGAATCTTTAGAAGAAAACTACCACATATCACTTTCTTTATTACTGTTTTTTTTTTTTTTTGTTATTTCATAAATTAAATAGTTATAGAATTTGATTTCTAGTGCAATTTAATTAACTCTGTCGAAAATTTCTTTCTGTTTCTTTTATTTCTGCAATATAACAGTAATTTCTTTCATATTCAGAAGTATATTACTGAAGGTTTTTAATTGTCAATAAAAGCAAATACATTTGTAATGATCTAAGAAATTTTATTTTATGATCTATGAAATTTTTCGTATTTTAGTATAATCAGTATAAGCCCAAAAATAAGTTTTAAGAAACAACAGAGTATTGCTATGAAATATGTACTTGAGAGCCATACCCTATACTTGTATGGTCATTTCATCATCGTGGAGTTTGGATTATTTTTATTAGTTACTAAAAGAGTAAGCCGATCGTTGCCATTACGTCTGGTACAATCCTTTTATAAAACTAAAGATGAAATTTCATGAATATTTATCAAGAAAAGGGGGTTGCCTTCATAAGTTTAAAATGCAGAATTTCTGATAAAATAGCAGAAAAATAGTTATGGATAATATATTCCTAGAAAACTGAATTTCGAGAGTGGTGGAAATGAAATTGCTCTACTGTGTCATGACAGGCCACACCCAGAAGAAGGATAGTCGAAATTTTCCTGCCATTATTGATGCAGGTTTTCCCATCATAGAAAAAGGAGTGCATTTCTGAAGGTTAGTCTGATGTGCCAAACCCATGTTTCATTTAATCATAAAAAAGAGGGGCTTTTCCTCTTCGTTAAAATGACCTACGTTATGATTGTATATTGCAATTATAACATTTCTTACATTACTTTGTCTAAACAGAATTAAAAAATGAATTAATATATTCACTTTAATGTGAAGAGATCGTCACTTCAGTGCAATTTCGGATGCTCTCGAGCTTTGAAACATCATTTATAAATCGCTTTTTATCTTAAAGACTTATGCTAAATTCATTAGCATAAACAATCTTAGCCACTAAAAATAGATTAACGTCCCATGCGCTTGCTTTTTCGCTTATTTCTCGAATATACGAAGTGGACCTCAACAAGTGGTAATTTCCGAAGAGAACTTAAGAAAAACGTAACTGGGTAGAATAATTCCCCCTCACAGTAAATGCATTAAGCCTCTAACTGAAAGGTAATAAAACAGAAAAAGAAAACCTACAAGAAAAGACAGGTGACAGGTGAGAGCGGGTCCGGACACCCGGGCGGCTTACTAGTACTGTACGGGAATCGTCCGGAATCCGCAACTGTACAACGAGAGAACTCTTTGGCGCCACAGAAACTCGGCGTCAGGAGCTTAATAAGAACTTTTGTTGACGCTTAATACTGGCATTTGAGCATTTTAAACTGATATTTAAACATTTTACACATTACAGCAATTGCATACTGATACATTGGCTCATCAGTGCCCGATTGGTTAAGATCCCTGAACAATGATGGTTCAATTCAAGTTTAAAACGGGCGAAAGAACTGGCTGCACAGATGGCTTCATGGTTTTTTTCTCATATATAAGGTGGATACTGCCAGTTTCTCTCAGAAAATTCTCCATGAAGGAATCTTTTCCTTAGACAGATAGCCCGTTTGTTTTACCGTATTCAGATTACCTTATCTTAACAACTTAATCTTATCCGCCGAAAGCTGTTGCTTTCGGCAGATATATATTAAGAAGGTAATGAATTCAGTCTGATAAACTGAAAATTAAAGTTGCTTCTCATTACAGAATTCTTCAAAATGTTTCGTTTAAATCAATAACCGATCATTTTTAATACCCAAATAAAACATTGGAGGTATGTAAAACTACGGCGTTTTTAAAGCGTTCCCATTAAAATTACTTTTTTTAAGTATTATGATTTGAAAAGAAGTACTTATCTTTCAGGAAAATGACGAAAAAAAATTTATAAATGCATAGCAAATAATTTTACAGATGCATATACATAAGTACATTTATAAATGCGTATAATGCATAGCTCTTTAATCTTTCTTAAAGTGTCTTTACATATTGTAATTATTGAACCAAAAAATAAAAAGTATTTAAAATTTATTCCAAAGCGTTTGTTCTTTAGAATATACAGACAGATAACCTTTGAGTTCTTTGCTGTAATTAAATGTCAAACCATCTTTAGGATATACGTTTAACAGTTGCAATAACTGTAGGTCTGATTTCAGAAAATATGTTAAAGAATGGATCAACCATTACAATTTTGAAGTTATGCTTTGCCGTAATCAAAACAAACCAAACCAAACAAGCAACTCTGAAGTTTGGCTTGCGAATTTATTCTAGCATAGGGAATGAGATAGGATACTGGAATGTTACTCGAACATTCTTTAGAAAGTTGGTCTACAAAATTCCGCTAAGCAACTGAAATATTTTCCGAAATTAATTTCAATACATCATTAAACCAGAACATTCAGTAAGCTTCTGTAAACTAACAAGTGTAACCTAAACAGAAATTACTGAAATACTAATTAAACAAGAATTTCAAAAATTTCGGTGCTGAATTTCTTTTCTGTCTCTCTCTCTTTCTTTTTTTATATCAATAACTAGAATTTCAGTTTCTCATTAACGTTTTTAAAATAATTTTACGAATGTCTTTACCTAGCTTAATTATTGAAATTAATGATGAACTTACGAAATAATTTGGTAATTAAACTATTGTACAAAAATTTTGTTATAAATATATATATTTTTTACAAGTGGGAGCAATTTAAGGTTTTGGGATAGCCAGAACTTCAGAATTACAATGATTTCTTATGAAATACTGAAAGGTTATTAAATTGCGTTTAATTTATGTTAAATTTAATGATGTTGAACATAAATGTTTTCCATGTTTAAGGGATCTGCACATATTTCGCTTAACATAAATTACCTCTGAATAAAAACGAATGTTATTTTATTTTCCTCAAACTGAGTTATCTTTGCTTTATTAGCTTTAGTCTGTGGCATTATTTACTATACACACGGAGCATAACTGAATATACAGATTCAATTCAGAAAAGTAATTCATGTGTAGAAGGATCATTAAGGAATTAAAAAGTTATTCATGTGTAGAAGTGTGGTATATAACGAACTCCTCTCTCTATCTGAATGCTATAAAATTCCATCGCCCCGGTAAAATCGTTAAACACTGGTAGTTCCGATTTGGATCCGATTCCAGACAAACGGGCTGGCTGCATGGATATTTTCGTTGTTTTCCCCGTGGGAAACTTGTATACGAGCCAGTTTCCCACGAAAGCATCCCCCGTAAGGCAAATAGCCCTAGTGTTATTTGCCATAATTTGCTAAACGAAACCAATAAAATTTCTTCAGATATTCCTACACCAAGATGTGTTTCAGTTAGTCGGGAGATATTTTAAAGTTATGAAACAACAATATATTAAATGGATAAAAATTTTAATTCGTTTCATTTCACAATCACGAAATATAATTCTCTTAATTTTATTTATTTGATTTCAAATGCTTGCATTTTAACATATTTAACTAATATTAGTTAAATGTTATTTAACTAATATTAGTTAACTAATATAATATGTTATTTAACTAATATTAGTTAAATAACCTTAGTTAATTAGTTAAATAACTAATATTAGTTAAATAACGCGAAAATCTAAACTTGATTTGATAGGTCCCCCCCTCCGCCTAAGGTTTAGTGAGTTCCGATGAGCTACAACATGGGTCCTTCTTTCACAACAGTGAAATTTATGTTTACTTTACATTAATTTCAAGCTTCTGTTGAGCTACAGTGGAGGCCAAAATTGTGGACACTTTTGGAAATTTTTATGTTTTTGAACTTTGTATGCTTATAGAAAACGCTACGTTTCACAAAATGCAAACTTGCATATATTATTTTAAAGAGAATTTATTACTGAATTCAATACAAAACACAAATTCAATTATTTGCAATACAAAAAAAGTTGAACGATAATAGTTATCGATATACATTAGATAGTGATGATTGCAGTGAGTTATCAGTACTTAGTAGGGTACCCTTTATTTTTGATTGCAGCTTCACATCGACGTATCATTAAGCTGACACGAGTTTTTAAGCTCTTCTTTCGTTATTACATGATGCCAGGAAACAATTATAGCTTCAATTAATTCCCTTTCATTTGATGGGCGCCTCATTCGGACAAGAGTTTTCAAACGGTGCCACAAATTTTGGATAGGATTGAGGTCAGGACTGTTTCCTGGCCATGACAACAATTTAATGCTCTTTTTACGAAACCACTCTTTCGATATTTTGGCCGTGTGGCAAGGATTAGAATCCTGCTGAAAAATAAACGAAGCATTGTTGGAAAAGAGATCTCTGATGGAAGGTAGAAGTTTTGGTTCTAGAATAGTGTCAATGTATTTTCTGGTATTCAGTGTCCCATCGATGACATGAAGGCAACCAATACCATCTGCTGACATGCATGACCAAATCATAACACTAACTGGGTTCTTCACAATTGCTTGAATGCAGTCAGGATGTAGCTCTTCTCCTATTCTACGTCTTACATATTTTCGCCCATCACTACCGAATAACGATATCTTAGTTTCATCACTCCATATAACTTGTGACCACTGATCATCTGTCCAGTTAATGTGTTCCTTTGCCCACTGTAGTCTTTTTTTTTCGTTGCTGAAAATTAAGATAAGGCTTTTTTCGTGGAATTCTACCTCTCAGTCCAACATCTGTTAATCTTCTCCTGATTGTTCTTGAACTGACAGAAACACCAGCATCATTCAGATCACTTCTGATGGCCGCTGATGACATTTTTCTATCTTGGAGACATAGTCTTTTTATTCTTCTGTCATCAATAGATGTGGTGCACCTTTTTCGGCCTTTTCCTTCTTTGTTTTTTATTGAATTTGTCTCCTGATATCGTAAAAACACTTTCGGACTCCAGATGTAGTCACTGAAACACCCACCTGTCTTGCAATTTTAGCATAGGAAAGACCACTTTCTCGTAACACATTAATATTACATCTCTTTCTAGGTGTCCAATCTACTCTTTTATTTGATGTCATTGCTTCTTGAATAAATATTCAAAATTTTTACAAAAATTCCTACTTGTAATTGCAGTGTATAAGAAACAGGTCCTCCTACAGAACAAAGCAAAATAATGAATTGTTTCAAGTGTAAACATGATGTCAGCTTCTACTGGCAGTAACTAACATTTGATTGGTTCTCAGAACAAGAACAGTGATCGACCAGAAAAGCTAGACATTACAAACCACTTCATAACTGTGTTTTTTATTTATATTAATGTACATATAACTTTTATAACTTTTATATGTATTGCAAATAATTGAATTTTGTGTTTTGTATTGAATTCAGTAATAAATTCTCTTTAAAATGATATATACAAGTTTGCATTTTGCGAAACATAACATTTTCTATAAGCATACAAAGTTCAAAAACATAAAAATTTCCAAAAGTGTCCACAATTTTGGCCACCACTGTATAATAAATACAACACAAATGATGCACAGTGCCATCTATTGGGGAAAAAAGAGAATGTAAAAGAAAGAGTATAGTTAGAAGAAGAGATGCGTTTAATCGATTGAATAATGAGGACTGGAATTCAAAACTAAAACCTGTAGGTATCATTGCATGTGGAAATTAGGAATCTTTTTTATGAATTTAAAGGAATCTTTTTCATGAATTGAAGCTTTATTGATAAATTCAACAAATTGAAAATTCAAAGAATGCAAACAAATTTCTGACACTGGATTGCACTTTTATTAACTGCCTCTTAGCTGCACAGACAGTATAGCGGTTAGGGAAACCGACTGCTGTATCGAAGGACCCGGTTCGAATCACGGAGAAGGCATGGGTGTAAACTGTTTGTTCTGTCATAGGAGATTGACGGTGGCTGCCTATTAGCTGCCTCCATAATAAAATGACCGCCACTTCTGGCCACTTGGTAGTGGCGAGAGCCTAAAAATGGCTAGTGCCTGCAATTAGAAAAAAATAACTTCCTCTTTTCGAGTAGGAGAAATTCATGCTGTTTGAGGCGCAGTTCCAAAATCTTGATATTTACCCCCAATATATTGCAAAATACATTGCTATAGAGGTCATCAAATTCCTCAATAATTCATATTTCTCTCTAGATTCTTAAAAATATTTTGTTACAAATGTATATGATCATCTAACATATAATATAATGGAATTTCTGAAAAACATTACATTGTCAGGTGCAAGCAAGCTATTCAGTATACGGTGTTTTACAGACCATTTTTGCCGCATAGTCAAGAAAATTCATTGTAATAGCCTATGATGATTTTGATCGAAATGCGCTGAACTACATTTTACTGAAAATAATGCCAAGTTACCGTGAAATTTTCCCAATTATTTAATTTTATTTAAGCATCCATCTTTTACAGCTATATTTGGGTTTTCATTTAAAACTGCATAAACTCATCATTTCACAGAAATCTTGTTGATTTGTAATAAGAAAAATCTCTACGTCAATATGATACTTTAACTTTCTTGAGGACTGAAAAATACGAAATCGGCTGATTGTTTAATTCTGTTTAGCTGTAAACTTTGCGCCGACCAGTAGTCAAATGGTTGCAGCGAACGAGGTGGTTGCATGAGCATTTTCGTAGTTTACCCAAAGCGAAATACTATGCATGCCAGACAGTTTCTGTTAGAAAGTCTTCTATAAAAGCATCCCTTGTGTGCGTTGTCGTATTCAAATAACCTAATCTTGCTGTAAAAGTTTATTAGAAACATTGAAAACTATTCTAGTTACTAATGCCAACAGCTTTAATTTTTGTGATAGGTTCATATTTCGAATATTTCTTCACGGTTCGGAGCTTGTGATAATCTTTTTCTAGTCTACAGAAGCAAACTACTCAAATCTGCTCAGAATCTAAATTCTTCAAACAACTAATTTTAGTGTGAGAAATAGAAAGTATTTTATATTGGCCTCATTCTTCCATTAGTTATAGATGGGCTGCTTTTAATATCTAATAATAATTTAAAAAATGAAATTTGACAAAATATTTTCATTTTCAGAATTTATTTTCTTGTACAGGTACTTATTTCATAACACAAATAGACATATTTACAAATAATTTTCTTTATTTTCTGGGATTCATCTGAGAAAGCTTATTTTAATATATGTTGTCTTTTAGTAGAAGCAGATTAGAATACCCTATTAGAATTAATTTTCACATTAACTGTAAATAATTTTACTCACTCAAAAAATTTCATAATAAAAAGTTCTAATGAAAAAATCACAAAGCTAAATGCATTATTATTTAATTATTTTTACACATATTACATTTAATAAGTAAATTTTATTGCAATTAAAGCATTATTTAAATTTTTGTAATCATCTCACCTTTCTGGGTCATCAAGAGTTCCTGATTGGCATAATTTGAATAAGCTCTGGAATAAAGTTGAAAGACAGACTGAATGACAGATAAAATGGAATTTATGCTGAAATGTTTAAAAAATATTTGTAACTTGAGCTCTATTTATTTTACTTCCATACTCTAATTTTCATAATCAGTTCATTAAGCAGTACAATATTAGTCAGCATAAGTCAGTGATTTTTATCTATTTTTGAAACTTAAGTTAATGACCTTCAGACTATTTAGAATAAAACCCCGCAAAGCTGAAAATAAAGATAAGATCGGAAATGACTTCGGGATAGTATCTTTAACAAGTTTCCAGCTGGGTCGGTAAGTGAATATCATGTTTTACCCAAATAACATAATCTTCATTAATGAAAATGCTATGAAAGAGGTCGTTTAAACAGCAAATGGGAAAATAGCATGCTATTGATGCCATAAAGAACTGCAACGTCAATGACATCGAAGATGACGATACTGGCTTTTGAAAACATTTTCTTTTTATATTTTTTTAATGAAGGGAAAAAATTGGGTATGTTGCTTCTTAGTTGCTAGAGCGCAAAATAAAGTTAACTACCAAATTTCTCTAGCATATGCGTAGACAGAAATTTAGAAATGATGGAAGAATTTTAAATTCGATATTCTAAAAATATAGTGATCTCGGCACCTGAAAACTTCACTGATGGAAAAACGAGCTTGATAAATATAAAACTAATTGAAGTGCGTATTAGCAAAGCAGGGGAAAAAATCTATCTTATTCTCTGCTTTCAGTTTAAAGCACAATATTTTTACTTTTATCAAAACCTCATGCATAATAATAATAATAATAATAATGATAATGAGCACATGAAAAGTCATTAATTTTAGCAAATTATAATCGTAAAGTTTTTTTATATTCGTACATAACATTACGGTGCACATGTGTTAATCCGGAATAAATTGGTTCCCTTTCATAACCAAGTCTTAGTTTGCTTAACGACATAGAGCCATTGGTATATTTTTATTGCTTCTTGTGCAGAACTATTGAACACAGACAGTTGCACTCTGCATGTATTGGTAGTACCTTTAGTAACCTTTTGCTCTTTGATCCCTAATAACAAATATTTTGTTTGATTTTTATTCATTTGAAAAATTATTCTGTAACCTACGAATTGACTACATGAATGTTTTCAAAGTTTTCCTCTGTGTAGTCATGGTTTCTCTGTGTGGTTTCCTTTAATATGTCTCACTAGAAAGCATCTCTCCTCCTGGACAACATCGTGCGTTTTACCGTGTTCAATCAAACACAAATAACCGAAAAAAAATTACAATAAAAGAAATTTGCCTGTCTATACAGCACCGTACCATTATCAGCTCTTTTGGTTGATAATGGTACTGTACTACTATTCAGATGTGTCTTTGAGACTATTCGACTTACAAATCTTCTGTATTTCTTAATGTTCCAGTAATAAAGAATACATGTTTAAGTTTAGCTTCTAGCTAGTTGTAACAAGTTTGATTATCATTTCCTTTTAGCGCCAGAGGTGCTATTAATCTCGATCCTCACACTTTTATTCGTATCAGTTTCGAAGTAAAAGAATTTTGCCACCAATGCTAATGCAATGTATTATTTTTTAAAAGAAAGAATATAGCGAATTCTTGGTTTGCTATTTTACAATTGTGTCTTGCATATTAAAATGATGAAAAGCAATCGCTCTATTTTTTTATTGTTAATTGCTCGGAAATTGGTTTATTTCCCTTGGAAAGTCAATTAACTTTCCAAGCAATAATTTGGCAATAATTTTGCAATTATTGCTTGGATTTAGTAGCAATAATTAATTTAATAGCAATAATTGATTCATTCAATTTTCGTTAAATTTTCTTTTTTTTACCATTTTATCATATTTTCATAAAATTTCATTTTATACCGTTTTTACCATTTTCATAAATTTACTTTTAATTAATAAATTTGTTTACTTGCTCTAGACAATACTAATTTTTTTTTTTTTTTTTTTTTTTTTTTTTTTGCTATACTAGCATTAAATTTCACTTTTTATTAAGTTTCCTATTTTCTTTTCTAATCCTACGAGATAATTAATCCAAGTATTGTTCTATTAAAGAAGCGACTTTAGTGCAAGTATTAGGCTTTTTAAGTACAAAAAATTACCTTATTTAATTAGATATATACGTGATATTTTAAGTGCTGGTAGTTTTAGCAACTTGCAGTCGTCATGGTCGAGGGTGGATATTTTGATACGATACAGTTTGAAGTCTGCATAGTTAGACAGATAGATGTATAAACCAAAAAGTTCCGGACGTGGTCGTTTTAAAACATTGTTTTATTCCATGATAATTCGCATCAGCTCATTTTTGTAGACAGGGTACTTTTTCAATCATAGATAAATACGATAATTTTTATATACACAGGTAAAAAGGATACGACGTCATTTTAGGCAAGTGGGCATAGCAGCGTGGAGATGTTGGCATGGCGGAAGCTAGGAAAGTCGTAGTTGCTTGCGAGCAGTATTTATACTAAGTACGTGCATAAAGTACAGTTAAGCTAGCTATGATTGGCTAACTTTAGGTTGTTATGTTACGTGGAAAGATCTCAAAATTGGGAAAACAGAGGAACTTAGGAGGGCGAACACCAAATTTACAATAGCTAATTTTGAGGTCTCCTATCATTTATTAGCGCAGCCATCGTATTTTATTATATCTTAAACACACACACACACACACACATATATATAATGGATTGCAACACTTAACACCTTATCAGGAATCCTAAAGGTACGTTGTTTCTGAATATTTCATGATTTTTCTGTTGAATTTTATGTGATATAAATGCGAAGAAAGTGATGTTTAATATATGAAGTTAAAAAGATAAAGCCTTATTAATGAAAAGGCAAAAAAAAAAAAAAAAAAAAAAAAAAAAAAAAAAAAAAGTCGCGTAATTGCTTTTACTAAGAAAACTATACATTGATATGATGAACTGAGAAAAGACTGAAAAAAAAAATAATGGCAAATCTTAACACTTTATCAGCAATTCTAAAAATATGTTGCTTTTAAAACTTCTGGAATTTTTTTCTTGAAATTCATGTATCACAAGGGAGAAGAAAGAATTTTTTCTTCCGGATAATCCATTATCAGGCTTGTTAATCGTTTAAATAACTCATGGACACATCAATTTCCTCAGTAATATTTTTCTTAATTTAGAATTAAATAAATTCCAAAATTAGTATTTTAAACTTCTTAAAAATTTAATAAAGGCAATAAAATACATATCGCTAATTCTAGTAAAAGGTTAAAATTTTATGGCAGGTCTCCAGATAAATGACACTTGGTAACTCAACTGACTACAATCCCAGCGAACGGGCCGATGGCATGAGAATTTTGGTGGTATAGTTATGTCTGATATGAATGTGACCCAGTTTCTCATAAAAAGTTCTCCAAGAAGACACTTCTTCCCTTAAGCATGTAGCCTTCGCGTGCTCTGCCGAAATGCAAATAAGCCAATCCTACATTTATAGCGAAACTGGGATAGTTATACAGGACACAATGCAGGGAATTTTATATTTTTTAACAAAAATTTCATCGAAATTTTGGATGCTTTCATTTTTGGTGTTTATTCATTTTAGAAAAATCTTTAATACAATGTAAGTTTTAATTAATATTGGTATTTGAAATGTTATCTAAAGTATTGAGATCACACAGCTCATTGTTTTTGCTTACGGATATGTTGTTTTCACTAGTTTGAATATAAAATATGTATTTATTTTTGAAAAACAGGAAAATAAAAAAAAATATATTAAAGAATTGGAAATTTCTCGTTTTCAGGACTACTGATGACTTAGTCTACATATATTTTATCATCCCATTCATAACACTTTAAAATTATCCGTCGTTTGTCATTCTTCTGATAACGTTTATCATCCATTGAGCTGGAAGGTAAATCAGGTAATGAATAAGAAACCAGTCGTACAATTATGTTCACACTTCGATCCCCCCCGTAAAATTAACGTTTCCTGAAGAACTATGCAGAGTTTCTCATTTTGTAAATGCTAAATTACAGTTGAACGTGAAGAATCTTAAGAACTGATAAGCGAATAATCGCTTGATTTCGTGTGTCAAGAAACAACAAGATGGAACGGTAAATAACCATTTATTATTCAAATAAGATTTAACAGAACTCCGTCTTGGAGTGTACAATAAAAGCCGACATTTGGGCTTGAACTTAAGAGGCAAAGAAGTAAACTAAAACTAATCTAAACTAAAGAGATATATCCAAAGCTATCAAGATTCTAACCGAGTTGGTCCCTTAACGCTAATTGACTGCGAAGCTATGAAGGGCCTGAGTATGGCCGAGCGTAATAACAGCTTTGAGAGAGAGTAGCCTAAAAGGCGGACGCGCGCTAATCTGAAACTCTGATTCTCTCTCACACAGAAAGTAGAACTTCGTGGTTAAATACCGCTCTTCCTCATTATGTATTCAGACGTGATTCCAAAACTACGTTCTGGCCGGAAGTAGAAAGTTGAAGTTAAGAATTTGACAGGAAAGAAGTGTAACTCAAAATTTAACTGCAAAGCAAAATTAGGGAAACGATTTTTTTCCCTTTAAAAACATCCACGTACAAAAGTTTATCATTTTGCAGTATATATTGTGTACGCCTCTGGTGAAACAATGTTTTTTACATACTTTAAGGCTCGGGAAAGGCAGCTTTCTAGCAGAATTGCAATAATAAATAATGTTAAATATAAGCTCTTCTTAACCTGATTGCATGTTGAGAATATCCTTTCCGTACTTTCAAATAATCTATCAGTTGCATCGCTAGAAAACAGAATGTTTGCATTTTTATCCATCTTAAACGAGTGAAAGATTCCCTTTTGGTTCAGTCAACAATAAGTTTAAAATGAAAATTAGATTATTAGAAAATACTATTTTACATAACCATTCTACATAAACAAGCTATTTCAAAATAGCTTGTTTATGTAGAATATGGCAGAGCACTGAAAAGCTATCTGAGAAGACAAAAGAAAAAAGAGAAGAGAGGAAAAAAAAAATTAAAAAATTAAAGAAAATAACTGCAAATTTTTTAAAAAATTTGTAGTTTGAGTTTTCTTTCTAAAATAATCAGTAATATTCTTGTAACTTTGTCCGGGGGAACGAATTTTCGACTATGTATCTTTTTTTAGTACACTAAAATAAAAAGTGTTCGTATTCCACAGTAGTGAATCTTTTTTTAAACGCTGGAAATCTGAGGTCGTGTTCCTACGCGGAAACCTTGGAAGTTTGGCACTGTGTGGATTAACTTACTGTATGCAGAAAACTGATCCTTCTGTTGAGCATTTTTTTTTGTGTGTGTGTGTGTGTGTGTGTGTGTGTGTGTGTGTGTGGGGCGAATAAGCTATATAAATATACAATGCATTCAGCTTAAAAAATACACTTTTATCTTCTGTTCTTCTGCAGGAAAACATTCATGAGAAAATGTACTTTTGCTATTCTTTACTTCCCAAAATGCAAAGATAAATTATTCATTGTTATTTTTTAAAGAATAGGAGCATTTTCGATTCCGCAAAAAAAAAATGTCATACTATCTATCAGCGTTTAGAAGCAAAATGAATTTCTCATGAATTAACCTTAAATAACTTGACATTAGTTGTGAACTTATTTTAGCTTTAATACAAATTTTTAAATCTTTATAATTTTACGTATGAAGATCAGCAATATCATTTGGAATCTAATGTCTGTGTCTTTCATTTATTACTTAGCACGCATAAAATTTGCAGAACATGGCTAACCCACAGAATTTTTTAATTTGATATGCAACTGTATGTGAGTTTTTCATTTTAATTTTTTTAACTTTAATTACAACGCTGTTAGTTAATTCTACGATAAAAATATTATTAGTCTTATGGTTATATTTTTATGTCTTTCATTATGATATTCCCGTGTATCTTTTCTATCTATCCATAGATAAATCAAACACAGTTTTTCTTCCGTGTTTCTTCTATTTCTGTGGTAAGGCCAAGTTTCAGTGCTACAATGACGTTATTTTCAAAAAGATTTATATACACTTTGAATTCGCCGAAATTAATTAAGTGCATTGTAGAAGCTCCTTCCAGAGACTAACAGAAAGCTCTGATGAGAGTATATTATTTTCGTTCAGCGACTACTCGTTATCACATTTTTTTTCTATAGGAAAGAAGAGATCTTTATCAATGCCGACTGTATTTGTAATTAATTTTCAAGCTTAATTAATTAGCTAATTATCGTGACTTGTGAGGTGCAGATAGAGGGAATATAAAGACAGTTGAAACATTAAACTCAAAATGGAATTAAAA
The DNA here is from genome assembly GCF_044657685.1 of Stegodyphus dumicola. Classification (NCBI taxonomy): domain Eukaryota; kingdom Metazoa; phylum Arthropoda; class Arachnida; order Araneae; family Eresidae; genus Stegodyphus; species Stegodyphus dumicola. Next base: position 152,578,174 of record NC_140771.1, on the reverse strand, counting down.
AATCAGTAACTAGAATGATAGCTAACTGGTCACAATATCCCCAAACCCTTTCTTTCCTTTCATAATGATGTTATTTTTTATAAGGTTTTACTTACTAAAACATTTTATAAGTTTCTGCCATTCTCTTTTTAATTATGAACAAACACTAACTTTTTTCCTTAACTCTCTTCTTGTAATTCTAAATTTTCTATTTTATTCAATCTGTTAAGTTCAGTGCCCAAGAGCGATTATTTTCTGCACATTTTCCTATATTGATAATTTGTTTTTGCTTTCATTTATGTTCTCATCGTGTGTTTTTTTCTCATCGTTTTCATGCAGACAAGTAATTCATGTTTTCACCAGTTTTTCTGGAAGTCATTAGTTACTGGTAAGTTAATCAAGGGTCGTCTTTTTCTGTAGTCAGTAGCTTAAAACATGATGATTCTACTGGAAAATTCGTACTATACGCCAAAATTAACACTGACAAACAAAAGTAAAAGTACAAGAAATTTTATTCAAGTAATTGAATGGAATTAAAACTGATGAATTATTTTGTGAGTATATAAATTATTGCGATAAAATTAGTACAATATGGAATAAGAGGAAATATCTTTTTTGTTGATATACCAGAGTTCCTTACTTAAAATGATTTCGATTGTTAGATTCTTGAATTAACATGGCTTATTCGTTGCAGGCTTGCTTTACTTAATATAAAGGGAATTTCGCTTGGCGCAGTCCAGAATATTTTTAAAGGAGGTTTAATTAGAATTGGAATAACATATATATACATACATATATATATATATCAGTTTATACGTTTTAACTCAATTACCTGCTCATACATTTCCACCAAATAAGTTGTGCTCATATTGGATTAAATGATTATGTTCTGTAACTATCAACTGGTCGCGGCTATTAATGAAATATCTTAGTCATCAGACATGAACTAGGTTTAAATGAAGTACGATCAACAAATGAGCAGGAATTATTAAACTCGCGTAGTGAAGAATCGAGAGGTAACGATCTCATTAACAATGATGAACAGCGATCGCGAGCCTCTGAATTTGACAATGACGAATTTACTGCTGAAGAAATCTCCCTACAAAACTGAATGAACTTAAGGCAGTGGTAGAAAATCTTTTTCAATGCTGAATAGTTTAATTAAGCAAAATTATAAACTTGGATCCTAATCAAGACAGAGGTATTCAAGTTCACCAAATAATTGAAATTACATCGACCTGCTATAAGAAAATTGATGAGGGGAGGAAATGAAGGAGTGCTCAAATTACTTTAGGTAATTTCCTGTAAAATGCGTAGATTAAATAATTAAGTTTTAGTTGTATATAATTAAAAAGTTCTTATTTCACATTTTTTTCTTCCCTTTAATTTTGTATTAGTAGTTAAAGATATATAAAGGAAAGTGATAAGATAGCTTGATGGATTACAGTATTTTGCACATATTTTACATTAGATTAATACAATTTCATTTAATGTTGCATTTTGTAAGGATTAAGGAGGAGTAAGGAGAGATTTTTGCATATCACTTCGTACACTATCACCTTTCTCCAGACCCGCTGTATCCAGTTTATCTTAGAAATAACTTCTGTTATCTCCTTTTATAAAAGAATGTAAAAGTTTAATTTTTAGTTTTCTGTCTTTTTATTTTTTCATAAAAAAACCCCTGAATTAGAATGTATCAAAAATGAAGACTATGACATTTATAGTAAATCTCTGATCTGATGTTCAAGCTGAATGGAAGAACGGGAAGAATGCCCCTTTCCTCGGTTGTCTCTGAGCCCTTAGTCGTCTCACATGAGAATTTAATTAAAATTGCTCGCGATATGTTACACGATGACATCAGATATTGCAAATAAATTATTTAATGTCTTCTGGGCATTCGAAATGCTTATCTGTAATTGTTATTTGTTCAAGCCCCGTCCTAAATTTATGTTACAGCTTTCAAGTTTCCGGTAGGAACCACATTCAATTGTACCAGACAATGACTAAGTCTCTTGTTGGGGGAAAATTAAGAAGAGAAAGAAGAATCGTTCTTCGAATGTTACAACTCCTTCAAGCACGCTGGGGGTTCTTCTAAAATTACATGCTTTTTTTTTTTCTGTATTCTATGCCGAAAGAACAATTCTTGGAACATTTCTAATGAAACAGCGTTTGTTTAATTTCTGAATGTCGAACCTTCTTTTTCTTAATGTGCGTCGAAGTCAAGTAGGATCAAAAGATAAATTTCAAAACTTAAACTTCAGCTATTTCAATAATATTAAGTATATAGTTTTGCTGAATTTTACCAAACAGTTATTTAGAAGCATTATAACAGTACTATCCTTAGTCTATAAAACTTAAGTAAAATTATAAATGTGAATTAAATGTACACTAGGGAAAGAAAAAAAAAGGGGGGACAGTTCTATATTTCTCGCTCTACAGGGCCGATTGAAGAAATTCAAATTCCGTTTTCCATGTCGCGAAAGCTCGACTTAGGATATATATTAGATTTATATAGAGCATTCTAACAGGTATTTTGACACAAAATCGGATTTTTACTGAAATACAAGCCAATTTTTTCCCGTATTTCCATTCTACGACTCCAATTATGCCTAAATATTAAATTTTTAAAATTTGGTGTGAAATTTATGGAGAAATTCAAAAATTTATCTTGGCTCATTTTTTTTTTCAGTTTGCGCCAAGAATAATTCACTTGGCAAACTTCTTAATTTATGGCAACCTGTTTTCCTCTTTTTCACAGACGAGCGGAAAAAAAAAGTCATCGTTAGTACTTTCAAATAATTTTAACAAAGTGCGTAAACCACATTTTCGTTATTATCGCTTATAACAAATATGCTAAATTTCAAAACGCGCCAAAATGTAAATTCACGTATATCCTGGGAAATTTTGAATAAAAAGCCTAATTTTTGCAGGTACGCTTAGAAAATGAATGAAGGTAAGAATTTTATAGGTTATAATCCAAAATTATTTAAAAATACACATTTTAAAACTAAATCATAAAAATTGGGTAAATTTATTTGGAATGAACCAAAATTTCGAAATGCGAAAGGAAGAATCAAATAAATTTAATAAAAAAAGAGATGTTAACAAATGTGTACAAGATACAATTAACATAGCTAAAATTTTGAGAGCTATTATTTTAAAAACTACTCGTGCGATTTTTACGAAAGTTGGCAGTTTGGCATAATTTGATTCGTAGAATCGAAATATGGAAAATCAATTGGCATGTCATTACAGAAAAGTCCGATTTTGTATCAAAATATCTACATTAAAACAATACTATATATAAACCTAATACATATCCTAAGTCGCACTTTCGAGACCTGAAAAACGCAAGCTGAATTTCGTCAATCAGCCCAGTAGAACGGGAGATGTAGAGTTGTCCCTTTTTTTTCGCAGTGTACCTCAATCTGCCTGGTTACGGAAATTAGAGATTTTTAAACAAGTTAAATTTCTAAACATAAAATTCCTCCTAATTTAAAAATTCTACTACGTAAGTAATTTCTGAAAATCAGTTTGCTATTTAAAAGTTTTCTCTGGATTCTGTTTAAAAAGGTATTTATTTCAGAATAAGCTAAGCGGATAGAAAGCATTAGACAAAAAATATAATCTAATCAAACGATTTACATGAAGAAATCGTAAAAATGGTGCAGTTTATTAAATGTTGCCGTTTCCAAATAAAAAAATTAAATAAAAAATTTAGTTTTTTATATGTGTAAATTGAACCAAGGGGGGGGGGGAAACAAGTTAAAAGAAATCTGAAAGGTTTCAGATTTTATCGGTCGACCAAAAAGGTCTGTTAAGGTTGTAGAGTTCCTCACTTTGTAAATGCTAAGTTACAGTTGAACGTGAAGAATCTTAAGAAACTGTTAAGTGAATAATCGCTTGATTTCGTATGACAAGAAACAAGATGGAAGGGTAAATAACACTTTATTAATGAAATAAGATTTAACAAAATTCCCTCTTGGAGTGTACAATAAAAGCCGACACTTGGGCTTGAACTTAAGAGGCTAAGAATTAAACTAAAACTAATTTAAACTAATAAAGAAATATCCGAAGCTATCAAGATTCTAACCGAGTTGGCCCCTTAACGCTAATTGACTGCGAAGCTATCAAGAGCTAACGTACGGCCGAGAGTAATAATAGCTTAGGAGAGAGTAGCCTAAAGAGACGGACGCGTGCAGATAGGATACCTCGTAACTCACTCCCTAAAACCGAAGAACTTCGCCGTTAAATACCGCTCTTCTTCATTACGTATCCAGATGTGATTCTAAAACTACGTTCTGGCCGGAAGTAGTAAGCTGAAGTTGAGAATCGACAGAAAAGGAACTTTAACTTAAAATTTAACTCTTAATAAAATTAACATAATCCTTCCAAGGTTTTTACGCTCTCACTGAGCGTGCAGTCTGCCACTTGACTCTTGCAGTCACTCATGTTAAACCCATATTCTTTTTCTTTTCTTTTTGGTCTTTTTAGCATTATTATTAAGCATAATTTCCTTTGCGCTTACGCTATACTAAATTCAGCAGCAAAATCACAAAAAAAATTTAAAAACAGCATAGCAGTATATGTTGAGCATTTCTGATGCAGTGTTACGCGTCGGCATACATGTTTCTATTCCCCTTCCCAGTCTTTTCTGAGTTCATCATATTGTTAGGAATTTTGTACATAGATGATTTTAGTGCGGTTATATGTGAAATTGTACTTTTCTGTGTAAAGCAACGCGAAACAAGTTTTAAGGGAAAGCTATGTCGGAAAAGTAAGAATACAGGGGCAAGTGCCTTTAACATTGAGTAAATGGGTATCTCGCTAATTTGACGAGAAATTGCCAAAAGTCACCAAATTGCGACCATTTGGGGACATTTGGATCCTGTCCCTGTATCGCCGTAATATGTATTGAAATTGGATAAATGTAATGTACCACTACATCAGCTATAACCTTAATATTGGAAATAGGGTCAGTTCGAATGCCTAGCAGACCTCAGACCACATACCAGCTATAACCGTAATTCTACCATCATACTGCTTTCCGGTAATTTCAAGAAGCAGAAAGTACTAGAAATATCTCGGCGGTCGGTCGAAAACTATTTAGGATCGAAGAGAGAGCATCTGCTCTCAGTTGCTTAGTTATTGTTATGCGAGTCGTTAGTTCCACATAAGTTGAGATATATCCGAGTTAGCTTTCTTTTTAGATGCGCTTTGCATTGCGTTTAGTTTAACGTTTTTAGTAGTTTGAAGCGTAACTACTGATTGTACTGTGTGATACTGTGATACCTATACGAGTATTTCTGCGGAAAATTCCAGAACTTTGAAGTGTTCAGTTTTCTTACTAAGTTAACTTTACAAAACTATTTTTCGTCTTTTTGTGTGTATATTATTTACTAAATATCACTACGTTCTTCGTACTTACACCATATAAAATTCAGTTCAAAAGAAAAATCACAAAATGTTTAAAAACAGTATATCTTTAGAATTTCCGATAGGCAGTCTCGTGCGCTGGAGATAAAAATGTTCTATTTCGTACATAGTTGTCACTGCTGCTTTGAAATCGTTTTAAGTTTTGCAAAATTTTGAAATAGATAATAAAACAAATTCGAAATTCGGACTTCCAGATGCCCATGTTCGGGTGGAGAACTAAGTTATTCAGAATTTGATCACTATGTATTTTTTCACTATTTAATTTCTTAAAAAAATAACACAGGGCGACAATATATGGTGACAACATTCTGAAAAGTGATATGCCGTTTATATTGAAGCGAAGCACAATCACTTTTCGTGACTAAATGCCTAAAATATATAAGGTATTTCTCCCGCCTTCTTAGCATGCCTTCGTGGTGTAGTGATCAGCACGCTCGACGCGTATTCGAGAGCTCCGAGGTTCGAGTCCCGGCGAGGGCATTGCTCATTTTTCATCTCACCTGATCAAAATAGACCTAATGTCTCTGCAAAGTATTTAGTACTATCTTCACATCCAAACTGTGCTCAGGAACAAAATGAGCAAGATTTCTAACCCTGATACTTCGGGCTTGAAGTTTTCGCCTTCGAATGACTGAGAGAATAAGACCGCTGAGAGCTGAAGAAAGGCGATTCAGGTTTGGATTCTTGAGAAGAGGATAGCTGTATAGGTGTTTTTATGGTTTTACCCTGTATGTAATGCGATGTTTTCTCACGTGTAATGCAGTGAGAGATAGACGCTTCCACCAAAAAGTCCTCCATGAAGGCATCTCTGTTTAGGCAAATAATCTTCATGTAATTTGATGTAAGTAAATGTAATGCGATCGTAGTTTTCGCTGTGAGTAACGTTATCCTAGAATATCCTTCACAAAGTCATCTTTTACTTCACATACTTTGCCTTCATCAGTTAACCAGTTTTTGAGTTGATTATGGCAAAGTATATGAGGGCTACACGAGATGATAGAGGGCTTTTAAGGGAAATCTTCATGTTCACATAAGCTTCAGATAGAAACTGTACAGAGAGAAGATCTAAAACCCTTAATTTTTATATTTTTTAAACATTATTTATTGATTATAAATTAAATTGTTAGAAAGCTATTTAAGATCAGGGAGAAGATGTTTTTAAAAATGAAATAATTGACACTGTAGCATTTAATTAGAAAGAGATTTTCATATTGAAAGATGAGGAAATTTTCTACTGTTATCTGTGAAATTTGCATTTCGGAGCTTGTAATAATTTAAGCTGAGCACCAGCTTTTACACCCTGTTATGAAGTATAATGTAAATGTATTTTAATGCTTTCGAACAGTCAAAAGCCAATTGTTAACGAAAAACATTTTTTAATGATTTCTTCTTAGCACTTAAATTTAAAATGGGACAATGCCTGTTTATTTTCAGTTTTAATATTATATTTCTTATTTTTTTTTTTTTTGGATTATTAAATCTAGCATACACTGTAATACGCTACAAACAATACACGAAACTAACTAATATAAGTTTTTATCTAGTTACTATAGTATAAAAACATCATTTATTCTAAAGTATTCTTTAATTATTAGTATTTAAAAATTATTCAATATATTCACGAAAGATTCCAAAAGATATTTAAAAACGAATGTTCTTCATTTTAACACATGTACCACAGTCTTAAATTGAAGACTCTTTTAAGATCAAATTTAAAGAGAAACTACAAACAGGAGCTACTTATTTGGAAGACTCGTCATTATATTCGTAGCTGGGTTGTACATTTTTAGTAAAAATATTCATTGTCTCCTTCGAGTTTTCCAAGTAGCGATATGATTTCCGTTGTTTTTAACTAATAAAAGCGCAACAGACTCTCGATTAACTGGAATAATATTGTTGATGAGGTCCACTGTTAACCTAAAAAAACTTTTAATCTCATAGCAGTTAAAAGAATAATGCATGCTGTAAATAACTGAAAAGTACTATTAACAATTTACCCCTACATTTAAGCAGTTTAGCTTCAAAAATAAGTTCATTTGGTCATGTAAAGTAAATCAGCATTGAAAGCAAGACTATATCGCACTTCAAAACAGAAAGGGCAGTGTGTTTATTTATAATAATCTTCCTTAATTTATAATATTTCGATAGGTGTGAATGGGAAATAAAAGATTAGTGGCGGTACACTTAATTTGTTTCTGAGATTTAGCAATTTATTTTTAACGAATGATATAAATGTGCATAAAAACAATTCCTAAATACCTTGACTCCAGTTTTCTGTTGCTGCAGTTATCCCACTTATTTCTTTCACTTTGTTTTTATGGTAGAAATGGCTTCTTTGATTGTATTTGACCGTTATCTTGAATTCTGCTAGAGAACATGGTGACTGTGGCGTACTTGGTTCATAGTTCGTAAGAAAGTAAATCTTATTCCATAAGCTTGCATTTGTTTTCAACCTTAGTCTCCAGATTATTGCATGTTCATGTTATACAAAGAGAAGAAGAGAAGGGGTCCCGCAAGCACACTTAGGACGTTAATACGGGATATGCGATGCCCCTTGTCAGATACTACTTAAGAATAGCTATTGTAATTATTTTAAACGAGTCTCCATTAGCAGAATGATGTGGGATGATGAGTGTGTGTGTGATTATAGCAAAGCCTCGAGGGCTATCTGCCTAAAGGGAGGGATGCCTTCGTGGAGGACTTTCTAAGGGAAACTGGCTCGTATACACGTTACACATGGGGAAAACCACGAAAACTCTCATGCAGCCAGCCCGTTTGCGGGATTCGAACCTCGGACCGAACTACCAGTGTTTAGCGACTTTACCGCTCGGCCGCTGGTGGGCCTTCAGAATGATGTGGGATTCCCACGTAGAGGCCGTATGCAGAGCTATGCGTTCAGCAACTGCAAAAGGGCGGAAAGAGCTCATCTTCGGTAGATCTGATATTTTGGAAATTTTCTCTGAATTCACTCTGCAAACACTGAAGCTTCTAGGCACAGTATTTGTAGAAAACAGGCTTCTTTGAACTCGTTTCGTACTCATCACAAGTTGGGAAAGGTGTCAATTTTCGTTTCCAAGTGTTTCTCCTAAAGCATTAACCTGCATTCGAATGTTTTTTATATGATCTCTTATGTTCTTAACAATTATTTCCTTTCTTTGCAGTTTCAGATTCAAATCTTACAAATATTTAAAGGCAAATTTAAAAGATTTTTTTTTAGTTGTTTTATCTCTCAATTTCTAGAACATTTCGAGGACCGTGGAGGAGGATCAGAAATGAACTTCTGTGTTATAGGAAAGCCCAGAATATTCGAATTCTAAATTGTTCAAGAAAGCAGAAAACTGCCTCTCTGGGTTAAGCCATGAGATCTTATGAAGTTAATTTTTTTCGATAGGTTTTATTACTTTTTTTTTTCTTTTAATCACTTTTGAGCATGACACTTCTCAATGTATAACACCGGAACGTGATGGAAATCAGGTCTTTTACAAGATTTATATTTTACACAGCTTTCTATATTATGAAGCCATTACTTTTTCAGTCATGGAAAGGGCTTTGCCCGTGGCTACTTGGAACAGAGATAAACTATAGTTTTCCAGAAGTTCGCAAACAGCTCGTAATATTTCTTTTCCAGTTGCAGAGTTATGAACCTGTACCATGTCTAGTAATTGTTCAAAAATGTCGAGTTCATCACACAAGAAATAAGTCTAAATAAGCTAAGCTACTAATATGTGTACTTTCATCCCATGCAACTGTTCAAGTACAGAATATGAAAATAAAGCTTGATACTTTTTCTTCCATTATTACATATATATGCCTCTACATTCATTGAAGTTTCAATTTTTATTACTATATTACATAAAATATATATTATAATTACACATATCTTTTACTTTCTGGGGGGGCACCAAAAACCGCATGCTGTCCATGCGTCATGGGTTTGACATTCCTGATCTAGATCAAAATTTAAAGGGAAAATCTATTCGATACATTTAAGGAAACGTTGCATGATGCCATTCACGATTCATTCACAGCACTATGGGTACAGAAATCTTTGAATGTAGTTTACATGTAGTTAACCCCTCCTTACGAAACTTAAATGCACCTTGTTAAAAGAAGGCTACTTTAAATTTCTCAGTTACTCACATGAAAAATGGCATTGAGACAAATTGATGACTCCTAGCGATTAGTTTCTTCTCGAGCTGAAGCTGAATGACAACTCATGTCAGTGGGTGAAATGAGAAATATAATGTCAATGCAATTTATTCTTAAGTGGTCCATTTATTGAATGTAAAGACATTCATAAGCCTTAATGGAGTTCCAGAGGCACACAAGGGCATTCTAAATGCTTCTGATATTAAATTCACTGAATTCGAGTACTTGTATTTAATCCGTTTCCTTAAGCTTGTATTTCCAAACTGTGATGTTGTAAAGCCTGATGAACTGTGTAGAGAACTCTTCACATTTAAAAATATTATTTAAATTTTGGAATTAATTTTCAGTTTTATGCTTATGCCAGTATTTCATATAATGGAAATAGTGAAATACAAAAGGAAAAATCGACTGGCACGTCTTGAATAGCATATTGGTCTGGTTACTTTAAGATCATCATTTGGCAAAACGCTATGAAACACACTAATTAACTCCAAACTGTGATTAACAGATGATTAACAGATTGATAATACCAGCAAATAGATATGTGTCGAGAGAAGGTGAAAGAAAGATGGACTTCCAAATCAAAAGAGCTCCAAAATTAAAATGAGTCAGTAAATTAAATTAAAATACATAATTATTAGGAAAAAATTCAGTATTTCAATAACTTCTGAAAAAATCGTGAAAATTTATTGTGATGAAGGAGTATTTGTGTCCAGGCATCAAATTTTTCCCACCATTCCTTGCGATGATCATGGTGTATCATATGACTTGGTAGACAAGATAGCCACATCTGCAAAGGAGAAGGCATTCAGTAAAAGGGAACTTGTCCTGGTTTAACGCAAATTTCAAAATAATTATGAAGTTTCCCGTATTTTACGGAAGTTAAATTTTCGTGTTGATTTTTCTTCTACCAACTGAATTTGTAGTTCGATACTTTAAAATCCATAAACTCTTGAGGATGCTACAGTAGTTCTTTTCAGTATTGCTTAATATACATTGGTCAAACAAGGGCTGTCTTGAAATCTCGCACTAAATATCATGAGATATATTTTAGGATAAAGTCAAATCCTCTTTTACCAGCATTATTGATAAAAAAATCACATTTTTCTGCAGCGAAAATTATTCACAAATTATCTTTCTTGGCGGATCAGATTTCGCGGTGGTGTTTCACATTCATAAATATCTTTCAGTTCTGGTTATAATGATTCTAATTTTAATACCTCTTTATCTTCAGCTTTCTAAGAAATGATTTTGTAATTTTTTTACCGCTCACTACTTTAGCCTAAATCAATTAACAAGCTAGTTAAAGTAAGTTTTTTTTTTTTTTTTCTATTAAAAATTCGAGGGGTGAAAGCTTGATATTCTACAGTTCATAAAGGCTAAAAGACATATCTCGATCTTTGTCTGACAATGTAGTAAAGTTTAAAGAAATCAGAAATTCGAAATACCTAAAATATTTCGTAACTTTCACATAAGTCATTTTAATTTTCTTATTAAGCAATTCGTTCGTCAAGGTAAATTTAAAATTTTCGAACTACATCTATGGTTCTGAACATTTGTTACAACTGGATTTGTATTTAAATTGTATTTTCTAGCTAGTTACCTCCTTTATATCGTGCTTCATAAAGTTCACACCTTATATAATTTTCCACAAAATTTCAGTTCTGCAAAGTAAGCAAAGCTTTCAATTCTGCTTACCGGTACAGGATATGCATTAAATCCGCCAATCAGGTGGTAATTATCCTAGCTCATACAATTTCAGAGCAAAAATGAACTCCAGCGGCGTTACATTTTATTCTCTATTTAATATGGCATAAAGAAGGCAGTCTGTGATTACACAAGTTATTATTTATTAAATAATAAGATTAATATTCAGGTCTCTGACACACTTTAAAATAATTGAGGAAACGTAAAGCAAGTTTATTATAGTAAGCACAACAATAAGCCTTATACAAACTAGAAAGTATATAAGAAATCAGTTGCAATGTTGACTTAATTTAAATACCTCCCCAAAACAGTATCTTATTAATGAGTATACCTTTAAAAACATCTGAAAGAATTCAGACATTAACGTCGTATCTGAAGATTTGTTAAGGATTTTATGCTCTCACTGCATTTTATCAGTCTGCTCTTGGATTTACTCCCGTTAACACATTTTTTTGGTCTTCCTAACTTTATTATTTAGCATATTAATTTCATTATTTAGCATTAATTTATTTTTCTTTTGCACTAACGCCACGTAAACTTCAACAGAAAAATCCCAAAATATATAAAAACAACATTTTTTTTTAGAATTCCGGTAGAGTTCTAAGTGTTGCCATGTATATATTTTGTATATTTGCTATATTTCTTTAAAAATAATACATGACGGTAATATTTGGTGGCAAAGCCATTTTATTTGAAAAGCGATACAGACATAAACGTGAGGATCGAGACAAATAGCAATTCTACTATTATATTTATCCTTTCGTCTCCTTGAATGTTTAAATTGTCCATCTCAAATGATTTATTTCATATTTTATTGATTTAGTGTTTACTTTCATAAGCGAATGTAAATTCAGGGGAAATTTGAAACAGCATCATAAGAAAGAAAAATGTGTATACATATCAAGGAGATCTTTACCAACAAAATGAAAAAATAGTACATGTCTCCAGTTCCCTGGCTTTATTCTCTCAGCCATCTCAAATCTTCCATTTCAGTCTTTTCATCTTCCGTGATGAAGTCCTTTATCGCTGACAACAACCGCCTCCGCGTTTTGGGCTCTATTTTATTTTTGTGAAGGTTGTTGAATTATTCAAGATGAGTTAGCAATTTGTTTTTGTGAAAACGTTGTTTTCCTATTTACCTGTTACATATATGTATGAGCGAATACTTAAAACCTCGTTACACTGATCTTCTTATTTTGAATAGACGTATGCAACTGAAATTCAGGAAAAAGAATTCGTTTTAAATATGACCCATCTGTGCAAAAACTGGCCGTTAAATTAATGGTTTTGAAAGTTTAAATTGCATAAATGCAAGTAGAATTCATTGAATTGAAGCAAATTCAAAATGTGTCAGATTTTTTTAAATATTCTTTTAAATATTTCTTTCGTGCCATAAATTTTAAGTGCCAAAATTTAATGCTTATTTTGCCTCAGCACACCGTGTAGCTGGGATAAGGAAGTATTAGCAATTGGTCAAAAACAGAAATGCATGTAAATGTAAATTATTTTTTAACGCGTAACAAAACTGGAAAATAAAATAAGAACAATTATCTCATCCTGAAAACTACCAAAATTTTTAATTAAGTGTTTTTGCTGTTTATTTTCTTTGATCTCTATTCCGAAAATTAGCATATTTTTCTAGCATATTTCTTCTATTTATATACATCTAAAAAATGGAATATTTGACCTAAAAATGGCATTTTTTTTTTCCAATATATTTCTTGACCTGAACATTGTAATTTTCCATATAAATGCTTTCCTGTCGGCACAGAAACTATTAGACTAAACTGTGCGTTTTGATTTCCATTGCTTTCTTGCACATGGTACTGAATAACTATTTGTTGCAATAAGCTTAATCACGGGTAAAACCTTATTGTTCTTATTGTCCTATTGAGGAAGCTTGATTTCTTAAATTATTAAAAAAAATTATAGAAAGTAGCTGCACAGTAAAAATTAGCATTTCTAACAAAAAAGTACCTTAAAAAAAAACTTCATTTGAAATAGCCATTTAAACTTTATAAAAGAGAAAAGCATTTAAAAAGCTATGAAAACAACAAAATAGAATTGCAAAGAGCCTATCGAAAATAGATTCACTATTGTAATATCTATATCACATATCTCTTTTAATTTAGCTCAATAAAATTACCATTGCTGAAGCTGCAAACTCTGATTAAAATTCTCTGAAATTATGCGAATGTATTATGTATTCAGGAAACTTTTCTTTTTCTGTTTAATCGCAGATAAGTGGTACATTTTACTCTTTTTACACCGTTACTTGTAATTTTATTTTTATGAGTAGTCGATATAGCATTACAAAATAAAAAGCAATCAACGATCGGTTTTAACTAAATATTTTCGTTGTCAACAATTAATTCCTCTAAAAGTTGCTGGATTAAATTTGTCAATTACTTTTTGGAGTGAGAATTAGGGTCTGGAAATGTTTCTACTATCGCGGTATCAGTTTTAAAGTACATAGAAGTTTTTATTATTATCTATGGTATTATTATTTATATTATTAGTATTAGTATATTAGTGTGATTATTATTTTAATATTTAAATGTTCATATAGTGAGTTAGCTGTGAATGACAAATTGACCTTCAGATCTTCTGATGAATTAAGCCTCTGTGGATCTTTCAGAGTATTAAATAGTCCATATGTTTGTGAATTTCTGAGGGAATTTTCCATTGCACTGACAGCAAACGCACCACAGGCGAGCCTGAAAAACGCAAAAGTTTTCAGCCGGAGTTGACATTTAGGGCATGAACATAGTTTATGCAAAATAAGTCTGTTGTGCTACTGACAGACTGTCTAACTATTTATAGTCAGCTATTTGCAGATCCAAAAGAGGAGAATATGAGCTTTTTTATGAGCTTTTATGCTACATTTTCAAACAGGAAATGTAATGTTTCAGTTTACCTTGAGTGTTTTCCATAAAACTAATCTAATTTTTTTTTCTCATATAATCCAAGTTAACTCTTCTAAACTGTAGTTTTTATTAATAAATAGTTAATTTTCAAAAGAAGTTAAATAGCTCAATCTTGTTTGTTTCGTATATTAATAATTTGAGTAGCTTATGGTTGCTAATTAGTCCTTGTCAACCACACAGTGTTTTACAATCTGAAATTCCAGAATATAAATGCTGCCTTTCTTCTAAGAAATGTTCCTACTTTTTTGAGCAGCAAAGGACAAGCGAGTGCAGTTTTTATGCTTTTGCACTCCTTGCCTAGATATGAGTCTCCCCATGCATCCAAGTTCAACGTTCTTCGCGTGCGTTGACTCATCCGCGCACAATGATGCTCCGCCGCGACAGCTGTGACTCAGTCCAGTCGATGGTCGTGAGCTCAGATCTTCTAACGAGCCAGACGTAATAACGGGAAGATAATCGCCTTTACGATTTCTCGAGGCCAGACCCGTTACAGTCACAGGAAGAGGAATCGCTTAAAAAAGAATAAAAAAAGCCGTCGCGCGTGCAACGGCAGACGTGGGAAAAATTAACCCACTTCAATTGTACTGCCGCGAAAGAGAAGTTTCAAAGACGTTTAAAAAAAAGGGGGGTATTTCCATCTTTGACCACCTGGTTTTTAGGGTGCCTAATCTTTGAAAGTTGAATTTTTTGTCTTTCCTGATTTCATTGTAGGAGAATTGCATTCTTTTTTAGTTCTGGCATTGAAGAGAATGGTTGAAATTGAGCATGCGCTTTTGTAGGCACCTTAGAGCATTATGGAATGGATGTTGCCTTAGTTGAATATATGCACATCTTATTTTGAAACCAAATACCTATCATCATCATGATTTGCATAATGCACGTTTTTTAATCGCCTAGTTTCTAATTAAGTTATTATTTATAACAACAGAAGATTTATAATAATAGAATTTAAGTTATTATTTATAATAGTAATTATCAGGAACAGCGATTTTAAAATTAATTTGATCAAAATGGAATCGCAAACTTTATGTTGTATCGAATATGCACAGAATTTTTTTTTAAAGAAGAAATATGATATAAAACAAACTTTGTGCATTGTTGTTGAGATAAACTACATAGTTTTCATTCGTTGTACATCGTGTGAGGAACTTATACATAATTTTGAAATAGAGAATGCGAACAGGATGCAAAAAAAATTCCATTTTTTAATATTTCGAAATTTTATTAAATAGTTATTTAAATTAAATCATATCTGAAAAACAATCTCATTCCAGGTATATTCAAGCTTAACATATTTTACTAATATTTCAAACTGGATTTCATTCCAAGAAGTTTCACATTGGATTTGATTTCCCCCCCTCATGTAATAATCATAGTAATGAGAGAAATAAAGATTTTATTTTTAATTATTAAATTACATCAGACTAAAAACTATAATTTAGATTGCAAGAACTGACTGCTGCGGGAGCCCTATATGACATTATCTTGCAAAAGTTTTAGAAATAAAAGTAATTTAAATTTGAAACAATCCAAAATTCTAACTTTTTCTTCCCGCTCTCGAAAGGTATTTTTTGGCTAGAATGAAAAATATTTCGGCATAAGTATAAAACAGTGTAAAACCATTTAATCGAAAATAACAAAAAATATACTTTAGTAGCTTTTGTATTATAAATGTGTGTGATATAAATTTATGTTTTTATCCTTGAAATTAAAGCAATCAAACAAATATATATTTTTTTAAAGAAAATCAATTTTTTTTTTTTAAGGAAAGAAGCAAAAAAGTACCAATATTTGAAAGATGCCTTCAAAAGAAGTTCTTAAAAGTTATAGTGTTGATGAAAGATATTATCTGAAATAGGAAGGAATGCATATGCATATTTTGGATTTGCTACGTTGCAAAAATTACGAATAGGCTATTAATTCCTATACCATCTCTAAATTTATTTTGCAAGTCTTTTTTTCAGTACAACTTGAGTAACAGAAAATTAGTATTGCATTACAGGGTAGTCATTTCGTAATTTAAATGCAGACAAAGGTATTTACATATTTTTAGAGCCAATTCGAGAAAGAGAAAAGCAAATTTTTTGGAATAAAAATTTCTGGCAATAGCTTATTGTCTACTACTTTAAAATTTATTTCAAAATATCGCATGTAAACTAGTTGTAGATAGAAGGTTATGTTTTTATGCTTTCCGAAGAGACATATTCCTATTGCATAGTTCAAAAACCTTGTGAAATGCACAGCATTAAATTTCTAAGTGCAAAATAAGCAACAGTATTAATTGAAAAGAGGGAAAGAATAAAACTGTCAGTCGTTACTTACTTCTGCACGGGGAAAAGGCTCCACACAAATACCTGAAAAAGGTACGTGCTGTTCTAACAAAATGTTAAATTTTGGGTAACGAAAGAAAATCCGCCGATGCAGAAATCTATTGCAAAGTCTTTAAATACATAAGCAACAATAAACAAAAGAATAAATCAAGGTTTATAATTAAGAAAGCTAAGAAACATAATGTTCACCACTTTTGCCGAGGTAGTGGCTCAGTACAGAACAATATTTAAAATCTGTATGAAAATTATTTAGCAGGAGGTAAATGGAAATACAGTGTAACCCTTGATGTAGCTTTAGTTTACCTAAATGAGTTGAGCAACAAAAATATGCATTTATTATCGAAAAAGAAGAGAATAATAGAAATCATTACCCTTGGAAATTTTACGAAAAACCCTTCTGTCATGGAAATCACGATAGTATAGAAAAAGGGTATCAGACAAGTAAAAAAATTAAACAGCTCCGAAAGTGTGTAAAGACAATGTGTAGTAATAATATTCATGTATAGCAAAGTTAAAAATGTACATGTTATTAACTAACATATTAACTGTTGAAAAATCCGCAACTCCTATATTTTATCCATATAACTTTTACTAGATGTCTTTCTGAATGGGGAAAAGGGTGTAGTATTTGTATAAATACATTAAATATTAATAAAGAAATATCGAAAATTCATACAGATGCATTAAAAATATAGTTTAAAATATTTAGGAAAGTTTACTTTGTACCAAAGCATGAGTAGACAGAATTTTCAGTTATCGTTACTTTCCTACACCAGTACAGATCATCTGTGAAGTTTAAGTTTTCTGAGTCTTCGGGGCTTCTGAAATTTTTCTACAGGAACTTGCAACTGGTAATTGTACGTAGGATATAGCGAGTTCAAAGTACCAGCTACATTGTTGACAACATGAGTTGAGACGAAACTTCTTTGGAGAAAGCCTGAAGGAATCCTAGTAACATTAATCACGATTTCTTTCAAGATTTTTAAAATGCATAACACACATTTCGTGACCGTTGCTGTATCATCACAGCTTTAAGAAGGCAACTTAAGGAGATTTGTGGGTCATGGTATGACGCCCACACTGGTTCGAAAGAGACTCATGATAGAATTACGTGACAGTGATCGAAACTATGCAGGGAGTAGTATTCAAGAATGTGATGCAAGTTTCAGAATTTTCTGCTACGCCATGTTTCAGACATTTATATGTAAGCGATGTTTTAGACATCCTGTTTGTAATTCTTTAAAAATTTTCTTTTAATTTTAAATAACAAGAACTGGTGATTAGTTAGAGTCAACATGGAATCTGGTAAAGGGAAAAACGCAAGAATTTTTATGTCGAATAAAGTAGTTTTAAAAGAAACTATCAAAAGCTGGTGTAAAATTATTCCACTTTAAAAAAAAAAAACATTTCGAAAACTTTAGGTTGTCATCATAGAAGGAATGCATTGAAATTGTTTGCATTCAGTCAAATAATAATATAAAATAGTTCATTGAAGGTGTATGTATATACTACATACACCTTCAATGTATGTACATACATGTATATAAATATATATAAAAAATACTAATACTTATCAAAATTTCAAAAAAATATCATACTCCACGAAAAGGTTTATCCTATCCTAGGAAAAACTGTATAGGGAATTAAAAGTGCCACTAGGCAATCGGGAGTGAAAACGCGTAAGTATTTGATAGTATATCGTTAAACCAGGAATATAATTTAAAAGATTCTCAAGAGAGAACTGGAAAAAATAATAAAGAGTTAAACAAATAGAATAAATAAATAAAAAATATTAATAATCCTTTGTTTAATGCTTTAATTAGAAATTTTCAAGCGGCGAGTATTTAAATCATTAATCCTGGATAATTAATGAGTGCCGAATACACTTTCTTTCCTCCTGTCACTCTGAGATCTGTACCGTCATTACTAATTGTCCAAAAATGTTAAATAATTCTTCTCCTTATCCTCAGAATAACATGAACTATCCGATGTGTCTTAGGCACTCTACTATTGAAATGCAAGTATTCAAAAGCAATTTAATAAGCAAGCTTAACTGTGATGTAAATGTATAAAAATTAAAACAAACACTCATAAAAAGAGATGAAACCTTAGAAAAACTGTACACAAAATATTCAAAAACGTTTTTCAGATTTATTAATTTATGAAAAACGCTCGAATTAATCTAAAAGCAATAATTTTTATTCATTGAAGCGGAAGAAACCTAAATTCTTAACTTGTTATTAATGGAAGAATTTTTCTAAAAAAAGATAAATTTATTTAAAAAAGATATTAAAATTAGATTAAAAGGTCTTATTTTCATTATACCTTGAATTGTATTATATACATATATATATGTTGTATGATCTTAAATCCATTTAGTGCGAATACAAGTTATTACTACTTGCGCAATTGCTGCATAATTATACAGTCATACATAATTTTAATTGAGCTTTACAGATACTGCACTTTTTTTCCAATACGAAACAATGATTTTGAACAAGTTTGCGTAATAGTATTAGTTTTATTTTGCTTGGTTTGTTTGGTTGGGGGATATCCCATTTTGGTAATTTTCGCAACATTTCGATTTTTTTTTTTTTGGGGGGGGGGGGCATGATTATGTTGAAATGGATTAAATAATAGTCGTTAAGCGTTCTCTTTTTTTTTTTTTTTTTTTTTTTTTTTTTTTTTTGTCTCAAAAGTTTACTTTCATCTAATCCTGACATTGTCATCTTTTAAACTTTTTTAAAGAATGTTAAATTATGAGTAGTGATTATTTCTATAGTATTAGTAGCGACTATTTCTATAAATTTCAGTATGTTACATTGCTCAGACTTTTAACATTTTCTTTATGCTTATATTAAAATAATTAGAAACCGTACAATTAGTAATATGCACCATAAACAGAACATTTATATGAACTAGATAAAAAAATAAAAATGTATAAATACGCGAATATTATTCATGTTTTACTGCAGTGCGCTATTACAGAACCACATTAATTGAAGAAATGTCTGTATTAAATGTCTTTCAAATCTGAAATTTTAATTGCTTTCCTGAAGGAAGGAAAGGTGTTACGGTAAATTTAGGATTGAATGAATTGACATGCTAATTAAAACGCATAACTAAAAGATTATTTATGCTTAGAATAAAATTAGAATTATGGAAATAGTTCAGAATTCTGTCTGAAGTTTGAAATAACATAATTTAATACATAAAGATATGATATGTTAATCTAGTGCAATGTCCTTAGATAATCATCTACATATACGTTAAGGTTTGGTTTATTAGATTATGGCAAAGCATACTAAGGCTGTCTGCCTAAAAGAAGGGATGCTTATCTAATAGGTAATTTCTTTCAAAAATTCAAATAGTTCATGTTTAATTAAATATTTTGCTTTCAAATTTTTGATCTTGAAAAGAACAATTGATAACCAAGATATGTTAAGTCTGTTTGCGAAGTATCTGTTATAATGTTAGTTTAAATTTAGAGTAGAAATTATACTTAAATATACTTAATTATTAGCATTTGTGAGCTGCTCGTACTTTCATAAAATTTTCGTGGTAGAATAAAATTATTCTTTTCGAATAAAATATAAATATTTGGAACAAATTACTTCAAGATATTTCACTCAAAAAATAAAATATTTTAACTCTAATGCGTGTATTTAAAAAATGTTTTTTTTTAATTTTAATTATTGGTTTGAATATTGCATTATTATTTGTAAAATAAACATTTATCTATTATTTAATACTGTCTTAAAATATTTCTCCTAAAATTAAAATAACTCTGTCTTGCTCTCTATCTTCCTATAGCTTAGAATATTGAAAAATAAACTTATATCACATCTCCTTATTCTACAATTCTATAAAGAAATACGTTTTTATTATGCAGTTCTCAACAAGGATCATAATAATATTCTCTAAATCATAAGCAGCAAGGTAATTTTAGAACGTGATAAAAATTTAGTGGAAACAGACTACATGAAAAGATAAAAATCTTTGAGTAACTCAGGCTAGGCGGGTGCAACCAGTGCTAGGGCGCAACCGGACTGGAGAATTTAGGGACGGCATACTTTAAAAATTTAGTGAGAATCAGGCTGCTGAATTTAAGAACCGTAGAGACTACACAAGACGGCAAAAACTTAGTTCCCATCCTAGGGTAACTCAAAGGTTTGTAAATCAGTTTTATAAATTAACGTATTTTTTAAAGGTATGCTTTGTAATAAACACATGTTTTTGAATTTCAGCATCAACTTTTACCCACCGAGCTTAGAGAAACATCTAGTGCGGTCAGAAGTAACCAAGGCCTTTAAGGTTTGGAGTGATGTCTCGCAACTGAACTTCAGAGAGGTGAGCAGTAACAGTCACGTGGCCGCCGATATCATTGTTTCATTTGAACACGGACAACATGGCGATGGGTATGCGTTCGATGGCAAGGGCGTTGTATTAGCCCACGCTTTCTTTCCAGGGGAGGGAATTGGAGGTGATGCACACTTCGATGCAGACGAACCATGGGTTGATGGTCAGCCACCTCCTGGGATAGACGGTAAGGTATCTTAGATGAACATCTCAGAGTTTAAAATATTGCAATTTTACAACATGAATGTATGGTCTAGAATTCTACAGTATGTTAATTCAGTCCTTATATGCCAGCGTTATAGTTGATAACTTTAAGTAATGAAATGAAACTTAATTTCTTCATATAGCAATGTGTTCTGTACTAGTGTCATGGCACCAATAATGTTCTGTCAAAAAGTCACGGCACCAAAAATGTTATGGCTTCCTAAAGGTCTGGTACCTAAAAGGTTTCCTACTCTGTTGACAAAACACTTAAAATTTTTCAACAACAGTAATAGGCTGATCTTTAGAATATGGTAACTGGTAGTTTGGCGACATTTTGGAGGCGATAAAGGTTACTACCTGGGACTTTGGTAATAATGTGAGCAGTACTCAGTTCCGATTACGCATTATTTTGTGTGAGGGAAATGAAAGATCATGGGATATGTCATGTGATATTAATGGACGAATTACGGTTCTTTAATCGGAAAAGGGGGGAAATCGGGAAATTTTGTATTTGGCTTTATTCTGTGTTGTGTGAAACAGTGTTCGTTAATTTTTGGATCCCATGGCCCTAACTAAAGTGAATTCGAAATGGGTATTTAGTGGGATTGAAAAGGGTAGTAATAAGTGTTTCTTTAAGGTTGTGCGAGATAGAAGTAAATATGTTTTAAGTTATTTATTTTACCTGGTACCTTGCTGTGAACTATAAGTATGATTTTAAAGATCCTGAAACAATAAGAAAAGTTTATCGGACACGTAATCAAGATTCTGAAGAAGATTAGGTAAGTTAGTATTTTTAATTATTTGAGGATATTATTTTTATGCATTGTTCTAAATGTAAGGTTGAAGTAAAGTAATTTGGTATTATTGGGAAAATTGTTATTAGCAATGATTTAGTTTAAAGTAATTAGGATTGTAAGCTAATTTTTATTAATTTAATGCATGTGCTTATTTATATTTTAAGTAGTGTTTTTGAATTATTTATATTTTAATTAAATGATAGTTATTTTGTGAATTTTATGTTTGTAGGAATTTGGTATACGTTTTAGTTGAAGTAAACGTGCATGGAAATAATTTAAATATTTGACACTAAGTATTTGCAATGCTTGCGGTATGAATTTGTTGGTGACGTTTATAATATAATAGATGATTTAGAGGTAAAAGTTTTTGGATATTTTATTTATTTTATATGTGGAAATGTTCATATTTGGAAAGTGTATATACTTTTTCGCGATCAGGTAATTTCATATATGTTCTTTTTACCGGGTTTAAAGATTCAGAAAATTGTCATGTACTTTCGTGAAATTTTTCTAATTTATGAGAAAAAAGCAGTGTACATGGATATAGTGAAGAGTGTGCGCAATGCCATTTTTGTGTAATTCTGGGATGTTATTTTAAGTAATAATAAGTCGACGTGTACATGGTTTATGTGTATGTGTTATTTTGAAAAACGCGTAAGGAGTATGGTATTGTGCACTTTTTCCCAATTTTGCAGTGAATAGTTGTCATGATTAAGCAGTTTTGTTAGATAAAATTTCTAGCATAAGTGTAATTCAGCTAGTAGATTGTTGGAAGAAGTGTTCAGTAGATAAAAAGAAAAGAAACATGTCTTTACTTCGTGAAGACAAAATGGCGGCGGGAAAAAAAAATAGAGGGTTGCTGTAGGAGAGTTAGTCGCCAAATTTTCGCCAAAAAATCGCCAA
Source organism: Stegodyphus dumicola (assembly GCF_044657685.1). Classification (NCBI taxonomy): domain Eukaryota; kingdom Metazoa; phylum Arthropoda; class Arachnida; order Araneae; family Eresidae; genus Stegodyphus; species Stegodyphus dumicola. The sequence goes on along the minus strand of NC_140771.1, from coordinate 152,555,383 downwards.
GTTACCATAATGTAAAGAACAACCCAGTAATATACTAATATCAATAAGCCCTGTACATTTGCGTTGTGTTTTCGGATTAACCCTGAAATCAATTTGAGAATGAGACGGGTGAAAATCATGAGCATACACACAAAAAGAAATAAATAAACATTGATTGATCTAGAAAAGTGAGCCTATTTATTAAATTCTTCAAGAATTACTTAATCCATAATTTGTAGGCAATTTATATTCAATCAGAACTGTAACATATTGATGATTACACAATGCAGAATTAACTTAGTAAGCAATTATATTCAAGCTGAACTGTAAAATATTGCTTTCTACAAATGCATACCCCTACAGAGTAATACTACTTCTATCTTAGACTCAATAATATCCAACTATTATTTCTATTACATTCAGGTAAACATGATCAGATAAAACTTTGGATAAATTAACAATACCTTCCCCGGGGAGAAAAAAAAATAATTAACAAGTTATACTTTAAAAAAAAAAAAACATTTCACACAGAGTAATCAATACCAAGGTAATTCAGGTTATTGCACATAGTAACTTTCTATTTTCAAAAGAATGATTTAACCAGGTAATATGTTAATTAAAATCAGGCTATTACATCCTACAAGCAATTTAACACAGAATAATCAATACCAATGTAATTCAGGTTATTGCACATAGTAACTTTCTATTTTCAAAGAATGATTTAACCGGGTAATATGTTAATTAAAATCAGGCTATTACATCCTACAAGTTAGTCCCTAAGAGGAGCAAAGAAGCTCAAATAATGACACCTTTACCAATCAATCTTCACCATGGAAGAAATTCACAAGTTCAATTAAATAATTTAATGAAGAATATATTTCCTTAACCAATCTAACTAAGTTACATTCACTGTTTCAATTAAATAATTTAAATAAGGATATATTTCCTTAGCCAATCTAATAATTTACTTTATGGACAAACAAAATGATTTCATTAGAATTAGGTTAATTTACTCAACTACAATATTTTAATTCATTTAATTAAGTTATTTCAATCACTATTAACTATTTTAGTTGTTAGAATCACTATTAGAAATTACTATTATAATTTACTATTAGAATTTACTATTATAATTTTTTTTTTTTTTTTTTTTTTTTTTTTTTTTTTTTTTACATCAGACCAACAAATAAAAGAAAACAAATAAAAAAAACTTATCTGCGGAAATACAGGCTGCAAGTGAACAGGAGGAGGAGAAATGCCCTCATATTTAAACAATTATCAAGATGCCAAGGAGGACGGCTGCTGAGCGTAGTAGAAAATGAGAAGAGTTCATAGGTAGATGAATTTCAATAGAGTCCAGAAGTTACTTATTGATTTAAGATGCACTAAGGAGGTTCTCGTTAATTTGATAGTTGATTTCCAATCCAATATTGAAGTTAGCCGTGGTTTCAGTTAAGTGAAGCATTATGTAGTAGCGACCCCGGAGCTAGCGATGCCGGAGACTCTTGCAGGGCGGAAAATAATTCTTAAAGACGTGAAACATCGAGGCAGATGAAAACTCTATTCATGGAAGAGAGACTAAAATTTCTTCTTAACGGCACCAGTACTAGGCATCACCCTTCGTTGCATTTTTCTATTTTAATTATCTTTGAGTAACTTACATATTCAAGAACTAAAATGATGAGACTATAATTTAGTCGAGGTCATGATGCGTATAACTAAGTCCCTCGTTCAAAACTCCAGGGCAAGAAGCCCGTAGATCCAAAGGCGGAAAAATGCATTTTCCAAAATAAAAATTCAGCTGCCAGCGAGTACAGCGTCCGATGGTAAGTCAAAAGTGCCAAAAAGTGACCTTGTCCCTCAAAACACCCCGTTAAAAGGAAGGACGCCGGACTGCCTAGTTGGCAAAACCCACTCTTCGCCGAAAGTTAAAATAGTTGCAACAACAGCATACCCTCATGTTATCAAACTCGCCAAATCCTCTACTCTGAAACCTCAACGGAAAATCTATGTCGCCAAACCCTCGCCAAAAAAAAAACCACCTGTGACAGGGAAAATTAGGAATTTCAACAACCCTGCAAGGGTCCCAACGAAAGAACGCTGAAAACTCGCAAAAAGTGACTTTTCAACCGGAAAGAAGGCATTTCATGCCCCTTTAACTAAATCACAAGCAAACGAGAAAAAAACTACTAATTAAAGCTCATAACTGAAATGCAATTAAAGTTAGAAAAACGAAAGTTATGCCAAATTAAAGAGCTAATTTTTCTGCAACTAATGATATTAAATACTAAAAAATCAAATTAATTTTTGACATGAAAAACTGAGTTTATTACATAGAAAGAAATACTTATCCATTGTTTGCGTGTACAAGATTGAAGACGCAGTTCGCGTAAACTCGGAAAGCCAAAATATATTACACTAGAATTAATAGGCCCAAAAAGAATATAACCAAACTTGTGTAGCTCAAATTTTGAATAATTACAAATTAAAATTTTGATTTTTATGAATCACTTAATTAAATTAAATTCGCTACACAACAAATGCAACGGACGAGCACGATTTTCTGAGTATGCCTGTGTTTAGACTGCAAATGTGGTGTCTGCCCAATATATCAGTACTATTCCCATAGCCTCTAAGTTTATTCCGCGATACCGGAATATGCATTGGTGCGGTGAACTATGCCGCGATTTCTCCACAGCCCAGTTGTTAACTAGATTATGCAGTGCGAAAGATCTTCGGCTCTATCATACTTGAAATGCTTGTCGCAAAGAAAATGCAGGCACATATCTTTGTGATCACATAACTTTGTGAGGAAATCTATACGGCATCTTATGCGTTATTAGGTATTCGTGACATTACACTAAATGATAAGATAAGATTATAGGAACTTACCTGGTGAACATTTCGATCACAGTATATTAATGCGCATAGTACGCGTATAAGAACACAGGAATACACTGGTGTGCAAAAATTAAGGACGAGATGGTTTTTTTCAATATAACTTTGTACAAAGGCTTTCCAAATCAACACATTTAATACCGTAAGATCCCCAATACGTAAGGACATGAGTAATGTAAGCAACACTTACTAAAAGAGAAATCAGATGGATAAAAAGAAGCTTTATTGAAAAAGTAGCATGGAGCGCAATGCGACTGAAGGCCGAAACATCCCTGTGATGGGTGTCCAGCAAGAAACATCCGGTCTTTAATAGGGGATATGATCTCCCCTGACTGCTAGGCAGGTTTCACAGCGTCTGCCCATGCTGAGAATGAGTGTGTCAATGAGTTGTTGAGGCATTGCTGCCCATTCGTCTTGCAGCGCCAATCGAAGCTCCGGAATCGTTACTGGTGGTAAGGTACGAGCTGCCAAGCGTCTGCCTAGAAAATCCCATAATGTTCGATGGGATTGAGATCCGAAGATCGTGCCGGCCAATCCATACGTTCAATATCCTCACTCTCTAAGAGCTGTTCGGCAGCTACTGTGCGATGACATGGTGCATTGTCGTCCATGAAAAGGAACTGCGGACCCATAGCGCCTCTAAAAAGACGCACATATGGAAGAAGAATCTCGTTACAATAACGGGTCCCGTTGACTGAACCTGCGTCGAAGATGTGAAGGTCTGTACGACTACCAAGCATGATGCCTCCCCAAACGAGAACACCGCCACCTCCATACCTGTCCCTTTAAATGATGTTCGAGGGATGATTACGGCTTCTCCGTTCTCTCCAGATGAGTATGCGATGAGAATCGCTACTCAGACTGAATCTGCTCACATCTGTAAAGGGCACTCGTCCTCATTCATTGTCACTCCAATTCCGGTGTTCCCGGCACCACAGAGAACGCCTTCTCCGATGGGCAGGCTTTAGAAGTACACACCGTACAGGGCGTCGTGCAAACAGACTACCACCGTGCAGTTTTCTGGCCACGGTAAAACGCGATATCGGTCGTCCAGTCGCCTGTGTCGTGTGTCTAGCGATTTCTTCCGCTGTCTGCCGCCTGTTTCTTCTGACCTGTAAGGCAATATACCGGTCATCTGCGGGTGTGGTTCCTCGTGGACGACCACTACTAACCCCCCCCCGGATAGCTGTTCCTGTAGTTTGAAATTGTCTCCAAAGTCGTGAAACGATGCTGTGAGCAATTCCGAACTTTGCAGCCACACTTGTCACACTGCGGCCTTCCTCCAACTTCCCAATGATTCGACCTCGGGTAAAAGCATCCAGATGTCGTCTAACAGATTGATTATTCGCCATTTCTCGCTGAGGCAAAAACTCGGTGTGATTTTAACTGCTATACGGCGTGCAATCTCTTTGCCAGAAATACTGATCTTACACCGACAACATGCTTTATACTACTCAGACACTCCCCCATTACGTCTACCTGCATATCTGCGCATGTGCTACCGTACATCACCTTACTTAATCTCCTGATTGGTTTTTCTGCCCGCTCTGCCTCTTCGTTCAGCTGATATGCTAATTTTTCGACTTCGTCCTTAATTTTTGCACACCAGTGTACTTGATCTTGTTGATTTGTTTATGAGGAAACATTGGTGACAATGATGCGTTTGCAAATTCTAGATTTCGGCATTTTAGTAAACTAATATTTTGTGATTCAATTAGAAAAGCAATTTTTATTCAGATTTATTTGTTATCAGACTATATAATTAATAATAAGTTTTCTGTAAATTTTTAGAATTTCAGTTAACACGAAACGCAGTGATTTGAATTTCTCGCCTTTGACAAAAATAATTAAAAAATAAGAGCTTTTAAGTCATTATTCTAAAATATCAAGAATTTACAAGACAAAGCTTCTCGCTGTTCTTGGCGATAGAACATCTGAGAGGATTTAAAAGGCTGATTGATGAAGAAGGGAGAAAATATTCGTTCTTTCTTGAATGATGTATAGCTTTTCAAATAAGACACGCTAAAAAAGTGAAACATAGTTCTTTTTCTCGCAGTTAACTTTTTCTTTCAGACTGTCAGATTACTGCAGAAAGTTTCGCCTGTTTTGTGCTATTGAATGACATTCACATTTAATTTATTATATTTACAAAACGACGAAATCTAATACGATTTGAAACAACCAAGGCGATGACAATACCAGATTTTGATCAAGAAACTTGAGATTAACATTTATCTTTTAAGACCAAGCTTTCACATTTCTAAAATCAATAAACAGAAGTAGTCAGTCCAATGACAGTGCAGAACTTCGCGTGAGTTTGAAAGGCAGAACAAATATCTTTACTCCAAAAAGTATCTGGCTTTTCTCCTGAAGCCGAAATCCCCAGTTTGCTCTGTTCAGTGTCTAGCTACTGCCGTCAGCGCCTCGTTTTTGTGACAGTTGAGAGCTTTTTATAAACAGCATTTATCTTGTCTGTTCGAATACGTTTTCTTGTTTGTCTTTTGTTTGGTTTTTGCCTTCCTTTTTTTTTTTTTTCTTTCCCCTGCCGGGACTGTTGTGTCGGAGGCCACAAGCAGGAAATGCGCGTGCCCGATAACGTAATGGGACATTCGCAGACATCCCCTGTGGATATTCCTGTGGAAACGTTCTCTCCGTTTTTAACCATTTCCATTACACGTGCGTAAACATAATATAATTACGAGCAGACCGAACGGCCCTAAAATTAATAGCGTTATAAAACAGCCATTTCCTGCAATGATATAACAGATTCGCGTTAAGCAGCTGGCTCCATATTTTCGCAACGTAATTGACAAAATTTTATTAGAGCTAATTCTACTTAACAAAATGAATCGATATGACATAGCTACTGGGTCAAAGTTTGGGCAACAAACAAAACTTTATTTGTCACCAATATGACTTTTCAAAACTCTGTTTCAATTGAACTAAGTAATATTTAATAATAAATGTCTCATTTGTAATTCATTGTTTTAGAAAGAATATAAAATAATTTAGTCTAAATATTAAGAAGAATATAAAAGAATTTAGTATACAGTAATTTAGAAATTGTCTTTTTCTTTTAGAATTTTAAAAAATATATACATTTCTTACCGTTGTTTCTTCCTATTATATTCAAGTATTTTATTATTATATTCAGAGACAGATTAACGAGCTTGCACAAATCGCAAATGCAAGAAGAGCACTCTGGCTCTAAAATTTAGGCTAGTTAAATTTTTTTAACTCCGCAAACATGTCTTTTGGTTCTCAAAAGTTCAGGTTAGGTGGAAACCTATTTCATAAATTAGCCACTGTTACTTATAAAATAGGTGTTAGTAGCCACTGTTATTATTAGGTTTTATTGAATTTGTTATTTTGTTAAAAGTATTTATGCTGGACATATAAAATTTTTATTCTGTTAGTGATCAAGTTTTTATTATGGACTCTGGGACCTTTAGTATATCGATATCACTATATTTTAATGACGAAAACCAACAAGAAGGTGATGTCACTATATTTTAGTGACGGCAATAACAAGCTGCGAAATGAGAATTTGAAATCTTCTAATCGCAGTCCGAAGTAATTTAATTTTATGTGACTATATTTCTGAGTAACTGAAAACATGTAATGTATAAAGTAAGGTAGATTTTGAATAATTTCATTTAATGCTAGTAACATATGTAACGTTTTTCCCTAAGTGGTGACAGATTTCACTTCTTGACAGTCGTAAGATTTATACATCTCTCTCTTCTAAACGAGGAGAAGTAATTATTAGTAAGTGCTGTGAAGCCATTTATAATGCAATGTCTGAGTTTAACAAATGGATTTGCCGCCCAAACGGTATAGTGATTAGAGCAGCCGACTGCAATACCAAAAGTTCCGGCTTCGAATCTCGGAGATGGCATGGTTGTATTTGTCCGTCCCCTCATAGGAGATAAAGGTGGCCTACCTATTGAGTGCCTCCGTAATAAACTGGCCACCGCTTTTGGCCTTAGTAATGGCCAACGTCTGTAACGGTTTGAGCTCGCCATAGGGAGGGGGAATGGATTTCCGTCATCCATTTTTCCTGAAATTTACTTACTAAAGTTGTTATTTCAAATCCGATTAATTATTTAAAGACAATTAATTTTAAAATGTATTGTTTGTATATTCCTAGAAAGTACTTATGAGTACAACACCATAAATAACTTGCAAGTATTTTAAAACGTTTTTACAATATTGATAAACTCTACTGATAATAGCAATTGTAAATTTTCATTATTGACATAATTTCGTTTAAGTCGCAAATAAGTCAAATTAATTTTTATTTTATTGAATCTTTTTTTTTTTTTTTTTTTTTTTTCCTTTTACTTCAGGCGTACGTCTGTTCGCAGTGGCAGCGCATGAGTTTGGACATTCCCTTGGATTGTCTCATTCTTCTGTGGATGGTGCACTGATGAATCCTTTCTACCAGACCATCCAGGAAAACTTTCAGCTTCCTCATGATGATACAATTGGAATTCAGATGCTTTACGGTAAATATTTTCCACTGTTTTCAAGGTTATGATTTACGTCATTTTTTTAATTTGTTAACTTGGACGAAATGAGTCCTTAACTTTAGTGGATATATTAAACTGCCTCAGCAAAAGCAATCCTGTGTATCCTAAGTTTTCGTAGCTTTTATAATTTAAAAATGCGTTATATTGGAACAGTGGACTTGAAATAATATAAGCAACATTAATTTTTCCCATGAAACCAAGAATAGGTAATAATGTAGCTAAAGAACTACTTTTCTGTTGATTAATTTGTAAAGCATTTCCTAGGCATGATAAATTATTTCGTAACTGTAATCCCGCCTAGAAAGAGTGACTTATTATTTTGGCAGTTCTGTGGGGTGTTAAAGCATTTTGTTGAAATGCCAGAGGCGCGTAAACATGTTTCACGCAGCATCTACTACGAGTTTTCATTTTTTTATTCTGTAGCTTAACATTAATTAGCAATTTCCAATAGTTAAGACTGGCTTATTTTGTGGGGAGAATAAATTACTTTTAATGTTTTTGTAATGTATCATTTGACGTATTGTTTCAACTTATTATTGAAGAGTAAAATGAATGAGAATAAAAAACGGGTCTGTCTAAAACATAACTTATTCATCAAAGCCTCAGAATTAGTGTGTCTTTGTGCCGCTCCCAATAATTTGTACCCGTTCTTAAGTATGAACAATTCAGAAGTTACATATTCTTTACAAGCATTCATTTTGACTTTAATTATATTGTAATATCTCAGTTGTTTAGCGACTTTATAATCTCTCCAATGTTATTCGAAGTTTTGAATGTTACCTTTTAGAAGATTATTTTACATGATATGAGGGACACAGCCCGACCCTCCTGGCAGACTTTACGTTGCGCTATGGTCTTTTTGCGGGCTGCGCCAGAGAGATTATTTTACTTATCGGAACATCTCTGGGCAGTTTTATATACAATTAACTAAGATTTTGTAGAATATACATGATGTCAGTGTTAAGAGTAAACATTAAATGCTTAAAAATTATATTTACAATATCACAAAATCAAAGTAACATATAAAATGTACTACCTCCTAATCCGAAAGCACTTTTTTTACGGCGTACGAGAAATTTCTCTTTATATTTTCATATTTAGTTTAACACAACATCAAAAATATTTCTGTGAAGAAATACTATTACACATCTGTCTGCTTAACATCTAATATCGTTATTTTCATGAAATCTGTGTGATAAATATGAAAAAGTCAATATGTAGATGTCAAAGCATTTGCTGGTTGAAATCCATACATATGTTATGTAATTCTTTGCTTTCAACTTACACTGCATTCTAAACTTTGAAATACTATGTTGCAGCTTTTATTGCTCCAGAAAATTAGTCGAGCCTGTTATTTGCCTAAATTTAACCCATACATTCTGAAAGAAAGTATTTAGTTCTCACACCATTTAACTCTTTTACAAATGCAGTTGTATCTTTCTTCTGTTAAGCGTTTTATACATGTACAATTATTCTTATTTGAATCTGCTTTTTGCCAAACTACACGAATCAGCAAAATAATAAAAATTTAGCTGTAAAATATCATGCGTTAATTTGTAACATATTCTACGAGATCTTTTTCTAAATTAAAGATAAAGCGGCAAGATTTTGATGCCTATAAATCTGTCTCCGCCTTCTGTTGTCTGCAGCAGGCTTATAACAAAAGGCGTAGGATTTGACAAGGATCTTACAAAGGAAGCGAAAGTTTAGAATCCGTATGATTGCCATTAATAAATGCAACATAGTTGAAAGACGGTTTTTTAGAATACAAGTTACAACATCCATTTTGAATGACTATTTCAAATTGCTAAGCTTTTTTCATAAATCAGCCAGTCAGTAAATTGTTTAAATCAGTATCAATCAAAAGCTAATATATGATATTCAAATATACATACGTATATCTACCGTGTCCATAAAAGTTCTTACACGGCTTTTATTTTCTCAAACGTTGGTCATTGGCATATGCTTCCAATTACAAAATAATTTTAAATGACACAAGCATTCATGTTTTGGCATTTTCAACTTAAAGAAGTCAATTTTGTAAATTACGAAAGTTAACATTTTATGCTTTTTTTCTGATCCCTATATTCATATTTAGGAAAACTATGTGCTATTCATAAAAAATACAACATAAAATATCGAGCGTAATGTGATAATACTTAGTCTGGGCATCGATATTTTTATTAAAGTTGGAGGTCATATTCAAAGAACGTATACAAATTGAAAAGCAAGAGCGTCAGAGTTTGGACTTCTATTTTCAACCCAATTTTGAAGGAGAGCGCCCCGGGAGCGTAAACCTCACCCCTACCATCAAACCACACACGAGGACTTTTGGCTTGCTTAGAGAGACATGACCAAAAGGAAAAACTCTGAGGAAAAAGAAAGGAAAGATAGGAAAGGAGCTTTGACTTAAAATAACTGTTAAAAATCTTAGGATAAACCTTACATCGTGTTACCTTTATTTATAAAATATCATTTTCTTCGCACTTAAACCATAAAATTCAATGCGATAGCAATATCACAAAATATTTAAAAAGAGTATATCTTTAGAATTTCCGATATTCAGTCTTACGAGCTAGAGATAAATTTCTCCCCCCCCCCTACCATACAGTGTTGCCATTACTCACTTTGAAATCATTGAGTTTGTTAATCAAAAATTCTTTAATGTTTTATAAAATATGAAAATAAATAATTAAAAAAATTCTAAATTCCACATTTGGGCTTCCAGATGCCCATATTGAAGTGGAGGACTACGTTATTCAAAATATGATGTCTCTAGTTTTTCCCCTTGTTTTTTCCACAGTGCTTAGGAACATGCATAAATTCATGCAGATTTTTCATAATTCAATTTTTTTCAATATAATTCAGAGCTCTAATACTTGGTGGCAGCAATTTGAAAAGTGCAACGTCGTTTCATAGTGGACGTAAAATACTAAAACGAAATGAATTGCCCTTCTGGGCAAATTGCCCCTTTGGGCTAGTAAAAAAAAATTTCGTAGTTTAATGAATTTTTGCGGAAGCTAGCCACCTAAACTGTTTATTATAAAATATATGTAATGACTAATCAGTCTAGTTAATGTAATTTAAAGTGCGCTCAGCTTTTCTAATTTAATTAATGTTTTTGATAGATTTTTGGTAGATATTGCATTAAATTAAATGTATTTTTATTTAAATCAATCAAATTAAATGGTAAAAAAATATTAATAAAAACTGCTTAGTATTTTAAATCGCTTAGTTTTTTAACTGAGCCGCTTAAAGTAATTATTAAAAAAAATTGACTTTGATGAGTCCAGCTAGTATAATTTCATGAATCGGTCCTGTAATTCATAATTAAAGATATAAAGCTCATTTATTACTTTTATATTTCTTAATTTGCTAATCAGTTGTACCTTGGAGGAGGGGAACACGCTGGCGAATGGTAAATAAAAAAAAATTTATTTCGGCAAATGCAAATTTATCTTAAATTGCTCAGTTTTTTACTTCCTTGTACGAAGTAAACAGGAAGTATTGTAATCGCGAAAAGTTTCAGGCAGCATAATTCAACGAAAATATCCATTTTGACCGCTATCGAATGCAATTTAACGATGTTTTTGCGTGATATCTGTACGTAAGAATAGAATAAAAGACTCGTTTCCTCCAAAAAAATTATAAAACTGCTTTAAAATTAATTCTGAAGAGAATTTTTCGTGGCGTCTGTACGAACGTATGTACGTACGTTGAAATTTTGTATATATGACTGCTATAACATGTAGATGTGCACCTCGTATTTTGGTTGCAATCGGCCGCACCAAACGTATATAAACAATTTTAAAGCTGTTTAAGTGCCGCTAAGCCTTTTTTTTTTATGGCGGCCATTGATGTTTACATTTGAAACAGGAGACTAGTGGATTTGTTGCCAATCTAGAGAAACTTAGCTTCGCAACAACAAAGATAACGCATTCATTTATTATTGCCAATTAAATCATGCTTAATTCTTTCTGGAATTTTTTCGAGGAAATAAGTGTTTAAGATTTACTTCGTAATTTTTAATATAGATATTTTGAGTTTTTATGTATTTTTGCCTTCTCGCGAAGTGAGAACTGAATTAATTAAATGAGAAATACTCAATCGTCTGTGAAAAACTGTTTCTTTTTTGTTTTGTTTGCTTAATTTCTTTTATACATCATTCTAGCTTTATTACAGTAGTTGAATAGAACATGTGGCAACGATTAGATAATTCTATTCTTTAAATGATATAAATTTTCTGCATTATGAGTTATAATAGGAACGAAATATATAAGTTAGCTGTTATATAATTATTGGATTATATATCAGTTAACTTAGTTTCCGTTATATAATTATTATATAAGTTAACTGTTATATACTTATTAATACTCTTAAGTGAATCTAGCGCCAGAGTGTCGCTATGGTAAACAAATACCAGAGTGAATTTTAAAGAACGCATTTATTCTATTGTGGTTTATGCGCTGTCGGCGAAGTAGATATAATTCAATCCAATAAGTTTAAATGAAATGCAATAAAAAATTCGTATAATTTAATAGTCCGTACAAGGAAGTCATGTAGTGTACACATCAGATTTTTACTATTGTGTAAGTAGATGTGTCTCTTGCGTTATGTAAAAATCACATGAAAGTTTGGAAAGGTGCACTTCAGAGACATGCATTTTACTGTTTTTAGGAAGGAAAAGGGAAGTAATTAAGTTAAATGAGATTTATTACAAATTTAAATTAAAATATTATTTTAGGCATCTATTATAACTATATTTATCCTTGTATTTAATTTCAGAATTATCCTGATAAAATTATATTTATGCAAGTTAGGAACCCTTGTGGCTCATTAACTAGCGAAGTTGTAAATGGCGGCTTTTTCTGAATCCGCAAATACTCCCTTTTTAAATTTGTCTTTCACTTCATTACGTTATGCATCAGGATAAAAAATTATTAATTTTTGACACTTTTTGATGGAAACAGCTTAATTTAAACAGGGTATCCGTGATTTGAATAAAAGCATAGCATAGGAAAATTTCGTGGTATGCAATGTTAATTTTAAAATGATGAAGAAGATTTCGTTATAGCAAAGTATATTTCAATCTTATCAAAGTTACAAGAAATAAAATTTCTGTAGATTAAAAATGCGATATTTAATTGAAGATGCAAATTTATTAAATGAGCCACTCGACAAAATTCCAATGATATGGTTTGATGATTTCGTTCTTGAATTGAATTTAAACAAGGAAATCAATTTAACATTTAAAAGGGGTGTTCTTTTAGATCTCAATTGTCTTAAATCAATGCATATTATAAAGAATGCAGCATCAGGTAATCGAGTACTTAAAAAAGTAGAACAATTCATACATTTCAAAAATCTATTTATATTTAAAAAAAATATAAAGACTGAAAAAATGGATATCTAAAAGGGTATTTTTCATAAGTATAAATTTTAAAAGCGTTTTTGAAGGGGAAGTACAGAATATTTTTTGAAGATTTCGCCGACAGAGGCTGCATCACAACAAGGGCCAATAACAATCGCAATCAAAATAGTAATATTGGAAACGATACTGAATATCTTCTGTTGCTTACGGATATCCTGAAAATTTATTTTTATGCTCGCTATTTAATGAACTTCTCTAACGTCAATAAAATACTTTAATACTACTGTGATGATGATCATTATTGTCAATATGACATAGCTTTTTCTGCGGGTGAAAAGGAATTACGTATTTATCCTTTGCCAAAAATGTCCGCCTTTTTGACATTCATCGCTATGCAAACTTCACTTCTTTCGACCAATCTTTTTATTTTTTATAAAGTTGTAAATTTATAAAAAATTATAATATTTGTGTTACTTTTATAAATTTGTGAAATTTTCTGGGACTTTTAACCACCAGATAAGAATACTGGCTGTAACTTATCTGGTATATAAATGTGTAAAAATAAAACTCAAGGGGCTACTACTATTTTAAATAATAAGTACTATGCATACCGCTGTTTTAAATAATAAAGTACATTCCTTATGTTATATGTACACGATTTCCAAAAGTTAAGGAAAAAACAGAAAAATTTATGATAATTTAAAAAGTAGACAAGCAAATTGGACTAATATTTATCATAGCACTTAAAAACACAAGAACATATTAAACAGAATATTTACATTTTCTGGTATCAGCATGAACATAAAAATATCCTAAATAAGGACATACAAATGAAATAGAAAAATGTTCTCAATAATGAGCATGATCACTCCGGAAAAGCAAAATAGGCCTGACACTGATGTGTTATTCTGTTTTTTTATGTCTGCAATGAGCTGCATGCATATCAGTGCCCATTACGTAAAACAGCCTATCCAGAGCTTAAGGAAGGGGTTGGATGTCAGCAGCACGCCGCCTGAGGACGTCCTGAGGCAGATTAAGATTGAGAAAGCGTGGGGGCCTGGTGCACTAAGAGAGTAGTGTAAAGGTGGACATTATCTGCTTGCAGAATGAACGTATATCCATTTGCGGCAGCAGACAGTCGAACAATAGGATTTTATATGCCATCTTACTTCTGAGCGTTGAGAGTTCTATATAACACCATATGCAGGTCTAAACCCCTCATCTAAAGGTACTCCTTCCCGCACAAGAACACTACCTCATCCACAGGTGGTATCCCTTTCTCGTATGTTGGACGGGGGATATTAAGTGTTTGCTTCTCTACATATGTCAGCTCGTCAAGAATCACTCTGTAAAGCAAAGCGTGTATCATCAGTGAACAGAGCAGACTACCACTGCTTTTCACTCCAATTTACATATTACGTGCCCAATTCAAAAGCTGTCTTCGGTGGCGGAGAGGCGGGAGGTCAACGGGACACACAGTGAAGGTCGCCCTAACATACAGACTCTTTTCGTGCAGCTTTCTACATACGGCCGTGGCTGATATCGTCCTTCCTGTAGCAGAAATAAGCGCGAATCTATGCTGAGATGGAGTTGCAGTCTTGTTGCGAAGTGCAGTAAGTCGTAAATACTGATCATTTCCTGAAGTGGTAACTCTTGGCCTACCTTCGGTGTATCTTCGAGAGGCTGAACCAGTAGTTAGTTGTTTTCACAGCCAGCATACCTCGTAATGGTCGACATTTAGCTATCTTGCAAAGTCAGACTATGGTTCACCTACTTCTAATTGGCCTATGGCTCTACAACGCAATTCTACTAGCAAATGTTTCCAAGAAGTAATTTTTAAACTTTGGCTGTCTCGAAATTCTTTAATATCCTGTTATTCAATGAATACAATTTCTTCCTAAACAGCTGGTTTTAAGCTGTATCGTATTCACTAAAACGGTGGCAGCGCCACTCGTTTGCTTAATGCTTCTTGATGCAGCTTGCTTTTATTTGTGACATACTCAAATTTCAAGAATTTCGAGCTACTTTTAGCCTATTTATCGCGATTTCTCAGTTTGTTGCTTAACTTTTAGAAGTCCTATTAGTGTTAGTAATATCTATAGTCTCTTCCATCCATGCCACATTAGGTTACTCTAACACAGTATAAATCCACCAAACGAGTAAACTGCCAGTTTTAAGAATTTGTCAATTTTGCAACTCTATCTAATCATGTAATTATCGGCAGATTTTTAATTTCCTTTCAAGTTACATTACTACCTTGAAAAGTGTAATAAACTAAATCCTATTGCAATAAGCTCGAAAGTTTATTGATGTACATATTTCTTCATAGTTTTTTCTCTGTTTCGTTTTTAATAATTTAACTATTTGACATGATTTACAACATAATTAACTGGGTTTTTTTTTCAATAATAATTGGACCATTGCATAGTAAGTGAAACATTTTTCTAAATAAATTTCAAAAAAAAATTTAATTTTACATAATGTACACAATTATGATGTTGTTTTTAATATAGTACATGCTTCGACTGTTGGTTAACAATGAGATTGCCATGTTTTGTAGCAGTATTCTATACTGTCTGCAGCAGTACACTAAAGATCGGTTTGGCAAGTTCACTGGATAAAGGAAGAATGCATGCACGACTAATTTAAAGGGAATGGATGAAAATCATTGCTCAGATAAATTTAATACCTGTTTCGATTTGAAGACACATATACTTCAGCCTTCAGAGCAAAGTTATTCATGAATCACAAGGACAATATCATAAAAATCATCATCATGAGGAAGTTATTATGAACGAACAAAACGAATTTGTAATCTAGGCAGTTTCCAAAGTTAAATCTAACGATTTAAAGGTATAATTTCGTTCTTCAGTAATATGATTGTCCTTGAAATGGGATACTTTATTCAAAGCTGGTACAGAGACAAAACACACTCATAGGTTGAATACGGCCATTAGTGATCCTATTGAAACAACTCAAGGTGAAACCTTTTGTATAGTTATATGCAATTCAGAAAAAACTTAACACTTGTCTTCAGTTCGTTTACTTGCAGCTAACATTCATGTTAACAGAAATGCAATTGCAATAGTCATTCCTTCTTTTTTTATGATAACCTGAATATTGCTTCATAATAGCGAGGATGAGTGCTGTAAAATTATACCGTCAACTAAAAAATAAAATGGCAGATAAATTAACAATTAAATTTAAAAACATTATGCATTGAATAAGAATTTCAGACGGATCGCTTCAAATTAAACGGATATTTATTTATTTATTTATATCCTTAAGCAACATTTATATGTTAATATAATGATGAAATAATGAGATCTCAGAACCGTCCTACAACTTCAAGAGGGACACTCAAATTGAAAATTTTATTTTATTAAAAAAAACATGAAAGGATCCTAAGATTTGTTGCCAGTGATGATGATCTGAACATCAAAGACAAAAAGAATTAATACGCTAGCGATATGAATCAACCGCTTCTACGCCGATCAGTGGCAGAACAAAGCGAGCATTTTAAATGAAAGTTTTTCAGAGCTTAAAAGTGATAGTGGTCATAGAATGGATGAAAGCTGTCACTAACGAGTATTTCTGTGTGCAAATGTGTAATTTGTTTGTAATGTGCAATTTTGTTCTTTATTTAAGAGCTCTGAATTTGTTTATCTGTTGTATCAAGTTATTTATTTAAGTCTGTCTTATATAACGCAGTTATGTATTATATAATCCAGTTATGTCTTATTTAAACAATTACATTGTTTAGAATCTATATTGAATTGTCAAGAATAATGTTCAGCGTAATATGTTGCAAAGAATATATAGTGTATTACGTGTAGCATTGAGTTGTAAATGTGCGTTAAGTACAGTGCAATGATCAACGCAATGCATATTATGAAATGTATAGTGTAGCAATGTGTTAACATGCGATGTAGCCAGGAAAATGTTTAATTTCGCATGCAGAAAAATCTATATTTTGCCTTTGTATGGCCATATACTTTGCCCTTGTATTGTTTTCGGAGTGTAGCTTCAGTTAGTTGCGGGATCCGGACGATACCCGATTAGTCTATGTAAGCTGTTTGGGTGTCCGGACCTGCTCTCACCTGTCACTAAATTTTACGAATATATATTCGACCTTTTCATTACTAGCGCTGGTTATATTAGGCATCCACTAAATGCTTCGTACTGCTTAACACCTGTTGTATCAGTTATCTTCCAAATGCTAGCGACAGCAGTAGTTGTAGCAACGATACGTGACTTAGTTACTGCGCATTTAGGACCTCCACCCAACCCCCCAAAAGCGCCTCCCTCCCCGAAAAAAAAAAAGGATTATGATACGTGTAGAAGTGCTTTTGTTTTCTATCTTTTTGCCGAGTATCATAGTTAAAAGTTTAGTAATTGATCAGCGATAACATTACATACAGGAAAATAAGTGAATCAGATTAGTAAGTTGTTATGTTCAAAAGACCTTTAATTTTATCTATCTGTTTCAAATATTAATTAGTTCGAGAAACTTTACAATTTTGCAAGTAGATGTCTAGAACAAATATTTGTTGGAAAAATGTCCGCACCCATTTTTTCTAAACACATACGTTGCATAAATAGCAGCAAAATACTAATGGTCTAATGGCATAAAAGTGGATATGAAGATGTAGATTTAACACTTGTTAAATTAATGTTAAGTTTTCTGATTAACAAATTATTTTCCAATGAAATTGCCCTGCATGGACAGAATTCGTTTACGTGGCTGATATATGTATGCAAGTTGAAAAATATGAAACTAACAAATATTTAAGATAAAAAATATATAACTATAAATTATACTTTAAATTAGTAATATCCCTTAATTCCTTTTTTAACTTGGTTACTTCCCCTCTCCGTTCTAAAACTAATTTAAAATTGCTTTTTTAAATTGGCGTCATATCTGAAAACTAAAAATTATATTATCTTCACCTTCGGAATCGCGTATAGTTCTTAACCAGTCAAATTAATGAAACATTTTAATATAAATATCACTGCTACTAACTTCTCTTTTCCCATCTTGTTTCTGCTAGTTTCGTATGGCTTTTCTCTGTCTAGAAAAGATCTAAGCCAGCGGTGCCCAACCTTGTGCTCGCCGATCGTTTTTTATGTGCTCGCCTGCCCGATTAGGTACTACGAATAAAAAATATTATTAAAATAAACATTCATTTATATTTCTTAATTCTTAAAATGTGGTAAGCATTTACAGTCATAAGAGATATCTTGCAAGACGTTATAAAATAATTGATTGCTGACTGATGAACTTGATAGAGAATATGGAATCTTATTGCTTCATTCCAATGTTTAGATGGGTCAGCAGGGAAAAAGTACTTCAACGGTTTGTGGAACTTCTTTAGCCAATAAAGCAGTTTTGGGAATCCGGAAACGAAAGTTATAAAGAATTGGATGATAATAATTGGTTATCGGATCTGTATTTTCTCACGGATATAAAAGCTAAACTGAACGAAGATCTCCAGGGAAAAGAAAAAAAACTTTTTCAATTGACTGGAACTGTAACTGCTTTTCAGATAAAGTTAAATTTGTGGATAAATCAGATGAAAGAAAAACATTTCACCCCTTTTTCAGAATTTATCAAGCCATATTAATAACCACAAGGCAATTGAAACAGAGAAAATACTTGGAAAACCTAAATGCACTGAAAAATAATTTTGAACTCCACTTCTCTGATTTCCATAAAGTTCAACCAATATTATTATTAATCTCAAAACCACTTGCCGAAATTAGTAGATGTATCACATAAGATTGGAAATATGTTTAACAAAAATGTTGATGTTTCGGAAATGTGCTCGCCATAGGCCAAAATGTGCTCGCGAGAGACCAAAGGTTGGGCACCACTGATCTAAGCTTTCAAAACTGCGGATGCATAGAGCACCCATAATATTAATATGTGAATCTGTTCTAATTACGAGAATAAATCTACGTATTAATCAACGATACTTCTGCTAAATATTTTCTTCTTTGGTATTGTGCCATCAGATGTATCTTCTAATTCTCAAGATACCTGAAAGGCTTTGTCATTCCATGCGCGCAGCTAGGAATTAACATGTCATCTACACCTGGCCACATAAATGACAGGTATAGAAAGCCACTTTATCGATATACGTGGAGAGAACAAAGAAAAGAAAAAGAAATCTATAGAAAAAGACTATATTTAGACAGTTTAAAATGCCGTAGCAATTCAAAGACTTCTTCAGCCACATTTTTCAAATTTTGAAAAGGTTCACATTATTGTTTGCAACAAACGTACATACCAACGCAATAGACTGCAGCATATGTTATATCATAATAGGATTAGGGAATAATGTTGGTAATAAAAATAAAAATTTAAATTAAAGCTACTGAGAAGGGGCTGACAAGTTCAGAATTATACAGAAAAGATGTGCGAAAAAAAATATCATAGTATCAGTGAGTAAATGTACATCGTATCAGTGTACATCTTGAAAATTTCAAATGCTGGGAATTTTCTTCTGATATTTTCATCTCACCACCATTATGTGTCGTTGATAATACGAAGTAGATTTTTCACATTGTTAAGGAAGTCTGATTAATGGGAACACAGAATCTCTTGACGATAAGAGTGGCACCGTTTGATTTTCTGTTGCAGACATCATTGATTGTGTGTCCGCAAACTGAGATGGAATTGAGACGAGATAGTTGAGCATAAGCAGAGGAGTTTCGCTCCAAGGCGAATCAGTGACGGTGTAAGAAGCCCTTAATTGCAGAAATAAATATCTTTTATCGTTAGAAGTTCAGGAATAATTATGATCGTGTGCATTCAGAATAATTACGATCAGTCTTACAATCCCTTTTCAGGGCATTGGAAAATTCTGTTTTTTCTTTAAAAAATTCAGTTTTCCACATTGTTCTGGAGTTTTATTTGTCTCAGTGAAGTTAATTGTCTTTCTTGGCAATAAATAGGTCTATCTATCGTTCAGATAATATTTTGTACACTATTAGAAGATACTTCACATGTTTTCTTTATTCGTTAGTAATGTTCTTCCGCTTGATACCAAAGTTGGTTGCTCTCTGAAGATGGCATTCATCACTAAAATATTCCTTTCCTCGACATCTAGCCTCATTCATTATTTCTTATATTACCCTTTATGGTACCGGTAATTAACTATTTCTGAGTCAGTCAAATTTGAATAATTCTATGATCAGTTACTAAAATTAATCTGGTTTGTAACCAAGTGGTCTGTTGGATGATGTTGGATCACATAACATTTTCATATTAAATTTACATCACTGATGAGCATTGAAGATAACTATATTATTCTTTGTTTAGGTGCTCGGAATCCAACGCGGTGGGTACCGCTTTCTCCATACATTCCTCCTTCTACAAGAGCGCCGGTGACAACCCCTCGCAGGCCTTCGAAGCCAGGTCCTGATGTTCCAAAGAGGCCTGCAACACATCCTCCGCCTCATAGTCCGCCCCATCATCATCCGAAGAAGCCTCGAACTTGTAACACAACGTTTGATGCCATATCTGTGATCCGAAGAGAACTTTTTATCTTCAAAGGAAAGGTGTGCATTTTATTTGAAATATTTTTCCTCTTCAGCTTCGCACACTACTTATATAGAGAAAGCAGATTGAGATTTTGACAAATATAGACTTTTCCATCAAATATCTTTTTGAGGAAATATGCACATCAGATATGCTTTGCTGATGAATTTAACGGCGAGAACGCATAAGATTTCGAACTGCAATGGGCTTTTCCTCACGTGATTTCCATTAATTATGGTACTTAAGATAATATCGAAAAATCATGTTGTCTTAACGCACGGTCAAGTTTTATTGCACAATTATTTTGATTTTACATATACAACCAAAACAAACTCATATTTTCTTAATCTGAATCATTGTTTTGCAGTTTTATAACCTAAATGTAGATTACACTTTCATAGATTTTTTTAATAGTGTGATGATTGTCTTGAATTTTCTGAAGTTCTCTAAAGCCAGAACTTCACTTTTCTTCATCTTTTGTATATAATGCTAATGCTTGCAGGTTACATTATTTTTTACAGTTCATAAATTAAATATTTATTGTAAATAATTTGTTTTGCTTAATTGTAATAATGAAGAAAATTCTTTGCGGTAAACTGGTGTAAATTTTTTAAGTCTTGCTTTAGCACAGGAGTAAAAAACTATACAACTATATTAAGTATATTTACTTTACTCTTAATATAGGAGCATACTAATATTTTTTAATAATTTATTATTATTATTATTATTATATTTTTCAATAATTTATTATTTTTAATAATTTATTTTATTTATTTATTTTAATAATTTATTATTACTATCGGAATTGTCTTCAGATTTAGTTCTGCGAAATGTCTGTGTTCCAAGCAACTATTCTCTAGGTTTTGCCAGTCAAAATCACAATTAGAAATGAATTCTAAGTACGATGTGGACTACGAAAATAAGCATCTAAAACAATCAAATTATTACTGTATTTTTATGATCGTTGGTAATATTACCTTACAAATTATGAAATAAATCTGTTCTGAATAATCATTTTTTACAAAAATTACGTATAATATTAAATTACTTACAGTACTGATATATTTTCATTGCTTTTTTAACATTTATTTTTTCTGAAGATACTTGGATTTTCTCCAATATATATCTTAAGGTTCTAAAAAATTTACATTTTTAGGGTTTATCTTCAGGGGTTTTCTAAGTTGGTGAGGTTTAAGGACCTCTGATCTTTCGCAACGTAAAGAAAGAAAATGCATTTATGTTACTGTTGAAATGAAAAATGCTGAGTAGATCACTGATTTCCAACTTAAAATATATTTGTGTTTCGGAACATTTAAAACAACTTCCTAAATTTACTAACGATGCAATAACAGTTAGGTGCTCATGAATATCTTGAAATAATGAAAAACACTCAAAACACTCAAAAGCAGAATAGTTAAGCTGCTGGTTTGACCTATTAAGTCATCGCATGAGTAATGTGATTTTTTTTTTTTTTTTTTTAAGTAATCTTTGAAGGAATATAAAAGTAAGTGAGATACAAATTTAATCAACTATATATTCCCCATTTGACTCGATAATATTCTTGCAATGCTGTGTGTCATGGGAATTTTGTTCTTTTTCATCAATGAAACTTTGCAATCCTTGAACCACCAGTTACTAGAAAGGTTTTAAAAAACAGATTTTTTCTCACATCAATGAAAAGCAATACATTATCTTCCATCAGCGTGAGTAAGCTCATGTGGAATCCCCATAAATACTATTTTTAATAATCCTTTTTTGGCGTATTACAAATAGTTGGGATTACATTCAAAAGGCGATGAACAGTTGTTGATGAAGAATTAATCTTTTCTGCTAACTCTTCGACGCTTGCATATAAATTTCTTTCAAATGCAGCTTTCAGTGCATCGCCAAATTCGTCAAACTTATCAAAAACGACAGGCCACCCGCAGCGGCTGGCTTCCGCCAAGTTAATATCGCCGTGCCGAAATTTATAAAACCATTGCTGGCTCTTGCAAATATGCGAAACACCTTTACCACGCACTTCATCACATGTTTTACTGTATTAGCTGCACTATTATCTTTCTTATGTTTGTGAAGCAAAGCATATCTGATTCACTCTTTTGTGACTGCCATTTTCATAAAGACCTGTTAAAGTAACAAATAAGTACGCGTGTGCTTGCAAGCCAGCATTTATTTGAATGCTGAGTCTTGCATCGTACACAGTTAGGCTTCTGATCTTTGGGTAACTTGTAGCCCGTAGTCATGTCAAATTAAGTTGTCTTTGCTCCGAATAATATATATATACATGCGTGAAAAATACTTATGACCATATTAGAACATGTTTTAGTAAGTCTTTTCTGAAAAATGGCATCATTTTTGGGATAACGTAATACTTAAGTGGCTTCAAATAACATTTTGCAAAATAACTCGTTATTTCATTTCGATCTAAAACCATGGTAAATATCTTCTGTTTAAAAGGTGACTTGAAATTTTCCATCATAATGCCATTTTGCTTATTAAAACTGTGGAAAAAAAGGTATATTTTAATAAACGTTCATGAAATATCACAGAAAAAAGTAATTAAAACTTAATGAACATACGTCGTGACAGAATTTTCTTTATAATATTATATTGCCTTTTATAAAAAAATGTTGAATTCTGTGAAATGGATTTAATTTTCAGATATAATGTATTGTTTATTCTTTCCCGATCTCAGTCCATTCCGGCCTTTCTGTTCATAAGTAATATAGAAGGTTTCATTATTTTAACCTCTAACAGAGTAGCGTCTCTTTCTGTTTTACAAAATTGCTTATAAAAGGATGAGTGAAGTCCGGAAAAACGACTATGAATAAGAGTGAATACTTCACAGTATATGTCTCAAAAAATACGAATGAATTTCATTTTCCCCCCATATTTTCTAAACCGTAATATGGCAATCATCTACTTTGATGGGTAAACGAATTTAATCGTTTTACATAATTCGAAACCAGTTCTGTTTACCGTGTCATATTCAGCAAAAGCCATCTTTGACGAAAAGGACTCTTGAGGCCCAGTAAAATACCATGTAGCCTTTCACTGTATATCATGACGATTGAAAAAAAACATTTGCCTGCTGAAAATTTGATAATAAGCGCAAAATTTACTCAATATATGCGACTACTTTTTTTTCCTTTCATTTTCCGCTGTCCTTCGCAATTCAGGCAAATGTTTTTATAAGCTTCCGAACCTTCTTGCAATCATTGTTATCCACCGACATATTTAGGCAAACAAGAGGCTATATAGCTATATGGCTTCCTATTAGGATATTCTATAAATTGCTCATAAAATAAACGTCATGTAAGTAAATAACCATGTAATTATTATCGAAAAACATTTACTTCTTTTTTACCTCAGAAGAAATGTCTTCTAAAAGTATTTGGACGAATTTATGTTATGATGGAGAATCTCCATTCAGTTAGTCTCTCAAGTGCTGCACATGGAATCCAAAAGGAATTATCAGCGTTAAATTCACGCAACTTCTTTTTGTTAAAGAACAATGAAAAACCTAATTCCAGTCATACATCATCTACCAACGAAATTCGTTTTATAACGATAGTAGTGATTGTCTTTATGATTGGCACCAAAAATATTCCCAGATATATGCATTATATACCAATAAAAATTTGCATGCCAATTTTAGCGTGCATTCTTTTATTCTTTGCAATGTAAACAATTATAGTAAACCATGAAATTGAGCAAAAATATACTTTCTTTCAGCAGGACAGCGGCTAAACATTTTGCCGTCTGTATGGAGCAATCTCTTATGGGTCTTATATTCTTATGCTTGGCATCTCCCTAAATTGCAAAAATTTACTCGTCCCTAGATTCTGCCGAGTGTTTCTCTAAATTCTAAAAATTTTGCTACTCTAAATTCTACTGCACGTTACTTCTCTAAATTTTAAAAATGTTGCCGCCCTTAAATTCTGCTGCCCAGCGCGACCGCACAAATTGCTCCGGCTGTGACGTTCACTAAGTAAAATTCAACACTAAATATTGTTTCGTTTTCCATTATATCTTTCTGATGAAGACTCAGCAATGGCAAGAATGTATTTTTTATTAAAATTCATAGTATGAATCAAAACAAGCAGCAGATCCGATCTCGAAAATAGCAGGTAAAGAGAATAAAATCCCTGTTATCCTCTCGGAAAAGTGGGGTGAGAAAGCAGGAAATGAGGAAATGATTTTAAAACCAGATGGAAAAACCATATATCATAACAGAGTGATAAAACTATTTATGGAATATAAAATAGACACAAATTTATGGAGTATAAAATATTTGGATCTTTGGATTATTCTTTACGTACAAGAAATCTTCTAATCTGTCTTTCGGTTCTCGTAAAATAATTCATGAAATGTCTACAGGCAAAAGGTGTAGGAGGTGAGCGATGTATTTTTTTTTTTTTTTTTTTTTTTTTTTTTATATATTAACTTTGTCACATTGTCTTTCAAAATTTTGCAGGTAGACTGCGATGTCAGGATTTTCTGTAAACTTAGGAATGAGGTGTTAAATATTTATTTCAATAGCTGCATTTGAAGCAAAAGCGCATTAGTTAGGGTTTGAGCCAGCAGCTGTCGGGTTTAATTTTAAGTGTTCTAAGTCTAACCATAGATCTTGTTCTTTTCTTTAACGTTTTTCTAAACCTTTGTTTTCCCTTTCCTTTTTGTTGTCTAGTTTCGATTAGAATTTCTAGAAAATTCTTGGTAAAAGCTTTTTTGTAAGTGTCAGATGTGGCAGATCTTATCGTCAAATCTGACACTTGACATCTAACTGACAATCTGACTCGCATGGTATCGTTCACTTCCAAACCCAGTTTTGTATCCGAGAAGTGAAATCATTTTTTCGCGCTTTGGTAAGGTAAGCCATAATTAAGTTTTGGGAGAGGAAAAAGATGAAGCCGGATTTGCTATTGTTCTTTTTTTGATTTTATTTGCATTAAAGTAGGTTTACCTTTACACTATTTTCCAATTAGTAACTAGAACTATACCTTTAAATGAAATGTTTATACCATTGCTAAGCAATATTTATAAATGTTAATAATATATCTCAGAGTTACCGTTTAAAACTGTTGAAAGAAAGTTAAACTTTAAAATAATCATATCTTAACTTTATAAATATCATAAAATACCTTCATAAATTCAAATTGTATCTAGAAAAACTTTATATATAAATATAAAATTTTAATGTATAATTAATTTAAAATATATACATGTATTATTAATATTATACATTTGAAACTTATTATAATAATTTGCTCTGTTCGTTTACTTCTTATCAAAGCATCAAAAATGTATTATAATTTTTATTTTAACTAAATTCTTCTAATTTTAATCTTAATAAAACGTTAAGCAATATTCACAACAGTAACATAAAATAAAATATTTTTATTTTACTTATATTACAATATTTATTCAATATTCAAAAGAATTCAAAGGGAGTGAGTAAAATATAAACAAAAAGGTCTGACGATAATACTTTGTGAATCATCTAGTCTAAAATTTCACGGGGGGGAGCAGCAAACCGTCTGGTGTTTTTACTGAGAATCTAAACTAATAAATTCTAATCAACAATATCAGTGAATCTATTCAATTTAATTTAGGTAAACTGAAACATTTTAAAATAACAAATTAACGAGAATTAAGTTTACAAGTAATCTTCTTTCCAGAAAACTTTGAAAAGAAACTAAAGAAAGCCGTTGGTTTTCGTTGAATGCTTTTACATAGTATCTATAAATATGACTTCAGTAAGGAATTTGCATTTGCTTTATGAAGCAGTTGATTACAAATAATCAATTTAAGAGAATTTTATACTCAAATTAAACAATAATTTAAAAGAAACTCATCTTTTGTTCCTTTCAAAGTTTCTGACCTTTCATTCTATGTGCTAGCAGCACGACACTTCAAGATTTGGTTTCTAAAATTATTTTGATCAGTAGCCCACACCTGAAAAGAGACTGAGTCGATCTCCAGCAACCAAAGCGTAAATTTGGGAGTAAGAGCTTTTTAAAGCTAAACAAAAATTCTCAACATTTGGTTGGTAGCTATTTTGTAAACAGATATTCTAAACATTTCGCTGGTCGTCATTTGAAAACAGAAATTCTCAACATCTGTTTGGGTGCTATTTTGTAACCAGAAATTCTAAACATTTTGTTAGGCGCTATTTTGTAACCGTTCTTTTATAAACACAAACGCAAATATCTAGAAGTATTTATTAGCAGAGCACAGGAACAGTTACAAAGAAAATATACATCAAAACAGAACATGCACCAAAATTGAGGACGTAATATTTATAATTAACATTAAAGTCAAGGAAACATAATATTAGACAACCTAATCCTCATCGCAGCTAAAGGTCAACTGATTGTAAGTTGTTTTCGCTATCAGTAGATGGTGTTCAATAAAATTGTTCGGTGAGATCATAATTCTGTTACATTATCAAATTTCTCCTTATTAGAAGCTTTCCAATCCTAATCTAACAAAAGCTAAACATTTTAACTTAAAACCTTGGAAAAATCAATTGCATTGGCGTTATAATAAAAAACACGAATAAGAATGCAATTATTGCAATGATAGTATGCTTCGTGGTGAACTTGGAGTACCACTTTCTCTTAATTTTCAGTGCAGAATTTACTGTTTCCATGCTTAATGTTTATCCATGTTAACTCTTGAAATAATTTTGCTTTTCCCACTGCACTTGATCTGATTGAAAGGCATTTTCAAAAAATTAAAAATGTGAACTATTAACAAACTTTAGGATTTTAGGGTTTTACTTATCTACTTCACTTGCATGTCTTTTAATGCATTTAATATAAAAGATATTTTAATTATATATAAATGATTTTATATATCATTAAATTTTTTTAATATTAAGTTAAAGTTTTTCCCCTCCTATTCTTTTTCATTCTTGTTTGAAGGATTCGAGAGAATAGAGAAACATTTAGGATTCGGTTTCGAGAAAATTTAGGATTCATACCATTTCTAATTATTTCATCATAGTTTTACTAAATGCGTCTGCTTTGCATTATTTTAGGTAAGAATAACCAGAAAATTTTTTAGAAAAATGTTATTTAATTTATAATGTACTTTAGATATTTAGTTTTACAGTCCATGTGGTGTTTAAAATTCTTTCGAATTTCGACGTTGATTTGCAGAAACTACAGGAATTTCACGCAATTTCAGGATTTTCCAGAATAGAGTTTGAAGATTAATGTTCTGAACCTGAACAAAACGCTTAAAAATTTCCGGTACTTTCTGATTATTCTGTTTGGAGTTTTTCTTATTGCATTTATTTTACATTTTATTTGTTCTTTAGATGAATAGATACCTGAACGAATCTTACTAGTTCGGCTTACTAGTTCGTATACGAATCTTACTAGTTCGGCTTACTAGTTCGTATACGAATCTTACTAGTTCGTATGCGAATCTCACTAATTCGTATACGAATCTTACTAGTTCGGCTCTTATTAGTTTGACTTCATTAATGATGCATGTATGTGCACAACGAATCAAATAGCATTTAAATGAACATTGATAAAACCATGCAATCACAAGGGCGAAATTTAGGCATTCAGATTTCTAATTGGGCTTTCGAATTCCATTCTAATTACCTCTCTTTCTCTAAGTTACTACATTATTTGTGAAGCAACATATAGCTATCAAGAAAGAATACCCTATTTTTACACAAAAATCCTTCGTAAATAAATCGCTATTTTTGTAATTGTGAAATGTGCATAATTTCAATTCTTCAAGACGCTTACGCAGTTCATTTTATCGCGTAAAAATATAACTGAAATTTATTGCTTGTGTTTTGCCACAAAATTATTTTTATGGGCTCATTTTAATGTCGTTTCAGTGCAGCTTCAACTCATATATATTTATCAAAAACTATTCATATTTAAAAGATGAATGATTCGAAATAATAAATTATTTTTGAAGTATATTTTTATATAATATAGTGTATATAAATAGATATTACATATTTTTATTGATGGTATTTTTTGCTAGGATTAGCTTTAATGGAATTATCCGTATTTTTTGGCCGTGATATTTATATAGTATTTTGTATTTACGCTAATAATAATAATGAACAAAACGTTAAATAAAATTTTGTCAATAAGATTTAGTAAGTGTCATTAAGATTTCAGAGGATTCTAGATATTCGCTAATTATCTACAATCCCGATATGAAATTCGCGGTTTTTTATAGGTTTGTGTCTTCAGCAGAAACTTTTTTATAATGATAATAAAAAAAACTGACAATGAATCACGTCTGGCTTTAAATAAACGTGACGAACATTTTAAATGGATCGAGATATGTATAGGAAAAAAGAATTAATGTGCGAAAGAATATGAACGAAAAGCTATGTAGTTCTCATTAAAGAAAGTGATAATACGATATTTTCTAAGTGTCATAATTTGCTTAAATTAAGGGAGGGAGGAAGAAACAAGTGCATCTGGAACATGTTTACTTGATATCAAATGAGGAAGTTTGAATCGTGCTTAAAATAATTGCGAACTGCAGAAGCATATTAAGCAAAAATAAAATAAAATGAAAATAAATATATAAATAAAAAAATTTTTTAAATGTTTGAAAAGAGTTAGATTTTAACGTCGCCTAGAAGGACTTTTTTATGGTTTTACACTCATGTCCATAAATTAAGGATAATGCAAAATCAGGCAAAGGAAGAGTTAGAAGCAAAACAATTTTGACTTATTTGTAAAGCTTATTTATTAAACAAAAGGTAAAGAGCAAAAAAAGATGCTATATGTTTGATATTATTAAAAAAATTAGCGATTTTTTCTCCCTAGAGCAAATTACAAAAAAAAAAAAAAAAAAAAAAAAAAAACCTATTTACAAAAAACCAATATTACATTGTTGGTATGATTGTTAATACATTGTGTGTCTCTCAGACGGTGCAATACAGCCCGTACAACGCCTAGGCATGCTGAGTATCAAATTATCGATCTGATTATCGATCTACACCACTCAAAAAGCAATGCTCTCCGAAGTTCCAGCAGACATGTAGGAGGATGTTGATGGGCTGCAACTCGTCGGCCAAGCATGTCCCACACGTGCTCTACTAGATTCAAGTCCGGTGACAATGCTGGCCAGTCCATACGGGTGATATCCTCCGATTGAAGGCATTCGCTTACGATGTTTACACGGTGAGGACGGGCGTTGTCATCCATAAACACAAATTGTGCGCCCATGGCGCCCCAAAACAAACGTACATGTTGTTCCAGAATGACGTCCCGATAGATTTGGCTTGTCATGGTTCCAATTTGAACATGCAGGTCAGTTCTGGAGCCCAGAATAATTCCACCCCAAACGAGCACTCCTGCACCACCGTTACGGTGTCGTTCGATGATGTTTTCTTGGTGGTAATGGGTACACGGAGCTCTCCATATGAAAGTCCGGCGAGAATCAGACTGCAAGCTAAACCTGGACTCGTCGGAAAACATCACACAAGCCCACTGTTGCGGTGTCCACAATGCATGCTCTCTACTCCAGTCTTACCGCAGGCGACAGTGAGTTTCAGTAAGTGGAACGCATCTGACAGGTCTACGAGCATATAGACCAATCAGCCCTAAGCGTCTGTACACGGTCTGCCTTGAAATTGTCGTACCAGTGGCGGAAGAGAGCTGACGAGACAGGTCTGAGGCTGTGCTCTGCCTGTTTCTTTTGGCACTAACTGCCAAATACCGGTCCTCATTCGGCGTTGTAACTCTGGGGCTACCTGTGCTGTAACGTCTACTCACATTACCATCATCTTGGAATCATTGCCAAAGCCTGGAGATGACACTCTGAGCAATTCCAAGTTCGTCTAATACTTCCAGTCGAGTACTTCCACATTCCAGACGGCCGATAATTCTACCACGTAAAAAATCATCCAAATGCTTCCTTTGTGTCATAACTATTCGGTTATTGCACTGAAATGGTTATAAAGCGCCTGCGAACAATTTTACTTCTTTGCGTGTATTCCTTATATATCACTCTCGTCATTGTGACGTACCATCGGTGTCATCTGGTTATTTCCTGAAATTTGCATATGATTCTTGAAGATGTGTGTAGTGATTTTACAGCTGATATATTTATTTTAGAGTTCGATTTCCGCGTGACTCCGAATTATCCTTAATTTATGGACATGAGTGTATATACTTTCGGTTACGTCACAATCCATCAACTTGCTGCTAGACTCACTTTTATTGACTGCTCTTTTTATTGTTATACAGTGGAAAATGGTAACTATACATCTAATTTTGCTTTCACATGAACGTTTTTTAAATGAATTTGATTTAACACGAATTCAAAATACTTCCTTCTCTTTTTGCATGTATTATTTAGATTTAACGCAAAAAGGTCAAGCCAAGTTCTATGGATGTTTTTCTAAGGAAATAAAATTTTATTTGAGGCATAGTAGCACCTGCACGCACGAATAGATTGCATAACATCTAGTGGGAGGAGAATGAAGAGTTTTTCGAACGCGAATAGTAAATCACGAAACTAAATACTGTGTTAGATTTTTGCTTTTATTTCTAAGCTATGTTTATTTAGATTCTGGAATCGAAACCAACGTTTAGTATCTTCGGAAGATATTAAGTAGTCTTTCAAAGTGAAAGAATCTTTAGTGAAATTTGTGCACATATAAATTTAATAATTTTGTTGAACTCAATAAATTGTAAGTTTACTCATTTTTCATACCGTTTTCATTAATAATATGAGATATTTTTAATAGCACTTATATAATGTCATATTGTCCATCTATTACAAAACGAAACGGAAAGCATTTTTCAACAAGGAAGAAACCGGAAGAAATTTTTGCACTTGTGTAAGGTGTTACGTCTGTAGAAAAGCATTTTGGTATACATGAAGCTATCGTAGAACTACTAAGAAAAAGAAGATGAAACTAAAAGTCGTATATTCTGGGTCAAGCTCAGTTCTGGTCAGTTCTAAGTGTGGAAACTGCAGTGTTAATTCATCATCATATAAAAAAGACACAGTACAACATCGAGCAAACAGCAATAAAGATTTATAAACAGAATTATAGAAAAGTCTGCGCCCTTTGTAAACATCGAGCAAACAGCAATAAAGATTTATAAACAGAATTATAGAAAAGTCTGCGCCCTTTGTAAACATCGAGCAAACAGCAATAAAGATTTATAAACAGAATTATAGAAAAGTCTGCGCCCTTTGTCTGAGGTAAACAGAGATTATGCATTTTCTACAAGTAGAGGTTGGATGGCAGAGATTTTAAAAGGTATGCTCTTCTTAATATAAAAGTTAAAAGTGAAACTGCATCTGCAAATAAATAGGCAGTTAAAGTATTCCCGGAAAGATTTTCTAAAATTATTGAAGATGGAGGACTCCTGATCAAGTGCGGAATGCAGACGAAAGTAGTCGTTTCTGAGAACGAATGCTGAATAAAAGATACGTAGACAAATCGTAAAAATCTGCTGGTGTTTTTAAAGTTTCGTGTGATTTTAAAGGTTCCATCATCGCTAACACGACCGAATTTCCAAGCTTCATTACAATGACATGCACGTTTGGTAGGAAAGGATTCGATGATCTGTCGTTTGAATACATTGATAAATTATTAGTCAACAAAGCCCTAAGTGAATTTGAAATATAAGACGTTGTCCTTGAGATTCCCGATGCTTCAAGAACTTAGTGATAATTTAACAAAATGGTGAAATTCTAAATGCAGATTTAATAAAAGGAGATCTGGAACTGGCCGAAAAATTGAGTAATTATTTTGTCAAACATGACCCTTATGAGGAACGCTCTGGGAAGTTTCGACAAGTTATTAACAACTCCTTGTAGAGAATTATAAACAGCCTAACAAAAACACGAACACATCCATTAATAACCGAATTCATTCTTAAAAGCTGGTGAAATATCAACACTAGAGAAGACTCGTGTTGATGAATTCATTAATGGAAAAAGAAGACGATGTCCAACCCATTTCTAATGAAAGCAGTGATATTCCAGTTGTACGCAAATTTATGCTCCGTTTATTGTCAGAAAAAGAAAGTGAATAAAAGCTTGTTACGTATAAAACTTTTTTTGGGACTCCCAGAGAATTTTTTTCATTCCAAATGTCAGTTTACTTCAATATATTTTCATTAAATATTATAATCTTAAATAGTTAAGTATTTTAAAACCTATAAAAGCAGTTACAATACTTGAAGTTAACCTATCTATTTTCCAGAATAAGAGAAAACACTTAAGAATAAAACAATTTATGAACTAAAAAAATTTTTACAACAGGAAAAATGGGAAAAATTAAAGTAAAAATATCTTTTGTTTATCTCCTTTGTTCAAAGTTTCAAACAGAATTTGTCAAGGGAAAGTGCTTTGAAGCTTCAAACCAAGTTGATTAACTGTATATCAACTAAAACATGTTTCATTCCAACGAATTCACTGAGACATCAAACGGTTTAATCGAACTCAAATTCTTAAGAATCTAAACTAATTAATAGACTCGTTAAATTCGTCTCTTTTCCCGACATGTTTCAGTTGTCTAAGCTACTTAAGTACTAAAGTGCTGAAAGCAATCACTACAAATTTTAAAAAAAACTTTAAATTGTAAGTTGAACCTTAAAATTTAAAACAAAAATCCTAAAATACAAATGGTCTACAAGACAAACGATCAAATTATAAAGGTAAATGCAAAAGAATAAACATAAAAATAATCGAACAATTTTCAGATAAGAAAATTAAATTGAAAATTAAGATTATTTATACGTGTAATTTGTTGAATTAAAATAAAAGCTTAAAACGAATATATTTTAAATTGTTTTTGATTTTTAGATTGGGAAACTAATATTTTCTTCCATAGACACAATGTCATTTTTTACACATATTCTTCAGGAAAGCACCTGTCGTGTAAAACAGAATTAGGTGTTCCTGCTCATGTATGCACCCGTTTTCATGCTTTGGGAAAATGAATGAATTATTAAATAATAGAATCTTTGTATGTATGTATGCTCCTTGCATTATTGAAAAATATTGCATGTAGAGTCAACAAATTTTGAAAACGCATAATTCTCCTCTCATATGTGCACCTTGAATCACGAATTTTGAATTTTTAATATATTTTTATTCATTTCATGTTTTGTGTTAAGATGACATTTTGATTAAACTCGAAGATTTAAAAACAATGTGCTGCATCTCGGCAAGACATAAGATATTCCCATTTCCTATTTATGTGTTGCTCACTGAGACCGAATATAAAATACTTCTTTTTACGCGTGCCAGTTTGTGGCTAGTCAATGAAGGGTAATATATTTAATTTTTCTTTGAAAATTAATCTTTCGGTTATTAATTAACAAATTAAGCTATTTAAAAGCAATAAGCGTAGCACTTTATCTATTATTATTAATTACTAGCTGTATCTATGGAGTTATACCAGTGAGATTTGTTAAAATCATTAGACATATAATTTTTGTTTTTTTATAGCAACTAATTTAGGTGGCTGGGCGCCACAGCAGCGGCTAGTTATTTGAAAATTGTCAAGAAAGGTGTCAAAAAGGGACAGAGTTAAACAGAAATGTTAATATGTGCATATAAATTTCAACAGTTTTTTATAAATTTGTACAGTTGCGCGCCTCCAATTTGCACGCAACCAAGAGGTGACTGTTGAAACTGGAAAATAGACAGAGTCTTGCTAAGGGTTTAAGTCCCTTTTTATTCAACTTAAGAAGTTACAATTGCGTGCTCTTGACGCTCACAAACTACGCCGACCCGGCGGTAAAATAAAAATAAGCACCTGAAAAGAAATAATAACAAGACTCTAACTACGAGGCTCTCTAAAAGTAACTAACCTCACTGCGTTTTACAATACCGCTGCTAATTCAGCAAACTTTGAATATCACGTTGAACGATTAACAATTCTCTAAGGCAAGCACACAGGCCAAAACGCGGGGTTCTTCAATTTCTGGCTAACTACCTCCGCGCTCGTGAAGTAAGAACAGCACACCTCGAACTCGTTTCCTTTCTATTTAACTCAGAATACTTCCGCTGATAATTTGAATCCTTGCGCGTTCTACTAAAATTTACATACTCTGGCATTGGCAGTTCCAAGGAAAAGTAAGACTTGACAGGAAAGATAGTTTAAACTTAAAATAAATGTTAGTTAAAATAAATATAAACCCTACATTTGCCGCTGCCAGAATTTGGAAAACTTGGAAGCAGGTCCTACAAACGACCTGTTGTAAGTTTCTATAATTCTGAACTAACTCTCAAGAGCCTCGTTTACACAAAAAAAATCTTATGTAACAAATTGTATACTAAATTTCTGTCGATACTTATAAATCTCTCTTCTTACAGCAACTTTTCCTGGACTTTCATCAATCAATCTTGTTCTTTTCCTTCCAGCATCTGGAAGGAATAAGTATCAGTGTCTTTCTAAATACATTATAATTTACACTTTCTTGACACTGAATAAATTTTTGTTTTTAAACGATTCGTTTTCCTTAGTTATTGCTTAATTCACATTCATTCAATTTTTCAAGCATTAATTTAACTTTACCCTGGCTCTCCACCATGTGTGGTGTCAAACGGGAATATTCGTGTTTTAGTCTTACAACACTTCCCCTAACCACCATGATTTGTTAGAATTCAACGACCAAATAGACACACCTTACTCGACGTTCTACAACTCGATAAGCTACTTTACCATTCTTAGAAATTCAAGTGTAGGTGGAGAACTCTACAAAACACATTCATTCTAACTTTCCCCTCATTCATCTTTAGACATGCAGGCTTTCGCTCTAAAGCATGATTTTATCTACAGTTTAATACTTAAATTTTGAATTCATTGCTTTAAGCATTTACTTTTAGCATCTAAAATTTTATGCTTCTAGACTAAATTCTACTTTTACATAACATTCAAGTATTTACGTATATTTACAAAATTTTAATACATATGATTTTTACAATTTACCATAAAATGAATAAGAGAAAATAAATTTTTACTTTACTCATTCTTCGCGAAGCTGGCGGCACTGAAACTAAAATTCTTATTAATACAAGAATACGAAGTTATTTTTATCTTCGGCCAAATTTTGGCTTTAACATAACAGAATTAGTCTTCCGACCAACAGAAAATGCTTGTTCTTAGCTTAAAGAAAATTTCTTTACTTAAAGAAAATATTAATTTTGCCTTAGCTAAATAAAGTAAAACAAAACTAAGTCTCAACCGAGACATATTGACTTTCGTCAAAACATAGAACTTCGTACTTATGCATAACATTTCGGAACAAAAGAAAAAAAAAAAATTATAGAAGATTTTAACTTATCTTTGAGTTTTCGATGATTGAAACTCCGTCATTCTTTTCTGGCAAAATTGCTCCCATGTTATAAGTTTCATGGACGTCAATCTTCTCCTTACTGACCTCCGAGTGTCGTCCACATTAGTTTTTCTTTTGCGTCCTCTGCATGCTGGCCTCTTGGCGGAGTAATCGTCGGGTTGTTGTCGTTTCCGTTTTTCCATTGGACTTGACGTCCTCCGGTCTGGAGTCCTTCTTGAATTTCTTCTGTTGTTCCTGGTATTTTCGTTCCTCCTGCTGTCTTTTCAGTTTCCGGAACGGCGGCCTTGCTTGCACCTGACTCTATGGCCCTGGGAGCGTTCTCCTTGATGTATAATTTCTACTGCGATACGTTGTAGGTGGTGTTTTCCTCTTTACCAAGGTTTCTTTACGCGGTGGATCTGCATTCTTGTTTTTCTTAAATGCTGGAGTTTGAAAGTTTTCATTTTTTCTTTTTGGTACCGTCGTCTGGGTTGTAAAAGGGCTAGGCCTCTCTTCAGTTCTCTGCTTCTTGGGTGGTGGAACAGTTGTTATTTCTGGACCTTCTACTTCTCTTAGACTTAAGTCCCGCAAGAAACTTTTAAGGATTTCAAAATCATTTGGATTATAGTATTTTTTCACCTGGTCGGGACTTGCTTTACAGATTTCCCCTCTCTCGTTCTTAAGGTACAATACGACTTCTTTGATTTCCTGAATTACATAGGGGCCTTCAAATTTAGGAGCTAACTTTGCCGTAAAATTGTCTGGGGCACTTGATAAAGAAAATTTCCGCTTCAATACTTTATCCCCAACTTTAAAATCTGCTTCACGGCGTTTTCTATCGTAATACACTTTTTGCTTATTTCTTGCCGTATCCGAGCTTTTAAGCGCCTGATCAAGAAGTTTTTGCACGTCTTTCTGTTTAAACTCTTGCTCTCTTTGTTGCACAAAGAATAATTTATCTAAAGGCGTAATTAACTTTCGGCCTAAAAATAATTCTGCTGGAGTTTTTCCCGTAGTATCGTGATTTGCTGTTCTTAAAGCATAAGCTAATTCATTTATGTAGCCATCCCAGCGCTTGTGATGTGTGCTCACGTAACTGCGAATTATTTTTACGATGTTTTTATTCACCCTTTCTGCTATGTTTGCCTGTGGTCTATACGGAACAATTTTGATATGGCGTATGCCAAGTCCAGTGCATATGTTTTCAAATATTTGACTAATGAATTGTTTTCCGTTATGGCTAATGACTTTTATCGGTGCACCGTATTTTAAAATGTATCTGTGTAAGAATGCATCTGCGACTGTTTTGGCTGACGCGCGTTTAAGTGGAACAATTTCTGTCCATTTTGAAAAATGATCTGTTATTACTAAAAGAAAACGATTTTTATTTAACTCGCTCTGGGGGAAGGGACCAAGAAGATCTATGCCTAAAATTTCATTCAGAAATGTAGCGCGAATGCTATTTAAGTACCCGGCCGGGCTGTAATTAATATCATTTATTAACTGACATTGATTGCAGGACTTGACATACGCAGTTACTATTTTGTATAATTGCGGGAAATATACCGCCTCGCGTACCCTTTTTAAAGTCTTTCTGACCCCTAAATGACCCGCTGTTTTCGCGTCGTGTAATTCCTTCAAAATGCTTAATCGAAGCGAGGCTGGGATGACTGCTTTGTACTCGAGATTTTCGTTTGTTGTTTTCGTATAAAATAATAAATTATCTATTATTTCATAGTTTTCTGCTCTATTTCTTATCGCATCGATATCTGTGTGCTCAAAACTTTCGGGGTCTTTCAAATATGCATAGATATTTCCGAATTCAGGATCAGCTTTCAGTTCAGTGATAATCGTATCTCTAGAATCTAAAATTTTTGAAGTCAACACAGCGCATTTAAGTTCATTTCCTTCATCGTCCAGTTTTATACGAGAAAGTGCGTCAGCTACATTGTTTTCCTTACCCGGTTTATATTTTATTCTGAGATTATATTCTTGGAGTTTTAAAGCCCATCTTATTAATCTGGGCGTTAGGTTTTTCCCCGAGTAAAGTCTACCAACAGCCGCATGTTCCGACTGTTACTGGCGCTTTGCCGAAATAAACTCGAAATTTGTGTACAGCCATTAATACGGCTAATGTTTCTCTCTCTGTAGCTGTATAATTCCTTTGTGTCTGATTCAACGTTTTACTAAAAAATGCCAGAGGATGGCTATTTTGCATAAGAACCGCACCCACCGCATAGTCCGACGCATCTGCTGCAATTTCCAGGTTTTCGTCCCCCTCCGGGAATTTCAAGACAGGGGCATTGATGAGCGCTTCTTTTAATCTTTCAAATGCTGTATTTGCTTCCGCTGTCCACGTAAATTTACTTGTCTTTCTTTTGATTACTAAGAGTGATTCAACAATATTAGCGAAATCTTTTATGAAAGACCGATAGTAAGAACATAACCCAAGGAAAGAAGAAAGTTTCTTGGCGGTGTTGGGCGGTGGAAAATTCTTGATTGCTTTTATTTTTGAATCTTGCGTTTTTATACCCTTTTGCGAAATTTTATAACCGAGATATTTAAGTTCTTTAGTTGCGAACTTGCATTTTGAGGCGTTAATTGTAAGACCGGCCTCATTTAATAATTTAAAAACTTCTTCTAGATCTTTAATGTGTTGTTCCAACGTACTACTCGTTATAATTATATCATCCAAATAGATTAAAGTTGATTTTCCTAGGACAGGCTTTAGAACAATGTCCATAGCTCTCTGGAATGTTGATGGGGCCCCACACAACCCAAAGGGCATGCGTAAAAATGCATAGGTGCCCGATTTTGTTATAAACGCGGTTTTATGTATGTCTTCGGGTCTCATAGCTATTTGATAGTAGCCAGACGTTAAGTCCAAAGTAGACATGTATCTTGTAGATTTGATCTTTCTAATAATTTCCTCTATAACCGGCAAAGGGTAAACTGGGAATTTAGTAATACTATTTAGTTTTCTGTAATCGATAGCAAACCTCCAAGCCCTTTTATCCGAAGGAGGAAACTCGTTCTTTTTCCTACATAGTACGACTGGACTCGCGTACTCACTATTTATGGGCGTTATTATTTTATTCTTTAACATTTCCTGAATATGTTCTTGGATGATTACGTCTTTTTGTTTGTCATAACGATAAGGTTTAGTCCTACAAGGTTTTTCGGCAGTTAAGTGTATCTGATGCCTAACTATTTGACAACTACCCGGCTTTTCTGAAAACAAGTTAGAAAAATTACTCACCACTTGCTGGATGGCTTGACTATCATGGTCATTCAGATGGCTAAGGTCCACTTGCGGTTGTTCCACAGGTTCCACCACCCTCTGGTCCATCTCCAGAACAACGGAACTGTCTTGAAAATTCAATTTGGCCCTCGCGGCCCTTAAAAACTCCATACCTAAAATAAGAGGATTTTGCAGATTCTTCACTACAAAAATTAATACTTTGAGGCTTTCCTCTTTTACCTGTATGTTTAATGATAATTTCCCGATGCAGTGACAGATTTTTCCTTGCGCCGCTATAATTTCCGTATTTTTGGTTTTAAATAATCGTACCCTATAAAAATTCTTTTTGAAGAATGTTTCGCTCATAAAATTTCCTTCTGCTCCTGTATCGATGAGGGCTTCTACTGGTACATCGCCAACCAGGACTTGTATAATTGGTAGATGTGAGATTTTACGATGACCGTATTTAAATGTCTTTTTGAGGGTTTTTTTAAAACTTCCGGGGTCTGGACCCTCGCTTTCACAGGCCCCTCTACTCGTTTAAAGGTTTCCTTCCAAGTTCTGCTTCTGGTTACGCGGATGTTTGTTTTCGAATTTTCTTTTTGGGCCTTGACCTTCGAGGTTCGATGAGTTAGCTTGATAGCTCTTTCCCCCATAAGAGCGGTTTGCATTTCTGGTTTGCTCATTTGAAGATTTCCCTCGGGCACTTTGAGAATACGATGCCCCTCTAGCTTTTTCCGCTATTCTGCGATTTTGAAACTTCACCGCCAGTTCGAAGAGTTCCTGCAATGTGCTTGGGTTTCTAATTTCGAAGTAGTCTTGAACAGCGGGTAACAATCTTGGTAAGATTATTTCAATAATCTCCGCGTCGGGTTTCTTCCCATACAGCATATCCGTCAGCTTAATTTTTCGTTGAATAAAGTCCGTCAACTCATCTATATCCCGTTGATAGAAACTATATAGTTCGGCTTCCAGCCTTGCTCGATCTTTCACTATGGGGAAGGCCTTTACTAACGATTTTTTGAAATTTTCAAATGTATATGTCTGGCTTCCAAATTCCCCTAATAAAAATTTGCCTATATTCTTCCACCATAGCGCGGCCTGTCCTCTTAGTGCGGATGTGGCGATGGCAACTTTTTGTCTTTCAGGCACAGGGTAGAGCTGAAAGTGATTTTCTAGGCCTTCTAGAAATATCGCCACCAAATTTTTTTCCGTCGAAATTGACGTTTGGCTTGATTGACGCTCTCAAAGTCTGGACCAGGTATCCAAATCCTTCCAATTGGCTTGCCATTTCTTGGTGTTGTCCCGCGGCTTCCATCCGATTTTCGGCCATTTCAGTTAAGTGTTCGGGCACCAATGTAGAGTTGCGCGCCTCCAACTTGCACGCAACCAAGAGGTGACTGTTGAAACTGGAAAATAGACGGAGTCTTGCTAAGGGTTTAAGTCCCTTTTTATTCAACTTAAGAAGTTACAATTGCGTGCTCTTGACGCTCACAAACTACGCCGACCCGGCGGTAAAATAAAAATAAGCACCTGAAAAGAAATAATAACAAGACTCTAACTACGAGGCTCTCTAAAAGTAACTAACCTCACCGCGTTTTACAATACCGCTGCTAATTCAGCAAACTTTGAATATCACGTTGAACGATTAACAATTCTCTAAGGCAAGCACACAGGCCGAAACGCGGGGTTCTTCAATTTCTGGCTAACTACCTCCGCGCTCGTGAAGTAAGAACAGCACACCTCGAACTCGTTTCCTTTCTATTTAACTCAGAATACTTCCGCTAATAATTTGAATCCTTGCGCGTTCTACTAAAATTTACATACTCTGGTATTGGCAGTTCCAGGGGAAAGTAAGGCTTGACAGGAAAGATAGTTTAAACTTAAAATAAATGTCAGTTAAAATAAATATAAACCCTACAAATTATACAATGAATAACTTGCAATTCAGTATGACAATAAATGATTATTTGTGTTACAAATTGCTAAAATGATCAAAGCAATAAAAGTCTAAGAAGAAGAGCATTTGTTAGCCTCTTTCTATTCATTACTAGTTCAAAATTTATTTATAAAAATTATTACATTCACTAATTCCTGCTTCATATTTACTGTTTCTAAATATAAAATTACGGTATATTCTCTAAAAATATAATTATATGCTTAATGTTATAAAAAACTGGATTCTGTACTTTGCAACAGCGTATGCACTTAACGTAAAATCTCCCAGAAGTACGCGCAGAATTGGGTGGTTTAAGTAGCAGTTTATGACAAAATAATATTGAATCATTTAGTATTAAAACCATGCGAAAAAAGAAATATTTAATACCATGTAATGTAAGTGTGGGATGATGAAGGCCAAAATTCTAATCGAATTTCAAAGTCATATAGACTCGAAGTTTTGTAGATCAGGAGCAGAAAATCTAAATTTTCTGTAAAGAATAGTTAATCTCATAATTTAAAAATTTATAAATCTATTTGTAATTAAATAAATTTATTTATTATGTTGCATAAAGTGGATAACATTTTTGTTTCATATGTTTATAGATGAGGATATTTGTTAAATATTGATTGCCTAACTAACTTATGAATTGTACTTTCAGAAATGATTTTCCATTTACAAAAATTCTTAGACTGCAGAAACTTCATATTAGTAAATGTTACTCATGCATAATTTTTTAAAAAAGGAGAAGTTTCACATATTAATTTAAAATTATGAATTAATAACAATAGTATTTTATCAATTACGGTAATAGTAATAAAATTACAATAAAATTATCATTTGCTATGTTGAAAACTTTAATAATCTGTCGATATTTAATACTTTTTTAACTTTATATGCTTTTATTAATATCATTGTTATTTAGAATCTTACATTTCTACGTTTTATTTTTTCAGTATTTTTGGAGGTTAAACAGCCAAGGGCTTATGAAAAATTACCCTGTTGAGATTCGTCGCTTCTGGTATGACAGCGATTTAGAAACAGTCGATGCAGTTTACGAGCGGCCGATAGACACAAAAATAGTCTTTTTCTCAGGTATATTATGGATTCAATGGTTAAAATACATTATTTTATCACTGTTTATACTACGTTAAAATGAGAATAAGCAGTTGTCTACTGCGTTACATTTTAGAGATAGCAAACTTCTGTAAAAAGAGTACAACATTAATGGAAATATTTCAGAATTTGTTTCAGTCCCCTCTCAAAACAAAATTGACATTTGTATTATTATTTATTGCAATTAAATGCTATAGAGCTGTTCTAATTCCTTTAAATTTCATGATTTCGAAATCAGAGAAATTTAAAATAATCTTGTCAAGAAAATAATTGTGTGTGGATGAAATACAAATGTAGTTGTTACCTTTTTTTAATCTTTCCATATCATGCGTTAGTTCGTCATCTCAGTGTTAATTTTTGAATAAAATGGCATCCCAGCCTTTCCTTTTATTTACTAAACAACAACAATACATAAAACGAAAACATATTTTATAAACAATACCCCTCTTTTTGCTACTATTATGTACTATGTCTTCAACGCTCTTTCCTGCCTCTCTCTGGTTTTCTCTTTTATATTGGAATCCTACAAAACGCAGCTTATGAAGCCCACCATTCAGTATAATTTGATAAATATTTCTTTAAAAGTAATGCATGGTGATAACATAGCTCAACACATTTCTGGGGAAGAGGAAAAACACTTTGATATTTGGAGGAGGATTTCATAGGTTGGTCACTCAAAGATTTAATTGCGTAGAATGTCAAGAAATAAAGAATAGTTTTGGTTCATTGCAAAACATATTTTCGTAGCATAAAGGAAAGAGAGCTTATTTATTATTTGTATGTTTCTATATCTCTGTCACATCCTTCCTACTCATTAAACTATCATGTTCACCTGTTCCTTGTATGAAAGCAGTAAGACAGCATATGAGAAGGTTGACGTTACGAAGTGAAAAATAGGACACATGCTGCGCGTTTCTGCTGCAATATTAATGAGCTGAATATTCTGCTTATGGCTGAAAACATGAAGTAAATTAACAAAATGCTGTCACCTAAATGTCAAAGAAAAAATATTCAGCAAAGTACATTAAAAAAGTCCGAAACAAGCAGAACAGTAACATGTTAGCTACTTGAAACTGATGGATTAAACATTTTATCATTTCTTCTTTTTAACTGCTTTACTGCCAACGTTTATAGGCGGAGAGAATTTTAAAAAATTATTTAAATTAATAATTTTGCAAATTTTAAGTTTTTTCTTAACAACTCTTATTTCAGTTATTGTCTGGAAATGATTTTTAAAATAATTAATTAACGTTTTTTCTTAACAACTCTTTTACTTCAGTTATTGTAGGTAAAAGATTTTTTAAATATTTAATTTTAGCTTAAAATAATACACTATTGACTTTAATAATAATACACTATTGACTTTGATGCTAAAGCAGGTTACTCTGCCTCAATACGGATTGACACAGCTGAACCCTATAATAGGCAACTCCCGGCTCTGAACGTTTGGAGCTACGTACTGGTTTTACTACAGCAACGCACGTATTTTTATTTTTCGCACACAAATAACCTGTAACATATCAACATAAAAAAACTTTCATGGTGACAAACATAAAAAAAACTTTCATTCCATTCACGCACGGATTCTGTATCGTATGGTTCCATTTCTGCATCCCATAACGGATATCTTTTTCCGTATATGAAATTTTCCGTATATGAAATATTACCATTTCTGCATGCCCTCCGTATATGAAAACTTATTAAAGGGATTTCTTCATCTTATTTTCCGATTAAGAATTTTATTTTACATTCGAAGTAAGAAAGGCTCATTAAAATACAAAATCAAGTAACTTCCTATTATTTTCTTCATTTCTGTGCATTAGTTGTATTATTTTTAGGAAATTTACTTCATTCTTTCTGTATTTCGAAACATGTGCTTGTATTCAGCTCATTGCATAATTAAGAAATTAAAAAAATTCCGCTTGAATTTGTTGTTATTGTTACTGTGACTTATCTCACTTGTCTGACTGTAACAT
The DNA here is from genome assembly GCF_044657685.1 of Stegodyphus dumicola. NCBI lineage: Eukaryota > Metazoa > Arthropoda > Arachnida > Araneae > Eresidae > Stegodyphus > Stegodyphus dumicola. The sequence goes on along the minus strand of NC_140771.1, from coordinate 152,511,483 downwards.
CAAAACAAGCCCACGAAATATATCGTGGCAAGGAGTACAAGATTAAGGCCAAGCTGACAGTACAACTTTGCTCAGTCCCCCCCCCCTCAATTTTGATAGAGAGCACCTCGAAGAATGGATCCGAAGGTCTCCCACCCCTCTTCCCCTACCATCAACTACTCAAGAGGACTTTCGGCTCGCCGCATATTTATAGTGCTCCCATGCCGCACAGGCACTATCTGAATTATTAAAAACATTCCATGCCTTTTCCCGGATCCAAACAAAGGTCTTTTGGTAGAGCGTCGATAACCATTATTCCAGTTGGGCGGCTGCAAGAACTTAAGGAGTATTGGAAACCCCTATACCGACTTTTTGTTGTTGTTGTTGTTGTTGTCCAATGGCAGATTGTGAACAATTACAAATGTAACCCAGTCCAATAATCTATACAAGGCTGGATGTGGTGGTCTCTTTATTATGGAGGCACCTAAATAGGTGGGCCACCATCGCCTTTCCTATGAAGGGACGGACAGTTACAACCATGCCTTCTCCGTGATTCGAACCCAGGTCCTTCGGCATCGCAGTCAGCTTCCCTGGCCACCATACCGACTGGGCGGCTATCGACAATGTTAAATTGGCCATTTTCGATGTACCTTTTCTCAAAATCTACTGTAGATACACGCTTGAAATTTTTTGTGTGATTAAAGTATACCTATTTGATTATATTGAAATAAGCTTCTGAAATATTTTGAATTTCAGAGTAATTTACAGAATATTTTGTTAGGCATAGTAAAATTTAGCACCCCGAAGCTCACACAAATTTTTTTTTAAATTGTTTTCTGAGTTTAACACAAAGAGCTCATTTCAGTAAATATTAGGAAACATAATAAATAAGCCATAAAAATTTTAGATAACTGAGAGCAGTAGTTCCTGAGAAAACGTACATCGAGTACCAACAAATCACGTTTGGAGAAAAACGCGTTTTTATGTAAAAATCTCATTTATTAAAGCATTCGATGACAAATTAAAACTAGATTTTTTACAGTTCTAATTTTCATAGAGGTTAGAGAATGGTATTTTTAGAAAGCTAAAAGATTTGAAAATGCAAAAATCCAAAATGACCATTTTTTGAAGGTATTTTGGTTTCCAACATCCCTTAAATTTCTTATTTCTTCAAAATAAAGCCATGAAGATAGAAATACACGTAGTTCTAAGTAATAGGAAAATTCGATATATATTAGTACCGCTGACGCAAACTCGGTATTAATATGCGTGTGCGAAACGTAGCATTGGAGTTGAATACGAAACATCCAGGACTGGAAGGACAATTTCTCGAAAGATTTTTAGACGAATAATACAAATAAAAGGCTTTTCTTCTATAATGGTTATCATTTAATTTGTTTATAAATTAACTAAATTTTTAATTTGAATTATTACAGTTATCAGATATATAAATTCAGCCTTAAATTTTTGAAATTGTGATTTTGCCCAAAAGTTACCCCCCCCCAAAAAAAAGCCTAAATTAGAAAATGACTTGACGAAAAATTGATAAAGACGAAAATACTTTTGTTTTCATCACTAATACTAATTGCAGCATTTTTTTTTTTTTTTTTTTTTTTTTTTTTTTTTTGTATAATTTAATTTCAGCCGAAGATTTCTGCTTCGCAAAAACGTCTGTGAAATATCCAAGAAAAGGCATCATATTATGTTAGGAATAATGCATCATTTTCATTGGTAGCTGGATGATTCCCAACTCACAGCAAACTTCACACCAACTCTACCCTCCGTTTTTTTACTAAAATAATTAAATGATTTATATTAGTCTCTCTTCGCAACCTTTTCTAAGGCCAAATTTCAGAAATAGTTGCCGTTTCCCTACATTCTTGCTTATCATTGCTAATAATTGCAACTGTTTATTTTCTGTATATGTTCTTAGAAAAAACGATAAAGTATTCTGAAACTCGCTGAGGGGGCAAAGTATCCTAATTTATGAGAGTAGGTGTTTTAAATTAAAACGTATCTATAAAACTGGTAATTAGCAATGGATTTGCCGATCTATCAATTGAAGTATTCGCATGAGTTCAGAGGTGAAATGATTGATCTAAAAGTCTATGTCCGACTGCATGACTTAAAATATCCTGCATACAACATTGAAAGAGTATTGATTCTCAGAGGCGTAGTGCACCAGGGGACAACTGAGATTTTGCGCCCTCTCCTATTTGCCATGAATGGAAAACGTTTCATTCTAAAATTTCGTAGCATCAGTTTGCCCCCCTCCCTTGATGCTACGCCCGGAAACAGATGTCCCTATCCACCCACAGCTACGCCACTGCTTATTCTACCTTTTTTATATTTACAAAAGGTGTAAAAAACATTTTGTAACAAGTGAGATAATAAGATGATTCTAGATCGGCTCAGGCTGGAATAAAATTATGGGATTTATCCCTCTTGAGGCTGAATTAGGAATAAAACTCTCAAGGTTAAGTTGAAAACGGGCTGAATTGGAAGTAAATCCAATGCCTAAAATCTAATTAAGGCAGTAAATGATCTATCTTGAAAAAGTTAATTTTTTCTTATAATGAAAGGTTAATTGTGAAAAATAACTATATTAAGTTACTAAAACTTTAATTTCAACTATAGGACAACAATACTGGCTTTTCAATGGGAACAGCAAAGCGCCAGGTTATCCTCGTCCACTTACAGATCTCGGCCTCCCACCGGACTTGAAGCGGATCGATGCAGCCATGGTATGGGGATACAATGGCAAGACGTATCTCTTTGCTGGAACTGAATATTGGAGATACGATGAGGCGGAAGGTCGAGTGGAGCTTGATTACCCTCGGGACATGAGCATGTGGAGAGGGGTGCCTTATCACATAGATGCTGCCTTTCAACACACCGATGGTAAATAATTCTCTGAAGTATATAAACACGACCATTTTAAGCCATTTTCACGGAAATTTTCTTTTGTTTTACCTTTTTGGAACCTCTGGAATTTTTGTTTGATTTTTTTCTGTACATTCAGATAGTTTTTATTTATAGTAAACAAATAATTCCTAACAGGATCACATAAATCATAGCTAATGATGCACGAATATTTTTTCTAATTTGAGCTTTAAAATGAAATTCATTGTTCACCGATGATAGAATTACGTTTCTATAGATAACGAAGAGCTTAAAATGTTATCCACTTAACTTTTTTTTTCATTGATTAGTTTTTTTGGGGAGGGGGGGGGTTAAAGATAGAACTGCTGATTTCTGCATGTAACCATGTGTTAAATGTTTAATTTGAGGTCACGTATTTATATTACTACAATATGTTCGTAATCAGTCAAATAATTGAGCCATTGATATTTTTTTTCTAAAATATCCTCATTATAAATTATTTGTAAAGAAAATTATTGAATCGTTTCCTACAATATTACATTTCAAATGAAGTGAAATGAAAATGTCCTAGGACTTTCAGAATTATTGCATTGTGTCGAAATTTCTATAAGAAATCTGAAAGTTTTTAACAAACAGGAAACAGCAAAATTAAATTATTAAAAAAATTCGAAATTATAAAGAGAATTCAAAATTCAACACTCCTTGCTTCGACTGTAAGAAAAACATCCTGAAAACGTCCTCCGAGAAGGCCTTCCTCTTGTCAGTCAGGTAACAGAAGAATGCTGGCTGCTTTATAAATTAGTTAACCGTATTTAAATATATAAATTGCGAATGGTAAAATGCGCCACAATTATTTTAAAGAGGCTTCTTAGAAACATTTCATGTGTTTAAGAAAAATAATTATCACATTTACACGTTATTATAAATCAAAATTAATTTTTCTCGGGGCATTCAAGATAAAATGTAATTTAGTCTAATATTTGTATTAATGATTTCCAGCTTTTGTGTTTAAGGTGCTTATATTGATAAAAAAGTCAAAACTATATAAAATATTGGGCCATCTGTAACTTAATGATGATGCATAAGTTTTGAATCAAAATTGTCCCGGTAGCATAGCCATTCATTTAATTTTCAAATTTCTAATGTTCCTAGTGTTGTTCCTAGTGACAACTAAATCAGGCTTTCCTCTGCGGACGAATATAAATAAATTTCTTTATTTTAGATCAGGTGTCTGTTTTTAATGCGAAGACATGATTTTTTCTTATTTCTTCGTATCATTGAAACTTCGCTTCTCGGTAGAATTCATCATAATTTGTTTTACGTTACTGCAGACTTAAGATGAAGTTTGCAAAAAACTTAACTTAAAAAGCTGGGCGAATAACTGAAGTCTGACGCAAATATATCCTCTGACATGGTAATCAGTGTCCTTTGAATGACAGATAGCCACTGAAAAGTTAAATATGCTAACACAAACTCCTTGGATATGCATTTCACTTGTTATCTTAGAATAGTTACCCTAAGGAATGCGAAAAAACGTGCTTTTAAGTATGTCGTTCGAGTATCCCTTAGTTCTAACCAGAGAGAAATTGTTTCCTAAAGCACTATGGCATTCCCTGAAAAGGAGTTCTTAGAATTATATGTTCAAAATAGTTTCTGTGTACTTACTGCTCAGCTGTGTGTTTGTTTCGTTTAACTTTCTAAGTAAGTATCCCATTAGCTCGCAAGTTTCTATTGTTTGCATGTCCAGCTAGCAATCAGAAGATCCTTAGTTTGAATCTAGCCGAGCGTAAAGTTGTTTCTCAACTTTCCTGTCTCCGACTAAACTGCTACCTTAGTTGCCATTCTTATTCAGTTATTTTTATCAGTTATATATAAAAATAGTTAGATTCAATTTCGGTCATATACATTCACTTGGTTTTCTGCTAAAGTACTTTTTTCCAAGCCAAGACAGGCCCCTTTGCCGCTATATAAGCCAATCACCGGCAAATATGCTTGCTTGCTATGTCTTTACTAATCAATTATGAAATTAACTTAAAAAATAGGAAATATTATTTCGTACAGATTTGAATAAGGATTTACTTTGCATAGCTGCCATATTAAATATTTTGGAATGTTTGAGAAAAATTATTTCCATTACGCAATGATGTAGCTAGTGCCTTTGCCGCTCGGAGTAGACTCTGATTCTGCTGCTCTTATTGATATATAAAAAAATAACTGAAAAATGTCAAAATAGCACACACACAGACATATATATATAGGGCAATAAATTCAAACTCATTTTTTGAAGAAACATTTTAGTTCCAACATTTTAAAGCTATATTATTTATTTGTTTTCAAAACAATCGATGACATCTTAGAAGTCGACTTGATTGTTCCAGTTGCTGTAATATAGACAGTATAGAAATATTTCTTAAATGCAGAATAAAATCTCTAGTTATTAAATATTTCTTAAATGCAAAATAAAATCTCTAGTTCTTAAACATTTCTTAAATGCAAAATAAAATCTATAGTTTTTAAGCATTTCTTAAATGCAATTTAAACCAGCTAATGTGAGAAACCATCAGTGTTTATATCTAATGTGAGGTAAGTTTGCACTGGTATTACAATATCTGGAACTTCGTTCTGGATATTGTATTTTAGAATAATCTGCGAAAATTCAAAAGGAACGCCTTCCCACGTTCCTGTTTCGTTTTCTCTAGAAATAACGGGAAGCAAAATTTTTGAAATACTTCTTTCTTAACGAGGAGCGCACCAGCGGCCGAGCGGTAAAGACGCTGAACACTGGTAGTTCGGTCTGAGGTTCGAATCCCGCGAACGGGCTGGCTGCATGGGCGTTTTCGTGGTTTTCCCCATGTGTAACGTGTATACGAGCCAGTTTCCCTTAGAAAGTCCTCCACGAAAGGCATCCCTCCCTTTAGGCAGATAGCCCTCGTGTGCTTTGCCATAATTAAATACACCACACCACCTGCTTAACGAGGAATTCTTCCTTATAAACGTCACCGTGATTATAATTTTGTTGATATGCACAATTCGGGATAAAAAAAAGTATAACAAAGGTATGTTGCTGTTGAAATATCGCGGTGATTTCTTTGAATACTTTAATTCGAGTATTTCCCTTCAATTTAATTCGGTATGAATCTCAGAATCTTACTAAATTTATGTGCTTCGACGTTCCACATGACCAACCCCCTAACATTTCACGCTAGAAACGCCGCCTCCAAAAATGTGCCGTACAGGGAGGCCCTTCTAGCTACACCATTGTGAACATTTGTTTTATTAATTACTGTTTATAATATCATACGCAATTTTTAGTATAATAAATGCGGTTTAGTACATTTTAAAGGCGTTATAACATTCCTCTCGTGCGGAGTCTTTTGGTGTACTGTTTAAGGTATCCAATTGTCAATTAGAAGAATCGCAGTTCGATTTCGAAGCAGTTGATTCCGCTCTGAAGAACCTTATATTCTCTATCTATTAGATTCTAAATTTTCTGTGTATGTTTTCTTTTTTAGAGTCAACCATAATTTTGTAAAGGCCACATTTCATGAATCATCGCTTACTTTCCCCATTTAGAGAAATTTTTGTTTACCCCCCCCCAACGCTTACAGCAATGATATATTAGATGCAGTTGAAATTTAATCTGGGATCATTCACAGAGTATCTTTGAAATTTAAGTTATTTATAATACTAGCATGACTCTGACTTATTTATTAAAGCTTTAATTTTCGTCCTGCAGCATGAAGGCATGATGGTAGATAATGAAGACTTCTCAAAACATTTGTAATAATGAACTTTCCCTACCCAAAAAAGAGAAGAAAATTCACAGATTCTTGCCCTGTCCAACAACATACATTTTGATCACGTTGTCCATGTACCGTAACAAGTTCGAACTTCTAGTCATGTTCTTAAAATTTCAGACTACTAATTTTTAACTTATATTTTGTTTGTTCCCATGGAATTGAATGGCGAACCTGCTTACAAAAAAGACCGGTAAGTATAAACGATCGACTGATATAATGCTATAGGATTCTTGAAAAGATGCATGAATCGTTCGTAGAATCAAGAGAGTACTTAAACGCTTTATGGTATTATATTTGAGTTTCACTAACCAAGTTCACTTTGATTTACATCTTTCTTATTGCCTCAATTCTTCTTGGGCTCGTTCGTTCCAGACATTATGCGAATTTGAATGGAAAGCACTTTAGTATAAAGCTAGAAAAATAGCTCGTAACCGCATGAGATTAACGTTAACTGCCTTGCCATAGCCACTGCCTCTCGTAAGAATAGAAGCCTAATGTATACTTGATTCGTAAATTAACATTTTGAGTTATTGTTAGTCCTCGGTCCGAATTTCTAGCCGGTTTTAGAAATGCTTAGATTTGTAACTTTCCAAAAATAGTTAAGGGATTGTTTAATTTGCTGCCGAGTCAAAGTGATTATTACTTTTGTTTTTTACTTTTTTACTTCATTCCTCACAAAGGGTGAGAGAGATAAAATAAGTTTAAATTCAAAGTAATATTTTATGTTTGTTTGCTTTTAGAGCTTAGTTACCATTAAGGTGAAAACTCATGCAACTGCATTCCCGTAACATCCAAGTTAACTGAATTTGAGCTAGTTAAGATTAGTTTAAGCCCAGAAAAGTGTTACAGCTTGTCTTAATATTGTTTAGGGAACCAACATTTCCAAGCGTGTATGAATTTTTAGAATTTGATTACATGGAAGTATAAGTAATTTTAAATTTGATAAATGTGCTTTAGAACTTAACACTCTTCTAAGATTTTTAATATATCTTTTTTTTTTTTTTTTTTTTTTTTTTTTTTTTTAAATAGGCCACACTTATTTTTTCAAAGGAAGAAAGTTTTGGCAATTCAACGATAATTTGATGTCTGTAAAGAAGATTAAATTAAGCAATATAAATCAATATTGGTTTGGATGTCCAAGTCGTAATGAGCAAGCACCAGACGAAGATGATGACGAAGAAGAACTAGACGTGGATTTAACAAGCAAGTCTAATGTTGTGTGTGTGCTTTCAAATTCGTTCCTCTTTATGTCCTTCGCCGTGACGTTTCTTTTTTATAGGACGAGACTAATTCTGACTTTATAAAGCAACAATTGAATAGGAATGCTCTGAAAGTGAAAGTAGTGATAAATTTGCAAAGTATTTACTTATTTATTATTCTGATTTTTGTATCAGTTCAGTGCAAGAAAACTGATAGAAAATCAAGATTGTGTACATTAAGATTGGCCATCAAGTGATGGGAATTTTTTAATTATTTTTATAGACATCTACAATTTCTTTTCTTTACTCTTTTCTTTTAAAAATAAAAATATTTTCTTTTAAGTAATAAAATTTTTTCCATTGTATTGTTACTATTATGTAACGAATTAACAAATGTAAAAAAAACTTTGCTTCGCTAAACCCATCAAAATTTATTTAATTTTGATCTCATTGTTCAAGTTTGTATTTTGCAGAAGCAAGAATTATAGAATATTATGTAAAAAATAAAACCAAAATACTATGTTTTTATGCTTATAGAATGCTTTGTTTTTCATGTGTAAGACAGGTGTTTTTGTCAACAAGAGGTGAATAATTTCAAAAACACTCTTCATTCAAAAATAATTAATAGAGCTTAGATTTAAAACAAGCTTTGCATTATTGTGAATTTTAATAGAATAAATAATTAGGAATTGAATTACGCATTTGCAGACTATAAAATATACCAGGTAATTACGTAACTTATTATATCATTGGATTGAAGAGCTATATATTTTGTGTAATGATGGCACGAAAGAATTTTAAATTGACGCTAATTCATATTTTATCAGTGTTTTACTGGCGCATCAGTTAATCAGCTGCAAGTGAATTTTAGTGGTGGTGTATTTAATTATGGCAAAGCACACTAGGGCTTTCTGCCTAAGGGGAAGGGATGCCTTCGTGGAGGACTTTCTAAGGGAAACTGGCTCGTATACACGTTACACACGGGGAAAACCACGAAAACGCCCATGCAGCCAGCCCGTTCGCGGGATTCGGACCGAACTACCAGTGTTCAGCGACTGCTGCAAGTGAATGCAAAGCCAAGATAATTATTTTTTAAACAGAGTTGACAAAATTCTAACAGCGCTACGCGAGTGACAGAAATTCTATGACTAAGATTCAAAAACCCTCAGTAAAACTAATTTGCATCCTAGTGAGGAAGGAATACGGAAGGAAGAAGTCACAACAAAGATTAAAATCTTAATAACTTGTAGAGTCATTAGGATTTTTTTTAGAGGCCAGCAAGATGAAAAATTAGCAAACGCCTTCGCCGGGAATCGAACCACGGACCTCTGAAATACCGGCTCAGTGTGCAGAACCACTACACCAGGAAGGACGCTAGGAAAGTGGGAGAAATACTTTATAAACTATCTAATGTAACATAAAAGTACGTTACATTTTCTTCATTAGAAGTTCGTAAACTAAGGTCTTTAACAACATTGGCTAAAATTTTGAAGTGAAAAAATCTAACCACATGAGCCAACCTTTAGAACCAGCCTTACGCCTAATTATACCTTTAACTTTGTGCTGTTACGAAGTCGGGATTTTTTTAAGGACGAATTCATGTCATCATTCGCATTACATCTCCTTAAAAATCGTTTAGCCATAGAAATACTTTTTCACACTGCCTTTTCCGATCTGACATAACGTTTAATCATGCACATTTTTCTTTAAGCATAATTTTCTCACCAGCACCGTAATGGGTGCGTAAGTTGTGCGTTGCTTCAATTACCTATCAGCCAAAACCCTACATGTTATATTGTTATGAATGTTGTATATATGTAAATAGTTTTAATGAAATTATAGGTGAAAGATTAGTATCTTTTGCATAATGTAACATGAAAACGCTGAAAAGAGCGATGCTCTACCGGAAAAAAAAAAAAAAAAAGATTACAGGAGCAAGTCTATTTAACACTGAGGTAAATAATTAAGACACAATAACACGCCGAATAAATACCGATTCAGAAGTCAAACAACAAAAATCAGCGTTAATTCACAAAATTTTTTCACAGGACTAGTTTCGATGGTTTTACCGAACCATCATCTTCAGCTGCAAAACCGCAAATGAACAAGATAGGAAATAATGTTTAGATAAGATAAGAAAGCCTGGACAAGAATAAGCAAGTGGCGCCATCTGTTGGCGAAACCAGAACTAAAACATAATTTCTCTAAAAGCCGAAGGCAAATTTGGATTGGAATTAGGATCGTTAACTAGAACAGAAAGATTTTTATGAATGTGAAATGCCTCTAGAAAATCCAGTTCTCCAATGGAAGATGTTTTTTGAATAATTTTGGCAGCAGAAAAATTGAAAGTGTGATTTTCGGACCAACAATGTTGAGCAACAGAAGACTTCTGTGTTTCTTTTTTTCTAACATATGCCTCATGTTCTTTGACGCGAAATTTTAAGGCTCTCTTAGTTTGGCCAATGTAAATTAAACCGTACTGGCAAGGAATCCTATAAATACCCCAGGAATTCATATCCGGAATGGGGTCCTTGAGTATAGAAGTTGGAATTTTATTGATGGGAGAGTAAACAACCCGAAAGTTAAATTTCTGCTGCACATATTTTCACTGCCATGTTTTTAACCAGATTCCAACTCAGGCGAGATAAGAAAGACATCCGACATAAAACAACTACAGGCTACCGACCAAAGTTAGCTCTTCTCAAAATCTGCATAACCCTCTGGAACGAACGAGATCGTGACTAAGTTCGAAGTGATAGATCAGTATGCAAATTGTCATTAATGGCTATCTCGCTAAATTCGCGAGATCTCTCCAAGTTGGCGATGGTTTTTGCGACAAAATTTTGTCGCCGAATTTGGGAAGAAATAGCCAAAAGTCGTCAACTTTAAGGACCATTTGGCGATATTTTTTTCGATCTGAGTTGTAACTGGTACTCTAACTGAATACCTGTAATTGTTCTTATATGTAACTGTCGACGTATCCGGCCCTTATATGTAACTTTAACCGTATAAATGTCAAGAAGTGTATCCAACTCGTTTTCCAGTAAATTTGAGAAAGAGAAGGCAGTAGAGATTTCTTGGCGTTCGGTGGAAAATCATATAAGACCGGAGAGAGCATCAGTTTCCAGTATTTAGTTCACCGTTGATTTCGGCGTATTAAGAGCATTGCGAGCCTCTCTCTTTAGGTGTGCTTTGCTTTGGACTGTGTTTAACGTTCTTAGTAGTTTAAAGTGGTGACTACTGATTATGCTCTGTTATACGGAGAAAAGCTGCACGAGTACTTTTATGAAAAGTTTCAGAACTGTTAAGTGTTTCTTTTAGGAAAATAAATTTTATCAAACTATAACATCGATCCTGTGCGCATTCAAACCATTTCGAACCCGTACGCACGCAACAATTTTGGGTGCAAGATATGGGATTGAGCGGTGACAAGAGCGATGGAGGACCAATTAAGATAAATGTTGAACCTTTTAAAGGAGAGATGGAAGCGAACCAAGAATCTGTTAATAATAAAATAAAAGCTGTTTAAGAAAAGATGTAATCCGTCCAAGAATCCGTTAAAAAAGACATGTGTTCAAGAAAAGATTGGAGCAGGTAAAGAGAAAATGAAAAGAGAAATTACTGCAATAATAGAAGAAAAGTTCGATGCTATGGAAGGCAGAATAGACACCGGTGAAAACAAAGTTGGGAAAACTGGAGTAAAAGTATCCGCCGAACAACAAATCGGAGAAAGTTTCTGCTGTTGAAAAACAAATCGGGAAAGAGTTTCTGCTGTCGAACAACAAATCAATTAGAGAGTTTCTGCCGCAATCGCCAAGGAAGTTGAGAACTTAAAGAAATCCATAATTACAGCAGAAAACAAAACTGACGTTTTTGAAATATTAGATATGTCTTCTTATCCCTTAATCCACATATGATGGAAAGGCCTCCTGGCAGGTGTACAAGACTCAGTTTTCTATAATGGTGGACGTAAATGGATGGTATTTCCAAGCTAAAGCCTACCACCTTGTAGCTTCTCTGATAGCGAACGCAGAGGATATCCTCTAAACTCTGGCCAAAACCCAGAGGCCAGACTTTGAAGCCCTATCCGGAGCTGTGAAGCAGCACTTTTGCGAGAAGTGTTTAAAAGACTTTCCCAGGCTTCAGTTAAAATCTTACCAATAGAATCCCACGGAAGCACTCCAGGATCTCGCCACAGATGCTTAAAGGCTGTCTGATCCCACGTTTTTTGGGCTACCCTTCAGAAGCAAGAGAAATCCTGTCCCTGCAGTACTTCCTCGATGGCATCAGTAATCCTGAGACACAGAAAGCCCTCCGGATGGCGGATGTCAAGTATTTAAAAAGCACTTAAGAATACGACATGAAATTCGCGGTAACATAGCAAGCAACTCGTAGAGACCGTCATCCAGTCAGAGCTGCTCAGTTCCAAAAGCCAATGGATCAAGCGATTGTTCATCGAGGTAATTAACCGGGCAAGTCAATTTCTTGAGGCGGAATAGGGGCAAAATGAAAATGATCCTAATGCTCTAGAACTGCGGTGGTGAAGGCTCTGTAAAAAAGAACCGCAGAACATCCCAAGGCACGGGAGCTGTGATTCCTGCCAACAAAGAAGACAGAAAATAATTAGTAGCCATCTCACGGGGCGGTGGTCACCAGATATTGAGAAGCTCCATTTTAAAGAGTTTCAGATTTCTGTAATGTGTGCCCACACTAATAGACTATTCATCACTGGACATATAAATGGAGTTACGTGCAATATGAACATCGATGCAGAATTCAATAGCCATCATCCGAAGAGGTCCGAATCAACAGTCGGAAGATAAACTCACCTGGACGCCGTTCTGCATTACTCTCCAGATTGTATCCGGTGATAAAATCGACATCAATGAAAAGTTAAACGTTAACATCGAAAACAATGATGACGTTGGAAGTACCACATACCAACACACGGCATATGACGTAAATATTAAAGACTCTTGCATACTCGAATTAGTCTTTCTGAGGAAATGCAATTTTTTGTTTGTACTTTGAAAATAACGAACTCCGTTCTGCCGCTGAGGACACAACCCTATTTGAAATAAAAGAGGAAGGAGTTAAATCCGTCGATCATATCATAGCTCAAGACGATATCACATTACCAGCAAAAGCAGAATTTTTACTTTATGGATCCATAATTGAAAATGGAAATTTCCGGTAAGGTATAATGAAATATCCTAGGAATTGTAACAGCCCAAAAGGAGTACTAGTAGCTTCATCCGACTATCGAGGACTCATCCGACTATCGAAAACCGGTGACAGTTGCCAACGTAAGTAATAAGGCGAAAAACATCAGGAAAGGCAAAGTGCTTACAGCATGTACTCCAGTGATGTAAGTTAAACGAACCAGTAGGCCTTCAGTCTCTGTGTCTTCCCAGAGCCTAACATCGTAGTTATTTGAAGGATACACATTTAAGCAATGAAGAGAAGAGTGCTTTTGAACATGTCATTCAAGGATTTCAAAATGCTTTCTCCCATACGTCTTCTAATGCAGGTCGAACCGGTTTCGCTCAGCGCAAAATTGATACGGGAAATTATCTATCAGTCCCAGCAACATCAAGACGTTTGCCAATTGCTAAACAGGAGGAGGTAAGGAAACTTCTAAAGAACATGCAGGAAAGCGACGTTATCGAGCCTGCAGCAAGTCCTTAGGCTCCTCCGATAATTCTGGTACGAAAGAAAGCTGATTCAACTAGATTTTGTGCGCCAGTTGAAGGAGATTGCGAAGAAAGACAATTATCCTCTTGCTAGAACTGACGACATTCTGGACACTCTTTCTGGAAGCAAGTGGTTTTCAAAGCTTGATTTAAAGGGTGGATATTGTCAAGTAGACCTACACTGTAACGGCCCAGAGAAGACAGCATTTGATACTAGACAAGGACTTTGGCAGTTCAAGATGTGGCATTTGAATGATATAAATTGCTGGCAACTTTCGAACGCCTCATATACACCGCGCTGAGAGTTCTCTCGTACGAAGCTTATCTGATTATACCTGTATCATCATCGTCTGGAAAACTTTTGAAGATCATTTGGAAAATAATATAGAGGTGCTTCATAAATTCATAGAAGTCAGTCTAAAGTTAAATTCTGGAAAATGTTAATTGTTCAGACAGGAAGTGACTTATTTATGACATGTCGTGCGAAGGATACAGAAATTATGTCGCCAGATAAAGATTGGAGACACTATGAAATTGTCCATCAGCTCAGAAGTTTCCTGGAGCTCTGCACATACTATACGAGACTTCTGAAGGACTTTTCTTCCATCGCAAGACCCCTACACAAACTGACAGAGAGCATGCAAAGATTCTTGTGGACAAAAGAATCTGAGGACGCACTTGACAATCTCAAGGAGCCTTTAATATCTGCGACCATCTTGACGTATCCTCAGTTCGATAAATCTGTAATTCTTGATATGGATGTCAGCAATAAGAGTATCGGTGATGTTTTTTCCCAAACATTAACGGTCAAGAACGTATCGTAGCATACTGGAGCAAGTGTCTATTTAAAACGGAGAAAAATTACATGAAATCACATGAAAAGTTTTCTCGCCATAGTTAAAATCGTAGAACATTTCTACAATTAATTCTACGGTAGAAAATTTCTGCTCAGCACAGATCATGCGTTGTCCGACTTGGCTTTTAAATTTCAAGAAATGTGAAGGCAAAATAGCCAAGTGGATGCAGAGACTGCAGGAAAATGATATCACTATCAGTCATCGTAAATGATCACCACAAGGAAACGCCGAAGTTTTGTCTAGAAGACGCTGCCCAGAAAGCTACCGGTATTAATCCAAGGTTGAAGGGAAATACGAGCTGGTTAATGCGGTAGGACGTCAAATTATATCTTCAATATCGGCTGATAAAAAAACTATGGAGTGATGAAGATGTTAGGAAAGGCCATATGGATGACCGCCGAGATTTCGATTTATAGTCCGACGACAAAACAGTACTGGGTTCTGTTGGACTTATTCTATATTCAAAATGGGTCTTGTACCAGAAGTTCGAATTAGATGATCGAATGCAGCTGAGGCCTTTCAAGATCCCTATACAGGGCATTCTTAAAAAATTCCATATTGTGTTTACAGGTGTGCAGTGCCTCTTTATTTATATTCGGATTAAGGAAGGAATTTTATCTCGTTTATAATTAAAAATACTCATTTATAATTAATAACTCTACATTATTTGACATAGGCAAAACCCAATCGACGCCTTTACATCCGCAGTCAGATGGCATGGTAGAGAGTTTTAATCTAACTATCCTTAACAATCTCTTGCTTATGGTTTCCATAAGCCAACAGGTGTGGTACCATAAGCTACCTCTATTCTTATTGGACTATCGCAGTACTGCGCACGAGACAAACAGCTATTCTCCATCCCAGATGCTCTTCGATTGTGACCTTCATCTGCCTTGTGATATCTTATTTGGTCGACTTCCGAATGCGCTTTCATCGCCTAAGGAGTTCATTCAACGCCCTGGTACGTTCGAAATCAAAAACTTCATGATGAATTAGGCATTGAACAACTGAAATATTTTTATGGCCGGCTTGCCCGGAATTTTTACGCTAACCTCCCAAGTATCAACAACCCTGTTATAAGGGTTTACGATTATGATGTGAACGACCCAAATAATTGTAAGCGGCCTATGGCCATACTTAATACACATATTATTTAAATTGACATGTTTTATCTGTATTGTACATTTGTGACTTATGTTATAATTTAAGTGCACCAGCTGACTCACACTATCTGTATCGTATGTATATATTATATGCATCTCTAGACTCAGGTTAAAGCCAGCTCGTTTCCCCTTTCTCAGCTTTCCAGGATGGCATTTTTAGATCTTTACTGGCGAACACTTTATTTCTGCTAGCATTACCAGTTATCTTACTCTCCTTTTACTCAAAAATTATAACATAATAATTTTAAAACAAAATTATGTTAGTTACTCATGACAACATTCAAAACAACCTACATGTTCGACAAGGGGTAGGGTCCTTGACCCACGCACCCTGGTGCTACACCGCTTCCATGTGCGACTAGGAGTCCATTCAAGATCTCCAGCAACGGTTTGATGCGATGCATAATTTTGCACGACAGCGAGTCAACTTGGCGATGGAGAAGATAAAAACTTGATACTACACGACAGCAATTGAACGAAGGTGACAAGATGTGGTTATAGAATCCGATTCGACAGAAAGAACTCTCTCACTACAGCCACAGTGGGATGTTGCTTACAAAGTTGCAAACAGACTGAACAACATTGTAGTTCGGATTCATAAGTCGTCAGATTCTAATCCTAAAGCTGTTTATTACGACAGTCTAGTGCCTTGCTATGGCCATAAGACATAATCCCTTTAGTGTATATAATGTAAATAATAAACTAAGACCATGGTATTATTTTTATATAAATTTTTAAGTTTATGCATTTAATTATTGATTTAGTATTAGATTTGTTGTATTATTTATAGAAATTACCATCTCAGTATTGTACTGATTTCCCTTAGTTGAAATTATGGCTTCCTTCCCAGGGATTGATTGTACTGCCCGGAATATGCAGTCTTTGGGAAGGGGGCAATGTTACGAATTTTGAATATATGTCAAGAATTTTAATGCTTAATTTTAATGAAAATTTAGTATCTTTTCTATAATTTAACATGAAAAGTCTGAAGAGAACGAAGCTCTACCGAAAAAATAAGATTACAAAGGCAAGTCTATGCAATAGAGGTAAATGGCTATATCGCTAAATTGGCGAGATATCGCCAAGTAGGCGATGCTTTTGGTAAATAATTCTTCCGCTAAGTTTGGCGAGAAATCAGCAAAAGTCACCAAATTTGGTCATCATTTGACGACATTTTGTTCGGGCCCCTGTATAACTGTAATTGGCCCCGTAATTGATCCTTATATGTAACTGTAACCGTCTATGCCTTCCAGTAATTTCGAGAAATGGAAGGTACTAGAGATGTTTCGGCGGTCAGTGGTAAACTATATAAAACCGGAGAGAGCATCAGTTCCCAATTTTTAGTTCCAAGTTGACTTTGGAGTACTGAGAACATTGCAACCTTTGCTTTTAAATGCGCTTTGCGCTGCGTTGTGTTTAACATTCTTAATAGATTGAAGTGGTCACTGATAATTCTACTTTGTGTATTTACTACTCTTAATACTCTGAAGAGCTGTACGCGTATTTTTGTGGAAAGTTCCAGAACTGTGAAGAGTTCCTTTCGTAAAATAAATTTTATCAATCTATCATCGGTTCTGTGTGCAATCCATTGCAAACCCCTACGCACGCAACAATATGTTAGACACTCTAAACGTCAATACTAATACTATACCTACTATTCTCAGCTTAAATGACCTTTAATTCTATTAGTATTTACTGGAGAACCTAACATTTAAATGATTTCATTTACAAAGTGCTAGCTTTTCTTTAAACCCACTCATTATCATTTGCTAACTTTCACTTCGTTTATAATATACATCATCAGAATGCACTTAACTTTTATGATATAGTTAACATAATTTATGCATTTAAAACAATTCCAACATTCATTCAGCATTCTTCAGTTCAGAAGATTACATTAAAGAATATGTACAACTGCTATTATTTGCTTTGCAATGACCTTTTTTAAGTACTTTTCAGTCTGTAGTCATTTGCTTCTCCTATGTTTAATAATTAAAATTTTCTCTCTGATATGAAGTCATAGTGTTCAACATTTATTATAAATTACTGATGCTTTCTTGTGGAAAGCTTTAAAAAATCAAAGTAAAATTTCATGTACGCTATTTACAATTACGTTTATTACAAATGATCAAGATATTTTATTTCCATAAATTCCAAAAAATATAAATTACTCCACATTCAGAACAGTACAAAATTCGATGCAAGTAGCATTTGAAACTGATCCACTGCCATTACAATCTCTAATATGTTCATAACCATTAAAAAACAGCTATCGAGTAAATTTTTGGTTCTTGGCTTAGTGGTGTTAGATTAGCACAGTAAAATGATTTTTTGAAAAGGGGCTAAGACACAAATTGAAACAGTTGAAATAATATCATATACGCATTAATGATTTATAGCGCTGTGAGATAAATTTCTTAATACAGAATTTGTTAAAAGAATTACAGCATATTCCGGCATATAACGCACATCTATAATTTCAAATTACAATTTTTAATATATTCGTCGTTTAATGCGAACCCTTTTCTTTACAAAGAAATATACGTGCGGTGCTGTTATCTTTTGAAGGGTTCTAGTAAAAAAGCCCACAGGAATAATGCTCACAGGTATAAATGCTCACAGTAAAAAAGCCCAGAAAAAAGCTCACATGGAACTTAAATGGAAAAATGCTCACTTAGACATATGCTCACATGGAAAAAAGCCCACTGATAAATAAAATATGTAGGAATATCATTACGTTAATCAATCAACAATTAATTGATCTGAACATCGTGCACCTACTTAATTTTTAAAAGAAAAATTATTTAACCATTTGAAAAAAATTATTAGACAAATGCTCACATTAACCTTTTCAGAGGCGGTATATAAAAGAATGAAAACTATAGTAAAATTTTGCATGTACTATAATACTTTATACCACTGCCCCTGCATGATATTTTT
Source organism: Stegodyphus dumicola (assembly GCF_044657685.1). NCBI lineage: Eukaryota > Metazoa > Arthropoda > Arachnida > Araneae > Eresidae > Stegodyphus > Stegodyphus dumicola. The sequence continues at coordinate 152,492,969 of NC_140771.1, read as the reverse complement.
ATTCTTGTAACTGCCAATAGTTATTATTATTTTTTTTTTACTCTATTTTTGCATACTTTGGATGTATATCTATAGGAATTGATGTTTGAATATAGTTATTTAAGTTTGGAACCAAAAACGTTCTACAAGACCACAGTTTCCAGTCGAAGTATGGAATCGTTATGAAGCAACTTCAGAAAAATCTCCTAAAACAGTAAATCGTTACGAAAGCTTTCATAAGGTATTAAATTTATTATTTAATTGTAGACATCCCAGTATGTGGTTTTTATTTGACGGACTGAAAAAGATTTAGCCTGTCAACGTTTATTATTAGCTATTGTAAATACAGGGTGTGCTGAAGTTAAAAAAAAAAAAAGAAAATATGAAAATTTACATTTAGGAATCGCGAATCATGTAAGAAACTATGATGAAATAGATGATAAAATTAGATATTTACACATATTAGCTAATATTTAGTAATTTTATGTATTTATAACTTTTTTAAATTTATATTTGATTATATATAATAGGGTATTTTATGTAATTTAAATAAAATAATTATTTATATTTGCTATTCTTCTAAATTTTTATATTATAAAATGTGTAACTTATATTTACTATTATTTTATTTTTTTAACATTGTAATAATTTTTCACGGTATATTCTGTTTCATTTTTCTTCCTTCCTCCTCTCCTTTTCCTAATTCAAAACAATCCATTTGTTAATCTAATTTAAAAAATGAATCTACACATAAGTTATACAGTTTTTGATATATATACCATAGATGTTTCCATAATTTAAATAATTTTCCTTTGAAAAATTCAAGTAGGTGTACGATGTTCAAATTGATTAATTATTGATTGATTAATGTAAGGATATTTCTATGTATTTTATTTATGTGAGCTTATTTCCATGTTTCCTAAATCTATGTGAGCTTTTTTCCATGTGAGCTTTTTTCTGTGTGGGCTTTTTTCCTGTGAGCATTTATACCTGAGAGCATTATTCCTGTGGGCATTTTTCCGGTCACCCTTTTGAAGTCATTCATTCGAAGATTTATCCCAGGCTTTCGAGCAATAGTATATGGAATTGGGAAGCGATAAGGGGAACAGTATGCATTGGGGGAAATGTTTGAGGAATTACATAATTCTACAAAGAGGGTAGGTTGTGCTCAATGCAGGTGGGCACAAGAATGTTACTCTAGGGTTTCGAAAAAGAGTACATAATTTGGAGTATGAATGCACTTCCAAGGCGAATCCGCAGAATTAGGAGTTAGATGTTTTATCTTTCTGCAGTCCTTTGAAATCATGTTTTTGAAGTGAACAATGAAGGTTTAGGTAAATCACATTTGGTTTAGTTGAAATACAGTTGATATAGTCTTCCTTTTAGTAGTAAATATCTTTTCTGCTAAACGAAACACAGTGCTCGTTTCAAATACAAAGTCATTCAGTTTTCGAAAGAAAATGAAAATCGCGCTCCAGCAAGGATGTTTGATGTTGACGATAACTCCACACGTGAGTAGAAGATTGAAACCACAGTAATTAATGTGCCAAGGAATAAAACAGACTTTATGCAAAAGAGTAAAGAAATGGCCTGCCTTAGAAGAATGTATTGCGAACTGGGTATTAGAAAATCGCTAGAATGGATTAAATGTAAGAAGACACAGCATACGCTTGTCTTAATGTGGTCAAAAAAGAATGAAAGCGAAAACTCTAAAGTAACTTTGAATTGTTGTAGTCGATTTATGGCATGGGATAATTTAGTTTTACAAAAAAAAAAAAAAAAAAAAAAGCAAAAGTTCGCAAGGTTTTAGTTTGGTGCAAGTTTGTTAGTTTCAGAGATGATTGCAAGCAGATTATGCACTCACCAGAGCATGCAGAAGGCAAAAGTTGATGAACCAACCACTGTACAATTTGCTGGGTGTGAGCCAGATATTATGGCAGAAGTTGCAAAATTAACGAACTCACACAGCCAGACATTTATTCACTGAAAATAAAACTTAGATCCAAACTACCGTTGTTTCGTGCCTTCACCCGCCGATCTACTACTGCTCAGTGCATAAAAAGAGGTTTAAGTACCGTTCGTATACATTTCCTCAGGATTAATGCTAACTTGTGTTTGCAGTTTAATATATTTTATGATGAATTTAAGTTTAATATGAAGTTTAAAAGAAAAGTTAATATATGATGAGAAACAGAAAAGAGAACTTTCTCAGATTCTCTCAAAACGTGGAGAAAATTTCTTTAAAATGAATATCTCTCTAAGATAGAATTTTGGATAGTTTTAAAATTGATGTGCTTCACTGCATTTGCTAATGAAATTTTTAAGTTACCCATGACTTGTAAGAGATTACTTTAGTAGAATATCATTATGCCCATACTTAGTGCGAACTCAGATGCAAACTGGAAAAGAATTTTTTTTCCAAGTTCCCAGCTACATTAAAAATTTCATTCTACTAACATATTAAATTTATGCATATGAATTAGAGTGACATGTACAAGAATTAAGGCACTCACAGTTCTCCTTAATTTCAAATCCATTTTTGAATAGAAATCTATGTTTTCTTTTAAGGTATGAAATCACGCACAACAGAAACAACTGTATATCACTTAACTTGTCAAATATTGGCCAAAAATTTGCGTATATCGCACAAGTAGCAGCAATCGCCCCAGTAAAAGGCAGAGACTGTAGCTGCAGCAGCGCAGTACAGATTCGAGCACAGCCGAGCCAAGCAGAATATGTAAGCTGCCAAAGAAACTGTTCTGCCAAGGAACTGGCTGTCAAGTCCAGTATCCTTGCTGATTCTACCAAAGAGGAGAAATATACACTGATGGCTCTTGAACAACAGAAAAGGATGTGAAATTAAAATACATTACAATGATCTAGAATCACAAGATTTTAAATAACAACTTGAGAAAGAAAACAGTGTTTTTCAATCAGAAATCTATGCAGTTCTTCAAGCAGTCAAACAAAGCATTACTAAATATTTCTCAAATCTGTATATTTATACTGACTGCTTATCTGCAATGCATGCCATCGCTAATATAAGTAATAAATCATAACTTATTCAAGAAATTCTAGATAAATCTTCTAAAACCCAAGGTCATCATTTTTACATAATATGAATATAAGCTGATATTGGAGACAAATGCAATGAAGAGGCTGATCAGCTAGCCAAAGAGACAGCCCAAGTTTTTTCTGCTAAAAAAAATATTTCGCATGGCCAGCTTCACACCTAAATTCAAAATTACGAATTGCTAGTAAACATTTATGGCAACAATGGTGAGATATCACCGACACAGGACGAAGAGCATACAACCTATTACCAAAAATCGACTCTTCTATTCCATACAGTACCAAACAAATCACATGGTTCCTCACTAAACACAGCCATTTTTCCACGTATTTCTATGCAAGGAATATTTCATCTACATATTTTTGTGCATGTGGAGAAAGGGGTGAACCAGAAACACTATATGTTTCTAATGTGCATTAACAACGCCATTACATCTAAAAATACCTAGCTTAGAGAAGGAACGTATACCTTTTCTAATATTTGCAAATAAAAAAACAAAAATACAAGAAAAAATTTGGGGAAAATTTTGGATTTCTTAGCTGGAGGCCAAGAACTTTGCAGCGCAAGTTAACTACCATCAATCATTATGAAGGCTAATTACCATGAGCGTCTCTGATTGTTAACCATTTCTTGTGATTAAATTTTATCACACTGGATGCTATATGAATGCTGCATGTCATCTGCTTATTGAAAGGATGTTGGTCAGCTGGATATGTAGTGTATGAGGTCAATACCCATTCACTTATGGTAAATACTGGGTGGCCTCTACACTTATGCCGACCTAGCTAACAGAAGCATAGCTAGGGTTTTCAGCGCCTGGGGACAACTGAAGATTTTTCACCTCTTTCTGTGTGCCAAGAATGTAAAGCATTTCATTCTAAAATTTCATAACATGAATTTGGCGCCCCCTAGATGCTGCAGTAACGTACAGCTGTCCCTCCTTGCCCCACCCTAGCTATGCCACTGCTACCTACCTACCAAAGAAGAGAGGTCAGCTCCAGTAATCAAGTGGGTTCTACAGCCGAGATTCAAGTCTACAGTAAGTTGAATGGATCCTTCAACAGTCTGACCTTGTCCCGGAGAGGTTGAGCTAAGTAAAGCCGTGTGATATTACTGAGAGATGTCCAACTCCACCTAAGTCACTGTTCTTGTTAACCTTCTTTTGTTATCTTTTCTCCAATTTAAGTTGGTTTCAGTAACGAAATCATATTTTGGTTTAAGCTCCTATAAAATTAAGCATCGAAGTCAGATCAACACAAGTTTTCCAAAAATTAGTTTTTCAATCAGGTCCCAAAAGTTAATATAATTACTATGCACCTAAACATTACACATTAGAATATACAAACAAACATTTTTCTTATGTTTAGTACAAGTAAATTGTGAATTGAAATCTATTTTTATTAGAAACTAATGTTCAGAATAAAATGCCGAAACAAAATACATGTGAACCTAAGCAAATTTTTAAACTCTTTTCAGTGGGATCTCTTAATGAATGTAAACAAATAAGAATCTAAATTCAATGGATATTTAAAAAACCTGTAATATGAAAAGAGATACTTGAATGAATTTTTGAAGTTTCAAGAAATTACACTTGTTTAAAAAATTTAATTAGATGAAAGTAAAGAATTGAAAGACAAATATTTAACATTTTTAATTATAAAATAAAATTTAGTAGTAAAATTGAAATTTACATTGTCTGCTTAATCGAAACTCACCTTTTGTACCTTTATTAAGCTTATTAATATAACTGAACTAGAAAGAAGATTTAATGCAACAAATGTATAAGTATTCTAAAATCAAACAACTCAGATCAGAATTTCAGAAACATATATTTATAAAATAACAAATCCATGGCACAATATAATGTACAAAATAAAATAAAATACAAAATGATAAATATATAATAATAAGATTTCACACTATACATTTGTATCACAGCATAAACAAAAAATAAATGATCTGGCACAACTTTTTAGAAATGATTAATGTAACACTTTATAATCTTTCTAAATTAATATCAGTTATTTTGACCTGTCCTTCAGGTTTGCACTTAAAGCATTACAATGAGCATAAGAAGGAATTTTCCTTATAAAATACTCTTTTGACTATAATACACAACTTATACCCTCAGCTTAATATTAAAAAAATGTACTTGAATAATTTATCCCTTATTCTTTAACTTTTATATTAAAAGAAAACATATTTGCTTTAGTTTCATCTTAAGGCAAAATATTCAGATTAGTATACATAAATTAATTTAAGTTTTCGTAAAATCCTTTGATATATTAAACAAAGGATGCTTTTTTAATGCACAAGCCTATATTTTATATATATATGAAAAATTTGACAAATTCAGGATCACCTTACATATGAAGTAGTCTTATATTCAAGATAATATGATAATCACAAATTTCCTATTGGGAAAAATCGCAAAACAGTAGTAAACTGATAGAAAAATTAACGTACAGCTAAAGAAAATTCAGCAACCTTTCCTTAAAATTTCCACAACTAAATATCTGAAAACTTAAAACCTGTATTCGAATGTTTTATGAAAACGTGGACACAATTACATAATACACATTCTAGTTTTAATCATTACACTGCAAAATACTGAATATGCTATCACTCATAATATATCATGCTATTGATACATTGCTGTTCAGAAAAACTGATACATTGAAAAAGAGCTATTAGATAAGCCACAGATGTGGAAGATGGATTGTTTATCACATGAAATGCAAATTATTACAAGATGAGCTATGTATGCAAATAGGATGTACATGAAATACTGCTTGAAAGTGGACCCGATGAATAAAAGAAAACTATAAAAGCCCAAATTGTGTACTGTACACTATTCCATACAACAATTGTTCACTGAGCAAAGGAAACATGCCTTGGCTCTCTTATACTGTGAGATCCTTTCTCATAATGGGCAACATGCCAGCACAGTTATGTGTACTTGGAGATAATCAACTAAGCAAGATTTGAACCATCAACAAAAGGAGGCTCAGAACATCTTCAGCCACATCACAATAGAAAGACAAGATGCAGGGTATTCATGGCAATAATGAATTGAGCAAAAAGAACTATAACATTATTATATGACAGAAACCTGTCAGGTGATGTTTGCCTGCACTGTTTACTAATAATCTGTACATAAAAGGCTTATAGATGAGCATCTGTTACTATGACTGTTATTGACCCTGAAAACACAGATCACAGTACCTTCAGTTATGCAAATATTTAAGACACTGATGCATTGTATGGGCAACAATATATTTTTCTAGGAGTATAAACATAATTGCTGGACCCACAATGGTAAAATTTTCATTTTCCATTATAATGGTATCAAGATGGCTACGCTGCAGAATGTCATAGTAGTTTCAGCCCAGGCATTATACTTTGAGAAGAACAATATTTTATTCATGCTATTGCTTTCTATATGTGGCAGATATTATTGAACAGTCAGTACTACATCAATGAAATCTTAGAATAAGAAGTTCTATCATTCCTATGGAACTTTCCTGGCATTAATTTTCAGCAGGACAATGCTAACACCCTCAGTTCACATGCATATTCAGTACTTCCTTCATATTTTATCAATTATTCCTTGACCTGTGTAGTCACTTGATTTGTCCTGCACTGAGTAGGACATAATTGTGCAAAAAATGGCTCATATGTCAGCATCATTGGCTACCATTGATGCTCTGTGGTTGTGTATTAAATTTGCAAAAAATAGCATTTCATTAGACAGTCACCCAGGATATTTTGTTGGTTAAGGCATGGCATGCACAGTTCCTTACAGCCACTAAAAGTAGGTAGAAAAACTGCTTAAATTAGTTCTTTTGATGGACAGATTTGCCTTTTCAATCATTTCTACCTTATATCATATGTCACTGCTCTTATAAATATTTGTATTGTAAACTCGTATTCCTTATCTGAACTGCAGTTGAATAAACAGAGTGTGTTTATGGTAAACAGTCATACAACAGTTTCTAAATTTTAATATAGAATTAAATTGTTAAATTTTCAAATTTAGTGCATGATTAAATCAATAATTCTCTTAACTTTATTTATAACATATTTACGAGATTTTCATAGTTTCACTTATGTGCTAATTATTGACTACTGATTTATTTAACTAACTATTGACTTATAGCTGGCAATTAATTGTTCCAAATGCATAACAGATGATAAAAACTCATCTTCACTTAAACCATACTGTACATAATGATGAAAATATGCTTTGTAAGAAAACATCTTCCATGCTTTTTCAACAGCCACATCAACACTTGAAATGGATAGCTGCCCATTATTTACAAGTAATGCAGTTCTGTCATAGCAAAGAAAAGGATGAGATTGATTCCAGGTTTTGAGTCTTAAGGAAGCAGGGACCCAGGTTGCATAAGGCAGAGATGGCTTGTGAAGAAGATCAGAATCAGCAGATTCTGAATCCCGACCCCGAAGAACAAGAAGGTTTGCAAGTGAAACAGGAGGTGTAGAAACAATATTTGAAGATGAATTACATCGGCCATAAACTGGAAGTAACAAATAAACATATGTCATAAATAATTTTAAAATTCAATAAATTCTAAAATACCTTAAATTAATTAAGTAAAGGTTTTGGATTACTTAACAATCTTCCTTTACACTGGCAGCCATATTTCAAAGAAGTGATTAATTTATGTAATAACAAAGCTATATTTCTGTTAAATTGTATTAAGCAAACATTTTAAAGATTCCCTATAGAAGTATGCTATATCAATACATTTTAAATCATTTAACAGATTAAAGATAAAAAATTTTAATTGTCATAAAACACTTTAAATCAGAATAGTATAAATTCAGTCTTCCAACTATCATGTTTTCTAATTAATAAACTGTCCTTGTTTTGAGATTTCTGCACATATTAACTTTAGAATATTTCTGTATGGTTGATATATGTATAAAAATTAATTGCTTTTATTGGAGCATTGCAGATAAATAATAATGAATTACAGGATTGCAAAATCAGTCGCTCCAGTTTATTTCTAAATGAACATTTTTACTGCTTTATTTTTTTTACTGGTCAGTATGTATTTTACCCTGAAAAAGGATGAAAACTGATGCTATTATAATGTTAGGCAAACCAGTGCACTGTGAAACTTCTGTTCAAGGATGACTTCCATGTACACAGCTCATTAAAGAATGTTGCAAGAAAAAACTGAGAGATCATTTATCTTAAATAACACAATTTCAAAAACGCAGTGTATCCTTAGAAATGTTATGCATTTTTATTTCTACCTTTAATTGCAAAAGATAGTTTCTCATGGATTATCTAAAAAGGTTTTGACTTTTTCAGTTCTCACTGATGGAATTCGACTTTAATTAGCAATACAGTAATTTTAAAATTTATTATTTCTGTACAAATCAGTTTTAGATTAGCATTATTGCGAGAGAATTTGTGCAAATTACTGCACAAATCTGTACAGAATTTTAAGCCAATGAACTTGCAGAGTCCTTAGGTTTTTCTAAAGCAAGAGAGGTGAAAATGTGCCATTCCCCCACCGGGACTCAAACCCTGGACCTCTCAAATATGCATCAAGTATGCTTCCAATTACACCACGAAGGCATGAGGAAAGGATGGAGAAAACACCTTATAACTTTTCGTCTATAAAACAAATTGATTATTTTTACAGGTTAAGCTATTTACTACAGAACAGTACTTAAAAAAATGCTATATGCCTCATGAGGGATGCTTTTACAGCAGGGGTTTCCAAAGGGGTCAATGATGATCAAGGTGTAGATTGGGGGTCAATAACTTAACACGGAATGGCAATTGATCAAGGATCCTATTGATTACAAAAAAAATTACTAATAAATTATATAATTAATTGTTTATTGATATAAAGCTATATCATGTAGTATGAAATCACATAAAATAAATAAAAAGGAACGAAATATACACAATTTATATAACATATTAAAAAATTTGGGCAATAAATGCAATATCAAAAAGTAAAATGTACCATGACTATTTGCAGCATTCAGACTTTCTAATACCACGATAGAATTTTCCTTGAAAGTGAACAACCCTTGATTAATAAAATTAATAAAATTCAAAAAGGCATACTTTCCACTTAGCTAATATATGTTCATTGCTCAATGCCATATAAAACAAACTAAAAGAAGAGACATTTTTCATTCAAAAATTGACTTCGTTTTATTGATGCTGAAATGAAAAGAATTCCATCACTTCAATAATTTAATGTGACTGTCTGTTATTGAAAAGGATTGTATTTCCTCAGGAGATATATGTTCATATATGACCACTTTCAAAATTTAAGACACAATTACAATGTTCAATTCCAAGATACTAAAAATTTAAATGAGTTAACATGGCTTATAGAACCGTCGAACTGCAAAATATCTGTTTTTGACACTATGATACAAGAAGAGTTGATTGCATTGAAGGTGGATATCCAAGTACAGGTCTTATTACAATACACTGGTGTGCTAAATTTTGGAATTTGAAAGTCATCTGAAAGAAATATTCCAGAATAAAAAATTTTACCGAACCAATTTTTATTGACTTTTACCTCATCTTACCTAGTAGAAGCAGGCTTTAGTCAAGTCAATAATTTTCTACAGGAAACAAGAAGCAGGTTGAATATTTGTGAATGAGATGATTTAAAAATTAAGTTAAGCAAGTTTATGCCAAATATGTTTTTTAAAATGTATCAATACATCAATGGCAGCCATCATATTAATTGAAATCAAACTTTTGTGCAATTCAAATCTGTGATTTCTTTTCTGAAAATTTTATATTTGTAGGATAAAAAATATGAAAATAAATTCTAAAAAAAATCTGAAAGCTTTCAGATTTTTTTAGAATTTTGTGTGTTACCATTATTTATTAAACATCATGTTCTTCACACGTTAACCATAAAATTCAATTCAACAGCAATATCACAAAATATTTAAAAGGGCATATCTTTAGAATTTCAGATGCACAGTCTCGCACTAGCAACCACCCCTCAGTACCATTGTTTTATCGCAATGCAAGAAACAAACATACATTTACGCAGATTCTTCATTATTTAATTTCTTTAAATATAACACAGGGCTCTAATATTTGATGACAACAATTTAAAAAGTGATTCGCCGTTTATTATGAATCAACGCAAAGTGTCAAAACAAAATTAATAGCCCTTCTGTGCTAATTGCTCCTTTTTGCTAAAAATAATGAAACATAAATCTAATAAACCATTCTTTCCAAAATTTATTTTCATACTTTTAATTAATTGTATTATGATTATACTGTTTTCTGTGTATTATAAAGAAAAATGTAAGGGTTTTGATGAAGAGAATCATTCTTTTAAAAAGGGTCAATGTAAGAAAAATGTTGAGAATCTCTGCCTTAGAGTATGACCTTCTAAAGGAAATTCTCTCATATTTACTTTAGACAAGGCATAATCTTTTTTTTTTTTTTTTTTTTTTTTTTTTTTTTTTTTTTTTTTTAATGGAGATAAGTTTTTTTCAGTCAGTGTGATATGAAGCTGGAAAGTTATACCTCTTTCTTTTTAGTGGGAAACTTATTTAAATTGCATCAACTATTAATTAAGATTCTATGTCACCTTTAATCAATGAGTTTGGAAAATTAATTGACAAAAATGTTATTTTTAATTTAAAAAAATACCTATTTTCATCTATTTCAAAATGCAAAATAAAAATTTAATAGCAAATTCTATTTTATATGACAATTACTTTTATCAGAATACAATTAGTTCAAATGAATCACTTCACAATTATATGAAATACATTTACTTAAAGTACCTTCATCAATCACACTGTTATATAGAACCATTCTACGAAGAGTTCGAAGAAGTCCAGGCCAAGTATGAACACTAAATGGAACAGAAGATAAAGGCTCTTGAGGAACTGATCTGAGGCCAAGTAATTTGAACTGAGGATGAGGTACCAAATGTGCTAATACATCACCTGGAAATTTAACATATATTACTTATCTTAGACAAACTGAAAATATAGGAAGATATTTTTAGCTATATTTAGACAGATAAATTTCACTTAAAATTATTTAAAGAATAAAATGCAATATATTATTAGGAAATTCATAGAAGCCAACACAAAATAACAGAATTTGTTAAAGAGCAAGACAAAAAGACTAACACTTATAAAATATACATCTGAATTGATAAATGTAAAAAGAGGCTATGTTACAAAAGTCAAAGCTTACAGGAGCAACCAAAATCCATCCTACTCCTCACAAAAATGTAATTTTTTGTTGACTAGTCATGGATTACTAGTCAACAAAAAATTACATTTGTGTTCACTAGTAATCCATGTAATTCAGCATTTTTCACACATCTTCTGACATTCTTGTGAGAAATGGGATAGTTTATTGTTGCTCCTTGAAAATTTGACTTTTATCACATAGTCCCGTTTTACATCTTCCGATTCATATATAATTTGACATATAATTTATACATAAACAATATTAAAAAACTTTTTTATGTAATTATGGGACACACTGCATACATTTGTTCCTTTAATAATAAATTCCAGTCACTAACATATGTAACAGTAGTTTTTATATAATTAAGTTTAAAACAGAATCTTACTCAGCATAGGGTTTATTCCATAATCACTTTCAACTGGTAACAACAAATTTGCTAATTGTTGACTAGCAACATAATTGATATCATGTATGGAAGCCTTTTTTAAACCCATTTTCTGTCGGCATAGCTTGAGTAGCCAGTCATTTTCAATCATGAAGACTGCATCTGCAGATTTTTGTAAAGCAGCAAGACTTAAAACAGCATTGTATGATTGTACTGATACCTCTCCTTTCTGAAATGGCCAAACTGTCTGAAATTATAAATATATTTATTAATGGTCAGAACTATATCTAATAAATAAAGACAGAAAAATACAAATGGAAATAAAGCAATAAAATACACAACACATACTAAAAATTTTACAATTACATCTATAGCTCAAGGCCAAACTGCATTCATTTGTAAATAAATTACTTTGTCATATTGAATGGTGTTTTTTTATTAATACATAATGGCTCCCAAACATGTTGGAATATATCCAAGTCTACAGTATAAACAGAAGCATAGACAGGTTAAATCTGCATTCTTTAAATAATATTTTACTCCACTTCTTATAAAATTATACAGAAAATTTATCCACAAAATAAATTTTAAATAACATCTTTACTCCATTTTCTTACAAAATTATACATTAAATTTATCTAAATAATAAATTAATAAATAAAAATAATAATCAGCAATATTATTTTTAAAAATCAGCTTTTTTGATGACTGAAATGAAAACAATTAAAATATGCACTACACAGAAGTTGTTGTTTCACTGTATGCGTGTTAGTTCGAAAATGAATTTGGACACCTCATGGAGATGAACTATAATTCTTTCATTGTAGCTATTATACTTCAGGTTACACAGGCTGTTTTAATTTGCTTCGCAGTTTTCAGTAGTCCAACTTAACTACTTTAAAAGATGCAGAATTTACTTCTTGGTGTTGCTCTTAGCGGTCTCACTCTCAGTCACAGCTCATTTACTGCAGGCTCTGTCGTTAATGTACTCCATGGTGTCATTGCTTGTGATACAACAGAAGTAATCACAAGAAAATCTATAGTTTATATACATATTTATAATATTCTATCCATTTTTAGTTCACATATAAAATGCTAATAACAGACATTTTTATTCAGTACTCTGAACAAAAATATGAGCTTTGAAGTTCTTCCGAATCCTAGTATCTTCATCAATTTGTAATATGCTAAACTAAATTTTGAAAAATATTCTTTTAATGACCTACAGATGTTGCTTCAGCTGTAAACAATGTCTGATGATGCTTAATTCACCCCCCTGGCTAAGCCGATGGGTAAATGGAGTATTGAGATATAAACTTGAGTAAAACTTCATATTACCATTTCCATATTTTTCTTGTAAAAATTCTATAGCTTTTTGCTTTTCATTAGTAAATAAGTAATCTAAAATATGCCTTTTTTGAATATATTTAGAAACAAAATTTTCATTATAATCAGTGATTAAAAGAGCAGTTTAAATGAACAATTTAAGATCATTGATATTATCAGTTTCAAAGTACAAGAATTCATAAGGTTCATTTGCAGCACTGATAAGAAAGCTGCTGCTCAGGTATATCAGTGTAGTCTTACCAATCAGTAATCACTATTTTGATAAATGTTAAAAAGATATAAAAACAGCTTGGACTGAGTTTTTCACTGCTGTTCCAAAAGAAAGACATACACACACACACACACAAAAAAAAAAAAAAAAAAAAAAAAAAAAAAAAGTTTAATGGAGTAATTTTAAATGCTGAAATAAGTCTACTGATGCATAATTAATGCAATTTGAATAATATATACTAAATAGCTTAATTATTTGTTAGAAAGAGAATTTTTTCCATCGTCTTAAAAATTATTGACCAGACTATAAATCTATTCATATTACAATAATATTTAGCCATTAATGTGAAACACACATGTAAAATAATCAAGAACTGCAGAAATAAATACGCATAAATAAGAAATAAATGAATATGACCCTTGGAATAAAAGTTAATTTAAAAATTCATTTTCCTCCAAAAATAAAACAGTAGTTGAGAATTAAGTTCAAAGAAATTCAGTATATCCTATTTAACAGTTCTAATTTTCTCTTCTTTTATAACTATATAAATAAAAAACATGAATAAGTGTAGAAGATGCATAATTTTAACTTTAAAAAGCTTTAACTCTTTGGAATAGTCTTGTCGCCATCAAAATGCATTGAACCACTTTTAATAATGTTTCTAAAATCCAATTTTAACTGGCCTATATAGACATAATTTTTTTTAAAAAAAATGTGATATAATATTAGAATACATTAAAAAGCACAGCAGTCTGAAGCAACATATTTAAAAAATTAACAGCCTGGAGCAAAATATTTTAAACTTAAGCACTTAAGAATAGCATATGAAAATTAAAGTAATATTGATATGGGTAACAGAAAAATACAGTGTCTCACAAAAGTGATGGGATACTTGTGCTTTACAAAAGAAAACTAGTAAAATAAATTTAAAAAACATGTAAAAATTTTTTGTGGGTGTGTTTCATACTTAAATTTAGTAACAATTATTACATAACATACATTTTTCAAAATATTAAAATATTAATTTAATAAAAATACAATTGTTTAGAACGGAGCAATAAATGGCTCACATAAGTGATGGGACACTTACTTTTCCATGAAATATTTATCCAAAAATTTTACTTTTTAAAAGTTTTTAATATTTTGTTGGATTTCCTTTTACTTTTAAAACATGATTTAATCTTCTTGGGATGGATTCGACTAATTTTTTTTGTGATTTTTGGAGTTATTTTACCCCATTCTTCTTGAAACACCGATTTTAATTGTTGTTTTGAAGAAATAGTGTGTTTGCGAATTCTTGATTCCAATTCTTGCCAAATATTCTGTATGGGATTTAAGTCTGGAGATTGTGGTGGTGTTTTTATTATTTCAGGACAGTTATACAGCAGCCAGAGTCTAATGTTCATGCAGTGTGCGTGGGGTCATTGTCCTGGTAGAATTTAAAATCGTTATGAAGGTTCAATTTTCGCGCTGAAGACTTAAAATTTTGATTTAAAATGTCAATATACTTGTACTGATCCATTATACTGTCAATAAAAACAAGAGTACCAACTCCAGCGGACGACATACACCCCCATACAATAACTCCTCCTCCACCATGTTTTACTGTTGGCACCAAGTTCTGTTTTCGAAATTCTTCCCTGGGTTTTCTCCACACCAAAATTCTACCGTCAGAACCAAATATATTAAATTTACTCTCATCAGCAAATATAACTTCATTCCAGTGATAAGAATTCTTATTTATGTTGGATTTTGCGAAAGCCAGTCTGAGTTTTCTATTCTTTTCACTTACAAAGAATTTTTTCCTGACTGCTCTACCGTGATATCCAGCATATCAAATTACTCTTCTAATAGTCTCAGGTTTAACAATTACTCCATATAACGCTTGTAAAACAGCAGCAATTTTAGGAGCACTCATTCTTCGATTTTTTTTTAATATTTCGAACGATAATTCGCTTTATTCCATTGGATAGCTTTGATGGTCGGCCAGGTCTTCTTTTATCCTGAATCATATGATTCTTTTTATATCGTTTAATGATATTGTAAACTGTTGAATGACTCAAGTTAACTGTTTCAGGAGTTTCTCTAATAGATTTTCCACGTTCAATATGAAAATTAATAACTAATTTTCGAATTTCAGGCAAAGTTTCTTTTCGTTTAGCATTCATGGCTGCACAAAGCTAAAAAACACAAAAATTCCAAAACAAACTGGAAAGAAATACCGCAGACGATTTTATAAATTATTGCCAATTGCTTTTGAGTAAAAATAAAAACCTCAAAAAATATTTTTATTGTAGTACGTAGTAGTATCCAATGGTGTCCCATCACTTATGTGAGCCATTTTTTGCTCCGTTTTAAACAATTGTATTTTTATTAAATTAATATTTTAATATTTTGAGAAAATGTATGTTATGTAATAATTGTTACTAAATTTAAGTATGAAACACACCCACAAAAAATTTTTACATGTTTTTTTAATTTATTTTATTACAGTTTCATTTTGTAAAGCACAAGTGTCCTATCACTTTTGTGAGACACTGTATGTCCCTAAAATTTAAAGTGTTAAATTCAAAATATATTATACCTTGAAACATCATGACACAAGATAAGAAATACAAAAGTTTAATATCAGCTTATAATATACTCATCCGAGTTCCTTAAACTATACAGAAAGCCAAGAACTTAATATCCTTATGCAAAGAAAAGACTAAATAAAATAACTAATTTAAATATGTAAAGCACAGCAGCAAAAATTTTCACTAATGCTTTAATTAAGAATAAAGTTTCACATCACTCATAATTTATGCATTAAATAGACAGATTAAAAAAAAAGTGTCATACATAAAAAATTGATTGGCAATAAGTTTCCCTTGAAGGTATGTAATGACAAAACTAAATGAATAAGTTCAAAGTATGATTAGAGAAATCGTATGCATTCTTTTGTCCATTTACCAAATGAAGTAATGTACTAAATTGTTCTGAAATGTTTAAAACCGAGTATCTTTTTGTTATTTAAGTTTTTGACTAAAGAAAACCTTAATCCCTAAGGAATAAAACAATAAATATTCAATGAATACCCTAATTCTTTTCCTTCCTATTCAACGATGAAAGACTGGGTAAAATAATTTCTCCTGGACCAAGAATTCTTAGAAGATTGTGGTGAAGGCTCATTTGTGGACTGTGAAATACTGTAACCATTCAGTTCTTAATAGCAAGAAGCACAAAAGGTGTGGATATTCACTGCCAGATATGTGATGCACATGAATGACAGTAAATTATAGTACTGAAGTATAAAAATGAGTGAAATTGTTCAAGTCAACATAATTATGGAGACATTAAAACAACCATGAATAACTATCGTTGTAGGCGACAGACTTGTGTGAGAAGGGTATATGGAAAGTTGTTTGTTCTGATAAATGTTTAAACTGACAAATTGATTATGAAGAAAAACAGATAATTGTGTACAAATCTAGGCAATATGTGTTTTGTTGAAAAAATATTTACCTGTTTTATTTTTATGCAAATGGATCTCATTTAAAAAATAACCCTTGCATATTCAGGTAAAAAAAAGCATGCATTATGAATTAACTAAATATTTAAATAATTGACAAACACTTTTAATTACAAGATACATATATACTTACAATGTTGGCTGAGGATACAGATGGAAAGTCATCAAGAAGAATTTGAGAAAGATATGACCCAAGTCCACTGCCAGTTCCTCCAGCCACTGAGGAGAATATCAGAAAACCTTGAAAATGATCACAGCATTCTACTTCTCTTCGCACGGCATTCATTGTTTGATCATGAAGTAAAGGCCCATGGTAATTGTAACCCATTGCCCAATTGTTACCTGCACCTTGCTGCTGAATTATCTGAGAGTCACCTCGATAAGACCACAAAGCATCTTTAGAAAACTTCACAATTTCTTTGATTACCTATCAGAAAATCAAATAAAATGAGCTATATGCACCCAAATAAGCTTAATAAGAAATAGAATGAAAATAAACTATTTGTTATGCAAAGATTTTTGGGCAATGAATGTAAAATTTATAAACATAACATTAGATTAATTTCAGAATAAAATCAGTTTTTAAAAAATGGTTTCAAGCATAAAATACTTTATTCAGACAGTAGTCCCTTAATTACACATTTCTCATTTATATGTCAAATTTCAGTGGTCTCAGTCAAAGGTATAGTAAAATAATATAACTTGGGTTTCATTTATAGATCTGAGTTGAATATTCATTTATGCATTTTTTGATTATGTACATGAATGTTTTAACTTTACAGTTTTTCCCACATCACTTCTCACCTGAATACATTTTTAAAGCAAATTCAGCATTTGTAGCTTTTTAGCCCAAAGGGGCAATTTGCCCAGAAAGGCTATTAATTTCGTTTTGGCATTTTGCCTTGATTCCCTATAAACTATTTTTAAATTGTTGCCACCAAATATTAGAGCCCTGTATTATATTTATAGAAATTAAATAATGAAGAATCTTGCATAAATGAATGTATGTTTGTTGCTTTGTTATAAAACAATGATACCTAGAGCTATCCAATTTTGAATAACGTAATCCTCAACCGAATATATGCATCTGAGAGCCCTAATTTGGAATTTGTTTTATTATCGATTCCATATTTTGTAACACTTTAATGTATATTTGATTAACAAACTCAATGATTTCAAAGCAAGCAATGGCAACAGTGTGCAGGGGGGGGGCATTTTTATCTCCAAAGCGCGAGACTGCCTATCAGAAAATTTAAAGATATGCTCTTTTTAAATTATTTTTTGATAACTGCTGTTGAATTGAATTTTATGGTTTAAGTGTGAAGAACATGATATTTAATAAATAAAGGCAACATATTAAACGTTTAAAAAAAAAAAAAAAAAAAAAACCTTTGGGCGTAATTTTAAATCTAAAAGCCTGGTTTATTTTTTTATTTTTTTTAAACTTGTGTGCAGGCCAGAATTAATATTTTTACTGCCAGGTGCAAACTCTATAGATCCTAAAGCTGCCTGGTGCCTCAGATGATTAAATGCAAGTGGAATGAAAGAAAGATCTCATATAAAGAATCTTCAGTGCTTGAGAAGAAACTTGGACAGTCAAAGTTTAATTTTATGCATCATAGATAAGTATGTTTGTTAAATCATTTGTCATACAATTTGGAAAATAATGACTCTTTTTTTACTTACCCTGTATTATAAATATTATATTATAACTGACTGGTATACAACATTTTCCTTAGCATTCACCCCATTTTCATTCAATACATTTATATTTTAGGACATCTACCATTTTTGCATACAGTTATGCCTGAGTTTTATACATCTCATTTATGCATTTCATTATTTCTCTTAGTTACATTACCTTTAGTTTTGCCTTTTGCATGTTAGTAAAGAATTAGTAGTATCTAATTCTTCACCAAATTTTGCGTTTATGAATGTTCTTCAAAGCTGGCAATGAGTTTGAGACTTTTTGATGAGGTGAGGTAATCAGAAAATATCAAAATAAGTTTCTACTTTAAAAGTTATATCTATAACTTATCGACACTTTCTGATTATCTACACCCTCACCAAGGAGTTGCAAACTAGTTAACGACTTTGAAGAGAAATTGGTGGATATTGAGTTTGTGCAATTCGTTGTCTTGTTATTTTGGCTTTGAATAGTGGCGATTTTTGGGCCGCTACACAAAGCCAAAATAACAAGACAAAGAATTGCACAAACTCATTATCCATGTCAGGGGTGTTTGTGGGACCACAAAAAATCCCCTGAAACTTTTACGGACTTACTACCGGCATTTTGAAGTTTTGAGAACTGGGGGGAGAGAAATTAAAAATTACAATTATGAAGTATTGAATGACCTAATTATAAAAGTTCAATGAATTATTTTTTTTGCAAAATTAATAACCATAAATTTTCAAACATATAAACTACTACATTTTATGTAAATAATTTAAATTACCTGAATTAATTCTTTAAAAAAAATTATCTAATTTCTGCTGCTTTTTTTTATTTTCTGATGTTTGTGGGCTTGTCTTTCTTTTGTGGTGAACTTCATAATTGCAGGAAGGTTGACTTTTATTTTCCTCATTTACAGTTGAAGAAATTTCCTCGAGAACTGCACATGCAGAGGTAGAAGCAGTTTGCTTTTCTGCTAATGTAGAAGGTTTTTCAGAGACTTTTATAGGTGACTCATCTGAAATACATGTTTTTAAGTCCTCTTGATATGTTTTCCAACTTCTGTTCATACTCAGTAAGAGATCTTTGTGAATTGGATCAGTCATTGGATTTTTTTAGCCATATTTTTCACATGAGGTTTCTTTAGAAGCCATTAAATCATATTTAATAGTCTGCACTGCATCTAGGGAATCAATCTTAAGAGAGGTTCTATAGTCAGTGACAAATGTATCCATTAAGTTGAATGCACTTTCCACTAATGGGCCATGGAAGCAGCTAAGGCAGGCTTTGACCAATTTAGCCAATGTAGGATACTTATAATCCTTTGTGAAATCATCTTTTAAATTAAAAACTTTAGACCTATATTTATCAACTGTACGCTTGACTTGATTTCCACTTTCATCAGATGTGTAGAGCATTTCTTTGGTGATATCAATATCACTCTGGTATAACCTTATTTCAGCTTCTACTTTTCACTTTTCATTATCACTAAAAATTTGGGACATAAAAGATGATAATTTTTCAAAAGCTAATATTGTACTGGTTTTACCTCTTAGCTCTGGATCTAATGCTGTAAAACTAATTAGATATGGATTTTTAAGGGGTAATTTCTGTTTCATATGCTGTGATGTATTAGTATAAGCTTTCATCAAAGAAATTTGGAATTCTTTTGCTATTGGATGAATTTTTGATAATTTCTTCAGGAGAGTGGAAGCTTCTGCACCAGTAAATATTACTTTGCTAGGTAGATGGAATTCTGGATTTGTGACATCAACCTTTAATAAATCATTATAAGATGTGCACTCTATATTTTCTGGCTTCGTAAAAAAAGAGAAAAATTTTGCCATCAATTTATAAATACTGGAATGTATTAAATGAAGCATTGGTTTTTTTTTTTTTTTTTTTTTTTTTGTTTCAAATAATTTAATATATGTGTTGAACTCTGGTAATACTGCTGAATATAATGCCATATGCAATAAAGTTTTGTTTTGCATAACAAATAACCCATTTAGTATTCTTTTTTTTTCCGAGCTAAAGCATCCTTTGTGAGTTGTTGGGAATGCAAGCAAGAATACACCCCTTCAACAATTTTTTTCTGAGCTGCAGAAATATTTCTTTTATTGTATACAGTTTCAACATAAGAAAAATAATCCCCTTTATCAGTTTTATCCAAGTAGTGAAAATAAAATGCAATAAGAGCATCCCACAGATCTTTGATTCCTTCTAAAACACATAAAATGTACACCCACCTATGGTCTGGTCTCTTCAAGGGCTTAAGTTTTTTAATGGCAAGGGATTCACAGATTTTGAAAAAAAATTTCTCTTTTACTGCAGCTTTTCATATCAAAATAGATGTCATCAAACAAATCTTCTAAGTATCTATCAAAACATGAAGCAAATTTTTTTGCACAGTTATTAGCTGTGTGACATGTGTCACCATCAATATCTAATAAGTGGGGTGCTTTGTTTGATTGTAGTCTGGTTTCAACACCCCTTTTTTTTTTCATGCATGGTGTTACATGAGTCCATTAATACACTAATTAAGTTTGCCCATGGAATATTATTATCTTCAATAGTATTAACAACTGCTTTAAAAACAGCTTCTGAATTGCAAGATTCCATCTTTAGAGATGCAAAATGATGAACTACAACTTCATTTTGATCGTTGTCATAAAACTGCACCAATATTGCCAGTATACTTTCTTGAGCATTGCTAGTACTTTCATCCAAATTTAGAAAAAATGAAGTGTCCTTTAAAGTTTTAATGATATTTTCCTTAATAGTTTTTGCGAGCCCATATTTCATCTTATAACATGCAGTAGTCCTGGACATTTCCGAGTTTATTGCCGTATGATCACGGCTCAACTGTTTGCAGAGTTCAATTAAATTGGTAGCTACATTGAAAGAAAGAGAATTCTCAGCAATAAACGAAGTTATTAATACCTCTTGGCGTGCTTTTCTTGTCACTATATCCAATGGCAGAGCATCAGTCTCCAGTAAGTCATCAGTATTTTTTGAATTAGCATAAATACTTAAAGTCATTGAATGTCTAATGCACTTTGAATATTTTATGTGCGTCACAGTTTTAGAATGATTTGTGAAAGCCTTGAATCCTTCCCCACCATACTTCAGCAGTGAGTTACAAAAAATACAATATGCTTGTCCAGCAACATTTATTTTCTTGCACCATGTGCCGATGGTATCCCCATTACCATCTCTCCGTTCAATCCAATTCCACCTAAATGCATTCCGGACACCTTCTTCTAATTGTATAATATCACTATTTATATCGAGAAATTTCATAGTGAAATTCTCTTGCGTACATAAATAAAAAAATATTTCAATAAACGAAACGAAAAATTTACACGTGCATCAATAAATGAAACGAAAATTTTACACAGTGGAGAAAAAAAAGTTGAGAAGCGATCAATGACAAATAGCTAATACAGCGAAAAATCCCCCTTCTCTACTTATTGGCACCATGCCAGGAGAGATAAGACCTTTGAACCCAGAGTCACGTGATCGCACATCTGGTCGAACAAAGCCTCTCCCTTTTTTTTCTGCAGCGCCTACTTGCCGAAAAGAATCCAGAAGAGAATGTCCAAGAACCAGGGGAATGAGTCATAACTCGCAATAAGGAAAGAACAAAAAAGAAATTTTTTCCCCCTTTTCACGCATTATCACTGCCTTTGGAGAAAGAAAGGAAAAGTTTTCACCACACACACTGACCTTGTGTTTTCTGCTTTCAAAGCAAACAAAATTACCCAGATCAAAATAAATAATTCATTATTATTCCTACTTCCTTTTGAACGACGATCTCCGGAATTTCCGGGGATCGAAGTTCAAAATCAACGGAATTCCGGGGTTTCCCCGGAGCACAAACACCCCTGCCATGTACACATCGACCTATTTTCACTTAAAAAAACATCAGAGAATTGCACAAACTAGGCATTGGGCACTCCCTTGACTTTGTCCATGTATGCATTGAACTATATTTGAACTATATTCACTTAAAAAGTCAAAGGAGCAGCCAACAAATATATATATGTATATATATATATATATATATATATATCAAGCAAGGTAGTAATTACAATACTCAATGACCAATTAGGTCTAGAAAACATCTTGCGCAATATGCTGCAAAATAAGTAAATTAGAAATTGTAGTAAGCTCGATTAAAAGTTACCAGGAGCTGTTGCTCCAAAAAGTTCAACATGTTTTAAAAAAATTAATACATATGAAAATCAAACCATTTAACATGTAAAACATTAAAAAACAAAATCAGATAAAAAAAAGTAAGTGGAAAATGGTAAATTAGCCTAACTCAACTTCCAAACTGGCTTTTCAAGGGAAATTTTATTTGTTTGAACGTCGAATCAAGCTAACCCCATTACGCGTTTCGCCGAAACAGACAATTGAAACTTTTTCGCTACAAAAATTTTTTTAATTTAGACAAAGTGTCTTGGAAAATTTTAATAGTCTCAATTCTCTGTTCCAATTTCCCGACGCGTCCGCACAAAATGACACATTAAGGTGTTAAAATATGTAAAAACTATTCCGATACATCTTAAATCTAGACTAAAATAAAAATAAAAATAAAAATAAAAACAATAATAAATAGCGGTCTGCTATTAGTCCTAAATATACAAAAACATACGGGCAGGGCCTGCAAGCTTAAAGATTTATAATTTTATATATTTTAGAAATCTGTAATGAAAATCTTTAATTAAAATAAAAGAAAATTAAGATGAAAACCAACAAAGTGGGTCTTGCTAAGACCAAGAAAAAGTTGTAACAAAAGAAACAAAAAACAGACCTGTGGCGATGCAGAGCTCTCCCTCTTAAAACTATGTTGAAAAGTAGTTGTAATTCCCTTCTGTGTACTTCAGTCGTGTGATGTATGTATGGGGGAGCGACGTTCTGTGGGCATCAGCCAATACGAAAAGATTGTCCGTTAGCTGCAACTCGTCTCCAATTATCGAAGGGGGTCGGAAAACTCGGAAAAACGTGAAAAGATCTCAAAATCGCGTCTGACATGTAGTTGGAAGAAAAAATTGGGACTAAAAGTGAAAATGGCTAATTCAGCTAAAACTACTAAACTTGGCCACAAAAGGAAGAGTGAAAGGAAAAAACAGTCATTGGTTAAAAAAGTCGTAATTCTTCAAGCCAGCGGGCGATCAAACTACTATGAAAAACGAAAAGGCCCGATTTGTTAATAAAAGCAGTAAAATTGGCCATTATAGAAATTTAAAACTATTTACACAATAGTATTTAAAAGTAAAGTGCCAAAATTTTGGACGATAGAGAATGAATAAACAAGAATTATCTGTACATTTTTACATTAGATTCTCTGAATCAGTCATCCATCTTAAACCGTCCTTCAGGCTTTAGGCATAAAATATCATTATCTAATTCAAAAAATCTAAAAATAGGTAAGGCTAATGCCAGCTTTTTTTAGGGTATTTTTAATTATTTTATGAGGAATTAAGTTACTTTTCAAAATAGTTACGAAGTATAGTATTTCTTCTTGTAAGTGTTTCGCAGTATTGCAGATTCTTTTTATTCTGAGTAGCTGTGAATAAATTGTGTTAAGTATGACTCTTTTGGAAATATTTGAATTCCAGTTAGTTAATTTAAGTGTGGAAAAATTAAATTCTCTTCTTTTGTCGTAAACTTTAATAAAATTGTAATCTATAATATGTAAATCAAGGTAGACTACATTATGCTGTTCTGTATTTGTTTTATTAAGTTTTAAGCATGCAGGGTAGATATTAGCTACTTCTATTTTGTTGTAGTTGTTAAATGCAATGATATCATCAATATATCTATAGATGTGTTGGTAAAATATACGTTCTTCTGTACTGAGTGAACGGACATAGGTCAATTCTTTTGTAAAAAGGAATAATTCACAGACAGAGCTTGAAAAATTACCACCCATTGGGATTCCCTGTACTTGTTTATAGATGCTATTGTCAAATTGAATAAAATTATTGAAGAGCACGCTGGAGAGGAATAGTTGCCATTTTTCATTGCTGAGAATGGTACAGTCAAAAGTCGTTAATCCGGACTCGTCGGGACTTCGGCGATTCCGGATTATAGATCATCAGTTTAAATCTGGTAAAATGGCATGCAGAAATTATAAAATTAAAAATATGAAACCGTAATTTACGAAATAAAGAAAAATTAGGATCTAAAGGGTATCAAAATTTACAAAAAAAAAAAAGCTTAATATTTATTTGTTTACTTTATTAAACATTTCTTTCAATGTAAGTTGTTTAAGTTGCTTCGTTTTTTACGTTATAATACATTCTCTTTAATTCTATAAACAGACATAATTTCTTGTTCAGTTACAAAGTTCCGCTGTTCAAGTGATATAATTGCTGTGTCGAGAATACCGACTAATTTGTCAATCGAAATTTTTTCGTTTTCAATAACCTCTGTCACTTTCTTCGCTATCGGAAGCGAATTATAATGACGAGGCATTTGATTTAAATCATATCAAAGACGAGATGAAATACTACATTGAGTAAGCAATTATAAGCCAAATAAAATAAAAACATCTGCCCTTAAGATAAGGATAGTGCTGACAGATCAACTTCCAATTCAATGCACGCCGGCGCGGCGTTAAAGATAAACAAACGTTAAAGTTTAGTTAAACTTTATCCATTTTTTGCAGCAATTCCACTTTTTGTTTAATGGACTCCGAAAGATACTTTCGCTTTGTATATCCTTTACATATTAGTAAATATATATCGGAAATTCTATTTGACATAATCGAAAGTTCAAGCTTACTTTTATAAAATTGCTCTAACAGTCTGCAAAAAATAATAATACGGATCCAATTCGAAGATTAAGGAACAACGCAATCTGCAACATTAACTGAAATAGATAATTAGATAATTTTAGCTTAGCTTATCCCGTCCGTTATACATTAAACGCGCATTCGTAAACGTACTTTGCGCACGCGCACACGCAAATTAGCAGCGGTAAAGGTCTTACGCGCATGCATCAACGCGACGCATGCGCAGAAAGTTTGTAGCTTTGAGGTCCGGATTATAGATCATTCCAGATTATGGGTGTCTGAATTAACGACTTTTGACTGTAGTAATTTGCGGAAATAAATCTGGAAGAGCTAGTAAACTTGTAAAAATTTCTTCAAGTGGTAGAGAAGTATATATGTATATAATCTCTCAATAAACCACATTTTAAATGAAATAATGAAATAACATAAAAAAGGAAATTCCTTTTTGCACTACACAAAGGAAATATCCACTTACCTTATTTACGAGTTAACACGTCTTCAGTCAAACTAAATTCCTTAACAGCATCCAAAAACTTCTTAAAATTATCTGAACTAGAATCTGTATATTGGCGTTGCCACATAAATTCACAAAAATAAAAGTATCCTCAGTAGGGCCGATATCATTCGACGATACGCATTTCCTTAATACACACAGGACACTTAATAATAGCTACTAAGTAAACCTTCAGTTATACACCAGTCAATTAATGCTTTTTCCCTTTTGTTCTAAATCGTACAGAACTTCAAATTAATTTTACCACATTCAGCTATTTTACCATGTAAACATCAAAATAACAACATACTTATCGAAAATCTGGCACGCACTTTCCATATCTTTTCCCCTGATTCAAATTGACCGCAATCATGCAACCAATTATGTCATAATCGGGTTTCCATAACATTCAACTACTCAGGTTACCATAAATAAACCACTACTTGGCGATAAATGAAACAAAAACTTCATGATAATACAAAGGGTACCCTTCTCTCTACTCTACCCGAGAAATTCATTAACATGTTGGCAACTAATTTTTTAGTTAGCTGATGTGCAAAAGGCAACAGCCATTTTAAAAAAGGTTACACACTAAGAATTCTATACATAAGAAATCAAGCTATATAATAAAAAAAAGTAATAAAATACATCCTTTTTTTTTTTTCTGAAGATACTTTTGTTTTGTGCTATTGTTCTCGTCATATACACAGATCTATTTTCACTTAATAAAACATTGGAGAACTGCACAAACTTAACTGTGTACAACTTTCACCTTTTGCACTGGTCAACATGGACATGTGCTATGTGCATGCCTGGATAGCCACATTAGGTTGCCACATAACTATTCATACTGCTTTGCCTCTTTTTACACAACTTCAGCAGAGGTGCAGATAATAAAAAACTACCAACTTATCTAACAAAATGTAATATGAATAGCTTTATGTTATTTGATCCTTCCCATGGAAAGATTTAGGCAACTATCATTGAAAGGGAAGCTGATTTCATACCCTTATATATTCTGAAATTAAATGAAAATGGATCAACTCTTTCGCATCGAAGTCGCCTCAAACACCCGAGCATTCACACATCGGCTAGACGCCCAAAACGCCTGATTAATTTCCTACCTAGTGCTTTCCTCCATTACGTTACTGCATTACTCACTGCTTTCAGGCGTTGTTAAATGACATGTCAATCATTCTTTTGAAGCTACTAAAAGTAGTTCTATTATTTTAATGCACCTTCTCTTTCCTTTGTTTACTGTTAGTGTTTAGCTTTTGATACCCGTTCCAAGGGGGAACTTTACACAGGGTGAAAGCATCCAAGAAAGAAGTTCTCGCTTTACTTAAGTAGGTTCTTGTTAGAGCTGTAGTATTCAATTTGTCATGGGGAAAGGAAAAGCATTTCAGGAGAAATTCTTAGATACAGGCGTTTTTGATGTTTGGGGAAAAGAGATTTTGCCCTCTCTCGATGCGAAAGAGTTAAGCATATTATTAAAAGTGACAAAGGGAAAGAAACTTACTTTAGGCTCAGTGTCGATTAGTACTGCACGAGCATAATTCTTCTGATCTTTTTCATTATAAGAAAAAAATCTAGATAACAACAATAAAAATATTAGGGCACGGCAAAAAAAATATTTTATAGATTTATGATCACATTAAAAAGTTTATTTATTTATTTCATTTTGAAATTATAATATGCAAATGCAAGAAATTGCTTGCAAGGTTTTATCAGAAGTTGTTACTACTTTGATGGATGTCTCGCAACAATCCATATTTCATTTATTTTATTGCTTACATTCATTTTTAGCAAATAAAAAATTAAGATCTTTTGGGCTTACAGCATGCTGATTGTTGAACTATCCCCAAAATGCAAAATTTTTGGCAAAAAAAACATATTCAAATACCAGGAAATAAAGGTGTGTCATTTGCAAAGCATATTATTATAATTAGTAACATGGATCATGCTTTTGCTACAGAAACAGTTTAACAATTAATAGACATCAAAAGGTAAAATAAAATGAAAAGACCATGTCAAAACAGGTCAAATATCAAGGTAATGTTGACTGCTTTCTTTGAATGTTATGGTATTGTGCATCACAATTTTTACTGATGGTATTTGGGCATTTCAATCTGTTGTTCAGTGCATAATTCTTAGAAAACAAAACTTTAATCTGGAAGATATAACTCGCAGATTTTGCACATGATAAAGCCTCTGCTCATAATTTGTCTCTAAAAATTCAACAAACATAACTTTACAAGTTCTATACTGACATGACTTGTCGACATATTTCATGATAAAAATTACTAAATTGTGAAAATTGTTTTCACTAATGGAATAGAAGGATATTATTAATTGTAAGTTGTTTCAAAAAAACATGTTCTGTGGGTTGGAAAAAAATATGGTATATGTGCATCAGATTGAAAGAAATTAATTTGAAAGGTATATATAATAGATACTGAACAATAAATTGAAATCTAGTGATTTATGGAAACAGTTCCTGATACATTTTGATACAATACGTATCAAAATACAGTTGATCTTTGGATTATGGTAACGGCGATTTTTTGGCGACCAACTCTGCTACAGCAACCCCCTATTTTTTTTTCGCCGCCATTTTGTCTTCACGAAGTAAAGACATGTTTCTTTTCTTTTTATTTACTCAACACTTTTTCCAACAATCTGCTAGCCGAATTACACTTATGTTAGAAATTTTATGGAACAAAACTGCTTAATCATGACAAATATTAACTGGAAAATTGGGAAAAAGTGCAGAATCGCAAACTCCTTGCCGAGTTTTTCAAAATCGCACATGCACAGTAACCATGTACACATCAACTTATTTTTACTTAAAAAAAATCCCAGAATTGCACAAAAATGGCATTGCACACACTCTTAACTTTATCCATCTACACTGCTATTTTCTCATAAATTATAAAAATTTGCACGAAAATGCAGGAAATTTTTGTGAATCTTTAAACTCTGTAAAAAGCACATATATGAAATTACCTGATCGCGAAAAAGTATATACCCTATCCAAGGATGAACATTTCCATGTATAATATAAATAAAATATCCAAAAACTTTTACCTCTAAATTATCTATTATAAATGTCACCAACGAATTCATAACAAAACATTAAAAATGGTTACAAATACTTAGTGCCAAATATTTAAATTATTTCCATGCACGTTTACTTCCACTCAAACGTATACTAATTTGCTACAAACATATAATTCACAAAATAACTATCATTTAATTAAAATATAATTAAACCATGTACATGTCGACTTATTTTTACTTAAAAAAACATCCCAGAATTGCACAAAAATGGCATTGCGCACACTCTTCACTATATCCATGTAAACTGCTTTTTTCTCATAAATTAGAAAAATTTCACGAAAATGCATGAAAATTTTGTGAATCTTTAAATTCGGTAAAAAGGACATAAATGAAATTACCTGATCGCGAAAAAGTATATACCCTTTCCAAGGATGGACATTTGCACGTATAAAATAAATAAAATATCCAAAAACTTTTACTTCTAAATTATCTATTATAAACATCACCAACGAATTTATAACAAAACATTAAAAATGATTACAAATACTTAGTGTCAAATACTTAAATTCTTTCCATGCACATTTACTTCTACTCAAACGTATTCCAAAATACTACAAACATATAACTCTCAAAATCACAATCATTAAATTAAAATATAATTAAATTAAGAAACACTACTTAAAATATAAATAAGCACATATATTAAATTAATAAAAATTAGCTTACAATCCTAATTACTTTAAACTAAATCATTGCTAATAACAATTTTCCAATAATACCATATTAATTTATTTACTCCTTACATTTAGAACAATGCATAAAAATAATATCCTCAAATAATTAAAAATACTAATTTATCTAATCTTCTACAGAATCTTGAGTGCATGGCGGATCACAAAATGTCCATTTTCACCTATCTGTAATATCCTTCCTTTCACATAATCTCATTTCTTCCCACATATTGGACATTCATACTTATCTGCAATTAAGCAATTCTTTTCAATTACACATAAACGCAATAAAAATTTCGGATTTACTTTATATACGGCCATGGGATCCAAATATTAAACAACACTGTTTCACAGAACATAGAATGAAACTACTGCTATAAAGTACAGCAGATATTTTTACAAATATACCCCCTTTTCCGATTAAAGAACAGCGATTCGTCCATTAATGTCACATGCCATATCTCATGATCTCTCATTTCCCTCACACAAAATAATGCGTAATCGGAACTGAGTACTTCTCACATTATTCCCAAAATCCTAGGTAGTAACCTTTATCGCCTCCAAAATGTCGCCAAACTACCTGTTACCATATTCCAAAGATCAGCCCAAAATGCATATGAAATGGGCAAATTGACTTTCTGACATAATAATAGTTTTTTTAGTAACACACATACTTGTTCTGATATGTTAATCAGTATGAAATATGAATGCGACAGATTTACAGGAACAGGCAAATAGCGCTCCAGTAGTTTTGCTGTCGTAACTAAATAATTTAGTTCAAATATACATTTAAATGGTGGTAAATCTATTTCTGTAATAAACTTCTAAAGATGGAAATTCGTGATGTAGTGCAAAATATGCATCAATATGTTCAAGTCATATTTTGTTAAAGGCTATTTTTTTTAATCATAAAACGGAATAAATTACAATGTAATCATATTCATATTTAGAATTAATCATCCTGAGTGACAATTTTACATAACAATTATATATACAAACCTATAATCAGTCTCCTCTAAAAAGGCACTGTTACAAGTGTTTCGTGTTTGAGATGAAATTTCTGATAAAGTAGAGAAAAAACTGTTACCAAGTTGATTACCACATTGTCCAATTTGCAACGTAATGTAAGACATATTTTAATATACTTAAATTATCTAAATTAAATATACATAAAGGTACATTTCAAAGCAACCGGTCACTATAAAAATTGCAAATCGGCCTTGCGGTAACTCGGCAAAACTTTAAATTTTATTTACAGTTATTATAAATATTAGGTTTAGTTGTATGTTTACTGCCATAAAATCTGATAAAAATAAACCAAAATTAATGTTTATATATGTACGCAACTTCGTAGTCTCTGCAAGGATGTACTCCGTGACAAAAATCAGTATACGCATTGTTATAAATTAAATTAATTATTTAAACAGTATTATGTCCTTATCAAGAGGCGTCATTTTAAATGATCCATTGCTATGGCTATATTAAATTTATCAATTTGTACTGATATGTTAAATTTATAATAATATGCTAAAGATGCAAAATGTAAAGATTTAAAAGTTAGACATGTAGACAACACGTTTTTCGTGTGTAACGAAAGGGTTACCAATATCTAGTTATCTAGTTAATATTAGATATCTAGTTGGCCTTGGTATTACCCACTCTGATACATCCTTCTCAATGCAAACATAAAAATACATAACACTTTAACATAAAACTAGCCTAACTTAAGTTCGGAAGAAATTTGGGAAATTTAGAGGTTATTTAAATAAAATTATTCTCTCTCTCTTCCTATATTTATGGTATAGCATAATGCGCGAAAATTCTTGAAAATATTTAAATTTTTATTTTTTATAAAAAAATTCTGTTTATGTATATATAGAGAGATTTTTTTCTTATAGTAGTTTCATTTTAGTTTTCATGTATGAACATTTTCAAATGAATGTATATAAAATATTTCACGCATGTTTAAAGGCAGGTGGCAACTTTTTATTAGGTATGATTTTTCATCTGAAAATGAGCGGATGAATAGTAGCACCTCCTTGATAGTAGCTCACTTTACGGTAAATTAAAATTGTGATTCAGAAAAGCTTATCATTCACTTAATAATCGGAAATATTTAGGTAATTTTATTGCAGTGTTTTTTGTTTAATACTAATCCTTTTTCCTTCCACGAAGGTCATGTGAAGAGCAGTTTTTGCCCAAATTTAATCAGTATTCATTTTTAACTTTAAAATATATTCTAAACTTATCCTGTCAGTACCACCTTTGTCTGGGTTCTTCAGAAAGTTATGCATGACTTCAATGAAAGTAATAGTGCAGTTAACCAGAAGTGCAAAAGTTTCGGATGATTAATAAATAAATGCAAGGAAGGTAGCTGACAAGGTAGCTGACAAGGTAGCAGTCCCCACACTGGAAAAAAGTGTGTAGCATGAAGTAACCTTTTTTGTTTGTTTGTTTATTTGTTAACTTTTGCAACACTAGTATTACATTCACATGTTTAATCACTTGTTTCTGGTCAATTTTTGGTGGGATGATATACGGTCTTATTCATGTGTCTAATTCTTACCAAATACGTTGCATAGCTTTAAAGTTAAGATTGGAAAGACATTTTAATTACTTCAGAGCATTATAAATCCTGATTTGGGGTTTTCATCCGCAGAGAACCCGTTGGCGCCGTTGCATTTTTACTCGCCGATGAGCCGAGCCGCAAA
The DNA here is from genome assembly GCF_044657685.1 of Stegodyphus dumicola. NCBI lineage: Eukaryota > Metazoa > Arthropoda > Arachnida > Araneae > Eresidae > Stegodyphus > Stegodyphus dumicola. The sequence continues at coordinate 152,460,755 of NC_140771.1, read as the reverse complement.
CGTGATATTTTGTAAATTTGTAAACGTGATTTTTAGTGCATGTAAATTCAAGTTAGCAGACAAAACAATATATTAAGCATATGGTAGTAAAAATTCACAGATAATAAGCATGTAGGTGTAAAACTAACTTGTTAAGCGTGATAGGCGAAAATTGTATTAAATTCAAGTTAGCACAGAAAAGAATATATTAAGTATAAGACAATATATAAGCATTTATAACGGAAATAAAAATTCATTTGAAAAATATAAATTAGTATTAATGTACTGAAATTAACCTGTTAAACGTGATAAACAAAAAAAAAATTTGTCTTAAATTCCAGTTAACACAGAAAACAATATATTCCTTACATCAGCAATGGTTTGCTAATTTTGATGACCATGGTGATGCATCAAACTATTCTGTCATCTTAGATAATCAATAATCTTTTTTATTTCAACTTAATGATCTATTTATGTCACACTTGCCATCCTTTGAAAGGTTATTGTTAGAAAAGCATTAACAATATATTGTTAAAATTTTACGCCAGAAAATTGATTTATTCTCATAATTTTAGATGACAATAACCAATAATAAAAATAAAAGCATTACTTAGTTATTTAAATTGCTGGTTCTTAGAGCTGTTAATAATTAAGAACACAACGTGAACAAATTAGCATTCACCCCTCCCGCCGTATTTTCTTCCTTTCATCCCGAACCGAGAACTGGCATCTATCTACGAAAATATTTCTATCTATTCGGTGTTAAAAAATTCAGAAAAAATAATAATAAACAAGAGAAGAATAATATAAATATGAAAATGCGAACAACGACAGTGATAATTCAACAAAATGAACCCAAGAGGAATGGTTGCAAACTTCGAACAAGCGAATAGGATAAATGCGCTGGGTTACCAGGTTTGAACTTTTATCGCCAAATTTGGCAATGTTGACATTTACCAGGTTCTCTGCGGAAGTGCTTCCCTGATTTGATTTGGTGTGCTCTATACTTTTTGTCTAATTTTTGCGAGTCTTCCTCTGCTGGACATGCTGATGAATTTTTCACATTTGAAATAAACTATGTAGATGTATATTAAAGAGGAATATTTAGGGTTATTGTCTTGACACAACTTAAAATTGCTTCTGATGCCCAAGATTCTGGCTGATAGTTTCAAGTTCCGTTTTTTTAATTTTCAGATATTTTAAGTGACTCATAAGTTTAAGTAAAAGCAATTTATCTTGCTTTACTACAGATATGTAATCCTTACAAGCACATTTTTATAGCATGTTATACTGTTAGCTTCAGTTTCTCTGGGTTCAGGTGTTCATTCTTAGTTTATAGATAAAAATGTTGTCATCCGAAACTGAAAATATTAAGTGTGTTCTCATCCATGAATAAGATTGTTCCATTATGATAAAAGTCTATTTGTAGCATAAAAGAAGGAAAAATTAGTTCTTCTCCCTTAGTGAAATATTTGTGAAACTATTTTTTCTTGATGAAATATTTGTGTGTGAAACCAGGAGACATAATGCACTGATATGTCAATTCTTTCTGTAAATATTTGAGAATATTTTACAGCATTAATCAAAGATTTCTGAGGAATTTTCTAAGAATAAAATGCTACTTGATACTATGTGGTAACATTGCATACTAAATACACATTTACTTGCTTAGAACTTAGTTGAACTGCTTTATAACAATGAAAGCAATAGAACATAGCAAATACTATCTTTTAGTAATAGATTTTTAATTTTATAATTTCATTTAATGTTTCTTTGCAATACAGTGCTGCAATTTCACAGTGCATACTAAATAAAGTAAATTTCTTAGCATATTAGATAGCTGAGAAAGCAAGTTGAATGCTGTTTAAAATGTTGCCATATTATAAAAATGTGGGGGGGGGACAGTAGATAATTTTTCAAAATTTTTTATTTCTCCAAAATTTACATATTCTTAGATGTCTATGGAATGTTTTTTTCATTGTTAGTTAACTTGGTAAAAGTTTACAATTGGGTACCCTTGTTTTTTGGCAATTCTTTTTTGATGCCAAGATAGGCAGCAGGAATTTCAAGATGGCCGCTACACAAAACCAAAAAAAAAAAGTAAAAGAATTGCATAAACTCTGTGTCCATGTACACATCGATCTGTTTTCACTTAAAAAAACATCCCAGAGTTGCACAAACTAGGCATTGCCCACTGTTTAAATTTGTCCATGTACACATCAATCTATTTTTATTTTAAAAAAATCAGGATGCTAAAGCAAAGTTACACTATCATGGTAACAAGAAATAAGATTTCATCGCCAACATTTTACAAAGAAATGTCGCTAATCGAAGGGGCACCCAATTCTACACTAGAGCCGTTAACTTTTTAATTCTTTAAATATTGATGAATTTCTATGAGTTATGCACATAGTTTGTTTCGTAAAGAGTAAATTAAAAGATACAGATGTATTAGTATTTTTTGGGGGTGGACTGTAATTTTAACTCCAGATATTCCACAAAGTATACTACAAGGTTTACACAAGTAAGTTATACCACTAACAAAATAAATAATGAAAAATATATTTCAGGGTACCTCTTGGCGAAAATTGGTGATTTCTTTAGTGCCATTTCTGTTTATGTGCAACGTCGTCCCAAATAAAATGATGGCCAAAACATAATTAAAACATTAGAAAAAATTATAATCTCAATACACTGCATTTTAAATCAAAATAAAACAAGGAAATAACATAAAAATGAAAAACATGATATCTAATTTGCCCAGTACAAAAAGGAAATACTGACTTACCTAATTTAGAAATTTTTGTGTCTTTGGAATGTAGCAAACAGAATTCCTTAAAAGCATCCAAAAACTTTTTTAAATTATCTGAATTAGAATCATTATACTGCCGTCATGAAATAAATTCACAAAAGTAAGAATCAAAATTATCCTCCGTAATGCTGGACTATCGGTGGCATTTCTTTCAAATATCCCTTTATTACACCCACACATACCTTTGATTAGTGTTCATATGAGCTTCGGTTTCCGAATCCTTAAATATCACTATGTAATTTACTTTGAGGTGAACCAAGCCACTTAAATCTTCATTTACATACCAGTTGATCAATGCTTTCATTCCAAATCCTACAGAAAATTCAGGTTAATAATATTACCACCGACATGGTGTAAGCACAAAATAAGCAATGTACTTCCTGACCGACATCCAATGCAGAAATAAGCCCTAAGAAATATTCTCCTAAATAATCAAAATCAGAGTATCGCATATTACAACCAATCACGTCATAATGGAGTTTCCAAAACATACACTGTAAAATACTCTGGTTTATCATAAATAAAATAACAACTTGGCGATAATCCAAGGGGTATCCCAAAATATAAACCCAGCAAATATGCAGTAGCACTGCAAATGAGTAAAAATTATTAAAAAGAATAAGTAAAGAAATAAAATAGAATAAAAAGTAATAAAATAATGATAATTCAATCTAAATGTAGAACTAACTTAGAAAAGCAGAAATTGTCTTTTTAATAAAATAAGTTCAGAAAATGTTGGCAGCCAAGATACAGGCAGGTGCTTCAAAGTTGCATGAAGTATCTTATTCTGCTGGACATGAATATGAATTTTTCAATACATTTGATGTGATATTTTTATATGGCAAGTATCAGCTTTTTGTAGTTTAGCATTTTTGTCATTATCTATTCTTGTATATATCTTGTATGTATATATTCTGTGTTTAACTTTTAAATATATTGATTTCTATCAGTTTATTTCACAGTACTTGTTTTTGTGACTTCACATTCTTACTTTCTCATAATATGTCTTTCTAATGATTTTGTATTAATACTAACTGTAGATTTTGTACTGTGATTTAGTACTATATATGGGCTCATGAGACTTTTTTTAGGCTTTTTTAGTTGCAACAATAACTGAGCATATTTTTTCTCATTATCATTTGATTTTGATGACCAGTATATATCAAAGTTGAGAACCTGTAACTCAAGTCTTATTACGCTTTGCTCTCAAAATTGTGTGTAAAAATAAAATATTTGGCAATTCATTATTGTGTAAGAGTTTTGCATGTAGCCATTTTTTTTAATTTTGTGAAAACTAAAATTTCAATCTAAATGTTGTTATATCTTGAAAAATCAAATTGTCTTGTTAGTTATCATTGAAAATATAAATTAAAAAGAAACACTAAATTAGGTAAAATATTAAGACATTTAGCTTCCATCATGCAGAATATTTTCACCATGATATACTGTGGTGTGATATACAGATATCGTGTAATAATCATTTGTTGTAGGTAACTGTACCAGAATGATTGTCAAAGTGTCAGATTTTATGATCAGACTTTAATATTTTATGTGTAATTATCATATCAAGGAGTTTTTTTCAATTTTTAACAATAAGAGTAAAGCTACTTTTATAAAAAAAAGCTCTAATTAATCATTCCTGAATCATTAATTTTATATTCTGAATATGATATAGTTTATTCTATATGCTTGATTTAGCATTGGTGCAACATGTTAATCTCTTTTAGACTACAATTGTTCTTTACTTGGAGATCTTTTAGACTAATTGTAGCAGTTTACAATTGCTACAGATTATTAAGCATTTTATGATCAATATTTGTTATATTATAAGTTGCTAATTTTATGTTTTATAGGATGCCTAGCTACTCAGTACTTCTTATTGTCCCAAAACTCACTGAATGTGCAGCGGGCTTGACAGCCATGTTTCTGTTAGGCAATTTGATGTTCAACCCAGGAGTGAAATTAGATAAGGATAGCATAAAAAAACCTCTTAAGTCAAAAAGATCAGACTCAAATTTAATATTTTAATTTCCTGTTGACTGCAGGAATAGCAAATTATCCTGGATTCTTCTTCCTTTTTGTCAAATTTTATATTGATGAGTAAATTCATCTAATTGAAAATAAATTGTACAATGCATTTGTTATTTCTGTGTGATTTTTTATAATATTATTTAAAACATAGTACTAGCAATATATTTTCTTCCATAAAAGAATTGTATACAATCCTAAAAATGAAATTCCATAACTGTTGCTATAAATTATCATTATTGAAAAATACAGTATATTACTTCTTAGCTAAATTTTTTTAAATAAATATGTAGGAAATTTGTCTTGTTTGATGAAATTTGTTTCATTTGGTATGTAATTTAGTTTTCAATTATGCATAGAAGTCACACATAAGACATTTCATTTATACACATAAAAGTATAAACAGGCCTATATGGGACTTTGTTCTGAGCAAAACAATAGATTAACAGAAGATGACATATGAAATTATGTAATATGTGTTTCCTACTGACCTTGAAAATCCTGTAAAATCAGGTAAATGTAAGAAAGTCAGTAAACATATAAAATATTTTTTTTTTTTTTAATCAGAACATTAAAATTGCAAAATTATATGATTTGGTCTTCTCAAAATATGAAAAGTTTCTTTTAAATATTAAACAGTAAACAAATTGACTTGTCTTTAATGTATTAAAAAAAAAAAAAAATTGCATTACCGTATTTGACGGCATATAAGACGCATCCTTATTCAGACGGCCACACACAAGGAAAAAAAGGTTTCAATAGCGTGGTTTCTTTTAATTCTCACGTTTCGTAAAAGTCAAATAAACAATTATTGAATGCAATTACCTTCACGTATAAGACGCAGGTAACTTTTTTGAGACCAAATATATGCCGTCAAATACGGTAATTCCCCCCCGCTCAAAATGTATTTTACTGGGTCCGTACAGTCTGAACAACCTAGCTTTCCTCTTCTGTTAGTGAGCTAAGATTTGCATTAAATATTTATTTTGCAAAAGTATTTTACCGGGTTTGTATAATTTGAACAACCTATAGCTTTTCTCTTCCCATAGTGAGCTGTTCATTTTTTCTTTAGAACTGTAATTGCTCTTAAATAATAGTGTTTAGAAGTTATAACACTGTATTATTATATATTATGTTAAATATCTATTAATTAAATTCTTCTCTCAATCTAGTGTTGGTTCTTAGCTTTTCAGTTTTATTTGAAACTCAGTAGGAATCAATGTACTGTTATAAATTTCTTTTGTAATGAAATTTATCTTTAAAAACCTTAACTATTTTTTTAAATGGTTGAGATGCATAGGTCTGATTTACATTTTTCATTTTCTTCACAATAATGAGTATTATCATACATTTTTGTAATATTCTTAATTTTTTTGTATTTCTATATTGAGCTCTACGTCTAAAATTATTCATTTACTCACACTTAATTTGATAATCAGTTCATTGTGTTTAGTTATGGAAAATCAAAGGCAAATAAAAATTTTATTTCAATTGATAATAATGTACTTAATATGTTTTTTTAAAGTACGAAAAATAAAATACTCTTGGAATGTTTACAAGCAATTATAATTATGGTATTAAACTATTTAAAGAGGTGAAATAGATGCTAAAGTTTTTAAAGATTTTGCTTTGCTATAAAAAAAAATGCCTGCTTGGAAAATTTTTTTTAACTGCAATTATATTTCTGAAAGTGCAAATTATTGTCTGCTGTTTGACAATTTTGTTGTCATGCAAAATGCTGTGAAAGCCATAATTTTTCGGTATTTAAAGCAATGACTGATAATTATGTCAATAAGAAACGGGCGGGGGGGAAGCATCAAAATTTGGTTTCAAGGAGAAAAATTGTTCAAAATATATATTCAAGGGAAAAAACAGAATGTTATAACATTAAGGACTATAATATTAAACAGAAATCTTAGAAGTCAAATACTTATTTGAATCTTAAAAGGGGGAAAATCTTAAAAGTAATGTGCATCGTCTTTCTCCACAATGTATCGCTGGCAGCAGAATTCTCCATGAGAAACAATTATTCTTTCAAAACTGGAAAAATGTCACAATAGTTGAATCTTGGGTATATTTAAATGACTGCAATAATAAGATACCCATTAATTATCATCAAAGTGAAGTAAAAAATCTTATAAGACGGCTCAAAGGGATTTATGGTTTTGTTGGTTTTTGATATAACAACAAATAAAAATTAAAAAGAGTGCGGGAAGGTGTTTAGGTCAACTTCACATATTTTATATCCAACAACACAGGAACATATTTTTATAACCAGTTTTCAAATATGAAGTAACTTCTCTTTATCCACAGCGCCATCAATCGGTAGATCTGCATCAAGACAAAGCTAGCAACCGCATGTCAAAATCCACTGTTAATTTCCTGGAAAAGTGGAACAAGATATTGTTTATCAAAGCCATACCCTTCACTCATATCCCCTGATGTATCATCCACTGATTTTTGTGTTTTTGGACTTTTAAAAAGCGGATTGTCCAAACGTCAACATGCAACCTCCTTGGACTTTGGAAAGCTGTTCAAGACGAATGGAACAAAATACCTCTTCTGATACTACAAAAGACTTTATTGTCTTGGAAATTACGGTGTGAAAAGATAGTGAAGAAGAAGGGTTAAAAAATGGAACATTTGAAACACAAAAATTTTAGTTAAAATATTTCCGTAAATACAATGACAATTGACTAAAACTGTGTGGACTGCCTTAGTATTTCTTTCTTCTTCTTAGTAACTGGCCTTTTGAGAACTGCATTAATATATTTCATTATATATATATATAAAATAAAACCACACTCCATTATAAAAAAATAAGATGGGAGCCTTCCGAGTTTACGACGTGTGGGAAGGGTAAAAAGAACAATTATACAGAGGCAAAAATAGGCCTTTGTTTTTGAACCCGTAATCCCTCAACATACTCTGTCTTTATATACAATTATTTAATTTCTTAAATTTTTTTAATTATTCATCGCAGCATTACTCACTAAACTATACATATATTCATTCCATGTTATATTCAAAACATAATTTTACATCCATTTCATGTGTTAATATTTAAAATTACTTCATTCATTTTTTACGTTTACCTCATTCTTAAAATAATTCCAAAAAATGTAATTATTATCATTTATAAAATATTTTTCCCCTTTTCAAAATGTATTAAAATTGAAACTACTGTGAATTAAGATTTCATGCTGAACACATGGCTTTTCGCTTCTGAACCTCGTCTTAGCTGGACTGCTGCTGCTCTGTTTTATTTATTTATTAATTTTTTTCTTATCGCAACAATCTCAAAAAATGTTGTATTTTGGAACAAGCACAGTTATTGTATTAATGGGCCAAGGCAACTGTGGCCACAAATGACAATAAAAATAAATTTGAATATTTAAAATCTACCACAACTTCAAAGTTTATTCTTCATTACGAATCTTCTGTGTATGCTTTAACATGTATGTATATTCTGTGTGTGGTATGCAATCGTCATTCCCAAATCATCATATATATTCAAGTTGATAGGAATCAAACCCGTGATTTCAAATCCTGTTGTATCACAGGTACCAGCTGCACGAAATTCAGTTTTTTTTGGGAGGGGGCCTTATTAGTGTACCAAGCCATGAGATCAGCGAACAATAGTTAACTTTTCCATTATACAAAGGGAATGCAACAACAACAACAACAAAAAAAAAAAAACCAGGAACTGCGTGACTTTGCTTCTTCTCCCTTCTCTCTAAGAACTTCAATTCCCAAGAAGAATACAGCTACAAACAGTCATTTATCCTTATAAATGGGATTTTTGATTCAGACTACAAACCTCTTTTTTCAGATATTGTGAAAATTATGCATAGAAAACAAGTATTAAATGAAAATCTGGTATACACTAAGGTAAAAATTAATTCTTTTAAACACTTATAGTTTATGTTCTTAAAAGAATAATGACCCAGAACTTGTTACTGCTCCGTAGGAATTCAAAAACTCCCCATATTTATACAGAGTGTCCCGTAAGTCTGTAAATATTCATTAAAATTGAATAAAATTGTATAACTGAACACAGTTTGCGAAAACGTTGTTCTCGTGAAGGGATTTTCTTTTTTTGTAAATAAAAAAATAATTTAAATTTTTGTCGATAGATGGCAATGTACGAGAATCAATCACACATTTCTAGTAACACTATAATTATTTGCCTGCGCGCAAATGTTTACAAGCATAGCTCTCTTATTTTCTGTGTCCGCCATCACCATAAAATACAGTTTGCAAGCGAGTTACAGCACCGTTAACTGCATCATATCCAAATGGATGCAAGAGATTTCGTGGCGAATGACGTTCTTTAACTGCACCAAAGAAGATGAGCTATTGCGGCACACTCAGTACTTGACATAACCCAAAAACCAAAAATGAAGTGGTGTTAAGTCCGGTGACCGACGGGAGCACTCATTTCTGCAGTGACGGCTAATTAATCGCTCTTCGGTGAAAGTTGTTAGGAATCCTCATCTTGCATGAATGTCACTGTGTCAAGGACATTATATTCCAGTAAGTGCGGTATCACTTTCTCCTGCAGCAGTTGCAAGTAGCGTTTTCCAGTAACTGAGCAGGTCTTCCAGGCAGCTTTTTTTGCACAGCTCTCTTCAAAGCAAAAAGAGCCCAAAATAATAGACACAATGAAACCACATGAAATAATTAAACGCGGTGAATGCAGGGGCTCCTCAGTATGGGCACATAGGTTGTTTCTGCTTTACCCAGATTCTACAGTTATGGGTGTTGACTGTTCCATGCAATGAGAAAAGAGCCCCATCTGTCGACAAAGTACTGAGAAACTATTGTGGATCGTCATTGATCTTTGAGAAAGTCCAGTTTGCGAATTCATATTGCTTAGCTTTGTCATTTGACAAGAGTTGGGGGACTGATTGCAACTTGTAGAGGTACAATTTTAAAACACTGAAGGATGCGGAATGCTAATGTCTTCGGTTACCAGCGTTCCATGTCGCTACTCGTGCGCTATACTTACTGCACTTGTTGATTGACTAATGTCAGCATCACAATTAAAACGTTATGTAAGAGAGGAAAAATCAGAAATGAGCTGTTAATCTTCAAACCTGCGATTTATAGGACTCTGATTTACATATTTCTCGTTACCGTGTTTGTGGGGCGCCCTCTATCGACGAAAATTTAACTCATTCTTTTTTTCTTTACCCCAAAAGATTCCCCTTACGAGAATAATTTATCTCAAACTTCATTCAATTCTACCAATTCCTTCAATTTTTATGAGATTTTAAAATATTTACAGACTTATGGGACACCCTGTAAGTCTATGTAAGAAAAAAAAAAATATGTAAAAGATAAATTATAATTTAAAATAGCAACGTAAATTCATTTCTCCTCTATATTCTGAAAATAGTGATGTCTATTTGCACACATCATTTCGAGATTAATCCATGTCGTATGACTCTTACATAATTCTGATGGATCAAGGAAGTGCAAATTACGGAGTTCATAGGCAATTACGCCTTTACCTCCACAACTTCAAAGGAAATTACATCATCAAAGAGGGGATTGTCAAATAGGGTAAAAATTTTGAAAAGCCGAATGACTTGGAATAAATGCCTTCACACTGAGTGAAAAAAATGCAAAAAACTCAGAAAGTCTTAATTTTGCGCCGAAAAAGGGCCAGAATAATTTAGATATGGGCAGCCATAAAATTTAGACTAGAAAAATAAAAGGTGAAGTTTCCTTGAACCTTGATAATCATGTTTTGCATACATCAGATGAAGAATACGCAGGGGAATTCCGATGCGCGTTCTTCGTGGTGGGAGGGAGGGGGAACCTGTTTACAGGTCGTAAAAGTAGTTCTGCCAGTGATCAGCTGGGAGGGAGAAGTTTCATTTTTGACCACTATTCAATGCGGTATTTAAAGGCCTAAAATGACGCTGTTAAACGCCTGAGAAAGTTCCTTTTTAAAGGAAGAAAGAAGCTGTAATTAAAAATCTTTTTCAGTTTAAGTCAATTGATAAGTTAAAATATTTTAAATCAGTCCTATTTGACTGTGATGTTTCTTATTAAAGAAACTTTAAAGGGGGTTCCTCGAGTTAATGCTGTGTGCATTAAAGAACTTTAGATGCGGGGGGGGGGGTTAAGGAACGAGAGGTAGTTATTCACGTGGCTGTCAGTGTCATGGAGGTAGGAAAGTGAGGAGGGGCCAACCCGTGCTAAAAGTGAAGCACTGCTTTGAAGCTTGGGTCACCAGATGGGGTGTTCTTTGTTTACATTCAGAAGCTCGCTTGACAAGATTCTGATAGTATTTCGACACACGACAGTTCCATAGAAATCGAAAAAGGGACACTTTCGCATGAAAGAAACATTCATAGTGTGATGGATAATAGCAATTTGTATAGTTTAGTGACATTTACGCAAAAATCACATCTTGGTTATTTTTCGATAACTAACAACAGCGATTTTGATTATGAATTTGCTTTACAAAATTATAAGCTGTTGCATTACAAAAATATAGATTTTAAGAAAAATGTTATGCTTAAAGAATGAAAAATACCTTACGGTACATTTAAAATTGTATACGTCTTTTGATACCCTTGATAGAGTATTCGCTACTTTTATTTTATTTTACAAACGTCAAAATGTTTTAAATAAAACAAATTTTTTTCACATTCATATATTATTGTAACATATACCTTTTAAAATTTTTTAGAGGAGCGGCTTTACTGCTGCTCATTTTAAACCCATCGTTTTAATTTTATATATCTGAAAAATAATCACTTTGGGCTTACACGTTTTATAAATATAAAATTATGTATGTTAAAATATTTGTAATTAGGCACACAGGTCAGATTAAGTTTTTATTAAATAGAGTAATGCATGCAAGGGCTATCTGTCTAAAGAGAGTGATGCCATTGTGGAGGAATTTTGAAGAAAAACTGACCTTTGAGTGGGTATTAAAAATAATACTTATAATTTTCATTCAAATTTCATATATATTTTTTATGTAAAACTTTCGGGTGTATGCTAAATTAGTGTAAATTACTTTACATGAAAAATATAGTGAATGCACAGAAATTAAAGATTTGCACATGCCGGAAATGAAAAATAGGAAATATGTATGGGTATTTATGCATGTGCTTGCAAAAAGCATGTATCTGCTTTTGACAAAATACTTAAATATTCATTAAATTATTTATAAATGTATTTGAAATGAAGATTTTATTCACTTCTAAACAACTGTGAAAGTACTGTGAAGAAATCTAATTATTAAATGTATCTAATTTATAATGATTATAAATGTTATCTAAATATATAATAACCTTAATATTGAATTGTAAACATAAATTGAAATCCTGTTGACAAATACGTTATAAAACTATTTAAGCAAGAATTGTTAGTATTGGAAAGCAATCTGTTAAAAGGTATTGTAAAGCAAATGCTATGAGATGAGCACTTAAGAACGTAATAAAGAGTTTTGGAATATGTATTGTTGAAATGAAGGGTAAAAAAAAATCTGATAAGTATAATTAAAAGAATTATTCCCCTTACATTTTATAATAACTCAGTTACAAATTTTAAATAATACTTTAAAAAAAAAACTTATTTTATTCCCTTTCAGAAATGTTCAGAGAAAGTCAAGTACTATTTAATACCTATTTAATTATTAAGAATTAGCGAAATACTTATTTAAAGTATTTCGCTAATTCCTAATAATTCTCTAATTTAAAATGAACCGAATAGAGCATTAATTATAAATTGACTTACATTTTTCGATTTAAAAGATGCCTCAGAAGCCAAAAAATCATGTCATATTTAAGAAAGTATTTTAGGAAGAAGCTCTATAAATAGAAAAGAAATAATGCATAATTTTAATATTAATAATACAATAAACTTTGATCTTAATTTTTGTACCTTAACCGAATAAAATCGAATTACCTTAATTTTTTTTTTCTAATGTAATTAACGAAAACTTGCGAAAATGTTTCATTCAAATTAAACCATTCTGAGAAAACTGTCCTGTGAAAAGTATAGCATTTAATTCCGTTCAGAATGAAATGTTGTTTAAAAATATGTTGTTTTCATATACTTAGGTCTCTGAAGTGTTGTAGAAAAAGAAAATATATACATTTATATGTATATTTACGACGTAATTACAAAATATTTACATCCGAACGCGTCAAATCCCATAGAACTCAATGGTAAATGACCCAATGTTTTGGTCACCACGTAGGGATCGCCGGTGCTTCAGAGCAAGGTACGGGAGAAACTTGTTTAGGGCGACTCCATCTTACTTCCTACCTCCATGGTCAGTGTGCTCATGTCTAGCCCGTTTAAATGGGAGAGCTGAGTATTCCTGGATAAGAACCGCTCTGGGTCTTTTCCGGGAAGAAGCAACAGCAGGATCGTATACGGGTAGCATATGAAGCAGAGGATTTGCAACACGTTGAATATTTTTGAAAATTTTTTCCGAAAGTCGCTGTATATGGCGATTAATGGGCAAAATTTTGAGGTCATTATGAATCTCTTCGTTCCGTACGAACCACGGAGCTTTTAAAATTTGCCGGAGCATTTTAGATTGAAAAATTTGGACATGTTTTCTGTTAGTCAGTGCAGATGGGCCCCAGACGAGACACGCATATGTATATTATAACAGGCATAATCATTGATTTGTAGAGCAAGATTTTGTTATTCGTCGACAGGTCGCTATTAATAGCTAAAAGGGGGCGTAGGGCGGTTTTGACAGCTGTCGCACGCGCTATGATTTTGCGGATGTGAGGCTGCCAAGTTAATTTTGAGTCTTGTAAAACACCTAAATATTTGAAAGAAGAGACCCAGGGAATGGGTTCACCGAAGAGCATTAAATTAGGTAAACTTGGGATATTTCTTCGGATGAACATAGTCGCAGCACATTTTGCGACATTAATTTTGATTTTATACAGACCGAGCCAGAGTTCTAAGGTCGAAAGGTAACTCTGCAATTGGGAGATTACCTGGAGGGTGTTGGAGTGTTGTGAAATGATGGCTGTATCGTCTGCGTATAACGCAAGATCGATATTTGGGACCTTAGGAATATCATTTACATAAAGGTTAAAGATTGAAGGGCCAAGGAGGCTACCTTGAGCTACACCAGCATAGATTGGGCGGGGAGAGGAGAATTCGTGGTTAACTCGCACGCGGAAACTACGTCCGGACAAGTACGAGTTAATAATTTTAATGAGATGAGCTGAAAAACCAAGCCACATGAGCTTGTAAATAATCCCGTCATGCCAAGTCCCGTCAAAGGCTTTGGCCACGTCCAGATAGACAATACCAGTTTTCTCTCGCTTACGAAAGCCTTCATGAATGAATTCCACAACACGGAGTAACTGGTGTACCGTGGAGTGTTTAGGTCGGAAGCCGAATTGTTCCGGGATTAATAAATTTTGATTCCGACAGAATTCATTTAGGCGATTAAGTAAGACAAATTCAAAGATCTTTGAGAGAGAGGATAACAGACTTATGGGTCTGTAATTGACGGGTAAGTTTAGATTTTGTCCCGGTTTTGGAATAGGGACGACTGCTGCAATTTTCCAACAGTCGGGGAAATAGCTTCTCCTGAGCATTAAATTTATAAGTACCGTGATCCAAACGATAAACATTGGGGGGAAGTTTTTGATCATGCGATTCGAAATAGAATCTATGCCGGGTGCCTTGTTAGGTTTCAACTTATCTATGAAAACCATAACTTCAGTAGGGTCCGTTGGTCTGAGTTCAGTTGTGATAGGTTGTGTTAAAAAATCTTTAACCCGTGCTTGTATGCGCCCCTGTGTAACCGGGCGGTTACAGTAGGAGTCGTGATTTGGTGTGAATTGAGTTGCAAGGCTGTCAGCAATGACATCAGCCTTTTCTGAGTCAGTGTAGGCCATCTGTGCGCCATCGGCCGTTTGAAGGGGCGGAATGAGTGCTTTATGTTTGCGTAATCGGGCGGCTGCGCGCCAAATCTATTTGTCTTCAGTCGTTAGGGACTCAATGTATGTTTTCCACTCCGCTTGTTTTAATAAGCGGGTTTCGGTCCTTATCTCGTTCTGTATCTTGCGAAACTGGGCACGGATATTGGGATCTCGTGACCTTTGCCAAATTCTTCGCAAGTAGTTCCGCTGCTTAATTTTGAATTTAGTCTCAGGTGGGAGCCTAGCACCTGGGTGTTCACGTGGTTTTGAAGCCGCAGCTCTCGCTTCTTTAAGTAAAGACTCCAAACTTTTGATATGCCTGTCAAAGTCCGAATTGCTGGAAATTTTGATGGTAGGGAGTTTTTTTTCCAAAATAAATCTAAAATCGTCCCAATTTGTTGAGACTTGCTCCTCTAATTTTGAGTATCTATTTTGAATATCTAGGGTTATCAAGACAGGGTAGTGATCAGAGCCAATTTCTGAATCACTTTTATCTCATGCCGAAAAAATATATTATAAAAGGCAGCCAGATCAAGAACTGCAGGGGACCCAATTACACGGTAAAAAGTCGGGAGGGTAGGAGCTATGATCTGTACATGGTTACTCTGGCACCATGAATTTAGACTAATACCATACCTGTTCCTATTAGAACAAAACCATGCGGTATGGCGTGAATTTAGATCACCAGCAATAATTAGGTGATTTGAAATACTCAAAAGTTTATCAAAATCACTGACAGGAAAAGCTGGTCTTCCACGTGCTGTAGACAGTGGAGGTAGATAAACTGAGACTATTGTCAGCGGGGAGGAATTTTGAAGGAAAATTTTGATAATTGTCGCTTCCAAAAAATTTTAATCAGGGGACGGTATCATGTGGTGCTTAACGAACGCTTCACATAGATACAAGTGCCACCACTAGGATATCTGCCCTGTGACACCCTGCCAGTACAGTAAATGTCATAATTCCCAATTCTGGGAGTATTCCCTGGGGTAAGGCGAGTCTCCTGGACAAAAAACACGTCAATACCGTGCTCTACTACAAAATCACGAACTTCGTGAATTTTAGGTGCCAATCCATTGGCATTCCACGTGCAAATGGTCAGTTCTCTGGTGGTATTTAAACTGTCATTCATAAAATTGAATTTTAGGCCGTTATTAGTGGTTCATCATTGAAAAACAGAAGACATGGGTCTAAAAATGCCGAATTAAGTTGAAAGCTCAACATAGCTTTCATAAATATAAAATGCCCTCATTAAAGCATCTGCTTGCCTGAGTTTAGGCATTGCTTTTTTGAAGGCGAGAAGCAGAATATGCTTGTCTACCGCTGGGTCGCGGGAGATTTCGATTAAGCATTTTAGTGTAGATGAAAAGACATCGTCGGAATCATTGTTACACTCTGCTGTGGCTAACACTGCTGGGGCTGCAGGGGCTTCTGCAACCGGCAGTCTTGGATTCGTGGATTTGAATCCGTGCTCGGTGGTGTTCTTCACCATCTGTGCATAAGATGGTGAACTGACGTTGCTTGGGGGAGCAGGCATGGGACGTCTTGTCTCAGCGGTTGCTGTGGGCTTAGAAGAACCCTGCGGGGGGGCTATCTGTGCAGCTGCCCTAGTCTTAGGCGTGGAATTTTTGCCACGAGCCCGTTTGTTACCTGGGTAGCGGGGACAAGATTTGTATGATGCAGGATGATCTCCACCGCAGTTGCAGCAAGTGGCAGGTACATCTAATCCTTTGGTACTCTCTCGTGCCCAATGGGGTCCAGAGCATCTGACACAACGGATTGGAAGGATGCAGAGTTCCGAAGAATGGAAAAAGCCCTGGCACCGAAAGCACTGAGTAGAGCCCTTGCGGCCGCGGTAACGCTCAATGCTGATCTCTGTGTCCCACATGTCAGTGACGGCAAACAGATGATCGAGGAAGGGGTGTGGGATGACTTGTAAATAAACAAGTGGCATTGGATGTCTGGAGCCAGGCTGAGTAAGCCGAACGATGCGATGCTCTTTAAATCCCATCGCCTCAACTTGCCCTTTGATGCCCCGACGTCTGTTTCAACAGGGAGGCCTCTGATAACAATTTTGACTGGCCGGTCCTGCTTGAGATCGAAAGTTTTGAACTGGATGCCGGCTTGCTTCATCCAGCGGGTGACCTCCCTGAACTCCAGCTCTGTTTGTACAAAAATTTTTAGATAGGGTCCAGTCAGAATGCTCCGTAAATTTGGGGCAATTTCTCTCATGAAAGACACTTGTGTCTTCCAGTTCTTGCTGCTTTTGAGGTGAATTGCCGGAATCTCAGGCTGCGGTGGGGGGATACGTTCCGTGCCTGCTCGGAATTTACTCCCTCAGTGGTGCTCTCACTATTCTTTTCAGAGTCATTTTTATCATCATTGATAATTGAATTCCTGATTCTTTCGTATTTATTATTAATCCTCTCCTTTTTTGCAGGAGTAGCATTTTTTGAACTACCTGATAATTTTGAATTTTGAATAGTAGAATTTGCTTCTTTAATGTTGTTTGCCAAATCGACTATTGTGAGATCCACAATTGGCGCCTTCCCTTGCTTACGCGCCGCGGGGGTGATAAACCCGTCAGAGTCAATTGTCTGCGTTTTTCGCTTTCGCGATGACGTAGACAGAACTAGAGCTACTAGAGATACTTTATAGTAGCCTTAGACAGAACTGGTTTTCCCCGCACTGCGTGCGTGGGTTTGGACCAAAGAATTTATTCTTTGGTTTGGACACCTCATGGTCGCAAGGATCTTCTGTAGATTGAGCGGCAGCCATCTTGGCTAAGCGCTCGCTCTCCAATGTATTTAAAAATTCCTCTCTGGTCGCGGGAAGGTGGAAAATCGGTACATCAAGGACATTAACAATCTCATTAATTTTGTGAAAAAGAGTTTTACCCGCCCGTCGAGCTGGTCGTAGCCACTTGAGTCCAACGGAGATGGAGTTCTCTTCAAGAAGTTCTGTTGTTGAATCGCTTCAAACTGGTGTTTCAGGTCGTAGAACTGGATAATTAATTCCATGCGTCCATCATCATTCGTCGCTGATTGCACAGGGGGAGCCTGATCCCTAATATCATGCATATTCTCGTCAATAATCGCATTATTAACATCAAAATTCCCAGAATTGCCCGTCACCCTCGCCGTCCATCCTCGGAATCATGTATGTTCATGTTGTTTAAAAAAAAACCTTCCTTGAAAACTATATATAAGATAAAAAAAATACGGAAATCAAAATTCTAATTGATAGCAATAGTCCATTAACTCTTCATTTTAATTTGGGTGTTTCTCCTCTGTGTTCTAAAAATAATAAGAGCTTATAATCAACTTTTATGAACTGCATCATTTCCAGATTGATCCATATCATGCAACATTTACATAACGCTGGTGACGTAAATGGTTTTGCGAAGTAAAACTCATAACAGCCAATAATAATTTTAGAGCTCTATTAATTATCCATTCAAAATGTATTAAAATTGAAACTACTGTGAATTAAGATTTCGTGCTGAACACATCGCTTTTCGCTTCTGAACCTCGTCTTAGCTGGACTGCTGCTGCTCTGTTTTATTTATTTATTAATTTTTTCTTATCGCAACAATCTCAAAAAATGTTGTATTTTGGAACAAGCACAGTTATTGTATTAATGGGCCAAGGCAACTGTGGCCACAAATGACAATAAAAATAAATTTGAATATTTAAAATCTACCACAACTTCAAAGTTTATTCTTCATTACGAATCTTCTGTGTATGCTTTAACATGTATGTATATTCTGTGTGTGGTATGCAATCGTCATTCCCAAATCATCATATATATTCAAGTTCATAGGAATCAAACCCGTGATTTCAAATCCTGTTGTATCACAGGTACCAGCTGCACGAAATTCAGTTTTTTTTGGGAGGGGGCCTTATTAGTGTACCAAGCCATGAGATCAGCGAACAATAGTTAACTTTTCCATTATACAAAGGGAATGCAACAACAACAACAACAACAACAAAAAAAAAAAAAAAAAAAAACCAGGAACTGCGTGACTTTGCTTCTTCTCCCTTCTCTCTAAGAACTTCAATTCCCAAGAAGAATACAGCTACAAACAGTCATTTATCCTTATAAATGGGATTTTTGATTCAGACTACAAACCTCTTTTTTCAGATATTGTGAAAATTATGCATAGAAAACAAGTATTAAATGAAAATCTGGTATACACTAAGGTAAAAATTAATTCTTTTAAACACTTATAGTTTATGTTCTTAAAAGAATAATGACCCAGAACTTGTTACTGCTCCGTAGGAATTCAGAAACTCCCCATATTTATACAGAGTGTCCCGTAAGTCTGTAAATATTCATTAAAATTGAATAAAATTGTATAACTGAACACAGTTTGCGAAAACGTTGTTCTCGTGAAGGGATTTTCTTTTTTTGTAAATAAAAAAATAATTTAAATTTTTGTCGATAGATGGCAATGTACGAGAATCAATCACACATTTCTAGTAACACTATAATTATTTGCCTGCGCGCAAATGTTTACAAGCATAGCTCTCTTATTTTCTGTGTCCGCCATCACCATAAAATACAGTTTGCAAGCGAGTTACAGCACCGTTAACTGCATCATATCCAAATGGATGCAAGAGATTTCGTGGCGAATGACGTTCTTTAACTGCACCAAAGAAGATGAGCTATTGCGGCACACTCAGTACTTGACATAACCCAAAAACCAAAAATGAAGTGGTGTTAAGTCCGGTGACCGACGTAAGCACTCATTTCTGCAGTGACGGCTAATTAATCGCTCTTCGGTGAAAGTTGTTAGGAATCCTCATCTTGCATGAATGTCACTGTGTCAAGGACATTATATTCCAGTAAGTGCGGTATCACTTTCTCCTGCAGCAGTTGCAAGTAGCGTTTTCCAGTAACTGAGCAGGTCTTCCAGGCAGCTTTTTTTGCACAGCTCTCTTCAAAGCAAAAAGAGCCCAAAATAATAGACACAATGAAACCACATGAAATAATTAAACGCGGTGAATGCAGGGGCTCCTCAGTATGGGCACATAGGTTGTTTCTGCTTTACCCAGATTCTACAGTTATGGGTGTTGACTGTTCCATGCAATGAGAAAAGAGCCCCATCTGTCGACAAAGTACTGAGAAACTATTGTGGATCGTCATTGATCTTTGAGAAAGTCCAGTTTGCGAATTCATATCGCTTAGCTTTGTCATTTGACAAGAGTTGGGGGACTGATTGCAACTTGTAGAGGTACAATTTTAAAACACTGTGAAGGATGCGGAATGCTAATGTCTTCGGTTACCAGCGTTCCATGTCGCTACTCGTGCGCTATACTTACTGCACTTGTTGATTGACTAATGTCAGCATCACAATTAAAACGTTATGTAAGAGAGGAAAAATCAGAAATGAGCTGTTAATCTTCAAACCTGCGATTTATAGGACTCTGATTTACATATTTCTCGTTACCGTGTTTGTGGGGCGCCCTCTATCGACGAAAATTTAACTCATTCTTTTTTTCTTTACCCCAAAAGATTCCCCTTACGAGAATAATGTATCTCAAACTTCATTCAATTCTACCAATTCCTTCAATTTTTATGAGATTTTAAAATATTTACAGACTTATGGGACACCCTGTAAGTCTATGTAAGAAAAAAAAAATATGTAAAAGATAAATTATAATTTAAAATAGCAACGTAAATTCATTTCTCCTCTATATTCTGAAAATAGTGATGTCTATTTGCACACATCATTTCGAGATTAATCCATGTCGTATGACTCTTACATAATTCTGATGGATCAAGGAAGTGCAAATTACGGAGTTCATAGGCAATTACGCCTTTACCTCCACAACTTCAAAGGAAATTACATCATCAAAGAGGGGATTGTCAAATAGGGTAAAAATTTTGAAAAGCCGAATGACTTGGAATAAATGCCTTCACACTGAGTGAAAAAAATGCAAAAAACTCAGAAAGTCTTAATTTTGCGCCGAAAAAGGGCCAGAATAATTTAGATATGGGCAGCCATAAAATTTAGACTAGAAAAATAAAAGGTGAAGTTTCCTTGAACCTTGATAATCATGTTTTGCATACATCAGATGAAGAATACGCAGGGGAATTCCGATGCGCGTTCTTCGTGGTGGGAGGGAGGGGGAACCTGTTTACAGGTCGTAAAAGTAGTTCTGCCAGTGATCAGCTGGGAGGGAGAAGTTTCATTTTTGACCACTATTCAATGCGGTATTTAAAGGCCTAAAATGACGCTGTTAAACGCCTGAGAAAGTTCCTTTTTAAAGGAAGAAAGAAGCTGTAATTAAAAATCTTTTTCAGTTTAAGTCAATTAATAAGTTAAAATATTTTAAATCAGTCCTATTTGACTGTGATGTTTCTTATTAAAGAAACTTTAAAGGGGGTTCCTCGAGTTAATGCTGTGTGCATTAAAGAACTTTAGATGCGGGGGGGGGGGTTAAGGAACGAGAGGTAGTTATTCACGTGGCTGTCAGTGTCATGGAGGTAGGAAAGTGAGGAGGGGCCAACCCGCGCTAAAAGTGAAGCACTGCTTTGAAGCTTGGGTCACCAGATGGGGTGTTCTTTGTTTACATTCAGAAGCTCGCTTGACAAGATTCTGATAGTATTTCGACACACGACAGTTCCATAGAAATCGAAAAAGGGACACTTTCGCATGAAAGAAACATTCATAGTGTGATGGATAATAGCAATTTGTATAGTTTAGTGACATTTACGCAAAAATCACATCTTGGTTATTTTTCGATAACTAACAACAGCGATTTTGATTATGAATTTGCTTTACAAAATTATAAGCTGTTGCATTACAAAAATATAGATTTTAAGAAAAATGTTATGCTTAAAGAATGAAAAATACCTTACGGTACATTTAAAATTGTATACGTCTTTTGATACCCTTGATAGAGTATTCGCTACTTTTATTTTATTTTACAAACGTCAAAATGTTTTAAATAAAACAAATTTTTTTCACGTTCATATATTATTGTAACATATACCTTTTAAAATTTTTTAGAGGAGCGGCTTTACTGCTGCTCATTTTAAACCCATCGTTTTAATTTTATATATCTGAAAAATAATCACTTTGGGCTTACACGTTTTATAAATATAAAATTATGTATGTTAAAATATTTGTAATTAGGCACACAGGTCAGATTAAGTTTTTATTAAATAGAGTAATGCATGCAAGGGCTATCTGTCTAAAGAGAGTGATGCCATTGTGGAGGAATTTTGAAGAAAAACTGACCTTTGAGTGGGTATTAAAAATAATACTTATAATTTTCATTCAAATTTCATATATATTTTTTATGTAAAACTTTCGGGTGTATGCTAAATTAGTGTAAATTACTTTACATGAAAAATATAGTGAATGCACAGAAATTAAAGATTTGCACATGCCGGAAATGAAAAATAGGAAATATGTATGGGTATTTATGCATGTGCTTGCAAAAAGCATGTATCTGCTTTTGACAAAATACTTAAATATTCATTAAATTATTTATAAATGTATTTGAAATGAAGATTTTATTCACTTCTAAACAACTGTGAAAGTACTGTGAAGAAATCTAATTATTAAATGTATCTAATTTATAATGATTATAAATGTTATCTAAATATATAATAACCTTAATATTGAATTGTAAACATAAATTGAAATCCTGTTGACAAATACGTTATAAAACTATTTAAGCAAGAATTGTTAGTATTGGAAAGCAATCTGTTAAAAGGTATTGTAAAGCAAATGCTATGAGATGAGCACTTAAGAACGTAATAAAGAGTTTTGGAATATGTATTGTTGAAATGAAGGGTAAAAAAAAATCTGATAAGTATAATTAAAAGAATTATTCCCCTTACATTTTATAATAACTCAGTTACAAATTTTAAATAATACTTTAAAAAAAAAACTTATTTTATTCCCTTTCAGAAATGTTCAGAGAAAGTCAAGTACTATTTAATACCTATTTAATTATTAAGAATTAGCGAAATACTTATTTAAAGTATTTCGCTAATTCCTAATAATTCTCTAATTTAAAATGAACCGAATAGAGCATTAATTATAAATTGACTTACATTTTTCGATTTAAAAGATGCCTCAGAAGCCAAAAAATCATGTCATATTTAAGAAAGTATTTTAGGAAGAAGCTCTATAAATAGAAAAGAAATAATGCATAATTTTAATATTAATAATACAATAAACTTTGATCTTAATTTTTGTACCTTAACCGAATAAAATCGAATTACCTTAATTTTTTTTTTCTAATGTAATTAACGAAAACTTGCGAAAATGTTTCATTCAAATTAAACCATTCTGAGAAAACTGTCCTGTGAAAAGTATAGCATTTAATTCCGTTCAGAATGAAATGTTGTTTAAAAATATGTTGTTTTCATATACTTAGGTCTCTGAAGTGTTGTAGAAAAAGAAAATATATACATTTATATGTATATTTACGACGTAATTACAAAATATTTACATCCGAACGCGTCAAATCCCATAGAACTCAATGGTAAATGACCCAATGTTTTGGTCACCACGTAGGGATCGCCGGTGCTTCAGAGCAAGGTACGGGAGAAACTTGTTTAGGGCGACTCCATCTTACTTCCTACCTCCATGGTCAGTGTGCTCATGTCTAGCCCGTTTAAATGGGAGAGCTGAGTATTCCTGGATAAGAACCGCTCTGGGTCTTTTCCGGGAAGAAGCAACAGCAGGATCGTATACGGGTAGCATATGAAGCAGAGGATTTGCAACACGTTGAATATTTTTGAAAATTTTTTCCGAAAGTCGCTGTATATGGCGATTAATGGGCAAAATTTTGAGGTCATTATGAATCTCTTCGTTCCGTACGAACCACGGAGCTTTTAAAATTTGCCGGAGCATTTTAGATTGAAAAATTTGGACATGTTTTCTGTTAGTCAGTGCAGATGGGCCCCAGACGAGACACGCATATGTATATTATAACAGGCATAATCATTGATTTGTAGAGCAAGATTTTGTTATTCGTCGACAGGTCGCTATTAATAGCTAAAAGGGGGCGTAGGGCGGTTTTGACAGCTGTCGCACGCGCTATGATTTTGCGGATGTGAGGCTGCCAAGTTAATTTTGAGTCTTGTAAAACACCTAAATATTTGAAAGAAGAGACCCAGGGAATGGGTTCACCGAAGAGCATTAAATTAGGTAAACTTGGGATATTTCTTCGGATGAACATAGTCGCAGCACATTTTGCGACATTAATTTTGATTTTATACAGACCGAGCCAGAGTTCTAAGGTCGAAAGGTAACTCTGCAATTGGGAGATTACCTGGAGGGTGTTGGAGTGTTGTGAAATGATGGCTGTATCGTCTGCGTATAACGCAAGATCGATATTTGGGACCTTAGGAATATCATTTACATAAAGGTTAAAGATTGAAGGGCCAAGGAGGCTACCTTGAGCTACACCAGCATAGATTGGGCGGGGAGAGGAGAATTCGTGGTTAACTCGCACGCGGAAACTACGTCCGGACAAGTACGAGTTAATAATTTTAATGAGATGAGCTGAAAAACCAAGCCACATGAGCTTGTAAATAATCCCGCCATGCCAAGTCCTGTCAAAGGCTTTGGCCACGTCCAGATAGACAATACCAGTTTTCTCTCGCTTACGAAAGCCTTCATGAATGAATTCCACAACACGGAGTAACTGGTGTACCGTGGAGTGTTTAGGTCGGAAGCCGAATTGTTCCGGGATTAATAAATTTTGATTCCGACAGAATTCATTTAGGCGATTAAGTAAGACAAATTCAAAGATCTTTGAGAGAGAGGATAACAGACTTATGGGTCTGTAATTGACGGGTAAGTTTAGATTTTGTCCCGGTTTTGGAATAGGGACGACTGCTGCAATTTTCCAACAGTCGGGGAAATAGCTTCTCCTGAGCATTAAATTTATAAGTACCGTGATCCAAACGATAAACATTGGGGGGAAGTTTTTGATCATGCGATTCGAAATAGAATCTATGCCGGGTGCCTTGTTAGGTTTCAACTTATCTATGAAAACCATAACTTCAGTAGGGTCCGTTGGTCTGAGTTCAGTTGTGATAGGTTGTGTTAAAAAATCTTTAACCCGTGCTTGTATGCGCCCCTGTGTAACCGGGCGGTTACAGTAGGAGTCGTGATTTGGTGTGAATTGAGTTGCAAGGCTGTCAGCAATGACATCAGCCTTTTCTGAGTCAGTGTAGGCCATCTGTGCGCCATCGGCCGTTTGAAGGGGCGGAATGAGTGCTTTATGTTTGCGTAATCGGGCGGCTGCGCGCCAAATCTATTTGTCTTCAGTCGTTAGGGACTCAATGTATGTTTTCCACTCCGCTTGTTTTAATAAGCGGGTTTCGGTCCTTATCTCGTTCTGTATCTTGCGAAACTGGGCACGGATATTGGGATCTCGTGACCTTTGCCAAATTCTTCGCAAGTAGTTCCGCTGCTTAATTTTGAATTTAGTCTCAGGTGGGAGCCTAGCACCTGGGTGTTCACGTGGTTTTGAAGCCGCAGCTCTCGCTTCTTTAAGTAAAGACTCCAAACTTTTGATATGCCTGTCAAAGTCCGAATTGCTGGAAATTTTGATGGTAGGGAGTTTTTTTTCCAAAATAAATCTAAAATCGTCCCAATTTGTTGAGACTTGCTCCTCTAATTTTGAGTATCTATTTTGAATATCTAGGGTTATCAAGACAGGGTAGTGATCAGAGCCAATTTCTGAATCACTTTTATCTCATGCCGAAAAAATATATTATAAAAGGCAGCCAGATCAAGAACTGCAGGGGACCCAATTACACGGTAAAAAGTCGGGAGGGTAGGAGCTATGATCTGTACATGGTTACTCTGGCACCATGAATTTAGACTAATACCATACCTGTTCCTATTAGAACAAAACCATGCGGTATGGCGTGAATTTAGATCACCAGCAATAATTAGGTGATTTGAAATACTCAAAAGTTTATCAAAATCACTGACAGGAAAAGCTGGTCTTCCACGTGCTGTAGACAGTGGAGGTAGATAAACTGAGACTATTGTCAGCGGGGAGGAATTTTGAAGGAAAATTTTGATAATTGTCGCTTCCAAAAAATTTTAATCAGGGGACGGTATCATGTGGTGCTTAACGAACGCTTCACATAGATACAAGTGCCACCACTAGGATATCTGCCCTGTGACACCCTGCCAGTACAGTAAATGTCATAATTCCCAATTCTGGGAGTATTCCCTGGGGTAAGGCGAGTCTCCTGGACAAAAAACACGTCAATACCGTGCTCTACTACAAAATCACGAACTTCGTGAATTTTAGGTGCCAATCCATTGGCATTCCACGTGCAAATGGTCAGTTCTCTGGTGGTATTTAAACTGTCATTCATAAAATTGAATTTTAGGCCGTTATTAGTGGTTCATCATTGAAAAACAGAAGACATGGGTCTAAAAATGCCGAATTAAGTTGAAAGCTCAACATAGCTTTCATAAATATAAAATGCCCTCATTAAAGCATCTGCTTGCCTGAGTTTAGGCATTGCTTTTTTGAAGGCGAGAAGCAGAATATGCTTGTCTACCGCTGGGTCGCGGGAGATTTCGATTAAGCATTTTAGTGTAGATGAAAAGACATCGTCGGAATCATTGTTACACTCTGCTGTGGCTAACACTGCTGGGGCTGCAGGGGCTTCTGCAACCGGCAGTCTTGGATTCGTGGATTTGAATCCGTGCTCGGTGGTGTTCTTCACCATCTGTGCATAAGATGGTGAACTGACGTTGCTTGGGGGAGCAGGCATGGGACGTCTTGTCTCAGCGGTTGCTGTGGGCTTAGAAGAACCCTGCGGGGGGGCTATCTGTGCAGCTGCCCTAGTCTTAGGCGTGGAATTTTTGCCACGAGCCCGTTTGTTACCTGGGTAGCGGGGACAAGATTTGTATGATGCAGGATGATCTCCACCGCAGTTGCAGCAAGTGGCAGGTACATCTAATCCTTTGGTACTCTCTCGTGCCCAATGGGGTCCAGAGCATCTGACACAACGGATTGGAAGGATGCAGAGTTCCGAAGAATGGAAAAAGCCCTGGCACCGAAAGCACTGAGTAGAGCCCTTGCGGCCGCGGTAACGCTCAATGCTGATCTCTGTGTCCCACATGTCAGTGACGGCAAACAGATGATCGAGGAAGGGGTGTGGGATGACTTGTAAATAAACAAGTGGCATTGGATGTCTGGAGCCAGGCTGAGTAAGCCGAACGATGCGATGCTCTTTAAATCCCATCGCCTCAACTTGCCCTTTGATGCCCCGACGTCTGTTTCAACAGGGAGGCCTCTGATAACAATTTTGACTGGCCGGTCCTGCTTGAGATCGAAAGTTTTGAACTGGATGCCGGCTTGCTTCATCCAGCGGGTGACCTCCCTGAACTCCAGCTCTGTTTGTACAAAAATTTTTAGATAGGGTCCAGTCAGAATGCTCCGTAAATTTGGGGCAATTTCTCTCATGAAAGACACTTGTGTCTTCCAGTTCTTGCTGCTTTTGAGGTGAATTGCCGGAATCTCAGGCTGCGGTGGGGGGATACGTTCCGTGCCTGCTCGGAATTTACTCCCTCAGTGGTGCTCTCACTTTTCTTTTCAGAGTCATTTTTATCATCATTGATAATTGAATTCCTGATTCTTTCGTATTTATTATTAATCCTCTCCTTTTTTGCAGGAGTAGCATTTTTTGAACTACCTGATAATTTTGAATTTTGAATAGTAGAATTTGCTTCTTTAATGTTGTTTGCCAAATCGACTATTGTGAGATCCACAATTGGCGCCTTCCCTTGCTTACGCGCCGCGGGGGTGATAAACCCGTCAGAGTCAATTGTCTGCGTTTTTCGCTTTCGCGATGACGTAGACAGAACTAGAGCTACTAGAGATACTTTATAGTAGCCTTAGACAGAACTGGTTTTCCCCGCACTGCGTGCGTGGGTTTGGACCAAAGAATTTATTCTTTGGTTTGGACACCTCATGGTCGCAAGGATCTTCTGTAGATTGAGCGGCAGCCATCTTGGCTAAGCGCTCGCTCTCCAATGTATTTAAAAATTCCTCTCTGGTCGCGGGAAGGTGGAAAATCGGTACATCAAGGACATTAACAATCTCATTAATTTTGTGAAAAAGAGTTTTACCCGCCCGTCGAGCTGGTCGTAGCCACTTGAGTCCAACGGAGATGGAGTTCTCTTCAAGAAGTTCTGTTGTTGAATCGCTTCAAACTGGTGTTTCAGGTCGTAGAACTGGATAATTAATTCCATGCGTCCATCATCATTCGTCGCTGATTGCACAGGGGGAGCCTGATCCCTAATATCATGCATATTCTCGTCAATAATCGCATTATTAACATCAAAATTCCCAGAATTGCCCGTCACCCTCGCCGTCCATCCTCGGAATCATGTATGTTCATGTTGTTTAAAAAAAAACCTTCCTTGAAAACTATATATAAGATAAAAAAAATACAGAAATCAAAATTCTAATTGATAGCAATAGTCCATTAACTCTTCATTTTAATTTGGGTGTTTCTCCTCTGTGTTCTAAAAATAATAAGAGCTTATAATCAACTTTTATGAACTGCATCATTTCCAGATTGATCCATATCATGCAACATTTACATAACGCTGGTGACGTAAATGGTTTTGCGAAGTAAAACTCATAACAGCCAATAATAATTTTAGAGCTCTATTAATTATCCATTCAAAATGTATTAAAATTGAAACTACTGTGAATTAAGATTTCGTGCTGAACACATCGCTTTTCGCTTCTGAACCTCGTCTTAGCTGGACTGCTGCTGCTCTGTTTTATTTATTTATTAATTTTTCTTATCGCAACAATCTCAAAAAATGTTGTATTTTGGAACAAGCACAGTTATTGTATTAATGGGCCAAGGCAACTGTGGCCACAAATGACAATAAAAATAAATTTGAATATTTAAAATCTACCACAACTTCAAAGTTTATTCTTCATTACGAATCTTCTGTGTATGCTTTAACATGTATGTATATTCTGTGTGTGGTATGCAATCGTCATTCCCAAATCATCATATATATTCAAGTTCATAGGAATCAAACCCGTGATTTCAAATCCTGTTGTATCACAGGTACCAGCTGCACGAAATTCAGTTTTTTTTGGGAGGGGGCCTTATTAGTGTACCAAGCCATGAGATCAGCGAACAATAGTTAACTTTTCCATTATACAAAGGGAATGCAACAACAACAACAAAAAAAAAAAAAAAAAAAAAAAAAAAACCAGGAACTGCGTGACTTTGCTTCTTCTCCCTTCTCTCTAAGAACTTCAATTCCCAAGAAGAATACAGCTACAAACAGTCATTTATCCTTATAAATGGGATTTTTGATTCAGACTACAAACCTCTTTTTTCAGATATTGTGAAAATTATGCATAGAAAACAAGTATTAAATGAAAATCTGGTATACACTAAGGTAAAAATTAATTCTTTTAAACACTTATAGTTTATGTTCTTAAAAGAATAATGACCCAGAACTTGTTACTGCTCCGTAGGAATTCAGAAACTCCCCATATTTATACAGAGTGTCCCGTAAGTCTGTAAATATTCATTAAAATTGAATAAAATTGTATAACTGAACACAGTTTGCGAAAACGTTGTTCTCGTGAAGGGATTTTCTTTTTTTGTAAATAAAAAAATAATTTAAATTTTTGTCGATAGATGGCAATGTACGAGAATCAATCACACATTTCTAGTAACACTATAATTATTTGCCTGCGCGCAAATGTTTACAAGCATAGCTCTCTTATTTTCTGTGTCCGCCATCACCATAAAATACAGTTTGCAAGCGAGTTACAGCACCGTTAACTGCATCATATCCAAATGGATGCAAGAGATTTCGTGGCGAATGACGTTCTTTAACTGCACCAAAGAAGATGAGCTATTGCGGCACACTCAGTACTTGACATAACCCAAAAACCAAAAATGAAGTGGTGTTAAGTCCGGTGACCGACGTAAGCACTCATTTCTGCAGTGACGGCTAATTAATCGCTCTTCGGTGAAAGTTGTTAGGAATCCTCATCTTGCATGAATGTCACTGTGTCAAGGACATTATATTCCAGTAAGTGCGGTATCACTTTCTCCTGCAGCAGTTGCAAGTAGCGTTTTCCAGTAACTGAGCAGGTCTTCCAGGCAGCTTTTTTTGCACAGCTCTCTTCAAAGCAAAAAGAGCCCAAAATAATAGACACAATGAAACCACATGAAATAATTAAACGCGGTGAATGCAGGGGCTCCTCAGTATGGGCACATAGGTTGTTTCTGCTTTACCCAGATTCTACAGTTATGGGTGTTGACTGTTCCATGCAATGAGAAAAGAGCCCCATCTGTCGACAAAGTACTGAGAAACTATTGTGGATCGTCATTGATCTTTGAGAAAGTCCAGTTTGCGAATTCATATCGCTTAGCTTTGTCATTTGACAAGAGTTGGGGGACTGATTGCAACTTGTAGAGGTACAATTTTAAAACACTGTGAAGGATGCGGAATGCTAATGTCTTCGGTTACCAGCGTTCCATGTCGCTACTCGTGCGCTATACTTACTGCACTTGTTGATTGACTAATGTCAGCATCACAATTAAAACGTTATGTAAGAGAGGAAAAATCAGAAATGAGCTGTTAATCTTCAAACCTGCGATTTATAGGACTCTGATTTACATATTTCTCGTTACCGTGTTTGTGGGGCGCCCTCTATCGACGAAAATTTAACTCATTCTTTTTTTCTTTACCCCAAAAGATTCCCCTTACGAGAATAATTTATCTCAAACTTCATTCAATTCTACCAATTCCTTCAATTTTTATGAGATTTTAAAATATTTACAGACTTATGGGACACCCTGTAAGTCTATGTAAGAAAAAAAAAATATGTAAAAGATAAATTATAATTTAAAATAGCAACGTAAATTCATTTCTCCTCTATATTCTGAAAATAGTGATGTCTATTTGCACACATCATTTCGAGATTAATCCATGTCGTATGACTCTTACATAATTCTGATGGATCAAGGAAGTGCAAATTACGGAGTTCATAGGCAATTACGCCTTTACCTCCACAACTTCAAAGGAAATTACATCATCAAAGAGGGGATTGTCAAATAGGGTAAAAATTTTGAAAAGCCGAATGACTTGGAATAAATGCCTTCACACTGAGTGAAAAAAATGCAAAAAACTCAGAAAGTCTTAATTTTGCGCCGAAAAAGGGCCAGAATAATTTAGATATGGGCAGCCATAAAATTTAGACTAGAAAAATAAAAGGTGAAGTTTCCTTGAACCTTGATAATCATGTTTTGCATACATCAGATGAAGAATACGCAGGGGAATTCCGATGCGCGTTCTTCGTGGTGGGAGGGAGGGGGAACCTGTTTACAGGTCGTAAAAGTAGTTCTGCCAGTGATCAGCTGGGAGGGAGAAGTTTCATTTTTGACCACTATTCAATGCGGTATTTAAAGGCCTAAAATGACGCTGTTAAACGCCTGAGAAAGTTCCTTTTTAAAGGAAGAAAGAAGCTGTAATTAAAAATCTTTTTCAGTTTAAGTCAATTGATAAGTTAAAATATTTTAAATCAGTCCTATTTGACTGTGATGTTTCTTATTAAAGAAACTTTAAAGGGGGTTCCTCGAGTTAATGCTGTGTGCATTAAAGAACTTTAGATGCGGGGGGGGGTTAAGGAACGAGAGGTAGTTATTCACGTGGCTGTCAGTGTCATGGAGGTAGGAAAGTGAGGAGGGGCCAACCCGCGCTAAAAGTGAAGCACTGCTTTGAAGCTTGGGTCACCAGATGGGGTGTTCTTTGTTTACATTCAGAAGCTCGCTTGACAAGATTCTGATAGTATTTCGACACACGACAGTTCCATAGAAATCGAAAAAGGGACACTTTCGCATGAAAGAAACATTCATAGTGTGATGGATAATAGCAATTTGTATAGTTTAGTGACATTTACGCAAAAATCACATCTTGGTTATTTTTCGATAACTAACAACAGCGATTTTGATTATGAATTTGCTTTACAAAATTATAAGCTGTTGCATTACAAAAATATAGATTTTAAGAAAAATGTTATGCTTAAAGAATGAAAAATACCTTACGGTACATTTAAAATTGTATACGTCTTTTGATACCCTTGATAGAGTATTCGCTACTTTTATTTTATTTTACAAACGTCAAAATGTTTTAAATAAAACAAATTTTTTTCACGTTCATATATTATTGTAACATATACCTTTTAAAATTTTTTAGAGGAGCGGCTTTACTGCTGCTCATTTTAAACCCATCGTTTTAATTTTATATATCTGAAAAATAATCACTTTGGGCTTACACGTTTTATAAATATAAAATTATGTATGTTAAAATATTTGTAATTAGGCACACAGGTCAGATTAAGTTTTTATTAAATAGAGTAATGCATGCAAGGGCTATCTGTCTAAAGAGAGTGATGCCATTGTGGAGGAATTTTGAAGAAAAACTGACCTTTGAGTGGGTATTAAAAATAATACTTATAATTTTCATTCAAATTTCATATATATTTTTTATGTAAAACTTTCGGGTGTATGCTAAATTAGTGTAAATTACTTTACATGAAAAATATAGTGAATGCACAGAAATTAAAGATTTGCACATGCCGGAAATGAAAAATAGGAAATATGTATGGGTATTTATGCATGTGCTTGCAAAAAGCATGTATCTGCTTTTGACAAAATACTTAAATATTCATTAAATTATTTATAAATGTATTTGAAATGAAGATTTTATTCACTTCTAAACAACTGTGAAAGTACTGTGAAGAAATCTAATTATTAAATGTATCTAATTTATAATGATTATAAATGTTATCTAAATATATAATAACCTTAATATTGAATTGTAAACATAAATTGAAATCCTGTTGACAAATACGTTATAAAACTATTTAAGCAAGAATTGTTAGTATTGGAAAGCAATCTGTTAAAAGGTATTGTAAAGCAAATGCTATGAGATGAGCACTTAAGAACGTAATAAAGAGTTTTGGAATATGTATTGTTGAAATGAAGGGTAAAAAAAAATCTGATAAGTATAATTAAAAGAATTATTCCCCTTACATTTTATAATAACTCAGCTACAAATTTTAAATAATACTTTAAAAAAAAAACTTATTTTATTCCCTTTCAGAAATGTTCAGAGAAAGTCAAGTACTATTTAATACCTATTTAATTATTAAGAATTAGCGAAATACTTATTTAAAGTATTTCGCTAATTCCTAATAATTCTCTAATTTAAAATGAACCGAATAGAGCATTAATTATAAATTGACTTACATTTTTCGATTTAAAAGATGCCTCAGAAGCCAAAAAATCATGTCATATTTAAGAAAGTATTTTAGGAAGAAGCTCTATAAATAGAAAAGAAATAATGCATAATTTTAATATTAATAATACAATAAACTTTGATCTTAATTTTTGTACCTTAACCGAATAAAATCGAATTACCTTAATTTTTTTTTTCTAATGTAATTAACGAAAACTTGCGAAAATGTTTCATTCAAATTAAACCATTCTGAGAAAACTGTCCTGTGAAAAGTATAGCATTTAATTCCGTTCAGAATGAAATGTTGTTTAAAAATATGTTGTTTTCATATACTTAGGTCTCTGAAGTGTTGTAGAAAAAGAAAATATATACATTTATATGTATATTTACGACGTAATTACAAAATATTTACATCCGAACGCGTCAAATCCCATAGAACTCAATGGTAAATGACCCAATGTTTTGGTCACCACGTAGGGATCGCCGGTGCTTCAGAGCAAGGTACGGGAGAAACTTGTTTAGGGCGACTCCATCTTACTTCCTACCTCCATGGTCAGTGTGCTCATGTCTAGCCCGTTTAAATGGGAGAGCTGAGTATTCCTGGATAAGAACCGCTCTGGGTCTTTTCCGGGAAGAAGCAACAGCAGGATCGTATACGGGTAGCATATGAAGCAGAGGATTTGCAACACGTTGAATATTTTTGAAAATTTTTTCCGAAAGTCGCTGTATATGGCGATTAATGGGCAAAATTTTGAGGTCATTATGAATCTCTTCGTTCCGTACGAACCACGGAGCTTTTAAAATTTGCCGGAGCATTTTAGATTGAAAAATTTGGACATGTTTTCTGTTAGTCAGTGCAGATGGGCCCCAGACGAGACACGCATATGTATATTATAACAGGCATAATCATTGATTTGTAGAGCAAGATTTTGTTATTCGTCGACAGGTCGCTATTAATAGCTAAAAGGGGGCGTAGGGCGGTTTTGACAGCTGTCGCACGCGCTATGATTTTGCGGATGTGAGGCTGCCAAGTTAATTTTGAGTCTTGTAAAACACCTAAATATTTGAAAGAAGAGACCCAGGGAATGGGTTCACCGAAGAGCATTAAATTAGGTAAACTTGGGATATTTCTTCGGATGAACATAGTCGCAGCACATTTTGCGACATTAATTTTGATTTTATACAGACCGAGCCAGAGTTCTAAGGTCGAAAGGTAACTCTGCAATTGGGAGATTACCTGGAGGGTGTTGGAGTGTTGTGAAATGATGGCTGTATCGTCTGCGTATAACGCAAGATCGATATTTGGGACCTTAGGAATATCATTTACATAAAGGTTAAAGATTGAAGGGCCAAGGAGGCTACCTTGAGCTACACCAGCATAGATTGGGCGGGGAGAGGAGAATTCGTGGTTAACTCGCACGCGGAAACTACGTCCGGACAAGTACGAGTTAATAATTTTAATGAGATGAGCTGAAAAACCAAGCCACATGAGCTTGTAAATAATCCCGTCATGCCAAGTCCTGTCAAAGGCTTTGGCCACGTCCAGATAGACAATACCAGTTTTCTCTCGCTTACGAAAGCCTTCATGAATGAATTCCACAACACGGAGTAACTGGTGTACCGTGGAGTGTTTAGGTCGGAAGCCGAATTGTTCCGGGATTAATAAATTTTGATTCCGACAGAATTCATTTAGGCGATTAAGTAAGACAAATTCAAAGATCTTTGAGAGAGAGGATAACAGACTTATGGGTCTGTAATTGACGGGTAAGTTTAGATTTTGTCCCGGTTTTGGAATAGGGACGACTGCTGCAATTTTCCAACAGTCGGGGAAATAGCTTCTCCTGAGCATTAAATTTATAAGTACCGTGATCCAAACGATAAACATTGGGGGGAAGTTTTTGATCATGCGATTCGAAATAGAATCTATGCCGGGTGCCTTGTTAGGTTTCAACTTATCTATGAAAACCATAACTTCAGTAGGGTCCGTTGGTCTGAGTTCAGTTGTGATAGGTTGTGTTAAAAAATCTTTAACCCGTGCTTGTATGCGCCCCTGTGTAACCGGGCGGTTACAGTAGGAGTCGTGATTTGGTGTGAATTGAGTTGCAAGGCTGTCAGCAATGACATCAGCCTTTTCTGAGTCAGTGTAGGCCATCTGTGCGCCATCGGCCGTTTGAAGGGGCGGAATGAGTGCTTTATGTTTGCGTAATCGGGCGGCTGCGCGCCAAATCTATTTGTCTTCAGTCGTTAGGGACTCAATGTATGTTTTCCACTCCGCTTGTTTTAATAAGCGGGTTTCGGTCCTTATCTCGTTCTGTATCTTGCGAAACTGGGCACGGATATTGGGATCTCGTGACCTTTGCCAAATTCTTCGCAAGTAGTTCCGCTGCTTAATTTTGAATTTAGTCTCAGGTGGGAGCCTAGCACCTGGGTGTTCACGTGGTTTTGAAGCCGCAGCTCTCGCTTCTTTAAGTAAAGACTCCAAACTTTTGATATGCCTGTCAAAGTCCGAATTGCTGGAAATTTTGATGGTAGGGAGTTTTTTTTCCAAAATAAATCTAAAATCGTCCCAATTTGTTGAGACTTGCTCCTCTAATTTTGAGTATCTATTTTGAATATCTAGGGTTATCAAGACAGGGTAGTGATCAGAGCCAATTTCTGAATCACTTTTATCTCATGCCGAAAAAATATATTATAAAAGGCAGCCAGATCAAGAACTGCAGGGGACCCAATTACACGGTAAAAAGTCGGGAGGGTAGGAGCTATGATCTGTACATGGTTACTCTGGCACCATGAATTTAGACTAATACCATACCTGTTCCTATTAGAACAAAACCATGCGGTATGGCGTGAATTTAGATCACCAGCAATAATTAGGTGATTTGAAATACTCAAAAGTTTATCAAAATCACTGACAGGAAAAGCTGGTCTTCCACGTGCTGTAGACAGTGGAGGTAGATAAACTGAGACTATTGTCAGCGGGGAGGAATTTTGAAGGAAAATTTTGATAATTGTCGCTTCCAAAAAATTTTAATCAGGGGACGGTATCATGTGGTGCTTAACGAACGCTTCACATAGATACAAGTGCCACCACTAGGATATCTGCCCTGTGACACCCTGCCAGTACAGTAAATGTCATAATTCCCAATTCTGGGAGTATTCCCTGGGGTAAAGCGAGTCTCCTGGACAAAAAACACGTCAATACCGTGCTCTACTACAAAATCACGAACTTCGTGAATTTTAGGTGCCAATCCATTGGCATTCCACGTGCAAATGGTCCGTTCTCTGGTGGTATTTAAACTGTCATTCATAAAATTGAATTTTAGGCCGTTATTAGTGGTTCATCATTGAAAAACAGAAGACATGGGTCTAAAAATGCCGAATTAAGTTGAAAGCTCAACATAGCTTTCATAAATATAAAATGCCCTCATTAAAGCATCTGCTTGCCTGAGTTTAGGCATTGCTTTTTTGAAGGCGAGAAGCAGAATATGCTTGTCTACCGCTGGGTCGCGGGAGATTTCGATTAAGCATTTTAGTGTAGATGAAAAGACATCGTCGGAATCATTGTTACACTCTGCTGTGGCTAACACTGCTGGGGCTGCAGGGGCTTCTGCAACCGGCAGTCTTGGATTCGTGGATTTGAATCCGTGCTCGGTGGTGTTCTTCACCATCTGTGCATAAGATGGTGAACTGACGTTGCTTGGGGGAGCAGGCATGGGACGTCTTGTCTCAGCGGTTGCTGTGGGCTTAGAAGAACCCTGCGGGGGGGCTATCTGTGCAGCTGCCCTAGTCTTAGGCGTGGAATTTTTGCCACGAGCCCGTTTGTTACCTGGGTAGCGGGGACAAGATTTGTATGATGCAGGATGATCTCCACCGCAGTTGCAGCAAGTGGCAGGTACATCTAATCCTTTGGTACTCTCTCGTGCCCAATGGGGTCCAGAGCATCTGACACAACGGATTGGAAGGATGCAGAGTTCCGAAGAATGGAAAAAGCCCTGGCACCGAAAGCACTGAGTAGAGCCCTTGCGGCCGCGGTAACGCTCAATGCTGATCTCTGTGTCCCACATGTCAGTGACGGCAAACAGATGATCGAGGAAGGGGTGTGGGATGACTTGTAAATAAACAAGTGGCATTGGATGTCTGGAGCCAGGCTGAGTAAGCCGAACGATGCGATGCTCTTTAAATCCCATCGCCTCAACTTGCCCTTTGATGCCCCGACGTCTGTTTCAACAGGGAGGCCTCTGATAACAATTTTGACTGGCCGGTCCTGCTTGAGATCGAAAGTTTTGAACTGGATGCCGGCTTGCTTCATCCAGCGGGTGACCTCCCTGAACTCCAGCTCTGTTTGTACAAAAATTTTTAGATAGGGTCCAGTCAGAATGCTCCGTAAATTTGGGGCAATTTCTCTCATGAAAGACACTTGTGTCTTCCAGTTCTTGCTGCTTTTGAGGTGAATTGCCGGAATCTCAGGCTGCGGTGGGGGGATACGTTCCGTGCCTGCTGGGAATTTACTCCCTCAGTGGTGCTCTCACTATTCTTTTCAGAGTCATTTTTATCATCATTGATAATTGAATTCCTGATTCTTTCGTATTTATTATTAATCCTCTCCTTTTTTGCAGGAGTAGCATTTTTTGAACTACCTGATAATTTTGAATTTTGAATAGTAGAATTTGCTTCTTTAATGTTGTTTGCCAAATCGACTATTGTGAGATCCACAATTGGCGCCTTCCCTTGCTTACGCGCCGCGGGGGTGATAAACCCGTCAGAGTCAATTGTCTGCGTTTTTCGCTTTCGCGATGACGTAGACAGAGCTAGAGCTACTAGAGATACTTTATAGTAGCCTTAGACAGAACTGGTTTTCCCCGCACTGCGTGCGTGGGTTTGGACCAAAGAATATATTCTTTGGTTTGGACACCTCATGGTCGCAAGGATCTTCTGTAGATTGAGCGGCAGCCATCTTGGCTAAGCGCTCGCTCTCCAATGTATTTAAAAATTCCTCTTTGGTCGCGGGAAGGTGGAAAATCGGTACATCAAGGACATTAACAATCTCATTAATTTTGTGAAAAAGAGTTTTACCCGCCCGGTCGAGCTGGTCGTAGCCACTTGAGTCCAACGGAGATGGAGTTCTCTTCAAGAAGTTCTGTTGTTGAATCGCTTCAAACTGGTGTTTCAGGTCGTAGAACTGGATAATTAATTCCATGCGTCCATCATCATTCGTCGCTGATTGCACAGGGGGAGCCTGATCCCTAATATCATGCATATTCTCGTCAATAATCGCATTATTAACATCAAAATTCCCAGAATTGCCCGTCACCCTCGCCGTCCATCCTCGGAATCATGTATGTTCATGTTGTTTAAAAAAAAACCTTCCTTGAAAACTATATATAAGATAAAAAAAATACGGAAATCAAAATTCTAATTGATAGCAATAGTCCATTAACTCATCATTTTAATTTGGGTGTTTCTCCTCTGTGTTCTAAAAATAATAAGAGCTTATAATCAACTTTTATGAACTGCATCATTTCCAGATTGATCCATATCATGCAACATTTACATAACGCTGGTGACGTAAATGGTTTTGCGAAGTAAAACTCATAACAGCCAATAATAATTTTAGAGCTCTATTAATTATCCATTCAAAATGTATTAAAATTGAAACTACTGTGAATTAAGATTTCGTGCTGAACACATCGCTTTTCGCTTCTGAACCTCGTCTTAGCTGGACTGCTGCTGCTCTGTTTTATTTATTTATTAATTTTTCTTATCGCAACAATCTCAAAAAATGTTGTATTTTGGAACAAGCACAGTTATTGTATTAATGGGCCAAGGCAACTGTGGCCACAAATGACAATAAAAATAAATTTGAATATTTAAAATCTACCACAACTTCAAAGTTTATTCTTCATTACGAATCTTCTGTGTATGCTTTAACATGTATGTATATTCTGTGTGTGGTATGCAATCGTCATTCCCAAATCATCATATATATTCAAGTTCATAGGAATCAAACCCGTGATTTCAAATCCTGTTGTATCACAGGTACCAGCTGCACGAAATTCAGTTTTTTTTGGGAGGGGGCCTTATTAGTGTACCAAGCCATGAGATCAGCGAACAATAGTTAACTTTTCCATTATACAAAGGGAATGCAACAACAACAACAACAAAAAAAAAAAAAAAAAAAAAAAAAAAACCAGGAACTGCGTGACTTTGCTTCTTCTCCCTTCTCTCTAAGAACTTCAATTCCCAAGAAGAATACAGCTACAAACAGTCATTTATCCTTATAAATGGGATTTTTGATTCAGACTACAAACCTCTTTTTTCAGATATTGTGAAAATTATGCATAGAAAACAAGTATTAAATGAAAATCTGGTATACACTAAGGTAAAAATTAATTCTTTTAAACACTTATAGTTTATGTTCTTAAAAGAATAATGACCCAGAACTTGTTACTGCTCCGTAGGAATTCAAAAACTCCCCATATTTATACAGAGTGTCCCGTAAGTCTGTAAATATTCATTAAAATTGAATAAAATTGTATAACTGAACACAGTTTGCGAAAACGTTGTTCTCGTGAAGGGATTTTCTTTTTTTGTAAATAAAAAAATAATTTAAATTTTTGTCGATAGATGGCAATGTACGAGAATCAATCACACATTTCTAGTAACACTATAATTATTTGCCTGCGCGCAAATGTTTACAAGCATAGCTCTCTTATTTTCTGTGTCCGCCATCACCATAAAATACAGTTTGCAAGCGAGTTACAGCACCGTTAACTGCATCATATCCAAATGGATGCAAGAGATTTCGTGGCGAATGACGTTCTTTAACTGCACCAAAGAAGATGAGCTATTGCGGTATCACTTTCTCATGGAGCAGTTGCAAGTAGCGTTTTCCAGTAACTGAGCAGGTCTTCCAGGCAGCTTTTTTTGGACAGCTCTCTTCAAAGCAAAAAGAGCCCAAAATAATAGACACAATGAAACCACATGAAATAATTAAACGCGGTGAATGCAGGGGCTCCTCAGTATGGGCACATAGGTTGTTTCTGCTTTACCCAGATTCTACAGTTATGGGTGTTGACTGTTCCATGCAATGAGAAAAGAGCCCCATCTGTCGACAAAGTACTGAGAAACTATTGTGGATCGTCATTGATCTTTGAGAAAGTCCAGTTTGCGAATTCATATCGCTTAGCTTTGTCATTTGACAAGAGTTGGGGGACTGATTGCAACTTGTAGAGGTACAATTTTAAAACACTGTGAAGGATGCGGAATGCTAATGTCTTCGGTTACCAGCGTTCCATGTCGCTACTCGTGCGCTATACTTACTGCACTTGTTGATTGACTAATGTCAGCATCACAATTAAAACGTTATGTAAGAGAGGAAAAATCAGAAATGAGCTGTTAATCTTCAAACCTGCGATTTATAGGACTCTGATTTACATATTTCTCGTTACCGTGTTTGTGGGGCGCCCTCTATCGACGAAAATTTAACTCATTCTTTTTTTCTTTACCCCAAAAGATTCCCCTTACGAGAATAATTTATCTCAAACTTCATTCAATTCTACCAATTCCTTCAATTTTTATGAGATTTTAAAATATTTACAGACTTATGGGACACCCTGTAAGTCTATGTAAGAAAAAAAAAATATGTAAAAGATAAATTATAATTTAAAATAGCAACGTAAATTCATTTCTCCTCTATATTCTGAAAATAGTGATGTCTATTTGCACACATCATTTCGAGATTAATCCATGTCGTATGACTCTTACATAATTCTGATGGATCAAGGAAGTGCAAATTACGGAGTTCATAGGCAATTACGCCTTTACCTCCACAACTTCAAAGGAAATTACATCATCAAAGAGGGGATTGTCAAATAGGGTAAAAATTTTGAAAAGCCGAATGACTTGGAATAAATGCCTTCACACTGAGTGAAAAAAATGCAAAAAACTCAGAAAGTCTTAATTTTGCGCCGAAAAAGGGCCAGAATAATTTAGATATGGGCAGCCATAAAATTTAGACTAGAAAAATAAAAGGTGAAGTTTCCTTGAACCTTGATAATCATGTTTTGCATACATCAGATGAAGAATACGCAGGGGAATTCCGATGCGCGTTCTTCGTGGTGGGAGGGAGGGGGAACCTGTTTACAGGTCGTAAAAGTAGTTCTGCCAGTGATCAGCTGGGAGGGAGAAGTTTCATTTTTGACCACTATTCAATGCGGTATTTAAAGGCCTAAAATGACGCTGTTAAACGCCTGAGAAAGTTCCTTTTTAAAGGAAGAAAGAAGCTGTAATTAAAAATCTTTTTCAGTTTAAGTCAATTGATAAGTTAAAATATTTTAAATCAGTCCTATTTGACTGTGATGTTTCTTATTAAAGAAACTTTAAAGGGGGTTCCTCGAGTTAATGCTGTGTGCATTAAAGAACTTTAGATGCGGGGGGGGTTAAGGAACGAGAGGTAGTTATTCACGTGGCTGTCAGTGTCATGGAGGTAGGAAAGTGAGGAGGGGCCAACCCGCGCTAAAAGTGAAGCACTGCTTTGAAGCTTGGGTCACCAGATGGGGTGTTCTTTGTTTACATTCAGAAGCTCGCTTGACAAGATTCTGATAGTATTTCGACACACGACAGTTCCATAGAAATCGAAAAAGGGACACTTTCGCATGAAAGAAACATTCATAGTGTGATGGATAATAGCAATTTGTATAGTTTAGTGACATTTACGCAAAAATCACATCTTGGTTATTTTTCGATAACTAACAACAGCGATTTTGATTATGAATTTGCTTTACAAAATTATAAGCTGTTGCATTACAAAAATATAGATTTTAAGAAAAATGTTATGCTTAAAGAATGAAAAATACCTTACGGTACATTTAAAATTGTATACGTCTTTTGATACCCTTGATAGAGTATTCGCTACTTTTATTTTATTTTACAAACGTCAAAATGTTTTAAATAAAACAAATTTTTTTCACGTTCATATATTATTGTAACATATACCTTTTAAAATTTTTTAGAGGAGCGGCTTTACTGCTGCTCATTTTAAACCCATCGTTTTAATTTTATATATCTGAAAAATAATCACTTTGGGCTTACACGTTTTATAAATATAAAATTATGTATGTTAAAATATTTGTAATTAGGCACACAGGTCAGATTAAGTTTTTATTAAATAGAGTAATGCATGCAAGGGCTATCTGTCTAAAGAGAGTGATGCCATTGTGGAGGAATTTTGAAGAAAAACTGACCTTTGAGTGGGTATTAAAAATAATACTTATAATTTTCATTCAAATTTCATATATATTTTTTATGTAAAACTTTCGGGTGTATGCTAAATTAGTGTAAATTACTTTACATGAAAAATATAGTGAATGCACAGAAATTAAAGATTTGCACATACCGGAAATGAAAAATAGGAAATATGTATGGGTATTTATGCATGTGCTTGCAAAAAGCATGTATCTGCTTTTGACAAAATACTTAAATATTCATTAAATTATTTATAAATGTATTTGAAATGAAGATTTTATTCACTTCTAAACAACTGTGAAAGTACTGTGAAGAAATCTAATTATTAAATGTATCTAATTTATAATGATTATAAATGTTATCTAAATATATAATAACCTTAATATTGAATTGTAAACATAAATTGAAATCCTGTTGACAAATACGTTATAAAACTATTTAAGCAAGAATTGTTAGTATTGGAAAGCAATCTGTTAAAAGGTATTGTAAAGCAAATGCTATGAGATGAGCACTTAAGAACGTAATAAAGAGTTTTGGAATATGTATTGTTGAAATGAAGGGTAAAAAAAAATCTGATAAGTATAATTAAAAGAATTATTCCCCTTACATTTTATAATAACTCAGTTACAAATTTTAAATAATACTTTAAAAAAAAAAACTTATTTTATTCCCTTTCAGAAATGTTCAGAGAAAGTCAAGTACTATTTAATACCTATTTAATTATTAAGAATTAGCGAAATACTTATTTAAAGTATTTCGCTAATTCCTAATAATTCTCTAATTTAAAATGAACCGAATAGAGCATTAATTATAAATTGACTTACATTTTTCGATTTAAAAGATGCCTCAGAAGCCAAAAAATCATGTCATATTTAAGAAAGTATTTTAGGAAGAAGCTCTATAAATAGAAAAGAAATAATGCATAATTTTAATATTAATAATACAATAAACTTTGATCTTAATTTTTGTACCTTAACCGAATAAAATCGAATTACCTTAATTTTTTTTTTCTAATGTAATTAACGAAAACTTGCGAAAATGTTTCATTCAAATTAAACCATTCTGAGAAAACTGTCCTGTGAAAAGTATAGCATTTAATTCCGTTCAGAATGAAATGTTGTTTAAAAATATGTTGTTTTCATATACTTAGGTCTCTGAAGTGTTGTAGAAAAAGAAAATATATACATTTATATGTATATTTACGACGTAATTACAAAATATTTACATCCGAACGCGTCAAATCCCATAGAACTCAATGGTAAATGACCCAATGTTTTGGTCACCACGTAGGGATCGCCGGTGCTTCAGAGCAAGGAGGTTAGAATTCTAACCTCCTTGCTTCAGAGCAAGGTACGGGAGAAACTTGTTTAGGGCGACTCCATCTTACTTCCTACCTCCATGGTCAGTGTGCTCATGTCTAGCCCGTTTAAATGGGAGAGCTGAGTATTCCTGGTTAAGAACCGCTCTGGGTCTTTTCCGTAAAGAAGCAACAGCAGGATCGTATACGGGTAGCATATGAAGCAGAGGATTTGCAAC
The DNA here is from genome assembly GCF_044657685.1 of Stegodyphus dumicola. Taxonomy (NCBI): domain Eukaryota; kingdom Metazoa; phylum Arthropoda; class Arachnida; order Araneae; family Eresidae; genus Stegodyphus; species Stegodyphus dumicola. The sequence goes on along the minus strand of NC_140771.1, from coordinate 152,416,936 downwards.
ACGTTGAATATTTTTGAAAATTTTTTCCGAAAGTCGCTGTATATGGCGATTAATGGGCAAAATTTTGAGGTCATTATGAATCTCTTCGTTCCGTACGAACCACGGAGCTTTTAAAATTTGCCGGAGCATTTTAGATTGAAAAATTTGGACATGTTTTCTGTTAGTCAGTGCAGATGGGCCCCAGACGAGACACGCATATGTATATTATAACAGGCATAATCATTGATTTGTAGAGCAAGATTTTGTTATTCGTCGACAGGTCGCTATTAATAGCTAAAAGGGGGCGTAGGGCGGTTTTGACAGCTGTCGCACGCGCTATGATTTTGCGGATGTGAGGCTGCCAAGTTAATTTTGAGTCTTGTAAAACACCTAAATATTTGAAAGAAGAGACCCAGGGAATGGGTTCACCGAAGAGCATTAAATTAGGTAAACTTGGGATATTTCTTCGGATGAACATAGTCGCAGCACATTTTGCGACATTAATTTTGATTTTATACAGACCGAGCCAGAGTTCTAAGGTCGAAAGGTAACTCTGCAATTGGGAGATTACCTGGAGGGTGTTGGAGTGTTGTGAAATGATGGCTGTATCGTCTGCGTATAACGCAAGATCGATATTTGGGACCTTAGGAATATCATTTACATAAAGGTTAAAGATTGAAGGGCCAAGGAGGCTACCTTGAGCTACACCAGCATAGATTGGGCGGGGAGAGGAGAATTCGTGGTTAACTCGCACGCGGAAACTACGTCCGGACAAGTACGAGTTAATAATTTTAATGAGATGAGCTGAAAAACCAAGCCACATGAGCTTGTAAATAATCCCGTCATGCCAAGTCCTGTCAAAGGCTTTGGCCACGTCCAGATAGACAATACCAGTTTTCTCTCGCTTACGAAAGCCTTCATGAATGAATTCCACAACACGGAGTAACTGGTGTACCGTGGAGTGTTTAGGTCGGAAGCCGAATTGTTCCGGGATTAATAAATTTTGATTCCGACAGAATTCATTTAGGCGATTAAGTAAGACAAATTCAAAGATCTTTGAGAGAGAGGATAACAGACTTATGGGTCTGTAATTGACGGGTAAGTTTAGATTTTGTCCCGGTTTTGGAATAGGGACGACTGCTGCAATTTTCCAACAGTCGGGGAAATAGCTTCTCCTGAGCATTAAATTTATAAGTACCGTGATCCAAACGATAAACATTGGGGGGAAGTTTTTGATCATGCGATTCGAAATAGAATCTATGCCGGGTGCCTTGTTAGGTTTCAACTTATCTATGAAAACCACAACTTCAGTAGGGTCCGTTGGTCTGAGTTCAGTTGTGATAGGTTGTGTTAAAAAATCTTTAACCCGTGCTTGTATGCGCCCCTGTGTAACCGGGCGGTTACAGTAGGAGTCGTGATTTGGTGTGAATTGAGTTGCAAGGCTGTCAGCAATGACATCAGCCTTTTCTGAGTCAGTGTAGGCCATCTGTGCGCCATCGGCCGTTTGAAGGGGCGGAATGAGTGCTTTATGTTTGCGTAATCGGGCGGCTGCGCGCCAAATCTATTTGTCTTCAGTCGTTAGGGACTCAATGTATGTTTTCCACTCCGCTTGTTTTAATAAGCGGGTTTCGGTCCTTATCTCGTTCTGTATCTTGCGAAACTGGGCACGGATATTGGGATCTCGTGACCTTTGCCAAATTCTTCGCAAGTAGTTCCGCTGCTTAATTTTGAATTTAGTCTCAGGTGGGAGCCTAGCACCTGGGTGTTCACGTGGTTTTGAAGCCGCAGCTCTCGCTTCTTTAAGTAAAGACTCCAAACTTTTGATATGCCTGTCAAAGTCCGAATTGCTGGAAATTTTGATGGTAGGGAGTTTTTTTTCCAAAATAAATCTAAAATCGTCCCAATTTGTTGAGACTTGCTCCTCTAATTTTGAGTATCTATTTTGAATATCTAGGGTTATCAAGACAGGGTAGTGATCAGAGCCAATTTCTGAATCACTTTTATCTCATGCCGAAAAAATATATTATAAAAGGCAGCCAGATCAAGAACTGCAGGGGACCCAATTACACGGTAAAAAGTCGGGAGGGTAGGAGCTATGATCTGTACATGGTTACTCTGGCACCATGAATTTAGACTAATACCATACCTGTTCCTATTAGAACAAAACCATGCGGTATGGCGTGAATTTAGATCACCAGCAATAATTAGGTGATTTGAAATACTCAAAAGTTTATCAAAATCACTGACAGGAAAAGCTGGTCTTCCACGTGCTGTAGACAGTGGAGGTAGATAAACTGAGACTATTGTCAGCGGGGAGGAATTTTGAAGGAAAATTTTGATAATTGTCGCTTCCAAAAAATTTTAATCAGGGGACGGTATCATGTGGTGCTTAACGAACGCTTCACATAGATACAAGTGCCACCACTAGGATATCTGCCCTGTGACACCCTGCCAGTACAGTAAATGTCATAATTCCCAATTCTGGGAGTATTCCCTGGGGTAAGGCGAGTCTCCTGGACAAAAAACACGTCAATACCGTGCTCTACTACAAAATCACGAACTTCGTGAATTTTAGGTGCCAATCCATTGGCATTCCACGTGCAAATGGTCAGTTCTCTGGTGGTATTTAAACTGTCATTCATAAAATTGAATTTTAGGCCGTTATTAGTGGTTCATCATTGAAAAACAGAAGACATGGGTCTAAAAATGCCGAATTAAGTTGAAAGCTCAACATAGCTTTCATAAATATAAAATGCCCTCATTAAAGCATCTGCTTGCCTGAGTTTAGGCATTGCTTTTTTGAAGGCGAGAAGCAGAATATGCTTGTCTACCGCTGGGTCGCGGGAGATTTCGATTAAGCATTTTAGTGTAGATGAAAAGACATCGTCGGAATCATTGTTACACTCTGCTGTGGCTAACACTGCTGGGGCTGCAGGGGCTTCTGCAACCGGCAGTCTTGGATTCGTGGATTTGAATCCGTGCTCGGTGGTGTTCTTCACCATCTGTGCATAAGATGGTGAACTGACGTTGCTTGGGGGAGCAGGCATGGGACGTCTTGTCTCAGCGGTTGCTGTGGGCTTAGAAGAACCCTGCGGGGGGGCTATCTGTGCAGCTGCCCTAGTCTTAGGCGTGGAATTTTTGCCACGAGCCCGTTTGTTACCTGGGTAGCGGGGACAAGATTTGTATGATGCAGGATGATCTCCACCGCAGTTGCAGCAAGTGGCAGGTACATCTAATCCTTTGGTACTCTCTCGTGCCCAATGGGGTCCAGAGCATCTGACACAACGGATTGGAAGGATGCAGAGTTCCGAAGAATGGAAAAAGCCCTGGCACCGAAAGCACTGAGTAGAGCCCTTGCGGCCGCGGTAACGCTCAATGCTGATCTCTGTGTCCCACATGTCAGTGACGGCAAACAGATGATCGAGGAAGGGGTGTGGGATGACTTGTAAATAAACAAGTGGCATTGGATGTCTGGAGCCAGGCTGAGTAAGCCGAACGATGCGATGCTCTTTAAATCCCATCGCCTCAACTTGCCCTTTGATGCCCCGACGTCTGTTTCAACAGGGAGGCCTCTGATAACAATTTTGACTGGCCGGTCCTGCTTGAGATCGAAAGTTTTGAACTGGATGCCGGCTTGCTTCATCCAGCGGGTGACCTCCCTGAACTCCAGCTCTGTTTGTACAAAAATTTTTAGATAGGGTCCAGTCAGAATGCTCCGTAAATTTGGGGCAATTTCTCTCATGAAAGACACTTGTGTCTTCCAGTTCTTGCTGCTTTTGAGGTGAATTGCCGGAATCTCAGGCTGCGGTGGGGGGATACGTTCCGTGCCTGCTGGGAATTTACTCCCTCAGTGGTGCTCTCACTATTCTTTTCAGAGTCATTTTTATCATCATTGATAATTGAATTCCTGATTCTTTCGTATTTATTATTAATCCTCTCCTTTTTTGCAGGAGTAGCATTTTTTGAACTACCTGATAATTTTGAATTTTGAATAGTAGAATTTGCTTCTTTAATGTTGTTTGCCAAATCGACTATTGTGAGATCCACAATTGGCGCCTTCCCTTGCTTACGCGCCGCGGGGGTGATAAACCCGTCAGAGTCAATTGTCTGCGTTTTTCGCTTTCGCGATGACGTAGACAGAGCTAGAGCTACTAGAGATACTTTATAGTAGCCTTAGACAGAACTGGTTTTCCCCGCACTGCGTGCGTGGGTTTGGACCAAAGAATATATTCTTTGGTTTGGACACCTCATGGTCGCAAGGATCTTCTGTAGATTGAGCGGCAGCCATCTTGGCTAAGCGCTCGCTCTCCAATGTATTTAAAAATTCCTCTCTGGTCGCGGGAAGGTGGAAAATCGGTACATCAAGGACATTAACAATCTCATTAATTTTGTGAAAAAGAGTTTTACCCGCCCGGTCGAGCTGGTCGTAGCCACTTGAGTCCAACGGAGATGGAGTTCTCTTCAAGAAGTTCTGTTGTTGAATCGCTTCAAACTGGTGTTTCAGGTCGTAGAACTGGATAATTAATTCCATGCGTCCATCATCATTCGTCGCTGATTGCACAGGGGAGCCTGATCCCTAATATCATGCATATTCTCGTCAATAATCGCATTATTAACATCAAAATTCCCAGAATTGCCCGTCACCCTCGCCGTCCATCCTCGGAATCATGTATGTTCATGTTGTTTAAAAAAAAACCTTCCTTGAAAACTATATATAAGATAAAAAAAATACGGAAATCAAAATTCTAATTGATAGCAATAGTCCATTAACTCATCATTTTAATTTGGGTGTTTCTCCTCTGTGTTCTAAAAATAATAAGAGCTTATAATCAACTTTTATGAACTGCATCATTTCCAGATTGATCCATATCATGCAACATTTACATAACGCTGGTGACGTAAATGGTTTTGCGAAGTAAAACTCATAACAGCCAATAATAATTTTAGAGCTCTATTAATTATCCATTCAAAATGTATTAAAATTGAAACTACTGTGAATTAAGATTTCGTGCTGAACACATCGCTTTTCGCTTCTGAACCTCGTCTTAGCTGGACTGCTGCTGCTCTGTTTTATTTATTTATTAATTTTTTCTTATCGCAACAATCTCAAAAAATGTTGTATTTTGGAACAAGCACAGTTATTGTATTAATGGGCCAAGGCAACTGTGGCCACAAATGACAATAAAAATAAATTTGAATATTTAAAATCTACCACAACTTCAAAGTTTATTCTTCATTATAAATCTTCTGTGTATGCTTTAACATGTATGTATATTCTGTGTGTGGTATGCAATCGTCATTCCCAAATCATCATATATATTCAAGTTGATAGGAATCAAACCCGTGATTTCAAATCCTGTTGTATCACAGGTACCAGCTGCACGAAATTCAGTTTTTTTTGGGAGGGAGTCTTATTAGTGTACCAAGCCATGAGATCAGCGAACAATAGTTAACTTTTCCATTATACAAAGGGAATGCAACAACAACAAAAAAAAAAAAAAAAAAAAAAAAAACAGGAACTGCGTGACTTTGCTTCTTCTCCCTTCTCTCTAAGAACTTCAATTCCCAAGAAGAATACAGCTACAAACAGTCATTTATCCTTATAAATGGGATTTTTGATTCAGACTACAAACCTCTTTTTTCAGATATTGTGAAAATTATGCATAGAAAACAAGTATTAAATGAAAATCTGGAATACACTAAGGTAAAAATTAATTCTTTTAAACACTTATAGTTTATGTTCTTAAAAGAATAATGACCCAGAACTTGTTACTGCTCCGTAGGAATTCAAAAACTCCCCATATTTATACAGAGTGTCCCGTAAGTCTGTAAATATTCATTAAAATTGAATAAAATTGTATAACTGAACACAGTTTGCGAAAACGTTGTTCTCGTGAAGGGATTTTCTTTTTTTGTAAATAAAAAAATAATTTAAATTTTTGTCGATAGATGGCAATGTACGAGAATCAATCACACATTTCTAGTAACACTATAATTATTTGCCTGCGCGCAAATGTTTACAAGCATAGCTCTCTTATTTTCTGTGTCCGCCATCACCATAAAATACAGTTTGCAAGCGAGTTACAGCACCGTTAACTGCATCATATCCAAATGGATGCAAGAGATTTCGTGGCGAATGACGTTCTTTAACTGCACCAAAGAAGATGAGCTATTGCGGTATCACTTTCTCATGGAGCAGTTGCAAGTAGCGTTTTCCAGTAACTGAGCAGGTCTTCCAGGCAGCTTTTTTTGGACAGCTCTCTTCAAAGCAAAAAGAGCCCAAAATAATAGACACAATGAAACCACATGAAATAATTAAACGCGGTGAATGCAGGGGCTCCTCAGTATGGGCACATAGGTTGTTTCTGCTTTACCCAGATTCTACAGTTATGGGTGTTGACTGTTCCATGCAATGAGAAAAGAGCCCCATCTGTCGACAAAGTACTGAGAAACTATTGTGGATCGTCATTGATCTTTGAGAAAGTCCAGTTTGCGAATTCATATCGCTTAGCTTTGTCATTTGACAAGAGTTGGGGGACTGATTGCAACTTGTAGAGGTACAATTTTAAAACACTGTGAAGGATGCGGAATGCTAATGTCTTCGGTTACCAGCGTTCCATGTCGCTACTCGTGCGCTATACTTACTGCACTTGTTGATTGACTAATGTCAGCATCACAATTAAAACGTTATGTAAGAGAGGAAAAATCAGAAATGAGCTGTTAATCTTCAAACCTGCGATTTATAGGACTCTGATTTACATATTTCTCGTTACCGTGTTTGTGGGGCGCCCTCTATCGACGAAAATTTAACTCATTCTTTTTTTCTTTACCCCAAAAGATTCCCCTTACGAGAATAATTTATCTCAAACTTCATTCAATTCTACCAATTCCTTCAATTTTTATGAGATTTTAAAATATTTACAGACTTATGGGACACCCTGTAAGTCTATGTAAGGAAAAAAAAAATATGTAAAAGATAAATTATAATTTAAAATAGCAACGTAAATTCATTTCTCCTCTATATTCTGAAAATAGTGATCTCTATTTGCACACATCATTTCGAGATTAATCCATGTCGTATGACTCTTAGATAATTCTGATGAAGGAGCTAAAGCTCAAACAGCCAATAATAATTTTACAGCAGTACTAATTATCCAATCAAAATGCATTGAGAACCAAAGCTAACTCAGTCTGACTTAAGATTTCACCCTGAACACTTGCTCGCTACTCTTCGGCCTAGCTGGACGCCCCATTTGTATTTTTGTTGTTGCTTATATTGCCGGCATTAAAGCATCTATTGTTTCCTCTTCGATTTTTCGCACTATCTTTCTGTTGCCGTTAGAATGGCATTTATTATTTATGCGGACTGGCAAAGCATTATCATTTCAAAGAGTACACATCAAATTTATCCTTCACCTGTTTAAAAAATTGGCGTATCTCAGTGGCCTACTATTAGATGCGGTATAAGTTTTTTAATTTACTTTTCAAATTAAAATTTTATCTAGTCTAACTAATTTTAGTAATATGTAGAGTCTAACCTCAGGAAGCATAAACTTAAACGAGATTGAAACTGAACCTAAGGGACTTATACCTATGTCCAGTAAGCAGGCAGAAAACATAAAATGGGTGTAAAAGACCCTTTTATTAAAACTCAGTAATTTAACAGAAGACACATTTTGTGCTTACAAATCAGCCAGCATTTATGGCGCAACTTAAAAGTAATGAATTCGAATTCAAATTAAGTCGTAAGTTAGCCAAAGGCTACACTGAATGAATAACGCGCAAGTTGGCTCAAAACTATGCCGGCGTGACAAGCACTAATAACGCAACGCCACATACAGACTGCTATCGAAAAGTTTCAGTTAGTAACGTGGCCTTCAGCTGGTGGAACATGCTCTGGTTGAATTAGTCTAAAGCATTCCTTTAAGTACTATCTCCTTCTACCTCATTTGAATACGCGCGAACTAAAATTTGCTTTATGGCAGGAAAACGGAAAGCGAGAATGACAGTAAAGGTATTGAACATAAAATAACTGGTTAGATAAAAATAAATAAATCCTTACAAATTTAAAAGTAGTGAAAATATATTTTAAATTTATTTTTAATACTATCGCTAATGAAATTTATAACAGATCTAGCTCACAGTAAACAAATATATGTAACTAATAATTTCTATGAACATTTACATGATTATTTAATTAACAAAAAGTATTTCTAGCACACTTTTACATACTTTGGTACCGAATAATTGTTAGCACGCCGATGAACTATATTATTACTTCTTTTGGCCTAGATTAGTATCCATTATTCTTATGATCCAAGAAAGATGTTAAATAAGTAATAGCTTAACAGACGTAATTTATAAGAACTATAATTCGCATTATTTATAATTAACTAATCTATAATAATATTTTAATACCATTTGCTCTAGTATTATAATCAATGCAACATGATTCTGTAATATTTGTGTTTACTGATACCTTTTACTTTCTTTGCTAGCTCTTGCATTTATTACTGTTATTCAAGTAATTAGTCTGCTTATATTTTTACTTGGTTTTGTGTAATTCTATTTCTCTGTCCCCCCCCCCCCTGTTGATACTATTTGGCTTTGAAAAGCAAAACTTAGTTATAAGATATTTCTCCCGCCTTCTTGGCGTGCCTTCGTAGTGTGGTGGTCTGTACGCTGGGTGTGTATTCCAAAGGTCCGCGGTTCGATTCCCGGCGAAAGCGTTGCAAATTTTTTAATTTCTCTTGCTCCCGAAATAACCTAATGTCTCTACATATAGTAACTCCTTAGCTTTTTGCTCTAGAGGGAGACTTGCTAGATGTCTTCTTCGAAAAGTGTGTGAAGACCCCTATAGTGTCTAAAGGAAAAGAAAAACTAGCAGTGATATTCTACAGAGTCGGACTTGTTCGTCTCCTTTAATTTGAGAATAAAATTTACAATGCACTGTAATTATAGATCCGAAGACCCCGAACTGAGCATACAAAAGGGCCTTATCTGCTGCTACGTTATCTTTGAAACTGATACCACAACCTGCAGTAATTGTTTCCTCTTCGATTTTTCGCACTATGAGAAGTGAAATGCGAACAGTACTTTAGAAACTTAAGCAGCTGCCGCTGCTGACGGTGTAGGTTTTGCCGTCAGCATTTATCACGTTTCAAGTTTGTAGAGACATTAGGTTAGGTTATTTCGAAGCAGGAAAGATGAAAAATGAGCAATACCTCGCCAGGACCCGAACCACGGAACCTCTCGAATACGCATCGAGCGTGCTGACCACTACACCACGAAGGCCTGCTAAGGACGCGGGAGAAATACCTTATATACTCTCCCTTTTAAATGGCGACTGGAGATTAGAGGACCCATTCGCTATGTCCTGGTGGTGGAGAATCATCATCCACCTTTTTTTAGCTCGAGCGCCACTGAAGAAACGTTAGGTAATTTTGATGGTGAAGACGTGAAAAATGAGCATAATATTATATAATCTCGCCGGAATTCGAACCACGAACTTCTCGAATACGCGTTGAGCGTGCTGACCACTACACCACGAAGGCCTGCTAAGAAGGCGGAGAAATACCTCATAAGGTGATAAGTAAATTTTTTACCAATTTTTGAACTGGGCCATTCTGTTGTTCACGCTCTATAATTGCGTGTTATTAACAGAAAAAGTACAAACAAATGTCTAATCTTAATATGGTATGAAATATGTAAAAATCGGTAAGTTAGTAAATAAATAAATACCACTGAGTAAAAATGCAAATGAAACCATTAAAATATAATAACTTCATTGTTAAAATTAAGGTGTGGAACAAAAGTCATCTATTTTGTATGAGAAAGAAATCTGGCAATAAAGTTAAAATTTTCTCCTTCATATCGAACAGAATTGTTAAACCAAACACTGCATTCGGCTTTTTAAACGTGTTTTTTCATTATCTTAATGCGTTTGACTATGTAATGTATGGAACGTTTATCTGTCAATAGCTTCTTGAAGTCGATAAGAAAATTTAGGCTCATGACAAAAGGAAGGTGTATTGAAAAACTGAATACGGAATCGATTTAGTAATGGATAGTAAGAAAATGATTTTATATTGGAGGGGTTTTTTACACCGCGATTACGATCTTGGAGTGATGTTACATTTTTAACACTGAGCTTTCTCCGTCGGCTCAAAACATTTCAAAAATCAGCAAATTTTGTATTTGAAAGTAAAAGTAAAGCTATTTAACAAATTGTTTCAAACTAAATATGTTTTAAGTATGTATTATACACTTTTTGACATTCATTCAGTGTAGAAGAAGTTTTCGCCATACTATTCTGTACGGAAATTTGCTAATTGCTTATTCAGTCGTAGTTCAAGTGCTTCCTTTCAATGCATTGTATGTTTCTTCCAGTGCTTCATTTTCTCAAACATGTGAATGTATTGTTATCTATAACAAATTATCCGAAATATATGTATTAATTGCTGTGAAAATGATGAAAGGAAAATATTTCAAGTAGAGAAAGTTATTTGTATTTATTTCATGAAAATACTCATTTGGGTATTGTATGCAACACATGGTTTTGTGATTCTGTATTTATAATTTCAGTATAATCTGGCATTAGTGGGTGTGAAACAAAAATATAATATTAAGGTAGAAAATTAGTCAAGAGTCGTCTCACATCTAACATTTTATTCTTAACTATAACTTTGAAGAAACGATAACGATACATCAATTGGCAAGCATTATATTTCCAGAGACTTTACTCATTAGAATTTAAAAAAAGGGCATTAATATTATGCTTTGAATACATATAGTGCAGTTAATAGCAGCCAAACATTATAGAAGTTATCAAATTGAAAAGAAAAATGTTCAGTTGATATGCAAAACCAACATTTTATTTTATAGTTTGAAGTTTTATTTATTTGGAGAAATTTTTATATATTTCATCTCTTAGTATAAGACCATATGAAGTATATACGTTTGGCTAATCATTAAATTTTAAAACTGGAATAACAAAATGAAACAGGTCACGACTCAAACCTTGATCCAAATATTCTGCAAGTTTTTCTAATCTTTGCTCATAATGTAACATATGCATAAAAGTAAAAAACTGCTTGCACATAAAAGTAATAAGCTGCGTTATAGTACACAGCTTTCAAATAAAAGGCATGCAATATCTTCATTACAGCTAGAATTTTATGTTCAATTATAAAACGTTTGTATAAACTGAAGCCATCTCCACTTTCATGTTACTGCAACAGCAAGGGAAAAATTACCAGACTGAAATTAAGCTGGAATAGGATTATGTTCGGAAAAAATACGTATAATTTTCAAAAAAAATTATCTAGAAAGATTTCCTTATTTTGTATTTTTAAAAGAAAGTACTGCAGCTACGACACAGAACACAGAACAATGCTAACAACTGCATAGAACAATGCTAACAACTTGAGTCGGCAATTTTAAATATTTCTTATCATTTCTTCTCGCGTATTAATATTACCTGAAGTATCATATAATATATTTTGTTAGAAGAAAGATTTCTGTATTATACGCATATATTATGCATATTCAAGACGGACTTTGAACAGGTAATATAGTTAAAAACTCATTTATTATTTACTGATATTTAGTCCTTTGGTTTCAAGGAAATATCATCAAATTAATGAATTTTGAATCTCCTTGCAAGCAGAAAATAAAACTTTCGAATTGGACATTACGACTGATTGTTTATTCCCAGTTTTAAAATTTTTGCAGAAATTACATGAATTATAATTATAAGAGTAACATTAATGAATCGTTAGCTGTTTCTCTATTGTTCCATGTTTGATCCGATTAGTGAAATTAGTAACGATGTGGTCAAGAAAGTTTTGAGCAGTCACTCCAATAAATTTTCTGCTTTACTCTTAAACTTCAGCTTTTAAATTCAGCAGAAACTTAAAATAATTAAAAAATGTATAAAACATTTAAAAAACTGCTCTTGTGTTTGTAATAAAAGATTAGTCTAAAAATAGAGAATTAATAATCACATTTTTATGTCGTAAAAGCTTTGGCACGATATTCTGCTCTTGAAGTATAAGCATTCCATCCTTTACAATATTCGTGATAGATGAAATTTTAAGTATTTGTTACAGAAGATAAATGAGTATGTAAGTATTGTTAAGTATTATTATAGCATATAACATGATTCGTTCTCCTTTATTTATTACTGACAGTTTTAAGAGCAACATTCAAAGCCCACAGAACAATGCTAACAACTTGAGTATCGGCATGAAATCCAACTGGAAAAGCCAAAATCTCTCGCCTATCATTAAAATTATGTATTTCTTCGGATTAGAGATCTATAGAGATGAAAATGAGAAGAAATATAAACGTTCGCGATATTATCAGACTTTTATTTGTATCATATGGATTTGTTTCTTTATTCACAGCACTTTAGGCTCTTTATGGATAATTCTTGTATATGAAGGCAATGTAGCTCTCATATTCTCCCAAAGATTAACTGATTTAAGTGCATTTACTTCATGGTATGTGTTACGCACGAAAAGAAAGGAAATTGTAAACGTAATTGATAAATTTAATCGCTTAGGAAATGAAATAGAAGTTCATTCAGTATTGACTGTACTTCACGTTACAACAGCTGCAGTTATTTTATTTCCGATTATTTACGGAGTTGTTGTGTCATTAACACTATGTGGTGAAGGTTGCGTGGAAATAACAAACTATCTTACTTTAGGATTGATGGACACACGTAACTGTTGCAAGTATGCAATAATTTATATACTACTTATAATACGTTCCTTACTTGCATATACTTTTCCCATATGTTTTGCCGCTCTTTACTTCAACTTGTGTTGGTTTGCAGTACAAGAACTTACAGCTCATAATTCAAGAATCACCGAATCGATTAAGAATAATCATATTCCAAATATCGAAAAATACTTGAGTGATTATGATTCCATCATCGAAGTTTTAAAAGTACTAGAAAATACATTTTCCTTTTCTGTTTTCTTACTAGTGTCTGGAGACATTATTAACATGTTCAAGACATTTGCGAGGCTTACCGTTTATGTTAAAGAAACCATATCACCTAGAATTCTCCTGATAACCATCCGATCTGTAACTTCATTTCTTACAGTGTCTTTGATGTCATCGAAAGTGAATGAAACTGATAAAATAGCAAAATCAGGAAACGAAATGGCATTGAAGTATTATATTCGTCTTCAGAAGGGTACGGCCACAAATGACATTCTGCAGTGGCTGTTCTCTAATAATAAAGAACCATTTATTTTAACCGGATGGGGATTTTTTGCACTCACGAAAGGTTTCGTATTGTCAGCAGTGGGAAGCATGCTTACATATACGTTGCTGATAATAACACTTGACCGTTCATAGCATCCTGAGAAACTTTTTAGTAGTTTCTATTGAGAATAGAAAATAGGCAAAATCTGCTTATTTTGAGTTCTCACAATGGGATTCTCTTTTCATATCTACGCCCATCCTTCTGAAATACATCAAAATGATGTTGCAACGCATTTCTTCTCAATACTTACTACAAATCTTTATTGTTTCTTCAATTTCAGTTTTAGTCTTCGAAAGCTGATGTTGCATGTTCATAAAAACAAATTAACGCACATAAATAATTAAAATTTAAAGATGGTATGCGTGATTTAAAGATGGTATGCACAATCATTTTGGATAGTGTAATCTTTACGAATTCAGAATCAGTTAGTTTTTGAATTAGGTTATAAAGAATTGAATTGTCGCAGTATCTTGATTTTAAGTAGTAGGAAGGAGGCAGAAATTCTGAAATTAAGATGCAGTTTGCAGGTTATATTACGGTTGTTATAATTCATGACATAAGTAAGATTACCCAAAACATTTTATTATAAAAAGTTCCTACGGCTACAACTGTATATAAAAAAAAATATTTGTCCGTTATACTCTTCATAATATGTAATATGTTGTACTCTTTAGTTTTAAACTTCAGTGACTTTAACTCACTAAATATTGTAAACCATTAATTATATTCAAATGGACGAAGCAGCAGCATTGATGACATTGCGAGTAAGTTTGTTTCGAAAATTCTTTTGTGTATCACAGCAAGGCAGAATGGTGTCAGAGCCGATGCCGAAATTTTTAGACCTAGAAGAAGAACCGAGCCACAGAATTTAGATATAGCAAAGTTTTTAGAAACATAGGACAAACACAGGGATGAGAAACATAGGGCAGCAGAAATTAAAGGAAGCAAAATGTTTTAGTTTCATTGAGACCCCGAGCAGCAGAGTTTAGGACCCACACAGACTGTATCGTTCGGCAAAATATCTAGCGTTGGCCCTGAAGCAAAGAACACATTTGTGTGGGTTTATTTTCAATAAGAACATAGCAGAGCATGACTTAAACATAACTATTTTATTTTACTAATATGAAATAAAATGAATAAATGGATAAATGGAGTTAAGGCAAATGTTGCAGATAATCTCGCAATAATTATACTCAGTCCAAACAATTCTACAATTCTCATACACTATCTGTTTCTAACAGTTCTACAGGCACATCTGCCCTCATATGGCTAGCTCGATGCATCCTGCTATAAGCATCTTGGAGGATCTGCAGGCCGTCTGCCTGCTTCCATTCCTTTCCGCATCTTGAAGTTATCCACCTCTTGTTCTCAGCACTTCCAACGGTCGCCTAGCTGCTCATGGACTTTATAAGATATAGACTAACCCAGTGGGCGGGGCACTCGTCACCGACATGTCGTCAAGAAAGAGTAGGGACGATCTGGTTTACTTTAACACTGAAGCCTATGGCGTTTGTATCACTTAACTCTCTTTAATTATTAAATGTGATACGTTGTATAGTGATGAATTATATGAAAGCCACAGTTTTTTCCAAATAGGATATATCTCATTTAATATATCTCATTAAAGCACTTTTTACTACATTTCGCGCATTTTTTTCACGCGTAATTCTTGTACAAACATTTTTACTCTGGTAAAACGGTAAAAACTCTAGACACAAAATTTATGAACTTAATTTTGCGTACAAATAACGTAAAATTAAATAAGATTGATAGTACGAGATGCTTTGAAATAAATAAGGTAAAATTAAACAAGATCTGAAAACTTTTTTAAAAAAATTTAATGACCATTTTCAGGCAGTGATTTTCAAAACTATAATAACATTTCAAAACAATCATTTATTTGATTATATGATCATTAACATATTAACATTAAAATGGAATATTTATTTTAGTAATTTATAAAATTCGGAGCATAAAATTTTCTGACTGTAATGAAGGGGGGGAAAGGTAAAATAAAATCTAGAAGCACTCAGATTTTATATTACGCCCAAAAGGAAACTTTTTTTTAAACTTTTTGTGTGTTACCTATATTTACTGAATATCATGTTCTTCGCCCGTAAACCACATACATTTGAAAACAGCATATCTTTAGAATTTCCGCACTGGAGATGAAACTCTTATTTTCCGTAGAATGCTCTCTCTGAACTCGTTGAGTTTGTTAATCAAAAATTCGTTAAAGTTTTACAAAATATGAAATAGATTAAAAGAAATTCGAAATTCAGCCGTCCAGGTGCACACGTTCGGGTGGAGGATTACATTATTCAAAATTTGATGACTCTAGATACTGTCGTTTTTATCACAGTGCGAGAAACATACATGTATTCATGCAGATTCTTCATTATTTAATTTCTTTAAATATAATACAGGGCGATAATATTTGGTAACAACAATTTGCAAGGAGACACGGACATTTATAGTGAAACAGCGCAAAATGCCGCTTCGAGCTAATAAATTAAATTAACGGTAAATAAAAATAAATTTAAAAAACAATCACTATAAAATACAAGCAAAATTAATTATTACGGTTAAATACAATTTTAATATTAGAATTAAATGTATAAAAATTAAGATGTCAAAAGTGTTTATCACTATGATGTATTATGAAATATAATTGAAATAAAATTCCTTTATAGAAATTGTGCTATAATACTCATCTATAATTTTAAAAAAGCAGCACAATTTAGAATTTTAAACAAAACTTTCAAAAATTCGTTTTTAAATATTTTAGTAATTTTTTACTTTTTTATGCCAATAAAAAGCATAAAAATTGCAAGAGTAAATTGCTTGTTTGAAATTTTCTGTTAGTTCAGATTTAAAATATTATTTTCTAAAAGAAGTAAATACAAATTTCCTTACGGCATAGGAAAAAATTTAAAAAAATATCCAGCCCTGAAAGCATGCAATAGCTTTATAATTATTTGGAACGTTAATTATACTTCATAACTGTGCTAAATTTTTAAAAAATCAATCTCGGTGCTACTTTGGTAGACGGTTGCACGGATTTTGGCGATTTTTTGGCTATTTTTCTTTTGGCGAGTAATACAACTGATGGTAAACCCATTGTTGGATAAGTAAGTTATTTATGGTAACCGATACTTTGTTGTCATTTTATTTAAAAAATATTGTGTTTTATTGTGCATAAATTCCGTGTTTTAAATATTCTTTATGGCTTCTAAATATTAAAAATCAATTTAATTTTGCATTTTTATTTGAAATAAAATTTTTTTGTTTATCATATTCTATGAAATTTTATGTTGTGGATGATGTAATCAATGACGTCACCTTACTTTAAAAGTAATTGGTTTTAATATGTATACATTTAATCTAATGTTTTAAACATTATTTATGGCTGTTAAATATTAAAATACAATTTAATTTTGCATTTTTTAAAATGATTTTATTATGTATGAATTTTTAAATAAATTTAATTCTAGGCGTGATGTAATAAGCTCTCTGATTGGTTATAGAATGTTTGTGCATTAACGAGCTGTAATCAGCTCCCTGATTGGTTACTGAAAATATGTGCATTTCCGCGCCATTTTAAAATTTAATTCATATCTTGGAATTCCTTCAAAGATGTCTCTCTCTAAGATGAATGTTGTTATTGGTAAGTACCAAGAATTATTGGTATCAGAATCAAAAAATTGTCCTTTGAGACCTTATTTTGGCCAGCCTGGCTTTCCTAATCAAAGATTTGTTTACAAATTGCTACAAGAGTCAGAGGAAATTTATTTTAAATTTTTGGAAGAAACCTCGCTAATTGCTTCTTCAATGAAGTGCGAGAAATGTGGATCACAGATGAAGATGGTTAAAAGAGCCGATTCCGAGGATGGCCGGATATGGTATTGTGGTCACGGTCGAAGAAATAATCTCTGTAACGGTAAAAAAAGTATTAGACATTCCTCCTTTTTTACCGGCAGTAAACTTCCAATTGCTGTCATTTTAGCTCTAGTGTACGAAATATTCATGGGTTCTTCGTACGATAGAATTCAATGTGAGCTCGGTATTTTTTCAGAAGCTGTAGCCGACTGGCGCAGTTATGTAACCGACGTTTTAATTAATTTTGTGTGCTACTTTGGTAGAAGGTTGCACAGATTTTTGGCGATTTACTTTGGCGCAATTGTTGGCGCGGTTTTTACAGTCGTCAGCCATCTTGAAAAATGCTGTTTTTACGTATTTTACGCATATAGTAAAGTATTCGAAACTTAAAAAAAAATAAATATCGTTAAAAATAATGGATTAATTTTTTTGTTGAAAACGTTTTTTAAGATGGCTGGCAAATGTAAATAAATACATTTACTAAGACTATAAAATGCTAAAGTAAGGTTAAATAATTACTTTCATATAATAGAATAAAAACACCGCTATAAAAACATTGCGCAACATTTAATTGGATTAAAATATTACTTAAATTGAATATCGAATTAAAAACATCATACCAACGTTTAAAAGAATTAAAATATTAATTAAATACTTTAAAATAAGTTTTATAGGATTTAATTATTTAACATTAAAACATACGCAGCAATAAATATCTCAGGAATTTTTTAAAACATTGTATTAATTTTTTAATAAAAATTGAAGTATACAATTATGAAGTAAAAGAAAATTATGTACTTACATTTTTTAACCTGTCGTATATTAATAGTAACAAAAAAAAAAAAAAAAAAACCGGTCCGCTAACGATCTTTATCTGTGTGATCCACATCTCTCACACTTCATTAAAGAAGCAATTAGCCAGGTTTTCTCCAAAAATTTAAAATAAATTTCCTCTAACGCTATTAACAATTTATAAATAAATCTTTGATTAGGAAAGCAAGGTTGGCCAAAATAAGGTCTCAAACGGCAGTTTTTTATTCCGATACCAATAATTCTTGGTAATTACCAATAACAACATTCATATTCGAAACGGACACATCCATTCGCTTTGAAATCTGAGGAATTCGAAGAGATGAATAATAAAATTTTAAAATGGCGCTGTAATGCACAAATATTCAGTAACCAATCAGGGAACTAATTACATCACGCATAGAATTAAAATTATTTAAATAATCATTCATAATAAAATCATATTTAAAAAATTGCAAAATTAAATTGTATTTTAATATTTAAGAGCCATAAATAATGTTTAAAACATAAAATTAAAGTTATAGATATTAAAACCAATTACTTTTAAAATATTTTGTGACGTCATTCATTACATCATTCACAACATAAAATTTCATAAAATATCATAAACAATAAAATTTTTATTTCAAATAAAAATGTAAGATTAATTCATTTTTATTATTTTGAAGTCATAAATAATATTTAAAACACGGAATTTATGCATAATAAAACGCATTATTTTTTTTAATAAAATGGCAACAAAGTATCGGTTACCATAAACAACTTGCCTAGCAATGAGTTTACCATAAGTAGTATCGCTGGCCAAAAAAAATCGCCAAAAAATCGCCAAAATCCGTCCAACCGTCTACCAAAGTAGCACCAAAATAACTACCGTATTTGACGGCATATAAGACGCACTGGCATATAAGACGCACCCTTATTTAGACGGCCACACACAAGGAAAAAAAGTTTCAATAGCGTGGTTTCTTTTAGTTCTCACATTTCGTAAAAGCCAAACAAACAATTATTGAATGCAATTACCTTTACGTATAAGACTGTGTCCTTCACGTATAAGACGCAGGTAACTTTTTTGAGACCAAATTTAGGAAAAAAAGTGCGTCTTATATGCCGTCAAATACGGTATAATAAATTGTTTATATTTAAAATTACTATGATACAGTAAGCAGCGAATTCTACCAATTACTAAAATGATCAAGAACGTCGCAGTCTCCCATACTTGTATTTCATACAGCTTCAGTATTTTCAAAGATTTTTAAGCTTCAGCATTTATACAAATACAAAAAAGATTTTTTAAAAAATTAAATTAATACTCTGGAACATATCAATTTTATCATATTTATAAATTAACGTTTTGCTACATAACGACATAGTCCCTTACATACCAGTAACTAGACAATTTTCATTATTTTCTAAAAATTTGAAACTTCACATTAATGAAAAACAGGTTCTTAAATTCCTAAATCACATCATATTCTCTGTAAGCACGTATACTAGAATTCTACACATTAATAAATTTAAAAAATCTAATTTCTCACAATGAAAGAAAATATTATAAGAAAATAAATACTTCAAATTTGAAGCACTAAGAAATGCTTCACATATACGCACACACACATATTATCAAAGAACTCATCAAGTGAAATTACGATAGGAAACACTACGTATTCTAATAATGAGGTAAAAGTTACTTATAGGGTCAAAGTTTACAGTTTTACTACTGTTGAGTAGATTGTCGGGCTATCGATATATATCGTAAGTTAGAAAGCATTATAAACATATCAAAACCAAAAAATTAAAAATACAATTTAAATGAAAAATGATGTCTTAAATATAATTCACAATTAAAACAACAATACAAATTTAAAATACACAAACGATATGTTAAACATTGCATATAAAATACGTTACATTACAGCTCGACGTCACACACTATCTCGTTTTCCCTTGTACACAACGATTCGTATTCGCTCGAAAAACATCAAAGAATTTCACAAACTCGGTGTCCGTGTACACATCCATCTATTTTCACCTTAAAAATATCAGAGAATTGCGCACTACATAGGCTTTGCCCATGCACACATCGATCTATTTTCACTTAAAAACATCCGAGAATTGCACAAACTAGGCACCGCGCACTGCATTGGCTCTGCCCATGTAAACATCGATCTATTTTCACTTAAAAAAAATCCGAGAATTGCACAACCTCGGCATTGCGCACTACATTGGCTCTGCCCATGTACACATCGATCTATTTTCACTTAAAAAAACTTCCGAGAATTGCACAAACTAGGCACCGCGCACAACCTCGGCATTGCGCACTACATTGGCTTTGCCCATGTACACATCGATCTATTTTAACTTAAAAAAAATCTGAGAATTGCACAAACTAGGCACCGCGCACAACCTCGGCATTGCGCACTACATTGGCTTTGCCCATGTACACATCGATCTATTTTCACTTAAAAAACATCCGAGAATTGCACAAACTAGGCACCGCGCACAACTTCGGCATTGTGCACTACATTGGCTTTGTCCATGTATATAGCGATCTCTTTTCACTTAAAAATCACACATTTAATAAATGCATTGTTCATATATACTAAGAAATCTGCTTTCACTTAAAAAAAATCGGAGAATTGCAGAAACTCGGGCATAAGCAACGGAAATATATATATATATATATATATATATATATTCCTAGAAAAATTGAGCTTATTACAGGCGAACCAAGATCCTAGCCTAATTGATTTCTCAGCCCTACACTTCTTGCATCTCCAAATACTACCATTCGATGTCTTTTTTTGACTAACTAACCAGCATCGTATCTTACATTTTTCACAACTAACGTTATCCTTCAATAATCGACAAACCATCAAAAATCCTCTAAAAAGTTCATACTCTCTTGTTAATTCATACATAAAATATCTATTCTCAAACTTTTATGCTTGTTTGAAAACTCCCACCTTAAATTTTCCTTTATAATCTCCTTATACTTAATTACAACATCACTAACAGCAGTTTTAGAGCAAGCAATAACTAAACGCAAAAATATCACCTCTAAAGTAGCCAAAAAAATATATACAAAATAGTATTCACGGTATCTGAGCGTTAAACAATCGCCAATAACAGTGTTACGAATTGTGTATTTAGATATTAATTTTAGTAGATTTCTAATTTAAAATGTTGTATTTCCCCCTGCAACGCAGCGTGAGACATATTTTAAGAGAAGCTATGCCGGAAAAGTAAGAATACATTGGCACGTGCATTTAACTATGAGTAAATGGATATCTCGGTAATTTGTATTGAAATTGAATAAATGTATCTGACTACTATATTAGCTGTAACGGTAATTCCATCCTCTTGCTTACATTGCGTTTGGCGAATAGAATGGTTTACCAGATCATACCATTTAGCGCCGTTCTTGGCGATATTTTTTGTTTAAAATTTCTGGGTGGGCTATACTGAAGCTGTGACCACTCTCATACCGTAATGTATGCTTTAAAACATTTAAATGAATTTTGAGAGTTTTACTGATTTTATTAAATATTCTCAGGTAAAAAAAAAAAAAAAAAAAAAAAAAAAAAAGATGCTTGCATTATTGTAGAAATTTTATTTTTTCCTTTTTCCTGTAAATCAAGCCTTTCTTTCGTCAATCAAGAAATTTAAATATTTCAACTAGGTAATTTTTCATTCTATCTTCGCGAAGAAATAGGGGGTTTTAGTTTAAGTTGCATATGAAATGAAACATGAGAATGTGCATGTGACAAGCTCATTATTCTAGGAGTTGAATATTTACTGAAATTTATGCTTAGCAATTTTAATTACTAATAAACTTGTACAAACAGCCTAGATGTGGCATTTTATTTTGCATATTTAACGTGAGAAATTTCTATCAGAATTACAGGTAGCTTTAGAAATGTATTTATCTATTTATATTCACAGTTAGAGATTTTCTCTCTATTTTGATATATATCGCCAAAAGCATTTATGCCTTCTTTAGCTACTGGCGACTACCAACTGCCAGATAAAATTTTATTGCTTCCTGTATCTTCCTGAATAGTGATTCTTACTTTAGAGTATCTTGAAATCGGAACTTTAATTTTAATCATGCTGTATATAAGAATGGTTTCTGGACCATAAGCTGAGTTTTATTAGTTAAGAATATTTCTTCAGACTTTTAATTTACTCTCAGTTTGTTTCTTGCGAGTAGTAATGGATACTGTTTGCTTTAATTTTGTATCTCCAAGCAAATGGAATTTAATTAAAAGTTTAGGTTTTACGTATGAATTATTGTTATTATTCATACCAGACAGCGCATGTTAGGGGAATATTAGAAATCATGTAAAACTCATAGGATCTAGCTGTTTGGAAAGTTAATCATCAGTTTAATTTGTAACTAAATTTCAGCTCGAATCATGTAACACTACTGCCTTCTTCAGGATTTCAAAATTAAATTGTTAAAATGTTACTGTAACATTCTTTAGGCATGGATATTTTTTAAACTGTGATATTTTTTAATCTAAAATGTAACTCAGAAAATTTTTAATTTTCGTTTCTGAAAGTCTAACATTTGGCACCTGTTCTTTATGTTACAGGCGGTTGCAGTGAAAGGGTTAAATATCAGTTATAAATGTGAACAGAAATTTATATTATAATTCAGTTCATAATACAAGAACACTTCTTGTTTTACTAAGGCCTAGTTTTGTTAAAAATAAATAAATCTTGCACAAGGAATTAAGGCATTCCTTCCAACGTTTAATATGATATAACTGATTGCACAGCGGTCCCGTAATTCGAAAGTTCCGAGTTCTAGTCCAGGTAATAGCACAAAATATTTTTCTGCAGTACCTCGATCCAGTTCCATTTCTTATTCTACAACTGAGTTTAAAAAGCTTAGAAAGTTATTAATAAATTAACTTTCAACAATCCACAAAAAATTTGAAAATATTTTTAATTAATAATTCAATATGAAATTGTTTACTTATTACTTGTTTACTATTATTACTTTATTCTTGCCTGAAAAGGAATAGCCCACAAATGCAGTTGAGCAGTTTCCGCCCATAGGTATTCCCTGTACTTGCTTAAAGATTCTGTTATCAAACTGCAAATAATTGTTAAAAAGTACACTTTTGAGGAAAAATTTCCATTCTTCTAGACTCTAGAGAAACTATTGTAAGAATTTGCGGAAAGAAACTGGGAAGAGTAAGTAGGCTACTATGAATTTCTTCTTAAAGGTAAAGTGGTATAAAAGTTTTCGAAGTCGTAACATTGAATATGTTCTATTTCAAGCAAATTTAAAGTCTCGAGAATTTTTTCGTTGTTCCTAATCCAATTGCAATGTAGATCTTGAAAATCGTAATTATTAACAATATCCAGATTAGTTTAAGTTTCTGGGCAAAGAGATAATCAATTTCTTTTAGAAAACCTTTAGTACTATTAGCAATGTATCTGAATTTGACTGGAGTTTTATGAAATTTAGAAAGTGCATAGAGATTAGGAAACTTATTATTTAATTTGTTAGGACAAATTTTGAGTCTCTTATGCGAGGCAGTGAATTTTTAAAGAGAATTTTAGTTATTGGTAGGAACTTGTTGTTAGGTGCTAGTGCTAAGCAACTTTTTTTGTATAAGCTCATAATAAAATTTTTTTCAAAGAATATTGAAATTATTACTCACCTTGTCTATTTTGGTAATGATGAAACCTTCTTGCAATTTCTTTATTTGAGATTCTAGATGTCTCTTATCGCGCAGTTGATTAAAGCTTAGTAGATTAAAGAGAATTTGTTCAAAATCTTTACAAACGGCAGCTTTCCATTCTAGAAAGGTAGTAGTCGATAAGCTAGTTCGATTGCTAGCTAAAATAATAAATTTATACAAATCATTGCAAAATTGCTTTAAGCAAAAGTATTTATTCAGATAGAAAGTGGGACGAAATTTCGTACCCAATTGCATGAATTGCCGTACTTGACAATCTTAAATGATGCTAAGATAACCTGTAACTATGTGATAAGGATCCACAAATTTTGGCAATTACATGTGCTAGAAGCTACTACATCGTGGTGATTAATAATCATACTTCTTAAAGTTTTTCAAACTTAAAACATGGTGTCACTTGGGAGCTGTTGGTTTGGGAGCAATTTTGATACTTTTTGAAATTTTGAGGAATTTGGAGTTGATCATACAATATGTGCTTGAATTGTACCGCACAGAAATTTTTTTTAAGGAAAAAAATGCTTTTCTTTAATTTATAATTGCAAAAGTCGATGATCAAATCTTTGACAATATGGAGACCTAGAAAATGTTTCTTAACTTTACCAAGTAGATCATCCACAAGGTCCACAAGGTGACATTTTTAAAAGCATGTGATAAGTTAATGGAATTTTTTGAAAAAGACTCCTTTTGAAAGGAGGTACCTTTTTTTAATTATTAAATCCAAACCCTGAGTGGAAAAAATATTGCTTTAATTTCCTCCTCATTTAAGTTTTATTACTAAAAAATCTAAATTGTCTGTAAATAGAGTCGTCTGTTTGGCTGCTAGTGGCGTTGCTGAGATGCGCGTTAAGTCCATAAGGATAAAGTGCTCTTTTGCAGGATGTAGATTGACTCTCTAAAGAGTCTCAATTTTGTGTCAGGAATTATATCAAGAACTCTAATCTCTATATTGTCAAAATTGTGAACTTGAAAATGATATATATTTACATGCATCTTTAAAATAATGCTGCCTAGACTGAAAACTAGTCTAACTGATTTCCAGGTTACTAAAGTAAAAGTTGGGATACTGCAGTCATATTAAATTTGCCATGAATATTCATTTGCATTCCTATACAATTAATACGTTAAATTTCACATTTAATAACTATTCACTTTTAAATGCATTGCCTGCGTAAGAAATACTCTTCAAACAGAATGAACTTATCTTATTTACTAAGAATATATTTAATTTATTTATATATAACTTTTAATGTTACAATAGATATGATCAGATCATACAGAATATGTGTTTTGAATCTTACGCTTTCAAAAAAAAAAAAAAAAAAAAAAAAAAAAAAATGCAAGCACTGAAGAGAAGATTAGATTCACTGTTAGAGTTCCAGTCCTTCTTAGCTCAATAAAATAATTATACTATTATATTATTGAATTCTCTTAACCCACAGGTGTTAGTAAATGCATAATATTTGAGGCTAATGGTAGCTTGAGTCATCGATGTAAAGAGCGATAATATGCCGCGATCATCAATCCGAATATCAGTGCATGATAAAAATCGCGAAAATGAAATGTCAGCGATTAAATAAACTCATTAAGCGGAAGCTCTACAAGAATTCTACTATTAACGGGCATACATTTATAACTGAGAAACAAATGCAAATTAAAACGTAAATAATACACGCTCAGATATCCAGTTTCAAAGATTCTCTGTCACAACAGCAATTCACTGGTCTATTTTCGAAACCACTCCCTCAGTGGCTACGCTGATGGGCATTTTTTGAATTTGCCACCGGGACTTGAACCTGGACGCCGAATGCGCTACCGTTACATCATGAAGATATACTGAAAGAAGGGAGAAAATACCTTGTAAGTTGAAAAAACATTCATTCTTTCAACTTCAAATGAAAATAAGCTAAACAAACTAACTAAAACTAAAATCGTAAAAACGCTTTCCAGAAGAAGCTTTTTCTAAATGGTTTAATTCTCATTTCTTATGCTAACTTAATTCATGTTATTTTTTGCAGAAAGTTTGCTTGATTATTGCCGAAATCGCATCAATGATATTATTTCACCATATAGTAACCCCAAGAATAGTGTTTCAGCATATAGTAACCAAGTTTCTTTTAGCATGTAGTAATTGTTTCAGCACGATTGTTTTAGCATATAGCAACCACGATCTAATTCAGTTCAACTAACATGCACAGAAAAAAATTTGCGATCTGACCACATGAAAAAGAATATTTTCTTCGCAATAAAAATAATTTCATAATTTTGCGTTAATAATCGAATATATAATTAATGAAATTTTAATTATGTAAAAATGTACCATTAACTTAACTTCGTTAAGTGATGAAATACACCAGATTTGAAACGACGAGATGAAAAACCAATCATTAACACGTTTTTGTAGAGAAATATTTTTATTTTCTCATCAATCATATGTGAATATATATCTTTTAGTCAAATTAAGTGATTGTAATATATTTGCATGCAAACCATAGTGCACTGAAAAGTCTTTGCCCTAAAAATGTTCTTTCAGTATTTTACGTTGATTGAATATGTCGATCAAGGTTTCTTTCGAAGTTTAAACTGTCAAAAACAGAAAGATAAAAGATTTCAGTACATTAGAAATTTAAAAGAAAAGAAAAAAACTTTCAAATTCATTTATAGAAGTCATTTCTATAATTTTTTTAATCTCGTTAAATTTTCCCTTCTCGATTAACAACGCATTTTTCTGATATTACAGTCAGCTTTGAAGTCCATTTATTGCGTTGAATTTCTGAATGTTATCCTTTTGTTTTTGGTCATTTCATCTCTTGAAAAAGCAACTTCTTGTTATAGCTGCTTTATTATGACTAAGAAGCAAACATCTTCATAAGGGCTAGAAGTTTCAGCTACTCCCGATTACTTCAATTTTTGATAATTTTGTATACATCGCTTCCCACACCTTACTCTTCTTATAAGGGTTAAATTATTTGAAATTTTTATTTTACTATTTTTTACTTCTTTGTACGAACTAAAAAGGAAGTATTGTAATCGCGAAAAGTTTCAGGCAGCATATTTCAACGAAAATATCCATTTTGACCGCTATCGAATGAAACTTAACGATGTTTTTGCGTGACATCTGTACGTAGGGACAGAATAAAAGACTTTTTTCCCTCCAAAAAAATTATAAAACTGCTTTAAAATGAATCCTGAAGAGAATTTTTCGTGGCGTCTGTACGAACGTATGTACGTACGTATCTCGCATAATTCAAAAACGAGTAGCCTCAGAACGTTGAAATTTTGCATATAGGACTGGTAATACATGCAGATGTGCACCGCGTATTTTGGTTGCAATCGGCCGCACCAAACGTATATAAATATATTTATATATATATCCACTCTGTTACCCGGCTCAGTGATCATAGTTTCTTTACTCTTATATGTTTGTAAATTGTACATTTTTGGTTTAAAAATGATTGAATTATGTTGTTCTTATCTTTCGGTTAAGGTTTTTATGCCTTTAGTAAATCTGTATGCAATATTTTTAGAATTATCAACAATTTTAAAGTTGTTTAAGCGCCGCTAAGCCTAATAATGTTTTTGATGGCGGCCAATGCTTGTTTACATTTGAAACAGTAGAACAGTGGATTTGTTCCCAATCTAGAGAAACTTAGCTTCGCAACAAGAAAGATGACGCCTTCATTTATTATAACGAATTAAATTATGCTTAATCCTTTCTGGAATTTTTTTGAGGAAATAAGTGTTTAAGATTTACTTCGTAATTTTTAATACAGATATTTTGACTTTTTATGTATTTTTGCCTTGTAGAGAAGTGAGAACTGAACTAATTGAATGAGAAGTACTCAATCGTCTGTGAAAAACTGTTTCTTTTTTGTTTTGCTTGCTTAATTTCTTTTATACATCGTTCTAGCCTTATTATGGTAGTTGAATAGAACATGTGGCAACGATTAGATAATTCTTTAAATGATATAAATTTTGTGCATTCTGAGTTATAATATGAACGAAATATAATACTGTTAAGTGAGCCTAGCGCCGGAGTGTCGCTATGGTAAACAAATAGAGTGAATTTTAAAAAATGCATTTATTCTATGTGGTTTATGCTCTGTCGGCGAAGTAGATTTAATTCAATCCAATAAGTTTAAATGAAATGCAAGAAAAAATGCTTGTGCTCATTGGCTAATATATGCCAGATGATACGCACTGGCGCTCGATGCTGATTGGAGAACCAGAACACAACGTTTCCGAACACATGTGGTCTTACTCACAAAGCATAAATGCCGTATAATTTCTCAGACGAAATGAGTTTCGTTTTCTTTTAGATGTAATCTAGAGAAAAACCAAGTGATGCTTTTTTGGTGCAAAGAACGTAGTATTAAGCCAAGATACATAGAAATCGTGAGAAATTTTAAGAATAAGTAAAACGTCGGGAGAAATCCATTGAAAATCGGGTTGGCGGGAGAATGATTCGAAATCGAGAGAGTTGGCAACTCTGTATTTGGCACTGATATATAGTATCTGGACTTAGAGAAAACCCCATATGTCAAATAGCTTAGGGAATTTCCAGTCTAAATCAGGCCTTGAATTCGTGCACCAAATCCTAGCTGAGGACAAGCAAGAACAGAACTTTTATTACGTGGATGAATAGCTGAAAATAGAAGTTTCCACTACGGCATTCTGGAATATCCTAAGAACTGTAGCACCCTGCGAGGAATACTAATAGCTTCGGCATTCGTCGACCTACCGAGTACTTTTAACCCGATGAGATTCTCCAATGTAACTAACAGATGAGGCGAAAGTCATTAGGAAAGGTGATATGGTTGCAGTAGGTACTCTAGTGACTTGCATTAAACAAAACAGTAACCCTTCAGAATCTGTCTCTTCAGAGAGCCTAACATTGGAGTTATTGAAGAATGCACAACTAGATATCCACTAATCAAGCAGCATAACAGTTGGAAGTACGAAAACTTCCAAAGAACATGCAAGTAAACGATGGTATCGAGACTTCAGCAAGTCCACGGACCTCTTTGATCGTACTGGTACGACAGAAATATGGTTCGGTTAGATTTTGTATAAACTATCTCCGATTGAACGAAAACAAGAAAAAGGACAGCTACCCTCTCCCTAGAATTGACGACACTCTTTCTAGAAGCAAACGCTTGATTTGAAAAGTGAATATTGGCAGGTAGAGATATACCCTGATGACTGCGAAAAGACAAAATTTTCTATCGTATAAGGACTCTAGCAGTTCAAGGTGATGAAGTTTGGATTATGCAATGCGGCGGTAACTTTCAAGGGCCTCATGGGGACAGTTATGAGACGTCTTTCCTACTAAGCCTGTCTGATATACCTGTATGAAATTATGTCGGAAAAGTTTTGAAGGGCATTTAGAAAATATTAAGAAGGTGCTTCAGAAACTGAAGGAAGCCAATCTAAATTTACGTTCCGCAAATGTAAATTTTTCAGACAAGATGTGACTTCTCGTGGACATGTCATCTCTGCCGAAGGTGTGTATACGAATCCAGAAAAAGTGTCAGCAATTAAAGACTTGAGACGCCCCGATAATGTCCACTAGCTGAGAAGCTTCCCTGGGCTTTGTACCTATTATAGGAAATTTGTGAAGGTGTTTTATTCCATCGCAAGGCACTTTCACAGATAGACAGCAAACAAAAGTTCTTGTGATGCATTTAATAATCTGAAGGAGACTTAAACATATGATCTGAGACAATACTGATGTATCATCAGCTCAACAAAGCATGTGTTCTCTAAAGATGTGATCAATTAGTGTGTCGGTACTGTTTTGTCCCAAGAATATGTCGTGACATACTGGAGCAAATGTGTTGTGAAATGAACTGAAGTAATAACCGGCGCGAGGCGCTGCTGTTTATGACGTCAGCCTGCGTGCTGAGTGTTTGGAATGTTTTGCTTGTAGACGGAACGAAAGCTGATCTCGGAAGAGTGATACTGTTTTGATGGAAATAAAGAATGACTTATTAAGAACTTTTTTGTCTTTATTCATAATGCACCCAGCTTCGGGTAGAGGCAGGCCCGCAACTGAACGAACTGTTTTAAATATATTTGATTTATATATTTTCTGTGTTCTTCGTAATATATTGGTACCCTCGGCGGGACCGGGTGCTATGAATTAGAATTTTCCGATTGAACTTTTGATATTGAATTTCGATTTTGAATATACTTTGAAGATGGATTTGATCGCTTTATAGGCTCAAAGAAAAGGACTTAGAATTGCGTTTTCGCAAACCTCAAGGAAAACCGAAAGTGAATTAACTAAAGAAGTAAGAGATTTAAAAATACTTTCGATTTTGAAGTGTCAACTTTGTGATAAATTCCAGAGACTTGACGTATGCCAGAGAAGCGGAGAATTATCGAGATAAGTTTCTAGAACAGTGTGCTCAAATAGATGCGGAAATACAAGCCTCCTCTCTTTCAAATAATTCCGAATCTAGGAAATTTAAATTTCCTAAAATTGAGCTTAAAAAATTCAGTGGTGAAGCTAAAAATTTCCTGACTTTATGGAGTCAGTTCCAGAAAATCCACGATGACAAAAGTATCGCCGATGAAGATAAAATGCAGTATCTATTGCAGGCCATGGAACCCAAATAGAAAGCAGAACGCCTAGTCCTTAGCTTCCCGGCAACGGCAGCTAATTATCCTAAAGCCATCGAACAACTAAGAGAGCGCTTTGGACGCGAAGATTTACTTGTGCAAATCTATGTGAGAGACTTGTTAAGCCTAGTGATGAAGAACGCTGTAACCGGAAGAGCAAAAACGGATCTACCCTCCCTGTATGATGAACTAGAAGGAAAATTGCGAGCGTTGGAAAGTTTGGGGAGAACTCAAGAAAAATATGGGGATTTTTTGACCCCCTTAGTGAAAAGTTGCTTACCAGAAGAAGTATTGATGGCTGGGAAAGAAGCAGAAATCACGACTCCATTGAAACTAAAGGGAATCGATCTTTGAAATATTTAATGAATTTCTTAAAACAGGAAGTTAAGGGGGAAGAGACGGTTCTCCTCCCAAGAACTGGTTTCGCTTCCCAACAGAACCATCGGAAGAAAGATTTTAACCACGAACAGGTAAAGCAAAATGATCCCGTAACAGCATCAGCTCTAGTAAGTCTTGAGAATTCAGGTAAGAGTGTTCCGAACTGTAATTTTTGTGAAAAGAAACATTTTAGTGAAAAATGTTACTCTGCAAAAAAAAAAAAAAAAAAAAAAAAAAAAGACTTTAGCTGAAAAACAACAATTATTGTTGAAAAAAGGTGCTTGTTTTTCTTGTCTGAAAAGAGCGAGTCACATTAGTAAATTTTGTCCTTTTAAAGGTAAGTTAAGTTGTTCTATTTGCAAAAGTTGTAATCATTTTGATGTAATGTGTAATCAAAAGCTAAAAAATAATGATCAGATAAATGTTTCAAAAGAGAGTTCTCTTTCTAACTGTGGCAGAAGCGAAACTGTATTTTTGCAAACGCTTTGCGTTCGAATTCGGTGTCAAGGGCGCGAGAAAATTATTCGCTGCATAATTGATAGCGGAAGCCAAAGTGGCTACGTTAGTGAAAATATGATGAGTCAGCTTAAAGCATCTCCACTTCGCGAGGAGACAGTTATACATGCACTGTTTGGGTGGGACGAAACGAAACCTAAACAACATGAAGTGTTTTCGGTCGAGGTCAGCAATTTAAAAGGAACATTCGCATGTAGTTTTGAGGCATTATCGGAAAAAAAGATTTGCGGTTTTATTCCTAAGGTTAAAGATAAAGAGATTTTGAATGAATTAAAAGAAAAAGAAATCGAATTTTCTGATCCATTGCGAAAGGAAATTGAAATTAACCTTTTAATCGGAGCAGATGTTATAGGAAAATTATTGACGGGAAATTCTATTGAATTACAGTCCGGGGTAACGGCTGTCGAAACGAAACTTGGGTGGACGGTATTTGGAAAACGAAATTCGGGTGAAAAGGATAATATTTTGAAAACATTTTCAATGCATGTCAGGAGAATTCCTCTGAATGAGTTATGGGAACTTGAAAAAATAGGAATATGCGCTCCAAACGAAACTGTTAAAATGAATGAAAGTTTTAATTTATCTGAATTTGAGAACAAAATGAAAATTCTTCCAGATGGAAGATATGAAGTAGAACTTCCGTGGAAATGTGATACGACACATTTAACCGATAATAAAGAATTATCCTGGAAAAGGTATCAAAAGATGATCTATAAACTCAGATGTAGTAAATTTTTCGATAATTATCAAAATGTGTTCAAGGAATGGAAAAGGTTGAATATTATTGAACGCGTACCAGAAACTGAACTGAAAAATGAATGTCATTATTTGCCGCATAGGCCTGTAATCAAATTAGGAAGTGAAACCACGAAAATTCGTCCTGTTTTTGACGCTTCTGCATCTGAGAAAGGGAAACTCTCTTTGAACGAATGTTTGTGTAAAGGAATAAATCTTATTGAATTAATGCCTGGTATTCTAGATCGTTTTAGAATGTATCAGATTGGTATTAGTGCCGATATTGAAAAGGCTTTTTTAATGTTATCCGTCGCATCTAAAGATAGAGATTTTCTCAGATTTTTTTTCCCATGCAATGAAGAGAAATTAATTTATAGGCATTGCAGAGTTGTGTTTGGAGTTTCTTCGAGCCCCTACTTGTTGAACGCATCTATTAGAAAACTGTCCACGTCAATATAGTGAAGTTGCTCAAAAATTGAAATCGTCATTTTATGTGGATAATTGTTTATCTAGTGTTTTTAGTATTGATGAACAGTTTACGTTTATTGAACATTCCAAATTAATCATGTCAAATGGATGTTTTAACTTGCGCGGTTTTGAAAGCAATGTGGCTGGTACAAATGTTGACAAACATTCAGGGGATACTTCCGTTTTGGGGGTAATTTGGAATTTGGATAATGATACGCTGAGGTGCTGCACAGACACAGATACATAGACCTGTGATACGAAAATCACAAAGAGGAAAATTTTGGCAATTGTGCAGACAATTTTTGATCCTATTGGTTTATTAACGCCAACTACATTGCTTCCAAAACTGTTGTTGCAAAAATTGTGGAAAGTGAAAATTGCATGGGGTGATGAATTGTCTCCGAATGATGTAAATATATTTTTGAACTGGTTTAAAGAACTTAATGTTTTGAAAGATGTTACTTTGCCTCGATACTTGTTTATCAATGACACGTCTGAACTACATGTATTTGTGGATGCTTGCAAGGGGGCGTATGCAGCGTGTGTCTTTGTTCGATCAATATTTAATTCTGAAGTAAAAATAAATCTCGTACGGGCGAAGTCTAGAGTATCGCCTTTGAAATCTTTAAGCATTCCTCGCTTAGAATTAATGGCCTGTTGTATAGGTTCTAGACTTGCAAATTCTATTATCAAGGCTCTCAGTTTGCCCGATTTAAAAGTTACCTTCTGGTCTGATTCAACCACTGCCCTTGGTGGATAACAGAGCAAGGAAATTGGTCCGTTTTCGTCGAAAATAGGGTTAAAGAGATTCGAGATTTGACGCGAGGTCATTCATGGAGACATATCCCAGGGAAACTAAATATTGCCGACTTGTTGTCGCGCGGATATTTTGCGAAGCAAATGCTTCGGTCTAGATGTTGGGAAGGCCCCTTGTGGTTGCGAGAAGGCCCTGAAAACTGGCCCACTGGTGAGATTATTTATTTGCATGAAGTAGAATTGGAGAGAAAAAAGATAAAAAGAGTGAATATTGATCTATCAAAAGACGCACCTCCTTGGCATCGAATCAGTGTATCCAATTATGATAAAATGATTAGAGTATTTGCATGGATATTTAGATTTGTAAATAATTGTAAAGGTGGTTCTGAAAAGAATGGAAACATTGAACTTTCACAGTATGAAATTGAAAATTCTGAGAAAAATTTAATTCGTTTGGTTCAAAATTATTATCTAACTGATAAGAAATATTATAATTTTATTGAAACGCTCATTGATGATGATGGTATTCTAAGAGTTAAAACGAGAATACTAAATAGAGATGACTATGAATCTTTTCTGTATCCAATACTGTTACCAGAAAAATGTGATTTCACTAAGTTATTAATCAGAAATGTGCATAATAAGAAACTGGGTGCAGAGGAATCTAATTCTAGTGCTGGGTGTACGTTAAAAAAGGGAATTGCACCTGATAAAATGGTGATGCAACAATATTCCTCCTTTGGACGACTTGTAAAAGTTCCAAAAAGACTTGATCTTTTAAATAATGTTTGTTATGAGTTTGTGACTCAACCTGAGTCTCAAGGGGGGGGGAGTCTGTTGTGAAATGAACTGAAGTAATAACCGGCGCGAGGCGCTGCTGTTTATGACGTCAGCCTGCGTGCTGAGTGTTTGGAATGTTTTGCTTGTAGACGGAACGAAAGCTGATCTCGGAAGAGTGATACTGTTTTGATGGAAATAAAGAATGACTTATTAAGAACTTTTTTGTCTTTATTCATAATGCACCTAGCCTCGGGTAGAGGCAGGCCCGCAACTGAACGAACTGTTTAAAATATATTTGATTTATATATTTTCTGTGTTCTTCGTAACAAAATGTCTATCTAAAGCGGACAGGAATTACTGTGTTACCAGAAAGATGTTGCTTGTCATTGTTAAAGCCGGATAGCACTTCCTTCATTATGTCTATGGCAGAAAATTCATGCTCCGCGCAGATGTGTCGTTAACATGGCTCTTAAATTTCAAGAAACCTGAAGGTCAAATAGCTAGATGGATACAGAGTTTCCAGGGAATATGACATAACTATTAATCATCGGAAAAGATTGTGATACGAAAAGGCCGATGCCCTGCCTAGAGCATAATGACCCAGAAAGCTGCTGAAATTGTTTAAGGTCGAAGCCAAATATGAGGTAGTTAATCTGGTCGACAACAAGTTATAATTTCAACATCGTTTGACCCAGGTTCCTCCATATTTGAAACAGCGTCTTGTACCGGAATTTTGAATCGGCAGCTGAATTTAGGAAAATTGAAGACCTTGCGTAGAGTTTCTAATGCAAGGGCTGAGGCCTAAAAGTGGTGCTAGTCATGCCATGCTTGTGCGGGTTGCATAGGATCTGAGAAACACAGCCCAACATAGCTAAAAGTTTACAATACAGAAGCTACAGAAGCATGTTTTGAATGCATCACCTCTGATATCCCAGGGACACACCTGGGACCTTTTCCATGACCTGCTGATGGCAACACATACAACCTTTTGCCACTGATTACTTCACAAAGTGACCTAAAGCGTATCCTATCCCTTATCAAAAGGTTGTCACGGTAGCAGATGCAATGATACAGCATTGGGTTTTCAGGTTTGGAGTGCCTCATCAGTTGCATTCCAATCAAGAAAGGTATTTTATCTCGGCGGTCCACTATGTTAAAATGTTGACCTTCTCACAGGAGGGATCATAATCCGCAGTTAGATTAGCAAAAATGTCCGGGGAAGTGGGAGGCATCTGGCAGAATGCTGCATGCATACCTGGGGTACTAAATAAAAACTTTTTGGTAATGGGGCACAGATTAATCAGATCTTCTATACATATCTCTCTTTTGGTGAGATCTTGAAATATTTTCTGGAAACTTGGTTACTTTCATAGTTACAAAGGCAAGTTAGTGATTACAGCCTAACCTGAGGAGCTCTGCAAGTGGAGAAAAAACTAAAACAATTAACTGTTTAAAAGCCATCATAAAGCAGAATTTAATACCGGAATCATTAATTAAAATTCAATACACTGTATACTGTTTAGACCTCAAAGAAGAGAAAATGTGCATTAAAAAAATGATCAAGTGACAGATTTCTCTCTAGATGTACATTTCATAGACTGTAATATGCAGTTTTAAAGCTCTGTTATTTTAATAAATGTACAAACTGGCAAAAAATGCTGTGCTGCAAATTTTTCTTAAACTCAGCTTTCAAATGGGATTACTAAAGAAAATGCACATAAATTTTAGCAAACGAAAAATGATTCAGAATTACGTAAGATGAAGAAAATGACAGGTAATCTACAACTATAACAAATAGAAGGAAAGAAGGTTACAAATAAGTTCATTTGAATAATGTTTTATTGCAATGGTGGAAATTTTTTTCAGTTATTTGATCCTAAACAAAATGGAACAAACTTCTGTCAACAGAAACAGTTCTTAAATCAGTGGATTTACAAACAAGTCTGGATTGTAAAGAAGCAAACTATAAACACAAAGATACCATTTCTTTAAAGCAGAATGCTAGGTACATGATTTGTTACATAAAAAAATAAATGAGTTTTCAACCTAATAGAAAATGTTACAGTCAAGGATTTACTACGCATGTCAGGGAAAGGAATCAGACTTTATAAAAGTTAAACTAAAAATTATAAGATCATTAGAATTTAAAACTGTTTTGAATAGTGAAAAGTCATTGACATAGATATCTCAAAAAGGATGAAATGGATATTTAAGCATTTAAGTATCTGTTTTCCATAAATTATAAGATGATTGGAAGTCAAAACTGTTTTTGATATATATATATATCTCAAAAAGGAAGAAATGGATATATATAAGCATTTAAATAATTGTTTTGAAAGCAAAATTTATGGATAACATTTCAGATTCTAGATGTAATAAACAACTATAAGGCTGCAAACAGAACAACACTGATAGTTCTTGCTCAGAATATAGTTCCCATTGACTAAATGGGCTGCCTGCATAAGATTCTTCTGATATGTAATGTAAATATGAATCCAATAAATAGTTCATGCCATTTTACAAGACTTTTCAAGTTTCTAATAAAGTTTTCTTCAAAGATATGAACATGCAACATTAATTAGGTATAGGGTAAACAAGTTTTCCAGGACTACTATTTTTCAAAATAATGTATAATTTTGAGAGTTAAGTAAGGATGATTAATTCCTCTAGCATAATACACAAGAAATTAAAAGCCTGGAGCCTAATTTAACATAATTTAGCAGACTATTCATAGAAAGTGATTCAACAAAGCAGTGATCAGGAAGGAGGACTTGTCAGCAAACACTTAGAACATTTTTAGAGTGAATATATTGCAGACCGACTGCCTTTAGGAAGCAAACATAGAATTTACCGGGCTTTAAGAAACCTGTTGTATTCAATAATGCTCAATGTTCTACATTGTAGAACATGAGCTTTTAATGCTGTGTGCTTAAAAAAAAAAAAAAAAAAAAAATCCATTCACACAAAATAAATTAAAAATAAAAATAAAAAAAGGACTAGTCAGCATCACTAAAAATCAATGGGGCATACCATGTAATTAATGCAGGAATAAAATTCAGCCAAAATGGTGAGATTTCACTCCTGGATTACTTCTATTCATTTTGGCAAATCTAGTGCTGTTCTTTGAACAGATTGCTGATCTTAATGTTTCTGAAGGAGTGTTCAATTAGCAGTTTTTTTTTTTAAATTCAGCTTTAAGATCACTACATATAATTTTTTATGTTTCCAATGGCTGGCTCTCATTGACCATACTCAGTTATATGGCAACTATTCAAATAATAAAATTAAAAACATAATAACTATAAATATGAAATTACATTTTATTCACATATTTAAAAAATATATACATATATTCGTATCTTGCTCTGATATATTCATTTTTTCTTTTTCATTTGCAAAGTATTTGTCTCTTGCAGACGAGAAAAGAAGTCCTTTGATGACTTAATTTTCAGTGTAGAGTCCATCTAAAACAGATAAAATTCATTAAAAATTACAATGGATGATGTTCCTAGTTACAGTGGAAAACTATAACAAGGTTAGTGAATACACATTAATGCTTCAATTATTAGCCTTTTATACTAACTAATTAAAATGCAAAAATTATCATCAAAAACATTTTTACACATTTATAGTAACTAAATATAGTTATTTTTTATTCATTGCAAATAATAGCAATTGATCAGAATTGCAACAAGTGTAAAAGTTAATCAAATACTAACTTGTAATTAATTATATTCCAGAAACACCTTTCCCTAACTATTACTGACTAAATTTGCAACTACAGTTGGGAGTACGCATGATGATTGCATGGTTTTTTAACCAGTTACACTATCAATAATTATAATTAATAAAAAGGTAAAATTAAAAAAATTAATTTCTCATAGGCAATAACAGCACTGTTTCATTTTATCGCATTTATGTGTTTCATAAATAATATTTTTACATATAACACATCCATAAAACATTCATAGTGAAACATTATAGGATAACAAGTAATTTCATTGCCGCTAAATGCTAAAATTTTTCTCACTAATATGATGATTAAACACAGATGAAATGAGGGAAGGACTGAATAGGTGGAAAATGCAGCTTGCTTTGACTATATGCGTGCATTCTGAATTTTCAACAGCTAACTTATAAAATTAAAATGTATTCCTATTTGTGAATTTCTTTTGAAAAAGCAGGCAGCAATAACTCTAAAGCTACTGATACAATCCTAAATTTACAAGGCTGTTTTTGAAATCCAAATAGTCAAGAAGTGAATGATGAAAACACAGCATACAATATGAAATACAAACACTACGTTTTGAAAGAAAAGACATGGTGATAAAAAAAAAAAAAAAAAAAAAAAAAAAAAAAAAAAAAAAAAAAATTATTCAGTGTGGCATGTTAACAGCAGCTGTAATTTCAGCAAAAGCCTTTAAGCTTCCGCTTAGCATTCTGTAAGATTTTATTCTTTCATAATTCATTGATCAAAATGCAGAGGGTAAATTTAAATAACTAATATTAAAATTGTAAAATAATAATGATAATATTCAAAATAATGTAAAACACTTTATAGTAGCCATATTTGAATTCTCAACACTTTGTAATCTGAGAAAAGGCAAGAAACATTCTGCAGATCATTACCATTTATGTAAACAGCATTTATGTAAATAACATTCCAATATTCAGTTAATGGTTATCGGTTGTCAACATCTGCCATTCAAAGATGATTCAAGCAAATAAGAAACATAAAACCATTTATATTTTTCAACCAACAGTACATAACTTAATGACTTTCTTAAAACTGGCTCGTTATACTTTAATATCTCCCCGGGCCATGGAAGAATTCAATCAATTTTTGCAACCTTAAAACTTTGTATACTTTGCTTGTATTTCATATTCTTTCTGTACATATATATGCATACAGTGCAGTGAAGTAATAAGGCAATAAAACTTTAAATTAATTTAAATAATGATCTAAAACAGCCTTCCTTTAATTGCAATGATTCTCTGGCATTTTGTTTGAAGAAGAGCACACTGTGTGACAGAATGATGCAAATATTTATTTGAGCATACATTCATTATTTTTATCTTCATTTTATCATTTTTTTTTATTGATTTACATAAACTGCTTTCCTTAGAATGACAGGAGATGCAAGATCTTTGGGTTTGACAAGACAAAGCATAGACATCAATATGCAAACATACTGTTTACATTAATATATCAGATTATATTTTCATTGGTCTTGTTCCCCAATCAATTCTACAACATCCATCTACTACCATCTTTTTCCCTCCCTCATGCACTTCCCACTTGAAGTCAGTCCCAAAGAATTCATATAAATATGATTATCTTCATTAAAAACACTAATAAATCAAACTCGAAATTTAAAATTCAAGTAATTATACTACAATAAAATTCCTTCAAATTAACTTGTGATTATTCAGTACTTCACGCTATAAATTTTGTTTCTGAAGGAAGATAAAACCATTTTTTAATAGCCTAGCAATATATTATTTATTACCTAACATCAACTAAAATGCAATATTTTAATTTCTTATTAATAGGGCAAGAAATCCAATACCATACACTGATGATGGCATATTAATTTAATTTAAATCTGGAATTTCATATGTATTTGCCAGATAATATTCAAGCAGCCTGCTTAGTGACTGATTCTTTTGGCAACAGGTTTCCTTGCCAACTCTGTACATGCTTGAGTGAGTGATGTCATCAGGTACAAGCTCATTTCAATTTATTTCTTCTGCCCAACAAATGGAATTCTCAGAGTGGTTTATCTACTTGCTGTTGATATTTACCATTGGTTGAAATGTATACTCACAAATTTAACAGTCACAAAGAAATAAAAGCAGAAGATACAACTTCATGGTGCCTCTGTGTTTTTCTCTCTCTTTCTTTTGGGAAGGGGTGAAGAAGGTGCACTGATACACTATGTTAAATATCTAGAATTTTATTACTATAGTGATGCATTGGAAAATTGTGATGGATATTACATTCAGACTTTTCAGACTGACTGCATAGTATGAGGCTCAGCAGATAATTGGAAGAGTACCTAAGAATATGATATCTTAAGACATAGATTAATTGCCATTGTATAGATTATTATACTGCAATTCTTCCTGCCATCATACATGCACACTTAACTAATACACTGCAAATCAGATGTTCTTTTGTATATAGTATGGAGCACAGAACTCTGAATAATGAATAAATGCATTACTTCACAGAATACCAGGTCTGTTAATTTTTTGTTAACTATATAATTTCTTATCGTGGCTTGCAAGGACTAGGAACCATCCTTGAGCAAGCCGTTATTATCATTGTTGTTATTATTATTATCATCATCATTATTATTATTATTATAGCTTCATAACTCACCATCCAGCACATGACACACCATATTAAATTTCTTCACTGCATATATACATAATTTAAGACAATGAAATACATTTATGCAATGCAATCCAGTTATTCATGCTAAAAATGGAATTAAAACATTTAGGATACGTTTTAATGATACTTAATACTATAAAAATTAGTATATGAGTATAAAGCAAAATAAAAACAAAATTTCACTGCAGTGTAGCTGTTCTTATTTAAATAAGCTACATATTTCAAATTTTGTCAAAATTTCAGTAATCTCCGAGTATATGATTAAATATAATGATTTAAGCATGGGCTAAGAAAAGTCTCAAACCAATTCTGCATATTATTCTACATATGACTGTATATGAAATGAATTTAGTGCTTCCTTATTAATTAAGGTCCCCATTTTTTAAGCAGTGCAAAAATATCAATAAATTGGCAATGCAAATCATCTTCAAATGGCCAGTAGCCCTAAAAGTGCTTATTAATAGTTTGTTCATGATAAAAGAACTTTTGAGTAAAGCACTAGCTATCATATTTTCTTTTTTCATACAAATGTAATAATTCACAATCACTGACGATTCTCTCATCACAAGAAGAGCTCTAAGTATTCCTTGTGTTAATGTATTTCATTTTTTTTCCTAAAGAAAAGTAAAAAATATTTGATTTAATGAGAAGTGTGGGAGGTGTTTTATCTTTCTTTCAAGAAAGATGAATTTTATCTCACATTTGAATATGCTAAAATAACCATTAAATTAAGCTATATATATTAATGAAAGCACTTAATGTGTGATTTGAAATACTGCAAATGAAGGAAAAGCATATGTTCTGACAATTGATTCAGTTTTTTCACAATACTATTTGTAACAGAGCAGCTATTTATTTACTGTTGGGCAAAGGAATTGACACTGGCTAAGTAGTGTGAGAAGCAACTCAACGTTTACAACTTGAATGGAAATAGTTTTATGACAGAGGCGCATATTCTATATCTGATCCAAACAATCACATAATTGAATAGGTGGCTGTTGACATATGTGTACTAAATGACTTCTTTAATGCATGCACGAGCCATCATCATCGACAACTGAAAAGGTAGCTGTCATGCTAAAGATAAAGTGGTTACATGCACAGTTTTACTATGTGCATGCGCAAATAGAATATGGGAGCAGTGGGGTGGCACTGTTGTCG
Organism: Stegodyphus dumicola; assembly: GCF_044657685.1. Lineage (NCBI taxonomy): Eukaryota > Metazoa > Arthropoda > Arachnida > Araneae > Eresidae > Stegodyphus > Stegodyphus dumicola. The sequence goes on along the minus strand of NC_140771.1, from coordinate 152,375,460 downwards.
ATGTGTAGAGCGCAAAAACAGTCAATCTGCTTAGAAGGGTAGTTGTTGTGTGGTGTTAAAGTGAGGAGTTTCGTTTCCATCGCTCTAAAGCACGTTTACAAAAGGTGATCAGCGGTCGTGGTGTAAAATCGAGGTTGCCTGGAGCAAAAATGCAACAGAATGCTATCAAGGATTAGTGAAAGCCTGTGGCACAAATGCTTTACCATATAAGACAGTAGCACAATGGGTTCAAACATTTCATTTGGGTCAGAATGAGAGTGCAGATTTGCAACGCACAGGCCGACCCTCCATTCCTCAAGAGCAGATTGACATCCTGAGCGGTCTCCTTACCATAGACCGCTGATGGACTGTCCAAGAATTATCCTTAGAGGTTGGTCTGAGTCATCAAATGGTGTGGCGCACAGTGAAGAAATCTCTTAACATGAGGAAAATTGCTTCCCGCTGGGTTCCACATCGACTAACCAAAGTACAGAAATGGCACCGGTATGCACTGGCTGGCACCCACTTGGAGAGATACCGCAATGAAGGAGACGCATTTCTGCAGCGTATTGTCACCATTGATGAGACATCGGCACAAGCCTATGAGCCTGAATTAAAGAGTCAATCAAATGAATGGCGTCACCAAGGTTCGCCACGTCCACAGAATTTTGGCAGGAATCCAGTCGAGTAAAGGTTATGCTGATTGTGGCATACGACTGGTGCGGTGTGATTCTTACACATGCTGTACCTGAAGGACAAACTGTCAACGCAGATTACTATTGCCGATTTCTACAGCACCATTTGCGTCCAGCTAAGCGGTGCAAACATCCACATTTATTGCACAACAATCACCCTTATCATATTGCATGACAATGCTCGTTGCCATGTCGCAAAAAATGTCACTCTCCTTTTGCGACGGTGGCAGTGGGAAATCCTGGAACACCCTCCCTACTCAATCGACATGAGTCCTTGTGACTTCGGTCTGTTTCCGAAGTTGAAGGAACCCCTCCGAGATCACCGATGTCATGACATTTCATCTGTACTCCACACAGTAAGGCACTCGGTCGCTCACATCAACAATCAACACCTTGCCACTGGTCTACAACAGCTTCCCGACATTTGGAAAAAGGTTATAAGCTTTGCTGGTGATTACATAAAAGGAATGTAATGCAATTGTACTTGTAAGTTCATTAAAAATTAATTTATACCTATGTTGCCATTACTTAATTTACAGCCCTCGTATTATGGAAAAACTATATATTAACAGTACATTGTATACAACTAGTGATACTATATGTTCCAAATGCCTTTAGGCATGTTGAAATATGTCATCTTCAGGATTAGTTTGTATTTCTTTGCACACCAAATTACTTGGATAGTTTAAATAAATGCACACTTTAAAAAAAATCGGCTTCAAACAGTCTACTTGCTTCATCATACAGACATTTTCTGGTACTCCTATGAAAATCATACTGCTCAGAGCACTTCGAGCTTAAATATGGAAGGAAAGGAGAAAGGATATAGACAGTAAGTAATCTGGAGGTAAAGTTGAAAAAGTCAACTGGAGGTAAAGCTAAAAAAGACTGAAAATCTTAAACTTAAGCTCAAAGACTTATAAAAAACATGTTTTGAAAAACTGGACATTCAGGGTTTTGACAATACAGAAGAGGCCCACCAGCGGCCAAGCGGTAACGTCGCTGAACACTGGTAGTTTGGTCTGAGGTTCGAATCCCGCGAACAGGCTGGCTGCATGGGTGTTTTCATGGTTTTCCCCATGTGTAACGTGTATACGAGCCAGTTTCCCTTAAAAAGTCCTCCACGAAGGCATCCTTCCCTTAAGACAGATAGCCCTAGAGTGCTTTGCCGTAGTCAAATAAACCAAATCAAACCAATATAGAAGACAATACTGTTAATGCTACCAAACGCTTTGAAGCTGTTGATGTAGGCCTGAAACTTATATTAACCTAATTTAAAACTATGTCTGATGCTGCTAGTGCTAATGTAAACAGTAATTCTATGTCAAATGAGATAAACCCAAAATTCTGTCTACCAGAAATTCCACTTCCTGCTTTCGTGGCTTGTACTGTGATTTCATTAATTTTAAAACTCTGTTCACAAATTTAATAATTAATAATATGCAAATAGATGAGCCACTGAAATTATAATTATAATTATTCACTTAAAAGGTGAAGATAAGAATTTAGAATTGTCAGATGATTATTCTGATTTACTGTTCCAAGCAGTTGTTGAAATATATGAACACAACCACATTTTGGTTGATTCTCTATTTCTGCAATTTTTTATTGCAAAAAAATTCAGAAAGATCTGCTAAAGAATTACATCAGAAAAAATTGTATCAATAAAAATTTGAGATCGCTAAAAGTATTTGAATATAAGCAAACTATTTTGTTGGAAGCCACATTGATTAATACAGTTATATAAAATTAGACAGGGAAACCTAAAGGCAATTTAAATTATCTTCAGAAAAAAGAATATTCCAAGTTTTTATTTTCTAATATTTTTGGAATGGACATGTACTATGCTTGAAACTATCACACATACTTTCCGTTTATCTCAAACAGGAAAGTTTAGTTTTTCAAATAAACTGAATCCTAATGTGAATTGATCAAAAGTTTTAATAATTAATTCTAACACAAACAATTGGAAAACTTGTATACTGTGTAAAGCTGATCATCCACTATTTAAATGTATTTTATTGGAAAACATGAGTGTTAATAGCAAAAGAGATTTTGTTAACTCATAATAAATTCGTATTAAGCCTTTTGCCATACACAGGAAAGTGTAATTAAAAGTTCAGGTATCAAATTTGCAGTTGCAATAAGAGACATAAATCGTTTCTACATGAAATAGATGATCAACAAATGAAACCATATTGTTTTAATGATTTACTGAGGGAAGCTACATGCTGGAGAAGATATCGCAGACAGCTGACACTATTTTCATTGGCAGAAATGATTTCTGCCAATGAAAATAGTAATAGATTTCTTTTGCAAACCATCAAAAAATCACTTACTAGGGTTGCTAATACTTCTTACTATATGAATGAAATGCTTAAAATAAAAATTCTGTCAGAAGAAAATTACATGGGATGAGAATTTATGTCTGAAAATAGTAGAAAGGTGGCCAAATTTGTGTAAAGAGTTGCCACTTTTAGATGAACTCAGAATCCCCAGAGTAGTTCTTGATTCTACAGATAAAGAAATTAATGACATCACTGAGATTAATATTTTTTGTCATGCTTTCAAACTTACAAATGAAGCTTTAGTTTATGTGAAGGTGAAAAAACAAAACAAAGTATTTGTAAATCACATCACTTGTTAAAACAGTGTAGCAGCACTTAAAAGTATTACATTACCTTGAACTTCTGGAAGCTTACACAATGGCCCATTTAAAATGCAAAGTACAAGAACTGATCAAACCAGGGTTGGGGAGGGGGGTAATGCTTTAACATGTCCTGCTTTGGATAAAAGATTGTTCTAAAAAAAAGGAAGTAATTTGTGGCTAACTGAGTTCACAAAACCACAGAATTGACAAATCCTGAAACTTGATTTCATCATTCTGGAAAAAACAATCCTTCAGATCTCTTGTCTTAAGCTAAATCCCTCCTACGCACTGAAAAAAAGGTGTCATGGATCATCATTTTTATATACAGTCAAAAGTCGTTAATTCGGACACCCATAATTCGGAAGGATCTATAATCCGGACATCAAAACTAAAAACTTTCTGCGCATGCGCCGCGTTGACACATGCGCAGAGGCGTTCACGCGTGCGCGTAAGACCTTTTACGACTGCGCATATGAGTGTGCGCAAGCGCAGAATACGTTTTCGCATGCGCATTTTATGTATAATGGATGTATAAGCTAAATAATTATCTATTTCAGTTAATGTTGATGATTGCGTTGTTCCTTAATTTTCGAATTGCATCCGGCTTATTATTTTTTGCAGACTGTAAGAGCAATTTTATAAAAGTAAGCTTAAACTTTCGATTATATCAAATAGAATTTCCGATATATATTTGCTAATATGTAAAGGATCTAAAGCGAAAGTATGTTTTGAAATCCGAAATCTGTTTATCAATTTCACGCTGCTCGGCGGCGGGCGCGTAATGAATTGGAAGTTGATTTGTCAGCACTATCCTTATCTTCAGCGCAGATGTTTTTATTTTATTTGGCTTATAATTCCTTACCAAATGTAGTATTTCATCTCGATATGCTCCGTCTTTGGTATGATTTAAATCAAGTTCCTCGTCATTATAATTCGCTTCCGATAGCGAAGAAAAGTGACAGAGGTTATTGAAAACAAAAAAATTTCGATTGACAAATTAGTCGGTGTTCTTGACACAGCAATTATAGGACTTGAACGGCGGAACTTTGTAACTGAACAAGAAATTATGTCTGTTTAATAGAATTAAAGAGAAAGTATTATCACATGAAACGAAGCAAAACTTAAACAACTTACATTGAAAGAAATGTTTAATTAAGTAAACAAATAAATATTAAGCTTTTTCTTTTTGCAAATTTTGATACCCTTTAGATCATAATTGTTCTTTATTTCATAAATTACGGTTTCATATTTTTAATTTTAGAATATCTGCATGCCATCTTACGAGATTTAAACTGATGATCTATAATCCGGAAAAATCGATAATCCGGAATCGCCGAAGTCCCGACGAGTCCGGATTAACGACTTTTGACTGTATTAACAAACTTGCAGAAACTATTTGTGAGTGCTCAATACCATATGAGGATGCGTACCTGCCAGGACCGAAATCTACAGACTCTAAAAGGAAATATTATCTTAACTTCAACTTTCTAACAAAACATTTTTTGGAGTTTTTACTTGATCATGGTAATATGTTTTTAACTGTATTCAAAATTCTGAGTTTTCTTTTCAGACTCACATATAATTTCAGAAGTTTTGTTTCTGTTAAACAAGCGAAGAGGTCTCCCGAAATCTGACAAGGCTAAAGAATATCTAATATGTCAATTTCAAGGCAATGCATTTTCTGCAGAAATGTCAAACTTAAGGTCAAATGTTAATGTCTGCTTTAAGGCCAATTCTAAGGCATAGTTTTAAACAATATGCAGTTTGCAAAAACAAAGAATAGCTTGTGATATTTTAACAACAGGAGTTGATTTACATGAGCATTCTTAATCAAAAATAATTATCAGAAAAAAGGTCCTGAAATTAAAATATTTATAGAAAATAATGGCAACAAAATTTGTTAGATTATTCTACTTATTGAGGTGTGAATCACACTGGAACTTTATTAATTTGAAATTGTGTTCTAGAAAACCAGTTTTTAGGTAATAATTAGATATGTAAAAAGGTTAGAAGTTTACCAGAAATTTTTTAGTTTTCTTTCAGTAATTATCTTATATGACTGAGTGTATTTAATTATATTTACTTCTGTTATTTACTTTTATTACTTGAATTTTTGACTATATAAAATTGTAATTCACATTTGGAATTTGTGTTAGAAAATTGTAAGCTCTTGCTTGTGAATATGACAATGCAGGGAGGAATGATTATGCACACAGACATCAGCAATGCTTGCAATAAAAAAAGGTAGTTGTAGTGCTAAAGAGATCAGTGGTTACACAAAAAATTTACTACATGTCAATAATACCTCATTTCCATAACTGACTTTTGATGCTGTATGTTCCAGATATCTTTGGACAAATCTGCAAATATCTCATCTTCATGACTAGTTTGTAATTTTATATACTTCAAATGACTTAGTTAATTTAAATAAAAGCATACTTTTAAAAAGAACCAGCTTAATGCAGTGCACTTTCTTAATTATATGAAGAGTGGCCCTGAAATATGAAAATCAGTTTGTACAGGGTTAAAATTAAGTTGGCAGGATTCTTCCATGGTACTTGATATCTGATGAGCTATGCTGAGAAACTGGTGAATTCTTTCTCACTCAGGTACCAAACAGAGAGGGAATCACACTCATAACAAAGATCTTCAACCATGTACAAAATAAATATTTTGCATAGACTATTAGCAAATAAAGAATCTCCTGTCAACCATGCATTTCAATCCAAGAGCAGCTTGCTCATACATAAAATATTGAAAGACAGTGGCATTCCACTAAGTGGTGAATAAAGTTCAACGAGACACAATTCACCATCATCATGAGTCTTACCTTGTGCAGTTCATGTTGTGAAAGTCCTTGCTACAAGAAAATGCTTCTAATGCATTGTCAAAAAGAGTTAAAAAAAATGGAAGTCACAAAGTGTATGTGAGAAGTAAATAAGATCTTGGCAATATTCCTAGTCCCAACTTGGCATTTAAAAAAAACAGAGGCCACAATAATAAATACTATGAAATTAATGTTTAAGAATATTCAAAAGTGTCAATAAAGATAAACCAAATTTTCATAATAATATAAACCATTAAATTCTTCTGCAGTCTATAAACTACTATATTGATACAAGTGACCATTAATTTTACACATTATAAGGAATAAAACTAAGCTTTTATACAATTGATAAAATAAGCAGCATAAAAAATAGTAAAAAATCTAATATCTAAAACTTACAATTTATATTTTTATTAATATAAATCAAATTCTAATCACATTGTTTTCGTAAATAAAATTTAATTGTAATTTAATTTAATTGTCTGATCAAAATTCACTTACTATCAGAACTCTTTTATTACCCCCCCCCCAAATAAAACCTGCATTAAGGAATAACTTTCAGTGTTTAAAATCAACACATATTATTTCTGAAACACTGACATACTGTCATATGAAGACATCATATTAAAACTACATAGATATACTTACTTTAGCTATCTTAGTATTCCTATGCTGCTTTAGCTTCTTTAGAGAATCTATTTTTTCTTGTTTCTTAGCTTTTGCAGAAAGAGGTTTTGCATTAATTTCTTTTTCCTTTTTTTTCTGTTTTAATTTCTGGAGTAACTTCTTTTTCCGTCTTTCTCTTTTCCTATCAGTTTCATCTCGTTCAGTATCTCCTTTAACGAGACCAGTTTTTTTCTGGAAAATAAAAATCAGAAACATATTTCCTGTTACTGTAACTCATTATAAGTGCACTCTCAATTTTTTAATAAACACACACACATACATTTTCCAATATTAGAATATATTTATAAAATTTATTAAAAGAAATAATAAATCAATAAATTTTCTGAAAGTTCCATTTGCATAAGCCATAATAAAATGTCTAAAATCAGAATATTCTACTTGAATACCTCAGCACACTTAACACATAAAGGCATGGAAGATTCATTTTTAACTGATCAAATCATTATATAAAAAAGGCATACTTTATTTCTACTGTATCTTTCCCAACATTGAAGCTATAAAAAGTCCTCTACCTTATTATAAAATTTTTATACAGTTTAAATAGTTAACAAATGTCTAGATTATCAAATATTTTGAAGCAACTCTCTAAATTTGTTTTCATATTAAGAAATCAACTACTTTATAAAAAAAACACATGCACAATTGAAATATGTATAACAAAATTTAAAATTATTAATATGAGAGACTTATTTCTCAGACAAATTTAATAAATTAAAGAAAACTTATGTACACTGCTCAAAAAAAAAAAAAAAAAAAAAAAAAAAAAGGGACAGTCCAATATCTCTCGATCTACTGGGCCGATTGACAAAATTCAAATTGCGTTCTTCATGTCTCGAAAGCGCGACTTAGGATATATATTAGATTTATATATAGCACTATTCTAACATAGGTATTTTGACACAAAATCGGACTTTTCCTGAAATAACATGCCAATTTTTTTACATATTTCGATTCTACGACTCAAATTACACCTAAATATGAAATTTTGTAAAATTTGAAGCAAAATTTACGGAGAAATTCACAAATTTATGTTGGCACTTTTTTGTCAGTTTGCGCTAAGAATAGTTCACTTGGTGAACTTCTTAATATATGGCAACGTAGTTTCCTTTCCCGTGAAAGGAAAAAAAGTCACCATCGTTCCTTTTTTCCAAATAATATTCTTTATATTATATTTTTAATTATAACTTATTATTTTAAGTAATTTTTTCTTCTTCGAATTTTATTTTAATTGTTTAAGCTGAATGGTTTTTTTCGAATAACTATTTTAAAAATTTCTATTTACCTATTCGAACTGCGTAAATAAAGGTGCAGCGTTTATTTTTTTTTCAAATAGTTTTCTTTATACATATTTTTTGTCATAGTTATTATTTTAGGTAATTTTTAAATTTTTATACTTTTATTTTAATTGTTTGTGTTACATTGTCTCTTCAGATAATTATTTTAAAATTTTCTATTTATTCCTCCAAACTGAGCATTTTAAATATATTTATTAATATAAATTTTCCAGAATTGGATTTTATTTATTTGAATTGCGTTTCTTTCCGAAGAATACTTTGCAACCCAGACTAGGATGCATTTGAAAACTGCATACATTAAAAGAGAAAATACAGTAAAGCACAGTTAACACGCCTTTCAATGTTCCGTTCAGAAAAGTTATATATAAATAAGAGAGATGTATAACCGACATTTTAACTTAGGATGACTTGCATACACTGCTTTAAACAGTTTTATCATCCTACATTTGGTTTCTTAAAATGTTATTCATATTTTAGTCAAATATTTTATTTTTGAAATCGCAAGAATCAAATATCATAAAATTAAAAGGTTTTAAATTAAAAAAAAAAATACAAATATTAAATTTTACATAAAATGTCAATTTTTCTTCTATTTTTCTTCAGGCATTCTACTTTAGTTTTGCTTTTTTTTTTTTTTTACACATTCTGCAAGTTTATTAAAAACCATTCAACTTTTCGAAATATCTTGATATTTCTGACAATTATTTTAAATAAAGTTATTGCCTTCCATTTTATAAAGGCCCACAAACGGCCGAGCGGTAAAGTCGCTGAACACTAGTAGTTCACTCCGGGGTTCGAATCCCGGTAAACGGGCTGGTTGTATGGGCGTTTTCGTGGGTTTTCTCATGTGTACTGGGTATGCCAGCTGGTTTCCCTTGGAAAGTTCATCACGAAGTATTTGGTCAGAGCCTTTATCAGTCTTTAGAGGCTAAACATTTTGAAGATATGAGATGAAAGGAAAGACTGGTTTCATCAAGAGGTTGTGGTTTATTTAATTATGACAAAGCACACTAGGGCTATCTGCCTATAGGGAAGGGATGCCTTCGTGGAGGACTTTCTAAGGGAAACTGGCTCGCATACACGTTACACATGGGGAAAACCACAAAAACGCCCATGCAGCCAGCCCGTTTGCGGAATTCGAACCTTGGACCGAACTACCAGTGTTCAGCGCGACTTTACCGCTCGGCCACTGTTTCATCAGAGGGGAAAAAAACACCTTTAGGTGACATCCACATACAATACTGGATAAACTCCTGAATCTTCAAATAATGAATAAATGATATCTTTTTGTCTTTTCTGCTAACACAAGCTCAATTGATGGTATTTGCTGGTGTACATGTCCAAGTGTTTTCTCTTTGAACGCCTAAATTCTTTGAAGTATCCTGAAAGTATATTCAAAAGCATCGAAGTTTTTGAAACATCTTGGTATGTCTGACAGCCAAATTTTCCTGTAAATGTTTGCTTACTTTTCTTCTTAATTTTCTTTCCTTCTACAGTTATTTTCAGTGCTCACACAAAATTAAGATTTTTCGATTGCTAGACTTCCATAAATTTTGCATTCTTGTCAATTTTTTAAAATATCAGTTACATGAATTGCGTTTCAGCTGAAGACAGCTTTTCATTTTCTAGTCATTTTAACTATAAATAAAGTTTAAAGCGAAGTCGAAAGGATAAATAGTTTAATTAAATAATAATAGTTACTGCAGTTCATGTATCATGAAACATTTTAACATTGATTCTAAGTGAGCTGCAATCTCAGTGGTGCAGCTGTCGACTGCTCTTCAGAGAAAAATGGTCCAGTTATAAAACTAGCTGTCATTCAATACTAAACGGTGTGGAATAACTGCTATGCAATCGAATACAGTAGGAGAATGCAATGGAACTAGATAGATAACATGAGGGATTTCTTTGGCCCAAATCGATTAAAAGCGTTTTGAATCAGCATCTTCATGTTTTAGTGCCAAATTCAGGCTTCAAAAATTACAAATTAGCGATCTGTAAGAAAACGATTTCCAGATTGTACGCACTTGTGTGAGTGATTTGCGATCTCACATTTTCTAATCGCTAATTCGTGGTTTTCTCACTTACACGGATGTCGCACTCGACTTGTATCAAATTTAACACTTTTAAATGGTAATTTGCCTACTTCAAAGTTTCTTAAGGGTATACAACATATTGTATTCTGTGTGTCATGTTATGTATTCTCGTGTGTGTTTTTATATCTTTATGTTACGTAATTATGAGTGTGTTTTTATGCTTTTACGTTTAATTTTGTATATCTATGTGTTTCAGCTTATATGTGTTTTATTGTTTTAATGCTATCCTTTATATTCTTTTTAAGTTACTTTGTTTTATAAACAACATCCTATGTAAAATCTACTTGACATTTAGTCCCTGTATGGCCATGTAAACTCCCGGTGCAGTCCCGCGGGGCTCCAGGGAGTTGTTTCTTCGAGATAGTGGAGGACGTGAGACATATGCCTGTTTACCTATGTTAAAAGCCAGGCGTCCCCGTCCTCCGTCACCTGTAACAAAAGGATAAGTTAGATTCCGACCCATATTTCGTTTAACAATATTGCATACAGCGCCCTTTTCCCCCTGGTGGTGAGGTTTCAAACTTCCTTTTTTTTCACGGAAAATAAATTCCCATGACCTCCTTTACACGATTACCAAGTTTGATAACATTTAATCCAGTAGTTTTCCTTTTATGACCGTTTCAATGTGGAACTTTAATTATAACCACTCTGCATATTATTAAATTTTAATTTGAAGCTATGCGTTATATGTATACCATGCGCCAATTTTTCGCTTTTATGGAAAAATAAAGAATCGAAGCAAATATACTTAGGATAATGGACCAAAACTGGAAAAATTTCCCCTCCCTCTGAAAATAAAATATTGAAACTTCGACCTTGAATTTATTGGGTTATCGAAATATTTAATTTGACTTATCTTAGTTCTGACTAGTGAAGTCCTAGTTCTGACAACAATTCCGTCAAAAATTCCGAATTACTTAAGCTGAAGTAAAAGGTTTAGTATATATTCGCTGTATGTTAATAAAGTAATCAGAGTGTAATAAAAACAGATTATAGAATTTACTCTGATGCAACTTTTTGACTGAATGCACAACATGTAATGGAAGAGAAGGCTTGTAGAGATCTGTTTTTGACATGCCTCTAAAAGTAGATGTCATACTCCTTTTGTCTCTTCAATGTCAAAAAACTTTCCTTTGAGAGGCAACTTTAGTTTTTGGGAAAGAAAAAAAAAAAATCACAAGAAGACAAATTTGAAGAACATGCAGGACGATTGAGTACACATACTTATTTTCGGAACACAAGCGGTTCTCCGACTGGTTATTGAATAATGAAAAGATGCATTGTCATGCAATACAAAACATTTGGAATACGTTTTCTCAATGAAAACGTAAGATTAAAAGTCATCTGCTTAATTCACAGCCATTTACAAGTCAACTACACGGGCAACTGCTGAATCGTTTTGATCCTGAGCTTGTAAGACAAACCTAATATCACTGGATTTAAACACTTCTTTAATCTTCTGTGAACGTTCCTTCTTTAGCTCATATTCTAAGAATATTAAGTGAATACAATTATTGCAAAAGAAATTGAATACTCATTTGCACTACGGCTTGGTAGTTTACTAACGAGTTAACAAAACTTAAATTCTGCTTTTTTATTTTTTTTTTAAATATTTACAAATAAAATATTAAATTGGAGATTTAATTGGAGCCTCACCAGTTGCCTAGCATTTGAAGATTGTAAATACTAATTGTTTGTTGCGAAGTCTAATCCAGGCTGCATGGTTGGTTTTCGTAGATTTCTAGGTTCTCTTTACAAAGGTTCTCTATGAAAGGATCTTAATCAAACAGACATGTTCTTTCTATGTTCAAATAACCAAATAACCTAGTTTAAGCGCAATTTCCAAGTGAAGTTACTAGCAAAACCCGAATACTCATTAAAAATCATGTAGCTTGCCAATTGGGAGTAGCATGAAAGATACGGCGCTAATAATTGAATTGCTGTTATGGTACGCTGTTTCTCAACTTAGATGGTCATTCCTTAATTAAATAGCCCACCAGCAACCGAGCGGTAAAGATGCTGAACACTCTTAGTTCGATCCGAGGTTCGAATCCTGCGAACGGGCTGGCCGCATGGGTGTTTTCGTGGTTATACGTATACATGTTACACATGGGAAATGTGTAACGTGTATACGAGCCAGTTATCTAGAAAGTCCTCCACGAAGGCATCCCTCCCTTTAGGCAGATTGCCCTCGTGTGCTTGGCCATAATTAAATAATCCAATGCAATCCAATCCAATCCTTATTTAAATATAATTGATTTGTAACTTCTACTAGAACTGATGGTAAGAATTGAAGTGCAAATAAATAATATCGTGTGCAATCTTGATTAATATAAAATTAAAAATATTAGCACAGAAAAATATTTGCATTCAGACAGAAAGTTTTTTGAAATATTTGCAATTACTTTATAAGAAGGATTTATTAATAACCGTAATAATTACTTATTATATTACTGATGATTAGGATTCAGTTCTTGACAATTACATTCTAAATTAGAATTTTAAGGATATAATGAAAATACGCTACGCACAAAAATACATTTTAGGATAAAAAATGATTTTTTATGTTTAAAACTTCTTAAATTCATTTAATAAACATCATATCCTCGTTGTTAATTGAATCCAGAATGTTGGGTGTTGTTTATATAATTATTCTTACTTGTCCACAGAATCTGCTGACTTATCCAGCCATTAAGTAGCTGCAGATCATTTCTACTTAACCATTGAACTTCCATTAATTCAGTCTCTAGAGGGTTGTATGTTTATATCATAATTTGACTTTTATAAAAATGATTATTCTAAATCTTATGTTTCTATAAAAATATACTGTGCTTTAAAAATATAGATGTTAGCATCAGCCGCTCTTTCAGCCACTTCAAAAGCAACAGTTTGTTTAGAAATAAATTATGCAGTTAATGTCATAAAATTCAAATAAACATCAAACGAAAATTCTCAGTTTCAGACAATTCAATTTAAACGAAGTAAAGTAGCAGATGATAAAATGCCAAAGTTAAAAATTTACTCTTAGTATTTTTTTTTTAAAAAGATAGAGAGAAATTAAAAAAAATAGTTAAAAATTTGAATAATATCATCTATAATTTAAAAAAATAGCTTTTCATATAGTATTAATAAATATTTATTACGCATCACTGAGGGAAAAAATTTCATATAATTAATTCTCCATAAAATTTTACTTGAAATTTAAGGTTAAAAATAGCTGTGGCAATTCACTGTAACATAAACCACATAAACCACATTTGGCGTTATAATCGCTCAAAAAAAAGATGCCAAATTTCAAAACGCGAAAATATGTAAATTCGTGTATATCTTAGAAAATTTTGAATAAAAAAAGTCTATTTTTTTGCAGGTATGCTTAGAAATACACCTTCTTTAAGATGACGGTAAAAATTTTATAGGTTATAATTCAAATTTTTTTTCGAAAAATTTATAAAAATTATTTAAAAAAAGAAATTTAAAAAATAGAACACAAAAAATAAGTAAATTTTACTTGGAATGAACCTAATTTCGAAATGTGAAAGGAAAAATCAAAAACGTTTAATAAAAAAAGAGATATTAATAAATATTTGCCAAATTCAATTAACATTGAGGAGCTAAAATTTCGAGAGCTAATATTTTAAAAACTACTCTTACGATTTTTACAAAACTTGGTATTCTGGCATAATTTGAGTCGTAGAATCGAAATATGTAAGAATATTAGTGTGTTATTTCAAAAAAAGTCCGATTTTGTGTCAAAATACCAACGTTAAAATAGTGCTATATATAAATATAATATATATCCTATGTCGCGCTTTCGAGACATGAAAAACGCAGTTTGAATTTTGTCAATCGGCCCAGTAGAACGGGAGATATAGCAGTGTCGCATTTTTTTAGCAGTGTACATGTTAAGAAATAAATATATGTTAACAAATTATTAAATGCTAAAATTTTATTAACTTATAACTATGTTATTGAATGTTCATTGTACGGTACATACATTGATAAAAATAACATTAACAAATTAGTATAGAAAGCAGAAAACAAGATAGTTGGTTCATATTTCTGGTGCAAAACCTTTTAGCTTTTCTGTAAACAATGCAAGTAAATAAAATCATTATAAATTTGTCAGTAAGTTAAAATTAATGGAACAAAAAGATAATTTTTCATATTCACAATTTTTGAGATAAAAATAAAAGATTTAAAAAGTTTAAAATAAGTAATGATGGTACTTAGAATCATTGTAACAAAACGGAGTATTCTTCATATATATCATGCATAGAATATCTACAGTACAAAGTCCCAGATCCGGAATTGTTGGGACTTTGGCAATTTTGGATTTTAGATCATTAGTTTAATTCTAGTAATATGGCATGTAGACATGGCAACACTGGGGCTTCAATTATTGATTAAATCAAGTAAAAAAAAAAAAAAAAAAAAAAAAAAACTAACCCCTTACAACCACTCTAGTGTCAAAAGTGTCATCCTAGCCAACATCAATATGCCAATCAATTCACTGTCATTTGCCACAGGGCAGTTTTCTAACTAGACGATGTTTAAAAGTGACATGCTATGAAATTTTAGTCAGTGGGGAGAAAAATCATATTTAAAGTGTACTTACTTTCCTTTATTGAGTATTGTATTCTCCATTCCTAGAATTTATAAGGAGGGAGGGGAATTTTTCTTATTTTAATTTTATTTGTATACTTAATTACTTATTAGATTGAAGGTCACGATAATGGATGTTCGGATTTTGGACATTATACTGTATCAGTAAAATATATATAACAAATAACATCCAAAAAATGAGACAAAACTAAAATAGTACTTTTTGGGGGTAAAATTATACAAAATAACAGTTTGAATAATATCATAAAACTATAAAAATTTCAAAATGTAAAATAGGGCTGCATTCCAATCAGTTCAGCTGAAATTAAGGTATTACACCCAAAATACCAAAAACAGAAACTGATAAATTCAGAACACTAAAATTAGAATATAATGTATGCCTTATTGGATATCATACCTATGAGAGGTTGGTGTATTCTCTCTTAAGTATTTAAAAGTGATTCTTCAATAAACAATCTGCAAATGATATTACAGTACAAAGTCTCTAATCCGGACGTCCATTATCTGGAATGATCTATAATCCAGACCTCAAAGCCACAAATTACGCATGTGCATTTGATGCGCGCATCCGCTACACATGCGCGCTTCCGATACTGAAGAAAGTAATACAGAACGTTATTGAAAACAAAAAAAATTTGATTGACAAGTTAGTCGGTATTCTCGACACAACAATTACAGAACTTGAACAGTGGAACTTTATAACTGAGCAAGAAATTATGTCTGTTTACAGAATTAAAGAGAAAGTATTAGCACAAAAAACGAAGCAACTTAAACAATTTACACCGATAGAAATGTTTACTAAAGTAAACAAATAAATATTAAGCTTTTTTTTTTTTTTTTTGTAAATTTTGATACCCTTTAGATCATAATTGCTCTTTATTTCATATTTTTAATTGTATAATTTCGGCATGCCGTCTTACCAGATTTAAATTGATGATCTATAATCCGGAATCGCCGAAGTCCCGACGAGTCCGGATTACGGACTTTGTACTGTATAATGATTTCGTCCCTCCAATTTATATTTGATTTAGCATTCTATGCTAAGTTTTCATGAATTTCAATTTATTACTTATTTGCAAGTAACAAATTTTCTTTATTTTAGTAAACCATTTTCCTTGATAAATTTTTGAATGTCTCTTTATAGGATATCATTTATTTATAAATGCCTCCCATCTGTCATTTAGCCATTAGCTATCTGCCTTCCAGTACTTTTGAGTCACATAATTCAAACAATTAAGTGCACTGTGGGGTCTCTGTGGGTGATCAAAGAAATTACTATTCACTTAAAACTGAATCATATATTTTAACTATAAGTACCCCAACCTATAGTGGTTGGATGTGACAGAACAGCAGTAAGTACAGGAAATTCAAGAGGTGCCATTTGTTTACTACAGAAAGAGTTTGTAAGATTTTTGTAGTGGGTGATAAACTAGCTTCACTCTAATGAGCTACTATTAATACTTTTGAGGAGCAATCTGCTTTAATATGACAATTCTAAAAAATTTTGGAGTTTAAAATGAAGTAGACGATATTTTTAAAAATTCATTAGTGATATATTAGTCAATATGCAACTTTTGAAAATAAATTTTAATTATACAACATTTCTTTTCTTTTCATTTCTCTGTACTGTACAAGTCATGTAAAATATCTGCCTAAATGTTCTGTCCCAGGCCCTTTACAAATCAAAGAATATGGCAAAGTAGTAGTTTCTCTTGCAAAAAGCACTTCTTACAGTCATTCTCCTAAAAGCAAAATGTTGTCCATTGTATATCTGCCCTACCAAAAGCTACTTTTGTATGGTAATGAACATGTACTCTTCTTATCCAAATAGCAAATTAGGTGGGAATTTAGTGTGTCTACCATGAGTTTACGATACAGCTAGTAAATAATAGCTGAGGTTTTTTGGATCTGTCTCTAGTTTAGCTGCAGGTAAAGTAGATTCAAAATGTTTCGGCTTGGTTTAGCAGTTGTTTTATACAGCTGGAAATATCTGTTCTGTTTATACTTAATAATACAGTGAAAGATACAGTCACTTAATACATTAGTCTGTATAATACAGTCATTTAATAATACAGTGAAAGAATCAATGGCTTGAAGAACAGGTGACATATCTTGATCTATTCGATGCCATCAAGGCTTGGGGCACTTTTACAGTGCATGATAAGGGCCTTCATAGCCCAAGCATTGTAAAATTAAACAGAGTTTTCACTGCTTTGTTAATAAAAAATGGAAGCATCAGCAGATTCTTTACTAGTGGTGACTTATTTCTTTTTTTGTTGCTGACTGCTTTATCCTTTTTTTTTTTTTTTTTATAGTACTGAGTAAGGAAGCAGTTTGTATTAAGTACCAATACTTTAAGAATACTGTTCCAGCTAAGCTTGCTTGGTGTTAACGATGTTACATATGACACATACAGGTCCAGGATTATTTCCAGCTTCCAAATCATATTTTCCCCAATTTTGCTTTAGCTTCCTTTTTACTTCACAAGACCAGTGGGCTAGTCAAGAAGCACTGAAAATTTCCCATGTCATTTTGTAGGCTATGGCTTTTTTCAATTCAGTATTTTATCAGGGTTTTAGATATCTTGGGAGACTCACTAATTACTTAAAAACAGAGCACTCGGGTGCCTGCATTATTGTTTTAGTACATGCATTTACTGTTTTGATAGGATGGTCATACACCATCCTCAGTAACAGCAAAATGAGGAATAACAAAAAGAACCTATTTAGATCTAGTAAACAAGAGGTGTTTAGGCCAAGGCATATCAGATATACCTTTTCCTGCAAACAATAAAATGATCAGAAAGTGATCATGATCACACTGATCTTTTGCAAGAGTGAAGTAACAGTATGGCAATAATGAATAGCAAACATACAAGTTATTATAGATGGTTCACAAAAATAGGTATCCAATCCATTATGGAGGAGGCAAAGGACAATGAATATTTAAAAGTTTTTCAGTTTGTCTTCTGTGCATGTTTTAATAGTGGTTTTTTCATAATGGATTATGACCATTAAAATATAAAAGAATTGGCAGTTGAATAGAATTGGTAGTTGTTCTATCAACTCATCTAATACTTGTGGAGCAACTAAGTTATTTAGTGGAAAACATCAAAAACAAATTGTAATTAGGCATTTTACACATTTTCCATTGAAGGACAACATATGCTAAACAATACTGAATAGATCTTAGCTGACAATGCTGCTCAAAAGCCATCTTTAAACTAAATGTGCTATATTTATCTCATATAACAGTGTTTTTATTTTAAAGCAAATAGTGTCAATAAAAAGTTTAGAAGCATGCCATTCTATTTTAGCTTTCATTATGAAAATAACTATTCTGAGAGATTCATTTTTGTCAGAAAAAGTTTCCAAAAGGTTGTCCCATTATGGAAAAGATCCAACATACCTGATTTGCTACAGTCTGTAGCCATGTTGCAACTGGAAGGACAGATAACGGATGATGACAAGAACTGAAGAAAGCTATACTTCCAGAAGAATAATCCTCATCACTTATGTTCTTTCTTGTAATATAATAATGATCTAAGCCTTTTTACATGCTTCAGTTTAAGGTTAATTTCTTGACAAGCAAAGCAAACTGGATAACGATGTCCATTATGGCTTTTCCATCAACAAGATTCTGATGAAAACCATGGTAATTCCAAGAGATAAGACAAGCCATTATGTATTTTCATTACAGAGAAATAGCCTTTTTTTTTTTTTTTTTTTTTCCAAGGTGTTTAAGAGTACCTTCCCTTGTGCCCGTTTCATCAAAAAGTATAAGCTCTAAGTTTATACTTTTAGTATTAGTATAAGCTAGAAAGAGAACTGTAGCTAGACTTTTATTTTGAGTGTGGTATTGTTGTTTTATTTCTCTTTTTATATGTTTCAGAATTAAACACACACATGTCGTGATTGGTTTGTTATAGATTTTTAATTATAGGCAGTAGAGAGTGTTTCAGTCCCTGTACATAGCATACTTGGCTCAGGGTTACATGAATCTCAAATTCTGAATACCTTTTCCTGTTTATAATTTTGGGCAGTTTCTAGCATTATGCTGCATATACATCCTTATTGTTAATGCTCAACAGTTCTACTGTATAAGCTTCATTTTGGTGGTCAAGCAAAGAAACCAGGTGCAAGTATGATTGTAAAATAATGCATCATTCATTTTTGAAAAGAGAGTCAAGAATGATCTGGCAATCATAATGTGATTTTTTACCACCAAGGGACACAGAAGAAAGCATCTTCAAGCATTACAGGTTTAGCCCTTGTTATTATTTGACAGCTCCCGTTGTTAGGTGGTGCTCCATGCATCCTGTCTCTGAAGTTATTAAGTAGCACTCCGAGCATCCTTTCTCTGAAGTTATTCGATAACAACTTCAGTTTTGCAAGAGTGAAGGTGTTAAGTCTAACAATATCGAAGGCATTTGCCTAATAACTATGTACGTAACCATGGTATTATATGTAAATAAATCATGTGTGTGTCAATAACGAGTGGAATGATCACTTGCCTCTGCATTTTATGCTCGAATAGAATCTAATGAGTAGTAATGTAAATAGTTATCACAGCCCTGAAATTTTAAAGTTTCTCAAAATGTTATGAATAAATGCTACTTTCTTGATTATAATTAAAAAACAAGTCTCTCATTTTGCACCTTGATTCTTTTTCTTCCAATATACAACTAACCCGAAATTGGATACATTAAAAGCTGGCGGAAATTTTCACGTGTAATGAATAAGAAAGATACTCTTTTATATGGAATTTTACGTCCATGATGCTGAGAGAGTTAATGATAGCCTAAGGATCAATAAAGATAACTTTAAATCTCCATTCCCAGCTAATTTTCTCAAAAGCCTTAAAAAAAAAAAAAAAAAAAAAAAAACACTTGGTCATTGCAGAATTTACCAAAGCTTTGCTGACCTCAAAATACTTTGTGTGGACCCTAATTTTAGCATTTTTAATGGCATGCATATCAAAAGCACCCATGTATACATGCAGCTAATTTGCATTACAATATCTTTCATCAGTTGTAGCAAAAAAGCCATCTTAAATTTTGCAACAGTAGAATTTTTTTTTGCTCATGGGAAGAATCAAATTCAGAACTGACAGTTCTGTTAACATGTGCAAACAGTTGATCATTAGTGCTAAACCAATGGTAAATAATACTCACAGATACACACAAATACCACACTTAATGATACAATTACCTAAGGGTTCAAATGACAGTGTGGAGAAATTAGCCAAATACAGATGCCTAAATATAATATGACACATATGCAGTAACAAAACAAATGCAGGAGTTAAATGGTGATAGAGATATTTACAAACAATATTTAAATGATACAATGCTACCAGAATTATGCATGACAGACTCTGAAAGGCTGATTACACATATGAGCTATAATGCTGATGGCAACAGTGTGCCAGTCTTACTTCCTTATTTTAGTCAAGCCTGATGGAGATATTTCATGAGGCAAACATATTCACGAATGCACTTGAGCACATATTAGCTTGTTCTTGCAGTACTCCAAATAAACAGAAATAATACAATACCTTAACTTCTTCAGGTGCCAAAAGTGTTGCATCACTGACATTAGTTGGAGCAACTTCTTCAACAGTAATGGCAGGTACATTCCTAACTACTTTGATGTCAGGTAAAGCCTGAAATAACAACATATATATTAAATCACAATGAAAACAGTTCTATATTATATTTTGTTTATGCTGAAAATTTAATTCAAATTTCAGTAATCATCATGAGTATATGTTTCTTCAACTGCATCATATTTACATGAATACATACAATAATTCTACTATTACATAATACTTATTACAAGAAATATTATTTTACTACGTAGATAGAAAACACTCATTTCATATACTCATTATACAAGGCAACATATAACATATCTTACATCAAAACAGACGTCTCCAATTTTCAATGATACATTTCCTAAAATATTTTAAAATTACAATCAGACTTGTACTTTCCAAGACTAATCTGTTGTTCTGACCTATTTTATCAAGGGACATATATTTAAAGGATAACTTTTGCTTACTTTTCTGCAGTTTTTTTTATATATATAAAGTAGCTATATAATTTTCACTCATATTCTAAATGACACATAATATATTACATATGTTTTTCATTGCCAAAATGCATTTGCAGACTAAGAAAGGACATTCTTTTCACAGATTTCTTACTTTTGACAACTGCTCAGATCTTTAATGTACTGAATAAGCAGAAAATGTCTGTATACATATTAATCTTTTAGGCAATACTTATAAAATATTAAAAAATGCAAACTTGTTTTACATAAAAAGTTATCAGATAGTTTGGACAACAAAAAAATCATTCAAAATATTTAGAAAAATTTATATCATTATACCTGCTTTTGCTTTCCCTAGCATGATTTTTATATTATTATTAAGGAATTGTGCAATAAATTTCAATAGTTATTATTTATACTATATTGGTGAATGTATATACATGCAGAAATTATGATTGCAGAATTAAAAAACATTTTTATTTATTTATGTAACATTTCATTCCAGAATTTCCTACATTTTTTTTCCTATATCAAAAGAAATATTGTCAAATTTTTATTATATTACCAGTAACTAATATATATTATTATTATACGATTAAAACATCACAGTTACATATTTTTTTGTTGTAAGTATTTTTTAAGCCTTTTGTTGTCCAAAATTCAATTTCTTAAATACTTAAATCTATTATTAAATAACATTTAACAATTGTTTAAAAAGTATGCATAAAATTCCAAGAAATTATTTACATTACATCAAAGGAAAAAAATCTGCCTTCCCCCCTTTTTTTTCTTTCTCTCCATGCAATGAAGAGGTTGAAAGAGCATTTGGACATAAAATGCTATATATTTATTTAAAGTAAAGATAAATGTTCATAACAATAGTAATATAAAAAGGTGACAATGAATGATATAATGGTTACCGCTGTTAATTGCTGTATAATTGGGCTTGAGTTTGAATCCCAGAGAAGGCTTGGCGTTTGTAAATGCAGAAATTGTAAATTTGTGCCTTTGCAACATCGGAGCACATAAAATACAAGGCAAGCTGAAAGCTTCAACTTTCAAGCGGTTTGGTGGTGGGGGGATGAGGAGTGGAATACCCTCGGAGGATTCTTCTTCAAAGCTGGGATGGAATTAGAAAGTCGACCATCGCCTGTACAGTTTCCAAGGCCAAGGCCCATGATAACAATAGACACTATCCTAAACTATATATTACTATGATAAATTTCATAGACTTGTTCTGATATTACTATCAGCCAAGTGATAAAGTTATAACTGCATTCTAAAAGGAATATCTTTTGATACCAACATATTAAAAGAACTCTCACTTTTGACTTAGTATAAGAATAATTAAACCCACCAACAGAAATAGATAAAATTAAATTTTATTCATAAAATCAAATCTTTTTTTACTTATCATGCACTTAACATATTCTCATTTTGTATGCTAAATTTAGAAGTTGTTATGCAAAAAATGTAATTTAAATATTTATTACTATAAAAACAGCTGGCTTAAAGCAGAAAAATAATTCTATGCAGTCCAAATTCACTAGATACCATTTAGCCCCCAAAACAACCACTTATATGATATGACTATACAACAAACATTACAAAGGCAAACATATCAATGAATAAATATTATGATAGTGCACTGCATTAGCAATAAATAAATAAAAAAAAATTGTCCAAAAGAAATAGAGCAGTTAGATTCCATTTCAATCACTTATACATGCAGATTTCTCTATTACAAATAAAAATTACCTTAACAAGTATTATAATAAAGTTTGCCTCAGTTTGGACAATAAAAAAAAACAGCAGTAAAATTATCAGAGGAAAGAAATCAGCATTTGGTTTCAATACTTGAGCTGTTGCTCAGAAAAAAAGTGATCAAACCTGTTAATGACCACATTTAGAATGCTTTAAACAAATCAATAAAAGTGAATCTCATAGAATACAGACAGGTGGTACATTCCATACCTGATGGAATTAGCAGAAGAGTGCTGTGCCAGCATTAAAATGTGAAGACTGCAGCATAAGGAATTGTAGCTGTTCTCACTGCTGTAGATTTTGCCCCTTAGTTTTAGCCTCTAGACCAGGGGTCAATATTGACCATTTATTTATTGATATAAATCTAATCGTATAGGTTCAAACCTTATTCAAAACTCATGGCTATGCTAAATTTTGGAATTTAAATGCCATCAGATAGAAATCCCTAGATAAAAGTCGTTGATTAACATTATTGATTTTTCCCTCTTCTTGCTTAGCGAAAGCAGGTTTTAGTCAAGTCAATACTTTATTGCAGAAAACAAGACACAGGTTGAATATTTTTGAACAGCATGTTTGCTATATATATAGAAAACTGCAAGGGGGGTGAATTATTCTTTAAAAAAAAGAGGCTGATGCAAAAAAAAAAAAAAAAAAAAAGACTGGGAATTCCCACTCTAGACTTTAAAAATATAACATGGAAGTTTGGACAAAATGTTTTCAACAGTGCAGTGATAATTTGGGGTGTACTCGAAGGAAGTGTTAACAATGAATGACTGATGCCCTTTAGATAAATATGTAAAATATGACAACTGTAATGTTTACACTTTTAAATCAGTATATGACAGATGTTTTGGCCTCCTCGGTGATTGCGGTGATTTGTGCCCAGAGGGCGCACCGCACAAAAAGTTAGTTGCGTTACAGAACGTAAGGGAAGCGGACACGCCAAAATGTCGGGCGTATTACCGCTAATTGAGGTAATTGCATCATATCTGTCAGGTGGCAGAAAACTAATATGATGTATCAATTCACATGCCAGGTGGCAGAATATGTCTATCATGTACATGCCAGGAGGCATAACGCTTGTAAACATGCCAGGTGGCATACGACTTGTAAATAAATTGTAAATAAATGTACAGTAAAACATCTTGGTGCTATAGATCAAGGAACAAGCATCAACAACCTTCTGATCATTTGGATACGTACATTTTTTCTGGTGACACCGGACTTGATTTGTGGAGATGAAGAATGGACGAAGAAAATTAGTGAGTTCATGACTGAAAAGCTAGGATTTAACGCGAAGAAATTCGAGGTAGGCCCTTTTTCATTTTTCCAGTTTTGAATAGAATTGTTGAATAAAAATCTTGGTGATTATTATAGTTGATAGAATCTAATGGTAAAATGGAGGCTATGAATAAAGCAAAGAAGTTGCGTACGGTGACGCGTAACTTAACTACTAAGTTGATGAGTAAAATAGATTCTGCATTGTTAGAAGAGGGTGAAACCGCGGATGAGAAATTAAAAGAATTACTCGAAATGTTACTTGAAAAATCGCAGTTGTTGAAACAATACGATCCTGAGATTGAAAAACTTATAATTACGGAACAGGAGTTAGAAACAGAAGTAATTTCCGCACAGGAATATCAGGAAAGAATTATAAGTTTTAAATGTAAAATTCAGGAAAAATTAAGAAAAAACGCGTGTAAAGTTGAATCTAGAAATTCTAGTGAGGAAACTATATCTCCGAAGTTGAAAACTTGTGAAGTTAATACTTTAAAATTGCCAAAATTAACGATTACAAAATATTACGGTGATCCTTGTTCTTGGCTTGAATTCTGGAATCAGTTTAGTAATTCCATTCACCAAAACGAAAGTCTCAGTTCGGTTGACAAGTTTTGTTATTTAAAATCGCTTTTGGGAGGTTTAGCTTTAAATGCATTTACTAGTGAAAACTATACGGTGGCTGTTGATATACTAAAAAACCGTTTCGGCAGAGATGACCTGCTAATTAATGCGCATATGAATAAATTGTTGAGTTTAGAACCTGTAAAATATTCCGGAAATACGGCTTCTTTGAGGAAGCTTTATGACGATATAGAAATACAAATAAGGAATTTAAATTCTTTAAATGTTACTAGTGGTTCTTATGGACATTTATTATCCCCTATTTTGTTAAAGTTAATACCCGAGAATTTAACTCTAGAATTCACTAGGAAAAGAAGTGATAAACAAAATTTCGATGTTAATGAACTACTAACATTCTTGAAAACTGAAGTGGAATGTAGGGAAACATCAATGATGTTAGCGCGTTCTAAGAATTTTGATGTAAATGAAACATCAATACGAAACAAAAGTTCCCATCAAGGTTATCAAAATAAATCTTACATGCATTCTAAAAGAAATGATTACAGTACGAATAAGCAAGGTGCTTCGGTATTAACTAGTCAAAGCGAAACTCCCTTTAAATACTTTCAAAAATCACATTTTAATCCAAATCGAAAGTTCTCTACCCCGCCTAAGAAAGAGAATCAAAATGTCTGCATATTTTGTTTATGTGCTTGTCATATGAATTATGATTGCACACTTGATTTAAAGGCTCGCCGAAAGGCATTAATGGATCGAGGTTTATGTTTTATTTGCTTTTCGAAAGGGCATCCAAGGCGTTTCTGTGCTCATAAAGATGAAAAATGCAGACTGTGCAATGTCCAAGGTTTACATAATTCGTTAATATGTGACGCCGCATCGAAAGATTTAGAGACGGATACTTCCAATCAGACAAAACAAACGCAAATCCCTGAAGCTTCTCTTTCGCTCTTATGTAATGAAAATAATAACAAAATTAAACCACCGACTTCCGTTCTTTTACAGACGTTTTCGGCAACAGTTAGGTGTAAAAGGGGGAACGAAAAGGTATTACGTTGTATGCTAGATTCAGGGTCAACAAAGTCATTCATCTTACGAGAAGTGGTTGATTCACTGGGGTTGAAAATTATTAATAAAGAAGCGCTTATTATTTTCACATTTGGATGCAAAGATGCAAAAGAGTGCTTGTATGATATCGTAGAAATCGTATTGCAAAATGTAAGCCATCCCAGTAAAAAGATAAAAATTAACGCAATAGTCATTGATTCTATAACACTAGGGCAAGTAAAAGTTCCTTCTCGGTGGATACGAAAGATGGCGTTTGAGAAGGGAATAGAATTAGCAGATGATGGTACGAGTGACGAAATTCAAGTATTAATAGGTTCGGATTATATTTGGGAAATTTTAGGAGAACGAAACGTGAAGATTTGTAAAAAATTAGTCGCAACAGAAAGCACTTTCGGTTTTGTGATTCAAGGCAAGGACGAAGGATCAAAGTGTAAGGACGCAAGAGTTAATCATATAACTGTTGTAAATGAGGACTTAGATTATGAAAGAGTTAAAAAATTATGTGAATTAGAAGCAATTGGGATAAGTTCGGATAAAGAAATATCTCTATCAGATAAAGAAATTTTAGTCATTTGAACGAAATACAACTTACAAGAATAAAAGGTATGAAACTCGATTATTGTGGAAAGAGGGTGTTGAAGGTTTAAATAACAATTATGAAATCGCGAAACAGCGTTTACAATTTTTAAATAATAAGTTTCAGAAAAATAGCGAGCTATATTTAAAATATAATGAGATAATTAATGAACACTTGAGAGATGGTATAGTGGAACGGGTAGATACGTATTTAAATAGTAGTTTGAAAACGAGGTATTACATGCCTCATCACGCGGTAGTGCGCGAGCAGAAGGATTCTACAAAGGTTCGAATAGTTTTTGACGCTTCTTCTAAAAGTAAGGGAAATTTATCACTTAATGATTGTTTGGAAAGCGGACCTAATTTAAATCCTGATTTGCTAAAGATTATCATTAAATTCAGGGTACATTCAATTGCGTTTTGTGCCGACATTCAGCGTGCATTTTTAGAGGTAGGCTTAGCTAAAGAAGATAGGGATTTTTTAAAGTTTTTGTGGATAAATGAAGAAGGGTCAAATCTCGATCACAGTAATCCCAATTTACAAGTTCTCCAACACAATCGAGTTCCTTTCGGGGTCAAGTGCTCACCTTATTTGTTAACAGCTACAGTAAGACTGCATTTAAAAAAGTATGAGGATGCCTACGAAGAGGCATGCAGTATGTTAAAAGAGCTTTATGTAGATGATTTAATTTCTGGGACAGTTAATGTAGCAAAGGCCTTACATTTAAGCAAGGACATGATTTTCATTCTTAACGAGGCCAGTATGAATTTACGTAGATGGGTTTCAAACTCACCTGAGCTGAATGAACTATGGAAACTTAATGGAATTGACTCTCGTGAAACATCTGAAGACTCTTTGGTACCGTTGAAAGTTTTAGGTCTTATCTGGGACAATGTCAATGATAATTTGAAAATAGATGTATCTCAGTTTGAGAAGTTACAAAATCTCAAAGTAACTAAACGCATCATTTTAGCAGCATGTGGTACGCTCTTTGATCCCTTAGGAATTATGAATCCATTTACTGTTCGAGTTAAACTCTTAATGCAAACTATGTGGGAAAAGGGTATTCAATGGGACGAAAGTGTTCCCCTTGATACAGAATTCATATTTCAGGAATGGTTAAAAGAAGTTGAAAAAATAAAGTTTTTCGAAATTCCCAGGCAGTATTTCAGTGATATGTGTTGGAAGTTAATAGAAGTTCACATATTTTCTGATGCCAGTCCCAAGTGTTATGGTGCCGTAGCATATTTTAGATTTAGGAAGAAAAATAAATGTTAAACAAGTTTCATAGTGTCGAAATCCCGTTTGGCTCCATTAAAAAGGGTAACACTCCCTAGGCTTGAACTTTTGGGAACATTAATTTCTGCAAGATTAGGTTCGTATTTGCAATCGATATTTCCGCAGTTGGATAAGGGAAATATATTTTACTGGACTGATTCCCAAATTTGCATTCGCTGGATCAAGGGATCTGCCAACGAGTGGAAACAATTTGTTAGAAATCGTGTGGTAGAAATCAAGGAGAAAACAATTTTAAACAACTGGTACTTTTGCAGTGGGAAGACAAACCCTGCTGATAAACTTACGAGGGGGATGGATGCTGAAGCTCTAATTAATGATAGTGATTGGTTTTCTGGGCCACCCTGGCTTTCAGAAGTAGATATTCGACATCACATAATCGAAATGAATACCGAAGCTGACTTGCAAAACGTTAGTGAAGAACGTAAATGTGTTACTTTGAAAACACTTGTGGAATCTACAGAACCGTTACTAAATCTTGAACTGTACGGAAATTTAACCAAAGTACTGGGAATAATGGCTTATGTTCTGCGCTTCGTGAACAACTGTAAATCCGCTTGTGAAAAGCAATCTGGTGTGCTTACCGCCTATGAGTTACGGAAGGATTCAGAATTTATTATAAGAAATGTTCAACTTAATGAATTTTCAGAAGATATTAAGGCTTTAAAGACAGAACAACCGATTAAAACTAAAAGCAAAATCATTTCACTTAATCCATTTCTAGATGAAAACGAAATTTTAAGAGTAGGAGGTAGATTAAGAAACGCAGAAATTACCAGAGAAAGTAAACATCCCATTATATTGCCAAATAATAATCACTTCACAAAATTAATGATACAGCATTATCACGAAAAACATTTACACGGAGGGTTGCATTTAATGTTATCCGCAATAAGACAGAAATACTGGATAATAAGTGTAAAGAATGAAATTAAAAAATGCATTTGGAAATGCATAAAATGTTGCAGAGTACGAGCAGTAACATCTATTCAATTAATGGGAGAACTACCTGCAAATAGAGTGATTCCAAGTAGAACCTTTTCAAAGGTTGGCGTTGATTATGCCGGCCCATTTTCTGTGAAAATGAAAAGGGGAAGAGGTATAAGACCAATTAAATGTTATGTCTGTATTTTCGTTTGTTTAGCTACAAAGGCTATCCATTTAGAGATTGCTAGCGACTTATCAAGTGAAGCATTCCTAGCTGCTCTAAAACGATTTGCTTCGAGGAGAGGAAAACCTCAAGAAATAAGAAGTGATTGTGGAACTAATTTTATAGGTTCAAATAAAATCCTCAAGGAAGCAGTTTCATCTGTCCAGTCAACCTCAGAATTTCAAGGGTGGTTAGCAAATGAAAACATAAGGTGGATATTCAACCCGCCAGCTGCTCCACATCATGGTGGTATATGGGAGGCAGCTGTTAGATCTATGAAGCTGCATCTAAAGAAATGTGTTGGAACTCAAATTTTGACTTATGAAGAGTTTCTAACTCTAATTGCACAAATTGAAGCATGCTTAAATTCGAGGCCAATAACACCGGTCTCCAGTGATCCCAATGATTTGACAGCTTTGACTCCTGGACACTTTATTATAGGGACTTCTTTAACAGCTGTTCCGGAACAAGATTTAACCGAAGTACGAGTGTCTCCATTGCAAAGATGGCAACTAACACAGCAGATGTTCCAAGGGTTTTGGAAGCGGTGGTCTAAAGAGTACCTGTGCCAACTACAGCAGCGTAACAAATGGAGACAGCCTAGCAGAAATATTCGTCTAAATGACTTGGTTCTCATTAAAGAAGATAATATGCCTTCTTTACGTTGAAAACTCGGGCAGGTAATAGAAGTGTTTCCTGGAAGAGACAATAATGTCCGAGTGGTTAGACTAAAAACTATGCACGGGGACATTAAACGTCCTATTACCAAACTGTGTCTTTTACCAGTTGAAGAACATTAACTTAAGTGTTTGGTTTATATTGAATATGTTTTATTATTATTTTCATTTCTTATTGTACTAATAATTTTATTTGTTTGTTCTAGTTTAACCCTCATAGTTAACGTTTCAATATAGTAAGATATAAGATGTTTTGCTAGAAGATTGGTAAGTGTAACATGTAATTTTATAC
Organism: Stegodyphus dumicola; assembly: GCF_044657685.1. Lineage (NCBI taxonomy): Eukaryota > Metazoa > Arthropoda > Arachnida > Araneae > Eresidae > Stegodyphus > Stegodyphus dumicola. The sequence continues at coordinate 152,345,871 of NC_140771.1, read as the reverse complement.
TTTTTGAAGGTTTTTGTATGTTTTCAGTTTCTATATTTTTCATTTACTTGTTTGCATATATTGAAGATTGTATTAAGATGAATGTAATTCATCGGGGGGGGGGGGGGAGGATGTTTTGGCCTCCTCTGTGATTGCGGTGATTTGTGCCCAGAGGGCGCACCGCACAAAAAGTTAGTTGCGTTACAGAACGTAAGGGAAGCGGACACGCCAAAATGTCGGGCGTATTACCGCTAATTGAGGTAATTGCATCATATCTGTCAGGTGGCAGAAAACTAATATGATGTATCAATTCACATGCCAGGTGGCAGAATATGTCTATCATGTACAAGCCAGGAGGCATAACGCTTGTAAACATGCCAGGTGGCATACGACTTGTAAATAAATTGTAAATAAACGTACAGTAAAATATCTTGGTGCTATAGATCAAGGAACAAGCATCAACAACCTTCTGATCATTTGGATACGTACAACAACTGTAATGTTTACACTTTAAAATAAGTACATAAATAATCACAGCTAATCAAATTAAATGCAAAGAATCAAACAAAATAATTCTTCACCTTGTTTCCTGAATGAAAAAACTTTTGTTTCCATTTAAAAAAAGATTTTAATTACTTTTGTTTTTTAATGATTAACATTTTTGTAGATAAAAATACCAGGCACTTAGTGTTCAAGTCATTAACTTTCTAGCTTCTCAATGTTTTCTCAATGCTCTCTTCCATCCAATTAAAATTACTAAGCACCATACACATGCCAATATGATGCCTATTCATCACCCAAAGTTACACGAAGTACAAACAGAATAATTCTTCAGATCAATTTAAAAAAAGTGTACCTTGAGACAGCTGTGCACAATTAAGTTAATAGTAACACAGCTAAGCAAAGACAAGAACTAAGAATAATGAAAAACTCAAGGCAAATAGACTTAAGCTTCACCTGTCATATTAGAATGACATATTTTTCCAAACTTCACCTTAATTAATAAAATTTTTGCAGAAAGAATTTTCACTGAATTATTTTTGTTACAAAGTCAGTCTTGCATTACCTCCAATGCTACAGTGAAGTACCTTCTTACTGATTAATACTACAGATTAACAAGACTTAAAGCATATTGATGTAACAGAGGTGAAATAAAAGATATATCATGTAAACTTACTGGTTTGGGTATAAAGGAAAATAAAGCATGTAATTCTGGAAACAAAGAATCCATTAGCTTTTTGATTTCTTTATGTTTTGGATCCTCCTCTTTTTCATTTTCTCCTGGTTTCTAAAAAGGTAAAGTCAATAACTTTTAGCCAAAAACATCATAATACCAAATCTAACATAAAAATAACTAGTAAAAGAAAATTTTAACTTAAAAAAATCTTAAGTGACAGTAATGTAAAATCATAAAGTTCTTAAAAAAGGAATCTAGAAAAACAAACTGTGCCCTGACGGAAATATCAAAGTCAAGATCTTCCAAGTACTAGTTGACTACTAATCTACAGGTACATAAGGGAGAAATGTCAATAATTCCTTATATTTTCTCCACACCTGTAGGTAGATAGCCCTCGAGGCTTTGCCATAATTAAATAAGCATAACCATTTCTCCACACCTGAAGGATGAGTGGGCGAAAAGACAACAGCCAGTCAGCCAAATCAAGGTGTTGATTTTAATCTCAACATTTCAGCACCACTAGCGAGACTTTTTTTTTTTTTTTTTTTTTAAAGAAGGTATCTATAAAAATCAGTAGTCAAACCTATAAAAGCAGCAGGGTATCATCAGAAATCTATAAAAATATTAATAAAAAATATCATCAGTCAAACCCAAAAGCTTGGCATATCAGTGGCTGAGCATCCTCCACAGGGCTTCCCTGTCTTGCTGTGCCATGCCTAACGGCTCAGCACATATTAAATAATAAATAAATAAACCCAAAAGCTTCCAGTTGATAGTTACTAAAAACTATACCAAAAGAGCGCATGAAAAGTGCTGGGAATTAATGTTCAATTCTATTTTCCATGGAACTGAAAACTGATGTCTTGAAGATCTATTACTTAGAAATATGAGCATTATAGATTTTCTGAGACATCAGAGATGTATCAAGGTGATGATCTTCATTCTCCAAGTGAGTAATCTGTGGGCTTGCCAGCAATACTTCTGTATGCTGTGTTATTGTGAGAGTTTCTCATGCCAAGTAGGGCAAGACTTCACAGATCTGTATGAAATTAAAGATCCTGTAAAAACAATTAAAGGTTCCCGAACCAGATAATAGATAGGTATAAATGTAAAGTCGAGTGCTGAGCCTAACCACTAATCCTTGCAACCAAGATCTGCACTACATACCTTCTAATCTTGTAAAGGTAAAAATTGAAAGATTTCAGGAAAAAAAAAAAATCAGAACAAGAAATGTCAAATTTGCAGAAAAAATTGTACTAATCAGAAATAAAATCACAAAAGGAAAGAAATGTTTATTAAAGAAAATGAAAAATAACTAATTTTAACATTCAACTTCATAACATCTATTATCCCGCTTATGTTTGAGAATCAAAATTTCTTTTAGGTTTGTGCTGTCACAGAGAGAGTGGAACTGTCTTCTTTTTTTGTTATTTTTTTGGGGGGGGGTTGACAGTCCTAGAAAACATTTTGCTGGTAGATACAGCATTCAGAACTTAGCAATTCTGTCATATTCGGGAAATTCTTCTACTGTGCACATCTTTCTTATGAAATTTACCAAAGCATCTATCACAAATGTTCTCCTACCTCTGTAACTGTAACTTTAATAGGCTAGATATTTTGGGTGCATAGTGCATTTTCTAAAATGTGCTAGCAACTTTAATGCTTTCAAAGTATTAGATCACAGTTATAAATTTTGATGAATTTTTAGATTTAAGCAAAGAAGATATTCGCCATCTGCAGACTCATTTACAGAAACATAAAGAAAAAAGCTCAAGGTGAGTGAGTATTCAGCATACCTTTATTAAACATTTTGGAATCTCCATACCAGAATATGGTAAAATTTTTTTTTTTTTTTAATTTGTATTATACTATATCATCTCCATCCTTTATTGTGAGTAAAAATGGGAATTTATCTGTAAAATATCAAACATTACGTAAAAATAGCAAGAAAAGCATCAAATTTATGATGATACAGTTACAGTAAAATACTGTTGAACAGATGCAAAAATTCCTTTCCCCCCCTCATATTTTAACTTTTTTAGTGATTCTCAAGTACAAATTCCAATAAACAACTCCTTATCTCCCATATCTGGTTTTCCAAATGATAAGAAATTTTCCTGTCAAATTATTGAAATTTTTTTAATCTTGAGAAATTTAATAAGAAACCCTTGTGACAGTCCTCAAGCATTTTCTTCAGACCTTAAGTCCTTAGTTATGCAGACTGTAGTTGCATATTTAATTCTTCAAATTCAGAAAGAGATAATAATAAAAAACTACAGAAAGTCAGATTCATTTTTTTTGAAACATGTTCATCATAACATGCTTTTTTAATTTTTATGTATAGTTTTGAACTTGTTATTTAATTTCCTTTCACACACACACACATGCATTTAAAAAAAAAAAAAAAAAAAAAGGATCACATGGCTCTTACCTTCGTTAATGCTCTACTAAGCAACACTTATATACAATATACTTTAGTATTTTTATTTCTTCCCCATGAAGTTTTTTAACCCTCTTTTCATTTAGCACTTTAAATAATAAAATACAACCACTAAAATTCGATCTGTGTTTACAACTAATACTGTACAAAGTCTTTAATCCAGACGTCCATAATCTGAAAAGATTGATCTATAATCCAGACCTCAAAGCTACAAATTTTCTGCACATGCGTAATACCTTTATGCATGTGCATAATATGTTTAATGTATAATGGATGGTATAAGCTCAGCTAAAATTATCTAATTATCTATTTCAGTTAATGTTGCAGATTGCGTTGTTCCTTAATCTTCTAATAGGGTCCGACTTATTATTTTTTGCAGACTGTTAGAGCAATTTTATAAAAAGTAAGCTTGAACTTTCGATTATGTCTAAAAGAGTTTCTGATTCTGGAGCTGCCAAAAGATCTAAAGTGAAAGCATGTTTCGATGTCCATTAAACAAAAAGTGGAATTGCTGCAAAAAATGGATAAAGGCATGAAGAAAGTGACAGAGAGGTTAGTGAAAACGAAAAAAATTCGATTGAAAAGTTAGTCGGTATTCACGGCACAGCACAATTACAGGACTTGAACAGTGGAACTTTGTAACTGAACAAGAAATTATGTCTGTTTATAGAAATAAAGAGGATCTATAATCCGGAAAAACCCCTAATCCGGAATCGCCAAAGTCCTGACGAGTCCGGATTAAAGACTTTGTACTGTATAGCAGTTTGCTAAATTAAGTAACATGGATAACCAATAATGGTTAATTCTTTTTAGTGTTTTTTCAGAAAAGTTACTACACCTTTTTGATGACCAGTCATAACTGGTACATTATTCTGCATGGGGGGGGAGAAATTTGATATAGGAGAATTTAATTTAATCAATTCATTAATGATCCTCATTGAAACATTAATGATCCTCATTGAGTCACCAGCTACATAAGAAACACATAAAACAATACTTCCTATTTCATCTTGTGTTTCATCAAAATAAAATGCAACAGTTCAATACAATTTGCTATCACTTTTATTGCTCCTATCAAGAAGAAAGTAGATTTATACTGGTCTCTGTAATAGAGATACCACCATGTGCGGCCTTAGTAGTGGCTAATACCTATAAATGGCTATAGCGCACCATTGGGGGAAAGAAAAAATCTTGAGTGGTTTTTTTACAAAATTTGACACTTTGACATAGCTTGAATTGTAGAATCGAAATATAAAAGTGGTACGTCATTTCAGAAGAAGGCCGATGATTTTGTGCCCAAATACCTATGTTAGAACAATGCTATATATAAAACTAATATATATTCTAACATATATCCTAAGCCACACTTTTGAGACATGAAAAACATATGTTAAATTTTATCAATCAGCCCAGTAGAACAGGAGCTATATAACTGTCCCATTTATTTTTGTGCAGAGTGTACAAACTACTTACCTGAACGGGGACACAGACAAAGAAATTTTACATCAAACAACAAAGTTTTATAACTTTTTAAAAAACAGAGCCTACATGTTTAAAAAGTTAATTTAAGGACAAAGTTTAATGAGAATGTATGTAGAATCTAAAACTTGATGAAATCTGATAAAAATTAACATACGTTAACTGTACTTGCATTCAAAAAAGAACAAATAAAGTATTATTATATGTTGATGATTCGATATATACCTTTGCAAATGACTCTTCAGTGATGAACATTATAAAAACTCTCAGCAAAAACTTTGAAATGGATTGGTTTGTTTGATTATGGCGAAATGGCCTGCAAAATTTCTAAATAAGGGACTTTGATAAAAAAATAATGTTTAGGCACTAACATCAAATAAAGTGAAAATTTTTCGATTAGCCAATACATAAAAGAGCTTTTGGTCATGCACAAGAATATAAGCCAATATCAGTATTGCTAGACCCCCCCCCCCACAAACAAACCCTACAAATCTTAAAACAACCACAGAAGATTAAGCATAGATTAAAAAAAAAAAAGTATCAGTCCTTAATTGAATCATAAATTATTTAGCTGTATATTATACAACCTAACACACTATTCTTGAATGAAATTCTGTCAGAATTACTGGACACCCGGGGCAGGGTAGCTTTTTGGCAAAGAACTTTTTTTTATGAAATGCTTTAGTAGGTACAGGCTGTCTGAAGTCGCAAGGACGAAAGTCATAATGGTTCAGGATCAGTACTGTACATGCATATACAATGTGATGCTAAATTTGCAGTAAGATTTTCGTATGATTTAAATAAAGCATGTATTACAATATTTTATGTCCACCTTAAACATACAGTAACTTAACAATAAAAAATGTCTTCAATGTTATGTAGAGCAGATTGGGCCAGAAATAATCTCAACAGGAAATCATTACATACCTATAGTTTTATTTTAGCAGCTTGTCTAATTTCTTGGAAACCATGCACAGAAAAATAGTGCTGTCAAGCAAGGAAGGTTAACCAGATAGTTTAAAGTTATAGACTTTTATTTTTTATTACTTATTTGTTCCTCTTACAGAAGGAATGTGTTTAATTCCTTGCAGCAGTAGTAGTAATTTACATTTTTCCATCAGCAATTAGTTTATGAACAGAAATTTTGGAAAATACAGTTATTAAGTAAAAGATAGCAAATTTATCTTCGATACATTTAATATATTTTACACACTTTAAAATTCCACCAAACATTTTAACAAAATAACAACAATAAAATGAAACATTTCTCAATTACTACTGATATAAAGGTGCAATGTAAAACTGGGGAGCACTTTTTGAAAATATTTTCGTTTCTGAAGAAGATGGACCTATATCACTTCATCTTTCAAGATTAACAGTTTTGGGTACATACGTGTTAATGATGAAGGATTGGCTAACTTTGGCAGTAACTGATATAATTAGTTTTCTTTACAAGTGGAAAATGTTTGGCAATCACTTCTAAATAACTTCGAAGGATTATTTACCCTGAACTATAACTTTTTGCCACCACACGAATTCTGCTGAACTCAATTTCACATGGTGTCTTGCTGTACCCCAATGTTTTTTGTTCTGCCATTTTGAAAAACCTCAATCCGCTTAATATTTTGCATATGAACTCCAAATATGAAAACTGGAATACTGATGATTACTTGGCAATGTAATAAACTAATAGCATCACCTTCATTGTTTGGTAGATCCCTCAGACCCATGATCAAAATATAAACTCTGATGGGGGGAACCTTTTCTCAAACTTAGTCTGTTGTGACAACAATTAATCTGTGTTATGGTGCCAAAGCTGGCAAATACTAATTTGTTTTTGGTGAATTTTGGATTTTTCTCTATTAACACATATCACGTTCTTTAAAAATGGCTATGCCAACAGGTTTTTTTTCCTGCCTACTATTATGCTGTCACATTTCTATTCCATATAGAGGGAAGATTGAAGATTGTTTTGAAATATTCTGCTTTTGGGGGACATTTCTATCCCAGTTTTAATAAACATTTCTTTAAATTATAATGTGTGTGTGTGTGGGGGGAAGATCTCGGTCAAAAATTTTATGAAATATTACATAACAATTAATTATGTCTTACCGATAACTGAAAATAAAATAACTGTTTTTTTGTGAAACATAACTTGGCATTTTTTGTTATTTCACAGAATATTAAAACCATATATATTTCAATGAAGACAATTTTTGGTACTGTTCCATTATCAGAACCAGATCCAGAAATATATAAATGTATGCATGCATGTACGGATGTATATGTTCATGTATGCATGTATATATGTCAGCACAAAATAATATGTGTATGTATACATACATATACACATATATGCACACACATTCAAACACACATGCATACACTTATAAATTTTTTAATCCAATTCTGATAACAGAACAGTACCCAATTTTTTGTGCTTTTATATATAAAGCATATTTTTGTAAAATCAGCACAATAAAAGCACCACGATTCTATATTTACTACTTATACCAAGACTGCAAATGACAGAAAATCTTCTTTTAAAAGAATACTTCAAATTAAGATAAATGGAAAGGTAGTAAAAGGTAACAGCATCCACTAGTTGACATCGAGTGTTAGTGAATATTCACAAAGATTTCAGGAAAAAAATCAAGAATTATAGAAAAACAACAACAAAAAATAGGAGGGCTAGTTTTTATCAAATTTTCTACAAAATGTCATTTGGTAGAAGATACTATCTTAATGAAATTTATAATTCATATTAAAACATTAATATAAAAAATAAATTAGAAAGAATAAGGTTCATTCAATAATTTTCTAGGACTAATAACTTAGTGCTTTCTAAAATTAAAGACTTATTGAAATAGATTGTAACAGTGAAACACATGAATTACAAGAGTTATTAACAATATCTTTTTTAAGGTAAAGAATTTCAAGTGCAAGCAACCTTTTCACCTATTCATTCTCAATATAGATAAATAGTATATAACAATATAAATTCCATAAAATTTTACTTTCTGCTTTTTTAGATAATCCTCTTCATAAATCTCTGCAAGGCCTTTCTTGCTTTTTGTCTGATCAAGTACTATTTCTTTTTTGTATGCAATTATTTCTTCTGTCGGTTTGATCTTCCTTTCTACGTCATTGAATGCCTGAAATATAGATACTTTCATAAATACTCACAGTAGTACCAACAGCCATCTTCTGTAAAAACAAAAATTAAATTCTAACATTCTCTCTTTCTTATAAAAGCATTTAGATAAATATTCTTAATAATACAACACCAAATTTAAAGATTATGTTACGCAGTTAAAGGGCATTGCACTTCCAAGTTACTGGAAACAAGGTTGTGTTTTAAGAAAATACATAATGACCTATGTAGCATTTTAAATAATGAGTGGCTTTAACTAAAGGGAAAATAAAATAAAAATATTAAATCATAACTGGAAATTATGGGGAAAAGAGGGATATATGAATAGATATATAAAACTTTAATGTTTTCAAAGAAAACACAATTTAGAAAACATTTAACACAGCCAAACAAGTACTTTACCTTATTAATTATAGCCATTTTGATTATGCTTTCTATTTTTTCATTCAATACACTATCAACAACAAGATCTGTAACAGAAATTTTATGCATACATAGAACATTCTAACATAATAAAATCAAATTTTTAATGTATTGAATAAAGGGCATAAGAAATATCCCTACCTTGTTTTGCATTACTATCAAAATCTGTTTGCTGATGAACAAGACTATCAATAGGCCGACTACTTGCAGCAACTTCACCTGTTAAGTGCCATGGTAAAGGTTCTAACATGTTTTTTTCATATTCTTCAATTTTCTTCTTTATCTGAAATTTATTCATCAATGTTATTGAATAGGATATATATATATATTCGTATGCAAAATTAAGAAAATATGTATGTTATGCCAAATTTCTGAAAAACTGATCAGCAGATTTTAACAAAATTTGGCTTGAATATACATTTATAACAGAGAAACAGATGTACCATTCAAAAGTCATTTTATGTACACATGATTATCAGTAAAGCTCAAATTGCAGGGATATTTAAAACACAAGTTGTGATAATGAATTGGAAATTATGAATCTTCTCCTCTCACAGCCAGAGGTCATGCAACGTGATGGCATACTGGCTAAGAGGCAGTTGAAGAGTACCTGTAGCAGTCGATCCCAGTTTTCAATGAGATGGTTCTAGGAGGGGGTTGACAAGATAAAATTGCCCTCCCAAAGTATTCCAGACATGCTCTATAGGTTACGATCAGGAGATTTGGTTGCCCAATTCATGCAGTGAACATTCACACTTTTCAGGTAATCGTTGACCAGCTGAGCCCTATGTGGATAAGCATTGTAATCGATTAACAGGAACCCAGGACCAACTGTGCCACTGAAAATTTGAACATAGGGTCTTAAGATTTCCCCTCTATATCTCATAGTAGTCAGGCAGCTTTTGTCAAATACATACAGGCATGTGCAGCTCTTCAAGATAATGCCTGCTCAAACCATTACACATCTACCAGCATATTGATTCTTTTCTTTGATGAGGGGAGGATGGTATCATTTTCCAGGCTCTCCAGATACAGGTATTTGGTCTACTGGAAAGTTCTGTCCATTTCTGTGACAACAATTTTCGACACGTAAGCACGTTTATTTGGAGCATGTTCGGCTCTCTATTTTTATCGCTTAATGTATACATAGTGATGTAGCAAATTAACAAAAACAAAGTTGATTCAGATTAGTCTTAAGTGTGAAGCGACAGTGTACCCATGGCTACTGCTAAAGTTCATTTACGCCACTGTATTTTATATGAATTCCAACAAAGAAGAAATGCTACAGACACATGTAGAAATTTATTGAAAGTGCTTGGTGAAGGTACAGTTTCTGATAGGACATGGAGAAGATGGTTCGAAAAATTTGAAACAGTTGATTTTGACATTTCAGATAAGCCAAATTGGGGGCGACTATGTTTGATTGACAACGATGTTAAGACCACGTTGGAGCAAGAGCCTTTTCTGAAATCAGAGATAGCAGAAAGGCTTAATTTAGCACAGCAAACCATTTCGGATCACATTCAGAAGATAGGATTGGTGTGGAAATATTCAAGATGGGGGCTACATTAATCTAGTCAGAAGAATTTGGATGGTCGAGTCATCATATGCACATCACTGGTTGCTTGGAACAAAATCGAGCCCTTCTCGAACTGGATGATGAAAAGTGGATTATCTACAAAAACATCGTAAGGAAAAGCGCATATTGTGAGCTCGGAAAACCTAGCTCTTCCACCTCTAAACCAAATTTGAATAAGCAAATGGTTGTGCATATGGTCAGACATTCGAGGACAAATACATTATAAGCTTTTAAAACTGAACGAGAAGCTTAATTCGGAGAAGTATATTCAGCAATTGGATAATTTAAAGATAGCAGTCGAAGAAAAGAGGCCGGCGATGTTCAATAGGAAGGACATCAAATTGCATTATGATAATGCTAGGCCAAATGCTGCTTTGGGGACTCGTAAAAAAATTGCAGAACTTGGCTGGGCAATTCTGTCGCATCCACCATGTTTACTGGACTTAGCACTCTCAGACTATCATTTGTTTTTGTCCTTACATTTTTCAAAAAAGAGATATACAAATTGCCCTCATGCTGGCAAATAAATAATGGCAATTATATCATTTAAAGTTTTTTTGAGGGTAAGAAAAATTTGTATTTTGTTTTATTCCAAAAACGGACAGAACTTTCTGATAGACCAAATATGTCAAGAATCAATGTCTATGCTGAATTTTGACTCATCTGCAAGAAGAATAGTGCTTCACAGAAGCCTGGTCCAAAATGCATGTTGCCTGCACAGTATTAAATGTGCTGTCTTGTGTGTTGCAGTGTGCAGGATGCAAACAGCAGGTTTTCTGGTATACAGCTCTATCTCATAAAGCCTTTCAAAAACTATACACTGTGAGACTCGAGTTCCAGTAGCAGCAGACAGCTCATGTGAGAGATAAAAAGCTATAGCAGGCCAGTGTCGCAACACTCAAAATGCCAAATAACGATCCTCATTCATGCTTGTTGAGCTTGGTCAACCTTATCCATATCTTGTCGATATGGATCTCTGTCCTGAAACTATTTGCACAAATTGCAGATGACACTGGGCATTACATTGAGATCTGCAGCCACATGTGCTTGGGATTACCATGCCTCCAGTTTGCTGACAATTCTCCATCTTATTCTGTTATCCATACATTTGTGGTTATTGATTTTACCTAATACTAATACAATATATATAACCTTTTTCCCCCCCTAAGAAAGAGGGATCTAAATCAAATTATCATATCAACCTTAAAGTCGTTAGTTTTGTTTAAATTTATGCTAAATAAAGACTGCATGTTTTTTCTAACTTTAAATTTTACACTGGCAAGTTTCTTTTTTAATTTGATACATTTTATTCTGCATGACTATAAACTAATTTCTTATAAAAATATGTCAATGTTATGATTTATGGTTATAAAAAAGAAAAAATAGACAGTATGACACAAAGAAAACTAAAAAAAGTAATGACCTATTGTAATCGTTATAAGGGCTAGCCAGCACTCTTTAAAATGCTTTAAAAATTGCAATGAAATAAATATACAATTATGTTAGTTACGTTTTATATTTATAATATTAGAATAAAATAAGTTCTACAGTTTTTCAATTAATATGCGTTAAATTACCATTATTTAAACTTTCAATTACATGGCAATTTTTTTCAGTTATTAACAAATTATATTTTTAATGGTATGCAGCATCTGATCGAATATTTGAAATGTGATCCACTGGCAATGAACGCTGCCTGATTAGAGACTTGTGCATTACCCACTAATGATGCATGCTGCCTGATGGAAGTCTTATGAGTTACCCACTAGTAAAGTATGTCGCCTGATGGGAAGACTCCAGCGTGATCCACCAGAAATATATACCAGCGTGATCGCGTTAATACAGATTTCTTCTTATTATTAAATACCATTATTTAATATTTTATATAATAAAATACATTTATAAAAACAGTTTATCAATGTACTTTCTTATTTTACAGTTTCATTAGGCAAAATATAAAATAACTTTTTCACTAACAGACACAGATTGTCCGAACTCCATAGGTTTTTGGAGTGACTTTTCCTCTATACCAGCGACTCTCAACCGGTGGTACGCAAGAGAAAAATAGGTGGTATGCAAAGAAACAAACTATTTTTTAAAATTAAATATCCCAACATTTTGTTTAAGTTTTTTCTCTAATACTCATAAATGTATGCAAACTGAGCTTTATTCAAGCAGCTCATAGACTTTAACAAAATAATCCTTAATAAATAATCTGTTAACTGTAGACATAACAAAATTTGCCATAAATGTTGTTTTTAAAAGAAGTAATAGAAATGGATGTTGTATTTAACAAGAAAGAAAAACAAGTTCCTGTAAAAAGATAATAGTATCTCATTAATTTTTATAGAGATGATCAATTTATTAGTAGGTCTACACTTAATGTCGCCACCATTTCCAGGCTCATATTGCTCTATTTTCAATTAGAATGATTTTTTGTTTGTTTGTTTATGTTGATACAACAGGTATTTTGTATTCTTTTGCTCTTCATTCCTTACTTTTCTATGTGATTTGAGAATATTGTCATTTGTTTTTGAAGAACTTGTAACATATTGCACATTTAAATATTTGTGAAAAAATAATAAAACAAACCCAGATTTTCAAAATGGAAAAATGGCTAGGATTAACTCAGTGGAAAAGTGATGATTCACAGGTAATGGATTCAGGACAATCTGCTAGCACTAAGAATATTGAAAAGAAAAGAAAAATCATTTATAGAAAATATAATGAAAGTTATTTATCATTTGGGCTTACTTGGAATGAAAATGAAATGGACCTTCAACCTCAGTGAGTTGTTTGTAGTGAACTATTATTCAATCAAAGTATAGAACCATTGTTACTTAACACATCTTGAATCTAAGCATGCCAATTTAAAGGATAAGTCTGAAGTATATTTTAAGAGGAAATTACGAGTTCAAAAATAGAAACAAGTAATAACTTCAGGTGAACAGGCTTTGGAACTTCAAGTGTTAGGCTTCATGTGTTTTCAAGTGTTAGTTACTTCAAGTGAAAAGGCTTTGGAAGCTAGTTACCTAGTAAGCATAAGAACTGCCAACACTGGACAGGCACACTGTTGGACAAAACCTATATACAGTACAAAGTCCGTAATCTGGACTCTTTGGGGCTAAAGCGATTCTGGATTATGGGTTTTCCCGGATTATAGATCATCAATTTAAATCTTGTAAGATGGCATGCAGAAATTATATAATTAAAATATGAAATAAAGAGCAATTATGATCTAAAAGGTATCAAAATTTACACACACACAAAAACTTAATATTTATTTGTTTACTTTATTAAACATTTCTTTCATTGTAAGTTGTTTAAGTTGCTTCGTTTTTGTGCTAATACTTTCTCTTTAATTCTATAAACAGACATAATTTCTTGTTCAGTTACAAAGTTCCACCTTTCAAAAGCAGTATTCTCTGGATCTAGAACCATACTACAGATTTTGCCGTCAGTTAATTAATTGATGATTGGAGCATTGTCGCCGCAATGAAAAACTTCTGTTATATCATCTTCATTTATTACCGCTCCTCCACATTTCTTTACAAAATCCAATAACTGGAAAATTTCATCTTTAGTTTGCGATGTCCAAAAACCTTCAAATTCGTGGCTATCATCTTCATCATCCTCACCATGAAATATGACAGCTGGCCATAAATTATGCCACGCATTTTTTAACGCATCTATAGACACATCCTGCCAAAGCACATGTGCATGCTTAAATGTGCATTAACGCACATGCATAAAGCACACACGCACAAATAAAAGTTTGTGGCTTTGAGGTCCGGATTATAGATCATTCCGAATAATGGACGTCTAGATTACGAACTTTGTACTGTATTACCACAGCTAAAGATATCGTTTTAACATGTTCAACGAAAAAGCAGCTAATGAACTTCATAATATTCCATTATCAAATGATACAGTATGTCGATGAATTGATGAAATGGTAAAATACATTTATTCAAAAAATAATGCACAGTAAGTATTTTTTACTGCAATTGGATGAAAGTACTGATATAATGAACTAAATATTCAATCATTAGTTTACATACGTTTTTAATCTTCAATTATTAGTTTACATATGTTTCAAAGAAGATAAATTCTCGAAAAGCATTTTTTTTTTAATCTCTTCATGGTAGAGCAACTGCAAATGAAACTTTCAAAGTAATTGATAATTTTATGTTTGAGAATGACAATGCATGCAATAAGTGCACTGCCGTATACAGTTACAGAGTTCGGGAGTACAGTTACGGAGTTATCATGAAGCTTTAGTAGCCAAAACAATCCTCAAAAACCTGAAAATCATTTTGAATCAAGAAATTAAAGTTGCTAATTTTATTAAAAGCCAAACCTTAAATTCAAGAATATTTATGATTTTATGTCAAGAAATGGGCAGTGAATATGAAATGCTTTTGTTATATTCCGCAGTAAGGTGGTTATCCAGAGGCAGTTTCAAATCATCTTTTTGAACTGTGACCAGAAATTCAAATTTAATTTTCCTCTACGATTCAAAATTTGAACTGCAAAAATGTTTATTTAGTGAAATATGGTTGGTACACTTAGCATACTTAGCTGATATTTTTGGAAAGTTAAAGGAATTAAATTTAGGATTATAAGGACAACGTGTTACTTTGTTTACAATTAGAGATAAAATAAATGCAATGATAAAAAAAAAAAAAAAAAAACCTCGAGCTAATGAGCAGAGAATTGGATAATAATATTTTAAGCTTTTACCACTTTTAGAAAGTTTTCTAACCGAAAGTAATTTGATAATAAAAGAAAAGTTAGCATTGGACATTAGAAATCATTGTTTTTCATTGATAAATAATTTCAAAAAATATTTTTCTGAGGATTCTAAAAAAAGAAAATTTGATTAAAAATCCATTTTGTTCAAATGCACCTGAAATTTTATCATGTGAAGAACAATTGATAGACATTTCCTGTGATCAATTAACCACAAAAAAATGAAAAAAAGAATTTAAAGGCATTTCAAATAAAGCTATTACATTTTTATTGCCTTTTCGTACAACCTAGTTGTGTGAAGAAGACTTTTTTCCCACATTATATTTGAAAAATAAATACAGAACAAAATTAAAAGTGGATCATAATTTATAGTTAAAACTAAGTGAAATAAGACCAAATGTAAAGAAAATTATCTCTTTTAAACAGGCTCAAATTTCTGAATTTTAGAATTAAAGTTAACGGATGTGCAGTTATCTTTATTCAATTTATTTAATTTTTTATAGCTTAAACTTTTCTGGTTAAAAATTGCTTAGTAAAAACTTTTTTTTTTAAAGTTTGTTAACTTCTAACACATTTGATGCAGTTGGAAAGCTTTCAGTAAATTTATGTCTAATTGTAAACATTACCACCAAAGACGTATTGCAATATAGAACAAAATTTTAATTTTAAAATTTCACTTACTCATTTTAGAAATATTTCAGTCCCACATATGCTTGGAATTTTATACTTTTCAGATGAATAAAAATAATCGAGCCAGCAATTCTTAAAGTAGCCAAGTGAACACAAAAGCACTGCGAAAGCGAAACTGTTTTTCAATCCACCATTGAGCTCAGGGGCAGGGGGGGGGCGGCTTCACCTCCAGCCTATTATGGAGGGAAGGCACTATTTATCACAGGAAGAATACCCTCATATGGTTAATGAACCATTTACTAACACAGATGAGAGTGATGATTCATTTTCTAAAGAGTTAGAAAGTGATACTTCTCTGTGCTTCGAGATTTACCATAGTCTTCATTTTAAATGTTGTTATTTCTTACTGTAAATAGTCTTTATTGTGTTGTTTTATTAATTTTAAACTTCATTGATGGATTTTAACAATTAAAACTTTGGAATAATTTGAATAGTGCTTACAAGATAAGCAATTTTTTAAGTATATTTTCATGGAAAATAAAGAAAAAAATGTTATTAAGTGCTAATTTTAACATATATAAGAGCTCAAGTAATAATCTAAAATGATACCAAAAATTACGATGCTAGAGGTGAAATTTTTTTTTCTGATTTTTTAAATCAAATTAGGCTTAGTGATGCAAAATCTCCGTCGTGTATGGTGACTGCCTTTGATTCCCTTCCGTCCTGCACAAAAGTCTTAAACAAAGGTATGCCATCGCGAAAGGGTTAAAGTACTCAGATATAGAATTACATTTACATGATTCCATTCTGAAAACTGAGATTAAAAATTTGACAATATAATATACTTTAGTAGAAGAGATTAAAATCATAATGATGGAATTTATTACTATTACGGCATATGTCAAGCAGAGTACTTTTGAATTCATTATATTTTTTTAATACAAAAATTTTTTACTGAATTTGAAATATGCATATGGGTTTGTTATTAGATTATGATGATTATTTGCATAAGCAAGAAATAGATGCCAATGTACAAGTTCTTTTAAGGAAAAGTGACTACTTTACTAAGAAGAGCTATAAAAAATGCATGCAACTAGCTTGTTGAACTAATAGAACAAAATCCAAGATAACCACACTTTAATCTAAATATGAATTTTTGTATACATTTAAAGAAAAATTTAATAGTACAAATATGCACTATTAATACCAACAAAAATATTTAAACCATATATTTGAATTACATATTAGTGTTTTTCCTTAAATAAATCTCAATAAATTAATTCTTTAGCAAATTTATGAATACTTTTAGCTATAATAAAATCAATGCATGAAACACAGAATGTCTACTATTAGATGCCGGAACATCATTTATTTGTGACAATTCATGTGATCTGCAATTCAAAGATTTCAGGTGAATACTTTTTATAGATGATAACTTCATGCACCAGCATTTCAATCTTTGAAAATGATGAGTATTACCATCTCAATTTAAAAAGGCATATAACAAGGTTCCCACACATTTCTGCACACAGAAATTAAGTACTTTTAAGGATTTCTAAGGACCATTAATGAAAAAAATTAAGGACCTATGAGCAAATGGGAACTGAAAAAATTAAATTAAAAATATTATCTATGCCTAAATTTCACTTTTGTAATACTATCCTAAAAATAAAATAGATCCCTAAGTAGTATGCATTAATACTAAACATGAGTTAGTTAACATAATTATTAATAAGTTTGAGAATAAAATATATCCAATTGATCAAGTAGCATTAAATATTTCACACTTATAATAGTTGGTCATATTTGAAAGAAGATAAGTGACATTTACATTTTACTAACTTTAGCTTTTTGTTAATATTTTTTATGTCTCATTTTGTCACATACTTGGTCAGTCTACAGGTTTAGTAAATAGCAGGTAGATTTTATGTCAAATGGCATAGGTTAAAATGAGAAATAAGATCATAATCAGCATGATTCATAACAAAAGACTGAATGTTGTCACCACTGCTGCTTGTCTAGAGAGAGACCTGCTGATTATAGCAAACCTGAAAGGCTTGATACAAGCATGGTTGGCAAGTGTTGAAAGTTAGTCAGGCTGTGTTTGATGCAATTAGTATCGTAGCTTCATGTAGAGTTCCAGGGCTTGTAACCCAGTTAATATACTTTAAAGTTAAAATAAGTTATTAAAGCATCAGAGGTGATAAGTTGTTTTGTATTATGTTAAGTCTCAGTAGATGCAAAGAATAAGTTTTACTTGAATTTTTACATTTTTGTAATTTATCTTGTGACCACAGTGAGTATTAATGAAAGGCAATAACTTGCTTTAATTTGTAGAGAAAATTTTTAAAGGTAAGCAGTTAGTTATAAATAATTAAATAAGGTAGTTTGATAACCTTAGTCATTATGGATTTACATGACTACTATTAAAATTTTATTTTTTAACAATACTTGCTAAAAAAGCCTTATTAAAATCAAAATCTAATAAAATTCCACAGTTTAACATACATGTAATTTATGACACTGCTTCTTAAATGATATTAGGATAATTATACATTAAAAGCTACAAAACATTTACGTTTTGTAACAACAACACTTTCCAAAATATTTATCCGTCATTTTAATTTGAAGCCTTCCCAGACATACTTTTTTGGCTAGTTTATAGTGATTTCCTTTTCTTTAAGCATCTTTTCTCAGAATTAGAGATTTGTCCCAATATGCAAACCAATGCTCTCGCTAGTTTCTGTGTGCTTCATCTCCTAACTTGTGAACCTCTCGAGACCTGTTGATTCCCTTCTGTCCTGCACGAGAGTCTCAAACAAAGGTGTGCCATCACGAAAGGGTTAAAGTACTCAGATATAGAATTACATTTACATGATGCCATTCTAAAAACTGAGATAAAAAATTTATGACAATATAATATATTTTAGTAGAAGGGATTGGAATCATAATGATTAAATTTATTACTATTACGGCATATGTCAAGCAGAGTACTTTTGAATTCATTATATTTTTTTAATACAAAAATTTTTAAATTACTGAATTTGAAATATGCATATGGGTTTGTTATTCCCAAACTCGCAACAAACGTGAAGCATATTATTGCTATGTCTGAAAGTAACTACAATATCAGACAAAGGTTTAAATAAGCTTCTTATTAAAAAAAAAACTTAAAACTTAAAGGCATGCTCTGATGCTAACAAAATCAATTACAGGTTCTGATGATGTAATTAAACAAGAAGAGTCAAATTCAAACTAAAAATATGGACTACTGGTCAAAGACTATACAATTTAATTTTAATTTAAGCAGCTCACTAACTCTATCATCGTAACAAATTCAAATATCATCAGCGATAATGTAAAGACAAATAATTACAAATTATCAGAGCTGGTAGGAACTAATGCAGTAAGCAAGTAGAGGTGAGAAACACACTCTGTCTTATATTCCAAAAACCTAAGTTTAAAAACTGTCTAAGTGACTTGCATTCTGGTGATGAAACAAAAATGGGAAATTATAGTAAAGGCTGAAATTATAAACAACTGGGTAATTTACATAATAATAACTGTGCATATCTTTGAGGAACAATTTTCTATCTCTTTATGTATTCAGTGTCTTTCTTCAACACACTTCCTTTTCATTTCTGAATTTTTGGATTTAATTAAAGATTTCTGTTATTCTAAATAAATACATTTAGAATGTATAGAAAAAGCTGTTCTTTAGTAATATGAACATTCAGAAGAAATATGAAATATATATGGTAAGGGCCAGTTAGAGCTGGTGTGGCAGAATTTTTAGAATTTAGTGACATACTGAGCAACAAAATCTAAATTTGAAAACTTTTAGAATTTAGAGCAAGCATTGGCAGCAGAATTTAGGATCCACAGAGATTGCATCATGTTGGAAAATGCCTAGTGCCAGCCCTGTGGCTGATGCATTAAGACATATTAGCTTAATTTTTTAAACTGTCAGCTTTCAATTTCTTTAATAATAAAAAAATTTCTATAATGGCTGTTCATGTGATAACATAAGAAGCATTTCTGATATTATCCCTGCTTGTGTCTAGTGAAAAGTAGAGAAAATAAAAGGAAGATAAACATGTTAAGAAAAAGATTCTAGTATCAGAAGCAAAACATTCAAATATTATGTTTTCATTGTTCTTCCAGACGTTCTCCAAAAAGTAAGAAATTCATCGCAAGCTTTCTGTAAAATACATCCATTACGTATTATACTATGGAGACATCTTTCATTTTGTTCCATTTTTTTTTGGAATCTTCTAGAATTGTGGGTCTATAAATCTTGCCTTCAAATCCTTCTAAACGTTCCAAGCTGCAATGTCTAAAATCCTAAAGAAAAATTATACCTACGAATTCTGTAACAGGAAAAAGCCAGAAATATTTTTTTTTTGGGGGGGGGAATCAGAGGTAAAAAGTGCAAAATTAATTTTATAGAGAAAACTGATGCACATTCTGAGAATTCTGAATATTTTAAGACAATTCCACTGGAAAAACTCTTACCATGAAAAAATTCAAAAGATATTTTTAATTAATTGCATAGCTATTTTGCTTTTACTAAGAACTGTTTCATATATTGCACTTTATAGCATTATACCTTGTTTATTTTTTAGATTCAAAATATTGCATAATAAGTGGTCAAAATGGAACTTTATAATATGACAGCAAAAAATAAAAATGTTTCATTTTAATGTTATTTTTTAAATATAATTTCAATATATTACCATTATTTTAATGAAATTGATCAATGTTACAATGTTAAAAAAAATCATTGAAAAATTCCCAGATCATGGAATTAAAAATTTTCTATAGAAACTGATCTTAAAAAAATGCCAAAATGTTGATAAGTTGTCAAATTTAGAACAGTTTAATAAAAGAATTCACATCCCCAAAAGCAAAAAGTTGTTTAAGATCTCTTAATTAGAAAAAATTAAATAATTTTGAAATGCTTTATGTATCACTTCTTGCGCAGAAACTCGAGTATCCCACCATTTATATTAGAAAAAGGAACAAATTGTAACCCATGAACCCATTCAAAAGATAATCATATTTGTCAGAGAATCGCCAAAAATATTTCTCCAAAATGCTAATTCACACTCAAAATGGCAGTCATAAAAACAGACAGAAATTTCAGATGATTAAAATTAAGGACCTTCTGCTGATTTTGGTTGAAATTAAGGACTTTTTAAGGACCAAAAATCGATCTTAAGAAGCCGAAGGACTTTTAAGGACTCTTAAGGACCGTACAAACCTTGTAATATTAGAAAAATTGAATGAATGAAATTCTACATAAAAATAAATTAGTAATGCAATGTATATTTTAAAAATATATGTATATATTGGTATGCATAAAAAAGTATATAAATACCAGTTAAAAATATTTTCAGTATTTTATGAGGAATTTATGTTGCATAATAATGTTGATGATCCATAATAATGCATTTATAAAGGCCTGTTTCCACTGCTGCGTATGTGTTGCATTGTGTATGTGTTTCTCCAATCAGCGAGCGACTTCACTTTGATTGACATCTGCAATCCGGTCGTTGTGCGGTGACGGATGACGTACGGATGGAGTTCAACAATATTCAAATCCTATCCGTACGTCTGCGGATGAATTTGGTTCACGTGGTAAAAAAAGAGCAATCAGGTGTTATCACCAAAAATTAATGGCGGCAAAAGTAGCGATAAATGCTCCACTTAGGGAAAGAATGTTTTGATAAAAAAATACTTATTTCCGAATTAACATTATAGCGAGAAATCCATGTGCTGAAAAAGCAATCAGCTGAAATTAGTTAGAAAAGATAAGAAAAATAAGATAACTGTAATAACAGTACTTGTTCGCAGATAAAATCAGGCGTTCAAGAAATTCAGGCGCAAAAACTATAATTCCAAGTCTATGAAATAGCAAAATTTGTTCTGACAATTATTTCCTAGTTCTGCCTACACGTTTACCTTTAATGAAAACGAATGTCTGACTATATCAAACTGCTATCGCAAATCAGATATGATATGATTAAAAGATTTATTTTTTTCTTTTGAAATAGGTAACAACTAAAAGAATTAATTAAATTTGATAGCCTTTTAAATATTCTACTGCATTAAAGAGTATGTTAAATTTGTACTTCTCGATTTATAAATATACTATTTTGGCTAACATATAATTTGTAAGCGCATGGAATATATTTTTAGCAGCCTGTTTAACTTCAATCGAAATGCCACTTTAAAAGATAATGTTTTTTGAAAGAAATGTACTAGAAGCTGAAGAAGAAACTCTAGTGAATTTTTTAGATGATAGCAAATTGAAATAGGACCAAAAATTTTAGTTTTAAGAATTTATTTACTTGATGATGAATATAAGTCAAAATATGCACATCGTTCACATGTCGTGATAGCTTAGTGGTAAAGCTGACGTTAATGAGGTTTAACTTTTAGGGTAGTGAGTTCGAATCCCAAACACTTTTTCCATCCTGTCTGCAACTTTCTTGGCTTTTTGTTCCAATTTGATCTATATTCGTGTTTTATAATTTATTTCTATTATTATATGCACAAAATAGTATAATGTTTCATTTATGATCTTATTTATTTAAATTTTCCCCACAAATATTTTGAAAATTATATAATACGAATTTAAAGCATACCCTGTACATATGTATTTTTTTTTTTTCGTTTCACTTTTATGTAAATGTACATTCATGTGCTCAGACTTTGGGATGTTTCCAGCTCTACAATTAACATGAGACAGTATTAATGCACTAAACATTTAAAAAAAATTACTATAATTGCTTTTAAATTCAGTCCTCTCCAGCAGAAGCTCAGGAATTAATTAATTAATTAAATATTTCTATTTTCTTTACCTAATGTGTGTATATACACATATAAAGAGAAAAAGCTTATTTTTTAACTTCTTCTATAAAAAGAAATATGAATTAAAAATAATATTTTATGAATTATGCATAAAATATAACTGCTCATAGTGCCTTTTAAAACAAACGAGATTTCTAATAAATTATCCAGCTATAATCCTGAAGAAATTAAAAATGAAGAAATCGATGCTAAAATTGTATATATATACCTGCTTTCTCCCCAAATTTGGGCATATTTTACAAATATACAATCTCACATGGCAGTCAGCGATATACAAGCATTGCAAATTTTGTGTAAGTATTGTGAACCTTTCTTTACAGTTGCTCTGTATTTTTAAAGTACCAACTATTTCTTAATTCATTTAACTTTTTTATTTTATTTATTTATTTTTTTCAGTAACAGAACAGTTTAGTTATAATAATATATATATATTATTTCATTAATATTTAAGGCTTCTAGAAACACAAAGAAATTTTTAAAATTTACTTCAGCTTCTATGCAATTAGTGACGTTCATAATATGCATTATAATCTTACTTATCTAAAAATTGCTAGCGTACTTTACTGTCACAGTTCATAAGCAGAAATAAAAGTTTCCAATAACATGGAATTTCCTTTCATAACCACCCCGTTTTGCTTCCGTTTCTTTGAAAGTAAAAGAAACAAAACTTTTCTGCATTTTACATCAGGATCCATATCAAATCCAAAACAAACAATACTCACTTAAGCGGGAAAAATTCAGATGTTCAGCATCGTAACTCGTGAACTGGTTGATTGGCGCCAAAATATTACAGTGACACTTAGCGGCGGAAAATAAAAATAATGTATGGATACACGGTAGTGGAAATGCTTGTACGGATGCCGTAGGCGTGTCTTCAACTGACGCAACGCATTCATACGCAGTAGTGGAAACGGGCCTTAACAGTTACAGCAAAAACTTGCAAGTGTTAATTGAAAAACAAAAATAAAAGTGAAATTCGTTTAATGTATCATGAAATCTATTATTAGCATTAATTAATTTTCAATCAGATAGATTTCACATCCATCTGGCCTTCCCAGTATGTATTCTGAAAATATACTTATGCATTTTTATTTAATATTTCTATAGTGTTATTATTATTATTATTATTTTTTTTTGACTAACATGAAAAGCACTATTTGTGCTATTTTAAGGCAAAAAGAATTCATCATAAAAGCAGAAATTTATTAATGTTTTCACATGACTGCTATTTATATATATTTAAAACATTATTGTGAAAAAAACTAAATTTAATATATATTTATCTTAAAATTAGTTTAAGCGTATGGCAGGCAGCCTCAAGTCGCCAAATTTCTCGCCAAAAATGTTTGGTGAAAAACTCCATGGTGCCATATTACCATCTAAATTTTTTGTCTACATTTCGAACTTTAAGCCTAAAATGTCTCCAAAAACGCTGTTTTCGCACATGCGAAAAACACATTTTGATCACACAATTTAAGCTAAAAATCTGAAACAAAAACAAAAAATTTAAATAGTAAAAACATAAAGTTTCTAACCAAAAATATTTGACAAGAATCCATGTACACAGCAATATGTTTTAACTTAAAAAAATATCTACAAATTGCACAATCTAGGCAGCAAAAGAATCTACAAACTACGCACACCTTGCTTTAATAAATTAACACAACAGCAATAAATTTCAAAGAATACCATGTACACAGCGTTCTGTTTCAACTTTAAAAAACATCTACGAATTGCACAATCTAGGCACTATGCACTAATGAACGAAATAAACTAAAACAACTAAAATAAATTTCACACACTTCAAAAAAAAAAAAAAAAAAAAAAAAAAAAAAAAAAAAAAAAAAAACAACGACAGAAATTCATACTAAAAAAATGAACATAACATTGTACAAAATAAGAACAAGAATGAAATAAAATGCACTTACCATGAATGAATGCTTTTTCGAACAGCAGAAATACCAATTTTATGCCACCACGTAATCACTATCGTAGTTATATGACAGCCAGACACACTATCCAGAAAATTCATGCTATGGTTAACAAACAAATGTTCAAAACCTTCTTTTCCTAAATCCTTGTAAAATTTCCAGCCATCCCAAAAAAATAGCTGTGCAAGGCTCAATCCACTCTTTAATACACTGCATCAGTGTTTCCTTACTTCTATCATGCACAGCCACTAAAAATAATCTCCTAGATCCTCTTGCAACCACATCTCTCATTGCAACACAGGCCATTTCAAAACAGGCACGACCCGAACCAATGAGCAATTAAAACACTCCAGCAAAAAAGTATTCAACATCAAAAGAGTTGCCATACAACACGCAATCGTTCCATAAACCAGCGCAGAACACATATCGCTACATTTGCTGATCTTAGGGCGCATATAAGAGTACAGCCTTATGTTTTTATGCATACTATAGTTTAGTTTAATATGCCATAGCTACATTACTAATTTATATATAAATACAAATAATATCATGAGCTAAAATCCCTTCTCATGTTGTTTACTAGTTAATTCTTTAAAGCTTTCCGATTTTCAAGGAAATATTTATGAAACTGAAGGCTGAATAAGATACTCTCAAATCTAAAGATCAGCATGTAACTCAACAATGTTATCAGTGGCTTCTTCAGTTTCAGCTAAAAGAAGTCAAAGAATCAGACCTTTAGCACTGTTCTGCAAGTCTGAATTTCTTACTATTGTAAAAAGGATGACTTTAGTAGCAATAACTGTTAGTGTAATATGTTTTCACTTTCAAAACATTGAAAAGAGTGCATTTAAGCCCATCTGCTTGAGTATGTATTCTCAAAGTTTAATAAATATATTTTTGTACAAATATATTTTGTACATTTTTGTACAAATGAATAATCAAAATACACAAAATGAAATTAAAACTGGAAAAACTTAGAGAAAACTAACTATTTCAAATAAAATTTCCGTATTATTAAGTTCCATCTATTTCAAAGGATTGAAGAATTATTAAATCTCTTTTGATTTATAAGAAAAAGTTATTCATATGCAACTGAATTATTTTATCTCAAAGGAAAACTGCTGAATTAATATTTTATAATGAAATGAATACTTAAACCACAGTAAAATGAATGAAGATAATGTATACGAATAAGAATTTCTAGAGACTAATCTTTAAAATTTACCTTTTCCTGCTCTAATTCAAAAGCTGTTTTTTGAGTACTTTCATCTTCACGACTTTTAGAAATATCACACTGCTGCATTTTTCCTAAATTTTCATCATTTCTGTTATCATCATTCATTTGATCATTAGAATCCTCATTCAAAACATCATCTGACATGCTCCGATTTCTACTGAAAATAGTTTAAAATTCTGTTTTAAAAATATTGAAAGTTACAATACACAAAAATAACATATTAGGTATGAAAACTTATTTTATGAGGGTGATTCAAATTAAAGTAACAAGAGCTCTTACAAATGTAACAATCTTCAGGTTGTTCACACTGCACAACTTATTACTTATATGAAATACTAATTAAATATCCAGAAAAATATGTGATGTTCTCTAAATCAAAATAATTTGTTAGATATGAAAACATAATTTATGATGGCAATTCAAATTAAAGTAACAAGAGCTCTTATGAATGTAACACTGTTCAGGTTGTTCAGGCCCCACAAGTTGTACACTAATCAAATATCCTGAAAAATATGTGATGTTAGCTCAATGATACATTAATGCAGCAAACATAAAAAAAAAAAAAAAAAAAAAAAAAAAACCCTACAATTTTTTACAAATACAAATCTTAAGACATTTTCCATTCTGTGAGATGATCATACTGCAGTAATATGATACAACAAATATCAGTAGGCTCTTAGGTTGCCATAAAAATCAAACAGTTTTTTTAGTGAACCCAGAATAACTCGATAGAATTTGAAAAAGGCCAACTGGCCAGTATGCTTCTCTCCCTTACTGGCTGATTGAAGACTTTGTTTTAGATGATAATAATGATAAGATCTTGATCAAATTTATTTTGGAATGCTGACAATTTTTTTTGTTTTGTTTTGTTTGTTTGTATTGTAAGAGGGCATGTTAAAAATTCTAAACCTTTTTGGAATGACAACATCCAAACTTTGAAAGAGGACAGAGATAAGGCTAGACGTACTGCTGAAATTATTGGCAGATTACAAGGCTGTGTAATTCTTAGACAGAGACATGCCACCTTAAGAATGAAAATCTTGCAGGCTAAGCGTACCTGTTTTCAGACTTTTCTGGGTAATTTGGAAAATAGTAAAGATAGTTCTAAAGCATATAAATTTCTGTCTGCTCTCAATGTCAAGCAACATCAATCTTGCAAACATCCTATCAAGATTTCTGGAAAACTGCTATCATCAGATCAAGATATTGTGATAGCTCTTAATAAATTTTATTGTAAAAGTAGTAGTTGTTATCCTAGACCTCATTTTACTAAAAAGTCTTTGTCTTCTGTAGGTGATTGCCCTGAATGGGACAAACGTGTTAACTCTCCTTTTACTAATGACAAATTCTACATGTCATGAAGCATCTCAAAAGAAAAAACTGTACAGAACCTGGTGGGGTCTAGTCTGAATTTATACTCGAACTTGGCTTTAACCCTTTAAGGAGCAGTATATAAAATAATTTAAATTCTGGTAAAATTTTGCATGAACTACAACTATAACTTATGGACCCTAAGGGACACAAAATTGAAACTTAAAAAAAGATCTGGAGCGAAATCGTAAATTTTGAGAGCCGGTATATATTTTATACTGGTGCCCTTCTAGGACATTTTTTCCCAGGTAGCTGCCAATCTTTAATTTTTGCTTTTTAAATTAATTTTGCGTACTTTTGATGTGCATCTGTAGAGATGGGTGCTTGAATAGAGTTATGTAAGTCTGAAGACAAAAACTTATAAAATTTTAAAAATAAAATTTATGTTTTTATGCACTTTGATGATGAAACCCAGCTGAACATACTTATGTAAAATATGGGTAAAAAGTTTTTGAACTTGATTTAAAATCAATATTATTATTTTATAAAAAAAAAAAAAAAAAAAAAAAAAATAGTGAATATGACACTGCATGTGTAAATCGTATCATGCTACAACTGAACTAGTATAATATTACAAGGAGATATAACAGCCGAAAAATAAAAAAAAAATGAAACACTAGGACTCAAATGAGAAAGTATGTTGCATTTTTGAAGTCATATTTTATGCTTTAGATAATATGTAAAAAAACCATGGTTCATGCTATGATACCAAGAATCCCCCCCCCCACGCACACACACTTTAGATTATCGAGGACCTTAAGGACCCCTTTTTTATTTTTTGTAAATATAGGTTGTAATATATCTTTTTGTTCAGGAAGAAACGCCGTTAAACAACTTTATTATTTTATACATCTTATACATCTCATCAACTTTATTATTTTACACATATATTTTATATATCACAAGCTCTTATTTTGATTTTCAACCCCTTTGGCCTCCCAGGGGCTCCTGGGAGCCCCTGGGAGGCTCCTCCAACTTTTGGATGAATTCTAGTTTCCATCTAAAATGGGCCTTAGAAATATTTTATCTCATTTCACCAATTGTGAAATTTATTTCAAAAACAACCTCAAAAATTCATCTCTATTTGTAACCTAACCCTAAATTTTTCTTGCGTTCCCTAGTCTTTCATCTGAAATTAACAAAGACGATAAGAATAAAAGCATGCTTTCGAATCAGCAGTTTTTGTGATTACACTAAGAGATGGACCCTAAGTGCACTTCCATTTTCTGTACTTTTAAGTGAGCTTTCTCTTTGTGTGATCTTATCACACCAAGGGAAGAAGACGTGACTCCTGAATGACAAATCAGTTGTCAATCACCTCCTTTCATTTTCGTTGCATTCTAGGATTTTGGAAAACATAAAGCAACAGGTGTCTTTTAGAGGCTAACATGCCACATTTGACCCCTACAATTGTATAAAATTTTGACCCCAGATGGCAATTGAAATTGGTGAGTTGGAAAATGGTGAAGTGCTGAAGTTAAAATTTTAGATAAATAGAGACGAATGAAACTCGCGCTGAGTAAAAAAAAAAAAGAAGAAGAAACAAATATACTTGTAATCAGTCCTGGTGCAGGGTCAGTAAACTCCTCATCCCTTCATGAACATTATACTGTATCCTAAACAGCTTGTATGTTAATCATAAACAAATTATTACATCACAAACTATTATAATGTAACGAAATGTTGTCATCTCACACAGTACAGGAGAAGCCTGGTGCTGCCATCTATTGGCAAGGTACCCTCAGTAGGGGTGCCGGTATATATTATATACCGGTATTAAAAACGTATACGTAATCTTCTTTTAATTATCAGTTTTGATTGAAAGGCAGTAAATATAAAAGGTTCAGCATGTGTTTGTCATATATTTACAGATTTTGAATTTTTCCCTTTCCTTTCAATAGAATTTATCAATCTTCAAACATGATACCTTGGAATGAGGTATATTAATTTCATAACTGCAAAATACTGAGCATTCATAGGGGTGCTGCCATTTAGAATCAAAAAGGAAACACTAGAAACTTATGATTATAGCTTTTGGTGTAGAGAAATTAGCATTTTTTCCAAGGTTAAAAAATTGACAAACAACCTTCAAAGGATTAAGGCCAAAAAAACTTTTTTACCCTTTATAAATAAGTTTTGGGGGAGGCACTTTTCCTAGCCTCTGCAGAAAGGCAACTATCACCCAAATTGTGAAGCCTGGTAAGTGTTCTTCTGATTTACAGAACTACTGACCAATTTCTCTCACCTGTACCCTTTGCAAATTGGCAGAGAGAATAGTTGTGGATAGATTGCAGTTTTTCGTGGACAGCTGCCATCACATTTCCGAGACAGGCTGGCTTTAGAAAAGGGGACAATACAGAGGCTGTTCACACATTTTTAAGACAATTTTCATTATATTTATAGAAATATTTTACCTATATTTTTTTGTTTTAAATGCTCTATTTGATAACTATTATTCTTCACTATCTTTCTATATCATAATTTCTACAGACAATAAAGCCTTTTGTAGTATCAGAAGTATTTTATATCATTCCTCTTAAACAGCTTTCCAAAGTCCAAGGAGGTTGCACGTCGGTGTTTGGACAAACCACTCTTTAAAAGTCCAAAAACGCAATTATCCACAAGGTAATTGTCGGGAGATTCAGTAGAGATATAAGCGAAGGGTATAACCCTAATACACATTTCTTGTTTTATTTTTTCCATAAAATTAAAAATGGATTTTGATGTGTGGCTGCTTGCTTTGCCTTGATGCAGTTCTACTGATTGATGGCACTGTGGATAAAGAGAAGGTATTTCATATTTGAAAACTAGGTATAAATTATATGTTCCTGATAATACATGGAGTTGACCATAACAGTTTTCTCAACTCTTTTTAATTTTTATTTGTTGCTATATCAAAACCCAACAAAATAATAAATCCCTTTGAAAAACTTTCTTTAGATTCATTCTTTGGACCATTTTAAAGATTTAAAGGTTTTTCTACTCCCCTTTGATGATAATAAATGGATTTCTTTTCATTGTATCATTTAAATACATTTTTTATCCAGACAAATATTTCTCATGAAGAATTCTGCAGTGCGTTCTGCTGTGATATGTCGTGTAGAAAGAAGGCACAAATTATATTTTTCTGCCTTTTTCAGATTCAAATAGACATTAATTACTTTGTTTCCAGTTGATAGTGAGCATTTTAATGATTTTGTAACTCTTCTTTGACTTAGCAGATTTTTTTTTAACATTAAAGATCTTATCTTTGCAATATTCAAAACAGTCCTTTTTTTTTTTTTTTTTTTTTTTTTTTCCTTCTTGGATATGTGTTTGGAACAATTTTTTTTCCTTGAAGCAAAGCTTTGATGTTTTTTCCTTTCTTGTTGACAGTGCTTACCCTATCATAGCTTTGCATATCGAGAAACCATGGCTTTCACAGCATTTTTTTCATAACTAGATATGACTAATTTTTTTGAGAAGAAGCCAAACATAGCTTTCCATCCATTGTTTTTTTTTAAAAGTGACATTTTGCTGAAAACAAAACTGTCAAGTAGCAGATGAAAATTTATACTTTCAAAAATATACTTGCAGTTAAAAAAAATTCCAAGCATAAGTTTTTTTCGGTACTTACGTATTATCGCAACCAGGTTGGCGCGATTTGTAAGTTTGAGTAAAAGAGTATGAATAGAAAGAAAATGCACATTTATTAATTACAGATTATTTTTAATACAGTTTTTTATATTATTTTGTTTTAAAATATAAAATAGCAATTAAACCCTTCCGGTTTCGAATTTGAATAAGTTGCAGAATTATTTTTTTGGCGGAAATCTTTTGGCTATTGCTTTTAGCACTGATTGAAAACCGTCTTCGCCATTAACAGCTTCAACTTGGCGTCATATAAATTCGATAAGGCATGAGTCAAGATGATGACGGGCTGTTCCTCTCTGTTTTTTGTTGCACCATTTGGCTGAGCCCCACATGCGCTCTACATGTTGTGTGTGAACACCTGTGTTGGGATCCACAAAGTTATATCATTAACAGTTCCATGCAGAAATCCAGCATTTTCGAACTTACTTGTATTGTATCCTTTCCAGCAATCCGAATAAATGATGCTTCCTTCCTTGATATTTTCGCAAATTTTTTCCATGAGGGTAACGGCGCTTCTGTTAGGTACAGTAACAAAAAAAGTCTCTTTTCTCGGCAAATTCCGCCGAAAACCCATTGCTGTGGTAGTACACGCCCAGTGTTATTTTTTCTTTTTACAAATAAACTTTCATCTATACGTAGGGTTGCCAAATTTGGCGATTTATGCGAATTTTGGCCTGGTTGCGTTAATACGTAAGTACCTTTTTTTCTTTTTAAAGCAAAATCGTCTAAAAATGTGTGTAAACAGCCTTTTGTACTACTGAAAACATTGCCCATTTTTCACAGTATATCAAGGATGGTTTACATCTGAAGCAAAGCTTCCTTGTGTTTTTTATTGATTTAAATCTGCTTTTGATTAAGTCTGGAGAAGACTCCTGCTCAGAAAATTAATGAATATAAATATTTCTGGAGATCTATATCAATGGATTAGTGATTTTTTGAGTCAGTGCTTCATTAATGTAAGCTATGGGAGTGCTTTTTTCTGGTTTTAAATAAACAAGACAAAGCCTTCTCCAGGGTATGCAGATGATCTTGTTTTATAGAGTACAGAAAAGGACATTGTCCAACTGGATAGAATTCTGAACTCAGCTTTAAAAATCTTAGACAAATGGACAGATGCAAATAAGACCCCATTTGAACTCTTTGCTCTGAGCACTAAAAATACTAAAATCAACCTTAGATGAAATCAACCTTAGTCTAGAACTGATGGCATGACTTACTTGAGGATTGGATCCAAAACTAAACTGGAATAGACAAGTATCTCTCTTATATTCATTGAATTCTTGACTATGATGCAGAATCACTTATAACAGCATCTGATTCCCCTCTTCAAGACTGAATATTGTCCAAAACTGTGCACTTTGGCTCATTACTGTACAGCTTTTTCAAATCCTGTGGTGGCCATGGAGCTGCAGACTGGTCTACCTAATTTGACTGATCACCTCTTTCCTTAGTGAAGACACCTTTTGGACTAACTATGTTCCAGCTTAATCTAGACTAAAGACACAAAACTCTTTCTGTGTGATGATTGATTAACTATCAAGAAATACGGGGCTTCCCTTACATCGTCTGATCATTTTTAAACAGACTGATTAATAGTGTCTCTAGCAGCAATTTTATAACCAGAAGATTTTTTGCTGTTACCAGATAAAATTTGTATAATTGTAGTTTCAGAATTAAATTGTGTTGGCTTAATAAATCAATTACAGAATTTGTACTATGCTATTCTTTTTCTCTCATTCAATATGAAACACCCTGTATTATGTTGGCAACATACATTTTTGTTTTCTTCTCATAAATTTCCTTATTTCTTAGAAAATATTTCTTTTTATTACTATTTATAATTATTACACAGTGAATAAATAAGTACTTATGAGCCATAAAGCTTAACAGAAGCCAAATAAATGTTTTCCAATACTAAACTGGCAACTTTCAAAGAGGTGCGGATAATCAGAAAGTATGAAAATTTTCATGCATACTGACATATTTAATCACATCTAAATTTAGAACTTTAATCTCTGACATATCAGATGATCCTAAGCATGAAATTTTATTTGTAAATATATATAAAGTTTTAAAGATTTTTTTAAATAAAACTTCTATAATTTTTTGACATTTTAAATACTTTTAAAACATACATCTTAAAAAATTACAGTATCTTTTTAAGACTGCAAAGATTTCATATTTAAAGTGCAGAATTAATAACCAAAGTTTTAAAATTCCAAAAGATTTAAGTATATTTTCATTTCTACCCCCTTTTTTAAAAATTCATTGTACATAAATACAGCACTTTTCAAACTACTTGAAAGTCTGGTAATTACATATTAACACAGCCTTCTTGGCGATTTTTTATAGACGAAATAGTAAAAATTACTTATTGGGTGCAAGTTGGCACTTTTTGTGCGTTATTTTTTCAGAAGCATTCTCAAACTATTGATATTTATAATAAGTTCGTAAACACCAACATATGAAACAAAAACATAGGTTAATAATTTAAAAGTACAAACTTTAAGTATGAAATAAGCATTATGTGATGCATTAAAATAATAAAATGCTGACATTCTTATTTAAGTCTCTGTAAGTGTTTTGCACTATTCTTCTCTTGAAATATACAAAAATCTATCTCTGCTTAAAAAAAAAAAAAAAAAAAAAAAAAAAATCAGAGAATTGTGGAGACTTGGCTTCATGCAAACCTCAGTAACAGTGGCTAACTAGGAAACACATTTTCTTGTTACTTCCATTAGAGATTTTTCAGTAAAATTTTGTATTCCTGCAGAAATTTTACCACTGTTTCTGCCTTAAAACAAAGGGGAAAATATTATGATTTGTTTATAAAAACAGTTGAAACACAAAATACAGCAAAAAAAGAGTGCATACAAAAATGAGTGTTGCTTGACTGAAGGATTGTTATGAGCATGGTTGCTGGAAGAGTGGTTATGTGCACAGTTGCCAAAGTTTGGCACATTTTGAAAATTTGGTAACTTCTCCTAAGCTGGTTCTGTTAATATGAAAAAAGCCAAATTCTTCTCTTTGCAAAACTCACAGTTCCTACAAACATTGTCTTTAAATTATAATTTTTTTGCTAATACTAATAAGGAGAAAAAATTACTTATTCTCACAATTTTGTCATTTAATACTTGGTTCCAAAAATCTAAGCAATACACATTTAGCTAATCTTTGATCTTGAGGTCAATATATGTTCCCTTTCTAAATAAGCAAAAACATTAAAAATAATTCTCCTTTGAAATCAATATCAATATGGATATTTTAATTATCCAGTTGAAATAGTATAAACAGACATGGTCAAGTGGGCATAGTGTTTTACTAGGAAATGAATACTCTATACAGTTTAGATACAGCATTATATCACTAAAACTAAGCTACTAGAATTAATTTTAAATTAATCTAATGCTCTTAACAAGACTGGGCAGGGAAAGAAAGCAGAATTCAAGGTGACACTTTTTTTTTTTTTTTTGGTAAATTTACATTGTAGGGTCAAAATGATACCGGCTAAAGTTCCAGGAGAAAATAACTCTAGAATTCGTTCAAATTAAGATACATAATAAAATTTTTAGCTGTGCCCATCTAAGTGAATTGGTTAAAAATAATACAAAAATAAAACTCTAAAGGGACAGAGATAGATTAACTTCATGTCAAAATGACACAGATATTCTACAAGTTTATACAAAAAAGTACTTCAGCATCTAAGGATGTTATTTTCAGGATATTTAAACAGACTTGTCAACATATAAGATAAGCACATGACAGTATTCATACAGAATCATTCAGAAAGTAAACAGTATGAGTTTTGGGATTTCCTAAAAAAAGAAACTCGCTCATAAGCAGATTTATAGGAATTGCCCAGGTCGCTATTAAAAGGAATTCCTGAATCACTGACTGATTTTTAAAAAACAATAAATATACTTTGTGACTAGAATGAGAAGCCTTCAAAAAACTGATAAGATGGGCTTACATTGCTAATTATCCTTTATAAATGTTAGAAATATTAGCCATTGACATTAAATAGTTTAAGTTGTTAGGTATCTGGGACTTAGAAAAAATAATTTAAGATTGTTTTTATAATAATTACTGTAGCCTTTTTCACTTAGACACAAACAGAACATTACACAACAGCAATTGGTAAATTCAGGACAGGAACTAAGAATATGAATTCTAG
Organism: Stegodyphus dumicola; assembly: GCF_044657685.1. Classification (NCBI taxonomy): domain Eukaryota; kingdom Metazoa; phylum Arthropoda; class Arachnida; order Araneae; family Eresidae; genus Stegodyphus; species Stegodyphus dumicola. Next base: position 152,311,036 of record NC_140771.1, on the reverse strand, counting down.
TTGTAATTAATAAAAGTACATACTTTTCACCATCTCTGGAACTTAATTTTGCATCTGAATATTCTTCAGCATTTTCATCTCCCATTTCTGGTGCATCAAAGAAATCTTCATACATTAGATCTTTAGATGACTAATGGATTACAAAAATAATATACAGACTTTAACTTTTAAAATAATAAAAATGTAAAAAGAACATATAAACAAATACTACAATTTCCTGTTCACAAAAAATCTTGTTATGAATTTAACATTTTCACCCTCCTAAAAAATCATGAGTAATGTTTAAAGCACACTGTAGAACACAACAGTTACTTATTTTTGAATTTTAAGGGAGTTATTTAACATTCTGAGAGTTACAGGATTTTAGATCCGTCATGAAGACCGGTATTTAAATAGCATGTATTAATATTTATTTTTACTTAAAAAAAATATCCCAGAATTGCATAAAAATGGCATTGCGCACACTCTTCACTATATCCATGTACACTGCATTTTTCTCATAAATTTGAAAAATTTCACGAAAATGCATGAAAATTTTGTGAATCTTTAAATCCGGTAAAAAGAACATATATGAAATTACCTGACTTTACCTCTTTTACCTCTAAATTATCTATTATATTATAAACGTCACCAACGAATTCATACCGCAAACATTACAAATGGTTACAAATACTTAGTATCAAATATTTAAATTATTTCCATGCACGTTTACTTCAACTGAAACGTATACCAAATTCCTACAAACATAAAATTCACAAAATAACTATCATTTAATTAAAATATAATTAAATTCAAAAACACTACTTAAAATATAAAAATCATTGCTAATAACAATTTTCTAATAATACCATATTATTTTATTTACTCCTTACATTTAGAACAATGCATAAAAATAATATCCTCAAATAATTAAAAATACTAACTTACCTAATCTTCTTCAGAATCTTGATTACGTGTGTGAGAAACTTTTCTTATTTCCTCCGCTACATGAAAAGCAAGCGTATGTGCGCCTGTTTCAGAACCTTTAAAATCATACTTATAGTTCACAGCAAGGTACCAGGTAAAATAAATAACTTAATAAAACATCTTTACTTCTATCTCACATAACCTTAAAAAAACACTTATTACTACCCCTTTCAATCCCACTAAATACCCATTTCGAATTCACGTTAGTTAGGGCCATGGGATCCAAAAATTAATGAACACTGTTTCACACAACACAGAATAGAGCTAAATACAAAATTTCCAGATTTTTTCCTGATTTCTCCCCTTTTCCGATTAAAGAACTGTCCAAACCAAAGTCCTAGGTAGTAACCTTTATCGCCTCCAAAATGTCGCCAAACTACCAGTTACCATATTCCAAAGATCAGCCAAAAACAATACAAACAGTTTTAATTATGCATTTTTTCATCAGTCAGAAAATGTCACACCTTTTTCTTTTGTCATCAATTTCAACTCATCAAAATTTTTATAACACATATGATCAAAAACATATACAGTCAAAAGCCATTAATTCGGACACCCATAATCCGGACCTCAAAGCTACAAACTTTCTGCGCATGCGTCGCGATCACGCAAGTTTGTAGCTTTACGAGTGCGTGTAAGACCTTTACGGATGCGAATATATTTTTGCGCATGCGCGTTTAATGTGTAACGGGTGGTATAATCTAAGCAAAAATTATTTAATTTAGTTAATGTTGCAGATTGCGTTGTTCCTTAATTTTCGAATTGGATCCGGCTTATTATTTTTTGCGGACTGTTAGAGCAATTTCATAAAAGTAAGCTTGAACTTTTCATTATGTCAAATAGAATTTCCGATATATATTTACTATTATGTAATTTGTATCTACAAAGCGAAAGTATCCGAAATCTGTTTATCAATTTCACACCGCGGATTGGAAGTTGATCTGTCAGCACTATCCTTATCTTCAGGGCAGATGTTTTTATTTTATTTGGCTAATAATTCCTTACTAAGTTTAGTATTTCATCTCGATGTACTCAGTCTTTGATATGATTTAAATCAAGTTCCTCGTCATTATAATTCGCTTCCGATAGTGAAGAAAGTGACCCACAGGTTATTGAGAAAACATTTCGATTGACAAATTAGTCGGTATTCTCAACACAGCAATTATAGGACTTGAACAGCGGAACTTTGTAACGAAACAAGAAATTATGTGTGTTTAATAGAATTAAAGAGAAAGTATTATCACATGAAACGAAGCAACTTACATTGAAAGAAATGTTTAATAAAGTAATATTAAGCTTTTTCTTTTTGTAAATTTTGATACCCTTTAGATCATAATTGTTCTTTATTTCATAAATTACGGTTTCATATTTTTAATTTTGTAATTTCTGCATGCCATCTTACCAGATTTAAACTGATGATCTATAATTCGGAAAAATTGATAATCCGGAATCGCCGAAGTCCCGACGAGTCCGGATTAACGACTTTTGACTATGTATTTTTGATGCAATATATATTACCATGTATATATCGGATTGTAACGAAAGTTTCCCCGTCACCACAAATATCATTGGCGTAATAGTTTGCACTCACGTGTTTAATCATTTTTTTCATGAAATTTGTAAAAAGATATCATTATTATTAAGTACAAGGTGTCTGAAATTGAACTATCATGCTACCAGATTAGAACCATCATTTACTTCCAGTTCCAAAAATTCAGCTATAGAATGTCACCAAATCATGCATACAGCTTTAGGTATTAATGTTGTATAATATGACAGTGTGAAGATTAGGTATCAAAAATTCAAAAATGGGGACAATGACACTGAAGAAGCAGAGTACTCTGGGCGGCCTACTGCCGTTGATAAGGCTTGCCCGCGAGAACTTGTGGAAGATCACTATGGAACCACGCGAGAGCTAGCTAAGAAGTTAAACGTTACTGCCATGTCCATTAGTCACACTATACATCACTATGTGGCAAAACTGAGTTAGGAAGTCAGTAGGACTTCATAGGACAACCAAGCATAGCTTCGTAAGGTGAGCATTTGGTTTCCTCATGATATGCTTTTTCATTGCTTGAACAAATTTTAACCCTTCCGGCTACTTTTCTGTCTTATTTGTTTCCATCTATGTTAAAAACATGTTCTCCACGTCTTAGTTCGCCAGAACCTTATGATTGACTGTGTCTCGGTTTACCATGAACTATTTTTATATCACTCTATTTCATATAAACTGTTGATGATTTCGCTGCAAAATTCCCCCATTGCAGATGGGTGCCAGATGAGCTGACTCAAGCAAATAAGGACAGACGTGTTCAGACCTGCATTAATCTCCTTGAATAACACTGCAAGAACAAAATTCTGGACCAGATCATCACTTGTGATGAAAAGTGAATTTACTTCAACAACTCAAGCTGAAAAGGGGTTTCATTTGCACCCAGTGAGCCAGTCGGCAGCATCGCAAACAGCAGTTTGACTAATAAAAGGATCATGCTTTGTATCTGCTGGGATTGCTCTGGTATTATCCACAAAGAATATCTGGGAAAAGTACAGTAAGGTGTACAGTGAGCTAGTCCATGATGACAATGCTATCAAGGAAAAATGTTGAACTGAGTTCCAGGGCAAAACGGGAATGTTCTATCAAGATAATGCAAGACTACATTTGTCTGCATTCACCGGCTGGACTTTGTACGGACTCAAATGGGATCATTCGCCACATCTACTATATAGCCAGAATATCGCTCCTTTGGATATCTACCTTTTTTTTATACTTGCAACTACATCTTTTAGGCCAAAGGCTTTGAAAAACTACCAAAACATTGGCAGAAAATCATAGATTTGGGTGGTTATAAGTACTCACACTAAAAGTACTGCTTTCATGTTTTTTTTTTTCCCTAACTTAATTAAGAAAGTTTTTTGGTGGAAAAACTTTCGGTTGATCTTTACAATATGGTAACTGGCAGTTTGGCGACATTTTGGAGGCGATAAAGGTTACTACCTGGGACTTTGGTAATAATGTGAGCAGTACTCAGTTCCGATTACGCATTATTTTGTGTGAGGGAAATGAGAGATCATGGGATATGTCATGTGATATGTGTCATTAATGGACAAATTACGGTTCTTAAATCGGAAAAGGGGGGAAATCGGGAAAAAATCTGGAAATTTTGTATTTGGCTTTATTCTGTGTTGTGTGAAACAGTGTTCGTGAATTTTTGGATCCCATGGCCGTAACTAAAGTGAATTCGAAATGGGTATTTATGTATGTATTAATTTAATGTATGTGCTCATTTATATTTTAAGTAGTGTTTTTGAATTTAATTATATTTTAATGAAATGATAGTTATTTTGTGAATTTTATGTTTGTAGGAATTTGGTATACGTTTTAGTTGAAGTAAAAGTGCATGGAAATAATTTAAATATCTGACACTAAGTATTTGTAATGGTTGCGGTATGAATTCATTGGTGACGTGTATAATGTAATAGATGGTTTAGAGGTAAAAGTTTTTGGATATTTTATTTATTTTATATGTGGAAATGTTCATATTTGAAAAGGGTAAATACTTTTTCGCGATCAGGTAATTTCATATATGTTCTTTTTATCGGGATTAAAGATTGAGAAAATTGTCATGTATTTTCGTGAAATTTTTCTAATTTATGAGAAAAAAGCTGTGTACATGGATATAGTGAAGAGTGTGCGCAATGCCATTTTTGTGAAATTCTGGGATGTTTTTTTAAGTAAAAATAAGTCGGCGTGTACATGGTTTAGTGATATTTTAATTAAATGATAGTTATTTTGTGAATTTTATGTTTGTAGGAATTTGGTATACGTTTAAGTTGAAATAAACGTGCATGGAAATAATTTAAATATTTGATACTAAGTATTTGTAATGCTTGCGGTATGAATTAGTTGGTGACGTGTATAATGTAATAGATGATTTAGAGGTAAAAGTTTTTGGATATTTTATTTATTTTATATGTGGAAATGTTCATATTTGTAAAGGGTAAATACTTTTTCGTGATCAGGTAATTTCATATATGTTCTTTTTACCGGGTTTAAAGATTGAGAAAATTGTCATGTATTTTCGTGAAATTTTTTTAATTTATGAGAAAAAAGCAGTGTACATGGATATAGTGAAGAGTGTGTGCAATGCCATTTTTGTGCAATTCTGGGATGTTTTTTTAAGTAAAAATAAGTCGGCGTGTACATGGTTTAGTGATATTTTAATTAAATGATAGTTATTTTGTGAATTTTATGTTTGTAGGAATTTGGTATACATTTAAGTTGAAATAAACGTGCATGGAAATAATTTAAATATTTGATATTAAGTATTTGTAATGCTTGAGGTATGAATTCGTTGGTGACGTGTATAATGTAATAGATGATTTAGAGGTAAAAGTTTTTGGATATTTTATTTATTTTATAGGTGGAAATGTTGATATTTGTAAAGGGTAAATACTTTTTCGCGATCATGTAATTTCATATATGTTCTTTTTTCCGGGTTTAAAGATTGAGAAAATTGTCATGTATTTTCGTGAAATTTTTTTAATTTATGAGAAAAAAGCAGTGTACATGGATATAGTGAAGAGTGTGCGCAATGCCATTTTTGTGCAATTCTGGGATGTTTTTTTAAGTAAAAATAAGTCGATGTGTACATGGTTTAGTGATATTTTAATGAAATGATAGTTATTTTGTGAATTTTATGCTTGTAGGAATTTGGTATACGTTTAAGTTGAAATAAACGTGCATGGAAATAATTTAAATATTTGATACTAAGTATTTGTAATGCTTGCGGTATGAATTCGTTGGTGACGTGTATAATGTAATAGAGGATTTAGAGGTAAAAGTTTTTGGATATTTTATTTATTTTATATGTGGAAATGTTCATATTTGTAAAGGGTAAATACTTTTTCGCGATCAGGTAATTTCATATATGTTCTTTTTACCGGATTTAAAGATTGAGAAAATTGTCATGTATTTTCGTGAAATTTTTGTAATTTATGAGAAAAAAGCAGTGCACTTGGATATAGTGAAGAGTGTGCGCAATGCCATTTTTGTGCAATTCTGGGATGTTTTTTTAAGTAAAAATAAGTCGGCGTGTACATGGTTTATGTGTATGTGTTATTTTAAAAAATGCGTAAGCAGAATGGTATTGTGCAGTTTTCCTAATTTTGCAGTGAATATTTGTCATGATTAAGCAGTTTTGTTTGATAAAATCTCTAGCATAAGTGTAATTCAGCTAGTAGATTGTTGGAAGAAGTGTTCAGGAGATAAAAAGAAAAGAAACATGTCTTTACTTCGTGAAGACAAAATGGCGGCGGGGAAAAAAAATAGAGGGTTGCTGTAGGGGAGTTGGTCGCCAAATTTTCGCCAAAAAATCGCCAAGTTACCATAATGTTAAGATCAACCCACTTTATTTACGGCCTTGGGATCCAAAAATTCACAAACACTATTTCACACAACACAGAATAAAGCCAAATACAAAATTTCCAGATTTTTTCCCGATTTCCCCCCTTTTCCGATTAAAGAACCGTAATTCGTCCATTAATATCACATGACATACCCCATGATCTCTCATTTCCCCCACACAAAATAATGCGTAATCGGAAGTGAGTACTGCTCACATTATTACCAAAGTCCCAGGTAGTAACCTTTATCACGTCCAAAATGTCGCCAAACTACCAGTTACCGTAATGTAAAGATCAACCGTAAAGTGAATTCGAAATGGGTATTTAGTGGTATTGAAAAGGATAGTAAGAAATGTTTTTTAAGGTTGTGTGAGAGAGAAATAAACATGTTTTATTATGTTATTTATTTTACCTGGTATCTTGCTTTGAAAGATAAGTATGATTTTAAAGATTCTGAAAGAGAATGAAGAAAAGTGTATCCGCCACGTAATGAAGATTCTGAAGGAGATTAGGTAAGTTAGTATTTTTAATTATTTTTATGCATTGTTGGAAATGTAAGGTGGAAAGGAATTTGGTATTATTGGGAAAATTGTTATTAGCAATGATTTAGTTTAAAGTAATTAGGATTGTAAGGTAATTTTTATTAATTGAATGTATGTGCTCATGTATATTTTAAGTGGTGTTTTTGAATTTAATTATATTTTAATGAAATGATGGTTGATCTTTACATTACGGTAACTTGGCAATTTTTTGGCGAAAATTTGGCGACCAACTCCCCTACAGCAACCCTCTATTTTTTTTTCCCCGCCGCCATTTTGTCTTCACGAAGTAAAGACATGTTTCTTTTCTTCTTATCTACTGAACACTTCTTCCAACAATCTACTAGCCGAATTACACTTATGCTAGAAATTTTATCAAACAAAACTGCTTAATCATGACAAATATTCACTCCAAAATTCAGAAAAAGTGCACAATACAATACACCTTACGCGTTTTTCAAAATAACACATACACATAAACCATGTACACGCCGACTTATTTTTACTTAAAAAAACATCCCAGAATTGCACAAAAATGGCATTGCGCACACTCTTCACTATATCCATGTACACTGCTTTTTTCTCATAAATTCGAAAAATTTCACGAAAATACAGGACAATTTTCTCAATCTTTAAACCCGGTAAAAAGAACATATATGAAATTACATGATCGCGAAAAAGTATTTACCCTTTACAAATATGAACATTTCCACATATAAAATAAATAAAATATCCAAAAACTTTTACCTCTAAATCATCTATTACATTATACACGTCACCAACGAATTCATACATGAAGCATTACAAATATTTAAATTATTTCCATGCACATTTATTTCAACTTAAACATACACCAAATTCCTACAAGTATAAAATTCACAAAATAACTATCATTTCATTAAAATATAATTAAATTCAAAAACACCACTTAAAATATACATGAGCACATACATTCAATTAATAAAAATTACCTTACAATCCTAATTACTTTAAACTAAATCATTGCTAATAACAATTTTCCCAATAATACCAAATTCCTTTCCACCTTACATTTCCAACAATGCATAAAAATAATTAAAAATACTAACTTACCTAATCTCCTTCAGAATCTTCATTACGTGGCGGATACACTTTTCTTCATTCTCTTTCAGAATCTTTAAAATCATACTTATCTTTCAAAGCAAGATACCAGGTAAAATAAATAACATAATAAAACATGTTTATTTCTCTCTCACACAACCTTAAAAAACATTTCTTACTATCCTTTTCAATACCACTAAATACCCATTTCGAATTCACTTTACTTACGGCCATGGGATCCAAAAATTCACAAACACTATTTCACACAACACAGAATAAAGCCAAATACAAAATTTCCAGATTTTTCCCCGATTTCCCCCCTTTTCCGATTAAAGAACCGTAATTCGTCCATTAATATCACATGACATATCCCATGATCTTGCATTTCCCCCACACAAAATAATGCGTAATCGGAACTCAGTACTGCTCACATTATTACCAAAGTCCCAGGTAGTAACCTTTATCGCCTCCAAAATGTCGCCAAACTACCAGTTACCGTAATGTAAAGATCAACCGAAATGATAGTTATTTTGTGAATTTTATACTTGTAGGAATTTGGTGTATGTTTAAGTTGAAATAAACGTGCATGGAAATAATTTAAATATTTGACATTAAGTATTTGTAATGCTTGAGGTATGAATTCGTTTTTGACGTGTATAATGTAATAGATGATTTAGAGGTAAAAGTTTTTGGATATTTTATTTATTTTATAGGTGGAAATGTTGATATTTGTAAAGGGTAAATACTTTTTCGCAATCATGTAATTTCATATATGTTCTTATTTCCGGGTTTAAAGATTGAGAAAATTGTCATGTATTTTCGTGAAATTTTTTTAATTTATGAGATAAAAGCAGTGTACATGGATATAGTGAAGAGTGTGCGCAATGCCATTTTTGTGCAATTCTGGGATGTTTTTTTAAGTAAAAGTAAGTCGACGTGTACATGGTTCAGTGATATTTTAATGAAATGATAGTTATTTTGTGAATTTTATGCTTGTAGGAATTTGGTTTACGTTTAAGTTGAAATAAACGTGCATGGAAATAATTTAAATATTTGATACTAAATATATGTAATGCTTCATGTATGAATTCGTTGGTGACGTGTATAATGTAATAGATGATTTAGAGGTAAAAGTTTTTGGATATTTTATTTATTTTATATGTGGAAATGTTCATATTTGTAAAGGGTAAATACTTTTTCGTGATCAGGTAATTTCATATATGTTCTTTTTACCGGGTTTAAAGATTGAGAAAATTGTCACGTATTTTCGTGAAATTTTTCGAATTTATGAGAAAAAAGCAGTGTACATGGATATAGTGAAGAGTGTGCGCAATGCCATTTTTGTGCAATTCTGGGATTTTTTTTTAAGTAAAAATAAGTCGGCGTGTACATGGTTTATGTGTATGTGTTATTTTGAAAAACGCGTAAGGTGTATGGTATTGTGCACTTTTTCCAAATTTTGCAATGAATATTTGTCATGATTAAGCAGTTTTGTTTGATAAAATTTCTAGCATAAGTGTAATTCGGCTAGTAGATTGTTGGAAGAAGTGTTCAGTAGATAAGAAGAAAAGAAACATGTCTTTACTTCGTGAAGACAAAATGGCGGCGGGGAAAAAAAAAATAGAGGGTTGCTGTAGGGGAGTTGGTCGCCAAATTTTCGCTAAGTTACCGTAATGTAAAGATCAACCAAAAAATTAATTCTGCTGAAATCTCTGCACTCTCAGAATGCAGCACTGCACTGCTGTCATTCTAACATGCAAAGTATTGAAAATACTGAATTCCTGATATTTGAATGCCATACAAAATGTAAAGTGATTAATACCTATACTTAACACAAAAAATTGCCAAATACATAAAGAAAACCATTGGTGGAAATTAATGTATACATACTTTTTTGGTTTTGCTGCTTGGTTCTTCATCTGATCCACCCGCAGAATCATCTGTATTATCAGAAGGAATATCTTGAAATAAATCGATCTCATCTTCATTCTCTGATGTTATAGTATCACTTTTTTCCTCTTTTAAATCTTCTAATTTTAAAAACTGCTCCATTTTTGACAACTTGAAAAACTGATCATCAACTATAGATGAATGTTTCGATCTTTCAAGTGGTTTTGACTTTACTTCTGTTTTTGGGGGAAGTTCAACAGAAGAATCTGAATCATCGTCATCAAACACATATTCTTCATTTTCATCATTGATAGATGACTGATCATCCAGCATGCATTCTTCTTCGTCATGAGTGCCTTTCTGTGACGAATTGTTTTCTGTAGTAATATGAAGGACAGCATTTTGTGGATTGATATTAGATATAATTTTAGAGAATGATGTCACAGCACATTTATTTTGCAATTCAATTTGCTGCCAGATTTGCTCCTCATCGAAACCCTCTACCAATAATTTTGGTAGTGATTCCGACTTTAAATGAGTATAAGAATTGAGTTTCCATGTGAAATCATACAATGATTTCGTAATTGACTGAAATTTTGCAGTACTTTCTGGATGCTGCCTAGAAAACAGAGGGAAAGAATAAATAATTTGTGATTCAGTTACAATGTTATACATAAAAAAAACTGCATTTAATACAGATAAAATTAGAGTAAAAAGAAAAAAAAAAGGCACAGCTAATACGTACTCAACATAAATTTCAGGGTTCTTCGTTAACTCCTCGAAAGACAAGAGTATATCTTCAAAAATGCTGTCTTCAACGCACGTTTCCATCTTGCTTGTTTACAAGAGATGAACTAGTGTTGCCAAAATTCATTATCTTAATAAAGCAATATAGGAGAAATTATAGCAGACAAAGCCAAACCTTTGCAGGAATTTTAGTTAGGCACAGCAAATTTGTCAGTATATTATCGGTGAAAAATCATTTAAGAGGGAAAAGAGTTTCTATAGCATCAGTCATTTAGCTTAAACTTTTTTTCTCACTTCGAACCGAACCGAACAAGTATTATTGGGTTAGCGCGCGAAGCATCATTTCTGGGTTAGCGCGAAAGGTGATCCAAAGGAGGAATCTGATGTTACAGGTTTAATTGCTTTCTTGAAAAAAGAAATTGAAGAAACGTAAGCAGTTAATAAACCGGAGCTGAAATCCATTCCATCGAACGGAAAGAATAAACATTTTGACAAACACAAAAATAATTTTACACAAACAATAAGTTAACCCCTCGTCCGCTGCCGAATTATTAACTCCCGTAAAAGAAAACTGCATTTTTTGCAAAAATAGCACACATAATAGTGAAAACTGTAATATAAGTGTAAATGAAAAAAGAAATGTACTAAAATTACAGGGATGATGTTAATTATATTTAGCTAAAGGACGCAACATGATTACCACAATGGCAGACGATCGCTTTCTCTTGCTATGTGCATAATGCTGTATGACAGCTGGCTTCGCATCTCTCTGTTACTGCAGGATGGCACATATCCCTCCAAACTATATCGCGCCAAACTGCATGATGATGGAATGTACGCCCGACGACCTGTGGTATGCGTTTCTTTGTTCCCATCGCATGTCAAAGAGCGGTTGAATTAGGCCTGTGAACAGCGCAGCTGAACACTAGAGCAGTGGTACCACGTACTCTTTACAAGAAGACTCGATTATAACATCGAGAACTATACCCAAAGGGCAATGATATGGTGAGAACCATGGACTCGATATCGGCCGCGAAACGTCATCAAAAAAGACCATTAAGAGGTTAATCTACATGGGCTGGATAACAACCAACAGTCACACCGACCTCTACTTGATTCCTGGTGGTTCCATCACAGCGTGATATCGCGACTAAATTCTACATCTTCTTGTGTGTCCTTTTATTATTGCAATAGGTACCGAAGCGATATTTATGGACGATAACACCTGCCCGAATAGAGCTCGAATGGTGCGATTTGGAGAGTGAAACCATTACACATCTGCCGTAGCCTGCTAGATTAGCAGACCCGAAATCCCTTACAGCATGTGTGGGACACGTTGTGACTACGGATAGTAGGTCGCAATGTACGGCCGGCACCCCCCCCCCCCCCAATCTCCGATATGCATTCCTACAGGAATGGACGCTTTTACCATAACAAGTGATAAACCACCCTATTGCCAGCTTACTTCGCCATTGTCACCGCTATAGCCCAGAAGTTTCCATTGTATATTCTTCTGACCCATTCGGTCTTTCACTATGTAATAAATTATTATGGTAAAAATTTTACAGGTTATAATTCAAATTTTTTTCGAAAAATTCGATGGTCGTAATATATGTGTTTTTGTATTTCTTTGCCTTATTGTTTGCTTTGTGGTCTAGCAATGCCATACCGACCTCTTAGATCAATTCAAGCATATAATTAAAACGCTTTTGTTTTATTCCTTGTTTTGCCTTTGTTGCTTATTTTTTGAGCAGGATAGCACATTTTTAATATATGCATATGTATGTTAGGTTTTTGTGCCTACTTTATCTGTAGCAATTTTAATTTTGCTTCAATTAATATAAGCAATGATTTAAATGAAAATTTTTAATATGAAGTACATAAAAATAAGAGTTAAGTTTATTTAATATTTATATTGAGTTTTGAATTTCAAATTATGGTAGTGTTAAAATTTCTGTGTATCAGTCATTTTCTCTTAAACTATTTAGAAAAGTTAGAGGATATTTTGCATAAACAAATTTCGAGTTTAGAAATAGTTAAATCCATTCCGACGAATAGTATAAAAAGTATTACGACTAATTAATCTTATACATTATAGCACAATATGCGTCAAAGAATTTCCTAGACAAATATGCACTGCGAAAAAAAATGGAACATTTCTATATCTCCCATTCTACTGGGCCGATTCACGAAATTCAAATTGCGTTCTTCATATCTCGAAAGCGCTACTTAGGATATATATATATTAGATTTATACATAGCTCTATTCTAACATAGGTATTTTTACACAAAATTAGACTTGTTCTGAAATGTCATGCCATTTTTTTCCATATTTCGATTCTATGGCCCAAATTATACTTAAATATATAATTTTATAAAATTTGGTGCGAAATTACAGATAAATTCAAACCTTTACCTTGGCGCATTTTTTCAGCTTGCGCCAAGAATAATTCACTTGGCGAATCTCTTAATTTTTAGCAACTTATTTTCCTTTATTTTTTCACTATAAACAAGCGGGAAAAAGTCATCGTTCATTATTCCAAATAACCGTAACCACATTTATTATCGCTTATACCAAATACGCCAAATTTATCTAATAACCGCCAATATGTAAATTCACGTATATCCTAGGAAATTTTGAATTAAAAAAAAACTAATTTTTTGCAGGTATGCTTAGAAATACACCTACTTTAAGATGAAGGTAAAAATTTTACAGGTTATAATTCAAATTTTTTTCGAAAAATTTATAAAAATTATTTTAAAATACAAATTTTAAAAAATCTGAAAGGTTTCAGATTTTAAATTAGGCCCAAAGGAGCTTTTTTTTAACGTTTCGTGTATTACCTTTATTTATTAAATATCATGTTCCTTACTTACACTTAAGCCATAAAATTCAATTCAACAGTAATATCGCAATATAATTTTAAAATGAGCATATCTTTCGAATTTCCGATACACACTTGCGCGCTGGAGATAAAAGGGTTCCCCCCCGGTAGGGTGTTACCATTGCTCGCTTTTAAATCATTGAGTTTGTTAATAAAAAATTCGTTGATGTTTCAGAAAATGTGAAATCGATATTAAAACAATTTCAAATTTGGGCTTTCAGATGCCCATATTCGCAGTAGAATTACGTCATTCAAAATCGAATGGTTCCAGGTACCGTTGTTTTATCACAATGAGAGAAACATACATAAATTTATGCAGATTCTTCATTATTAAATTTCTTCACATATAATACAGGGCGAAAGTATTTGCCCAAGTAGCACAGAAACCTCGCAACGATGTTGCAAACTCGTCGCGGATGTCGTTGAAAAACGTTGCAATATGTCGTCTTTAAGACGGCCAGATGTCCGCGAACATCCACTGTTTTTCAATCGTTGCAAAGACGTCTTTATTACGTCTTTGCAGATAAGGTTTTTGTCGCACAGACGTCGTTATTGCGTCTTTCGCAGATGATATTTTGGTAGTGAAAGCATAGTATCACGACGTCTAAAGACACCTAAATGTTCGCAAAATTCCACCTTTTTGCAACATTTGTGAAAATGTTTTTTTTTGTCCTTGTGTTACATATAGATTTATGCAGAAAAATAAGCTGAATAATTAATATATTTTTCTTCTTTTTTAAAATCTTGTATTCCTTTATTTATCTAAAGTTTAAATATTTTATCATTTCCTGAAACCCAGAAGATAATAGATTTTTTTTTCTCTTTAAGCTAAATATGCATAATTAATTATTTTCAGTACTTTAAACTATAGTTTTTAAATTTCTCTTTAGACTAAATATGCATAATTAATAATAGCCTTAATTATTTTCAGTACTTTAAACTATATTTTTTAAATAACTTAAATTCTAAGTTACGATTATTTAAGATTTCATAATTTTTTTTTCCTTCAGTGAGAGTAATTATGAAAGTGGCTATTATAAATATATAACATTAATAGTAGGTTATAAGTAAATAAAACTTAATTAGACATAAATAAAAGTAAATATATATATGTGGGTAAAAAAAGGAGCGTTTCTGATAACAGCATTATCACATTTATTTCTGTTTAATCTCAGGGACATTGAAAATTGCCCCTGTCATGATACATAAGGAAGCGGTTTTTAAGGTAACAAAATAATCAGAATTTTTCCTGAACTCAAGTATAAATTTATTCGCGTTTCACAGTAAAAAATATAACCATTAACTTCTATATCTCCAAGATATGCAAATGAAAGACAGCATAAAGTAGTTAATAAATGTGATAAAAATATTTTATACAAAAATATACCTAAATCTAATAACTTCCCATATTCATATCTAATGTGAAATAATATCCTAACAAACAACATACAGGACAGCACTGTTCAAGAAAAAACAGGACCTAGTAGTGTTTGAAAATATAAATAGCTGAAGGAAGGTAACGGAACTAAAATTTCCAATTAATAAAAAAAAAATATTTGTATTTTTTAAATAGTACGCAATTATAAGTGCAATGATTATGGTTTGCGGTATTTACTAGTAATGCTGATGTTTGTTAACACCATTTCTTTCGATCATATGTTAATGATCATAATCTTATTTTTAGTTTCTACATTTTATCATAGTGGTAGATTACAATGATTATTTCATGCACTTTTTATAATCAATAACTTTCCTTTTGTTACTGTACAGAAATAATTTAAATACTATAGTATACGATAGTAAGCTAAGTACGTTAAAGTAAGCTCTTCATTAAATAGCACACAATGAAACTTTTTGTTTCTATTTATTATGAATTTCTTTGTTATCATAAGTACATAAAAGGTAAGCGAAGGAAATAGAATATACTTAAATTTAGTAAAAAATAAAACCTGATTTTCAATATTCATTTATTGAGATAATCTAATAAACATACATAACGGCAATATTTAAAAAAAAACGCGAATTTCACAATGTTTGGAAAAATAAATACCAAACGAAAAGTAATAAAACTGCAATTTGCAATCAATAAAAAATTTTTTTTAATATTACACAATTAAATATAACATAATTATAAATTACAATATTTCATAGAAGTGCTAATGGTTCCTTAACACTAGTTTTTCGATCATACATTTCATACACGGTTTAAAATCATTAAACTTTTCTGCATATCGTACAAAAGACACTATAGAATGTGCATTATTATTAAATTTAGTAATTAATTAATTGCTTATATTATACATATATCTAATTCGTCTTCAGCAGTCATATTAAGTACTGGTACCAGTCCAATAATTTCTTTGTGTTTTGAAAATAATGAACATATCATAACAGCTTGAATTGTTGTTGCTTCTGTATTGATCGCATTTTCAGCAAAACCAGAAAATGCCTCACCATTGTATGTTATGTTTGGTTTTACATGAATTAATTCTGAGCACCAACACAATACACGTTTAATATGAATGATATACGATATAGCACTTAGGATGTTATAACCGAATCTCTAATCCGTGCATCCAAATATTGCACCGCTGGAAATAATGAAGATTGGAGAGCACCAACTACGGAAACACATAAAACACCAAAACAGAACACTATTTCACGAAGAGTATATTCTCGTTTAGCATTGTATCACGTTGCTTTTGATATTTTCTAAATGATTTATCCAAACTTTTGTTGTCTTCTTGTAGAGAAGATATTCAGAAACAAAATAAGCACAAATTCTTCATTTCTACGATGATTTATCCTCAATTCAGAGGCTTCCAAACAGGAGCTCGCAGCAATGCAAATTAACTCACTGAAGGCAGTTGAAATAAGTAGATACAGAACAATGAGAAGATTCACAATGCGTACTTTGATTGACAGTGCATTCATTACATTTACTTTTAATATAGGCAATATTATTTATATCAGTCATTGCTTCATTCAATTTCAAACCTGCAGTCAGTCTTTTCAAACGCCTTACAGATGGCATCTTTACCAAATTACGTGAAAGAACTGCTAGAATCTGAATTAATTGCACAGTTCCTTGTTCGAATTTGGCAGCTAGCCAAAGCGGGCAAATCTCGAGATATTCGTTTATATAACCATCCGGTAAATAATGTACAGGTCTGCTTTTCGACTGTCGATGAGTTTTCCGTCATATTGGACAGCCGTGAATTCGTCCTTACTTCAAAAATAAGAAATAAAGTGATATTTCAGAAGTGAAATAATTGCTAACATGCGATTTGCATTGATTTCGGAAATATTATTTTTTAAAGTATATAAAATGCATAACTGAATAACTTACTTTATAGATTAGCTTTACTTTATAGATTTTAAATATTTTGCTATAATATTTATAAAAAACATTTTAAGTATTAATTATTTTAACAAAAATCTAAAGAATAGTTAGCACGTATTTTTAGTACTAATTAAATTTTTAATAAATCAAAAGTATTTATATTAAATTTACATTTCATTAGATGAATCTACCTTAGATTAATATATTCAGATGAAATAAAGTAATGAAACATTGCAAAATAAATCTTATGCGGACTTCAGATTCTTGAAAGGGCAGATTTAGTCTCTTTTCATTCTAAAAGTAATGCTGATGAACTTGGGAAAAAAATAAATAAAAAGCTAAAACGACCACGTCTAAAAGCCGTCATATCATGACGTTTCAGAGACGTCGACAAATTGCCAAGATGTAACGTCAAATATTTTGCGTCTTCGCAACGTCGTAAAAGTTACCACGACCACTTTGCTACCTCTCGGACCAGTTTGCAACGTCGTTGCAACGTCGTGTGCTACTTGGGTGGTGGCAACGATTTGAAAAGTAATACGGCGTTTTAAAATTTTCAACGCAAAATCACAAAACGAAAACATAAGTCCTTCAGGGACAAAGCCCCTTTGTACTAAAAATAAATCATAAAAAAACAGCGACTTTTATTTGAAATGAACCTAAATTTCGAATTCTGGAAGAATGAATCATGTCAGTTTAATAAATAAAAGAGATATTAATAGATATATATCAAATTAAATTAACATTGAGGATCTAACATTTTGAAAGCTAATTTTTTAAAAACTACTCGTACGATTTTAACAAAACTTGACAGTTTGGCATAATTTGGGTCGTAGAATTTAAATATGGAAAACAATTGCCCTGTCATTTCAGAACAAATCTGATTTGTGTTAAAAACCTTTATTAGAATAACGCAATATATAAATTTAATACATATCCTAAGTCGCGCTTTCGAGACATGAAAAAGCGCAAGTTGAATTTCGTGAATCGGCCCAGTAGAACGGGAGATATAAAACTGTCCTTTCTTTGGCGCAGTATACATACCACATTTACCTGTTCGGCACAATAAAATTAAGTATTTTTTATGTATTATAGTAGTATTCTTTTCCTTGAGTAAAGTATTAATAATAAAACATTTTAAATCAGCTTATTCTGTTGCATTCATTAAGGAAATAATTAGCTTAAAAATTGTATTTCCTATGTTTAGAAAAATTTCTCCATAGTGAACATCAGATGATGGGAAAGTATTTTTTCTCACTGGAATTATCAAATTGGTCCATGTTGTTGTATAATGTAAAAGACCCAAAGTATCTGTTCAGGGATAAAAATTGATAGGGGGGAGAGAATTCTATAACTTAATGCATTTTATTTCTCACTCATTACACAAAATATGATTTAATAGAGCTAGGTAACTTTGGAGAAAATAAAACAGCGTGCATGGGTATACAGACATGCAAGCACCTGTATACACTAGATTGCGCAAAACATTGCGATATGGAAAAGCTCGTATTGGAAATTTTGATTATAATAATTTTTAATTCTTATGTTGGGCTGGAATGGACCTAGTGTTTTCTTACAGAGCTATTCAGAGATGATGAAGTTCATGTAATGTAATTAATTCTTAAAATTTTAACTGATTATGAAGTTACCGTATTGAGAAGTGAAACTGGTTAAAATGCAACTTCAGTTATTCTTAAGTTGATATTTTACTTTCAAATGCCTAAGTTTTGCTTGAAAATAGAAAATGCCTTCGCGGATTCAATATAATTTGTGTAATATAAATTAAGTCAATGATTTTCCTTAATATATGTTCATTCAATATAATTTTTAGAAAAAAATACTTCTGACTGCATGGCTTTTCTTGAAATTGCAGGTTAAACACATAAAACACTTATGTCTACATAGAACATAAACAGTCTTTGTTTACGATTGTAAAAATAAACATTAAAATGAACTACCTGTTGAAAAACAATAAAATACTGATACCTTGCTTACAAGAACCAGCACCACCACCTTTACATTAACGAGATTTAAAAAAAAATGAGTTCACCTTTCCCAACAACAAAATAGCCTTCGTTTTTATGCTGTGAGAGAGTTATAGAACTTGTCCTTACACGCGAAGATAAATTTATAAATTTGATTTTTCAATTAAAATTCCGTGCTTGACTAAATAATCCGCTTTCAAATTCTTTCTGCTTCAGTAAAAGCGAAAATTTACATCTTCTTGAATGAAATCAATAATCTCAGAAAAGCTTAGACACTTCATTTTCGGATACGTAAGGTCAGATCACAATACCGTCCTTTAACCTCCACGCTAATGTGTGAAAGCGCCACCTATAGGTTAATTGAATGTCGTATACCCTCAATGACGGATCGCACACTATTCACAAAAATATTTTCCTTCCAAAATGGTAATTGTGCTTTAAGTGCTATTAGAAAGTTCTGGACCATAAAGGTTACTTTTAAATGTGTGTTTAGTCGAATCGATTAATTCAGGCACTACACGACTCGACCCCTTCCTCCGCATTAGGCTGGAGGTGAGCATCATGTCAAAAGCTCTTCTTTGGAGACTTCGCGCAAGAAAGAAATAGGTGAGTTGTCAAAGAAAATTTAAAATATAATTCAACGGAAATTTCTACGAAATCACAGGCGCCGGAACGAACAACTGATGATTTTGTGTCAGGAAAGCTAGAGTTAAATCTCCGAAAAATAAAATTAATCATTTCTGTGGAGATCAATGGGTCCCTTTTTGGAATACTTATGAGACCGCGATACATAAAAATGAATTGCTAGATGTAGTTAGTAAGTTTATTTATTTGAGAACATATTCGAAAAGATCCGTGCTTAACCCAGTAGAAGGTTTGGGGATGACGCCAGAAAATTTTGCTACTTCAACAGATACTCTGTTATTTATTTGCAGCAGAAAGAATATCTTAACTAATACCCAAATCAACAGTTTATTCCATCTTTAAAAGATTCAAGAGATCCTATATCATTTAGAAAACCTTTCGATCAAGCACAAACAGAAATTAGAAGTCTCGAATCGCTTATAATTAATTCTGACAATTGAGAACCTCTTAACGCCTACTCTAATAAAATTGCTACTTCCCAAAATTGGAGAATCCGAAACGCATTAATGAACTGAATATATGATTTTAAAATTCAAAACAACTAATAAATCCGGTTTCAAAGTACGATAGCATGTATATGTGAATTGAAACTGGGACAGTCTCACATTAATAGACCCAACTTAATTCATGCTTGAATTTTTTCTGGATAAAGTCATGTAAATAGCGATTGTTTCTTAACAGTGTATACTTATCTGTTATTGCATTAGCATGTCTGCAAGTAAGTTTAAAGTCAACTGAAAACGGATAAGATTGGCATATTTTAGGTCACTGGAAACTATACAAGGCTATTTGTCTAGTGAGAAGGATGACTTTAGTGAGAACTTAAAGAAAACGAGATGTTATTTATTTTATGCATCGGAAAAATCACGAGAACTCCATACAGCCAGTCCGTTTCCAGGCTTTCAACCCGAGTGGAATTACCAATGCTCACCGATTTTGCCTCTCAGCCCCTGGTTTGACCAACTTAGAAGGGAATGGTAAATACCGTGAGATGTAGCTGAAATTTACTGAACTGTTGAAATCGTTTATCAAATTTATTGACAAAAGCTACTCATTATTGGTCGGTTTTAATAAGTTTTCTTATAAAAACATAACGCTTGATTGGCATGACATATGAATTCTAGAAAAGCGAATATTAAAAGAATCTTCGATAGCTTCTTTAACATAAAAGTATGAATTACATTTTTTAAGTTTAGCGTCCCTTTTATTGATTATAAACTAAATAACAATCAGTTTTAAACGTTATTTAGCACTAGAAAACTTGAATATTTCGGATACATTTTTAGCCCAAAGGAGGGGGGGGGGTAGCCCAAAAGGGCTATTAGTCTCAAAACGGCAATGACGGCAAAAGTCTCAAACGACTTCTGACGGAACTTTATAACTGATGAATCACTTTTTAAATTGTTGTCACCAAATATTATCTCCCTGTACTATTATTTAAATAAATTAAATAATAAAGAATCTTCATGAATGCATGTATGTTTTTCGCATTATGAAAAAAAGACGGTACCTAGCGCCATCAAATTTTGAATAATGTAATCCTCCACCTGAACATGGGCATCTGGGCGCCCGAATTTTGAATTTCAAATTTGCTTTATTATCTATTTTGCTTATTATCTATTTTGTAAAACATTAACGAATTTTTGATTAACAAACTGAGAACAAACTTTTGACAAGAAAAATTCAATGAAATCAAAATAATAAATTAATACCAATTAAAATAATAAATAAAATTAAAAGATAATCAGTTACAAGAAATTAGATACCAAATTAGATCAGCTAATAAATTACAGAACACCATTCGGAGATGAACTTCTGGGGTATATACAGGACTCCTTGTCAGTGTGATTTGATTAATTCGTCAAACTAAAATTTCATGCTAAGGAACATGAAAAATATGTTTGGAAAAAAGAAGCACATATATACTATGTTGCTCAACACGTTTGGTCAGAAAAATCAGATTTCCCATTTTTCTGCAGGAAAATTATTCAAAAGACATCTTCCGTTGACGAATTAGATTTTCTAGAGGCGTTTCACATTCACAAAAGTCTTTCAGTTTTTATTAACGATTCCAATTACAATCCGTCTTTACCCTGAGCTTTTAAGGAAATGATTTCATAGTGGTTTTATGTTTCTTCAGTAGAAGGAGCTAGTAGCTTGACTTCCTTTATTTCATTCTTATCGCCTTATCTCATCTTTTCACTGGCTTCTCTTTCGTCATTTGCATTTCTGCAGATGAAGAAGCTGGTTCCATATTTAAACCTTCAAAACTAGTACTGAAGATTTATGAATATTACGCTTGTTGCTTTACTGGTCTATTAATTGTTATCCGGCGTATTATTTAATCTGAAATTTGTGTAGCTAAAAACAAAATATTAGTTTTAATTTAATGCACCACAAACGCAGTTAGCAGTAAAAATGAAGCAACAACAACAAAAATTGAACTTTACGCGCAGGATAGGTAAATTCTAAAAGAGTGCTTTGCACTTGCACCGCTTTTCAATCCGCTGGTATTAAGTTAAACTAAGTAGCACTGAACAGTGTCTATACTGAAGTGCCACGGAATTGGGGATAGACATAACTATGCAAATTTTATAGCGCTGCGGGGCATCTGTGCTCACGCGAGGGAGGTTGTGGTAAGTGCACATACAGATAGTACTATGGTTGTTGTTAATCAATCATTTCAATTGCCATTGTGGGTAAAACTTCTCATTTAGACAGCTTCAATCTTGGACAGATAATAGGCACTCGACGCATGGGCCATTCTAATTTACAAAATCCTCAGCGGGCTAGGATTTTGAAGGTCGACAGTATCAAGAGTATACCGAGAATACACAGATGATGGGAAAAAGATCTAGCCATCGGGCAAATTGCAAAGCACAATTAACCTAGAACAAGCGTGGTGTGAGACGGCTCAGCCGCATTGTACATAGTCAACGAAGCCAAACATTAGCTCAAATTACCATCCAGCTGAATCAGGACGACAGTCGTACAGTCAGTAAAAGGATCGTGCAACGCTCGCTTCACCATATGGGCATCGGAAGCCGTAGACCCACGAGAGTACCTTTTCTGAATGCATGCCATCGAGCTGCACTTCTTGCCTGGGCAAGAAAATACAGAGAATAGACTCTAGTGGACTTGAAATGAGTAGCAAGGAGTGATGATTCTCGATTCCGACTAATTAATACCGATGGGAGGCTGAGAATATGTCGCCAGACTCTTGAAGCCATGAACCCTGTGTGGCAGATTGGAACTGTACAAGGCCATGGTGGCTTCATCATGGTCTGTGATGTTTTCTCTAGGTAGTATTTGGGATCTTTGGTACTGTACCAACCTCTCTCAATATGATTCGGCACGTAGAGTTGCTGAGCGATCCATCTCCATCCATTTATGTTGCCCTGTCATTCACACGGAAATGGAGTATCCCAGCAAGAAAATTGAACCTCTCACAGGTCCCGGTTGGCAACTGCTTGATTGGATGAGTGTTCTTCTAGCTTTTCTGTCATAAATTAGATACTTGAAATCCCTGACTTAAATTCTACCGAGCATCTTTCGGACGTTTCGGAGAAAGGTTTGAAACCTCATCACACAACACTAACGACATTTCATAGATTATAGACATCTCTATTTGATGTTTGACAAGCCATTCCCGTAGAATGCTTCCAGAAACATATTGAATCTATGCTTCGTCGTTTGGGAACCATCATAATGGCCAGAGGAGGCCCAACTCGTTATTGACTAGCTATCCCTAATTCAGTGGCACTTCAGCATATATTTATTTTAACGAAGACATTAAGTGATTAATCAGCTTACCGCCATGATTTACTCACTTATAGTACATTATTATCATCTTTTACGTTGAATTAACATGTTTATTTTTATATTGTTACAGATTGAATAATTCGTAAAATTTGTCATTGATTATATTGGTTGTGGTACTGAATATTTTAATACTTTATATTTAGACTTATTTTTAATCATTTATTTTAGTTATTAGATGCATATTCTAATTGCATATATTTTGATGGATAGCAGTGATTAGCTCAATACTGATTGGTGTAACTATTAAGTTGAAAAATGTGTGTTACGTAACAATATCTAAGTGAAATTTATATGAGACTGATCTAGGAAGTACTTGAATGTACCAGCCACTTATGACATATGATCTTGGATTTGCACTCCATATACAATCTTAGGGGGTAGCGGGATGTGTTATGTTTGGTTTGTTAAATCCTTCTCATATTTGAAGGGGAAAATGTGCGTAGCTTCCTCTGGAGTTTAACAACCGCAGCGAATCAGTTGGATTTTGGATTGGAGTCGAGTAACTGAAAAATAGATCATTCTTTTTTAATATGAAGTCACCAAAGTTTTGTGTGTAATACAAATCTACTAATCCTGAAACTATGAAATATATTAACTTTTCGAATGATCAAATCAGACAGATACTAAAAAATGAAAGGCAGATGTTTCATTTATGTTTCCACAATTCACATTCAGCTCATCAGTGTAAATATGTAATAAATCCTGATGAACGTTCTGGTCATATAAAATTAGTTTTGTTTTGGAAAAAAAATAAGAATAATTCCGACACTCAAACAATATTATTTTATTCTTCATGTTATAGCTCTGAAACTAAAGAGATTATTCTATTACAAATTTATTCGCTTACAGTGCTATCCAGAAATAAATCAAAATTAGTAAGGCTCCGACTAATTACGGAAAGGAAAAACGTTTCATTACGAAAGATTTAGTTTGAAATTAAAATTACTAGCCATACGGAAACAACTCCAGATAATTTAAACGTTTAGCTTAACTAGTGGTAAAGAAATATACGGGGAGTTTTTTAAAATCCGAGAGAAAAATAAGGATATTCCTTATAATATTATAAATGTTAGAAATGTAATTTCAGCCATTAACATTTAAATTTATAGTAACTGGAACATACAGAAATTTATTACAAATGACAGAGTTATGAGTTGAGTTGAACTCAGAAACCTTTCAAAAGGTAACGCATTCTTGTGACAAAAAAAGAGATAAGTTTGACTTAAATCGTATTTGAAATTAGAATATAAAGGTATTTTTGAAGATAAAAATGAACTATTTTTTTCAGGAAAATTTAGTTTGTTTGATGATAATTTGAAACATATTAACTGTAAATATGAAACTAAGTTTCAGTGGAAAGTAAACAAACATGAATTAAGAAATTATTTGAGAATATCCCCTAAGCAATGCGTTTTAAGATTAGGATGGAAACTGAAAAGAAATAATTTATTATATAAAAAATATGAGGAAATGGTTGGAAAACATATGAAATAGGGAATAATTGAAGATTGTACTATACTGAATGAAAATGGAACTATTGACTACTTACACGCCACACACTTGGTTTTAAGGGAAAGTAAGTCAACTACGAAAGTGACGATTGTTTTTGCCTTTCTTCGAAGGTAAAAATCATCAAACGACTGTTCGTGATTTGTTACAAAGTTAGATCTTACATATTTGATATTACACTCATGTCCATAAATTAAGGATAATTCGGAGTCACGCGGAAATCGAACTCTAAAATAAATATATCACCTGTAAAATCACTACACACATCTTCAAGAATCATGTGCAAATTTCAGGAAGTAACTAGATGACACCGATGGGTGTAACAATGACGAGAGTGTAAGAGAGTTATATATAAGGAATACAGGCAAAGAAGGAAAATTAGTCGCAGGCGCTTTATAAGCATTTCAGTACAATAACCGAATACTTATGACACAAAGGACGCATTTGGATGATTTTTTACGTGGTAGAATTATCGGCCGTCTGGAATTTGGGCGTACCCAACTGGAAGTATCAGACGAACTTGGAATTGCCCAGAGTGTCATATCCAGGCTTTGGCAACGATTCCAAGATGATGATAATGTAAGTAGACGTTACAGCACAGGTCGCCCCAGAGTTACAACGCCGAATGAGGACCGGTACTTGGCAGTTACTGCCAAAAGAAACAGGCGGAGCACAGCCTCAGACCTGTCTCGTCAGCTCTTTTCAGCCACTGCTACGACAATTTCAAGGCAGACCGTGTATAGACGCTTAGGGCAGATTGGTATATATGCTCGTAGACCTGTCAGATGCGTTCACTTACTGCATATATGCTGTAAGTTCCACTGTCGTCTGCGGTTAGCCTGGAGTAGAGAGCATACATTGTGGACACCGCAAGAGTGGGCTTGTGTGATGTTTTCCGACGAGTCCAGGTTTAGCTTGCAGTCTGATTCTCGCCGGACTGTCATATGGAGAGCTCCAGGTACCCGTTGATACGAAGAAAACATCATTGAACGATACCGTTACGTTGGTGCAGGAGTTCTCGTTTGGGGTGGAATTATTCTGGGTTCCAGAACTGACCTGCATCTTCAAATTGGAACCATGACAAGCCAAATCTATCAGAACGTCATTCTGGAACAACATGTACGTTTGTTTCGGTGCGCCATGGGCGCACAATTTGTGTTTATAGATGACACCGCCCGCCCTCCCCGTGCAAACGTCGTAAGCGAATGCCTTCAATCGGAGGATATCACCCGTATGGACTGGCCAGCATTCTCACCGGATTTGAATTCAGTATAGTACGTGTGGGACATGCTTGTCCGAGGAGTTGCAGCCCGTGAACCTCCTACATGTCTACCGGAACTTCGGAGAGCATTGCTTTTGGAGTGGTGTAATATCCCCCAAGATGAGATAGATAATTTGATACTCAGCATGCCTAGGCGTTGTACGGACTGTATTGCATCGTCTGGGAGACATAGAATGTATTAACAATCATACCAACCATGTAATATTGGTTTTTTTTATAAATAGGTGTTTTTTGTAATTTGCTCCAGGGATAAAAAATCGCTAATTTTTTAATAATATCAAACATATAGCATCTTTTTTTTTTTTGCTCTTTACCTTTTGTTTAATAAATAAGCTTTACAAATAAGTTAAATTTGTTTTGCTTATAACTCTTCCTTTGCCTGATTTTGCATTATCCTTAATTTATGGACATGAGTGCAATTTGAGGTTCTGCAAATATAAGTTGCTCCAACATCGAGTATGGATATCATCAACCGTTAGCTGCAGAAGAAAATATAATTTTTTTAATTTAATTTTTTTTTATTTTTTAAAACTTTTTATGGTTTGATGATGCATTTTCTGCAAGTTTGTAAGGATCCTAAGTTTTACTAACGTTTATTTTGTTTTAAATCTTTACTATCACTTCTTATTTTCTACTTCCGGCCAGAATTAAAAGCTTTAACTTATTTACGCAAATTTGTCTTGCTAACGCCAATACTTAAGTTGCGGCTTTTTGCCAAGCAAGAGAGAGGAAGGAGTTATTAGAAGCAGGCCATTTGACATAGTAGTTTTACTCGGTTGCTGGTTGCCTTCAAGGCCAGAGGTTTAGTCCTCTTGGTAATTTCAAACGCATCGTAGTGTTAGCAGCTCTCTGTACTACATACGGATTTGGTTAAATAACGGCCAATCTTAAAGTTAGGCACTTGTATATTAATCCAAAGTTAGTTTTAGTTAGTAGTTTTATATTCTTACATTCAGACCACAAGTGGTTGGTCTCTGTATTCCGAAGTCCGGAAATCTCTGTAAAGATAGAAAAATAAAGTGTTTCGTATACCCTTCCTGTGTGTATTGTCTACTTCACAATTTATTGAACATAGCTTTAGTAACCTCTCTGGTCCGAGTCAGGACAGTTCATGTTTGCAAGGCAAGTAAAGAGGAACACAAGACCTGATAGTGGCGCCCGACGAAGAAGAATAACCATGGCCGAGTTTCAAGAAGAACCTGTGGTGCCTGCAGAAGGGGATCAGAATCCAGAAATGCCACCTGCCGCCCTGGAAGGATTTGGTTACATCGTACAGACCATGCTCGCATCGATGAAACCAGAAGCAACATTTAATGGAAACTCACCGGTAACCAGTTTTTTGGAAAAATTGGATGACCACTTCATGCTCTACCCCGTGCACGAATTTCAAAAAGTTACATTAGCTATCAGCGCTTTGAGGGGCCAAGCGCTTAATTGGTTCAAATGTATAGGCAGAAGCCTCTTGGGTAAGCGGGAAGTCCCACCTATACTTACGAAAATTTCAAGACTGCCTTAGTAAAAGCCTTCCCTGTTGTAAGAAATCGTTCCAAATTAGAAGCGGAACTCTTCAGCATATACCAGAAACGAATTGAAAATCTCTCAAGCTTTATTTTAAGAAAAATTCACGTCTTTAAACTCTTGTATAGAAGCCGTCCGGATCCTGAAATAATCCAAGTGATTTTGCCGAGGTTACTTCCCCAAGTACAAGACTTTATTGAATTAAGGAATCCGACTACACTGGAAAAGTTATTTGAGATAGCAATTCAGTTTGAAAGTAGAAGAACGGCGGACATTGAAAGAAGACGCCAGTATGAGCAACGAAGCCAATTTGGTGCGCCAAGACCACAGCAAAGGCAAGAACACGGCTACGGAAGCAAATCGAATCAGTGGGCAAGGAAACCTGAGTATCCAAAAACAACCGGCGAACGTCGACAGTTCAATAGTAAGCCAGAAAAAAAGTCTGAAGGCAAGCGGAAAAAGAAGGAAGGCATGGAAAGGAAGAAAGAAAATTTAAACTAAAACGGATGTCTGCTGACGGGAGGGTGCGGAAATCCGAAGGCCAAGAAAACCCCTCTTCCTTCAAGTTAAATACAGTTATTGTGAAAAATTTGACTCTTCCAAAGATTGAAGTTCTGGTGAACAACATACCAGCCACCGCACTCCTGGATACAGGCGCGCAGTGTTCCTGTGTGGCAGATTTTTTTAGGAAGTATTTCCGTAGATACCGCATATATAATTCGAATAATACGACAGTGTTAGCTGCGCAGGGAGAAAGATGCAAATGCATAGGTAAAATACCATTATATATTCGTATCAAGGACAAGCAAGTAAAGATCATGCTTTTTATCGTAAAAAATTTACAGGCACATATCATTTTAGGGATAGATTTTCTTTCAGAGGCAGAAGCAACTCTGGATTGTAACGAAGCGTCCCTTAAGCTGACGATGAAACCAGTTCGAGAAGAAAAAAGAGAACCACCGACGTTAAACCTCGACCACCTGCCTAAGGGAGAGCAACAAAAAATTCGAAAAGTGGTAAGTGAATTTACTTCAATATTTAGTGATATTCCTGGATTTACTCAAGTTACTAACCATAGTATCGACACCAGAGATTCACTGCCAGTTCGCCACAAACAATATAGATATGATAAGAATAAAGAAAAAATTATAGAGTGGCACATTCGAGATATGTTACGTAAAAAGATCATAACGCCCATCTCAAGTAGTTATGCTAGCCCGGTTGTGTTATGTAAGAAAAATAATGACTATCCGGTAACACATCCGAAAAGGTAGAGTTTTGCAATTGACTATCGTAAATTAAACTCCATGACTAAATATCCAGTATATCCGTTACCTATTATTGAAGAAATTCTAAGGAACATAACTTCTACCAAATGTATGACTACGTTAGGCTTAACGACTGGTTATTTTCAACGACTGGTTTATATTACTAGTGATAATCTGGACCAACATGTACAGGATCTAAGACAGGTGTTTTCATTATTAAATGAGGCCGGTCTAAAAGTTAATGTCGAAAAGTGCAAATTTGCAGCCCCTGAATTAAAATACTTAGGTTACAAAATATCTCAGAAAGGAATCGAGACGGACGAATCAAAAATAATCGCTGTGCAAAAGTATTTGCGGCCAAATACGGCGAAGAAGCTCTCTTCTTTTTTAGGACTTTGTTTATATTATAGGTCCTTTATACAAGATTTTGCAGCTATTGCTGAACCATTGTTAAAATTAAAAAGGAAAAAGGCAAGATTCTCGTGGACGGCCGAAGCCAAAAGTGCTTTCTAAAAAATTAAAGCAAGCATTAACGCAAGCCCCTGTTTTGAAATTTCCTGAAAACGATGAGAATTTAGAAATTTCAGCGGATGCTTCGGATAATGCGGTAGGAGCGGTACTTTCGCAAAATCAGGAGCCCGTGGCATTCTTCAGTCGAACTTTAAATCAAACACAAAGAAACTATTCCGCGACCGAGAGAGAGGCACTTGCAGTTCTGTTAGCAGTGCAAAAGTTCCGAGTCTATTTTGGAAAGGCGCCAATAACAGTGTACTCTGATCATGCGGCGGTAAGTAGATTGTACTCAGGGAAAAACTTATCCCCAAGGTTAATAAGATGGGCACTCAAGGTACAAGAATATAATCTGGTAAACAAGCATACCGCCGGAAAGGAAAATATCGTAGCGGATGCCCTATCAAGAATTAAAATAGATGAACAAGGTAATACTGTAAAGGTGGCAATGCTCACAGCATGTACAATAAATTCCCGAGAAACTGTAATAACCGAACTGGGTAAGGATCCTGAGTTTGGAAGCATTTATGAGTATTTAAAGGATCCTGAAAATTTTAGCTACCAAGATATTGTGGCGATAAGAAATAGGGCGACCCATTACGAACTAATAGATGGTCTATTATTTTATACAAAAACTACAAATTCCAACAACGAATTTCGACCTGTTATCCCAGCTAGTCTTAGATTAAATATCTTGCAGGAGCTCCATGACAGCCCTTTAGCTTCTCATGCTGGTATTCGGAAAACTATGCAACGAGTACGCGAGGCAGTCTATTTTCCTGAACTGCAAAAGTTAACAAGGGCGTATGTCCAGTCCTGCCCAACATGTCAAGCAGTCAATTATATTAATTTCCGCCCGGCCGGGTTTCTAAATAGTATTAAATCCGAATTTCCAAATGAAATAATTGGCATCGATTTATTGGGCCCTTTCCCAAAAAGTCAGTTAAATAAATGTCGGTATTTCCTTGTTATGGTTGATCATTTTAGTAGGTGGACCGAAATTGTTCCCTTAAAACGAGCCTCCGCGAAATTAGTTACTGAGTCTATTTTAAATAAATATATTTTAAAATACGGGGCGCCCCTAAAAGTAATATCTGATAATGGTCCTCAATTTGTAAGTAATATATTTGAAGACATGTGCCAAAACTGGGCATACGTCATTTAAAAATGGTTAGGTATCGGCTGCAATCAAATATAGCGGAACGGGTCAATAGAAATATAGTGAAAATTATCCGTAGTTATGTTAAAAACTTTGATAAAAGCTGGGATAACTATGTCAATGAATTAGCGTTTGCCCTTAGGACCGCAAAACATGATACGACGGGCAAAACTCCTGCTGAGTTATTTTTAGGCAGAAAGATTATAACGCCGTTAGATAAATTATTTTATGTTCAACAAAGAGCCCCAGAATTTAAAATGGGCGATATAGAAAAATTAATTAAAGAGGCAAAAAAGAACACTGAAGTAGAACAAAGAAAACAGAAGCTTTATTATGATATGAAAGTATCAGGATCAATGTTCCGTCTTACCTTCTTCGGGAACATGCAAGGACCTGACTCGGAACAGAGAGCTTACTAAAGCTATGTTCAATAATGTGGGATGTAGACAGGATACACAAGAAGGGTATACAAACCCTTTATTTTTCTCTATTTACAATAACTTCCGTACTTCGGAATACACAGACCCGCTACTTGGGGTCTAACGTAAAAATATAAAAATAGAACTAAACTCTAATTTAACTTTAAAATAATAAACATGGAAGATTGGCCTTATATTAACAGGAAGCCGTATGTAGTACAGAGAACTGTGAACAGTACAATACGTTTAAAATTTATCAAGAGGATTAAAACCTCTGGCCTGGAAGGCAACCAGCAACTGCGTAAAACTTCTAAGGTAAGCGGCCTGCTTCGACTCACTGCTTCCTCTCCCTCGCTTGGCAAAAAGCCACCACTTAAATACTTGGCGTTCGCCAGACAAACTTTGCATAAATACTTTAACGCTTATAATTCTGGCCGGAAGTAGAAAATAAGAAGTGATAGTAAAGATTTAAAATAAAATAAACGTTAGTAAAACTTAAGATCCTTACAAACTTCCCGCCAGAGTTAATTAGTTTGAAACTGAGGTCTAAAACGACCTTGTTAAAAACTTTTAGCTCTAGAATCTAACGCGAGGCCAATCTTTTACAAACATTTTTCGCTAGAAACTAGAAATTTAAAAGAAAGAAATTTGTTTTTACAATAGCAGCTCCCAGGACACACAATTTTTTTCATCTGTACTGCATCTAAACAGGAGCTTTTATTCAAATCTAGTTCCTTCCAGAGATCTGGAAGGAAAACTAGTTTAATGAAATGTTACAAAATGAAATGGCAAGTAACATGTATAATTATATTTCTCTTAACATTCTTATTTCATTCATGACTATTTTAATTATCTCTTCCCGTGCTCTCTGACATGTGTTGTAAAAGAACACCAAACACGAATGTGTTTATGTCTATGTGTTCAACACTTCCTCCTACAATCAAAACACTAACGTGTTAAAATTCAACATGCCAAGACCTCGTAACACACCCTAATTTCAACTCTAAACCCTGAGGTACTATTCTGAAAGTGGCTAACTCTGAAGTGTAGCGTTAGAGAGCCTAACTACATCATTTTACCTTTAACACATATTCACCATGATTTAGTCTTTTTACAGTCACACGAATAAAAAAATTTTAACATTACTTTCACTTTTACCATATCACGGTATTTCTTAACATTTAAAATAACAGTTCACATTGTATATAAGAACATATTAACATGCCGTTAATTTTATACATTTGAAAACATACATTAGTAGTACATTGTTAACTTCTATTCTTTTCAAAGCAAGTGCCAATTCTTTCTACATTGAAATAATACATTTCCAAAAGTCTTTCAGACTAAAACTTCTTTCTTGCTAGAAAATAAAATTTATACAATAACTTTTTACAATATTAAAGTCTTTACACAACGCTATTATACATCAACTTTAGTTTTACGCGCGAGTAATTGAAAAACATAATACCAAAATCGGTAACAACACATTTCTCGCCCTTTTGGCGATAAAGGTAGACCTCGCATGAGGTAAAACTTCTTGACATCTGCCGCTTGCAGTAAGAATGAAAGATTAACTTAAGTTTGCAAAGTAACATAAAATTTTACTTATCTTTGTGATATTCGGACATTCTTTTCTGGGCCCAGTCCTTAAAGGTAGTGCAGATAGTTGTTTGATTTATCCTCCTTCTTGTACGGGCTCGCCCTTCAGTGCATCCTCTAGAAGCTTCCTTTTTTCACCAGTTCGGTCACCCTTGAATACCTTCTTTTTCGCTTCTGCCTGTGGTCTTGGTCGTTTGATGACAGCTGGTCTTGGCGGAACCGGGAAACTTCTTTCGTGTTCCTGCTTGGACCTCGTTGCTGCCCGTTCAAATTTTCCTTGTAACGTTTCCTCCGCCGCTGATGGCCCTCCCGCAGTTCGGCGACATTTGCTGCGGAGAGTCCTGTCGGATGAGTAGATCTTCCGTTTTAGAGCCGGGTTATAGTTGCCGTCATTTCTCCTGGTTCTCTTTGCACACGTCGTCCTTCTCCCTTCTTCATTCTCGGGGTGTTCGCGAACTCTCTTTTCTGGACGGTGGAACGGCTTCTTTTTCTTGTTACCTTCACTTTTCCCGCGGGGAAATTTCTTTTCACTTGCACCTGCCTCTTAATGTTTGCCCTTGTACTTGTAGTTGTTCCACCTCTGGAGCTTGTGCCTGCTGTGTCTGCCGTGCCGGATCCTGCAAAAGATCTGAAAATATTTGCATTTTATTACGATCATAGTAGGGTTTGATTTGATCAATGTTTGCGGAGCAGGTTTCACCATTTCTGGCTTTTAACACTACTACAGCGTGAGTTATTTTTTCTATAACATATGGTCCTACAAATCGTGGAAAAAATTTGGCAGTTTTATCTTCTGGTGCTGAAGAAAGTGAATGCTTAATTTTTAAAACTTCATCCCCTGCTTTATAAGTTACTCCCCGTCGTTTCAAGTCATAATATAATTTTTGTTTTCTCTGTGCTACTTCAGTATTCTTCTTTGCTTCCTTAATTAGTTTTTCTCTATCACCCATTTTAAATTCTGGGGCTCTTTGTTGCACATAAAATAATTTATCTAACGGCGTTATAATCTTTCTGCCTAAAAATAACTCAGCAGGAGTTTTGCCCGTTGTATCATGTTTTGCGGTCCTAAGGGCGAAAGCAAATTCATTGACATAGTTATCCCAGCTTTTATGAAAATTTTTAACATAAATACGGATAATTTTCACTATATTTAAATTGACCCTTCCGCTATATTTGATTGCGGCCGATACGGGACCATTTTTAAATGACGTATGCCCAGTTTTTGGCACATGTCTTCAAATATATTACTTACAAATTGAGGACCATTATCCGATATAACTTTTAGGGACACCCCGTATTTTAAAATATATTTATTTAAAACAGAATCAGTAACTAATTTCGCGGAGGCTCGTTTTAAGGGAACAATTTTGGTCCATTTACTAAAATGATCAACCTTAACAAGGAGACAGCGACATTTATTTAACTGACTTTTTGGGAAAGGGCCCAATAAATCGATGCCAATTATTTCATTTGGAAATTCGGATTTAATACTATTTAGAAACCCGGCCGGGCGGAAATTAATATAATTGACTGCTTGACATGTTGGGCAGGACTGGACATACGCCCTTGTTAACTTTTGCAGTTCAGGAAAATAGACTGCCTCGCGTACTCGTTGCATAGTTTTCCGAATACCAGCATGAGAAGCTAAAGGGCTGTCATGGAGCTCCTGCAAGATATTTAATCTAAGACTAGCTGGGATAACAGGTCGAAATTCGTTGTTGGAATTTGTAGTTTTTGTATAAAATAATAGACCATCTATTAGTTCGTAATGGGTCTCCCTATTTCTTATCGCCACAATATCTTGGTAGCTAAAATTTTCAGGATCCTTTAAATACTCATAAATGCTTCCAAACTCAGGATCCTTACCCAGTTCGGTTATTACAGTTTCTCGGGAATTTATTGTACATGCTGTGAGCATTGCCACCTTTACAGTATTACCTTGTTCATCTATTTTAATTCTTGATAGGGCATCCGCTACGATATTTTCCTTTCCGGGGGTGTGCTTGTTTACCAGATTATATTCTTGTAGCTTGAGTGCCCATCTTATTAACCTTGGGGATAAGTTTTTCCCTGAGTACAATCTACTTACCGCCGCATGATCAGAGTACACTGTTATTGGCGCCTTTCCAAAATAGACTCGGAACTTTTGCACTGCTAACAGAACTGCAAGTGCCTCTCTCTCGGTCGCGGAATAGTTTCTTTGTGTTTGATTTAAAGTTCGGCTAAAAAATGCCACGGGCTACTGATTTTGCGAAAGTACCGCTCCTACCGCATAATCCGAAGCATCCGCTGAAATTTCTAAATTCTCATCCTTTTCAGGAAATTTCAACACAGGGGCTTGCGTTAATGCTTGTTTTAATTTTTCGAAAGCACTATTGGCTTCGGCCGTCCACGAGAATCTTGCCGTTTTCCTTTTTAATTTTAGCAGTGGCTCAGCGATAGCTGCAAAATCTTTTATAAAGGACCTATAATATGAACAAAGTCCTAGAAAAGAAGAGAGCTTCTTTGCGTGTTTGGAGTCGGATACTTTTGTACAGCGATTATTTTTGATTCGTCTGTCTCTATTCCTTTCTGAGATATCTTGTAACCTAAATATTTTAATTCAGGGGCTGCAAATTTGCACTTTTCGACATTAACTTTTAGACCGGCCTCATTTAATAAAGAAAACACCTGTCTTAAATCCTGTACATGTTGGTCGAGATTATCACTAGTAATAATGATATCGTCTAAATAGATAAATGTGGACTTTCCAAGAACAGGTCTTAACACAATGTCCATACATCGCTGAAATGTTGCCGGTGCCCCTGAAAGGCCAAACGGCATACGCAGAAATGCATAAGTGCCAGACTTGGTTATAAAAGTAGTCTTAGGCACGTCCTCAGGCCTAACCCCTATTTGAAAATAACCAGTCGTTAAGTCTAAAGTCGTCATATATTTGGTGGATGTTATGTTCCTTAGTATTTCGTCAATAATAGGTAACGGATATACCGGATATTTAGTTATGGAGTTTAATTTCCGGTAATCAATCGCGAATCTCCACCTTTTTGGATGCGTCAAAGGATAGTCATTATTTTACTTACATAAAACCACCGGGCTAGCATAACTACTTGAGATGGGCGTTATGATCTTTTTACGTAGCACATCGGTGATATGCCATTCTATAATTTTTTCCTTATTCGTATCATACCGGTATGCTTTTTGGCGAACTGGCATTGAAACTCCGGTGTCAATACTATGGTTAGTAACCTGAGTAAATCCTGGAATATCACTAAATAAAGAAGCAAATTCACTTACCACTTGTCGGATTCTTCCTTGCTCGTCATTAGGCAGGTGGTCAAGATTTAACATCGGCGGTTCAGCCTTTTCTGCACGAACTGGTTTCATTGTCAGCTTAAGGGACGCTTCATTAAAATCCAGCGTTGCTTGTGCTTCTGAAAGAAAATCTATTCCTAAGATTATATGTGCTTGCAGATTCTTTACTATAAAATACATCACCTTTACTTGTTCGTCCTTGATACGGACATACAGCGGTACTTTACCTATACACTTACATTTTTCTCCTTGTGCCGCTAACACTGTCGTATTATCCGAATTATATATGCGGTATTTCCGAAAATACTTCCTAAAAAAATCTTCTGCCACACAGGAACACTGCGCGCCTGTATCCAGGAGTGCGGTGGCTGGGATATTATTCACCAACACTTCAATCTTCGGAAGAGTCAAATTTTTCACCATTACTGTATTTAACTTGAAGGAAGAGGGGTTTTCGTGGCCTTGGGATTTCCGCACCCTCTCGTCAGCAGAAATCCGTTTTAGTTAAAATTATTTTTCATTTCCGTGCTTTCCTTCTTTTTCCCCTGGTCTTGAGACTTTTTTCCAGGATTGCTATTGAACTGTCGACGTTCGCCGGCTGTTTTTGAATGCTCGGGTTTCCTTGTCCACTGATTCGCTTTGCTTCCGTAGCCGTGTGCTTGAGTTTGCTGTAGTCTTGGCGCACCAAATTGGTATCGCTGTTGATATTGGCGTCTTCTTTCAACGTCCGCCGTTCTTCTACTTTCAAACTGGATTGCTAACTCAAATAACTTTTCCAGTGTAGTCGGATTTCTTAATTCAATAAAGTCTTGCACTTGGGGCAGTAACCTCGGTAAAATCACTTGAATTATCTCAGGATCCGGACGGTTTCTATACAAGAGTTTGAAGACGTGAATTTTTCTTAAAATAAAGCTTGAGAAGTTTTCGATTCTTTGTTGATATATACTAAAAA
Organism: Stegodyphus dumicola; assembly: GCF_044657685.1. Taxonomy (NCBI): domain Eukaryota; kingdom Metazoa; phylum Arthropoda; class Arachnida; order Araneae; family Eresidae; genus Stegodyphus; species Stegodyphus dumicola. The sequence continues at coordinate 152,274,203 of NC_140771.1, read as the reverse complement.
GTTCCGTTTCTAATTTCGCACGATCCCTTACAACAGGGAAGGCTTTTAGTAGGGCAGTCTTGAAATTGTCGTAAGTATAGGTGGGACTTCCTGCTTGACTCAAGAGACTTCTGCCAATACACTTGAACCAGTTAAGCACTTGGCCCCTCAAAGCGCTGGTAGCTAAGGTAACTTTTTGAAACTCGTGCACGGGGTAGAGCATGAAGTGGTCATCCAATTTTTCCAAAAAACTGGTTACCGGTGAGTTTCCATTAAATGTTGCTTCTGGTTTCATCGAAGCGCGCATGGTCTGGACGATGTAACCGAATCCTTCCAGGGCGGCAGCTGGCATTTCTGGATTCTGAGCCGTTTCTGCAGGCAGCACAGGTTCTTCTTGAAACTCGGCCATGGTGATTCTTCTTCGTTGGGCGCCACTATCAGGATCAATGTTCCGTCTTACCTTCTTCGGGAACATGCAAGGACCTGACTCGGAACAGAGAGCTTACTAAAGCTATGTTCAATAATGTGGGAAGTAGACAGGATACACAAGAAGGGTATACAAACCCTTTATTTCTCCCTATTTACAATAACTTCCGTACTTCGGAATACACAGAACCGCTACTTGGGGTCTAACGTAAAAATATAAAAATAGAACTAAACTCTAATTTAACTTTAAAATAATAAACGTGGAAGATTGGCCTTATATTAACAGGAAGCCGTATGTAGTACAGAGAACTGTGAACACTACAATACGTTTAAAATTTATCAAGAGGATTAAAACCTCTGGCCTGGAAGGCAACCAGCAACTGCGTAAAACTTCTAAGGTAAGCGGCCTGCTTCGACTCACTGCTTCCTCTCCCTCGCTTGGCAAAAAGCCACCACTTAAATACTTGGCGTTCGCCAGACAAACTTTGCATAAATACTTTAACGCTTATAATTCTTTTCCGGAAGTAGAAAATAAGAAGTGATAGTAAAGATTTAAAATAAAATAAACGTTAGTAAAACTTACGATCCTTACAAAAGGACGGGGAGTAACTTATAAAAGTAGGGGATGAAGTGTTAAAAATTAAGCATTCACTTTCTTCAGCACCAAAAGATAAAACCGCAAAATTTTGTCCACGATTTGAAGGACCATATGTCATAGAAAAAGTAACGCAGGCTGTAGTGGTGTTAAAAGCCAGGAATGGTGAAACCTGCACCGCAAACATTGACCAGATAAAACCATTTTATAATCGTAATAAAATGCCAATATTTCAAGATCTTTTGCAGGATTCGGCAGGGCAGGCACAAGCTCCAGATGTGGAACAACGACAATCACAAGGGCAAGCCATGAGTAGACAGGAGCAATTGAAAAGAAAGTTTCCCCGTTGGAAAACTGAAGGTAACAAGAAAAAGAAGCCGTTCCACCGACCAGAAAAGAGAGGGCACGACCACCCCCAGAATGAAGAAGGGACAAGTACGACTAATGCAAAGAGAGCCAGGAGAAATGGCAGGAACTATAACCCGGCTCCAAAACGGAAGATCTACCCATCGGACAGGAGTCTACGCAGCAAATGTGAACGAATTGATGAAGGAAGACCAGCTGCAGATGCGAAGAAGCAAGAAAAATTTGAACAGCCAGCAACGAGATCCAAGCAGGAACGAGAGAGAGTTGTCCCGGTTCCGCCAAGACCAGCTGCCATCAAACGGCCAAGACCTCAGGCAGAGGCTAAAAAGAAGGTCTTCAAGGGTGACCGAGCTGGAAGGAAAAGAAAGCTCATGGAGGAAGGAACCGAAGGGCGAACTCGCACAAGAAGGAAGATAAACCAAACGGTAGTCTTCGCTTCTTTCCAGGACTGGGCAGAAAAAAGGATGTCTGAATATCACAAAGATAAGTAAAACTTTATGTTACTTTGAAAACTTAAGTTCATTTTTCATTCTTACTGCAAATGGCAGAATTCAAGAAGTTTTACCTCATGTGAGGCCTACCTTTATCGCCAAAAAGGCGAGAAATGAGTTGTTACCTATTTTGGTATTGTTTTTCAATTACTCGCGAGTAAAACTAAAATTAATGTATAATAGGAATGTGTAAATACTTGAATATTGTAAAAGCATTGATAATCTTTGAGAAAGGTACCTTAAGAAAATTGTAAAAATTATTGTATAAAATTTTATTTAAAAGATTCTGGCAAGAAAGAAGTTTTAGTCTGAAAGACTTTTGAAATGTAGTATTTCAATGTAGAAGAATTGGCACTTGCTTGGAAAATAGAAGTTAACAATGTACTACTAATGTATGTTTTAAAATGCGTAAAATTAACGGCATGTTAATATGTTCTTATATACAATGTGAACTGTTATCTTAAAAATTAAGAAATACTGTAATATGTTAAAAGTGAAAATATTAGAGTAATGGAAAAAAAAAATATTAACTTTGACTCTAAAAAGAGCAAATTATTGTGAATATATGTTAAAGGTTGAATGAATGTAGTTAGGCTCTCTGACGCTACACTTCAGAGTTAGCCACTTTTCAGAATAGTACCTCAGGGTTTAGAGATGAATATAAGTTGTGTTCTGAGGTCTTGTTATGTTGAATTTTAACACGTTACTGTTTTGATTGCAGGCGGTAGTGTTGAACACTTGTACATAGACACGCTCGTGTTTGGTGTTTTCCTTTACAACACATGTCAGAGAGCACGGGGAGATAATTAAATAACGTCATGAATGAAATAAGAATGTTAAAAGAGAAATATAAGTATTCATGTTACTTGCCATTTGATTGTGTAACATTTCATTAAACTAGTTTTCCTTCTAGATCTCTGAAAGGAACCAGATTTCAACTAAGAAACTCCTGTTTATAGATGCGAAACAGATGAAAAATCTTGTCCATGGAGATGATAATGTAAAAACGACTTTTTTAATTTCTAGTTTCTAGTGAGAAATGTTTGTAAAAGATTGGCCTCGCGTTAGATATTAGAGCTAAAAGTTTTCAACAAGGTCGTTTTAGACCTCAGTTTCAAACTAATTAACTCTGGCGGGAGGTATGTAAGGATCTTAAGTTTTACTAACGTTTATTTTATTTTAAATCTTTACTATCACTTCTTATTTTCTACTTCCGGCCAGAATTAAAAGCTTTAACTTATTTATGCAAATTTGTCTTGCTAACGCCAAGTACTTAAGTTGTGGCTTTTTGCCAAGAAAGAGAGAGGAAGGAGTTATTAGAAGCAGGTCGCTTGACATAGTAGTTTTACTCGGTTGCTGGTTGCCTTCAAGGCCAGAGGTTTAGTCCTCTTGATAATTTCAAACGTATCGTAGTGTTAGCAGCTCTCTGTACTACATACGGATTTTGTTAAATAACGGCCAATCTTAAAGTTAGGCACTTGTATATTAATCCAAAGTTAGTTTTAGTTAAAGTTTTAGTTAGTAGTTTTATATTCTTACCTTCAGACCACAAGTGGTTGGTCTCTGTATTCCGAATTCCGGAAATCTCTGTAAAGATAGAAAAATAAAGGGTTTCGTATACCCTTCCTGTGTGTATTGTCTACTTCACAATTTATTGAACATAGCTTTAGTAAGCTCCCTGTTCCGAGTCAGGACAGTTCATGTTTCCAAGGCAAGTAAAGAGGAACACAAGACCTGATAAGTTCATGTTGAATCCATATGATAAGAAACACTTTTAGTGTTACTTCTAGCGGATGTATTCTTTCAGCCACCATAAACATCATATAAAGAAATAAGAAATGAATCATAGTGGAGTTGTTACGATATTGGACAACACATTATATGTAGATGGGCAATTTTATGGCTCTGCTACTTATGAAAAGACCTTCTATTTTTCTTACTAAAAAGATTAATTACAGTGCTATTGAAATAGTAAAGGGAGCTGCTATGACTTTTCGCGTTTAAAACAAACTTTCCTGTTTTAAGATAATAATGGAAGAGTAGCGGAATAGTCATTGTAAAAAGCTGACTGTGTTCGATTGGAAGGTTTAGCTACAATTCGGAATAATTGTGCAAGGTGCTGGACATTAAACTTGCATCCCTCCACGAGATTAAGCTATAAACACGTTCGACAATATTTGCCCTAACATATAACGATATAATGAACAAAAGAGGCTGATTACTATGACGAAAGCAAGATCCAATATACGATGCAGATTCGAGTTTCGTGTGAGCCACCTAAATAATTGATAGGTTCAGCCACGACAACCAATGAGTCGAAAACCCATTTAGGGCCATCTAAGAAACATAAAATAACAAAACAGGACGTCTTGAGAACATTTGTAAGGACATGACCCAGCGGCATTCATTTCTCCTTTTGTTATTTGGATCCAAATTTTATGGCAAAAGATTTAGAAGCTTGGAATCAAGTGGAAAAAGGGAGTTATCTTTTCAGTTAAAATATAACTTTATGCAATAGTGTTAAGAAATTAAAAGCTTAGTAAATTTGTGTATTTAGAGAAGACAGAAGGGTAAACTTGAATGCCACTAATATTCATCTTCGTGCATTTTGTGACGCCTATCTCAAAGCATATGGAACGGTTGTGTGTTTGAAGAATTAAGATTTCTGTTCAACTTGTTTTATGTTATCCAGTAGTAAAATGTCTTCCATCCAGGAGACGGAGGTACGTCATTTAGAATTTGTGAGTATTATTATAATGGAATAAGCGACACATTATTTGAAGGAATAATTTCAGATATCTGAAGTTACCGTACTTATACACAAATTGTTTTTCCACTAGAGAAAAGTTTCTATTAAGGATTGGAAACTACTTGTTGCACACACGGTGCATGAAATTGATAATATTATTGAGCTATCTCAATTTAAATACTGTAAAGGTATGGAAACCATGGTGACTATTTCTCATATGGGTAGAGCAGAAGAGCGTTTAATTTGCAAATGTGGGGGCAACAGCCTGTTAGGTTTAAATAAGCATATACATTACTGACATCGTTTGAGTTTCAGATAAACTCGAAAGATTTTTCTTCAAGAACATCATAAAACTGTGGTTTGTAAATTAAATAACGATTATCCAGCGTTTGATTTTTTTTGTATTAGAAACTATTCATATTTAACTGGAATCAATAGTATTTGACTCCAGTAACTATTCAAATACTACGTACAAGAATCTGAGCCACTCACACTGTTATCTTCCGCAAATGAAGTAAGCTCAGTATTACTTTCACTGGAAGATTTAAATTACGCTTTATTTATTTACTTAACACTTCCGAATTACTAATCATGTTATGTCGTAGTTTTTAAACACTTGGAACATCTACTTCATGAATAACAAAAACAAATAAAGAAAAATGACCAATTTAAATTAAAAAAGTTCTATGATGTTAAGTTTCCGAAATGCAAACAACGGTGTAAAAAGATTTCATTTGCTCACAGACCGCAAGATGCTCGTCTCTTCATAGTTCCGTCTTTCTCAAATGAATTTACTATTTAAATGAGTTTGTTGCAAACTAATTAAAATAAAGAAATTGAAATGGTAATGCCCGCCGGTCCAGGATTTTCGTTTCGAATTCTGATAGGGAGTAAAATTAAATGACCCCTACAGCAATGAAAAATCTGCTCTTACTTCGTGTATGAATATATTATTTATCTTTGAAAGATGTTTAAATTCAAATTATAGGAGGCCCACAGATGGGGATTCGGGTAAAGGGAATATATTCTACTTCAAGAAAGATTACTTAACTTCGTTTTTGATAGATTTGCTACAAAGAGATTTCCTTTACTCTCATTGCAATTTAAATATTTGATAAAACTATGTCAAAACATTACATGAATGAGTCGCAAAAGATTAAATAGAGTTCATTTTGTATTCAAGAATTTTGATTTTTTGACAGATTATTTTAAGAAAACTTGTAGGTTTCAAAGATGGATTTAAAGCTATTAATGTCATAATTGTACGACTAGTACAATAAGCACACATATTTAATTAAAATGGGAGATATCCAGCAAACGATGAACAAGATGAGCCATAACCTATATTTGTCTTGTATTTACTAGAAGAATGGATGATCAGTAACTCTGAAATTTACAGAGAATTATATTTTTTCTGTTCCCATCGATTCATATATCCATGTAACAATTAGAACTTAAGAAATGTACATGATTCCAAACAAAGTTATATTATAATTCAGCATGAGGGTTTATACTAAATAAAGCATAAATATTACATAAAATAGTAATAAATATGCATTTCATAAAATAATTTTCATATTATATTTCAAAGTGTATGATGAAAATGTATAGGTAGAAATTAAGCCAACAGCTCTGTAATACCATGAGCGATTGAGGTATACTACTGTACTTAGCTAACTTGTTAAACTTTATCCTTAATATGGTATATTTAATTACGGCAAAGCACACTAGGGCTATCTGACTAAAAGGAGGGATGCCTTCGTGGAGGTCTTTCTAAGGGAAACTGGCTCGTATACACGTTACACATGGGAGAAACCACGAAAACACCCATATAGCCAGCCCGTTCGCGGGATTCAAACCTCGGACCGAACTACCAGTGTTCAGCGATTTTACCGCTCGGCCGCTGGTGGGCCTCCTTAATATGGATAGAACGAGAGGGAGCACCCTATAGGATGGCCCGAGAGTGTTTCATCCCTCTTCCTTTCATCTCTAAATATCTAGACAGGATTTCCGCCTGAGAATCGCGTTCATAATCAAGTCACATTCTGTAATAAAATATTATGAGCTGCGGGTTCGCGAAGATCTTTTCAAATAATTATTCCAGATCAACAAGAAGAAACTATTAGTTTATTGCTAAAATGACAATACACAGCAAAAGTAACAGCTGTAATAACTCAAGAACACAGAAGTTAGAAAAATCCTCCTTAATACGCAAGAAATGTCGTACATTACCGATATCAATCACAGAGCAACGTCTAAAACGCAATTCAACTAATTGCCTTTGAACCGCAGTCTGTCAGAAATCACTCAGAACTGACTCACTGCTGACCTTTTGAGCCATATGACGCTTTATATGACGCTGCCAAGCTTAATCTCTATTAAAGTTTCGAAAATGTATTTTCCCGAATTTTCCAAAAATCTCCCTGTTGTCATAAAAATCATAAATATCTCGAACTTGGTGACCAAAATTGTCGTTAAAGCCCATCAACAGAGTTTTGGGCTATATTTAAGACTCAACTGAGTTATTTTCACAATTTAAACGCTGTGGATTCATAATCATCCAAGCTACTATTTTAGACTGGAAATGAGCACTGAAATGCAAATTATGTCACCACAAACTCAGTTACACACACAAAACAAATCCTACAATTATGTATTAAAATTGCAATAAGCGAACAAATAAATAAATAAAACAATGTAAACCATCATAACAATATAATAAAGAATAATACAAGTAAATGCTTTCAAATATTTATAGACATTTATAACATTATGATTATTATGCCAATAAATAAATAAATAAATAAAGGCTAAATAAAATAAAATAAATAAAATAAAAGACTAAAAATTTGGAATATAATGGCTAACATCTTTGATACAATATTCTTTAGTTTTAGAACGTCGTGTTCGAGGTGGGGAGAACTAGATAAAGATTTGGAATATTAATTGGCGAAATTGAGCAAAATGTGATGGTCGTAAATAATTGCATTAGGGAACAATAAAAGAAGGCTACCATCGAAAAATCATCGTAATAAATTAATGGAGTGAAATTATGCATTCTAAGTGCACCGAATAGCCAGAGTAAAACCAGGTGTTATATTGTATATTTCTATGTAATATCTGTAAAAACACGATCCGCAGTGAAGTATATAAAACCTGAAAACTAATAGTTTAAACCGGCTTCAGTTCCATCGAAATAGTGGACGCATAGGCTTTTATATAATTTTCTCTATGTATAGAAAAAATACTGACCATAAATGAGCAGGTTTCTTAGAATATTCCCCTGGAAGACATGCCTACTTTTTAGTATAAATTTTAGTGTACTTTGCCGTAAGGCGATCAGAAGATACGATGGCGATCAGAAGATAGAAAGAAAATAAAAACACTTGCAAAAATATTAAAGACAAGAAAATAGACAGACATTTCAAAAACATAAATACTATATTTTTAGCCGATTTTGACTTCACCTTTTTTTGTATAGCAACAGAAAATTTGTAATTTGAAGAACAGATAACTTATATACTTATGGTTTAGTGATATATTCAGATATTGTTAAATATTTTAATTGTCTGCTGCTACGCTCATCACAAAATCCGAAATAACAAAATTGTCTAATTATATAAGATTTCGTATTATATTTTTATGTATCATTTTCAGATACTACTGCAAGTAAAAAATATAATACCAGAATTAATTTTTAATAAAACTTAGTTAAAATTATTTGTGAAATGGCAAGTATCGTGTTGCAGTTAGAAGAAATTTTGGAATTGTTTTAAATATTATTTTTTATTTACATAACAGTTAGTAAGTTAACAAGATATAAATGAAGTTAAAATAACACACCGAACAACGATTATTTTAAAAGGCAAACAACAAAATTAAAAATTCAGTGTTATATGCCCATTTTCCAGGACTTTGGAAGTGACCCTTTTCCAAGAGTGATTATTGTTGTTTGACTTCTAAAATAAGCTATAATGAGACCAATTTGTGCAGATTCTTGATTTGACTTTTAACTGTATCCGATGGAATATACTAAAAATGAATTTTCATTATAGACTCCTATATCTAGTGGCGATGAACTCGGAACATCAGAACAATTCCCAAACCGAAAGATAATCCTGATTCTACTGCACTTCCAGAATACAAAATGATGATTAACTCACGGTCATAAAAAGTTTATATGTATAGAGGAATCATGAAATTCTTGGGAAAATGCAGTGTGCCTTTTTTTATTAAAGCTACACATTAAAAAAAAAAAAAAAAAAAAAAAAAAAAAAAAGACCTTTAAAAGTAGTAATAAAGAAAAAAGCAAGAGTATGATCACAGATTTACTTCAGAGATTTACTGCAAGCACGGCAATTTTTTATTCTTGCAAAAAACAGTGATTTGTTGTCAGCTTTGAAACGAATACCTGAATGAAACTGATAACCCAGTAGAGAAAGGTTTCAAAATAATGGAATTGCTGATATTAAGTAAGTTGAAATCCAAATAGCTTTGACACGTCAGGTACCTAGTGACAAGAGGAACTAAGGTGATATTTCAATTAAAAATCAAGACCTATGTAAAACTTGAAGGTCGTACTGAAATTACCTTAAACATGCAGATAAATTTCCAAAATGTAACATGTTTTAAAGCAGGACTTAAAAAGGGACTTGTAATAAATATTAAGGTTCTTTTCGTCATGGTCGAGGTGTTTGCTTCTCGCATGCCGTAGTCCAAGGTTTCAAATTCTTTAGTATCCTTTTTGTTTCATGTTTCATTGATTTTCCCTATACATCGCAAATTTGCCAATCTCAGGTAAGCTCATCACTTTTCAAATAAAGATGAACAGCCTTGCATTTTCATTTTTATTTTTTGAAAATTCAACCAATTTAATGTTAAGGAAATATAATTTTGAAAACTAATTGACTTACTTATTTTCACACAAAACTATGAAATGTACGCTGTAATATATTTTGAAGAAGTATGATCATCAGCTCACAGATACATCATATTCAAATTTTGAAGACATTCGGCTTGCCATGTTTGATCCAAAATTACCGTCCAGTAATTTTAATAATTAATAAATACATAGGAAAAAGAATGTACCATATATTTACAACATGAAGAGAAATCACATGCACATTATCTCGCACATGCTTCGGGGATAGATAATCAAGCTTTAATGTCCGATAATGATAATCTCTCGATAGAGTTTTGGTTGACTGTGTGAAAGTCATGTAAAAGCGATGCTAATCTCGCTACAATAATGCGTCGGATTTAAAGTATCACATTTTTTCACAGCTGCAATACCGTCTTCCGTGACTTCTGATCTGAGCGAAGAGAATCTCTACATCAACGTTTCCAGTCTTCATTTTCTCAGTCTCTTAATATACATAAATACTACACATACACTATCATCTTATTGAAGTTTCATTCAATGATGAGCCTGTACAGATTTCATGCTTTCGCTAGGCAAAAATTATAAAATGTTTCATTGCTTGCATTGTTTACTTGTAAGATTTTATTACATTGGTATAATAATGTTAACTGCCATCTTCCCGAACTCTTTCCGTCAAAACATTTCTGCCGATAACGAACAGTCTTGAGATTTAGTTTGTTTCATTTCTAGTTGTAATATTCATAAATAATGGCTAATGAAGTTTATGTTAGACTTTATCTTTAAGTCTTGTGTATTAACAGTTAGGCATTACCAGAGGCGATATTTCGCCAGCCACTATACATAACTCGTAAAAAACCATTAGGAGTTAAGAAGTAATCAGAATAAATTTATGCCATGAAAGTTATAACTTATTTTGACTCTAAAAATATTTTTTGTCATTATAAGCAATATATTTTAACTCACATCCCAGATAAAAATCTCACATTTTCGCATCTTATTTTTTTTTGTTTATAGAGAAATTGCATTCGGTAATTTTGTAAGGATCTTAAGTTTTACTAACGTTTATTTTATTTTAAATCTTTACTATCACTTCTTATTTTCTACGTCCGGCCAGAATTAAAAGCGTTAACTTATTTATGTAAAATTTGTCTGGCGAACGCCAAGTACTTAAGTTGTGGCTTTTTGCCAAGTGAGAGAGAGGAAGGAGTTAGTCGAAGCAGGCCGCTTACCTTAGATGTTTTACTCAGTTGCTGGTTGCCTTCCAGGCCAGAGGTTTAATCCTCTTGATAATTTTAAACGTATTGTAGTGTTAACAGTTCTCTGTACTACATACGGCTTCCTGTTAATATAAGGCCAATCTTTCACGTTTATTATTTCAAAGTTAAATTAGAGTTTAGTTATATTTTTATATTCTTAAGTTTAGACCACAAGTAGTGGGTCTTTGTATTCCGAAGTACGGAAATTATTGTAAAGAGAGAAAAATAAAGGGTTTTGTATACCCTTCTTGTGTATCCTGTCTACTTCCCACAGTTATTGAACATAGCTTTAGTAAGCTCTCTGTTCCGAGTCAGGTCCTTGCATGTTCCCAAAGAAAGTAAGACGGAACATTGAACCTGATAGTGGCGCCCAACGAAGAAGAATAACCATGGCCGAGTTTCAAGAAGAACCTGTGCTGCCTGCAGAAGCGGCTCAGAATCCAGAAATGCCAGCTGCCGCCCTGGAAGGATTTGGTTACATCGTTCAGACCATGCGCGCTTCGATGAAACCAGAAGCAACATTTAATGGAAACTCACCGGTAACCAGTTTTTTGGAAAAATTGGATGACCACTTCATGCTCTATCCCGTGCACGAATTTCAAAAAGTTACCTTAGCTACCAGCGCTTTGAGGGGCCAAGCGCTTAATTGGTTCAAATGTATAGGCAGAAGTCTCTTGGGCCAAGCAGGAAGTCCCACCTATACTTACGAAAATTTCAAGACTGCCCTAATAAAAGCCTTCCCTGTTGTAAGGGATCGTGCGAAATTAGAAACGGAACTTTTCAGTATATATCAGCAAAGAATCGAAAATCTCTCAAGCTTTGTTTTAAGAAAAATTCACGTCTTCAAACTCTTGTATGGAAACCGTCCGGATCCTGAGATAATTCAAGTGATTTTGTCGAAGTTACTGCCCCAAGTGCAAGACTTTATTGAATTAAGAAATCCGACTACACTGGAAAAGTTATTTGAGCTAGCAATCCAGTTTGAAAGTAGAAGAATGGCGGACATTGAAAGAAGACGCCAATATCAACAGCGAAACCAATTTTGTGCGCCAAGACTACAGCAAACTCAAGCACACGGCTACGGAAGCAAAGCGAATCAGTGGGCAAGGAAACCCGAGCATTCAAAAACAGCCGGCGAACGTCGACAGTTCAATAGCAATCCAGGAAAAAAGTCTCAAGGCCAGTGGAAAAGAAGGAAAGCACGGAAATGAAAAATAATTTAAACTAAAACGGATTTCTGCTGACGGGAGGGTGCGGAAATCCGAAGGCCACGAAAACCCCTCTTCCTTCAAGTTAAATACAGTAATGGTGAAAAATTTGACTCTTCCGAAGATTGAAGTGTTGGTGAATAATATCTTAGCCACCGCACTCCTGGATACAGGCGCGCAGTGTTCCTGTGTGGCAGAAGATTTTTTTAGGAAGTATTTTCGTAAATATCGTATATATAATTCGGATAATACGACAGTGTTAGCTGCGCAAGGAGAAAGATGTAAGTGTATAGGTAAATTACCGCTGTATGTCCGTATCAAGGACGAACAAGTAAAGGTTATGTTTTTCATAGTAAAGAATCTGCAAGCACATATTATCTTAGGAATAGATTTTCTTTCAGAGGCACAAGCAACGCTAGATTTTAATGAAGCGTCCCTTAAGCTGACAATGAAACCAGTTCGTGAAGAAAAGGCTGAACCGCCGATGTTAAACCTTGACCACCTGCCTAATGAAGAGCAACGAAGAATCCGACAAGTGGTAAGTGAATTTGCTTCGTTATTTAGTGATATTCCAGGATTTACTCAGGTTACTAACCATAGTATTGACACCGGAGTTTCAATGCCAGTTCGCCACAAAGCATACCGGTATGATAAGAATAAGGAAAAAATTATAGAATGGCATATCACCGATATGCTACATAAAAAAGATCATAACGCCCATCTCAAGTAGTTATGCTAGCCCGGTGGTTTTATGTAAGAAAAATAATGACTATCCATTGACACATCCAAAAAGGTGGAGATTCGCAATTGACCACCGTAAATTAAACTCCATAACTAAATATCCGGTATATCCGTTACCTATTATTGAAGAAATTCTAAGGAACATAACATCCACCAAATATATGACGACTTAACGACTGGTTATTTTCAAATAGGGGTTAGGTCCTGAGGACGTGCCTAAGACTGCTTTTATAACCAAGTCTGGCACTTATGCATTTCTGCGTATGCCGTTTGGCCTTTCAGGGGCACCGGCAACATTTCAGCGATGTATGGACATTGTGTTAAGGCCTGTTCTTGGAAAGTCCACATTTATCTATTTAGACGATATCATTATTACTAGTGATAATCTCGACCAACATGTACAGGATTTAAGACAGGTGTTTTCTTTATTAAATGAGGCCGGTCTAAAAGTTAATGTCGAAAAGTGCAAATTTGCAGCCCCTGAATTAAAATATTTAGGTTACAAAATATCTCAGAAAGGAATCGAGACATACGAATCAAAAATAATCGCTGTACAAAAGTATCCGACTCCAAACACGGCGAAGAAGCTCTCTTCTTTTCTAGGACTTTGTTCATATTATAGGTCCTTTATAAAAGATGTTGCAGCTATTGCTGAACCATTGTTAAAATTAAAAAGGAAAAAGGCAAGATTCTCGTGGACAGCCGAAGCCAATAGTTCTTTCGAAAAATCAAAACAAGCATTAACGCAAGCCCCTGTGTTGAAATTTCCTGAAAAGGATGAGAATTTAGAAATTTCAGCGGATGCTTCGGATTATGCGGTAGGAGCGGTACTTTCGCAAAATCAGCAGCCCGTGGCATTTTTTAGCCGAACTTTAAATCAAACACAAAGAAACTATTCCGCGACCGAGAGAGAGGCACTTGCAGTTCTGTTAGCAGTGCAAAAGTTCCGAGTCTATTTTGGAAAGGCGCCAATAACAGTGTAGTCTGATCATGCGGCGGTAACTAGATTGTACTCAGGGAAATACTTATCCCCAAGGTTAATAAGATGGGCACTCAAGCTACAAGAATATAATCTGGTAATCAAGCATACCCCCGGAAAGGAAAATATCGTAGCAGATGCCCTATCCAGAATTAAAATAGATGAAGAAGGTAATACTGTAAAGGTGGCAATGCTCAGAGCATGTACAATAAATTCCCGAGAAACTGTAATAACCGAACTGGGTAAGGATACTGAGTTTGGAAGCATTTATGAGTATTTAAAGGATCCTGAAAATTTTAGCCACCAAGATATTGTGGCGATAAGAAATAGGGCGGCCCATTACGAACTAATAGATGGTCTATTATTTTATACAAAAACTACGAATTTCGACCTGTTATCCCAGCTAGTCTTAGATTAAATATCCTGCAGGAGCTCCATGACAGCCCTTTAGCTTCTCATGCTGGTATTCGAAAAACTATCCAACGCGTACGCGAGGCAGTCTATTTTCCTGAACTGCAAAAGTTAACAAGGGCGTATGTCCAGTCCTGCCCAACATGTCAAGCAGTTAATTATATTAATTTCCGCCCGGCCGGGTTTCTAAATAGTATTAAATCCGAATTTCCAAATGAAATAATTGGCATCGATTTATTGGGCCCTTTCCCAAAAAGTCAGTTAAATAAAAGTCGCTATCTCCTTGTTATGGTGGATCATTTTAGTAAGTGGACCGAAATTGTTCCCTTAAAACGAGCCTCCGCGAAATTAGTTACTGATTCTATTTTAAATAAATATATTTTAAAATACGGGGCGCCCCTAAAAGTTATATCGGATAATGGTCCTCAATTTGTAAGTAATGTATTTGAAGACATGTGCCAAAACTGGGCATACGTCATTTAAAAATGGTCCCGTATCGGCCGCAATCAAATATAGCGGAACGGGTCAATAGAAATATAGTGAAAATTATCCGTAGTTATGTTAAAAATTTTCATAAAAGCTGGGATAACTATGTCAATGAATTTGCTTTCGCCCTTAGGGCCGCAAAACATGATACAACGGGCAAAACTCCTGCTGAGTTATTTTTAGGCAGAAAGATTATAACGCCGTTGGATAAATTATTTTATGTGCAACAAAGTGCCCCAGAATTTAAAATGGGTGATATAGAAAAACTAATTAAAGAAGCAAAAAAGAATACTGAAGTAGCACAGAGAAAACAAAAGCTGTATTATGACTTGAAAAGACGGGGAGTAACTTATAAAGTAGGAGATGAAGTATTAAGAATTAAGCGTTCACTTTCTTCAGCACCAGAAGATAAAACTTCCAAATTTATTCCACGATTTGAAGGACCATATATCATAGAAAAAATAACTCACGCTGTAGTACGGTTAAAAGCCAGGAATGGTGAAACCTGCTCCGCAAACATTGATCAAATCAAACCCTACTATGATCGTAATAAAATGCAAATATTTACAGACCTTTTGCAGGATCCGGCACGGCAGACACGGCTGGCACAAGCTCCAGAGGTGGAACAACGACAAGTACAAGGGCAAGCCATTAAGAGGCAGGAGCAAGTGAAAAGAAAGTTTCCCCGCGAGAAAATTGAAGGTAACAAGAAAAAGAAGCCGTTCCACCGTCCAGAAAAGAGAGCTCACGAACACCCCCAGAATAAAGAAGGGAGAAGGACGACGTATGCAATGAGCGCCAGGAGAAATGACGGCAACTATAACCCGGCTCTAAAACGGAAGATCTACTCATGCGACAGGACTCTCCGCAGCAAATGTCGCCGAACTGCGGAAGGGCCACCAGCGGCGTAGGAAAAGTTACAAGGAAAATTTGAACGGCCAGCAACGAGGTCCAAGCAGGAACGCGAAAGTAGTTTCCCGGTTCCGCAAAGATCAGCTGCCATCAAACGGCCAAGACCACAGGCAGAGGCGAAAAAGAAGTATTCATGGGTGACCGAACTGGAGAAAAAAGAAAGCTTCTAGACGAAGGCACTGAAGGGCGAGCCCGCACACGAAGGAGGATAAATCAAAGGAGAATCTACGCTACCTTCCAGGACTGGGCTCAGAAAAGAATGTCCGAATATCACAAAGATAAGTAAAATTTTATGTTACTTTGCAAACTTAAGTTAATCTTTCATTCTTACTGCAAGTGGCAGATTTCAAGAAGTTTTACCTCATGCGAGGTCTACCTTTATCGCCAAAAGGGCGAGAAATGAGTTGTTACCGATTTTGGTATTATGTTTTTCAATTACTCGCGCGTAAAACTAAAGTTGATGTATAATAGGAATATGTAAAGACTTAAATATTGTAAAAGTTATTGTATAAATTTTATTTAAAACATTCTGGCAAGAAAGAAGTTTTAGTCTGAAAGACTTTTTGAAATGTAGTATTTCAATGTAGAAGAATTGGCACTTGCTTTGAAAAGAATAGAAGTTAACAATGTACTACTAATGTATGTTTTCAAATGCGTAAAATTAACGGCATGTTAATATGTTCTTATATACAATGTGAACTGTTATTTTTAATGCTAAGAAATACCGTGATATGGTAAAAGTGAAAGTAATGTTAAAAATTTTTTTTTTATTCGTGTGACTGTAAAAAGACCAAATTGTGATGAATATGTGTTAAAGGCTGAATGAATGTAGTTAGGCTCTCTGACGCTACACTTCAGAGTTAGCCACTTTCAGAATAGTACCTCAGGGTTTAGAGTTGAAATTAGGGTGTGTTACGAGGTCTTGGTATGTTGAATTTTAACACGTTAGTGTTTTGATTGTAGGAGGAAGTGTTGAACACATAGACATAAACACATTCGTGTTTGGTGTTCTTTTACAACACATGTCAGAGAGCACGGGGAGAGATAATTAAAATAGTCATGAATGAAATAAGAATGTTAAGAGAAATATAATTATACATGTTACTTGCCATTTCATTTTGTAACATTTCATTAAACTAGTTTTCCTTCCAGATCTCTGGAAGGAACCAGATTTGAATAAAAGCTCCTGTTTATAGATGCGAAACAGATGAAAAATCTTGTCCATGGAGATGATAATGTAAAAACGACTTTTTTAATTTCTAGTTTCTAGTGAGAAATGTTTGTAAAAGATTGGCCTCGCGTTAGATATTAGAGCTAAACGTTTTCAACAAGGTCGTTTTAGACCTCAGTTTCAAACTAATTAACTCTGGCGGGAAGTATGTAAGGATCTTAAGTTTTACTAACGTTTATTTTATTTTAAATCTTTACTATCACTTCTTATTTCCTACTTCCGGCCAGAATTATAAGCGTTAACGTATTTATGCAAAGTTTGTCTGGCGAACGCCAAGTATTTAAGTGGTGGCTTTTTGCCAAGCGAGGGAGAGGAAGCAGTGAGTCGAAGCAGGCCGCTTACCTTAGAAGTTTTACTCAATTGCTGGTTGCCTTCCAGGCCAGAGGTTTAATCCTCTTGATAATTTTAAACGTATTGTAGTGTTAACAGTTCTCTGTACTACATACGGCTTCCTGTTAATATAAGGCCAATTTTCCACGTTTATTATTTCAATGTTAAATTAGAGTTTAGTTATATTTTTATATTCTTACGTTTAGACCACAAGTAGTGGGTCTTTGTATTCCGAAGTACGGAAATTATTGTAAAGAGAGAAAAATAAAGGGTTTTGTATACACTTCTTGTGTATCCTGTCTACTTCCCACAGTTATTGAACATAGCTTTAGTAAGCTCTCTGTTCCGAGTCAGGTCCTTGCATGTTCCCAAAGAAAGTAAGACGGAACATTGAACCTGATAATTTATCTACTAAAATGTTTATTAAAATTTTGTTGCTTTGAAACAGGCAAGTCATTCTCCTTGGAGAATAAATAATTGCAGGTTTTTATTGACTAAAACAATTCTATGGTGTTCACTGTGTTCTCGAAACCTGATCTTTTTATACATTCTTATACATTCTTTTCACTAAGTAAGTATATATTTAAGAAACTAAACAAATTGAAATTAATTTAAACATGATCTGCAAAAGATAAAATTAATTTGATTGATGCTTCAAGGTTCTTTAATTTTTTCCGGCTTTATAAGCTGCATCAGGAATATGAATCCCTTGCTGATATAAAAGAAAGCATTAGATGAAAATAAAATCAGAAACTTAGTTAAATGCACATCGAGTAACTTAATGGAGTTTAATCAAGCTGTTTTTATTTGCTTAATGCATAAAGTAATGGGACTATCTCTTCACCAATTTCATTTTTCTCATCTAATTTCTTACAATCTGAACGAAACTGGAGGAAATTTTACCTTTTCTCATTTCTTAAGAGCTTTCTCACAGGAAAATCAATCTAATTATGTTTTGAGTTTCCAATCCAAGCACGAAAGAAATAATCTAAAATGATAAAACTTCTTCCTTGACTTCAATAAATAAATAAATACTAATGGAAAGAGAAAAGCAACAAATTTTCTCTCATTAACTTTATTCTTATTATTATTCAGTTTTAAATATAATGCTTTATTGTTTTTACAGCGACTGTAATTAATTATCTTTGCACTTATTACACAACAAAATATTCCCAATAAAATATTTAAATGCGGCTACGAAAATTCTATTCAGTAACAACATTTAGGAGACAAAGGAAAAAAACTGAATTCTTTGACCTGTATGGAAATGCAATTTCGAACCTTATGACGGAATGAACATTTAATTGAAAAAGTTGCAGCTGGAGACTTACAAAAATTGATTACAGAACAGTGCTTTCTATACTTGAAAAATAATTACCCTCTCTTATTTAGTTTGCTTATTACATTAATATTCTATTTAATCGCGTAGTAAAAATTACCAAAACTTTGTATGTTAATGTTCATTGAATAATTTGCATTCAAATCATTGTTGCAGAAAAATTCAATCCGCGATAAAATCATTACTGAAATTCACGGTTTTTATGAATTAAAAATTGATATAACAAAGTACTATAAATTTAGTAATTATGAGTACAAAACAACAAAAGTACTTTAAATTTAGTAATTATGATAATATAAATTTAGTCCTGACAAAATATTTTCAATAATTGCTGTGCAATTTAGATTTTAAACAAACCAGTTCGGTTACGTAATAGATTTAAAATTTTCGTTACTGGTACATTTCACTACTGGTACTAATTCGTACATATTCCCGGTACATACTACTTGAGAAAAGAAATGAATACTGCAACTCGCTATATTATTCTCTTATTAAGAAAGATTTTTAGATGACGATGTATTCATTATTCTCCGAAAAATTTCTCACTGCTAAGTTTCTAACACATTTTTGAATCTAGAAGTCGCTATAGTTTGAAATCATTTTTGACTTCATTATTAAATACTTCCAGTCTTGTCTTGATATATCAAGTGTTTTTTGTCAGTAAAGAAAATCTGACTAAAAGTTTTTCTAAGATTTCGTTTAATATATAAATGAAACACGGAATGAACAAGAAACTAAAACTAGCAAAGAAAATTTATGAAAAGCGTAGTTAGGTAAATTTATGTATGCTTCAATCAATATTACCTCTAATTTTTCTTAAAGCTGCATAGAAAGTATTTTTATGAACGCCAAACGAAATTATCCCTTCGAAATGTCTGATGAGCTTCATTTAAATTACCCTCAGCTTTAATATGTAAGCAGTAAACGTGTCAGCTTTTTATATGTACGAGAAATACCTAAAGACTTGGGTGAAATGTAGCAATATTTGCGCAGATTTCATATAAAGCAACATATGGCCGCAAATGTTTTCACCTTTGAGGAAGTGCCGTTAACGACTGATAAAAAGATTTATTCAGTATGATATTTGTAACTGATTTTTGACATTAGAAAATGAATCAGAAAGCTTTTTTAATTTCACTAGAAGCCACTAAATCAGTTTAATTACTCAATCACAGAAAGTATTTGTTTGCTTGAACTTGCAGCCATGAAAATGTATTTCTTCTTTTGTAGACTCATAAAAAGCAGAGTATGAGTCGTAGAGCATTTCTTCAAAGTTTCAAACGCTTGGCATAGTTATGGTATGTGATTTGAAACCTAAGAACTTCCACACTGCATTCAAGACTTTTCTTTAATGTTAAAATGTGTCTGAAATAACCTGACACTGCATTAGGGATAACAAGTCATAACGAAATGGGCCTCCTCTGGCCTTGTCAATGGCAAATCAAGATTCAACATGTTTCTGGAAGCGTTCCACCGGAATGGCTTGCTAAACATTGGCTAGAGCTGTTCATAATCAGTAAGGTTCATTAGTGTCGTATGAAGTGCTATCAAACCTTTCTTCAAAATATCCCAAAGGTGCTCAATAGGATTTAAGTCTGGACTTCCAGGAGGAAATTCATGACAGAGAAGTCAGAGGAATGCTCATCCAATCAGGTAGTGACCAACATTTATTTTGCTGGAATACTTCATTTCCATGCGAATTACAGGACAACATAAATGGATGAATATGATAGCCCAACAACTTTACGTACCGAATCGCTTTGAGGGAGATTGGTACAAGTACAAAAGATCGCAAACACTGCCAAGAGAAAACGCTCTAGACCAGCGATTTTCAACCTTTTGATTAACGCGTACCATTTAAACAAATGTCGAAAAACTTCAGTACCATCACTACATTTTACAATGATTATTTTTCAATTTTTCAATAGAAATATTAAAAAATATAGATTTTGCCATTTGCACAACCTATTGCCTATTCGTATTAAATATACACACTAAAAATATTGTCTTAAAAATTTGTTACCGTTTTAATTATTAAAATTGAAGTTATAATACTTTATTTCTAAAATTTAATGCCAAATTTGGGCCTGTTTAAAAGAGATCGATTTCTTTATGTCTGGTCTTATTTCTCTTAGTTTTAACAGTAAATTAGGATCCACTTTTAGTTTTATTCCGTATTTATTTTCAAATATAACGTAGAAGAAAATCGTTGTTCACACGAATAGGTTGTGCAAAAAGGCAATAAAAATTTAAAAACTTTATTTGAAATGCCTTTAAATACTTTTTATCTGTTCAGCCAAAAGTTAACAAGTGTGTTATTTTTCAAATCTTCAGTTAGAGTTCCATCACAGGAATTTTATATCAAATTGTTCTTTTTCTTTACGAGATAAAATTTCAGGTACATTTGAACAAAATGGATTTCTAATCCAATTTTTCTTTTCATAATTATCGGGAAAATACATTATGTTCAACGAAAAGAAAGGATTTTTAAAGTCCTGTTAACACTTTGTCCTGTAATCATGTAATCATTAACCCTTTGTCCTATAATACTCAATTTAAATAATTTATCAGCTAAATATTCTAAACGCGCTAACCATAATCCACTTGATAAACATTTTTGCAATACAAATTTTGAATCACAGTAAAAAATTTGAATTTCTGATCGAAGTTCAAAAAACGACAATTCAAAACCTTTCCTCTGGATAACCGACTTACTTTGGAATATAACAAAAGCGTTTCATGACCATTCACTGACCATCTCTTGGCATAGAATCGTAAATATTCTTGAATTTAAACCTCGGCTTTTAATATAATTAACATATTTCACAGCTTTATTCAAAACAATTTTCAAGTTTTCTGTGATTGTTTTGGCTACTAAAGCTTCACTGTGAATAGCACAATGAGTAAATTTAGTTTCAGGTGCAACTTTCTTTATTTGAGAAATATGTTTTCCTTTTATAGCCCGAGCTCAGTCACTGCATACGGCAATGCACTTATTCCAAGGAATGTCATTTCAGACGTACAATTGTCAGTTACTTTGAAAATTTCTTGTGCAGTTGCTTTATCATGAAGAGATTTACAAAATAAATACTCTTCGGCAATTCGTTTATCTTCTTCGAAACGTATGTAAACTAATAATTGAGCAACGTTCGTTATATCAGTTCTTTCATCCAACTGCAATGTGAAATACTCACTCTGTTTTATTTTTTGAATTAAGTGTCTCTTTTACGGGATGTGCCATTTCATGAATTTCTCGATTTATTGTATTTAATAACGGAATATTATTAAATTCATTAACCGTTTTTTTCGTTGAATAATGTTAAAACTATATTTTAGCTGATTGTTATATAAGGTTTTCTCCAATAGTGTGAGCCTGCTCAGTCTTGGCAATTCTTAGGCTTATTAGATAACTAGCTACCAAAGCTTTTTCACTTGAAGTAGCAAAACCTTTTATTACTTGTTTACTATTCTTGAATTCTGATAATTTTCTCTTAGAATATTCTCCAGATTTATCCTTTAAATTGGCATTCAAGGTGTTATTTTTTCGTACTTTGATGGGATAAAAGTTTACCGCAAACAACATGCTGAGGTTGAGGGTCTATTTGATCTCCATTCCAAGTAAACCCAAATGATACAAAAGTTTCATAATATTTTCTATTAACAATTTTTCTTTTCTTTTCAGTATTCTTAGTACTAGTAGATTGTCCTGGATACGTTTAGTCAATTACAGTCATTTTTACATTTTGCATTTAAGTTTAAAAGTCGTGTATTAATTCACTGCGTAAAATTCGGGTTTTACTGCTGAGTTGGATCTAACAATGCTTTTAAACTTAAATTAAAATTTAGCAGCATTTGCGCTAATTTATTCTTCTAGCACTAGCGTACTTGCTATTCAACTCGTCGACTACTTCTTTTCCATTTTGAAAATATAAGTTTTTTTTTAAAATTTGTTCACAAATATTTAAATGCTCAATAAATTGTGAGTTCTTCAAAAATAAATCACGATATTCTCAAATCGCATAGAGAAGTAAGGAATTCCAAACGACAAAATACCTGCTGTTAGAGACAGCAAATCGACGTAAAAAATGATTCTAATTGAAAATAAAAGCAATATGAACCACGAAATGGTGACGACATAAAATATAGACATGCTCATAATTCGATCAACTCTAAAAGAATTAATGATACACTGTTATCTTTTTTATAGGAACTTATTTTAATTGAATTTATTTTAATTGAACTTATTTTAATTTGACTTATTTAAATTATATTTAATTTTTAATTCAATAGTTAAAATACTTTATTTCTTTGTGTACCACCTATTTTTCTTTTCCGTATCACCGGTTTAGAATCGCTGCTCTAGACCATGATTTAGATACCATGGCCTTGTACAGTTCCAACCTAGTATGCAGGATTCATGATTTCATGAGCCTGACGCCATATTCTCAGCCTTCCCCCGGCGTTATAATTAATAGGAATTTAAACTCATCTTACCATGCTAAACCAGTTTCCAGCCCTCTCAAATCCATTTTCTGTGTTCTCTTACCCACGCAAGACCTGCAACCCGATGGCATGCATTGAGCAATGGTACTCTTGAGGGTCTAAGGCTCCCGAAGCCCATATGGTGAAACGAGGTTTGCACGGTCTGTTTATTGACTGAACGACTGGTGCCGGGATTTAGTTGGGTGGTAATTTGAACTAATGTCTGGCTCCGCAGGCTGCGCATAATAAGGCTGAGCCGTCTCACACCACGTTCGTTCATGGCTAATTGTCATTCGCAGTTTGAGCCATCTCTAGTTTTTCTTCCAGCAACCATGTATTCTAGGCATATTCATGACACTGTCGAAAGACCTATCTCTCTCAGGATTTGAAAATTGAATGGCCCATGCTTCGATCATTTACTATTTGTTCGCGATCGAAGGCGTCTAAATCAGAAGTGTTACCCATACTGTCAATTGAAACGACTGATTAACAACAACCACTCTGCTAGCTATATATGCAGTTACCACAGCACTCTCGCGTGAACACAAGTGCGGTAATTGCATAGCCATGGCTATTCTTAATTTAGTGGCTGTTCAGTGTGTTTTGATAAAACTTAAGAGTGATCCTTAGACCAAAGGAGAGGTCTTAGGCGCAGGATCTACTAAATGCATCTTTTATTGAAGTTATCAGGAAATAGTTGCAATAGTTTGAGAAGTGTATCAAGAAAGTTACCCTTATGTGAAAAAAGGGCTTAGGATTTGTATAGGTTTTTGAATTAACTGTTTGTCATGTTTTGAAACACTCATAGATGCAGTGGTAAGTAATACTTGGAAAAAGGAAGCAGTTAATCTGAATTTAGTGAATGAGCAGAGCATATCTAATTTGATTCATTCATTAATATTCATATTATCATGTTCATTCTAAATCTGAAAACATCTACAATAAATCCTGTTTTTAAACCAATATTCTTCAGAAATATCTATAGGCTAATGGTTATAGAACTTCTTTGAATATATACTTGCTTGATACTAGTTTAAACAAGCTTTTACCTTATAGGTCTTTGTCTAATGAATTCATCATCCCTTTCATGCAAAATTAAAAATTAAAAAAAAAAAAAAAAAAAAAAAAAAAAAAAAAAAAAAAAAAAGATCCACAACATGCTTCTTAAGAAACTGGCTATCTTTGATCAATCTAACTCTTTCTTTAAAGTTACGCATCGCTCTGTAAGTCAAGTAAAAAGAACTGCAAATGGCGGAAAATTGTCACAGGAAATGGGCTTCGTCTCTCGTCGGTAGTTCTCACGACATGTTTATTGGACAATAAAATTCCCTCTCTCCCTGGTCATTTTGTTACAGCCCAACAATTCCAATCTGTTAAACTGTTTGTGAAACTCGGCACGAACGGAGTTTACTCGCTTCGTCGTTATATATGAATTTACTAAGATCTTTGTTGGTACTGCGTCGAACACAGCTGTCGTTCAAAATAGCTTTCGTTTGTTTCCGCTGAAACGCTGCTGCTGGCCGTTTCTATGTATGGCATTGAAGAGAAAAAAGAACTTGTTTGCTGCGGAGGGTATTAATGACAAAATACTGAGTTGTTATAATTTTAAACTGCTTCAGCAAAGGCTTTTAATGAATCGAAAGTACCAAAGGGTATAATATTAGTACTTAATCAAATGACTTATTGTGTGTTGCTCCGAATATTCAAGGCTTTTATGCAATAAATTATTGATAGGTTGATGTGGCCAACAATGATTTTATTCACATATTTTACCGTCGGGAACTTAGTTACAGTTGTATAACATTTGGAGCATAGCATTCCAGAAAAGCAGCCTACCACGAGAATAATTTACTGCGTGATAATATTTTGCAAATTAAGACACAAAACCATTGTTGGATAAGCTCATTTATTTATCATTTCTTAACGAAAACAACAGCATTTAAAAAGGGAAAAGTTAATGATGTATAAAATAAATATTTACAACCGAAGCAAAATTTTAGCCGAGACATTTCTTATAGCCATCACAAATTAGACGAGAATGTAGAAGTATGAGAACTTCAAGTGCCCTCATAGAAAAGCTCCTAATTAAAAGTAATAAAATAAAATAAAAAAAAACTGTAAAACATCATAGGAAAAAAAGAATTATTCTGCATCAACTATATCACATATCGTTTTGGAAGCATTCCTTAATAATTACACTCAGCCAAATAAAAATAAAAATCTCAGTTATATATATTTATAAATTAAAAGCATTTTACACTCATGTCCATAAATTAAGGATAAAAATCAAGCAAAGGAAGAGTTAGAAGCAAAACAAATTTGACTTATTTGTAAAGCTTATTTATTAAACAAAAGGTAAAGAGCAAAAAAAGATGCTATGTGTTTGATATTATTAAAAAAATTAGCGATTTTTTCTCCCTGGAGCAAATTACAAAAAAAAAAAAAAAAAACCACCTATTTACAAAAAACCAATATTATGTGGTTGCTATGATTGTTAATACATTGTATGTCTCCCAGACGATGCAATACAGTCTGTACAACGCCTAAGCATGCTTAGTATCACATTATTGATCTGATCTTGGGGGATATTACACCACACAAAACGCAATGATCTCCGAAGTTCTGGTAGACATGTAGGAGGAGGTTGACGGGCTGCAACTCGTCGGCCAAGCATGTCCCACACGCGCTCTACTGGATTCAAGTCCGGTGAGAATGCTGGCCAGTCCATACGGGTGATATCCTCCGAGAAAAGGCATTTGCTTACGATGTTTGCACGGTGAGGACTTGCGTTGTCATCCATAAACATAAATTGTGCGCCCCGAAACAAACGTACATGTTGTTCCAGAATGAAGTCCCGATAGATTTGGCTTATATTGGTTCCAATTGAACATGCAGATCAGTTCTGAAACCCAGAATAATTCCATCCCAAACGAGCACTCTACACCACCGGTAACGGTGTCGTTCAATGATGTTTTCTTGTTGGTAACGGGTATCTTGAGCTCTCCATATGAAAGTCCGGCGAGAATCAGACTGCAAGCTAAACCTGGACTTGTTGGAAAAAATCACACAAGCCCACTGTTGCGGTGTCCACAACGCATGCTCTCTACTCCAGGCTAACCGCAGGCGACATTGAGTTGCAGTAAGCGGAACACATCTGACAGGTCTACGAGCATATAGATCAATCTGCTCTAAGCGTCTGTACACGCCGGTCTGCCTTGAAATTGTCGTACCAGTGGCTGAAGAGAGCTGACGAAACAGGTCTGACGCTGTGCTCCGCCTGTTTCCTTTGGCAGTAACTGCCAAATACCGGTTCTCATTCGGCTTTTTAACTCTGGGGCGACCTATGCAGTAACGTCTACTCACATTACCATCATCTTGGAATCGTTGCCAAAGCCTGGAGATGACACTCTGGGCAATTCCAAGTTCGTCTGATACTTCCAGTTGGGTACGTCCAAATTCCAGACGGCCGATAATTCTACCACGTAAAAAATTATCCAAATGCGTCCTTTGTGTCATAACTATTCGGTTATTGCACTGAAATGCTTATAAAGCGCCTGCGAACAATTTTACTTCTTTGCCTGTATTCCTTATATTATATCACTCTCTTACACTCTCGTCATTGTTACACCCATCGGTGTCATCTAGTTACTTCCTGAAATTTGCACATGATTCTTGAAGATGTGTGCAGTGATTTTACAGGTGATATATTTATTTTAGAGTTCGATTTCCGAGTGACTCCGAATTACCCTTAATTTATGGACATGAGTGTATTATATCAATTACTTGCAATATTAAAAATAAAATAAAATTTAAATTACTAAGAACTGTGTGTATTCGTTTCAACTACGTAGTTTGGGAATCAGTAGCATACTGATCACATTAAAAAAAAAATAATAATAATAAAAAAAAAAAAATCTGAAATGTTTCAGATTTTAAACTACGTTTAAAAGGGCGTTTTTTTAACGTTTTGTGTGTTACTTTTATTAAATAAACATCATATTCTACGTACTCAAACTACAAAATTCAGTTCAACAGCAATATCGCGAATTAATTTTAAATTGAGCATATCTTTAGAATTTTCGATACAGAGGCTCGCCCGATGGAGATAAATTTCTTTTTCGTACAATGTTGCCATTGCTCGCTTTAAAATCGTTTAGGTTTTTAATCAAAAATTCGTTGAAATGTTAAAAAACCTGAAATTGATAATAAAACAAATTTGAAATTCAAATTAGGGCTTTCACATGCCCATATTCTATGGAAGATTACGTTATTCAAATTTTGATAACGATCCGTTGTTTTATCACAGTGCGAGAAA
Source organism: Stegodyphus dumicola (assembly GCF_044657685.1). Lineage (NCBI taxonomy): Eukaryota > Metazoa > Arthropoda > Arachnida > Araneae > Eresidae > Stegodyphus > Stegodyphus dumicola. Next base: position 152,247,025 of record NC_140771.1, on the reverse strand, counting down.
CATGCATACATTTATGTAAATTCTTCATCATTTAATTCCTTTAAATATAAGACAGGGTGATAATATATGGTGGCAACGATTTGAATAGTGACACAGCCTTTTAAAGTTTTCAACGCAAAACGACAAAACGAAATTAATAGTCCTTCAGGGCGAATTGTCCCTTTGGACTAATAAATGAAAACTTATACTTTTCTGAATGGCAACGCACTGAGAATCGGCTGTGAGAGTTTAAGTGTTGAAGATAAATTAAAGGTACAGGTATTTTGTTTTTCACACAGAAGCAACTGCTTCTAAATTTCTAAATTGCTTGTTTTGTTGAAATTGAATAACAGATTGTTGAAATTAGAAAGGTAAATTAAACATCTTATGGTTTTCCGAATCTATCTGAAAGCCCGCTATGGAAAATAAATTAAGCATGGAAAGTAAATTAAAGTTCTTATATTTCTCGGAACTCCAGGGTTTTTTTAGATTTTTTTTCGATCTCTTCATCCGATAATTTTGCCAGGTCATGATTACATACTATATTAAGGGGAACAATACACCTCTAAAGAGGGTAATAAGGTATAATTTGCAAGAAGACTAACTAATGCGTGTTAGGTATATAGTCAAAGGAAGTATTGTTCCTACAGGATAATATTCTTACACTAGAGAAAATCTTCCATCTTAAATTCATTTGATTAAAATATTGTTGCAAATAATAAGTAAATAATAACCAACTGCTTTTGTTACAATGATTTTGTAATAATTTCTTGTAATATTTTGGAAAATCAGATATATATTTTCTTAGCAGTTTTTCAAGGCTATGTAGATTATTAAATCTCATTTCACCATGTTATAAAATATAAGGAATGATAGTAAGAAATGAGTTGTGGTTCATTTTCAAGGTGGAATAGTTCAAGAATTTCACCTAGGCAAATAACGATTTAGATCGACATGACAGAAAATTATTGCATGTAGTAGCATAGAAAATCATGTGTGATGAGAGATAAAAAATTGAATTATCAGTTTTAGAAACTTTATTTGAGTTCATGATTCTATTTTAAGTTGCAAGAAAACAAAGCCATTATATTCAAATGACTTTTATCTTTAAATAGTTCAGCTCAAATAATCAAACAGTTATGATACGAAATATTGTTTGAGAAAAATTTAACTAGATGACCAGAAAATCTTCTCAAGCATAAGAATCTATGGAAATTAAGGACTTATTTTGATTTTCAATTAAGTAAGGCAGAGTACACGAAAGATGCCTTCAAGGGTAGAAAACTTTATGGAAGACTTTCCCAAGCAAAACTTAGCGCCGTACATTTACAATACATATGAGGGAAACTATGAAAACCATATTCAATCAGTTCACCATAAAACTCATAATCAATAAGAAATCGAACTTGGGATAAACTACGAATATTTTATGGCTTTAACTTGCCAAAAAACGGGCTCATGGACAAAGTATAAACCTTATAGTAGATTAAAAAACATTTAACAGAATTCAAAAGCTTTAGAGTCAAATAAAATTCTGCATTTATTACGCGCATTATTTTTCTCGTCTACAGTCTCTGAATATCTTTAGCAGCAATATTTTAGTCGTCAAACAATACAGATTGAAAAATGAATTCAAAACGGTTAAGGCACACCGTGCTAAACACTATTTAAACAAAGCGACTCATTATACTCAATCTCTATTTGAAGACTGGAAGACCTTAATCACATTTAAATGTATTCCTAAGTTCCTAAGCAAATTTATAACCTTAGTCTCCATGACTTAAAGGAAAACTCGTTACGTTCTCAATGCAACGCATTTGCTTTCATTACTAATATAATGGTATTATTACCGCTGTGAAATTCCCATTAGCTGAATTCGCTGTCAGAGGAGATTGAGCTTTACTTTGTGTAGAGAATGAACTGCTTACCTTCAACGAAGCGGAGGAAACTCTGAGCACCTCATCTAGGTGGCGCTAAGCCTGATATTTGCGGGAGAAAGCTATTAAATAGTGTTGATTATTGAGAAGATTTCTGAAGGAATGTATCATCAAGGAGACAAAAATTTATTGCAGTCTTTTTACATATACCTTGAATATAATATATTCTAAGTATTCACAAAGATAAATTAAGTTTTATTAAAGGATCTACAGTTTTATTGAAGGTTTATTTTTGTTCTAAATGTTGAAATATAAAACATAAGAAAATGATCTTACTATTCATTACATAATCTTATAAACACTTGTTTGACAAAAACAAATCTGTGTCTTAAAAGAGAGGCAATTTAATTAGGAATACCCGAAGACTGATCTTTGAAGCTATCATATACAAACATGAATATAGAAAACTCCAAGTGTAACATGACTAGAAGACAGTTTCTCGTATAAATTTCGCCATGAAATTATCCCAAGTGCATCGCCCTTAAATGCTTTGTTGCAGCAGTTGGTGTGGGCTTCAATGCATGACCATTTATGATTATAGCTACTTACATCTGAAGGATAAAGAGATTCTATGATTCATTTCTTGAATCATTAATATCTATAACTTTAGCAAAAATACTTGTGCGCTGATTTAATTTGATGAGCGCACGCAACGCGACCCATAAAAAGTCGGATCTGCCCTTCATGTCAAGAGAGTCCTTTTTCAAAATGCAAGGTGCACCAGGTTTGATGTCAATAAAATTCAAGGCAAGAAGCATCACAAATGTAACAAATGTAAAGAAAAATGCATTTGTATGTATTTCTTGCAGCGAGTGCTTTTGATTCAATAAAATTATATTAATAAAATAATAAATAAAAGTTAAGTGAACAAAAAAGTAAATAAATTTGGTGTTCGAAAATAGCGATTATCAGTATTGGAACTGAAAAAAAAGTATTTTATGAAGGTTTTCAAGAGTCTAAGAGGAAAATCTAATAATATGAGGTACTTTCCTTTTAAAGCAGCTATCGCAAAAGTTTTGATAAAATTTGGTGTTATTTAAAATTAATTTAACGGACACAAGAAAACACCACGACACCTTCAATATAAGAAACTAGGAGGGGGATAAAATTTATACATCTTTGTTGAGGACATAAGTCGGCAATTACTGATTTTGTAGAATAAAACACTCTGTCCATTCATATTACGTTTAACAGTTTGATACTAGAAATTAAGGACTGTTTTAGCACGGAATACAGAGGGTGTTTACACACTTTTAGAACAATTTCGTTAAAGAATTAAAAAAAATTTTTTTTGAATAAAAATGTTTTGCAACAGCTTATTATTGGAACTGAGAAACATAGTCTTCAACTTTTAAATTTATTTTTCTTTCAAAATGTCTCAAGTAAACAAGTTGTGGATTGAAGGATACGTTTTTGCGCTTTCCAAAGCGAAATACTGTTATTCCATAATTAGAAACGTTTTGAAATGCATTATATTAAAATTTCACAGTGCAAAATAAGCAATATTAATAACTGGAAAATAAAAATAATTAAGCATTATTTCTATATGGAAAGAAGATTCCAAAAGAATACCCGGAAAGATAAGTACTGTTTCTAATATTTGTAAAGTTAAATCATTGATAACAATAGAAGATACGCCGATGCAGAAAGCAGTGCAAAGTCTTTAAATATATCTGTAGAAGGAATAATTACAATACTACACCAAGATTTATAACAAAAAAATAAAAAAGTCTAAAAACACAATATTCACCAGCTTTTGCCGAGGTATGTAGCTCAACGCAGAGTAATTTGTAGAAACCAGTATGAAAACTATTTAGCAGGATATAAGTGGAAATACCCTGGGTCCCTTGATGGAGAATGCGTTTGAGTAAATGATTACCCCCAAAAGTACAAACTTAGTTCCGTCAGTGTAAAGAAAGTTTTGGTAAAGGATTTTTTATAGCGGGAAATGAAGAATAAGAAGATTGGAAAACGTTAAAATCAAATTAATGTTCTTCTAGAGAAAGTTTCACGTCCGTTAATTTAGAGAAGAAATTGCATTTCTTTATCCCAGTGACTTTTAGAGACTGAAACTTCATCAAGACAAAGCATCAAAATGTACCACTGCGTTCCTTGATAAAATGAAAGCTGATACGGATATTGCGCACATACCCTTTCAATGTATTCTTTGAAAGTCTCTTAATGTTTTACCTATGGACTATAGTGTTTTTGGTCTGTTGGAAAAAGTTCCTGCACCTCTTGAATTAGCACCACTGTCTCCCTTAAGAAGTTCGAGTGAAATCAGGAACCAGCAAATTCAAGATGAACTGAGAAAGATAATTAATTTTGAAAATTCAGGAAAAGGAGCTGACTTTGTCAATTGGACAGAAAAAGAACGCACTCAGGCTATTATGGTGTCGAAGAAATCTTGTGTAGGATATTTAAAAAGTATTACTTGAAGGGAATGCGTTCATTTATTGCCAGCTACATCAAGAACTGAGTTGAGTGTAAAAGGTACAAAGCTTCCGATCAGAATCCTTCTGAATTATTACTGGAAACCCAATCAATACCCAGCATTTCTAAACTCTCTCGTTGGATCTTTCCGGACCCCTACCTCCAAGTAAGAATGGCGAGAGCGAAGAATTTGTAGAAATACGCTTGAGGAAGTTATTCTTTGGTATGGTCTGTTAAGGTGCTGATTAGTGATAACGCAGCACAATTCATCATTGCTGTTACGCAACAAATTGTGTTTCCATCTTGATATTCATCAAAGCTTGACTCCTGTCCACCAACTTCAAGCAAACCTTGTTGAAAGAAAAAATAGGGATCTCAAGCCAAGACTTACCAATTTGGTAGCTGAGGATCGCACTTTATGGGAAGATAAACTGAACACAGCTAATTGTGATACCACACAGCAAACTGCAGCATACCTATAATTTGGTAGTGTGGATAATGTCAATCATGATGTTAAATCTGTTATCAACAATGGCAATTTTGGGGTAGAAATAACTTCATACTTCAGAAGGTTTGCAGGTTACTGGAAAGAGATTAGAGAAATGGCTGAATTCAAGCAAAATGAACGGAAAAAATATACCGATCGTCGGAGAGAACCAACTCCCTAATTCTTACCCGGCGACAAAATCTATGTTACACTTGATCCTACATGTTAAGTATTGCAATCTAAAACAGCCAACATTTTGCCTAGACGTGACGGACCCTATGTTATCCTAACTCAAAAATATATATCCACGTATGCGATAGCAGATACCGGAAAACCTAACTAACGAATAGGAGTCTCTCACATCTCTGATTTCAGACCCATATGGTCTTAATGTGAACGTCAACCCAGTCGAACCTTTAAGGAAAAGAGGGAGACTCCGTAAAACGTAAGCCTGTTGCGTTGCCGTCTCCGCAGGATAAAGTCAATGAGAGAGAGGATGTTATTTAAGGAAAAATAGGTGTACAGATGAAAAAAAAAGAGTTTTGAAAAGTTTTGAAATTCCTTAATAATTACGTCACACATTTTGATATCAAAATAGTCAGTTTCAAATCTTATATGTTAATGAACATTTGGTAGCGACCGCATTTGCAAAAAACACAGGCTCGATTTACATAAAAATATATTTAAACTTCCTTACTTTACTGTAGTGAACTGAACATTTATTAAATTTCGAGTAATTTTCATTTTTTATATTAGCCATTAAGAATTTCAGTAACATACAAAAATTACAATCAGCATCCACATAAAGAATTTCCCCCAAATTTAAAATAAACTACTGACTATCCATTTACGTCTTAACACATAATTTACATAATCTTCCATGCTTGCATGAAGGAGGTGAAGAGTACTTACTGCTTTCTCGGCTTCGGAGAAAATTTCGGTAGTGCCATTTGTTCGTAAGAGCACTTATTTTTCGACAGATTAGTAGTGTTAGTAGGAGCTCTGACCTTTTTCACAGTTAGATAAAATTCATAAACACACTGACTTCCGCACAGTTTGGTATAGGAATTTTTAACGCTTCGTCTTTCCAAAACATCTTCGCTAAAAACGTTCTTTCTCACCACCCAGTGCTCACTTCTCAGCCAGTGATCTCCCGCTATTTTTAACTTGTAGGAATACGTTCTTAAAATCTGAAAACTAGAATACTTCATCTTCGTCTAAAATCTGAAGTCTCTCTTAGCAACGGCAGCAAGCTGGAAAAATAAATGAAGTTTTATCCATCTCTTTTTTTTTCTTCTACATATCTCGATCAAACAAAGGAACAAAGCCACAACAGAATGAAGTCCCTCAGAACTTCTCGTCCTCTTTTCATAAAATTTTTTTCTTTTAAACTTTTAATCTCATTATTAATTAATCGCTCTTCCGACGCAATCACTCCTCTTTGAACACATTTGGTCAATTATCGTGTACCTCAACTTTTTCCGAACCAATTACATCCAAGATATAATTAAATTTGGCGCCGAAAATTTTTTTAATACTCCCCAACAACAGATGATATGGGTATTTTCTTTTTCGTTCGCTATTGGAAAACTCCTGACAAAATGTCTCCCACGAAACAATACGTTAGCCTACTTAACTACTACTTACTACTTCGCATTATAGTTCAAGGAACAGTAAATGACATCAGTCCCCACTCAGATCTTTTTTCTTTTCTTTTTTCTACAAAGCCGCCACTTCGCAATCTTCCGCAACAGTTGTATTAGTTGTAACTTTCTTCTGCCAGGGTTTCAACACACACTCGTAAGAAAGACCTTTAAAGACGTCGTCTGTGGATCCCTGAGTCTTGCTTCTCATTAAGGGAAGAAAAATGCTTTCTCTCTTTTTCTGTAACAAGCACAAAGGCGAAGATTATCCTTTATCCTCATCGCAATCAGTTTTATGGCGCCTTCAGCTCATTTCCTTTCACTGGTTTCCGATAATTTGGAATACTCTTGAAGTCAAAATATCTACATAGCAATGTACAAGACAACAAGTCGCGAGCGCTTGCACTATTTTGTGCTTCAGTGGCAACAGTTAAACGATGTTTTGCTTTTAAGATTTTAAATTAAAGAGCCAGTTTGAGATTTGGATATTGGATTGTGATGGAAAGTTGTATGTCGATGCTTAAATAAATGTTCTTGTTTTGTATATCTGTTACAACCGAACTTAAGACATAACGTGGTAGGTATTAAGAGAAGATTCAAAATTAATAAAGCAATTATTTCTGTGTATAGCTAGCGTAATCAAAAACGAGATTGCGTTTAATTATTTATTCTTAAAGAGAATAAAAGCAGTTATTACAGCGAGTACATTTTGTCAGGAAGCATTCTTCGCTGGAAGATACTTTGTCACGAAGATGTTTTGTCAGGAAGCATCTTCTTGGAATATGCCACTTACCAATTATCATAAACTAAACATTATTTTCATGTTGCCAGGTTTAACAGATTAACATAATAAAGTCAAAATAACAAAAATGCGACGGGGAAGTGCTCCGTCGGCCAAACGATAAAGTTACAAGTACGGAACAATTACCGTAGTAAAATTATCATCAATTTTGCTAATCCAAAAACTACATAGAAAATATAGGGAAAGAAACTAGAAAAATATAAACTAAATATAAAATAAAATATAATCCAGTAAAACGCCGGTGAGTTTTAAACCACAATTAAATGCACAAGATCTTCATTAATAAATCTTAATTAGTAAAGGTCCTTCAGTGATTCTGATTGGATGGTATAAGTATGTCTATTCACTATCATGTAAACATGATGTTTTAGGGTGATCCTACTTTTGTCATTTGATTTAATATTATTACATTGTGCAATAAATTTAAAGCTTAAGAAGTGGAATGCAAGCAGAACTACTTTAAAAATGTCACCTTCCGTGTACATAAAACCATACTTTATTTTGCAATAATGAATTTTTCATTTCTATATACCTTTTTAAAAGAGACTTGATACAAGCAAAATCAGGCGGTTCAATAGGAAGACGGTACTTTTTAATGAGAGGTTGCGGGAGAAGGAATAGTAAGTGATAATCACTTTTCTGAATACAATTCCATTTTGGATGAACCTGAAACTCATAGGCCTGTAATTTGTAGCTACTTCATATTTTTGAACAAAGGTCTACTATAATGTGGACACAAGACCTTTTTCATTTGGGAACAGGTCCCTTTTGAAGAATCAATTCGTAACACTGAATTACTATTTAAATAAGGGTCAGAACCAGCACACCTCCAGAAGGTGGTCGATGACATAAAAGATGATATGACGCTTCGATTTCGATGTTCATGTACAAAAGAGTAATTGGAGGAATCCAAACCAGGTTGTTAGGAGCTAGAGAAAATTGCAGAGGATATTAGCTCTCAGCGAACGATACAGACGACAGATCACGCCTCTGGAGAGCAGCAAACCACTTTTAAACAAAAGCAGTTTAATTCTGCTCGTAATCTAGCTAAATAAAGAGCCTGCCAACTTTCTGCGTCTCCAAGCAAACCAAAATAAAATCACACGCCTTAACAGTAGAAAGAATGCTCAAGCATCAAAGAAGAATTAATTAAAATTTTTTTTTTTTTTTTTTTTTTTTTTTTTTTTTTTAATGGGGAAAGATTTTGACACGAGGAATGCTATTCCTTGTTTCGAACATAATGTGCCTTCAAATAAGGCAATGTATGGACTACGGCCTTTAGAATTTTCCTTTCATTATTTGGGGCAAAATTATTATAATATTTTCTTGAATTTAAAAGAAATAGATGTAGATAAAAATTACTAATTAAGAAAAGAGTTAAACGTAGGTTTTTCAGAATTTCGGCTTATATTATTTCAGTCAAAATTTTGAGATAAAAGTACTTTCTGGGGGAAAAAATCTTAAAATTCGAATTCTGGTTGACAATTTGTTTACATGAGCATTTAAAGTTCTTCTTCTTCTTATTATTATTTTCAGATTTATTCAATTAGTTAAAAACGATTTCTCTAAAATAAAGATTCGTAAGCCTGTTAATCATATATATCGATATTAATAGTGCGGTTCTTTTTAAATGAATCAAAATAAGTCACTCATTTTAAATCAAAAATGTTTCTGATTACAATCCTGGGTTTTTCTACAGACTTGGGTATTTTTGGCCTCAGCCATTGCTACAGACTCAATATACTAAAAGATTCCGCTTCATTTCTTGTCAATAGAGACGTAAAGTCAAAATTTGATGCTGACCTTTTTCAGCTTTGATTTCATTTGGAAATCAAATATCAAAACTGGAAAAGCTTCACTTCAAATGATCTATTATTGTTCATTTAGCACGATGAATCTTCCTCGCCATTTATTTATTAGTGTTCCGCGTATTTAATTCCTCTAACATCAGATTTTTCGTTTTCACTTACCTTTGTCACTCTTTTCTAAGCTTCTCCTCAAGTTAACATTTCTGTATTGGAATATCGTAAGGTACCTTGGTATTGACATTTACTGATTGTACCTGGCTATCTTAAAAATTCTTCTGATAAACTCAAACGGCATTTCTAAGCAACTCACAAAGCAGACTAGAAAGACTGTACGAGCTGTAATGCAAAGGCATAGTATGGAGATCACAATAATCTGCAAATATTTTGGTTGTAAAAAGGCATTATTCATTTTTGACAAGTCGAAATCCTGCATTTCTTTCAAATGATTCTGATAGTTTTCGTCAAACCTTCTGAATGTAACAAAATTAATGTCTAAAATATACAATTTGATCGAGAATATTAAGTGATAAATTATTATTATTATTTGTGGCTGACTGTCAAGAATTTTGGCATTCAGAAATATATTTTCATTTCGCGGAATTTGGATGATAAACTAAATATTACGGAGACCAGTTAGACCAGTGATCTCAAACTAGCACTCCGCTGGCCGCATGCGACCCCTTAGTAATTTTATGACATTATTTGTTGCAATAATGTCATAAAATTACGAAGGGGTTAATACATTATTTGTTGCAAAGATTTCAGCTGTTTGAAAATCGAGTTTATATTATTTTCATTACCTTTAAAAATGAACACTTATAGCATACTAGAAAATACGTAAATGAAACTAACGAATTTACAGTGTTAGATAAATCTCATTCTAAGACTCGAAGATACAGATTTGATCCATTCATATTAATGTCAAACACCAAATAAGCTTAGTTAATAATACTCTGAGGATAATCGCATTGTTTGAGAATGTATTTATATATGAAAAGCGTTTATTCGAAGCTGAAAATTAATAAGGAAAAAAAAAAAAAAAAAAAAAAAAAAAAGATTTACTGGTAAGCATCTACAATCCTGATAAAGATAAGTTTTAGTAATTTTTCTCCTAGAAAATCATTTCATTTATCAAAAATGAAACGCCATCAAGTGTCAAGCTGTAATAAGAAATAAAGATACCAGTAATTATTTTTACACACTAACATATTGCTACGAAATGTACAGGCGCGGTAAGATGGATTCCACGCAAAGCAGTTTTAGGGTTGCCATAAATGACAAGGGAAGGCACGGTTGCCACATTTGAATCGCCCATTTGGCGACAAAATTGACGATATGCCATGGACGGATAAAGAACCTTCTGGAACGAATTCTTACCGGTTTAGGCCAGAATGTTCTCGAACACAAGCCGAAAGCTATATAAACCCTGCTGGTCCGCAGTCAGTTAGTGTGTGTGCCTCGTCATCAGTTAGTGTGAGTGCGAGTTAGTATCAAGTTGGTGTCTCGTCTAGCAAGTCAATCCCTGCGGAGTCGATCGAGTGCCGAGTGGGTCGTCGAGCGCACTGAAAGAGTCTCGTAGTGTATCGCGGTTAGTGCATCGTCGAGGAAGCGTGTTGAGCTCCGGGAACGACAGAATCGAAGAGTCGGGAGCTGTGCTCTGTGTGTCGTCGAGTGCATCGCGAGTTGTAGCGTGGAAAGTCTCGAGAGTATTTGGTGATCCGAGAACGACCAAGCAGCGTCGAGAGCTCTACTCTAGTGCTTTGTCGTGAAGCTGTCTCCACCGTGATAGCCTGATAACCTGGAGGCTGTGTCGCTGATCGTGTCAGCGTGTGTTTATAGTAGACCTTCGACGACTGTAAAATTTTTTTGGAGCTTCCCTGATTAATACTGGTAAATAACGTGTGTTTCGATACTTCATCAAGTGTTGTCGTTATTCACTCCAAATCTACGAACGCAACAATATGCTTTCTTTTTGTGCGTCGAAACAGACTAAGTAGTCCTTATTTATTCCCAGGTTTTGTCCCATTTAAAAAATTTTCTCCAGAAAATTAGGAAGTTTTCACAATTTGCTTATTTTTAGTTTAAATGAAAGTAATTAATGATCAGTTAAATATATTAGAAATACTTTAAATAAATAAATGTCAGTTTGAAAATTTAATATTTAGCTATTAATATATTTGAACGCAGAGCGTAAACAACAAAAATGTCTTGTAGGTACGAAACAGTCTTGGATTTCAGGTAGAAAATGAATATAAATTTGAATTTTTTTTCCTTTTCTATATTATTATTATTATCCTTTGTGCATGCTTTGATATGTATTTGGTAAGTGCAATTTAAAACTTATTTAGAATACTCCTTTTAGTTTGGTTATAAAAAAATTTGAGTTTTTTTTTTTTTTTTTTTTTTTTTAAAGAAAAATATTTCTGGCTCGTCAGCTATTTTCAGATCACACATTCGGCTCGTATGAAATCTGAGTTTGAGACCATTGGGCCAAATGGTTCTTTACAATAGTATTCAAACAAATCAAATACAACTTGAATACACTTGAAACATACATTTACAAAGCTTAATAAGAAACAAAAGTTTAAGTAAGTCCTCCTTTGATAATTTATTTCAATACTTGGACACGGATTGAAAAGTTGTAAGAATTATGTTAATTTTATTAACAGTTAAATTCTGAGTTAAACTTACTTTTCTATAGCTTCTTGATTTCAACTTACCACTTACAGCCAGAACGTAGTTTTAGAATCACGTCTGAATGCTAATGAGGAAGAGCGGTATTTAACCGCGAAGTTCTACTTTTTTTTTTTTACTTTTACACTGCTAAGAAGAACTACTGGTCGGGAACAAGCTCTTGCAGTATGATGTCCGCCCTGCAGAAGCCATAACGGCATTTATTGAGTCTAAATTTTAAAAAAAATTACAGAGTCACATCTAGATAGGGAATACAAAGGACTACCTTGAATACATATGACACTCTTGATTGCATAGATTAAAAAAAATACTTAGAAGTACAAAGCTGCATGGATACAAAACTGGTAAGGGTAAAACAAAAACAGTAAAATTCAAGACTAACAATGGAATTTCAAGCCTGCAGTTATGCATCACACTGACTTACTATGATACAATTATACACTTACTATAATTCCGAACATTACTAAAAAACATATTATGCAATATATTACTAGAATACTGAACAACACACTGACATCATAAAGCTGATACTACAAATAAAACACACCATATACACTGCTCGTATCAGAAAAGTACACACTAACATAGTAAAACTGATACTACAAATAAAACACAACATATACACTGCTCGTATCAGAAAAGTAGACAATTCTGTACATGACGCTGTACTGTAACGCTAAAACTAATCAAAAGAACCCTGGACAATAACCTTTGTAAGCAGTCACAGTGATAATTAGGAAGATAATATATTGTAGCAGAGTTAGAAAACGAGTCAATTCAAAACATTAAATCCAGCAATAGATTTCAATACGTATTTACATAGTTTTACAACCAAGAAAGTCTGGTTCAATACTACTATTATGCATTACACTTATTTATCATTATAAAACACTAAACTATTATACTCCACATTAATAGAAAATAAATTGTACAACACACTTAATGGAATACTGTACATACACTGAAATGAAATGGCGAATACTACAAAATAACAATCAATACAAAATGTGCTTATCAGAAAGTTGGTTCTGCGGCTACGAATATTTGTTAGAAACTGCTACATTTTGCACAATACTAAAAACTGTAACAAAACATTCTCACATAATATTTCATGGTATTAGCCGAGAGCTCTATATATGTATTTACTATTATACCGAAAACTTATTTGAAAACATAGCACAACGCATTTTCTACTTAACAGGTCAATACACTAAGACAATCTGTAAATTGAAATACACAGAATACAATACAAAAATTATGTAAACACAATAAAATTTAAAGATTAATAATGAATAGAAGCGACACTGAAGTACAAATAGACAGACATTGATTGTGTTAATCTGCATCTAGGAGGTAACATGTTCCAGCATAGTTATTCATGTACTGCACTAAATATGGCGGTCATGCATATATGTAACATAGGTACAATGGCATGCCATTAGAGTGTCTGGAATTGTCCTAATTTGAGTAGTTGAACATTATAGTATATAGCAAGATACCAAATTTGTAAAGTAAGAATTATGAAAGCTACTGATGTTCTGTAGTTGTGGGTTTAGAATTGCCTGCTGTACCTGCTGTTGACACTACTTCTGTTCAACAGAATTCACGAGCACCCAAATGTCCATTACTCGATGGAATCTGATTAAATGCCAGCTTACTTCGCTTGAGGGTGGCTGACTACCCGGACCAGTGTGCTTCAGAGTTTTTTTTTTAAATGAAATGGTGTCGTGAGAGAGCATTCGAAAGCAAAGTGATCCGAATCACCTAATCAAGATCCAATGGTGGTAACCCAGCGAGCACCTGCAATGAATCTGTCGAGGTGGTCCTATAAGCTTTAGGAATCATGAGGAGTTGGAGACGCTGAATAGAATTGAGTTCCCTCCTCAGGTGTCAATTAAGATGAATACCCCATGCTGAAGACACGTACAAAAGCACCCTCTCTGTTATTATGCGATAACAGATCTTCAACATGTCTGGTATAATGCCCCAATACATGTCAGTTCGTCTCATGTTATTGGTAAGAGATACTACATTTTGGTGTATATTATGCAAGAGAGAGATACCAGATATTCTGGCTGCACGCGTCTGCCTTTTAAGGCTACTCTCTCCTAAGCTATTTTTACGCTCGGCCGTACTTTAGGCCCTTAATAGCTTCGAACGATCTTTCACAACTGGAAATGCTTTCAGTAATGCAGATTTGAAAATTCCTCAGCTGTACAATTCTGAACCTGGGTCCCCCAACAAAAACTTTCCAATTCCTTTATACCAGCTGAGAGCGTGACCCCTTAGGTTTGTTGTAGCGATGGTGACTTTCTGCAGCTGGTTTATTCGGTATAAAAAAGTCCAGGTCCAGTTGCTCCAGGAAGGTCATAACTGAGCTTTTGGCGTCAAATGTTGCGGCTGGTTTCATCGCCGCACGTATCGTTTCCAGGATAAATCCGAATCCTTCCATTAGATTCGCGGCCGTCTAAGGGACCTGAAAGGTTGGAGGGGTACACGTAAACTTCCCGGTTTCTAACGACATGGTCCGTTGAAAACGTTTCGGGCGCCCAAATGTACGATTCTCCACTGTGTGTTTCTACGTTACCGTTGAAAGTTAAGAAACTTAAGAACTGATAAGCGAATAATCGCTTGAGTTCGTGTGACAGGACAGGGCAGGAACAATTACAGGGGGCACTACGCCGAATTATATATTAGTATCATCTGAATATTTTAAATACAAAGTTAATTAAGTTGCTTCACTCTGGTATACAGTTTCATTCTTCTTGATTGATAACCCAAATTTTCCCACCCAAAAATAAATTCAAGTTACATAATTTATATTCTTTTCAATCAAGGTAACTTATTCGCTAATTATTTTAAGTTGTTAATTTAACTGGGTAAAGAGTTGTGTTTTGGAACAACAGCAATTTTCTTTCATTCGTCTGTCATTCGATTCGATTACTATGAGGGCAAATAGCCTTTGTGATAATAAATAAATTCTGGAGGGGGGAGAATAGGGTAACCATACCCGCTTGTCCATTTTTTTCATATATATTTTGTGAAGCTTTTAGCAATGACGTAAAATCTCAAGTTTTTGCATTATTTTCTCCCACTAATAGTAATTGTTAATTGTAAATATTAAATGTTTTGTTCGTTTATAAATATTGCAATTTTTCTTGAACTTTCGACACATTTAATTTAGACAGCTTTGAAATATAGTAAAGGGAGTTATAAGGAAATATTATACCTCATAGTCAGTTTTAAAGAATAACAATGATTTTTATATTCAGATGCCCTTTAATTAAGGCTTTCAATTCCTGCACCAGTGTTTAAGTGGAAAGTTTAAAAATGACCCATGAGTACATACTTACCTCATCACTCCGGATTTGTTTCTCATGTTCTTCATAGAGCTATAGATTTTCATTTTTCCATTTTTTTATCTGGAATCATAATTTTAAAAGTAATGCAATATCCGGTTTTAAACTTTTTATTTGATCTTTTGTGTATTCAGTTTAGTTTCTAGCAGAGTCAGCAATAGTTTCTTTTGTTAGAAATGTAATGATGCATTTAATCTGAATTTTTAAACTGCTGAGTTTGCAATTAAAAAAATTTATTAAGATGTGCTTGACCGATAAGCTCATTAATTCTTCAATAAAAATATACAAATGGAATTTAGATAAAAGTTCTTATGGTTCTTGATTAACGCGCGTTCTATAAGTATAAATACTGGAATCTAGAGTGTATGACTTTCAGATTAAAATCAAGTCACCGAAATGAGCTTTATTCCTAGTCTTCTAATTTTTAAACAACTATGTTTTATTGTGTTCTACATTTATATGCAATTATTTTATTCAGCTTTGTGATCCAAGATCATTATTTGTTTCTAGTTTTAATTTTGTTTTTCTGATTTTGTTCTGTCAACCATATTTGGAAGCAGATTTGTATTAAAATAAATGTTATTATTCAGTAGGGATATTTTCTGCCTTATTAGCCACAAAATTACACTTGAAAAGGTTTTCAGTGATTTGTTTAAATTTTTTACATGCTAGTTGCTTGCACTTTCAGCCACTTAAAATAGTTATTATAGAAAAGAAGAAATATGTACAGATTTTAATGAATCCAGCTAATACAATTTCACAGGTGCAGCTACTAACCAATCATAAATGAAATGAATCTTCAGTTATTGCTTTTATATAGCTTATTTTGTTTATTACTAATGGAATGAATTTGGAAGAAAACTTAAGTGCGCTTTGTTGAACGAGAACAGAGTATTGCATGGAAGATAAAAATATTTTAATTCGAAAGTAGCAACACAGTTCTTTCAGACAACTGAGTTTGTTGATTAAATTCAAAAGACAAATATTATTTTGCGTTTTGCGGAGTGGCAAAAAACTGCTTTTATATCGTTCTGATTAAATTTGAAACATAAATATCTTATGTTTTGCGGAGCGGCAACACGAAGCTTTTATATTTCTGAGACTTTAAACAAGAGTTCCTTAAATTCTCTCAAAATATAAAATAAATTCAAAATAAATATGGGATTCGAAATTCGGGCGTGAAAGTGCACGTATTCGAGTGGAATACAATGTGCATTCAAAATTTGGTGGCTCTATGTGCTGCTGTTTTCCCACAATGCGATTAAATTCAAAAGACAAATATATTGCATTTGGCTGAATCGTAATACACTTCTCTTTTATTTCTGAGTTTTCTGATTATATTTGGAAGAACCTAAATGTCGCACGTTTTGCAGAGTGGGAACATAAAGCGTTTTAATCAAAAGTATCTTAAATTTATTTGCGCTAGATACAAATTAAATAAAAAATAAATTCGAAATTCAAAATTCGGGATTTAAAATGCACATGTTCGTGTGGAGAACTACTTCTATTCAAACTTTGGTGGTTCTAGATGGTGCCGTTTTCCCACCGTGGAACATCATACATAAATCTTCTTCACTATTGAAAAGTAGAATTTAGCGCAAAATATTGGCAATAAGTAAGCTGTTCATTGAGAAAGATACTTATTAAAGACTGCACATACATGCGATATTTTTTTACACATTTAGAATATGGGAATGTGCCATATAAGCAAAGATATCACCATTTTTTCAAAAGATTAATATCAAAGTAAAGAACTGCCAAATAAGATAACTTAAAAATTTACTTATTTTTGTTTTTGTTTTTAATCTATAAATTTATTCAAGATATACTATATTTGTATGGCATTTACTAATCAGTATCTGATAAGGAAGACTTTTGCCATGGTATTCTGAAGTCTACCTATAAATATTAATGTTCAATCTTTCCTTTACGTGCATAATATTCCTAGTAAATTACATGTAGCAATAAACAGCAAAACATTTTTTCACAGGACAGGAACAAGTGCATAGGACTTGTACAGCACAGTAGGTAAAACTGGTATAGCCCTAGCACGCTAACTATCTAGAGAAACTCATAAGGTAAGGGGTAAGAAGTGTCCTTCATTGGGATTTATCGAAATAGAAAAAAAGTGTGGCAAGCTGAATAAAAAACAAGAGTTACAGTGTTCTGTATATATTTCGTAAAACATTTTTCAGGGTTTTGTCATTGGTTTTACACTTCGACATATGGAGTATTAACAATATCAAGAATCGCAAAACTCGAGACCTTGGCGTTGGAGCACTACCATGATGGCTTTAATGCGGTGGTGATTCTTGTGGTGTTTAAACAGGAATATTTTAAATTCAATGCTATGATCTTTGCGATGCCTAATGTGGCTGCTCTCTCAATCATGTATGATTGAAACATGTAAGATTGATCATTGATCATGTATGATTGATCATTGAAACATGTATTGCCCCTTTCCCCACATACCCTTTCTTTAATCGTTCCTTTCTCCACATGCACGCATATGTGTGTAGGTGTCATGTTTATTTTATGGAAATAGGTAAAGAAAGAGCCATGTCCGTCGACAGTTTTATTCACGATATAAAACTGTAAATGAATTCTGTAATTACTCGTAGAATTATTTAATCTATTATTCTCCTTATGTGATAAATTATTTTTCTACTTTCAGTGCATTAATTATCATATACATTTTAAATAAATCTTATTGTATAAAAACCTTTTTATCAATTGTATTTTACTTTCTGTTTTTTTTTTTTTTTTTTGGTTTTAATTACACGTTATCACTGATGAAAGTTTTAATCATTATCAAAAGACAAGCAATAAATTATAAGAAAATTATAAAAAAGAGAAATATAACTGAACGTCGTCCACAAAATGAAGAAATCGCTTTGTATATTCAATTACGGAAACTGGATGTAATAACAATGTCCAACGAGCATTTTAATCGAAGCTAAAATGAAAAAAAAAAAACAAAACACCATCGTCAGTTCGTCATTAAATGCGTCAAGATAGCAAACTTCGACATCGAATTTTGCTTCTGTCTGCTTAAGACTGCCACAGATTGTTTTTAACTGTAGAAAATTTCTCAATTAATATTTTTATTATTCTTGTTTTAAAAGACGGTGAAAAGTTTGTTTTATAATCGGTGAAAATTCCAAAACTTGATATCCGATACATTTTTAGATGTTGAAATTTTAAAATGATAAATGCCAGATAGTCTTAAAAATAGAGAGATTTAAAAAAAAATTCCTCCAAAATTCAGAAGCAAAGTTACAATTTTCATCCAAGTTTCACGATAATATTTTTTTCTTCTGTATTCGGTGGTGCGAATAGCAAAATTCTGATATGCTTAGTATGTTCGTTAAATTAAGATATGAGCAAAGAAATAGATTAAACTTTAAAAAAAAAAAAAAAAAATCTAAATCGAACTTTAAAAAAAACGCTTCCCCACCTTGCATTATCATTGACAAAGAGTGCGTATGAAAACTTTGAACTCGATAATACCGAAAAGTCGATGATAAAATTCCTTTGGCAGTGAAGCAACATGAGAGAGCTAAAGAAAAATTTATAAAAATACTATCTAAGAAATTTAACTGAGGTTAATAAATCAAAATGCTCAAAGCGTTTGTTCCAAATACATAAAGTAACATTATACAACTTAAGTGCTTTATACAAAATATTGGACATGAATTCGACTTAGAAGTTTGGATTCTGTTTGCCTTTCAAAATTACGTATTCTGCATGACAATATTTCTAGTATTTTCAATTTTCTTTTACATTAAATGTAACGAAACTTCTATGCCTTGAAAAATATTTTTCCATTCACTATATTGCCGTATTTTATTTCCTTTAGCACAGTTAAAAAGTCATTCCATCGGAAAATAAGTACTTTCATTTATCTAAAAGAAGCTGAGATAGTCTGTTTAGAAAGTCCTCCAGACATATAAAAACAAGAACGAATATCGTATTGAAAACGGGATACATTCGACCTTGGAAATACAGAAAAGCCCTTGTTTATCTGAAGTTAATCAGGCTAAAGCGTTGGAGGTATCACTGTTCCAGAATAGGTTTCCTTGTTTTCACAATGCATGTAAAAATTCTCCTTTGGAACATTTAATTTCCATTTAAAATGATATAAAGGGAATAATCAACATCTGCAATTATAAAAATTTATTAAATTATTATTTTTTGATTCATCAATGTTCATTTTTAAGCTATTAAAAGAAAATCCTACCGATGAAGTTGGAAAAACGCATAATGGAAATTAATTGTGCGGCAGTTTAAACAAGCTAGAATTTAGACAAAATATTACTTGTACAAATATGAGATTAAAAGACTCGTATTCTATAAAGAAACAGTTTTTAATTTCAGATATCTTCTTTAGGAATACTGGCAACAGAACACTGACAAATTTTCTCGTAGAATGAGAAAAATTTGCTTGATATGTTTTAGAAAATTTCGTATAATTTATTCATTATGTTCTTGTTTCCAATTGTTATTCACTTTTAGGAAACGTTTAAAGCAAAACATTAATTCATCAATGAATGCACAGCGTGTTTCATGGTAATGTATTATGATCATTGTACCTATGACAAAATTAGCAGTTATGGATAAATATTGAGCTATCAGCTAAGAAGGGAAAAAAAGAGCATTTAAAAAAGCATGAAGATAACATATGTTTGGATATATTCAAATTGTTTTTCTCCTCTGTTTCTGGCTTAGTGAAATTGTTGCAAATCTCAGAGCTACAAATTAAGGCTCAGAGCAGTCTCAGAGCAGGTTACAAATTAAATAATCACAGCAGGGATTATTAGTATAAAGATTTAATATGGATATCTCACACAAGCTGAAAACGTTACATTACTCTAACTAGTACATACATATAACTGAGTGAAAAGGGAATTTCCCCGCTTAGTTCGCAGTTAAAGAAAAAAATAATAATAATAAAAAATAGTCCAATCAAATGCGGCGCTCCATCTGTCGACCTTCGCCGAGCCGTTATGTAATCGTCTGTCTGTAGCATTCTCCCCCTCTTTGAGTCGACTTTAGGTTGGCTCGAAGACATACAGTACCTGGTCGAAGAGATCTAATTTCTGAGGCACCTTGATCACACGTCCAAATCTTGACACTTTAGCACCTCGCAGGATGTTACTAGAGTCATTTGAAAAATCATTAGAATCTGAATGCTCATCACTAGAAATAGAAGAAATAGGATTAGTAAAGGAGTTATCGGGTATGGGATCAGTGAGTGTGTTCGTTAATTGCACTTCCAATTGAAAGACTCGCTGAATGGGACGAAGCAGCGTACCAGCTTGAGTCTTTAGTTCTACAGTTTTCACCTTGCCATCTTTCCCAGGAATTAGTCGAATGACCTTAGCTAAAGGCCAATGCATCCGTTTTTTTTATTAGGACAATTCAGCCTTTTTATACCTTCACTGCCTGAAATGACACTCATATTGGGAATAGAGTCGGCAGAGGGAAAATACTTATTTTGTACAATTTTTATAAGAGTGTTTTCGGCATATTCCATCTCATGAACGGTTAAATCTCCAGTCTCTCGAAATGCACGTTTACTTTTTGCGTTTTTTACAAACCGCAATATCCATGCGACTAATCGAATGATTTATTGAAAATTCGAAAACCTAATTGCATACCAAGGTATTTCCTCTTCAACTGAATTAAGGTTACACAATCTAACCTTCCTTTTTTCTCGTTCTACCTCAGAGGTCTCGTAAGCCAAACGGTCTAGTGGCCAGTTGTTATTAGGTTCCAGGAGTAAGGACGGACCCTCCCACCAAAGAGAATCGGAAAATGAACGAGAGGAACTGCCTCTTGAAAGCATATCTGGCGGGTTTAAATCACCTGGAACATGGCGCCAACACTGAGAAGGAATCAGACTGTTTATTTCTTTTATCGTATTCGCAACGAAAACTGACCAATCACCACGGTTCTTAATACACCAGAGTGCTACTATAGAATCACTCCATGCAATAATTTTCAAATCAGGCAAGTTTAAGGCGGCGTATACTGAGTGAACCAGTCTCGCGCCAATGCAACAGGCCATCAATTCTAACCGGCGTATTGTCAGAGATTTTAACGGCGCTACCCTGGATTTGGCTCTGATCAATCGAATTTTGACTCCCACGGGCGTTACAGTTCTAATGTAAACACATGCACCATAGGAGCTCTTACATGCATCAACGAATAGATGCAGCTCTGAATTCTCATTTATCTCTATATATCGTGGAATACTAATTTTCTCAAGATATTTAATTTCATCTTACCACTTCTGAAAAGTTTTTTGAACGTTATCTGGTAAGGGATCATCCCATTTTAATTTCATAGTCCAAGCCTCCTGTAATAGTAACTTAGGTAATAAGGTAGTTAGATTAAAACTTTTATGTACCATAGCCAAAATATTACGTTTACTTATCTCATTGTACATTGAATAATTAAGATTACATTTTAATGTATCATTATCCAAATCCCATAAGATTCCAAGAAGAGAAATTATACCTGAACTACGGGAAATATAATGACCTAGAACATTACTTTCCCAACCCCGTAGGTTAAAACATCCCCGAGCCATTACTTCTGTCGCCTTAACTATAAAATTTTCTTGCTGTTTGATATCGTGGACCCCAGTGACACAATTGTCAACATAAAACGAATACTTTAATTTTTGGGTCACATCGTCAAACTCGGCAGGGGAATTATCCAAGAGATGCCCTATCGATGCAGAGAGTTGGAACGGAGACGAACAAAAGCCGAACACCACTCTGCAGTGTCTGTAAATCATAGGTTCTTCAAGAGTTGGAAGAAAAAAACCTTAAATAATCTCTATGTTCTGGGATAATACTCAGCTGAAGAAACGCTTTCTCTATATCCGATGATAAACCAACGGAATACAATCTAAACCTGTCAGTTAAATCAGGTATGAGTTCAATTAAGTTCGGCCCTCTATTTAAACAGTCATTTAGGGACGGTTGATTTCTCTCTCGGGCTGAAGCGTCGAACACCGGCCTTACCTTCATTGTCTGGCTAGTATGCCTTATAACAGGTCTATGGGGCAAATAATAACTCAAAATATCAATTTCAATTTCAGGAACATTTTCTATTATTTTTAGGTCTTCCCATTGCTTAAAAACTACCTTATAGTCATTTAACTGATTTTCCTCATTAATTCGTTGACACATTCTTTGATGCCTTTTAAAAGTCATAGACTTATTGTTAGGTAACAGAATTTCAGATTTAAAGGGTAGTGGCAATTCATATCGGCCATCAGGAAGAACATTTAATTTCTCTTTAAATTGCTTACCGGTGTCAGAGTGAGCAAGTTTACGTTTAACATCTTCAGTTGGGTCTGTTATGCCAATGGCATCTAAATTCCAGTGTTCGGTTACACTAAGATTGGCACAATGCAACGAAACTACATTATTGCATAAATTATTTTGTAGTAATGCTGGAATAGTAGCTGAAGTAGGTTTTTTAGATAAGCTGTTTACTTTACCAATCACAGTGTATCCGAATTTAGTCTCAACTACAGTTGCACCTGAGTTCAGTTTCAGAAAACTGCCAGTAATAATGTCCCCAATGGCATCTGCTCCTAAAAGCAATTCAATGTCATATTCTTTAGCTTGCAAATCAGACAAGGTGATATTTCTTTCTTTTAATTCTTTTAGAGTATTGGGATCAACTACTTTTGGAACACACCCACATATTTTGTTTTGAGAAAGTACTTCAAAGTTATTGTCATAAGCGCCCTCAAAATTTCTTAAATTAACATCAAACACTAAATGGGAATGAGGACTTGTCTCTCTCCCCCCAAACAAACCGTGTATAATGGTTTGTTTCGATTTAGGACGCAGGTACAAAAACGCGATAACCCTTTCTGAAAGATAAGATTTCTGAGAACCAATGTCCAAAATCGTACGAACTATAAGTTGTCTACCCTCAAATACTATTTTTAAAAGAAGTGTTTGCAAATACACATTTTCATTAACAGTTGACTGATTAGACAGCACATTACTTGAAATAACAGCACTGTCAGTTTCATTTGGCTGTACAGGTTCGCCATTTGAGCACATAATGGTATAGTGAAATTTATCACATGTTAAACATTTTATTTTAGTTTTGCATGCCCGCGAACTATGTCCAACTCGTAGGCAGCGAAAACAGGCGCGCTTTTTCACCAAAAGCTTTCGTTTATCTTCTAAAGACATTTTGCGAGCAGAAAAACATTCGGCAGAATTGTGGGATTTCTCACAAAAAATACAACGTAAATTTCGCCTACCTGTATTGTCTTGAACATTTACCAAGGTAGCAGCTGTAGAGAAACCCGGATCATCACAATGTGGACGCGAATGTGCAGAACGTGAAGCTCCCAACCCGGTACGAGCAAGCTTAATCATTTCCTTACTTAGCACTTCATTTCGAAGAAAGCACAAAAGTTTATCCAACGAACGCGCACTATCTTGCTGTGACGCAGTATTTTCTATCGAGCGGCTTCTTTCCCACGCACTTAGAACAGTCTCTGGTAAACAGGACTCAACACGTGGTTCCAAAAATTCTGCAAATTTTTCTTTCTACCGAGGCTTTCGAGTGCCATAAGCTTGCTCCCAAGTAAATCATAAAGTTCAGCTAAATCTCCTTTGATCCCACCAGCAGCATTTTTCATTACTATGGACAGTAGATCCCGTACATAAATCTGAACCAAAAGTTCATCTCTCCCGAAGCGTTCTTTAAGTTGTGCAATCACCTTTGAATAGTTTTCTTTAGTTGGCGGAAAGCTTGTTACCAGTCTTGACGCTTTAGAATCTGCTACCACACATTGTAAAAGATATTGAAATTTGTCTTCGTCCACAATGGAGAGGTCGTTGTGAATTTTTTCAAACTGGGACCAAAAAGTAAGAAAGTCTTTCGGTTCTCCACTAAATTTCCTCAATTCAAGTTTCCTTTTTTGCTCGGTTGTTGTTCCTTCCGTAACCGAATTTCCCTTCTTTGCATTTTCTAACAGCGAACAGATCAAGCAGAACTTTTCACGGTATTCTTCTGCTTTCAAAAAATCTTCGGAATATTCGTTTTGAAGGGCATCATCACTTAGCAACAAATTCGAAACTTCTTGAGTTGTTTCCAAACGTGTGAATTTGTCCTGAATCTGTTTAAACAACGTACTGACTTCGTTCCTTTTTAAACTTTTGTTCTCGATCTTCTGAGCTATATCGTTGCAGCATACCGTAAACGCTGTTCTCAGCAACTTTCGTTTTGCTTTCAAGACCTTTATATCCATATTTCATCCAAAAATATAAAGTAGCGGACGTGAGATTTACTGTGTTGCTACTCTCAGGGCTACAACGCGCAGGTTACAAATTAAATAATCACAGCAATGATTATTAATATAAAGATTTAATATGGATATCTCACACAAGCTCAAAACGTTACATTACTCTAACTAATGCATACATATAACTGAGTGAAAAGGGAATTTCCCCGCTTAGTTCGCAGTTAAAGAAAAAAATTAAGAATAATAAAAAATAGTTCAATCAAATGCGGCGCTCCTTCCGTCGACCTTCGCGGAGCGGTTATGTAATCGTCTGTCTGCAGCAGCCGTCTCCAACAGAAATCTTACGTTTGTTGGTTTCGAAATATTTATGTCAAATTTCATTATGATCACAGATTCCTGCATACAAATTTATATACGATGATGCAGAAGTCTTTACATAGAATGGTAATGCATGAAGATGTGATAGGAAATAATGTATTTAGGGTATAACATGCGTAGGACATTCTTTTATTATTGAAGATTACTTTTGTTTTTGGTAACATACTATTTTGTCCCCCATTATGGGTATTTTTGTGCCAACCTGCGTATGACGCGCACCGTACACGATATGGATTAAAACAGAATATACAGTGGATGGACAAAAATATGGAAACACCTTGTGAAATGCATGTTTGAAAAGAAAGATTGATTTTAATGAAATATGTAGGTGGCGCTGGCGTTTTTGACCACTGACACCACCTATACAACTTCGTACATGTGCTAAACAGTTCAGTTGTTGTCGGAGTACTGTTATGTGAGGTTGTCATTGCATTATGTCAGAGTTAACAGACTTCGAACGTGGGCAAATTGTTGGAGCACGTATGGTAGGTGCTACCGTAAGCAAGGTAGCCGAGGTGTTTAGTGTTTCAAGAGGAACTGTATCGAAGATTTATTCCGCATATTTGAAAAGCGGAAAAACATCATCTGCTAAATCACAGCGCGGACGAAAGTGTGTCCTGAGTGATCGTGACAGACGATCATTAAGGGCAATTGTGACGCAAAATAAGAAGACCACAGCTGCAAAAGTTACTGCTGAAATGAATGTTGTGTTACCGAACCCTGTGAGTACCAAAACAATTAGAAGGGAGCTTCATAAACAGGGAATTGCTGGCCGTGCTGCAATTGAGAAGCCACTCATCAGTGATGCTAATACCCGTAACAGGAAAAGGTGGTGTTTAAGTCATAAAGCCTGGACTATAGAGCAGTGGAAGCGAGTAATATGGTCTGACGAGTCTTCTTTCACATTGTTTCCCACTTCTGGCCGAGTTTACGTTTGGAGAACGCCATCTCAAGCCTATAATACAGACTGCTTGTTGCCAAGAGTGAAACATGGCGGGGTTTCTGTTATGGTTTGGACAGCCATATCGTGGTTCTCTGCTAGCCCCATGATAACTGTGTCAGGGCACATGACTGCCAAGACTTATGTGAACATTTTGGCCTATCAAGTTCATCCCATGGTACAAACTTTGTTTCCCGATGGTGATGGTGTCTTCCAAGATGACAAAGCCCCTGTTTACACAGCTCATATCGTCCAGGACTGGTTTTCTGAACACGAGGATGAGTTGTCCCATCTCCCTTGGCCACCACAGTCACCAGACCTGAATATTATCGAACCTTTGTGGTCTACATTGGAACGGAAAGTGCGTTCTCGTTATCCACCACCAACATCGTTATCTGAACTTGCCACCGTTTTGCAGGAAGAATGGTATAATATTCCCTTGGCAAACATACAGGAACTGTATTTATCCATTCCGAGAAGACTGCAAGCTGTTTTGGATGCCAACGGGTTTCCTACACCATATTAAGCAAAGAAACATGTTTTTTTAAAGGTGTTTCCATATTTTTGTCCAACCCCTGTATTTTATAACAAAAAGGAGTGGAAATTGGCATGAAATAAGAATGTAAAAATGTCCTTTGTATAAATTACGTAAGAAGTTCTCTTTTTAATATCTGGCATTTGTTTTGCTGTGTTCACGAAGGTTTTGTCAATACTCGAAAATACCTCTAAAATTTCTTCTGGCTCTCTTTAGCGGCACTGCACTTAATGCGATTTCATCAACGGCAACTTTAAAGTTATGGACGGTTCGAAAGCGGCGCGCGATTATCTCATGAATTATGCAACAACTGAGGCAACAGCACGTGGCGCTACTATGCATCGTGAAATTTGTGTGCCCAAATTAGCCTCATCCCACTTCCATAATCTCGCATAATGTATACCTCCGCT
Organism: Stegodyphus dumicola; assembly: GCF_044657685.1. Lineage (NCBI taxonomy): Eukaryota > Metazoa > Arthropoda > Arachnida > Araneae > Eresidae > Stegodyphus > Stegodyphus dumicola. Next base: position 152,220,331 of record NC_140771.1, on the reverse strand, counting down.
TGGCTTCTCGAGTTCCGTTTTACCGAAAACATTAGTTATATTTCTTCCTTCGAGGATAAGATTTAGAGCGCAGGTTGAGATTTCAGATGTAAAATGAAACGAGTCTAATCATACATGAGAGATATTTTCCTAGATATGCATCTGCGTTCAACTTTCTGCAATTTAATTATACAGTATTAAAGCATTTTTAGGGTAAAAGAACATTTGCTATTCATATGGATTTAATTTTGAGTTTCACGAAGAAAAAGAGTAATAAATAGACATAATAGTTTTAACTGCAAAACAGGTATCATTACAAGCAAAGTACATAGAATAAATCTTTTCACACACACAGGGTGTTTACACATTTTTAGAACGATTTCGGGGCCATTTAATTAACATTTAAAATGTAATGAGTATTTTTTTAAACATTATATCTGATGACAATTCTCTTGGACTATTGAGTCTGCATTGTGATTTCCTTGATAAGAGGTTTTTCCATAAAATTTCCAAGAGTATTGATTTCCTCTTTCACTACGTTTCAGAGTCCATCAGTTATGGTGGGTTTGGGCTTAGAAAAAGCTTTTCAAGTAGTTAAAGGCATAATAGTCCATACGTGAAAACTCAGAGGACATTGCAGGAATACGTTAAAAATGCATGTGTGCAATACCTGCATCTGTTTTAATTTTTTTTCAAGGTATGCGGTGGTACTTTTCTCATTTGACGCTTTGGCGTGATGAAGTTTCACTTTTTGAAATTCATTTGGATAAAGAAATAGAATTTCGTCTGTAACTATCGGAAGTAAAACTTTCTCTTGATAGTACGTTGAGTTGATTTTTAACATTTTCCCCTCTTCTTACTTTTAACTTTCCACTGTAATAGAATTCTGCGACAATCATAAAACTCTCACTGAAACTTTCTTTGCTTTGACGGAACCAGGTTTGTACATTTTTTTCCTCCTTGTTTTCGATAATAAACATACCTTAATTTGTTGGAGTCATTTAAGTAAACCCATGCTTCATCAAGGGACACAATGTACTTGTACCTAATCTCCCCTGTTAAATAGTTTACTGTAGGTTACTACAAATTGTCCTGCTTTGAGCCACATACCTCGGCAAAAGCTGGTGAATTTTAGTTTTTTAAGGTACAAATCTTGATTTATTTATTATTGCTATAAATGTATTTGAATTGTATGAATGAAAACGATTTCTGCTTCGGCGGATTTTCTGTTGTTACCAATAATTTAACTTTAGAAACATTAGAAACTGTACGTTCGTTTTTTTTGTGGGGGGGGGCGTCATTTGGAGTCTTCGTTTCATGTAGAAATAATGATTGATTGTTTTTTACTTTCCGATTAAAAATGTTGCTTATTTTGCACTCAGAAATTGCAATATAATGCATTTCATAACGGTTTCACTTATGGAATAATAGTATTCCTCTTCGGAAAGTGCATTACATGTAATATTTTCAGAGAAGAATAAATTAAAATGAGAACTTTTTCATTTCAAATAACAAGCTGTTGCCAAAAACTTTCCTTTCAAATCGTTTGCTTTTTTTTTTAAAGTTCTATATCGAAATTATTTTAAAATGTGTAAACCTTCTCTGTAAAATGTTTATCCTCTATTTGATACAAATATCCATCTTCAAGCCAACTATAGAATTAATTTTATTTCATTTTATGTATGATTACAATAACCCTGGGATATTAATTCTAAAAAATGCATTGGTAGAAAGATAGATTTAAACAGAGCATTTTATCATGCTATTTACACAAGTGTTCACACATTACAATGTTAAAGAGCAAAGGTGAGAAAACTGAATTTAGAGAAAGCGAAGTGCTAAAAGATTCTGCGCATTTGTGAATGGCTAGCTGATAACTGTAAATTTTAGAATTTTTATGGCTAAGACATTTTTTTATTTCAGACTCCTGGAAGAACATGAGACTTAAAGTACTGAGGAGAGGAAATTTTTTGTTTCAGTCAAAACTATTATGTAAAGAATTCTATTAGCTCTAGCTAAATGTCATTATCTCGTGTTCGCATGCTATCGCAGCCGATTTAAACGTAATTGCAGGTAAATTATTTGAGCTAGCTTGTAGTTTAGTTACTTAACTGTATAGTCATAGAATCAATGCTGAAGTTTATTTGACTGTTATTGTTTAATTTGCATTTCCACAAGTCATGGTTACCTGTAGTACAAGATGTGCCCTGCTTTGTTAAAAATTCATTTCAATAAAAACGTTGTTTAAAGATTTTTAAATCTTCGCCATACTATTTAAGACAAAGCGATCACTCGCTACTAGTCTAGTAAGGTTGTAAGGATACTAAGTTTTACTAACGTTTAATTTATTTTAAATCTTTACTATCACTTCTTAGTTTCTACTTCCGACCAGAATTAAAAGCTTTTAACTTATTTATGCAAATTTGTCTTGCTAACGCCAAGTACTTAAGTTGTGGCTTTTTGCCAAGCAAGAGAGAGGAAGGAGATATTAGAAGCAGGCCGCTTGCCATAGTAGTTTTACTCGTTTGCTGGTTGCCTTCAAGGCCAGAGGTTTAATCCTCTTGATAATTTCAAACGTATCGTAGTTTTAGCAGCTCGCTGTACTACATACGGCTTTTTGTTAATTAACGGCCAATCTTAAAGTAGGCACTTGTATATTAATCCAAAGTTAGTTTAGTTAGAGGTTTAGTTAATATTTTTATATTCTTACGTTTAGACCACAAGTGGTTGGTCTCTGTATTCCGAAGTCCGGAAATCTCTGTAAAGATAGAAAAATAAAGGGTTTCGTATACCCTTCCCGTGTGTATTGTCTACTTCACAATTTATTGAACATAGCTTTAGTAAGCTCCCTGTTTCGAGTCAGGACAGTTCATGTTTCCAAGGCAAGTAAAGAGGAATACCAGTCCTGATAGTGGCACCCGACGAAGAAGAATAACCATGGCCGAGTTTCAAGAAGAACCTGTGGTGCCTGCAGAAGGGGATCAGAATCCAGAAATGCCAGCTGGCGCCCTGGAAGGATTTGGTTACATCGTCCAGACCATGCGCGCATCGATGAAACCAGAAGCAACATTCAATGGAAACTCACCGGTAACCAGTTTTTTGGAAAAATTGGATGACCACTTCATGCAGTATCCAGTCCATGAATTTCAGAATGTCACTATAGCTACCAGCGCTTTGAGGGGCCAAGCGCTTAATTGGTTCAAATGTATAGGCAGAAGCCTCTTGGGTCAAGCGGGAAGTCCCACCTATACTTACGAAAATTTCAAGACTGCCCTAGTAAAAGCCGTCCCTGTCGTAAGGGATCGTGAAAAATTAGAAACGGAACTTTTCAGCATATACCAGAAACGAATTGAAAATCTCTCAAGCTTTATTTTAAGAAAAATTCACGTCTTTAAACTCTTGTATGGAAGCCGTCCGGATCCTGAGATAATCCAAGTGATTTTGCCGAGGTTACTTCCCCAAGCACAAGACTTTATTCAATTAAGGAATCCGACTACACTGGGAAAGTTATTTGAGCTAGCAATCCAGTTTGAAAGTAGAAGAACGGCGGACATTGAAAGAAGACGCCAGTATGAGCAACGAAGCCAATTTGGTGCGCCAAGACCACAGCAAAGGCAAGAACACGGCTACGGAAGCAAAGCGAATCAGTGGGCAAGGAAACCCGAGTATCCAAAAACAACCGGCGAACGTCGACAGTTAAATAGTAAGCCAGAAAAAAAGTCTGAAGGCCAGCGGAAAAAGAAGGAAGGCATGGAAAGGAGAAACAAAATTTAAACTAAAACGGATTTCTGCTGACGGGAGGGTGCGGAAATCCGAAGGCCACGAAAATCCCTCTTCCTTCAAGTTAAATACAGTTATGGTGAAAAATTTGACTCTTCCAAAGATTGAAGTTTTGGTGAATAACATCCCAGCCACCGCACTCCTGGATACAGGCGCGCAGTGTTTCTTTGTCGCAGAAGAATTTTTTAGGAAGTATTTCCGTAGATACCGCATATATAATTCGGATAATACGACAGTGTTAGCTGCGCAGGGAGAAAGATGCAAATGCATAGGTAAAATACCCTTATATATTCGTATCAAGGACGAGCAAGTAAAGATCATGTTGTTTATCGTAAAAAAATTACAAGCACATGTCATTTTAGGGATAGATTTTCTTTCAGAGGCGGAAGCAACGCTGGATTTTAACGAAGCGTCCCTTAAGCTGACTATGAAACCAGTTCGAGAAGAAAAAACAGAACCATCCACGTTAAACCTCGACCACCTGCCTAAGGAAGAGCAACAAAAAATTCGACAAGTGGTAAGTGAATTTGCTTCGTTATTTAGTGATATTCCCGGATTTACTCAAGTTACTAACCATAGTATCGACACCGAAGATTCACTGCCAGTTCGCCACAAACCATATAGATATGATAAGAATAAAGAAAAAATTGTAGAGTGGCACATTCAAGATATGTTACGTAAAAAGATCATAACGCCCATCTCAAGTAGTTATGCTAGCCCGGTTGTGTTATGTAAGAAAAATAATGACTGTCCGGTAACACATCCGAAATGGTGGCGTTTTGCAATTGACTATCGTAAATTAAACTCCATGACTAAATATCCGGTATATCCCTTACCAATTATTGAAGAAATTCTAAGGAACATAACTTCTACAAAATATATGACTACGTTAGACTTAACGACGGGTTATTCTCAAATAGGGGATAAACCGGAAGATGTGCCTAAGACTACTTTTATAACCAAGTCTGGCACTTATGCATTCTTGCGTATGCCGTTTGGCCTTTCAAGCGCACCGGCAACATTTCAGCGATGTATGGACATTGTGCTAAGGCCTGTTCTTGGAAAGACCACATTTATCTATTTAGACGATATCATTATTACTAGTGATAATCTGGGCCAACATGTACAGGATTTAAGACAGGTGTTTTCATTATTAAATGAGGCCGGTCTAAAAGTTAATGTCGAAAAGTGCAAATTTGCAGCCCCAGAATTAAAATACTTAGGTTACAAAATATCTCAAAAAGGAATCGAGACGGACAAATCAAAAATAATCGTGCAAAAGTATCCGCCGCCAAATACGGCGAAGAAGCTCTCTTCTTTTCTAGGACTTTGTTCATATTATAGGTCCTTTATAAAAGATTTTGCAGCTATTGCTGAAAATTGTTAAAATTAGAAAGGAAAAAGGCAAGATTCTCGTGGACGGCCGAAGCCAATAGTGCTTTGGAAAAATTAAAGCAAGCATTAACGCAAGCCCCTGTTTTGAAATTTCCTGAAAAGGATGAGAATTTAGAAATTTCAGCGGATGCTTCGGATTACGCGGTAGGAGGGGTACTTTCGCAAAATCAGCAGCCCGTGGCATTTTTTAGTCGAACTTTAAATCAAACACAAAGAAATTATTCCGCGACTGAGAGAGAGACACTTGCAGTTCTGTTAGCAGTGCAAAACTTCCGAGTCTATTTTGGAAGGGCGCCAATAACAGTGTATTCTGATCATGCGGCGGTAACTAGATTGTACTCAGGGAAAAACTTATCCCCAAGGTTAATAAGATGGGCACTCAAGTTACAAGAGTATAATCTGGTAATCAAGCCCACCCCCGGAAAGGAAAATATCGTAGCAGATGCCCTATCCAGAATAAAAATAGATGAAGAAGGTAATACTGTAAAGGTGGCAATGCTCACAGCATGTACGGTACATTCCCGAGAAACTGTAATAAGCGAACTGGGTAAGGATCCTGAATTTAAAAACATTTATGAGTATTTAAAGGATCCTGAAAATTTCAGCCACCAAGATATTGTGGCGATAAGAAATAGGGCGGCCCATTACGAACTAATAGACGGTCTATTATTTTATACAAAAACTACGAATTCCAACAACGAATTTCGACCTGTTATCCCAGCTAGTCTTAGATTAAATATACTGCAGGAGTTACACGACTCCCCTTTAACTTCTCATGCTGGTATTCGAAAAACCATCTAACGCGTACGCGAAGCAGTTTATTTTCCTGAGCTGCAAAAGTTAACAAGGGCGTATGTCCAGTCCTGCCCAACATGTCAAGCAGTTAATTACATTAATTTCCGCCGAGCCGGGTTTCTAAATAGCATTAAATCCGAATTTCCAAATGAAATAATTGGCATCGATTTATTGGGTTCTTTCCCAAAAAGTCAGTTAAATAAAAGTCGGTGTCTCCTTGTTACGGTTGATCATTTTAGTAAGTGGACCGAAATTGTTCCCTTAAAACGAGCCTCCGCGAAATTAGTTACTGATTCTATTTTAAATAAATATATTTTAAATTACGGGGCGCCCCTAAAAGTTATATCGGATAATGGTCCTCAATTTGTAAGTAATATATTTGAAAACATGTGCCAAAAATTGGGCATACGTCATTTAAAAATGGTCCCGTATCGGCCGCAATCAAATATAGCGGAATGGGTCAATAGAAATATATTGAAAATTATCCGTAGTTATGTTAAAAATTTTCATAAAAGCTGGGATAATTATGTCAATTAATCAGCTTTCGCCCTTAGGACCGCAAAACATGATACGACGGGCATAACTCCTGTTATTTTTAGGCAGAAAGATTATAACGCCGTTAGATAAATTATTTTATGTTTAACAAAGAGCCCCAGAATTTAAAATGGGCTATATAGAAAAATTAATTAAAGAAGCAAAAAAGAATACTGAAGTAGCACAGAGAAAACAGAAGCTCTATTACGATATGAAACGACGGGGAGTAACTTATAATGTAGGGTAAGAAGTGTTAAAAATTAAGCATTCACTTTCTTCAGCACCAGAAGATAAAACTGCCAAATTTTATCCACGATTTGAAGGACCATATATCATAGAAAAAGTAAATCAGGCTGTAGTGGTGTTAAAAGCCAGGAATGGTGAAACCTGCACCGCAAACATTGACCAGATAAAACCATTCTATAATCGTAATAAAATGCCAATATTTAAAGATCTTTTGCAGGATCCGGCAGGGCAGGCACAAGTTCCAGAGTTGGAACAATGACAATCACAAGGGCATGCCATTACTAGACAGGAGCAGTTGAAAAGAAAGTTCCCCCGTTGGAAAATTGAAGGTAACAAGAAAAAGAAGCCGTTCCACCGACCAGAAAACAGAGGGCACGACCACCCCCAGAATGAAGAAGGGAGAAGTACGACGAATGCAAAGAGAGCCAGGAGAAATGACACCAACTATAACACGGCTCCAAAACAGAAGATCTGCCCATCGAATAGGAGTCTACGCAGCAAATGTCGACGAATTGATGAAGGAAGACCAGCTGCAGATGCAAAGAAGCAAGAAAAATTTGAACAGCCAGCAACGAGATCCAAGCAGGAACGAGAGAGAGTTGTCCCGGTTCCGCCAAGACCAGCTGCCATCAAACGGCCGAGACCACAGGCAGAGGCTAAAAAGAAGGTCTTCAAGGGTGACCGAGCTGGAAGGAAAAGAAAGTTCATGGAGGAAGGAACAGAAGGGCGAACCCGTACAAGACGGAAAATCAACCAGACTGTAGTCTTCGCCACTTTTCTACCCTGGGCAGAAACAAGGATGTCTGAATATCACAAAGATAAGTAAAACTTTATGTTACTTTGAAACCCTAAGTTAATTTTTCATTCTTACTGCAAGTGGCAGAATTCAAGAAGTTTTACCTCATGTGAGGCTTACCTTTATCGCCAAAAAGGCGAGAAATGAGTTGTTAGCTATTTTGATATTGTTTTTCAATTACTCGCGAGTAAAACTAAAATTAATGTATAATAGGAATGTGTAAATACTTGAATATTGTAAAAGCATTGATAATATTGAGAAAGGTACCTTAAGAAAATTGTAAAAAATTATTGTATAAAATTTTATTTAAAAGATTCTGGCAAGAAAGAAGTTTTAGTCTGAAAGACTTTGGAAATGTAGAATTTCAATGTAGAAGAATTAACACTTGCTTGGAAAAGAATAGAAGTTAACAATGTACAACTAATGTATGTTTTAAAATGCGTAAAATTAACGGCATGTTAATATGTCCTTATATACAATGTGAACTGTTATTTTAAAAGTTAAGAAATACTGTGATACGTTAAAAGTGAAAGTAATGCCAAAAATTTTAACTTATTCGTGTGACTGTAAAAAGAGCAAATTATTGTGAATATGTGTTAAAGGTTGAATGAATGTAGTTAGGCTCTCTGACGCTACACTTCAGAATTAGCCACTTTTCAGAATAGTACCTCAGGGTTTAGAAATGAATATAAGATGTGTTCTGAGGTCTTGTTATGTTGAATTTTAACACGTTAGTGTTTTGATTGCAGGCGGTAGTGTTGAACACTTGTACATAGACACGCTCGTGTTTGGTGTTTTCCTTTACAACACATGTCAGAGAGCACGGGGAGATAATTAAATAACGTCATGAATGAAATAAGAATGTTAAAAGAGAAATATAAGTATTCATGTTACTTGCCATTTAATTGTGTAACATTTCGTTAAACTAGTTTTCCTTCCAGATCTCTGGAAGGAACCAGATTTCAACTAAGAAACTCCTGTTTATAGAGGCAGTACAGATGAAAAATCTTGTCCATGGAGTTGATAATGTAAAAACGACTTTTTTAATTTCTAGTTTCTAGTGAGAAATGTTTGTAAAAGATTGGCCTCGCGTTAGATATTAGAGCTAAAAGTTTTCAACAAGGTCGCTTTAGACCTCAGTTTCAAACTAATTAACTCTGGCGGGAAGTATGTAAGGATCCTAAGTTTTACTAACGTTTATTTTATTTTAAATCTTTACTATCACTTCTTATTTTCTACTTCCGGCCAGAATTAAAAGCTTTTAACTTATTTTTGCAAATTTGTCTTGCTAACGCCAAGTACTTAAGTTGTGGCTTTTTGCCAAGCAAGAGAGAGGAAGAAGTTATTAAAGCAGGCCGCTTGCCATAGTAGATTTACTCGTTTGCTGGTTGCCTTCAAGGCCAGAGGTTTAATCCTCTTGATAATTTTAAACGTATCGTAGTTTTAGCAGCTCGCTGTACCACATACGGCTTTTTGTTAATTAACGGCCAATCTTAAAGTAGGCACTTGTATATTAATCCAAAGTTAGTTTAATTATAGTTAATATTTTTATATTCTTACGTTCAGACCACAAGTGGTTGGTCTCTGTATTTCGAAGTTGGGAAATCTCTGTAAAGATAGAAAAATAAAGGGTTTCGTATACCCTTCCTGTGTGTATTGTCTACTTCACAATTTATTGAACATAGCTTTAGTAAGCGCCCTGTTTCGAGTGAGGACAGTTCATGTTTCCAAGGCAAGTAAAGAGCAATACCAGTCCTGATGAGATAGTAAGGTTAAAGTTCCTGTATCACACTAAGTACAACCTTATCAATTCTTTAAGTTTCGGATTCATATTCTAGAAAATTAAAATTCGTTCTATTTCTAGAATAAGCTATAACTGGATCTTATAATCAATAAAATTCTTAAAATGTTCTTCAAACGGATTATGTATTTTTTCTTTTTCATACAAATTGAGGTTTAATTTATTCTACGCATAAATATTTTATTGAAGAAAAATGTTGCTCTTAACGGCTAATTGTATTATGTTTGTTTACAAGCCTCTATAAATACATACAGTTTATTTCACTGAGATATTACCATGTTATATGAACTTCAATAATCTGGAATTTAAACATCTAAACTGTAATAATCCACACAACGTTTCCTAGATAGACTAAGTAAAAATAATTAACTCATTTAATTGACTTTTGTGTAGGCAATGTATTACAATTGATTTAGGCAATGTACAATGTGAAGAATGCTATGCATTTTTGAGAATATTATTAAAGAATTTTTTTGTTTATGAAAAATTATAAATTATTTCGCATTTTAAATTCAAGTTTTAACGCTTCTAGTGAGATGATTTTACTATTTTATTACTTTAGGCTAATACCATTGCTTTATATTTTAGCAATTGTGACTGTCATCTACGCAGGAAGCTCTAGAGAACAAATTCATTTACCGTGTTTAGACTCTTTATTAGCTAAGAATTATTGGTCATTTCTCTAAATGTCAATCTTGAAAGTTGACATTTGGGTCTTGGCATTAATGAAATACAATAATTTATTAATCTCATGTCAAATTTAAATGATCTCGATGAAAGGTAGGATGAAGTAATGTAACTCTAGTTTCATTTATACGTCTCGATTTCAAAGGTGCTTTTCAGAAAAATGTCGAGGAAGTTTCATATTTTATGTTTCCAGATGTTGCATCCATTCTATATTCTTATGACTTTCTGTAACTAGATAACGATATATATATATATATGTATATGGGCTTTCTGTAATATTCATCGTCTTTCTCTATTATTCACGGGAATTTTTATAAAACTAGTTTATTTTTACTTCCTTGTACGGAAGTATTGTAATCGCCAAAACTTCGGTTATAAAATTTCAAAGGAAATATCCATTTTGACCCTTCCGAAGCCCATTGTATATATATATATATATATATATATATGTGTGTATGTGTCTATACTTGTGTGTGTGTATATAAATATATGTGAGTTTTAGTCTTGGGCAAGTCACAAATTCTGAAAATCCTGTCTGAGCAAGAAAATGAAGTTCAAAATATTAAACTGAAAATGCAAGAAAAGCTAGCTTTAGAAAATGATTGTATGAGAAGAATGACGGTTAAGAGATTATCTGCTAAACAAGCAGAACTGGATAGAAAACTGTGCATCACTGGTGAAAAATTTGTCATTTGAAAGAAATTCTTAATGCTCATGATTTGAAATATTATGGAGACCTATGGGTGCTGCTGCTGCTCCAACACCATCTAGTGTGACTTCAACTTAGAATCAACTAATCCTGAGACAAGGTCATATGAGAGGCGCAATATTCCCTTGAAGAACCTTCAGTCCCAGAAACAAGATTTCCTACAGCAAAAGCAGATTAATTTTATATATGGATTTGGCAAACAGAATGCTTCCACTTTTCAAGCAGATACTGGATTTACTTCTGGAAAAGAGAACATTAAACGTAAATAAATAATTAATGCAAAAATTCAAAATAATTATGAAAATTACCTAGAAGAACTTTAAAAAGCTGTGAAGAAACAAATATTTAAGATGTAGGAAGAAAATAAGAAATCGTAATCTTCGAAGACGTTCTCCAAAATGTTATGAAAATTATGATTTAATAGCAATCAAAAGAACTTAATTTCGACAAACCTTAAGTTAAAATAAAAATATTTAGGCCCATATAAGGTTGCCAAAATAAAGACTAATGACACCTATAATGTTACTAAAGAAGAAGGTCATGAAGCACCCACAAAAACAAAATACATTAAAAAATGGACCCAAGCAGAGTATGACGAATAGAATAATACTGATTATGACATTTAAACCTGGAGTGATATAAATGATAACAGAACTGTGACTTTCATCTAATAATTACTTTTATTTCAGTTAATTTTATTTTTAAGATGAAATGAAGTTTTCCAAAAATATTAAAGAAATGAAGTTTTCCAAAAATGTTAAAGACTGAAGATATTTTCCATTTCAGATGAAGCTTTTTGAAAAAGAGAAGGGACTATTGACGATACTATTGTTTCAAAGATGAAGGATAATTAAGATGTGTCCTTTCAATACTATCCTTAGGATACAATCTCTCACTCTCCTTTCGTATTTCTTTTCAGGTTTCGGTTTATTCATGATGATGGTTCCTTTTACCGAAGACAACGATGAAGTAAGATAAAAAATTATTCATGATGTCAAGAGCAGAATAACGTCGTCGAGGTCGACGGATAGCAGGAAGGCCGAATGTGGAATTCTAACTAAATAGTCTAACATTTTTTCGCGAGCTCTCTAATTTTTAATTGTTTACTGCACAAGCAAAATTGATAGGACTCTCGCCACTTTGCTTTTTGAAAGTGAGATGAAAGATGTTATATGTGTATTGATAGATGAACGATGTTGTATATTTTTCAATGTTCCATTATGTTAGTTTTGTTTCAAAATGAGTTGTGACTTGCCCAAGATACCCTCCCATATATATATATATATATATATATATATATATATATATATATATGTGGGGACATGGTTATTAACCACCACGATGTTTTAGCCATTAACGTATGAAACTGCCAGCATCCTGATTTCAGTAACTTCATAGATCCTTTTCACCGATATATTGTCACAGGAGATCTTAACATCATTAAAGATGATCCACTACGACAACTTATGAAACTGGGCACTAAATTTCGTCCAACTTTCGGTCTTAATAAACACTATTGCCTTAAACAATTCCACAATGATCTTAATAAATTCATTATTTTAACAAGTAATCGCTTCAACTTACCAACCGCTACCTTTCTCGAATGGAAAGCTGCTTTAATCCATGAATTTAAACTTGAGCTCTTTAAACTGCCTAGTTTCAGTCAAGTCCACAATAAGAAACATCTTGAATCGCAAATTAATCTTCTATAAGAAAGCTTATTAGCAAAAGCACCAAAGTAGACAAAGCTAGTAATAATTTTAGTGTCATCTGAATAATATTATGAAATTATTATGACATTCTGCAACAAGAATTACGAAGTACTTGCACCTATACACAAGTCTCTACCATCACTAAAATGCTTTTAAATAAATTTAAAGCACTTCATAAAAGACTTAAGATCCGTCCCAACAAATTTAATAATAGATTTGTGAATATCTATGCACTGCCTAAGTTTCATAAAACACCAGCAAATTTCAGATACATAGCAAACAGTACAAGAAGTTATTTAAAAGAACTTGATTATCTCTTTGCACAGAAACTTAAACTCATTCGAGATGTAATTAACAATTTTGATTTTCAAGAGAAGCATTACAATTGGACGGTCGCTAACCACGATAAAATTATTCTAACATTAAACTCGCTGGAAATAGAACATATCCATTGCTATGATTTTGAAAACCTTTACACTAGTTTACCTCTTGAAGAAATTTATAATAACTTACTTACTCTACCTAATTTATTTCCTCAGATCAATACAATTATTTCTACTGAAAACTGGCAACTGTTCTTAAAAAGTGTACTTTTTAACACTTATATTAAATTTAACAACATCTTTAAGCAAGTACAAGGTTTGCCAATGGGAGGGAATTTTTCAACAACAATTTGCGAAATATTCCTGTTTACCCAAGAATATAAGTTTATGACTTCACTTAAAATTGAAGATCACAAATACTTCCAGCGCATCTTTCGTTATATAGATGATGTTATTGCATTTAACAACTTCAACAAAATAGAGAACTGAAGTATTTACCCCACTTGCCTCAAGCTAAATGCCACTAATACTGTTCAAAATGATATAACGTACCTTGATTTACATATTTTAGATTACAAACTTATCAAAATTTACGACAAGCGCAGAGATTTCAATTTTCCTACACTTAAATTAATTAATTGGAATTCTAATATTTCAAAAAGAGTCATAGTCAACACAATTAATGTGCAACTTCTCAGAATTAAAATAATCTGTAATAATGTAGAAGAAATTCACTACTTTGTCAATATCTTGATTTACAATCTTATACCACATGCAGTCTTTAAAAATTCCCTAAAAAAAGCTGGCATTAACCTGTTTTTTTAGATTATTTCAATTAGATAATGATATTATTTACTTAAACCCTGAAAAGGAAGGTGAATGGTGGATGGCTAATTTAAGTGATCTAACTACTTAAAAAAATTTTCTCTCTACATTTGGCTCAGTACTTCAATACTTTGTTCTTAATTTGTATTATATGTAAATTGATATCTTTTTCTGGCCAAATCTATCCTGTTAATAAATTTTATGGGCCCCATTTCGATTCTAAGCAGCTTGATAGCCCTCTAGCTTGAAGAATTGCGACTTATACTGACAAATTTCTGTATTTTTTTCCAATTTTAACTACTGTCGTTGGCCAAATTTACCAAGAGAAAAATTAGTCATTTTTGTATTCGCCTTTTCTTACCATTCAAAAATTCGACCTCGCACAGGACAGGCGCCATATTGAAAAAAAGCTTCCTTCAGCACAGCCTCCTGTAATTGTGGACTCAGATCCTCCTCGGGTATTTACGTTTCATTGGACTTTGCTTCCTGAAGTGTTTTTCCCACTTGGCGTAGTCTCGCCCAATTGGTGAATTTAATTCTCATCTTCTTCACTCTTTTCTGTCGTTACTTTCCACACCCTATTTTGGCCATTTTTGTATAACAGCTTCTAGCAGAAAGAAGTCTTTCATTCAGGTATGTTTTTCATTTCAACTTTTCGTAGTTATGAATTTTGGTCACAAACTGGCCCAATTTTAATCTTTTTTTCTCTTTTTAAGACATTTCTATTATTACTCCTTTTTTAAAAGTTATAACTTATCACACTAGAAGGTTCACCCATAAAGTTCGTGTATTTTTTTACTAGTAGCAATTTCGCTATTTATTTTATTACTGTAAATTTGCCTTACCAGGCGGCCTATTTACTTTTACTGCATTAATTAACTATTTCTCTTGTACTAGTTAACAGTGGACGCGTAGGAAATGGAACAGGGAAATTGAGACCTGGTTTAAAATTAATATTGGGACTTTTAATAATAAATAATTTGTTGGCTATCAGGCTCAATGCCTGTTTGACGAAACGCGTTCTGGAATTTAACAGAGTTCGAACAGCAATATGCATTTCCCTTGAAAAGTCCATGATGATGTTGGAATTAGGCTAATTATTCCATTTACCGCTGCTTGTGGTTCTTATTATTTTTAATATGATATTTTGTTGTATTTAATCTAATATATAATGAGATAGTTTACACTTTATTTTACACTTTATTAAATACATATTTACTTTTAAATTTCAATCAAGTTGAGCATTCATCTTTATCTTTTCCTCTCTTATTTTTTCATACATTCTATGTTTTTACATTTTATATCACAATTGGATCTTTACTATGTATTTATACTTATTTGCATAGGAACGAAGTATCACTTTACTCGTAGGCTATAGCTTGAAGAATTACTTTTTAATTTTATTTTCAAATTTTGCAGCTCAATGCGCAAAATTCTTGACCTCACAGGTCCTTTTTGTTTAGTTCATAAGCTTTTCTTACATTATAGATACTATATATATATATACAGGGTGTCCTGTAAATATTGCGACAAACTTCTGGGGGAGGTAGGACACATTGATTAAGAATTGTATAGGAACCTATGCCCGGAAATGTCAGAGGTATGTGGTAGCAGAGGTAGAAGATGCGAAAGGAAACAAGAGAGTGATTAATTTGAAACATTTATGCCTGAAAATTTCCTTCTGTACGCACAGAAAAATTTAATGGAAAAGGATTTATAGATTACTATAGGTTAGTCTGAATCTTCTTTATTTATACTAGAGGGCAGAAAATACAAACCAGTCCATATATCTTAGCCATCCTTAGTTTTTAAAGTACCTTACTTAAAAAACAATCTTCCAGATTTGTTTTAGGATATACAAGGAATTGTTTAAAAGAAACTTCTATATTATTTTTTTGGCTATAAGCTAACCTTCTCATTCTATATTAGTTTTAAATTTTTACCTTGAAATCTTGCCAAAAATTGAACGGCGAACATCAGGTGTGTCCAAAGTGCGATCACTAAAACACTAGGACCAGACCAACAACTGTGTTTTTGTGTCTCTGCAGCTCTCCGGTGAGCTCATTCACAATAGAAAGGTGGGTCCACATTTGTGTTTCATTTCCTGTTTTTTTTCTCTCTCTCAATTTTTTTTTTAAAGGTGGAGGTTTGTTTATCAACTAAGAAGTTGTTGGAGTGATTTTCTGAAGATCAGAAAGTCTGAATTCTGAAGGTCAGGTGTAATTTTATCAGCTAGCTGTTTGGTTTCTTACTAGAGCAGTTGTCCTTTTCTTTTTCGCTTTTGTTCAAAGAAATTTTGTTAGCTCTACATTTTGATAGTTTTGAGTTGTAAACGTTTATTTAATGTTATTTATTAGTTTATAACTTCTAATCGTAGATGTAATATTAGTTTATTTTTTTGTATTATTAATTATTTTCCAAATAGATCGGAGAGGGCTGACCATTTTTAAAGCACTGAAAGTGCTGCACGAATTGCTTTCAGATAGTCAATCCGATACGAATCTCGGTGCATGTGCAAAACATGCAATGTTGGGTTGTGCTTCTTGAAAGATGTTACTTTTTCCGAAAAGTACCACCATGAAAAAAATAGACGAAAGTGTAAATAAGAAAAGTAAATAATGTAAATATCTTATACCCAAGTCCTCCCTTTTTTTATTTAACATCGTATAACCAAGAAGAGCTTTTTTTGGGTGGGGGATGAAGTGTAGCAGGCCTCCCCGTGACACCACCCTGGGTAATGCTAAATCTGCTACGGTAATTAAAACCTAGTGTTTTTTAATCGTAGGCAAAATCTTTTACTCTTTTACGCGCTTCCCAGTAATGCTTGCTTCTATACTTTTTTCTAAGCTCTATTCATTCAGTGTGCCCGCTTCGGGCACACCCACAGAATTTAAACGATAAGTGCTATCTTCACAAAATTTTATCTGTGTACTACTCTAAGGCCTGATTAGACTGGCTACCTTTTTTATTTTTCTCGAAATTCCAACTTTAAAAGGTAAAGTACCAGAAAGGGTTTTAAATATATGTGAGCAAAAGTTATTATGATTTCTTACACCAGGGATAAAAGTTGGTTAGACTATCTATACCTATAGGATACTTTGTTGCTTAAAATATCCATTTATACACTAGAAAATATATTAATTTAATTCTACAAAATTTGGAGTTCTGATTCTGAGAAATGTATATGTAAAATTTCATCAATCTTGCTTACTTGAGATTATTTTTAAAATTTAAATTTCATTATAAAACTGCAAGGTTACATGAATCTTGAACTTTTATTATAGACCTCAGGTTTAATTAATAAGTACTGGAAGCATTTCATCAAGAAATTTTCTCAACAGTGGCAGACTGCTATCGGTGCTTTCAGAATCCATCCATTAAATTTTAGTACTGGACGAACTTCATTCGAAAAGAACAAAATTAGGGGAACTATTGATAATACGCTTTAAATTCGTAGTATTATGTAATGAAAGAAAACAAAATTTTTTATTGATTTGTAACCAAATCATAATAAGAATATTTCAACAAAAAGTTTCTCCCAAAGCATCATAATTAACAAATTTCTAAGTCATTTGGTTAAGTAGGGTTATAATAAAAATATCGAAGTAGGCAAACAACAAAACAAGCGAAAAGTCATTGAAGCTCAAGGAAAGGAGATACATAATCAGAAATATGCATAGAAATTTCAAGTGAAAAGATAGTGTTTTATGTTCTAATGAAAGAATTGATTACAAAAGACTCAGAAAAAATAAACAATGGGTAGAATATAAAGACTGAAAATAATGGAAATCTTGAGAACGATGCAATTGAAATGAAAACGCTTAGTAATTAAATGAAGAAAAAGAACTGGAATGCATATAATTAAATGAAGTTAATTCGAATGTTACTGAACTGAGAAAAATTAAAAATCAGGGGAAAAATAATACTTAAATACGGCTTTTGAATTTTAAGCGAAGAAAAATACCTCTCTCTAAGCACTTACAATTTTGTTACAGCCCATACTTATTGGCAGAATAAATTTCACGCATTATTTATTACCTTTGCGTATTATTTTTTATGAATTATCTATTACTTTTTCGATCTCTGAACTTTAAAAAGAACGATTATAGAAAGAACTTTCTCTGCTCCAGAAAGTTTATATTTTATCTTTCTGAAATATTTACCTTTACTTCGAATCACAGTTTTAAATTCAGAAAGATTTCTGAGGATTTTTAAGCTTAACATAGAAAAGAAATCGCTTACAGTACAGTGAAAGTGAAGTTTACATGTTTTGTTAAATTTTGAAATTCCGATCTTAGAAACTTTTTTTTTTTTATTTTACAAGTAAAAGTACATTGGTAAAATTCACTTGTATTTAATTTTTTTCAATAGAGAAAAATTACGGTGTATACTCTGTTCAAAAAGTTCACGGTAAAGTCGTTTCTCATTTGTGAGGTTTGCAATAATTAAATGTGGCAGTTAGAAGGCGTAGAATACTTTCTACAAGAAATGTATGATGGGATATCATCCATCTTCCTTGTGGAGAGAGTTTACATTTGCAGAATTACTCCTGATGTAGGCCCACGGGGCACTACCGAAATGACCTGTGTGCATTACTCAATATTACTAGCTAAACTAGTTATTTTAGATGTGTTCTGTGCATCATTAAGAACACTAGTTCACATGTAGTTCATTGTAGTGCAAATGGTGTTAAAGCGTCTATCCATTATTCGGTAGGAAGTCGCATTTTGAGCGAAAGGCGTTCAAGTAAAGAAATTTATGTTTCGTTGTGTACAAATAGACGTCTGTCACTCCACAAATATCTTATTTCTTATCGTTTGATCTTGCTGTTCTCTGTCATCAAGGTAGTTAGTTCTATGAAGTCAACCCTGCCAGATAATTCAAGTTATCAAAAATGGTAAATGAAATATCAGAAATAAATAATCAAAAATGGTATCAATAATTCTAGAATCTCAAGAGCGCTCAAGCAGTTAAGTGTCTTTGAGTGGGTATTTTTTCAAAGTTGACTACATAAAGTTTACTGCGTATTTAAAAGAACACCATTATCACTATCAGCGAAATTTTCGAACACTTCAGAATTAAATTATCTCACCTGACATTTCAAACGTTGAAAAATAATTAATTTTTCATGGATCGATACATACTTAGCTCAATCGGAAAAAAGTTTTTTAAGCAATACCAGATAGAAAGAATCTTATGAGCAAGAAAAATAGTTTGGGGGGATGTAATGCTTTTAAAAACTTCGCTGTGCGTTTGTACGGAGTTGAACACGGGATCTCCGGGAAACTGCACAAGAATGAAGGAAAGGGTTTGAATCCTTGGTGTTGTGAATGCACACTGAGTTTTGCACACCAGAATAGCACCTAATTCCTGAAATACTATTTGGTTTGTTTTTCATTTGTAGAGACATTAGGATAAACATGAAAAGCCGGAGAGATGAAAAATTAGCAACCGCCTTCGCCAGGAATCGAAACACGTACCTCTGGAATACTACGTGCGGAACCACTACACCACGAAGGCCCACTATAAAAGTGGGAGAAATACCTTATACCTTTAGCAACATTTTCGAAATCAGAATTAAATAAAAAATATAATGCATGTATCTATGTTTTTGTAATAGTAATTGAAAGACAATCTAAATGATATGGATTTGTAATCCTTTTCCCCTGTAAACATACATTATTTACTGGTTAGAGAAAATTAGCTTTAATTTTGTATTTAAATTCATTTGTAATTCTCTATTAATAATTTGTATTAAATTATTTTAATAATTATTTTATATTAAATTTGAGTATTTAAATGAAGCTTTTAATTTGGAAGCTCTCAGAAATAATTATAACTTTACTTTGCAATAATTAAAGGCATTAATTTTATTTTCATGGATCTTAAGTTTTAAAAGTCATTGTTTAAGTAAAAGCTTTTTCGCAAACCTTCAAATGAAGCACTTTAGGATTGCAAATAGAAATTCCCAGGAGACATTTGTTCATTACGCTCATGGAATTGTATTTCACTTAGACATACATACCCCAATAAAACATTTTGCCCCGGAAAAAGCTTTTAATGGTGAATTTATATTGGCTCTTTTTTATCTGATAGTTCATTTAAAGAAACTCCTGAATTTTTTTCTGCACGTTTTCTCAGAATATTGGTATAATTGTAGGTCATTAAAAATCGGAAAATTATTAAATGAAATAAAATTTTATGTTGAAAATATTGGTAAATACTTCAATAAATGGTACTATAAACCAATTTAAATTGTTGTGTCTTTAAGTCTCATAACACAATTGGTATCACGAGCACTGCAAAACGTGTGTGTATGTAGAAAAGAACCCTTTTTTTATACAAAACATAAATCTATTGTTTTCTAAATTTAATTGAATTATTTTTTAACAAATCTTAATTATTCTATGTAACTGTACTTATAATTCTTATTGGAGGAATGTAAGCAGCCAACAGAAGCTGTAGAATTGTTTTAAATAAATAATAACAGTGAAAAGATTCATAACAACTTTTAACCTTAATTACTTTTATCGCGTAGTTTCCAGCAGATTTGTTCGTAGCTCTAGTTTGGATAGGAAGATATATGGAAATAGAGAAAGTTTACAAATGCGTGCAAAATAAAAAGCACTGAGAAGGAAACGTAAATTTACTTTGAAATGTATTGCTTATATATGTAGATATGCTAATAATATTTAATATTATCTTAAAGAATCTTTTAACATGCTCTTTTAAATCTGAAGCACGGAGAAACAAACTAGTCATCTAGTTTAAAATACTTCTTTCTGTTTAGTCATCTATACAAAAATCGTCGACGCAAATCAAGACTGAGAAACCAAAAGCATAGATTTTAAGCTACTTGTTAGGAAAAATTAATTTAAAGGGAATCTTGTATATTATAAGCAGTATCGAGAAATTCTTGTTAAAATCGAATTATATAACTGATATAATACGTAATTCTTTTATTGTTTGGCATAATGTAAAATATCAAAATAGGGATAGAAAATGCATGGAAATTAAATCAACAATAAGTACAGATTCGTGATTCCGGAGTAGTGCGAGTGTTATTAAGTTACACAAGTGTAAAAAACTGACTTTATCTGCAAGGAAGGAAAGAATGATTTATGAATTTACTATATAGCAATTTTACGAATACGAATAAAAGGAAAGGATCAGGCAATCTTTTCTGTTACCGTCATATCTGAGCATTTTAGCGATAATTATAATTTTCAAAGTGCTATTCAAATCAAATTTATTGCATGTAATTAGAATGTCAAAAAACGGAAGAGAGTTGTCTTCTTTTACTACCGTTATTTACGCGTTTTCCGACAATAATGAAGAATATTTAGCAAAGCTTATATCTCTTATAAATTATATTGTTCCAATTATTCAGTTTACTTATGAAACCGAATCCAACAACACTCTTCCTTTCCTTGAAATTCTAATACTTATCAGTAATAAAATTGATTTAAGCTGTCTTAATATTACTGTTAAATATTCTTTTTTCTTACATTTTTAACTGTAATCATATCATTCTGTCGAAAATTTTTTCTTTCAGTCTTACATATGTTGTGCGCTCAAAGTTGAAAGTTTATTTTACAAAATATTTTCTTCCACAGAAATTCAGTTTTGGTTGTAATCAGCTTCCATTAAAAGAGGATTTCCTCCCGCGGTTAATCTTTAAAATATTTCCATTTTCTATCATAAAAGCTATTCTGTTAAAAGAAATAACCACAATAATTTATTTCTCATCCCAGTTTCTCCTTCTTTCATTACAAAATTGCTTGAATTGCCTGAAAATTCAGCTTTCAGGTGATTTTTCTACATCATTAAAACTTCGTTTTCGATTTTAACGATCCTTTCCATCTTGGATCATTAATTCTTGGGAAAGTTATGATAATTATTGAACATATCGGGAAATTAAAAGAGTATTCAAATTTCTCACCAAAGGTCATGGAATAATATGTTTGAAAAGGAGAAATAAATAAATATTCGTTAAATAATCAGAGTTCGTCACTTAGCACAATTTCAAAAGTTATGGTATAGAAATCCAACCCCTCTTTGGAGCAGACCATTATTCCATGTAATATGAATAAGACAACAGCAACAATAACAATAAAATTTATTTTAAGAAAAATATCCACAAAGCTATTTCGTCTGATGAATGAGATTTCTTTGAGCCTTTCATCTTCACAAAAAAGTTTTCCTGCTTTAGTTAGTGACATCAGTTCCGATACAGTTCTTCTCAAACACGTTCAAAATTCCCACAGCTTAGCTACTTTATTAGGTTTGTGCCTATTCTTCGAATTTTTAATTATTTATCATTGCGTTTTATTCGGTTTTAATACTATCGTTTTCTGTCTGGGATCCTCCCATTAATTTTTATATATATTTAGTGTAGCTTCTCGCACCTCTGCAAAACGTTTTTGCTCCGAAAAAGGAGTAATTTGTATCAGATTGCTTTCGAAGTCAACGGAGTTTCATTTCAAATATCCTCCAAACGAAAGTCTCTTTTTTGATGAAATTTTAAAACTTCTGTTTACTGTTTCTAAACGTATTTCAAAATATTGGTTAAACAAAATAGATTTAATGTCTCCAAAGTTAACATAGATCATAAATTGAAATTCGTTGTCGCCAAAGCTGACTGCTAATGGTTTAAATAATAAAGAAATTGAAAATAAAACAATTATGATGAAGTAAAGTAAGTAATCTTTGCTTTGATTTTATGTCGTTTACACCATAAGCGTAATTAATGAAAATGGTTTCTGACATTCCACATCATATTCTTTATCTATATAATTATCTTTATTAATAATTGAGCAGCAACTAATGTAATTTATAATCATAATGGATGCTAAAATCAATAAACGTTAACACAGTATCAAAATACAGTAGAACAAATCTATATTTAAAATCGCAAGCAGTGTGTGTTTTAAAGTACAAAAGACTTATTTCTGAAATAATCTGTTACATGTTATTAAAAAATAATAAAAGAGTAAACGTGTGTATCTCGGGTTGTCCTGTATTATAGGAAGTCAGAGCAAGGTTGAAGATTCTGTAACCGATTGTTGAACAGACTAATGAACAGATCAGCGCTTTTTACTGATTAAAATTTAGTATTTGCTAACATTCATAAACTGTCGAAGAACTTTTTTTTATCATTTTTCAAATCTTGTGACCTAACATATGCAGCCATATTTGAGAGGGAATTCCAGAGTTTCATATTGCTGTACAGATACAGTCCCACATAACTAACCGTGTAGTTTCCCCCAAATTCGACCCACCAGCGGCAGAACGGTAAAGTCGCTGGTAGTTCGATCCGAGGTTTGAGTTCCTCGAATGGGATGGCTGTATAGGGTTTTCATGGTTTTCTCTATGTGTAACATGTATACAAGCCAGTTTCCCTTAGAAAGTCCTCCACGAAAGCATAACTACCATTAGTCAAATAGCCCTTGAGACTTAGTCGTAATCACACACCCACACACACACAAAAAAAAATATTGAGGGAGAATACGTTGGGATGCGATTCGAAGTTTATCACCGGTCTTACTCGATCACCAAATCGCTCGAAGAGGCACTCAAACTTGTCAGTAGTTTGAGTGCCCCCATGCGGCACAGACATGATATACTTGCAAGCATAAATTCCTTCTTCGGGACTCGAACTCTGGCCTATTAGTACAACAGTCAAGGTCACTAATGAGTACAATGATCAGAACGATACCTAGAAACAACAGAAAAAATGTATAATGTAAGTTCATCGTATAATACAATCAAATTAGTTTTATTTGAAAGTATAAATTTATTTGTTCAATGCGTTCTTCTGAAAAAGTATAAGAGAAAAATCTCTGATTTGAGATACTAAAAAATTATGCATAATGTTTTATCGTGTTTTAACTTTGTACATTTAAGTTGCATTTATTTTCAGAAAGAGACTTCTGTTGGAGAAAGAAACAGAAAATGCTTTTATTACTAATTTTGTCACTGGGACATCATTCGCGACTGCTAAAGTATGGGCCAATTGATAGATCTGATTGATAAAATGTTAAATTTGCATAAATCGGTAAGATTTTATGTTGATTAAACAGCTAGTATGGTTTGAATCATTAATATAACTTCTTTCCATAGTCCTCACCAGAATTCAAATTAGTTGTTTGAAGGTATAAGCTGATGGTTTGAATGTTTTAGATTGAGAACTTCTGGTTACCTAGCATCGCCAGCGTCACCTCTCTAAATTTATTCCAGCTTCAGTCATTTTGACTGCCAACTTTAAATACTCGCGGTTAAATATTTCAGCCAGGTTAAGCAGATCGCAGATAGTGTTTACACATTTTTAGAACGCTTTTGAGCCGTTTAATAAATGTTTAAAACATAAAGAGTATTTTTAAAATGTTTGATCTGTAGCCTTTTTTCTCGACTATAAGTCTGCATCTGGATTACCATGACAGAAGAGCTTTCCAGGTGTACTCATTTCCAACCCTCTTCCTCTACATTTCGAGTCTATCAGTCATTGTGACTTTGTGCTTAGAAAGAAATCTTTTCAAAAGACTAAAGGCACAATAGCCGTAAGGAAAACGTCAAAAGGATTCCCAGGAATACGTTGAAAATGTTGGTATACAATACCTGCGCCAGTATTCATTTTTCAAGAAATGCAGTGGTACGTTTTGAAGTATGACTTAATGCTTTTTGTCCTGATGAAGTTTCAATCTTTGATAGGTCGTTGGGTAAAAAAAATACAATTTATTCTGTAAATATCGGACGTAAAACTTTCTCTTGCTAATTGATTTTAACATTTTTTTCTATTCTTCTTATTTTTAATTAGCCACTATAAGAGAAACCTGTGACAATAATAAACCCATTTCTAAAACATTCTTTGCATTTGCAGAATCAGGTTTGTGCATTTTTTCCTCTTCAATAATAAATAGACCTTTTTGATTGTAGTCATTTACCTAAACGCATGCTTCGTCAAAGGTCACAAAATGTGTTTCTATATATCTCCCGCTAAATAATTTTCATACGGGTTTCTAAAAATTATTCTACTTTGAGCCACATGCCTCGGCAAAAGCTGGCGAATATTGCGTTTTTCAGCATTTTGAATTTATAAATCTCAGTTCATTATTGTATTTACTCCTTTACTCCTACTGCAGATGTATTTGGACAGATGTTTGCATCGGTAGTTTTGCTCTTCTTACAAACGATTTTAACTTTAAATAAAGTACGTACCTTTTTCGAGTATCGGAAAATATGTACCTTTCCATGCAAAACTAACGTTATATGTTTCCCCCTTTCCTATTAATAATGTTACTTATTTTGCACCCTAAAAACTGTACCACGCATTTCACATTTTTTTCATTCTGAAATAGGAATATATCACATTCGAAAGCAAAAAACACATTCTGATTCTCACAGCTTGTAAACATGTGGCATTTTGAAAGAAGAATAAATTTGAAGGTAGCAGAAGATGTTTCTCATTTGAAATAATAAAACTGTTTCAAGAAAGTTTTATTCCATAACGTGTGCGTTTTTAATTTCGTTATGAAAATCGTTCTAAAAATGTTTAAACAACGTCTGTATTTTGTGTGTAGGCTCAAACTGTCTTACCTTGTAGAGATATTAGGTATTTTTTGGAAGCAGGAGAGATGAAAAATGAGCAAATCCTTCGCCGGGACTCAAACCAAGGGCCTCTCGAAAACGCGCCGAGGGTACTGATCACTACACTACGAAGGCATGCTAAGAAGGCGGGATAAATATCTTATAACCTCAATTTAAACTTTCAGTTTTGTGTTATTGCAAATACTCGAAAATGACAGAGTTTCTTCTGTAGCAAAATTAGTAGCGTCTGTTAATTTCAATTTTTAAATAAAAATATTATTTTAGTGTTCCTGAGCTTTTGTCATCTTAATCCAGACTAGAGCGATAACTCGCTTGTCAGTCTATTAGAGACCAAAGGTTTTTGAGTTGAACTTCTAGACACAGCAGAACTCTACAAATCACGCGAAACGCATGCATTATTTAAGCTTTTCAAAACTTTTTTATAAGCCATCTCTTAAAAGAGAAGACACTTTTGCAAAATTATGAACCTTTCTGTGAACTTAGAAATTATATTAGCTATAAAATGCATATAAAAAAGACTGAATATCACGAGTGTGCTGCAAACTTTTGAAACCATGCAACAATGATATATAAGGATTCCGTACCTATGACGTTATCAACGAGATCATTGAATAAAACAGACCTACTGTGGTTTCAAAGATTAATTCATAGAACATTTAATAAACACGTTCATTCGTGAGAAGTGAAATAATCTATTGAAGTATCTATGTATTGGTTACATAAATTTAAATTCAGTTATTACTGACACTAACATACAGAATATTTTCTTTAGAACGCTTTAGAAAATAGTTAATAAAGTATTACGCTAAAAGTGTTCATAGGAAGCATATATCACATCAAATCAATCCTAATGCATATTGCATTTTGTTAAAAATGAGCCAAAGCGTACTGCAGTGAGCGATATCTACATGCAAATAAATGAATTTAAGCACAAATTATAAAAAAGTAGCTCCTAGAGTGCATGTAACAGTTGTTTGTTGGTATTAATGAAGATTAAATGTTTGATTTAATATTTCGCATAAGTTTTATATTGCAATTTAAAACTTATTATAAGACATTACTATACATAGTTTGTGGTATTATATATACATAATATATACGATAATATATATATAAATATAAAGATATTATATATATATATATATATATATATATATATATATACATAATATATACGATAATATATATATAAATATAAAGATATTATATATATATATATAAAGATATATATATATATATACATAATATATAATATATATATAAATATAAAGATATTATGTATATACACACATACAAACATATATGTATCTATGATATCTTTATATTAATTAAGTGTGTGTATGTGATTATGGCAAAGCCTCGAGTTCTATCTGCCTAAAGGGAGGAATGCCTTCGTGGAGGACTTTCTAAGGTAAACTGGCTCGTATAGACGTTACACTTGGAGAAAACCACGAAAACGCCCTTGCAGTCAACCCGTTCGCGAGATTCGAACTACCAGTGTTCAGCGACTTTACCGCTCGGCCGCTGGTTGGCCTATTTAACATAAATATCTTTAATCATTCTCAATTTGAAAAGGTTTTAGCAAAACAAAAAGCGTAAAATTAAATGTTGAAAATAAAGCAAATTTTACATTCAAGAAGGAATAACGTTTTATAGTAACAATTGTTACAAGAATGTACTAGTAATACGAATAAGCAGTAATGCGAATTACCATTATTACTTCTGTGTTAATTTATTCCAAATATATTTTTAAACATATCATTGCTTCCTGCAGTTAACAGGAAAAGAGAACAATTCTTTTTGCTTGCTGCTGCCTCGCATGCGTGAGTTATAAATAGACGAGAACAGTTCTTTTGTTAAAGAATTTAATTGTTACTCGACTTTCGCATTTAAACTAAATTATGTATTTTGTTAATAATAAAAATTAAGAAAAAGATACCATTAGAAATAAATAAAAAAGAACTTATTTTTCAATTATCTTCACGACCTGCAAAATTAAAAGGCGAAGACTTTCAAAATGTAAGAATATATTTGCAATTACTCACATGAAGAAACTGCCATACATGTTTTTCAATTTTTAATGAACGTTTCATTGCTCATAAAAACTTTAAAAGAATTTTTTTTTAAATTTATCTTTGCTTATGCAAATGGAATTGTTATTTCAAATACGCTTCTCATATATTTCGGATATTAAATAATTTCATCATATTCGCAGATGAACTATGGCTGTCACGGGTAAAATATGAAATAATTCTCTGCCATATATATTAAAAATATTTTAAATGATCCCCAAATTATAAATTTGTTTTGCAAAGTAATTATAATGAAGAAATTGAAGTCCATCACTCCCGAAGAAATTGATATTGTTACTTTTAAAATAATGTTAAAATGCTTAATAAATACCTTTTGCATTTAACAAATAAACTTTAAATCTGAAGTCTGAATTAACTCAAGTGAAACTTTAAGCGAGTCTCGAACCTGCTAAATGTTATATATGTGATGCGTTAAAATCTGTATAAACAGGTTTAATTAAAAAGAAATAACAAAACTTCATTGCTGCAGAAAGTGAACATGGCCACTGGTAAGTCTGGAAAGAAGTCTGTCTCATCTTCCTCTCTGCTATGAGAATGCATGCCAGATATGGTCTCTGTTAATCCATTTGCGTAGAGCAAAACCTTTCCAAGTAACGTTATTTAAGAATTTTTAAGTGATAAAGATCCAAAACCCCTTGAAAGGCAAGTGGAAAAATTGAAGCATTAACTCTGAAGTGCTTTATTTTATTAATTTATTAACAACGTCATTGTTGATGTCTACAGGATAGCATCTTACGGTAAATAGAGTTCCGACTATCTGATAGTTTTTTCAAATATTTTTTGTCATTTTGATATATCGAACACATGTGATCAATTTACAGATATAATTTGTTTAGTGCTTTTTCATTATTTCCCTTTCAGTTCGATAATGCCATTTTTAAGCTTTTATTGAGATCTCCACTAAAGGTAAACGCATCCATCTTTCTATCTGCAGATTGGCCCACCAGCGGCCGAGCGGTAAAGTCGCTGCACACTGGTAGTTCGGTCCGAGGTTCGAATCCCGCGAACGGGCTGGCTGCATGGGCGTTTTCGTGGTTTTCCCCATGTGTAACGTGTATACGAGCCAGTTTCCCTTAGAAAGTCCTCCACGAAGGCATCCCTCCCCTTAGGCAGATAGCCCTAGTGTGCTTTGCCATAATTAAATACACCACACACACATCTATCTGCAGATTTGAATAACGTTATAGAATATATTACTGAGTCCGTAAGAGCTAATCGCTTTAAATGTTGATACAATTCTACTAGCTGTGCGAAGAAGATTCGTTTTTGCTGTTTAACTGAAGGGGTTATTTTAAGTTTTGATTACACTTATTGTTTACCAAAACCATATGGAAACTCATTTGAATACCAAGCCATAACTAAGAACTTAGTGAAATATTTATAAATATATGCTGTTCGATTAAAGTTCAGAGAATGAAACTAGGATTGTGGCAGTACGATATTTCTCAGACAAGAATGATAGAGGCAGGTAATGTTCCGGTTAGTATTAAGCTTCATTTTTTCCAATTTCTTCGACGAGCAGCTAGTTCTGAAAGCTTGTTCTAAAACATGTATCATAAATACAGGATATAAGGACTGCAGTATATGGTCATTTGTACCCTAAAATGTTGATGAGAGATACATTTCAGTATGTGAAATATATTCTTACTTTTCCTCAATAGAAAAACAGTGCTTTTTCCATTAGTGTTCTTCGAATCAAGAACAAAACCCAGATATTCAAGATGTTTTTCATATTGTAATATTTTGTTATTTGGAGTAAGTACGGGATGATAATTATAAAACGTTTTTTACGAGTGGAAAAATCTAGCTGTAGAAAAGAATCATATTAATGGTAACATATACTTTCCTGAAGCTCAATGAGGAGCAAATCATCTTTATCAAGATGAAAATTAACTCCACTCCGAAATTATTTTCTTAAGTAGTTTGCACGGAATGCTGATAAATAAAAGTTGGTTGGAATTATTTATATTTTCCATCATAAAACATTAAATAGTTGTAATGTGAATAGTACAGAAACTTTATTTTCTGTTATTAAGACTTGACCTCCTCTGAAAGAAAGGTTTATAAGATACTCAATGTTAATTAAATGATTATGATTTAAGCTTTTATTATGATACAATTATTATGATTTAAGCTTTTATCATAGCTTCTCCTTTCTGCAATCCTAACCAGAATGCAAATTAGTTGTTCCTGTACTGAACCAGAGGGCTCTAGATGTTTAGGTTAGAGCTTCTGGCAGCCGCTTCTGTAATCACCAGTTTTTCCTAAGTTGCATTCCGTCTTTATCATCTTGCTAGACGATGTTCTAAAATACGCCCCAGTAAATAAATGAGCCAGCATAATTAGCATATTTTATGTGTTATCTCGGACTAAGGTATCTACATTAAAAATTTAACTTTCTGTTATGTTAAGTAACTGTGAGGTAGCAGACATTCCTTTATAGCACAAGCTGAGCTTTTCTGTTCACTTTAAAGTTAAATTAATGGGCTATTTTAATTTACTTCAGACTTTACTTCAGACTTTACTTCTTCAGACTAGTTCAGACACAATGTTTCAATTTTTTTAGTATCCTCTATGTGTGTTATTAAATTTTATTTTAAGTAAAAAAACTGAGAAAAACATTTTTCGGATTTTTATTTTTATAGAAAAAGGAAGTTTATGAAGGAGAAGATTGTGCGCAATAGATATCTTTCCAGAACAGCTGACTAGTTTTTCCTAATTCCCTTGGTGTTGAGTGGGTCATTTAGATCCCCATGAATTTTCGTTGAAAAGTATTTCTGCCTTGCTACTCTTTTCCAGATACTGAATCAGAAATAGAAAATTATTTATTTCAAGAAGAATTATCTTTGTGATTTTTTTTGAACGAAGAAAGAAGTAAACGACCAATTTTTACACTAACGTTTTTATTTCGTTTTACGAAGTAAAGGAAGTATTGTAATCTCGAAACATTTTGGGTATCATATTGTTACGAAGGCGCGGTGAGATGGCTTCCCCGCAAAGCAGTTTTAGGGTTGCCATAAAATGGCAAACGAAGGCAGGGTTGCCACATTTGGCGGAAATCACCCATTTGACGATAAAATTGGCGATATGCCATGGACGGATGGAGAACCTTCTGGATCGAATTCTTACCGGTTTAGCCCAGAATGTACTCGAACACCAGCCAAAAGCTATATAAACCCTGCTGGTACGCGGAGAGTTAGTATCGAGTTGGTGTCTCGTCTAGCGAGTCAATCCCTGCAGAGTTGATTGAGTTGACAGTCGGGCAGCGAGTGCCGAGTGGGTCGTCGAGTGCACCGAAAGAGTCTCGTAGTGTATCGCGGTTAGTGCATCGTTGAGAGAGCGTGTTGAGCTCCGGAAACGACTGAACCGAAGAGTCGAGAGCTGTGCTCTGAGTGTTATCGAGTGCATCACGAGTTGTAGCGTGGAGAGTCTCGAGATTACCTGGAGTTCCGAGAACGACCGAGTAAAGTCGGGAGCTGTACTCTGGTGCTTTGCAGTGAAGCTGTTTCCACCGTGATAGCCCGATAGCCTGAAGACTGTGTCGCTGATTGTTTCAGCGAGTGTATATAGTAGATCTTCGACGACTGTAAAACGTGACTTTGGATCTGTCCTGATTAATATTTGCTAAAGTGTGTTTCGATACTTCATCAAGTAGTATTGTCATTATTCACTCCAAATCCTCACGAATTCTGTACGAACATGAAGGAAGAAAATAACGTAACAACTGGTGTCAGAAGAAAAACGCAACAATATATTAACGAAAATATCCATTTTGAACGCTATCCAATACAATTTAAGGATGTTTTTGCGTGACATCTGTACAGAAGGACAGAATAAAGAACTCTTTTTCCCAAAATTATTTGAGAAAAGGATTTAAAATGGATTCAAAAGAGATTTTTTTCGTGACACCCGTATGTACGTACGCACGTATGTATGTATGCATCTCGCATATTTCAAAAACGAGGAGCCTCGGAAGGTTGAAATTTCGTATATAGGACTGCTATAACATGTAGTTGTGCAGCTCGCTTTTTTTGCAATTGGCCGCACCAAGTATATAAATATATATGTAAACACGAGGGTGTCGGGGGACAATTACTCGAGCAATATCAATTTAACTGCAGAAATTGCTTTTCACTCAAAATTAAATTAGCTAAAATGCTTAATCGGAATGAGTTCTTTGATTCTCTGCATTGGTTTTTGATCCCTTCTATTAACGGAAATGTTTGGCGTGGCTTGAACTGCCGGTTTGGCATCGCCTTATTGCTCGAGTAAAGGACGAAACATCTTCGCATTTATTTCTTAATTATTTTTCATTGAACGGGAGTTGGTTTGTTCCCCTTGAAAAGTCAAATAATTTCCGATCAACGGCAATGATTACTTGCATTTAATTTAATTACTTGCTTTTAATTTATTTCTTTTTACAATTGAAATCTTGTTATTCATGATTTAATTCAAGTCTCCGTTAAACATTTTTAACAATTTACATTCAAGTTACTTTAAAACAATTTTCGAAATTGAACTTACTAACTATAGATTCACTCTTTTAAGATAATTCTACTAAAATTAATCCTAGGAGATAATATTTTATTCACACACCGAAAAATATATCCACCGAAAAATATGCCTTCTTGCCCGCTGGCCGAATTGCTTGTTTTTGCGTAGAAACTCTAATTTCAATTGTAAAAATATTTTTCTAATTATTTTAATTGTATTTAGGTTTTTATATTTTCTATATTTTGCAATTTTTAATAAAGATATTTTAAGGTTTTTTGCATTTTCGCTTTGTCTCGAAGTAAGAACAAAATTATTTTAATGAGAAATATATCAATAATGAAATTTGAGAAAAAAGGTTTAATTGAAGATGCAACCAAAAAGTGTATAATTTAATATTCCGTACAAGGAATTCGTGTATTGTACACATCAGATTTTTATCTTTATGTAATGCAAAGGTTTAATTTAAGCATTAATTGGGTTGCTAGGAAAATGGATTAGTTAAATGATTTTCTCCAATAAAACGTTTTCGCTTTTTGAAAGGCAAAGGAAAATTGATTGAAAGGTATAATGTTTTACATGCATTTCATTTTAAAAACGTTTTTTTAAGGTACAAAGTTTAAAAATAGGTTCTTTTTGACTTATTTTTGCAGTATCGATGCATTTATGAAAAATAACACAATTTAATTAACCGTCCTATACTTTGTGTATATTTATTTCGTATTTTACATTGTTTTAAATGCGGGCAAATATTTGCTTTTATAATGTACTACTGTAAATCTGTGTAAATTTTATTTTAAATTTATGCGAATAATAATTTTCCCGTAGGCTTGTGGAAGTTTGTGATTGCAACGGCTTAAAACTCACAAATATTTCTAGTAGAACTGAAAATATTCAATCCTTAATTTCATCAAATTAATCGATAGTTGTACACAGTTGTCAACACGTAAACGCTATAGTGAACGAATGTAAAAGCAGAACATAACTCTGAAATAGTTCCTTTCAATCCAAACCATAAACAGACAATCCACCACCCTGCGGTCCATCTCCAGCACAATAGAACTGTCTTGAAAATTCAGTTTAGCCCTCGCGGCCCTTAAAAACTCCATACCTAAAATAAGTGGATTTTGCAAATGTTTTACTACAAAAATTAATACTTTGAGGCTTTCATCTTTTACCTGTATGTTTAATGATAATTTCCCGATGCATTGACAGGTTTTTCCTTGCTCAGCTATAATTTCTGTGTTTTTGTTTTAAATAATCGTAACCTATAAAAATTCTTCTTGAAAAATGTCTCACTCATAAATTTTTTTTTGCTCCTGTATCGATGAGGGCTTCTACTGGTACATCGCCAACCAAGACTTGTATAATTGGTAGATGTGAGATCTTATCGATGACCGTATTTAAGCGTCTTTTTGAGGTTTTTTTTTAAAACTTCCGGGGTCTGGACCCTCGCTTTCACAGGCCCCTCTACTCGTTTAAAGCTTTCCTTTCAACTTCTGCCTTCTGGTTACGCGGACGTTTGTTTTCGAATTTTCTTTTTGGACCTTGTCCTTCGAGGTTCGATGAGTTAGCTTGATAGCTCTTTCCCCCATAAGAGCGGTTTGAATTTCTGGTCTGCTCATTTGAAGATTGCCTTCGGATACTTTGAGAATACGATGCCCCTCTAGCTTTTTCCGCTATTCTGCGATTTTGAAACTTGACCGCCAATTCGAGGAGCTCCTGCAATGTGCTTGGGTTTCTAATTTCAAAGTAATCTTGAACAGCAGGTAGTAATCTTGGTAAGATTATTTCAATAATCTCCGCGTCGGGTTTCTTCCCATACAGCATATACGTCAGTTTAATTTTTCGCAGAATAAAGTCCGTCAACTCTTCTATATTCCGTTGATAGAAACTATATAGTTCGGCTTCTAGCCTTGCTCGATCTTTCACTATGGGGAAGGCCTTTAATAACGATTTTTTGAAATTTTCAAATGTATATGTCTGGCCTCCGAATTCTCCTAATAAATATTTGCCTATATTCTTCCACCATAGTTCTGTTAGTGCAGATGTGGCGATGGCAACTTTTTGTCTTTCAGGCACAGGGTAGAGCTGAAAGTGATTGTCGATGCTTTCTAGAAATATCGCCTTGCCGAATTTTTTCCGTCGAAATTGACTTTTGGCTTGATTGACGCTCTCAACGTCTGGACCAGTTATCCAAATCCTTCCAATTGGCTTGCCATATCTTGTTGTTGTCTCGCGGCTTCCATCCAATTTTCGGCCATTTCAGTTCGACAAGTGTTCGGGCTCCAATGTAAAGTTGCGCGCTTCCAACCTGCACGCAACAAAGTGGGGACTGCTGAGAGCTGGAAAAAGACCAAAGTCTTGAGAAGGGTTTAAATCCCTTTTATTCAACTTTCGAAGTTAGAAATGCGTGCTCTTGACGTTCACAAACTACGCCGACCCGGCGGTAAAATAAAAATAAGAAAGTAAAAAGAGATAATAACAAGTGACTAACTACGAGGCTCTCTAAACGTAACTAACCTCACCGCGTTCTAAAATACCGCTGATAATTCAGCAAACTCTGAATATTACGTTGAAAGATTAACAATTTGCCGAGGCAAGCACACAGGCCGAAACGCGTGGTGCTTCAATTTGTAACTAGCCACCTCCACACTCGTGAAGCAAGAAAGCACATCTTCGAACTCGTTTCCTTTCTATTTAACTCAGAATACTTCCGCTGATAATTTGAATCCTTGCGCGTTCTACTAAAATTTACATACTCTGGCATTGGCAATTCCAGGGGAAAGTAAGGCTTGACAGGAAAGATAGTTTAAACTTAAAATAAATGTTAGTTAAAATAAATATAAACCCTACAACCTTTATGAAAGAACATTTTATCTACTGGAACTATTTTGCAGACTTGATAAAGATTGAAATTTTAATTAGATCTGTTCTTGTAATGCTGTAGGATTTTACGTATTGGGTTTTTTAGTTAAGGAATGATTTAAATTCGAGAAACAATTATGAAGGAAAAGGTTAGAAAAATGCGTATTTCAGAACATTCCATGGAAATGTTTTTTTAATCTTGAAAAAAATTGAAATATATAATTATTTAAAAATTAAAGGCAAGAGAGGTGTAGTTAAATTTAAGTTACGCATTTCCTTCAAAGCATATAATTGTAACAAAACTTGTAATACTATAGGTGTTTTATAACCCAAATTTATAAAATTTATCAAGTGTATAATTTAAAAAAAATTAATAAATTTACAAAGAATTCAGTACATAATTTAACCACTAAGATCAGAAGAGGCACAAGACGCCATTATTGTGACTTAGGAGTTTTGCGTAACCGTGTAGACACATAATGAGCAAAGGCACAGAATGAGCATGTAGCTCAGACCTGCTTAAAAAAGTGTTTGTAATGTAACAAGAATAGTAAGCGTTTTTTTAATCCTTCTACAGTTTTATGATAGCGATTCAGATTTTTTTTTATTTCAACGAGTCTATAATGTAGTAAAAAAATGTAAACAGCGAAACGGAAAATGCTTTCGTTTCTTTGAACATTACGCGTAAGTAACGACGACTGAAAAGAGGTTTCACGAAAATAAGGAAATATTATATCAGTTCAAAGAATTAGACAAAAAATTGAACGGAAAAAGGCAGGCAGTTCTTCTCGTTTCGATAAAATGAGAAACTTTTATTAACACGCATGTAAAAGTAAGCTAAATTAGCAGGGAATAACTATTTCTAATCAAATAAAATAAGATAGAAGAATTAAAACTTTTCTGCTGCATCCAGTCGTTCTCGAATCAAGAGTTCTTATCTAGAAAAGGCTGCTTTAAATGAACGAAAGATTTCAATTTTCATTAGGAGCTATTTGATTGTACACTTTTAACTTGAACATTGTACCCGAAAGAGTAGATTTATTAAACACTTCTTTCTGTACGCGGTTTTCAAACCTTTAAATTCAAGCTTTTGGCAAAACTAATTTAATCGTCTAAATATTATACAGGCATTTACTAGTTATCCGTTGCTACAAAGGGAACTTAGAAAAATTCTGAGCTAAAAATAATTTTTCAAACATGTAATATTTATACACTCCTTTAAATATTACTTTTCGACCGCACGTCATGTAAATAAAAGCCTTAGACTAAATTTAGTATGTAACGGAATGTTAGTATTCCAAATGAAGACGTTTTCCAGAGGTTGAGTCAAAATTCTATACCTTATGTTAATAAAAAATGTCTTCTTACAGTTTATGCCCGGAAAAATAAAACATTTCTTTGTTCATAATGAGCTCATGTTCATAAAGAATTTGATAAAAATCGTTGAAATAGAATAAAAAAGAATATTTTCTGGAAGTATTTAATTCGCTTTGAATCATCACGTTTAATAGAAAACATGGGGAATTTAAAAAGAAATCATAATATGAAAGTATTGAAGTTTTCTTCTCTAAATAACACTCGAGTTTTTGAATAAGCTTTTAAGTTCTGCGTCTCTAAAGGATAATACTTTATTTTAACTGCATCTGTTAACCTAGGAGTCTTAGTTCAGAAAAAATAAGTTTTTTCATTAAAATTTCATTACTGAATCAAACATGCATCATTTATTTACGTATTTTTAATTATAGTTTATGATCTACATTGTTACAAAAGTATTAGTTTTGTAACAATTTATAATATAATATATATAATGCTATATTTTCACTGGCGTTTTGAAGAACAAAGACATTTCTTAGTTTTATTTATTAGAAAAATTTTGAGAAACCTTTCTCGTAAATAAACATGATTTTTCAATGACGTTTTGACTGAGTGCCCATCAGATTAAAATGTGACTGCAGCTTCAATATAAAACTGTGTAAACATGATGTTTTTCTTATTGATATCGTTTATAATAATTTCTGTAATACTAGGGGTTTTCTTAGATTGTTCACCAAGCCTGGAACATGTTTCACCGTTTTTCTCCAGTCTGACTTGGCTCGGTGGGTTTTTCAAAAATAAAAAATCACCAAATCGTTCATTTATCCATTTCAGGCAGGTAGTTATCTGTTGATCTAGTCATGTGTTCGGATCACATCTGGTACAAAATCGAAAAACACAGTAAATTATTTATTGCTTGACAGCTGTTAAATCCGTACAATTCGAATAGCATTAACACGCAGCGAATATGTAATAGAAAAGCTCTGAGCAAGAACAATAGGCTTTTGGCAATAGTTAGACATCTTTTAACATTATAGCAAAATATGATTAAAATTGATTTACACAGATAAATTTAATTTAGTATGTGAGGATATAGTACTCCTCTGTGTTAAGAAATATACTTTTAAAGCATCTTTTTTAGCTCCCGAATTTCGAATTAATTACTAAATATATCGTGAATATAAGGCAGTTATTTCCAGCATGCTATAATATATAAAAGTAAATGCATAAATTAAACTATGTATTTAAAGATATCTTTTCAGAGAGGTCTTCCCTTTAAACTTATTTTCCTAAAAGTACTTCAATTGAATCTCGTAAGCTAAGTGAATTACTAACAAAAAATAAATATTTGCCAGCTAATAGCAGTAACTGATATTATGGACGGTATTGAATAGAGAAAAAGCTACTTATGGTTCGTTTCAGTATATTAATTTAGGAATAAATGAAGGAAGGGAGCTTGGGATTTTAATTTATTGATGTATAATGGATGCTTTATTCAGTGAAATCTTTTCTTCATGGGAGCCACATGAAAATTAAGGTATTATTTTGTAGAAAATTTATCTCTTGCGACATATAGGCAGTATTCCAAAATTTTGCACTTTATATGTAAAGTAGTCTGCGAGTTTTAAGTACACAGGAATAAGAAAATAAATTATTCTCGCGTAACATTTATCCGTCGTAACATTGATTGGGAGTAACGGTAGAAATGCATAAATGTAACAGAAATGCTAAAGTCAGAATATTGAGTTACTACGTGTATTTTAAAATTATATTGTTGCTGAGAATACTTTTACAGTAAAATCGAAAAAACAGAAACACCGTTGGAATCTTACTAAAAAAACCAGATTCGTAATTAACAAGATAAATTCCAAGGTTGTTAAAAGAACATAGTCATTTGCATTGGAAGAATATACAAATGTAATATGAAGTTTTACTTAATTTTAATTTTAATAACATAATGCTGATTTTGTCTCTTCTAAGGAAACACGTTAGTGCTTAAAATGTAATACACATGCACTACAATGTATAGATTTGTCCAACATTAGAGTAATATGCAATTATTTATGTCAAAAATAAAATATTCATCGTAAATTTGTTTCATAATTTTAAATATAACTAATATGTTGACTTACAGCTATAAAACCCATTTTATATGAAAACAAAAATAAAATTTGCTTAAATTAAGAAATACAAAATACACTAATGTAAAAATGTTAAGACATTACTGACTAGAAAGGAAATGTTTGTGTGTGTAAAAAG
Organism: Stegodyphus dumicola; assembly: GCF_044657685.1. Lineage (NCBI taxonomy): Eukaryota > Metazoa > Arthropoda > Arachnida > Araneae > Eresidae > Stegodyphus > Stegodyphus dumicola. Next base: position 152,182,117 of record NC_140771.1, on the reverse strand, counting down.
AGCAAATTTTCAAGGAAAGCAATGAAAAATTGGTAAGTTGCTGAAAGTAATCCTTACTCGGGTTCAAAAAATATGTTCTACGACACATTAATGATATTTACATAAACAGAAAATTTCAAAAAATCCCAAGAGATCGCAGAAAAATATTCTAAAAATAAATGAAAAAAGTGCCTCAAAACAGAGAATATCAAGAGTCTTTGTAAAAAAAAAAGGAGGTTTTCGGCAGAGGAAACAAGAAAATGAATATTTTAGAAATAATGTGTTTGAGAAAAGGAGAAAACTCTTTGTTTATCACAAAGAGGTTGTAGTGCCCATTGCCCCGGTGAGGGAGGAAAAAGCATTTCATAACATGTCTTTAAAGTGTTTAATTCTACGTTGTGGAAGAACTGAAAGAAAAGATTTACCACATGCAATATTCTTTAAAATGCAATTCATATTTATGCAGAAATAGTTTCTCAAGTAACTCAGCCCATGATCTCATGTAAAGTGCTATTTTCTAGAATTTGCTCAAACCAATAAAGAAACCTTTTTACCAATAAAGAAACAAAAATTCCTCCATATAATACGTTAGAGGACTAAGGGAAAAAAATTGAAAGTTTTCAGATTTTAACGGTCGCCCGAATGAGTTTGTTAAAGTTTTTTTGTGCTCTCCCTGAACTTGCTGTCTGCTTAGTCTGCTGACGCATTCACGCCTACTAACCCATTTGTTTTTCTTTTTTAGCTTCATTAGTAAACATTACGTTCTTCACACTTACTCCATATACAGTTCAACAACAGAATCACAAGATGTTTTATTCAATTTAACAAAATTTAGAAATCTCAATGCAGTGTTAAGTGTCGGCATACATTTTCATATTATTTTCACTTTTTGGTCTGTTTATCATATCAGTGTTTAGTTTTCTTAGTAAGATGGCTAACAAAAAGGTTTTTGTGTTTTTATAATTAAAGTTTCATGTGTTAATTTTATTTATTAAACATCCCGTTCTTGGTGCTTACGTCATATAAAATTCAAATCAACAACAAATTCACCAGATACTTAAAAAACAACATATCTTTACATGTCGCTTTCAAGTCGTTGAGTTTGTTAATCAAAAATTCACTAAAGGTTTACAAAATAGGAAACAGATAATAAAACGAATTCGAGATTCTTCGGTCTCCATGTTTGGCCGGAGTTGGAACATGTTATTCAAAATTTGATGGCTCTAGGTAACGTTGTGTTTTCACAATACGAAACACACGCATAAATTCATGCAAATTCTTCATTATTTAATTTTTTAAAATATAACATAGGGCGATACTATTTGATGGCAATAATTTGAAGATGATTGAGGCTTTTATGGAGATTCAGGGCAAAATCTCGTTTTGAGATTAATAGCCCTTCTGGGCTAACGCTACTTTAAGCTAAAAATAGTGATAATATTTGGTGGGCTTAATCTGAAAAGTGATACACTGTTTAAAATGATTTAGCGTAAAATGCCGTTTCGAGGCTAATGTACAATTCGGGACTAACGTCCCTTTTTGGGCTATAAAATCAGTATTCTCCCATGTGATGACTTCTGACTCACTTCTGACACAATTGATGACTGGATGTATGCCCCGCTTTCATGTATTTCTCTTTGGAAGACTAGGATGTGCAATAGATTTTCATTTTCTCTGCTATGAACTGCAGTCAGTTATGTAGATGGTTTTATTGGTTTCCTATCTAATCAAGTATTAGTACGGAAATTCCACAAATTTAAACTTTTGGAAAAATCTTTCAGTGTTTATTAAAATAATTCACAATACACTAAAAAAGTATTTGTCACGTCAAGAAAAATTCCAAAACTCGTAATCAATTATGAATAAATTTTATTTACCTGACAAGGCTTTCCGTCGACACCGGCGCTGCTCTGTATTTCCGAAATTCATTGTTCAGATCTTCAAGGCAATTTCACATGTGTATTTCAAAGCTCTGTCTTCAAATAGCACACGTTACATGAGGTCATAGGATCATGAGTTACTTGAACTATTTGTGGATAAGCATGAACTGCATTTTAGAGGATGCTATTTTGAGTCATTATGTTATTTTGAAGAAACAGACGTAAAAAAATATGCAGTGCCCTCGTCGAGGCTCTAATCCTGGACGTTTGAATACGCGTCGAGTATGCTTCAAATTACAGCACGAAGGCATACGGAAAGGAGGCAGAAAATACTTTATAACTGTAGTTTCTGTACCTGTATATGTGATTCCTGAAAACTCTTCGGAGAAATTAGAGAAATTGTTTTCATTTGCTGTAGAAGACATAATAATGTGGATTGAAAATGAAAAGCCGAAATTAAATTTACAAAACTAATTTCTTGTTTTATCAAAAAAAAAAAAAAACAATCTAGACCACCGCAACTAAAATATGAAGGTGTTTAGAATAAAATGTATTGGAAAAGTCTTAAATACATTGGTGTCTTTTTCGATTATAAACTGAGTTTTGAAGACCATTTTAATAATATCAAGAACTAACTCTATTCTGATGTATTATAAAAAAATTTCTCAGCTGAGTCATTAGCACTGAAAAGTGACACTATTAGATTAATTTACAAAACAGTTATTTATCTTATTATATTATTATCATTCTGCATTAAGAAAATCAGTGGAATATCAGACCAAATGTTTGCTAGGAGAACTGGATATATTTACTGAAGTTTCGGGTTTTGACAATGGAATTAGTGCAGTATATGTGGTTTACTTGTTTGGTACAAAAACGGACTAAGGTAAAATTAGACCTGAACCTTACAATTCGGTTTTTCAAGTCGAATTGGCTGCTATCATGTTTGCTCTCAAATACGTTGGTGAAAATCTAAATCATACATTAATATATAAAAACATATATTAGTAATATACAGACACATTATCTGGTTCGGAAGCAGTAGCAGATGCTGATAACATTAATATTTTCGTCTTTTATATAAAATACATCTTTGTAAAAGTTGAGAAAATACATGAAGTGAAAACAGACTGGGTGAATTGGTGTTATAGGCTATGAAAGGGCCGAGATACTGACCAAAGATGCTGCTATGAGTAATGCCGAGAATGCGTTTGATATTTAGGTATCGAAAAGAATTGCTTCTGGTAATGTAAAGGATTTCTATTATGATTGCTGGAAAGAGAAATGGATCATTTGGCGAAAAAAGGAAAGATTATTTGATGAACTCTGTAGTTTCTAAAAATTTGAGAATGATATTTCTTTTATCAAATGGCAGGCACTTGCCTTTTTTTCCATTCCTAAAGCCAGAATTGGTGGTCATTTTATTGTGGAGAAACCTAATAGGGCGCCACCGTTACCTTTTATGAGGGTACAGAAAATTCACACCCATGCCTTCTCCGGAATTTGAACCCAGGCCCTTCGGTACTGCTGTTGGCTCCCCTAACCACTATACCGCCTAGGCGGCTTATGAGAAGGATATGTGATTTTGTGATTACCATCAATTAATTACTGGACATGGGCGCTTCCCGGCTTACCTGAAAAAATTTCATTTACAAAATAATAGTCTTTGCAATTTTGTAAGGCTGTAGGCAATGCACAACATTTCGTCGAAGACTGCGTATCATTGCTACAACTTAGGAAAGAACATGGTAGCATAAAGGAACTATATTGCCGCAGGAAAAGGTTTAGACTTGCAAAGGATTTGATAAACTTTATAAATGAAAACAGAACAATATCGGGAATTTTGATTAGATGTTTTAATTGTATTTTTGTTTTAATGCGTTTTCGGTGTGCTGAGTTAACCATGCGGCCGATTATTATCGGTCAGGAGAGTTGCAGCACACTAGTATAATACATTACATCACCTTATAACAGTATATTGTAAATCTTTTCTTTCAGTCCTTCTGTATAGTAGAATTACATTAAAGACACATTATAAAAAGGTCTTACGGGGCTATGGGCGTTACAGAGGTATTTACCCGTTTTCACAAATATGTCTTTAACGTTTCCGACCTATATAAGTTTTCTCTATTAAGTTTAAAATGTTCTTTTATCCTAAAAAATAAAGCAGTAATACCTCTAACTGTGAAAGGCTAAGTATAAAAAATTTAATTTTCTGTGTAAGTATTAAACTTATGTTTGATAACGTGTGACGATAGTTTTTATCCTTTAATCACATATATTAGTAGCCTGAATATAAATCACCTTAGCGCGCAAAACAATCTTGTATTTCTCTTATTGTTTTGAAGGAAAGAAAAAGGAAATGGTCGTTAGACCATTGCGTGTAAATGAACTTACAACATACAAGACTCTCGAAATGAAAATATGTAGCTAAATGATAAATGTCGTACTTTGTTTCAAAAATGAATAAATATGCTTTATTTTAATATTAAAGTTTCGGAATAAATGATAAATATTTCTGATAGTTTGTTTAAATGTTCTGTTGCTCGTATAACATGTGTATAGTTTCTAATATCTTATATTCGATTTACTACAGTATTTCGAACTGTCTGCAGTATTTCGTACAATTTCTATCTAATTTTTACACGCTTTTATTTCATATGGTTTCTCTGCTTGTTTATCGGTTGGTTTGAGTCAGATCTTGAAATAACATTTAATTATCTTCTACCGATCTATTTAGTTTCTTCTGTCCTTACGTTTTTCACTTAGTTATGTGTAGTGAGAAGCAATATTATACAAGAAGATTTTGAGAATTCGATATAAAACGTTTTTTATTTATTGGAGAAATTTTATCATACATGAGATGTGACCCAAAACAAAACGAAGCAAAGTCTGTAGCTTGAAAACACTGTGGAGTTGGCAACAACTGTTTTGGTGACGTCGTGTCACACACCTCCTCTATCTATGCGGCCAGTTTCGACTTAACCGACCCCGCCAGTAGGGAGTACTGCGTCAATGAGTGAACACTTGCAATTGGGCATTTTGCCCGAAAAATGTCTAATATAAAAACCGAGCAGGGAATCAACATCCAGTTTCTTGTGAAACTTAAGAATTCAGCCACGGAGGAAACATTTCAAATGTTAACCGAGGCTTATTGAGATGAAACTTTGTCTCGTACACGTGTGTTTGAATGGCACAAGCGATTTTCCGGGTAAAGGGACGGTGTCCGCCGATAACATCGCGGACGAAAACGTCGCGGAGAAAACAACGCAAGGCGAAAACGTCGTGCTAAAAACATCGTGGGAGAAAACATCGCAAAGAGAAAACATCGCAGTTCTAAAACATCGTGGTACAAAACATCGTCTTCGAAAATAAAGCGGTTTAAAAACTTCACAATTTCAAAACATCGTCGTCGAAAATATCGTGATAAAAGATAAAGTATCTACATATCATTGCATGACGATAGCATCGCAGACATGCTTTTTTCAGGCTTTAGTAACTGTAAATGAATATTACCATAATGATTTGTGAGCGCTAGATGGAAAGAAGGATAATTTTTACTTTCACAGTTTTTAATTAACTAATAAATTTTTGCTGAGAAAATAAGAAGGAAACTTATGCATAGAAAATTATTGCAACTTATAGGACTTAATAGAATTTTAAACTGACATAGTTAACTAACAAAGGCCATTAATAAATCATTTTTATAAAGTTTTTACTGGTAATTTTTCATGAAAAGTATAATCTATAAGTTGCATTTAATTTTCTATTCTTAAGTTTCCTTCTTACATTTTGAGTAAAAATGTCTTAGTTAATAAAAAAATGTGAAAGTAAAAATTATCCTTCTTTATATCTTGCGCTCACAAATCATTATGGGAATATCCATTTACAGTTATTATAGCCTGCAAAAAAGCATGTTTGCGATGTTATCATCATGCGATGCTTTATAGATACCTAATTTTTTACCACGATATTTTCGAAGACGATGTTTTTAAACTGCGAAGTTTTTGAACCGCTTTATTTTCGACGACGATGTTTTTAAACTGCGAAGTTTTTGAACCGCTTTATTTCCGACGACGATGTTTTGTACCACAATGTTTTAGAACTGCGATGTTTTCTCTTTGCGATGTTTTCTCCCACGATGTTTTGTAGCACAACGTTTTCGCCTTGCGTTGTTTTCTCCGCGACGTTTTCGTCCGCGGTGTTTTTGCCGCGATGTTTTCGGCTGTAACCTGAAGAGACAGTGTAAAAGATGATGAACATACTTGGCGCTCAAGGAGGCATCCTGCGCGTTCAACATGATTCAATGGGTTTCCAGTAGTCAAGACTGTTAATCAATACTACTACACTGAAGTACCGAAAAGACTTCGTGAAAACATTAGGAGAAAAAGGCCCCAGTTGTGGAATGATGAATGGCTGTTGTACCAAGACAATGAACCCGCTCACACGACCCTATCTGCAAAGTAGTTTCTGACTAGCAAAGACAGTACTGTGAAGGGGCATCCTCCTTATTCACATGACTTGGCTCCATGCGATTTTTTTTGTCCCTCAGCTGAAGAGGTTCAGGCAAAAACGAAGAATCTCTCGAAGGGCCTTCCAAAACCTCATTTCAAAACTATTACCAGCAATGGCAGCACCGAATGCAGAAGTGTTTGAATGCTGAAGGGAACTACTTTGAAGGTGATAATGTCATGGAGAACTGATTCTGCAACTACAATGATTTATTAGATCAGTCTCGGTTTTTTGGGTCACACCTTGTATTCTTGCTTAAGGATAAAACAATTCATTAAAGAACTTTGGTCTTCACAATAACAGATAGACGAAAAAAAAATTTCCTGAATGAATATATATTTTTTAAATTTATAAACTAAGTTAAGAATTTTGGAAGATTTTGAATAACTTTTTAGTTTTCTTAATTTGGTCGAACAGTTGCTAAACAATGATAAATTTTTAAGTCAAATGATTTTGTCCTTCACAGATAGAAGGTGCATGATTTTAAGTGATGCTGAGATTCTCTCTGAAGACTAAACAATAACTTAAAGGCTTTGAATACAAATTTACGCTAACGGATTACCAAAAGACTTTAAAAACAGATGTCGTCACAAATATTTCTTTGGTTCTGTGATTAGAAAGAATAATCTTTCTACATTCAGAGATACTGGTTTTTAATCTTTATCTTTTCCCCATGTTTTATAGAATAAATCGTATAAACAACATATGCTAAATATTTATTTTAATTAAACGGTTTCAGTTAAATGTTACCCAGTGTCAAAAAGTGCTCGTTTAGGTATCATATGGCTTGATCATATGAGATTCAAAATAAAATCACGGGGCGAATTATACGAAAATTCAAAGAAAAAGCTAAAATGGCGCTAGTGAGAATGACCGCATCTAATTCGCTTAAATTTATCGTTGAAAATTTTGATTCAAAATCTTTTCTTGTTAGCAAACTCGCGAATTTATTTTCTGCTTGATATAATCAAGAGTATTATTATACGGAAAAATAATTTTTTGCTTTTCTGGGTCTTTATCTAAAAAAGCATAAAATTGTACACATTTATCTATACATTTTATGTGATAAACCAAAGTAAGAAATTCGAATTAAGAAAAATAAAGAGTTTAACGATGGATATATTGTTCAGGTATAGAGTTGAAACGAAATTATTTGTAATCTATAAATTATTAATTTTGCTTACAAAATCTTACGAGGCCTAGCGAAAAATTTCCGGAGACTTACATCTTTAAAGAAAAATATATTCGCTATTTTTAGAATTGCTTGAAGTTTAATAAAAATGCTATAAAAGTTATAAACGACCAAGAAAACGAACACGGAGGTAATACTTCACAGCTGTTTTTCCTATTTATTGATTTTGTTTGAGCCCAAATAAAAGAACTGATACTTTTAGGTACGTATATTTTTAATATCAGAAAAGCTCAAATTGTTATATTGTTAAACAGAAACTAAGCTGCTTTGTATCTTTTAGTTAAAATTTAAAAATAAAAATGGTAGTCGAGTCTTTGTAATCTTAAAAGTATAAAAAATACTCGACAGCTGAAAGTGCTTATTTCTTTCCGTGGAAAAATATTAACCAAATCAAATAAGAGGTTATTTTAGCTTTCTTACCATTTATTTCTTCTGATTTCAGCTTTCATGTTCAAATTCCTTTAATATTTTAATTTGATCTAACATGATATAAAATTCTGATTTTTGCTCTAGTGAATACGAATTGATTATGATTATGAATCAGTTATTAATTTATGTTTCTCTGACGTGTATTTGAATTATTACTACTTTTCTAAAACTTGTTGAAAGAAATAACCTTCTGTTTAGTATATATTTAAAATATAAATATTTTTTAGAAAATGAGTGCATAAATATAGACCCTCAATTATAAATGTTTAATATCTCAGTTGAGGGCAGTTGAAAACATTGCAGAGTTTTAGTAAAGTGAATGTGAGAAAGTCTTTAATTACAAGTCGTTTAGCATTAATAAAAACTCCCATTGCTCACTAGAGGTAGCAAAACTATAATAAAACGAAAAACTGTGCAAAGGTTTTATAAAAAACGTATTGAGTGGATTGTAGCTCTTAGGGAAGTAGAACTGTTAATTAAATCTAGCTTAATTAGTGGCATGTTTGGATTTTATAAGTTGCATACTGATGCTATTTTATTTTTTTGACAATTTAGTGTATTTTAGCATTAATATTTACTTATTTTATACTGGCAGTGTCTCTCTCTCTCTCTAAATATATATATATGTGTGTGTTTAAAGTATTATTATATTTCTCTGTGTTCGCTCTCGGTGGTGTAAGTGGTTAATCATGACTGATTAGCAAATAGAAGTGCATAACTCAAATCGAAACGAGCGTCTAGATGATTTCTGAAATTTCCTGCGTCGATAAAAGTTTAACTTCTCTGTGCATGTATAGTTCACCCTCCAACTTTCAGTATGGAAATTTTGCAAAGATTACAGTGAAGTCACCGAATAATTATTGGTAGCTTTTATTACTTCCGTATATCGCTTTTTTACCATAGAGTCTGCTTGTGAAAGTACACCTTCTTATAAATCCAAGCTGTTACATGAAGCTTGCCCTTTATTTTCTGTAATGAGATAATATGTTAAAGGATACATCTCGAGAGTAGTTAAGAAGATAATGACCGAAGTAAAGAGTACTCCAATGGATGGCTTAGGCATACAAGAAGTTCTGGAAATATGTCAAGAGATGTAGCACTCAAAATTTTAAAAGGAATGGAGATAGATAGCTAAAGAGTAGAGTCTGTATTTCCTTCAAAAAGCATCGTTTCTTTTGAATTTAATCCTAAAACATTGTAGACGGATGTATATATTTAACATGCTTGTTTATATGCAATTAACATGCATTTAAAAACATATTATGTCATTTTAATACAGTTGCGTAATTACATTCGAAATATGCTTCTCTTACTTCAAATGTTACAACCAGCTGTGTGGAGAAGAACGGAAGTCAGCGGAAGGTTTAAACAACATTTTCCATGAAAAATGCAAGATACCCAAAAGTTTTGTAAAATTCCTGATGCAGGATTTATTTATATAATGCCGAGATAAATAATCCATTTGATTATTTAATGTTTTTCTCTTTTTCCTTTAGAGATTAATTGTTTTCCTTTCCAAAATGAATCTAAAGATTCAACAATCTACTTGAATACTGCTTACCGTTGCGACATGGACTACTGTGCGCATGCTCCCATATTTTAAGCATTTGCACAAACATCCAAATATACAATGAGAAGTAAATTTTTAAACACACATTTTACACATGAATGATGTTTATTATCTATTACATAGGTTTTATATTTATTATTTTATTCTATTTTTCTATTTTCTTATTTTAGTGAGCCCATTATTATTCATAAGTAACCGATGTATGTATTTTAAAATTGGCGGTAACGTATGAAAATTATTAATTGTTTTCCAAGTAAACATAGAGTAACATCTGACAAATAACGTATATATTTAACTAGAAATTTAACTTTCAAATCCATGAACTGTTTGAGAACTGTAGTACTGGACATTCAATATTTGTGACTAAATATTTTAGTCAAATGTTAACACAGACCGAAAATCTAGGCGTACTAAGTTCATATTTCAAATTTAAATTCAGAAAAACAAAATTTTGCTATCCTCGGAAAACTGAAGATTTATACATCTTTTCCAACCTGCCGCCTTAATCGCCTATCATTCGTTATTTCTCGTAAAAGAAGCCATTACTTGTAATAAATCACTTCTGACTGGTGTAGTTCATATATTAGTCCCATACGAAACAAATGTTCCTAAGGAAATTCCTTCAGGAAATGTGTGTTTTGCGAGTAGATATAAACTACGAGTGATGGGAATAATTAAAATTTCACAAATGTGAGTTCTATAAGCTTACATAGAAAATATCGCATTTTAGCCTCTAGACTGTGCAATAAACAAAGTTTTGTGTACGAAATATATAACAAAGTCATTAATAACAATATTTGAAAATACTCTATACTTTTAATTTTAAGTGTTAAAATTCTAAGAAAATTCATCACAGCCTGAATTAATGTAAAAGATCTGTGATGCACCAGAACTTGTAGAATTGTTTTATTTTACATTCGTAATATGCATATATATTAATATTTGGATCATTAAAGTAATACATTTCACGAAGTTTCCTTTAGTAAATGAGACAGTTGTGATCCAAATATGTAGTGTTGAAATATTATGAAGTATTTCGAACGAAATATTTCAGCTTTATTAATCGATTAATCTTGGAAAATAGTGCGTTGGAGGTGGTAAAACTTTTCTCTTGTTGGGATGGTAACCAGCAAGAGAAAGTTTTCAAAACCGATGAGATAGCGATATGTATGCGTTTCAGAACTGTATATACATATACTTGTATTGATCGTATTGCATTGATAAGATACCATTTATGATTTTCTAGTTACATTTACACTGCCACTCGTTTTTAATAGTAACGTAGCATATAATTATTAATCTTTGGTCTATCAATTCATAATTTATAAAAGGATTCAAAATACAAATGCATTACAGTACTTGTAATTTTTGGTTTAAGTATTATTTTATTTATAACTTTCTTTTGATTACTATATAAAATAGTAAATAGCATTTTTTTGATAAAACACTTTCAAAAATTTCCCACAGCTTCAAAAATGTAATATTTAAATTTAATATTTATTCTAAAGAGACACGGTAAAGATGATAACATAGTAATGACGTAGTAATAACTCAGTTATTAATAAACTTTTACAGAATATTTCCTAACGAATTTAAAATTTTAGACGAAGACGTCAAGTGAAGAAATACTGAAAATATAAAAGACATAAGCATAAAATCAAATGTTTTTCATCATTGCTTCTTTATTACTATAAATAACAATTTTTACATCAAGTGAATTTTGAAACTGGAAATACAGAATGAAGACATGTGTTTCCAATGATAGAAGCACATACCCAGAATTAAAAAAACTAACAATCGCATATAATATTCATACAAACAGATATGTACGTAATGCACAGCACGAATAAATCAAAATTTAATTTCAAAAATAACAGGTGGCAAATTTACAGCCAAACATGTTTTGTACAAACGTTATTCATGATCGTATTTTAAGCAGCGTCATTAAGGTATGTCATCAAAAATAAAGCTATGATATTCCGACCAGCCATCAAAATTGTTGTAATATAAACCAAGATAATTAGCGTCCCATTTATGATATAATCGCATGTGCTTTGCTTTTGATTGTCTAAGAAAGCTAGATCCAAATAGAATTTGCTGACCGGAGGCTCCATTTCAGACACTGATACAGATATCTCAGCCTTTTAACAGTTGTTACAACAAATGAATGCCTGTAAAAAGAGAATTTAATTTTAATTAAGTAACATGATTTCTTTAAATTATCTGTCTCTTAAGAAACATAAAACATGAAAATACTTATAACATGGAAATAAAACATGATAAATACATAAATGTGCTCACATATCTATATCTGCCTCTTACTCTGTCTTTGTAAATATGCATGTTACTCTTTTCCTTTATTTGTGTATAAATAAAGTGATATAATACAAAAAATAGAATTGTCTAGCAGAAAGTTTAAATAAAAGAAATGAATCTTAAATGTGGAAAATAAAGCTAAAAAAAAGCGTAAATCAATATATAAGCAAAATTAATGAAACATAATTCACATAAAATTAAGAATTAAATAACAGTTGACAACGCCTTAGTCTTTTTCCAAAAGCAGACGAAAAAATTATCAACAGAGTTACATTTGTAAATCATATCTGGATTAACTAGAAAGTAGTACAAAGAATCCTTTAAATTAAAATAAAAGAAAAAAGAATACGAAAGCTTAAGCATTAAAAGTTAAAAAGATTAAATTAAAAAAAATGCTTTACTTTAAAACTTATTATAAAGCTTGCAAAATAACCAAGATAAAACCGATGTGACTCTAAATTAGATATACAATATAAAAGCAGACAAAAAAGTAAAAAAAAAAATTCTTAATAAGATAACTATATGCAAATTACTAGTTTTTGAAAATGCCTAGATTTCAAATTAATTAATGTGAGAATCGTGCCTCAACGAAGCACCAGATGTCGCTATCTATCTCTACTCTGTAGGAACTCTCCAGGTAAACACATCTTCACTTGGTTCGAGAAGTCCGACAGAAGCGGTCTAACAGAACGCTCGCGAAGGAGCTACAACTAGACGCTTACTGGTTACGTGTAGGCGATCAGACTTGGAACTTATCTAAAGTGACCGCACGTAGGTGGTCAGCTGTGACTTTTACATCTCCATCCTGGAACCAGTGTTGATTACTCTCCTAAACATATTTAATCCATTTGTACATACTCATTCCGTTTATCTTTTCTTCTATGAACCAGGAATAAAAAACCTGATACTTTGAATCGTGAGTGTGATCTCTCTTTGATGATAAGACGTCACCCTCACAACTGTGGGTGCTCCAAGCCGGCGAACTTAAAACAGATACTGTGAAAACCTTTCTTTCTTTAAGATAGTGATACTCGTGTTTCGTTTTCAAATGAGTTTCTTAAATAACGGAAACAAGAGTGATTTAAAATTAATTGCCTAAAGAATTGGAGAGAATGTTTCAGAAAATGCTAAAAAAGCTGACATTAGAAAAATTATAGAAAATTCTGATGTCTTCAAAACGAACATTGAATTTGTTCGTGGCTTCGTCAAATCGATCGTCGAGGATCGAACGCCTAAGACAAGTAATGAACACTATCTGTTAGAAATCGAACGTCTTAAATTAGCCCAAATTGAAAAGCAAATTGAGCTAGAAAATCACAATCATTATCGGGTGATAGAAGAAACGCACAGACTAGTGTTGAAAATTTACTGAAAAGTGTTAAAACGCTTACAATCTCTGTTCCTGAGCGGCCAGAGGCATTGCATTTGTTTTTCATTTCATTGGAAAAAGCTTTTGCCACCAAAGAAGTTCCCAAAGACTTACAAGCTGAGATACTAATTAATTTGCTAGGGGTTAAAGCGAATAATGTTTTAACGTATGCAACTGAAGAAGAATTGTCGAATTACGAAAAACTAAAAGAGTTGTTTTTAGCTGAATTTCGGCCGACACTAAGAGAGATTCTGAATACCTTTAAACATGCTCAACGTGCAGCAAACGAGTCGCATGTTCAATTTGCATCGCGATTGACCGCAGCATTTGAATACTACTGTCAGGTTAGGGAGACACAAAAGGATTTAAAAAAGTTATTTGATTTAATTGTTGCAGATAAATTGTATGAAACTTTGGATTTCAAAACGAAAGAATACATAGGTGCTCGCGAGGGGAGAACATGGTTTAATCCAACACAGTTAGGGCGAGAATGTGATTTATATTTTTCATCCCGGGGAAAATCATTGTCTGAAATACATAACCCTAAAGTTCAGTCTGATGAATCGAAAGTACCAAGTGTTCAAAACCAAAGTATTAAGAATGACTCATTTCGTCGTAGCAAACCTAAAAGCAAACCGGATGTAATTTCGTCGACGCCAGAGAGATCATGTTACGTCTGCGGGGAAAGTTGCGAAAATTTTCATTTCGCTGGGGATTGCGTAAAACGTAAACAAAGCGAATCGCATAAGGAAACAGAAAGAAAAAACAAAACAAGTGTTAATAATGTCAGTTTTATTCACGAGTTGCAATATGCTAATATTTTCGTAGAAAATAAAAAAATAAAAGCACTTATCGATTCAAGCGCTCAAGTTCCGGTCATAAATTCATCATTCAATTCATTCAAATAAAATCACCGCTGGACGGTAAAATAATACTTAGCTCATGTTTTGACGAAAAAAAAAAGAGGCAAATATCGCTAGAGTAGGATTATCTTTAAATAGCAATTCACCAAGGTTAGAAATCATTGTTGCAGCCGTAAATAAATTATCTGTTCCTTTAATTTTAACACCAAATATTTATTCTCAACTTCTAAAAGTAAGTCGGGAAGAAAAAAATGAAACATCTAATCCTGATACCGAAAATGATTTTAAAAGTGAATCATCATTACAAGAGTGTTTTTTATTAAATTTTGCAAATGTGATTGACGATTATGATGTGAATTTCTTGCATGTTACTGATGTGAACATTCGTAAGGATTTATCGTTTTTGATTCATAATTATAAACCAAATAAAACTAAGGACACGAATTTAAAAATGAAATATTGTGTTAAAAGATGATATTTCAGTATCGCAACGGTCTCGGAGATTACCGTTTGCTGAGCAAAAAATTGTTGATAAACAGATAGACGAGTGGTTGCAAAAGGGGATAATTAAACCATCTTGTTCCGAATACGCATCTCCAATTCTGTTATGTAAGAAACGTAATAAAACACTTAGATTATGCGTAGACTTCAGACAGTTAAATAAAATAGTAGTGAAAGATTCTTTTCCTATGGACAGGCAGAGGAAGTACTTGATCATTTGGGGAAAGCGAAAGTTTTTTCAACTTTGGATTTGAAAAATGGTTTTTTCCACGTTCCAGTCGATGAAAGATGTACCAAATATTTAGCATTCATTTGTCATGCAGGTTTATTTGAATTTTTAAGAGCACCGTTTGGTTTGACCACAAGTCCTAGTGTATTTTTAAAATTTATCTATAATGTATTCAGGGAATTAATAAGGGATAATACAGTTGCAATTTACATGGATGATTTTATCATACCTTCCCGTGACGAAAAAGAGGGATTAGAAAAACTTAAACGAGTTTTAAAAGTAGCTTCAGAATATGAACTAGAAATTAATTTTAAAAAATGTGAAATTCCTTAAAAGAAAAATTGAATTTCTCGGTTATTTAATTGAAGAAGGTACAATTCGTCTATCCCCAAATAAGACTCTTGCAGTTAAAAATATTCGTCAACCTAAGAACGTTAAGCAATTGCAAAGCTTCCTAGGTCTCGCAGGCTGTTTTAGAAAATTTGTACCTGGTTATTCGAAAATAGCCAAACCATTGAGTGATATGCTTCGCAATGGTGTAAAATTTGAATTTGGGCCAAGATAGAAACAGGCATTTGACCACCTTAAAGGACTTTTGAGCAAAAGTCCTGTACTTAACATCTTTCAGCAGGGAAAACCTTTGAAATTACACACGGATGCTAGTAGTCATGGTTTCGGTGCAGTTTTGCTTCAACGCTCAGATGATGGACAGCTGCATCCAATCCATTACATGAGCAAGAAAACATCACCTCAACAAGAAAAAATGTCAAGTTATGAACTCGAAGTGCTAAGCGATCGTCGAAGCCTTGAAAAAAATTTCGAAGTTATCTCTTAGGCACAAAAATAAAAATAGTCACAGACTGCGATGGATTTCAGAAGACAATGCAGAAAAAAGATCTGACACCAAAGATAGCTAGATGGGCACTGCTACTCGAAGAGTTCGAATGTGAAGTTATCCACAGACCCAATCAACAGATGAGACATGTCGACGCATTAAGTACGCATGCTGTGTGCATGGTCACTCGTTCGCAAAGTAAAATCACTACTAAAATCGCAACAACGCAACAGGCTGATGAGCGTCTTCAATTATTGAAAACTCTGGTCGAGAAAGGACTTAGAGATGACTATCTGCTAAAAGATAATGTGTTGTATCTGCAGGAGAGAGGTCGAGAACTCCTCGTTGTGCCGGAAGCGATGGAATTCGAGATCATCCGTGGCGTACATAACAAAGGACACTTTGCTGTACAAAAGACAGAAGATCTGTTGAAAAGAGATTTTCATATTTCGAATGCTACAAAGAAAATAGAGCACGTTATAATGAACTGTGTCGAGTGCATCCTCTGTAATAAAAGGCGAGGCAAAGCAGAAGGTCTATTGAACACAATCCCAAAGGACAATATTCCGCTAAGCACATATCACATAGATTTTGTAGGACCCCTGACATCTACAGATAAGAGATACCGACATATATTTACAGTGGTGGATGCTTTTACAAAATTTGTCTGGTTTTACCCAGTCAAGACAACATCAACGGCAGAAGCTGTACAGAAACTAAAAATTAAACAAGCTGTCTTCGGAAATCCTTCAAGAATTATCTCTGACAAGGGATCTGCTTTCACTTTAAAGGACTTTGAGGAATACTGTAAGATGAAGGAATTCAGCATATACAAATCACAACAGGCGTTCCAAGAGCCAACGGCCAGATCGAAAGAATTCATGGAACCCTTATCCCAGTGCTTGCAAAACTGTCAGTATATGATTCTGCCAAATGGTTCAAATTTGTGCCTGGCGTCCAAAGAATCATCAACAGCACCGTCAGTAGATCAACGAAATTCACTCCTTTCGAGCTGATGACAGGCGTGAAAATGAGAAATAAGGTAGACCAAAGAATTAAAGAAATTCTCGATGAAGAATTCCTGAACTCCACCATCCAGGAGAAAGAGTCTATTCGTGAAGAGGCTAAAGCGAATACTGCAGGAGGAGAACCGACGACAATACAATCGACGTCGTAGAACCGCTCCACTCTACAAAGTCAACGACCTAGTAGCCATTAAAAGAATCCAGTTAGGAGGCGGTCTCAGGCTAAGACCTAAATTATTAGGACCTTATAAAGTGATCAAGATTAAGTCACATGATCGATACGATGTAGGCAAAGTAGGATCTCATGAAGGACCTGAAGCAACTTCCACATGGGCAGACCACATGAAGCTTTGGTCTGATGACATCGCAACTTGAGATCATTTTGAAAACTATTTTTCAAATGTTTCTTTTTTTTTTTTGTATTTTGTGTCTTACAGATGTATTACAGTGTTCGGAGGTCCTCACCTGTCGATGGCCGAGCATGTAAGAATCGTGCCTCAACCAAGCACCAGATGTGCACCTGGACTCTGTAGGAACTCTCCAGGTAAACACATATTTACTTGGTTCGAGAAGTCCGACAGAAGTGGTCTAACAGAACTCTCGCGAAGGAGCTACAACTAGATGCTTACTGGTCGCGCGCAGGCGATCAGACTTGGAACTTATCTAAAGTGACCGCACGTAGGTGGTCAGCTGTGACTTTTACATCTCCATACTGGAACCAGTGTTGATTACTCTCCTAAACATATTTAATCCATTTGTACATACTCATTACGTTTATTTTTTATTCTATGAACCAGGAATAAAAAACCTGATACTTTCAATAGTGAGTGTGATCTCTGTTTGATGATAAGACGTCACCCTCACATTAATTTTACTTTTGTTCATCATCCTCGTGCTTTATGCTGCATGCTCCGCTATATGCAGGCTGTACTGTACCGGATCTTGGGCTTGTGCGGATTGCTAGTTTGTCCCGCTGTTATGCTGATTTCATCTTTAATTTGTAGATACCAAGGTGTAATTGAAGCACACATCATGTACACACAAACATATGCACACACACACACACACACACACATATATATACAGAATGTAGTTTAAGTTCATTTTATAAAAATTACGAATGAACTAACAAGTTCAAAATTAGCACCTAGTGCTGCTTAATTTTTAAATGAATTTAAAAAGTCGAGATCAAATAACATAACGAATCTGTAAGAATATTTGGACTGTACTTATTTCTGTTTCCGAAATACGTCGCAAAAAAATTATAATACGCAAAATGTGAACAATAAATTTTAGAAATGAAAATGCTAAATACGTAAAATGGCAGTCCAGTCACATTAATGTGACCACTACCTACTTTCGACGTAAATGTCAAATAACTAATCACAGAAGGCAGGTGACACAACATTGCGGTGGATCGTGTATAAAGGCTGTCCGACAGAATCAGGAAACATTGCAATCGTTGGCGTAATGCAGAAACGGAATTATTTAAAAGGGCACAGCTATTTAAATTCTAATGATTAAAATTAAACGATTTAAATTCTGATGTCCAAAAGGACATGATCATTGGCTTTCGGGCCAAGGGTGGAAGCATTTCCGAAATGGGCTAATTTTTTAAACAGTTCGCGTGCCGCCTTTGTAAAAGTATACCGTGCATGGCAAAATGACACTATCCAAAATCAGTCAGGTGGCGAATGTGGTGCACCATGAGCCATAGATCACAAAGGTGAACGACGGCTCCGGAGATGCGTTCTAGCGAATAAAACGGGGAACCGTTGAACAACTGGCAGCCCAAATGAAACAAGTGGTTACCAACAAAGTCTCCTCAACGACGGTTCAGCAAACGTTGCTGCGTATGTGCCTCCGCAGCAGATGCCTGGTTAAAGCATCTATGCTGATTGTAGTTCATCTGCGACGAAGACTGGAATTTGCACGCCAGTTCCGTAACTGTACATCCACTGGGTGGCGACAGGTGTCTTTTTCCTATGAATCACATTTTATGCTCCATCGGATTGATGGATGTTGGCATGAAACGTCGGAAAGCAAAAACCCTGCAACAATTGCCAGAAGGGTCCAAGCAAAGGAGGGAGCATTATGGTCTAGGGAATGTTTCCGTGGCATTCTCTGGGTGCATTCATCATTGTAGAAGGCACAATGGATCAACAGAAATACGCATTTATTCTTGCGGACCATGTCCACTCCTACATGCGAATTGTTTTTCCTCAGAATTATGGCATCTATCAGCAAAATAATGCGAAGTGTCATACGGTTCGTAGTTTACGTATGTGATTCGAAAAGCACCAGGATGGGTTATTGCTGGTGAGCATTTAGTCATGACAACGAATCGATTTAGTTCAGTGAGCGAACGGTTCTGATCTGATCCATAAAAGAGCGGTTTGCCTAACTCTAAAAAATAAGTTTAATTACAAGAAAATTTTGAATTTTAGCATTCCGCCAAAAATAGTTTCGCTAGATACCTGGTAGAAGTACCAGGAGATGCGATTGTAATATATCGTAATTTCATTTAAGAAAATGATCACAATAATTATAAAGAAATATTTAATAAAATGTTATGATTAATTATGAAACATTTTATTGGTGAGTGAGTAGTTTAATGATTCTAACTGAAAAATAATGATAGGAAAAAATTAATTTTTTCCAATCTTGCGATTTTTCAAAGTGTCATAAATAATAAGCGAAATTTTTTGATTAAAAGAGAGCAAGTAAATGCTTGTTAAGAACTTAAGTATTTAAGTGTTTTTAAAGTTCACATTTCCTTTTCAAATTATTCATTACTACTTTTGTGCTAATAAAGAAGCAAAATGCAATGTACTCAAAAATTCGATTGCATTGAAATCTAATAAATTAATTTTATTAGAATTTAATTTAAAATCGATTTCATTATAAAAACATTTCTCTATGTTTTCTACTTTATTAATGCAGTGCATAAAATTCATATTAATTTAGAAGAAAAATTAATTCATTCAGCATTAATCAAAGAACGGATTTTGGAAAATTCTTCATTTATTTTTGGATATTATGTTTATCATGGAAACTAAGCAAAAATAAATGAGAGCTAAAAAAAAGCAATTAAATTATGTAATTTTGCTAATTTTTATAATATCTGATAATCAGGTGAAAATGCATTTAAAAATCATATATGCAATGTATTTATGTATAATTAATTAATTAATTTTTTTTTCTATAAATCGATAATTTTGAAAATGCAGTGATTTTAATTTAAAAGATAATCCATTCGTATGATATAATCTTATATTGTGTTGCGTTAATAACCATTGCTGATTTATTACAGAGGCAAAAATTATAATTTGAGCATTTTAATTAATAAGAAATTCTGAAGGTAAATGAAAATCCGTTTGCTAGTGCAGATTTAATAAAAATATAGGATGTACAATTTTTTTTTAAAAAAAGCATACTACGTGAGCTATGAATGAAGTATATTCAGATCACAAATTTTGGGAATTTAGATCTGTTATTTTAAAATTTAGACAAATTCAATTAACTATAGAAAGATTTAGATGTGTTTTGTAAAAAATGGAATAATTAAAAAGGCATGGAACTAGTTAGCCAGTTTGCCGTTATTCAAATCACACGTAGCTGGCATAAATCTTCTAAAAACATTTTATATCAATACGACAATTTTTCAGAAAGATCTGAATTTTTGGATTCACATGGATTGATAATATTGATGCAATTTCATTTATTCATAATGTCAACATGCATAAAAATCGTTCACAACTAACAGATGGGCTTTACTTAGTCTTTAAAATGCTGAATTTATTTCAAGAGACTCAATAGTTGTCTCTCATTTTGAGGAACAAAGCAAGTATAACGAGAGACTGTTGTTTTATCTCTCGAAACGCATTAAAATTTTTTATTGTTAACCCCCTGTCTGGCAAGACGTTTTGAATCTGCTGTTGAAGACCAGTATTTAAATAATATTCACTAGCTAAGTTTGTATAATTAATTATTTTAGTATCTGTTTTCATAAACGTCCATTCATTAAGATAGTATTTACATCATTGAAAACAGTAAGAAAGCAAAATATATTAAATTACAATTTAATATATACCAAGTTCAAATAAAGGGCATAATTTCGTTAATCAATTATTTTCCAAATTATAGCTTGCTCTCAAGTCGGTGTTATAAATATACAAAGGCAAGAATCCAGTCATTTTATGATAGTCAGTTAGCCTCATTTGCTCACAGAAATGGAGTAAAAATAGAAACAGATCGGAATATAATATTTTAAATAGTCTTAGAAATAAAATTTTTATTTAAAACTATCAGACAGCAATGAAAGCGGGAGGTTTTTATTAATTCACTTCAATGAACAAAGAATGAACTCACTTGTATCCAATATGATACTGCATGCAAAGAGAAGGCTCTGTTACTCTTCCTTAATAATTCGAAAACTTATATGGGAAACAGCGGTCAAGCTAATTTTAAATTCTCGTAATTATTAAAGTTTAGATTCATGTAATTTTTCTTTTGGTATCTGTAATAAAATTAGTTTCTGTTTTTTAAAATTCATACGGAATTCCTTTGGATATTGTATATATTCGGAACTACAATCTTACACTGTAAGGATTTAAAAAACATTTGACAGAAGGAAAGTTCGTACCACAATAAAGCATAATTTAGTTACAGTCGTAGCTAAATTATATTTGGGAGTAAAGAATATTCTAAAATAAAATTCCGAAATATTTTTATTTGTAAATAAAGACATTTATAAAATAAAGTTCCAAAATGTTCCTATCTGCATATTATTCATCAGTACCGATATGTAATATGGCGAAATATTTTTTAGCCTTTAAAATAATATGTTTTAATTTATGTAAGTTAGATATAGTATTATAAAAATATATTTAGAATTTGTTAAAAATTTAAATCATTACTATTAAACATAAAATTCAGATTAAATTTTTTTAGATGCGTTTATTGACTTTATATAATTCTTTGAGTTAAACAATTGTAAATGATCAAATTTGAGAAACAGATTAAAAATCTTTGTTATACCCAATGGGATACTCTGAAAACTGATTATATGCAAAGTGTATAAAATAATTTAAAGTTCTGCTTTGAGCAGTGGTATCACTTGATAGGGTGAATGGATATATGCTAATAGTAGGGTGTTGCAATTAAAAAGCTTAAACAGTTTGAAAGATTTCGACAAGGATGTTGCTAATGTCAAAATATAAAGTAGGTGAAAATATAAGAATCGCATATTTTTTATGAATAAAATTAGAAGCAGAATATTCAAAAGCATCCCATGTAAAATTAGAAATGGAATATTTGAAAGCATTAAGCAATCTTGCTAAGGGAAAAAATAATTATCTCGAAGGAATATTTGCAAGATTTGAATAAAACATTTTAAACTATTCGTACTTCGAATTAATGTATTCTTTATTAGTACTAAAACTGGATAAAATAAAAGTTTCGAAGGATATTTTAATGAACAAAAATATTTCCGAAAATGCAAAATGCACGTACTATAGAAAAATTGCATGACTGTATGAAAGAAATCTTTTACTGGAATATTCAAATCTAAGTTTCCAAAATGCTTTTTTAATATACACATCATAACATTGAAAGATGATGATATGTTGACAGTTGCCTTCAGTAATTTTTCTAACTTATGTCTCTACTTAAGTGGTTCAGAGTGTTATGAAGCTCAGAGTTTTATAGCTTTTAAAAATTCTATGGATTTAAATGGTGTATAATGTGCTGTTATGTAAAATGTAGAAAACAGATATATTTTCAAATATTTAATGCTTTAAAAAAATCCACTCAGTGCAATTATTTTATATGGATCAAGAAAAAAGCAAATATTTGTTTTTAAAATTACTGTATGTAAATTGCAATTTTTAATGCACAGGTATGTATGAAAACAAGCACAGAAGTTAGAAGCTATTCATAAATTAAAGAAATAACAATTCATTTAATATGATACTTAAATAACTCTTTTTCCATATAAGTATTAGTCCTCAGAAAATTCACAAGAAATGGGAAACATATTACATTAAATGATTAAAAGAAACTTGATTCTTACCACAAAATACCTGACTAGGACGATTGAATGCTTGTCGAATAATACCGGATCTGTAAAAAAGATGCGCTTTTTAAAACCTGAGCTACTGAGCATAATATTTTACGTCACTGATGTACGTGTCGCTTAAGACCTGGAGGTCAAGCTGATAATATGGCTGCAAAATTTCGAAAAGTAAATAAACAATTACCTGTTTTATCCATACTAGAATTAGCTAAATGAAGGCTTTTTGTCCTTTCTAGAAGTTAATCAAATGTGTTTTATTTTTTACACTATTGTATAACCACGTTGAAAGGTTCAAGTATAGAAATGACTTAATTTATACAAGACAACGATGTTCTCCATAGGCGAATTATCGGGATTACGCATGCTGTAACTAGTGGGAAGCTTCCATGTTTCAAGGTACTCCCAGTATTTTTTGGAAAATACTAAACATATCACGTATCTTAAGATGCGCAGACCCAAAATATTCAAATGAGGTCATTCTCCTACTTTATAAATCTACTATGGAATCAGTTTTATCACGTAGACACAGACCTTCGGCTTACACTGTTCAACACTTCATCCCAAATAACAGAATAGCTGTTTACTTTATTTTTTGTTAAAATTATGTTAGTGGTTTTAATAGCTTTCTTCTGAAAAAAATCTCTACCTCTAAGAATGCTGTCACAACAGAGATATTGTTGGTATAATTCTTTTATATGTACAGTTTCAAATGAAGGTGACTACTTGCTTACAGAATTGATCTGTTGAAACTGCTGTTCCAGTTTGTAAGTATAGGTCAAAGCAATTACTTACACCAGTTAACCTTTATTAAGAAAAAAAATCTCTTTTTTTGTGTATAAATTTATTTATGAAGAACTCTGAGCTCGTATCATTACTATAAGCTGGCATTTAGCATTAAACAATAAATTTCATAATATAAACTTTTTATGAGCAGTGTATGCATTTTAAATATTATGAGCTTTATGGTAGTTTGCTTCTATGTTATTCATAAGTTTGCTTTAAGAAAAGAAATAAATGCCAGTCCCACTATTTTCCCTATTCTTAAGCCTCGTTAAGAATAATTTGATGCTTGAAGATCAGAAATGATATTAATCGTTATTAATACATGAAAGAGGATAAAGAACAGAAAATAAAAAGGATAAAGAACAGATATTAATTGTAGGGATCCAAGTATGAGTGTTTTACCAATAACTTCCCTAAATTTCATCTTTTTGAATAACACTTTTCAGCAATATGTTAGCTTTGGATTTAAAGCTGAGATTCTGCTTACGATTAAGTGTTCTAACAAGAATATTGATCTATGAATTTGTAAATGGATGTTCTGATCGATTAGAACATTTACTACAAATCAAGTATGATTATTTCTTACAGAAAAAAAAAAAAAAAAAAAAAAACATTAAAGCAATATTTTCTTATGAAAAACATTGCATTCAATTTTATTTTGTTTTTTAAAGACTCCAAAACTGGTTAGGGGTCTAACAACGGCCGAGTAGTAAAGTCGCTGAATACTGGTAGTTTCGACCTGGTTCGTTTCCAGGCGAACGGGATACATGGGCGTTTTCGCGGATTTTCCCGCTTCTAACGTGTATGCGAGCCAATTTCTCTCAGGAAGTTTTCCAGGAAGGCAGTTCTACCCTTAGGCAGAAAGCCTTTGTGTGATTTGCCATAATTAAGCAAACCAAATCAAAACTGGTTTTTACTTTAGATGGTCAGGAATTTATGCGCTTCTTACCTCAAGTTACAAGAAAGAGCAGCAAATTGGGAAAGGCAAAAGAAGCATTGTGGATAATCTTCCTAGAAGAAACCTTAAAATTCGTCGTCTTTAGTAAGAAGAGTTTTAGTGTAGTGAAACAGTTTGCCATATGAATAAGCGATTTCTTTAGGTAGATATTGAATATTTTCGATTTGAAGATACGGAAATTAGTACAAATTTTATGTGTCGGATTATGTGCTCCATTATCGTAATAATACCTATAGGTGGTATTATTACGATAATGGAGCTATATTACTTTATTATTCCCTGACTGTTTTGAATACAATTTTGGAGACTTTTTGAAGCCCATGGGCCTGCACTATATAAATTTCATTTGGCAGTATAAATGCAGGACATGCTTAGCACGAAGTGGCATTTTTATACTATTTAATCTACGGTTAATAATAATAGCTACCTTTTCAGTACTTTAAATAATTTTATTATTTAGTATTTCTAGTGTTCAAAATAGTATTTCTATAAAGTTTTTACAGTATTTTTTTCTACAATAGAAATCTAATAACTTATACCTAAAACATTAACTCAAATTTATTCCAATAATTCATAGCTTTAATTAAATTTATATTCCTTGGAGATGATATATGAAAAACCTTTTGTAATCATAAATTATTGTTAAATTCATAAATTATTATTATTATCATAATTATATATATATATATATATATATATACGTAAATGGTATTTTTATTTATTTTTTCTATAGGAATTTATATTTAATTTACCGAACTGTGGTTGAGAATCGAGTTTATTACGTCTTGTAAATGTTTTAAAACTTGTTTTATATATCATTCGATGGTTGTGAATCACGGCTTTGATTATTATCTTACTATTAATTTTATTTTCAAAATTATACAAAGGGAGTTTAAAATTTTGTATCAAGATGTTATACAAATATTTTCTAATATGTTTATAGATGCTGACATGTATATAGAAGGACAGGGGCTTCTAGGCTTCTAGATATTTATAAAATTTTATTAAGTTTATTCGCATTGAATTTTATTTAAAATTACTTTACATGCTTTTTCCTATTTAGTTCTGCACATTTCATCAGTGCTAACTGTGTTACTTTTGCTGGTTTAGGCTTATAGTTGCTAGTTTTATGAAAATTTCATCTACAGTTCTATTTTTTTGTATTGTGTTTTATAGGGATTCTGCGTATGGATAGCCGTTCTATGTGCAATTGTGTGTATGGATACTCTACTACAGTATAATTCTGTTGATTTTGTTTATGGGTTTTGTGCAGCAATTTTGCCAAAGAGGTGCCTTTATTAGTCTGTATACTTTTGTGTATTGGCTTTTACAGAGATCTGCCTATGGGTATCCGTATAGGTCTATAAGTTTTTGTCTACTATTTTACAGAGATTTGGCCTATGGGTACATATAGGTGTACGGGGTTTGCCTACTGGATTTTTTATGGGGAAGAGACCTACGGAAAATCCATTTTTTATGGATATTTGACCTATGGATACACATAAAGTTTTGGTTTCGGGCTATGGGTTTTTGCAAGGATTTCGTTTATGGTACCCATACAGTTCTACGTGTTTCTATCTATGGGCTTTTATCGGGATTTGGCCTACGGGTTTCTGTTTATAGGTTTTTACGAGGATTTGGCCTACAGGTACCTGTACGGGTTTCTTTCTATGGGGTTTTACGGGGATTTGGCCTACGGGTACCCGCAGAACTGCACGCGTACAAGTAGGCCAATTGCCCGTAAAAAAATTATGGGTTTCTATGGGGCATTTTTGGCAGGGCAGAGAATGAAGAATTATTTGTTGTACCCTCACTGTGTTCAAATCATAGATCTTCCAGGTGCGACCTGGATGTTGGTTTGTTTATTTAAGTGGTTATGGGAAAGAAGACAAGGGTCTAAGAAGCCTAAGGAGACAGAAGCCCTTATTCTAAGAAGACAAATGAAAAAGGCTCATAGACAAACTGGCCTGGCTCCAGTTCATGTTACGTTTAGGGAAAAACCTGAAAATGCCTTTGGAAGCAAATATTTTCCTTGATCAGGATGCCAACTATTTCAGATTCGAACACAAGTCAAACTACCAGTATTTAGCGGTTTCATAAGAAACCTAATCAGTTCAGTGGTTACTCACTTGAAAATTCAGCTGTGTCAATGGTAGATACTAGGTGGATGTACACTAGTCTCACCTCTTCAAATGGTGATTTTGAAAAGGCATGAAACCTAGTCATTCAAATCCGGATGATCACTGGTTATCATTATGACAAATTTATTTCGCACGCTATTGTAGAAACTACTGAATTTTTCTAAACCGGTAAATGCAAGTAATCCCTTCTATTATAGTCTGAATTCGAACAACGAATTTTCCAACTGGTAGTCAAAAGTACTAACCATTTACACTACAAAAACAAGCATGATGGAATGTAATATGCCTTACATAATTTCTTGTTTTACTAACATTGGCCTGTTGGTTCAACGGATCAATGGAGAATCCGAGGGCGATATGGTAATAATATAAATCAAAAACTCTTCTGCATTAGCAGCCTTGAAATTGAAAATCTGCAAACATGATTCCATAATTAACCAAAAATCTCTTATGTTTAAATCTCATTGGAAGAGAAGACATATTTTTGAACAAACTGAAGCAAACGTTCAGTTGCAGATATGCAGGTAGGAATTTTCTCAACTAGCAACAAAATATATATTTTATCGTTGTTATCTGAGAGCTAAATATGCAAGTCTAATTTTAATAATTAATTTCTATTGCGGTGTCCCATATAGTTAAATAAGTAACACAATAATCTTCTAGCACTGTACAAATACTCTTTCATTCAGATTTTTCATAGTTTTGGATTTTTAAGCTCTCGTTGCTTTACAAAGAATATTTAAGCTAATCGTTTATCTCAGCGCTATTAATTTGTAGATATGAAACGGACGGTACCAATCACAGTCTAGCCTCTCTCTGCAATAATACAAAGGTTAGCTCCAAAAACAAAACTTTGATAATTTTTTCTTGAATAGCTGTAACTTTAACTACACCTTTCTTGAATAGCTTATATTTAGTATCTTAATTTGTTTAATGACATTCAGCTATAGAATGGCCAAATTATTACACATTCTTTAAGTTAAAAGAAATGCTCCCGCTATTTATCGCTTATCTCTGTGTTTCGAAATTAACAACGTACGTTACTGATGAATTACTTAAGAATGTATTGCCTTTTTAAATCCTCTGAGTTTCAGTTCTTCCTCCTTTACTTTTACTTTCTTAAATTTTTTTATCTTTAGTTAGTGATAAAAATCTTCTTCGTTACAAATAAGAAACATAAACATCAAAATTAATTGTTACCAACTGGCGATGCACAAGACCTTTTATGCATTTTAGGTAATAAAAATGGAAGAGTAAGAAAAAATTTTAACGCTAAACAAGAAATTCCTAAACGAAATGAGTTGAACGTTTAAGCTTTGCAAGACAAATTTTCATCCCGGCTTCTACTGGAAACTCAGAATGATAAAAATGAAGCCGAAAGTACCATAAAACTAAATGAAAGAGATTATTTTCAATTTCTGCTTGAAGTACAAAACAAACTAACACACTTTTAGCTCACCTTTTTCTGGAGACTGCAGACGACACGTAAAATATAATATAGATGATATAGAAATTAAATGTATCCTAGCACCTGGTTCGATAAATTTAAGGAGCTAATTATTTGATATGCTCCCCCCCCCAAAAAAAAAAAAGGTTGTAAGCGAAATATCGCAGACGAAAATGTCGGGGAGAAAAGAAAGCAAAGAATATACATTAAGTTCTAAAATAACGTTTAATAAAACAGTGTGGTGGAAGAAAAAAACAGTTCAGAAACGTTGAAGTTTTGAAACATCGTTGCACAAAATATCGTAGTAAAAAATTATCATCGCATGATGACATGTATTTCTAAAATTTCTAGAATTTTAAAGGCATATTCTCATAATGATTCGTTAAGGCAAGAAGAAATGAGCAACATATTACCTTTGTAACTACTGATGTAGCTATATAACTAGTAATTATATATGCTTGTGGGAGAATATATAACTCTCAAGGATTCATCAATTCCTTTTTGCAATATAAGATTATAATTTGATGTTTTCAATGCAAGTCCTGGCCAAAAGTTATTAAACAATCTATTTGAAACTATTGACAAAGGATTCAACAACAGCGCACATAAAGAAACGCAGGAAATCTAATTGCATTCATTTGGACACCATTAATGCAAAAGCATTGTTATATTTCAACGAATGAATCCGATATGATATCTATTTAGTCACCTTCTAGGAAAATTATCCAGGTATCATTATTCATCAAGTTCGCATTAACTCTATATGATGTCTAATTTATCAACAGTATGAAGGTGATGATGCAATAACCTATCGTGAGTTGCAATTCGGGAATACAAACTATTATCTTGTGTTTCCCTGTTTGCTTTTAATGGTAATTTTCTACTTTTTAACTGTGGGAAAATTGTTTCCTGAAACTTGAAGCTGGTTGCTTTTCTTTTATGCTAGACATAGGAAGATATCCTTGGTCTACAAATTCTCGGTAGTGATGTGATTCATTTTCTATAGAACTGCCTTCAATCCAACAGATGTTAGAAGCCAAAAAATGAAAGCAATAAATTTTTATCAGAGAACTTCAAAGTTGTGTAATAATATGCCGGATGAGAATGCCTTGAAGTACACTGCGAAAAAAAAGGCCAGTTCTATATATCCCGATCTGCTGGGCCGATAGACAAAATTCAAGCTGCGTTTTTCAATATCTCGAAAGCGCGACTTGGAATATATATTACATTTATACATAGCATTATTCTAACATAAGTATTTTGACACAAAATCGGACTTTTTCTGAAATGGCATGAAAATGTTTTTCCATACTTTGATTCTACGACTCAAATTATGCCTAGATATTAAATTTCGTAAAATTTGGAGCGAAATTTACGGAGTAATTCAAAAGTTTATCTTGGTTCATTTTTTCAGTTTGCGCCAAGAATAATTTACTTGATGAAGTTCTTAATTTATAGCAACCTATTTTCCTGTCGTTTTTTCCTTTGTAGACGAGCGGAAAAAAAGTCATCGGTCATATTTTCAAATAATTTTAACAAAGTGCGTAAACCACATTTGGCGTCATTATCGCTGAAAAAGAAAGATGCCAAATTTTAAAACCCGCCAATATGTAAATTCTGAATAAATTGAATTTTGAATAAAAATTCTAAAATAAACAAATTTTGAATAAAAATCTCTCATTTTTTGCAGGTGTGCCTAGAAATACATTCCAAATTTTAAGATGTTATTAAAAATCTTATCGGTTATAATACAAACATTTTTTAGAAAATGTTATCGAAAATATTTAAAAATACAAATTAAAAAAATAAATCACAAATAATGTGCGAACTATATTTCGATTAAGCCTAAAGTTCGAATTCTGGAAGAAGGAATCAAGCAAGTTTAATAATAAAGGGGTGTTAATAAATAGATATCAAATTCAATTAACATTGAGGAGCTAAAATTTGAGAGCTAATTTTTTAAAAACTATTGGTGCGATTTTCACAAAATTTGGCGGTTTGGCGTAATTTGAGTCGTAGAATCAAAATATGGAAAAAAATTGGCATGCCATTTCAGAAAAAGTCCGATTTTTTGTCAAAATACCTGTATTAGAAATATCCTATATATAAATCTAATACGTATCCTAAGCCGCGCTTTCGAGACATGAGAAGCGTAAGTTGAATTTCGTCAATCGGCCCAGTAGAACGGGATATATAGATTTGTCCCATTTTTTTGCTCAGTGTACTCGATAAACAGTATTCAATATTTCCATTCCGAAAGGGAGCCCACCAGCGGCCGAGCGGTAAAATCGCTGAACACTGGTAGTTCTGTCGGAGGCTCGATTCCCGCGAACGGGCTGGCTGCATGGACGTTTTCGTGGTTTTTCCCCATGTGTATACGAACCAGTTTCCCTTAGAAAGTACTCCACGAAGGCATCCCTCCCTTTAGGAGATAGCCCTAGTTGCTTAATAAACCAAACCATTCCGAAAGAAAGGATTGACACATGCTTGATAACCGCATTTTATTACTTTCTGTTTTAGCTCCAAATATTTGCATAACACCTTTTGTCTCATGGTTTAAACCGACTTAAATAATTATCTTATTTAAATAATGTATAACATTAGGACATAAATCTCTAATTATTGCAGATAATTTTAGGTACAAATCACTAATGATAGATCAGATGCAATAAAAATATTCTTTCAATTGCTCAATGCTTCATTAGTTTAAATTCGTTTCTGAATTTATTAAAGCATTTTTGACCATTTCATTGCTTAAATATAACACATTCAGTTCGATGCATACTTGATTCGATATAGGATAAGTAATATATTTGAATGTAAATGGAAAATCTCATGGGCACTATCTCCAAAAAGCGAGAGATTGCTTCGAAGGACTTTCTAAGTAAACCTTACACACTACACATTGGTAAAACCACGAAAACAAACCATGCAGGGTGTACGTTCACTGGGTTCGAGCCCGAGTCGAACTATCAGTATTTTACGATTTTAACACCTCGTTTACTAGTGAAGCACTTGATTCGATATCTGTCATCCTCAAATTATCTGGCGAAATGTTATTACTTAAAAGACAGATATAATGAAAGAGAAGAGGAAAATTAAAAATATTCCTTATATATAAACGGATATATATTTTTACGGATTTTGTATTTATTTAGTTTGCTATTTTTAATGGAATTGTAATTAAAATTGTTTTGTATTCCTGTGCAATGCAGCACGAAACTTATTTGAAGAGAAAGCTAAGCCAGGAATACAGGAATTAAAATACGAGCATTTAATAAATAGATAACTCGTAATTGTACTCATTTAATACCCAGAAAAATCGAGAAAATACGAGAAGTTTCTCGTGCGCGACTAAAAGGTTTATAAAAGAGAGAGGAAAACATCTCAGTTCAGTTGTTTAGTTATTGTTGTTAATGATTGTAGCGAATTCACGGTGAAACCGGATTAGCTTTCTCTGTTTTGAAATAAGTTCTATTAAACGTCTTAGTTTAAAATATAACTATGTGAGATATTGCAATATTGGGCGAGTATTTAAGGAATTTTAAGCATTTTGTTTTATTTGTTGTGATGATAATAAATTTTACTCACTTTTTATTTGACATTTGCGTTCAATTTATTACGAACCCGTACGCACGCAACAATATATATATTCCTAAAATGCAAATATATATATATTCCTTAGATATAAATTCCTTATATACTCCTTATATCTTTCCCTCCTGTTCTGAACTTTATAAGACATATTTAAATTATTGAGACCATGAGAATGATGGTCTACATAAATATGTGATTTTCTTCATCCAACTATATTTTATTTGTCATTAAATTAAAATTGCATTTGAGGTCTATCAAATCTTTAAAATATTTTAGAGATAAGCAATTAGTTAAAAATTTAGTTAGATTAAAAATTTTGCAATTAGTTAATATATTTGAAAAAAAAAAAAAAAACTCGTAGTTTTCAGTTCCGAAAATAATGATCCTTGTGTTTTCTGCTTCTTCGTTATGTCTAATTAAATAACTTTATTGGTATGATAATTTGAGATATTTTTCTATTTTGTCTATATTTTGGCTCAATCTGTATTTACTTTCCTCAAATCAGAGTAAAAAAATTGGAGAACTAATTATGCAAGCAAAATTTTAAAGAAGTGCGTATTTAGATAGTCGTTTCATGAAATGCTTCTTAGTTTTTAATCTTAAAAAAACATTATCTGTTTAATTAATTTCAACGTAATTCGTTTGCAAGCTTAACAAACTGAAATTTATATATTTTCCTTAGACTATGCAATTACTTTAAATGAATTTGCACGTGTGTTATCACCTGATTATATAAAAAGACGTGCTTACAAAAAACCTACGAATATAATTTAAATATTGAAACAAGAAAGAGCATAAGTTACTGTCTTCCTGAATTACAATTTTCGTGGACAAATGTAAATATATAATGTGGGAAGAAACAATATGGGTTTCAGAGAGATGTATTTGTACTCGCTCAGAGCGCAGCGAACTTAAGTCGGTCAAACATTTTTTTTAATATCGTTCAAATACAACTAATTCATGCCTTTTTTGGTCTGAATGATTGAGTTATACTTAAATTAAATATATGTGGCTGACTAAAATTTAACCTTCCATCAAGATTATAGACACGCATTCTATAAAAACTAATAATTGATGAGTACTATTAAGTATATTTAGGAAGCAGAAAAATGTGTATTCAGTTCTACCAATTTCATAAACTTCTCATTCCGATTAAAAAAGCAGTTTTTATTTATGCACGTATAAAAATAGTTCAAATAAACTAGAGAACGTTTTTTGGCAATTAAAAGAATGTATAGTAATTAATATTTTTTCTGAATTTAATCATTCCTTAATGGAGAAAGATAATTTTGAAGGGGATTCCATAAATAAATGACAAATACAAACTTTTGTTTGCAGTAATTAGAAACAAAAGTATAATCTGCGCATTTCAAAGGCAGGCAGAAGCCTTACCTAGAAGAGCAAAAATTTGGGCAAAATAATTATGGAGATTCTTATGATTTTTGGGTCATGGCACATGTAAAATTAACTACCTCTCCCTGGATTCGACAACACATTTTCTAGTTGCATTCTGGAGTGCTAACCAGTTACTCAAGGACGATGGACTGCACGGGGCTTATACAAAAATTTCTTATAGTCACAATACAACTAATGACAGATAGAAGTTGCAGTAGATGAAATCCAATGGAGGATAAATCAGAGTTTGTTTTATTTTCAATTCGCCGCCATTATAGAGAACTATTAGATTTTTTCCATTTCGAATCATAATGCGTGGCAATGATACTGTTCTCTTCAAAAGACTGAGTCTCTGGTTACACTCTCATACAGGTTCCCTTTTCTCAGCATGTGTGTTTTCCAAATGATGAAGGCCTTGAGTTCCTCTTCATGGATGACAATGTTTCACTTCAGCTTACAGTAACTGTCGCTGAGAGTAAAGTCATTTTCCGCATGGATTGGTTGACATAATTCCCAGCCATAAACCCATTAAAACACACAGGAGTTTTTTTTTTTTTTTTTTTTTTTTTTTTTTTTTTGGGTAGACACGTGATAACGTAACGCAACAGTTTTCGAATTAAAATAAAGAGACCAAGAATCTATCTTGTTCTTTTTTTCATCTCACAAATTTTCTTTTAAGAGAGAAAAACCGGGACGAACTGATATGCCAAAAACATTATTCTGGAGCAATGAATGCTTTCATCAAAAACCATAAATATGCCTGAAAACTGAGATCTCTAGCATCCGTTCTGGGGTGGTAATATTTTGTATTTTGGCAAGACACATAAACAGCGAATCTAAAACAAATTTGAGTATGAAAACTAATTTGCAATGATTTCTACCAAAACTATTTTGGTACATATTAAAGCATAATTAAAGAAATCGCCTTGTAATGAGTGAAAAATGATAGCAAAAGCTGTTACACATTACCAGTACTTCAAAAAGTGC
The DNA here is from genome assembly GCF_044657685.1 of Stegodyphus dumicola. Classification (NCBI taxonomy): domain Eukaryota; kingdom Metazoa; phylum Arthropoda; class Arachnida; order Araneae; family Eresidae; genus Stegodyphus; species Stegodyphus dumicola. Next base: position 152,148,033 of record NC_140771.1, on the reverse strand, counting down.
AAACAAAATGGAAAAAACTTCACTATCGTGTACAGTGTCTGACAAGTAGGCCTTGAGAAGTCCAATTAAGTTATGTTTCAGCTAAGAATGCTACAACTATTGCATGTTTAGAGAAAAAGACATTCACTTAGATTCTTTAAGAATAAATAAAAATGATGTAAAAAGTGTAACTGCCTAAGCAAAAGAAAGAGAGCTTAATTCCTCATCGACATTTCTTTCATCTATTGATTTCACTAGGTCTCAAATAAAAGAACTGATTCTTACGGAAATTTTTATCTTTAATGTCAGAAAAGCTTAGAAAGTAGAATTGACCAGGAACTAAATTGTTTTTCTGCTTTACAGTAAAAATAATAAATTTTCAGTCTTTTTTTTTTTTGTAATGCTTAAAGAAAAAGAAATACACAATAATTGCAAACGCTTACTTAAAAAAAAAACCAAGAAATCAGGCACATTTTTACATGTATTCACTATTACTTCGTCTTAAGCATTAACATTTTCTTCCTATTTTAGCTTTAATTTCACATAAAATAAAAAGCCGATATTTCTAATACTTAATAAAATTTGCGTATTTCTACAGCAGTGCATAAATTTAGTTGTATTCCGATTTATATATATGTTTATATACACGTACCTAAATATTTTGTGATGTTATTTAAAAGAAAATATGTCTGTAATGCGTGGCTGTTCAATTATTAAATGGTTCAAAGAAAACTACGCGTATTTAATATACATAAAATATAGTACTCAAATTGCAGGCATTTATTAACTAATGACTTTCGTGAGCAACATCAGGCACAGTAGTGCTGTTTTATTATAATCTTAAGACAGCAGAAAAATTTTAAATCAGTCTTCTGCCTAGAAGTGAATGTGTAGTGTTGTGAAGTGAATATGCGAAAATTTAAATTTAAACTTGATTTAAAAGAATAAAGGAAAATACTTAGTAATTCATCAGAATAATTCGCTTAAGTATTTACATACTTGAGGAAGCGTAGGTGACTCAAAGACGATTCGGAAATATATAGCAATGTTAAGGGACAAAACGCATTCGTAGCGAGCTAGAGGGGTTTCTTGTGAAGCAGGTAAAAACCGCCGAGTGCGAAATTCTGCAACCGTAGAGGAAGTAGTCAACCGTAGAGGAAGTAGGACGAAAGGGTTTCAGTGATTCCGAGTTAGCAAATATACCTCTAGCATATGGAGCGGCCGATTATAATGGGCAAGCCGCTTGTGCGCCTATACAGTGAGCCGTAACCGATTGGCAGATTACGAATGACGGCTGTATTAAAGATTGTGCGATAGAGATCTTTCGAGACAAGTCAAAGGAAATGGGATCGAGCAACACGGGCACCTAAATTAGAAGAGATGGTGCTCAGTTATGTAGAAAAGAACTCACATGTCAGCACATGAGCGATCGTTGTTTCCCAAACCACCGTCGGAAGAATCCTGCATTTAAACCCCACTTGTATCCATATTATAAGAAGAGCGTACAGCAACTGATATACGCCCTGGAAGTTATACTTGTTGAATGGTACAAACAGATGTGTGCGATGAAACCCCATTTTCAGTCTGCTATCCTACCGAAAGGGCACTATTTAACAAAGAAAGCTGATAAAACGCATCTAACACACATATATGGGAAATGCGCAATCCTAGGAGTACTTGAGCACGTGCAGAACAAACATGGGCAAGCCTTTTGGCGACAACCCTAAAATAGGCCGATATTTCATACCTATTCGTCCGGAGGGACGTTCTTATAAATTTTCTTGGAATAAGTCTTGGTTGGATTGTTAGATAAGCAAGGAATGCAGCAGTCGCAGCGCAACACAATATGGTTTTAGCATGATGGTGCCTCTGCCTATTGTACTTTTTCCGTTCGATAATACTTGAATTCAAAATTTTAGGGTGAATTAGTCGTAGTGGTCCTATGCATTGATCTGCACCTTTGTCGGGTTAGTCTTACATAGATTTCGTTATGTAGCGTACCCGCAAAGCTTGGTGTAAGAAACACCTGTGTTCACTGAGGAGAATCTTGTCAGCATGATCCTGTATTTTATAACAAATTCGTGATTATACGCTGCGTTGGTGGCACGCTTGCGTAGTAGCTGTAGGCTGTATCTTTGAACATTTACTGTTACTTCTGAATACCTCAACTGTTACCATTTGCTGATTAAAATATAATTATTTATACTACTCTCGCTTTCATTATGTTTTCTTTTCTGCATACTAGCGCATCAGGATTCTGTTTCTATCTCTAAATTGCTATTTAGTTTCGAACCGTCTAGGAGTAACTTACCCCTCGCTGAAGTTTATACACGCTTAAGCGAATCACTATATATATGTTTTATCTATGAGCGTACTATATACATATATATATGTATACACATAACTTACACAACTGTTTCCGAAAAGCTTAGGTTTCCCAAAATAATTACGTAATATACTCGCAAGCATTCCTACAGAAAATGCTGAAAATGTTCCCTAGAAACTGTTTGAGCACAATTTGTAGTTTTGCATATTGTGATGATTTTATTTGATGTATATGTTTTGAGTTACCACTTATATGTCATTGCAGACTCTACCTTTTGAACTGTGTTATGGTTATTTTATATCATCCATTTCAATTGCCTCCGCAGGTGTTCCCGCAATTGTGATAGGTATCCTAGTTAGGTTGACCGAATATGTCATAACAGCAGGGGTTACAGTTGACAATATCGCGAATAAAAACGTCGCGGAAAAAAGCAAATCAAGAAATATCATGGGATTCATGGAAGAAAAGAAAGCAAGGATAAATGTCACAATTCTAAAACATCCTGGTATAAAACAACGTCTAATAAAGCGGTTAAAAAATTCGCAGGTGTAAAACATCATTGTAAAATGCATCGCGGCAAAAAATAAAGCATCTGCAAAGCTTCGCGTGATGATAAAATAACAGCCACATATTTTGAGATTAAAATGCAATAAAAATACGAAATACGTTTCTTGATGTTTCCGGGTGAACGAGGACTCAATATTCCAAAGTATAGAAGAAAGTATAATTAAAATTATTTTTAAAAATAAAAATTTTAAATGAATGTTCGCATAATGAATTGTGAGCAAAAGAATAAGGAATATTTTTACCTCTCTATTTCATACTTTTGAATTAACTAATACATTTTTGCTGGAAAAGCAAGAAAAAACTTAAACAATCAAAACTGAAAATGAGTAGGAAATTAATTATATATGTAATAATTAATAGAATTTTGAACCTATATAATGAATTATTAAAGGTCATTACATAATTAATCTCTTTCATAAAGTTGAATGAATATTAATCTCTTTTGTAAAGCTGCACTGGTAATGTGAACATGCATTTAAAACTTTGAAAATCCCAAAACACATGTCTCCGATTTGTAAGTGCTAGATGTTTTTTATCACGATATATTTTAGGATAATGTTTTATGGATGTGAAGTTTTTGAACCACTTTGTCTTCCATAACCATGTTTTATACCACAATGTTTTTCCTCTCACGAGGATTTGTACGACGATGTTTTTCACTTATGCCATTTTCTCGATGATATTTTCAGCGAAAACAGTACCAAGCTGCGTCGCAATTCCCTCACTTATATAGCATTTTTACATTAACTTTACTCATTATTACATTTAATACATTCAAGGCAGAATATATTTCAGGCATCCGATACACGTTCGTTTAAATATATATAAAATGCAAAATAGTTTCCTCATTAAAATTTAGAAGTCAAACAACAAAAATCAGCGTTATATTTGCAAATTTTCACAAGACTGGTTTTGATGGTCGAAACTAATTTTGTGAAAATTTGGAAATATAACGCTGATTTTTGTTGTCTGACTTCTAAATTAATACTTGTTCGGCGTGTTATTTAATTTTAATTAGATTCCTCATATTCTCGGATCAGCGAGGACTCGATTTACCAAAGTATAGAGGAAACAATCAAAAATGCTATTTTAAAAAATTAAAATTATGTAACGAAAAGATAAATAAAATATACATTCAAGTAGTTTCACTTCTTAACAGTATACTTAATTAAAAGGTGGATTTTCGATTAAAATAAAAGCAAAAGACCCCTTTTAAAATAAGTCTATATTTCTGATCTAAAACATAATTATATAAACATTGAACAAAGGCATGAAAGGTTTTATTGCGAACCTGCTAGTGAATATAATTTCAAAATTGATTTCTAATTTTTTACCGTTTTGTAATGAAATCTACGGAGTCAGTCCCATTATAAATCCTTAATTCTTGCAATAGTAATGAATCGACTCTCCACTTTGAGAATTATTTAATTAATTCAATTATTTCTTAGAATGGAATTATAACAGATGACACCGTATAAGTTTGTTATCTCTTCACATGATACTTTTGATTCTAGAGTTCGCAGAAATCCGTTGGTACAGATGACACCGTATAAGTTTGTTACCTCTTCACATGATACTTTTGATTCTAGAGTTCGCAGAAATCCGTTGGTATGGATTTGAAACGTTTGTATCCTTCTGAAATATTTAGCTTTAATGAGATACTTGTGTTTTGTTTTAATAAAATGCATACATTTCTCATTCCTTTTGATCATCCCGCTTTGGTATCAAACTGCAATTTCTGATGGTAAACACACTGTGCGCAATTACATAGCTAATCGAAAATTCTAATTTAATATTTTGCTGGAGACAAACTGCTGGAGGCTACTGGTATTGCATACTAGAATATATTAGTACCTTAGACTACTGAATTTTCCTCCAAATTCTTGTCGAGGTTCTCAAGACTAAGAGTTTCACATTTTTGGACTTGTAGCAAGGAATGTTTATAAACTGACTTTGAATCGTATCATGTATCTTGAAATGTATAACGCTACTTTGAACTAGAAGAATTTGTATTATAAACTACTGAATTCTCTGAAGTATGAGAACAGACACAAGCTATTTCATTGAAAAGATTTAGTTAGCTACGCAAGAATAAAACGCTTAAAATCTAATGATTTATTAATATAATTTAAAATTAGCCAAAACAAGCAGTTAACTCAGAACAGATTTAGATTAAAACTTTATCGATTTCGAGGGCGATCAGATATAGGTAAAAGTTTTAGTCATTGAAGAAGAGAAACCTAAATCTGCTTCTCGCTAGAATTTAAAACCTCCTCCTCCACGGTGGGCTCTAGCCGTTTATCGGCGATGACCACTACTAAGGCCGGAGACGGTGGTTTCGGTTATGAAGGCACCTAATATGTGAGCCACCGTTGCCTCCTAGAAAGAGACGGACAAATTACATCCATGTGTTCTGGGCGATTTTTTGGTGTCCCCTGTACTTCTTTCTGTCTGTTCTCCGGGTTTCGAACCCGGGCCCTTCAGTACAGCAGTCGGAATCACTACCACTTTCCTGTATGGGCGGCATCTACGCAATATAGAGTTGCTAATTTTGCCTGACTTTAAAATATAGAATAATGTTATTTTCCTTCTAGAATTATTACTTACTTAAGATAAATATAAGAAATAACCTTTATGCTTCATTAATACTTAACTGAATCACCTAAAAAGAGCGTAGAGTATATAAAGTATTTTCCCCCTTCATGGTGTAACTGGAATCTCGTCTGGAGTTCGAAATTCGGCGAGGGCATTGCACATTTTGCACTTCTCCTGCATCGTTAAATATAATGACTCTACAAGTATACTACAAATTTAGATTATTAACTCACTCTATTAGTCTTAGAATATCATTATCTGTACCACACTTAGAATTTAGAATTAAAGGCATTTTAAAACTTCAATAAAAGTACTTTGCAGCAGGATAAAAAAAATACTGCATTCGTCTCTCTGCTCAAACCAGATTAGCGTAAATTTCAGAATTTTGTGTTTGAACTTAAAATAATTATTATATATTATTCAGTACATATAATGTCGATGACGACATTATATGTACCGACATGACATAAATCACTTAAAGAGCTTTAGATTGCATTTCATTTTATACAGCTTTAATATCGAAAAATGTATTGAAGTTATATAATCTCTTTTATCGAAATTATGTCAAACTCTAGCCAAACAAGCAAAAAATAATCAATCATGTCGATTTTCCAGACAAATATTGGAATATTCTATTTTTCCTGAGAAATGCTGAAGTCCAAATACTAGTGCTAGTTGTATGCCAATTGGCGATATCTTTCATGTTATTTATAATACGTTGCATAATTTACTGAAATGGTAAAAATAAAAGTAATAACTACAGTATGTGAAGAAAATGCTGATTAATTTATACTTTCCACATATGTTCCAAAATCACCTGAGATTCAAACAAAATTCCAATGGAATAATTTCACAATTGAAAAAAACCGAAATAAAAGAGGAAAATGGACATTAAAATGAAAAGTCCTAATTTTTTTGCTCAAATTCTCTAATTTTATAGAATTATGTGTATTATTCATATATCTGTACATATTTTATATTAAAATAATATTTTCGTACTAATGTTTTACGTAAAAAGGAACATTGTTGTATATTTTAGTTTCTCATTTTGTAACCATGTGGTCTCTTGAACATAAAATAAGCCAGAAATCTGTAATATTTTATAGGATATCTGCATTACAAATGTTAGACAAAACTCTGCATGGATTTGAAAGAGATTGAATTGTTTGAGAAAAAAACATTTATTCATTAGTTTTAATTGAAACTTGTATGTTTGGTTAGTCGTTATTTCTGAAAAATCTGGTAATCGAAAGCCTCTTAGCTTCAGAAGTAAACAACAGAAGTTCACTCAGAAGTAGGGGAATTGTTATTCGTTTTGTTTATGGGTGTCGCCATCACGGAATTTATGGGAATGAAAGAGCTGATTTCTTAGCTAAAGATGCTTTAAATTTATTAATGGATATCAATATAAGTATTTCAAAGAGTTATCAGAAATTTCTCAATTATAAGAAGATTTTATCTAAGTGGAATGAAGAACATATTTCATCGTATAATGCTGGACACAATAAAAAACGCTTTCCTTTTATTAATGATAGATTATATTTCGAGTCTTTCTTATTAATATTTAGGTATCTCACCTTTCATGAGGTCACGGTAAGTTTGTAAGTTATCTGTTTCGTTTCAATCTAAATCAAGGAACTTATGTGAATTTTCGGAACACGTACCATAAGATGTGGAAAATTTAATTTTTTCTGCCTCTCTGGCCCTAGAGTATGCCTGCAGAAAGATAAACAACTAGGTATGAATTGGGTAGTACACATTTCCTTTTTTTGTGAAGCGCAGAATATTGTTGTTCTCTGTTTTGTTTGTTTTAATTATGGGTGCAATGTTTAATGTTTTAATTAAATCATTTTTGTAAACTTCGTGTTACAAATTTGTGATACATAGCAAAATCGTATGTGTTCAAAAAAATAAATTAACATCAATTTTATAGCACAGATGCAGTTTTCATAAATACAATTTTCGATTGATGCAAGTAAAATATGAAAAGAATTCATTGAAAATTAAAACGCACACTTCCTGCAAACTAATATTAATTCCAAGGCACATAAGCAGTTTCTCTTAAAAATGTTCGATTCATATAAATAAAACATGAAAAGGACTTAATGAAAGTTAGAGAAAATAAGATAATAATATTATAAAAAAACATGAAAGAAAAAAATGAATTTAAAGATTATTTCTAACTGTTGAGTGAAAAATCTGCTAAAAATTCTTTAATATCACAGCTTTTATCTCCATTTTCTGAAAATCCAGAAAAACAAAATTAGTTTCCTTGAAGAGTTATCTACATGAATGGCTCTTAAATCTAATGTCTTTTTGCTAAATTTGTATATATTACTTGTATAATAAATAAATGTATGCATTAGAAAACAGATCTGAATTTAAGAAAGATCAAATTATTTTCGCTGGTCTGTTTTTGATTCGTTTGAAAGGAAAGATGGGAATTGTTGATGCTTTATAGAGGATAGATTCATTGACACCAGGAGGGAGCAAAGGAAAGATTCAGGGCAAATAAGTTTTCGAAATTACTTTCCTACAATTCTAATCAGTTTAGTATTTCCATTGTTGAAACGGAGAGAAGCGAAATTAATGGTAGAAGGACTGATGTAGTTTCATTTTGAGATGGGAAAAGATAAAAGAATATTTTGAAAGAAAAAAAAAATGAAAAATGTAAGAATTGTTTTAGGTAAATTTCACTTGAATTTTCAGGGTTTATTTCTGAGACTAATAAAAATCATGTCATGTCTTGATTTGCAGGTATCCTAGTCTGTTTACATGAGTGCAACGAAATGGGGATTTGTACTCATTTCTCAATGATGGTCCCTTGAATCACTGCTCCAGACATCTATTTAGTGCAAGATGAAGAGATCCGGTCTACAGCAACATGAAAGCACGATACCTTCTTTGGGATGCCGTGGATGCCCACCGAAATGGACACTTTGGCTCAGAGTAAAATTCTTGTAAGCAGATATCCCCCAGATTCGTGTTTTTATTACTTAATGAATTATTACTATTGGTTACGCTGCGGAAGAATTTTGAACTAATACCTTCCATGAAGATTTGGTTTACCCATTCTTGATGATGACGTCTGTAAATAATGTTTCTGTTTATTAACCAAGCTTCCCTGATATGTGTAATAGTTAGTAACTCAGGCTATCGTAGTGATGGGCCCAGGTTTGAATTCTGGAGAAGAGAGAAGTAGAGGTAGAGGTAGAAGCGAAAAAGGGATCAGCTCGTCTCCAGTTAGCCGCCAGGTAACGCCTCTGTTCACTAACCATCTTGAGAACAGCCATCCAATTTGTACAATATTACTTTCTTAGCTGCAATATAATTTGATACATTGATCAAGTTAATTGATATGGACGTTTTTTAAGTGTATAGTGTCTATGCGGCATGGATGCACATTAAAATACTGGAGAACGAAAAATCTTCTCTAGTGGTTTAATGATAGGGGAGGAGGAGTGGACAAACCCCTGGGACCGTCCCTTAGGGCGTTTTTCTCCAAACCGGGGAATGAACTGCACTCTAACAATGGGGCTATACCTGTACAATAACAGTGCAACCCTGGTAGCCTGCCCATTTGTGCACGTACATATACCTATACCCTAGTTCAGGTCTTATGAATAAATATACGTTTAAATAAATGTATAAATTCTATGTTTAAATTAATGTATTTTTAATGTTTTACTATGCAAAATGTCAATGAATAGTGCAATTCAAAATGATCATTTCTGACAATGTATGAGAATTATCATTTGTAATCTGCCTCATTTAACGTACATATCTGCAATGCACCAGGACATAGTTCATTCGTATTTTATATGCGAGGTATGCAACTTGTCAGTTTTGCAGATTTAAAATAAAATATTTTAATGCATTTTTTTCTTAAATGCGTGTACTGTTATAAAAGATATTATGAAATATTTGCGCGATATATCTCAAGAATAATAATCAATAAATGTCGAAAAGATTGAGTGAAAAGGAGGTAAATATTTCTCTTATGCTAATGTTATTTTTCCAGATTTCACTCTGATTTCTCATATACATTTACACGGAATCTAATATTTCAATCTCTGTTTAAGAAACTATAAAATAGCAGCGATTCATCTTAAATCAATGGATAAGGAAGAGCTCGAAAGTTTGTAAACTAAATGTAGTGTTTATGGTTTTCAGTTTTTTAATTACTTTGCGCATAATTTCTTTTAATTAATAACTGAAACAGGAATTCAACACCTTTCTGTTTACATAAATTATTTTGAGAAGTTTGCGAAAGTGTTATATTTAAATAATACTGAAACCTTTTAAAATGTCGGTGAGATAACCAGTATTTACAGAGCAGTCGTTGTGAAAGATTGAGGTAAGTTTTTTTTGCAGTGAAATATATATAAAATGAAAATAATATAACCTTACATCAGGTTTTATTATCACTACTTCTGAAATTTATGACAAACATCTGTCCCAAAATGCATATTTTGAATACTTCAGAAGCAAGATAAAAATACTTTTCTCAATGTACAAGCGCGTACACAGAAATTAGAAGACTAGCAATCATATCTGGTTTTGAAACAAAGAGAATCATTTTAATGCACATTGAAAATGTATTTAAAATTTCATATATGCAAAAAGAAAAGACGCCACTGAAACAGCATCTACTGGGCATGTATCATCACTGATGACGGCATTTTCATGAACGTCATCAAGGTACATCTTAGTGAATAGTGAATTGGCATTCCATACAATGGTGACAACTGTAAAAATATAAAGAAGGCCAATTATTATCCAATGTGGGGTTTTCTGGCAGCCACTTTGTGTTTGTGTCTTGGAGGAAGCTGGATTCCAATCAAACTGGGTGGTAGGATACTCCATTATGGAAATCTGCACCTTTCTTATAGATTCTAATTTGTCACAGCAGCTAAATTCCTGTAAAAAGAAATGTTATTTATTACGCTAAATACACTTTATTAAGTTACATATGTGAATTATCAATAGTTGCATAAACAAGATGTGGCTGCATTTACAAACAAGAGTTTAAAGGCATGCGAAAATAAATTAATATGCATTTATGCATATTTCTATTTTTTTTTCATTTGCATGTTTGCAGATTAGGGTTACGCATGTTTCCTCTTTAAATACGTATTTTAAAAACTATTTTGCTTTAAGATAAACTGCAGAATTCCGGTGAGTAGTTTAAATATTTAGAATGGAGTGGTTTCTAAGGCTTATCCATTGGAAATATTAAGATATATTTGAAATGATTAAAAAGCAAATCTCTTTCAATTAAAATTCAGAACTGATTAATTAGAATGAGAATTTTTCATCTATTTAAATTCAAGATGTTTGAAACCAAACTTAGAGATCGGCTAAAAACTAAAAGCTGCTCATTTCAGCAGTTACTATCGTTCTCATTTAAAGGGATATTTATAATTAAATCTTCGCCTTTGATTTATTCGTTAAAGAAAATGCTTATTAATCACGATGTTTGCACAAAATAGTAGGGAATTTATTTATTTATTTATTTATATTTATTTATTCATTTTACTTTACAGTGATAAAATTAATGTAAGTTTTATTTATTTTTCTCTAATTAAATTATGCATTGGAGAATTAAAATCTCAGCTCTACAGTGCTAAGTTTATCAGGAAACAAAACTGAGAGATTTTTGATTTTTCAACATCCAGTATATATTGGGTCATTACATAAATACGTAGTAATTTTAAATGGAAGTTTGTATATTTTCTTGTGCTCTAGCTGTATGGCAAAGATCAGTCCAGTTTCTCAAATATAAATCAAATTAAGCATTTTGCCACACGTGATACTCGTATGTAAGGACCCGTCTGCACGAGAAAACATATATCCGAGCAAGAATTTCCCAATTTTGTGGGTTGATTTTGTTTTCAAAATATATCTTTCAGCCAAAATGTTCTACATATATTTGAACACAAAAGTCCATCTACATCAAACAACAAAATTGTTTGACTAAACAATAAATTTCATTCGTGAGCTTGTTGCCTGTCAGCAGTTCGTCCATATAACGCAATTTTTCTCTGATGTTGCTCTCAGCCTCTAAAGCAGTTAGAAAAGTGAAAGTAGGTAATATGATTTGTATCCAACAGGAGATCTCCATCGGTGTCGCAGGAAACATAATAATTATCAAAGTTTTCAGTATCTTTATTTATTTATCCAGAGCTTCTTTTCTAAAATTGGTTGTAATAATAATAATAGCAACAATAATAAACAGGAGGTTTAATAGTAGATGGTAAGTAACAGGGATTTAAGAAGCCAATAAAAATGTAAAATACGAAAACAAATAAATATTGTAAGTAAAAATATGAATGAAGCTGGGAAGGAAACAATTAATTATGAAAGGTAATGCTGAGGTCGAAAAAATACGGGTATTTTTTTTTTCTTTCAGAACATACAGACTCCCTGTGCACCACATATGTACAACACGGGGCTTACAGAAGTAAGTTAACTAGAACTAAAGGTTACATGTATAAATAAACATTAAAAATTACATGCATAAATAAAGCGAACAAAAGCAGAAAACAGCAGTCTGGACTTCACGAAAACAGATAAGTTCACTGGTTAAGTCACTCCGAACGCTTTCAAATCGTTCTGTAAGCATAATCTAGTGCCATCAAATGTAGGGCACGAGAAAATCAAATGTTCCACATCCTGAGGAACTCTTTTTGAACATTCACATTAATTGTTTGATCGTAGATTAAAACGAAACAGATAACTTGCAAATTTACCGTAACCAGATAAAAACTGAGACACTTTAAAATTTAACGAGAGGAAAGACTCGGAATTCAGTCTATGGTAAATAGAAGGAAGGAACTTTCTGGTGACTTCAGCATTACAAGACGAAATGTATTCCTCATTCCACATAGCTAAAAGCTTTTTATAATTAAAGGACTTCCAATAACTCTTTGGAGTGCTAATGTTGATATCAATGGGTAAATTTAAGGCATCTTTAGCTAAGAAATCAGCTCTTTCATTTCCGTAGAAACCATGATGAGCACGCACATAAGCAAAGCAGATATCAATACCTCTAATTCTAAGTGAACTAACAGTTACTAGGGTTTCGATAACTAATTTATCGTAGCTGGTAATACTGTTCAAACGTTGAAGAGAAGAAAGAGAATCAGAACAAATAAGGTACTTTGAGGATGTTGTCCCATGATCCTGGATCCATTTGACGGCAAGATAAATGCACAGAAGTTCTGCTTGAAAAACTGTACATTCATTCCGTATACGGTGTCTAAGAAAACAAATCTCGGAATGGCCTTCAAAAAGAACAAATGCAAGGCCAACCTTGTTGTTCATCTTGCTGCCATCTGTAAAGAAAACCATATGAAAACTTATTTCAGCAGTCTCTTTATAATCGCAGAAATTTATGGGTTCTAAAGAAGCGGGATGAGGAAGATCAGTGAAGGGGACAATTCCATTAATACAGTCTTCCGAAGCATGAGTTGCCAATGACTCCAAAATATTATTCTTATATGCAATTTCAAAATCAATAGGCGGAACTCCTGCAAGAACAAAAGTAGCCTCATAGCTTAAGGTTCTATAACCACTAATAATACGAAGAAGAATTCTCCGTTGAATCTTTCTTAAATTTCTTTTGTTAACCTTCTTGGCAAGAACATGTCCCCAAGCACGACAGCCGTACGAAATGAAAGGTACAATACACTGCTTATACATGAGTTTCTTAACATCGTAGCTTACTCCAAAAGTATTTTTGGCAATTCGGTGAAAGCCATTAATAATTTTTTCACATTTAGCAGAAAGGAATTCAATGTGCTTTTTCCATGTTAATTTTTGGTCAAGAAGGACACCAAGATATTTAACATTTTCTACAATTCCAACGGAGAATTATCGAGCATCAACGAAGCAATATTTTGTTCATCAAACGTACTGGGAACAAGCATAGCTTTACTTTTTGAAGGATTGAAAGTGAGTTTATGAGAAATCGCCCAACTGGAGACAAAATCTAGAACTTCTTGTGCTCTCAAAAGAATGTTATTCAAAATCCTTCCTTGGAAAATTAATAGTAAGTCGTCTGCAAATGCAATTTTTAAACAACCGTCGAGATGACTTAAAAGATCATTTATGATTATGTTCCAAAGAGTAGGTCCGGATACAGAGCCTTGAGGACAGCCTTTTTCTAGAGAATAAACCTTAGCTTCGTTCCCAAGCTGAAGCTCATCAGTCCTCTCGTTCAAGAAGCTTTTAAGCAGGTTATAGATATTATGTGGTATACCAGCATCTTTTAAAGTTTTTAAGATGGATGGCCACCAAGCATTATCAAAAGCTCCTTTGAAATCCAGGAAAATAAGAAGTGCAGTATACTTCATTTTCTTTGCACACTGCAAGATATTACAAAGGCGAATAATGGCGTCTTCAGCGGACTTCCGAGGAGTAAATCCGAACTGAGAATCATTATAAAAGCATTTTTGTCTAAAATACCAATTTATTCTGTTAATGAAGAGAGTTTCAAGACATTTTCCCAAAGTAGGCAAAAGACTAATGCATCTAATATTATCAAGATAAGGGGTTCTTGTATCTAACGTTTTAGGAATCAAAACAACCCGAGTTCTCTTCCATTGTGCTGGAAAAACTGCTAATTGTAAACAAAGGTTGAAAAGTCTGTGTAGAAATGTGCTATCCACCGCATGAAAGTGCTGTACCATTTCATTAGAAAGAGAGTCAAGCCCAGGTGATTTGTTCTTCTTGAGATTTTTAATAACACTGTTAACTTCTGAAGTAGAAAACGGACAGTCCATAAAAGAAATATAAGGTCCATCAGACTCAATGCGCATAGTTCTATGAGAATTTCTATCATCACGCGCATTATCTCTTGGGAAATTCTTTGTCATTATAGCAACAATTGTATCACTCAAACTCGAAGTAACACTGCCATCCGGGAGTTTAATTCCCGAAATCTCAATCCTTTTCGCAAAATTGGTCTTAACCCCATACTTATATATAGATTTCCAGACATTGTGAACAGTAATAGTTGAGAGAAAATTTCTCCACGACTCAAGCTTAGCATTAGCTAATTTAGCCTTGTACTTATGCCGCAATTCGAAATATTAAATTTTGTAAATATTTTTAAGAAGACAGTTTCTTTCTCTCTGGAATATACGCCTAGCAGCATTTACATGCTTTCTATAACAATCAATTTCCTTAGACCACCAAGGGACCCCATTCTTCTTACTTTTCTTCATCGGAATTGAAAATAAAGCACAATTAAAAACAACTGTAGAAAGTCTGTTTACAACATTTTCTAATGCAATACAATCAGAGCAACTGTTAAGAAAGATATTCAAGTTACACAATTCTCTCTTACAAAGTTCAGTAAATAAAAACCAGTTCGCTCTTTTTAAATTAAAAGTACAAAAATTAGAAGATATAATCGGACGGCATAAAACAAGTTCAAAGGTAATTATTTTATGGTCAGAAAGAGAATCTTCCTCAGAGATATCCTAACCTTGAATGTATGGCAGCAGTCCTAAGCTACAAAGCGTAAGGTCACTATAACTCGAGCCTTGCGTGGAACAGAAAGTAGGTCCGCGATTTTCATTAAGTAGAAACAAATGATTCGCACTAATAAAATCACTAAGTTTCGTTCCTCTAGCATCAGTAATAGTACTATGCCAAATCGCTGATTTTCTATTCGAATCCATACCACATAAAAAATTGCATGGTTTTTTTCATCGTTAAAATTTGTGAAATTTTTAATAGTTCTATGTCAATATTAGTTTGAGTCTCGAAATAAGCGGAACAAATAGTCAAGTCAGATCCATTGATTTTTATATCTAAAACAACAGTATTATAAACTGTATGATTTAAGTCCAAAAAAGGAGAAAGATTCTGGTTGCGAACAATAACAGCAGACTTTACAACTTCTGCTTCGGAATCATAGTAAACTTTATATTTTATTGGAAAGCCAGGAAGAACACTTTTATAAAAGTGCGGCTCCTGAATCAGTGCGACATCAGTGTCATTTGCCTCCATGTATAAAATAAGTTGCTGAGTAGCAAATTTTGATTTGTGCAAATTTATTTGTACAAAAGAAACAGACAAATTGTCGGACTTACCCATAATAAATTTTTGAAGTTGCAAGATTCATCATAAATGTATGGCTGGGACAAGTTTCAGAAAATGGCTTATGATTTACATCAACTTTCTTAGTTGCATTTTTCGTCTTTTTATTAAATCTTATGCAATTAATACACACTTGCACTTCTTTTTTATCACATTCTGAACTCTTTTGCTCACCAGAGCAGCAATAACAAGCCAAGGGATTTCTGCAATCAAGACTTCTGTGGTAGCCTAAACATTTAAAACATCTATTTAAAACAACAAAATCTTCAGCTTTACACATATTCCACATCACTTTAATACGCCCAAAATTTAAAATACGCTTGCCTTTTAAAATACGCTTTACCTATTTATGTTTAGAACAGAATAGACGTCGACCTTTTTCCGAACCAGAAAAGAACTGTAGAAAGTTTGGTGACGATAGCTATAGCAGTGACTGTTATTAGATGACAAACACACAGACTTTCTGTTTATATATATATATATATATATATATATATATATCAGAATATAATGATAACTGTTTCTATGGATTTCGATTTGCTTATTAAAATAATTAAGTAATTTTATTACATACTGAAGTTTAGACTTGCTAGTAAAAGAAAGGAAAATTTAAGGAACTTCAAGAGAAAATAGCGAATTTTCTTTTATTCTGATCAAAATTACTTGCGATCAGTTTTTGAAATATCTTCTATTGGATGGGTAATTTAAGACGGGCCTCATTTAGAACAAAGATGAAAGTGAGATCCGGTTCCCGAAATTATTCTCTTATATGAATGTAAAGTGTTTTGATGCAGAACCAAAACTTTGTTTATGTCAGGTACAAGCATCATTAATAACTATTGGAAAATCTGCGCATTAAAGGAATATAATTTAAAATCAGTATATCTCAATTTTCTTGTGAGTAATCTGGTTAATGATTTTCAAAACAACTGATAACTTTTTTAAATTTTAAATTTGTATTTAGATAGACTTTTTCACACATCCAAAGTGGAATGTTCAAATCTATGAAATCAGAAAGTTAGACAAATTAAAAGCAATCTTGTTTTATGTTTTACAGTGACTTTCTATTCTCAGTTTAAACGGAATTATATACAGAAAAAAGAAATTTCCTAATTAAATGTTTACATTCCCAGATGGAAACTAAAATTTTATCCTAGAGTCTGCCCTCTGTTACTGGTAACGAAGGTTAAATTTTGAAACTGCTTTAATTAACTAAATTAATCAAGTATGTTAAATTATAACAATAATTGGTTTTCCCACAATGTACAAAACAAACACTAATGCAATCCTTTAATTTAAAGATTTAGTAATAAGACAAATTAGGCCGTGCCAGTCTGGTTTAAGATAAAGAAGAAAAAGAACTTTGGAAGAAATAGAATCTGCACTCTGCAGTTTTAAGTACAGTAATCTAAATTAAATTTCAATTGCGAAAATGGGCAAATCAAATAGCTTAAATTACTATTTCGCCAAACTAGCTTATTTCGGTAATCACACCATATTAGCTTTACCAAAAGGAATCTTCGAATTAAATGCAAAAATATATTTTTATTTAATTAACTAATAGTAATTTTTAAATGGTAAAACTCAATACACTTCGAAATATAGTCTCTTTTTTTTCCAAGAGCGCATTATTTGTGAAAATAGATTAATTAATTTATTACATTCTAGATTTACTTGATATCAGCAACAAGTAGTATTTAGAGAGTGAGGATAGTTGCTTCTCATTGTCTAAAATAAGCGTATATAAGGAAAAATAATTGATTTGTTTCAAATGCGATAAAAGTAGTATATATTCAGTAATTTGTTTCCAAGTAATCATGCACTTGCTGCACCTAATGGATTACTAGCAATCCCTATTGAAAAAATAGGGAAAATAAATAACTATATAAATTAAAGATAATGTTTGTAAACTTCATACTTAGTGACTATCGGAATTAGTATCGACGACTGAAATCTGCTAGATTTTGATAAATGTGGAAGGATTCGATAACTCGCTTCTAAGATTAAGGAGCTAACTTTTTAGATCAGAACATTTAAGTCATGATGAAAGAAAAGCATATTGCTTGTCTGAATAAATACCTTCTCCTTTTTCTTTTAAAGGCAATGCCAAAAAGATTTTGAGTTTTTATTAATTATTAAATTTCAAGTTGGCTTACTTTGCTTACATGGCTTACAAAAAGTAGCTTTTCCTTTAAAATTTTATCCAGTTATAGCAAATTTACATGTTTAAAGGTTACTTGTTTCATGTACAAGTAAGAAAAAAAAACAGGAGGTAGACGACCTTGATTTTAAATATTTATATCGAATTCTGAGTGGAAAAACCTGATACTTTGATAGTAATAACCACACTGATTCTTAAGTGCTTCAATACTAAAGTGCAAAATTAAGAAAAACGAATACAAAATAAGTACTATAGATGAATATCATAAAAAATAAGATAGGTTTACATAATAAAAATTATTAGCCTTCTATCCGATTAAAATTAAAATAAAAATATTTAAAAGAGTACAGTGACTTACAAAGGAAATATATATATTCCACAGAAACCTTTCTATGAAGTTTGAAGCATGTATTTTTAATAGGTATAGAGAAATCCATTTAGAGGTTTTTCAGTTTAATATAGTGGGCGACCAAAATGTACGTTTAACTTCAAAAATTCAGTAATTCACTGAATAATGTAGGTGGAGAGATAAAAACAGACACACATGCTTGCTATGTCATGGGGTTTTATTGAAAGCAAAAAAAGTGCTTAAAACGGCCAACAGATAGCGCTTCATATGATAGCAGAAACAATAATTAGCATAACAATTGATTTTTAGCAATGACTCTGTTCTTTGTAACAAATGTTCAGCATGTCGGCCGTCATTTATCGATAATACCTGCAGTCGAGGAACAATGACGTGAATAGCACTGTACAGCATATCTGTAGGTATGGTGAGAAACTGTCGTAGGAAATTGTATTTTAGCATTCCTAATGAGATCTGACAATTGTGGTAGACGTGCGAATTCAGGTAACCCCACAACCAATAATCCCACGGATTGAGGTCTGGGGACCTGAGAGGCCAAGCATGATTGAAGTGGTAGTTCAGCACGCGATTCTCATCAGACGATGTGTGCAAGACATCTTTCACACGTGTAGCAGTATGGGTTGGAGCGCCATCCTACCTAAAAGTTATATCTTCCAACAGGTGTTTATCAGCCAGACTAGGGATTCTGTAACATTCCATCATACTGACAGTTTGAATAGCAGAACTGTACATTTCCTCGAAGAAAAACGGTCCGATCATTACTGATGTGATAAATCTAAATAATACCATGACCAACACCCGGAGGTGAAAATAGAAAAGTGACAAATTCATGAAGGGACTGATTCACCTCTCTCTTACTACAGCCCATTTGATGCACGAATCTCAGTCGGCGTCACTGACATTTTGCTGCTCTGCTACATATGTTAGCCTTTTTCTGCACCTTTTTTTTAATTTTGCTCTCAATAAAACCCCATGCCATTTCAAGAATGTGTCTCCATTTTTACCTCTCTGCCTACATTATTCCGTTAATTATTGAATTTTCAAATGTTAAATAAAATGTTACATTTGGGTCACCCGGTGCATACGGAAACGGAGATGAATAAAATATAAATTTAAGAGAAATTTGTGGCAAATAAGTTAATTTTCTTCAAAGATAACAGATTTTACGATTTGGTTTTCAATCGTAAAATCTGCAATCTTCCATCTATATCATAAAGTAAAAAGTAAAATCATAGATTAAAAGCAATAAAAGTAAAATCATAGATTAAAAGCAATAAAAGTAAAATCATAGATTAAAAGCAATAAAAGTAAAATCATAGATTAAAAGCAATAAGAGTAAAATCATAGATTAAAAGCAGTTTTATCTTTTAAAGTCAAGCTTCTGCTTATTTGAATATTACACATATCTAATTTTTACATTTTCAGTGATCTCTCTTTGTTTTTAAGAAGTCAAGGACGTTACTATATAAGACATAAATGTATGAAAATAGTACATAAATTTTCGAAGTTTAAATAATTTAAAAGTATTTCACTAACTATAATATTTTACATGAGTTAAAAATTAATATATTAAAAATCATATTTTGCTCGTAGAATATATTAAACTCTCCCAAATTAAAAAAAGAATACCTTTGCATAGTTAAAAGAAAGAAAATTTTATTTCTTACCAACAAGAAGACTTCACTGACATGAAATTACGTTTATTGAATAATGCCGGATATGCATGAGAAATGAGCTTTTAATATCGTTAGGCAACACCTATTTGCCTTACTTGCGCATGCGTTGCTAGACATTTGGTGGATGAGTTATTCAAGTGAAAAACGTTTGCAAGCTATACATCTACACATTTCGTTTTTTGCCCATACTAGTTCTATCGAAATTTATTCGACTTTCTCTTTCCGAATGATCCAAATGAATTCTACATCAGGTCATTTGAAACTAACAGAAAACTTCGCATCACATTAAATTACTTAAAAGTTGTCCCAAATTACTAATCTTCATTATTCCAGTTTATACAGTGTGACAGTATTCGCACTTCTCATTCACAGATTACTTTGCATTTATGCAAATGGTTGAAGGTAGCTGTTGGGACATTTAAAAATATTTTTATAAAAAACAGTGTCATATATCTCAACTCTATTCTAAAACTGTGTAGAAAAGCCATTCATTAATACCAGAAGTGTACGGGACTTTTGTTGCGGCTATTGTTCATTACTCATTTCTAGCTTATTTCTAAGAAATTATTGCTGTAATTGTTTTTCGGCTGCGCGGTTCAGTAATTTTGATGCAGTCGCAGAGTATTAGTGTTAGTTGTAATAAATTATGAGAGGCAACATCATTCCATGTTCTATAATATTAATTACTAGTGTTTAAAATCGGTATGAATGATCATTTGCTTAAATTCTAAATATTCTTATAACATAAGGTAAATTTGTTCATAATCAGCTTTATAGACGCTTTGTTTGCATTAACTGTTGCTAGTTAACTTTGTTTGCAATAGATGTCAAACAATTTCCTTCTTTAAAGGCACAAATTTACTAAAATGATATTTGTTGCTTATGAATCATGCATTATAATTTGTTCCTCCTTAAATATCATTTCAGAAAATAAAGGATATCCACCAAATTTCAGTAAACGTGAACATATTCCATGAAACAGAAATTCTTTGAGCATTCAACTAGAATATTTTCCTAAATTTTGTTAAAAAAAGTTTGATTTTTAATAACTTGAATTCATTTCATTCTACAGGGTGAATCATAGTTTTCTCCTGGAATTCGAAAGTTTATAAAAAAAAATGTAACAAAATTGTGTATATCTGTATGTAAAGAATCTATTAAAATTTTTTATGTACCTTATGGCTGCTTAATATGTGCAACTTTAATAACATGGTAGCCATCAATCCTTTTTTCAAGCTGATATCACACATGCCGTCATTGTTGTCACAATTCTATCAACGATTGATCGCTTCTTGAAATTATTCTAATTTATGTACCAAACGGGATATGAATGCGCGAATTGTTGAGGGCTATGGGTATGAGAAAAGCTCACATGAAGTTATGTCAGATGAGCATTAAAGTGCGGAAAAATAATTGAATCAACTCAAGATGTACGAACAATTGAACAGCTGAGAATTACAGCTGTAGAGTCTTGTAGCATCTTTTCGATGCCAGAAAATTGAAGAAATCCGCAGTGCCCTCTCCGGTGTTCGAACTCCGGATCTCTTTAAAACCGGTTGAGCGGGCTTCTAGTTACCCTACGAGGGCATACAAAAAGCGAGAAAAACCTTAGACAACATTTAGCTAAGTGCTGACGCCATCGTGAAAATGAGAACAAAGGGAGGCATTTTGTTGAAAAATGAAGTCTTCCCTGTTTTATCCTAGTCATTGTCTTAGTCACAGTTTTATCTTCTTTAGATAGATAACACCCTTAACAATACTGTCTGCAAAGAAAATGGCTTATAACAGCTAGATCTACTATTACGTGATAGCATCTATTATGAGTACAAATTCGGAGAAATATTTTATATGCTGGTATAAACATTTTGCTATAATTGTAACAATCATTGCATCATTGCAACCCTTTGAAGCCCCTTGAAGGAATTCTGAATCCTTTTGTTTTTAATGCGTGAAACAGATTTTAAATAGCATAAATAACAAAAATAAAATGTATTGTAAGATCTGTTTCTTCTTTTCCACATAAAACTAAACTAGATCCTACAATGAACCTAGAGAATTCTCGCTCAGGCGTGAAGAAAATACCAGCACAGAAGATGGGTGAAAAATAACCCTTTATTAGTTCAAACTATCCAATAGAAAGGCAGGCTCTGTGTGCTTTACAATAACATCGACAACTTGCGGTGGAACGTAAATGTAATGTATAAATCAATTCAAGTCTATCATAGTGCTGGATAAGCACGTTATAGATATAGTCTATAATAGAATAGTGCTGGATAAGCACGTTATAGATATAGTCTATAATAGAATAGTGCTGGATAAGCACGTTATAGATATAGTCTATAATAGAATAGTGCTGGATAAGCACGTTATAAATATAGTCTATAATAGAATAGTGCTGGATAAGCACGTTAAATTATGGCCAACTTAGGTTGACTCACAAGCCTAACAGGAGTGGCTACTATCCGAAATAGCCAAGAGGCGTATTTGAGCAACAGCAATGTCAGGAACGAAACGTGCGCTGCCTAGCGAAAACATGCTCTGACTAAACTCAGAGATTCACCCGTTTAAATACTTACTTCACTTAAATTTAAATTTAAAACCTGGCAAGGAAATGCGAGGGAAAAATGAGAGCTTAAGGAAAGGTATCAAACTTAAAATAATTTATTATGCAAAATAAGGAAAATCCTACAATGTTTACTTAAAATTAACTGTATTCGCATAAAGTAGAAAATTAGTGTATGAAACTCTATTGATAGGTATTCTGATAATGAAAAACTACTCAGAGTATTTATAGGATGAACTCTTCTCACTGAGATATTTACTTGGGGATTAATGGACTGAAATTGTCTATCATTAAAGGAACCTAGGAACGATTATCTCAAGTTCGATAAAATATTGTACTGAAAATTCGTATGCGTGCAAATGTTCAAGAAAACAGACTCCTTGAAAAGGGCTAAAATACTGATTTGAATTTAAAAATTTCTAGTAAAATATTAAAAAAAATAATTAGCTAGTGTCGCATGAAATGACCGTCCGCCTAACGCATTCATCGAGAATGGCCGGTATCCATCGATTATTTAGCCATCTCATCATTGATAGCATTGCTCAGGAGGCATTACAGAAGGCGACGGAATTACACTTTTGAGAAAGATGAAGTTATGGCCCAATTCTGATGCAATCCAGAAATAGGATCCCATTATCTCCCACTAAAATCCAGATCTCTCCAAAGAACTTTGAGAGCGCTAGTATTTTAAGTGACCCGATGCCGCTTAGATACTACACACTTATACACATCTTAGCCTTTTTCGAGATTTGGACCTAGGCAAATGAAATAGCGGCAGCACTGCTACATCGAGATCAGGGCGTCAAAATGCTTGCAGTTATACAATATGTTTTAGGTTAAAAAAAACATTCCTACCGCTTGTTATAACGAGTTGCTCGAAACAAATATAAGAGCCTCTAGTGTGGTTTTTGGAACTCAGTTTGTCAGTCATTTGGTCATTCCTGCTCTAGAGACGTGGTGTTCCAGGCAAACCTGTGTATCTGACATCAGGTAACTGATAACGACTTCAAAGAAAGGATACTCATTATACTCCACTCTCTGATCTTATCAATAATAGCAGTGACGTGGCTTTCAACCATCTTGCGATGTTGTAAGGATTGATCATGCATCGTGTTTTTAAAGTAATTTTCCAATTTCACAAAGACACTTTATTTCGGAACCAACTACTCGCTTTAAGCTAAGAATGGTTAGCCTTCTATCCACTGTTACAATTTATTCAACTTCTTATTAATTTTCTAAACATAAAATAAAACATAAAATGTAACATAAAATGCATATTCTTCAAGTCATTCAAGAACTGACAATGAACTGACAATCATGTGTTCACTGAATGTCATCAAAATTCATCTTATAAAATTTCGCTAACCCAATTTTTAATAATTTTTGTCACTCCGTGTAAGTTGATAAAATTTACGATTTGTATCCAAGTAAGAATTCATAAAGATAAATTATTATGAAACGTTACATCGTTTTTTTCAGAATTTCAGCAACACATTCTGTTACTTTCCTGTCATTAATTCTGGTAAACATTGATTAGCATATATTTCAGTTTTTTTCTTTTACACATATTTTCGAGTATGTATTTAATGAATATCTAATGAAATGTCTAATATATACACACTTGTATGTAAAGTGCAGTATTAAAATATCTAATGTAAGAAGTTTTGTTAGTTTTAAGAATCATATTCAGTACATAATAATTAAATTTAATAAGATCACTAAGCTTTAACAGATTTTTAAATCCAGTGTTTTAATTAAGCACTTAATAGAAAATGTGAGACAAATATATTAGCAGTAATTCTACGTGAGCTTTAAAATATGTGCAGCTCTATTAAGATTTTATGTACTGAAGTGTCTTCACTTAGTAACTCTTGAGCCAAAAAGTGAGAAGATAATAATTTTCTAAGACTAAAATTACTTGCGTGATTGGTTGTTTTCGCGGAATTAAGTGTATGGTAACTAGATCTCCTTCATATAAGCTTGAATAATATTTTTATAAATGTTTCTGCTTAAAATTATTAAAAAGGTATTAGAATTCTAGAAGAATACTAATTATCCTAGTGCAATATATCTTCAGCTGTGTACGTGCAAATATATATATATAGGAAACAGAAACGTTTTTAAAAGTTAAAATTTTCATGCTGTTGTTTATAAATATAGAACTCAGTTATCTGCCTTTAAACTGGAGAAGAATTTAATTATGTCCTCATAAAATTTCGCGAACAAACAAAACACAAATTATTTAAAAAGGTATATAACGTAAGGAATTAAAGAGCACTGCAGAACTTTTTATTTTCAAGGCGAGATAAGTTTCACTCTTTTGAGTCTCGGAGGAAATACAATTGTTTTAATGCACTTTAATCATCATTAAATAAAGCTTTATCTTCATATTCTAACAGTAGGGAAAGCATGTAAAGAAATTCAATTTAACCATATAATATTTCTTTCTTTCACAGTTATTTCTTGATCAAAATGCGAGATTTTAATACTTGTTGTAATTTTCAAATATGATTCAAACCCACTTTACACAAAATGCGAAGGGTTTATCAGCGAAAATGTCAAATATTTGAAAAGTATAAGAATATGTAACCATTTTATTTTACAATGAATTTAGAGAGCCATTTTATATACATTATTAGAGTTACGTAAATTAATAGCGAGGAATAAATCGAGAAACTAGAAATTATAATGTATAATATGCAAATACAAAATCCATATGTTCATATAATGGGGCATCCGGAAAGATCTGTGGTTTTTGATGATAAATATAAATGAAAATGAAGCAATAGAAAGACTTAAGAAAATATTATTGAATCACATAAAGCACATTTTGTTCTATGACTTTTTGCCATCTCTCCAGCAAATGGAAAATTTCTTTTTTTCTAAAAAACTCTGTTCAATAGACAATAATGGCACTACGTTTCTAACAAAGATTTAAAATGAATCTTAAATTTCTATATGTGTAGTTCAGCGGTATTTTCTGCATAAATCAACATTCAATCTAGATTAAAAGGGAATTTATTTGAATGCCAAAACATATTAATCTAATCTAAAATCTATTTAACATCCCATCATCAGTATTTAGGCTGCATCAAATAAATATCGAAAGTAAATTCAGAACTAATTTTGATTCAAATAAAGTCCACACTGTTGCCACGTAATATTCTCTAAATCACTAAATGCACTTCTATGGATTTCTCTCTGCCATTCAGAGGCAAAGAAATGAGTACTTAAACTGAAATATCCCCGCTCTCGTTGGACGCTTGTCCACCATCACATGTGAATGGGAATGGACTGATATTGGAGACAGCTCGATGAAAGATTTTATTTGATGTTCTGACCTTCATGACTCATGCTAGTCCATCCGGACCAGGAAAGATCACCTTAATGCTAGCTAATATGCATTTCATGATCATCTTGTTTTTATCCTTAAGCAAAACTAGTTGTCCTAATTTGAGGCTGGACTTCTGTTGACACCATTTTGGACAGGTCTGCAAATGGTTGAGATATTTCACACTGAAACGGTTCCAGAAATTAGCTTCAAGTTTCTGCATCTAGAAGACGACGATAAAGAATATAAAGCGTCATTTGGTTCTTGTATCGAAGAAAATAGAGCTCCTGTTAGGAAATGACCTGGAGTGAAAACCTGAAGATCCTTTGGACAAGCAGAAAGAGGTGATAGAGGTCGAGAGTTCAAAGCAGATTTTATTTGTATAATTAATGTATAAAGCTCTTAGAAGTTTAAAATTGTTGTTTTCGTGACCTTTTTCAAAATTCTCAACACTAATTTTACATTAGCCTCTCACAATTGGCCAAACTGTGGAGAAGATGGAGGAATAAAATTCCCCGTTATGCTTTCTTCGGAAAAGCTTTGAAAAGGATTCGATCTGCAAAGTCTAAGATTATAAAGAACACGTTTGTCTTCCTTGCCTTTCAAAGGCATGCTAGAAATGCTTCAGTAGACAAATTCTTCATATTAAAGCATGCAAATAATCAGATATATGATTTTAAAATAACTACATATGTTTTTAAATTAGATTTAAATTAGGTAATGACTCAGCCTGCAAAGTTTATTCCTATTTCTTTCGAATGGTCTAATTGGTACTACTTTAATCAAATCTCCCATCATTTGGTTTATAGTTTGGTTTCTTGTCGAAAATGAAATCATGCATTCAAAACATTATTTTATTTATCAACAATTTGTATTATAAGAGTTATTCATGCCAATATATTAGAATTAAGTGAAAAAAGGAGTATCTCGGAAATTTAGAAGAATTTATAGGACTAATGATTTTTCCCTCTTGATTCTCGAATGTTAAAGTATTTAGAAATTCTGAAATGAAAATGAAAATTTATACATCAGAAAAAAGAATATCTTTCCATAATTTTTCCTTTGACTTATACAGTTTGTTGTAATCATCGACAAAAGAAAAGGGTTTTAGCAAAAAAAAAAAAAAAAAAAAAAAAAAAAAAACGTAATTGCAATGAAAGAAGACTTTTATGTATATTTCATATTTCAGGCGTTTGGTGTTTTGGTACAAGTTTCTGGAAAAGTATTTAAAACTTTCCGTTTCCTAGAAATAAAAATAACTTAATAAATATAGATAATCATAATATTTTTTATTTACTCAAAAGCTAATTTAGAAATAAAAATGTCCCATCAATAGCCGAGAGGTAATGTCGCTGAGTACTGAAATTTCAACCCGAGTTTGATCCCAAGAGAACGAGCTGGCTACATGGTTGGTTTTCGTAAATTTCCTCTTGAACAACATAAATATGAACAAGTTTACTTAAGAAAATTTTTCAAAAAAGCATCAATCTTCTTAGACAGGTAAACCTTATTCCCTTTCTCATGTACAAGTAAACTTGCAATAAAGATTTTAGCCAAACTTTAAACCAAAGCAATTTTTTAAACTGAACAAACATCTCAGAATGTTTACTTGCAAATAACTATAAGAAATATCAAGCGCACAGGATAGTGTTTCGAACAACCACGAATCAATGCTTTGAATGCCTACTATAAAAATGGAATATAAAGGAGTGCTGACACAGAGAAAAATTCAGGCTTTTACAGTCATTTTAGAACACAAAGAATTTTCCATCTAAAACCAGTCTGATCTGAATATTGGGGAAAGCGATTTATTCCACGTATTTGACTTTTAAAATAATGGAATTCGGAGGAGAAAGGAGGTTTCAGGTACTTTTTGAAAAGCTATGGCGGCGCATCATTCTAAAAATGAGGGATGATCGATGCGAAAAATCGATTCTTTGTGTAGATGACAAGCACAAAAATTCACCTTTTAAGCAATAAGAAACTGAAGAAAGCAGAGCATTTTCAAGTAACAATTTTAATAATTCTGTTCTCTTGTTTTAAAGTTAGACAGGTGTTTATTTACTTCTTTCTACGTTCATTATTGAAACCTATTTATTATTCTAAAACTATTATTTCTTCTAGCTGTTCATCACACTGTTAAGGTTATAAACAGTATTTTCATTTATGTGATATTGCATGAATGTGTTTTGACGTTAATAGAAGCTTACGATAGTTTCTTTCTAATTGCCGATAACAATAAAATACTATTTAGAAGATATTATGCACAGACTTTAATACGGTTAGGAAATTTAAAGAAAGACAGTCGTTCCCAAACCATTTGTTAGGATGCTAGAAAGCAGTACGTTAAGATAGAATGAACTACATAGAAGGAATGATGTTGTGCATTCGAATCTGTACTGATACGTTGAAGAAATTAAAATTTTACATAAAGCATGAGCGAGGGAGTGCGCCGCTATGATGGTTTCCGACCACCGACATGAACCAAATGGAATTATATACCATCATAGCGGGAAAATCTCCAAAGGGACACAGCTGAATATTACATACTAATAACAGTTTCTATAGCTTGGTAACTGCAGACACCAATTAGTTTTCTGATTATCTGCTTTAAATTCTGAACATTCCAGTTGTGTTCTCATTTGAACGACTGTCTTAGCTGCTAAACAGAGCAACGAACATTTTGACTAAAGGGGTCTTGCATAAAATTTCAGATTTTCCAAAAACTAAACTAGGCGTTTCAGAAGAAGAATATCACCTAAAAGAAACACAAAAATACACTATACAAGTACTTCAGATTTTTTATCAACAAAGCTTATAGGACATTACTTTTTTATGGATACACTATTTATTAAATGCTCGAAATTTTGAACAGAATTTAATGCTTAGTTTGAGAGTTTGTGTTTGTCGAAGACTGGTACAATTCCAGATGTAATCTGCCTCTATGCATTATATATTTAGCGTTTGTTACTGTATGCAATAGGGCTAAGTTAAGTCTTCTGTTCCAAACGTGGAATGCTTATAGTTTTCTCATATTTATCTTATTTTCATGATGTTCATCTGACATTCAGTTAACAATAACGGAAATATTATATATGTTAGAAAGTATGTAGCCTTTTGAAACAGATGTTTTGCAGCGTCGAAAGAAATTAAAAATATAATAATGTAATCAGTGGTATACGTAAAATTGTCAGACATTGGTATAAAAATAATAATTTACAAAAGCTTACTACTCGAAAAAGCGATTATTTCTTATTGTAAAAATGTATCGCAATAATTTTGAATACGAAAAAATATAAAATTCTCGTTGTTTTAGGTGAAATTGAACTGGAAGTCTGGAATACTGATGAGCAATTACACTTCCAAAAGTTAAACAAAATTATGACATTCTGGTAAAGGGGGAAAACGCGAGTAGAAATTTCAAGTTACCTTAGTGTGTTGGCGGGGCGTTAATGGTAAAGCAATATCGCAACGATCCATGACAAGATGGAGATTACGACAAGAAAAGAGATATTGTAGTTAGCAAATACCTGCAACCCCCTTTTGGGTTGCTTAAAGGTACCTTTGGTATTGCAGAGAGCGAAAGGTAGACGTACGGCCGATATTTTTAAAAGCAAACGATTAAAAGGTCCCATTGTCCCTTGATCGCTAGGTCATGACTGATCTTCGGATATCAGAATTTCAGATTTCAGAAGAAAATCACTGGTTCACAGTTAGATATAAAGATGCATTTTTTATCTTTTCCAGATGAGCCGGTTAGGAAATTAAAGTTTGAAATTAATAACTTATGACTCATTTGCATTTCATCAAAATTTAAATCAGTGTTTAAAATTTTTCTCCAGAAATTTATTAATCATGAAAAAAAAAAATGTGTTAAATATCAGGTTTAATTATTTAGCTTTCGAAATAATTTTGTTAACTCCATTAACAATGCAGTGTTTAGTTACTATGTGCTTTATAATGAAGATTTATTGTTTCGTTTAACTATGCATTTAAAAATTTTCTATGGTTTTCAATTAATGGTGATATGCTTCCGCGAAGTACTTTCTAAGTTCCGCTGGCTTTTACTGCCGATATACTGCAAATAATCACAAAACACGTTTCAACAATCGTGTTTCCAAGCGAGCTATGAACCTGAAAGCGACTGCTTTTCTTCGACGACATTAATGACCGTCTCATTGGTGAGTGTTGGCCGTTTTGATTAAAAATTATTAGATAAATATAGTTCATAGAATAAATGAAATGATGAACAATTTACTTTTGCCTTTAAAAACCCATTTTAACTTTGTTTTTTTATATTTTCCAGGTTTGCCTTGCTATCTATTTTCATTTCGTTTTATTTGCAGCTTCAGCAAATAAATTATAAAAATGTACAGTTATACAAATTAATTAAAAATAGGTTCTGCAAATAAAACATTTATGGAAATTTTATTGATAAATGTATATACACTTTCCTTGATCCAGTATATTAAATAATCAGAATTGACCCTTACAACCACTTCAACTACGCTATGCATGTATTTCTTAAACTGTAATGAAAGAAATCAATAATATACAAATTCCTGAAAATTCAGTGCTAGTGTTTAATCATTAAAGGTACTTATTTATATTAGGTGGATTTCGGTAAGAATTTTAAAAGCATGATAAGAATTTATTCTCTCATCCCGAAAATGATAGAGATCAATATATTTTCTGAGTTCCCAGAATATCCGTAAAGGAATCGTCGGATACATATGATTTAAAACAAATAACAGATTTCAAAGCCATTATGATAGTTATCTAATAATCAAAGAATAGAAATAAAAAAGAAATTCTTTGAAAAGTCGATGAAATTCATTCCCTTAAAACCCATTACGTATTTTATTCATCACTGAATGAAATTTTTGTTTATTCAAATGCAGAATTTATGCTTATTTAGGAGAAAACTCTTAAATTGTTTCAAACAATGCGTTTAATGTGGATGTAAACTCCCCTTAATCATATAAATCCTTTTGTTTTATTGTAATGGCTAAATGCGTTAAGAAAAAAAAAAAAAAAGGGATATAAATTTCTTAGATATTTCCAAGTGAAAATAAAGACTATTCAATACATAGAATAAAGTATTTTTTTTTTTGCATTGAATATCTGTCTCAAGGTAACCTTTCTTTTCTCTTTAACTCAGCTTCCCTCTTGATAAAGAAATAAATGCACATGAAAAAATAGTTCGTCGCATTTTCTTGGAGATATGAGAAGAAGAAAGAGGGGAGGGCAAACACAGATCTCGTTACTGAATTTGTCTCTTACCTTTTACTTTTCTTTCTCTCACTCTTCCTGAAAGAAGGAAAGTAAAATATCGGTCACACGTTTTCACGGTGGGGGAATAGTTCGACAGAAGATTCTTACGATAAACAGTGGTATAAGTTAGGGGAAAATTTGGGATGTATTAGGGTCCTGAATACCAGTTCTTTACTCTGCTCTTCCTTAAACGTGTTTCGTAAATATAATTAATTTAATTATTATTCAATCACCCGCTGTGAGTTATTCCAAAACATAAATTTTTATGGAAACTAGAAGGTCAAATATCTTTCCGTGATGTCATTTTGCATTAAGAAACTTGAAAATAATTTGCAGCTACAGTAATAAATTTGTCAAGAGATTTTTGAAAATGTTATATTAAGAAATGAAAGCGAAACATGCGTTTTGAAGCTCAGAATTGGTATCGATTGCTTAACTTTCGTAAAGTGGTATATGTATATAATGAAATTTGGTATTGCTGTCCCGGTAAAATAAAACGTCAAGTCATTAAAAGTTTTATTTTAAATATTCAGTATTTTTTTCATGGATGGGCTAATGGAATGGGGAGCTTAAGGGATAAAAATGTTAATGTATTATATAGAGAGGACATTTTTAATAGAGGAAAATAACTCAAATATAGGATAGCTTCTCTTCGCAGTGTGGAAATATTGGAGTTTTGTTATAAATGAAATTTCTTTTGCAAGCAAATTTTCTAATTCAGAAATAAATGAAGGCATATACATAAACGTCTTCAAGTGTTCAGACCGGTTTTTCCTTCATCAAAATATCATTTTATTCAGGACACTGTTTGAATATTCTACACTGCTCAAAAAAAAAAAAAAAAAAAAAAAAAAAGAAAAAGGGACAGTCCTATATCTTTCGAACTACTGGGCCGATTGACAAAATTCAAATTGCGTTCTTCATGTCTCGAAAGCGCTACTTAGGATATATATTAGATTTATATATAGCACTATTCTAACATAGGTATTTTGACTCAAAATAGGACTTTTTCTGAAATAACATACCAATTTTTTTACATATTTCGATTTTACAACTCAAATTACGCCTAAATATGAAATTTTGTAAAATTTGGAGCGACATTTACGGAGAAATTCACAAATTATGTTGGCACTTTTTTGTCAGTTTGCGCCAAGAATACTTCACTTGGCGAACTTCTTAATATATGGCAACCTAGTTTCCTTTCTCGTGAGAGGGGAAAAAGTCACCATCGTTCCTTTTTTCCAAATTTGAGAATTTTTTCTTTTTCGAATTTCATTTTAATTGTTTAAGTTGCATGGTTTTTTCGAATAACTGTTTAAAAAATTTCTATTTACCTATTCGAACTGCGTAAATAAAGGTTCAGCGTTTATTTTTTTTCAAATAGTTTTCTCTCTATATATTTTTGTCATAGTTATTATTTTAAGTATTTTTTAAATTCTTATACTTTTATTTTAATTGTTTGTGTTGCATTGTCTCT
Organism: Stegodyphus dumicola; assembly: GCF_044657685.1. Taxonomy (NCBI): domain Eukaryota; kingdom Metazoa; phylum Arthropoda; class Arachnida; order Araneae; family Eresidae; genus Stegodyphus; species Stegodyphus dumicola. The sequence continues at coordinate 152,115,607 of NC_140771.1, read as the reverse complement.
TCAGATAACTGTTTTAAAATTTTCTATTTATTCCTTCGAACTAAGCATTTTAAATATATTTATTAATATAAATTTTCCAGAATTTGATTTTATTTATTTGAATTGCGTTTCTTTCGGAGGAATACTTTGTAACCCAGACTACGATGCATTTGAAAACTGCATTTATTAAAATAGAAAATACAGTAAAGCACAGTTAACACGCCTTTCAATGTTCCGTTCAAAAAAGATATATATAAATAGGAGAGATGTATAACCGACATTTTAACTTAGGATGACTTGCATACACTGCTTTAAACAGTTTTATCATTGTGCCCATTGCTTTACACAATTTTATCCTACATTTGGTTTCTTAAATGTTATTCATATTTTAGACAAATATTTTATTTTTGAAATCGTAAGAATCAAATATCATAAGATTAAAAAGTTTTAAATTAAAAAAAAGTACAAATAATAAATTTTACCCAAACATTTATTTTTCCTTCTCTTTTTCTTCAGGCATTCTACTTTATTCTTGCTTTTTTTTCTATAGGCATTCCGCAAGTATATTAAAAAGCATCCAACTTTTCGAAATAGCTTGATATTTCTGACAATCATTTTAAATAAAGTTATCGCCTTCCATTTCATAAAGGCCCACAAACGGCCGAGCGGTAAAGTCGCGGAACACTGGTAGTTCACTCCGGGGTTCGAATCCCCGTAAACGGGCTGGTTGCATGGGTGTTTTCGTGGATTTTCTTATGTGTACCGTGTATGCCAACTGGTTTCCCTTAGAAAGTTCTTCACAAAGGCATCCTTCTTTTTAGGCAGATAGCCTTGCTTTGACATAACTTAATAATCCAATTCAATCCATTTCATCAATATTTGGTCAGAGCCTTTATCAGTCTTTAGATGCTAAACATTTTGAAGGTATGAGATGAAAGGAAGGACTGGTTCCATCAAGAAGTTTTGGTTTATTTAATTATGGGAAAGCACATTAGGGCTATCTGCCTAAGGGGAGGGATGCCTTCGTGGAGGACTTTCTAAGGGAAACTGGCTCGCATACACGTTACACATGGAGAAAACGACGAAAACGCACATGCAGCCAGCCCGTTCGCGGGGTTCGAACCTCGGACCGAACTACCAGCATTCAGCGACTTTACCGCTCGGTCGCTGTTTCACCAGGAGGAAAAAAAAAACCTCTTTAGGTTATTCGAATGAGAAAATCATGGGATTCTCCATTTATGATACGATATGATGTTCTATAACGTAATTTAAATTTATACAACAATATAGTCTAAAACCAGTCGCTCTTCACTTTAATCTGCAATGATATCGTTTTTATCTTTTCTGTTAACACAAACTCAATTGATGGTATTTGCTGGTGTACACGTCCAAGTGTTTTCTCTTTGAGCACCTAAATTCTTTGAAGTATACTGAAAGTATATTCAAAAGCGTCCAACTTTTTGAAAGATCTTGGTATGTCTGACAGCCAAATTTCCCTGCAAATTTTTGCTTACTTTTCTCCCTATTTTTCTTCTTTCCTTCTACAGTTATTTTCAGTGGTCACACAAGAAAATTTAGATTTTTCGATTGCTAGACTCCCATAAATTTTGCGTTCTTCTCAATTATTTAAAATATGAATTACATGAATTGCGTTTCAGCTGAAGACAGCTTTTCATTTTCTAGTCATTTTAACTATAAGTAAAGTTTAAAGCGAAGTCGAAAGGAAAAATATTTTAATTAAAAGATTTTTTCTAAATGACAAAGAAATAAAACAGTCCAGCAGGGTTTATTCTGTACCACCGAGTGACCCGATTCTTATATAGGCTGAAACAATCTAAATCATATTAAAGATCATGTTTTTTTATACAATCTATAACGCGAGAAAACATTAAGAGGATTAATATAAAAGATTATATTTATATATATATTTTTAAAGCTTGGACATGAACCAAACTGTCAAACTTTTAAATTTACATGGTGGTTATAATTAAAATTCCAATTTGAAATGGTCATAAAAGGAAAACTACCGGACCAAATGTTATCAAACTTGGGAATAGTGTAAAGGAGGTTATGGGAATTTATTTTTCACGGAAAAAAAAAAGAGTTCAAAAACTCACCACCAGGGCGAAAATGGCGCTGTATACAATATTGTTAAATGAAATAAGACATGAAAACATCTGTTTAAAATGTGTTTAATAGTTTCCGAAACATGTTACAAAGCATGATCAATGTAGCGTCCAGCATTTTCCGAAAGCAAGTTAAATCCTGTTACTGCATTCTCGACAGCAGCTATTAGCATATCAGGAGGAATGTTACGGACATGTCAGTGTATCACATTTTTCATTTCTGCCAAATTGTTTAGATTATCACCATAAACAGTGCTTTTGAGATAACCCCGTAGCCAAGAGTCACAGAGGTTGAGGTCTGGTGGGAAGAGGGGAAGTGTTGGCCTATAAGACGTTCATTCGTGAAATTTTGCCTAAGTAACTGTGCGACACACGTGAGGTTAGGCCCAGCTCTGCGTAAAAATCGTAGTATCTAAAATGCCACGTTACTGCAGTTCATGTATCACGAAACATTTTAACATTAACTCTAAGTGAGCTGCAATCACAGTGGTCCAGCTGTCGACTGCTCTTCAGCGAAAAATGGTTCAATTATAAAACTAGCTGTCATTCAACACTAAACGGTGTGGAATGACTGCTATGCAATCGAATGCAGTAGGAGAATGCAATGGAACTAGGTAGATAGCATTTGGGACTTCTTTCGCCCAAATCGATTAAAAGCGTTTTGAATCAGTGTCTTCATGTTTTAGGGCAGAATTCAGGGTTCAAAAATTACAAATTAGCGATCTGTCAGAAAACGATTTCCAGATTGTACGCACTTGTGCGAGTGATTTGCGATCTCACATTTTCTAATCGCTAATTCGTGGTTTTCACGGACGAATTTCTCACTTACACGGATGGCACACTCGACGTTTATCGAATGTAACCCCTTTAAATGATATATTGCTTAATTCAAAGTTTCTTAATGGTATACAACATATTAAACTCGTGTAACAAAAGGTTAAGTTAGATTCCGACCCATATTTCATTTAACAATATTGTATACAGTGCCATTTTGCCCTGGTGGTGAGGTTTCGAACTTCCTTTTTTCGCGGAATCATGACCTCCTTTACACGATTACCGAATTTGATAACATTTGATCCAGTAGTTTTCCTTTTATGACAGTTTCAATGTGGAACTTTAATTATAACTACTCTGTTTATTATTAAATTTTAATTTGTAGCTATGCGTTATATGTATACCATGCGTAAATTTTTTGCTTTTATGGAAAAATGAAGAATCGAAGCAAATATACTTAGGGTAATGGACCAAACCTGAAAAAATTTCCCCTCCCTCCGAAAACCAGATATTGAAACTTCGACCTTGAATTTATTGGGTTATCGAAATATTTAATTTGACTTATCTTCTATGTCCTAGTTCCGACAACAATTCCGTCAAAAATTCCGAATTACTTAAGCTGAAGTAAAAGATTTAGTATATATTCACTGTATGTTAATAATGTAATCAGAGTGTAATAAAAATAGATTATAGAATTTGCGCTGATGCAACATTTTGTCTGACTGCACAACATGTAATGGAAGAGAAGGCTTGTAGAGATCTGTTTTTGACATGCCTCTAAAATTAGATGTCATACTCCTTTTGTCTCTTCAAAAAACTTTCCTTTGAGAAAGTCAAAAAACTTTCCTTTGAGAGGCAACTTTAGTTTTTGGGAAAGAAAAAAAAATCACAAGAACACAAATTTGAAGAACATGCAGGACGATTGAGTACACATACTTATTTTCGGAACACAAGCGGTTCTCCGACTGGTTATTTAATAATGAAAAGATGCATTGTCATGCAATGCAAAACATTTGGAATACGTTTTCTGACTGAATAACGTAAGATTAAAAGTCATCTGCTTAATTCAGAGCCATTTACAAGTCAACTACTCGGCAATTGCAGAACCGTTTTGATCCTGAGCTTGTAAGACAAACCTAATATCACTGGATTTAAACACTTCTTTAATCTTGCGAGAACATTCCTTCTTTAGCTCATATTCCAAGAATATTAAGTGAATACAATTATTGCAAAAGAAATTGAATATTCATTTGCACTACGGCTTGGTAGTTAACTAACGAATTAACAAAATTTAAATTCTACTTTTTGCGTCTAAGAATACAACAATATTTTTTAAATATTTACAAATAAAATATTAAATTAGAGATTTACTTGGAGCCTCATCAGTTGCCTAGCATTTGAAGATTGTTAAATACTAATTGTTTGTTGCGACGTCTAACCCTGGCTGCATGGTTGGTTTTCATAGTTTTCTATGTTCTCCTTACAAAGGTTCTCTATGAAAGCATCTTAATCAAATAGCTCCCATGTTGTTTCTATGTTCAAATAACCAACTAACTTAGTTTAAGCGCGATTTCCAAGTGAAGTTACTAGCAAAACTCGACTACTCATTAAAAATCATGTAGCTTGCCAATCGGGAGCAACATGAAAGATACGGTGCCAATAATTGAATTGCTGTTACGGTACGCTGTTTCTAAACTTAGATGGTCATTCCTTAATTAAATAGCCCACCAGCGGCCGAGTGGTAAAGACGCTGAACACTGGTTGTTCGGTCTGAGTTTCGAATCCCGCTAACGTCCTGGCTGCATGGGCGTTTTCGTGGATTTCTCCATGTGTAACGTGTATACCAGCTAGTTTCCCTTAGAAAGTCCTCCACGAAAGCATCCCTCCCTTTAGGCGAGATAGCCCTCGTGTGCTTTGCCATAATTAAGTAATCCATCCAATCCAATTCAATCCTTAATTAAATATAATTGATTTGTAACTTCTACTAAAGTTGACTGTAAAAATTGAAGTGTAAATAAATAAAATCGTGTGCTATCTTGATTAATATAAAATTAAAAATATTTGCATTCAGAGAGAAAGTTTTTTGAAATATTTGCAGTTACTTTATAAGAAGTATTTATTAATAACCGTAATAATTACTTATTATACTACTGATGATAAGGATTCAGTTGTTGACAATTACATTCTAAATCAGAATTTTAAGGATTGTCCACAGAACCTGCTGACTTATCCAGCCATTAAGTAGCTGCAGATCATTTCAACATAACCATTGAACTTCCATTAATTCAGTCTCTAGAGGGTTGTATGTTTATATCATAATTTAACTTTTATAAAAATGATTATTCTAAATCTTATATTTCTATAAAAATACACTGTGATTTAAAAATATGGATGATAGTATCAGCCGCTCTTTTAGCCACTTCATAAGCAACAGTTTGTTTAGAAATAAATTATGCAGTTAATGTCATAAAATATTTTCATAAAATTCAAATAAACATCAAACGAAAATTCTCAGTTTTAGACAATTCGAATTAAGCGAAGTTAAAGTAAAGTAGCAGACGATAAAACGCCGAAGGTAAAAATTTACTCTTACAAAAATTTAACTTATTTTTTTTTTAAAAAGGAAGAAAGAGAGAAATTTAAAAAATAGTTAAAAATTTGAATATTATCTTCGATAATTTAAAAAAATAGCTTTTCATATAGTATTACTAAATATTTATTACGCATCTTTGAGAGAAACAATATCATATTATTAATTCTCCGTAAAATTTTACTTGAAATTTAAGGTTAAAAATAGCTGTGGCAATTCACTGTAACAAAAATCCATAAACCACATTTGGCGTTATTATCGCTCAAAAAAAAGATGCCAAATTTCAAAACGCGAAAATTTGTAAATTCGTGTATATCTTAGAAAATTTTGAATAAAAAAGTCTAATTTTTTGCAGATATGCTTAAAAATATACCTACTTTAAGATGCTGGTAAAAATTTTATAGGTTATAATTCAAAATATTTTTCGAAAAATTTATAAAAATTATTTAAAAATAGAAATTTAAAAAATAAAACACAACAAATGGGTAAATTTTATTTGGAATGAACCTAAGTTTCGAAATGTGAAAGGAAAAATCAAAAAAGTTTAATAAAAAAAGAGATATTAATAAATATTTGCCAAATTCAATTAACATTGAGGAGCTAAAATTTTGAGAGCTAATATTTTAAAAACTACTCGTACGATGTTTACAAAACTTGGTATTCTGGCATAATTTGAGTCGTAGAATCGAAATATGGAAAAAAATTTGTATGTTATTTCAGAAAAAGTCGATTTTGTGTCAAAATACCTATGTTAGATAGTGCTATATATAAATCTAATGTATATCCTAAGTCGCGCTTTCGAGACATGAAAAACGCAGTTTGAATTTTGTCAATCGGCCCAGTAGAACGGGAGATATAGCACTGTCCCATTTTTTTTTTTTTTTTTTTTTTTTTTTTTTTTTTTTTTTTGAGCAGTGTACATGTCATCTCTTTCATCTTATACTAAATGATTTAAGACTACATCACGTGATAGTTCTGTGTGAATCAATACACAGTATCAAGAAAATAGCCTGAAAATTTATTTCCAGTTCATTTCACGTGATTTACTACTCAGTTTCTTGCGTTTACATTGAACCTCTCCATGATCGTGACATTTGCACTACTGTGTAGATGTGTACTATTGTGTAGCATAAATGAAACTCCTTTAAGCATATTAGCGGTTAAAAGATCACATCCGGCCATAAATGCAAAGTTATCTAGATACACACGTGCATAACATGTTTTATTTCTCAGAATATATAATAGGATATATTTCCATTTCTCTTGAAAATAATGAAGAAAGGTAAATGATTAATGATTTGGTTAGTATGATATAAGTTTTATTTTCTCCTACTTATTTAAAAGAAGTAAATTATGATTACTTGCATCTATTTATGGTAATTTGTATTTATTCTTGCCCGTTCTACTAGTCTGATTATACCGAATTATTCCGTATTGAGAATGAATTATTAGTAAAACATGAAATTCATATCCGAAAGATTTGATACCGACTGGTAATGAATTAATTCCGTTTTTAGACGTAGTGCTCATTTCCATGCTACACGACTTGTGCGTTGATGAATAAAGCGTAATCAAAAGCGCAGTATGTCCTTAATGATATAGCCATTTTGAAATTGAATTTTATATCGACTTAAAAATTACAATCATGCAGGTATGAAATTCTAAGAAATTTCAGTAAGAGTTGGTATTATTTCATCTACAGCTTTGAGCTAAAGCTGTTAAATTATTAGATTTAAGGCGGTATTTATACATTTCACAGTTACAAATGATCAGGTTTGACTCTTCGATCATGCTTTACAGGAAAATTTGTGCAGCATAATTTAATCAAATCCTAAGATTAGAAAACTATTGTTTAATACTATAAACCATAGTTAAATAAACATTCAATAGTTAAGTAAACGTCCATAACACTTTAAATGAAAATATTTAGTATATGCTACACACCTACCAGATAGTCGGAACAGTATTTTAAATCTGTTTAAAAATGATTGCCTTTAAACTCGTTTCTTTCTAGAGGAACACATACACACAGTTCAATTTAGAAGTCAAACAACAAAAATCAGTGTTATATTTTCAAATTTTCACAGGACTAGTTTCGATGGTTTTACCCAACTATCATCCTCAGCTGCAAAAGCGCAAATGAACGAGATAAGATATAATGATTAGATAAGATAAGATGAGAAAGCTTGGACAGAAGATAAGATACTGGAGCCATCTGTTGATGAAACCAGAACTAAAACATAATTTCTTTAAAGGCTGAAGGCAAAGATAGATTGGAATTAGGGTCGTTAACTAGAACAGAAAGATTTTTTTAATGTGAAATGCCCCTAGAAAATCCAGTTCACCAATGGAAGATGTTTTTTGCATAATTTTGGCAGCAGAAAAATTGAAAGTGTGATTTTCGGACCAACAATGTTGGGCAACAGAAGACTTCTGTGTTTCCTTTTTCCTAACATATGCCTCATGTTCCTTAACGCGAAATTTTAAGGCTCTCTTAGTTTGGCCAATGTAAATTAAACCACACTGGCAAGGGAGCCTGTAAATACCCCAGGAATTCATATCCGGAATGGGGTCTTTGAGTATGGAATTTTATTGATGGGAGAATAAACGACCCCAAAGTTAAATTCCTGCAAAATACATGCAACTTTATAGCTAATTGATGGAAAGAAGGGAATGACAATATATTTTTTATAATCTCCTAAAACAAGTATTTTGGTGTGTTGAGATGAGAATTTTTTAACTGCTTGATTAATAATGTTGGGTGAAAAGCCCCTGTCAATAGATATTGTTTTTAAATAATTTATTTCTTCATCAAGACATAGTTTGGAGGAGCAAACTTGAAAATCACGAAAAATATAAGAATAAAATGAAGCTAACTTTTGTTTAGTCGGATGACATGATTTGAAGTGCGGTGGAAGGCAAGGTTTACGGTAGGTTTATGAAGGTTTACGGTAAACCGTAGTACTGAAGTTGGATGTGTTACGTGTGATCAGAATGTCGAGAAACGAAAGAGAATTGCAAGTCTTAAGCTCAAAAGTGAACTGATTAGCAGAATCAATGGAATTCATTGTTGAAAGAACTTTATTTAAATCATCTTTATTACCTTCAAACAGGGTAAAAGTATCGTCTACGTAGCGGAACCATACCGGGAAGTTTAAAGTTTTAAACAATTTTGATTCATAATAATGCATGTACACTGCTCAAAAAAAAAAAAAAAAAAAAAAAAAAAAAAGGGACAGTCCTATATCTCCCGATCTACTGGGCCGATTGACAAAATTCAAACTGCGTTCTTCATGTCTCGAAAGCGCGACTTAGGATATATATTATATTTATATATAGCACTATTCTAACACAGGTATTTTGACACAAAATAGGACTTTTTCTGTAATATCATACCAATTTTTTTACATATTTCGATTCTACGACTCAAATTACGCCTAAATATGAAATTTTGTAAAATTTGGAGCAAAATTTACGGAGAAATTCACAAATTTATGTTGGCACTATTTTGTCAGTTTGCGCCAAGATTAGTTCACTTGGCGAGCTTCTTAATATATGGCAACCTAGTTTCCTTTCCCGTGAGAGGAAAAAAAGTCACCATCGTTCCTTTTTTCCAAATAATATTCTTTATATTGTATTTTTAATTATAACTTATTATTTTAAGTAATTTTTTCTCTTTCGAATTTCATTTTAATTGTTTAAGTTGCATGGTTTTTTCGAATAACTGTTTTAAAAATTTCTATTTACCTATTCGAACTGCGTAAATAAAGGTGCAGCGTTTATTTTTTTTTCAAATAGTTTTCTTTATATTGTTAAGGAATATTCTTTGATATCGCCAAGAGATGGCGTTAGGAGTCCATCTATTGGCTTACTTAACCTTTCCCCTTCTGAACACGTGACTTGAAAAAAAATATTCTTCTTCTTGAAGGTAGAATTTCGATGCTCTACGCAATAGAATTCGATTTAGATATTAGCTGGAACTATTCAGTTATTGCCTTTTGAGCCTTAAATATTCAATTCAGGCATTTTAGCCAACATTGTATATATGTAAATATTAAGCTTAATTAAAATTTATGGAAAACCCTCCAGGCCATGCATCTCGTCTTTTGGATTATGAGTGATTCGACTTTGATCTAGAACTTTCGTTACATAATGGTGCATCGGCTCCAGAAAAGAATCTGATTAATTTGAAAATTTGTGTTTTTCGCCTTTTGGATTAGCTTTGTATGCGAAGACTTCTCACGGTAAGTCTCCTTTGATAATTTATTAAAATGGAACAGAAGACACTAATTAAGAATCGAGCACATATACGTGCTTCTGTAACTCAAAGTATTAAAAATGTACATGAGTATTTAAAAGAAGAAAATCAAGAAGAGTTAGAAAATTGTTTGGAATTGTTAAATAGTAAAGAAACGGAACTACATGATTTAAATGAAAAAATACAAAATTTGATTGAAGATGAATCAAAATTAGATTCAGATATTAACACTTCTATGGAATATAACGATAAAATAATAATAGCGAAGTCTAAAATCAACCGTTATTTAAGGAAATACAATACTCAAAATATCAACACGAATTTAAATAATTCATCTACAGAAGTTGAAGCCAAAAGACAGATTGAAGGCAATGTGAAATTGCCCAAACTGTTAATTCACAAATTTTCCGGAGATTATAACGATTGGATGAATGTTTGGAATTCGTTCAAGGTCACTATTCATGACAATGTTACACTTTCGAAGATAGAAAAATTTAATTATTTGAGAACTTATTTATGTGGAAACGCAGCATCAGCCATAGAAGGTCTCTCAATCTCAGAGGCTAATTATGACTCTGCTATAGACATTCTTAAAAATAGATTCGGTCAAAGTGACCTTATTATCAATACACACATTTCTAATCTCTTAAATTTAAATCCCGTTCAAAGTTCAAGTGAAGTGGCAAAATTGCGAAAACTTTATGATACAATTAACGTTCAAGTCAGAATCCTTTTAGCATTCGGTGTGAAACCAGAAACATATTCCAACATGTTTATTCCAATTTTGATGAAAATTGTCCCGAACGATATAACTTTAGAATTTCATCGTACAAATACTGAAAATCCTTCAACCTATGATTTAAACAAATTTCTAGACTTTCTCCGATTAGAAATAGAATCGCGAGAAAAGATTAATTCGTTATCCTTTTCACGCAAGTCAAACCCGGAAATGAAAGGTATTAACAGATATCCACTGACGCCGAAACATAAACAAACTGTCACCACACATGAATTTATGGCAGCCGCTTCATCAAATGGAAACTGCATTTTTTGTTTTCAAAACCATGACTCAGAGTCCTGTTTATGCCTTACAGTTAATGAGAAGAGAGATATTTTGAAAAAACAAGCGCGTTGTTTTCTTTGCCTGGCCCCTAAACACAAAATCTCACAGTGCCGGCAACGCCAAACTAAAGTTTGTAATATTTGCAAAGGTAAACATTCAGAAGCCATATGTTTTAAATCCAGTTCGATAGTTAAAAATACACCAAGTGATAAAAAGGATAGTATATCAATTTCGAAAAATGATACACAAACTAAGGAACAGAAAGAAGAAATTGTTTCGGCCGTTTCACATAATGCAAATTATACAATTCTTTTACTTGCACGATAAAAGTTAAAACAGCTAAGGAAAAGGTGTTTACCAGACTTCTCTTGGATAGTGGAAGTATGAAAAGTTTTTGTGCTCGCGAGTTAGCGGACAGATTAAACCTCGAAGTCATAAGAAAAGAAAAATTGACTGTCTACACTTTTGGGAATACTTCTCCCATCCAAAAAAATTATGACGTAGTGAAATTAACTTTAGAACATAGAAGTTCTCCCGATTCTAGAATAGAAGTTGAATTATTAGTAACTGATCATATATCAGGTACAGATATTCCTCCTCCTAAATCAGAAGAAATTAAGCAAAACAGACAATTAAAAAATTTGCTGCTCGCAGATTTTCCCGATTGTAAAAAACCCATTGCCATTCTAATTGGTACAGATTATTATTACAACATAGTAATGGGACACGTTAAATGCTTAAGCAAAAATCTTGTTGCAGTGGAAACTATTTTCGGCTGGTGCCTACATGGACGAAAAGGTGATGATGATGTCTCTTTAGCTTTCAATGTAGTTGTAGGGAAAGATTTGATTTCCAAACAAATAACAAAATTTTGGGACTTGGAAAACTCAGGACTTATTGATAAGAGGGAAAACTTCGATTCAACTGAAAATGAAGTCGTCGAATATTTCGAATCAAATATAACATATGAAAATTCTCGCTATAAAGTTAGATTGCCTTGGAAACATGACACATCAAATCTAAATAATAATAGGGAAATCGCAGAACAAAGATTTCATCGACTTAGAAAACGATTTAAAAAAGATCCTAATCTATTTTCCGAATACAGGAACGTATTAAGAGATCAGTTAAAACAAAATATTATCGAACCAGTTTCAGAAATTTCAAATGAAGAGGATGTCGTGTTTTACTTGCCACATAGGGAAGTTATACGCGAGGATCGAGCTACAAGTAAAGTACGTGTTGTTTATGATGCATCATCGCATGCCCCAGGATCCATTTCTTTAAATTACTGTCTATATGTTGGGCCAAATTTATACCCTGAAATATTCGAAATATTGTTAAGATTTCGGTATAATCTAATAGCCTTCACCGCAGATATAAAACAAGCCTTTTTACAGATTCTCATACATGAAAAAGATCGAGACGCAACCAGGTTTCTGTTTTCTGATTTTCCTAATGATGAAACCATTTCTCCTGACATACTATATAGGTTCACTAGAGTTTTATTCGGAATAAATAGTAGTCCATTTCTATTAGCCGCTACCATTAAACATCATCTGAAAAAATATAATAAACTTTATCCTACAACGGTTAACTTTTTGAATGAGAACGTATATGTAGATGATGTGATTGGAAGCCAACCAACGATCAATGAAGCATTAACTACGAGTCTAGAATCGGTCCAAATATTTAAGGAAGCAAGCATGCAGCTTCACAAATGGCATAGTAACTCAATACAATTACATGAATTGTGGGTAAAACAGGGTATCGTTCCAGATGAAAATCCTGAAGATTTTAATAGAGAAAATTTCCCATTTAAAGTCTTAGGTATGGCATGGGATAATTCAAAGGACTTACTGTATTTTGATGTTCGGAACTTATTGTCTTTCACATCTAAACCAATAGAAACAAAACGATTTCTTCTACAAGTGTTGGGTCGGATATTCGATCCGATTGGAATTTTGGGACCTTTAACTGTTAGAATAAAGTGCTTAATACAGAAGATTTGGTTGTCACAAACAGATTGGGATGAACCGTTACCTGAAGATTTGTCCTCTGAATGGAGAAAGTGGTGTGAAGAGCTACCTCAAATGGCTGAATTCTCCATCTCTCGTTACCTTTTCATGCACTCGAACATTAATGTCGAAAATCTAGAACTACATTGCTTTTCAGATGCAAGTGTCAAAGCCTATGGTACAGTCGCATATTTACGTTTCATGACAGAAAATAAAGAAATCAAAACGACCTTTGTCTCTTCTAAAAATAGGGTAGCCCCACTAAAACCCCTTACTTTACCGAGGTTAGAATTAATGGGGGCATTGTTATCAGTTAAGTTAGTCAGCAATATTCTGAAAGCACTGAAATTGAGAATTCCGTGCTATTTTTGGACAGACTCAACAATTACTTATTTTTGAATCCAGAAACAACCTGAAGCCTTCAAACCCTTTGTCAGGAATCGTGTCGAAGAAATACAAAAATTGAGTTCACCTCAAGATTGGCATTATTGCCCAGGTGTCGACAACCCTGCAGATCTCGTATCTCGGGGAACGAAGATTTCCAAGTTGATAAATGAGACCATTTGGACGCAAGGTCTCCAATGGCTTCAACTTCCTCACGAACTTTGGCCAAGATTAGATATTAAAGAAACAATAGATGAAAACAAGCTGGAATACCGAAAGAGATCCGGTGATATACATCAACTTGAATGTACAATCGAAAAAAGTGCAGATGATCTTTTCGACATATCAAAATATAGCAAATTAGAGAAGGTGTTAAGAGTCACTGCTTGCACAACACGTTTCATTAAAAAATTAAGAAAAACTAGCGACATTCAAGGAACTCTCACAGCTGAAGAGTTACAAGAAGCAGAAAATTTCTGGATAAGATCAGAGCAAAAGAAGTTTTTTGCCGAAGAATATGAATCCCTCAAAGAAGGTAATTCGGTTGGAAAAAATTCTCCTTTGTATAATTTTCTTCCTTACATTGATGAAAAGGAACTCATGAGGTTGAGAGGAAGACTGGAATTTTCTGACTTCTCACTAGATAATAAACATCCAATAATCTTACCTAAAAATTCTCGACTAACGATTCTGATTGTATGCAAAGAACATGTGAAGATAATGCATGGAGGAATTGCTGCGACTTTAGCTAAAGTCGCAGCTAAAGTCAGATCACGCTTCTGGATTCCTAAAGGACGACAGTTAGTCAAAAAAGCATTAAAAGGTTGTATAATTTGCCAAAAATATTTAGCTAAACCAGCAGACCAGATGACAGCACCCTTACCAAAGGATAGAATCCAAGAATCGCCTCCATTTGCAGTCTGTGGAATTGATTTCGCCGGACCAGTTTACGTAAAGAATTCTAAAGACACTCGAAAATCCTATATTGTTTTGTTCGTTTGTGCCGTAACCCGAGCTGTACACTTAGAACTTGTATCAGATATGTCAACAGAATCATTTTTACTTGCATTTCGCAGATTTTTGAGCAGAAGAGGAAACTGCGTAATCATCTTCTCTGACAACGCCAAGACCTTTAAGAGGACAAAGAAAGAACTTGAGAATTTTTCAAAAGTTTTAAAAGATGACAAATTCAAGAATTTTATTGCCAAAGAAAGAATCCCTTGGAAATTTATAATCGAACGAGCCCCATGGTGGGGAGGGTTTTATGAGAGACTTGTTAGATCTGTTAAAGAATGTTTAAGAAAAATCGTAGGAAAAGCATTGTTGACTTTCGAAGAAATGTCTACACTACTTGTCGAAGTGGAGTCAGTTCTTAATTCACGACCTCTAAGTTACGTTTACAACGACAATGACGAGCCGCAACCGTTGACTCCAATGCACTTCTTAAACATTGGACAAACTGATTTGAAGTATCCTTTGACCTTTGCTAGAATCATCGGTAGCGAAACGACAAGAGAAACGCTGTTAAAAAGAAAGTGTTATCAAGAATTGCTGTTAAAACAGTTGTGGTGGAAATGGAAGCAACAATATTTATTAGATCTTAGAACTGCTCATTTCTTGAAAAATCCGCAACTTCAACCAGACCTAAAAGTAGGAGATGTTGTTTTAGTCGAAGGAGATAATAAAAACAAACTGTTATGGAAACTTGGTAGAATCATAAAAATTATTCCTGGACGTGATGGTAAAGTCCGATCATTCGAATTAAAAACTGGTAATGGGACTTTAAAATGTACTGTTCAACATCTATATCCTCTTGAACTTTAGATATTTTGAACTTTAACGATTTAGTTATGCTTTTTTCCTTTTTTGTCTATTAATGATTAAATTGAATATCGTTAGTTAAGTTTGTTCAGTTAAGTGGAAATTATTTTAAAATTTAGTTCATTTATTAGTTATAACATTTATTATTTGATACATGAAGTGTATAAACTGTATTGGAATTGAAGTGTTTGACTAATTAGTATTTTTTAATATTTTTATAGAATAGTGATTTATGTACTTGATTGTATGTATAACTGAGTTAGATGAACTCTTGTCAGAGTTCAGGTGGGGAGTGTGTTAAGGAATATTCTTTGATATCGCCAAGAGATGGCGTTATCTATTGTTCATCTATTGGCTATTGAGTCCATCTATTGGCTTACTTAACCTTTCCCCTTCTGAACACGTGACTTGAAAAAAAAATATTCTTCTTCTTGAAGGTAGAATTTCGATGCTCTACGCAATAGAATTCGATTTAGATATTAGCTGGAACTATTCAGTTATTGCCTTTTGAGCCTTAAATATTCAATTCAGGCATTTTAGCCAACATTGTATATATGTAAATATTAAGCTTAATTAAAATTTATGGAAAACCCTCCAGGCCATGCATCTCGTCTTTTGGATTATGAGTGATTCGACTTTGATCTAGAACTTTCGTTACAATATATATTTTTTGTCATAGTTATTATTTTAGGTAATTTTTAAATTCTTATACTTTTATTTTAATTGTTTGTGTTGCACTGTCTCTTCACATAATTGTTTTAAAATTTTCTATTTATTCCTTCGAACTGAGCATTTTAAATAAATTTTCCAGAATTTGATTCTATTTATTTGAATTGTGTTTCTTTCGGAGGAATACTTTGTAACCCAGATTACGATGCGTTTGAAAACTGCATATATTAAAAGAGCAAATACAGTAAAGCATAGTTAACACGCCTTTCAATGTTCCGTTCAGAAAAGATATATATAAATAAGAGAGATGTATAACCGACATTTTAACTGAGGATGACTTGCATACATTGCTTTAAACAGTTTTATCATTGTGCCCATTGCTTTACACAATTTTATCCTACATTTGGTTTCTTAAATGTTATTCATATTTTAGTCAAATATTTTATTTTTGAAATCGTAAGAATCAAATATCATAAGATTAAAAAGTTTTAAATTAAAAAAAAATACAAATACTAAATTTTACCCAAAAATTTATTTTTCTTCTCTTTTTCTTCAGGCATTCTACTTTATTCTTGCTTTTTTTCTTTAGGCATTCCGCAAGTATATTAAAAAGCATCCAACTTTTCGAAATATCTTGATATTTCTGACAATCATTTTAAATAAAGTTATCGCCTTCCATTTCATAAAAGCCCACAAACGGCCGAGCGGTAAAGTCGCTGAACACTGGTAGTTCACTCCGGGGTTCGAATCCCGGTAAACGGGCTGGTTGCATGGGTGTTTTCGTGGATTTTCTTATGTGTACCGTGTATGCCAGCTGGTTTTCCTTTGAAAGTTCTTCAGAAAGGCATCCTTCCTTTTAGGCAGATAACCCTGCTTTGACGTAACTTAATAATCCAATTCAATCCATTTCATCAATATTTGGTCAGAGCCTTTTTCAGTCTTTAGAGACTAAACATTTTGAAGGTATGAGATGAAAGAAAAGACTGGTTTCATCAAGAGGTTTTGGTTTATTTACATATGACAAAGCACACTAGGGCTATCTGCCTAAGGGGAAGGATGCCTTCGTGGAGGACTTTCTAAGGAAAACTGGCTCGCATACACGTTACACATGGGGAAAACCACGAAAACGCCCATGCAGCCAGCCCGTTCACGGGGTTTGAACCTCGGACCGAACTACCAGCATTCAGCGAATTTACCGCTCGGTCGCTATTTCACCAGAAGGGAAAAAAAACGCCTTTAGGTGACATTCACATAAAATAATGGATAAACTCCTGAATCTTCAGATAATTCTACTGAGAAAATCATGGGATTCTCCATTTATGGTACGATATGATGTTCTATAACGTAATTTAAATTTATACAACCATATAGTCTAAAACCAGTCGCTCTTCACTTTAATCTGCAATGATATCGTTTTTGTCTTTTATGATAACACAAGCTCAATTGATGGTATTGGCTGGTGTACACGCCCAAGTGTTTTCTCTTTGAACGCCTAAATTCTTTGAAGTAACCTGAAAGTATATTCAAAAGCTTCCAACTTTTTGAAACATCTTGGTATGTTTAAGAGCCAAATTTTCCCTGCAAATTTTTACTTGCTTTTCTCCCTAATTTTCTTCTTTCCTTCTACAGTTATTTTAAGTGCTCACACAAGAAAATTAAGATTTTTCGATTGCTAGATTTTCATAAATTTTGCATTCTTGTCAATTTTTTAAAATATCAATTGCATCAACTGTGTTTCAGCTGAAGACAGCTTTTCATTTTCTAGACATTTTAACTATAAACAAAGTATAGAGCAAAGTCCAAAGGATAAATATTTTAATTAAAAGATTTTTTGCTAAATGACAAAGAAATAAAACAGTCCAGCAGTGTTTATTCTTCTCCACCGAGTGACTCGATTCTTATATCGACTGAAACAATCTAAATCATATTAAAGATAATTTTTTTTATACAATCTATAACGTGAGGGAAAAATTAGCTTCTTAAAACATTTTTTCTAAGAAGATTAATATAAAAGATTATATTTATATATATATTTTTAAAGCTGGGACTTGAACCAAACTGTCAAACTTTTAAAGTTTAATTTGCATGGTGGTTATAATTAAAGTTCCAATTTGAAATGGTCATAAAAAGGAAACTACCGGACCAAATGTTATCAAACTCGGGAATCGTGTAAAGGAGGTTATGGGAAATTATTTTCCGCGGAAAAAAAGAGAGTTCAAAAACTCACCACCAGGGGGAAAATGGCGCTGTATGCAATATTGTTAAATGAAATAAGACACGAAAACATTTGTTTAAAATGCGTTTAATATTTTCCGAAACGTGTTAGAAAGCTGGTTCAATGTAGCGTCCAGCATTTCCGAAAGTAAGTTAAATCCTGTTACTGCATTCTCGACAGCAGCTATTAGCATATCAGGAGGAATGTTACGGACATGCCAGTGTATCACATTTTTCATTTATGCCAAATTGTTTAGATTATCACCATAAACAGTGCTTTTGAGATAACCCCGTAGCCAAGAGTCACAGAGGTAGAGGTCTGGTGGGAAGAGGGGAAGTGTTGGCCTATAAGACTTTAATTCGTGAAATGTTGCCTAAGTAACTGTGCGACACACGTGAGGTGAGGCTCAGCCCTGCATAAAAATCGTAGTATCTAAAATGCCACGTTACTGCAGTTCATGTATCACGAAACATTTTAACATTCACTCTAAGTGAGCTGCAATCACAGTGGTCCAGCTGTCGACTGCTCTTCAGAGAAAAATGGTTCAGTTATAATACTAGCTGTCATTCAACACTAAACGGTGTGAAATGACTGCTATGCAATCGAATGCAGTAGGAGAATGCAATGGAACTAGATAGATAACATGAGAGATTTCATTGGCCCAAATCGATTAAAAGCGTTTTGAATCAGTATCTTCATGTTTTAGTGCCGAATTCAGACTTCAAAAATTACTAATTAGCGATCTGTAAGAAAACGATTTCCAGATTGTACGCACTTGTGCGAGTGATTTGCGATCTCACATTTTCTAATCGCTAATTCGTGGTTTTCACAGACGATTTTCTCACTTACACGGATGGCGCACTCGACCTTTATCGAATTTAACGCCTTTAAATGGTAATTTGCCTACTTCAAAGTTTCTTAAGGGTATACAACATATTAAACCCATGTAACAAATGGTTAAGTTAGATTCCGACCGATATTTCGTTTAACAATATTGTATACAGTGTAAATTTCCCCTGGTGGTGAGGTTTCCAACTTTTTTTTTTTTTCGCGGAAAATAAATTCCCATGACATCCTTTACACGGTTACAAAGTTTGATAACATTTGATTCAGTAGTTTTTATTTTATGACCGTTTCAATGTGGAACTTTAATTATAACTACCCTGTATATTATTAAATTTTAATTTGAAGCTATGCGTTATATGTATACCATGCGTAAGATTTTCGCTTTTATGGAAGAAATAAAGAATCGAAGCAAATATACTTAGGATATTAGACCAAAACTGAAAAAATTTACCCTCCCTCCAAAAATAAAATATTGAAACTTCGCCCATGAATTTATTGAATTATCGAAATATTTAATTTGACTTATCTTCTATGTCCTAGTTCCGACAACAATTCCGTCAAAAATTCCGAATTACTTAAGCTGAATTAAAAGGTTTAGTATATATTCACTGTATGTTAATAAAGTAATCAGAGTGTAATAAAAATAGATTATAGAATTTACACTGATGCAACTTTTTGTCTGACTGCACAACATGTAATGGAAGAGAAGGCTTGTAGAGATCTGTTTTTGACATGCCTCTAAAAGTGGATGTCATACTCCTTTTGTCTCTTCAATAACAAAAAACTTTCCTTTGAGAGCCAACTTTAGTTTTGGGGAGGAAAAAATCATAAGAAGACAAATTTAAAGAACATGCGGGACAATTGAGTACACATACTTATTTTCGGAGCACAAGCGGTTCTCCGATTGGTTACTGAATAATGAAAAGATGCATTGTCATGCAATTCAAAACATTTGGAATACGTTTTCTGACTGAAAATGTAAGACTAAAAGTCATCTGCTTAATTCACAGCCATTTAGAAGTCAACTACTCGGGCAATTGCAGAATCGTTTTGATCCTAAGCTTGTAAGACAAACGTAATATCACTGGATTTAAACACTTCTTTAATCTTCCGAGAACGTTCCTTCTTTAGCTCATGTTCCAAGAATATTAAGTGAATACAATTATTGCAAAAGAAATTGAATATTCATTTGCACTATGGCTTGGTAGTTTACTAACAAGTTAACAAAACTTAAATTCTGCTTTTTGTGTCTAAGAATACAACAATATTTTAAAATATTTACAAATAAAATATTAAGTTGGAGATTTAATTGGAGCCTCACCAGTTGCCTAGCATTGAAGATTGTTAAATACTAATTGTTTGTTGCGAAGTCTAACCCAGGCTTTGCATGGTTGGTTTTCGTAGTTTTCTAGGTTCTCTTTACAAAGGTTCTCTATGAAAGCATCTTAATAAAATAGTTTAAGCGCGATTTCCAAGGGAAGTTACTAGCAAAACCCGAATACTCATTAAAAATCATGTAGCTTGCCAATCGGGAGCAACATGAAAGATACGGCGCCAATAATTGAATTGCTGTTACGGTACGCTGTTTCTAAACTTGGATGGTCATTCCTTAATTAAATAGCCCACCAGCGGCCGAGCGGTAAAGATCATTGGTAGTTCGGTCCGAGGTTCGAATCTCGCGAACGGGCTGGCCGCATCGGCGTTTTCGTGGTTTTTCCCATGTATAACGTGTATACGAGCCAGTTTACCTTAGAAAGTCCTCCACGAAGGCATCCCTCCCTTTAGGTAGATAGCCCTCGTGTGCTCTGCCATAATTAAATAATCCAATCCAATCCAATCCTTAATTAAATATAATTGATTTGTAACTTCTACTGGAAATGACGGTAAGAATTGAAGTGCAAATAAATAATATCGTGTGCAATCTTGATTAATATAAAATTTAAAATATTTGCATTCAGACAGAAAGTTTTTTGAAATATTTGCAATTACTTTATAAAAAGGATTTATTAATAACCGTAATAATTACTTATTATATTACTGATGATTAGGATTCAGTTCTTGACAATTACATTCTAAATTAGAATTTTACGGATATAATGAAAATACGCTACGCACAAAAATACATTTTAGGATAAAAATGAGTTGGTTTTTTATGTTTTAAAATTTCTTAAATTCATTTAATAAACATCGTATCCTCGTTGTTAATTGAATCCTAAATGTTGGGTGGCGTTTATAGAATTATTTTTACTTGTCCACAGAATCTGCTGACTTATTCAGCCATTAAGTAGCTGCAGATCATTTCTACATAACCATTGAACTTCCATTAATTCAGTCTTTAGAGGGCTGTATGTTTATATCATAAGTTGACTTTTATAAAAATGGCTATTCTAAATATTATGTTTCTATAAAAATATACTGTGCTTTAAAAATGTGGATGATAGTATCAGCCGCTCTTTCAGCCACTTCAAAAGCAACAGTTTGTTTCGAAATAAATTATGCAGTTAATGTCATAAAATTCAAATAAATATCAAACGAAAATTCTCAGTTTTAGACAATTCGATTTAAACGATGTAAAGTAGCAGACGATAAAACGCCGAAGGTAAAAATTTACTCTTGTTTTTTTTTAAAAAAAAGGAAGATAGAGAGAAATTAAAAAAAATAGTTAAAAATTTGAATAATATCATCTATAATTAACAAAATAGATTTTCATATAGGATTGATAAATATTTATTACGCTTCATTGAGGGAAAAAATGTCATATAATTAATTCTCCGTAAAATCTTACTTGAAATTTAAGGTTAAAAATAGCTGTGGCAATTTCACTGTAACAAAAATCCATAGACCACATTTGGCGTTATTATCGCTCAAAAAAAAGATGCCAAATTTCAAAACTCGAAAATATGTAAATTCGTGTATATCTTAGAAAATTTTGAATAAAAAGTCTAATTTTTTGCAGATATGCTTAAAAATACACCTACTTTAAGATGATGGTAAAAATTTTATAGGTTATAATTCAAACGTTTTTTCGAAAAATTTATAAAAATTATTTAAAAATAGAAATTCAAAAAATAAAACACAAAAAATGGATAAATTTTATTTGGAATGAACCTAAATTTCGAAATGTGAGAGAAAAAATCAAAAAAGTTAAATAAAAAAAGAGATATTAATAAATATTTGCCAAATTCAATTAACATTGAGGAGGTAAAATTTTGAGAGCTAATATTTTAAAAACTACTCGTATGATTTTTACAAAACTTGGTATTCTGGCATAATTTGAGACGTAGAATCGAAATATGGAAGAAAATTGATATGTTTTTTCAGAAAAAGTCCGATTTTGTGTCAAAATACCTATGTTAGAATAGTGCTATATATAAATCTAATATATATCTTAAGTCGCGCTTTCGAGACATGAAAAAAGCAATTTAAAGTTTGTCAATCGGCCCAGTAGAACGGGAGATATAGCACTGTCCTATTTTTTTTGAGCAGTGTACATATCAGCCAGAATGGGACTGAGGGGGCTTTTCATGGCTAATCCCTCAGTTTACTTATAATATTTATTTTGGGGAACAAAATACGTTTGTTTCAAACAGAGTTGAGGGAGAGAAATTAGCTCATCAATTTCGATGCGAGAGAAATTAAATTCGCGAAGTCTGGTTTCTAGACATCTTAATGCACCCTCTACTGGAACATAAATTGTCGTTTATTATCCTCCCATCAATAGAATTCCGAGTTCCATAAGCAAGGACCCCATTCCCGATATGAATTGCTGGGGGTATTTACAGGATTCCTTGCCAGTGTGGTTTAATTTACATTGGCGAAACTAAGAGAGCCTTAAAATTTCGAGTTAAGGAACATGAGTCATATGTTAGGAAAAAGGAAACACAGAAGTCTTCTGTTGCCCAACATTGTTGGTCCGAAAATCACACTTTCAATTTTTCTGCTGCCAAAATTATGCGAAAAACATCTTCCATTGGTGAACTGGATTTTCTAGAGGTATTTCACACTAAAAAAATCTTTCTGTTCTACTGAATGATCCTAATTCCAGTCCATTTTTGCCTTCAGCCTTTAAAGAAATTATGTTTTAGTTCTGGTTTCATCAACAGATGGCGCCAGTAGCTTATCTCCTGTCCAGGCTTTCTTATCTTATCTTATCTAATCATTATATCTTATCTCGTTCATTTGCGCTTTTGCAGCTGAGGATGATGATTTGGTAAAACCATCAAAACTAGTCCTGTGAAAAGTTGAAAATATAACGGTGATTTTTGTTGTTTGACTTCTAAATTAACATTTGTTCGGCGTGTTATTGTATCTTAACATACAGTTTACTTTTCTTCACGGATCTTGTATTACTTTCTGCAGTTTAATACCTTTATACCCATTGATTGTAGTGTTCACGAAAATTACGTTTAAACTCAAAACCTTCTAATAGAGCTTCACCGACTAAAATTTCGATGTTTCTCATAAGCTTCAATAAATATGTATAACAATTTATGTATTCATTCTAAGTGTTTTTCTCATTTATCCATAACAAAGAGACTGAATTAGAACGAAAAACACAAAAGTTTCTAAAAAATAATAAAAAGAAACAAGCATCTTGCCGTCTCGATATTTAGAACTTGGTTATTTGATTTCAATGAAATAATGATCAGTGGCTCGCGAATCACAAAATATAATTTTGAGCAAATTCGTTTCCTTTCAGTCGCATTGCATTGTTGTCTGCAATAAGTTTTCAAGAGCTGAAAATAAAAGGAAAAAAAATCAAGAGATATGAACCTAATTCAAATCTGAACTTTAAACTAAAAAAAATAATAAATAAAATAATAAATAAAATCTGAAATGTTTGAGATTTTAAAGTACGTCCAAAAGGGCGTTTTTTTAACATTTTGTGTGCTACATTTATCTATTAAATATCACGTTCTTTGTACTTAAACCATAAAATTCAGTTCAACAGCAGTACCCAAAATAGTTTTAAAATGAGCATATCTTTAGAATGTCCGATACAGAGACTCACGCGCTGGAGATAATTTTTTTTTCTGTACAACATTTCCATTGCTCGCTTTGAAATCCTTGAGTCTGTTAATCAAAAATTCGTTAAAGTTTTACAAAATACGAAATCGATAATAAAACATATTTCAAATTTGGTCTTCCACATGCCCATATTCGTAGGAGGATTACGTCATTCAAAATTGGATGGCTCTAGGTAGCTTTGTTTTATCACAATGAGAGAAATATACATACATTTATGCAAATTTTTCATTATTTAATTTCTTTAAATATAACATAGGCCGATAATACTTTGTGGCAACAGTTTGAAAAGTGGTTCTCCGTTTGTAGTGAATCGACGCAAAATTGCAAAACGAAAACAATAGTTCTTCAGGGACAAAGCCCCTTTGGACTAATAATGATTAGGCTATTAAATATATTATTAATTATATTTAAATAAAATTTTAAAAATAATTGTGAAAGAATATTCAGCGTTATTTGTTTTTCTTTCTTCCTTGTTTTCTATTATATATTTTTAGTCATTTAAATGCCCTTTTTAAAATAAAGTTAAACCCGTTCGAGGCAAAAGTGATTTGCTAAACGTTTACTTATATATCAGAAATACATTTTTTTGAATTTAAGCTGCCTTTTTGAATGTATGTTGGGTATATTTCTGTAAAGCAACAGGCTGATTGAAAGAAAAGAACAAAATTAAACTTTGAAAGGAAGTCTAAAGATTAAAGAAAACTTAGCTTTTCTTCAATCACGCATATGCTAAAATGTTCTACATATAAATAAAAATGCATTGGATGGAAATATGTATGCATTGGAAGGAATGATTTACCTTCTTGGTTTTAAAATCTACAAAGTTCCAAGGTGAAGAAAATTATCTGGTATAATTTGAAAAAGGATAGCATATCTTTATTCTAAAAGTAAGAAGAAATCGATTTTTTATATTGACGGCAGCATCGTTTCAAAGAATAAATGTAAAAAAAAAACTGTAAACGTTTTTAAACAGTTAATTTTACTACAGTTCCTTTGCTTTATACTTCTTCATTGTGCAGTAAAAAAGAAGTTTGTCAATCCTATAAACATTTAAGTTTGGAATATGGCCATCATTATTTTTAAATATATCTCTTTATCGATTTGTGGGATAAACAGAGAAAGCTTTCGGAAATGACCTAATATTTGAAAGTTTTCAGAAAATAAAGGCCAATTTGAAATCTCAGATGCAATACTCGATGAAAAGACTTTTATTTATTGTCAGAACGAAGCTTGAAATGCCGTCTTCGAATTCTTCATTTCATTTTGACTTTATTGCAAATAGATAGGAAAATGTTAAATATTAAAATGCAAAGTTTCTTTATTATTCCAAGTATTGATTAACGTCATTGATGTTTAGAAAGTTATTTGAGATTTTAATTGAGACATTATCTTTCAAATGAAAATTTTAACTAACGAAATAAGTAACAAATTAAAGAGATTAAAATGAAAGAAAGTATTTGCGAACTATCTTGCATATACATAGGTGTGTGTGTGCGTATATATATGTGCACACACACACACACACCTGCATAACTACATAATCTATATATACATACATACAGAGAGAGAAAGTAAGAAATTTAAAATCAGTTTCACAAAGACCCAAAATAAGTGAAATTAGAAAAAAAAACTTAAAAACTAAAAAATTAAAAATAAAAAAAATATGTAAAATAAGAATTAAAGAATTGTGAAATACAAAAAACTACAAAAGCTAGAAAACATACAAAAGAAGAGAGATTCAGTTAAATTTGATATAACGTTATCAGGAGGAGGATACATCAGATTCAACTGCAATCCCGCTTCCTTGTGAAATCCATTGCGTTTCTGTGTCCAAAATTAGCTGAAAACAATTCAAAAGTATTTCATTATAACAGCTCATCCGAAGAACTGTTAAGGTTAGTGAGTTTTATCTTAACCCATTAGCCGCTGGTGTTGCGTTGACGCAACGGTCAAAATAAATGCGTATATAAATAGAACTACCTAAGATATTTTATATCAGCAGATGATTTTATGTAGGGAATATTATGAAGATTATTTCTGTAAAAAATATTTGCCTTCAACAGTCATTTTGTTTATAATAATTAATCTCATACTTTAAGCAAAATTTAAGCAAAATTTTCGACCGGGTATTTTTGCTGAAAATATTTAACGAAAGAATCGCCGTTTCTATGAGTGATCTATTTTTAGTCAAGGTCACCGTTTACCAGAACATTACATCAGTAAGATGTTTATATTTGTGTTGGGAAGGAAGGGAAAACACGCAACGTCAGCAGGAAACGGGTAGTCAATCTCCTTTTTCACTCCTTCCTTTCGATGTTCTGGTTGTTTAAAAATCCCTAGAACGAAGAATCTTGCATTAGAAAAAGCCCTTCAAAGATTTTTTGATGAAGAAACAGATGATGATAATGTTAATAATGCCCAGAATGAAACTGATATTGTTGTTGTTACCCCAGAAATTGCAGAAACTAGTGAAGAAAGGAATGGCAATGTTTTAAATAATGATAATGATATTTTACCAAATGATACTGCTGGGGAAGTTGAAATTCACGTAAGAAGTAAGTTTCAGCCTTCTAAAAGCAGTTATAGTCATATTAAAAAGTTTAAAAAGCAGAAGACTGAAATCTTGAAGTGGATAGAAAACGTACTGTTAGTTATGTCTGAGGAAGAACATGAAGAAAGAGATATAAGAGAAATTATAAAATAAAAAATACAAGGTAAAACTAATGCAAAGATTTTCGATTTTCTTCTTGGTTTAGACATTTACTCTCTTCTCGTTGAACAGACAAATATATATGCTCAGAAAAAAAAAAAAATTATTTCATCTGAAACCTATATGAGAAGATTTATTGGAATAGTATTGCTTACAGGATAGCATTCGTTACCTGAAGAAAAAATGTATTGGTCTTTTGATAAGGACATTTCTGTTTCTGTTGTACGAGAATCGATATCACGTTTGCAGTACAGGAATATGAAGCAGAATTTGCATTTGACAATAATCAAATTGACAATACTGATAAATTATATGAGGTGACACCGTATCTAAACTTACTAAATATCATCACTTTTTACTACTGGAAATATAAAGTCTCTTTTAGATTTCAGACGCGAGAATGCATTATTCCTTTTGAAAACTCCTATTGAGAGTGTAGAATGAGCCAGAAATAGATCAGCAACAGGAAGACCTAGTAAATTCAGCGTTCAAAAACCATTGCATGGAGATGGTAGACATTTTATCGTAAATTCCGTTGATAACAAAAGACATTGTTGTAAAGAGTACCATAGCCAGACTGTTTATAGATGCAAAGTATGTAATGTAGCTTTACATCATGATTGTAATCAAGTTTTTCATGCTTGAATCTTTCAATTGAAATAATCTGTATTTCTAAAAGAAATACGATGCATATTTTAATATTAAATTAATTGCAAGTAAAGTGATTTGTAGATTTATAAAACGTTATACAGCTAAAAAGTAATTCAGCGCTCCACTCAAAAAAAAGAAATCACACGAGTACAATCCTACTCACTAAACATCCGTAGTCTTATTCCGCTGACGTTGCGCGAACGCAACACTCGCTTTTTCCACAGGTGAGAGCATTTTTTTTTATTTTCATCCTAAATTTATGTTATAAGTGCTTAATTTAATATTTGTTATTATTTTCACGAGAAAAGAAACGTTCCTTATAGTTTTGGCGGTTAATGGGTTAAGTATTCATAAAGCTATTACTTTTAGTTTACATACTCTCACTGTACCTTTCAGAACACGCTTCAAGACTTCCTATTGTGGAACATCAAAACTAAACTGACACTTCTTTCCTTTTATAGACACACTTACCAAGAACCTCCAAGAATGAAATACAACTATCGATTTAGACAGTGCCTATAACCAACTGATATCATAGTGTGAGATAGCATGTCTACAGACAATTTGAACAAAAAAGACTTAGAAGCGTATTAGTAATTTTTGGTAATCTGATACATTATCTACGGATCACAGAAATTTACGAAAGCTCAGAAAACATGCACAAGCATCAATGGACCCTGTTCCTTTTTTCTAACCTCTTTATAAGCTATAAAAAAAGCACAGGCCGCTTTTAAACGAAAAACGGCAACTGCTAAGCAAGATTTCTTGCGCCAGTTTTGCGCAGAAACAGTTGATGCCTATGGTGCAGTTTTCAAAATCGCCACCGGTAAGCTCTCCACAGCTCTCCCAGTACAAATACTCCTAGCGACTGAGTCCCCAGCAGATACAATAAAATTCGTTTTTTTCCATTCTAAAGAATGATCCACCTGTTAATGATACAACACAGCAATCAAAACTGAGAGCCGAATTTAATAATTATGATTCACATAGGCTGTCTACTGAACCTTCTCCAATTAGATCCGAACTGGTAAAAATAATAAAACATTTTAAACCCAAAAAGGCCCCTGGGCTGAATATCGCAGACTATTCTACCATCCAAATGCTTTTTAAAATTGCTCCGGACCTTATCATATTATTTATAAATATTTGTTGGAGACTCCAACACTTCCCTTCAAGACTTCTCCAGTATCGTTCCATTCAAGTTACCCTGGAATTGTTACACAAAAATTCTATCGAGGATGCCTTCAGGGCTCATGTTTATGCCCTTTCGAAAATTCATTACTTCAAGAGTCCAAAAATACACCTAATTGTTTGATCTTAGCGTATGCAGACTCTTTATTCTTATTGTAAACGGAAAATCAAAATTAGAATCAACAGTACAGCATTAACTTGATAAATTCAGCAATTGGGCTAGAGATTACAAAATTACCGTTTCAGTCTTTAAGACTCAAGTTATGAAATAGGAGGTGTAGCTCTTCTTAAACGAAAGCCCGCGTTAAATTGCATAAACACCTGTATTAAGATAGTTAAAAAGTTCAAGTAACACAATCGAATCACAAACGTTCTTGGCTGCCGCACCTGAAAAATAATAAGAATCGAATTGGAATCTTGAATACTAACATGAAACGGACCATGGCTAAAAACTGAGGTATCTCTTCTTCAGATTATATTTGCCACCCTTTCTATAATGACTTGGATTTGCAGGGATCGCTATTTAGACAGATGGTTCGCGTACCGAGGTAGGCATAGGTTCTAGATTGTGTGTCATGCTAAATGATGTCCTGAAACACACTTTTAAAAGAAGATTAAACAATCATAACTCAAGCTGAGTAGTTTCAGATTATCCTACAGATTTGATACACGGGACCATACATGCAGTGACTTTCTTACGCGTTAGGATTCAAATGGTGGAATAAATTCCAGAAATCCAAAAATTATTCTTCAACATAACGTCAGTACTTTGTACCCATCCCATACGGGCATAGTTGGCAATAAATAAGCTTGTTGACGAACTTGCTAAACAAGCAGCAACTGGCAAGTCCTTACCGGAACATCTCTTGTCAAGTTTCTTTCTTAAAATGATTACCTACGTGCACTTAATAAAACACTGGCAATCCAGATGGAGTATTGAAACAATGGGAAGACGGAGTTTTCGTTTATGTTTCCATGTCTCTACTAAGATGCTTGCATTTTGCTCTGCATTGACAACCTTTCTTCCAGGATATGGACCCTTCATAACATATCTTTATTGATTCGATGTTATAGATCTGGGCACTTGCGAATGTGGCCAGGAAGGAACTCCGGACCATAGCGCCTTTTCATGTTGTCGTACGAAATGTTTTCACTTGACCAAGTTATCTGATCAGTACTGGGAACAATGGACTTCACATTTATTAAAAGCCAAAGGAGCTGTTACTAAACTGACTTAAAATATGGCAATTTTGTAATGAACGATATTCAAACTCATCAACAGCTGACTAGGCAACCATTGCATAAAGCGTTTGCTTTTTTCTTTATTCATTTATTCCTTTATTTATTTTTGTATATTATTTACTTAATGTTTATTACATTTTTTCATATATTTATTATGTATTTATATATATTGTTTATTATATTAATTAAGTACTTACTCCTAAAATTTAATCAGCTTTTTTATTAAGTACGTACTTATAACTCTTAATTATACGTAGCTTATGAATGTAAGATAATAATAGAATTTTAGTTTAAGTAAAATTACAACTCAATGTACTTTTTGCTTTTGAAGAGAAAAAAATGGTCTGATCTGTCAGCCCTACCTTGGTGTTAGCCCTACCTTGGTGGTGGATTGCAAATCTGTTCCCTGAGCAAAGACACTATTCTGTTTGGTATACACCTTAGGTGAGAAGCCTGCTCAATGGTGATAAATAAATAAATAAACAATAGTTTTCGAAGTCTTTAGGGTACGTGCAAGACATACTTCCATCAACCCGGCAATGCTATGTTCATGTACTATATTCTGTTATATGAAATAGCTCCTCGACTATTGTTGAGATTATTTTATTATTAGACAGCAATTTGTGGAGCATTTGATGTATGTGGTAAACACTAATATTTTACACATTATAAAAATAAAATTTGAAACCAATCAAAAGTTCAAATTTTTAACTCCTTCACTTGGTTGCATTTAGCATATCTAAGGCAACAGTGCAGAGATGCTGAAAATCTCTAGTTCTTTACAGAAAAGCCACAGTCACTAAGCAAGAACGGACGTTTGCTTTGTTACTGGTATGCAAAATCTGATTTTAATGAAAGTCAAATAAACCTTCTCTGGCATAATTTTTTTATATCCGGTGAAAGAAAGGATTAGTAGCTTTGTTGTTTAGCTGACGATATTTCATGGCACTGAGAAAAAGGTCTAGATAGAAGACTTATGACAAAGACGATTTGAGGAAAGAATTAGAAAAACGCTTTTCCTTTTAATTCTTCTCATAACAAATACCAGGAAATAGCTTACTTTCTAGTGTCCTAATGGAAAAATTCCTTTCATTGCTTGCTGAGGATTCAGCTCAAATGAATGGAAACGCTGTATAAATGTTGTATAAAAGTAATTCTTTGTGCAGATTGTTGTATGCAATTGGAATTATCCGATACATGTGAAATTAGAGAAACAATAAAGTATGTAAAATTTCATTACGAGCATTTCGAGCAGAGATTGAAGATGGCAGCTTTGAACAAAGTTGTTCTTCATTTGTCCGGTTTTATTTATTGTTAGAAATTGACCTTGGACATGTTAGGCAAAAAATATCGAAGTGATCCACTTTTCTTTAAGAGTTATTTTCAGGAATTACTTTTGTCATATTTGTGTACCTTGAGTTATAGGAAAAATTAGAACTCTTTTTTCGAGCATAGATGGTAATCGAATTGCATCATTTTAACTTCTCACGAGGGATATTTTTCACTAATAGGTTACGAAAAAAAACACACCACATATTTTTTTACCAACGTAAGATGACGCAATGCGCGGTTGTGACAATAGTCAGTTTATAAAGAATTTTTTATAGGATTGTTTCGTGATGTGGGGGGGGGGGTGCACGCTGCGCGCGTATCCCAGAGGTCCGTCGTTGGATTCCCGGCGAAGGTGTTGCTCATCTTTCATGCTTCTGAAAAATAAACATAATGGCTCTACAGTGGCGACCGAACTAAAAGGGTGTTGGATATTCTCCATACCCAGGATTTGGCGATTAGGTCCTCTAAAAACCCAGTCGCCCTTTAAAAGGGGGAGCATATAAGGTATTTCTCCCGCCTTCCTAGCATGCCTTCGTGGTGTGTTGGTCTGCATGCTGGGCGCGTATTGCAGAGGTCCGTGGTTTGATTCCTGGCGAAGGTGTTGCTCATCTTTCATGCTTCTGAAAAATAAACATAATGACTCTACAGTGGCGCCCGAACTAAAAGGGTGTTGGATATTCTCCATACCCAGGATTTGGCGATTAGGTCCTCTAAAAACCCAGTCGCCCTTTAAAAGGGGGAGCATATAAGGTATTTCTCCCGCTTTCCTAGCATGCCTTCGTGGTGTGTTGGTCTGCATGCTGGGCGCGTATTGCAGAGATCCGTGGTTCGATTCCCGGCGAAGGTGTTGCTCATCTTTCATGATTCCGAAATATAAACTTAATGACTCTAAAAGTTTTGAGTAGTAATTAAGAAAACGGGTAAATAGAGAGAAGATGTTGTTGAAATTGGGAGGTTAGAAAGAAAAGCAAATGTGCATGGGGGAGCTAAATTTGATTAATGAGTGACGATCGAAGTATTCTAATAATAAAGAGATAAAAGGGAAAATAAGGCTGACCGGATGAAATATTAAAGAGGGAGAAATTATTTGAAGTGAATTGACAGCAGTTTGTTTCAAAATGCGGCGTAGGGTATAAAAATGAACAAGTGATTTTGATAGAGTTCCGAAACACGGTTCGAGTTTAATTTTGAGATGGAAAGAAGCAATCGACCACATTTACATGAAGATAAACTGAATATATAGCTACGCTTCGAGATTTAAAAAAAAGTTGAAGAAGGATAACAAAGGAGACGAATAGATTGAGGAAATGAGAATTGTATGGAACTCTGGTGGAACTGTTTTATCTTGAATGTATATGAAGAAACAAGGAAACCAGCTTGAAAATGGACGTGAGAGAAGGAATCACTTATACAGTTGGTGCGTTACATCTTTGAGTGTTATAGTGTTGAGACGCTCATCGCACTTAGATAAGATATAGCCGAATTTACAAATCC
The DNA here is from genome assembly GCF_044657685.1 of Stegodyphus dumicola. Taxonomy (NCBI): domain Eukaryota; kingdom Metazoa; phylum Arthropoda; class Arachnida; order Araneae; family Eresidae; genus Stegodyphus; species Stegodyphus dumicola. The sequence goes on along the minus strand of NC_140771.1, from coordinate 152,083,216 downwards.
TGATGCAGTGAATGATGTGGTATCACCAATTTGAAAAGAACTTGAGTCTCTGAATCCGGCTATTATGTGAGACGTTTTACCCGATTAATCAACAGGTAATTAATCTAAGGAGCTGTGAACTGGGACACATAAAGTATTTTCGTTAAAGAGACTCCACAACTCGAATGAAATCATTATCGGACTAATAATCAGAATGGTGGTAAAATTTAATGACGGCATAGCTCGGAGTTTAGCTGTTGGGAGTCGTAGAAGTTTCATTCGCGGGCTTTCCTGTATCCCCGTGATCCCTGACTTGTTCATTTTTATGTTTTAAAGCAGGCTCTTGTAAAAACCTAGTTCAGGTGTAAATCATGCATGAATTATTGGTATTTTTAATTATTGTGTCAAATGCCGTTAAACCTAAATGTGGATAATTTAATTCTGACTAACGATAGTCGAGTGGTAATTAAGAAGAAGGCTATTGCCAATTGTTTACATTTTTACGGGCATATGCATGTTAATCAAAATCGTAAAAACAACCTTGTATTTAGCGTAAGTATATTGAAACACTCAATCGATTTCGAGGGCAGCTAAAGGTCCCTCCTCATCAGGAGAAAGAAATACTTAGACAGAAGAAAAATAAAGGAAAGGAGTCTCAGAATCATGTGGTCCTTATCAGCACTGCACGTGGTTAAACCGGATTTTTAATCAGAGTTACACTGGCCGCCTACTTTTACTGAGCCAGGCTATCTGATCAAACATGTAACACGAAGGACAAGAAAATTAGCGAAGTCAAAAATAGGGAGCGAGGGGCAACAGCACCTTCACGCTCAAAATCTGAACCTCGAATAATGGAAAGCAACCACTGAACAGATTTTTATACCCTCTGGTAGTACCAAACGCGAGGAGGTAACGCCATCTATCGGCAAAAATAGTAACTGAATTAAGATAGTAGAATTTTAAAGGCATTAGGAAGTACTGGATTGGACTTAAAATCATTAACTAAACATTAACTAACATGCTAATCTAGATTTAGATTTTTTTATTATTTTTATGCATGTAAAGTAGGTAAAGTTGGTTGACAATTTTTGTGACCGATTAGAAAATCAGTGAACGTAAAGCATTTGTAAAGATAGTCAACTTTAAATCTTAAAAAAATGCACAGGCAAATAGTGATGTTTTCTTATATAGCCAAAAGTTTATGAATAATTTTGAAAACATAAAGATATATATAAGGAATTTTTGACAGAGAAAATTCTGAAAGCATTTTGGAATTTAAGGAGAATACTGATGTCAATAATAATAAGTAATACTAATGTCAAATATGGCATTTTAAAATAATCATCTCGAGTACAACTAACTTAAAAAGCCTAAAAATACACAGATTTGTGAAGATTTCAGCAAGATATGTATAAGGGAACTGTAATAAAATTATAAATAAACCAGCAGGGTTAAAACTGGTACAAAATCTAATTTCGATGTAGTTGACCAAATTCTAATCCAGGGATATTACTAGTACAGACATTAACGGTTGAAATGACGTATCAAAGATAGAGTATGTAGACGAAAACCCCACTGAATGGAGCAAGTGTTGCATTGAGAGAATCTGCCAGAAGACCGATAACATAGGTGAATTTCAGAAATTTGCTGGAAGACCAATGACATAAGGGAACTTTGTAAGACTTTTTGCAATTGCATTCAATGCTGCATGCAGCTAATGCTTTCCACTAATATTAGAATTTTGATACACACAGGGTACAAATGTATACAGATGCAAGGATCCAGATATAATGGAGTGCTTAAATAACTCGCGGAGCTCTGTAGAACAATTAGAGTCTCAGGACATGCGCTTCATGTCGAACTGTAAATGGATTAGGACCAACAGATTAGATATCAAAGGATTTATTCGAAAACTTACTCATAGCTATGAATGCAAACTTCAGACATATATCACGCAGTACATTCAAAATTTTCCTACTTTGTTAAAATAGAATTTAAACATAAATGAAGAAGATCCATTTTAAGAGAAATATTTATTTCTGCCTTCTTCCTAGCTAGATTTCAACCGATTATTTTTGTACATATACATTGAAAATGTCAGTCATATTCGTAAATAGTTAAGTTACATAGCCTTCAAAAGGTTCATAAAAGGGTACTATTTCTACATTCAATAAATTTATACATTTGTATGAAAGAATATTGTTGAAGAAAGGATGAAAAAATGTCGTTAATGTTTGTATCAAAGAATTATTATGAATTTGAATTTGACTGCCATTATTTAGCCTTTAAACATAAATTGTTAGAAAAAATACAGATACGAAATGATGGATAATTTTAAAGCGTTAAGTTAGTATGGAGACTATGCCTTCCAGAAAGGAGTTTAGACATTCAAAGTAATACATTTTGATAATATACAGATAACGTATTTAAATATAGACTTTCACTTTTACAGTAAAGAACGACTTGTACAGAAGTGAGCTTCTCTTGCGGAATACACTGTGCATTGTTTTCTGGAGAAAATGTGGTGCAATCTTCAAACTAGCAATAATGAATAGTTCTGAGAAAATTGTTCAGATCTAGTCTAAGTTTTTCTTATAAGTGGTTCTTACTCTTTATTGCTCCATTCCCTTCCTCTCATCGTGCATCAGAATTTTATTTCCCGAAATTTTTAGAAGTTTATATTCCTATTGATTTCGACGAATGCTTAAATTAGAAGTTTTTTCAGCTTCATAGATGATTTCGATTCTCCTTTTCTTAACCAGAAGTGTTGTGGTCGCACATTAATATATACTTTTGAGGCTGGAAAATTTCTTCCTAAGATCTTGAAATCCCCTTCTTGGGAAAAAATTTCTCATGGTTAAGAGCAAATGCTTCATAACTTTTATTTTCTTATTTTTGTTAAAAAAATGAACTGCCGTGTTTACTTTCAGAAAAAAATCTGATGTATTCACCACATGACTTCCTTGAACGGAATATTAAATTATAAGCATTTTTTTCTTGAATTGCATTTAAACTTATTGGATTGAATTAAAACTACTTCGCCGACAGCGCATAAACCACAATAGAATAAATGCATTCTTTAAATTTCACTCTAGTATTTGTTTACCACAGCGACACTCTGGCGCCAGATTCACTTAACATTATTAATAATTATATAACAGCTAACTTATATAGTAATTATATAACGGAATCTAAGTTAACTGTTATATAATCCAATAATTATATAACAGTTAATTTATATATTTCGTTCATATTATAACTCATAATGCACAAAATTTATATCATTTATTGAATAGAATTATCTAATCGTTGCCACATGTTCTATTCAAATATTATAATAAAGCTAAAATGATGTATAAAAGAAATTAAGCAAACAAAACAAAAAAGAAACAGTTTTTCACAGACGATTGAGTATTTCTCATTCAATTAATTCAGTTCATAAAAACTCAAAATATCTATATTAAAAATTACGAAGTAAATCTTAAATACTTATTTCCTCTAAAAACACTTAAAGAATTTTAAAATTGTTAATAATTCTAAAAATATTGCATAGAGATTTACTAAAGGCATAAAAACCTCAACCGGAAGATAAGAACAACATAATTCAATCATTTTTAAAGCAAAAAATGTACAATTTACAAACATATAAGAGTAAAGAAACTGAGATCACTGAGCCGGGTAACAGAGTGGATATATATATATATATATAAATATATTTATATACGTTTGGTGCGGCCGAAATACGAGGTGAAATTGAAACCAAAATACGAGGTGCACATCTACATGTTATAGCAGTCCTATATACAAAATTTCAACGTTCTGAGGCTACTCATTTTTGAGTTATGCGAGATACGTACGTACGCACGTACGTACATGCGTTCGTACAGACGCCACGAAAAATTCTCTTCAGAATTAGTTTTAAAGTATTTTATAATTTTTTTGAAGGAAAAGAGTATTTTATTCTGTCCTTACGTACAGATATCACGCAAAAACATCGTTAAATTGCATTCGATAGAGGGCAAGATGGATATTTTCGTTGAGATATGCTGCCTGAAACTTTTCGCCATTACAATACCTTCGCCTTTTTACTTCGTACAAGGAAGTAAAAACCTAGACCTTTCAAGATTTTTCGGTTTTCATTGTTTTATAAAAAGTAATAAGTCATATTGTAAAACGCATATTTTCTAACTGTTCTCTAAAACTATCATTTTTAGTTTAATGTTATAAGGTATTTCTCCTGCTTTCTTAGCATGCCTTCGTGGCTTAGTGGTCAGCACGCCCAGTGCGTATTCGAGAGGACCGTGATTCTAGTCCCGGTGAGGGCATTGCTCATTTTTCATCTTTCATCTTTCTAAAAGGGTGATGGATGATGATTCTCCACCACCAGGATTTGGCAATTGGGTCCCCTAACCCCCAGTCACCCTTTAAAAGAGGTAGCATATAAGGTATTTCTTCCTCCTTGTTAGCATAACTTCCTAGTGCAGTATTTGGTCAACCCGCTCGGCGCGTAGTCTAGAGGTCCGTGGTTCGAGTCACGTCGAGGGCATTGCTCGTTTTTCATCTCTCTTACTTCGAAATAACCTAAGTTTAAACTGTATGTGTTTTAAGTGTGTTTAAACTTCGAGAAATTCAAGAATGGCTCAACCTTATAATAGTTTTATTTTCTCAGACTAATGCTTGTTATCCCTTGGAGTTCATGACATAATTTTTCTATTTTTTCGCTTTCAATCTTTCTTTCAATCATCACTTAGAAACATTAATGAAGTAAAACTAAAGAAAGTTTTGGAAGTTAATTATCAATCAGACTTTATGGCCCTGTCCCGCAAAAATGTAGGCGTAAGAAGTTTTAAAGCATGTGCTTAAAAATACCTATTTCTAATAAAGGATCATTACTGCAACATATTTCAGATAACTATTTGGAAAGGATTTACATTTGAAATCATTCTATAATGCAATATCATGCATATATTTTTCAAGCAAGAAGTATTGAAAGAGTAGTGACATTTTAAGATTTGTTTCGTGTCACATTATGTCGTGAAACTCCAAGAAACGAATTACAAGATTTTGACACATGCCACTTGACACTGCAAAGAAGAGGCAATGTTTGAGGATACGATAAAAGACTTTAGAAGAAAAAATCGTCTCTGGCTTTTTAAAGAGACACTGAAAATCAAATATCTAGGGCATCAGTTCGCATATTCCGAATATAGAAGACAGGAAAACGCACTCCTCATGAGAGCGAAATAAAACTGCGGAATGATGGAAATTGGATATTTTCTTCCTTTTTTTTTGTGTGTGTTTTCTTATAAACTTAGCTCTTTCGCAACAAACTCCGTGGTTAAATTTCATTTCAGTGACAGGTGTCAAGTGATTTAGAGTTCTTCATTGAGTTTGTGATTTGAGTTCTGATCTCGCCGCTGAGATTCACCATATAAGTGATTTTTCAGCACATCATTTATACATCGGAATTTATGCTGCTTATTGATTTGCCGAGTTGTTGCTAAAAGATACATTATAGTTTTAGGTCTCCTTTCTGGGATATAGAGAGAAGTTGATATTATTTAAAAGGACTTAAAGCAAGCAGGAGAAATAGATATGAATAAAAATTTATTCCATACTTTAGGCTAAAACAGCATTTAGAAATCACTCTAGTCTAAGTCGACTCATTAAATGGAAATGTACATTGAACAATAGTTTGCAATTAGGTTATGGTGTGCTGTGGTGTGGTGTATTTAATTATGGCAAAGCACACTAGGGCTATCTGCCTAAGGGGAGGGATGCCTTCGTGGAGGACTTCCTAAAGGAAACTGGCTCGTATACACGTTACACATGGGGAATCCATGCAGGCAGCCCGTTCGCAGGATCCGACCCTCGGACCGAACTACCAGTGTTCAACGACTCGGCGGCTGGTGGGCTAATTAGGTTACAGAGAATGAAAAGTGGGAAAAAAAAGTTACAGCTAAAATTTTATTTACAATAAGGAAAATTGTAATGACAGTATTATATATATGCTTTCCTGCATATCTTTCACATCATATAGATATATGTAAATAACATAAAGCAGATACGATGTTTGATAAAGCCTGTCGTCGTGTAGTTTAGAAAAGCTAAATGTTTATAGAGAAGTGCATATATTAATTTAGAAGTCCAAAATAAAAAATCAGGGTAATATTTGCAAATATAACGCTGATTTTTGTTGTTTGACTTCTAAATTAATATTTTTTCAGCGAATTATTTTACCTTAATTAGAAATACATATGCTTTTATCAAATGTAATAAAAGAGATTATGTTTTAAACATTCAGTGTTATTAATTATTTATTTTCACATGTAATGAAAATAAACTCTGATTTAATTTCTTTAAAAGCTTGTCTTGAATTTCAGTCAAATATCTTTTTTTTTCAATAAAATGATTTTTTTAAATGATTCCATCCGAAGGTAAGTTGTTGCCTTTAGGAGAAAAATGTTTTTTCTGAGATGTATATTGATCAGATGGAGGTATCATTTTTCTCTATGAAAACATAAATAATTAAGCGTTAGAAAAGTATTGAGGAATCCAAAAAGCTTGAATATGCTCACTCGATCAAGATACACTGAATTCAAGTTTTTTTGTTACATTATACATTTATAGTGTTAAAGTGTGTTTAAGTTTTCGATTGCTAGTTTCTTAAAGTACGTTATGTGCAAAAGGATTACCAATGTTAAAATAAGCGGACCAATTTTCACTTACATAAATGCTAAAATTCGGGTATTTATTCACACAATTATACTTTTATACGGTCCCCAAAATGATTTCTTCGAGCATTTCCTTTATTGGAGGCCCACTAGTGACAGAGTAATAAGACAGCTGAAACCAGTAGTTCAAATTTCGGCGAACTGGCTGGTTGCATCGGCGTTTTAGTGATTTTTCTCATGGGTAACTTGAATAGAATCCTGTTTTCCCTAAAGAGACTTCCAAGAAGAATCCTTAGCTTTAGGTAGCTAGAACTCTAATGCTCTAGCTTAACTATTAGAGAAAATACTTTATCAGGTAAAACAGACTTATACCATGTGATCTAGATATGTTTTCGAAAATATTCTGCAAATTTAAATACTGTACCACTAATACCAAAAACAGAATTGATCTTTAATGCAGAACCATAAATATTGTTTTCTATGAAACAGACCAGTAACAGAGAATAATAGATGATGATTTTTAAACTACTGGATAGAGTTTATAATTTTGTGGCTTATTGTTATGCTTAAGCGAAGTCTAACTGAATCATCTTTGAAGGATGACCTAAAGTAATCTATACAGATTAGTAGACTAGACAGTAAAGATTTCAAAAATCGAATAAAACGCTTACTAAGAACGAGAATTTCTATATCAGAAAATAATTATTTAATTCAGTTTTTCGTCGGCTGAGGTAGCTGTGCCATATCATCAGTGCTAATTATAGTGGCAATAGTATTAGAAAGGATTTATTCATATTTTGTGAACCATTATATATCACAAAAGTTGTCGTTCAGGGAACTCTCATCAGAAAAAGTAACACAATAATTTAATTATCACTAAAATTTAAATTACTGGAAGGTATTCAAAATTAGACATAATTTAATCTTGTCTTTAATCTAATAAATTAGTCTTGTATGGACTTTGCTTTTAGAGGAAATTTTCACTTTTTAAAGAAAACAGGGTTACAGTAAACCTAGAATAAATATATTTTAAACAGCACTTCAAAGGAATAAATGGTTAAGCTTTACAAAATGTTTAACAGTTATATTTGAACGTGTCATTACTTGAATCCTTCATTAGCTAGTAATACTGTCAGAAATAATTGTATTCAGTTTTGTTACCTATATTATTGTTACCTATATTATTCTCATTTTCATTAGCTTCCAGTTTGAAAGCTCCTTATTTTTATGAATTATCGTGTTCGATTTCAAACATTTTCTATTAAAATTAACAATTAACATTAATTTTCGCTCTCATGTAATATTAATTTTAAAACTAAATATATAATTTTACGAAATGTTTTGTGTTGTCAATGGTAAGCGTCGATAGATGGCGTTATAAGAAGGCCGCCATTAGAGGGCGCAAAATTGAGAAGCGCCGTATCGTTAAGAAATGTAATGGCAATGTGATGATTCCCACTGCAAACAGCTAGATGTATACATGTAAATAATTAGTTAGTTGATAAGCCTAGTTTAATAATAATGTGAGCAATTTTGATGAATGAATCTACATCAACTAACTAACGCAGGACTGCGGAAACAGATAACAAATTTGAGATGCATGAAAACATTTAGCCCTTCAGTATTATATACATTCATCGAAACTTAATTAAGAAAAAACGACAGAAAAGGTACCTTTTTCGAATTTGAAATAAATTAAGGTTAGTTCAAATCTCAAACCATTTGCACTTTGGAATCCTCTCTTTTAGGAACTGTTTCAATGCTCTATGCAAACTCACAAATTTGAACGCCCGCGTTGTATCTCTAGCCATTGGACATTATAAGAAAAGAAACATAATGTAGTAATCATTGCAAAAAACGAATATTTACACATTTAAAAATAATCTTTGAACTCTAAAAATGATAAATCAGTTTTGTATTTTCAAGACATAACATAAAATTGTAAATTTGTATTCTTAGCAGCGAATTTGAAAATCATTGAAGATAACACAGGCAAAAGTCCTATGTTTCTGTTACCTTCAGTAACAGATTTGTTATTCCCTTATTACAACTTCAAAAGAGTCTAAAAGTTTCGAAAAAGTATTTTCAAGGTAATGAAACGTTGTAGTATCAGCTTGTTTTCACATGAATTCTTTCTCAGACAAAAGATTAAAATTGCATATCTGGAAGCATCTATAAATTCATAACGAATCTGATATTAAAATAATTCATACAAGTTTAAAGAGTCTATAACTCTGTAGAGTTACAAAAGTATTTCTTCCGCCGTCTTAGCATGCCTTTATGGTGTTCAGCGTATTCGAGAGGTCAGAGTTTCGAATCCCGGCTAGGACATTGCTCATTTTTCGTGTTTCCTGTTTCAAAATAACCTAATGTCTCTACAGTGGCGCCCGAACTATAATAAGCGGGGGTGGATGATTCTGCACCACCAGGATTTGGCAACTGGGTCCTATAATCTCCAGTCGTCCTTTAAAACGGGGAGTATGTAAGGTATTTCTCCCGCTTTCTTAGAATGCCTTCATGGTGTAATGGTCAGCACACTGTAATGGTGTAATGGTAACGATTATGGCATTGCTAAGTTTTATGTCTCCTGCTTCAAAATAACCTAATGTTTCTATGGAGTTATTAGGTTATTTTGAAGCAGGAGACATGAAAAATGAGCAATGTCCTTGCCAGGGTCTAGCATGCACCTCTGTTATACGCGGCAAGTGTAATACCGTTACACCACGAAGGCATGCTAGAAGAAAGGAGAAAATATCTTATAATATAAACGGTGAAACCGTTAGTTTAATATATAACGGTTGGTTTAACGGGTTCATCAAAGCTTATAAAGCGATCTACATTCATTTATAAAATACCAGTATCAATTTCGAAAGATGAAAGAAAATGGACAATTTTCCAAACTCCATTTCTTGTTTTATTTATTCTATACTTCCTGATAAAGGATAATTTTCCTCAAAATGAATTTGTGGAAATTAGAATTCATCAGATTTTAAAGTCTGAGAAAATGTCATCTCAGCACGTTGCCCTTTATAGTTTACTGAAAATAATTTCAGACTTATACTTTTTTTTTAGAAATGTTGTTAACTTTTAAAGTTGAAAATTTCAGGAAAACAATGGGTTACTCATTACCTTGCGTTTTAATTCTTTAAGTCCTCTGCATATTGAAAGGGAAGTAAAACAGTTATATGATGTTTCGAATTGAAAAAACGAATTTATATATTTATGAAAGTGTGTCATAAAGCCGTTGATAAGTGACAGAAAAAAAATTACTCATGTGTTCAGTTATGGTTATCCTATTACCTGAGTGCAACTGTTTCCATAACAATGGCTCATTTAAAACGAGCGATATTCTTTGAGCTACAGCATCTTCAGACCTAAACCCTTATACCTAATTTCTTCTTTCAGGATTGGTTAAAGAATCTGCATATGAGCCTCTCCGTGTACGCATATGTGTCTGCCTTACACATCAACACATTGTAACATTATAACATTGGAAGCCAACTTTTGTAGCAGTTCATTTCGTAACTGTTATTAAATTAAAATTTTGTTGGAAAGAAATTGGTTTTCATTTTGATGCGGTATAAAGGTTTCCTGGAACGTTCTGTATTAATATTATCTCAAATTTCAACACACATGCAGGTGTTCATTTGAGACACGTATGGTTGTCTCTCTTTATCACTGCATTTATAAACATGCGCTCTTCTGAATTAACTGAAACAATTGTCTCATGTCATTATTGAGATGTGATCCTGTAAACATCGCTATAAGTTCATTTAGGACACTGCGTTTTGTACGAATTCGAACAAGAAATATTACAGAAGCGTGTTGAAAGTTAGTGACAGTTTTTGGTGGAGATGCAGTTTCAAACAGAACTTGCAGGATACGGTTAAAAAAATTCTGAAGCAAGCGATTTCGACATTGACAATTAGGCTCTCTCTCGGCGGTCATTTTTGATCGATGATGATATTGTCAAGACCATGATAGAGCAAGATCATTTTTTGACAAAACTGGAGATTGTGGAAAGTTTAGTTCAGCTTAACAAACCATTTTGGGCCATATTCGGTAATTAGGATTGGTCTATAAGTATTCCAAATAGGTCACTCATAAGTTATGTGAGAAAAATTTGCATAACCGAACTGTTATAAGCACATCTGTGCTTTTTCAGAATAGAAACGAACCCGTTTGGGACCGGATGATAACTGGGGGTGAAAAGTGGATTATTTACAAAAATATCCTTAAAAACAGAGAATACTGTGAGCTCAGGCAACATGCCAACATGCTCAGGCCACCTCTAAACCGAGTTTGAGTCTGAATGAGGGAATGCTGCGTATATAGTGAGATGGTCAATTACGATACTTTGAAATTAAAAAAAAAGTTTAATTCGGAGAGTTACTGACAGCAAATGGCGGTTTAAATAAAGCTGTCAAAGAAAAGAGGCCAACGATGCTCAATAGGAATAATATTGCATCACGCTAATGCATCAATCATATAATCATATTATATAATATAATCATATTGCGTCATGTTAATGCTGAACCACATGTTGCTTTGGTGATTCATTAGAAAATAACAGAGCTAGGCTGCCGCATCCACCTTACTCCCCAGACCTAGCGCCTTCCAATCATCATTGTTTGTTGTGATAATTTGTTGTTTTGTGCTGTTCCTTTCCTTGCAAAAATTTTCGAATGTGAAAGAAATTCAAAACTGAAGTACTATTTGAGTTCTTCGCTTCTAGGGACAAGACAATTTTCAGAAATGGTATCTACAAATTACAAGCGCGCTGGCAAGCGATCATAAGCAGTGAAAGAAATTATTGTACAATACATATTATAAAAGGTAGGAAAAATATATTATTGTTGATTAAGGGCAATATTTTCAGACAAACCATGTATCAGTAATGTAGGGTAACAGTTTTATGAAAATAATTAACTTTTACAAACAAAAGAGAACTCATAAAATGAAAAATATAGAGAATTTAATAACATACTTTTGAAGACTTAAAATAAGTATAGTATTAGACGTGGCATTTAGAAGTTATGGTACGACTATTATTTTATTTAATTTCTTCTCTAAATTTTAAAGTAGATTCGTCTGAGTAATGATTTTTTTCGTCTTAATAACAAAGTCAGACCTTGTAAAACTGGTTATGCCGAACTTTTCCCATCTATATGCTTAACTTTATGCCAGCCTACCATCATGTGATAAACGACAGCCTTTTATATTTAAGAAGCAGCAGTTTTGCAATCAAATAAAATCTACTGTTTTATTTTTTTAATCTACTGTTTTATTTTTTTTAAATATCTTCTTTTAGATAAAGCTACCTCTGGTATTTTTTCCTTGTCTTTCTATTTCAACTGGAATATAAATGTTTTCTCCTAAAATTTACTTTTAATTGTATGCAGAATGTGAAAATTTTTGAAACCATTTTTAAACATTTAGTACACTTTCCTTAAATAAAAAAAAAAAAAAAAAAAAAAAAAAAAAAAAAACTAATGGTAATAAAAATTAAATAAAAAACAGGGAAATCAAAGAAATCCTTAAAACTTAACAAGCTTTTTTTGTAATATTCATAGTAGTTTTTTAACTTTTTAATAAATAATACAAAAGCAAAAGAGGCCTTTTTTGCTTTATTAAATCAGTGGTATGCTTTTAAAATTTTTGCAGTGAGCTGGAAGTTATATAGAGCTGGAAGTTATGCCTAGAAGAACAACTTTTTTCTTCTGAAAAAGGAAGTCTTCACATTGTTTGTGACTTCAAAAGACAGGTAAAAATTACCGTACTTTAGTTTGTTTGAACCTTTATTTGCAATGCTATCAATATTACTGGATTCGCAGATACCATAATTTCTTGATTATCTTCATTTACTAACTGATATAGATGATTTCTGGAACGCAGTTCATTAAAATGTTATTTTCATTGAAGTGTGTAAACAAAATATTTTAACAATGATTACTTTTTTAGTAAAGAGGAAAATTAGAACAAACCAAGCTATTTAATTATTGAAGCAGATAGTTTAAGAACAAAACCATTCTCTCATTTCTTAGTTTTGTAAGAAAAATTTTCATCCCTTAGGTTTTGATGAAATAAGTAAAGACTTAATTACATTTTTCAGAAATGCATCGGAGCTGCGCAGTTTTTCGGGATTAGCTTTTGATGATTGCAGCGTTAAAACAACGTCTAGCGGTATACCAGACTTATTGCATTGTGTTTCTTAAATTTCAACTGCTGCTCTTATTTCATAGAATCTCTTAGCTATATCCCATGGATTGTCCGAAAAAGGTTTTCAAATCTAAAATTAGCATATTTATGCAACCATGCCTTGCTTAAGTAGTTAGAAGAACTTCATTCTTCAGTGAAAATTTCTTGACATTTTTTTGAATTTTCATTAAAGTTTTAAAAACCGGTTCAATTTTTATATTTTTTTCTGCATAAAGTATCTACTGTTGTTTTCTTCGTTGATATAATTTATAAGTAAAAGCTATGTCCTCAGTTTCAGTTACACTATCAACAAACGCTTTTTCATGACTTCATTCATATTTGATTTCGTTGATTTCCTTTTTTTTTCCTTTGTAAAATACATCACGATCATCTAGTTAGGATCAGACAACAGAATAATCTACTAATTTTAATTGGGATTCTAACACCATACGAAAAGCAGTTTCAGTTTGCATCTGCTTAGTGGGTTCATACATATTTTGAGTATTAATAGCTTGAAGTTAAACTTGAGGAATTTGTGCTTCTAGCTCTCCACGAGTTTAAATATTTTCCTTACGAGTAAAGAGCTAAATATTCCCATCATATTTAAATTCAAACATTTGCCATCGATAGAATTTATAATGTTAAAATAAAATATGACATTTATTGGATTATATATATCAAAAGATACATAAAAACTAGAGCTTCTACTTAATTTATTCGAAATTTCGGTTTTATTCCATTATACTATTTATATGTGTTCATTACATCTCGAGGAAGTTTTCGAAAAAATGAAACTTTTATGTGATTTTCTGTGTCTTGAAAATTTACATTTTTGTAATTTCATTTAGAATGAAATCACCTATAGCAAAACAACTTGTAATTTCTTCTATATTTCTGTATCATGACATTCATTTCCTGTATATTAATTACGGAGTTTCTTTTTGTTTCATTGAGAAGAATATAATTCCCGAACTTCAGCGGCTTTTTGTTTAGATGGCTTCACATTTTTGTTTCAATGCTCAAGGCTGTCATTTTTAAATGCACAGTGCTTCAATTTTTTTTAATATTGAATTTAAACCACCGGTTGGCTGAATGTAGCTGTGACATGGAACGTCTCTTTTATGAAATACTATCAACCGAAAAGTTTTGGATTAAACACAGCAATTTTAGCTTGAAGTCCCCAAGCGAAGGATACAGAAAAAACATTTTGAAGAAGAAAATACCCATCGATCAATATTCAATTACTTACTACACGAGAAGTCAATCTAAGCTGAGAGTTCAAACACAAAGGTATTTTTCTTCGAAAGAATAAAGTTCAAGGATTTCAGGCTAACAGTAGCAGCGTTTCCAAAAACATTTTTATACACAGGAAGCTAGTCCAAAGTTCTCATTAGAAAAGAAAATAATTAATAATAAAATTACTGATTGGAAAGAATATAAAATGAATCGTTGTAAGAGCTCTGAAAAAATAAATCTCAGAATTTATGATTTTGCTGTTCTAGCAAGAAATCTAAGGAATTATTGCATGTTATGTATCTATATATATCCGTTATGTATATATATATATATATATATATATATCGTTATATATATATATATATATATATATATATATATATATATCCAATCAAATTCTTTTTCCAACTAAATTCTGGAAACTTTTAAGTACTTTTCAAGAAATAATATAAAAGCAATAAAACATGCGAGAAACCGAGACATGGGAAAGAAAGCCTAATTTTATTTTCTTTGTTTTCATTGCATAAATTAGAGCAGGGTTTCTTATACTGTGGGTCGCGACTCCCAAAGGGTTCGCAGGACCTGCAGCAGGGGTCGCCAAAAATTTTAGCACTTTTGATATTGCTTTAACTTATTATAATAATTTTATAATTATCAAGTATTTTTGTACAATGTATCTGAAAATAGATAAAGATAAGATAATACAGATAAAGAAAAAAAAGTTTCGACGCATTCTTTTTATAATATTAACGTTCCTTTTCCTTGCTTTGCACGTGACGCTGTCATTTCGTCTGTTACGTTTTTAAAATTTTCACATTGTTCTATGTCTTAAAATTAGAAATCAAAGTTAATGACCTAAAACTGCAATAGTATATTACAGTACAAGTGAAAAAATTGACAGTTTCATTCACCCATGTGTCAAATTTGCGCGATACTTATGGGGGTTCCGCAAAATTTTTGTAAATATTATGGGGGCCTGGGGGTTGAGAAAAAATCTCAGTGATAAAAGGCGGTCACGGCTGAAAAAAAAAATTAAGAAACCCTGAATTAGAGCATTTCTGAAATCTTTACTGAGTTTTCTTCGAAACGGTTATAAAATATTTCTCCCGCCTTCCTAGCGTGCCTTCGTGGTGTAGTAATTCTGCAAGCGTGGCCGGTATTGCATAGGTCCGTGGTACGATTCCCGGCGAAGGCGGTTGCTAATTTTTCATCTCTCCTTCCTCAAAATAACCTAATGTCTCTACAGTGGCGCCCGAACTAAAAAGGGTGTTGGGTGAGGATTATCCACACCAAGGATTTGGCGAGTGGGTCCCCTAAAAGCCCCA
Organism: Stegodyphus dumicola; assembly: GCF_044657685.1. Classification (NCBI taxonomy): domain Eukaryota; kingdom Metazoa; phylum Arthropoda; class Arachnida; order Araneae; family Eresidae; genus Stegodyphus; species Stegodyphus dumicola. The sequence goes on along the minus strand of NC_140771.1, from coordinate 152,067,804 downwards.
TTTGCTCTTTAAAAAGGGGAGTATATAAGGTATTTCTCCCGCCTTCCTAGCGAACCTTCGTGGTGCAAAGGTTCTGCACGCTGGGCCGGTATTCCAGAGGTCCGTGGTTCAATTCCTGGCGAAGACGGTTGCTACTTTTTCATCTCTCCTTCCTCGAAATAACCTAATGTCTCTACAGTGGCGTTCGAACTAAAAAGGGTGTTGGATGAGGATTCTCCACACCCAGGATTTGGCGATTGGGTCCCCTAATAACCCCAGCTGCTCTTTAAAAATGGGAGTATATAAGGTATTTCTCGCGCCTTCCTAGCATGCCTTCGTGGTGTAGTGGTTCTGCACGCTGGGCCGGTATTCCAGAGGTCCGTGGTTCGATTCCCGGCGAAGGCGGTTGTTAATTTTTCATGTCTGCGGTCTCGAAATAACCTAATGTCTCTACACGGTATCTTTAATATGATTTGCAGGATTCACAATGTAATACAAATTGTTTTTCAGACCTCAAGCGTACTATGGGACCTGTTGTTTTGTCGAAACGTCTTTTGCCAAATGACAAACGTACATAGTAATTCTTTCACAATCACTGTTAATAATTTATCGTAACTATTTTAACAAATTTTATTATAATTGAACAGTAGGGAATTGTTCTTTGTGAAGCGTATAGAATTCAGTTTTAAATATAAACAACTGCTATCATTTAACATAGAAATTTTAAAGCGACTGATAGTAGTTCATTAGCAGTGGATATCGGGCCAAAAGGTTACTTGAAACTGTATTTTACTATAATTAAAAATAATTGTCAATGTTAATGCGACAAAATAATGTTGATATTTGTACCTGTGTATCCTTCAGTACATTTTTTGGAAACGGACTTTATTTCACAGATTGATATCTTACATGATTTTATCATAAAACGGAAGGTTCCAATAGGTTCAAGCACTTATATTTTGTCACGAATAAAAATATTTTATAGGTATTTCAGGTTTCGTGAATATAATCCGCAATTTTATTTTCTGAAAAACGTCATACGATCAAGATAAATATCTCATAATTCTGATTTGCATGTATCATATACATTAATAACTAAGTTTTCTTTTAAAGTTTTCAAATTATGTAAATTTGCATATTATACTTTCAAATGCCTTTATAAGTGTATGTTTTAGATTACCTGAATTACTATTTCAAAATAATTTAGCGCTTAACATTATTTTGGCATATTTTACGTCTAGTTCTTTCTTCTTTACTTCCTTGTACGAAGTAAAAAGTACATTTTTACTTTTTTTTAAATACCGCAAGTATTTATTAGACAGCTATCTAAATATGGATAATTTTTCTTGATAAATTTTATTACAGAGTATGCCTTTAGCGATTAAAATTTTCCCAGTCGCATGTACAGTGTAATTCTACTTCGTGTCCTAAAATACTTCGTGTCCTAAAGCGTATAAGAGCCTTTTACGTCGAAACTATACATATATGGAGGGCTACCAATTTAATTTTATAAATATGTAATTTGATAAAAAGCTTGATTTGATGTGGAGCTCCTTTACAGCCGATGATAAATCTTCAAGAAAATTTCTTTGAATTAAAACTACAAAGCGATGTATAAACCATCTGATTCAATTAAATTGTACCAGCCCGACTCACCTAACCAAACAAGTTGGTCTCATGGTATTTTCGGCCTCCTTCCAGAATGCCTTCGTTGTGTAATAGTTAGGACACTCAGCACGTATTCGAGAGGTCCAGGCTCGATTCTCGGCGATGGCACTACAGATTTTTCGCGTCTCCTGCTTAAACATAATCTAATGACTGTACACCATTTTCTGCCGGAAATATTTGATAAGATAACCAGAGCTTCTGCTCAGAGTAAAGTGACCAAATACATTAAGTCCGGATAGTATCGGTCTTCAAGGATAAAGGATAGTACAGGTCAAGTTATATTTGTTTGTCAAACATTTGGAACTTAAACATTTGAAACTTTGTCTTAAAGCGATGAAATGTAGTTCGTAACTTCTTATTGTGTAGCTGCCAAAAGCAAATCTTTCAAAGATCGGCGAATATATGAAGGAAACACTTTAAAATAGTGAAGCATTGTTAAGCGATTTACCAAATCTGAAAACAATATTATCCTGAATTCAAGAAATACCAGCTTCTGTGCGAACTATTGAAAGATGAATAACTCAAATGGCAGAAAATAACAACAAAAAGAGAATTCTGGATTACAAGAAACTGTCGCATTTTACGTTGCTATTGATGAAAGTACCGATGTGAATGATGTCGCGCGCTTTGCAGTATTTGCACGATATTATAAATATGTAATTTGATAAAAAGCTTGATTTCCTACTGTGCGACATCCTGAATCTCATTAACTGACTATTTTGGCACACTACAACTACAAGGCTACCGATCCCTGCTGTAAAATAAATACTGTGATTTAAATATATATCCATGTGTCAATATCAGTTGTAATTTCGGAGTTTTCAGTCCACTAGTATTACAGATTGAACAAAAAGATGATGTTTTCTTTGAACGATTTTGAGCATTAGATATTTAGAGCTGTTGCAGAAGAATTAAATGCTTAATCAACTGGTTTCTTACCTCTTATCTTTTGGGCAATAAGTACTCCTTTTACTTCTGAGAGATATTGCTGAAGCGCAGCAATATCCCCTTCTGAAATGCTATCTTCTTTGGAGTGAATAATCCATCTTCTAAACATGTCATTTGGAAACGCATGTAAAATTTTGGGTGTTAAGACACGACCATATACATTGATATTTTCCGCTAAAACGGTTAAAGACTGCAGCTTTAAAGTGCTAGTTCATGCATTTACACCATCAGTTGATTACAACACTGTAATGGGAATAAATTTCCTTTTCAAAACATAAAAAATGAAAATTCAGTTAAAAGAAAATTAATTCATGATATATCTTGCCAATAAGGTTAACGTAAATACAATTCATTTTAAATTCTTGACAATGATTATTTAGCTTTTTAATTTTTATTCCATTTTCTATGACACTGAACATCACATAGATCTTGAGGATTTGCAGTGGATTAAATTTTAGAAATATTTGAACTTCGAGACGTACGTTTATTTCCTAAAATGAATCACGAAAAACTAAAATTTAATTTAACAGCAATCATAAAATAACATAATAAAAGTTTAATTTAACAATAATGACTCCAGTGTAAGAGCGAGAGTCATACTAGCGATAAGATGGATGAGATCATCAAACGCTTTGTGACGATTAGGTGAGTTGTACTAACAGTTAAATTTGTCCTATATTCATGATATATATATTCATGATATATATATTCATATTCACGAGATGTATATTGCACTTCGCGAAACATATATACGCTCATACTGGAAGATTTTGGAAACGTGAAGCATGCATAAACCGTCTAGGAAATACAATGTTAACTGCAACTCATTATCTTGTTGCGCGAACATTTGTCTTGTTGAAAGTTATCTTTCGTACTTATCCAGTTACTTACATTTTGAAAGAAAACGATCCTGGTCAGAAAGCGCATCGAGTTCCGTAGCCATTCTGTGTAATAAATGAACCTCTTACATAGGGCTCAAGTATCTTATTTTTAAGATTTTTAAGTTTTGCTAGTAATACTCATGCAAAAGAGTAAGTCGCCCGTTCAATGGTAGAGTAGTTAATGTCACTCAACAGAGGTAGTTGACCCAGGTTTCGAGTATAGGCGAACGTGCCAGTTTCACTGTTGGATTTGTGGATTTCCTCATGCATAGCGAAAATATAATCCAGGTTCCGAAAGTCCTCCACGAAAGCATCCCTCAACTTAGGCAGATAGACATTATTCAGTTGCCCTAACGTAATACTATTAAACAGCATGCAAGAATATCCATGTGCCCAAAAGAGTGAATTGTCGTATTTTATACAAAAAAAAAAAAAAAAAAAAAAAAAAAAAAAAAGAGTTTTAACACTTAATTTATCAGAAGATCCTTTTTCGAAATTTGTGATTATCTACCCACTTTTCATATGAATTCTGATACAAATTTTGAAATGTGTTTTCGGAGACTTCTGATTTAAAAGTTCATTTTCAACTATATTTTTGAATCGAAAGTGAGCTTGTTTTGCCAACCACAAAATTTTTATTTCCTAAAACTTTTAATTAAGTAATATTATAATTTTATCCAGGCAAGTTATCCAGACAGTTTTTAAAGCATTGCCGTAGAAATTATCTTGGTAAAGTAAAATGAAAAGCTACTAAAAAATCATGGCATGATGATAACACCGAGCCATTCCTTTTGAGACTTAAATAGTTTTAAATGGAAATCTCGTAATTGATGTGTGAGCACAAGAAGGAATAAGGAATATTTTTGGATCAATATTTCATATTGTTGAATTAACTGATAAATTATTAGTAAAAAGCAAGAAACTTGAGCACTGAAAAACTAAAAATGAGTAGAAAATTAATACCCCGTATCATAGTTAAATTTTAAATTTATGTAGTTAACTCTTAAAGACCATTATTTAACTAATCCGTTTTATAAAGTTGAGCTAGTAATAATCGCTTTCATAAAAATGGCTTAGAAGTGCGAATATACATTTGCGGTGTTAAACTGATTTATACATTTGCGGTCTGATACATGTCTGAAAACAGATGTTTTCAGACATGTGTTCACATTTCTTTACAGATATTCTTTAAATTAATTCGGATTAACATACTTTAAATTTTTTCACTACTTCACACTGTTATGTTTAAAGGCTAAATCATTATTTGTCGGAAATCTTTTAATCACGATATTTCCTGCAACTATGTTTTAAAGTAATGAATTTGTTATTTTTCTACGATGATATTTTACCCCACTATGTTTTGAACTGCGATGTTTTCTCCCACGATGTTTTATACTACGACGTTTTCCCTTTTCATTGTTTTCTTCTTGATATTTTCATTCCCAATGTTTTGGCCACTCTGTTTTAACCGGAGATCAGAGTCTTAGTCAATTGGTTCCTTAAGCCATAAATTTATCCTGAAGACGGTCTAACATATTAGTAATTTAGCCTTTAAGGTTATGAGAAAATCAGTGTTTTTTTTTAACTTCAAACAATTATTTTTCTTTTCGAAAATATCCTCTGGAAGAAACTTGCATGTACGCTAGCTTGAATTTCTTTACAGATATTCTTTAAATTAATTCGGATTAACATACTTAAAATTTTTTTACGACTTCACACTGTTGTGTTTAAAGGCTAATTTCTCTGTTTAATACAAATCTCCAGGGCAGAAAATCCTTTACAATTTTAAGAAGTAACTTACTGCAAATTCTTTCGTCATTAAAAATTTTTATATTTCTTGTATAAGCTTACAAAGAATGAGACTCAATGAGAACATTAGTGACGTAACTTGTATCACGTTCGGCTGGGAGATCTGGAATCCCAAGGGAACAGCTGATGTTTTCATATTTATTGTTCCAGGAAATCTAATAGATTATACAAGTGGCACCTGACATTTGTGAACAATAATTCGTGACCACATCGATTTGGTGACTGAATCTCTTCCTTTCCCCGTCACCATTAGAATATCTCTGCTTAAAGTGGGAAAACATGTGAGGAATTTTCTCCTTACTCACGGGTTCCTTTGTGTGGCGTCACTGGTAGTAGCAACGTCCTGACTGGCAAATAGAAGATCCCAAGTTTAGAATTCTGCTGATGTCGTCACTAATTTTTCACGTTTCCTCTTTCGAAAAACCTATCTTAAGCTGTTTCAAAGAAAATTTGACAGTTCTATATTTCTTATTTTTTCATTTCTTTTAGATTCGTACATAATAATTTTGCGTTTTTATATAGCAGGTAAATATTGCGAAAGCTGAATTTCGAAGCATTAATCAAATTTAATGAACTTAAATTCATCACCAAAAGTAAGCAATCACAGAAATTTAAAAAGTTTGAAGGGGTAAGCCTTAGAACAGATTATTTGATAAAAATTTCAAGACTTTCTTTATATGTAACGTGTGATCTGAAATGAATGTGAAACTATGTCACAATATTTCTTAAAATAAATTTTAAATTTCTCCCTTTCCAAGAATGCAGTTCACGCATATAAATGTAACATAAACTTTCTTCGCAGTATTTATGTTTTTATAGCAATGTTGTTTTCAGATTTCGTCGAAAAGAACATGTTTTATTTTTTTAAATCTTTATAGCATATACAAAATATTTCTTAAAATTACTTATCTAAAGCTGTTTTCATCATGAATATGAGTACATGTTAAGAATACATACACTCACAAGAGACGCAAAGACCTTGTGAATAAATCTTGCTGCCGTATTCATATAATCTCCTTCAGAAAGTCAGAATTTTTTAAAAATGAAGCAAAAAATACCTTTTGCGGATGTAAAGATCTGATTTCTTAAAATGTATTTTATAAAAGAAAATGTTTGAAAATGAAAACTTTATATGAAAAATTAAACAAATATACTATATACATATGAAAACAAAAAATAATGGGCTAAATTCTGAAAAACATTTATTTGTAAGGTGCAGGTGTCGATTCTAATAAAGCAATCATTTTTATTTTCAATAGCTGTAGCTCTGGATTCAAGTTTCTGATGAAAGCAAACATTTACACAAAGTATAAATACGGAATTCATCTATCGTATTTTGGTAAGGAATAGCTTGAAGATTTTGTTTAATCTCATAATTGCTTGTACTTAGAATTCTGTTAAAAGTGAAGTCGAAGCTGTCTTATTTGAATCTTTATGCAGGTTTACAAGGCTTACAAATTTTCAAAGGTAAATTCGAAAGTATTTAGAATGTCTGCTAAAGTTACCAATTCCTTGCAGTATAAAATTATTATCAAAATTAATTTTAAAATCAGAAAGCAAAACTGAATTCAGCATAAATGAAAACATGTATTAATAATATTCCTAATGCTTTGAAGTAGCTGCAAATTTCTGTTGACCACTTATGCTAATTAATGGTACAATCGGATTTAGATTCCTTCAAGAGGGCTGGCTGTATTGGCGCTCTCATGGTTGTTAGCCAGTGTAAAGATACTTCGATTCAGTTTCCTTTGAAAATGGACCATGATGATATCTTTAAGCAGGTACTTCTAGCGTTCCTGTCATAATTAATCTTAATTCCATTTTACATTTTATAAATAGCTCACCGCGAGTTGTAGAGTTGCGCAGAATCAACCGAATGTGAGAATTTAAGAAAAATATCGGTATCAACATCAAGTTCTGAGCTCTTTTAAGCGGTAATAAAAATTCGTTTTCTGCAAAAGAAGTAATTGCAATTGTACAATGTTTTTAAAAGTCAAAATTATCGTCTGTGGCTTGAAAGTTTTGTTTTTATTCAAAATGGGAATTTAACAAAGCAGTGGTTCGAAGGCTACATTTACGCTTTTTCCGAAGAGAAATATGCATATTCCGTTATCCAAAAACGATGTGAGAGTCATGGTTTTGTTATATCTAAAGCGTCGATAGGTAATATCATCAACAAGAAAGGAAAAAAACGTCAAATTGGAGCCTCAAGTGAGACAAAAATTCCAAACAAGTATCCAAGGAAAAAAACGGACATCTTCGACTATTACAAAGGTACGTTGTTTAATGTTAAAAGAAAATCCCCCTAGTCAAAGGACAGTTGCAAAATCATTCAAATGCTCGGTGTACACTGTAAACAAAATGATAAATGTTGATTTAAATCTTAAGAAAGCGAAAAAACGCAATGTGCATCGTCTTCTTCCAAAGCATATGGCTCAACGCAGGCCACACTGCAGAATTCTATATGAGAAACACTTATCCAAAAAAAAAAAAAATGGAAAACAAGTGTCACAATAGATGAAGCATGGGTGTATTTAAATGATTGTAACAAAAAAAAGAGCCATTTATTATCATAAAAGGGGAGGAAAAAATTTAAGTACATGGTTCAAAGAGTCGAAAGAAAGTTTTTCTAAGGGATTCATGATTGTTGCTGGTTTTTCTTATAATGGCAAGCTAAAAATAAAGAGAGTGCCAAAACAATGTCAAGATTAATGCCAAATACTATCAGGAACATATTTTCTGGCCAATTTTTCTGAATGAAATACCATCACTTTACCCACAGTGCCATCAATCTGTGAGACTCCGTCATGACAAAACTAGCAGTCACATATCAAAATCCACTGTAAATTTCCTAAAAGAGATGGAACAAAAAACTGATACCAGGGACATACCCTTCACTGATATCCCTAGTAAATCTCCTGATGTGTCGCCTATGGATTTTTGTGCTTTCGGACTTTTAAAAACTAAATTATCCAACCGTTGTCCCAAAACCCTAACAGGACTCTGGAAAGCTGTTCGAGGGGAATGGGATAGAATATCTCTTCTGCCACTTCAAAAGGCATTATTATCCTGGAAATTGCGGTGTCGAAAGATAGGTCAGAGTAAGGGATGTCAAATAGAACATTTAAAATACAAGAATTTTATGAAATTTATTTTTGTGAATACAAGATACATCGTCTAAAAATGTGTGAACAACCTCTGTATTTCTATATATACGGAGTGCTACAGCACAACATGACTAGGGACAGAGAGCGAGGCAACACGATGATGAGATAAAAGGTGAGTGGGCGACTCCACTAAGAAGAGTGATTCCGTAAAAAAATGACAATCAAGAAAAGACGTTAGAACTTCATCTGAAAATATCGTCCAAACACATCTGTGCAGATCTCAAATAGTTCATTTAAATAATTAATAAGGTAGATTCATTTTGTCTGTGTACAAATCCCGTAGAAACCTAGCTACATGACTCTTTGGTAAATTCTTAGTAAGGTTCTCAGCCAGTTACGAACCTTTAAAAATCTTCGTCATCTAAAGCACGTAAGTTACTATAAATTTGTATTTGGTCCAGAAGATGATTTCGTAAATCGGAAACGACTTCGTTAAACGGAAAATTAAGAACATTTATTACATATTTTCACTCTTACAGATCTAATTTCAATTCTTAATTTTATGAATTTAAAATGGTCTGCTTCCTTTGATGACTATTATAATAAATCGTGAATACTTTAATTAATTTTAATCTGTTATTAGAAATTGCAGTTTCGGATTCTGATTTCAATAGTTAAGTAAGAAATCCAGAAAAGAAAATAATTTCCAAAAGTAGAGCATGCTTTCCTCAAACTGCGCAGTTGGCAAATTGTTCGATTCTGGTAACTAGCCAAAACTCCCACGCTGACACTTCATTTCCTTGTTTACATAAACATCAGATAAATAAATACGAATGAAATGTCATCGATGTAAATGAGCGTAGTGGATTTAATATTTTTTCCTCGATTTATGTGAATATATAAAGCTTTGGATGGGTCTCCTGATAATTGAAAGAATCTACTCGTATTTTTAAATGATCTTGAGGACTTATTCCAACTAAATAGTACTACGAACGATGTTCATATGATTATACTTATAAAATATCTGATGTGTACATCACCACATAACTTCCTTGTACGTAATATTAAATCATATGCATTTTTTCCTGGATTTCATTAAAACTTATTTCCTCGAATTTCATTAGAGAGATATTTCTCTTCATTTAATTCAGTTCTCACTTCATGACAAGGCATACATAAAACCTCAAAATAATTTTATAAAAAATTGAAAAATATAAAACACAAATACACTAAAAACAATTTAAAGAACAACTTTTGCAATTAAAATTAGAATTTATATGCAAAAACAGGCACTTCGGCCAGTGGGGAAGAAGGCAGATTTTTCGGTGTCCAGAAAAGAAAGTTTGCGCACCGAAAAGTTTGATCTCACTCGGTAAAACGACACCAAAGGCGTTGAAACTGACTAATTTGTTGTGGATGCTATTCTGAGTCAATATATGGGATAATTTAATAAGTAAATGTTAATTCCAGAATAAATTAAGCATAATTTAATTGGCAATAATAAAACAAGACGTTATCTTTGTTGTTGCGAAGCTTAAGTTCTGTAGATTGGCAACAAATCCACTATTCTGTTAAGTTTCAAATGTAAACAAATATGGCTGCGGCGTTAAAAAAATAGGCTTAACCGCACTTAAACAACTTTTAAATTGTTGATAATTCTACAATTATTGCATGTACATTAACTAAAGGCATAAAAAATTTGACCGGGCGTAAGAACAACACAATTTAATCCATTGTAAAGCAAAAAATGCTCAGTTTACCAACATATAAGAATAAAAAAACGGAACTCACCGAGCCGAGTAACAGAGTGAGTATATATATATTTATATACTTTTATATATAAATATATTTATATACTTTTGGTGCAGCCGATTTCAACCAAAAAGGGAGGTGCACAGCTATATGTTATAGCAGTCCCACTACTCTGAATTCATTTTAAATCAGTTTTACTATCGTTTGGGGGGGGAAAGTCCTTTATTCTGTTCTTGCGTACAGATGTGAAGCAAAAACATCGTTAAATTCGACAGCGGTCAAAATGGATATTTTCGTTGAAATATGGTACCCGGAAGTTTTCGTGATTACAATACTTCTGTTACTTCTTATAAGGAAGTAAAAATGCTTCTCACATTTTGCTAAAACTTTTGTAAATTCTATATAGTGCCAAAATTTTTAACGCATTAAAATAATATTTGTTGGAAACATTTTCCGATAAATGTAATAGTTCAAATGTACATTAAATGTTGTTCAAACGATATTTAACTAAGAGTCACTATTCGATTATTTTATTGCTATTAGAGGATAAGTAAGATGGTAAAAATATACCTGTGATTTTAATTTTGTAAAGAAAAATGTAAAAGAAAACTATTCTGCTATCGAATAAAACTCACCGAGTAGATTAAAAAAAATTCAGAAAAAGCAAAACGTAACGTGATGAAGCTGGTCTAAAATATCAAATGACGCTTTCAAACAATTTTTATGTTCTTGCGGAGAAACTCGTACAAGAGAATATGAACATCAATGCGATTTATGTAACAAAGCGACTTGCGTACTTTAATTTCCGTTGAGCTCAGATGCGCGAATTTAACATTTTTTGTAGCTGACAGAAAAACGTCTAAAAACAGCTTTTCAAAAAAGATTTCTGTCTAAACTATTTCTCCTTCAGTTATTTTCATTTCTGAAATTATTTTCTGATTCAATGTAGTAGCTATCTTTTACTACAATAATTATTATTAAACATCGTGTCCTTGATTTTTCTTTTCAAAGATGCGTAATTTATGAATTATAAAATAATAAACTAAAAAATAGTTATAGATTAATTTTACATAGAGCAATTTTTAAGATAAATTGTGTAAATAAGTGTAAATAAAGTTATAAGAACTATTAATGGTTTAATTTATAGTGATTTTTATGATTTTGAGACTATGAAACATGAAAAATCAATTGCGGACTCACGGTGATTCGAACCACCGATCTTCCAGCTTCTAGCTGGACGTGCTACCACTTGTGTATTCCTTTTAATTTACCCGTTTAAAGGGTAGTTGGGAAGAAGCAGGAAACCAAAACGGCACAGTTAATGTAGTGGCGTTTTATCACGCTCCGCCTTTTCGTTCAGGACTTCATATAGAGCTTATTAGGTTTCGGAAGGAAGAAATGTGAAAAATTAAATGTGCTGTGACCAGGACTCAAACCATAGATCTTCTAGTAGCGTATACTTACAAGTGAATGCGATAATTTTTGTAATAAAAAATTTAACGTTAGTTCATTTAATTGCAGTATTATTCTTTTGCCTATATATTCTGATTTTTTTTCTTTTCATGTAAGTCTCACTGATGACCAAATACCTAAAGTAAGGCAGCACTGGAAGGTCATTCCTGGGCTGTATATACAAATGTTGAAGAAGTTCTATCTATGGAAATTTTTTCAGTTATCCCATGTGTAACGTAAGTAGGAGAAGTAGGAGTCAGCTTTTAGATGATATACCTTCCCTTTGTGAAAGTTATTCGTTAAGCACATTCCTGTAATTAAATTTCAAACGTAATTCGTGTTTTCTAATTATGTAATTTGTAAAGGATTATTGCAATATCCCATGCTTTCTCTAGCGGTGTAAGTAGTTAGCACATCCAGGACGCCTGAACTAAACTACATTGTTCCAGTCTTCCAAATTCAGATGATGATAATTCGTTTCAACGTGGATTGGGTCCAGCATATCTCGTACCTCTTTCTAGTCCTCTCTTCAAATGGGAAAAGCGGATGAAATTATCTGATTTCGCCGTGCGTGCTATCAGAGTGTAAATGATTAACACGTGCAGCTAGCAAGCTGAAAATTTAATATCCGCACCCTGACGAGACACAGTTGATTCTGTATTTTCTTATTTCAAAAATATAACTGTAAGAAATCATGAATTTTTATCGTATATGCTCTCATGGACTAAGTCCAACTACCATTTCGAAGATATGAGCTTCGAATCTTGGTGAGCGCATAGTTGATTTTTATACTTCCTACCCGAAACCCTAAAATGCTATACATTGACGCACGCATTAAACTACTGTGGCCCAATACACTAAATTTAGGTACTGGTGATAGTTTTCTCAACACTTGGGATTGGTGGATTGATTACAGTAGCATTTATGAGTCGCCTCTTAAGTGCATCAGAATAAATTAGCATACTCTCTCATGCGTACTTTTGGGGTGTGTGTGTGGTTAGCCCTTTTAAATTCAAACTGGAAATTATGTACTTTGAATGGAGCGATGCACAGTTGATTTTATACGTTTGGGAACCTGCTTCGGAAACCTTTTATCTACCCATTTTGGTAGCCCGTCAACGATCGAGGAGTAGAGTCATGGAGCACTTCTTTTTCTCCCCGCTTTTAGATCCTGGCAGATGTAGATAGCAGCATGTACGTTTTTAAGACTTTACTCCATGTGTAAGTGCATAAGAATCAGTTTCCTTTAGAAAATCTTCTGCGAAGTCATTAGCCCTTAGGAAGATAAACCTTTTGTGATTTGCCATAATCAAGCAGACAAAGCCAAACTAAACCCATTTCAATAAAACCTGTTTTTATTCAGAATTATTCTAGCGAAACAACGTATACATTAAAAATTTATAATAAGTTATACTAGCATTAAAAATATTTTTACAGCTATTTTGACGCTTTCAATAAGAAACTCTTTAGAATATTCGCTTTTAGATTCTGAATTTGCAGCTCTGAGAAGGTCCCTACATCAACTCAAATCACAGGCTAAATCCCTAGAGGGAGAGGAAAAAAGGGCAACCCCCCAAAAAATAAAGTAGTCTCCCTCGACTCGATACTCGAGTAGCTTTCTCAATATCGGAAATTCCATTTTGGATGGCGTATCAGAGTGAGAATCAAATGCACAATGACTCGAACTCGCGTACAACCGACCGTCCTTTCCAAATAACTCTTTTCTCTCTCTCTCTTTCCGATAAGGCAGGCAATAAAAGAGTTGCAATATAAAAAAAAAAAAGGCAAAAAAGGGGGAGGTGGGGGTCGAAAGATTAGGTTTTTGAAAAGAGGCGAAGGGGAAAGAGGGCAAGGGTGGGAAGGGAAACAAAATACTAGTTCTGCACCAGAGGAGTTGTCGCATCCAGCTGGATTCACTTCATCAGTTTGGAAGGATATCGAAGGAAGGCTGGGTCTTCAAGACAATTATCAGATAACGTTCAGATTTCCTACACTTTGTTTGCTGGATGCACTATTGAGTGAAGCATTTGTCAAAAAGTGGGTTTTAAGGACGCAGGAAATAGTTTTGTGCTGTTGCTCGGAAATATTAGATAGTTGAGAAATGTTAGGAAGCAGGAAATAGTTCTTTGCATTTAATGATATCATTATATGTGCATCGAATACATAATGCGCTGAAAGTAAGGTAAGAGAAACCAGAATAATGTTATTTTACTTTTCAGGCGTCAACAGATATCGCCAATTTTCAAACGAAAACGATTAAAATGCAATATGACAACAATGCAAACAGAAAACGATTAAAATGCATTATGACATGATTTCATTTTCGGCTTTTGCGTCTTATTTTATTTATTTATTTAGCCCCTTACTATATTTAGAAAAATCGTATTAGAAATTAAAGCTAGATTCAAATATTTTATTATCTTAATTATATGTATAATTTTAGATTGAAAAGCTAATAAAATACTTATTTATCTCAACGGAAAGAGTAAATTAAAAACGTGTACGCAAGAGACACGTGCCGCAGAAAAATGCTGTTTAAATCTTTAAGCAAACACAAGTGTTAGCTCATTAAATAGCTGATTGTATTATTAGAAAGTACAGTTGCGGAATAGTACGTGAGGTCAATAAGAGTGAATGCAACTGGAAAGATGAATATACTACATACTGGAAAATCTAAAATATTAATTATAGCGAATAGAATATATGTAGGAATGTGAAAAAAAATTGTGAAAAGAATACTGAGCATGGTTTTCTACGCATTCAGCCTTTCATCCCTGAGAAATTGCCTTATTTTGCACTCAGTGCAACTAAAAGTCAAATCTCATATTAGTTGTGTAGATATCATTTCATTTGAAACTTGTCAGATTCACAAATTTGACATCTATATACAGTTGGCAAAGCACACTAGGGCTATCTGCCTAAGGGGAAGGCTGCCTTCGTGGAGGACTTTCTAAGGGAAACTGGCTCGTATACACGTTACACATGGGGAAAACCCCGAAAACGCCCGTGCAGCCAGCCCGTTCGCGGGATTCGAACCTCGGACCGAACTACCAGTGTTCAGCGACTTTACCGCTCGGCCGCTGGTGGACCCTATATGCAGTTTACAGAACACAAATGTCGGTAATATAGAATTGTAGAGATATGAAGTCATTTTTTGTTCGAAATAGGAGATGTGAAAAACATGTGTGCTGTCAACGGGATTCGAACTTCTGGCCTCCCAAATAATGCTCCTGACGTGTTTCCAGTCAAACAATGAAGACACGTGGAAAGGAGGAAGAAAATAACTTATACACTTCCGCTTTTAAAGGGCAATTGGGGATGAAAGGATCCAGTTGTCAAATCTTGGTGGTGACGAATTATCGTAGATTACCAATTTAGTTCCGGTGCCACGTGTAGTGACGAAAAATGCCCCTTCTGAGATTCATATTCCTGATCTCCCGATTACGTATCGGACATACATCTATTTACACCAAAGCATGCAGAAAAGATGGAGAAAATGTTTTGCTCTTTTAAAGGGTGTCTGGGAAAATGATGAGACGCCATCGCCAAATCATGGTTGTGAAGAGTTGTCACCCAACATATTTTTCAGTTCGGAGTCACTTGTAGAGATATTTCTAGAATTTTTTGAAGTAAGGAAATCGAAGAAAATTCGCAATGCCTTCGCCGGGATTCAAACTCCGGACCTTCCGGTTAAGCGACAGACTTGCTTCCAGTTACACCACGAAGGCACTCCGAAAGGAAGGAAAAAATGCCTTACACAAATGTCTAAGATGGAATATGTAACTCCATCCTAGACATTTCCTAACAGTCCGCTGGTCTTTGATAGCCTGTGAGTTATTTCAAGTGTTTCCTTGACTAAAATATAACCCACACGAATCACAGTCTCTTACCGCATAACTTTTACAGGATTACAACTTTTGTAGGCATTTGAACAGAAATTGAAAAGCTTAAAATGTAACACTCGTCAACATTAAACATTATCAGGCAGGTCTGTCTTGTAGGAATTTCCGTTATCCAAAACTGCTAATCTTAAAGCAAAACATCTGGGTTATCTAAAAGTACCAAGCATGACATCTGGGTCCTTGATCTGAATAACTATAACGAAAGTTCACTCATCATACGAGATTTGAAACAGGACTCTAAAACCACTATGATTCCTTTTCCAAAAGCAACTGGCTGGATTGACGAATGAACCATTAGAATCGATAAAAAAATTATAAATGTAAAGCGGTAAGAGATTCTGTTAGCTTTCCTTGCATTAAACTATCTGAATGTGTTTTCGTATTTCAATAGCTTTTTGGTTTGAGCGAATATTATGGCCCGAACTAAAGGAAATATTTAACTCGAATGAAAATGTTAGTAGAATTTTGAAAAATGTATCACAAGTTTATCAGCTGGTAGACAGAGAAATGGAGCACTGATGAATATAAATATTATCCTATCCAAATACTGCTTTTGCTTTGTTTCATCTTGCAGAATTTGTTAAACACATGGGCTTATCCCATAGAATCAGACAAACCTGTTCATAAAAATTTAGCTTAGTTTTAGCTTAGCAGCTAAATTACGGTAATCCAGTTTAATTTTGTAAAGGGGAGCCAGACCTGACTACACATGATTATATTCTAATATATGGTGCAAAAGTAAAATATTCCCCATGGCCCACGTCTGTTGTTTCAGGAAATTAAATTACCGTCCATATAACAAATGCTTTTGGAAATATCTTGATAAATAGGAGCGCATATTAGCGTATTTAAATGTGTGTTATATTTTTATCAGTTAAAATAGCTTTATTTCCTTAATAAAAGGATATAAATGTTATTGAAATTCTATGAAACGTTCTTTGGAAGCAAGGAATATGATGGTTTACCTGTTCTTCTTTATTGAAGAACTAAAAGAAATTTAACAAGAAAAATGGTAGCTTTACTTCATGTTCAGTATATTGAATAATATTGTTTAGACTGCTTATAGCTAGCTATCTTGTCAATAAAAATATTGATATAAGAGTTTCATTCTTCTATTATTTTGCTTTTGCTTTTCTAAAATGGTAATAATGCTATTTGAAAATATTTTACATATATTCAAGAATATTTATACTTTCTTTCTTTCATCGAAACCAGAACAGTCGACCCACTGTAACAAATAGCATACCGAAGAGGTAACCCTGCTGACAGAATTATCATTTCTTCAAAATTTCCCGGATTCTAGGCCCTCCATGGCTATCTTTGGGGAAAGAGCAAGTAAAATGAGCTGTTTCAGTATTTTAGAAAGTCAAAGTTCGAGGGAGTGGCATGACGAGTGCTGGAAGAGTGAATGGTTTCAGGATGAATGAAGACATGAGAACAAAAACAGTTTCTACATGTTAATAGAGCTAGAGGTGGATTAATAAAACTGAAATACAGTTAAAACGCTTCCACAACATGAACGAGTATAAAGTTCTTTTGATGCAGACAACACAGATACAAGATATGGCTGAGTTAAATGGATATACATGGCACGATCTATTAAATAATACATAGCTAATTAATCAATGAAATAAATTATAAAAATTAAACAATATATTAAGTAAGGCAATAGACACAATTATTTAAAATTAAATTAAAATACATGACACATGCGACTTCATTACTCAGCATTCCGGTGTGGGCAGGTACCCACAGGACATCACAAATTCTTGTGGTGTTTGAAAGCAACTCACTCTGCATTTACGGTTTTGATAAACTGCCTCTTTAAGTTGAATTTGATGAAAGGCTGGTGTATTAATTCAATCTAGAGATATAATAAAGGATGCCACTTGAGATTTTAAGTCCCTATACAGAACTTCGTCGAAGCTTGTTTTCTCAGAGGTAATGTGTTTTGGTGTCTCTTTTATCTATTGGACAGAGACAGTGAAGATATTTCTTGAAAGTACTTTGAAATCTATAGCGAATATCACCAATCTGAACTCTCTGTGGGTTTTTCAGACATATTTATCATACTTTACAAAATGTAGCACATTTCCAAGTAGGTTGTGTGAACATGATTCATCTTATCAATTGTTTTCATAAAGTACGTTTGGCTTTTGCTCTAAATTTGCAGAAGATATAATGAAATAAATTTTCAGCATACTTGCAGCTTCGAGCTTACATAGTCTCAAAGTCTTCAGCAGTTTTCTGTTTTAGTTCAACAGTTTTCTGCTTACAGCGAATAAAATTGGTCATAAAATAGTCACGCAAACAACATATATAGCAGAGTGCTATATGACATGTGGCCTTGCTTTTTTCTTAGTTGATAGTAACTCGATATCTCTGTTTCTATACTATCGGGGTATTGCATAAGGTTACTTAACAAGATATGTGCGCACGAAAAGAAATTCACAAAATTTCAAAAAACGTTATTCACAAAATTGCAATAGGTATTTGCAAAAAATGCACACTTCGTTCACTTTAAGCTCCTTACATCTGTTATACGTAATTATAATTCCCTAGTAAGTTTCAGAACGGAAATTCTAACTACTAGAGTGCTGAAATAAACGATTTTGTTTCATTTTATTATTTAATCTTCAAGGAAATTTTAATATATTTATGTATCAGAAGGAAGCCTCTTTAAAATGTACAAATGGTGCGTTGTTTTATATATATAATTTGAAAGGATGTTATTTTTATAAATAGTTATTAAAGATGACACTTTACTTAAATAATTATTTGGTTGAATATTAACTTATTCATCATTAACTTACGAAATATTAACTTATTCATCGAGTTTTGCAGATTTCGATATACTATTTTGACCCTTTCCTAATTAATCATTTCACAATCAAATTACTGTACACTGCACAATGATTTTTTAAAAAGAATTTCCATATAAATTTTTTCATTTCATAATTATCATTAAAGCTTTTAGTTAAACAATCATTTAATAAGCCACGCGATTATAAACTTATTTTATTTTATCGCATGCTTATCCATTCTTATAATGAATACTTTTGCTATGGAACTATAATTTTCACTGCTTTTATTAATAAGCAAATATAAATAAGTTTTCAGATTATTTATAAACTCATGCATAATTGATATAAAAGTAAAACTTGACTATTGTTGCATCAATTTTGTATCCAAAATTTTAGTTTTCTTAGAGTAAGTGAGGATAAAAAGCATCGTAGTTCAGATTATAAAAATATTTGAGTCTCATCTGTACTTTAAATGGTGGTTCAGTGCAAATATTTTTAAAAATCTGCTAGTTAAGAGACCAACCTCATGACAAAATTTAAAAGGCTATCCTTAGTATTCTGACATAAGAAAGAACAATATAATGTTAAGGAACGTGCAATAATAATCTAAAATGATGAACTCAGGATTAGCTTTTGTAAGTGTCAACAGATGGCGTTCATGGCATAGAAGTGAGTTTCAATTTTAAATTTCGCCATTAAACAATGTATTTTAACAGTAGCTGTCTTCTATGTGATGAAATGGTCTAATCCATCAATATCAGGCGCTCTACAAACGTCAATATTAACTGCATTTATATTCGTTAGGCACTTGATTGAGATTATTGGCACTTGATAATATTATAGTAGACAGCATCAGGTTTCGTAATAAGTGATTTGTAATGCTCAAAATTTTTGGCATTATAATAAATAGTTAATTTAGTACAAAAAGTAACATAGTGCTACCAACAAGAGACGTTAAAAGATATTATAATTAAACTAAACTTGACATAAAAAAAGAAGTTAAAGAAGGCTTTATATATAGAATTAATGCCTACAATATTGCAAATGAGTGTTACGTAAATTTTATCTAAAATTAGAACAATTGTGAGGCTAAATTCCATTTTTATTGGATAAGAAAATGAAAACAATTCATTTCTGATGACTGCCTTTGAAAATAATTTGTCTATATCCCTTTAAAAAGTAGGCAAGGAGTTAAAATAAGATACATATACAGAATTATTGAATTCAACATTGCAAATGAGTGTTTACTTAAATATGATCTAAAATGGAAATAATATGGAAATATTTCTGATGGTTATTCCATTTTTATTGGGTATGAAAAGGAAAAAAAAAGTTCATTTGAGAAGACTGCCTCTAAAATCAAGGCATCTAGACCTTCTGAAATATTTTAATTACAGTTAATGGAACGTTGACCAATATGTAACACAACAATATTAAAAATCATTTTAGTGTATTTAGCTTAAACTGCATGTTGATATAAATAAGAATAAATACTAATTTCCTGAGTTCCAAGACGTATTTCCTTTTAAGTTCTTAAGAATGCATTTTTGAATTTTTGAAAATGAATTATTTTTATTACCAATTTTCAAAGCCAGATATGCTTTATTAAATATTTTATTTACGATTAAAATTAAGTTTTGCTTAGTGCAGCAATTTATTGAAATTTCATTAAAATTGCTCTAACGCAATTTTTCTTTGTATATATTTTGCATTTCATCTTCATATTATGGAAAACGACAAATTTTTATCTTATTAATTTATGATGTAATAAGTTTTGAACTAACATTTATTTTTCCAAAAGGAAAGTCTCATAGCTCACATCATTTGCTTTTGTAAGGATGTGCACTTGTGATATATTCTCATCATTCATTGATTAATTAACTTGATAATAATAGATTCCCCAAGCTAACATCGTATAGATTAACGAGTTCCTCTTTGTAGGAGAAATTAACTTGATTTTTTTAAAGTTTTTGACAAGTATATTTCATTTAAAATATCTAATACAAAATATCACTTAAAACTATTCCGATTCTCGGTTTCGTTTATAAATAAATAAAAGTAATGATCCTACCCTCATTTTGCTAATGAAAAATTCGGAAAACCTTGAAAAAAATTCTGAATTATAAAGTAAGATTTTATTCCAGAAAAATAACTTAGATTAGCTGCTTTTATTAATATTTTCGCTGGATGAAATCTAAATTTGTTAATTATTAATGATTATCCATTATTATTGTTAAAATTATATGAGCACAGCCCCGATCTTCCTAGCCGGCACAAGCTGGCCGCATGATAAAAAAATGGGATTGGTCAAATAGATGGTTTTGCATATTTGTGTTTATCTAAATCACTCTAATATTTTATTGGCTAAGTCTACCTGAACCACATGTTTAACTTACCAGAATCCCATTTTCACCGAAATTGGGATTTTCTGAAAACTGTCCCAGTTTCTTAAAACCTTAGAAAAAATTCTGGAACCTAAAATAAACACTTTATGTCAGAAAAATCCTCGAATATTTATTTACATTATTGTTTCGCTGGCGCCCATTCTAACTTTGTTCCTTATCGATAGTCAGTCTTCTATAATTGTAAATCATTGTTTTGTTACGAATTTTATATATATGTAAATAATTTTAGTAAAATTATATGTGAAATTGTAGTAGCTTTTGTATAATGCATCATAAAAGGCAAGCTCGGCCGGAAAAATAAGATTCCAGAGGCAAGTGTATTTAACGTTGAGGTAAAGAACTATCTCGTTAAATTGCCGAGATATCTTGAAGCTGGCGACAGTTTTGGTTACTAATGATGAGAAATCAAAAAAAGACGCCAAACTTGGCTATTCATTTGCGACATTTGGGTCTGGATCCTGTATAATTGTAACTGATACTGTAATAAGTCTGATCTCTATATGTAACAACAACTACTTTCTGTCCTTATATATAACTCATATTATATGATTATATACATCATATATACGTTCCAGTAATTTCGAGAATTGGAAGGTATTAGATATTTCTAGGCAGCCGAGAGGGAACTATATACACTGACTACCAATAAGTATTTGGACACCTATGCAAATGACGATATCTGCGCTCCTAAGGTACGTCACGGACTCCGCCGGTATATATCGTGTAGGAAACATCATCGGCTTTAGTCTCATGCAAGATGCCTCATAGTTCGGAGCTCTCTGATTTCGAGAAAGGTATAATTATCGGGTATCACAAATGTGGCCGATCCTTAAGGGACATATCTAGCGATCTGAAGTACTCAAAATCGACAGTGGCCTATGTGATTAAGAAGTGTAAGGTGAGCGGTGATTGTCGGAATGTGTCCCGAGTCGGCAGACCAACGAAACTGGGAGATAGAGACCAACGAGTGCTGTCCACAGAAATTCGGAAGAACGGCACCCAACCGATGGCCCTCATCCGCGAGGAGTTTCAACAGGCATCCGGGAGTATTGTTTCAATGAATACCATCCGTAGAGAAGCACATCTGCTTGGTTTTCATGGTCGTGCTGCTGCCCATAAGCCCTTGATCACAAAATCCAACCGCGCTGCTCGGTTAATGTGGTGCAAAGCACATTGAAATTGAACCGTAGATCAGTGGAAACGGGTTCTTTGGAGTGACGAATCAACGTTCACCCTTTACCGTTCGGATGGCAGGGTCTGGGTCTGGCGTCTACCTGGAGAACGTCTCCTGCGAGAATGCATTCTGCCAACAGTCAAGTTCGGCGGAGGTGGAATTATGGTCTTGGGGTGTTTCTCCTGGTATGGGCTGGGACCCTTGGTCCCCATTCATGGTAAGCTCAACTCCGAAGCCTACTGCGCTATTTTGGATGACAATGTGCTTCCTATGTTGTGACAGTTTTACGGGTTGGAACCCTGTTACTTTCAGGACGACAATGCCAGTTGTCATGTTTCGACGTTAACCAAGACTTAGTATGGTGCCAATGGATTTCATCGAATGAACTGGCCTGCCCAGAGTCCAGACCTGAACCCTATCGAGAACCTCTGGGACGAGTTGCATCGCCGAATTCAGGGGTGCACTACCCGTGCAAAATCGGTGAAGGAACTTCTATGTCTTCTCCAAGCCGAGTGGAAGAAAATACCACTAGCTGTCATACAACGACTTGTGGAAAGTATGCCCCGGAGGGTCCACGCATTAATTACCTCTCGTGGAGGCTCTACCAACTATTGATTTTGAATAAAGTTAGTTTTTCTTTTCTATCACAGTTGTCCAAATACTTATTGGTAGTCAGTGTATGAGAAAGCATCAATTCTCAGTTGTTTAGTTCAGAGTTGAATTGGGAATACTGAGAAATCTTCATGAGAGCTTTGCCTTTTAAATGCGCTCTACAATGCATTAAGCAATTTGAAGAGTAACTGAAAGAGAAGAGCTGTGCGAGTGCTTTTATGAAAAGCTCCTCAATTGCAAAGTATTTCTTTTGAGAAAATATATTTTATCAAGCTATCATCAGTTCAGCGTGCATTCAGTTCATTATGAATGCGCACGAAGGCAACATTTTTGGTGTCAAGTGGGATGCATGTGTGTGTCGAAAAGCGCTTAGAAACTCAGGCGAGGGAAGCTGCTACGTTACAATGTGCAAGTGCCTTTTGAACGCAGTGCACTTGAGAACCTGAGACATTTGCCACTAACTATTGATGGCGACTCATAAATCTTCATTGATTACTTCCCATAGTGACCAGAAGCGTATCCTGATCCTGATAAAAAATTCTGTGAAGGTAGCAGATGTAACATGATACAGCATTGGATTGCCAGGCTCGGAGTGACTCTTCGGTTACATTCCAATCAAGGAAGGAATTTTATTTCAGCTATAATTAAACAGCTCCATAAACTACTAAGTATAGACAAAATCAACAAACGACACTTATACATCCGAAGTCAGACAGCATGGTTTAATTGAACCATCCTTAACAACATCTCGATGATGGTTTCCAGAAACCAACAGGACTGAGACCAGAAGTTATTTCAGTTCTTACTGGCCGATTGCAATGTTGTCTACGAGGCTATCGTCTATTCCTCATCTTAGATGCTGTTCGGTCCGGATCTTCATCTGCCTTGTGGTCTCTTATCTGATCGCCCTTCTGATGCGCATTCATCATTTGAAGAGTATATTCAAGATCTACAGGCAGGCTTTGAAGTGACACAATTTTGACTGAAAGCGAGTCAGTTTGGCGACGGAAGAATGAAGACCCGATGCATCACAAGAGCTACAGAAAGTATATTGAATTAATGTGACAAGGTATGGTTATGGAATCCGGTTCGAGAAAAAGGACTCTTTCCTAAACTATAATCACCCTGGGAACGGTCCTTATACAGTCCTAAACATACTAAATGACGTCATAGTTCGTACCTGAAAGTTATCAGATTCTAAGCCTAAAGTCGTTTATTACGATAGGCTAGCCACCTTCCTACGGCCATAGTACATAGTCCCCGTAGTGCATATAATGTAAATAGAATACTAAGAACATTGTAATAATTTTATATAAATTTGTAATTTTATGCATTTAATAACCTATTTAGTATTTGATTTGTCGTACATTATTTTTTGAAATTATTGTTTAATTATTTCAATGATTTGCCTTAATTGTATATTTGGGTTCCTGTCCAAGTATTGTACTGCCGTGATTAGAAGTGGGATATGTTAGGAATTTTGTACATATGTAAGCAATTTTAGTGAAATTATACGTGAAATTGTAATGTCTTTTATATGATGTAACATGAAAAGTCTGAAGATTTTTCTGCTGGAAAAATAAGATTATTAAGGAAAGTCTATTTAACATTGAGGTAAAGGGCTATTTTGCTAAATTGGTGAGAAATCGCGAAGCTCGCGATGGTTTTGGCAACTAATTAAATAGTCAAATTTGGCGAGAAATCGTGAAAAGTCGCCAAACATGAGTCATTTGGGCGTGGACCTTGTATATCTGTAACTGACACTGATATTGTTCGTTATATGTAACCGTAACCATACCCAGCTCTTATGTGTAACTATCTCTTCCAGTAATTTCGAGAACTGGAAGATACTAGAGATTTCTCCGCGACAGGGCAAAACTATATAAACCCAGAAGGAGCATGAGTTTTCAGTTGTTTGATTCAAGGTTGAGTTCGGAGAATTGACTGATTTCCGTTAGAGCTTCATCTTAGAGATGCACTTTGAATTGTGTTTAACGTTCTTACTAATTTGAAATGCAATTACTGATTGTGCTCTGTGAGAGAAAAGATATGCGAGTGCTTTGTGGAAAGTTCCAGAACTGTAAAATATTTATTTTAGAAAATAAATTTTATCAAACTATCAGTTCCTGCGTGCATAATCCATTACGAACCCGTACGCAAGTAACATTATTGTTTTAGTGATTAATCTACCTGAGCCACATGTAAAGGTTACCAGAGCTCCCGCTTTGACCGAAACTGTCCCGGTTTAATGATGTTGTTACTGCGTCCCTGCCAGTTTGTATTTTGTCCGTGTTATTTGGCAAAATTTTAAAATGACGAATACATAAGAAGTAAAAATAGTGCAACCTTGCGTAAAACAGGGATTGGTATATTTAAATATTCCTGTGTGGAAAACTGCAGTATATAGCAAGCAGATCCGAGAAATAGCTCTATCTGCTTTCTCCCTCTAGTAGGAGAAATAATTAGAGATTGACCCCCCAACTCTCGTTTATTGTAACCGTTGGTGAAGCATCGAACTGACTCCGCTGCCCGGTTGTGCAATACTCGACGATTTTTGTGCGATCTAGCATGTGTGCTGTTAACGAATATTCCCACCTGAGATTATTTTTTGATTGTGTCGAGCGACTCGCAACTGATACTTATTTTTGTTATCTACGTGTATGTAGCTAAAGTAATATGTTTGGTAATCTAATTAACGTAGTGAATATAAAAACAGGTATGTCATCTTTATGCTTTCACGAACTCAGATCTCTACAGAATGACGATTCTACAATATCTTCTCTATATAAAAATACTGTAATGATGACCCAAATTATCCTAACCCGTTCCTGCTCAAAATCTACTTGCATATTCAATTTCTGTATCTAAAATGTATTGCGAATGGAAATATTTTCTCTTAAATCGACTTAACATTTGAACTTATCATTAGTTTTGTGAATTCGACGGAATTGTGCTACAAATGGTTGTGTATGCTTCATTGTTATCTGTCTACAGATGATACAAAAAATGTGTGCTCCATGTAATATGAAATCTCAAATATGAAAGCTCTCCGACTTTTTTTTTAATCACTAGTGCCAAAATAAATGACTAAATGAATGTATTTAGGATGCAAGCATTAAAGGTGCATAATATTTACTTATTTATATTTGACATCTTTTTATTCATTGCATCTCGTACCATCATATCATATTACCGTAAACAAAAATATTTTTTCTTGCGTTATATATATATATACATATATATATATATATATATACATAATTAAATTGGAAAAAAGGTGTAATTAGGAACAATTAAAAACGTTTACTGCTCACAGTGCGCCTGCACCCAACTCAAAATTGCCAACGCATTTACACCAGCTAGAAGCCTGTTCTCTTAAAGTAGCAGGTGTTATTGCAACGTTTTACGCTTCTGGCATACAGTATAAAATATAAATTTAACTGTTCAATAGGTACATAGGATTTCCCATCGAAAGTCACTGCGGGTTTCATGATAGCCTGCATAGCATCTACAATAAATCCAAATTCGTCCAGGAGACTAAGTGGTGCTGGTTGGGATTGCTGCATTGAAGTAGCCAGACTAAAGTAGGATTTTCTTGAGCCATTGTCCTTACTGAAGCTCGGGCGCCAATGTAGAGTCTCACTTTCTTTGGTAACATACACTAAGTCAAGACTCTAAAAGGAGTTAAACGATTTATCGCTATGTCCAGTTAAGACACGGAGAATGTAAAAAGGATGTAAAAACCGTTTCATTAAGAACTCAAATAGTTGAACAGAAAGCATTCCTGACGCTTACAAAAACAGCTGGCATTTATGGCGTGAACTCAACAAAAGCGAATTTCAAATTAAAGCTAAGCCTTAAGTTAGCCAAAAGGCTACACATAAATAATGCGCAAGTAGGCTCACGCCTACAACGGCTGACAAGCACTGTTGACAAGAACAAAGCAACGCTGAAACATACTGATATCGTAGAATTTCAACTAGTAATATGGCGATCAGCAGGCGGAACACGCTTTGACTAAACAATTCAAAATCCCTCGTTAAATACTTTCTCCTACTTCTTCATTTAAATATACGAGAGCTAAAATTAGCATTCTGGCAGGAAAGGGAAAAGTGACAGTAAAGCTGCGTAACTTAAAATAACTCGTTAACTAAAACAAATAAATACTTCACAGTGTTTTTAGTTCTATATGCTCTAAGTAATACGCAGCCTAACAAAACACAAACAGCACCTATTACAACGTATGGAGTCTCAACATTAGCGCGCCACAGATCATCACCCATTTTTATTCTTTTACGAAGCTACCACAAACAAAATTTCATGGTATTACACGCTAAGATGACACTGTCGCTGTAGTCATTGGAATCATTATATGTATTATAAATATATTTATTTATTTTACAGTCTTTTCTAAATGTGTCCATAATTCTTGTCGCAAATAAGTACCATAATTCTTTTCTAGGTCCTGGGGAAGATCGAAATCAGCGCTCCTCCCGTAAAAAAGAGCTAAAATTTACAAATATTAATTAAAAACACTGTAAACGCTAATTTTCGCCCTTATTTTTCCGAGTGGCAACAGTCTCGCACGCTGGAGATAAAAATCTGCTTTACTTCGAGATGCGTTGCCACTACTCACATTCAAATCGTTTCTAAGTTTCACAGTGAAATAAAACTAGCATTACTAAACATTAAATACATAATTCCCGACTCCAAAAGTTCGTGGCAAGCCATTTTGATTGTTCCCATCTTAATACGACTTTAATCAGCCGAGCTATTAATTAAAAACTCTGAAAACTTTAATTTTGTCATTCATTTTTCCGAATGGCAACAGTCTCGCGCGTTGGAGATAAAAATGTTTTATTTCGAAAAGTGTATCTACTGCTCTACTTTTATGTTATTAAAATAAGTAAGAGACAAGTAAGAATCCCATCAAAACATTCTAACAAAATATAGAAACAGCAGAAATAAATAGATAGATCGATAAATAAGTAAATAAATCATTTTTATTAAAACAATTTATATTAGAAATAAACAATCATTAAGCAGCCGAAAACGTGCTTTTACTTTATCGTAATAAACTGCATATAAGTTAGAATCCCTCCAAAGTTTTCTAATAAGACATAAAAACGTCAGGACGATTCTTTTACTACTGTAAGGTTACAGCATAACAGAAATAAGTGAACGCGACAATAGGGGTAGATAACCCACACCATGTTGTTGGTAAAAAGGAGAATAATGAGCTAAAAATGTTATAAAATTTAAGTCTAAATGAAAATACTTCCTTTCTTTTCTGGTATCCAAAGAGTTAGTTCAGTAGATCTACTGGAAATATGCTTATAATTTTTCTGATCCAGTTTCGGAATTTGGCAATTTTATGGATTACATGGTTAATGGATACCCTAGATGACGCAAATTCAAGTACCGCAAAGTATAGAATCTTAAAAAAAATTTTTTTCGTTTTTGATCACATTTTAAAAAACTCGAAGACGATTTTTTTGTTTTCATTTTGCGATAAAATCTGGTGATTGATAAATAAAAATAAGAAACTGTTAAGCACATTGTTGACAACATATTTAGAACCGTAGAAAAATAACAGTTGTATAGAATAATAATAATTGTGATGCAATTGTGGCTAAGTAATTGATTTTCTGCATCGAATTTTATGAATTTGCAGAAATAGAAGATATTTTTATTTAACAGGGGAAGCGAAATATTTGTTTAAAAATGCTACATTTTTTATTGTTTTTCGATATTCGAAAAACGTTTTATTCGTAAACTATTTTTTGAAGTGTTAGATTGTAATCCGGTTTTCAGATTGCATCTTGCGTTTAGTCTGGAGACCTGGACATTATGTTTTGATCCAGAAACCCAATTTTTTTATGTTAAAAAACGTCGAAGAAAAATTTAAACTATAACCTGTTGTTTAATTTTAGACCAATAAAAATCTTTCTTTGGTGACGTATTCTTTAAGGTTTAGTCTTATATATGGCAGGGATGTTAAGTTTCGTATGTCAGCATAGAGCAACTCAGAATGTCTTTTTTTCCCTCCTTTTGCATTAAATATGTTTGCATCAAATAAAGTTATTTATATCTTAATTTTCAATGCATGTAATGTCCTTACTACTAAACCAAAGAGCTCCCCGTTAACGAAATCTGCAAAACAACATTACCAGTTAAATTAATACGATGTTAAACTTTTAAGTGATTCATAATTAAATATTCATCAGCGTCTATATTATAACTGTTATTTGTTGGTCATGCTATTTAATTATATATACATTTTAGAAGTTTCAAAAGTACTGCTTTGCGAATACTTTTGAACTATATTTTGCCTTATTGATATCTTTAATACCGCATGTTTAGAAAAAAAAGTCATCCACGCGTCCTGTACGTTGGTTGATCCCATTTCTATCAAATTGTGTTAAAGGATGATTTTAAAATCTGCCTCGAATAAAATGATAGAAATATCACTAATTTCCAATGATATTGAAGTATACACGCAAATACTTTATCATTTTTATTTCTTGCTTACAAAAGAAGGATATTTGCTGCAATGTGTGCCGATGCCATTCAAACTACGATGCAATCTTTCACATCACAATCATTCGAACAATTACAACTACTCCATATATATTTGACAAATGTAAAAGCAATTCTCAGATAATAGTCTCTTTTACGATATTCTAATAGAATGAAGGGTTTGGGCAACTGAACAATATCATTCAAAAGCATCTATTTGTAATGGTAAAGTAAAAGGTTTTGTAGAAGCTATTAGAAATTTCAAATACTTCAGTTATTCTAGAATCAAGCTATCATTTCGTAATAAATCACTAAGTGTTATCAGAAACCGATGAAATAATTCTATCATTTTGCCATAAATTACCAAGTTGATCCATCTATTCATCATTCCTATTGATTTCGAAGCTGTGGTAGTGTTTCGTTCATTTATAGAGAAAAATATCTTCTTCAGAACCGAAAAATAATAATGAGAGGTTATGCGTCACCTTATGGCGCTTAAGATTTAGAAGATACTTTTAGTGTAAGAGAAAGACACATTTTTCCAAATTAATGATTGTCGTTATCATTTTTGGTAAGTGAAATATAATTCTGAGACAGTATCACAGCTGGTCTCGTACCATAAGATTCATTTGAGATGAAATTAAAATCAGTGAATGATGTTTTTTGATAGAACTATGCGTGTATTTGAATAATATGAAATAGGTTTGAGATAGTGGTATTTAAAAAGGAGATTTTACAATACATTATTCATATAAAGTATTTTAAATGAATTTTATGAAAACATTAATATAAAAATAAACTAATTAAAGAAAGGCATTTAATTACCGGAGCTATTTTTAAAAGTAATAGCACGATTTATGCAGCACTTTAATACCAGAAAAAAAACGCACTGTTTTTACACTAAAAAACAGATTTGGTAAACAAGTTTGAGAAAGTTAAACTAGAATGGTAAATCGGTTCTATACACTTTCCAACTAGTACCGTAGTCTCAGCACGCTAAGAATGCATGGCATACCTATAAATTTTAAATTATGACAAAGAAGTTATTTTATCCGTTATAAATAAATTTAAATAAACAGCATTAAATACACAATTATATAATTTACTTAAAATCAGAAATTTAAAACAAGTGGCTCGCTATCGCGTCATTTCTGGTTTTGTTCCTACATGCTGTCCAGTTACAGCATTAGTTAAAAAAATATTTCCCTCTGGCAAAGAGAAATTCCCTTCCGTTCTTCCCCAAACATGAGAGAATGCACGAAGTTTTCCCTATAAGCAGGTAGTTGCGTACAACATGCAAATAGAAATGAACGTTCATTATGGCGAGATTCTGCATCTAAGTTTTCATTATATTGAACATTTAATTTAAAACTGTCTTACGCTTGTTTCATATCACAATGTATTAAACTTGTTATTTTAATCAAAGCATATTATATATTTGAAACATGACTAGAAATGAAATAGAGGGACATTTAAAGGGTCATCTTCCTCTGAAAAGTAATACTTCAAAATAATATACCTTTACGGACATATTCAAACTTTATAATGAAAGAAAATCATCTACTTAGTATTTTGCGATGTTTATAAAGGTTTTCGTTTTTCATAGTCAGTTGTAAATTACGAATTTATTATTTTAATGTGTTATTAGCATCTACTTTAAGATACGAAATATTTCTCTATGATCAAGGCTTCAATTCAGCTGATGCCCAGCTACAATACTTCTCAGTTTTTGAGCGAAATCGTAAATCTATCCAGAGCACACAGGAATTCCAAGTAAGAAAAATTCCGTAGTAAAACTGAATTGCAATAATAACTGGTAACGTTGTTATTAATTCAACATTTTATATAGCAGTTAGATAATAGATATACGCAAAACTGATATTGGTATAAGATATAGAATGAATTCGTCAGTTTGCCCGAGAAAAATATGCCTAGGAAAATTTCAGAAGCTGAGGAAGTAAATTATCCTTGTCAAAATGTGATCCCACCAGAAACAGGAAAAGTTATGGTATACTCATTTGATAAAAATTTCATTGAAATGATCGGAAGCCAAAATAAAAATGGTCCTTTCATCTAAGTGTGAAAAAGACTAAGAAAGTAATTGCTTTTGTCTTATTGTCCTCTTGCATAGATAGCAGTTAGCTAATCTGAACTGTCTGAGAGTTCGAATCCATTTCTTGCTTATACGAATCTTGATTGTTTATCTGTCCTCTTGCCGTCATGCGAGTACAGTATCAGACTAATTCTTGTGGTGAAATGTTTTCGGTGATGAGCAGGACCACATTTAGATTTGATGAGATCTTAAGCTATTTGAGATATGGAGCTCTTTATGAGGGATATGAGTTAATTTTTTTATACGTTATATGCTACAATTTTTCGGGGGGGGGGCAAGAAAATGAGGACCCTAAGCTGTAGCTTGCTCAGCTTATACGTATATCGGCACTGGTGATGAGACAACTAACTGACAGATGATTTCGATCATTTCCGGCAAATGCTAAGAAGGGGAAAATTTTATCTTCTGTATCTAGTTTTATTATTCTAAGTTTACTACCCTTCTTTCGTTTTAATTATTTCATTAAATTTTTATGATTTTATTTTAATTTCTTATTAATTTACTCATTTATAGTTAATTTTATAATATTTTTACTTTCCTTTTGCTTATAATTAACGTAATTTAATACTTTTCCTTTTATATTTTATTTAATATTTCATTATTCATTGCTATTGTTTTACTTACTTATATTTGTTCAGTGTTTTTGATGGCGTTCTACGGATCTCCAGCAGTTCTGATTCTAGAAATTAAACCCCTGCTGTAATATTAGAACAATTCAATTCTTTTCTCACACAAGCGATTTTCAGTTAATTGAGGAAGAGAAAATATTTAATATCTTTATAAAGATAAGTAATTTTTATACATTATATATTATTATTTCAAGATAATTATATTTAAAAATAAATAATCTTTATACATTAGACTAATTTTATATTTTATAATATAAATTTGATTTAATAAATAATCTTTATAAATATGCCATAATAAAAATATTAAAACTTTAATTCGATTGATAAGATTTTATACATTTTTTTTTATAAAACAAGAGTTGCTTATAATGGCTCTGACTTGTCTGCTGATTTCTTAAACTGAAAAAGTAACATAAAATTGATAAATCTGTAAGGTATCGTTTGATTTCTTTAACCAGTTATTTTACGTTAATCAGCTTTCCTATCCTTCTCATTTCCATTTTTCTGGCAGAATGTAAATTTCTAGCTCATGCGATTTTCAGAGGAGGTAAGGAGGTAATAAGAAGAGAGTATTTAAAGGAAGATTTTAGAGGGTAGAATCAGAGCGTGTTCAGCCTGTTGAAAGCCATGTTGCTAAACCAATTTTCTTGCTAGTAGTATTCTGCGGCGTTGCATCATTCTCGCCATTAGGCTTGTTTCACCGACCTTAAGTCCCTATCTCTGTGGTCCTTACAAGACATAGCGATAATTCACGATTAAGTCTTTAAGACGTTTCTTAAATTTTATGCTTACAAAGAAGAGGAAACTCCATAAATTTAAGTAAGCAAATAGAACGTAGGCATAATTTAGCGTGTATACTTCTTATTGCCTCAAATGGTTCTATAAATTGTAATAAAAAATTCCGCGTAACGATTATATATGAATAAATGAATTCCACTATGAATTCCACGTAAAAGGAAAAAATGATTTTTCGTTTGCTTTTGTGTAAAATCAGTTTTGACCAATATGCAAAGGGGAGAGGAGGAAGGAGAACCTTCCTCCTCCCCCCAAAAAACAGAATGTGTAAAAAAAATGTGAAGTTATTTAGACGTGCAATATTTAATAACATAATTATAAACAAATATTTTCAACTTTAGAATAAATATTATGTTGATTTCCGTTGATTAAAATAAGTTTTTAAAAAAACTTGATGCTAAGCAGCATGTCCTTTATGAAAATACATGATAAGCCACTACTTTCTGCACATATTTTAAGAAAAATAACACAATTGAAATGTTAGGATATGAGAACACGGGAGAGCTATTACATGCATCTAATCCATAAACCTACCTAGAAATCTTCTTTAGAAAGTTAAATTTGCTGAAATTAGCTCAGGAAAATATGTTTACGTGATCTAATGGAAACGTAAAATGTTTTGCTGAAACCTAACAATTTTGAAAGGAAAAGGTTGTGCTATTTAAAGGCGGCAATTATTACTAAAAAATTATGCAGTTATTAGAGGGTAAATGTTTTCCATAATCTATTTTTTCATACATTGGTGCACTGTGTGAGAAAAATTATCACATTCCCTCGCATATGATTCTGTGGTTAAGTCGTTAACCTAGTATATAGTTACTATGTTACAATCGGGCAAACCGTAGTTCGAGTGCCGGGGAGGAAACAGTTTTTTTTTAGGTTTCGCAGCAATGAAGATCTTAACAGACTCTATAATGATTTATAAGAGTTAGACATAAATGGTCCATCACGTAAACTATGCTAATATAAAATAAAAGTGTTAAATTCATGTCATTCTTCATGCATTCTCTTCTTATTTGACTCATTTAAACTGAATTGAAAAATATGTATATTAGGGATCTTTGGCAGGCTTCTTTGAAATATGAATTACAGAAAATTGCAGGTCATGTTGTCTGGAATTGAGAGCTATCATACCCTATTACTTTTTTTCACACAGAGCCATAAAGTTTACAATGTAATATCCCTTTTTACGAATAAAGGATATAAACAGCACAAAGTTATACAACCAAGACGCAGGATTGAAGACATTTTGCTTTTCAAATCAAATATATTTTCTGAACTACGCAAAGCTGTTGTATTCATTTAACATATCTTAAGGAAAAGTCTCAAAATCGAACAAATATTTCACAAATAAATGCAGCATAAAGAAAGTTGAGCGCCTTAAAGTTTTCTAAGCAGAATAGTTTGAAATCTCATAAAATCAATACCATGTAAGATACGGGAGCATTGCTTTCTTTTTTTTATCACTTTAATTAGAAATTAAATTTTTCAAAAAACTTTAGAGTAATTCTTCTAATTAGACGAGCTATTTTAGTAATAATTTCAATAATATTCAATAACTAAAAATTATTTTTTGTCAAAATGTTAAATGTCATAGCAATGAATCTGTGTAAACAAGAAACTGTTCGTAATTAGTAAAACACGAATATTTTAAGTGGGTAATGACCATTTTTCCACGAAGATAGAAAAATAGTCATTAGCCACTTAAAATCAGTAAGAGTTTGAATAACCAAGCAAGACAATAATTCGAAATTACATATTGAAAGTAACATTACATTGTTCTTTTTAATAGAATGATGTAAATTTTAACATAATTTGTTCTGCAAATGCTTATATAAAAAACTAGTTGGGAAGCATAGCAAACTGAAGTTAGGTAAAAAGGTTTAATGTCTTCAAAACGATACCAACTGTTCTTAAAGCAATAATGCGAGTCGTGTTATCATTAATATTTTATAAGATGAAGGCCTCAGATGTAGCATGCAAATAAACCAAAAAAATTCTCAATGAAGATCTAAACAAAAATAGTACTTTTTGAGAAAATCTTCAGTTTCGCTCTTTTTTAGACTTCTAGTTCTTATTTTAAGATGAATTCGTTTTTTAATTTCTTAGCGACGTTACACATATTTTATTATGCGATCCTTATCATAGTATACTTTATTATGACATTTTAATCGAGAAACTGAAGGTAAATGCCAGGTATGTTTTAAATTCAAAGCGACGTTCACAAGTCTTTTGTGTTTCAATTCCTAATTTGGTAGTAACAGGAAGCTCGGAACTCACAATTTGAACTGTTGTGTGTTCCCTTATACTTTTACTTGTACCTATACCTGTCGAAAAAACTTTTCGACGTTTATTTTAAATCATTACGTTTCATATTTGGTAATTTTCTCTAGATTCGTATATTGAGTGTTCTAATATTATGTGCACGGATTTTTGTAAATATATGTGTATCTACGCATTAAAAATAAATACATGTCTAGAGTGTCTTTTTGAGTTCTGATTGAAGTAGAACTTTGAAAATTAAAATTTGAGAAACGCACTAAAGCAGAAGATAATGTTTTCGAGAATTAACATGTTGAATTATCTACTTTCGATTTGAAATTTTGACATATTAGATATATTTTATATGCCCACAGAGCAGTTATTGTACAGAAAGAATATTAAGTAAGCTTCGCATAGTGTTTTACACTTGGTGTCGCAATGCAGAAAATCTTTCCTTGAATGATTGTCGGACTAATTTTTAATCCTTATTTATTCGAACTTTCATTAAAATCTTGTAGCTTTTACAACCGATGTCAAAAAAGCGTCATACAGTCCTTTAAATCTGATTGCCTATTATCAAGATCAAAGCCAGCAAATATCTTTAGATTTACCAGAATATTGCTCGGAATTAATAGCTTACTTTACTTTCTCTATCCTACAATAAACCACCACCTGAAATGTTATTCCGGCAAATTTCCTTTCGCTTCAGAATTATTCAGTCAGTCGTGCTATGATGATGACTCTGATAATTTGTGGTTCTAAATATAAATTAGAAGGTGTTGTCCCTCTAAAGTGATCTCTCTCTCTCTCCTTCTCTCTAATACTCTGAAGATACAAATATAATTTAAAACACTTTTTAAACGTAAGTAGTTTAAATCATAATGTTTTAAGATATAAATTAATACAAAAACAATTTTATTACTGAATAACGAATTTTCACTTTTAGGCTCTCGTGATGTAGTTGATAACAAGTTTGGCTAGTATCGAAATATTCATGGTTCGAATCGCTGAGAGGGCATAGCTGATGTTTCATGTTCTCTTTTCCGGGAAAAAGAAAGCTAATAGCTTTGCAGTGACACTCGCCTAAAATTGTGGTAGACGATAATTCATTATTATCTGGGTATGGCTGACTGTGTTTTGTTAATCACTCTTCCCAATAGCTTTTTAAGTGGGGGAAAATATAATAATATTTTCATCTTCCTTACTCCGCGCTTTCCTGATACTCTTAGTAGCATGTTTGGCTAACATGGGAAGATCTGAAGTTCGAATCCCGGTGAGGACACTTCTGAGTTTTCCTGTATCCAGCTTTTAAAACACTAGTACCTCTTACATATTTTATGCTTTCTAGATATAAAGTGCCCAAGTAATGGAACACTGATTTGTTGACTTCTTGTAATAATCTTAATCTTGTAATAAATCTTATTTTACTAAATTTACGTATTTAAAGTAAAATACTAAATCCACGGTACCCAGAGACTAGTTTGCATTTGGTTGACCACATAGAGCAAACACTTATATTTGCTTTATATCTGCAATAGTGATTATTTTTGCTGGTAATATTTAAACGTACTCTGGATAAAACACATTACAAGTGTTAATT
The DNA here is from genome assembly GCF_044657685.1 of Stegodyphus dumicola. NCBI lineage: Eukaryota > Metazoa > Arthropoda > Arachnida > Araneae > Eresidae > Stegodyphus > Stegodyphus dumicola. The sequence goes on along the minus strand of NC_140771.1, from coordinate 152,031,393 downwards.
TGCATGGTGAAATAAAATTATTACGAAAGAGTACGATAACCGATTTTGTATGAAACCAACCAGATGCTAAAACACGAAACCTATTTAACAACTTAATTAAACCTTTTAATAAAATTCACAGCAGTTTCAATATAATTGAAAAGTAATTAAAGTGCTAAACAAGTTCTTTGAAAACTTAAGCATCATGTTGGATTTAATTTAAGGACTGTTTACATAACCTGCATTCCTCTGTACAAATTAGATATCAGTGAAATGTTTCATTATATCTTTCAACAACTCCTGAAACAATTAACGGAGACTAAAAGATTTACCCGTTTACCGAGAAGTTTTGGGCTTTCTTAGCAATCTCCTGGCGGCGTTTCTGTGCTATAAATATGATCGATAGTTTGGTTAATTTTGGGGGAGTGTTACACTAAACATCTGAACAGAACGACGTTGTTTCGCCGTTATTCATTTCTTTAAGAGTACAGTTATCCTAAATAATATTACCATCATGGATCGGACATTCATTTATTATGAGACTGAATTATAAATCAAATGAATCGCTGGGGAAGCTTTAAAATTTTTTTCTGTTAAGGCGTGTATTTACTCCAATTAATTGTATTGCAGTTAATTTGAATTTAAAAGTGTGTTAGCATAGAAAGTTCTTTTATGAGAATATAATGTTTTCTAAATTTCAGAGGGATTACAACATGTTGATTAAAGAATTTTTGTTAAAAAGTTACCGCTTTTGCTCTAAGAAATTGGTAAGATAATCGTCAGCATTCATATTTACATTTTCATAACTTAAGATAACTTTAATATTATATCACAGATGCTAACAGCACAGATGATATAGCTAACAGCTAACAGAATAGATTCTAACATCACAGGTGCTATAGCTAACAGCTAACAGAATAGATGCTAACAGCACAGTGCTATAGCAAACAGCTAACAGAATAGATGCTAACAGCATAGCAATGCTAACAGTTACTAGCACACATCATTAATGTTAATAACATACATAAGACCTTACTAACAATAAATGATGAAATCCAACCTATTTTTGTTTATAATTTAAGGGAAGCAAGCTCAGTCCTTTTCTGCTATAAATTTGAATTCTTAGGAAAAAGATTGAGCTTTTAAAAATATAATTAACTTACATAAATGAATTAATTTTCCTAATTATTAGCTAACAGAAAATAGTTCTCCTATTTTCAAAAGTAACATTTTTCAACTGGTGTACTTAGGCCTGAAACTACGCTCTGGGAAGAAAGACGGAAGCATTACGTTGTAAATTCAGTTGCATTGGAAAAATCACTTTTCTTACAACGGACCACAAGTGACTAAATTATGCTAATCTTGAATTCAATGAGATCTGTCAATTTTTTAAGGCTAAAATTCTTACTAGTTACGGAAATCTTGAATGATTAAATGTCTTAACCAGGAAATGTTGAAACCTAGAGATCAGTGTTAAAGTATTAATAATATATGTAGGCAAAAGCTTTTAGGCGTCATTATTTATTACCATACTTAAAGTTACTCTATTTATTGACATTTCAGTTAGTAATATTAGATTTAATAATGCAGTATATTACATTCTAGGCCATATAGGAGCTTTACTGTATTTTTAACTCATAACCTATTCCTTTTCCTTGAATTTATGCTTATATTAATTAAGAAATGACTAAAAAGAAATTGATTAAAAAGAAATTGAATGTTCTTATAAACAAAAACGTGAAATTTCATTTACCTCTCTTAAAGATATTAGATATTTTTTAGAAGCAGCAGAAATGAAAAATAAACAACGCCTTCACCGGGAATCGAACTAGGAACCTCTGGAATACGCGTGCAGACAACTATACCGCGAAGGCACGCTAAGAAGGCGGGAGAAATAAATTAAATTTTTCTGAATTCAGAAACTCGAGATTAATAGATACCTTAAGAGAAGTTTGGAATGATATAAGCATTCGTTATAATTATAATTATAATAAGGAAAGTAATAAAGAAATGTCTGAAACACTCTATAACTCTGCATAAATTGTAACATACTTACTATTTAATATGTAAGAATTTTAACAAGCAATCGTTTGTGACGCAAAGATAATGTAAGTCGGTTCTTAATGGCTACTTGCCTTACATAAATTATTAATGAAAATAATTATAACATTTTAGTCATTTGAATTAATTTCGGATAGTATTTCTTTACTAGATTTAAAAATTCTTTCGTTTAAAATTTATGAGAAAAAATTCATTCAGAAAAATCAGCTTTTATTTGCAAAACTCTTTTGGACCCATTACTATCCATTTTATTACTTCGTTTTATTTATTTTTCTTTCATTGCTTATTTATTACCACATTCTACAGGTAAAAGTTAAGAGAATCCACCAACAATCGTCCGATTTTCAAATTTTTGGCGGTCTACCTACTAAAGGGAGCAGAAGGAAATTAATGAAAAATGTAAAATAGATCCAATTAACGATGGATAGTGGACAATACGGGTTAACATTTGATATAGGCCAAGTGTTCCCATCCATCGTCAATGAAATTAACTGATCAGAAACCATATCCTTATGTTCCAACCCTATGGGTAAAACACAAAATTTGTTAAAATTGTAGCTCCTCCATTGAAAACGTTTATTAATTATCTCCGGGAATTTTGCTCGGTTATAGGTACCGCAAACATAAATTAAATACTAGAACTGAACTGAAATCAAAGCATAGCGAATATTTTACTAATTGGGACTGTGGACTTTCTAAGACAATAAAGTACATTTTTATTTAAGAGAGCCTTTCCACTCACATTGATGGAAGCGTTTTCATAAAATCCTCTATCATCATTCCTGGAATTTGAAATTGATTGCCTCGCATAAATATTTAAAGCTTTGTAGTTTCGGTTCTAGACCGTCTTGAATATGTACATTATCTTTCTTCAAATTATTAGAATGAATAATTCTACATAAATGTTTCTCACGTTATAAATGACAAATGAATCAAGAATGAGCAGACTAACGTTGTAGCATATGTGATACAAACTACTAACATAAAAATGAAGTAGAAACTTTAAGTATCACAATAAAATGTTACATTTAAGTTGAAGTTTAAAAAAAGTCTTATGATTAAATTTTATACTAAATGAAAATAAGTAAGAAAGGGTGTAAAATATAATGACAAACTAAGATCGAAAATTTTCAAAATTGATTACATTTATAAAAAAAGCTGACGTGTACATCACGACGTTTTCTTGTACGGAATATTATAAGCAGTTTTTTCTGCATTTCATTTTAATTTATTTCTTCGAATTTCATTAGTGATATATCTCTCATTCAATTAATTTAGTTTTCCCTTCGCGGCAGGGCAAAAATACAAAATAACTCAAAATATTTTCATTAAATATTGAAAGATATAGAAAAACATGACACCAAATACAGTTAAAACAATTAAAAAACAAATTTTACAATACTTAAAATTACAGTTTCTACGCAAAAACAAGGAATTCGGAGAGCAGGCAAGAAGGCAGATTTTTCGGTGAACAAAACTAAGTTTTTTTTTTGTAACCAATCGGCAAAAAGACACTGAAGATGCAGAAAGAATTAATTCGCTCTTTTGCTAAGTTCCAAATACAAACAAATATGACTGCTATGGTTAAAAGAACTTATAATTTTTGATAATTCTTCAAATATTGCATGCAGATTAACTAAAAGCATAAGAACCTTAAACGGAAGATAAGAACAACGTAATTCAATCATTTATAAAGCAAAAAATACACAATTTACCGATATATAGGAATAAAAAAACTGAGCTTACTGAGCCGAGTGACAGAGTGGTATATATAAATATAAATATATATTTATATAACTTTTGTTGCGGTCAATTGCAATCAAAAAGGGAGGTGCACTACTACATGTTATAACAGTCCCCCCACCAAAACAAAATCTCTTCTGAATCCATTTTAAATCAATTTTATAATTCGTTTTGGGAAAAAGAGTTCTTTAATCTGTCCTTACGTACAAATGTCAAGCAAAAACATCGTTAAATTGCATTCGATAGCGGTCAAAATGAATATTTTTGTTGAAATATGCTACCCGGAATTTTTCGTGATTACTATACTTCCTTTACCTATTACAAGGAAGTAATGATTCATTTCAATTTAAAAATTCATTGTTGAAAACGTGCCTCGACATTACTACATTAAAAGTTCATCAAGGTTTACTGCACTTGTAATTTCTTTTAGAAAATTTGAAACAACATGTTTAGGTATAATTCAAAATTTTGACAGCATTAAGATTGATCGATTGGGTAGAATAGTATAATTTAAATTCCTCTCCACGGTGCATTGATTTCTCCTTTCTGCGTCGTAGAAAATTTGACTTTGTGATGATATCCCTTCATGCGTATAGATTTAAATTTCAGAGAGCGTCAAATAAGAATAACCAAAAATTTAACTATTCCTTTAACTATTACAAAAGAAACATTTTAAAAAAAGTTCTTGCTAATTAATAAACTCGACAGATAATAGCATATTTAAAAATTATTTTATTTTGTGCACTGTATAACTGATTTCATTTTGTATATTTCTTGCTTTTATAATCAGAACATTTGAATAGAGACAGCAGTGTCCCTGCAACTCTTAAATTTACTTGCGAATATTTATCGAACCTTTTTCTCCATTTTAAGTTAATGATTCTGAGCCTTGCATCACAACTGTTTGGTTAGAGTTGGAAATCTTTCTTTTTCTTCTAGTTACTTTTCTGAAAGAAAGTATCATGAAAGCAAAAGTAATAATTAAGGAGCAGTTTATGTGTTTGAGTCAACAGCTGTTCTCCTTTTGCAAAGCGAAATCTCGAAGCAATTTTTGGAATGTGTTTTGGATACCTGCCAGAAGCCAACATTCAGGAACTATTTATTTACGATTCTTTTCTACATCTGTATGTATGATTTGAAAATGCAAATATTTAAATAAACAAGAAAAGACAAGTTCGATAAATAAATAAATAAGAAAAGACCAGTTCGATTATTTTAAAGATGCCTTTCACAATGGGTACTTTATGCCAGGAATTCCCTGTCATAGGCGTCCAAGAGGAGCATTTAAAAACTTTAAATTTTATGTATAAGTAGAAAATTAGTAATAAATTTTCTACATAGGCGATTTTTATATTTTTTTTGGTGCTTGGAAACTGAAAATTAGGTCACATTTTAAACTTCCTGTTAGGATTCATGTGTTTTTTAAACGTTATAAGCAATTTATTGCTTCCTTTACCGTGTGCCTTCGGGGTGTGATTACCAGCCGGAAACTTACTGATCACCAACCGAAAGCTTGGTATTCGAATCCTGGCGAAGAACATCGCTGACCGTCTTATCATTCCTGCTCAATAAAAATTTAATCGCTTCACAAGAGGTCATCGAACTATAATATAGTGCACGCTAATGCGTAATCACTTGCATTTAACTGATGGGTCTGCTTTCTCCGTAGCTGCCTTTTAAATGGGAGAGAACGTAAGAAATTTTCTCTGTTCTCGCTACAGAGTTTTGTTTCGAAATCAGAAGCCTGTCCAGCTAGCCTTTAGAAGTTCGTATCCTGGTGTGCTTATTGCTGATTTTTCTGGTTCCAAATAACTCTAATGGAAATTCAATGTATTTTACATATTTTACGGACAATGTAAATCTCATCGTTAAAGTCCTGACAGTTTCAACAAATTACGTTTTTACACAATTGAGCATTGATAACAAAGAAAATTTTCCAAAACATTTCATCATGAAAGTGCATTAAAAAATATTGTTCGCCCTCCCAAACTCCCAAGCAGTATAATTTTTGGTAGCAATTTTAAATCTGTATTTTGAGACTTTTTCATAGTTATATGGCCTCCTAAATTAAATGAATTAATTCATTAATTTTAGAAATACGAATTGGCACAATGCGCTAAACACAAACTTCTTGACAACAAAGAACTCTTTTGTTTTGACAACAGCTATGCTTTATTCTTGACAACAGCTATGCTTTATTATGATATACTGCTACCTGAAAGTAAGCGGATTTCAAATATTTTTAGAGGAAACAGACTGATATTGCATCAAAATTTCAATATTTGATAACGTAAATTCATGACTAAATTACCATTGTTAGGAAAAGACTTATTTTATTTGTGTTCGCAATATCTAAACATTCTATTAGTTCTCATATTATTAACTTGTTTCTTCCTATAGAGGTTAAAGCTGTAGAACAACAAATAAATATCTCGCTTATATCAGCTATTTCATTCTAAATCCGTCATGAGCAAATCTCGCGTCCGTGTTAGTAGAAGTTCGCAAACACCTTTATGGGGAGCATGCACACTTTTTCCCCCACTCTCCAACACCTCACCCGGATACGATTCTTCGAACATTGTGCCCGACATGATAAGGACGACAGAGAGAGCTTCAGGATTCATGGCCGTAGTGCCTGATTTGAATAGTTTTTCGCCGCTGGTGACGTGTTCCCTGAATAGCAAAGTGTTGGCTATTGTCAGCACAAAGTAGAACCATTCATCAGATAGGAATGGGATAGAGTCCATCCTATCTAGGGGAACTCTATTTACCTCAGGGGAATGTATCCAAAGTTACGTCTTTCAACATGCTCCAGCCTATTGATAACTTGTATTTGCACTGTTAGGCGTTTTAAAGCAGAGGTGAAGCAGGAGTCAGCCGAAGCATTCGGGCTTTAGAAAGGCTTAAAGATGGTTGTAATTGAAATAATGCATAATTTAGTTCTTTTTTTAAATAAAACTCTATCATTGTTATTTAATATTTTACTTATGTGGCTTAAACGTTTTAAGCCACATAACTTTCACTTCTTCACTTTATTTGCTAGGGGTATCCTGTACTTAATAACCATTCTCTTCATCCTTGCGTGCACCAGTACTAATAACAATAACTACAGAATAGCCCATCGCGTACTCTTATTCTTTCTTTTATTCACCTCCGTATCTTGATATTTTATGAACTGAATCTATATATGTGATATTCAGATGTTCGAAGTCGTGGCACATTGACAGCATTTAACACAGAGCTGACTAGTGAAGATGATACCAATCGTTTTTGTAGTCATAGCCGAGAAAAGTTGGGGCGTAGATCTTACTGGAGCGAAACCCACAACTGCCTCCGTGTTTAAAACATCGCTTTCATTTTGAACAAGAACCATTATTCGGAAATACACTTAACCTTAAACTGGTACAATACTAGGGTTGCTAAATTCCCATACACGCAGTTTATATTTTAAATAATAGAAAAGAAGCTTAACGAAGAGATGTGACATTACCAGACAAAGCAAGAAAGCGAAAAATAATGTAACATATGGGAGAGTGACGCAAAATGGTGCAAAACGTATCCTTGAAGAGGAGATGTGTTTAATTAAAAATTATGAATTTAAAGATTTGTTGTCAATTGGTTCCAAATAAGATTAATAATTTTTTAGTAATTTTGTTTCATATTTTACATTTTATATAATATGCAAATTTGATAAAGTATGAATTTAACCCATTTTATCCCAGTTTATTTATTTTGTTCAAATTTGAAAAGAATGATATTTTCTGAGGTTAATTAAACCTAAACAAACTAAATATAACAAAATTAGAAATTTTTAAATATTTTATATAAGAAATCTGGCCCGTGCTCTAAATATGACACTGGGATAAAGGGGATAAAATTTGCACTTACATTTTTTTAGTGTTCTCTTCAATGATGAAAAGTGATTTCCGAGTACAAATTTTACTTAATTCGACTAATACTTCCTTATTTACAAGATAGTTCACTTTTCAGATGAATTTCACTCTAATCTTGGTGGAAAGGTCCAAAGCAAGCCTGACAAAGTGTTTTGTCATATTTGCCACAGTATGTCTTTGGTTTTCCTTTGCAGCCCTCTCTTTGACAACGACGCTGTTTTTCTCGCTTTAGTAAAAAATGACCAACACTATCTTTACGGATGTCTTCTTTTTCATCAGAAGGTACAGTCCAGATCCTAGGTCTACCTTTTGTTCTTATCACAGTTTCTTTTAGATAAACTGTTGTTACAGCTCTTCGGAACTCCTTCAAGTTTAGAGCTTCATTTTTGTTCAGAGTTTTGGGAACTATCCAGGCGGTTACCATAGCCATATCCAGCGAACGCATAAAAAGTGGCCAGTGCCACTTTTTTCCACGAATTTTAATGGAATAAAGTCCAGCCAACCAGTCTTGGTGATCCACACCTCCCATACGTTTGTTGCAAGAATTAATCAAATTTGGCATCTTTACGTTAACCTTATCTTTGTGTCCTCTCACTCGCCTCTTCAGATTAAAGAATGGTTCTAAAGTGCTGGAATTTGTAGCAACAGTGACAGTACTATTATCATTCCACCGCACCAGGAAAATCTCAGATTTCTAGTCAAATGCAAAATCAGACATGCCTCTTTATTTGTTCTGCATAGACTTAGATTTTTCTAAAGAAAACTCGTAGTTTATCCGATTTTCTCGTATGGTTACTGTAGTTCGAAAACCCTGTTCACCGAGACTTTTCAAAAGATAAATGCTAGTAAAAAAGTTATCAAAATATAAAGTGTAGCTTGAAGGATTCACAATATTCTGTGTTAGTTTCATCACAAACAGAGTACCAAGAGGAGTATCATTTCTCGCATCAGATTCTTTACCGCATCTGACCAGTACTCACGTTTGCAGGTATTTGAATGATAACAAGTTAGAAGCAAAATTCCGATAAAAACACGTATTTCGTTGGCAGTGGGCAAGAAATCGTGTTCGTTTTTTGCATCTGTTGCATATCGCACAGTTTCTTTTACAATGAGATCGTAGACTTCACTGGAATAAAACTGCTCAAAAAGCTCTGATGGAGTTTTATCTTTCAATGCAGTTTTCATCTGCTTGAACAAGTCACTTGATTCATCCTGTGTTTTCCATTTTGTATATTGTCGTGATTTATTCTTTATCCAAGATGACTGGTGTCTTTTAGCTTTTTTTCTACTCTTTGTTGTGAAAACACTAGAACTTGTGGACGGTTCAGGATGGAAAACATCTTCAGTTATAACCTACAGAGACCCATGAACATAGGTTACAATAATCTCACCAGTATTTACTTCATTCTCATTCCCCTTCATCTTCGTCAGTTAGTTCACTGGCATCTGGTGGTAACACAGCAATTTCAACTTCGCTGTCATCTGAATCTAAACTATTGAATAGTTCTAACGCTTCCTCTAACTTCATAAACCTTTTCACTGACATAACGCAGCAGGGGTGAAACACTAGAATTTGTTTTACTCTGATTTATAAAGAGGGAAAGAACGCGTCAATTGCATACTTATTGTCCCACTGTTCTATTTAGAGGACAGTTAAAAAACAATGCGCTAAAACTCACCTAATAACAATAAAGCTTTCATTAACCAGCAGGATGATAAGGAAAGAGTACTTTCACATACAAAATGCCCAGCCGAGTGTCCAAAGTAAACTGAAAACGAATTATGCAACCACAAAGAGATGATACAAACCACGCCCACTAATGCGATGAATAATCAAAATGTCCAGGGAAAATAGGAGGGGGCGAGACACATAACTCACGCTAGCAGACGCTAATACACATCCCTACATATTCCAGCTGGCAAAATATTCGCACCAAGCAAATACTGATTTCTACATGCTATTTTTCAGCCGTCCTTTAAATAGGAAAGTGGGATAAAATGGATTAAAGATCTGTTGTCAATTGGTTCCAATTAAGGTTAATAATTTTTGAATAATTTTGTTTCATATTTTATATAATATGTAAATTTGATATAATATCGCATGGAAAAGTGATAAAATTCAATAATAAAATCGTTTTAACATTAGAAATGTTCTGCTGTAAAGCGATGAATGTTTAGATATGAATTGCATATTTTGCTCTTTAAATAATATTTTCGAAAAAGTAATAATTACTTCAATATTTGGGTAATAAAACTGCGAAAGAGAAATTGTTATTTTCTAATCCGAAATTTCAAGAAAAATTTCATAATTTTTTATCATTACAAGAAATATTGTGGAAGTGTGGGTGAGTACATTTATTTGCTATAAATAGAACTGTAGCTCTGTAATTTTGTTATAGTTTACAAATTACTCCTCTTTTGATGCTGACTGCATTTTTGCGAAAGTGATTTGGAAATATAACTTGTTGTGCAGTTAGTATTGCGCTACTCAGTATTTATTTATACCCACTAAAATTCCTATGTTTCAAAATGCTAGTTGACATGGGGATCTTCGAATTCCATAAACAATCACAACATACACATGTCATTTGTCCACACATAGTTATCGAGAATATGCGAACGCGTTACTCGCATAGTTACATAGTTAAAGAATAAGAATGAAAGACGTAAATGGTTAACGTATTCAGTATGAGTTCGTAATGGATTGAGTGCACACAGAACCGATGGCAGCCTGATAAAATTGATTTTAATAATAGAAACACTTCATAGTTCTTAAAATTTCCTCAAAAATATTGCTATAGCTTGTAGAGATATTAGGTATTTTTGGAAGCAGGCAAGATGAGAAATTAGCAACGCCTTCGACGGGAATCGAACCGCGGACCTCTCAATTACGCGCTGAGCGTGCAGACCACCACACCATGAAGGCTTGCTAAGAAGGCGGGAGAAATACCTTATTAAGCTCTTCTCAGTATCACGGAGCACAATCAGTAGTTACAATTCATACTGCTAAACACGTTAAACACAAACCAATGCAAAGCGCAGCTGAAACGGATATCTCAGTACAAACAGATTTAGCTCTGAGCTAACACCTTACAAAATATGCTGTTCGGTTTTAAGCACTTTTCTCCGCCCCATCCCGAGAAATCTCGAAATTACTAGAAACCATATCCCGTTAAAGTCACATCTAAGGGATGGTGCGGTTACAGTTACATAAAGCGATCAATTACTGTTACTCAATTACAGTATCAGTGTAATTAAATAACAGTCTGAACAGAGGTCTGACCAAAGTGCCTGCCAAATGGTCGCTAAGTTCAGTCATTTTCTTGCGATTTCTTACCACAATTTGCAACATAAATTAGTCGCCAAAAACCGCACCCAAATTGGCTAATTGTCGTCAATTTAATGAGACAGCCATTTATTCAAGCTTAAATAGGCTTACTCCCGTATTCTTACTTTACCGCAAAGATTCGTTCTTTAGATTTTCATGTTACATTATGCAAAAAATACTAAAATTTCACGTATAATCTCTCTCAAATTATTTACATATGTACAAAACTCGCAACAACCCCTTCCCAAGGACAGCACGTCCGGGCAGTACAATCCATGATCAGGAAGCCATACTTACAACCAAGGAAAATCAATGCATTACTAAAACAATAATTTCAATAAGTAACATACAACATATCAAACTCTAAATCAATAAATAAGTGCATAAATTTACAGATTTCTCTACAAATAGAACAATAGTCTTAGCATTGTATGTACATTATACACACCATGGTTACTATGTACTATGACCATAGTAAGGTGACTAATCTATTGCAATGGACGACTTTAAGCCTAGATTTTGATAATGTACGGATTCGATCTCTGACGTCATTCAGTCTGTTTAGGACTGCGTAAGGACAATTTTCACGGAGACTTTAGTTTAGGAGCAAGTCCTTTCCGTCAAATCGGGTTCTGTAACCACACCTGGTCACCAGCGTTGAATCGACATACTGTAGCTCTTGTGTCACATCGGGACTTCACCTTTTCCGTAGCCAAACTGACTCTTTCTGGTGCAAAATCACGCATCACATCAAACCCTGCCTGGAGATCTTCAATGTACTGTTCAAGTGATGAATGCGAATTCTGGGGGCCGACCAAATAACATACCAGAAGGCAGATAAAAGTCATGGACGAAGAAAATCTGGGATAAAAAATATCCGGTATTCTCACTACGGTAGACAGTAAAAAAATAGTAACTTCTGTTGATCTCTGGAAACCACAAGCGAGAGCTTGCTAAGGATGGTTCGATTAAACTTCTACATCTTGCCATCTGACTGGGGATGTAAAGGTGTGGTATGGGTTTCGTCGAATCCGAGCATCTTGCCGAATTATTTCATTACAGAAGTGATAAAATCCCTTCCTTGATCGGAATGTGACTGAAGAGGCACTCCAAACCTCGAAATCCAATGCTGTATCGTTACCTCTGCTACTGTGACAGACTCTTGATAAGGTACAGTATACGCTTCAGTTCACATTACGAAGTAATCAATGACAACGTGGATGCATTATTTGCTATCAGCAGTTCGTGACAGAGGCCCTGAAATGTCAAGGGCAGTGCGTTCAAAAGGTTGTCCGACACCGTAACGTTGCAGCTTCCTTCAGCTGCGTTTCTTCGATCCTTTACGACCCGCAAGAGTATTGTATGATTGGCAACACTTTTGCATGTTAGCCATTGCACTAATACGGTAGTTCCGAAGTGGTCTCCTGTCGTTTTGTTGTGCAGTTCTTTAAGGATGACTGGGATCCGGGTTGTTGGAAGTATCAGCTGCCATCGGAATGTTTATCAATCATCTGATTCGAACTTCCTGTAGAATACGCTGTTCCACATATGGAGTGAGTCCCAGACAGCCCAATACTCTTTCGTATCAGGACTATACATCGAAATTCTCTATAAGGCAGGTTTTCCATCTGAAGATTCCATTAAATTAAATAAATATGGGTTTAATCTGTCTGATTTATTAAGTCAAATATGGATTTAATATGCTTAATTTATAAAGTCAAATGTATTTTTAATTGTCTTCCAACTGGTCTTTTCTGACTTCTTCGTCTTTCGATGTGTCTTAATTAGCCGCTGCTGAAGTTGAAACTTGTCGTACGACTGTATTAAGCAGCTCGTATTTCGCTTCGATCGTGTAACAATATCAGAAGCTTTCCGGGTAGAGTCTTCTAGAAAGGGCGTCAACGTTTCCATATGATGATCTTTACCGATGAGGGATAGTGATATCATATTCCTGAAGTCTATGTATCCATCTGGCTATTTGGCCTTTGGGTTACTTGAAATTTTAAAGACAGGTCAACGATGCATGATCTATGCGGAGCAGGAATTTTTTGCCATAGAGATAATGATGTAAATGTTCTACGGCTACAACTGGCGATCAACTCTTTCCTTTTGACACCATAATTCCTCTCCGGTTTAGATAGACACTTGCTCCAGTATGCCACGACACGTCCTTCACCGTTTATTTCTTGTGCTAAAACAGCACCGACAGACTCATTGCTAGCATCCGAGATCAGAATAACTTGTTTGTCGAGCAGAGAATTCTGTGAAGACGCCAAATATGAAAGTGAATTCCGTAATAGACAGTATTTTGAGTCACCTAGAAAAGCACCGAGGTAGACGTCATTTTTCCTCTGCAGTCGTTTCTGTCCTGGCAGATTACTTAGCTGATATGTGGATTGTTTTGAACGACCAGGAGATCAGAATTGCAGAACTTCATGGTGAATTAAAGGCACTTAAAGATAAAATTCCAACTAGTGTTCCGTACTGCTCAGCTTCTTCCAGTTTTCAGTCCATCTCTTCTGTTCAACAAGTCACTGTTCTCAGAAAAGAGAAAAAAGTGAACCACAAACATACAGTGGAAGAAGTTTTCCAGACGGTGCTCAACAAACGCCCCCGCGAAATGCAACAATCTCTCGTTCAAATTCTCTTTTGAAGAACGTACAACTAATAAAAAAAGACGATAAGAGGATGCCAGAGAGCATCTGATAGCATTTAAATCGGTTATCAATGCATCTAAGCTGGGAGTCCACGCAGTACAGGTAAAATCCGCACGATCTCACAAACTTTTGACATCTAGTAAGACTAAGAGGCGTCATCACTCCGAATTCTCAGTTATGCAATTTGCAAGTTCGTGAGCCAAGAGTTCCAAGACGCTCCGCAGCTAGCATTCCTTTCGGGCTGTTACAGCTACTTCGATATTCCATTATACCGTAACGGAAATTCCTACTGTCAGCTATGGATCCAGAGAGAAAACTTCTATTCATGCTGGCAGTGCAATATCGTCTTGAGATAATATTTGGTGGATGTATTTAAATCCCTGATCTTTGATTTCGAATATTCTTAGGGTAGAACGAGAATGGAGTTCATTATTTCAAGTCCAAGGAAAAATTATATTTTCAAAGAAAGTCTAATGCGGATATGCTAGGGTCTGCAATATTTGCTATATATGTCATGTGATGGTAGGCGTCACTTCCAGACGGGATGTTTAATTTAATAATTTAATTTTCTTCGGTGCTGATTTTATTCGCGAACGCAGATTGGAGGGAATGCTGGATACCGTTCAAATGCGTTTACATTCCAATTTTTGAGCCAAATCTTTTCGAATGATTTTTGAATTGGCTCCTATATCGATTCTCATATTGCAAGGAACTAACTTGATATGTCCCATAATGAAGAGTCCTTGAGTGCCGCCACTCATTGCAGAAATCTGAAGCGCTTTAAAATGGGGCTTCTCCATATCTGACCAGAGATGGCCAATAATGAGTTACCTCCTTCTTGCTAGCAGCAGCCTTAGCTTCTGTGCCTTTGGGTTTTCTGCAGTACCTTCGTGAGTTGCCTTCAGCACCGCAGTTCCAGCACTTTAAGGTTTCTTGTCACTCTTATCTGACTTGCCTGGTTAAATCGTCTAGACGAGCAGTCACTTGATCCTCTAGCTCCTTTACTTGAGTAACTTTGATTAGGTGGTGGTCTCTATGAATTGCTTGTAGGCTGCCTCGAATTTAATGGCATACACTAAATCACTTTTTAAAATCCTTGATATCTGCAATTTGCAGGGATTTCTGTATCTCTGATATCGGTTTCCATCGATTAAGTTTTGTAGGGACAGCATTTCCCTTGTTTCTGACTGGGAGTTCAAAAAGACGAGATGAGACAGACTTGCAGCATCCGCGCGGCGCTCATGTTGTGTTCTGTGGGCTTTTGTCGGCGAGATTTTAACTGAAACTTGCTACAATATTTTAAAACTTCTCGCTAAAGCGCATCTTCAATGTCTGGATAGAGCTTCAAAATCCAGCCTTTGGTTTTCGGCAGGCTTTGAAGGATATCTGCTTTCAAAGGAGCAGCAAAATGGCAGACCGTAGCTTTGGAATCCCATCTATTTGCGTTTGCCACTATAGAGAAAGGAGACCTCTTCATCATAGTAAGTGGATAGTTTTAGAGAGGGTGTTGACGTCCAAGGACATGTTCGAATTCAAAAGCGTTAGAACTGTAACCAAGTCTTGTCAACTTTCTTTAAACGTTAAACTTCCTTGGCGATAGCAATATAAATTCTATCATGAATTTATTGTTCGGCAGGTGACAGGTGACGGAGGACGGGGACGCCTGAAGTTTAACAGAGGTTAACAGGCATATGTCCCGCGTCCTACCCTGGAGTTTATTTAATAATTATAAGTTTGGATACATGGCCATACAGGGGCAATTGTTCAACATCTGGCATTTGAAGTACACTTGAATTAACATACAGGCACGGAAAAAAAAAGAAAAAAAAACACTTAATAGGTTATAACAAAAGAAGAAAATTAAACACCTAAAAATGGTGTTCAGTTTTCTTCTGCTCCCTATGCAGTCAGAGATTAGATGGTAGAGCATTAGAGTGCATATGTCAGTGCAAGTAATGCATATAAGCCCTATTACTCTGGTTGACAGAGGTTTTGCCCATATGCTGCAATGGTGGTTATTACTTTGCAGATTTTATTTATGGCTGCTCTGTTTTTGGCTAGGAACTTGTGAAATGCTGAGATATTGGCTGGTATCGGGAAGTGGAACTGTTCCATGAGTGGGCACTGAAAGATATAATGGTCCGGTGACCCCTCACCCCCCAAACACAGCGATCCGTGTTTGAGATGGTGCGGCGGTAGAAGTAATCCGGGAAGGGACCATGACCAGTAATGAAGTTGGTAAGGGGAGCAATTGCCATAAGGCGCTCCGTGGTTACTTTTGGCAAGAAGCTATGCGCTCTCCTTCCCGTGTCGCCCTGATCCCATTCTCTTTGCCACCACTGGATAGCGGCATTTCGCAGTTGACTTTTGAGGAAAGATGGTGGTGCTAATACTGATATCGGTCTGGTATTTTGGTTCGAAGCAGCCTCCTTAGCGAGTTCATCCGCTGTCTCATTACCCATGTTACCTGCATGGGCTTTAATCCATACTAGGTCAACATGTGCGTGCCGATTATCTTTTAGGATATGCTGCAGTCGTATGATCAGCGGGGAGGCGTGACTATGTTTGTCAAGATTGTTAAGTTTAGGATTATATATCTTTAGATTGCCAATAGATGGCGGTAGTGTTTGTTTGTAAAAAGAAACTGTGATGTCAATTATGTATATGTATCAGTTCGTCTTTGGTGTTCGTGAATAAATGTTGTGTGGAAGAACGCTCCTCTGTTTATTACTTTAACTGCGATCCTGTCTGTTTATTAGAGATTTACACATATTTTGTTTAAAGAGCAAGCAGTGTCGACAGACTGTCTGTATAAAGCTGCACATGTGTGATGTTGTTGAGCGCCACGTATTCAATGGCAGCTGTTATGGCAACTACTTTTGCTTGAAAAATGCTATTATTTGGATTGAGGTGCCCTTTCCAATGGTGTGCAGCATGGCCTTACCTGTAGTATATAAAGGCACTAACTACACCCTCAGCAGTTTTCGAGCCATCTGTGTAGAACGCGTGCATATTAGGGTTTCCTTCTGGTTGACGTCGTGACGATTTGAGGATAGTGTGAATACCAAGTCCCTTGTGTGCTGGGTGGGTGTGGAGAGGAGTACATGGATGTTCGTAATTTGCAGGGCTATGTAAGGTGCCTGCAAAGGTTGCGTCTTTCTGTAGATGTATTATTTTAGTATATGTGGCCTCTAGCTCCGCTTGGATATGAAGTGGCATGATGCCTGCCAAGGTGAGTGCTGCATAAGTTGCAGTGGTGCGGTAGGCTCTGCATAAACCTAGGGCGAATGGGCGCTGTAGTGATAGGAGTTGCTTAACCTTGCGTGCGGTCATGGGTTGTGCCCATATAGCTGCCGCATAAAGTGCCACCTTCTCAGCTACAGTTTTGTAAAGTACCTTTTGAATGTGGGGATTCCGTCCCCAGTTCCGGCCTTGGAATTGTCGTGATCTCCTAGCAGTTGCAGATGTTTTAATCTTTTGTGCCTGGATATGCGGAAGCCAAGTCAGACCTGGGTCCCATATTACCCCAAGGTATCTTAAAGTTTTTACGAACTTAATATTCCGGCCTTGTAGTTTGATACATGGGCTACGTGTTGGATTTGTACCCTTTCTTGGAAAGATGATAGCAGTGGACTTTGTGGTGGATATTTGGAGTTTTAGCTCTTCGCAGAGGTTGGCAAAGATAGTGCATGACTCACTGCCATGGGTTTCAAGCTCAGCGCGTGTGCGGCCTCTGACCAGTAATGCCGCGTCGTCCGCGTATGCAACTAACACAGTATGTTGTGGCCACCTTGCCTCTAAGACTTTATTAAAGGTGAGGTTCCATAGCAGAGGCCCTGCACAAGACCCCTGTGGACATCCTCTCACTTGTGTTATTGAAACAGTACTACTGTTGTTAGAGATCATCAGTTGCCGGTCTGTCAGATAGTTGTCTAGGACTTGATAGATATTTCTTGGGCATCTTGCCTCTCTGAGGGCCTGCCTGATGGCAGACCACCAGAGGGTATCGAACGCACTTTGCAAATCTATCGATATAAAAGCCGTTTGGTAGCCCTGCGATTTGTTCTGAATTATGACTTCATGGATTCGCTGCAGGGCATGAATGGTAGAACTGCCTGATTTGAAGCCAAATTGTCTTGGGCTAATGCTTTGGTATTGATGTAGATGAAATTTTAGCCTGTTGACGATGAGTTTCTCGTAGATCTTTCCCATCGCCGACAGAAGGCAGACTGGCCTAAAGGAACTCGATACTATGGGGTCTTTATCCTTTTTTAAAAATAATACCACGTTGCCTTTTTTGAAGGCTGTGGGGAATATTTTATAATGCAGAAGCTGGTTGTAGTATTTATGAAAGTAGGATGGTCGTGCCTTGTATACAACTTTGATAATTGCGTAATCGAGTCCGTCTGGACCCGGGGCCTTTTTTAGTGGCAGATACTGGAAGATATTACGTATCTCCTGTGCAGAAAACTGTATATCGTTCGGTGTGCATGGCGAGCTTGTATCTTCTCTAATTTGCCTCTGTTCTGAAGTATCTGCTTCTGTATCATCTGTGAGAAAGATAGCATTTAAAAGTTCCTTGGTGGTGGAGGCCGCTACGTCCATAGTATGTGGTGCTGTTGGTTGAACTGGTACTTGCGCTGGTTGGAAGATCTTCTGCGTTGCCAGTTTGTGTAAAATTCCATATGGATTACTGTTACTGGTGCAGAAAGATCTCCAGCTGTTAATTTTAGCTTCAAGAAACGCTTTCTTGCCGAAAGGCCGTAAGGATGTTGGAAGTTACAATTTCGTTGGCAGCAGATCTAAAGCGGCGGCGCAGAGCTCTGCACCTCTGTTTCATCTCTCTCAGTCTTCCCGTCCACCAGGATATGCCTTGAAGTTTTTTGGCGGTCCTTGTAGGGAGAATCTGCTGACATATTTGTCTGAGTAATGACAGAATGTTCTCTGTGTAATCATCTAGTTCTTGGGGGGTGGTAAGCTCTTCTAGTATGCCTTCTTCTCTGATGAGCAGCTCCTGAAAGGCATTCTTCAGTCGTCGTATCTTTCCGCCCGGTAGTTTGAATCTCTGGAGGATATTAATGCTGGCTTCAAGTGTTAGTGTGAAGTGGACGTATCGATGATCTGAGTTACTCTCATCACCTAGAACATCCCATGAGCTAAAGTTGTTGGCAAAATTAGCAGTTGAGAGTGTAAGATCAGGCCATCCTTTATGATAGGTATTGTCATAGGTAGGTTGTGCCCCTTGACTATTATGCAAATGTAGATCGTGACAGGCCATAAAGTCTTCCATGTCTCGCCCTTTAGGCGTTGTGTCTTGGTAGCCCCATATAATATTATGTGCATTGAAATCTCCTCCAACGACGCGAGGTACTGTTGGACATTTCTGTTTCACTCGTATAAAGTTGCAAGTCAAATCCGTAAGACCTTCCGTGGGCGGGAAGTAGACGGAGGTTAGGAGGAATTGCTGCTCTTCAAAGATGACTAGAATAGTAACGAAGTCTCTTTCTATGGTTACTACGTATGGAGACCAGGAGGGGTTGCAGCAGACAATGGCTGCCCGTGGTGCTTGTTCTGCATTGGCTTTCTTCTGAAAAATTTTCCATGCCAGTGGTAGGCTTGCCACTTGGCCCTCGCGACAATAAGGTTCTTGAATTATCAAGAAATCTAAGTTATATTGAATAGCATGTTGGACTACCTGCGTGGTCGCGGCTACCGCCCGTTGTAAGTTAATTTGTGTGCATTTATCTGTGCTCGATTAGAATTAGCTTCCGCACTTGAAGTTTCTTGGTTGGCCCGCGTATCGCTTGTGCTGTTGTCGTGCTGTTCGGATCTTGTTCATTATTCATAGAGAGTGCTCCTTCTGACGCGTTCGATGTATCGTCCATACGTTGGGCAGTTGGTATCATAGGCCGGATGGTTGCATGGCATTGTGCTGCGCGTTTTATAGTTGGCGTCTGAACAGTTGATGCATGTTGGCCTGCTGGCGTGACAAACTTGAGCACATTGCTTTCCTCTGTTCTTGAATTCACTTCCATTACTTTTGTAAATTAATTGACTTTTAAGGTAAAATTACTAACTGTGAAAATACTTGACTTGCTTCCTAGAGAGTTGCGCTTGTTATTAAGTGAACTGGCTGTTGTAGTAGGTAGACGATGCCTTGCTTGCTGGGCTATTAAATTAGTTGTCCTCGCCGTAGTCAGTACGTGCTTTAATCTTCTGGATGTGCGCATGGAATGTTGGGCAGTTTGCTGCGTACGCTGCATGGTGTGTATCCACTTTAACTTTTGAATCTCTGTTTGCTATGATGCAGTTAATGCATTCAGGGCAGTCCGCCTTACATTCGTTAATGTCATGACAGCCTCCGCAGTAAGCGCAGTAAGGCCTGTGGCAGCAGTCTTTCGACGTATGTTCCAGGTCCTGACAGCGGAAACAGCGCTTGGCTCCTGTAAACTCGTAGATACTATGTTCCCTCCATCCTTGGAACAATCTTCGTTTGGACATGAGGACATGAAAGGCACCAGGGGTACATTCAATCACCCACTTTGTGGCTCTATTCCTTCTGTCCGGGCGCTTGAAGAGGACTCTACACTCTTCATTCCCAAGATTGCAAGACTTTTGTAGCATTTCTTGTACTTCCACCTCCGAGGTGCCGTACGGTACATTGTCGATTGTGCATTTCGGTGTTCTCTTCCGTGGTATACGCGTGCGTACTGTATCCTTTAGGTTATCGTGCTGAGCTAGGAACTGACTTATCTTCTGTACTTCATCCTTGTTGTTGCATCGCACCGCCACACCTCCACTACTTAAGTTCGTAATGCCCCGAAGGTTGACACACAGATCTTCAATTTGGACGTGCTTTTCTAGTATCCCGCGTATATCCGCACCCTGTTCATCACGTTTAAGGAGGATCAGCAGTGTCGGCATGTTCGTGACTTTCCTTTTCCATCTCCGCTTTACCGCTTGCGCGTACGTAGGTTGGCCATCTTTGCCCTCTATAACCGGGTGCTCATCCTGCTGTATAGTATCTTTGCTTGCATGGAGCTGCTTCACCTGTCTTTTTGCATTTTGCTGAATCGAGTGAGCAAGTTCACAACAAAGAACCGTCGACGTGTTTACTCCTATGTCTGCTAGGGTTGGACTCTCTGCAAGGTGTGGGCCTCTCAAGGCTAGCGTTTCCAGAGCGTCCACAGCACATAGCAGTCGCTCACGAAGATCTCGAGGTAGGAGGAATTTGTTTGAGGTAGGAGGAATTTGTTTAGGAGGAATTTGTTTGCTCAAGTTTGTCCAAATCAACCTCCAAAGAGCGCGCGCGGCTACTGCACAGCTAGTGCAATATGCTATGGAGGAAGAGGCGGACTTCCTTTTAATTCAAGAACCTTTTCTTTATGCAGGGCAAGTAGCAGAATTTCCCCTCCAATGGACCGTCATCCAGGATTCAGGAAGTGAGGGAACAAGAGCGGCAGTAGTTTGTTGCCACAGCAGATGGTTGCCAGTTGTGCTAGCAAAGTCAAGAGACATGGTCACAATTGCAGTCGAGGCTATGGGACTGAGTGTCCTGGTCACGAATGTTTACATTCCACCTACAGTAGACGTTTCTCCCACATTAGATGCCTTACAGAATATCCTTACGTCCTACCCGCATGCACACCATGTATTGGCAGGAGATTTTAACTCTCATGCGGAGGACTTCGGATATCCGACCACAGACCCAAGAGGTAGAGAAGTTGTGGACTTCATTGCATGCAACGGACTCATTCTTCATAACGTGCCGGACAGTCTGCCGACCTTCGAGACCCAAATGGGAAAAGGATGGCCCGACATCACTCTGTCAACAGTGCGTCTGGCTCAGAAAATACAGCACTGGACCGTAAGTGACACTCCCTCAAACTCGGACCATCGCTATATAACGTTCCAGATAGGTCATCCACATGCGCAGTTTATGAACAAGCGTTATAGAACCAATGGCAGAAAATTAAAACAACTTGTAAGCAGGCTAGGACCAGTACTAGAGCAGGTGGACGAGGCACTTATGAAATGTCAGAACATAAAGGATGCTGACGACTTAACCACCAGTATGATACGAGATATTCAATCTATCTGTGATGCCACCCTAGGCCTGAAATCACCAAAAGTTTTAAGAGTGGCAAACTGGTGGACGAAAGAGCTCCGTGCACAGCAGGGTCGCACCAGGGCACTTAGGCGTAAGATGAAGAGCGAAAGAGACCCAGACAGGAGGCAAGCCCTTAGTGTTCTTTATAATAAAGAGCAAGCTCAGTACAAAAGGGCAATTGCAGCCGCAAAACTTGCCAGCTGGAGGGAGTTCTGTATTAAGAATGTAGAAGTCTATGGTGCTCTCCACAAGATAGCTTCGAACAAAGTTTACAGATCACCGGAGCTAAGAGCCTTTGCAGGGCAGCAGGCTGGACACATAACAGAAATCACGCTCAGGACAATTCTTGACGCCGTACTTCCGGAAGAGGATATTACAGATCCGTCCGACCACCAGGCTTATACGCTGCACACATCTGTCCCAGATGATATGCCATTTACGGAGAAGGAAGTCTCCGCAAAGATCAAAATTCTCCCGAAAAGTAAAGCCCCTGGTCCGGACTCAATAGACTATCCAATCTTGAGAGCAATTCATAAAGCAAGATCCGGCTTTCTCACGCGTTATTTTAACAAACTGCTAGCACTGCAAAGCTTTCCGGAACCTTACAAAACGGGGCAGGTTGTGCTCTTTAAGAAAGAAGGGAAGGATCCAAACAGCCCATCCTCGTTTAGGCCGATTTGTCTTCTCCCGGTAATAGGGAAACTCTATGAGAAGCTCCTAGTCCAGCGGCTTAAATTTCATATGACGCAGAGTGGGGCAATCTCTGACGCACAATATGGATTCAGAGAGCTACGCTCAACGATTGCTGCCCTATCAAAGATAATAGACTATATCAGCCACTTGCATGAAAGGAAACAGCATGCAGCGGTCCTAAGTCTGGACCTGCAAAGCGCATTTGACTCTCTGTGGTGGCCCTCAATTTTAGAGGCACTGCACCAGGCAAGGATCCCTGATAACCTCTTGCAGGTTTTCAAGCAATATCTGTCCAATAGAAAGTTCATAGTAACACACACTGGCGGTGTCATAACCAGAAGCCAGACAAAAGGCTGTCCACAGGGATCGTGCGCGGGTCCAGACTTGTGGAATGCAACTTTCGATTCCATCCTACGATACGAATGGCCGTCCCATACCCAGATAGTAGCCTTTGCGGATGACGCGACCTTTGTGGTGGGCGGCAAGAGTAGAGATGAACTGCAGCAAAACTGCAATGATGTAATTGATACCTTCTCTCGGCTATGTCAGGAGAAAAAGCTAATAATTTCTGAGGCAAAATCGAAATATATAATTTATCATAAGCCAGGCCAAACTTTAATAAGAAACCCAACCATCCAGCTTAATGGGAAGACCATCAAAAGGGTCAGAGAACTAAAACTCCTGGGTATTATATTGGATGAAAAGTTCACCTGGCTGCCTCACCTTAAAGCCCAAAGAGAAAAGGCTCGCCGAATCGCAAACAATCTGCAAAAAATGCAAGGCCCGCACTGGGGCCTTCGGCCCAATATCTACAAGATACTTTGCTCCACTGTCGCGGAGAGGGTCCTAACCTACGGAGCAGCCATCTGGGCAGCTCCGATGACAGTCAGAAAGGCAAAATTGCTAAGTAGTGCACAGCGACCATTTGTCCTGGCCATAACGAAGACCTACAGGACAACGTCGACTGCGGCCGCTTCGGTATTAGCAGGGCTTATGCCGCTCCCAATCAAAGCGCAGCAAGAAGCCTCAATTGCAAAGGTGACGCAACTCCAACAGCCATGCACATATGGGGATACATGCTATCTGCCAGAAGTCTACGAAACACGCAGGTCCAAACTAAGCACACATCCGTCGGAATATGGACTGGGCATAAGGACTTTCCACTCACCAGCGTTAACCCCGCGCTTAGACGGACCAGGGGCCGTGCTTTATACAGACGGGTCAAAAATTGATAACGCTGTAGGCAGTGCCTATATAGCCTATATAAATGGAAACATAGCAAAGGAATGGAAGGGCCGTCTGGGAGCACAGAACTCAGTGTTCCAAGCGGAAGTAGTTGCCCTCACAAAGGCAGTGAAATGGGCAATTGACACACGGCAGAGTCGAGCTACGATATTTACTGACAGCCTGTCAAGCATTTACGCTATAAACAACCCTCTCCAGCGCTCCGCACTAATCTCGCACCTGCAAGAAGTCCTCCGTCTACAAGAAAAGTCAATGAGAATCCAAATTTCCTGGGTGAAGGCGCACGCCGGAATCCAGGGAAATGAAGCAGCAGACGCTCTTGCCAAGAAGGCTGCCCAAAATGAGGAAACGGAGCAGATTCAGGTGCCCCTGCCCCGGTCATGCCTAAAGAGGCAAATAGAGGATTCCGCCATTGGAAACTGGCAGAATGAATGGGACCAAATCCCGCAAGGCCGCAGAGCATATGAGTTCCTGCCCAAGGTAGAGGTGGACCGGCTCATCTCATCGCCCTACCTCACGCGATATATAACAGGCCACGGCCCCTTTCCGACGTACTTTGCAGAAAGGGGTCTAGCAACAACTGATATGTGTGTTTGTGGCAACGTGGGCTCACCAGACCATTATGTCACGGAGTGCCCCTTAACAGCAGAATGGCACATAAAATTCCCAACTACCAATGTTCTGCCTTTCAAACGCCTTCTCATAAAACATCGAGGCACGCGGCAAAAGCTTAAATGCATAATGGCCAAACTAGAAAAAATGGGCATAGACCTCTGCAGGCCGGAATAGGGCACCTGCAATAAACATAAAAGCATCTTACAACTGTGAAGACTCAAGATGGTTGCAGGGCCAGGGTAATACCCGAGTAGTCATAGAAAGCCGTCCGGGTGCCCTGTCCTGCTGTCACCTGTCACCTGCTGGCGTGACAGTCCTTAACACTGTGACTTCCAGAGCAGAATGCACATAGATTGATGCATGTTTGCTGCAGATGGCCAAACTCCTAGCATCGGAAACATCTTTTTGTGTCGAAGTGCTCATCAATCATATGTCCTCTCCACCCAATGAAGAGCTTGGATGATTGGAGGAGGCTTCTAAATGCCACTGGTTTACATTCAAGTATCCATTTGACGGTGTTTCCTCTGTCCTTGAGTTGGTACATGACTTTGGCTGTTGTTTTGGTGAGGTGGAGTTCTGAGGCGAGTGCATTTTCTATCTCTTCTGGCTGGACGTCAGGAGATACGTTGTGGATAGCCACTCGTGGTAGTCTAGTCAGTGGTTGCTTGATCTTGACTATTATTTGTCCCTGCGTGCTTTCTAAAGTAGTAGTGAGCTTGGTCACGTCCTCTTTGGAAACACAGTCTACAGCTAGTCCTCCTTTCTGTAGATTTCTAATGGAGGAGATTTTAACTCCAAGCTTCTGAATAGGGAAATTTTCGTTAAGGACAGCTTTTAGGTCCTTATTACCCTGTGCAGTACCCTCTGAGGGATAAATTAAAACCGTATGTTTTGGCTTCGGTCTGGTTGCTTGCGCGTATGTTTTGACTCTGACAACGGTATCGCTAAGCGCTGATGAGTCGTTGGTGCCTTCGTTGGGAGCTGTGCCGTGCAATGAACCGCAACAGACTATGGAGGGAGTGTTGGTACAGCGTCTGCTGCTTCTGGTTTTGGTATGTAATTTGGACCTTCGAGTGCCAAAGTGTGCACTGCGTCTATCAAATCCAGGAGAGATAGCTTTACGTCTGAAGGAAGAAGGTATCTGCCTCGTCTTTGTATGGAGGCTGTTTTTCTAAGACTTTCGCAGAGCTTATTGATTTTTGTGTGATAGTCTAATTCTGAGCCAGCAAGAGTTGCCGGATCAGAGTCGCAGTTAGAATTGTCGTACTCAGTCACTGAGGTTGATGGCCGTGTCATAGTAGCAATCACTTGCACTATACAATGCGAGAAACAATTGTGGACTTGAGATGGCGCACTGAATTTGATGCAAAGAGCAAAATCACATAGAGACACACAGATGTCGCTTCACAGGTATCACTGTTACACTTAAAGATCACTTATACACTTCACTGTAGTAAAAATTTCACTGTGACACTTACTCTGCTCGTAAATTCACTCATTGAACTTAAATGCACTTGTGCTAATCAGCACTAATCACTAATGCACTTTTTGTGCACTAATTACTTGAACACATATCACTGTAAGCACTTAATAATCACTTATTCACTTTCACTGTAGTAAAATTTCACTGTGACACTAACTCTAATCGGCACTAATCACTAATGCACTTTTTGTGCACTAATTACTTGCACACGTATCCCTATAAGCACTTAATAATCATTTATTCACTTTCACTGTAGTAAAATTTCACTGTGACACTAACTAATCAGCACTAATCACTAATGCACTTTTTGTGCACTAATTACTTGAACACGTATCACTGTAAGCACTTAATAATCACTTATTCACTTTCACTGTAGTAAAATTTCACTGTGACACTAACTCTAATCGGCACTAATCACTAATGCACTTTTTGTGCACTAATTACTTGCACACGTATCCCTATAAGCACTTAATAATCATTTATTCACTTTCACTGTAGTAAAATTTCACTGTGACACTAACTAATCAGCACTAATCACTAATGCACTTTTTGTGCACTAATTACTTGAACACGTATCACTGTAAGCACTTAATAATCACTTATTCACTTTCACTGTAGTAAAATTTCACTGTGACACTAACTCTAATCGGCACTAATCACTAATGCACTTTTTGTGCACTAATTACTTGCACACGTATCACTGTAAGCACTTAATAATCACTTATTCACTTTCACTGCAGTAAAATTTCACTGTGACACTAATTCTGCTCGTAATTCACACACACTTGCACTTTAAGTAACGCTAATGCTCTTATTCGAAGAAATATGTAATGATCAACAGATTAATTAATGTTAATTAATAAAATAGAATAATCAAAAAGGTGACCAGAATGCTGTAACAGTACTATTATACATTCACGGAATAGATTATATGCACAGAGATACACATAAATGATATAGTATTACATTTATGTTTAATTACTGCCTAATTGTTGGTAAGCCAATTATCACACATAAAAATTTAGAATAAAGTACAGGGAAAATAAATCATAATGCTCTGATAAGAAATGCTACTGTTTATGCATTCCGTAAAAACATATTATCAAATACTGATACAAGAGAATTATATTGGCAATTAATATAATTAATGAGCCAGTTTGAACTGCGGTAAACAAAACAGATTTGTAATGGGAGCTGGAGCCTTCTATGCAGAGTACAAATTAAATGCACACGATCACAGCAAAATTGTAACGTTAGAAACTGTAATTAAATTAACATAGCAGTAATAGATATTATTAATTAGCACAAAATGACACAAATTGACATAGTTTGGTAATTATACAGTATCCGGTGTTATTCCCAAGTATACCTGAAGCCTATTTTATAATACGAAGTTAATGACTAAAATTAGCCGAGTCTAACCAGTAAGTAATGCGATTCTTAATTATACTAATTGATTTAATTAGAAACGTTGATACCTATATTACAAGAGCTGAAACAGAAATTTAGCTACTTAGAGAATGACTGCGATGAAAACTGTTCCAGATTACTGCGTTTTTGCAGCAAAATATGTAGTGATGGCATCTAGTTTCGATAGGGCAACATTGTTATTTTGAGTATTTTTCACCATGCTGCGCAAAACATGGAAGCTGGCTGTTTCAGATGGAACTTCGCTGTCAAGCAACATTTAAAGTAATAGTGGTTTGGGTTGCCCACTTTCGCACAGTCGCAGGTGTCTGTGTTGGAAAGCTCAAACCTATGCAGATATGCTTCGTTCCGTCCGTGTCCTGTTAAGAAATGTGACATATTGGCAGTTGTGCCGTGCAAATTCATACTTACAAAGGCTACCACCAGCTGTCTTAATTGCTACTTCATCGTTCTAGTCGCCAACATTCATCCCCACTCCTGTCTCCTTCCACTTTTTCCCCCACCAAAAATTGTTGCTCGAATATGGGTTGAATACATGGATTGAATACATCCAGAAAAGATGATATCTTGATAAAGTTCTTTTACTAAAAGAACACTTTACAGGTCTGGAGTTCCACAAAAATCCTAGTACAGCTCTTGTTAGCATCATAGAGCACAATTAAAAGTTACATTTCAAACTACTAAGAATGTTAAATATCTATTAAATTTATGAGATATATATTACATTTATGTTTGTATGAAACGTTTTGTAAACTAGAAGGGGCCAACAAAAGACCAGGATTTCAAAAGATAAGGCTATAATGAGCTGCAATGTAAATAAAAGAAATAAGGTGAAATCGCATGTTTGGAAAGAATACCTGCCACGTCCGGGAAATTAACGAAGAATCTAAACGAAGAAATATGTTTCAAATAATAAATGTAAAGGAAAATAAAATGCTAATACAAATACTAACACAAATTGAACTCACACAAATAGAAAATGAATACAATGCAAGTACAAATTGAACATACTGAAAAACAAAATTATCAAGGGAATATAATTTACCAATAAACTAGCATTCAGATTGAAAACTATGTACAATAGAGGTAAAGGAAAGTTATGCGAAAAAAATTTCAGAACTTAGAAATAAAACTCTGGAGGGGGGAAACACGGAAGGAAATACGGGATTTTATAAAAATGCTCATTGATCAGTGTAGAATTAAGAGTTGCATTCGAGTTCTTAAGTTATTTATGCCATAATGAAAGAGTAAGGCTTAACTCATATTACTCAAAGCATTTCACAGTATTAGAAGTTCAAAGAAAGGTACTGAAACCTATATATAATTGAAGGGACTTCTTGAATGTGCAAGACATCATATATTAAAATAATCACGACTATCAACAAAACATTACATAAAATATTTCAGTTACGACAGAAATTAACCCTTCTCATTCACCGGAATCCATCTGCATATCATATTTTGTCTACCACTGTGGGATCTAGTCTTTTCTCGATCGTAAGTTCGCTAGCGTATCGCTATCTTTTTTCGTAAGTAGATCTATTCAAATGATAATCCTCGCGAAGAGTTAAAGATGAGCACAACAGGAGAAGGGTGTGAAAGACAATTTTATTGAACACCGTACTTTACAGACTGCACGGATATACGTGCTTGCAATCACCGACTATTTGCGGTGCGAAACTTAAGAGACCACGCAACACTATATTGAACGGTAAAGAGTAGTGCAAGACTACACAATTCACTGTAATATAACAGGTTGACTCATAACCTATACTGGCTGGATAATAATTCGGCGGCAAGGGTACAAAGCCGATAATCAAATTAACAGCTGGAAGAAACAACAGTGTGCATTCACAATAGTGAAACCACGCTCTGAGTAAACTTTTCGCTGCATCAGCTTAAATACACTCGTTCACCCTAGCTAATTTACATCCTGGCTAGGATATGCGAGGAGAATAAGAAGCGAGAGATAAGACGAACAAAATAAAGATTTAGTAAAAATAAATGAAACCCTACACCACTACACCTTAATTTAACAAATTACTCGTTTTATTCTTTGCAGAATCGCTTATACTTGCAAAGAGATGTCTACTTTACAGATTTCAGCAACAGCTTAGAAGATAAAGCTGAGAGCTGAAAGATTGAAATTTTAATCTAAGTATTTCCTAAGTTAAATTTTGTTATTTCTTCAAAACAGTCACAGTGCATTGTTCTGAAATTCGTATTATCTTTCTTTATCCTTTTGGCCTTTAAATAAAGTGCGCGTTTCAACGGAAGTTTCCCCAATGTCAACCGATGTTAAATAATTCCCTGTTCCTATCCCATACCCCTCGAGGTTTTAAGCTCCTTTTTACAGCTGAAACGTTTTATTCTTTTCTTATCTGCAGTGTGGATTTTTTTTTTTTTTGTCTTTTCAACCGAGAAAATCTGAAAATTCTTTATAAAAAAGAAAGTGAAAAAACATGAATTAGAACAAGAACTTTTGCCGAAAGAAATCTAATGAGATCGCAGCGCTTGTTGAACTCTGCAATTACATGAGATTCTTGAACGCTCCTTTTATTTTTAATAGAATGACTAGCGCAATAGGCAGCAGCCTGATGATAGAATATAACTGCTAATCAAGATATATACTCTGGATATTTTCACATGTTTTTAAAGTGGGGCATGTGCAAACATCCTACAAATAAATTATTCTCATGAAGCAGAATCACACAATCTGCATTGATTAAAAATGAATAACTCAACATGAAACTGCATTCAGATATTTTTATCAATCTTAAAAACGTGCTTGTGGTGTGATAATGAAGTAATCATACGCAAAATGAACTCTAGAAGATTCGCGAAATTCTGAGTTCTTCATTTGTATTGTAGAGTCACTGTGTATTTTTCGAAGCAGGAGGTGAAAAATGAGCAACGGCATCGCCGGTACGAGAACCCTGGATCTCTTGAATACACATCGAGTACGCTTATAAGGTATTTCTCCCGCCTTCTTGGCACACCTTCGTGGTGTGGTGGTGTGGTGGTCTGGCGCGCACTCCAGAGGTCCGCTGTTCGATTCCCGGCAAAGGCGTTGCTAATTTTTCATCTCTCCTGCTTTAAGAAATAACCTAATATCTCTATACGCTTGCAATTACAACACGAAGGCACCACGATTATACAGCGTGTTCTGCATTTCGGCCGTATTGTTTCACTAATATTTAAGCTTGTTATTTTACGGCAGGGCACGTTAATTGCCGGTTGGTCTACGTCAGCGGTAGGGCTAAGAGCCAGCACGCGTTAACATTCCATGTGCAGCTTCGGCTGATTATTTAACTTAGTTTTAATTTTATATTTTCTTTTTAATTACAGCCAAAAGTATTGGCTTAGATTTGTAAGTACCAGGAATGCCGACTGTGAATATTTTCTTGCGCTTAATAAAAGGATCTTTTCACTCTTCGCATGCCTTCGAATTGATACAGTTGAACTCAGTGAATAGTTGCTTCACAGCTCAAGTAAATATCTAGCCAACAAAACTAACTTTAATTTAGCTAGAATCTTACAGTTTGCTCAATCAGTTATGGTTTCCACTGTGGGTAAGTTATCTGAAAAGGATTAAGGTAAGTAATATAGCATTCAATAGTAAAAAATAGTAGGAATTATTAAGGGTAACGTCTTCAGGTCCTTAATTGTATTTTTTCTGCACCAAATCAAAAATGAATTCTAAGAAGTGTGACTGCCAGAAGCGTCGTCTAGGGATAACACTTTTAATTCATAACAATAGCAAACAAAGCTTAAGAAAAGGGATGCTTTCGCAGAGGACGTTCTAGGGAAACGGAATCCTATTCACATCATACAGGATGAAAACTCTGCAAATTCTATGAAGCCAATCTATTTGCCGGGATTTGAATTAAGCCCAACAGTTGATCTTTTTAGCTATTTATCTATGCCGCTGAATATTTATAAATATAGAGAAACACATAATATGCCTTTGTAAAGGATTTCTGAGGAAAGCTGTCTGGTATTCATGTTACACACAATGGAAACAACAAAAATACCATATAGTGAACCTGTCTTCTTGGAATCTGATCTCGGGTCAAACAGCTAGTGCTCAGAGATGTTATCTTTGCGGCTTTGTTTTTATAAGTGCTGAAAAACTGCTAACAGGATTCTGCAAATAATTATAAGAAGACCGTATTTAATTAATCAATATGTTGATAACTTAGTGATTTTAATGAACCTCTCGGCATACAAACCAAGAGAGTGTTCCCAAGTTTTTGAATGAGTCGCGCCTAGCAGCTATTTCCAGTTCTGTTATTAGTTCCTGATGGTCTACATAGAAATTTTGTGGTTTGCGTGAATTTAATAAAAGCCCCTATTCATTAAAACTTATCCCTGCAGGCATCCTTTCCAAAGTCAAAAATGTGTGTCGTATCGCTGGCTTCATCCTCATCGATCTACTAATCAACCAAAGAGAAATGGGTGAACAGACTTGAACTCCAAACTGGATACGTTGCTAATACAATCAGATGCTGATGATCCTATGAATAGATTTACAGGCTAATCATGAAGTATTTTAAGGAAAATGTATAATTTGTCCGCCTTTTTTGGATAATTCATTTCAAAGTGAAATAGGGGAATTGAAACAGAAGAAGGAAAATTATGTATACGAAATAAACTGCCATAGAAAATTGAAAAAATAATAATCAAAACAGAACTAAATGTGAAACTGAATCAGCTTGCGAAAGTAAGGAAAAACTTTCATAAATAAGGAGGATGGAAGGAGAATTTTTGTTTCTTTTGTGATAACTTAAATGTACTTTAAGTAATACTTAGAACAAACAGAGACACTGGAAATAAATACTGAGGGAAATAAAACTATATCATAACGATAAGGATAAGTAAAATCCGATTAAGAATTATTCATTGACAAATAAGTGCAATATGCTTTTAATACTAATTGAATATATTCCTGGAATTCATATTTAAAATAAAAAATCCAATTAAAATTCATTCAATTACTTTTATGTAATATATATATAAGAAAAGAAAATTTTTAAAAATTCAATAACCAAATTCACAATATTTCCAAAAGAGTAAAGAATTTAATACTGCAGAAATCAAAGCAATAATTAACTTTGTCGAGTAATAAATCATCAAGTAAAAATTAAAAGCAAAACGAAGTGTTACATTTCCGTATAACCATTCCATGTTCCATTCTTAGATATTAATGTAACTAATGGTTTCTGGGTTATAGTTTCTGAGAGAACAATGAGCTGAATCAAAATAAAGTACACGGCTCAAGTTCAGCAGTAAGAATAAAATTTTTTTAAAACTATTAAACGAAGTGAAAACTATAAGATTAATAAGACTGCACTCTATTGCAGAACAAATGGTCGAAAAAGGAAAATTGAATTGATTATACGTATACAAGAAAGATGAAATTCTAACCTTAATTACTAATATTCCCTTAATTCTTCTATGTAATTAAATTCTTTCCGTTTATTCTTCTAATTAAGAGACAATTCTCATAAGTATTTTTAAAATGCGCCATTACAAAATTAATGGCACCATATGATTTTTACAACCTTAAGTCCCCTTTTTAATACAATTTTTCAGCTTTATTTTCTAAAATAGTAATATGCTTATAATTATGTATTATATATATATATATATATATATATTTCTGACTCTCCCATTTCAAAAGTAATCCCTGTTATATAATTCTTAAATAATGTTAATGCTATATATGTTCAGGTAATGGTAAAGATAAAACTTATGTTTCTTTAGTCAATAATAATGCGAAATTTGCAAACCAAAACATACAACTAATGAAACGAAATAAAGCAGAACGTAACCTTTCTTTTCCTTCATACAATTTCTGTATTATAATCTATACATACGTTTCTCTTCTAAGGTTACTTCTATTTCTATAAATATGTGCAAACTCTGCTTGTGTTGCATTGAATTAATACTATATAATGCAATATGCTTCAGTAAAGAAGAGCTGCTTCACCTTATATCCACTTTCTCATGCAGCATCTACGTAACTATTTACAAATGCTATTATTAGCATGTAAATGGGATTTCTTATACAGTAAGTTTAAATGAATTTATGGTATGGCAAGAATACTACTAATTTTTAGAGTCATATGCTAATTGTAATTTCCTTTTTGGGTCATCTCTCATTATTAAAATAAATTTACTTTAAGTACTAGTTATCTTTTTATATGGAGAGAGGTTCGTTATTTATAACAGAAAAACTCCCTTTTCCTTTTATCTCCATTTTTCTGGAGTACGCAGGAGCGTTTGTGTGGTAAATCTTCAAGTACTAAAGTAAGGCAGGAAGGGAAGAGCTTAAATATAATAAAAAGATGAAACAAAACTAAAGTTCTTTATATAAAATTCTCTTTGTAATATTCTCTGTCTTTTCTGAGATTTCTTTTGATCTTTTTAATATCTTGCTTTATACCAATCTTGCTTAAATTTTCGCAAAAGTGGGTCAAAATTTGAATTTTTATGTGCAGTATTAGAAATATTTTCTTCGCACTTTAACAAAGAGAGTGAAAGTTTGAAGAATACATTTTCTTTTGCCTGTCTTGAAACAGCTTCTGAGATTCTAAACAATATCTCAAGAAAGCACCTGTATTTAGTATGTATGTCCTTACATTTGCGCGCGCACACACACACACACACATATATATATAATATGCGTACGTAGACATTCATGATTCAACATTTTTTAATTTACAATACTGAGTTTTCTAAAAATTACGAAGCTAACTTCTTAAATGATCATCCACTCTCGGTACTTAGATTTAGGTAAATTTTATAATTATTATAAAACGAAAAAGCTGTCAGATTTTATATTACGCCCGAAGGGGCGCTTTTTCAACGCTCTGTGTAATACATTTATTTATTCAGCAATATCACAAAATATTTAAAAACAGCATATCTTTAAAATCTCCGTTACACAGCCTAATAAAAATATTTTTTTCGGGGGGGGCAGTGTTGCCATTGCTCACTTTGAAATCGTTGAGTTTGTTAACGAAAAATTCGTTAAAGTTTTACAAAATATGAAACAGATAATAAAACAAATTTCGAATTCCAAATATGGGCTTACAGATGCTCATATTCGAGTGGAGGACTGTGTGATTCAAAATTTGATGTCTCTAGGTACCGTTCGTTTTTCCCAATGTGAGAAACATACATACATTTATGCAGATTCTTCATTATTTAATTTCTTTAAATATAAGGCAGAGCTCTAATAATTGGTGGAAACAACTTAAAAAGTGTGTAGGGTTTATATTTATTTTAACTAACATTTATTTTAAGTTTAAGCTATCTTTCCTGTCAAGCCTTTACTTTCCCCTAGAATTGCCAGTGCCAGAGTACGTAAATTTTAGTAGAACGCGCAGAGTATTCAAATTTTAGCAGAAGTAAATTGAGTTAAATAGAAGGGAAACGAGATTGTAAGTGTGCTTCTTGAATCACGAGCGTGAAGGTTGCTAGGTAGAAATTTAAGAACCGCGCGTTTCGGCCTGTGTGCCTATTTCGGCAGTTCGTTGAATCTTTCAAATTCTTAATCAGAAAGTTTGCTGAATCTCAGCTGTATCTTAGAACGCGGTTAAGTTAGTTACGATTATAGAGCCTCGTAGGTAGTGACTTCGTTATTTATTCATCCTGTCATTTATTTTTAGTTGCATTTTTGTCTATTTTGTTCAACCGCCGG
This sequence comes from Stegodyphus dumicola, assembly GCF_044657685.1. Classification (NCBI taxonomy): domain Eukaryota; kingdom Metazoa; phylum Arthropoda; class Arachnida; order Araneae; family Eresidae; genus Stegodyphus; species Stegodyphus dumicola. The sequence goes on along the minus strand of NC_140771.1, from coordinate 151,996,450 downwards.
GTCGGCGTAGTTTGTTAGCGTCAAGTGAACGCAACTGTGATTTCTAAAGTGAAATAAAAAGGGAGTTAAACCCTTCTTAAGAGTTTGTGTAATTTCCAGTTCATAGCAGTCACTACTACTGTTGCTGACAAGTTGGGGCCTCCCAACATCATAAGTGAAACACTGTTTTATAGTGGACGACGCTAAATGCCAAAACAAAATTAATAGCCCTTCTGGGTAAATTGCCCCTATAGGCTAAAACGTGTGACTCCCATGTGTCAAAAAGTGACCGAAATACTTAATTTCAAAATCTGCGATTCCTATCGTCGTTTTCAAATTACTTTCAAGATTCAAAAATTAGAATTAGATAGTTCAAAAATGAATTCAAAAATTAATACTAGAGATTGTATTTATCCCTTAAATGCTATTCAATAATATTCTTTCGTGATTTACTTAATTTATAATTCGGTTGGATTTGTTATGCCAAAAGAATATTTTCACAAGCTGTTGAGCACTTTTCAATTCCTTGAGCAACTCGTACATTTATGGAATTCGTCATGTTAAATGCCAGTATTTAATGAGTTTTTTATTTTAAATGTTATTAATTAGAACGAAACACAGGAAAGCGCATTTTATTCTCAATATACTTAGGGCTTCGAAAGAAATATTGTTATTAGGATTTTGCCCATCTAAAGAGATGGCATGTCACAAATGTCTCTCACGTGAGATAATTGTGAAACTGCTAAATGAAATTTCAGAAAATGAATTCTGTGATAGCGATTTTTCAGAAAGGATAATGAAGAATTTTGATTATGATGATAATGATGCTTACGGTTGTAATGAAAAGACGCACACTTCAAGTACGTCTATTAAAAATTGAATATTTAAAGTTCAAAACTGAATATTTTCCAATAAACACAACTAAGCTACCAGACTAGCTAATAGCAGCGATTTCAGCATGTCTCAATTTATCTTTCAGTAAAATATCTCTACCTGCGAAACATTAAATGGAAAGTTTTGCCTTACATATAGTATAATGTAATATCTTAATACTGATAAGCAATAATGCTTCTTTCTGGTGCTCAAGTATACGTTTTTAATTTTTCCTCAGGAAAACTGTAACTATCTTAATTGTCACCTCAGTCACACGAGCGAGCACCTGGCTGCTATTTTCAATTCCCTGAATGAAATGCAACTTAAAAAGTATTATTTGAAATTATTTCAGTAATGAAATGAGGGAATGAAGAGTTCCAAGGTTGACTTTCAAGATCATATCAGAAGGAATATATGCAGGAGATTAAAAAGTTATAGTGTTGAACTTACGATTTGTTAAGTACTGAGTTATATTTACGTACTTTTGCTGTTGCCGATTGCAACCAAAAAGGGAGGTGCGCAACTACATGTTATAGCAGTCCTATATACAAAATTTCAACATTCTGAGATTACTCGTTTTTGAGTTATGCAAGATACATACATACGTACGTACGTGCAGACGCCACGAAAAAATTTCTTCTGACTCCATTTTAAATCAGTTTTATAATTCGGTTGGGGAAAAAGAGTCCTTTATTCTGTCCTTATGTACAGATGTCAGTCAAAAACATCGTTAAATTGCATTCGATAGAGGTTAAAATGGATATTTTTGTTGAAATATGGTACCCGGAATTTTTCGTGATTGCAATACTTCCTTTACTTACTACAAGGAAATAAAAAGTATCGTTTCATGAACTTGTAGGTGCTACTGAATTACGAGAGGATATGCTGTCTATTAAATGTAACTTAAATGTTATTATGCATAATTAAATTAATTTGAAAAATAAATGTGAAAGTTAATCCCAAAACGAATGCCAACGGGATCAGTGTCCTTCTTGATTATCCTCTTACAGTTCTGAAAATCAATAGCTTAAAAATGATTGAATTAAATTTAAAATTTATCTAGTTGAAGTTAGATAAATAATTTAAATATTCGACTGTTAGTAATTAAAAAAGCTTAACATTATTCGTAATATGAGTATTCCTTTTATGGACTTTTATTTTACTAAAAACAACAACCCGAGTTGAAGCATATATAAATTTTGCAAACGTAAGAAACTTAGTAGATTTCATCAGTACGTTTGAATTTTTAGAAATGCAAATACTTACACAGACACGAAGAAAAACTGATTTTTATTGTTTTCCCAGAAACAGTAGAATCAGTTCTTCATTTTCGCTAAATACGAACAAAAATTTATGAAAGATTTAGGTAATTTTTAAAAGTGAATAGATATTTAATTTCTTTCTTTATTTGCATTTCTAAGTTATAACAGACAAGATTTTAGGAGGTGAGTGTGATTCATTTTGAGGAATATTTAAAAAACAAAAAAAACTGAATTAATATTTTTAATTGCGGGATTAACTACTGAATTTCAGAGTAAGACTTACAAGAAAAGGGAAAATAGAATACTTATATATTAAAAAAAGACATTCGCTTGGTAACTTTAGAAAATTTGCATTCTCCATATATTAGCATAATTTATTTTTCTTAACATTTTCTATTTGTACTGAAGGAACTTCTAAGTATGAATGCAACCATCTTACTCGATTTATGAAACCTCTTATTTAATAAAATATAATGTAAATTGTGATGACATTTTAGAAATAAATCAGCAAATTTAAATCAAGACTTTACCATAGGCACAGTATGGTTTCTAGAAATTCTGAAACGTTTCATAATAGGTAATGTTTCTCTTTAATGGAATACATGTTTTAAAATTTATAAAAGAGTGTACCAGAAAATTTCTATAGAATCTGGAAGATGATCGTTTCAAGGACGAAATCAGTATTTTAAAAAATACGATGCATTGAAGCATATAACTAGCAAACCAAAATACTAGAGATAATCCAAATTACAATTATATCAACTTCTACATTTTACTTCTCAAATCACTTATTTAAGCATTCGTGAAACATACTTAGTCACATAAGCACAACTGTAAAGGTTATCTACAAATGGACTTGTCGCTACTTTTGTATTACTTTGACTGAAATTGATGCGTGAACATTTCATTAGGAATTTTAAGCATAATATTAGTGACCACTACCATGGGATTTCGCAAATGCAATTAGACACAATACTAAGCCGGAACGTATGTTAAACTACTAGAAAACACGCAAAGCTTTTAATGTTGAGGACTATGGTAATTTTTCAGACATTTAGATTTTCGATTATGATACACAATGAGGAAAGTTTGACATCTCGAAGAACGAAATCCCAGCACGAAGTTTGCGTGTCTGTTTAAGAATAATTGTCGACGCGACATTCATTAAGTAGGAGTCTAACAGAGTAATAAATTTTAATGGACTTCGCGTTGATGTCTAATGGCATAACACTTCTGATACTCTACCAAATGCAAGCAAGTTGCATTTTGTCAATAAAATAGAAGATCCTCTCGGGAATTCCGAAAGAGAGGTAATTGAAAAGGGTGAACTTCATTTATTCAGCTTGAGATTTGTAGTAATACTCGATTCTGTATGTAAATACTAAATTTGCGTTCATTATATTAATTTTAAATGCTTACAGATTTATTAAAGTAAATCCTAAATGTTATATTTCTCTTGAATTTAACGTATTCTTTCTTTTTTTAACTTTAACTTTTTTAAATATTTGAGAGAATATTTATTCTTTTTTTATGTTGGAGAGAATATTTATTTTTGTCTTCATTTATTATTCTGTCGATCGCCTATGTACGAAATTCTCGAGATATCATGATCATGCTTTCTCATAGTATAAATATATATTTGTAAGAACTTAGGATCGGGTGAGAATTAGAACTTAAAATTTCCTTCATTGAAGGCATTTACTTCATCAAGTGAATTTCTAGAAACCTCTGCTTTACTTCTAAGAAATTTTGATTAACTCCAAATTTGCTGAATTTGACCCTGGGAAACTGATTTAAACATGACAAGAACTGTTGCGCTTGTTAGACGTTCATTTCTTCTTTGGCACAGGACGTGTCCCGGCCACTTACTGATTTTTTAAATGAGGTCTCGACGAACTGTGTGAGGAAAACTACAAACGCTGTGTGGTGGTAGTAACCAAACACTTTCTATAATATTTATCAGACAAATGGTGGCTATCAATGGGTTAATGGTGTATTAGTAGATAAGAACTAATAATTTAGAACATTTCTTTGGAGCGTAGAGGAGAGGAAAACTTTTAACCATTTACACCGAAGGTTCTAAAAATTGGAAAGTTTGAATAAAAAGTGAATATTTTGTGTTTTATTGACTTAAAACAAAACTAAGCAAAAAAAGTTCTTAAATTTTGAAAAGCAGATTCCGAGTATTGAGCCGAGCTGAGCTATATGCATGTCGCCAGTCGTTTAAGCTATTAAACTATCGAAAACCTTGAAGCATTTTGCACGTAATCCAGCATTACATTTTCCAATAATAACAAAATAAGCATTTACATTAAATGTGAGTAAGATTTCTTAAGACGACGTTTTTCTGTCCCGTGGTTATCTGTAAAACGTTTTTTCCGACATGTGATCATGATGATTTTGACGCTGCATAGTTGTATGATTCTGATTTGTCTTTGAGCAACTTACTCCTCTCAGAATTTTTATCCGTTGGTCCGAAACACCTTTGTATACTGAAGCGTTTGAACCTGCGGTTGGATACCATTCATTACAGGTTCAAAACGAGTGGATGAACTTAACATACTTTACTGCGGTGGGTGAGAAAGACGTCTGTAACACTTATGTAGGACAGATCTGATAGAATTTGTAGTAAATTTGGAAAGACGCATAACAAAACCTTTGAAATGTTAATGTCAGCAGACAATAACGGGAGTGTAGCCTTATCTTAGTATTCCGAAGATAGAGCTATGAGGTATTTTCTACCTTCATTCAGCATGTCTTCCTAACTGTATCCCTCTCGGCGCGTATTAGAGAGTTCCAGGTTCGAATCCCGGCGAGGGCATTGCACACGATTCACGTCTTCTACTTCAAAAGAATTAAAGTTTCTACAGTTGTGCCCGAACTAAGAAAGATGGTGGAAAATAATTCGTCACCAGCAGAATTTGGCGACTGGTTCTCCTAATCCCAAATCGTCCTTTAAAAGGGGGAGTATATAAGGTATTTTCTATTTCATTCCTACTTGATTTTGTATTGTAGCAGTAGCACACTCAATGCGTATTCGAGAGGTCCAGTTTCGAGTCGTGGCAAGGAGATTTCACATTTCTCACGTCTCCTGCTGCAGAAACGCTAATGTATTTTAAAGCTGTAACACATGGATGATACACGAAGAACTTTCTGGCATTTTCTACGCTATGATTACGGGTGTCAAGAATGCTTGCGGATGAGAAGATAATGAACAGTGACTGTCTATGTAACTGTTTGGAAAGCAATTGGGATGAAACATTGTGGGGAAAAGCATTAAGGGATTTAGTCAAAAAATAATGCTTTTTTCTTCCATTTTTAGGACAATTTACAGCTATGTGTTCTGCTGCGATATAGGCACCGCTATTTTAAATCAACCCATCAAAGCTAGAACGTTCTGTAGATAACCTTAGCTTTATTGCATGTGACGTTTTCAATACTGAAAAAACAAGTATCCATGAAGACATTCTCATGAACTGAGAAAGTAAAAATCGCTACATTCACAGTAGTTTAACTTAATAATTTGTTTTATAGGTAATGGGAGCAAACTATAATCTATTGAATACCTACCTAGATTTACCGTGATATTTCTAAAATGTGTTAACGCAATGAAGTGTTACCATTTGAAAGAATTAAGAATGAATCCCTTAACACATTAAAAAATAATTAGGTGAAGCACGCAATTGGGAAACGTTTATCAATTATTTAACAAAATTAGCTAATAGATAACGGAAAAATAACTTTATTCAGATTTATTATTTTTGCTCACTTCTTATTCAATAGGCTTATTTAATAGTTAGGATTAGAAGTCTTAAAATTTCAGATCAGTAAACACGTTATCCATGACCAGGTTATGAAAATTGTTAACTTTTAGAATTGCGTTCTTAGAAATATATTTAGTAAAATTTTTTATGTCTTGGACTTTTCTTTGCAAGTTTCCTAGCATTATTCTTCGAAAAGAAATATTTCCCACATTCTTTATTCGATTGAGTTTGAGACATATTTCTATGATAAATTTCTTGAAATATTGCAAAATATTTTTTCTTTTGCTGAGTACTTGCTGAAAGTAAAAGGACAAAAAAGTATTCGAGAAACGAACCTACAACTTAAGGCAATAAAAATTGGAATTCTTTTGCATTATTAGCTCAACGAATAAATATCGGATTTTATGTGTAAGAAATGTCATTTTTATCCTCAAAAAGGCGAAGTTTAGGAGAAGATATGCAAAGAATGAGAAAGAAATAAAGATACTGCACCGTTAAGCCACCGTTAGAAATTTAGAAACAGCATTGCTAACCACCTCTGAGAAGATAAAAGAATTTAGAGTTAGCAATAAAAGGATTTATCTCATGAGCATGGATTTAGTTTTCGGTTCGATGAAGAGAGTTTTGAAGCAAAGTGAACATTAAAAAATAATTTTTCTATAGCATAAAGAATATACTCTGTTTTATTTGGTTTTGATACAAGTTCCTTTAATTATTTAAGATATTCATTTTAAAGCAATTTGCTTATCACTATTAGTAAAAGATGGTAAAGGATTTATCATTTATTAATAAGAGTCAGTTTTCAGCATGGTGAATTCCTCTGTCAAAGGAAATAAGTATGTATTTAACTATAAACAGGGTATAAAACAGGGTCGCTACTTAAGTAGAACACAGATTCCGAAATGTATACAAACAGTGCAATTAAAGGAAATTTGAAAGAATTTATGCGTGTACATGAGATATTTTTCCCATCATTCCGTCCTTTGAAGCAGGCAATCTATCACTTGACTCAGAGACAAAAGAGATGCAATAGAGAATGCTTGCAAGTTTGCTAATTTATCAAGCATATTTATATACTAAACCAATTGTAGTTTAAATAAAAGTAATTTTGTCTCTTTAGCAAAATTTTCCAAGCTGTATGCTATGGAATCTTAAAGTTTAAATGTTTAAATGTTTTCCTCTTGTTTATTTTCCTTGACATCGTGAGAAGGCAGCGCGATTACGTTCAGCTTTCTCTTTAGTGCAGTGAAATAATCAGTAAATGTTCTTGTTTACTCAAAATGTGCATATGTTTATATATAGAGACTCACATTTCTTCTCGAACATTTGTATTTTTGAAATTTATTTGCATAGATCTTTTGCTATTTATTGAAACACAGACTCCAAATTTTTTTCGAATACATGTTTCTCCTTCATTTTAATATTTGCTAGTTAGAAAATTAGTATAATCAAAATATTCTTTAAAATAAAATAATTTATTCCAAAGCTTTTAATCAATAACTCACATAATAATCTGAACACTCAGAAGTTTTGTTTAGAAGATGTTTTTGAAGATGGCGTTTCTTGTCATATATTTTTGTATTAATTAAAAAATAAATCACGATAAGTATTATTCTGAATTTATAAATCAGAACTTGTTCTGCAAAATATGTTAACAGTTTCATAGTTGAAGTGAACATGTCAAAGACGCTAAAAATTAACGAACGATAAGTATTGTTCAAAATTTAACTATTTACGATTTTAAAAATTACAAAAGTGCTCAAGTATTAAAAAAATCCTCGATGCAAAGTGTTTAACTATACTTGCTGCATTAAAACGATACGGAACTGTTAAACACACTGAAGTCTGGACCATATCCCAAGCTATACAAAGCATTTAAAAGAATGGTTTGCAAGTTGATTCTGAAACTGCTAGAGGACTCAGTAGGTCAAATGAGTACGTTGGAGGATAAGCAAGCAGAATATTCATCGTCAACAAGAAAGCAATGGAAATAGTTCTGATGCTCGCAAAATCCATCGTAATCAAAGATTTATTATATAATTAAGGTTATGAATAATAATAGTTGAAATAATGAAATAATGTTATATTTGCAGGCGTGTCCAGATTTAATATTTTTATGTCTGATAGACGAATTGCTGCGAGGCGAAAGCTAAATAATAGTTCGGGCTTCGCTGTCTATGGGAGAAATATACTTTTTATAGGAAATAATATGGATCAGTATAAATATATTAATACTTATAATGAAAACCTGAAGGTATTTAGAAGAAAACTTAAAATCCAAAATACATTGAGGTTCTATAAGGATAACGATCCTAAACATACAGCCTCAAATGCTCATTTATTGATTATTATACAAATTATCCTGGAGTTATCAAAACTCTTCCGTATTCTTCGAACTTAAATCCTGTCAAACATGTATGCAGAAATTTGGAGAAAAGAATAAATGAACATGAAATTTCTACGAAAGCTTTATTTAAAGAAATTCTTACGAAGGAATGGCACAAAAGGGAATTTTCTTATGCCCCCCTCCCCCCAAAAAAAACTAGTTAAATCTTTTGCCAAAACCTATGAAAAGTGTAATTTTAGCTAACGAACTATGAGGTGATCCATTATTTTCACGTTTGTATTAAATATAAATTGTTTAAGATAAAATAACACGCCGTTTCACGTTTGTATTAAATATAAATTGTTTAAGATATAATAACATAAGATAAAATAACATTAATTCAGAAGTCAAACAACAAAAATCAGTGTTATATTTGGGAATTTTCACAGTACTAATTTCGATGGTTTTTACCGAACCATCAGCCTCAGCTGCCAAAGCGCAAAAGAACGAGATAAGATATAATGATTAGATAAGATAAGATAAGAACAGCTGGACAGGAGTTAAACTTCTGGCGCCATCTATTGATGAAATGAGAACTAAACTATAATTTCCTTAAACGCTGAAGGCAAAGATGAATTGGAATTAGGGTCGTTTATTAGAACAGCGAGATTTTCTTGAATGTGAAACGCCTCTAGAAAATCTTATTCACCAATGATAGATGTTTTTTGAATTCTAATCAAAAGTGAATTTTGATGCGAATTTTGAAACAACCCACTTAATAGTACTCGACATTTAAAATGAGTTCAGCACAAAATTGTGTTTTCGAGCTAACAACTCTTTTGCGAATTTCTTTTATAGATTAACATTTTTGTTACACATAAGGAAATACATGAATAATAAACCCAATTAAAATCATATTAAGATTTAATTAAGATTACTATTAAGTGTGGTTATTAAATTTGCTGCTAGTGCTGTAAGGTATATCTTCATTTTATAACAATTATTTTAAGTTTATGAACCTTTCCTATTTCTTCTAGCTTCAGCTTACATTTCCGTACCAGAATGAGTTATCAGAATCGCGTTAAATGCAAATGAGAAGTAAAAAGTATTTAAGTTCCACTGACTTTGAGAAAAAGAGTTAGGATTCCTTAGTAGCGCGCGTTTGCCTTTTATCTACGTCTCTCTAACTGTTACTACGCTCAGCCGTATCACGTGCCTTTTGATAGCTTTCTTAGCTAGTTTATTTCGACCAACTACGTTAGAATTTGTGTTAGCTTCGGCTAAATTTTAGTTAGTCATTAGATAGTTCTTATTTCTTACACTTTAAGTTAAGCCCAAGTGGAGGCTTTGTTCTAATCCTTGAGAAAGGGGCCGACTGTATATTCTTATTTTTATCAAATAAAGGGTAATTAACCCTTCTTGGACTTCTTTTTGTTCTTGGACTTAAGCGATTATTCACTGAGGTAAGTTACTCAACACTTAGCAGAATGAAAGGAAGGGACACTACAGCACATTTCCAATTTCATCATGGGCTAATAATCTTACACACTATGTTATTATGTTTTTATAAGTTGGTACAAATGTCAATATATGTATAATTTGAGTATATACATATCATACATATCTTGGTTCTAAACGTTCCTTTGAATAACACATGTCTCTTTAAAACAGATATTTGTAACTATGAATGAGTACTTTATTCAAATAATTAAAAAATGAATAAAAAGTACTGAAGAATTTAAATTTTGCTTAGCTTCCGATTAAAAAAATAATAAATACGTTTCTGCTTATGCGATGCAGATTACATGAATATTTTATTCATATTTTTTTTCCAAAAAATGGCTCTGAATCACTTTCAGTTCTATAGTCTGCGTGAATAAAAACATATTAGTGGTATGTTCGCAACTTTGATATCTGCTGTAGTAAGGAATTCATATTTTATGTGTTGCTTTTCTTCGACATTTTCGAGAGCATTAGAAGAAATATCTTCCTCAGCATTTCTCATATTATTAGCTGTTAAGGTATCTTCTTCACTCGAGTCTTCGCATGTAACATCATCGTCGTGAAATGACTATAAAAGCTCCATATCAGATTTTCAAATGTTCTGGTCACTTAGGGCTTGGCATGAAGCACCAAGAACTTTACGTAAGTATTGTACAGCTCCAAATGGCTCAAAAAGAACTTCTTCCTGTGATGCTTGAAAGATGTAGAAAATAATCTAAATTCTTTACAAGATTTCAAGATCTGTGTGTGCAGTACGGTTATTTACATTTCTCTTCTTGGCCGAAAGCTCTAAATCATACTTTCGCAACTCATCTTCAAACAATTTTGGTCTCATTTACGTCTTGAAAAGAGTTAGCCTGACAGGTACAGGAGAATTTTTCGCCTTTCTAAGCAACTTGGCTTTTGAAATTTTCCAGTCACAAAAAGCTTACAATGCTCAGTGGTTTTTCACATTACCTCTTAACAGAACTGTGACTGATACTTTTGATAATTTTTCGCCAACGTCCGATCGGTACAGTGGTTAATATTACTAGCTGCTGTATACTTGGGTCCAAATTCGAATCTGGGAGAAAACTTGGATAGTTTTGAGTGTATATTGTCTGTGCGGCATGGGCCACTTAAAATGCTGGCAAAAAAGAAAGTCCTATTGACAACCTCGGAGATAGGAAAAGAGGCATGGGAGACGCCGCGATCCATCGTACTGCGCTCTCTCAATCAAAATTAGGAAGACATTTTGCCATTCCCGCAGGTGTAAAAGCGGTCGCCTTCTATGGTGCACCTTTAGCACTGACCGTGGTGATTAGAAGACTAAATGACCAATGAATATGAGCCATTACCAATAAATGCGTTAAGGATAAAATACCAAGCCATTTAAAACAACAATGTAATTTTCATTGGCACTGAAAATGTGTCTTGGTACCGGTGAGATATGTCAAGTAAAGTAATTTTATCTCTTTCTCGGCATTAGCCTGATTTTCCTAAACAAATAATGCTCTGCTTCATAAACCTATACAACCAGCCATTGCAACACAAAAGGTAGTCTTCCCAAAGTGGCAAATTCATTCTTTTTTAGCCGAAGCATTTATACAGATGTTTAGAGATTACGATTTTTTTGGCACAGTCAATTCAGCTGTGCTTCTTCAACATTCATATGCATGTTTTATTCTACTTTATCCTCACACCCAAATTCTTTCCATAAGGAAAAATCATCGAATTGTGACTTTTGATCATGGTACCGACTGTAGATTTTGATAATTTGTATACCTGGTAGATATCGATTTGGTCATATCCAGTTTATAGTTATCGAATAATTTTCCCTCTTTTTTTAATGCAAAATGTTTATGCGCTACATTTACTGCTCTTCGTATCGGTGGTTTCGACACAGAAAATTTTAACCAATACAGACTGCGCAAAGTTAAGTAAAAAACATGTGATGGTTCGATTCCTGGGAAAGATGAAATAGAAAGACAGTTTCGTCACCAATGCATCTTATCTAAAATCCATTTTTCCCGAGATATGTTCGGTTGTAAAGGAAAGATACAGTAACTTTTATAATTAAAATTCTAAATTTTACCAAAGACCTAAAGATAGTAAAACTTCCATATAAAAGATTGAATATGTAGAGTTTTATTACTGAATTTAAGCAAACCAAAACGATCAAAATCTTTCATTCCAAAAAGAGAATTCCATTATGTAGCTCGTACGTTAGTAAGTATCTATTAATTACCTCCTTCTCTGAACAGCGAAAATTTCCACAGTGACATAAAGCTTGAATAGAGCTCTTTCTGACCGTTCAACCAAAGAACATGAATAGAATCAGGAAAACAATTCGAATTCTTTGATTCTTCTAATCACCAGTTGGTACCATGATCAAGACACCATATTTTGTCGTCAGATATGCTCATTGTGTTGTAATGCCATTAGGAGAAGACATGGAAAATGGGCAATGCCCTCGCCGGGACTCGAACTTAGACCTCTCGAATACGTGCGTACGTATATGTATGTATCTATGTATCTCTCATAACTGAGAAAGGATTAGTCGTATAGAAGGCTGAAAGTTTATGTATGGGACTGCTAAAACATCTAGTTGTACACCTCTTTTTTCATTGTAATCGAGGATGAGTATATATATATATATATATATATCTAAACATAAAGCATCTTAATCACCTAAATAATCAGCTAGTCAATATTAAACTGGAATCAAAGCATAGCAATTTCTCAACAACATTAATAATTGCAAATTTCTATGAGAGGTATAACAAAGCAAATCAAAATTAAAATAAGAATTCATAGTAGAACAAACTCGAAAAATAAAAATGCAAAAGGTAATATATACAAATTATAAACATATAAGATTAATCTCCTTTTACTCAATTTGTTCTATTTTCGCGAATTTGTTCTACTATGAATTTTTATTTTAATTTTAATTTACTTGATATTGTATTACACCTCTTATACAAGGTTGCAATTATTAATATTGTTGAGGAATTGCCTTGTTTTGATTCCAATTTAATATTAAGATGCTTTAAGTCTATTTTGTTTCAATCCCTCAGCTATAGCGTAGGACTCGTTACAAAAATTTTGTTTTCAATTTTTAACATATAATGGTTTCTTCATATATATAACAAAATATTATATATATATGTAAGATAAAATTATATGAATCAGAGTTATAATATAATTATAAACATTAATTCTTCCTCTCTATTCTAAAATCGTAATAACTTCTCTGCATTGCGTCATTTCTCTGATGACGTAATGATTGGGAAGTGAAACTACCATTGTAAACCAAAAGTTTTCTCTTCGCCGTGCTTCCATCTTTCATAACTACGCACCTCAACTTTTGCTTTCTACTGTGCTAAGATGTAATTTCGCTGGCTTGCTTTCTCTCTCAAAAATATCAAAAATGTAAATTTTCTGTGGAAAGGCACGACTAGAGTGCCAAGTGATTGTGGCTACAAATATCAGTTGCAAATAAAAATGGAATTAAAACTGCCTCGACTGCCAAGTTCTTTAGATATTACCAAGTTAGCATTATTAGCATACTACGCAATCAAAATCTTCTTCAATATGGGTGTAATCATGCATCTACAGTGTTCCGTCTTTTCCTTTGCTTTTATTATGACATATATATATATGCACACATATACAACCCACCATCTTACCCTATTTAAAAGTCCTTATCCGACCTTATATTCGCAATCGTTGGCAGTAGTCAAATACTTCGAATTACAGAAGTGTTTTAAATGATGAAAATATTCATATTTTGAGAATTTAAAATTAAAGAAAATAATTTTTAGGAAATAATGAAAAACTATATATGTAATAACAGTTTATATATGTAGTTAGTCTGACAATAAATATCTAAAAATTTGAAATATCTGTTTATTGTTGTATATGTCTATCAATATTTAACATCAGTTCACTGTTGTTCTAAAAAGATTATTTAATTGAACGTACAAGGAAATTACGTGGTGTCCACACGAGTTTTTTTTTTTTTTTGGTTTTTATTTTTTTTTATATTATGTATACATACGCGTCTACATGACTTTTGTCCTCACTGCGTGATATATGTGATGGTGCTCTGCCTTTTTAAATAAAATGAGTAGATTTTTGTCTTATGTGTAATTTACACATACAGTTTTGTGCTACAGCATTCTTGTTGTCTGCACACGCGGTTTTTTTATTCCAATAACGTGAGGATTTAATTTTCCGCATCTATTGTCTCCATGCTATTTATTTCTTAAGTTCTCAATATTTGCCTCATATGACATTTTTAAGATTTATATGTAACATAATTTAGTTTTAATTCCTAGAATTTCAATTTCATTGATTCTGTCGGGTTTTATATACCTGTGTATACAAACCCCTATCTATCTATACCTAGCTTTAGTTTGCAATTATTACGTCTTAGTATCTTCAGGAAAATAGTAACTAATTGCAGCAATCATATCTTACTAAGTATTATTATGAATATGTATGTCGTAATTGTATCTGCTTAGGTGTGTTAAACTATTTATTTGTTTCCTATGTGTTTTATGTTTTTAAGATATATGCTTGAATAACTGCATATTCTTTACATATGCATCACTCGCCTAAATGTGATTCATGTGTTTAGATGTGTTTGATGTTTTTATAAGAGGGTACAAATGTATGTACGATTTGAGTTCAGATGTCATCATACTAACCTTTGTAGCACTATATATAATTGAATGGACAGCACTTTTTCGGCAGTGTAACTAAATAATATTTTAAATGAACTCTTAATGAGGTGTCTGGTGGCCTTGAGGACAACGCAAGTTATACAGAGGTAAATGCAGGACAAATACCTACTCACCAGTGTTAGCCACGAGATGTCTGCCAATACAAGCAAACTTTCCTTTATTAAACAGTTCTTTAGTGCGGTCTCTTTCTTGGGAAAAGTTTCAATATATCTTGTAGTAGTTCCTGCAGAATATAATGTTAAAAGTTCCTCAATTATTTTTCCCCCAATGGCTGGCATTATCTGTTATAGGCGTTACTATCAAGGATGGAAGCGGTGGAAATTATTTCTTATGAAGGCTCCAAATGTGTACTCCACTATTCCCTCCTGTGGAGGGACAGACAATTTACATCCATGCCTTCTCTAGGATTCGAACCGGGGACCTTCCGTACAGCAGTCAGAGTCCATTACCCATTTTGCCGTCTGGGCGGTAAAGTTCCTCATGCAAACTCAGATATTTTAGGAAAGGACTTTCATAGGAAAGAGGAGAACATCTGTTTTATGTTGAAACCAAATTTACAAATGGTATGATTTGTTTTCAGAAAGAAAATGAAGCTTTTACAAAGGAAGACGGTATTTTAACAAATAATTGTTCAGAATGTTTGTTAAGCCATTTTATTAGGAAAAAATTTTAAAATGTATATATTTGAAATAGATTAGTCCTATTCATCATTTCACGGAATAATATAGAAGCAAAAACTTTTATAATAAAGTCTCATCTTGGATACTTTATGCATAGAATAATGCATAATATCAGATACTTATACAAGAGGGTACACTGCGGGAAAAAATGGGACAGTTCTATATCTCTCGTTCTACTGGGCCGACTGACGAAATTCAACTTGCGTTTTTCATGTCTCGAAAGCGCGATTTAGGATATGTATTAAATTTATATATAGCAGCGTTCTAATATAGGTATTTTGACACAAAATCGGACTTTTTCTGAAATAACATACCAATTTTTTTCCATATTTCGAATTACGCCAAATTACCAAGTTTTGTAAAAGTCGCACGAGTAAGTTTTAAGAAATTAGCTTTCAAAATCTTAGCTCATCAATGTTAATTGAGTTTGGATATATTTAATAATCACTCTTTTTTGTTAAACTTATTTGATTCTTGCTTTCACATTTCACAATTCAGGTTCATTCCAAATAAAATTCACCCATTTTTATGATTTAATTTTAAAATTTGTATTTTTAAATAATTTTTATAATTTTTTCAAAAAACGTTTCGAATTATAATCTATAAAAATTTTGAAATCATCTTAAAATAAACGTATTTCTAAGCATACCTGCAAAAAAGTACAGTTTTTTATTAAAAATTTCAGAAGATATACGTGAATTTATATATTGGCCCATTTTGGAATTTAGCATATTTGTTAAAAGCGATAAAACATTAAATGTGGCTTAGGCACTTCGCTAAGATTATTTGGAAGTAAGAACAATGTTTCTATTTTTCCGATCGTGCACAATGTAAAAAGGTAGGAACAAGGTACCTATTTTTCAGCTTCGTCATAATGGAAGGAAAGGAAAATTGCTTGCTACATGTTAAGAAGTTCGCCAAGTGAATTATTCTTGGCGCAAACTGAAAAAATTTTTTCCGAGATGAATTTTTGAATTTCTCTGTTAATTTCGGACCAAATTTTAGAAAGTTTAATATCTAGGCGTAATTTGAGTCGAATATGGAAAAAAAAATGGTATGTTATTTCAGAAAAAGGCGGATTTTGTGTCAAAATACCTATGTTAGAACAATTCTATATATAAATCTAATATATATAGTCGCGCTTTCGAGACATCATAAACGCAATTTGAATTTTGTCAATCGGCCCAGTAGAACGGGAGATATAGAACTGGCACATTTTTTTTTTTTTTCAGTGTATCTTTAAACGGATCTCAGTTTTACATTTTGGGGATTATGTGCAGCCTAATTCTGTGTTGAATGAAAAATATCCTATAAGTATACTTATAAAAAGAGGTATAGGCAGAGGAAACAAGAGTAGACACTGGCAGAGGCACTCAAAAAAATAGGGAGAGAAAAAGGTTATTTTTGCTTAATTCCTGTTTCTTTTCATAGTAGGTTTAGGTGCCAAAACATTGCAGGATATAAAAAAGAAAAAATAAACAATGTCATGCTTTTTTTATATAAAGTCATTAGACGTAAACTGTAAGAACATAAGATGTGAAAGAAATTTTTAATAACAATATTAAAGTTTAAACAAGTATCTATGAAGTATAAAATGAAACAGGAAATTAAGTAACAAATGGCAAAATCAATTTGAAACTTGAAAACCAGGTAGTTGTGTTTTTGAAATTTTATTAAAATTTGTAAAACGTTATAAATGAGCAAAGGCTTGTCATAAACATAGAAATTTTCTATCACATCAGTTTAAATTTTTCTGAACAAAGTTTTAAAAGAATGAGCATGAAAAGTATGCACTTTTGCGAATGTTTGGAAATAGATATTCTTCAATAGATGATTTTTACAAAAACGACCAAACATAAACTTAAACTTTAGCAAAGCTAAAAATTAGAAGAAACACTCATCTAGAAGTAGAAATAATGATAATTTACATAAAAATAATCATTTTATACATAGCTTATAAACAAGTATTCTTTTGTTTATTATGTTGTATTTTCTGACGAAACAAGCGTTAATTTTTATTTATTTAATTAGGCACAGTATAATGACAAGAAAAAGTAATTAACCAACTTAAGTGTAGAGTCTGTAAAATTCTAATAATCGACATTAATTAATTTTATTTATTCTTATAAAATAAGTTTTAACTTTGCCGGTGAAACTTAAAAAACGTTTCGTATGTTTTTCTTTTGGGATATTCGTTCAAGTGTTTTCTATTATAGAAATAATGAAACTTTTGATAAAATTTGGGAGTAATATGTTAATATTAAAACGCTATTCACATGATAGTTGTTTTCTTAAATGTAAATAGATTTAACGTATAGATATATTTCAGAAGATATATATATTTTAGAAGGTAATAAGTGTTTTGCACTTTGTGTAAAACCCCAGGATCAAGATCATTGGGCGAGTTGAAACACATTGCATTTAAAGGGAAATCAAATTAGCTTTAGTTTGAAGGTTAATATAATCTGGAACGACAGAGAACATTCTTCTTTTCTTGCTTGCTGATTCGTGAAATTAGATGCTGTACTTGCATAATTTGCCGTCTCAAACAATTTATGAGCAGAGCCATTTTACTTTTTTTAACCTTTTATTATAAGGCTCTCCTTGGGTAGGGAAGCTAGAACGGCTCCAGAAGCTATTACGGACCGTTGCTGAAATTTCGATTATTTCCGCTTTCTTTTTATTGGTATTTGTCTTGTTTTCGGGTCTTATGCCGTATCCTTAATTTAAATGTTGGATAATAGCAGGAAAATTTTACTTGCTTTTACATTAAGCTGGAGAAGTGGAAGTCATTTGTTTAAATCTTTTGGGAAATTTGATTTCCCATTTTATGTAAGTTTATGATAGAGTTGTTACAGGAACCAAATGTTGAGAAGTAATCCTAAAATATTTTAGTTAATTGTAATTCAGAAAATCCCCTTCAATAATTTGCTGTTTCTACATTATGTGAAAATGTTTTTATTGTTATATAAACTTGTTAATTACGAGAAGATGTGAGAATATTTAAGTTAAACAGTATTTTTTATTACAATAATAAGTTCTTTATTTAATCGAGTGACAAAATTTCATCATAATTGTATACACCATGACATTTAGGATACGTTTATTTAGGTGACCTGAGAATTGTCCACAGGAAAAATGCTCACGGAATAATGCTCACAGGTATAAAAGCTCACAGGCAAAAATCCCACAAGGAAATATGCCCACATAGAAATATGCTCACACGGAAAAAAGCTCACATAGATATATGCTCAGACGGAAAAAAGCTCGCATGAAATATATTCACATGGGAGAAATGCTTGCATTAACCTTTTCAGGGGCGGTAAATAAAAGCATGGAAACTGTAGTAAAATTTTGCATGTACTATAATATTTTATACCATTGCCCTTGTACGAAATTTTTTCCTGTAACTGCTAATAATTAATTTTTGTTTCTTTACTCTATTTTTGCATACTTTTGATGTGTATCTATAGAAATTGATGTTTGAATGTAGTTATTAAAATTTAGAGCCCAAAAATATGCAAAATTTCTGCAGAAATTTAAAATTTTAGGAAAAAATTAGGCACTTTGATAATGCCTCTAAGTTGAACATTATGAAACAGCCTTCGAAAAATCTAAAATCTTCTAAAACCACAAATTGTGCGAAGGCTCTCATAACGCACTAAATTCATTGTTTAATTGTAGCCATCCCAGTATGTGGATTTTATTTGACGGACTGAAAAAAGATTTAGCTCTCAACGTTTGTTATTAGCTAATATAAATACAGGATGTACTGAAGTAAAAAAAAAAAGAAAACATGAAAAACTTACGTTTGGTAATCGCGAATCATGTAAGAAACTACGATGAAATCGATGAGAAAATTAAATATTTTAAGTAATTCAAATAAAATAATCATTCTAAATTCTCATTCATTATTCATTATTCTTCCAAATGTTTATATTATAAAATGTGTAACTTATATTTATTATTTTTTTAACAATTAAAATTGTAATCATTTTTCACTGTATAATTCTGTTTTATGTTTACTTTCTTTCTTCTCTCCTTTTCTTAATTCAAAACGGCCCATCTGTTAATCTTGCGTAGCAATTGAATCTACACATAAGTTATAAAGTTTTTGAAATATATACCATAGATGTTTTGGTAATTTAAATATTTTTTCTTTAGAAAATTCAAGTAGGTGCATGATGTTCAAATCGATTGATTATTGATTCATTAATGTAAGGCAATTTCTATGTGAATTATTTATCAGTGGGCTTATTTCCATGTGAGCATGCTTCTGTGTGAGCTTTCCTCCGTGTGAGCGTTTTTCTATGTGGGCATATTTATGTTTCGGCTTTTTTCCTGTGAGCATTTATACTTGTGAGCATTATTCTGTGAGCATTATTCATGTTGGTTTTTTTTCCTGTGGGAATTTTTACTAGAATCGTTTATTTATTGCCACATTATGGTATTACTGGCAAAATGGCTGTTACAGACAAATGGCTGCTAATTGATATTTGCAATTTATTATATCCAAACCAACTAAATGCTAGTTACCGGGGTTTAACTCTAAACACAAGGACTTTAGAACATTGATATATTTTCCTGTAATAAATTAACCTTGATCTTCGAAGACGTTGTTTTATACATTTTTTAGCTTTCCGCTTTTAATTCACATGAAATTCAACTAAGAATTGCAAAAAAATGCACAAAATAAGAGTTAAAACTACTGCAGTATTAGATTAAATAAAAATAAATAACCTTCCACGAAGCTAAAAAAAAAAAGCAATGATATGTTTAAATTAAAAATAGCAATGCAATTGTTACGGATTTTGTAAATAGGTGGATAACTTTAATAAAATTGCATGTGAAATTGTTTTATTTTTCTCATTAATGAAACCTGAAAATCTAGAAATGACATTCTGCCGGAAAAATAAGAATACAAAGGCAAGTCTATTTAACATCGAGTAAATGGCTATCTGGCGATCATTGAGTAAACATTGAGTAAGTGGCTATCTAGCTCAACTAGCGAGATATCGTCAAGTTCGCGATTACTTTGGCAACGAATTTGTGTCCCCAAATTTGGCAAGAAATCGCCAAAATTCTCCAAACATGGCGATTGGTCCAAACATTGGTCCGGCACCTGTATAACTGTAATAGATATTGTAATTGTATAAGTGCAGTTGATGCTGTGTGTAATAGTAGCCCTATTCGGCTCTCATACGCGTTCCAGTAATTTCGAGAAGCAGAAAGTACTAAAAATATCTCGGCTGCCACGTGAAAACTATATAAGATCGCAGAGAGCATCAGTTTCTCAGTTGTTGTTAGTTATCATTTCAACGTGAGTTCGGAGTACTGAGATATATCCGGGTTAGTTTCGCTCTTTAGATGTGCTTTGCATTGCATTGAATTTAACGTTCTTATTAGCTTGAAATGTAACTACTGACCACAAAGTACACCCTCTGTGATACTGTAAAAAGTTGCACGCCTATTTTTGTGGAAAGTTCCAGAACTGTGAGATTTTCTTTGGGTAAATTTCTGAAGCTATCATAGGTCCTGTGTGCATTCAAACTACTACGAACCCGTACGTACGCAATAGTATAGTCCTAAAAATTAGAATAATGAATTCTTATACATAGCATAACAGGATAACATAGAAATCTTGAGATTTGCAAAACGGAAGCATATTTTAATATAAACAGCAAATAGATGGCGACCGTGTTATGAGTTTGCAAGCATTTAATATCTTTAATAAACGTGTATTCGTATACACGTCATTCTCAGATCCTCATAACTCTTCGCAAAATAAAAATAAGAAGGAGGTCTTAATAGTCTTATATTAAGCAATGAATGCTGACAAGTGTGTCATATTGTATAGTTATAGTAATATTTATATTTATGAATAAGTTATTAAATGTAGTTGTAAAAATATAGAGAGGGGATATCAGCAAAAATGTTTTACACTTTTTGAAGTTTAAGATATTTTTTAATGAAAGGCAGTTGCACAAATCAAGCTGAAAGTGTATAAAAAACTTCCCTGCATATTCGAAATAAATATTTTACTTATAAAGGGTTTGAAAGAAGCAGCTGCCAAAATATAACACTTAGAGACTGACTGTGTAAATCAAGTGATATTTGCGTTGAAACAAAATGAAGACAATTTTAAGGATTTCGTAGTGTACTTAATTATCTTTCGGTTAAAACATATCCTAACATAGTGGTGGTGTGTATTTAATTATGGCAAAGCACACTAGGGCTATCTGCCTAAGGGGAGGGATGCCTTTCGTGGAGGACTTTCTAAGGGAAACTGGCTCGTATACACGTTACACATGGGGAAAACCACGAAAACGCCCATGCAGCCAGCCCGTTCGCGGGATTCGAACCTCGGACCGAACTACCAGTGTTCAGCGACTTTACCGCTCGGCCGCTGGTGGGCTCCTAACATAGTGGAAGAGAAGTAATTAACTTTTCACAGTATATGTAATGCAGTGAGAAAGCAATGTAATGTTGTTATGTACAAAACAGTCATAGAACAGGCCTGTTCCGATGTCAATTTTCGCTATTTTCCCAGAACTTAGAGCACAAGAGATATTTCTGAAAATTCTCATTTATAGCGCTAATACTTTGCTTAAAAAAGTCCTCTTGAAACTGGAACTAACATAATATTTTAGAACTAACCTTCATCATTAATTTAGAAACATATATATATTGAAATAAGTGTGCAATAAAATTGCAGATTTTTTCTTGAAGTTGCACGCAAGATGTATTTTAACCCCTATCAAAAAGGTTCCAAAGAGACTAACTAAAATTATCATGTTTGTATTATTTAGATCACAAATGACAATTGTTGTTAAACATGAATTGCAATTATATCATCAAGTTAAACGTAACATGTATAAAATAACACAGGAAATCATAAATATATCTGAAAATTCCTATTTAAATATTTTGAAGTGACTTTAATGAATCTAATTAGTTGACACTTCGAAACCAACATTGTTAAAAATGCCTTAAAATAGCTATTGAAATAAATGTGCAATAAAAGTAGATAATACATTAAATTGATACATAGAAAGGTATTTAAAGTCAAACAAAGATGTTATAAATAGACAATTTTTAGTTATAAATTTTTGTAGTAATTTAGATAAAATATATCAACTGTTATAAAACAGGCATTGCAATTACTATCATGGTATTAAAGAAAATAAATAAATGTAGATCAGGAAAGTTGCACGTCTTAAATATACCCAAGAAACAATTTAGAAATTTTTACAGGGGTATACGCTTGAAGCTAAAATTATATAAAATACTATAGTTGAAAAGGCAGATTTTTTCCACACATCTGGCAAATCGAGATAGAGATAGTCCATGTAACTAAGGGATGCTCTATAATATGGAAATCTTTACATGCGGAGTCACAGAAAATGGCATAATACTAATCTTGAATGTTCGTAGAAGGTAGGGATGTTAAAGATTTTGTCCAAGTAAATAGAATATCTTTAAAGCTTTGATTCTCATTCTTATTAAAATTCTTTAGATTCCTTTACATTAAACAATGTATAGCGTATGCTGATTAGTTAAAAATGAAGAGCGCTTTGACTTGCATTGTTTATTTGCTAATTAATCTGAACTTTCTAATGCTTATTATCCTAATGCTTATTTCAGAGATAAAAGCAAATGAAAGATAAAATATAGAAAATAAAGCAATATAAACAATAACATTGAATTTAATATTATTGTTACACAGTTTTCCTGCAAACCATTACGTTTTGATAATATCAAAATACTGGAACTAAATGCTCTTGTAAAATAACTGGGCTTAATGGCTTAATTTGCCCTAAGTTCTCTAGATCAACAGAAATAAAAATCCGTAGAAGGTTTAGAGTAAGTAGTTTAAATTGCAACTAATTTTTCTTGCTGAAACGAAGATAAAATCTTTCATTCATTAAATCGTAAGACATATGTAATTTATAAAAAATAAGAAGAAACCTTATATTTGTAATACATTAGCAGTGTCAAAGATGCCAAAAATAAAGCATTACATAAACAGTTCGCCTTTTGTAACGGTCACTAATTGGATAGTTTACTCCAATTTCATCCAATGATGGAGTGAGGCAAAGGGAAGAAGAGCGTAAGGTGCTTTCTCAGAGATTGAAACTGGGAAGGGAGTCAATAAAAGAAGCGGGGGTAAAGAGACTAAAAGCAGAAAGATTTCGAATCCATTGGGTCCAGATAATGCCTTTTATCCTTTCCTGGGTTGCTGTTTGAAATCTTTTACTACAGTAGCTTCTAGACATTAGTTAAGACTCTAGCATGTAAGAAGAGTTCTACAAGTTGGAACAGCCAGCGTGCAACATAAGAAAAAATAAGAAAATGGATTTTTAGGCATTTGTTTAGATCATTTCTAGATCAGTTAATTCAGGTGAATAAAATGGAGGTCTTGTTAGGAGTGTAAATTGTATAATATTCCTCTAAAATCATATTTTAATTTTAGTAATACTTATTGAAAGTGGAAAATGATGGTAAAAACAGAATTTTTCTGAAAAAGAAAAGTATTTAATTATATATTATAATATTATTGCATCTTAGAATGTGCATTTTACTAAAGCAAAAAACTAGAGATAGATTTCTTCTTATGGTCACACTCAATATGAAATATACGTTAATTACACAAAATAGGTAAATTCAAAATCCAAATTCAATTCTCGATCCGATCCCCCACTAAGCAGAGGTCACGGCACCAGTGTTAAATTCTGCCGTGAGAGGATTTAAAGTTCAAACAAACAAAAAAAATAAAATAAAACATATCTTGAGGGGACATCTTGAAGTGTAGGACTAGTATCTTATCAAGCGTTGATGTCGGCCGGGCTCATCTTGACACTGGTTCTAAAAGGGTCGGCGCCAAATTCCCACTGGAGAACAGAAACAGGAGCACTGCTGCCCAGGACGGCTATCCGCTTGGTCCTGAAAGTCCTATGTCAACACGCAGGTAACTCGTTCAAATTTCGCCTCTTTACCAGCACGCCGCAAGGAAGAGGGTTTTCAGCCTCAGGTCAGAAACGTTTTTTCTAGGCAATTACGGCTCGCCTGTTCTTACTCCTCCCAAGAGCAAGCTTCACGAGTAACGTCCCAAGTAAGTTCCACCCGCCAGTCAGCAAGAGAGAGAATCCAACTCGAATTTCCTTCAAGCCAGTTTTCAAGAGCAACGTCCACTAGTCCAGCCGGCCCGAAAATCAGCGAGTCCAAGAGTGAGTGCGTCTCGCCTCTTAACCAAACGCGGCCGGGGAGCATATTTGCCGCTCCCCGCCGGAAAACATCTCTCTTCGTAATTACATTTTGTCCAGCAAGCCCGTAAGACCAGCAAGCCCGAAAATCAGCGAGTCAGTCAGAGAGTGAGTGCGTAAGCGAGTGAATCCAACTCGAATTTCCTTCGTCTCCTTCACAAAACGGGCTCCCACTATGGGTTCACTTATCGCCCCCTTAATTTTGGCAAAATCTTCGTTTTCAACTCCAGAATGCGGAAATAAGGGTGATCGCGCATGCGCGCCTTTCTTCACTTAGCCAACAACCGGACCCTCAATCGCCAAAAACCTGAATGACTTACATTGAAAGACAAGTAGCAACCTTTTACCTTTCTGTCACGTACTTTCCTCTCTTAAGGTCAACTAACAATGAAAATTCTTTCTCGAACATTCTAAAGGACAAAGCGCGCGAAATCATGACTTGGTAAAAAATTGCCTCCCTTTCCCTGCTTCTTTCACAATGAATAAAGGTTTGTACAAGATTTGCAAATAAAAGAAAATAAATAATATTCATTTAAACTAAATAATATTCCCAGAAGCATCTGTTTTCCCCCAAAATTAAAGCCTTAAAATAAATAATTCATAATCAAATAAAAAATTAAGATTTCCATAAATCAGAAAATCATTCACATAGTTTTTATACCGTTATCAGACAAATTCTCTACATAACACTTTCTGGATTAGGATATGAAATTTCAGCTATTTTCATTTACAAATGAGTAATTAGTTTACATAGATTACATTACTCATTATTAGACACGTTACTCCGGAATCTCTAGATTTATTGCAAAATATGAAAATCCAATTTATTAATCTAATTATCGTCTTATAAAAGAATTATCTCTATCACTAATCGAATTTCTGACTTGTTTTATAAGTAATGCCATGTTACATTTTTCTGTATCTATGAATTCTTCATCGGTTGTGGGGCATTAGAGTTCAGGAAGGTACAGCGAAAAGAATAACTTCCATCGTCTTCACATTTAATATGTGAAAAAGGCTGAATTTTTGTCTTCATGAGTATTTATAAAACAGGAGGTTTTCATTTAGGATTATATTTCTCGAATTCTATTAGGCACAAAATTCTCCATGTTATCTTTTAATCCATCACAAAGCTGTAGTTTAGCAGCTCCAAAGCAAAGTGAGGATATGAGACTGGTTTTTATCAAATGTTGTGGTTGAAGCAAATATCGTTACACGAGGCTAGAAAGAAATTCCAGATGAAGGATTGTCATGAATTTAAACCAGTATACACGACTTCTAGCATTCATAATGTGGAATTTAATCCTTGATATAGTTAAATACCACAGCATGCTCACTATCATTGCAAAAACAAGAAATGCTGGTGTTCAGTTATCCAGGTAAATGAAACTGAATAAATAAAACTACTATTTTAGCCAAATCGTAAGCCATTTGTTAAAAATTACTCATTTTAACTTTAGAAGCA
The DNA here is from genome assembly GCF_044657685.1 of Stegodyphus dumicola. Lineage (NCBI taxonomy): Eukaryota > Metazoa > Arthropoda > Arachnida > Araneae > Eresidae > Stegodyphus > Stegodyphus dumicola. The sequence goes on along the minus strand of NC_140771.1, from coordinate 151,970,608 downwards.
AATCTCGACATATCAGTAAATTTGCAGCCATAAAGAAGTAGTTAAATGGCATTTTGACTGATTACTTATGGACCTTTTCAGGAACAGAACATTAGAAAACTCCATTAGAAAACTCCCGGCAAGCAAAGCCGAATAGCTTCGATAGGTGATATACTTATGAAGCAGAAGTATTGTCTGAAGGAAAAATTATTCACCCATTTCTAAAATTAAAAAAATGCATACTTCATTATGTAATAAAGAAGTCATAGAACTTATGTAGCTAATATTTTTGAAAACAATAATGATTGCTTACTTTAAGGAAATCCTAACGAAACATATTTGCTACTAGGATTTGAGACGTAATATCTGCGGCCCACCAGCGGCCGAGCGGTAAAGTCGCTGAACACTGGTAGTTCGGTCCGAGGTTTGAATCCCGCGAACGGGCTGGCTGCATGGGCGTTTTCGTGGTTTTCCCTATATGTAACGTGTATACGAGCCAGTTTCCCTTAGAAAGTCCTCCACGAAGGCATCCCTCCTCTTAGGCAGATAGCCCTCGAGGCTTTGCCATACTCACAAACACGTAATATCTGCTTATTTCACCAAAATCTTAATGAAAGGAGTTTGCTACTAAAAACTGATAAAAGAAAATCTATTTACAGGTGGGGCAATGAATTTTCTAAATTCTCTAAAATATAGAACATAAATTCTCTTTCCTGTTCCATTTCGTTTGTTGTTTGCTATCTTTTTAAATTCTGGGGCCTAGATTGGTCGTTTCCTTTGCAAATATAGCATACATTCTGTTTTTCTAGAAGTTATTTTTTAAATGATATAGAATACGAAAAAAAAAACCCCTTCTAAATAAGTTATTAAAATAAAAATTTAAATAAAGATGATTTTCAGTATTGTAACACATTATTTGTATTAATGAATGTGCAGCATTTTAATTTGAAGAGTCATTGTTTCTTTCTTAGCTTTTTAGCGATTGAATTCATAGTAAAGCCTTGAAAGTTTCACAATTCGTAAGGTGGATCAACATTTGCTAATTAAAGTTCTTTTATCTGCGAGAGATGGTAAAACTCTTTATTTGTCTGCATTAAAAATGACATTTTGACAAATGGAGCGAATAACTTTAAATTAAAAAGAATATAATTCTACTTATTATTAACAACAGTTACATAATAATAAACAGCACTTGCATTATTTGTTTCTATAATCTTTATTTCAGAGGAGAGGCTACAAGCAATTTTGGAAGATAGAGGATTTAATAGAGAATTGCCAGATGTGACATTACCAAATTTATTTTCCTGCCAAGATCATTTCAGAATTTTATGAAATTCTATAATGCTATTTAGAACAGAGTATATATACTAAATGATGTTCCATATTCTTGAGGAGCTGTGAGTAATTGCTTTTATTGGCATTACAGCCATGCCACAGGAGAATCATCCTCCGAGTAATCTTCCAATGGAATCTACTAGCATGTATTCTGGCGCTTCTTTTGCAATTGGAAGAATCTCTTGCGTTTCCAACATGTATTGTGATTTTTATCTAAAGAGCGTGAAATGAAATTCATCTTTAGTTACAGGCATATGCTTTTATTTTTTTAAAAAGTTAATGCTAAAATAATTAAATTTGAACGGTCGCCTGGATTAAGCTGCATTTCTGCAAGTTTGGTTTGTTAACTGCTTAAAATTTAGCATTTAAAGAGCTATTTTCAATCAAACGAATAAAATTTGAATTTTTACCTTCCTCTTCCTATTATGTTGATAGTTATAAATGTCTCTATAACGTAGCTACGTAATTTTTCTGAAAAAAGGATTTTATTTTGGTTAAAATTCTTAATAAAATTTTTTAGTACTTTTCTGTTTGCAAAGATTATCAAAATAATTTCTTCCCAACAGTTAAATATCATTGAATTAAAATCAACTTTGAGTTAGCTTTCTACTTATAGGTTATTTAATCTCTTAAATCAATAGTTTGTTTTGAACAAATTAGAAAAATCATAGAAATTACCATGGTAACGCGTATTAAACTATATTTCAACATTCTGCACAAAAGAGTGCAATGCTAACGCAAAGTTCATTTTCGCGTAGCATCTTTAAAACAATCAAGCTCACCTTTTGAATTATTTAAAAGTAGGTGGGAGCAAGCTAGGAAGCACATATTTTTAACTATGAATTTCGAAACGATCAGGCATATGAGTTTTGCTTTCTTTGGAAGAAAGTCTTGAAAGATTAAAACACAATAACACGCCGAACAAATACTAATTCAGAAGTCAAACAACAAAAATCAGCGTTAATTACTGTGAAAAGTTTGAAAATATAACGCTGATTTTTGTTGTTTGACTTCTGAATTAGTCTTGAAAGATTCTCAAAACTCTCGAATCTTCTGTAACATTTATTCTCTGCAATGTTTCAGATAAAAATATAAAATAAAGGAAGAGAAGAAAGTAAACTTTATTAATCTTAGCAGATTTTTAACCAGACCCAAATTGGGAATCATCCCTTAATGAAAAACTAATATAAGTATATAATTTTTTTTATAAATGTGCCTACAATTTTAAAAGGATGTAATGGAAGTTAAATAAATGGTACTAAAAATTCTTGAAACTTGAGGTTCGTTTCCTTAATGTAATCTGATACAAATTACTTTGAAATAACAGTGTAAATTTGTTACAGTTTTAAATAATTGTTTTTTAAGTCAAAACAAAATAGAAAACTTGAGGATTATTTAAGATTCATGTAGATGAACACTAAGTGTGAACGTTAAATTTATTTCAGAGAACTAACGAATGTGCCATTCAGGGCGGCCTCTAGCTTATAATGATCTCCAGATCCACTGAAACTGAGACATTAATATTTTTTTATAGTAAAGATCTTTGTTGGTGTCAATAAAATTAATACTTCCAAAGTTTTGAGTGTTTTCACGTTACGACTTCGAATGAGAAAAAAGTGAAGACTCGAATTTTTTAATATCCAGTCGTGTTCAAAATTCATAGGACCTCAGAGTTCGATTGTTCATTACTATTTTTGGGTATAATGAAACTTTAATCATCCCCGAAATCAATACAGTTGTATTAAAATCTATGCAAAGTTAAAATGTACGCTAAACTTTAAACATTGGTTTTAGTTTCTATTCCCACAAGTGCTTTGGAATTTTTTTTCTATTCTCATTAGTGCTTTGGACTTTTTTTAAGTTCCCATTAATGCTTTGGATTGTTTACTTAGTTATATTGGCTTTAACAAAAATTTAACTCGCCTGTTTTTAAAAGAGCATACACAGAAAACAACAAAAAAATTAGATGTGAGTCGCTTGACGCAATCAAAGAGTAAAGGCCCGTCCACACGAGGACGCTCCCGACGTAGTTGACGTAACTTTTTTGACGCCGGCGTAAATTCGCAGGACGCAGAAGACGTAAAACTGAGTACGCTCCTGTTCAGCTTTTTCGCCCGCGACGCGCGCCTATAGCCAATAGCCGACCGAGTTCTTATCACGTGTCATAATCAGAAAACCTTCTTGCTTACCCGTTTCAATATGGCGTCAGAGCCACACAGAGATGAGTTTTTGCTTAGAAATATAACTGTATAAAGCAATAAAATAATCAGCATTGTTCACGCCATCTTCAGATTTCTCAAACCGTACATATTAGTATACATTTAAAATTCTCATTAAAGGGAAAACTGTATACTTATAAAGCAATGATCCGACCAGTATATCCATATGCTTCACCTATTTATAACACCGTTAGTAATAGGAACCTAAATAAATTACAGTTTCTACGAAATCAAAGTTTCTGCCTTACAAAATTCTCCTTTATTATTATAAATATTGGCTATATCATATGTAATAAAAAGCTCTTTAAATATCCCAATATTAAATGCACCAAAATCTAACTCCAGCAATATAATAACTTCTAAAATAAAGCAGTTGACTGTGAAAGAGTATTCAATAAAATACAATTACGAAATTTTGGAGGAAAGTTACAACTTGTGTCATACAGCAATCATTTATTTAAGTTTAATTAAATTACCTTTGCAGCGACTTCTACTTGTTACATTATTTTTCACTAATACTGCTATCACAGATAGCTGAGTGGTCAGCGCGCTGCTTTGGTGGTGGAGGAATGGAAAGGTGGTAGACGGTATAATTCAGTTAGCTTTTCTCATTTTGAAACGTGTTTCTTATATTTAATCATGAATCATTACATTCTTATTTTATCTATTATTATTGTTTTCATTTCTTATTTTATTCATTATTATTATTGTTTTTAATTTAGTTTAAAAATGTGCAGTGCAAATAGAAATCCTTATGTAAAAATATATCTGCATCTCTTTATCATATATCATCTATAAATTCTCTCTTTATTTTTACTTTATTGCATATTTTATCATGCACATAATTTCTCATAAACTGTCCAAAGTTTGAACCTCATTCTAAATTCAAAAATAAATAAAAAGAAAAACAAAAGACCAAGGGAGAGCGAGTTAAAAAAATATGAAGTTGGTTTTATTATATGGTGGATGGTGTATATAAAGAGAATTAAGTAATTTAATTCTCTTTATATACTGTATTCCAAACCAATTTTATAAATCCTAATTTTCATATGATATAGAATCTGCAAGTCTGTCAAACTGGTCGATACTCGTCCTGAAGGAATTAAAAAACAAGTAATATACCCCCCCCCCAAGAAAAAATTAAGTCATTCCTACTTAGGTCCACAAAGAAAAGTTTAAAAATACAAAAATAAATAAATAAATAAATAAAAATACAAACATAATTTTTTTAATTAAAAATTTAAAAAATTTTAATATGTGAAAAAGCTGTATCAAGTGTCATTCACTGCAAGTTAAAAAAATTGTATTTGAACTTGAGTGAATGAATAAAAAGCATTTTATGTACTGAAAATTTGAACAAGATATAGGGAGAGTGTGAACTAATAGTAGGAATTTAATAATTCCAGATATTCCTTTCGCAAACAAGGCAGTAAAAAAAAAAAAAATCTCTTTGAACAGGTCGCTCTAAATAAATCTTTCGGACTCATTCTTGCCATTTTTTTGCGGTTTGCCTCTGCTTAATAATTGCACATAATAGTAAAGTTTCAGTTATAAAAAAAATCATCTGATTCGGACAACTTGCCGCAAACATACAGAAGAACAGCGAAGTAATAAGATACCGCTCTGTTGACGCTATATTACAGCGTCACGTGATTTTTGCGCAAAATAATTCTATTGGTTAAACGCACTCTTCGCAAGCGTACTCGTTTGGACGCTTTTACGCTGGTAACGTAAAAGCGCGTTCGTCAGCTACGTTTCGAGCGTACTCGTGTGGACGGGCCTTAAGCATAAGCAGAAAATCCACGTAACACGCACGCTAGGGTTCTGAAGAAAGTCAGCCGGAACTGTGCGCTCAGAGTGACGTCATTTTGATACTTCCCTTAGGTTGAGAGAAATGAACTGTCAGGGGTCAGTTTCAGGTTCTCTCCCCTGCAGTAAAAGAAGGAGAAAGAGCCATCTTTTGGATTTGAATGCTACCTTAAGTGTTCTCCACATCTACTTAAAAGGAAATTAAACAGAAATATTTTGGAGACATCTGTGAATTAAATAAACTTTGCATTACGAACAGATTTAATGATTGACGTTCGCATATAGTAAAATTGCACTAAAACTGAAATTTCTCTTTTAAGTTGGTAACTCTAGTCATTTTGTTAACAAATGCCATTAAAGCATCAGTTGTCAGACAAAATAAATTTTTTTTTGAAACAGTACAAAAGCATTCTTTTTTTTAATAATAATATTTTTAAGAAAAGATTTATCATTGTTTGTATAGAATCATTTAGTTTTAAACTAAATAGTTTTTGTTCAATTACTTATCCTTTCTATTTTCTCTCATTTCCATTTCCTCCCAGAATGATATTTCAGCTTAGCGTCCTGTGCTAAGTACGGTAGAAATATCTTACTTAAATTGGTTACTTATGACCAAGTGCATTCTGCCGTTCAGCCACGTTGTTTCGCTGATTTAAGCTTGCTATTTTACGGCCATGCGTATTAATTGCCGGCTTGTGTACGTCTGTTAGGCCAACTTGCATTAAGCCAACTAGAGCCAACTTGCGTTAATTATCGTTTTGCAACTTCGGCTGATTATTTAACTTTGTTTTAATTTTATATTTTTATTTGAAGTTGCAGCTAAATGTATTGGTGAAGTTTGTAAGCAAGATTAGTGCCGTCTGTAAATTCCTTCTTCAGCTGAATAAAAAGGTTTTTTCACCCTTCTTAGGTCTTGTCATTGATACAGTTTGAACTTGGCGAATAGTTGTTTCAGGGTTCAAGTAAAGATCTAGCCAGCAAATCAAAGTTAACTTAACTAGAATCTAACAATCTCTTAAATAAATTGATCATGTTAAAATGGTTTTGATGAATGAAGTTATCTGATGTCTTATGAATATTTTAGTTAATTTTTAATATGGCACAAAGCGGTTTTGAGTAACTATTGATATGGTTTACCAGAAAATGAATATGAAGAACTATGACAGAGTGGAAATTAATCTGGTTATCCAAAAGAATAATAAAACTCGTTTTTCAATACTTCTGAAATTTTTCCTTCTAAGAAAGATTTAAACATTAAAATAAAACATTATTTCCTAAGAATACAACAGTGAATATTGATTCTTCATCAAAATAAAATATTTTAAATAACTGAAAAATGCAAGAGATAAAAAAGGAGTACAAAAGACACAAGGGATTACGGATTAACTTCTACATTAGCCGGTTTTAAAAAATAACTAGCATTTCCAAATCCTTTTTGATTTTTAGTTCAAAAAATATTACGCACACTAATAAGTTAGGAAAAAAATTTAATTATTGAAAATTCTATTTAAAAGAAAAACCACGATCTCCCTTAAGTTAACTACAAGAATAAAATTTTTCGATAATTTTTATCACTGAAGAAATTCGCTTTTAAATACAAATACTAATTACGTAAGTAAGCAAAACAAATAAGCTTTGAAATAAGCAACAACAATAGTAAAATATATAAATTCTCATGCACATTCAATTCCATTTTAAGTTCCTACGTTTTGAATAAATTCTTAGATCACTTTAAGTTTTATTTCTCTTTCTATCATCTCTTTTTTCTCGATCGTTATCTCATTCCTTGATGTGCGCCATTTATCCTGGAAGAAACGTCCACAGCACTTCTTAAATAACAAAATTATCTCTTTGTTGCGCCATCATTTTATCGGGAATAATTCCTTTAAATAAAGAAATCGTTATGTTAATTCGTAAAAGAAGAGAAGGATGAATTTCGATTCCCGCTCTTTCTTTCCCCCAGAATAAGCTCTTGCTAGAAAAATCGATACTTCTATTAAATAAACTTACTCAATCTTCATTACGCATAATCGGTAGTATTTCATCCTTTAATAGCACTAACAAGAATTTTTTGCCTCTTCAATGCTTGCGATTTTTTTGGTTTCTTTCCGGTGATTGCTTATGCTTTTCCCTGGAGAAATTCACAGTTCCCTTTTCTGTACTCGCATTCCACATAAATGATAAATGGAGTTAATCTTATGATTGTTGTTGATGATAGCTTATGCATGATGTTGAATTATAATGAAACAAAATTTCGGGATTTAGAAATGCGCTACATTTTTCGGTGCTGAGCAGTAGCCCTTTTAATTTGATATACTGTATTCTGATGTTATGTATTTTCTTTATGGATCAGGAGTCATATAGTGTAGCTTGAATAGTACGAGAGTCAAAACTACACCAAAGGAAAGAATCTAATACTAATGCAATATAAATCAAGTATTTACAGTATTTTTCGGATCGAGGCACTTAACGCGATTGATTCGAAATTAGCCCTACCAGGCTATGGTGATGTGGAGCAGCAATTCTGAGAATGTGGAACCTGCCCTTTTTCCCCAAGTTTCGAAATGAGCTTTGTAGTTATTATATATAACATTACTTGCAACTATATATAATTATATATTAAGAAATTATTTAAAATTACCATTTAATTATTAATAATATTACGATTATTTTATTCTAGAAGTAGCTGTTTTTTCCCTTTCTACGAGACCAAATTCATCTATGTGCCGAGACTCAAACGTTTTAGAAATATTGATATAGAGAATTAAAGTGTAAAACCTTCTTACATCGAACCCCAGCGTGTTCTGTATTATTCGTATTAACTATTATTTTGACTGATAATATTTCCCTGCTTCCCTAAAGTACAGCTGGCGCCGCTTTATGCAAACACTGATTTTATGTAAACACTGACGTCTACTGCTCTTACTATGTCTATGTAAACTGGAGAACATGAAGATAAGCAATAATACTGAATAATAAGCCTTCCTAAAATGATTGGTGCAGTTTCACAAAGTTAGTGGAAGTATGCCAAAAACATGAAGAAAATGCAAACCTTTTTCAGAGGTTTAATAAGATCAGAAAACATTGATGTATATTTGCAACTATTATGCATAAAAATGCGTTTGTAATTTTCCCCAAATCATAACGCTTTTAGAAATTATAACAGCGATATGTTGCAGCCTTAACCTGAATGTTGTAGCCTTAACCTGAATATGAGAAGCATCTCTCTCGTCTTAATGCTACGGAAAATTTCATTTCTCATTTTCTCTTTTCCTTTAGAGAGCTTATCATAATTTGTGTTCGTATATGTGTGAGAAATGAATTCGTGTATTTTTCAGTATAAGATTTTCTCCTCAAGCTTCAGATTCCTCCTAAATCGCATTTCGATGAGATGATAAAATTTCTTCTCCAATGAATTTTATTTCATTATATTTTATTATTACTCTGTTTCATTATATGTTTATTGTCAAACTTAAAAGATTTATTTATTATCTTTTCTATGACTCGCTTTTAAGATACGTTCAGCTGATTCAAGCCATCAAGGATGCAGACTCTTACCTTTTAACAATAGTCAATAGAAAAATAGTTCATGATTCAATTTTACTGATATCAATAACTTCAGTCTAACGGAGGATTGCAATGCTTATTTTTACAACAATAACTTCCTTTTATGCTGTAATTATTTGTTGGACACATGCCTGATTTACAGACGTGATGGTTTTTGAAAGAAATGGAATACAATCATTATTCAAAAGCGGCTGACATCAACCATCCACTTACTAACTATGCTTTTCTCTCTCTCTTTACCTCTCCCCATACAGCCGCACGTTTTCTCGAAGGTGTCATTAAGAATGGTCGATTCCATCCGACATTTATTCGTTTCATCCCCTACAATAGTAGCCAGGGTGAACCATATTAGATAGACTGATATTAACTGCAAGATTATATGCGAGAAGGGAAGAAGGACACAAATATGCAACCAAGCCTCACGGCTAATTATTATATTGCTCAGGGCAGAATTTGTCGATGCTATTTTGTTTTATAATATTTTGTGATATTTTCGTCACATTGTAAAAAACTTATTACTCTAATAAAAGATGAATTTATTGTGCTTTTGCATGCAAACAGGCTAGATTTAGCAGGACTTTGAGAAGCTAATAAAAAATTCAGAATGATAACTATAAGCTTTGTCATCTTTAATAGCAATTATGGTACATAATATTGCATGAAGCAATTCATCGATAAATGGGCATCAGAACTGCAGGGAGTTTAGTTAGAAAAAATATTGCTCTGGTTATTTTTAGAATGAAAACAGAAGTTAACGGGCTATCATCAATTTATTATTTGAAAGATAGATATTTTATATTTTATATATATATATATATATATAAATAGAGAAAAAGAAAATATGTTTAAAAGCAATAAATTAACTTTTATGTTTCAAAACTAATTAATTGAATATTCAAAATATTTACAATGACCGCACGATACATAACATATACAAAAATATTGAATAGGTTTTTGAAATACTATACACATAAAAATACAAAATGAAATTAAAATAGAATATATTGTAATAAACAAAGAGGAAATATCCTCATTGGCATTATAGTAAATTACGTACTTGTCCTAAGGTATCATTTTTGGTTTTTAAATATTAATTGAATCATCTAGTTCCTAGCTAGTCAAGATAATTGAATTTTTACTGTATTTCTTTCTCAAGTATTCATATTTCAACTCAAAGAAAGCTCATTAATGTACTTCATTATCTCATTCCGTCGAGCAATAATCTAAAAGAAATATTGCATATTTAAGAGTTTCACAAGGAAACTTATACAGATATCGAAAATAGCAGTAAAATTTATAAACTACATTCAAAACGTGCATTTCATCCAATGAGATCTATTTTAAAATCATCTGAATTTATCAGAAAAAAGTGCATATAAAAATGAAGTTTTACCCAGGATATTTTACCATGAAAAATAATGAAAAAATTAAAATAGATAAAACAATAATGAAAAGTTATAATTAAATAAAATATAAAGAGATATAAATTTTTAAAAATCTTAAAAAGCTCGTTTGAACGATTGCTCAAAACGCTTCTTTTAAAGTTTGATGTGGTTTATAGAGATTATTAATAGAGATTGCCCAAGTGGAATAGCGAAACATTTTATAGCATATTATCTAAATATGTATATAGCCTAACATGGGAGTGTTATATATTTTCTATATATTCAAAAAGTTAATATGTAATGTAATTCTATAAAACTATTTAATGTTTATAATTAGATGTATCATAAATTAGATGTAATTTTTTTAAAAATCAATCAGATTGAAAAAGTATATTTTAAGTACTGCGTGTATTGCTTTTAAATGGCTTAGTTTGTTAATTAAAAATAGACAAGAATAATCTATACTATTAAAATCTGTAAGCGTCTCTCTCTCTCTCTTTTTTTTTTTTTTTTTTTTGTTGTTGTTTGCGGCATTATCTCCTTCTGAACGACAGGGAGTTGTGCTTTAAGAGAGGTACCCCTGATTCCAAAAATTCGTGAGAAGCCATTGTAATTGATGCGATATATTAATGCCACGTTTATTCTTTTATTGATATTGAGAAAAATGCTGTTATATTACATTAAATTTAAATCATGATGCCATACGTATTAACCTGAGGTGTCAAAAACCTTTTGTTTTCTGGTTTGGCAATAAAAATTATTTACGAATCCGCTGTTGCTTAGAAAGAATGAGCTGACTCCATTCATACTGAAAAATGCTTTTATACATTCGCTTTTCAGCGGTGCATAAAACTTATAAATTTTCCTTTGGATTCGACCCGCTGATCTAGTGGGCTTGCCCGCAAGTAATAAATATATTTTATATAAAACGAAAATATTGAAACAACAGAAGAAATGCTTATAGCACGAAACTGCAAGAAGGTTGCGGGTTCTTACGAAAATCTGTCTTAGAACTAACAGATCCGTTTTACGGGCTACTTGAGCTGGTTACTTTATCTCAGTCTATCCTGTGACACTTTTCTAACATTGTTACTATTGAAATTCTTGCTAAAGTTAAAACACGTTCATCCATGCGCATGACGCTCTCACAGCAAGTGACATAAAATCAAAGTAATTTTCTAAAATACACGCAATTAAAAGAAATATGAAAATAAAATGAATCAAACAATAATAAATGTGAATAAATATACAGCTAATTTGTAACGAAAGTTTACATTTTTCGTCTCTTAATTTCAGTAAAAAAAATCCTCTTGAAAAGAAGGGATGAAAATTTACTCACACACTCGTCTTGAACAGTTGTATACGTCTTGTTCCTTTTAATCATTCATGATTATAAAACTTTTATTCCATATTTTCTCTATTTAAGTAGCTAGTTCACCTTTAGAAAACAATTTAGCACAAAATTAAGCTCTGAGTAAATTTATTTATATATGGACCTATGTTTTATGACAGAAATTATACACGTTTTTGATGAAGTTCACGTTTCAGATCCAAATGCACATTTTAGAAATCGACTGTTTATTTTTAATTAATAACATTAATACATTGTTTTGTTAAATTGAGATTATAGTTCACCATGATAATATTTCATAAATTTTTATTAAATGAATTGCATGAGATATTAAGAGTATTATTGCTATATACAATATTATATATTATATTTTCATTCTAAAATTTTTAGAATAAGCTATTTGGCTTCACTTTAATTTATTTTAAAAGCTACTGCCCTAATGCTGTGCTGTAAAATGTATGTGATTTCATCAACAATACTTCTCCTCTGATCAAAAGATCCGTGGAAAAGTTATGTCCTTCATTTGCAAGCTTGCATTGTAAGGATCTTAAGTTTTACTAACGTTTATTTTATTTTAAATCTTTACTATCACTTCTTATTTTCTACTTCCGGCCAGAATTATAAGCGTTAACGTGTTTATGCAAAGTTTGTCTGGCGAACGCCAAGTATTTAAGTTGTGGCTTTTTGCCAAGCGAGAGAGAGGAAGCAGTTAGTCGAAGCAGGCCGCTTACCTTAGAAGTTTTACTCAGTTGCTGGTTGCCTTCCAGGCCAGAGGTTTAATCCTCTTGATAACTTTAAACGTATTGTAGTGTTCACAGTTCTCTGTACTACATACGGCTTCCTGTTAATATAAGGCCAATCTTCCACGTTTATTATTTTAAAGTTAAATTAGAGTTTAGTTTTATTTTTATATTTTTACGTTTAGACCACAAGTAGTGGGTCTTTGTATTCCGAAGTACGGAAGATATTGTAAATAGAGAAAAATAAAGGGTTTTGTATACCCTTCTTGTGTATCCTGTCTACTTCCCACAGTTATTGAACATAGCTTTAGTAAGCTCTCTGTTCCGAGTTAGATCCTTGATTGTTCCCGAAGAAAGTAGGACGGAACATTGAACCTGATAGTGGCGCCCAACGAAGAAGAATAACCATGGCCGAGTTTCAAGAAGAACCTGTGCTGCCTGCAGAAGCGGCTCAGAATCCAGAAATGCCAGCTGCCGCCCTGGAAGGATTTGGTTACATCGTCCAGACCATGCGCGCTTCGATGAAACCAGAAGCAACATTTAATGGAAACTCACCGGTAACCAGTTTTTTAGAAAAATTGGATGATCACTTTGTGCTCTACCCCGTGCACGAATTTCAGAAAGTTACCTTAGCTACCAGCGCTTTGAGCTTACAAGCGCTTAATTGGTTCAAATGTATAGGCAGAAGTCTCTTGGGTCAAGCAGGAAGTCCCACCTATACTTACGAAAATTTCAAGACTGCCCTACTAAAAGCCTTCCCTGTTGTAAGGGATCGTGCGAAATTAGAAACGGAACTTTTTAGTATATATCAGCAAAGAATCGAAAATCTCTCAAGCTTCATTTTAAGAAAAATTCACGTCTTCAAACTCTTGTATGGAAACCGTCCGGATCCTGAGATAATTCAAGTGATTTTGCCGAGGTTACTGCCCCAAGTGCAAGACTTTATTGAATTAAGAAATCCGACTACACTGGAAAAGTTATTTGAGCTAGCAAGCCAGTTTGAAAGTAGAAGAACGGCGGACATTGAAAGAAGACGCCAATATCAACAGCGAAACCAATTTGGTGCGCCAAGACTACAGCAAACTCAAGCACATGGCTACGGAAGCAAAGCGAATCAGTGGGCAAGGAAACCCGAGCGTTCAAAAACAGCCGGCGAACGTCGACAGTTCAATAGCAATCCAGGAAAAAAGTCTCAAGGACAGTGGAAAAAGAAGGAAAGCACGGAAATGAAAAATAATTTAAACTAAAACGGATTTCTGCTGACGGGAGGGTGCGGAAATCCGAAGGCCACGAAAACCCCTCTTCCTTCAAGTTAAATACAGTAATGGTGAAAAATTTGACTCTTCCAAAGATTGAAGTTCTGGTGAACAACATACCAGCCACCGCACTCCTGGATACAGGCGCGCAGTGTTCCTGTGTGGCAGATTTTTTTAGGAAGTATTTCCGTAGATACCGCATATATAATTCGAATAATACGACAGTGTTAGCTGCGCAGGGAGAAAGATGCAAATGCATAGGTAAAATACCATTATATATTCGTATCAAGGACAAGCAAGTAAAGATCATGCTTTTTATCGTAAAAAATTTACAGGCACATATCATTTTAGGGATAGATTTTCTTTCAGAGGCACAAGCAACGCTGGATTTTAATGAAGCGTCCCTTAAGCTGACGATGAAACCAGTTCGTGGAGAAAAGGCTGAACCGCCGATGTTAAATCTTGACCACCTGCCTAATGAAGAACAGCGAAGAATCCGACAAGTGGTAAGTGAATTTGCTTCGTTATTTAGTGATATTCCAGGATTTACTCAGGTTACTAACCATAGTATTGACACCGGAGATTCAATGCCAGTTCGCCACAAAGCATACCGGTATGATAAGAATAAGGAAAAAATTATAGAATGGCATATCATCGATATGCTACGTAAAAAGATCATAACGCCCATCTCAAGTAGTTATGCTAGCCCGGTGGCTTTATGTAAGAAAAATAATGACTATCCTTTGACACATCCAAAAAGGTGGAGATTCGCAATTGACTACCGTAAATTAAACTCCATAACTAAATATCCGGTATATCCGTTACCTATTATTGAAGAAATTCTAAGGAACATAACATCCACCAAATATATGACGACTTTAGACTTAACGACTGGTTATTTTCAAATAGGGGTTAGGCCTGAGGACGTGCCTAAGACTGCTTTTATAACCAAGTCTGGCACTTATGCATTTTTGCGTATGTCGTTTGGCCTTTCAGGGGCACCGGCAACATTTCAGCAATGTATGGACATTGTATTAAGGCCTGTTCTTGGAAAGTCCCCATTTATCTATTTAGACGATATCATTATTACTAGTGATAATCTCGACCAACATGTACAGGATTTAAGACAGGTGTTTTCTTTATTAAATGAGGCCGGTCTAAAAGTTAATGTCGAAAAGTGCATATTTGCAGCCCCTGAATTAAAATATTTAAGTTACAAAATATCTCAGAAAGGAATCGAGACAGACGAATCAAAAATAATCGCTGTACAAAAGTATCTGACTCCAAACACGGCGAAGAAGCTCTCTTCTTTTCTAGGACATTGTTCATATTATAGTTCCTTTATAAAAGATTTTGCAGCTATGGCTGAACCATTGTTAAAATTAAAAAGGAAAAAGACAAGATTCTCGTGGACGGCCGAAGCCAATAGTGCTTTCGAAAAATTAAAACAAGCATTAACGCAAGCCCCTGTGTTGAAATTTCCTGAAAAGGATGAGAATTTAGAAATTTCAGCGGATGCTTCGGATTATGCGGTAGGAGCGGTACTTTCGCAAAATCAGCAGCCCGTGGCATTTTTTAGCCGAACTTTAAATCAAACACAAAGAAACTATTCCGCGACCGGAGAGAAGCACTTGCAGTTTTGTTAGCAGTGCAAAAGTTCTGAGTCTATTTTGGAAAGGCGCCAATAACAGTGTACTCTGATCATGCGGCGGTAACTAGATTGTACTCAGGGAAAAACTTATGCCCAAGGTTAATAAGATGGGCACTCAAGCTACAAGAATATAATCTGGTAATCAAGCATACCCCCGGAAAGGAAAATATCGTAGCAGATGCCCTATCCAGAATTAAAATAGATGAAGAAGGTAATACCGTAAAGGTGGCAATGCTCACAGCATGTACAATAAATTCCCGAGAAACTGTAATAACCGAACTGGGTAAGGATCCTGAGTTTGGAAGCATTTATGAGTATTTAAAGGATCCTGAAAATTTTAGCCACCAAGATATTGTGGCGATAAGAAATATGGCGGCCCATTACGAATTAATAGATGGTCTATTATTCTATACAAAAACTACGAATTCCAACAACGAATTTCGACCTGTTATCCCAGCTAGTCTTAGATTAAATATCCTGCAGAGCTCCATGACAGCTCTTTAGCTTCTCATGCTGGTATTCGAAAAACTATCCAACGCGTACGCGAGGCAGTCTATTTTCCTGAACTGCAAAAGTTAACAAGGGCGTATGTCCAGTCCTGCCCAACATGTCAAGCAGTTAATTATATTAATTTCCGCCCGGCCGGGTTTCTAAATAGTATTAAATCCGAATTTCCAAATGAAATAATTGGCATCGATTTATTGGGCCCTTTCCCAAAGTCAGTTAAATAAAAGTCGCTATCTCCTTGTTATGGTTGATCATTTTAGTAAGTGGACCGAAATTGTTCCCTTAAAACGAGCCTCCGAGAAATTAGTTACTGATTCTATTTTAAATAAATATATTTTAAAATACGGGGCGCCCCTAAATGTTATATCGGATAATGGTCCTCAATTTGTAAGTAATGTCTTTGAAGACATGTGCCAAAAACTGGGCATACGTCATTTAAAAATGTTCCCGTATCGGCCGCAATCAAATATAGCGGAACGGGTCAAGAGAAATATAGTGAAAATTATCCGTAGTTATGTTAAAAATTTTCATAAAAGCTGGGATAACTATGTCAATGAATTTGCTTTCGCCCTTAGGACCGCAAAACATGATACAACGGGAAAAACTCCTGCTGAGTTATTTTTAGGCAGAAAGATTAAAACGCCGTTAGATAAATTCTTTTATGTGCAACAAAGAGCCCCAGAATTTAAAATGGGTGATATAGAAAAACTAATTAAAGAAGCAAAATTGAATACGGAAGTAGCACAGAGAAAACAGAAGCTGTATTACGACTTAAAACGACGGGGAGTAACTTATAAAGTAGGGGATGAAGTATTAAAAATTAAGCATTCACTTTCTTCAGCACCAGAAGATAAAACTGCCAAATTTTTTCCACGATTTGAAGGACCATATGTCATAGAAAAAATAACTCACGCTGTAGTAGTGTTAAAAGCCAGAAATGGTGAAACCTGCTCCGCAAACATTGATCAAATCAAACCCTACTATGATCGTAATAAAATGCAAATTTTCAAAGATATTTTGCAGGATCCGGCACGGCAGACACCGCATGCACAAGATTCAGAGGTGGAACAACGACAAGTACAAGGGCAAGCCATTAAGAGGCAGGAGCAAGTGAAAAGAAAGTTTCCCCGCGGGAAAATTAAAGGTAACAAGAAAAAGAAGCCTTTCCACCGTCCAGAAAAGAGAGCTCACGAACACCCAAAGAATGAAGAAGGGAGAAGGACGACGAATGCAAAGATAGCCAGGAGAAATGGCGGCAACTATAACCCGGCTCTAAAACGGTAGATCTACTCATCCGACAGGACTCTCCGCAGCAAATGTCGCCGAACTGCGGAAGGGCCACCAGCGGCGGAGGAAAAGTTACAAGGAAAATTTGAACGGCCAGCAACGAGGTCCAAGCAGGAACACGAAAGAAGTCTCTCGGTTCCGCCAAGACCAGCTGCCATCAAACGGCCAAGACCACATTCAGAGGCGAAAAAGAAGGTATTCAAGGGTGACCGAACTGGAAAAAAAAAAAAAAGCTTCTAGAGGAAGGCACTGAAGGGCGAGCCCGCACACAAAGGAGGATAAATCAAACAAGAATCAACGCTACTTTCTAGGACTGGGCTCAGAAAAGAATGTCCGAATATCACAAAGATAAGTAAAATTTTATGTTACTTTGCAAACTTAAGTTAATCTTTCATTCTTACTGCAAGCGGCAGATTTCAAGAAGTTTTACCTCATGCGAGGTCTACCTTTATCTCCAAAAGGGCGAGAAATGAGTTGTTACCGATTTTGGTATTATGTTTTTCAATTACTCGCGCGTAAAACTAAAGTTGATGTATAATAGCGATGTGTAAATACTTAAATATTGTACAAGTTATTGTATAAATTTTATATAAAACATTCTGGCAAGAAAGAAGTTTTAGTCTGAAAGACTTTTTGAAATGTAGTATTTCAATGTAGAAGAATTGGCACTTGCTTTGAAAAGAATAGAAGTTAACAATGTACTACTAATGTATGTTTTCAAATGTGTAAAATTAACGGCATGTTAATATGTTCCTATATACAATGTGAACTGTTATTTCAAATGTTAAGAAATACCGTGATATGGTAAAAGTGAAAGTAATGTTAAATTTTTTTTTTTATTCGTGTGACTGTAAAAAGACTAAATCATGGTGAATATGTGTTAAAGGTTGAATGAATGTAGTTAGGCTCTCTGACGCTACACTTCAGAGTTAGCCACTTTCAGAATAGTACCTCAGGGTTTAGAGTTGAAATTAGGGTGTGTTACGAGGTCTTGGTATGTTGAATTTTAACACGTTAGTGTTTTGATTGTAGGAGGAAGTGTTGAACACGTAGACATAAACACATTCGTGTTTGGTGTTCTTTTACAACACATGTCAGAGAGCACGGGGAGAGATAATTAAAATAGTCATGAATGAAATAAGAATGTTAAGAGAAATATAATTATACATGTTACTTGCCATTTCATTGTGTAACATTTCATTAAACTAGTTTTCCTTCCAGATCTCTGGAAGGAACCAGATTTGAATAAAAGCTCCTGTTTAGATGCAGTACAGATGAAAAAATTGCGTGTCCTGGGAGCTGCTATTGTAAAAACAAATTTCTTTCTTTTAAATTTCTAGTTTCTAGCGAAAAATGTTTGTAAAAGATTGGCCTCGCGTTAGATTCTAGAGCTAAAAGTTTTCAACAAGGTCGTTTTAGACCTCAGTTTCAAACTAATTAACTCTGGCGGGAAGTATGTAAGGATCTTAAGTTTTACTAACGTTTATTTTATTTTAAATCTTTACTATCACTTCTTATTTCCTACTTCCGGCCAGAATTATAAGCATTAACGTATTTATGCAAAGTTTGTCTGGCGAACGCCAAGTATTTAAGTTGTGGCTTTTTGCCAAGCGAGAGAGAGGAATCAGTTAGTCGAAGCAGGCCGCTTACCTTAGAAGTTTTACTCAGTTGCTGGTTGCCTTCCAGGCCAGAGGTTTAATCCTCTTGATAACTTTAAACGTATTGTAGTGTTCACAGTTCTCTGTACTACATACGGCTTCCTGTTAATATAAGGCCAATCTTCCACGTTTATTATTTTAAAGTTAAATTAGAGTTTAGTTTTATTTTTATATTTTTACGTTTAGACCACAAGTAGTGGGTCTTTGTATTCCGAAGTACGGAAGTTATTGTAAATAGAGAAAAATAAAGGGTTTTGTATACCCTTCTTGTGTATCCTGTCTACTTCCCACAGTTATTGAACATAGCTTTAGTAAGCTCTCTGTTCCGAGTCAGGTCCTTGCATGTTCCCGAAGAAAGTAGGACGGAACATTGAACCTGATAGCATTAACTGAATTTAAAGATTAGATGACGCAAGTGTATTTTCTACAGAAGACATCACATACTCCAAGAAAGTGTAGTTCGTGTTGTCATACAAACGGAGTTCACGTATGCTTCCAACACCCGTGTCGATTTCACAATTTAAGCAAATGGAGTTACAATACAGAAGCTTCGACTTCTTTAATCAGAAACAGGTCTTTGCCATACCACAACTATCACTATGTTATTAACTACGTTTGCTAACGTTTAATGGCATTTTGATATTAATTACTGGTTTTTGGTTTGGTTTGCTTTGGTTTTTTGTGATTATGGCAAAGCCTCGAGAGCTATCTGCCTAAGAGGAGGGATGTCTTCGTGGAGAACTTTCTAAGGAAAACTGACTTGTATACACGTTATGCATAGGGAACACCACGAAACCGTTCATGAAACTAGCCCGTTCGCAGAATTCGAACCTCGAACCTCGAACCGAACTACCGGTGTTCAGCGACTTTACCGCTTGGCCGCAGGTGGGCCCTGTTAACTACTATGTAGATTATTGTCGTATAGTAACTGTCTTTTAAAAAATTAATAGATTTCTAAAAAACCCTCTTGCTCAATAAATTGGCTGAAGAAATCCTTTCGTAGGTACGCTGCTCAAAAAAAAAAAAAAAAAAAAAAAAAAAAAAAGGGACAGTGCTATATCTCCCGTTCTACTGGGCCGATCGACAAAATTCAAACTGCGTTTTTCATGTCTCGAAAGCGCGACTTAGGATATACATTAGATTTATATATAGCACTATTCTAACATAGGTATTTTGACACAAAATCGGACTTTTTCTGAAATAACATACCAAGTTTTTTTCCATATTTCGATTCTACGACTCAAATTATGCCACAATACCAAGTTTTGTAAAAATCGTACGACTAGTTTTTAAAATATTAGCTCTCAAAATTTTAGCTCCTCAATGTTAATTGAATTTGGCAAATATTTATTAATATCTCTTTTTTTATTAAACTTTTTTGATTTTTTCTCTCACATTTCGAAATTTAGGTTCATTCCAAATAAAATTTACCCATTTTTTGTGTTTTATTTTTTAAATTTCTATTTTTAAATAATTTTTATAAATTTTTCGAAAAACATTTTGAATTATAACCTATAAAATTTTTACCATCATCATAAAGTAGGTGTATTTTTAAGCATATCTGCAAAAAATTAGACTTTTTTATTCAAAATTTTCTAAGATATACACGAATTTACATATTTTCGCGTTTTGAAATTTGGCATCTTTTTTTTTTTGAGCGATAATAACGCCAAATGTGGTCTATGGATTTTTGTTACACTGAATTGCCACAGCTATTTTTAACCTTATATTTCAAGTAAAATTTTACGGAGAATTAATTATATGAATTTTTTCCCCTCAATAAGACGTAATAAATATTTATTAATACTATATGAAAAGCTATTTTTTTTAAATTATAGATGATATTATTAAAATTTTTAACAATTTTTTAAAATTTCTCTCTTTCTTCCTTTTTTAAAAAAAATAAGAGTACATTTTTCTAAGAGTAAATTTTTACCTTCGGAGTTTTATCGTCTGCTACTTTAATTCGTTTAAATCCAATTGTCTAAAACTGAGAATTTCCGTTTAATGTTTATTTGAATTTTATGACATTAACTGCATAATTTATTTCTAAACAAACTGTTGCTTTTGAAGTGGCTGAAAGAGCGGCAGATACTACCATCCATATTTTTAAAGCACAGTATATTTTTATAGAAACATAAGATTTAGAATAATCATTTATATAAGTCAAATTATGATATAAACATACAACCCTCTAGAGACTGAATTAGTGGAAGTTCAATCGTTATGTAGAAATGATCTGCAGCTACTTAATGGCTGGATAAGTCAGCAGCTTCTGTGGACAAGTAAGACTAATTATATAAACGACACACAACATTCTGGATTCAATTAACAACGAGGATACGATGTTTATTAAATGAATTTAAGAAGTTTTAACACATAAAAAAACCAACTCATTTTTTATCCTAAAATGTATTTTTGTTCGCAGCGTATTTTCATTATATCCTTAAAATTCAAATTTAGAATGTAATTGTCAAGAACTGAATCCTAATCATCAGTAATATAATAAGTAATCATTACGGTTATTAATAATCCTTCTTATAAAGTAATTGCAAATATTTAAAAAAACTTTCTGTCTGAATGCAAATATTTTTCTATGCAAAATTTTTCATTTTATATTAATCAAGATCGCACACGATATTATTTATTTGCACTTCAATTTTTACCGTCAGCTCTAGTAGAAGTTACAAATCAATTATATTAAATTAAGGATTGGATTGGATTATTTAATTATGGCAAAGCACACGAGGGCTATAAGCCTAAAGAGAGGGATGCCTTCGTGGAAGACTTTCTAAGGTAAACTGGCTCGTATACACGTTACAGATGGGGAAAACCACGAAAACGCCCAAGCAGCCAGCCCGTTCGCGGGATTCGAACTTCAGACCGAACTACTAGTGCTCAGCGTCTTTACCGTTCGGCCGCTGGTGGGCTGTTTAATTAAGGAATGACCATCTAAATTTAGAAACAGCGTACCGTAACAGCAATTCAATTATTGGCGCTGTATCTTTCATGTTACTTCCGATTGGCAAGCTACATGATTTTTAATGAGTATTCGGGTTTTGCTAGTAACTTCATTTGGAAATCGCGCTTAAACTAGGTTAGTTGGTTATTTGAACATAGAAAGAACATGGGAGCTATTTGGTTAAGATGCTTTCATAGAGAACCTTTGTAGAGAAAACCTAAAAAACTACGAAAACCAACCATGCAGCCTGGGTTAGACTTCGCAACAAACAATTAGTATTGAACAATCTTCAAATGCTAGGCAACTGGTGAGGCTCCAATTAAATCTCCAATTTATTATTTTATTTGTAAATATTTAAAATATTGTTGTATGCTTAGACACAAAAAGCAGAATTTAAGTTTTGTTAACTCGTTAGTAAACTACTAAGCCTAAGTGCAAATGAATATTCAATTTCTTTTGCAATAATTGTATTCACTTAATATTCTTGGAATATGAGCTAAAGAAGGAACGTTCTCGGAAGATTAAAGAAGTGTTTAAATCCAGTGATATAAGGTTTGTCTTACAAGCTCAGGATCAAAACGATTCTGCAATTGCCCCAGTAGTTGACTTGTAAATGGCTGTGAATTAAGCAGATGACTTTTAATCTTACGTTTTCAGTCAGACAAAGTATTCCAAATGTTTTGTATTGCATGATAATGCATCTTTCCATTATTCAATAACCAGTCGGAGAACCGCTTGTGTTCCGAAAATAAGTATGTGTACTCAATCGTCCTGCATATTTTTCAAATTTGTCTTCTTGTGGTTTTTTTTTCTTTCCCCAAAACTAAAGTTGGCTCTCAAAGGAAAGTTTTTTGTTATTGAAGAGACAAAAGGAGTATGACATCTACTTTTAGAGGCATGTCAAAAACAGATCTCTACAAGCCTTCTCTTCCATTACATGTTGTGCAGTCAGACAAAAAGTTGCATCAGCGTAAATTCTATAATCTATTTTTATTACACTCTGATTACTTTATTAACATACAGTGAATATATACTAAACCTTTTACTTCAGCTTAAGTAATTCGGAATTTTTGACGGAATTGTTGTCGGAACTAGGACTTAGAAGATAAGTCAAGTTAAATATTTCGATAACCCAATAAATTCAAGGTCGAATTTCAATATTTTATTTTCGAAGGGAGGGGAAATTTTTTCAGTTTTGGTCCATTATCCTAAGTATATTTGCTTCGATTCTTTATTTTTCCATAAAAGCGAAAAATTTACGTTTGGTATACATATAACGCATAGCTTCAAATGAAAATTTAATAATATACGGAGTGGTTATAATTAAAGTTCCACATTGAAACGGTCATAAAAGGAAAACTACTGGATCAAATGTTATCAAACTTGGTAATGGTGTAAAGGAGGTCATGGGAATTTATTTTCCGCGAAAAAAAGGAAGTTCGAAACCTCACCACCAGGGGGGAAATGGCGCTGTATGCAATATTGTTAAACGAAATATGGTTTGGAATCTAACTTAACCTTTTGTTACACGGGTTTAATATGTTGTATACCCTTAAGAAACTTTGAAGTAAGCAAATTACCATTTAAAGGCGTTAAATTCGATAAACGTTGAGTGCGCCATCCCTGTAAGTGAGAAATTCGTCCGTGAAAACCACGTATTAGCGATTAGAAAATGTGAGATCGCAAATCACTCGCACAAGTCCGTACAATCTGGAAATCATTTTCTTACAGATCGCTAATTTGTAATTTTTGAAGCCTGAATTTGGCCCTAAAACATAAAGATTCTGATTCAAAACGCTTTTAATCGATTTGGGCCAAAGAAATCCCTCATAATATATATCTAGTTCCATTGCATTCTCCTACTGCATTTGATTGCATAGCAGTCATTCCACACCGTTTAGTGTTGAATGACAGCTACTGTTATAACTGAACCATTTTTCTCTGAAGAGCAGTCGACAGCTGGACCACTGTGATTGCAGCTCACTTAGAGTCAATGTTAAAATGTTTCGTGATACATGAACTGCAGTAACATGGCATTTTAGATACTACGATTTTTATGCAGGGCTGGGCCCCATCTGACGTGTGTCGCACAGTTACTTAGGCAACATTGCACGAATGAACGTCTTATAGGCCAACACTTCCCCTCTTCCCACCAGTCCTCAATCTCTGTGACTTTTAGCTATGGGGTTTTCTCAAAAGCACTGTTTATGGTGATAATCTAAACAATTTGGCAGAAATGAAAAATGTGATACACTGACATGTCCGTAACATTCCTCCTGATATGCTAAGAGCTGCTGTTGAGAATGCAGTAACAGGATTTAAATTGTTTTCGGAAAATGCTCGACGCTACATTGAACATGCTTTGTAACACGTTTCGGAAAATATTAAACATATTTTAAACAGATGTTTTCGTGTCTTATTTCATTTATCAATCTTGTATACAGCGCCATTTTCCCCCTGGTGGTGAGTTTTTGAACTCTTTTTTTATTTTCCGCGGAAAATAAATTCTCGTAACCTCCTTTACACGATTCCCAAGTTTGATAACATTTGGTACGGTAATTTTCCTTTTATGACCATTTCAAATTGGAACTTTAATTATAACCACCATGTAAATTAAACTTTAAAAATTTGACAGTTTGGTTCAAGTCCCAGCTTTAAAAATATATATATATATAAATATAATCTTTTATATTAATTCTCTTAGAAAGAATGTTTTAAGAAGCTAATTTTTCTCTCGCGTTATATATTGTATAAAAAAACATGATCTTTAATATGATTTAGATTGTTTCAGCCGATATAAGAATCAGGTCACTCGGTGGTACAGAATAAACCCTGCTGGACTGTTTTATTTCTTTGTCATTTAGCAAAAATCTTTTAATTAAAATATTTATCCTTTGGACTTCAGTTTAAACTTTATAGTTAAAATGACTAGAAAATGAAAAGCTGTCTTCAGCTGAAACGCAATTCATGTAATTGATATTTTTAAAAATTGACAAGAATGCAAAATTTATGGAAGTCTGGCAATCGAAAAATCTTAATTTTCTTGTGCGTGCAGTGAAAATAACTGTAGAAGGAAAGAAGAAAATTAGGGAGAAAAGTAAGCAAAAATTTGCAGGGAAATTTGGCTGTCAGACATACCAAGATGTTTCAAAAAGTTGGACGCTTTTGAATATACTTTCAGGATATTTCAAAGAATTTAGGTGTTGGACGTGTACACCAGCAAATACCATCAATTGAGCTTGTGGTTAACAGAAAAGAAAAAAAAACGATATCATTGCAGATTAAAGTGAAGAGCGACTGGTTTTAGACTATATGGTTGTATAAATTTAAATTACGTTATAGAACATCATATCGTATCATAAATTGAGAATCCCATGATTTTCTCATTCGAATTATTTGAATATTCAGGAGTTTATCCAGTGATGTATGTGGATGTCACCTAAAGACTTTTTTTTTTTCCTCCTGATGAAACAGCGGCCGAGCGGTAAAGTCGCTGAACGCTGGTAGTTCTGTCTGAGGTCCGATCCCGCGAACGGGGTGGCTGCATGGGCATTTTCGTGGTTTTCCCCATGTGTAACGTGTATGCGAGCCAGTTTCCTTTAGAAAGTCCTCCACGAAGGCATACCTCCCCTTAGGCAGATAGCCCTAGTGTGCTTTGTCATAATTAAATAAACCAAAACCTCTTTATGAAACCAGTCTTTCCTTTCATCTCATACCTTCAAAATGTTTAGTCTCTAAAGATTGATAAAGGCTCTGACCAAATATTGATGAAATGGATTGAATTGGATTATTAAGTTACGTCAAAGCAGGGATATCTGCCTAAAAGGAAGGATGCCTTCGTGAAGAACTTTCTAAGGGAAACCAGCTGGCATACACGGTACACATGAGAAAATACACGAAAACGCCCATGCAACCAGCCCATTTACCGGGATTCGAACCCCGGAGTGAACTACCAGTGTTCAGCGACTTTACCGCTCGGCCGTTTGTGGGCCTTTATGAAATGGAAGGCGATAATTTTATTTAAAATCAAAAATATCAAGATTATTATCAAAAATTATATATTATTGTCAAAAATATCAAGATATTTCGAAAATTTGTATGCTTTTTAATATAGTTGCGGAATGCCTAAAGAAAAAGAGCAAGAATAAAGTAGAATGCCTGAGAAAAAGAGAAGAAAAAATAAATTTTTGGGTAAAATTTAGTATTTGTATTTTTTTTATTTAAAACTTTTTAATCTTATGATATTTGATTCTTACGATTTCAAAAATAAAATATTTGACTAAAATATGAATAATATTTAAGAAGCCAAATGTAGGATAAAATTGTGTAAAGCAATGGGCACAATGATAAAATTGTTTAAAGCAGTTTATGCAATTCATCCTAAGTTAAAATGTCGGTTATACATCTCTCTTATTTATATATATCTTTTCTGAACGGTACATTGAAAGGCGTGTTAATTGTGCTTTACTGTATTTTCTCTTTTATTATATGCAATTTTCAAACACATCGTAGTCCGGGTTACAAAGTATTCCTCCGAAAGAAACGCAATTCAAATAAATAAAATCAAATTCTGGAAAATTTATAATAATAAATATATTAAAAATGCTCATTTCGAAGGAATAAATAGAAAATTTTAAAACAATTATCTGAAGAGACAATGCAACACAACCAATTAAAATAAAAGTATAAAAATTTAAAAATTACCTAAAATAATAACTATGACGAAATAATATATAAAGAAAACTATTTGAAAAAAAAAATAAACACTGCACCTTTATTTACGCAGTTCGAATAGGTAAATAGAAATTTTTAAAACAGTTATTCGAAAAAAAAAAAAAAAAAAAAAAAAAAAAGTGCAACTTAAACAATTAAAATGAACTTCGAAAAAGAAAAAATTACTTAATAAGTTATAATTAAAAATATAATATAAAGAATATTATTTGGAAAAAAGGAACGATGGTGACTTTTTTTCCTCTCACGGGAAAGGAAACTAGGTTGCCATATATTAAGAAGTTCGCCAAGTGAACTATTCTTGGCGCAAACTGACAAAAAAGTGCCAACATAAATTTGTGAATTTCTCCGTAAATTTCGCTCCAAAATTTACAAAATTTCATACTTAGGCGTAATTTGAGTCGTAGAATCGAAATATGTAAAAAAATTGGTATGTTATTTCAGGAAAAGTCCGATTTTGTGTCAAAATACCTATGTTAGAATAGTGCTATATATAAATCTAATATATATCCTAAGTCGCGCTTTCGAGACATGAAGAACGCAATTTGAATTTTGTCAATCGGCCCAGTAGATCAGGAGATATAGGACTGTCCCATTTTTTTTTTTTTGAGCAGTGTACATTTGGCATAAAATGGCCATCTCTATTGCACAATATTCCATTTGTTGAAAACGTGTGCAATAAAATTTAAAGTTCAGTATTGCATCCGATAAACTGTTTTTTTTTCCAGATGATTTTACTACCCTTTGAGCTCATCGAAGAAAACCATTATTTCGTTTTTATTACAAAACTTTTTATGACTATTTATTAATAAATATTTAAACTCATAAAATATTAAAGCAACTTACTGTAACCTTGTTTTTCACAAATTTCCAACTGATAATATTTTGCTGAAGAAAAGTAAGAAATAAACAGTTTCAGTTTCTCCCAATGATACATTTATTGTACTTCAAGACATTTCTAACTTCTGCAGTTTTAAATCATGTATTCCAAACCGAAAATAAAATTTCGCTCCTCCAAATTTGGTATTATCTGATACAAGTGGTATCTTCGAGAAATTCTTCCTGAAAGTGAGATACAATTTTCTTCAGAGACATACTATCAGCTAATTTAGGTTGATTCATATCTTTCTAAATTTCAGTCTTCAGTTTGTAGCGCGTAGAGGCAATAGAAAACTATTTATAGAGAAATATGTTCAGAAACTGCATTAAATTTATGAGTACCTGTTATTAAATTTTGTCGGGAGTAAATAGTTTCTCACATACAGCATGTAGTTACAATTTCCTCTAAATTCTCTTTTTCGTGTGTAATTCAAGTGAAGAATATTTTGTAGAGATATATGGGAAAAGATATTTGAAAACAGAAGACAGCATTTCCCCTCAGCTCCAAATTACCTGATAACAGAAAATTTTCTGTTTCCATTTTATGCTTGCTTGCGTTTCTTTTTTTTAATCTTTTAGTCCTCTTTTAATATTAAGCAATGTGTTTGCTGTTTTAAAGATAGAATTTGAAAGCTTTCTTTTCAAATTTAGAAGATGTATTGAATTTAATGTTCCAATACTTTACATTCTTTATGTTTATTAACATTTTTCGAAAGAAAAATAAATGTTTCTTTCATTAGTGATCGTATTATGCTAATAGGGAGAAATTCCCAGAGGCATAGGTTTGAAGTACGTGGGATTTTATTCAATTTTATTAACAGTAAATTTTATTTTGAAAGCAACCTCTCCTATAAACTCTCGTTTTCAACTCACGCTTTCTTGCCAGAATATTTTAGTCTCGCACATTATGTAAATAGGGCAGGAAGGTACTATTTAAGCTGTTGTCTGGGTTACTTCAGATAAAGCGTGTTGAGACGTTCAGAGTGTGTTCTGCCTTTCGGCCACGTTGTTTCTCTGATAGTTAAGCTTGCTATTTTACGGCCGTGTACACATTAATTACCGGTTAGTCTACGTTGGTGGTATTAGCCAAGAGCCAACTAACGCGTTTAAATATCTCTGTGCACCTTCGACTGATTTAACTTAGGATTAGTTTTAATTTTACGTTTTCTATTTTGAGTTACCGCTAAAAGTATTGGCGAGGCCCTGTATGCACCAGGAATGCCATCTGTTCATATCATTCTTGAGCTAAAAAAGAAAGGGTCTTATGCGTACTTATTAATACAAGTTGAACTTAGCGAATAGTCATTTCAGAGTTCAAGTAAATGTCTAGACTCCAAATAATTTTAAATTAGTTAGAATCTTACAATTTAAAACAAATTTTAGGGAAATTCATGCGTTATAGATCAGTACCAGTGGAGTAAATAAATCCTGTGTAAAACTGGAAAATATTAATCGGTCTTTGATAGGGTTTCTAGGTTTTTTTTTTCATATTTTGAGGGTACATATACACCCTCTAAAAGAGGCCACTCGGTCCTCTCCGCAGAGAATGCACTTCTCTGGTATGTTCCTGTCTCTTTGCTGTCTTTTGAGAAATGGTTTTGAGCGCACTTCAAGTAACGGGACTTGTTGGCAGTGGACTTTACCCATAGCATTAATAGTTATGGCACTGAGTTTGACCCGAAGTGGGTTTAAATGGCTCAACATATACAGCTAAGTTCATTAACTTTTGAAAGACTGTAAATTAGTTTCCCTTCCCCGTTCCGTTCCCTTTCTATTTGAAACATTGGATGGGATTTGGTGTCTTCTGCAGCTTTCTTCGTAACTGCCTAACAGTTTTCATTGGTGTGACGTTTTCCATTAGTGACCGTTGGGTGTGTTCCGGATTTGTAGCACTTGTAAGTTTATTGATCAGTTTACTTTCGAATAAACGGAATGAATGTGAAGGTATTCCTCTCGCATTAAAATCTGCTGTGTCTTTAAGATAATAGTTTTCACAGCATAATTTGATAACTAGGCTCTCACCTTTCAACTTACCTATTAATTTTTCTACTTATAGGTTTTCTATTTCATATAATTTAATATCTTCTAGTGTAACTTTCGCTTTTGAACTCTGAATATAGTGGGATTGTTACAGAAATAGTACATACCTACGCTTTTGAAAATCTTGCCTTGAAGCGTTGGCGTTTATGATAGAAATCCCGCAAAGCTTCGACAATGTAGCAAAGAGCGGAATTTGTTGAATCAGTCTGTGAGACATGTGTCGCCAGTTGATGTGTGCGTGCGAAGTTTCTTGAGTGTTAAGTTAAGGAAGATGAAGCGGCACACAATAGTTATTGTAGTAATGTCCCTGAATTGGTACATAGAAGACTCTTCAGGAAAAAGAAAGTCTTTGTAAGATAACTATTCAGAATAAGTTCCTTGATCGTGATCAACATTAAAAATAAAACGCAGTTAAATTAAAAAAGTCTATAAAGTAAAAGATTAGCAGCTGTAACTGATTACATTTCAAAATTGAGTTCGGTCAAAACCTCAAGACTTTCTATGACTATATGTATTTTTTCAATTAAGTAATTCCTTCATTTGATTCTCTGAATGGCAGATTTAGTTTTAATCAGGATGTTTTTAAGTCACTCTGTAAATAACTGTGACTTCTTGGCATTGACTATGTAACGTTCGCCCAGCAGCAATGGATTTTATACTTAATCAATATATACCCGATACTAGTGCACGAATTGGTGCGTTTCCTCATTGCTTGCATGTATCTATTTTGAATCACTCGCGTATGTAAGCCGCCTGATTTTCATCTGCTTTTTTGTCAATAAATGCGCCTTGTACTCGAAAACATACGATGTATTAAAAGTTTTCATTCATATTGTTTTCAAACACATTAATTAGCTTAACAGCGTGCAGGTTTGTTTTACTTTTAAGCGTATTTTATTATTATGTAAAATGCCGAAAATTTGCCTTTGGATTGAGAGAAAAATTCATCAATAAACGTTTATAGTGAATAAATCAGAAAGAATATTTTTAAGGTCTGTAGTTGGAGTGAAAGCAGACGGTCAACGCAAATAGCAGTGTAAAATACATTTTCTCTTTCTTAATACGAGAAATTATGTGGAACAACAATCTAGCATATCAATGATTCACTCGATCATCAATCGTCAGTTATTGATCTTCGAGTTCCTTTGTGATGAAAACTCTTCACTTGTATTCTCCTTCATGAAAAGACGACCCTTCACGGTGGAATGATATCCTTAGTCTAAGAAAGTTAGCTCCGAAACATAAAATTTGAAAGAAAGTGCGGAGGAAGTAGATAAAAAAAATTTAACCAAAACATCACACAAGAGAAAATACTCCGGTTGCGCGCAAAGTATGTAAAAAAAAAAAAAAAAAAGGTGTAAAATATTTCTGAAATTTTTGCTCCCAGTTTTTCAGGGTGGCGTTCTTCTGAATTATAGGTTGCGTACTTATCAGTTTTCCATTCGGACAGTTTCAAACGATGTGTCAAAAACGTCGCAAAACGATAAAGACGGGAACTGTCTCGAAAAAGCTTTCTATTTTATCTCGTTCTGCCAGCGGTCTCTATCCAAAGAGGGTGGAGAGTAAAGGCGCGGGGGTAGGTGTTGGTAGCCCCTCACAAAACCCGCTTCTTGCACATGACAGAAGATCGGGACTGTCTAAATGCTTGAAAGGCTCGAAAATGGTTCAGCGATAGATTTTGCAATAAAACAATACCTATAATCTTCTGTCGCATCTGAAGGTTTTTTTTTATGTTTTCATCTCAATGTAACATGATTCTTATGTTTCTTTTAGTCTTGAGGATTCAGACGTACTTATTTATGGACTATGAATTTCGGCTTTTACAAAGAGGCGCTTCTTCGACATTACAATAGATGTTTTTGCAATAAAAAATATGAGAAACATAATTTATGGGAACAATATCAGATACATATATATTTACTATATCAGGAGAACAGATGTAGTAACTCTTATTTTTATTAGTATTCTTTTTTATCTATGTACCAGACTAAATTTATTTTAGCATTTAAAAAATGACTTGAAACATATATTTTTAAGATTATTTAATACTAAGATGGATGCTTATTTATTTTATGAGCGCATATTACATATATATATATATAGATGTTTAAATAGAATATCTTGCCTCGCTTTTATATCTCCCTAACTTTATCTATTCGCGTTGTTCTATTTATTGAAACCCAAATTACTTTTTATTACAAATAAAATGCATAGTAATTTCAAATTGTGCGTATGTGTCTTATTTTTATTGCAATACTACTGCTAAAAATGCGTTTAAGAGGAATTCTCATAAGCCTTGTTCAATTTGAAGTACATTTATTGGTACTTCAATACTTAATTTTCACACTGATTGACACTAACGTCAATTTTTGAAAGCAGTAAAAGAAGGAATAAATGAAAATTTTATTTATTTAAGTTGGTTACCTTCTATCAATTAAGGAATATTCAAGGAATATCTGTTCGTTTCCCTACCTCTGTATAAAGATCCCCATGTAGACGAATGTATTGAATTATCGAACTGAATCTTCATTTTTACGCTACTGATTTCACATATTAATTGTGATCCATAATTTCACTGAAGTTTATTACGAATTTCCGATAATTTACAAACTGGAGTTCAGATTAATAAAATTTCTCTCTTCATGCGTTCATTTTATAACTGCAATTTAAAAACTTTCTTCTGTAACTTACCCAAACTCATATTAGCATTTTTTTTTATTTTGGAAAGGGATGAATCTTGTACTAAAGATTGAAAAGGTTAATAGT
The DNA here is from genome assembly GCF_044657685.1 of Stegodyphus dumicola. Taxonomy (NCBI): domain Eukaryota; kingdom Metazoa; phylum Arthropoda; class Arachnida; order Araneae; family Eresidae; genus Stegodyphus; species Stegodyphus dumicola. The sequence continues at coordinate 151,938,486 of NC_140771.1, read as the reverse complement.
GTTTCTTTCTCTTTGATTTTAGAAAGGAATGAATGTTTTACTAAAGATTGAAAAGGTTAATAGTGTTTCTTTTTCTTCCAGAGTAGTTTCATTCTGTTTTAAGAAAGATGATATCATTGTTATGTATTACTCGTTTTATTTTTTTTAAGCTTAAGTTGTTTTGCTTATTTCAGTTTTGATTTGTAATTGAAGTTCTAATTTTTATTTTTATTTTTTTTTTGCTGTTTAAAGTTGGTTGTAAGTTTAAATTGTAACGTAAATAGTGAGTGTCATGACTCTCTTCAGAATTGTAACTTAATTTTTTCCTACCATAAATAAACGTTAGTTAGATTCTATTATCCTGGTCACGGCACCATTTGTTACGTAAAAGTTAAATTTAATTTTTTTCTACGTAACATCATTAGAGAATGCTACTTCTGTTAAACTTGAAATATTAATTAGTTCTTCGTTGTGCCTTTAATATTAATTTATAAAGTAAAATTTATTAATGCTTGTGTAACTTTTAAAGTATCTAAAAATAAAGGATTTTCATTTGAATGATCACTTATGTAAATGAAAATAAATTTTCAGAAAAGATTAAACTTTATACTGACACTGAATTTCTAATACTTGACGGCCTGAGACACCCTAACTAAGAAGATCGGTTAAATAGCAATGCACAATCTGCTGCAATTGGAAGAACTAGCTAAATGAAATTTTGTTGGTAAAAATATTTTTCCTTTGCCAGTTAACTTAAAGAATTTTTTTTTCCTGTTGTTGCGAATAAAGTTCGAATAAAATAGAAAAGGATAATGGGTATTAAGGAATAACCATGGAGTATCAACATATTACACCAGCATGCAGTGATAGAATTCCTGCACAAATCCAAGGATTAGGATTAATTACATATGGCAAAGCAATTGAGGGCTATTTAAGGGAAAGGATGCCTTCGCGGAGGAGGTTCTAATGATGGGAAAACCAACGAAACCGCTCATGCAGATCTTTCGATGGATTTCGAACACCGAACAGAACAACCAGTAATCGGAGACTCTGCTGGTGGGCAGAAGAAATCCGAAGAATAAGTCAGCAACATCGATTCACACTAAACGTTTGACAATCTTTGTTATTAATTCAATGAATCAAAGCAGTGTGTGTCAAAGCAATCAAAAGCTTTCGAGGATTTAGCATGGTAAATGCTACATCTGGGTTCAGCCAAGCGTAAATAAAACTTCATCCATTACAACCGATGGAAACATATCATCGATTGGAGACTATGAGATACCACTGTAAGACGGATCATGAAACATACAGATACTAAGGTGTGCCTTACCAAACAAATGATTATTTCTCTTCTTAAGTATGTTTAATGCAATTTGTTTATTAAAATTCATTAATATAGTTTTACATGTTTGCTCTAATTATTAACAACAGAGCTGCAAAAAATATTTTCACAGTTCTGGGAGGCAGGTATTACGCAGTGCATGCAGGGTATCATCTATGAAATGATTTAATCTCTGGTTCCCGCCTATATGACGGTAGCTTCAATTTACACTTAAAAGTTTTATTTGTAAATGTCGACGAATCCTAATGGTAATATTTAATTGTTTATGAATCATTTTAGATCAATAAACGGAGATTGATGTAAACTTCACGAGACATAAAATCATAAATCATATTATGTAGGTCAACTTTAATAACCGGACTTTTAATGAGAACTAGTAAATCGAAAGTACACAAACATAAACCTATATATATATATCTACAAAAGAGGGAGAGACGGAGATATATATATACATAATATCTGAGAGAATATCTCAAAGGATTCAGATTTTAGAGTCTCACCATAGGATTGCACTCATTACTGCTACAACAAAGCACTTTTTTTTGTCTTTTTTAACTTATTAAACATTTTCTTCGTACCTACGTGTCTAAATTCAACAGTAAAATCATAGAATTTAAAAAGCAACAAATTTTTAGAATTCTCGAAACAATGTTAAGTGTTGTACGTTTCATAATTTTCTCAGTATTTTTCAGTTCATCATATCAGTGTTCAGATCAGAAAGTTAAGTATTGTTATAAATTATTTTATATTCGTTGTATTACACTCATGTCCATAAATTAAGGATAACGCAAAATCAGGCAAAGGAAGAGTTAGAAGCAAAACAAATTTGACTTATTTGTAAAGCTTATTATTAAACAAAAGGTAAAGAGCAAAAAAGATGCTATATGTTTGATATTATTAAAAAAATTAGCGATTTTTTCTCCCTGGAGCAAATTACAAAAAAGACCTATTTACAAAAAAACAATATTACATGGTTGGTATGATTGTTAATACATTGTATGTCTCCCAGACGATGCAATACAGTCCGTACAACGCCTAGGCATGATGAGTATCAAATTATCGACCTGATCTTGGGGGATATTACACCACTCAAAAAGCAATGCTCTCCGAAGTTCCGGTAGACATGTAGGAGGAGGTTGACGGGCTGCAACTCGTCGGCCAAGCATGTCCCACACGTGTTCTACTGGATTCAAATCCGGTGAGAATGCTGGCCAGTCCATACGGGTGATATCATCCGACTGAAGGCATTCGCTTACGATGTTTGCACGGTGAGGACGGGCGTTGTCATCTATAAACACAAATTGTGCGCCCATGGCGCCCCGAAACAAACGTACATGTTGTTCCAGAATGACGTACCGATAGATTTGGCTTGTCATGGTTCCAATTTGAACATGCAGGTCAGTTCTGGAACCCAGAATAATTCCACCCCAAACGAGCACTCCTGCACCACCGTAACGGTGTCTTTCAATAATGTTTTCTTGGTGCTAACGGGTACCTGGAGCTCTCCATATGAAAGTCCGGCGAGAATCAGACTGCAAGCTAAACCTGGACTCGTCGGAAAACATCACACAAGTCCACTGTTGCGGTGTCCACAATGTATGCTCTCTACTCCAGCCTAACCGCAGGGGACAGTGAGTCGCAGTAAGTGGAACGCATCTGACAGGTCTACGAGCACATAGACCAATCTGCCCTAAGCGTCTGTACACGATCTGCCTTGAAATTGTCGTACCAGTGGCTGAAGAGAGCTGACGAGACAGTTCTGAGGCTGTGCTCCGCCTGTTTCTTTTCGCAGTAACCGCCAAATACAGGTCCTCATTCGGCGTTGTGACTCTGGGGCGACCTGTGCTGTAACGTCTACTCACATTACCATCATCTTGGAATCGTTGCCAAAGCCTGGAGATGACACTCTGGGCAATTCCAAGTTCGTCTGATATTTCCAGTTGGGTACGCCCACATTCCAGACGGCCGATAATTCTACCACGTAAAAAACCATCCAAATGCGTCCTTTGTGTCATAACTATTCGGTTATTGCACTGAAATGCTTATAAAGCGCCTGCGAACAATTTTACTTCTTTGCCTGTATTCCTTATATATCACTCTCTTACACTCTCGTCATTGTGACGTACCATCGGTGTCATCTGGTTACTTCCTGAAACTTGCATATGATTCTTGAAGATGTGTGTAGTGATTTTACAGGTGATATATTTATTTTAGATTTCGATATCTGCGTGACTCTGAAGTATCCTTAATTTATGGACATGAGTGTGTTTCTTTAAAAACATTACATGCCGATAACATTTGGAGGCAATATCTTTTTATTTGCGCTGTGATAGCTTTTATTACATTCGATATATCATTTTTTTGAAAGTAATATATAGCGATTACATTTAGTGGTAACATCCTTCCACTTGATAAGTGATACGGACAAAAAGTGAGAGATCGAGAATAACAGCATCCTTGGTACTAAGAAAATAATGTTTTAAGATATCATGTAGATCCTCAAATGCTTTCTTGAAGTTAAGGAAGGTTTCATGAAGTTTATTTAAGCGTTTCCCGTTCGTTGAGACTCAAAATTCTAATGGTGTTGGTGTTTATTTCAGTTCAAATCAAATAGTTAAAATAATTAAATAAATAGAATCTGAACTTAATAGATTTTAATTCAATGTCAGTAATTCATCGTTCAAAGTATTCAGAAATAAATCAACAGAGATTACTTAAGATAATCCAATTTCCATTGGTCATTTAGGGCGTCTGAACTGCTTGTGTTCAAATAGCTCAAAGTCTATGGCACCTTGTTGTTACCAGTCAATGGATGGTTAAAATTACTGAACACTGATAGTTTCGATTAATTAATACTTATTACAAACAGCGATTATTTCTAGACGTTGTTTGTAATAAGTATCAATAACTAACTAGTGAGGTTAGTGTATTCTAGTAAGCATCAGTAATTAACTATTATTCTAATGAAGCTAATCGGAAATTTCACCTGAATTTATATATCTATATCTAGTTATACAAAAATCAAATAGTGTGATTTTGTATTTTCAACAGAACACCTACTGATGCTAAAAAAACTCAGCCTATGATGTTATAAGGTATTTCTCCCGCTTTCTTAGCATGCCTTCGTGGTGTAGTGGTCAGAACGATCGGCGTGTATTCGAAAGGTTCGTGGTTCGAGTCTATCACATGATTGATGGACTATGGAAAGGAATGGAAATGAATAACCCTGGAAATTTTACAAAAGTCCTTATATCATGGAAACCCCGATGCATACTTTTCTCCCTCTTTACCTTTGGGCTGTAGATGGATACGACATCAGGCTAGCAGTCTGGAGGTTTTAATGCATAAATCCTAGCGAGAGCGTTGCAAATTTTTTATGTTCCTACATCGATATAACCTAATGACTCAACAGACGTATTACCCAGATAAAACGTTATCAGATGAAATGTTTAAAAAAATACTCTTTACATTTTAAACATTAATTAAAAGGCTACAAAATCTTTTCGAAAATGCATAATCTGTATATTCGAACAAGATATTCTGTCTTATATAATGCAGCATATGATAACGATGCCGATGCAGTGTCAATTAAAGGAATTCTCTGATTTCTATGAATTAGAATGATCTATTGCTTTTTGGCAAGAGGTTCAATTTAAACTATATGATTTAAATTGAACTAACCAGTTTTAAATGCTTTTCATCGTTTTCCTTTCAATGCCTGTGCTTCGTTTCAGCCTTCTGCAGAAAATGCAGACTGATAGGATATTCAAAAATAGGGCAAAAGCATCATACAATTAATTAACATTTGTGCCTACCGAGAAGATGGTGGCAAGTGTCTTACAATACACTGGTGTGCAAAAATTAAGGAAGAGACGGTTTTTTCAATATAACTTTGTACAAAAGCTTTCCAAATCAACACATTTAATACCGTAAGATCCCCAATACGTAAGGACATGAGTAATGTAAGCAACACTTACTAAAAGAGAAATCAGAGGCATAAAAAGAAGCTTTATTGAAAAAGTAGCATGGAGCGCAATGCGACTGAAGGCCGAAACATCCCTGTGATGGGTGTCTAGCAAGAAACATCCGGTCTTTAATAGGGGATATGATCTCCCCTGACTGCAAGGCAGGTTTCACAGCGTCTGCCCATGCTGAGAATGAGGGTGTCAATGAGTTGTTGAGGCATTGCTGCCCATTCGTCTTGCAGCGCCAATCGAAGCTCCGGAATCGTTACTGGCGGTAAGGTACGAGCTGCCAAGCGTCTGCCTAGAAAATCCCATACATGCTCGATGGGATTGAGATCCGGAGATTGTGCCGGCCAATCCATACGTTCAATATCCTCACTCTCTAAGAGCTGTTCGGCAGCTACTGTGCGATGACATGGTGCATTGTCGTCCATGAAAAGGAACTGCGGACCCATAGCCCCTCTAAAAAGATGCACATATGGAAGAAGAATCTCGTTACAATAACGGGTCCCATTGACTGAACCTGCGTCGAAGATGTGAAGGTCTGTACGACTACCAAGCATGATGCCTTCCCAAACGAGAACACCGCCACCTCCATACCTTCCCTTTCAATGATGTTCGAGGGATGATTGCGGCTTCCCCGCTCTCTCCAGATGAGTATGCGATGAGAATCGCTACTCAGACTGAATCTGCTCTCATCTGTAAAGAGTACTCGTCCCCATTCATTGTCTCTCCAATTCCGGTGTTCCTGGCACCGCAGAGAACGCCTTCTCCGATGGGCAGGCGTTAGAGGTACACACCTTACAGGGCGTCGTGCAAACAGACCACCACCGTGCAGTCTTCTGACCACGGTAAAACGCGATATCGGTCGTCCAGTCGCCTGTGTCGTGTGTCTAGCTATTTCTCCCGCTGTCTGCCGCCTGTTTCTTCTGGCCTGTAAGGCGATAAATAAACATAGACATTAAATAAAGGAGCAACACTGATTTCATATTTCAGGTGTAAGTTCAAATAACATTAATTCTGATGCGTACTGTCCAAGCTCACTACAAATCATGAGCTATACGATAAAATCTATTGTTTATTCGATGGATTAAATCACAATTAGTAGGAAATTCCATATCAAGCTGAAAGAAATTATTCTACATTAATATTCAATATGTGTATGAAACAGGCAGTCACTTACAGGATTATAATTTTCGAGCCTTATTCACAATATTATCACCTACAGTCAGAGTCATTAAGCAGTGGTAAGTCCGTCTATTTTGATTCGTACCGTACGTCGACGTACCTGAAATGTACAACTTCATGTGACAGTAAATAGCTATCAAACCCTTTGTTGAGTAAATTATTTAATCTAATAAGAAATAATTCAATTTGACATGGCATTTTATGATATTTCCTGAAAAATCAAACTTTAGTTCTAAATTTTGAATATTCAAAACACATTTTTCCTAAGATTAAATTTCACAAAGTTGGTTTCGCATTTGTTTATTATATCAAGCAGATGTTGACATTAATATTATTTAATTCCATTCATGGTTAATCTCATAAAAATTTCAAAATTAAAATGATGACTTAATTATTAAAAAATTATACTCCCTTAATCGTAGGCAGGCTCCTGAAAATGTCTGCTTAGTCTCTTAGAAAGAAAAATGCTTTGTTTGCATTTTAAGTTTATTCTCACCAAGATTGTTTTGACACTGAGCTGTGAGAATGACATTTGAACTTTTAAACAGGAAGTGTGCAAATCCTGTCCTCCTTGACAAGTAAAACTAGCTGCAAGTGACATCACTGATGCTTTGCCACAGAGAAACGAATTACGATTAGAGTATAAACAAAGAGTTTGTTTACATGCATAGAATAAATGCTGGAAAGACTGTTTGCCAGGCAAGTATTTAATCTTTTGTTAGAAATGGATTGCCGCTGGTCTTTTAACTGACAGATTAACATTTTCTGTCATAATTACAATGAAGTACGAAATAAAATACCTAATTACTTTGCATTTGTTTTTAAGTAATGAAATAGAGAATTTGTTTATTTCCTTGTTTCCTCATTAAAAAAGGCGTGAGAAGAATTGAGACTAAATTCTTTTTCATAAAGAAATATCAATTTAATGATATTTTAAGAAATTGCTTACTTAACTATTACTTGTTTCCTCTCTTAATACTTTTACAGAGAGTAATAACTCAGAACATTTTATTTTAAGTAGCATCGGAAGTTGCTAAAAGCAAAGTTAATTCAGCGTAAAATTATTTACTATGTAGCTCTTTTTTTTCCAACTATTAAAAAATGAAGTTTTTCTTGCACAGTTCATTTTTGCAGTTTTCGCTTTATGATTGTATTTATGCTTGATTATCCCTCATAACTTCTATTTTTCTTTCAATTCTTCTGAAACGTAAGCGTTTTTTTGCATCAGCTCATTTTTAATCATTCGAAATAGATTTTACCAGATATTGTAATGAAATATAGCTTGCTTCAATATAATGAGAAATACAAAGCCCATAAACACACATTAAATCAAAGTAGGTTAGGAAAACAGTGGAAGGTTTTATGTTACGTTACATGAAAATGCAGCCTTTCTTACCTTAAATTAAACTGAAGACGTTGAGAAGTAAACACGAACTACAAACTAAAACAGACATTCCAAAGTTAGCACAAGAAATCTATCAGATGTTGACAAATAATTCGAGACATAAAAGTAATTGATATTTGGTTATTACAAATACAAATGCATAATTAAGTTTTTTTTTCAAGATTCGAATGTAAATTATGAGTTATAACAAACTATAGTTAAAATACGCAGTCTGATTCAACAGATTTAAAACTGATTTTCCTTTTAAAAACTAGAGAACTATATAGGTTCTCCATTTTATTTCTCCAGGTTACAGTCTTTTATAGAGTAAAATAAAAATTTTGCAGCATTTTATAAAGGGTCAAAGATAAGAAATACATATTATGCGACCTAACACAGCGGTCGTTGCGTTTTCTGCTTGCTTATCTAAGAACTATCTAATTTCTGCTTCCTTATCTAAGAATTATCTTAGAACGCTTGCCCACGTAATTGTCTTTCAAATGTTTAAAATGTCTGGAATTCATTTGACGCCACGTTCGGCTTTATGGAATATATTCTGAATTTGCTTATCATTGCTGTTAGTGTAGCGGACAATTCTGTGAATGTCACAGTATTAACATGTGCCTGGGCATCCTACACTTGTCCCAAAATTCACCTGCAAACTAGCAAATCATCTTCCTTAATATTAATTAAAATTCATAATTTTATATAATTCTTTCAAACATCCACTTATTTTTCTGTTCTAGATTATTTAAATTTGTATGCGAAAATTTATTCTAAATAAGTTTCATCAGTTTTGTCAACCTTTGCCAGTGGGAAAGTCTGGCAAAATACTAAAATCTTTATCAATTGTGTCAGTAGTTGGAGAAATTATCAAAACATGCGCAGGAGTTAACACTTCCAGATCATGTAGATCCGAAGGCAAAAGAGAAAACAGGACGACGTATTTAGCATTTCTTCAGTTTGATTTGCCACAATAAGAAAGTTAATTTTACATTAGCCCCACACAGCTTTAATTGAAGCTTTAAAGCCATATTCCCAACTTCCCGTACTCTACTAAATGTCGGGGCGATATAAGTCCATTAAAACCCCTCCATCTCTAGATATTCGGATAATATCGCATCTGGCTTTTTAATAATACTGCAAAACTTCTTTACTTCATTGTGTGCTCCAATAAAGGCTTTAGCATTATCGCTCAATAATTTGCTACTTTAAGCACGCCCAACAAGGAATATTTCTAAGGTAGCAATAAAGGCTTCAGTTATAAGACCCATAAACAATTTTCAATGCATGCACGAGTAACAAAACAAGGAAAAAAGCGAAGATAAGTGGTTTATAAAGATATTTTATTTAGATTTTTGTATCTGATAAAAAAGGGAGTATAAATGTTAATGCCTCTACAATTAAAAGTATAATTTTGATGCACTTGATCGCAATGTTATCAGGACTACTAGTTCTTCTTATCTGTTTAGCAAACATGGAGGTTTTCTGAGTAGAACAGTGAGTTTACTTTAAACAATGTCCTAAGCTACCGTAGAAGATAGGACAAAGATAAGAAGGGTTAATTCCCCTTTATTCTTCACAATTTACAGGTGCTCCCGCACTTCGGGATACAAAGACCAGCATTTGTGGTCTGAACGTAAGAAAATAAGAACTCCAAATTAACTAAATTTAGATAAGAGCTAAACTGAAATATTTTACACACAATAAGATTGGCCGTTTAGATTTTTACGTATGCAGTACGCAGAATGCGGGAAAACTACAATACATCTTCAATAACAAGAGGACTAAATTTCTGACCTTACAGGCGGACAACAGCTGACTGAAGCGCGCATGAGGTAAAGTGGCGAGAAGTCTCAATCTCTCTCTTATCTTGGCTAAAAGCCACAACTTAAATACTTAAGTGTTTGCAAGCACAATTTGAATAATAAAACTAACGCGTTTATTCTGGTCGGAAGTGGAAAATAAGAGAGGACATTAAAGTTTTAAAATAAAATAAACTTTAGTAAAACTTAGAGATCCTTATAAGGTAAGTTACGCAGAAGTTGATTTTCACCACATGGCTTAGCCTTTAACAAGAAAGACATTCATGCACAACTTTTTTACAAAGTAATTTACGATTTAACGGCTAAACGATTTTCTGAAGATATAACAATGACTGAGTAAGCTGGATGCTTCTGATAGAATTTTAAATTATCATTTTGTAACATGCTACTACAATACACCATCATTATCTAAGATTGGATATAAATAAAAAAAAAAGGGTGAATTTGTAGGTAACGATTTCCTTGCGCTAAAACATTTCAGTTTAGAAGCAAAACTTAACGCTTGTTTAATACAATGAAATATGTTGTATTCCAACTCTTTCGTAGTTAGAAATCCCAAATTTCTTCTAGAGAATTGCAGTTGGCCATTGTTAAGACATCTCAGACACAATGCGAAGTTTTGTATTTGAAGTTTTACAAAGGATGATATCTTTAAAATCACAAGTAACGTTTCTATGCCTACTCCAACAGCTGAGCACGCGAAGAAATTTTATGCTCTGCATTCAGTGTCTGATTACAGTTTGGATTTTTCTGATTTTAACTACTCTGTACCAGTCTAATGGTAAAGGGGTGGTGCCCACGTCCTCCGTCACTAAACTAAACTAAACTAAACTCTGGACCAGTCCGCAAGTTTACGAGCTACCAAATAAATTGGCTAAAGTCTCCGTGAAACACAGTCTACTGGCTTCTCTTCCTTGAATCACATTCCAGTTTTCGGCGGAAACAATAAACTGAATCTCTGATACTCTGTTGACGATAAAAGCTTGCGATCTTGCCAAATTAAAACACTTGAAAAGGATGAAGATATCCTCCGATGGTCAACGAAATTGTAATAGTTGTCCTCACTGTATTGATATCGAACTTTCTCCAAACCATCTCTTCGACTGTCCTGCTACTTTGGCCAAGATCTTCAATACTAATATTATATATAGTATTAATATAGTATTAATATAGCTCACTGCCACCTACTCCTCTATTCTTCGAAAATTATTGATGTTGCTGCGGCTGTTCTAGATACTTTTGATTTAATTTAACCCCTCTGCACTGACTCCTTGGACAAGATAACAGCAACATCTCTTAGTTTCAGACATTAGGCTAGGTAATACAATATGTGAATCACTCCACGCAGGTACAGAATGAAATTTCACATGTAATTCTCCTCTAACTGCTTATATTAAGTGAGTTAACGAAATCGTAGCAGATAGTTCCCGTCGCGGAATAAACCTAGTTTACAAGAGCAAATCGCGTTTTTGTTATCAACAGTTTCAGAGCATGTTCTAAATAGGGTATGTTCCATGATGCTATTATTTAATAACACATTAATGACACTTCATTATTGGCAGTGTCGATAATTGCTGCCTTGGAAGCATTGTAGTAACGTTAGTTATAATTCTTTTCGGAATATTTCATGTTCACATTTGCTTGAAACTAAATTCCCTATAGTAAATTTTGTTTTAAGCAATAATAGAAGTAACGTATACAGAGTTAAAAATGAACTTGTCATCTGATGACACTGCCATTTTTTAAGGTAATTTAATAATATCACATAAGTTAACTATAAACTCTATAAGATATTTCTCCCACTTCCCTAGTGTGCCTTCGTGGTGTAACTGTAGCACGCTGGGCCGGTATTCCAGAGGTCCGTGGTTCGATTCCCGGCGAAGGTGGTTGCTCATTTTTCATCTTTTCTGCTTCCAAAAAATCCTAATGACTCTACAACTCTACATGTCGTATCTATAGTAACCCATATTATTATATGTAAGGAATGTAATTTAGGATAATTCATACTGTCAAATATAAAGAATGTAGGGTAAGCTAAATTACAGGATCATATGTAGAGTAATCCATATTATAACAGAATACTAAAAGTGAGCGTTTAGGAATGCAATGCTTTGAACCAAATGTAATTTTTTCCTGATTGTTAAATTTTTTAAGAAATGTTTTTAGATTTTTTCATATTATAACATTTTCATTCCATAAAGATTTCAGAGTGATTTAAATACATATAATTCATCTTCTCATTTTTTCTGCTTATAATTTATCTACATAACTATATATGCCATTTCTGAACCTTTTATTTTCCTAGATATAATCAAGGTGTCAAACGAATAATAAAAAATCTATTTTGAATCTGCCACATTGAATAGATAATATTAGAAAACATTTTGCCTGAATATATATAGCTCTTGAATAAAGTTTAAATCCTTGTTGCGTTTCAATTGGAATCTTTCACGCTATTGTAAAATTATAATGATAAATAGTTTATTTTGTATGTCCTCCTTTGGCTTTTATTTTCACGCACTTTCTGAGATGCACGAAATGTGCAACATCGGAAGTTACAAGATTCTGAAAAAGACCAAAGACGAAACCAAATGAAGATGAAATAAAAAGCTATCGTCTGAACCAAATTTCAGAAAGGAAATAACATCACCTAAACAAGGTTTCTTGAAAGGTATTTTCTGGAAAATGAAAGCAGTCGAAGGCGTGCATGTGTGTGTGTACAACTAGATTTTATTCGCTGAATTTAATCTTCTTAGTAAAAGCGAGAGAACATTCTATCCCACTGGGTAAAGGTCTTTTAAGTGGACTAATAAGAGAACTGTCGTTTTCTTGCAGGAAATACGAGTCAATAAAAACTTAAATTGATTTGAGCTTTGAGGCTGTTGATTAAGTTTGAGAATTTTCGGAGCCTTTCCACCTTGATACAGGTCAATAATTAACTCCTAATGAAGTGTTTACCTGAAATACTTTTCGGGAAAGAATTCTAAATACTTCTCAGGTTGTCGCGGATGAAACCTGAGAATAGCTTTAAATGTATTTTCGCTTTAAGCTTAGATACCATAAGGTATCTTAGTATTTGAAATATTTGTTTAGCATCAAGGAAAGTCTAAATTATATTAGTACTCTGCTCTTAGACACGTGTATATAAAATTATATAGGTCCTTTGGAAAGGAGACATATATTAAGAATCAACTCAAAGAAGAATATATAAATTACAATATGGATAAAAGAAATTTGCTAATTTACTTTCTTAATTGATTATGAAGAACTCCAAAGTCGCTAATGGTGAGAATGCCTTCGCGGGGATTTTCGATAGGAAACTGCTTTGAATTCATGCATATAAAGTTAGCTCAGCGAAAATGTCATGCAATCCGTCCGTCTGTGGATATTTGAACCATTGTTATAGTGAAATAATATTGAACATAATATATTACAAATGAATTATTTACTTCTTAACATCATTTCTGTGTAATTTCTATAATCGATATTCATACCAAATTTTGTAGTAGGTAAATGTATGGGTAACATAACTAAAACTTTTCAACCAATACTGTGTCATAGTGTAACATAAACAATAGAACAATTCTAAATTTCAGAAAATTTGCGCTGTGCTGCTAAACCCATTTTATGACTAAGGTCCAGTGTAAAAGAATTAATTACAATAATTACAAGGTAAGTAAAATCAAACTAACGTTTATTTTTGGTGAAAGGGATATTAGGTTACAATTCTGATAGAATCATGACACTCACAGTTTCCGTTACAATTATTAAGATGTGGCTGGATAATGAGCATAGCTGAAAAACACAAAAATATAAAACATAACTTTAAAAAATTAAACAGGGTCAGAGGAAGCCCCACAACTTTAAGAGAAGTATTGAACTATTAACACAAAAATCTTGAAACTAACATGTAGTAGGACTTGGGCATCTTTGCTAGGCTTGCAGCATATCTGTTGAAAAGAAAAGATAGAAGTTAGCGAAACAAATAAAATCGACCAATGATAACAACAACGACGAGGTCTGGCTCTGATTTTCCGCCCAAAGCAGCAATTCCATCAGGATAGTACGATACATCTCCCCTCCATAGGCCATTTCTGAGAGGATCATGGATCCGTACTTCATTTTCCTTCTTGGCTTAGCATATGGTGTTAGACCTATTTTCCCTGCAGCTCTTGGGGGTCTGCCAGGCAGAAGATAGAAGAAGGTATCATCTTGTCGCTGCAGCTCTGTCAAGAAAAGCGTTTATTTTGAAGAATTTTTCTACATCTCTCTAGCTCCGTCAGAAAAAAAAAATGTGTCATCGAATAGCTTCTCCGTTTTCCCTCTGGAAAACACCGCGCAGCCACTTAAATAGCTGGCGCATTTTTTGAAAATTTGGCATAGAAGGAGAACAGCAACCAGCCAAGTGTTGCAACCCAAACACAGAAATCTTCACGGGAAGGCGTTTCCCGACTACCAGAAAAGCCAGTTAGCGCAGTTCAATCATTCGGCCTTCAAGGCCACACAAATGTGTCAACAATCTCCGCAGACGAAAACAATGTGGGGGAATATCTAACCTCGCATCGAGGTCCAAGAAATAGACGGCCAAAAACGTGTAGTGGCGTACTGGAGCAAGTGCCTGTCTAAAGCGGAGAGGAATTATTGTGTCACCAGGAAAGAATTGCTCGCCATAGTCAAAGCGGTAAAACATTTCCATCATTATCTATACGGCAGAAAATTCCTCCTCGCTCGAACCTTGCCTCATTGGCCTGACTTTTAAATTTCAAGAATCCTGAGGGTCAAATAGCCAGGTGGATACAGAGACTCGAAGAATAAGACATCACTATCCGTCATTGTAAGGGATCATCACACGGAAACGCCGACGCCCTGTCTAGACCTTGCCCATAAAGCTGCCAATATTGTTCCAGGGTGGAAGCGAAATACGAGCTGCTGACTCCGGTTGCAAGACAAATTACAACATCAACATCGGCTGATCGAGACCCGTGGAGTGATGATGAAGTCAGGAAAGACCAGCTGGAAGACCACGACATTAAACCCATAATTGATTTAACGGAGTCATCAAAGAGAAAACCTAGTTGGCAGGACATTTCTATCTGTAGTCCTGCAACAAAACAATACTGGGCACTCTGGGATTCACTTCACTTTCGAAACGGCGTCTTATACCGGAGATACGAATCGGATGATGGGAAGACGTTCCGATGGCAACCGATACTTCCAAGATCCCGGATTCCTGATGTCCTTAAAGAACTACACAACAGCCCTACAGGAGGTCACTTTGGAATTATGAAGACCTTACAGAGAGTTCGTGAGCGTTTTTACTGGAATAAGGCAAAGGATGACGTGCAAAAGTGGTGCCGATCTTGCGATGCCTGTGCAGGTAGGAAAGGACCGAGGAAACGCAGCCGAGGCAAGCTGCAACGTTACAACGTAGGTGCGCCGTTTGAACGTATCGCCTTTGACATCTTGGGACCTCTGCCACGAACTGCTGATGGCAACAAATGCATGCTCGTTGTCATTGATTACTTCACCAAGTGGCCTGAAGCCTATCCTATTCTTGATCAAGAGGCTGTTACAGTAGCTGAGGTGATGATGCAGCACTGGATTTCCAGGTTCGGAGTGCCTCTTCAGTTACATTCCGATCAGGGAAGGAATTTTACCTCGGTAGTAATCAAAGAACTATGCAAACTACTCAGCATTGACAAAACCCAAGCGACGCCATTGCATCCCCAGTCGGACGGCATGGTAGAGAGGTTCAATTGAACCATCCTTAATAACCTCTCATTAGTGGTTTCCAGAAACCAACAGGACTGGGACAAGAAATTACAACTCTTTTTACTGGCTTACCGCAGTGCTGTCCACGAGACTACCGGCTATTCTCCATCACAGATGCTCTTCGGTCGTGACCTTCGTCTGCCTTGTGATCTATTGTTTGGCCGCCCTCCGAATGCTCCTTCATCGTCTGAGGAATATGTTCAACATCTCCAGGCCTGGTTTGAAGTGATGCACAACTTTGCACGAGAGCGAGTCAACTTAGCGACGGAGAAGATGAAGACCCGATACGACACAAGAGCTACTGAACATCAATTCCACGAAGGAGACAAGGTGTGGTTGTGGAATCTGAATCGACGGAAAGGAGTTTGTCCGAAATTACCAAGGGATGGCCCGTACACAGTCCTAAACAGACTGAATGACGTCCTGGTTTGGATTCGTAAGTCTTCGAACTCTAAACCTAAAGTCGTTCATTACGACAGGTTAGCTCATTACTATGGCCATAGTACGTAATGTAAATAATTGTAAATAGTATCAGACCATGGTCCTTTTTGTTTTTAAATGTGTATTTGATTTGATTTGTATTTAGTGTTTTATTTGCATTTAGTATTTGATTTGTATTTGATAGCATTTGATTTGTTTTATTTATTGCATTTATTGTTCATGTTGTTTATTATTGTAATGTAATGCTTATAATGCATTTATGCCACAGTTGTAAATTTAGCTTCCTGTCCAGGGATTGTACTTCCCGGGACGTGCAGTCCTTGGGAAAGGGGCAGTGTTACGAATTTGGTATTTAAAAAGCTAATGTTAGTTCAATTATAAATTAAATGGTTTTATTTCTCCCGCAGTGCAGCGCGTGACGAATATTAAAAGAAAGCTAAGCGGGAAAATTGAAATGTGTATTTGCGTGCATTGAATAAATAAATATCTCTTTTTGATTTCGAGAAGGTACTAGAAAATTCTAGTGCGTGATTTTAAAATCTTATAAAAGGAGGAAAACATCTCAGTTCGTAGTAGTTGCTTAGTTTGTTGTTGCTCTTGTTGATTGTAGCGAATTCGCGGATTAGCTTTCTTTAGCTGTTTTGAATTAAGTGCTTTTGAACGTTTGAGTAGTTAGAAGATAACTATGATATATTGTGATACTGCACGATTATTTGAGGACATTTAATCATATTTGTTGTGATAATAATAAATTTTTGTTCATTTTTCATCGGACTTGTGCATTCATTTCGTAACGAACCCGTACGCTCGCGACAATAACTGTGAGCCAAATTGCGCGATTTCTGTCTGTGTAACTTTTGGGTTAGCTATAATTTACTTAGTTAAATTCAGTTCTCTTACATTTGAACTATGTTATAAATGCTTGCTAGTTCTATCACAAGCTGGGCCTTCTGTTAAATTATCTGCGCCAATAAAATAATCTTTTACGCTCTTTTTAAATCTCTGTTGAAATTTCCAAGACATAGCAAGAAGTCGCTTAAATCTTCAGAGTTTTCACTTAGTTTATGTTACCAAAGAAAGTGAGACTGTATAACCTGATAATATTTGCTTCGTTGGTTGTATAATTTCGATCTTGGTCCCAGAGTCCAGAGAGTATTTTACAAAATATTATTTATTCACATTACTTACTGGCTGTCACTGTTTGTTATAACGATTTGCTTGCATTCTTTCAATGAGGATCCTTTTGTTGGCCTAGATATTCTATTTGGAAACGATATCTACCAATATTTTGCAGTAGGGGCATTAGTTTGCATATGTTTACTCTTAGTAGTTGTATTGTCTTAAATAAAACTCTTTGGAAAGGCATAAGGTTTGGAGTTCGGCATCTGATCTGACATTCTTCTGTAAGGCTGCAATTAAGTGGGTAATGATCGGAGTCACATCTTTTTCCACGCCAGTAAATATCTGCTTTTGAAATGTTTTTTCGGAAAAAAGATGCTGGAAAGTGGCTGCGTTCCGTCATATAGTAGTTCACAAATAGTTTGCTACGTAATTCTTCCTTGTTGACCTTTGGAATTAAATCCTGTAATCTTCTTCCTAGACTGGCACTATCCCATCCCTTTCGTAATAAAGCTTCTCAAGTGTTTTCTAATTCATATTTTTGTGCAGATACATTGCAGAGGACTTCGATTATTTCACTATTTGAGTTTTTGATAACGTTCTCCGCCAGAAAATATGCTAGCTCTTTCCCCAGAAATCTGCAGTAATCTTTGACTTATTCTAATAGGATAAGGATTAAGGTACGATAACACGCTGAACAAATATTAATTTAGAACTCAAACAACAAAAATAAGCGATATATTTTCAAATTTTCACGGGACTAGTTTCAATGGTTTTAGCGAACCATCATCCTCAGCTGCAAACGCGCAAAGATAAGGATGTCTGGATTGGAGCTTGTGATACTGAGGATGTTTTGGACTATTGTGTTTGTACTGTTATGATTTTCTAATGTTTCAAGAGCTATTTGTCTGATCTGATAACAGTTTCTTTTATATTGATCCTGTTTGAAGTAAGAATTGCTTGGTGGAAGACTACTAATTCTTTTTGAAATACCATTAACTGTCTTCATTCGATCTTGCTATCTCACATAACTCTTTGGAAATATCTGTTGCTTTCTAGAGTAATGCGGCTCTGTAGTGGTCTTCCATTTTTGACCCGTTTGTGAACATTGTTGGCCGGGTGTTTCTAAAGTGCATTCGTAGGATGTTTTGACTTTGATGTTGGTACTAATTATGTCATTTGCAAATTATTTTTAGGATTTCCTAATTATTTGGGAATTGTTGTTGTATCTTCTATTATAAAGGGGAATCGTCATACAGTTAAGTAGAACGGTTTTTTTCTGAAGCCCTTTTCGTAGGTGCTAGAAGGGATTCTGTCTAGAATACATAGAGCTTGAACTGAGGCTGAGAGGAATACCTTTGTCATCTGAAGGAGAAAGGGTCTCTGGAGTGCAAAAGCATTAGTTTTTTTACATTCATTCATTTTTGATGCCCAAATTGCTGCTAAATAATTTATGATGTTCTGTTTGACTGCCATATTATCGAATAATGCATTCCTAATTTCAATGATTCAATTTTCAATTTCAATGATGAAATAACTGGTAGGCGATTATTCACTGAATCAATGTAGGCCTATTAATTTACGATCAATTTAATGAATTGTGGAACAGCATAGAATGCCTCATGGGTCATTAATGTGGCAATGCTACTTATGTAACCAACACCGAAAATAGAAAGAATAGCATATAGATAACTGCAATACAAAAATCTATTTAATATGAGTAAAATAAACTTATTTATAATCTTTGTTAGTTTTAAACTTCATAAAAAGAAGGAATAATGAATATGCATCAAAACAACCAATTTAATGAAAAGTTCTGTCAGGGGGGAAAAAAGATGCATTTTTCTAGAAGGCAGACATATGACAAAAAAAAAAAAAAAAAAAAAAAAGGACAATAGAAGCTTAAACAGAATGTAAGAAAATTGCCTTTAAAAGCATTCTTTAAGCTGCTATACATATTTGAATGTTTTAATGAAGAGATATTGGGCTTAAGCAGACTTTAGACGGAAAACCCTTTTAAAAGATTTTCAGGGTTTTAAATTTTAATATGTTTTTAGTTAACCCATTATACAACTAGACTGCCTCTACATTATATTTTATATTCTTAGCACCATTATTAATTTCACTCATTCTTTAAGCATTTTTACTTTTTATGTAAAAGCAGATCTTTTTATTAAAGGATACATTAACAAGAAATGACTGTTATATAAAAAATCGATTTGTTATTTATTATTGAATTGTAGGGTTTTCCTTATTTTGCATAACAAATTTATTTTAAGTTTGATACCTGTTATAAAGTTCTCAACTTCCCCTCACATTCTCTCGCCAGGATGTAATGTTAAGTGAAGTGCTATTAGCGAAACACGATCAATATCGTTTATTGATCGTGTTTCGCTAGCCAAGCGCACGTTTCATTGTTATTTCGCGGTCACGCTAGTAAACCTCTTGGCCTTATCAGATTAGTATTACGCCGGTTAGATTTCTGTGAATCCACCTCTTAGGCGTAAACTTAAGTGCGCTCTTGAGCTATTTATTTCAGGTTGACTTGGATTGTATTCTACGTTTTAGTTTCACCGCAAGTGGTCGGTGTCTTTGTAACGCACGAAGTCCGTTCCTTTCTGTTAATTAGTTTGAATTAATAATTAGTTTGAATTAATAATGGTTTTTCACCCTTCTTCTGTGCTGGTATTTAATTCACGCCTGTGCGAGAATTTTTCAGGTTCTGTAGGATCTAATTTAGTTTTTGTGGAATAAGAGACAGATCTTACAGAATAACTAAATTTTTGAAAACCTAGTTCTCAAGAACATATAACCGGGTCGCTAAACTTCGCACTAAAAACTGTAATTTTAATAACATATGAATATTTATTTATAAATGCTATTTCGATATTAAAATCGGATCTGAAATCATCAAATATATATCAGATTTGTAATAAATACTTCAAGATGTCATTCCATTAACAAAGATATGAATAGTTATTCTTCAACAATTTAAATATAATTAATCAATTAAAATTACGCAACAGCAATTTATAGCAGTTGCACTTAAGCACAGTTTCAATGTGCTTACATAGCATTATAAAAATTAAATGATTCATTGATTATTTTTAACCTTGCATGTATTAGATCAAAGTTATTTTATATCATATTCATCAGCTCTAATTTGAATTGTGAAGATATGAGAAATTTAGAGCACACAAAATTGAAATATTATTCACGGCAGAAGTGGAATTTGAAAAAAGGAGCCGTTGGAAAATTTTCAACGAGATGATTCTGGAACTTGCAACTCTTAAAAGTTTATCTGTGAGACGAATTTAGGCGCGAGAGGAACGGAGTCTGTAACGATGAACTTTTAGAAAATTATCTGAGCTCTCGACACGGATGGTCAAATAATTCCATCGATAAGCTGACGATAAGCATCGATAATTCGAGCAAATGCATAATTCACCTTAATACTTTAAAATCTTCTCCTGTCACCTAATGACTAACACAAAGGAATTGGCGTAAATCATGGAAACGCAAGAAATTTTGAAGCAAGAAACCATTTAAGTATTCTGAGAGCTCTTACCTTGAATCGAAAACAGGATCTTTGAATTAACAGATCAATGTACAACTATCAAACTTCAAGAGCCCACATGACGAATGCTTTTATTTCTATAAATAGTAGCGATATTTGAAAACTACATAGTTTGAACGATTTATAAAATGACTAGCAGTTTCTTTCCGCAGATATTGTGTTAAAACTCGGTACTTAAACTGTTTTACAAATCCCCAAATTATTTGTTTTAATTCTTGTTTCTCAGCTCACTGACTAGAAGTTTTAACTATTTTGAGATATAAAAACATTCCTAGTATGAACAGCTGTTTGAATCATTCCTATTCTAAATACAACTAGCCCATAAGGACTATAAAGCCAAAATAAGCAAGAACGGTATAATGTTCATATAAGCAGGCAAGTAGTAAATAGTAATTGTCTATTTTTTTTAAATCAAACAGAACTCTGCAAATATGACGGAAAGTAAATAAAGCTTCATTTTTTTAAATCTTTCAATCCATACCCTAGAGTGTTTCAGTTACAACAAATGTATATTCTTCAATTTTCTTTTCTTTTTTTTTTAAAGAAATTTCTATAGTCTCTTAATCAATAAATTCATTTAAAGGAAGCGATGGTTTACCCTTCCACTATTGAGCAACGATTTCTCTTTCTTATTGAAGTTACTAGACAGCAATAACCCGTCGAAAACGTCATCCTAATTACGACAGTCAGTTATTAAAGTGCTCTTGAACTCAAAGATTCATTAATTTCATGAAACGAAAGCTCTTTAAATATTTCTTAGGGGTACAGAATATCTATTTTAAATATTAACTAAAAATCTGTATTCTTCGAAATTAATTAACCGAATTCAAAGCAAAAGGCGGAAGAGCCATGGGTCCGTTTTCCTTTTTTGTTTTTAACCACTCGAAGCGAAATTTAATTAAGAGCATTTGAATCTTATTTGTATAGTTAAGAAATATTAGTTTTATAACTGAAGTTATTCGACCTCCTCAGTTTGTTAAGATTGCATAAAATGTCCTTTTCGGTGTCAGAAATATTTCTGAAAATGGTTCACCTAATTGAAATTGTAGTTGTAAAAGCTTAAAATGATACGTAACACTCGTATTTTCACACAATTACTGTGATGTTCCTTTGTTGCTTAAGTGTCACTCCTTTCCATCTCTCTCTTTATGTTTTATCTGTTTCTCTATTATAGTAATTTGATTATAAACAGCTTCTCACACGTACTCAAGTTTGTAAGTAAATATGACATACCTTCAGTACTTGCTCTTGTAACTTAGGGGTAAGTAATTGGACGGTTCATAGTTCGATTCTCAGTAAGGACATAATTATTTTTCATGGTTCTTGCTCCGAAGATCTTGATAGCTTCCAAATAAAATATAGTGGACGATAACTCCTTACCACCACCTGAATTTGGAGGGTGGTGTCTTTACATAATTCTTAGTTAACTGTTTTATTTTTTAAACGCACATGGAAATTTGTAGTTTGTTAATTGATAATTTTAATCCAATATCCTTCTGCTTTTCTTGAGCGTATTCTTGTAAATTTATTTTTTGAGCTTATACAACAATACAATTATTCGGACAACGTTTTGATGAAAATCAAAATAACTCTGCAGGGAAGCTAGATTAAAACATGTAGAAAGGGCTTTTAAGTATAAATAAGCGTCTTAATAAGCAGTATAAACATGTATAATTAAATGTTTTCTTTACGAAGCGTTATGTAAAAGAATATATGAGACCTTACAAGGTTAAAATTTAGTAAAAGCCATTTGCTACGTTAAATAAAGTTTAAGAACATTAACAACTTAAGTCACGGAACAAATAGGCGGTTGAAAGACATCTTGCGTGACCACTTTTATCCTCACATTTCCTTTTCGGGTCAGGTCTTTATTTAAATAAATCTCTGTGTATGGAAACAGACCTTTTTCTTTGTGTTTTGGCCACTGCTATGTCAACAAGGAGCTCAGAAAATGGGCCAATGCTGGCCCGTTTCCAAATATCGAATAAAAAAGATATCAACGAATCAAATATATTTATTATTTTTATTGGATCACAGGAAATATTTTTCCTCTCTTTTTATAGTGCTTCTTCGTTTTCTGCTATTTTCTTGAACTTCATTCTTCTGTTCGAGAAGAAATGATTCTAAGGATAAGACCCACATATCGAACAGCTTCTGAAAGTGGAGGTCTACAGAGAGGTTTGGAAAGATTTTATAGTTTTTAAAGAAACTGCTTTTGCAGCTTTGGAACCAGTAAGAAACTATTGACGGATGCTTTATCAGAGAGCGTACTTCTTCTCATGCTTTTTATAAGTACGATTAATAAATCAAATTGTATCATTTAAAAGCACCATTTAGGTCAAATTATCAGTTAATTCATAAAAATTTCAGCTACGTTGCTGCGTATCGTAACAAAATATTTTGCCACAAACAAATCATTAGGGCGATCAGACGCAGGTCCTCCTTCTTCAAGAGCAAAGGATTTTTACCAGCCTCTTAAAGAAGAATGATCTATACTTGATTGTTCTGGAAATCGATAAAGATTTTTTACAATTTAATTTACCCTAAAATTAAGTTCATGTTTTGACAAATTTTATACTGACGTGTTTCTCGTCTTATTTCAGTACAAGTTAGTTTCCATCTGCTTTCAAAATAATAGAGATTTATGCACAATGTTATACCTGCGTTTATCCTCCCCCGTGGTTTCAGAATATTTTAACAGAATCACTCTAAACGTAGAGATAGAACGATACAAACAAATACATTTAGCGTGAAACTCTGAATGTTTACAGAAAACATTCAGAGGCCTAGAAGCCATTTAAAAAAGTCAATTAAAATTTTTCACATTCAAGTTAAATTTTTGTTGATTATATGAAATGCATCTTTTAAATGAAGTATCTCTCAAATCTCTGATATAGATATTTGCAGATTTCTCAAATTTGAACCATTTTTCCCTGATCCAAAAGTCTTAAAATCCGACATCAGAAATTCTGTTGTATATAATGATTTGTATGTTTGGAAATTTTATCATTGTTTTAAAACAAGAATGATGAAAGTATATTGATTAAGCGATTTTTAGCAGAGTTTGTAACTGGTTACGTTATTATTACAGGTGCTCATGACCTGTCTAGAGAAGCTTCTTTCGCTTCTAGATTACTTAATATTTGTTCGAAAAAGAATTGCCATGACGTCTCCTGTTTCATTGCTACATATTATTCTATGATTCATTGCTACTTCATTGTTGTATATAAAATGTAAGGAATTTCGCTTTTTGTTATGAGACGGACAGTTTTAGATCATTATTATTTTTTCTGTTCAGAAACTTTCTAATGTTTTATATGCCCTTCAAAGATAATTTCCTTTCCTTTTGGGTGTATACCCCATGGGATCTTTTACTGCGCTCAATGAGGTACTTGCTCAGAAGGATTGGACTTTGGGAAAAATTATCAAGAACGGAGTTCCTATTTAAAATTTCTCCGGGCGTTCTTAACGACCAGAATATTTTAAAAACGACTTTTCTTATGTTGGAATAATTTAGAAAGTCCGACTGTTCTGGATCGAGTTGCAGCGAGAAAGACTTCAAATCAGAGTTTAATTCGAGTGTTTTAAGATTGGTCTCTCTTCTGGGGAACCTGCTGCATCTGCCTAAGAAATATTAAAGCCATAGGAACGAAATCGAATAGTTGCATAGATGCAGAAACACATATTAAAGTTATTATCATTTGCATTAACCGATCTAACAGTGGTTTTATCTTGGCGATATCGCTCCAATTCAGGGAGTTAGCTATTTCCCTCAATGTTAAATAGACTTACCTGTGTAATCTTATTTTTCCGGCAGAGCTTCGTCCTTCTTGCGATTTTTTATGTTACTTTATATAAAGATATTACAATTTCACATATAATTTCATTAAAGTTATTTATATAGATACACAATTCATAACAATATGTTTCATTAGGTAGACGTATTTGCCCAAGAGTCCGTGCCTATTGTAAAAATTATAAAGCTTGACTAGTAGTATAAGTATTAGAAAACGTAGCTCACGTAATATATGTCATTAGCAGATTTTAGTACTCATTGGTATACTTCCATTAAACTTAAATATGAAGCAAATATGCACTTACAACGGATTTCATAGAGAATTATTTAATAGTGGTAAGGATACCGAATATAATACTTAATAATCATACTTGATATCTTTCTGCCTAAACTCTTAAATCCAACACAGTGACTGTGAGGTTTTCCATATTTCCTTTAAAAACGGTAGACAATATTTTTAAGCCATAGAGAGAATATATGTGTACAATTTTTGTAAATAATTTCTTACATTTATAAATAAAAATTCAGAATCAGTTCAAGTCAAAATAAAATTTTGCGTCAATGAAATCTTTATATTTTCGTAATATGCATAAGAAAAGTATTTTTAACTTGCTATTAAGCAAATTTTAGTAATTAGCTCAAAGTAATTACAAATTCACATTAACTCATTAACTGCCATATTTTTAAATATTTTTTCACATAAAATAACATTTTTATATGTATACAGACACAAGCTATTAAATTTTACAAAATAGAATAGAAATATGTGATTTTGATTGATTTAAAATCCAGCCCCTTTTGGGATCATGGTACATTGATTGTAAATAATTGTATAATGTTTATATGAGGGCCATGGAATTCGATTATAATTCGATTCGATTTTTAATCCAACATCACACTTTACAACATTATTTACGGATATTTGTTTTCACAAACTGCGTATTTTCTTTTCTTTTATCTAACATTCTTTATAAAACTATTCTTCAGGATTGTTTCTTACATCTTCTGGTATTCATTTCAGTGAGCTCACACTGTAACCCAGTTGCAGATATCACAGTTGTTTCTCTTTTTTAGATTTTTCAAAACTTAAGAAAATGTTATCGAAATAAAGCAATCTTCTTTTGGTTTGTCTATGCTTGTTATCTTAAATATAACCGAAGTCCCCAAGTCATACGTATCATCATGAATTACTAGTTATGCTAATAGATTTCAGCATTATAACAATATTATGTCATACCACTACACATTGTCTATTGCTTGAAACCAAAGCAAATGGGCTTTTCTCTCAGATAAATAACGAATAAATGAATTCTAATAAATTCCTCTAATAATAAATAATAAATAATCTAATAAATTCTTCTAATAAATCCCTCCTTTTTTGAAATGTTCCAAAAGCCTATTAAATCAGAGGAAACAAAACTCCTATTGTGCGAATAGTAAATGATTTTATTTTTCTAGCCCCAAAACGGGTACAATTTTATTTTTTAGATGTTTAGCCATGAGGTAAACAATTTGTTTGATTTTGATTCTATGTAATTAAGAGCACATATACGTATAATCTCTCTAAGGAAAAAATAATTCATTTGAATATAAATTATTATATATTGACTTACCAAACAGGCAAATGTGAAAATGCGTCATTTACAAGCAAGTTTTGAAAATATTGTCAGATGTACACGCATATATTTAAACCATACCAACATGTTTATCTATAAGCGATGACTATTATGTGAACTCATTAATTTATATGTAAACAAAAACTCAGAGATTAAGGAAGAGCAACAATAAAAACATTAATCATCCAGCATGGAAGGGAACTGGTTAAAAGAGCAAATAACGTAATACAATCATCATATATTTTTATGCTGGTTTAGACTGGCATAAAAGACCTTCAAAATTTGTGTGAATTTCACTCTGTTCAGGCCCACCACTATGTAGCTCTGAAAGATATTGAAACATGTTACATGATACTCTACGTTCAGCTCCAAGCATGTAAATCACAGTTTGACACAAAATATTCAAGCTTTCGTGATAATGTGACTGCAGTAATGGTACGTGCAATAGAGCATGTACTCATCTGCACTGCAGATCTAATGACGTATTCAAACTTCGTGTACCCTCTATCAATGTCACGCATAATTTAGCGACTTCGTTGGCTTACAGTTTTGATCAACTGAATTCTAATTATGAGAGACAATAGCTTTTCATCAACTTTACGTCAATTCGCTTCAGAATTAAAGCATTTCTCACCAATGGTTCTTAGTTATTTCGCTGTGAAACAATGATCTGTCATCATTTATTTAAAAACTGCAATAACAATTAATACGCATATATATTACAAGAGACCATTCTTATCATAAAGTTACTGAAGTAATGTAAAGATCATGTTTAATAAATTACATAAACTAAAATTTTATACGAAACTATTTTCGAGATGTGTTTAATGGAAAGATTTTTAAAATATTAAAAATTTTGAAGTAATACCATCTTTATAAGTCCTTTTTATTCTTTATGAGCCCTTTTCTCTACAATTCGCTATCAATAGCACACGTTTTTAAAGTTTGATTCCACTTATCTCTACATATAATAAAACAAAGAGTCTGTGTGTGTGTCTTTCGTTCGCGTTGCGCGTAAGCTAATAGACCACGGCTACCGAATGTGGTACATAGGTGCATCTAGACAAGAACCAGTGCACCTCGAAGCCATTTTTTCCAAATTCGAATTCGATTTTTTTTTATTTTATGTTTTGTGACGAAAGTGCATCATTTTGAGATATAATGGGCTACAGGAAAGCGAGATTTTACTCTACACACTCCATTTTCACATCGTCATGAAATGTAGGCACTTAGCTATTTTACGAACTTAAAATAAATTTCGTGTTTCAATAAATCGATTAAATACGAATTTATTTAACAAAGGGAGCTTAACACCTTTTCAGCGGGATTTTTTCAAAAAACGTTTATGTTTAAAAATGTACAGTTCATTTTTCTTTGATTTTTGGACACGTTAAACTTTCATCCTTGCGACTGCTTTTACAAAAAGAATTTTGGAAAAATGATAATATTTTGTATTTTAAAAAAAAATTTAAATGAAGCTTCCGAGTACACTTCTCACATCTCACATCTTTAAAAATGTGATTTTGGCAACAATTTTCCTTTCTTATTGTTGTTGATAGATTTTTGATGAAATAGCATCATTTTGAGTAGTTTCATTCTTTTAGAAATATGGGTTTGGGAACAATTTTTCATCGTATTTCTTATGTCACTGTTTTTAAGAGATTGGCATATTTCATTGTCATTTTTTTTATATATATAATACATTTTTATTGATGTTTTTTATAAAGTTGTTCTGCAGAGTAAAATTGTGCTCGGAATTTTTTGATTTTTGAGTTCCTTTCATGTTATTTTTTGCTTAGTTCACTGTTTGTAAGATATTGAAAAGTTTTGCATGATTTTTTTTCTTCAACGGAAAATTGGTTAATTTTTTTATTAGGATAATTAATATTTGTATTAAGAGATATAGCCTATTTCATTGTAATTTTTGGTGCTACTTTGGTAGGATTTTTCTTTTTTCGAGTAATAGGACTTATGGTAAACCCATTGCTGGATAAGTTAAATATGGTAACCGATACTTTGTTGTCATTTTATTTAAAAAATAATGCGTTTTATTATGCATAAATTTCGTGTTTTAAATATTATTTATGTCTTCTGAATATTAAAAATCAATTTAATTTTGCATTTTTATTTGAAATAAAAATTTTGTTGTTTATAATATTTTATATAATTTTATGTTGTGGATGATGTAATCAATGACGTCACCTTACTTAAAAAGTAATTGGTTTTATATTAATATGTTTATGTTTAAAAATGCTAAATAAATTTAATCTAATGTTTTAAACATTATTTATGGCTGTTAAATATTAAAATACAATTTAATTTTGCATTTGTTTTAAAAATGATTTTATTATGAATGATTATTTAAATAATTTTAATTCTATGCGTGATGTAATCAGCTCCCTGATTGGTTACTGAATATTTGTGCATTACCGCTCCATTTTAAAATTTTATTATTCACCTCTTCGAATTCCTCAGATTTCAAATGGAATGGATATGTCCATTTCGAAGATGAATGTTGTTATTGGTATTTACCAAGAATTATTGGTAACGGAATAAAAAATTGCCCTTTGAGACCTTATTTTGGCCAACCTGGCTTTCCTAATCAAAGATTTATTTATAAATTGTTAATAGCGTCAGAGGAAATTTATTTTAAATTTTTGGAGAAAACTTCGCTAATTGCTTCTTCAATGAAGTGCGAGAGATGTGGATCACAGATGAAAATCGTTAGAAGACTCTTTTTTTGTGGTACTTATCAATATAAGACAGATAAAATATTTTAAAAAATGTAAGTGCATAATTTTCTTTTACTTTATAATTGAACTTTTATTAAAAAAATTAATACAATGTTTTCAAAAATTACTGAGATATTTATTGCCACATATGTTTTAATGTTAAATAAGTAAATCATATAAAACGTATTTTAAAGTATTTAAGTAATATTTTAATTCTTTTAAACGTTGGTATGATATTTTTAATTCGATATTTTAATTCGTAATATTTTAATCCAATTAAATGTTGGCGCAATGTTTTTATAGGGGTGTTTTTATTCTATTATATGAAAATAATAATTTAACCTTACTTTAGCATTTTATACTCTTAGTAAATGTATTTATTTACATTTGCCAGCCATCTTAAACATCGTTTTCAACAAAAAATTAATCCATTATTTT
This sequence comes from Stegodyphus dumicola, assembly GCF_044657685.1. Lineage (NCBI taxonomy): Eukaryota > Metazoa > Arthropoda > Arachnida > Araneae > Eresidae > Stegodyphus > Stegodyphus dumicola. The sequence continues at coordinate 151,909,311 of NC_140771.1, read as the reverse complement.
TAACGATATTTACTTTTTTTAAAGTTTCTAATACTTCAAATTAATTATATGCGTAAATTACGTAAAAACAGCATTTTTCAAGATGGTTGATGACTGTAAAAACGCGTCAACAATTGCGCCAATGTAAATCGCCAAAAATCCGTGCAACCGTCTACCAAAGTAGCACCTAATTTTTTTCTCTTGAAAATATAAGATAAAATATTAATTTTACTTTGCTTTTCAGAATTTTTTGTTTTTTGTTATTTATTGCTCATTTCACTGTTTTTAAGATATTGAAAAGTTTTGAGTGATTTTTTTAGGAAACAAAGTTCTTAACCTCCTTTATACCATTTGAGTTCTTAAGATTTTGCAAAGAGAAATTGGTTAATTTATTTATTAGGATAATTAATATGTATTAAGGGATATTGCTTATTTCATTGTAATTTTGTTATACGTAATAACTTTTTTATGAAGTTTTTCTGCAGAGTAAAATTCTATGCAGTTTTTAAATTTAACGTTTGGTGTTCCCTTCAACCATTTTTCCGGTACATTTAAAAGCCAGACGAAGGCTGGCAGCGAAGCTGCTAGTTCATTTATAATTTTCTTTGGCTATTTTATTAAACTGGAAACTCGAGAAGATCTTGAGATCAATGCAGGCAGTAATCTAATGTTTAAAAGATGCTTTAAAATTCTTATAACAAATAAAAACCTTTAAAATTAATAGAAATATATACTTTAAGGTAACTTAAAACGCACCTGAGCACATGTTTCTATTAGTCTCGTTTCACATTCGCATTTGAAGAAGTAAGTCACTTGACCGTTCAAAATATATACTACGACAAATTTGCTTGCGTTTACTTCTTGCTCGTTAATGTTGATAATTTGAGATTTTCTTATGACTTAGTTGAATTAATAGAAAATGTTTGCTTTTTACTCACGTCAAACATGTACGGTTTATTTACTTGCAAGAGGTTTCCAACAGGTCTCTAATATCATGAAATAATCTAAATGTGAGTTCTAGTTTTCTAAACATGAAGGCATTCAATGTATTTTTATTTATCATATTTCCTGGCAAAATGATCAAATAAATGTTTGTGTAAAATTTAGGCTGTCAAAATACAAAAAATGATATAATGCTAGATAGATTTTAATTTTAAAACTTGTAGAGACATTAGGTATTTTTTGGAAGCAGGAAAGATGAAAAATTAAGAAAGCCTTTTCCAGGAATCGAACATGGACCTCTGGAATACCGGCCCAGTGTGCAGACCACTACACCACGAAGGCACGCTAAGAAGGTGGGAGAAATACATTATAAACTAGTTTAAGAAAATTAATTTTACCATTTGAGGAACATTTTCTTGCTATATAAAATTTGAAAAACATCGAAATTCAGATTCACTCTGCTAAAGAAAGCGACAGCTGAAGTAGGAGAAAACAGAAGTGTAATAGCAATTATAATCTATTTTGCTTTAGTCTTAATACTCCATTAATTCTGCAATACTAATTTAGTATTACTATTCAGTATCCAAAGCATAGATATTTGAACTATCTAATCAGCTAATTACTCTTCAATCGCAGTAAAACACACATTTTACTAAATGACCCTTTTATTTAGAAATATACTTGAATGCTATTATCAAGCTCATAAAGATAATCTTCTCGGTATGAAAATATTATCAGAATGCAGGGGAGTACAAAAGGAGTCTTAAATATCTGCAAGAATAAATAATATGCTACCAAAGCTGATCTGAGCAAACCTTTTGCGATAACTTTGAAGTTTATAATCGGTATTAATCTTTTATCTATTCATTTTCACGTTTGACATTTTCAAATTCTGATTATGAAAGAAATTGCCCAAAGTATTAGTTAATATTTGTATTAAATACTTCAAATTAATTATATCTAATTTGAAATTAATCTAAACTCAAAAGAATAAACTAAAAACTAAGTTCTCCAATGTGGGAACAATCTGTATGAAGTATACTTCACATTAACGAAATTTTAATCTCTCAGGTATTTTTAGATAGTTACGATAACGTCTTGTACGGCATTGTCAACACCATGAATACCTCAATAACAATACCAGAAATCAAGCATGATCTATGAAGACTCCATTAGATCAAAACACATGTAGGTGACAAATCGCCTACCAGCTCCAAAAAGGACTGCTAATGGCAACCCCGATATTCTACATTCCACTACCATGTTCTTATCTCAAAAATCTACTAAACACCGTATGATAAGAAAAATGGAACACCCTAGAACAAACAGCTGCATTCGTTACTACACATGGAAAATAAATTCGGAAAAGTAATTTCCGAAGTTTTCGCAAATATTTTTGCTGCGAATTTCACTCCGAACATAATTAATCATTCTCAGCATGATGAAGTGATTATAAGTGATCATGCTTTATTCTTAAATCAAGACTATATAGCGACAATTAAGTACGCTATGCCAAACAAAGTCTCCAACGTCATCAATAAATTAGACATCAAGAAAGTCAGAGGCTTCAATGATATTTCAAACAGAGCTATTGAGGAATCTCGAAAGATCATCATCCTAGTTTCCAAAATTATTCAGTGCTTGCCTGCGTTCAGTATACTTTTCATAGCAGTGGAAATATGGAGTGATTGTTGAATTCCTAGGCTGCGGAAAAAAAAACAAGATAACCTTCTAGTTATCTTCCGATTAGCCTGCTTCTCTGCTAGTGAAGGGTTTTGAACGAATAGTTCTCAGAAGACTGACGGAACATCTTGAAACCAACTACATTATGAATAACAACTGATTCGGATTCAGGTCAGGACGCAACACCATAATGCAAATTTTGAATGTAGTAGAAACCGTAGCTGAAGCATTCGTTAAGAAATATCCATAACACCCTGCTTCCATGATATGCAAAAGGCCTTCGACAGTAAAGGGTACGAAGGTCTCCTTTACAAACTTGTAAAAATATACGTACCAGTTGCAATGGTCAAACTATGCCACTTAAATGTCGAACGCCACGACCTTTCAATATTTACATGATTTACTGGAACCAATCAACAGCAAAATTGTCAGGTATGCATATAATATGGCTGCTATGACGATATCGATCATGACTAGCGAGCACCCAGCGGTGTTTTCTTTAGAAAAGAAGAACCAACAAGTGGATCTAAACCTCCAGATTAATAAACAAACTCTTCCGGTTGCACATTCCATAAAATATTATAAATAAGATTTGCTTTAGATGAACAATTTATTTAAAAAGAATGTGCATGCCTTAAACAAAGCAAACGCTGCTTACATGGCGACTTACTGTCTCATAGTGAGAAAATATAACTTCAATTTACGCATTAAAAGAAATTTATATGACACTCAAATTTGTCCTGTTTTATTCTACGCTGTTCACGTGCGGACAGAAACACTCAAGACTTACATGAGGAAAATCCTAAATTTCTAAAATAAAATTCTGAGAGTAATTATTAACGCACCGTAATTTGTGCGAGATCAATGACTACAATAAGATTTTGAAATTCCGCATGCACTCTAATTATGCCTATATTATTCAGTTAGCTTATTATGATCTTACTATTGGGAACGCCTTTTAACGACATCATACGATCCATTCCAATGCTGCATATTAATCTGCATTGTGATTTCACCTGTATGTTGTGTATATTTTATATCTTAGCAGCTAAATTTTATTGCACTGCATTTGTATTCTTATCCCCCTTTGTCGTGTGCATCAAAGACTTTGAGGATATTTGCATCTCTCTATTTCATGTAACCTATAGCTAATAGCTGACACATTGTAGTGAATCTCTTATCTGTCTGTCGGAAAACTTTTATCAGCATCTCAGACTAGCATCTATTTCTGCAATCGAATCGAAGAGTAAATGCTATGGCATACACAATAATTTGCCACAGAGTTTAATTTTTTCGCCGATTACGGCAGCGATTTCCTCTTTATGTGTACATAAAGCCAATGGCCTAGAGAGCAGAGGTTCTCAACCTTTTGACTAACGCGTACCATCTAAACAAAAATTAAAAACCTGTAGTACTAGCACTACAAAGTACTACCACCACCACTCTTGAACAAGGCTCAGACCGCATAAATTTATGATTGTTAGAGAAAAAAATCAATCAAGATGTTGGAGTTTTAATTTTTGAATTTAATTGTTAAAAATACTTTGCTTCTTTGCGTACCACCTATTTTGCTCTTGCGTACCATCAGTGGTACGCATACTACCCGTTGAGAACCCCTGGCCTAGAGATCTTCCAACCTCAGGTAGGAACTAACTAGTTACATGCCTTTCTCATAACTGCTGTCAACGGTCGGTCAGATCGATTTCAAAATTTGCACCTTACATCAGCAGAATGTCCTCCAGATGCTTTCCAAAATTGTAAATCTGCTCGTTTCGTAAACAGTGAACATTGCGGGTTACAGTATTTTGACATAATTTGATGTTTCCATTGTCAAGAACTAGGACATTCTAAATATAATTGCATTTATAAGGAATACTTTTATATTCTTCAGGAAACCATTTTACACAAAAATGTACAGCTGACGAATAATCATAAATCAACTGCGCCATATTTAATAACTTGGATTGTACATAACACAATATTTTTCACCCAACTTATTCGGTTTTATGTCTGACTTATCAAGCAGAATTTCAAAGAATAAAATTCATACTTTACAGGAATAATGATAATACAAAATTGAATTTTAATATACTTGCTTTTGTAACTAACAAATCGGATTTCTGTATTATGCAAAATGTACTATATGGAGAAATAATAATTACAAGTATTTCTAGCGAACAAGACATCATCTGTAGAGATATTAGGATTTTTTTTTTTTTTTTGGAAGCAGGCAAGATGAAAAAGTATCAACGCCTTCGCCGGGAATCGAACCGCAGACCTCTGGAATACCGGCCCAGTGTGCTGGACCACTGCACCACGAGTGCACGCTAGGAAGGCGGGAGAACTATCTTATACATCTATTCAAATTATTTAAATAAAGCTAGAATCCTTTAGATAAGTCGAAATAAAATTTTGTTTTTAAAAAAAAATATGCCTACTTTTATAAATTTAATTTTTAAAACTTCATAAATTATTGAAGTTTCTAATCGAGGTTTTAAATAAAGTTTTATTTAAAAATATTGAATTCAATGAATTTACAATTGAGTTGAAACTTCAGTTTTATTTTGCTTCAAAAGGAGGTAGATGTTATTATTTTCGTGTTTCGTTATTCATTCTTTGACTGAAACATACATGCCCTTTCTAAAGCCTGGTTTTTAATTTAATAATTTAAATTATCATTAAAAGAAAACACTAATCGCGCAATTTCCTTTATTATGAGAGAAAACTTAATTATGTAAAAGGTTTTCTATAAGTGTCTCGTCTTTTTCGCTTCTCTGCAATGAATTAAAAATTTTAATTAATGAAAATGCAGAATAAATTTGAATTATCAGACTGCGATAACTTTTTTACGCTGCAATTTTTGAAAATATTGAGAAAGTGTTATAAGGTTTCTGTAAAACAAAACCACATTATGTCTTCCAAAATACAAGTAAAATAAGTTACGAAACCCTAAATTAATTAAGGGGGTGTGATAGATCTATTAGCTCTTGAATTTCCCTCAGAAATGTCTTCAAATATTTCTTAATTAGGGCAATTCTAAATTCAGTTTTAGTGTTCGGAATGCGAAACTGTTATTGTTGGTAAAAATTGAGTATTAATTGAGCCATTATTCGGAATATCAAAGTAATGTTTGCCCTCGTGTTTATACGACTGGCATACTCAAGTAAAATTTTCATTTGAAACATAATTAAAATGAGAACCATGAGGAGGAAGTCTCTTTAACAAATGAGTATTTTCAGATTCTGCTTTTACCAGCGTAATTTATGAAATTCAGAAACTTAGAGTAATTCATTTCTTTCAAAGTAACATAAATAATTAAGACACAATAACACGCCGAATAAATACTAATTCAGAAGTCAAACAACAAAAATCAGCGTAGGTATAACGCTGATTTTTGTTGTTTGACTTCTGAATTAGTAACATAAATATTTGAAATTTATATGGCTCTTTGAATTACTTGAATTAATATTAGTACTGATTTTTCAAATTTAAATCTATTTTTCACTTTTCTGTATCAGAATTTTCCATCCGGGAAAGAAGAATTATTCTAAAATAAATCAAAGAAAGCTTATGCCAGTTACGTTTGAGGAATCCTTAGGTTACATGCAAAATGTGCCATGCCCTCGACGGAATTAGAATTTAAAAATGCAAGTCGATCCTGCTTCCAGTTACACAGAGGACTCATTCGAAAAGGTGGATGAAATACCTTCCAAGTTTACTGAAATGAACTAGAATTGTGAAACGGACAGTTCAGCAACAGGAGGCGGATTGCGGATGAGCTCGCAGGCACATTGCACAGGCGGAGCGTGGACCGAGGGCGCACGCGGAAGACAGCAGATAAGAAGGAGTGTTTCAGGATTCTTCATTTAACTGATAAGATGACATCATACTTTAATAAGAGATTATCGTTGATTGATTTTCCGGAGGTTCTCTGTTAATCAATGTTTAGCCTTTGTTTTTTCTCTTCGTATTCCAACTATTTTACTACGTGTAAGATGATTATTTCCTAGATATCCTTAACGATAATTATTTTCAAATCTAATCATTGATTCAGAAGGTCCTAATTTTAGATGCTATTTTCAACTAGATTCGTACTTTTCAAAACTTCGTAATTTTTAAAGTGTTCTAATTTTGAACTTGTTTATTACATTTTCGGATCGTATACCTGACTTTTACTTACTTTTGTAACAGACCTATTTAAGTGTAATTGAACTATTATATTCACGCCATGAACTCATGAACTGTAACCGAACTATTTTATTTAAACGCCATCTCGTGGCGATATGAAAAAACGTCAGTCGACCTCCAGCCGCCATGATGATAGATTACTATGTTATGTTATTCTCAATGTTTGATGTTCCATTTCGTTTATGTTTCATTTTTATATATATTTCTTTTGTTTCTAACCGTTCCTGTGTGCTCTGTTAATAAATCCTTTTAAAGCTAGCCGGCATTAGTGTCTATTGAGGAACGGCTACATCACACTTTTAAATATAAATTTTATTCATTTCTATTTTTTTGACATTTATAGTTTCCAACATACTTTGAATTTTAACTAGTTTGCTATAAATTCATACTATGTACATGACTTTCACTTACATTATAGTTACTTTCATACCTTTTCATTGGTAATTTCCAAACATGCACTTAAGTTTAGATTCATTCCTCTATTTTCTGACCATAGATGTGAACTTAATTTAAGCTTAGATGTAATTTTAAACTTGCTTCATGCATTTTAAACCTTCATAATTTTAGATGTAAATTTTAACTTCTTTCCTATTTTTTAGTTTCCAACATACTCTGAATTTTAACTAATTTGCTATATTTTCACACTATGTACATAACTTTCACTTAATCTTTAACTACTTTCATACATTCTAACCTTCGTAATTTCAAATGTATTCTTAATTTTAGCTTAATTCCTCTATTTTCTGACTATATATATGAGCTTTATTTAATTCTAGATATTAATTCTAACTTGTTTCATACATTTTGACCCTTGATAATTTTGAAAGTACTATAATTTCGAACTTGTTTCATACACTTTAACCTTCGCAATTTGTAACATACTCCTAATTTTAATTTAATTCCTATATTTTCTGATCACATACAGGGTCTTTATTGAATTCATATGTAATTTTAAACTTATTTCATACATTTTAACCTTCCCAATTTTCAACATACTCTACGGTTTATTTTATTTTCACATAATATACATGAATTGTATTAAATTTTAGATGTAATTTTCTAACATTTTTTGCCTGTTGTTTCCCTTATACCCTTTTAATTTTAGCGTATTTATCATATTTCCTGTTTATAATACATATTTAGTTTACTTAATTTTACATATTTTTGCACATAATGTTACATGTTTAAACTTCTTAAACATGCATAGAACTGGGATATTTTCAATTAAGCATTTTATTTTATAACAGGTAACTACTATTCACATCCAGTTCGTTGATGCTTAACATATAACATATAACTAAACACTGATACTTTTAGAATCAACCTTTTACTATGGAAAACCCTTGCTTAGTCTATATTTTATAGTACAATTTTAAATTACCAGTTCTACAATTTATCTTTTATAAGAGTCGTATCATGACTGAATCTACTATTTCATTTCATCCATAATATATTATTAATTTCATTGGCATTTCTAAGCTTTATTATTTTCTGCATATTCAGATATTTTCATATAATTTTTAATAGCCTTTATATTTGAACGCATGTTTTAAACTCTTTGATGTTACCATTGTTTACTTTTGTGTTCGAATTATTTTTAAGCTAGCTTGATAGATACCGAATATTTGCAATGAAGTGCCAAATTTCATGTGTAATTTTAGGACATATTCACTATTTCATGTCTTCATACGGAAGTCTTTCCCAATATTTCTAACGTATAATACCTTTCAGTTCAGTATATTTTGCCAATTGCATGCACTCATGCCGTTAGTTTTTTAAATTTTAGATGCCCTTAATATACAAATCTTTTCTTACTATCTTTTCCTACGCTAGATAATTATGAATATTTCTACCTCTCTTTGAAAATCTCTTTGAAAAAAATAACTTATATATATTATATATCTAAGGAAATAACTAAACAATAAAACTTTTAGAATTAGTGTTTTATTAAGGAAAACCTACTAAATACTATTAAATTTACAGACAGATCACATAAAAATAAGTTTTATAAATGATATTTTTAGTAATGCTTCAGACTGCATAAAAGTCAGCATTCGCTATCTTAATAGATGTATCATCAGTTATTTACATTAATCAATGTAATATCATCATTCGGTACATGCATATATTTTTGTTTACTTTTTTATTTTAAAGTTAATATTCTTACTTTATGTGAACAATTTGAATAATTAACTGTTCTAAGAAAAGGCTCCGTATCTGACCATATTTATTTCACATTTAAAACTTTTTCTAGAATCCATCCTGAGCCATTTTCAATAAACGCATCATAGCTCTTTTTAATTTTTTCGAAAGGTTCAATAATTTCTTTCTATATAATACACTTTACGTAATTGCAAACAGTTGCTACGGAAATGTGGGTAAATATATTCAGTTTCCCCATTTTCACACTCGCGACTCATTTTAACAGTAACAACTGCATACCATTTCAGACACGTATTATATTGTTATATTATCACTCAATTTCTTTACAAGTTGTGATTTGATGTACTCGAGTAACACATCTAGGTCTCGATCATTCTCTGTATTAGAGAAAATCGACTCAGCAGCGAACATATTCTTGAGACTTAGACTTGTGATTTCAGCACCCGTACATACAATTCTTCGTTTTTCTTCCCTTTGGTTAGTAAAAACTCCCGAACATTCAATACAAATTTAAGATGGGAAACTTCATGCTGTTTTAAATTATTAAGTTCACCAAATGCCTTTGAGCAATATTTACATTTAAAAGTATCATTATGAATTTTCATATGTCTTCTTAAATCCATCTGACTTGTAAAATGTTCCGAACATTCAGTACATCTTTTACGATGGGAAGCTTCATGACGTTCCAAATGATCAAGTTCACTAAATTTCTTTGGACATTTACTAGATCTGTAGCTCTTTTCATGAGCTTTCAGGGGTATATTTAAATCAAGTGCTTTCTGGAAAACTTGTAAACATATCGCACAAGTAAAATTTCGAAGATGAATCGCTTCATGAACTCTTAAGTTATCAATGCGAGTGAGTCGCTTGAAACACATACCACATTGAAGAGGTGCTTTTTCAGTATGTTTTTCCATATGCCTATTTAAATCACTTTGTCGAGCAAAAGATATTTCACATTCTACGCAATGAAATATTTTCTCTCCTGAATGAATCTTTAGATTTCGAGTTAAGTTTCATTATAAAGAGAGCATTTTACCACAGGTGGGACATTCCTAAGAGAAAACACGATAAAACTCGTAAGTATTCCAGCAGCTTAATACATATATACATATTACTCACAAACATGTGCATAGCAAAACTGGAATTTATTAGAATACTAATAATATGCATGCATTTTTAGGCTGTAATGGCTGAATTCATCATATATCTTAAACGTTACTACTCTAACATTTTCATGTTAAGCCATTTTTCACAAATTTGGTCTCACTAAGAACATCACGTCTCAATATTAAGATCATAATAAGCTAACTGAATAATACACTGTCTACCAATAAGTATTTGGACACCTGTGATAGAAAAGAAAAACTAACTTTATTCAAAATCAATAGTGGGTAGAGCCTCCACGAGAGGTATTTAATGCGTGGACCCTCCAGGGCATACTTTCCATTAGTCGTTGTATGACAGCTAGTGGTATTTTCTTCCACTCGGCTTGGAGAAGACATAGAAGTTCCTTCACCGATTTTGCACGGGTAGTGCATCCCTGAATTCGGCGATGCAACTCGTCCCAGAGGCTCTCGATAGGGTTCAGGTCTGGACTCTGGGCAAGCCAGTCCATTCGATGAACTCCATTGGCACCATACCAAGTCTTGGTTAACGTCGAAACATGACAACTGGCATTGTCGTCCTGAAAGTAACAGGGTTCCAACCCGTAAAACTGCCACAACGTAGGAAGCACATTGTCATCCAAAATAGTGCAGTAGGCCTCGGATTTGAGCTTACCATGAATGGGGACCAAAGGTCCCAGCCCATACCAGGAGAAACACCCCAAGACCATAATTCCACCTCCGCCGAACTTGACTGTTGGCACAATGCATCCTCGCAGGAGACGTTCTCCAGGTAGACGCCAGACCCAGACCCTGCCATCCGAACGGTAAAGGGTGAACCTTGATTCGTCACTCCAAAGAACCCGTTTCCACTGATCTACGGTTCAATTTCGATGTGCTTTGCACCACATTAACCGAGCAGCGCCGTTGGACTTTATGATCAAAGGCTTATGGGCAGCAGCATGACCATGAAACCATACTCCCGGATGCCTGTTGAAACTCCTCGCGGATGAGGGCCATCGGTTTGGGGGGCGGTTCTTCCGAATTTCTGTGGACAGCACTCGTTGGTCTCTATCTCTCAGTTTCGTTGGTCTGCCGACTCGGGCACATTCCGACAATCACCGCTCACCTTCCACTTCTTAATCACATAGGCCACTGTCGATTTTGAGTACTTCAGATCGCTAGATATGTCCCTTAAGGATCGGCCACATTCGTGATACAAGATAATTATACCTTTCTCGAAATCAGAGAGCTCCGAACTGTGAGGCATCTTGCATGAGACTAAACCCGATGATGTTTCCTACACGATATATACCAGCGGAGTCTGTGACGTACCTTAGGAGCGCAGATATTGTCATTTGCATAGGTGTCCAAATACTTATTGGTAGTCAGTGTAGAGGCATAATTAGGGTGCATGCAGAATTACAAAATCTTATTGTAGTCATTGATCTCGCACAAATTACGGTGAGTTAATAATTACTCTCAGAATTTTATTTTAGAAATTTAGGATTTTCCTCATGTAAGTCTTGAGTGTTTCTGTCCGCACGGGAACGGCGTAGAATGAAACAGGATAAATTAGAGTGTCATATAAGTTTCTCTTAATGCGTAAATTTAAGTCATATTTTATCACTATGAGACACTAAGTCGCCATATAAGCAGCGTTGTCTTTGTTTAAGGAATGTACATTTGTGAAAAATAAATTGTTCGTCTAAAACAAATCTTAAATATTTTATGGAATGTGCAACCGGAAGAGTTTGTTTATTAATGTTGAGGTTTAGATCCACTTGGTTGGTTCTTCTTGTCTAAAGAAATCACCGCTGCATTAATTATAAATTTATGCCAAGATGCTCGCTAGTCCTGATTGTTATCCTCATAGCAGCCATATTGTATGCATACTTGACAACTTTGCTGTTGATTGGTTCCAGTAAATCACTTATGTAAATATTGAAAGGTCGTAACGTTAAGACCAAACTTTGTGGGGTTCGTGCGTGAACAATCCTTTTACTTGAGTGAGTATTCCCTACATTTAAAAAGTTCGACATTTAAGGTATGACCTTGCATAGTTTGTCCATTGCAACTGGTACGTATATTTTTACAAGTTTGTAAAGGAGACCTTACCCTTTACTGTCGAAGGCTTTTTGAATATCAAGGAAGCAGGGTGCTATGCATATTTCTTAACGAATGCCACAGCTATGGTTTCTACGACATTTAAAATTTGCATTATGATGTTGCGTCCTGACCTGAATCCCAATCAGTTGGTATTCGTAACGTAGTTGATTTCAAGATGTTCCGTCAGCCCTCTGAGAACTATTCGTTCAAAAGTCTTCTCTAGCAGAGAAGAAGACTAATCGGAAGAAAACTAGAAGGTTACCTTGTTTTTTTTTCCGGAGCTTAGGAAAGCAACAATCACTGCATATTTCCACTGCTATGAAAAGTATACTAAACGTAGGCAAGCACTGAATAATTTTGGAAACTATGATGATCTTTCTAGATTCCTCCTTAATACTCTGTTTGAAATATCATTGAAGCCTCTGACTTTCTTGATGTCTAATTTATTGATGACGTTGGAGACTTTGTTTGGCATAGCGTGCTTAATTTTCGCTATATAGTCTTGATTTAGGAATAAAGCAAGATCACTTATAATCACTTCATCATGCCGTGAATGATTATGTTCGGAGGGAAATTCTCAGCAAAAATATTTGCGAAAACTTCGAAAATTACTTTTCCGAATTTATATTCCATATGTAGTAAAGAATGCACCTGTTTGTTCTAGAGTGTTCCATTTTTCTTATCATACGGTGTTTAGTAGATTTTGTGATGATGAATTCAGCCATTACACCCTAAAATTGAATACATATTATTAGTATTCTAATAAATTCCATTTTTGATATGCACATGTTTATGTGTAATCTGTATATACATATTAAGCTACTCGAATACTTACAAGTTTTATCGTGTTTTCTATTAGGTATGTCCTACCTGTGGTAAAATGTTCTCTTTAAAATGAAATTTAACTCGAAATCTAAAGACTCATTCCGGAGAGAAAAATATTTCATTGCGTAGAATGTGAAATATCTTTTGCTCGACAAAGTGATTTAAATAGGCATATGGGATAACATACTGAAAAAGCACCTCTTCAACGTGGTATGTGTTTCAAGCGATTCACTCGCATTGATAACTTAAGAGTTCATGAAGCGATTCATCTTCGAAATTTTACTTGTGCGATATGTTTACAAGTTTTCCAGAAAGCACTTGATTTAAATATACCCCTGAAAGCTCATGAAAAGAGCTACAAATGTAGCAAATGTCCAAAGAAATTTAGTGAACTTGATCATTTGGAACGTCATGAAGCTTCTCATCGTAAAAGATGTACTGAACGTTCGGAAGTTTTTACAAGTCAGATGGATTTAAAAGAAAAATGAAAATTCATAATAACACTTTTAAGTATAAATATTGCTCAAAGGCATTTGGTGAACTTGATAATTTAAAACAGCATGTAGTTTCCCATCTTAAAAATTGAATTGAATGTTCGGAAGTTTTTACAAACCAAAGGGATTTAAGAAGACATATGAAAACACATGAAGTTATTTTTAAATACAGTAGCTGCTCAAAGCGTTTCACCAGTGATGATGCTTTGGAACAGTATGAAGCTTCTCTTGTAAGAAAATTGCACCCAATGTTCACGAGCTTTTAAAAGAAAAGTGATGTTTCACATCATATTCGAGTGGAGCATCGTCTAACGCGAACCATAGAAAAACGAAGAATTGTATGTACATGTGCTAAAATCACAAGACTCAAGGACATGTTCGCTGCTGGTCGATTTTCCCTAATATAGAGAATGATTGAGACCTAGATGTGTTTCTCGAGTACATAAAATCACAACTTGTAGAAAAATTGAGTGATAATATAGCAACATAATCCGTGTCTGAAATGGTACGCAGTTGTTATTGTTAAAATGAGTTGCGAGTGTGAAAATGGAAAAACTGAATATATTTACCCACATTTCCGTAGCAATTGTTTGCAATTACGTAAAGCGTATTATATAGAAAGAGCAATTATTGAAGCTTTAGAAAAAATTAAACAGAGCTATGATGAGTTTATTGAAAATGGCTCAGGATGGATTCTAGAAAAAGTTTTAAATGTGAAATAAATATGGTCAGATACGGAGCCTTTTCTTAGAACAGTTAATTATTCAAATTGTTCACATAAAGTAAGAATATTAACTTTAAAATAAAAAAGTAAACAAAAATATATGCATGTACCGAATGATGATATTACATTGATTAATGTAAATAACTGATGATACATCTATTAAGATAGCGAATGCTGACTTTTATGCAGTCTGAAGCATTACTAAAATATCATTTATGAAACTTATTTTTATGTGATCTACCTGTAAATTTAATAGTATTTAGTAGGTTTTCCTTAATAAAACACTAATTCTAAAAGTTTTATTGTTTAGTTATTTCCTTAGATATATAATATATATAAGTTATTTTTTTCAAACAGATTTCCTATGAAGGTAGAAATATTCTTAATTATCTAGCGTCGGAAAAGATAGTAAGAAAAGATTAGTATATTCAGAGCATCTAAAATTTAAAAAACTAACGGCATGAGTGCATGCAATTGGCAAAATATGCTAAACGAAAAGGTATTATATATTAAAAATATTGGGAAAGACTTCTGGATGAGGACACGAAATTGTGAATATGTCCTAAAATTACAAATGAAATTTGGCACTTCATTGCAAAAATTCGGTATCTATCAAGCTAGCTTAAAGATAATTGGAACTCAAAAGTAAACAATGGTAACATCAAAGACTTTAAAACAAGCGTTCAAATATACACGGCTATTAAAAATTATATGAAAATATCTGAATATGCAGAAAATAATAGAGGTTAGAAATGATAATGAAATTAATAATATATCCTGGATGAAATGAAATAGTAGAATCAGTCATGGTAAGACTCCTATATAAAGATAAATTGTAGAACTGGTAATTTAAAATTGTACTATAAAATATAGACTAAGCAAAGGTTTTCCATAGTAAAAGTTAATTCTAAAAGTATCAGTGTTTACTTATATGTTATATGTAAAGCATCAACGAACTGGATGTGAATAGTAGTTACCTGTTATAAAATAAAATGTTTAATTGAAAATATCTCAGGTCTATGCATGTTTAAGAAGTTTAGACATGTAACATTATGTACAAAAATATGTAAAATTTAGTAAACTAAATATGTATTATAAACAGGAAATATGATAAATATGTTAAAATTACGGGTACAAAGGAAACAAAAGGCAAAAAATGTTAGAAAATTACATCTAAAATTTAATACAATTCATGCAAATAATGTGAAAATAAAATAAACCTTAGAGTGCGTAGAAAATTGCGAAGGTTAAAATGTATGAATAAGTTTAAAATTACATATGAATTCAATAAAGACCCTGTATATGATCAGAAAATGTAGGATATATTTTCTTAAAATTAGGGGTATGTTACAAAGTTAAAATTAGGAGTATGTTACAAATTAAAATTAGGAGTATGTTACAAATTGCGAAGGTTAAAGTGTATGAAACAAGTTCGAAATTATAGTACTTTTAAAATTATTAAGGGCCAAAATGTATGAAAAAAGTTAGAATTAATATCTAGAATTAAATAAAGCTCATATATATGGTCAAAAAATAGAGGAATTAAGCTAAAATTAAGAATATATTTGAAATTACGAAGATTAGTACGTATGAAAGTAGTTAAAAATTAAATGAAAGTCATGTATAGTGTGAAAATATAGCAAATTAGTTAAAATTCAGAGTATGTTGGAAACTAAAAAATAGAAAAGAAGTTAAAATTTACATCTAAAATTATGAAAGTGTAAAATGTATGAAGCAAGTTAAAAATTACATCTAAGCTTAAATAAAATTCACATCTATGGTCAGAAAATAGAGGAATGAATCTAAACTTAAGAGCCTGTTTGGAAATTACCAAGGTATGAAAGTAACTATCATGTAAGTGAAAGTCATGTACATAGTTTGAAATTATAGCAAACTAGTTAAAATTCAAACTAGGTTGGAAACTATATACTTCAAAAAATAGAAAAGAATAAAATTTATATTTAAAATTAAGTAAAAGTCTGGTGTACGATCCGAAAACGTAATAAACCAGTTCAAAATTAGAACACTTTAAAAATTACGAAGGTTTGAAAAGTACGAAACTAGTTGAAAATAGCTTCTGAAATTAGGACCTTCTGAATCAATGGTTAGATTTGAAAATAATTATCGTTAAGGATATCTAGGAAATAACCATCTTACAGGTAGTAAAATAGTTGGAAGATGAAGGGAAAAACAAAGGCTAAACATTGATTAACAGAGAACCTCCGGAAAATCAATCAAAGATAATCTCTTATCAAAGTGTGATGTCATCTTATCATGAAGAGTCCTGAAACACTCCTTCTTATCTCCTGAAAATGAGACTTTCTGGAATTGTTATATAATGTGTTCATTACTTTAAAAAGCGAAGTAATTTCAGTTCTTTGTTTTAGTAAGTAAAATTTAATCGTTGAGATATTTGACAGACTAAATGTCATTCTACTGAAACGATTTATATGATGGTTGCTAATATATATGTCAAAAGAGTTTTAGTAAATAATAGTTTATAATAAACTTATTATTTCCGATAAAGCGATTTTATTGCCAGTTTTAAAACCTGGTATTATATTAGCGTGCTTACACATGGAGAAGTAAACATGCCTCTCTATTATCTGAAACCGGGATGGAAACAGCACAAATTTTAAAATTTAAATCCTTCAGCGAAACACACGCTTTGCTGCTGTCTTTACTATGTGAATGCTTAAAAAGTAACGAACTTATCACTTTTAACTGAAATATTTATACATTTGTCTTCTCAATTTTAAACTAATGCTCTTTGATGGTCTGAGCTTTTAAAGATATTCAATTACAATATTTAAATTCACTTAAACTGACAGCTTCGGTTTTAGAAGTAATAAATCAGTTATAAGGAACTGCTCTGGCACAATGAAAGTGAATAATTTGAAATCTTACGATGTTAAGGTTTCATGTTTATTAAAAATTTTCCTGTTATTTTATTTTTACTGTTACTTCTGCTTTTGTCGGTTCCCATTAGGGTACAGATTCGATAATCTGTATATAAGAACAGAGTTCTTGAAATTAGAGAGTTTGTTTTTAGCAGCTATGCTGATCTTCGTGATATTCCTCTTCCATCTCGTAGAATAGAGTGGCTTTAGTCTTTTGCTACCATGTTGCTAGTGTAGTTCAAACCTAAGCCAAAACTTACTTTAGGGGTTTGCTTTGTGAATTCAAAAGTTACTAATTAAGATTAATTGCATTATTTATTTAGACTAAAACCTGCAATCAAAGGCTACTGAGTCTATGAAGTACGATCTGCGCATTTCTATTTAAATTCAAATTAAAAGGTTTGTTTAAACTTTTATGTGCGTTAAAGTTGTTTCAGAGGGGTCGATTAAGTTACCTGATGATATACGTACAGAATTAGAATTTAGTGCTGTAATTATTAAATTACCGTGCGAGGATTCCCACAGTTTGACAGTCTTTTTGTAAATTTATAACTGTAAGTGTATTATTTCGTCTTCTAATATAGATTATATGACTGAAATTCAGATTTTTGTGGACTATCTTTGAAGCTTTTAAAAACGAAAAAGAAATAGTAATGAAATAAATGCTACTATATATCTTTTTCCCTCAGAACTTCTAAAGTTACATTTATATAAAACATTCACTGCAGGTTTCAGATATTATACATACTGGCAAGCTGAATAATAGTGATATTGACTCCGCTGTTTTATTACGCACTCATTATGAAAATTTAAACTATTTGGTTAAAACCACGTTACATTTCGAAACTTATTAAGCTTTAGAGGAATGTTTAAATTAAATGTTAAATGGGAAGAATGTTTGAATACCTCCCATGATCCGCGTACCAACAATCTGTAGGAAACATAATGCAATTTACTGTAATGGAAAAAACATTACGTTAAAATAATTGTATTCTTACATGAAACCATTTTAACTATTTGATGAATAATTGGTATGTGAAAAGATTATGCTTAAATGCTCGTTTTTGTTTTATACAGCAACTGTTTATTTAAATATAGAGATTTTTCAAATGAAAACATCTAAAAAATATGAAGTGTTGTGTGCCTTATGCTGAGCAGAAGCAATTTTAGCTTCTAAAACTACTTGAAAGCATTTTTGAATGGTAGTTCCTAATGGTAGTAATAGGTATTTTATACCATTCTAGGCAATAGGTATTCTATTAAAAACGACTGAATAATGTGATTGATGCTAGGAGAAAAAAAGGAAACGTCACTTTACTTTCAGTCACATACCACAACGACTCTATGATATTTATGTCTTTATATGTTGATATTCATGTATTTTGCAGACCAGAAAAGATCCTCGCGTTGTTCAAACTATGACTGAATTATAAGGCTTCGGTGAATGTGCACATTATCATTTTGTAAGATACAATTTACCCGTAGGAAACAGTGTCTGCACTGTAGACATGGTCACTTAAAATGCTTATGTAGCCAAAGATATTCATTCTTTCTGATAAAGAGACAATAGAACTTGCTGCAAACCACCATAATACTGAAACATCATAAGTTTACATCAAGAAGGAGATAGTATAGATCGTAAATTTTTATTGGTGTTCTGCGCACATAAGCTCGTTTTGAAGTAGAATATTCCATAAAGGTTAACGCACCTGAAAACAGCATTTATTTTCACTAATCAGTATTCCATATTTTATGCTCGTAGTATTATTGCAGTCTCCATTTTGCATTTGTTTGTGAACGAATAGTTTATGAGATAACAGCTCTGCTGAAATAATCTGCTTATGTAGTTTCCTTCCTACTATATGTGTCGAAACTATATTTTATAGATGCACATTAAGCTCAGCAGACTCTTTTTAAGCAGCGGGTTTTCTTTTGTTGTAAAAATCCTCTTGAACAGGCTGAGGAGTTAGTAAGATTGGTTTTCCTACGATAACCGTGTCTCACAGATGATATTTTACAGAGAATATTGTTTGCTGTCAGAACTTTAAACACTGTACTTCTTGATATCCCCAATAACTTCGGTTACTTTCGTAACAATTAGCTGAGTACCAACAATGCAATCTCTTGGGAAATCAGTCAAGTCGCAAAATTTCCTTCTCTTTGAGCTATTTTACAAATCACAATAAAATTTGGAATTTTGCTAACCTTCAAAATATATGAAAAATAATCACACTCAAAGGTGATAGCAAAATGTGATCTAAGAAATCATGCCAAAGAGTTACAGGTTACAGTGTAATTGACAGAATATAATTAATTCCATTTAAACTACATTTCTTCCAGCCTTTTTGATTTTTTGATAATCAAAACGTCCCATACTGATTTAAAGCGCACACAGAGATATATAAATACCGCCCACTAGTTATCGCTTTTTAAACAACCGATTCGAATGTTTTGTATTCTTTTTTTGTTGTTGTTGTTATCACCAATAATAATAATTAAATGTCATTATAAAAATATGGATAAGAATATTGTAGAACTTCCTGTCTTAAAAGTGATTCATATTCAGATAAACCAATATTAAGGAGACTAAAACTAAATAGAGTAAGAATTCCATTGCACTTGACCGTCTCTTGAAGTAAAGTGGACGCTCACTGGCTAAACAAAATTATTGGCGTTTTAAAGAAGTAACAAAATGTACCACTGATTGTTTCAATGTTAATTTTTATTGAACATTTTGCATGAATCAAGAGAGATTTTTTCTTGCAAATTGTTTTTGCAGGAAAGGACCTGTTCAACCATGAAATGGATAGAGTTTCAATCAAAATCTACTCCAAACCAAAATCTACCAAATCTACGCCAATCTACTCCAAGGTTGTTGTTTTGCCTAATTTTAAATTTTACGTGAAATCATAAAAATTCGCTAAAAGTATTTCAGCACTTATCTAAGGATAATGTTTCCTTTGCTCACGTATAAATAAAAAAAAAAAAAAACTTTCGTATTTCTAAATTCTTCTTAAGTTTTTTCTCAATTCTTAATTAAATTTGCTTGCTGAATGTAATAAAATCGAATTACCTGTTTCTTTAAAAAACGTTCACATTTGACCTTATTCACATATTTAGGGAATTGTTATAACGTATGTATTTTGATATTATATTGGGAGAAACGCGACTAATACAGAAACATCTTAGATTTTCTTATGGAACGAGACTGAAATGGGAACCGAACGGTTTGTAGTGTGAAAGTCCAGGTTCGCACAAATATGAAGTATATAATAAATTTAACATTAACATGAAAATAACAAGAAATATTTGGAGGAAACCAATTTTGATATTTTCCTCAAGGATTAATGCCTAACAAAGCTCTGTGGATTGTATAAACCTTAGTGCATGAAACAGCTCGTCATGTCTAAGAATTCCCATTTCAATGGATTTATTATTCCATAAAATAGTGTATTCAGTTAATAATTCGAAATAATTTCAAATGCTTGTAAAATTATATTTATTTTACCAAATTCATAAAGAATATCTTGTTCTGAGTAAACGCTTGAAATTTAAAATGATAATGAGCTTTCAAATTTAGGAAATGCATTAAAGGACATGATAGCTCTAATTTCAAACAAAACAAATTTTTAAGTGGATTTCTAAACCTAGCTGGCTTTCTTATAAACCTATATAAATTTTAAAAACAAAAAAGGAATGAAAAATAATTAGAGTCAAATTAATCTACATACAAAAGCACCGAATTTAAACCCATACATAAATAGAAAATTTACGGATACATTCAGTCAGATTCTAACGTTTTTAGTTACAATTTTGAGATGTAATAGTTTGCAAATGTCTTATCTCAGGCATGTTAGAAAGACGAAACAACCTTGCTGGGAATGTTAAAGTGATTGTTCTAGCATAATATATGACCGCTAATAAACTTTCCCTAACTTCAATCATTTGGGACCTTACGAGGAAACATTGTCTATAATTAAGTTAATTCAACTTTCTGACAGAACAGAATTCTAATTCCTTCGACAATTTTCCCTCGCCGTTCTCCTGAATGTCTCTGATAGTATTGTCGTCTAACGGATTAAGCTACATTATCAAAGGAGAGGACGAATTTATTAAGGTTTGTGACTTACCGAAATTAAATCTTCTTCTTGAGTCTAATTAACATTTAATGGGATAAAATATTATGAACGTTTTTCACTTCCTTTCAAACGAACGAGCGTTAAATCTTTTGATCATTCCTATCTATTACTTATATGCATACATACAGCCTCTCTAAATGTTACACTGAATAATTCCCAAGTACGAAATCAGACTATGCTTGAGTTGCTAAAGGAATACATTTGAAAGTATTCTGTGAAGAGAAATATTTAATGGTCTTCAGCTTTAGGTATTTTAATTGTAAACAGTGCTGTTCGAATACAAAAAAGTGTATGTTGTAAAGGGCAATTATTCTGCAGTTTTATTAAAGTATCTCTATAGTTTCTAACTTAGAAGAACAATATTTTCCCCTTGTATGTATATATTTATTGTACTAAAGGAAGGGTATATATATGTATGTTATATACTCGTATGTAAGATATAACAACATGCAATGGCTGCTTTAAAAACAATTGACGACTTCAAAATTATCTATTTTAGATTTGGTGCTCTCCCCCCTAAATTTATGTGTTCTCCAAAATTCGAGATCTTTCTATGTTATATAGCAATGCTTGAAAAAGGTAACTAAAACTAAAATTAAACAATCATTGCTTGTGTCTACAATTGCATCTACTTCGGTATGAATACCGCTCGCAAATTAATAACGTCATTGTTCTCACTAGCTTCTAACTTGCTAACATCTTCGCGCTGCTTCGCTTCCCAGACTAAGATGCTTACATCTTACTTTTAAAATTACTGTACATCAAAATTATCGTATTGAAATACGATTGAATAAATCCCTCGTCTACGAAATGATCTGATGTGAATTATAATTGAATAAAATTATGTTCTGAAATGACTACATCTGGAACTTTGTGTTTTATACCTCCATCTATCTTACTACGTAGACTTCAAGCTGCAGCTCATCAAAGTACTCATCCTCGGCCATGACGACTGCAAGCTGTTAAAATATCCGGATTCCTCCTACGCATTAAATTATGACAGCCTAAAACGTCGCCAGGATAGAAAAGGTGCGAGACTAGGAAAGGTCAAAATCGGGAGAAATAAATTGTTATAATTAGGTTTTAAAGTCTTTATCGTCACTGGTTTCTCTTCTTCATTCGAGCTAATCTTTCCTTTCCCTAGCTTCTACCTTGCTAATATCTTCGCGCTGCTTCGCTTCTCAGTCTAAGATGCCTACGTCTTACTTTTAAAATCAGTGTACATAAAAATTATAGTATTGAAATACGATTGGATGAATGCCTTGTCTACAAAATGATCTGATGTAAATTATAATGGAATAAAATTATGTTCTGAAATGACTAAATCTGAAAGTTTGTGGTTTATGCCTCCATTTATCTATCTACGTAGACTTCAAACTGCAGATTGCCCATTCTCGGTCACGACGATTGCAAGCTGTTAAAGTATCCGGATTCCTCCTATGCATTAAATTATGACAAATATATATATAACTTTTCTTTAAAAGAAATGTCAACTTGAGATAGTGGATTTCAGGACAGAAGTTGAAACATTTTGTAGTATTTTTCAACTTCTTTTGTACTTTTTCTTCATACACCTGATACACATTTAGGTATATGTGTGCATAACGGAATGGTGCCGTATATGAGTGTACCATTTATACACTATTGTCATAAATTGAAAATAAACCCTTCAGAATGCGTGGCAAGTGCATAACGGAAAAGTACAGTTTTTCTTATGTGTAAAATATCAAGAATAAATATTTTTCATGTGGACGCCTATTTAAATGCTCAGGGAGTTTAAGTTCCATGCAATATTTTATAACAACACAAGTTAAAAAACATTTTATAACGACAATATGATATTTCATTGTTAGCAGAGTGACGAAATTATTATTTTGTTATTGAACTAATGTAGACATTGTGCTAAAATCCAATTTTCTATTAATTTCATTAATGTAGTAAATGATTAAAATTTATCAAGTGTACATATTACATCATTTAAAATGTATCATCAAACAATAAAATACAGTTAAGAATTATTAAACGTGGATAATCTTCACAATAACTCAGCTTGTTACGGAGATGAGTAATATGCTGTTACAACCCATTCTCAAGAGGAACTAGACTATGGAATTTTCAGTCAGCGGAGAGTTTCTTAATGAAGTGGATTTCGCAGTCTGAAAATGGAGAGGATCATGTTTAGGCTTGAAGTCCTAGTTTTATGGTGCGTAAAGGTACAGAAACAGAGGAAGTGAACTTGAAATCATATGATCCAAAAGGTCTCAACAAGAAGGATAACTTCTGATATGCAGCGAGAATTGAGGCATGGAACATTAAAGTTTCAGATTCATTGAGTCAGAGATCTTTTAATGGAGCAAGGATCGACGATTTGTTACACTATGTAGATGTTTAATGTGAGTGTTCCGACAGCTTGCAAGATTATACAGTTTTATAAATTAAGTATTACATATCCTCAAACTCAATATTAAAGACATATAAAATTAATTGGTGCGGGGATCAGGCTGCTGAACTCTAGTAACATTTAAATTTTGAAAAACAATCTGACTTCATTAGATATCTATGTGGATTTCCCCCATGTATATCTTGACTATAAGCCAGTGTATTTTAAAACATCATCCATAACGAGAACTCTACCCCTAGGCAGACAGTCCTCATATGCTTCATAAAGATTAATTTAACAGAGTAAACCTACTTAATTATTTAACTACACGATGTTTTATATTCATTGCTGTCATGAATTACTGTCTTCAGATAGAGTTGCGTTTTCTAATGTCAGTAAAAAGGCCAATAGATAAAAGCAGAACTAAATATTCTATTATTAGAACTACATATTGTAGTTCAAATTAAAACTAACAGTTACTACTTCTTGCTACTTGAGGAGTTTCGGAAACTCAAACAGTAAAACACGTGTACTAAATTTCATTTAATAACACAACTCCGGCTTACAATGGCGTGAATTCTTAAAATTTCGAGGGCGATTATTCGAAGATCACTTTCTTAAGGTACATAAAATGAGAAGAGCGATAGCTATTTAATATCGATAGCAATGGTCGAAGCGAAAATCGTAATATACCACGAGAAAACTAAGATAGCTAAGAATTCTGAAAGCTTAAGAAGATTTGAATTGGAATTAATGCCATTGATAAATTTTTGACATTGTAAATAGCTTCAAGGAAATCCATTCAGGAATACTCTTCATTATATAAGTTTCTCAGAAGTAAAGGCAAAACTGAGTTTAAGTGTCCGTCTGTAGTTAGCTACAGAGGATTGATCTCAATAACGAATTCGAACATAAGATTCCATATGACTTCAAACTTTATTGGAATATTTAGTTTGGATGATGTAAGTCAAACCACGTAATAGGATATGCTGTAATTCCCAAAGAATTAAAATCAGAGTTATGATCTTAAAGAACTGAATACAGAATTTTAGTAAAATGTGAGAAAATGATCTAAAGAGTTAATTTCTGGAGATTCTTATCCTATATGTATCCATTGGGAAAGTAATCCTTAGAAGTTTGGCATTGGGAAACATATATTTAATTTAGATTTTAAAATTTAACCATTTTCTTAAACATGAGCGATTCAGACACACCTATACAAATATATATTCATAAATTTAATTTATAATGCATTGAAATGATATTTATTATAAGCACTGGCAACGCAGATTAAAGAGATAAAAACGTATCCTAATGTCATTCTAATGTGCCTTGTTTAGAAGAATTCGGATTTTTTTTGCTTATTCCTGAAAGATCCATAGCCACAAATCGAATGAAACACAGTGTAGTTTCACGTTCTAGTCTAATAAGATGTTATAAAGAAACAAATTTTTAAAGCTACTAAATGAATAAAAGAAATGTTTGCGTTCTTCTGATTGGGTTTAATGGAAAAGAAAACTACTCTAGCATATTTTTAATATTAATGTTTTTCTACATCTACTTCAGAAGATTTGCCCTGCATTCCAGAGATCGTACTTTTATTCTCTGCTTCTAAATCTAATTAATGCCAAAGGGAACATTTTCTTTCGACAAGTTGAGAAATCTTCAGAAGTTTTCTTTTCATGTTAAATGAAATGCAAAAAAATAAAAGTGGAAAAACAAGGATAAGCTGTTTTTTACCCAGTTTTAAAAATCTACCTGACACTATGAGTTAAAGGCATGGCAGAATTTCAATTGCTTTTAATTTCTGCTGCTTTGCTTTGTTTTCGCATGTCACTTCCAGAGTTCTGAAGAATTTCGCTTCAGGGCATTTCTCTTCTCCTTCATTTAGAACATTTAAATTTAGAAACTTTTTCATCACTGCCAAAGTGCTCCTTTCTAATCTTTTCCTTTGCGGAGTTCTTTCAAAGGGATTAATTCAATACTCTTCTCCGTTCTTTGAGTAAGCATTGCGATGCACCTCAAACTTCGTTGTGCTTTAGCCAGTTCAATAGATTCCTGTCAGAGAATTACAGTCACATTCTTTTATCTTTAAGAGATTCATGATGAAGCGTCACTACCATTTCTTTCCACTGTGCTAAGTACTTGGAAATATAGTCAGTTGAACATATAGTTAGAGATATTCTGGTTCTTATTAAGGAAAAGAGACGGATCCAACATTTTCTTGAATCTAAATCTTGAAAGATTCGCAAATCCCTGGACCTATCGAATCTCCAATGACTCGAGTCCTAAGTGAGAAGATAAAGAAAAACGTAATAAGTGATAACTTAACATGAAATTTTTTATTTAAAGCAAAATTTGAAATTTGCATATAATGAAATATAGATTTACAAAAATACACATTTAAAAAGTACAGTTATATATTATGCATCAGGTTAGAAAAACAGTATCTTACAAAATCAGCCACTTTTTACGTCCAGATTTATAGGAAAAAAAAAACATTAGTCCAAAAACTCACATATACATAAAATAACTTTCACAACTGTGTAAATAAATAAATTATTTTTAATTACTATTTTTACGTGCTAATTATTAGATTAATTGTTAGTCACTACATATGTTTGAAACTGACATAATAATTTGCAATATCGAAATAGATTGTAGAGACGTTACATTATTTAAAAGCAGGAGAGATATTCATCGTTTATTCAACTGAAAAATGTTAAAACGTAAGCGATTAATAGCCCGCGAACACTGCTTTTAAAAATATTTGAATCTTTGTTTTCGTTTACTCAAGACAGCTAATCAAAAATATTTGATTGAATACTAAATCATTTTCATAAATTTCCAGAACACGTTTAAATAGCAGCAAATGTATAGAGGGGAGTACAATTTCAAGAATTAACGAAAATAAATGTTAAGCATGGAACATTGAATTCTCTTCAGAAAATGGTAGAGCCATTAGGTTATTTCGATGCTGGAGAAGAGAAAATTAGCAATGCTCTCTCCGGAACTCGAACCTTTACCTCTTGAATACGCGCCAAGTGTGCTATCGTTACTTGAAGAAGGAATGCAGAAAGAAGGGAGAAAATACCTTGCATACTTCCCCTTTTAAAGGACGACTGGGGATTAGGGAACCCTACCACGAAATCCCGGTGGTAGCGAATAATCATCCACCACATTTTACTTCGGGCGCTACTTTCTTTCTTTTCACCATCGACGAAACAGCTGGCCCACTGGGTTAGGTGCTTTTCAGCCTGTTGGATTCCGTCAATGGAATTAAAAATAAATACGTGAATAAACATAATTAAAGAACTTAGTACTGTGTCCTCCGGGGATTGGCCACGAAACGAGGAACATTGAAGTAAGGACCAGAACATGGAAAGAAGGTGCATGGTGGGGACTTTTTTTACTTTTACACTGCTAAGGAGGACTACTGACCGGGAACAAGCCCTTGCAGTATGATGTCCGCCCTGCAGACATTTATTAAGTCTAAATTAAAAAAAAAAAAAAAGAGTACAGAGTCACATCTAGGTAAAGAATACAAAGGACTACCTTGAATACATATGACATTCCTGATAGTATAGGTTACAAAAAATAAATAAATAAATAAGTAAAAAAAATACTTAGAAGTACAAAGCTGCATTGATACAAAACTGGTAAAGGTAAAACAAAAACAGTAAAATTTAAGACTAACATTGGAATTTGAAGCCTGCAGTTATACATCACACTGACTTACTATTATACACTTACTATAATACAGCACATTACAACATATTATGCAATATATTACTATAATACTGAAACAATTTTCACTATTATCGTACATGTTAGGCATACAGTTAGAAGGAGATATGAAAAATGAGCAATGTCGTCGCCGGGACTCGAACCTGGATCTCTCAAATACGCGCCGAGAGTGATACCGTTACACCACGATGGCATGCAGTAAGGAGGGAGAAAACACCTTATATACTCCCCCTATTAAAGGGCGGCTGGGGATTAGGGAACCTAATTGCCCAATTCTGGCTGCGAAGCTCATTATCCACCACCTTTTAGTTCGGGGCCAATGTACAGTCATTAGAATTTTTGAAGTAGGAAACATGTAAAATGAGCAATATCTTCGCTGGGACTCGAATCTGAATCTCTCGAGCACGCGCCGATTGTGCTACCGTTACCCTGCGAAAGCATGGAGAAAGAAAGGAGAATACAAGAGGAGTATTCAGTTATATAACGGGGGAATATTGGAGATCCTGATTCACCGATATTGCTTCAGTTGCATTATTTTCTTAATGAACGTTTCAGTTTGATATAATTAAAATTAATTAAAATTAGGAAAATCTTAAATTAAGAAGTTTTATCTTTTTCACTAGAATTCGAAATATGTAAACGTAAAAGTGTGAAACTTCTAGTTTTCTAATATCGGATATTTCGCAAATTTCTTCTATTATAGGATTAGACTGTCCCATTTATAGCTGAGAATTTAAAACAAAATATCAGCAGATTAAATGTGACACATCGCTATAGTATTGAAGGGAATTTAAAGAGTTAAGAAAGGCAACTTATGAAGAGTATAGTTCTAGCCATCATTAAATCTTAAGCAAAAACAGGTTTTTAAATTCAATGCATTTCGAGAGATAGTATATTTTATAAAATGAATGAAACTTTTAGATTTACTTTATTATAAAGGGTCTTTTTACATGATTTATATGCACAAATAAATGACAAAGTTTCTTTCAAATTCTTTACATGCTTCTTATAATAAAAGTATTTGCATTTATTTTGGACATCTGAAAATGAAATCATGGAAAACCTCGTTTAAGATAGGATAAAATTATCTAGTTTATTCAAATAAAATAATATTGCAACGACCTTAAAAATTCTCGATTTAAGAATAAAAAAAAGGCTAAACATTTTCTGTTGTATCCGTCAGTTAAGGTAAGGGAACAAATTCTTGAGTTGAAGAAATGTTACACGCCATACAATTACAAATGAACGATAATATGAAAATTGTGGAGTGTAATATATGTTCGGTTATTATTGCGTAGCAGGTGTTTTAATAAATCGGCTGCTTGAAAATGTCCTTTTAGTTGCGGAAATCTTCGGCAAGAGAAAACATGCTGTCATAATTTTCTTTTATCGTAATCTACAATAGAAGTCAGGATTAATAGGATAGCTCAGCAAATATTCTTGTGATATTAATTTGACGACTACTTTTGCACACTGGACAGCAATTCTGAGATCCTGCATACACTTTTCTGTAGCCTTCATAAAACTTTCCTGTGGCCCAAAACTTCTATAACCCAGCAACTATGTAGAAACATTAGGATTTTTTGGAAGCAGGAGAGATGAAAAATTAGCAACCGCCTTCGCCGGGATTCGAACCACGGACCTATGGAATACTGGCTCAGCGTGCAGAACCACTACACCACGAAGGCACGCTAGAAAAGTAGGAGAAATACCATATACACTCCCCTTTTTAAAGGGCGACTGGGGTTTTCAGGGCACCCAATCCGCCAAATCCTGGGTATGGAGAAACCTCATCCAACACCCTTTTTTTATTTCGGGCGCCAGTGTAGAGACATTAGGAGTTTTTTGGAAACAGAAGAGATAAAAAATTAGTAACCGCCTTAGCCGGAATCGAACCACGGACCTCTAGAATACCGGCCCACTACACCACGAAGGCACGCTAGGAAAGTGGGACCTGATAACTATTCCTCTTGCGCCATATCTCACATTAAACGTTTATTGCAGAAAAATTATGGCCATCTTAAGATGCGCTTTTAGGCATTTTTCAACTTGTCTCCATACTATAGAATGCAACCAAATTTTTGTTTGGACACATCTTGCAACGCCCAAAAGGTGTTTTCAATTCGAAAGAAAATGCGAGACACATTTATAGCTAGCTTTTCGTAAAACGCACAGCCGATAAAGCATAATGACAGTATGCTGTTTCACTCACTGAGATGTTTTGCAAGGGAAACTTTGTTTTCAGGCAGCACAATCATTAAACATATCTGTAATCCGACAGAAATGAGGCAAAGATATACTCATATTATTTATTGTGTATAGAAGTAGCTCGCTTAGTGATATTTCAAGTTAGTTTCTCTCCCGTAATATTCGAGATGGTCAAGTTTACACTTGAAAATGTTTGGTGGTTACATAATAATTGCGACCAATCATCTAACATAGCCGTCATTTTTTTCATTTGAACAAACCAAACATAATTAGATGAATAATTATCAGGTGTGAGGAGTACAAGAAATTTTATAACCTAGCTCTTTGTAATACTGGTAGTTTTCAGATTAACATATTTAAAACATATAGCCCTCTACAGGACATTAAAATTCAAGAACTTTAATAAATTCCGAAAAGTTAATGCAATACTTTTTATATAATTTGACAACTAAATTTAAAAGATACAACTTCAAGAACGTGTTAAATTATGCAAATAATGAAATAATAAAATGCATTTGTTTTTGTTATAAAAATGAAAGGATGATTAAGAATATCTTAAAAATAGATTTCCTGTCTGAGAAAGAAGATAAAATAACTATTTTCAGTTAGATAATCTCTCGTATTAAAAAATTAAAAGGTTTCAGAACCGAGTTCAAAATATTGATTAAAATCGTTTAATTTTACTCATGTTTCTATCGTTAATAAATAAGAAAATAAATACATTTGAAGCCACTTAATATGATCACGTTTCATGTCATCATTCGGATACAGTTATCGAATTGCCGAAGTCCCGCCATTTTCTGTACGAAAAGAAGGAAAATACATCTCCTACTGTGATAAAAAAATCGGTTAACATTATTAAAGTTATAATGTGTTTTCTCCTTCCTTTCCGCATGCCTTCGTAGTGTAAAGCTAGCACACTTGCCGCGTAATCGTAAGGTTCAGTTTCGAGCCCTGGGGAAGGCATTGCTAAATTTTCCTATCTCCTTCTTCAAGAATGGTAATGTTTCCACACTGGCGCCCGAACTAAGAGGTGGAGGACCATAATTCGTCAGCACCAGGATTTGGCGGTTGGAATTCCCTTTACTGGGCAATCCAACCGCCTTTAAAAGGGGAATTATATAAGGTATTTTCTCCCTCCTTTCCGTATCTCTTCGTGGTACATCTGTACTATTTAGCGCGTATTCAAGAGATCCAAGTTTAAGTCCCGGCGAGGGCACTGCTCATTTTTCATTTCTTCTGCTTCAAAGAATCTAATGACTCTACAAAGTATTACGAAAAAATATTTTACTGGATTAAAATTGCCAAATATGATCAAAATAATTATTGGAGAAGTCGAACAACAGGAATCGGCGTAATATTTGTAAATTTTGCAGGACTAGTTTCGATGGTTTAACTGCCGAACCATTTTCCTCAACTGTCATCGAAACTAGTCATGTAAAATTTACAAATATTACGCTGATTCTTGTTGTTTGATTCTCCAATAATCATTATCCGGCGTATTATTTCAACCTATATTATGGTCAAAATAGATTATGAAGATTAAGTGTCAGAAAACATGTCGCCCAAATAAAAAAATTTAGAGCCAAACAGCTTGTTCCTGATTTTATTCCACTTTTTAAAAATAGGCGAGAAAGAAGCCTTAGTTTCGCTTGTGTTTGAAATAAAAGGGTCAATTTTGAGATGAAAAGACATATATTCCTCTTCTTCAGGAGGGAAAAAATATGCAAAATATTTTTCCCTGCTCTTCAAAAATATCTCCTGAAAACATTTGCTCCAAACTGTGCTGCTTTTCTGCCTAATTTTAAATTTTACTTTTACTCCAGTGATTAAGGCATGCCTTACGAATATTAAGATAAGGGGTACAGAATTGGTTAATTAATTTTCAGAAATATTATAAACACTTCATAAATGAACTATTGCGTTAAAGACATTATGACATTGTTCATAGACAAAGTTTTGCATTTTTCTAATTAAAATTCAGTAAAAGTACTTATTTCTATGTTTTTTGTTGTATGCATTTTAAATTGTATAACTTTCATTGATATTTCGAAGGATATTATTTCTCACCGCTAAGTGTTACTTTTTCTGTTAATGCTATCAAAATAGCCATGAATAAAGGTGATCCATTAATATCCCATTAAGTAGCGGTTCTCAATCTTTTGACTAACGCGTACCATCTAAACAAAAATTGAAAACCTTTAGTATCACCACTACAAAGTACTACTACACCACCACTCTGGAACAAAGCTCAGATTGCATAAATTTAAGAGCGCTAGAGAAAATAAATCAATCAGGATGTTGGGGTTTTAATTTTTGAATTTAATAATTAAAATTATTTTGCTTCTTTGCTACCACGTATTTTTTCTTGCCTACCAACTGTTGCGAACCTCTCGTTTACAGCACTAAATTCTTAACAAAATTATTCATTTACTCTCCTGAAATTCCTAGTACTTGAAAAGAGTGTGACAAAATGAAAGGTAACTAAATTACTCTGAAGCAAAAGAGAAAGGATGTGGAGAAGTTCTAAGTCAAATAACTGAACGTAATTTCTATA
The DNA here is from genome assembly GCF_044657685.1 of Stegodyphus dumicola. Classification (NCBI taxonomy): domain Eukaryota; kingdom Metazoa; phylum Arthropoda; class Arachnida; order Araneae; family Eresidae; genus Stegodyphus; species Stegodyphus dumicola. The sequence continues at coordinate 151,877,167 of NC_140771.1, read as the reverse complement.
CAACTGCTTAATCTAATGAAATGTGTAAAAATGTTAATTTCGATAACCATAAACTTGTACGAAATGAAAAGGACCTAAGAGTCAATGAATGAAGAGCTAGATGAATAAACCAGAATAAATTGATTTAAAACAAATATATTCGTGTATATATGATTTATATTAGCCCACTAATATTTTTACAAATGATTGTGCTTGATAATATTCAATATATCAGTGTAGGTCTTTTCTACACTGATAAGATTCAACTCCTAAGATTATATACATAATATACATAAGAGTGCAAATTCAAGGTTTTGAATTCAGAGAATTTGCATATTATGTCAAAATTCTAAAAAGCAAATGGACGGATTTTAATGAAATTAAGGCATGCATTTATAACAGAGAAAGGGACGTACAAAGTCATTTTATGACAAAAGTCCTTTTATGTACGCATAATTATCAGTAAAGCTCATAGTGTAGGGATGTCCAGAATCTAAGTTGTAATATCTAACAAAATATGAGTGTAATATGGCGTATGTCCCCCCCTTCCCACACACAATCAGATAGGTCACGAAGCATGATGGCACACTAGACAGGACGCAGTTGAGGAGACCCTATAGCAGTCGATCCCACTACTGCGGCAAGGTAGTTTTCAACTCCGGGACGGTTCTCGGAGCCTGATGAAAAATCAGATGAAATTTCCCTCCCAAGAGCGCTCCAGGCAGGCTCTATATGTGTTCACTTTCGAGGTAATCATCGACCAGCTGAGCCAAATATGGACGAGCGTCGTCATCCATTAACATGAACAACACAGCGCCGACTGCGCCCTGAAACGTCGAATTCGGGGATCTAAAATCTTGTCTCTATACCTCATAAGAGACAGGCAGTTTTTGTTAACGACATGCAAGAATGTCCGAGGACCAACATAATGCTTGCTCTTGCGACAACATAATGCTTGCTCCAACATAACGCTGTTCAGAGTAATGCCTGCTCCAAACTTCCTCCACTACAATAATGGTCCTTTTCCCTGATGAGGGAGCATGATATAGTGCACCAAGCTGTCTCCGGATACAGGTGCTTAGGGAATCAGTGTGCAGGCTGAATCTCGAATTATCTGTAAAACGCACACTGCTCCACTGAAGTCTGGTCCAAGGCGCACGTGCTAAACGCGCTCTCTTGTGCTCTGTAGTGAGCAGGACGCAAACTGCAAGTCTGCTGGGGTATAGAGCTATCTCATAAAAAACGATCCTCTTTCATGTGGATCATAGTCAACTTGTTTAGGTCTTCTCGGTATGGATACAATGTTCTGAAACTGTTTCCTCAAACTGCAGTGGACACAGGGCGTTACATTTAGCTTTGTAGCTACCTGCGCTTGTGGTTGGTCTGCATCTAATCTACCGACAATTCTCCATCTCAATGCACATCTATGTATTCGCGGTTATTCATTTTAGCTGATACCTTATAAAACTGAGAAAACTCTTGCAAGAAGCGCGGTGAATTTTGTGAAGTAGTACGAGCACGTAAGTCGCCGAAAAAACCACTCTGGCGCTTATACAGGATGCGGCAGCGTTCATAGGAGGATATTAAAAACACACCTAAGGCAGTAACTGTAATATATTTAGTACCTCTTATGTCAATTAATAGTTAAAGGTATGCCATTTACTAATGTGTAAGTCACTGTCCATGGCGTGGATTACTTCTTGAATATGATACCTGTCAAATGATGCCCACTCTGCACAGCACATTCAAATAGGCGGCGTTGGAAGCTTGCCATAACTCGGCGTAATGTATTCGCTGGGACCTTGCCGACGGCAGTTCTGATGCGATCCTTCAGCTCATGAATGATGGCACAACGTGTTCGGAAAAGTTCTTGCTTCAGGTGGCCTCTGGAATGTTCCCACGACGTTCCAAGTTGAAATGTTGCCGAAATAGACGCTGGGTAGCAATAACAGAGTAGTTATTCTTGAAATAACTTTGAACAGCAAAGGCACGATGCTGTGCACTCCACCGATCTATATCACTGCCACACTCGAAGCGGCGCTAGCTGGCGGGCATTTCTGCAGTGCGTCATTGTACTACGCAAGTCAAATTACGCTATGAACGCTGGCGCACACTGCACCATTCCACAGTCAAAGCTCAGCAGGCACTCACGTGTATGCTTTCATATTCAACTTTGAATAATTCCACAATTCTTCGATAACACAAATAGTACTTTTAATTCAATAGATTTCTCAAAAACAGACATAATTTGAAATTTGGTTAATTCTGCACACAAGTGAATATCTGAATTGCCTTACCTTTACTTTCATACAAAGAAAGAATCCTAAAACCTTTGTGGAGAGTAAAAAATTCTTTATTTGAATAAACTCTAGAATTTACAGAAAGATGAATGAAATCGATACTCCCTAAATATGCGTATGTAGGTAAATAACAGTTAGAAAATATGCGATAACTCATGGTTTCTTTACTGATGGCTTGTTACATTATCCATTAGCTTACAATATTTTGATATCTTAGACTTACTCATTAAACTAAACGATATCACACTGATGTGCTAAACTTAAGCAACAGTTGTTCTCTTTGCCATAACTCCAAAAGAAATCATGTGAGAGATTAGAAATTCAGAAATGGGAGACAGAATTTTGTATTTAAACCATGACGGAAGCATAGTTGCGCAAAAATGAATACAATACATACAGTATAGAATCAAACAAAAAAGGCTTTATTGAACACATAGTATTGTTACACATGATTGTCTGTATAACAGGAAGAACAACAAGCATATTTCCTTAGTATGGGATATGCCCTCCCCTTACTGCAATGGTTGCTTCTCACCGTCTCTTCATACTCAGCACCAGATTATCCAACATGTTTTGAGGTAAGACTATCAGGTTCAATGTTTCTTCTTACCTTCTTCGGAAACATACAATGACCTGACTAGAACAGAGATCTTACTAAAGCTATGTTCACTAATTGTAGTAAGTAGACAGGATACAGACGAAGGGTATACAAAACCCTTTATTTTTCTTTATATACAATGACTTCCGTACTTCGGAATACAATGACCCTCCACTCGGGGTCTAACGTAAAAGATATCAAAATAAAACTAAACTCTAATTTAACTTTAGAATAAGATTGGCCTTATAATAACAGGAAGCGTATGTAGCACAGAGACTGTGAACACTACAATACGTTTAATTTATCAAGAGGATTAAAACCTCTGGCCTGGAAGGCAAATAGCAACTGCGTAACTTCTAAGGTAAGCGGCCTGCTTCGAACTCACTGCTTCCTCTCTTCTGCTTGGTAAAAAGGCCACACTTAAATACTTGGCGTTCGCCAGACAACTTTGCATAAACTCCTTCACGCTTATAATTCTGGCCGGAAGTAGAAAATAAGAAGTGATAGTAAAGATTTAAAATAAAATAAACGTTAGTAAAACTTAAGATCCTTACATACTTCCCGCCAGAGTTAATTTGTTTGAAACTGAGGTCTAAAACGACCTTGTTGAAAACTTTTAACTCTAAAAACTAACGCGAGGCCAACCTTTTACAATCATAACTTAGCTAGAAACTAGAAAATTTAAAAGAAAGAAATTTGTTACAATAGCAGCTTCCGGGATATACAACAATCTTTTTTTTTTCTTTTTCATCTGTACTGCATCTAAACAGGAGCTTTATTCAATTCTGGTTCCTTCCAGAGATCTGGAAGGAAAACTAGTTTAATGAAATGTTACAGAATGACATTGCAAATAACATATAGAATATACTTTTCTTAACATTCTTATTTCATTCATGACTATTTTAATTATCTCTCCCCGTGCTCTCTGACATGTGTTGTAAAAGAACACCAACCACGAATGTGTTTCTGTCTACGTGTGCCACACTTCCTCCTACAATCAAAACACTAACGTGTTAAAATTCAACATACGAGACCTCTTAACACACCCTAATTTCAACTCTAGACCCTGAGGTACTATTCTGAAAGTGGCTAACTCTAAAGTGTAGCGTCAGAGAGCCTAACTACATCATTCAACCTTTAACATATATTCGTCATGATTTAATCTTTACAGTCACACGAATAACAAATTTTTAACATTACTTTCACTTTTACCATATCACGGTATTTCTTAACATTCAAAAGAACAGTTCACATGTATACAAGAACATATCAACATGCCGTTAATTTTACACATTTGAAAAAATACATTAGTAGTACATTGTTAACTTCTATTCTTTTCAAAGCAAGTGCCAATTCTTTCTACATTGAAATAACACTACATTTCAAAAAGTCTTTCAAACTAAAACTTCTTTCTTGCTAGAATGTTTTAAATAAAATTTATACAATAACTTTTTACAATATTTAAGTCTTTACACAACGCTATTATACATCAACTTTAGTTTTACGCGCGAGTAATTGAAAAACATAATAAGAAAATCGGTCACAACTCATTTCTCGCCCTTTTGGCGATAAAGGTAGACCTCGCATGAGGTAAAACTTCTTGAAATCTGCCACTTGCAGTAAGAATGAAAGATTAACTTAAGTTTGTAAAGTAACATAAAATTTTACTTATCTTTGTAATATTCAGACATCCTTTTCTGGGCCCAGTCTTTAAAGGTATAGCTGATAGTAGCTTGGTTGATCCTCCTTCTTGTACGGGCTCGCCCTACAGTGCTTTCCTCTGGAAGCTTCCGTTTTTCACCACTACGGCCACCCTTGAACATCTTCCTTCTGTCCTCTGCTTGTGGTCTTGGCCGTTTGAAGGCAGCTGGTCTTGGTGGAACCGGAAAACTTCTGTCGTGATCCTGCTTGGACCTCGTTGTTGGCCGTTCAAATTTTTCTTGTACTTTTTCCTCCGCCGCTGATGGCCCTTCCGCAGTTCGGCGACTTTTGCTGCCGAGAGTTCTGTCGGATGAGTCAATCTTCCGTTTCACAGCCGGGTTATAGTTGCCGTCCTTTCTCCCGGTCCTTTCCACGTACGTCGTCCTTCTCCCTTCTTCATTCTGGGGATGTTCGTGAACTCTGTTTTCTGGACGGTGGAACGGCTTCTTTTTCTTTTTACCTTCAGTTTTTCCGCGGGGCAATTTTCTTTTCACTTGCTTCTGTCTCTCATTGGCTTGCCCTTGTACTTGTCGTTTTCGCACCTCTGGAACTTGTACCTGCGGTGTCTGCCGTACCGGATCCTGCAAAAGATATGAAAAGATTTTCATTTTATTACGATCGAAGTAGGGTTTATTTGATCCATATTTGCGGAACAGGTTTCACCATTTCTTGCCTTTAACACTACAACAGCGTGAGTTATTTTTTCTATAACATATGGTCCTTCAAAGCGTGGAAAAAATTTGGCAGTTTTATCTTCTGGTGCTGAAGAAAGTGAATGCTTAATTTTTAAAACTTCATCCCCTACTTTATAAGTTACTCCCCGTCGTTTCAAATCATAGTATAACTTCTGTTTTCTTTGTGCTACTTCCGTATTCTTTTTTGCTTCTTTCATTAGTTTTTCTATATCACCCATTTTAAATTCTGGGGCTCTTTGTTGCACATAAAATAGTTTATCTAACGGTGTTATAACCTTTCTGCCTAGAAATAACTCAGCAGGAGTTTTGCCCGTTGTATCATGTTTTGCGGTCCTAAGGGCGAAAGCAAATTCATTGACATAGTTATCCCAGCTTTTATGAAAATTTTTAACATAACTACGGATAATTTTCACTATATTTCTGTTGACCCGTTCCGCTATATTTGATTGCGGCCGATACGGGACCATTTTTAAATGACGTATGCCCAGTTTTTGACACATGTCTTCAAATATATTACTTACAAATTGAGGACCATTATCCGATATAACTTTTAGGGGCGCCCCGTATTTTAAAATATATTTATTTAAAATAGAATCAGTAACTAATTTCGCGGAGGCTCGTTTTAAGGGAACAATTTCGGTCCATTTACTAAAATGATCAACCATAACAAGGAGATAGCGATTTTTATTTAACTGACTTTTTGGGAAAGGGCCCAATAAATCGATGCCGATTATTTCATTTGGAAATTCGGATTTAATACTATTTAGAAACCCAGCCGGGCGGAAATTAATATAATTAACGGCTTGACATGTTGGGCAGGACTGGACATACGCCCTTGTTAACTTTTGCAGTTCAGGAAAGTAGACTGCCTCGCGTACGCGTTGGATAGTTTTTCGAATACCAGCATGAGAAGCTAAAGGGCTGTCATGGAGCTCTTGCAGGATATTTAATCTAAGACTAGCTGGGATAACAGGTCGAAATTCGTTGTTGGAATTCGTAGTTTTTGTGTAGAATAATAGACCATCTATTAGTTCGTAATGGACCGCCCTATTTCTTATCGCCACAATATCTTGGTGGCTAAAATTTTCAGGATCCTTCAAATACTCATAAATACTTCCAAACTCAGGATCCTTACCCAGTTCGGTTATTACAGTTTCTCGGGATTTTATTGTACACGCTGTCAGCATTGCAACTTTTACGGTATTACCCTGTTCATCTAATTTAATTCGTGATAGGGCATCTGGTACGATATTTTCCTTTACGGGGGTATGCTTGATTACCAGATTATATTCTTGCAGCTTGAGTGCCCATCTTATTAACCTTGGGGATAAATTTTTCCCTGAGTACAATCTAGTTACCGCCGCATGATCAGAATATACTGTTATCGGCGCCTTTCCAAAATAGACTCGGAACTTTTGCACTGCTAACAGAACTGCAAGTGCCTCTCTCTCGGTCGCGGAATAGTTTCTTTGTGTTTGATTTAAAGTTCGGCTAAAAAATGCCACGGGCTGCTGATTTTGCGAAAGTACCGCTCCTACCGCATAATCCGAAGCATCCGCTGAAATTTCTAAATTTTCATCCTTTTCAGGAAATTTCAACACAGGGGCTTGCGTTAATGCTTGTTTTAATTTTTCGAAAGCACTATTGGCTTCGGCCGTCCACGAGAATCTTGCCTTTTTCCTTTTTAATTTTAACAATGGCTCAGCGATAGCCGCAAAATCTTTTATAAAGGACCTATAATATGAACCAAGTCCTAGAAAAGAAGAGAGCTTCTTTGCCGTGTTTGGAGTCGGATACTTTTGTACATCGATTATTTTTGATTCATCTGTCTCGATCCCTTTTTGCGATATTTTGTAACCTAAATATTTTAATTCAGGGGCTGCAAATTTGCACTTTTCGACATTAACTTTTAGACCGGCCTCATTTAATAAAGAAAACACCTGTCTTAAATCCTGTATATGTTGGTCGAGATTATCACTAGTAATAATGATATCGTCTAAATAGATAAATGTGGATTTTCCAAGAACAGGTCTTAACACAATGTCCATGCATCGCTGAAATGTTGCTGGGGCGCCTGAAAGGCCAAACGGCATTCGCAAAAATGCATAAGTGCCAGACTTGGTTATAAAAGCAGTCTTAGGCACGTCCTCAGGCCTGACTCCTATTTGAAAATAACCATTCGTTAAGTCTAAAGTCGTCATAAATTTGGTTGATTTTATGTTCCTTAAAATTTCTTCTATGACCGGTAACGGATATACCGGATATTTCGTTATGGAATTTAATTTACGGTAATCAATAGCGAATCTCCACCTTTTTGGATGCTCCAAAGGATAATCATTATTTTTCTTACATAAAACCACCGGACTAGCATAACTACTTGAGATAGGCGTTATGATCTTTTTACGTAGCATATCGGTAATATGCCATTCTATAATTTTTTCCTTATTCTTATCATACCGGTATGGTTTTTGACGAACTGGCATTGAATCTCCGGTGTCAATACTATGGTTAGTAACCTGAGTAAATCCTGGAATATCACTAAATAACGAAGCAAATTCACTTACCACTTGTCGGATTCTATCTTGCTCGTCATTAGGCAGGTGGTCAAGATTTAACCTTGGCGGTTCAACCTTTTCTACACGCACTGGTTTCATCGTCAGCTTAAGGGACGCTGCATTAAAATCCAGTGTAGCTTGTGCGTCTGAAAGAAAGTCTATTCCTAGGATTAAATTTGCTTGCAAATTCTTTACTATAAAAAACATCACCTTTACTTGTTCGTCCTTGATACGGATGTACAAAGGTACTTTACCTACGCACTTACATTGTTCTCCTTGCGCCGCTAATTCTGTTGTATTATCCGCATTATATATGCGGTATTTGCGAAAATACTTTCTAAAAAAGACTTCTGCCACACAGGAACACTGCGCGCCGGTATCCAGGAGTGCTGTGGCCGGGATATTATTTACCAAGACTTCAATCTTCGGAAGAGTTAAATTTTTCACCATTACTGTATTTAACTTGTAGGAAGAGGGGTTTTCGTGGCCTTCAGATTTCCGCACCCTCTCGTCAGCAGAAATCCGTTTTAGTTTAAATTATTTTTCCTTTCGGTGCTTTCCTTCTTTCTCCACTGGCCTTGAGACTTTTTTTCTGGGTTGCTATTGAACTGTCGACGTTCGCCGGCTGTTTTTGAATGCTCGGGTTTCCTTGCCCACTGATTCGCTTTTTTTCCGTAGCCATGTGCTTGAGTTTGCTGTAGTCTTGGCGTACCAAATTGGTTTCGCTGTTGATATTGGCGTCTTCTTTCGACGTCCGCCGTTCTTCTACTTTCAAACTGCATTGCTAGCTCAAATAACTTTTCCAGTGTAGTCGGATTTCGTAATTCAATAAAGTCTTGCACTTGGGGTAGTAACCTCGGCAAAATCACTTGAATTATTTCAGGATCCGGACGGTTTCCATAGAAGAGCTTGAAAACGTGAATTTTTCTTAAAATAAAGCTCGAGAGGTTTTCCATTCTTTGTTGATATATACTGAAAAGTTCTGTTTCTAATTTCGCACGATCCCTTACAACAGGGAAGGCTTTTAGTAGGGCAGTCTTGAAATTTTCGTAAGTATAGGTGGGACTTCCTGCTTGACCCAGGAGACTTCTGCCGATACATTTGAACCAGTTAAGCGCTTGGCCCCTCAAAGCGCTGGTAGCTAAGGTAACTTTTTGAAACTCGTGCACGGGGTAGAGCATGAAGTGGTCATCCAATTTTTCCAAAAAACTGTTTACCTGTGAGTTTCCATTAAACGTTGCTTCTGGTTTCATCGAAGCGCGCATGGTCTGGACGATGTACCCAAATCCTTCCAGGGCGGCAGCTGGCATTTCTGGATTCTGAGCCGTTTCTGCAGGCAGCACAGGTTCTTCCTGAAACTCGGCCATGGTTATTCTTCGTCGGGCGCCACTATCAGGTTCAATGTTTCTTCTTACCTTCTTCGGAAACATACAATGACCTGACTAGAACAGAGAGCTTACTAAAGCTATGTTCACTAATTGTAGTAAGTAGACAGGATACAGACGAAGGGTATACAAAACCCTTTATTTTTCTTTATATACAATGACTTCCGTACTTCGGAATACAATGACCCTCCACTCGGGGTCTAACGTAAAAGATATCAAAATAAAACTAAACTCTAATTTAACTTTAGAATAAGATTGGCCTTATAATAACAGGAAGCGTATGTAGCACAGAGACTGTGAACACTACAATACGTTTAATTTATCAAGAGGATTAAAACCTCTGGCCTGGAAGGCAAATAGCAACTGCGTAACTTCTAAGGTAAGCGGCCTGCTTCGAACTCACTGCTTCCTCTCTTCTGCTTGGTAAAAAGGCCACACTTAAATACTTGGCGTTCGCCAGACAACTTTGCATAAACTCCTTCACGCTTATAATTCTGGCCGGAAGTAGAAAATAAGAAGTGATAGTAAAGATTTAAAATAAAATAAACGTTAGTAAAACTTAAGATCCTTACAAGACTGCCCATTACTCAAGCAGCATCTGTTTCAGTTGTTGGGTGTTCGCCAAAGGATGTAATCGTGCCGCGAAGCGTCTCCTTAAAACATTCCACACATGTTCTATGGGATTTAAATCAGGACAGTACGCTGGCCAATCCATTCGAGTGATATCTTCACTTTTCAGTAGCTTCTGAACAGCAGGAATCCGGTGTGGCCGTGCATTGTCATCCATAAAAGCAAAGTGTGCTCCAATGGCACCTCGGAACAGAGACATATGAGGAAGGATCATCTCCTAACTACAGCGATCTGCGGTTACGGAACCTCTGCCGAAAACGGGGAGCTCTGCCCGCCCGTTCAGCATAATGCCTCTCCAGACAAAAACTCCAGGACCACCATAACGGTCTCTTTCAGTAATGTTACTGGGATGAAACCGTGTTCCAACCTCTCTCAAAATCAACTGGCCTTGAGAATCGCTTGTGGAACTAAAACGACTCTCATCCGTAAAGAGAATACGACTCCATTGATCCAGATGTCCAGTTTTTTTGCTCCTTGCACCACTCTAAACGATTGACGTCTTTTAAAGAGATGAAGCCTTCAGGACAGCGGGCGAATAGGCCACCTTTGTGAAGGCGTTTGTACACAGTATACCCACGACACTAGTCGCTCCGTTGCTGTACACAGCTGCTGAGCTACGGCGTTTCCTGATTGGTTTCGGGCTCTTTTCGCCTGCAGGATGATATATCGGTTATCTACTGCAGTTGTTTTGATGGGGTGGCCACCACCAATCTTTCTAATAGCTGTACCTATGGTTTGAAAGGCTTTCCAAGCGCGCGAAACGACACTTTTGTTGATTTCGACTCTTCAGCTATACTTTTCATACTACGCCCCTCCTCCAGCTTTCATTCTTCCACATGCGAAGTCATTCAGGCGATTTCTTCTCGCCATATTTCACGAAAGAACTCACATGTACTTGCAACGAATGTCTTTAATTGCGTCTCTGCCCTTCCTTTTATTGTAGTCTTGAGTTAAGCGCGCCGGCCGCACGCGTTTTGCGTACACTGACGTCACTTGTGACGTTTTGTTCCTGATATTTGCATACGCAGGACATTTCTACTGAATTGCGTGTTCATTGTACTGATAGCAAGAGCTCTTTTCTGCAGTTTCATGGCTTCTGATTAAAATTTACATTGTTACTTAAGTTTTGCACACCAGTGTAAATATGAAATTCTGGTAATGTAAACGTTCTGTTGAAAGTATTTCATCTTACGATAAATTAAAGAAACAATCATGTCTTAAAAATAAACATTAATTTTGAAAGCAATCTGAAAATTTCTGATTTTTACGAATTTTTTTCACATTTTTCTTTTATCAAAATCAAGTGTGTTGTCTAAAATTTTCAAGTAATATTATATATATATATTATAATTAAACAAAAATTGCAAAAAAGAAATGTTGCGGCAGAAGCACAAGTTCGATAACATTGTCAATAAAAATCAAGCATTACTCAGCTAAGCAGTGACCAGGACTTTCAGAAGCAGCTTCAGATTAGGACAAGGGATTTGGAAATGTTGAGTATGTTAAAAGAACATAATATTAAAAATTAAGAAAAAGTAGATTTTGAATAAGTTATTAGAAATTATACATCATGCAAAAAATATTTTCGGTGTTAAGATCTATGCTTCTTTGACTCCACGTATTCGACTTAAGTAGAAAAAAACTTACTGATTAGTAAACTACTTAGTACGACTTAAAAAGAAAATAAATAAATAAAAAGGGAAGAAAGGAAGATCGGCTCAATACGTTTCATGCATTTTATAAAAAACTTAAATAAAAAGGTTTATCGAAAGTAGGTTTCAAAGGAAAAGAAAAATGTCGCTTTAGTAAATAGTACTGTGAGTTTCGATGTTATTGTGACAATTTATTTTACAACGCTTATAGTGGTTTATGTCATTAATGTAACGCATTTCTTCTTGGTAAGCATATTCCCATATTTACATGAGCAAAAAAAAAAGAGAACATATGAAACGTGAAATGAATTTTATAATAGCCTGTCATGACCTCCTTTGTGACAACTGGAAAATTAGGCAGTATACATGCAGTATATTATTTCTTTCACTCTATGGGAATGAAATGAAAAGGAGACTAAGTCTTACATAGAAAAGACTAAGAAATTATTTTATATATTAATTTAAGCAGTTTTGAATTATTAAATGGTTAAAAATGGAGATGTACTTCTTATATTTCCTTTTATTAGCCTTCTTATATTTCCCTTTATTAGAAGCGTTAACTCAGAAGGGCTATTAATTTCATTTGAGTTTGCGTCAATTCACTGTAAATGTCCTTATCAAATTTCAAACGGTTGCCACCAAATATTATCGTCCTGTGTTATATTTAAAGAAATTAAATAATGAAGAATCTGTGTGTATGTTTCTCGTATTGGGATAAAACAATGGTACCTAGAGCTAACCAATTTTGAATAACGTAATCTTCCTCTGAATCTGGAAGCTCAAATTGTTTTATTATCGATTCCATAGCTTCTGGCACTTTAACGAATTTTTGATTAAGAAACTCAATGACTTCAAAAATAGCAATGACGATACTGTACGGGAAAAAAAAAAACATTTTTATGTCCAACGCGCGAGACTGTGTATTGCAAATTCTAAAGATATGCTCATTTAAAAGTTATTTTGGGATATTGCTGTTGAATTGAATTTTATAGTTTTAGTGCGAAGAACATGATATTTAGTAAATAATGGTAACACAGAAAACGTTAAAAAAACGCCCCTTTGGGGGTAATATAAAATCTGAAAGTTTTCAGACTAAGTTATACGAATGATGCGAAACGCGCAGCTCTCGAGAGCAAGTTGAAGATATAACGGAAGGAGCCTGCAAAATGTTCAGCTTTCGTGCTGTTATTTTTGCTAAGAAAATCACTGTAGAAAATTTGTTCTTGTCTCAAGGAACGCGTGTAACAGCAGAGAATGCCAGGCCGTCGTCAACGGAGGCAGTTCAAGCAAACAGACTACACGAGGGGCATGGTGATCAGACTGAGGAAAGCAGGTTTGTCCTTACGGTAAATCTTAGCTGACACACACTTGGACGCGTCTACAGTGCACTCACTGGCTGTAGCGTCGATAGTTGAAACAAGGAAATGTGGCAAGTTCGAGTGGTGCCGGTGTAGCCAGAATGACGTCAGCACGCGTGGAACGACGTATCCACCGACAAGCAGTGACGCACTCATATTACATACTAAGTATATTACAATATTAAATTATGAAAATAACAATAATATACTGTAGTACTTGAGAATTGGTAATGTGTAAATACGTTCAATATTTAATTTGGTATAACCCTTCAGTGGATACTCAATTGATAAACAAAACAATCATACTATAACCAATTTGTAATTTCATGTGATAATGCTATGTGCAAGCAGTGCAGAAACATATATGTATATAGAACATAATATGCAAGCACGAAGTGTGGACTAATAAGATAAACAGTCCAAAATTACAAGTACTAAAAAAATACTGTTTGCGTTTTGTAGAAGCAATAACCCGCTCTTAATTTAACTGATCCAGTGTTTAAGCATTAATTAAAATTAAAACAATACAAATATGTAACAAAAACATCTAACGTTATTTTGGTGACTTAACAAGTATCAAGATACAATGTGGGTAGTTGATGGCTGGTAAACTATATTCACATAATTAACTGAGGAAACAATAAAACTTGAACATACCTTTATAATTAATTAACACAACCAAGAGCAGAGGGATCTGCTCATTTAATTTGCAATAAACACAATATGAACTTTCAAGCAACCGAAAATAATAAAAATAAGGGAAATTAAAATAGCAGCAAACTCATCCTTAGTTACTGAAAAGGGTTATTCATGGAGGATAACACACAAAACCAATTTACACCGGGAGTGAATATTTCGTTTAACAATTAATTTTATATAACATGGACAATTATAGACTCAATATGTTTTTACAGAAAACAGGCAACCTGCAGTAGATGTTTACCACGGAAGGCATACCCCACGTGCTTTGTCACACACAGGAATGAAAGAGCCATAAAGAACTATACTGTAAAAGGAAAAAACAAAAATTAATTTAGTGTTAGAGGTCGTGAAGCACTGCTGTCATCCCTGGACGGCTCGCCCACCAGAAATCATCGACAGGAACCATTTCGTCTACGAATGCTCCCGTCATATCAGGCGTGCAGGAAGAAGACGTCGGTAGCATAACTTTGAAATTTCCAAACCGCCGCTGAAACTCTTCAAGCTATTCAGTTGATGTCCTCCTCCAGTGGTAAATTCATAGTTCTTTCAGGAATTATTTTTCGTTTGCAGGTTCTGAAGCATGTGTTTACTCGATCTCGCGCTCACAGCTCTGTGTCGAACGACGCAGTAAACCCTTTTTCTTCCTAGGCGAAACCCTTGATAATTAACGATGAAAACAGCGGGAAAAATCGCTTAATTAACAACAACCCAAAAGAACGAAGCGGAGAATCTTCAAGTGAAAGGTCTCTGCTGGCTACCAGAAGTTGGCTGACTTCGCTGTTCTGTAATACAGCCTGCAAGGTCACTGCCAGATGTCAAACACCCCTCCGCTGAAAAATGACGAAAAACACTAGCCTCGCTTCAGGGTCTCGGTTCGACATAGAGAAAAGCTTAACGGTCAAAATTTTCACCCCCGTAAGAAATCTCCAGCAGAACATTTCTCTGCCGGAGATCCCTGAACAAAGGGGTGCAGAATATGGTAATTTTAGAGATGGTGCATTACTTGGCAAAGGAATTCGGGGCGCAGCAGGCCAGAGATAAGGAAATTTTGAGAACCAGAATTCCAAGTGGACAATTTTTGGTCGGAAAAATTACTGAACTAGTAAATAGAGATTTCATCACAATTAAACAAATTTAGTACTGTAAAATTAAAACTATTATTTGACAATTAAGTTCAATTGAATACACACACAATAAAATTATTTCTTCAGAAGAAATAAGGATGAGTAATCATTTTCAATATTGAGTTTCTTCTTCAATTTAATCACCTTACCACCAGTCAGAAAATATGAATCCAAGAAAACTTTAATAGAAAGAGGGGGTAAAAGTTAAGCAAACTTAAAATTAAAAATAACACTCCAAAATGTACAGCAACAAAACTTTTAAATTAATAAAGTTAAAATCCCTTTAGGGTCAAAACAAACTCTACAAAACTAAGTAAAAACTTTAAGTATCTAAACTCAATTAAAGTTAAACAACTTCGTTTAAGGAAAAAAAAAAAAAAAAAAAAACTTAAATTTAAAGTTTACCAAAAATTACAGTTTAACTTACAACCAATACTTTAACCAAAAACAAAAGCAAATTAATAACTCCAATTACTGACCAAACTGATTTAAGCAATTAACTTAAAGCTGGAAATTAATAACCAATTAATACATAACATCCACAAGCCACTTCTACTTCCATTCTGCAGCATGTTCAAGACACGACATTTTCTGGTCAAAATTTATATCCTCTGAAACCCCTCTGAAAGAGTAACACAAATATGTGTTCTTATAAATATATAATGAACTGGATGTAAAGATTTACTATTAACATTTATATTCATCTTAAAGAAGATTTTTTGCTCTTTCCAAAAATATAAGTTCATTTCATTCTCATAAATTGAAAAGATATTTAACAAATTCTAATAATAATAATAATAATAATAATAATAATTTCATAGCTATTAAAATAACATTGAATTAAATTGTTTCAATTCAAATACAATGATACTATAAATAACAATATTTTACCTTTTTTAAGTCTTGCAATACTTACGTTTCTTATCATAAATTATTCTAAATGATTTTGCAGAGAAGGTTTTTCTCTCTCATTTGATACAAATTTCGTGTAATATCATTAATTGTTTCGTTTATTATAACAGTTTTCTTTAATATTTTTAATATTATTTTTCTAATTCTAATTTTTTAAACTCTTTTGATGCCACCGCCTTTTTAATAAATTTAACTTAATCACCTGTCAAAAATAAAAAAAAACATTATGTTATAATTTAACACTGCATATTTTAACCCTACTAAATGTTTAATTTTATTTAGATTTATTAATCTCTTTTTCTTATTTAGCTTCATTAATCCCAACAGCAGTAACTAACTAAACTTCTCTATAGTGTAAACAACATTTTTTATCATGTTACCTTAATTTAATTACAAAAAAAAAAAAAAAAAAAAAAAAAGATTTTACATTACGCCCAAATGGACTTTTTTTAACGTTTTGTGTGTTGCCTTTATTTATTATATATCATTTTCTTCGCACTTAAACCATAATATTCAGTTCAACATCAGTATCGCAAAATAATTTTAAAATTAGCTTATCTTTAGAAGTTCGAAAACACAGTCTCGCGTGCTGGAGATATTTTTTTCGCACAGTGTTGCCATTGATCGCTTTGAAATTGTTAAATTTGTTAATAAAAAATTCGTTAAAATTTTACAAAATATGAAATAGGTAATAAAACTAATTCCAAATTCGGGCTTCCAGATGCTCATATTCGGGTGGAAACGTTCGTTAGGCAAAATTTGATGGCTCTAGATACCGTTGTTTTATCACAATGCGAGAAACATACATACATTTATGCAGATTCTACATCATTTAATTTCTTTAAATGCAATACAGGGCTCTATTGTTTGGTGGCAACAATTTGAAAAGTGAACCAAGATTTCAACGCAAAATGCCAAAACGAAATTTATAGTCCTTTTGTGCAAATTGCCGCTTTTGAATAATAATATTGTTTCCAACGCTTTTTTAATAAATTAAACTTAACAACTTGCTCAAAATTCAATAAACTTGACTTTATAACTTAACGTTGCATATTTTAGCAATACCAAATGCTTAATTTTATTTAGATTTATTAGTTTATTTTTATGAACAGCAGTAACCAACTAAACTTGTATCTCTGTATATTGTAAACGTTGTAACATTGTACTTATTGCAATACTAAATGTTACGTGCGTAAATTGCAAATATTGTGTAAATTGTATAAAGCTTACTTGTGTAAATTGTAAATATTGTCAAATTTTACTTTTACATTGTAGCATTTCACTTTAATATACTTTTACAACGATATCTTTACTCTCTTTATAATAAATTAGCATCTGCAAAATATTTTCAATACTATTTACAAAGTAATAAATTAGCTCTGATTTTATTTTATTTCATATTACTACCTTCATAGATTATCTTCATATAAATGTTTACACAATATTTTTCTAATTACAGTTTTTATATCAAATAAGTACTCTGTTAGAATTATATCAAGCAAAAAATCTTTAAACTTTTCTCAGTTGTCTTTAAATTATGTCGCAAAATATCTCAAGATACTTAAGTAGATAAATAACTCCCATTCAACAAATTATTCTATCAAACTTCCAAGTTTTAGACTACAGTTAACCTCCCTTTCAATCGTATCTTCAATGTCCACTGATTAGAATGACATGTTTTTCACCTCAGAGCAGCGTAAAGAAAGAGCAATTAAAATACGAGATGCTTATAATGAGTGTATCAAATTATTGAAAAGTGACAAGAAACACAAAAGGTATTTTCCAAAGAATCTGTTCAATAAAATCAGTACAATAGTATATTTTCTAGAAGACTGTGCCCTAGATATCGATACAACTGATAAACTGGGATCAATTCAGCTAAATCTTATTGACGCAGCAACTGGTTTCAAGTCAAATACAGTTAAATGGCGCATCCACCTCTCAAATCAATAATCGAAGATCGAAACAAGTAGTCATGAACACAAGCTCCTATATACCATAAGATTATCAAGAATTTTGCAACTACTCAATCAATGAAAAAATATGGCCATTAAACCTATTCATAGGAAATAATTATGCTCCAAATGCAAATAAGGAACATTCTCGGTCATTTTACGAAATTATTTTACATGAAAAAGAAATCAACCAAAAAACACACTTTAATATAGATTTACCTGCTCACGATCTAAATTCTTCAATTGATTATCATCACCATCCAAGCCAATCAACAAACAACAGGCATCATCATGAAAGCTGCCTTACTGCACAAACTGTGTCAAAAGAAGTACCAATTAACTACGATGAAACGTCTACTTTACCACCTTACTCGATCATGAAATATTCAAAAAACAAGTTCTATGCTGATGCTTTAAAAACTATGAATACTTCAAAACGTAACCAACTACCTACCCTAATAATTTTTCCCAAAGAAAACATGACTAATCAAGAACTCCAAGAGAATTAGAAAAATACATTCTAATCAAATTCAAAACTTCGGACATCCGTCAAAAAACTCCAGATACAGGAAATAGTATGCTTTTTGCGGAAGTGACCATAATATTACAGAATACAACGCCAACATCCCAAAGTGTATTAATTGTAAAGTATCAGATGGTGTAAATAAAACTAATTTCAAAACCAGTCATACAACATACTCGCTCAGTTGAAGCTAAGCATTCACCTGTAACTTCAGAAAAGTCTCAGGATGTCGCAAATGCTTCTGGTCTGAAAGTATTAAATGAATTCATTTCTAGATGTTCCTTTAGACATACATCCAAGAACAGTTCAGATAAAAACAGAGTTATCTACTTAATTTAGTACTATTTCATAAGACCTATAATAGAATGAAGATAATATGGCAAAAATAGTTGCTTATATTTCTGCTATTGTTATTCCCAAAGACGAAACAGTCGATGTTCCAGTTCTGCGTTCAGTTTGAATAATTTTTTGAATGTATAATACAATAATTAATAAAATTAGTTTTGAAACAGAGACAGCATTTCCAAATCGCAATATTGTTACTGTCATTTCATTACCTGAAGAAAGAAAAGATATAGATGCTACATATAATAAAGCATACAATATTAAGTGCAGGGAAAACATAAACTTGAAATCAAAACAAACATTTCAAATGATGAACCTAAATGTTACGTAATACCTAAAGAATCAGTAACAACAAATAAACAAAATACTGAAGCCATGCATTTACCGTTCCTTATTATTCCAGAAAAGTCTCAGGGTGCCATAAGTGCTTCTGATCTGAAAATGTTAACTGAGTTATTTCCTAGGCGTTCATCTAGACTGACACCGGGAAGACTTCAGATAACAGCAGAGTATCTACAGAATATAGTTCCATTTCATAAAAATCATTACAGAATGAAGATAATATGGCAACATTAAATGTTGATAATTCTGCTGTTGATATTTCCAAAGATGAAACAGTCGATAAAGAAATTAGTTCCAGTTATGTATTCAATTTGGATAATTTTTTAAATTCAAAATTATATATTGACCATGTCAATTTATGAATTTTTAAACCTGAACCTATGAACTAAAACATATGAACTCAACATGAACTAGAACAATGAACTTAATCAATGAACTTATTTAGGTACTTATCAAAATTTGAAATGAATATAATGTACAAAGGCAATGTATATTCAATCTAAATTTATATCATTTTGTATATATGTCTAAATTGTTGACACAAATTTTTCATATGTATATTAGTATATATACTTTATATGTATTGGGAAATTTTAATAAATACCGCATTGCCCTCTGGGAGGCGGGTAGCTCTAAATAGAACTGCAAAGAGACAATACATATTTTACGTATAACGGATCACAGCGTCACTTTCAATTCAACCAACCTACTGAGTATAGGCTGTTCTCACACGCTATTATACATAATCATTTCGAAATAAAGATCACTTACTGTTCATTACTGTCTCTCTCTATTTACTTAGTTTCAATATTTTCTGCCAACTCCTTCGTGTTGCATTTTCAATATCGGGAGTGTATATGCTCTTGTAGTGATTTCTTTAGAACATGCACCCGATTGTAATTCCTCATTTCAAGATTCCTTTTTTAACCAGATATTTAATATGGAAGTGTATAAATCTAATAAAGTGGAAAATAAAAGTTATTTATTTTCTAGAAGTTAAGAAATGAAAAAAAATAATAATAAAGGTATTGAAGACAAAATTACGTTTGCTATAGCGATTATTCGTTATAAAGTGTCTTTTTTCTGTGCGATGCCAAATGTTAACAATGCAGTTTTATAGGCTAGTAACTTCCTTATTAATCATATCGAAGGAAGTTTATGATCTGTAAAAAATGCAGTTTGTGTTAAGCGTAAACTTACGTATTTCTCCTTGTTGTTGTGACTAATCTCACTTATTTTATATCAGAGACAGCCCACAAATTTCATCGTGCCAAGGAGGCAGGAAGCATTTGTCGTTGGCAAGAAAGAGCCTTGTGCACTGTGCAGGTAAGAGTACGAATTTGCAATTTCCGAGATTCGAACCTGGACGGCAGTCAGACATACCTGGTTCGTCAGTCAGAGTTACTAACCACTATACCGGTTAGACGGCATATTTCTGCAAAAAATTATTTATACACAGTAAATCAAATACTGAAACTAGTGCGCGTAAGAAACTTTAAAAAATAGTCAGTTATTTGGATGACTGAAAAAACTCAATAAGATTTGAAGATATTCGCCTATCCTAAATCAAAACGAAAACATATAACTTCTTCCCTTTTGCATTCGGCTTCGTTTATCACTTAAAGATTATATTTATAATTCAGTGTTACAGTACTTTTAGAGTATTTCCATAGGCTCTCTATCTGAATTCATGTACGTGTTTCTTATAGAAACCATTTTAACTTTAATGTTTAAACATGCAAACGTAATTCAGAGAAACACCTAAAGGCTCTTTAAAGCTTCGAGCCTTATGAGCCGGCATATGTTTTGCATACCACTATTCACGCCACTAGCAATAATCCCTACCCTCTCCTACTTTTCAAACTTTGGTAATCGAATTTTTTTTTCGAGAATTTAAAATACTGCTTTAATGAAAACCTTACACATCTAATTTTATCGGTTTTTACCTTATGCCTGTTATTTACTTAGTTTTTACTTTCTCCTACAAAGTCGCAATACAATTTGTGACAGATGGTACAGAATTGCAACAAAAAAAATCTTGCAATATCCTTCTAGAGCTCGGGGCTCCTAAACCGGCTCTGTATGTGGATGAACGTCGGAAAAGTTATTTTTCAATTTTTTATGAACCAGTGTCTATGAAAAGAAAGTCACATGAACCGTTGTTGAAAGTACCATACGCAGTATTTTTAACACAATACTAGGGATAATGATGTTAGGCAGTGAAGATACCTGAATTAATTACAGATTTTAATACGTTATTTTTAATTAGTAAAAGTAGACAGTGAAGATAGAAAGAGAAATGAAAAAAGCAAACCTGTGTAACCATTAATTCTTAGAGATTCATCCCTTTCCCAGAATTCGACGTTTTGGTTAAAATGAATTACCTTTCATCAGAACATTAATCTTTTTAAGAGTTGCACCAAGATCAGATTAAAAGAGTAAAGAACTGACCCGTTAACAAGTATAAGTAAAAAAAAAATAATAAAGGAAATCCTTTAGATCTGAAGGCAATCTAAAAGAACTAAAAGTAAAAGAATGAAAAAGCAATTTTTTCCCTGAAGTATGGGGGAAAGTACCAGGTTTTGCAGTCCTCTCTTTGGTATCAATCAAAAGCTTCTTATCAGTGAACACTCCAATTCCCAACGCCTTTTGATGGATACAAACGCTAGTTATATCGAGTTTTTTTCATGCTCAGTAACATGCTTCAACGGGCACTTAAAGATCAAAACCAACTTAAAATTTCATGTCACTGGTTGCCGCAAAAAATACCTAGCGCAAGAGTGATGTTAAGTTTTTTTGTTTCGTAGGACGTTTGAAATTTATTGGGTTAAAAGGTGTCTTGGAAGTTTGGTAACTATTCTTTGACTACGATATTGAAGTTTGAGGCATATATATAAATATATATAGAAAGAGAGAGAGAGACATAAATGTTAAAAATGATGGCACCGCTAAAGTAAATGACAGCAGAAATCCCATACGCAGTACTAGGATGAAAAGGTGCACTACGTTGAAGAGTAAACATAATTACAAACATCATGCTTTTTACAATCGGTTGCAGCTCTTACGTTTTACGAAACATCAACATTAAAACATTCAATCGTCTTCTCTCCTACGCTCACGCTGCTGTCATTTCGATCTAATAATTGCATCTCTTTAAAAAAAAACTCTGTTTAAATCTCTCTGTAAGATTATGATGATGATAATAATATTACTCAAAATTAATTTTTAATGTTTTCACTAAAACTGGTTACTCTGTGTTAGGCAAAAATATGTTAATCAAAAAATTTAATTTTTAGAATACTAAAACAAATGATTGAAATTTCACAAAACAAACTAATTTGGCAACATATATTCAGCATGAGATTTTTACACCTGGCATGTTAGATGTTACCATTAATTTAATAAACAAAGCGTGATATTCTTATATGACAGAGCTAGACATGTTACAAACAGCATGATGCTATTAGATATTATTATTAACATAATAAACAAATATTTTTATAAACAGCCATTTTATTTTAAATTGTTATACTTATATTACGCAAATTGTAATGATAAATTTTTACATAACATTTCCTTGCACGAGTTTGTTTCTAATAGCATTTTGGCTCGTATTTAATTTGATACCTCTTGAATATTTAATTTAAAAATAAACATGCTAATACAAAATTCCTAATTAGACAAAGAGAAATCTTAGGTAAACAAAAATATTATTCTTCTGGAAGAAAACGTGCCTCAATAAGATCGCCCACTAATTCTAGATTCAAACTGTATGACAACGAAAGGTTATTTTTTCTTAATTTCAGTGTTCTTTAAAAGTTCTCTTGAATTTAAGAGAAAAGTTTTGTTTAAACTTAGCCGGATACATCTGGATCATATTTTACTGTTTATATGATGTCAACTGTATTCTTTTATAATTGGTGGAATTGCAGTTCATGTGTTTCAGTAAAGCTCGTTTGTTCCTTTTCGTTTCAGCTCGTTATTCAATTTTCAAAAATTGGCCCAACAACCGAGCCTTGATATATTGCTCAGGAACGGCTGAAATCATAGGTCAGTTAGTGGTCTCATAACCATGAATGTTGCCCATGACGAATCTCACGGACCGATGTTAGATCCATGCTAAGAGAGAGCAGAATACAGAGGGAAGAATACAAAGAACTAAGTTCTTTCTCGGTATTCCAATCCTCACTTTGGAGTTAGGATTAACAGTCAGTTTCAGCTAACCAAGAGACCGCAGGACGACATACTAACTAATGTGACTTTGGGAATGATTCGAAAGCTTATAGCTGAAAGCTCTATGGTATAAAAGCCTAAGATATCTATCATATTGCAGCAAACTACACAAAGAATAAGAAATTCATATGTGCAGTTGACCACAAGTCGCAGTCTTCGAGCTGTTACGAGGAGCTAGAGGATATGCCCTAACAGTGCAAAAGCAATAATTTGTTCAGTAAAACATCCACTTAACATTATAATTGTCATAATTTTACGGCCAATAACAAGAGATTTTAGCGACCTATATTGTATGCATCATGAGAGCCTCTCGAAGTCTAGGGACCGAAAATTCACTGACGTTTTAGCTCGTCTTCCACTATAACGAATCAAACACATAAAACTTCCACTATAACAAATCAAACACATAAAACATAAGCGAAAAATTAAGAAGGCGTCACTAATTTAGTATGCAGATTGCTTCAGGCAGAGCAACATGTCGGAACACTTAAACTCTTACCTAGAGAGGCTCTTGACGCTAGCAAGATTCTCCCATAATGAGAATAATATTTATCTGACCTGTACATTCAATATTAATTGTCAGTTTTCGTTATTGTATTGTTAATAGAGTTTCTCATAGACTTATAACAACTGTGTTTTTTCTGATTGCAGTAACATGTAGCTAACCAAAACGCAAAACTACTGGAGTCTTCCCATTAGCGCAGCGTATCGTCATGGCCCAGTGGTGACCGAGGACTGACAACTGCACAACTAAACTATCAGCAACTATTCACAACAACAACGAGCAAACTATTAGCAACAATTCCGATTCGACAACTTAACGAACTAAACTATCAGCAACCATTCCAATATAGTCCAAACAACAATTCCTTCCGAAAAACTTCAAAAACTTCCCACTCACTTACATGTTTATATAACTGCGGAGCCGCCTGAATCTTCAACGGCATAGCGGAATGTTTCGCACGGATATTGAGATGAAAACTCTTATTACTCAGAAACCCTTTTATACAACTTGATTTAACGCAGCGGGTAATAGAGGCAATCGAAAGCAACCGTCATCGCAAAGTGGAACTAAATCCATACTCGACGCTAACGTCCCGAAAATCTTTTAAGCTGGATCAACCCAGCTTCAGTTTTCTCCGGATAATCCGGAATCAAACATCTACCTTTGCTAAAGGTGTTCTCCAGTACGGATGCACCTAATTCTCACTTCCGAGTATTCATGATGATGTGATAAATGTGTACTGTTACTGTGTACAGTAACATATGTTCTGTAATTTTAACTCTGTGTTTTATAATTCAACTGTGTGTCTCAGGAAAATTTGGTGCATATACGAGGAGAAGTCCACCTTGCACAAAACAAATGAGACAGTTCTATACCTCCCGATCTACGGGACCGATTGTCGAAATTAAACTTGCGTTTTTTATGTCCCAAAAGCGCGACTTTGGATATATGTTAGATTTATATATAGCACTGATCTAACATAGGTATTTTGAGGCCAAATGGAGCTTTTTCTGAAATAGCATACCAGGTTTTCCCATATTTCGATGCTACGACTCAAATTATGCCAGAGTGCTAAACTTTGTAAAAATCGCACAAGTAGTTTTTTAAAAAAATAGCTCTCAATATTTTAGTTTCTCCATGTTCATTGAATTTGGTATATATTTATTAATATCCATTTTTATTAAACTTATTTGATTCTTCCTTTCACATTTCGAAATTTAGGGTCATTCCAAATAAAATTGACCCATTTTTTGTGATTCATTTTTTAATTTGTATTTTAAAAATAATTTTAATAAATTTTTCGAAAACCATTTTAAATTATAACCAATAAAAGTTTTACCATCATTATTGTAGATGTAATTCTAAGCATACCAGCAAAAAATTAGAGTTTTTTATTCAAAATTTCCGAAGATATACGAGAATTTATATGTTGGCGCGTTTTGAAATTTAGCGTATTTGCTATTTTCCACACGTCTGCAATGAGAAAAAGGAAAGGAAAATAGTTTGCTATAAATTAAGAAGTTCGTTAGGTGAATTATTCTTGGCGCAAACTGAAAAAAAAAATGCCAGAAGATAAAGTTTTAAATTTCTCCATAAATTTCTTATCAAAAATTACAAAATTTAATACCTATGCATAATTTGAGATGTAGAATCGAAATAAGGGAAAAAAATCGGTATGTCATTTAAAAAAATGTCAGATTTTTTGTCAAAATACCTATGTTAGAACTAAGCTATATATAAATCTAATATATATATTAAGTCGCGCTTTCGAGACATGAAAAACGCAAGTTAAATTTCGACAGTCGGAAAAGTAGAACGGCAGATATAGAATTGTCACTTTTTTTTGTTAGCAAGGAGGTATGCTTATTTGGTACTTACAGAAAATCCCGTCGACCACAAGAGACGGCGCCAATCGCGCCAACCCCCCTTTCCCCAAAACAAACATTTACTAAATACAAGAAAAAGCGTTCTATTACTATTTTTCTTTCAAATTTATTATATTTTCATTTATTTATATTTAATGTTTCATTAAAAATGTCCATTATTTTTTAATTATTATTGCTTCTCAGTTTTTAAATAAAGCACCATTTCGCGGCGAATAACACATTTTTTTTTTAGGTCGGTAAGATTCCATAACTTTGGAAATATTCAACAGCATGTTCATCTGTAGCAGGCAGTTCCCAAATTTTAATCATTTTTTTTTCGAAAATGCATGATAAAGGGAAAAAAAGGAAGTCTTTACTCATGAATAATAACTAACACGTGTAATCAAGGTTACACCAAACCCTGCGTGTTTGAAGAAGACTTTTCCATTTTTGCCGAAAAATTGTGTAGTTTGGAGCCTTACCGTTAATAGGCAAAAACGGTCGATGAGATTTTACGTAAGTACCGCTTATTTCTTTGTTTTCCCTCATTTTGTCTGGATTATAAAGTAACGAATTCAGTCAGCTGATTGAAGTTCACTGACCTGTTCCTCTAATAGAATGAAACGAAGCACTTTCTCTTCGCCATCTTCTCCGCCATTACATCAGAAATGTAATGGTGACTGTCCACATTACCGGATATTCGTACAAGAGGTGACCTGGATGTTATCTAGTGGCACCTCGTACCAGCACGCTAGATAATGGCCCGTCTGACGATGACGAAAGCCAACTTGCAGCTCTCGTTCTCCTCGGTGCTTCCCCACGCAAAAACGTCCATCGTGATTATGTACGAAGAACTGAGATTTGTTTGAAAAAGCAGTGTGGTGCTACTTCTCTGTCCGGTTTCGTTGCTCATCAGATGACTGTCTCTTCTGTAACGTCATGAATAGCCGAAACAATGATCGCTGTGTTGATAGTCCATGATGCTGAAAATGTCGTCACACTGTCCGTGTGGACACTTGCAATCCTGCAAACATTCATCTCTTAGGTTACGTGACGTGGCTGTAAGATTCTGCAAGGGAGTAAAGACATGTATAACCTCTCAGGCATTACTGGCCCCCAAGAAACTGAGAACCTGCTTGGCATACAGTATGGCCCTCCTGGATCCATGGATTCCATATTCGCCTGACGATCATGAGATCTAGCTTAACAAGAATAGCAATTTCGCGAAGCGATAAACCTCATTCTGGATAGACCACAATCCCCTACAATACGTACTGGTGGAAATTTCTTCATGTGATTGTGGAGGTTTCTTTTCCTTTCAGGGAGAAATAAATTTTGAATGCCATTTCCAGATGAGAAATCCGCTGTGTAATGTCAACTTATCCATAAAGTATATGGCGTTATTAATACCTGCTTTATGCGTATACCCTGCAATGCAAATCCTTTGTATATCTCAGAAAGCAGTACTTTTCATGAACATTTAATATTTGTTGGATGCCGATTCACTTTGCAGCAATTTGATGCTCAGCGGGTATACCATACCGTTAGCCTGAGTTCGAATCTTGAAGAAGTCATGGATATTTGTAAGCATGTAGTGTCTGTGCTGCAAAATGGCATTCAAAATATACGGCTAGCCGAAAGTCCTCTTGAGTGGTTGATAGGAAGTAGGTTGAGTGGTAGGGAAGGAGGGGCGGGAAATTCTTGGATCATCCCTTGAGAGTTCTTCCTTAAAATTAAAAACAGGTGGTGGAACTTCACAGTCTCGGGACGGAACTATACCTATATGATCAATGGTGAAATTCTTGTGTATCTACTTATACTTGTGCTGCAGCAATTTGAACGTCTAATAGTGTACATGGCTTGATATAAGTACATTTCCGGAAACAATTTGTAAGCTCTAAAAGCAAAATTAGTTAAATTATCATTCAAATTAATATTTGCCTACGGTAACAACCCAGTCATATACAAATTCTATACATATTATAATAGTCATAAAATTTAACGTTATTTTATAATGTTTTTGTAGAGACATTATTATATTTAGAAGCAGGAGACATGAAAAATGCACAGTGCCCTCGCCGGGACTCGAACCTTGGACCTCTCGAATACGCGCCGACTATGCTGACTATGCCATTACACCACGAAGGAATGCTAAGAAGGCGACAGAAATGGCTTATATACTCCCCCTTTTAAACAGCGACTGTGAATTAGAAGACCCAATTGCCAAATCCTGGTGGTGGACAATCATCATCCACCACCTGTTTTTAGTTTAGCGCTACTGAAGAAACATTAGGTTATTTCAAGCAGGAGACATGAAAAATGTGCAGTGCCCTGGCCGAGACTCAAACCTCTCGAATACGCGCCGAGTGTGCCGACCATTACACCACGAAGGCATACCAAGAAAGGGAGAAATACCTTATGTGTTTAATAAGTCTAAATGCTGTAAGTATACGTTATCTTAATAAGTTGTTTTATAAAGAACATTTTTAATGTAATTCATAAAATATCTTTTTTATCTATTCCGTGATTTTGTTTTATAAATTTTACCTGTTGTTTAAAACTTTTAAAATACATAAAGAATTTAAGTTTTTACTAATGAATATAAACCTAAAAGTAATATCTAACTTTTCAGACACCTATACCGACAATGCTAAAATTTTTTCTGTGTACCTATCTGATTATACTGAAATGAGCTTTTGAAACATTTTGAATTTTAGAGTAAATTACAGAATATTTTGTTAGGCATAGTAAAATTTAGCACTTTTCTCACACACAAAAATATTTTTTAAAAAGTTTATTATAAAACACTCATTTCAGTAAATATTAGGGAACCTAATAAATAAGCCATAAAAAGCTTAAATACCTGTGAGCAGTAGTTCCTGAGAAAAGGTACATCGAGTATAAAAAAATCACGTTTGGAGAAAAACGCGTTTTTGTGTAAAAACCCTCATTGATCAAAGTAGTAGATGACAAATTAAAACTAGATTTTTTTTACAGTTCTAATTTTCATAGAGCTTAAAGAATGGTATTTTTAGAGAGATAAAAGTTTAGAGAATTTGAAAATGCAAAAAACCGAAATCACAATTTTTTGAAGATTTTGGGTTTCCAACACCCCTTTTAATTGTTTATTTCTTTTTGTTTTTATTTTTTAAGTCTTAATTGAAAAAGGCTCTTTGTTTCAGGTATAAGTATAGTTTCATCTTCAATTTTGTTTCTTTTAAAATAAATTTTTCAATTTTAAGAAATAATCAGAGTATTAAGCTGCGGCACAACTACTTTTCTTCTTACTTTACAAATCTTCGATTGAGAATAACTTTTCAGAAAATCGCTGTAGGCATGGATTATATTTTAAAGAATTTACTACACCTTGTAGCTCACACTCGATCATCCTTTGATTCCTTTCATCTTCGAAGACTGACGATTCATTGGTATCGATCACGATGAATTGCTTTTCTATTTCTTTCACAGCCGCAGGAAGGTTTTCATTTTTATTTCCGCAGTTGAATCGTCAAAACGATTTACTGCGAAACCTGTCTTAAACTTAATTTATCATTTTAGAAATATACTATAGCTTTATTTTTTGTAAGATTCATTCTACTACTATGAAATCTCTTTTATATAGTGTCTGGAAAACTGCATTGTACTGTTGCTAAACTTCATGAAGCTATCTTGGAAAGAAATATTTTAAGCAGGTCTCGAGTAGTAAGAAATTAATTTTGGTTAACTCGTTTACGTCAATCGAACGAGAAATTGTGTAAACCTAAATCGACTGCATGTATATCGACAGCACTGTGCGAAAACTAAAACGACGGTTTAAAGAACATAGTTACGAAAATATACGTATATTATTTACTATAAAGGTATTTAGCGTTTATATTCCCCTTTCACGCCCTCCAAAATGCGTATATTTTCAGAGCCTTAATACCTGGCACGTGTTCACTTTTTTAATGGAACAACATTTTGCAAGTTGCTGTCTTCTTCGTACTCGATGAAAATGATGGATCATGGAAAAACGCTACTTAAAAGAAGGGATTCGTTTTGATACAACGTGTCCTACAGTTAAATATGTGAATTTTGAGCTCTTGAAACAATGATTCGTGGTTTTTGAGGAAGACCAGTGATGTAAGATACAGTGAAAAGATTTTTCAGGTATTCACTATTTTCTCTGCTTGATATTTGGCTTGATATCAAAACTCTAGTTAGATTTCTTTTATTTGAAATTCAAAAGTTAATTTCCTTTTAAAGGTGACATTTTCAAAGTAGTTTTATCAAAGTAGAATCAGCAAAATAGCAAAGTATCATTATCAAAATAGCATTTTAAAGTAGCATTAGTTTCTTAAAATAGCGTTTACTTTAAGTGGATCTCTGAATCCATCATACATATTAAAATTTAGCGACATCTTCTTTCCACTATAAAAGAAAATAGTTATAATATTTCTTCTTTAAAATAAATTTTAAAAATATCTATAATTTAAATTTAAAATACATATATATAACACGGTAAAGACATCTTGTAACCCGCCGTCAGAAAAACATTCTGTTGCCATTCTGCAAAGCGTAAGGTGTTTCAAATTTAATCAGAAAATTCGGTGATATAAAAGAAGTTTGTTGCTAGCGTTTATTTTACTCACGTTACCCATTTTAGGTTCACTTGGTCATTTTTGTATTCCCACTAAGAGTGGTAGTTAAACATTATATGCAAAGAATTTATAATTGTGTTTTTACAAAAAAATAAATATTCATATTTCGGTACAGTTTCTGTTTTGAAATCACGACACGCACTTAGTTCCACATCATTGTTGCTGTGTTCCTGTTATCGGTTCTTATTAAAATCGTTAGATGGCACAGTTTCATTTACTTATTAGAACAGTTTAGAACTTTCCAGAACACTGTGCAATCTTTAAAGCAGAATCTAAGTGCGCTCTCTACGAAATTTTCGCGAATATTTCGAAAACGGTGACGGAAACGGCCGGTGGTAATTTTTCGAAAAAATTATACTAACCGATAACCAAGCCAGTTCCTTTTCTTTTAGCAAAACCCAAAAAAATTAGGTGATACAGTATTAGTCGTGGACTATTCTACAGTTTTATTTGAATTGTTAAATTTCACGATTTTCTTTGAACCGAAAAAGGAGGAAATGCTCTGTACTCTAAACGGTGTATTGCACAAAAATCTTCATAGTTACACGATATATTTAAAACATTTGTAACAAATAAATAGCCCAACCGATGTCAGTTTCGATTACAGAGTTAAACTAACTTTCTCTTTCTATTTTTATATATTTCACATATACTGAATATGTCCATCTCTGCTGATAAAATAGACATCTCAGCCATATATAAGACATTTTTAATTAAATAGATGGGTAGTATTAGTGACATATAGTGTAGATTAGCCGTAAATGAAAATAGAAATGTTAATATTTCTGATAAATATTCATATGAAAATTGCTTATGGATTTAAACCAAAAATCGCAATTGTCCCACATTATTTTTTGATATCTTCATTTTGTGCGTCCTATTATCTTTTGCCAAAATTTTCATTCAAATTATCTCACAAATAATCTTTCTTTTGTGACAGAATTTGAATCAAAATTTGTGGCAAAATTTCATCGAAATATTGACATAAATGTTTTCTGTGTTACGGGCTTCTTTGTTGAAAGAAGCAGTCATAACTGTTTTCATTCACCTATGGTATTCCACATTTTCTTAATTCCAACAATATTCTCCTGTAAGTGTTTGATGTATAAGCAACGAAGAGTAAGTCGAGCTTTAGTAAAATTCGTACAAAAGCCATTACCTGTAAACTTTAAATGCTATTTCTGCACCTGTCATTTATCAAACATCACAAAAGTGTATTTTTTGATACATAAAACACGTCTGTCTGATTTAAAGTACACATCACACATAATTTTATCAATAAATGTTTAAATGCTTTCTGTAGACATGTTATGGGTTAAAAATTTTGTTCTAATTCCATTATTTAATTACACAGAACACACTTTTCATAGGAGAAAATTAAAAATTTTTTCTTTCCACATAATTCCACATAATTACAAACAGTTGTTTCCTGATACCGTATTTTTTAGGTAATTATCATTATTTAGCGAATCTAATAGAAAATGTTGAAGGCAGTACTGAAATATCATCGCCGTTATCCGGTATAAGATGTTTTATGCTTTCGCACTTGATGGAATAATTATTATTTGAGAAAAGTTGCTGAAGCGTAGTTTTAATTTTTAATCCATGAATCTATTTAAATTTTATAAGTAGATTGCTCAACAGTCAACAGTTTAAATCGGATTTCTATCTTTTTCGCCTTTTCCAGGAAGTTTTATTTGACAAAAAGCATGAATTTTTAATTAAATTCTTGAACATAATTTTCTTCTAAAAATCATGAAGTTTTGGTCGGAGATAAAAGTACTGTCTCTTAACAAATTGATATAACACAATAGTAAATTAAATTTCAGATTTGGTTTCCTCCATTTATATACACAAGTTGTTAATAAATGAACTGAAAACAGACTAACTAAACCAAAACCTTTTCTACGCTCGTATTGATAAATTATTATACGTTTAAATTAATATATTTAAAGAATATACGTTTTCTCTTTATATAACCTGTCAGGATTCCTCTTAGGAACAAAATTTTGTTATGAAGTGAATATTTGAATGATTAATTTAATTATTTTCTGTGATATAGTTCAATTATAAATCTCACATTAATGAAATTGGTTTTTGCCCCACCAGTGATTTAA
Organism: Stegodyphus dumicola; assembly: GCF_044657685.1. Taxonomy (NCBI): domain Eukaryota; kingdom Metazoa; phylum Arthropoda; class Arachnida; order Araneae; family Eresidae; genus Stegodyphus; species Stegodyphus dumicola. The sequence continues at coordinate 151,845,051 of NC_140771.1, read as the reverse complement.
TAGCTATAGCTGAGTAACAGTTTTAATTTACCTTTAGTTCTAGGGTTAGAAGAGAACAAAAGATGTTATTATGATTGCTAATTCATAACATAAATATATATCTATATTTGTCACAATATTCTCTAAGAATTTATTCCTACCTGAGTATTTAATCTTCATGCACTTTTCATGGCTTTCTAACGTACATCCTTCATGATGTTAAGTAGAACTGCACATATTTTGTGGTATAATTTAGATATTAGAGAGGGCTTAAAAATGCTTTTTATAATTTTTTACCGTTCGCGCATTGCATTCAAAGTTTTGAAATGGTGATATTTTGATGTTTTTCGCAAATGTTTTACAGTTACTACTTTCAAAACCGTCTATGAGTCTAATGGGAGTTTTGAGGTCCCTTGAGGCAAGGGGAACATGAAAAACGTTTAAAACCTGTAACTTCAAATTATCAATTGTTTGCTCAAAAAGCTAAAACAACACAATTGTTTCTAAAAATACCAATATATGGTAATTTTTGTAGCAAATGGTTTTAAAGGGAGATTAATTAGCAATTATTATGCAGTTATATTGCACAATTGTAAATATTGTAATATAAATATTGTACATATTATGTAGTCATATACATGATAACACATTCATACAACTCTCACGCCGTTGAAAGAAACAAATTAAGAAGATGAAAAACTTGCAACAATCGAAATGATTTCCAGAATCAGTCTATTTAGGAAACACTATGTGATCTGTACTTTAACGGAAGAAATGACGACATATGGTAATTAAAAAAAATTAAACGCTTTCGGAGAACTGAAAAAGGGGATCATTATTCTCTCATTCAAGAACCTAGATCAGAATATATTGGTCATATTTCTTTCTCTAAAGGACTAGCTAAAACACGTTGTTACCGTGTTTCCCAACGTGGGGCCCACGCCTCACAAGGGGGCAATGCTACTGTTAAGGGGGGCAATTCGAAAATGGACTCGTCCAGAGTTTAAGGGGACAAAGGACGTTCAAACGGCACAAAGGACCTTCTAAATATGTTTCATGAAATCAAAATTTTTAGAAATTTAATTTTTTATTCCCCAAAATAAAGAAAAATGTAAGTGATGTATACGTAAAAAAGTTTTTAAATTGAGGTGCATTTTAAATATTTTATAAAGAATTCTCGCTGTAGACATGGACATTTAAATGCTCTTAACGGCATTTAAATAACTGACACATTATGCTTTCCAGACGTTTCTCACACATTTCAGCCAACGAATTTATTTTTTTTTACTGTAGGAATGGCAACCGGTATATTATTCTTTCCTTGAATGGCAACAGTAGCTGCTTTCAGCTTTGTTTATATTGATCTTATATTTATTTCTTTCAGCCCTTAGTGAAATGAGGGGTGAAAAGCTAGGAAAAACGATTGTCAGTATTCGGAGGCATATTTAAAATTTGGTTTCATACGCGGTCCATATGCCAATAATGCCTGACCAACAAACCAATGAAACTAGGTCGTCTTGAAGCACATTTGAAGGCGAAACATAATGTTGATATTAATTCAGATTTGAATTATTTTCACACTTTAGGGAAAATTTTTGAAAAAAGAGTAATATTAAAGTGTCTATTTACTGCTCCATAATGCAAGTGTTAATCATGCTCTTGAGGCTATTTGTCAAATTTCATTACTCATCGCTTAATCTTGGAAAAGCCGTACTATAAGAGAGAATTGAATCAAACTATCAATATCAGCATTTAAAACTGTTGTAGGAAAAGATGACAAAGACGTTAAAGCTATGCCACTAAATAACAATACTGTTTGCAGATAAAGATTAAATGAGTGAGGATATTGAAATACAACTTGTTGAAAAGCTGAAAACAAGAAAATTTTCGGTGCAAATGGATGAACCAAATTTGAGAAACAGTAAGGCCGTACTTGTAACTTGTGTAAGATATATTCATAAAGGGGATTTTGCCGAAGAAATGTTCTGTAAATCATTAGAAAGCACCACTACCTCCAAAGATACTTATAGTAAGCTAAAAAATTACTTAGATATAAAAAAATATACCAATAAAAATATAATACATCTTGTACTGCAGATGGTGCACCTAATATGATAGTTGAAAAATAAATAATGCACGGAATAAGAAAAAGGGTTGCTTAAAATTGATAAAAGATGAGAATCCAGAAATGCTTCTTGTGCATTGTGTTATTCATAGAGAAAACCTGGTAGCTAAAAACAATTCGCCTGTTCTAAATGAAGTACTAAATTCAGTTATAAAGTGTATCAATGCTATTAAAGCTAGGGCCAAATGTGAACGTCTTTTCAAATTATTTTATGACGAACAAAATGAAGACTATATGCGACTTCACACTGAAGTAAGAAAGCTGTCGAAAGGAATCTGTTTGGAAAGATTTATGGAACTATTTGATACTCTTACTTATTTTTTAAGCGACAAACCTAAAATGAAAAATCCGTTAACGAATGATAACAAGGCAATTGTGAGTTATTTAGCCGATATCTTTGAAAAATTAAATATATTAAATAAACAACTTCAAGGAGCAAATAAAACTTATGATGCAAAAGGAAGATATTTGGTTTCATTATCTTTGTTGAATTATGTCAGGCATATACTATTTACCACAAAAATTTTCAAAAGTCTTGTTGGCTCCCAAAATGTGGCGTGCCTACCACTATACTTGTTATTGTCGATCATCTGAAAATTTTATCGGCTGATTTAAAAGATTTTGTAACTTAAAACAAATTGATTTTCCAACTTGGATGATGCAGTCAATGCTAGTGGATTTGGCTGATATTTCAGATATGCAGTAAAAAGAAGAACTCACAGAAATGCAAAGTGATAAGTCAATTAAAACTTTATTTAATATAAAAGGAGCGCTGACATAGCTTTGTGAGGAAACCAGAATCAAATATCTAAATGCAACAAAATTTGCAAGAGAGCTATTGTTACCGTTTCCATCTTCATATTTTGCTGAATGCGGATTTAGTGCCATAATTGATTTGCTGCTAAAACAAATCGGTTGGATATAATGAAACCGGGAGACTTGAGACTCAAGTTATCTAAATTGGAATCTGACATAAAATTTCTTTGCAGCAAGTATCAAGCGCAGGAACTCGCTAAATTAAAATAATAAAAATTACTAATACTTAAAATAAAAAACTTTCACTAAAATGAGTTTTTTCTTAAATTTCAGTTCTCCATGTTTTGAAAGTTCACGTAGTGTGTTTGTTCACAAAATTTCGTAGTCATTTCTTCCTAAAAGCTATCATTCAAGTTTCTTTCGTGAAAATTTCAATTTTTAAATACTAAAAACTATGTATATGCTAGGGAAGCTTAAAATTTTAGAGAGGATTAGGTGGGGCATAGCACAAAAAAGGTTGGGAAACACTGAGCTAAAAGTACAGCTTCTAGCATCATTTCTCATTTGATTACGCTTCATATTTCCCTTGAAGAACTTGATGTAATAGGAAGCGATGAAACTGTAATTAATACTATTTAAAAAATAGTGTTATGGATGTCATGGATTTCCAAAGCTTCCTTTCCTATTCAGGTTGTAGATCGGTATGCTAAACATGTGACCGTAGCATGCAAAAGAGGTGTACGGCGTTGACAAAACAGACGGCTCAATTAAGAAGATCTACCTACATGTATTATGCCAGAATTTTGCCACAAAACTAACATTAAGGTTCAGATTTTTAAATAAAAAATAAAAATTATGAATGTATTCGCCGTTTGTTTGCTAAAAATGAAAAATTAAAGTTATCAAAACAATACAAAATATTGTCATATTGACAATTTTTTTTAAGCTTTTCGAGTAAAAATATGTGATTTGAAATTACACATTTTAAACTTTTTTCGTGTTCTTCATGCCTCAAAATTAACTTTAAGAACAATTGCTTTTCGATAGTGATAAATTTATTAATTAAAAAATGAAGAAAAATAGCAAAATTGAACTATTTTTCAAAACTTTTAGTACTCTGTGCGAATGGAAGATATGATTTTATAAGACACCTTTTTTTTTCCTATTTTGCATAGCTAGACGATAGGCAACTTTCTTGGGATATAGTGACAGAAAAATAAATGAAATTTCTTTTTCGGCTCATTCTTTTGGATATTCTACAAATAGGATGTTCCAAGCTACAATTATAAATGAAAAAATATTGTGCATTTGTAAATTTATGCTCATTATCAGATGGCATCAATTAAAAAAATTCTTGGGATTCTTGCCAGTATATCTACGTTAATAAAACATTGCAGGAAGCCCAATCTGCTATAAATAATCAGATAAGAATTAATAAAGCTGAAATTCTGGCTTCGTTTATTACAATACCTATTATTATTTTTTAATGTGTTGGTCATACTAAAAAGTTTATTTTTTTAAAAGTTTTCAAAAATAAATATTGTAAGACTTTTCATTATAATGCTTTTGAATTATAAGGATGATGACTCAACACACGTTTTATAAAAATAGTTTAAATAATAGTAGACATGATTCATTTAATGCATTTTCGTCTTTAAGCTAAAATTTATACTATCAGCAGATTTTATCTCAGGATATATTTCCAACCAAAAATTAAAACATGTCGTAGAACTTTTAATTTCTTGCTGAAGTTTCGTCTTGTATTTAATATTAGAACATGATAAGATGAGATGTGTCTAATTTCTTATTCATAATATGTTGAACTCATTTCACAGTCAATAGGAACTTATCGAATTATAGGAAGTATCCTTCAAAACGCATTTCTTGTAAATTTCTCTAAACTTATTCAGTAGACATTGCTAATTGGTAAGACCGTACTTGTCATTGATCGTTAAACTATCCGTTCTCCTTCTCCATTCTCTCCAGTTTAAACCCACTTCCCTTGTTTGTTTCCTGCTTGTTCCAAATTTGGCCTTGACATGTTCCACCATTTTCCTAAAAATCATCAAAATCAAATTCAGATATGGTTTGGCCTTTCTTATTTGAGGGCTCGTTCCGCGCTATTATGTTACACGACCCTACTTTTGATAGACGCTTATTCAGATTCAAAGACGGGTTGCGAAACATTTGTTATAATACTTGCTTTATAAAATATTCAAAGTAATTCTCCTTTAATATAATTAGATTTTTGAGGGATATTTTTTCAACAATGAATTTATAAAAACCTTCTGCATTATGAAAGAAGAATTTACCAGATCAAATGATCTTTTTTCTAATTTGTAAAAAGACTCATTTGTTTTCCATTAATACATTAGGAGGAGCATCTCATTTTCCTCTTTTCCCCAATTATTAACGTATGTATTTAAATGAAAAAGAGGGGATATGTTTTATAGTGTTTACAATTTTGAGAGAGTTTTCTTCTTTGCTACAAGGAGTATTCTTACTTAAAAGTTTGTTATATAATTATATTGGAGCAATCAAAATGCAAATAGTGTTGTGGTGAGCTTTTGTTGTTGTTGTGTTCGTCAAAGAAGGGTGAATTCTAAGAGTAGCAGATTTTTGAAAAGATTGGTCAGTTTGTTCCGTTCAATGGCTATAATTAGTTTCAATTTTTCGTTTCTGCTTGTAATTGTTTACTTGCTTCTAATACTTATGTTTCTGCTTTCGTTTCTTGAGTAATGCTAGTGAAGCTCGGGGAAATACTTGACTTTGTACTGCTTTATCATCATAGTTTGATTCAATGCCGGAAGAGGAAGTGTAATTCCATCTTTGAATGAAACACAAAACTATAATAAAAAAAGATTTGTTCTTGAATTAGAATAGAAAAGACCTGATAATGAATTAAAAAAAAAGACTTGTTATTGAGTTATATAAAAATAAAATGTTGGGAGTAAACAATAATACAGGAACAAAACAAGACTAGATTGAGTTTGCGGTGACCAGATTTGAAAAATTAATAAAAAAAATGTTCCACTTTCTTTTTCGAAAAGAGCAGAAAATTTACTTGCCTATTTCATAAACTGATTTAAAGCACCAAAAGTGAAGGCATCTATTTTTCTACCATTATTTATTAGAAAATAAGGCTCGATGAGTCTTAGTAAGGGATATGATCTTCCCTAAACGCAATTGTTACGTTGCACCGTCTTTCGATACTCAAAACCAGATTATCTACCACTTGTGATAAGAGTTCCCATTCACCAAGGAGCCCCCGTTTCAGTGTCTGATGTTCTACAGAGGCTAAGATCATGCTCCCGAGCGTCTCCCTAATGTATCCGACATATGTTTAATAGGATTTAAATCAGGACAGCCCCCTAGCCTATCCATTCTATGGACATCTTCAATTTCCAGGAGGTCTGCAACAGCAAGAGTCGTACATGCGTTGCCATCCATAAAAGAAAAATCGGGACCAGTAGCACCACGAAAAGACGCACATGGAGGAGGATAACTCATCAAAGTAACGATCTCGGGTAAATGAGAATTTGTCGAAAATGTGGAACTTCGTCCGGCCTTTCATAATAATGCCTCCATATGCAAACACACCAGGACCATCTCAACGGTCTGTTTTCCTAATGTTTATGGGATGAAAGCGTTACCCCTACCATTATCGATATCAAGTGGACAAAAGCACAGTAGATCTTGCTCTGAATGAACAATAAATTTGCAGTCGCTTACACTGGCAAACCAAGCAACCATGACTTAAGGAGACACTATGTAATGTACCAGCACTGCATATACCTGATTTTGAGATATAATTCTATATGGATTTAAATTCTATATGGAGTGGGTGCGTACATTTTTCACAGATTGATGACTCGACAAAGGAATATCGCATAACTTTTTCTAGTCAAAAACTTTATACATCGCAACAGCGTCGGTGTACGATAGAGCGTGAATCTTACGCGCTTTTATGGGAGTTAAAGAAATTCGAATATTACCTATAGTCGTAATTCGATTAGACCAAAGGCCCAAATTACAGAGATGGGGGTCTATCATTGCAACGACTTGATATTGCGATTAAACACAGAACATTAAAGAAAAATTCGAATGCTGATGAGCTTATTCGATATCTGTGATAGCATTATAAATGTTTAAAATATTGTTTTATCAGTTTGGATCAACTGCAAACAATCAAGAAAAATTTAGGAAATATGGCAAGCAAAACGCAGGAGAGAGTTAGTTCTTTTTTTAATGCTAGCAGATTTTTGAAAATGATGGTGAATTTGCTATTGAACTTCATGAAAAGAAAGAATCTCAAAGTAAATCCGAATAAAATGAAATTTAAAATTTAAAACGGAATGTACAATCTTACAAACATGTGAAAGAAGTAAAATAGCAAATTGGTTTACGTAGTGTAGTCACTGTGAAACCACATAACCGCAAAATAAATGATAAATTGAAAGCGAATAACGCATCGAGTGTAGTAAATTGGTTGATACAGACCCTGGTTACAAAATTGTGAAAGATCCATGAATAAAAAAGCTTTGCGACAAGTCAACGTGAAGTTACTCCATCATTTCTTCTACTAATTAAAATGCAATCCTAAATATGTGTATAGTGCATATATATATATATATTTGCATATAATCGTGTTTGTGGTATTCATCCTCGTGAATCGTGAAATCATAATAAATTTATTGTTCGTAGGTTATAACAAGATGATTTATCATACATGACTCTCTGGTAGGTCTTCACTTTTTATTTCTCGAACAAACGATGTCTGGGAAAAATAGAGTTCATGACATTTTTGTAAAACTTTTTGGTTCAAAAACCAAAATGCTTAATTAACTGTAACTGCTGCTTTATCTTTTTTTTTCCTTGTATCTAAATTATTATTCTTTTATTATAGTGACTAGAAATTACTGCTTTCTCATTGATATCAGAATATAAATTTTCATCTTATTTGTCAAATATTTACTGCTAATGTTTGCTGATTTGTTTCACGATTTAACTTAACTGAAATGTTAATAACTTAATTAACCACATTTCTTTTTGAAGGCTTTTCTAATTTTTATGACTAACCAGCCAATGAATTTATTTGATTCCTATATGTTCGCATAAAACTAAATTTTGAACATTTAAATTACTTTTGTTACTATTCTACAAATTAGTTAAACATTGAAACTAATTAATGAACATTTAAAGTAAATCTCATCATGCTTAATGAAGTCTTTCGGTTTTCATCTTTTACGAAGGTTTATAAATTTCAGCTGTATTAAGTCTATAATCAGAAATCCTCACAACTGCAGTATTCAGTAGTTTAACAATAGCCATTTTAAGTAAAACCTCTCTCAGTTAAAGTTTAGTTCAGTCCTTAAAGTCGAATTATTTAGGAACTGAAGTTAGCTGAGATTTCTCTGAATTCATTACCTGTATCCCAGATTAAAGGCTTTGAGTCCATTCTTAACAGGATTATTTTACTGCAAGTATCAAGAAAAACGTCTGTGTAACCTTAACTCGTTAAGGTGCATATTTCACCCTTAATTTAACTTATTAAGTACATAGGAGCTTGGGATGTCGCTTCTCTTCCTACTCTAAGACCTAATTCTGAGAAAATTCAACTTGTACATAATTTAATCTGAAGCTCCACATTTTCATACGGCTTTGGAGGTTCCCCAGAGAAGTTCCCTGTTTCATAGCTCCGAAATGCTGTCCTTGCGATCCTTATATATATATCCATTGCAGGCGTAGTCGGTATTAGATAAAGCTTAGATATCCCTTTAAGGACCGTAGTTCCCGATTTTGAACCTTTACAAAGAAAAGAATGATAAAGAGGCGTATCTATGGCAGTGAGAATGGAGTTAGTCTCTTTATTTTTACTTTCTTTAATGATAGTCCACTATAAGGAAAAATAAGTAACGTAACATGTTTGGTGAATGATATTACAGGGACAAAAGATGTTCAGAAAACAAATTAATTTCAGGTTGTAGTATTTATGGCTTAGACCACCAAGTTAATTATGCCGTTTTTATTTCTTCTTCCAAGTTCTTTTGAATACAGACTCATGAAAAGCCAGGATGAGCCCAGCACACCGGTGTTAGCAGCATGACTTTTCCTGTTCATTTCCTTATTTGTCTTAATGTACAGTATTTGGAGATGGAAACCTGTATCCTACCATCATCATGGAAAAAAGCCTTCGTCTGAGAGAATTTTAAATGACCTTACTCGCGTAAATATTGCAATTAAAATCAATAACAACTTTGACGAGATTACAGTTCTTGATGTTCTACATGGGAAAAATATCTGAAATCCGCAAAGTTATAAATATTAGTTTTAGAGGCAGATAATAATAACTTGTAAGTACACACTTAGACACACACACACACATTAAAAAAAAAAAAAAAAAAAAAAAAAAAAAAAGACGCTCCACGACGCACCGAGAAGATATAAAGCAAACTGGACACAAATTGATATGCATACAGGTTTCGACGGAAAATGCATAATTTTACATTTTGCCTGCCAATGAATGAATTGTGCTACAGCGCATCTGATCTGCGCAAGTGGCGGGATATTTAAGAGGAGAAATTACGATTCCAGGTCATAAATTCTTCACGAATTTCATTCCGTGTACTCTGGTAGACAGTAATTATGCCTCGCGTACAGGTGCTCGAACGATATGCGCAGATGTCAGAATTTGAGAGGGGTCGCGTAGTTGGACTAAAGAAGTCGGTTGGTCTTATTGGCGAATAGCTTGGCATTTGAGCAGGACCGATGCCACTATCAGACGATGTTGACAAGAATAGGTGAATCATGCCCACACACAGCGTCAAGAAGGAAGCGGTAGGCTTAGAGAAACGACAAGAACGTGAAGACTCAGCAATCGTCAGAGGGGCACTCACAACCCCAGATGCATCATTATCATTGATTGTACGTGCAACTAGAGTTTCAGTGACCGCAAGAATGATTCATAGACGGCTCACAGAAAGGGGGCTAAGGTCATGGCGCCCCTTGCGCCGATTACCATTGACCTCTGTACAACGTCAGGCCCGTTTGCAGTAGTGTCGGGCTCATTCGCACTGGAATGTCACTGACTGTAGTAGAATAGTCTTCAGTGATGAGACCCGCTTTGAACTGAGCCCCGATGACCAGCGAAAGCAAGTCTGGAGACGGCCCGGGCAGCGGTGTGATACCAACCTGACTGCCTTTCGGCACACAGGCTGACAACCAGGAGTGATGGTCTGGGGTGTCATTTCATTTCATAGTAAGACCCCTTTGGTTGTCATCCGTCGCAACCTTACAGCACAGTGGTAAGTCGCCGAAGTTCTAAAGCCCGTTGTGTTGCCCTTCATGTCACAGTCCCCTGGGCTTACATTTCAGCAAGATAATGCCCGCTCCCACACTGCAGATGTTTCTACTGCTTGCCTTAGTGTTTGCCGAACATTACCTTGGCCAGCAAGGTCGCCGGATCTCTCTCCTATTGTGGAGCATTATTGGCAGGGCCCTCCAACCAGCTCGGGATTTTGACGATATAACGCGCCAGTTGGGCAGAATTTGGCACGATATTCTTCAGGAGGACATCCGCAAACTCTACCAATCGATGCCAAGACGCTTGCATAAAGGCCAGAGGTGGACAAACGCGTTACTGACTTTTTTACTTTGTGAAGCTCTATCTTTTCAACAAATCATCCAGGTTTTCTCAAACTGTAATCATTTGTTTTTCTGTACGTGTACATCACTTCTACCGATTTTTGTCTCATTCGGATCACTCCTTCTTGGTGCGTCGTGTTTTTTTTTTTTTTTTTTTTGTTAAGAGTGTATTATTAGAATACTTATAATATATCATATTAGATTTGAGATAAATATAAAATTTTGCCTTTCGGTGTTTCTCCAACAAACCTTTTTAATTAAAAGATTTATAATGATATTTCATCTAAAGAAAATACTACGCAAGCAATGGTTATCAATATTCAACTTTCAATTTTCATAACTAAAGGGTAGAATTATTTACTACGTTTAGGATATAGCTGGTATACTTTCCACTGTACATTCAGAATTAAGAAGATTTTGCAAGTACATTGTTCTTTCTAGTGAACAAAATGCAGTTAAGTATTATTTCATTATTTTATACTGGTCACCATTATTTTATAGGATTAGAATATTTTCTGCACCATTTTTTTTGCATTGATATCCTTTATCATCCGTTAATCAAAACATTTAAAATTCAGTGTTTCAGCCTTCACAAATGAGAAGGAAAGTCTCTTGAAAATTTTAATGCTCTCGAGAATTTCAGCTCCATACAAAATTTGTGAACTTAAAATTTACTGAGAGTTGGTTAACTAGAAAAGAGAGACTACTGTTTGAAGAATAACTTTAGGCAAAATTTATTGGCTTTACAAAAGCAATTTGTGCATTTCGAAGGCGTCTTTCACCTGTCATATTTCTAAGCAAAGGTATTCTGCAAAAGATTATTTTCTTCTTCAAAGAGAAGAGTCCACTTAGATCATCTGCCATCAGAATGTATAGTTTTTAGCAAATGAATATCAGTTTAAATGTAAATATGACCTAAGCAGTTTTACATTGGTTACCGTTTAAAAATTGCTTGATTTACTTTGCTCAGCCCTTGAAATACATAATCATGGAAAGAAATCTATGAAATTGTGGAAAATTTAAAGTCAAATTGAGCTAGGGTGATGCATATTATTCTGTTGAAAAATTGGTCGTGATCAATTGGAAGTATCACAGCATAAAAATCAAAATCTATGTCACTTCATGCTGTAAATTCGTATACAGACTTTACTGATAATATGAAATGCAATCACGCATAATTATGTCCGCTTTTCGACATCGGTTACATTAAACTATCACATCAATACTTTAACATCGTCATCAAGAGTTTCTAACTTTTTTTCTTACGATATTATAGCTAAAACCAGCAGCTAGTTTATCATAGAAAAATATTAATATCTTTTCAGATATTTAATTTAATTTATATCTGCACCTCTTTACCCTTATTACTAGTCATCATGTGAGCTGATTATTATATTATGTTGTAGAAACATTAGGTTGTTTCGAAGCAGGAAATGTAAAAGATGAGCAGTGCCCTCGCCGAGACTCAAACCACGGACCTCTCGAATACGTACCGAGCTTACTGGCCACTACCCCATGAAGGCATGCTAAGAAGGCGGGAGAAATACCTTATATACGCGCTTTTTAAAGGGCGACTAAAAATTAGGGAACCCAATCGCCAAATCCTGGTAGTGGAGAATCATCATCTACCACCTTTTTTTTTTTTTTTTTTTTTTTTTAGTTCGGGGGCTACTGTAGAGACATTGGGTTATTTTGATGCAGGAAAAATGAAAAATGAGCAGTACTCTCCCCGGGACTCAAACCACGTTCGTCTTGAATACGCGCCGAGCGTGCTAAGAAGGCGGGAGAAATGTCCTATAATGTAACCAGTGTCTGATGGTTTGTGTGACTATACCTCCATCCTCAGATTGCCGAATGATGGCTCTAGTATACTTGACCTTGCAAATAGATGCTGCAAGCCCTGCTTATAATACGACAATCAATTCTCTCAGTGTTATATCAGCGATCTCCATCTCCTCACCATCATTTTAGTTAACAATGCCTTTCCCATTGGGATAAAAGCACTCATATACGTTCCCCTTCAAATCACATGTATTGACTAAGCGATATCACACAGATGGATGTTTCTGCTCTTACCAGTTCCTCAAAATATGGTATTCTATAAACTATTGAAGAAACTCAAGATAAGATTCGGAAGTCGTGTATTCTAACACTTTCTAGTATTGCAGGGATCAGCCACGAAAATTTATAATCATAATGTGAGATAAAAATTTCTTCTTTCTTCTCTAGCATCTATGCTGTGGTTTCTGAGAATTTCTGTACTATAAAACGCTCAAATAAGAGTCTGTATTCGTGAATTACTAACTCTATTCGTGAATTGACGTAATCAATAAAGCAATCTTAATTTTTAATAACGAAGATTTTCTTGAATATGATTTTTATGTACATTTAGTTAAAAAAATAATTGAAAGACCTAAGCTTAACTGCATGTGCGCTTGGGATCTTCCTTGTCCACGCGTCTGTGCTGTTACCGAAATTGGAAACAGTCTTTGATCATTTTATTTGTCTTTGATCATATTATTTTGATAATGAGTTTCTAGATAAACAGCGACCATTCATCATCCTCGGAGAGCACAGGGTTTTGCAATATTCTTTTACAATATATAGAGATTTTATGTAATACAGACACTGATTAAAAGTTTAACTTTGCAAAATTTCAGTTTCAGGTTTCCTTGTTTCTCTTCCGTATAGATAGATAATGATTAAAGCAAGGCCGGGATATCTGCTTTGCCGTAAGTATATATAATAAGTAATGCCAGGCCTTCTAACTATTAAGAATCCGCCCTAGTTTTGAGCGAAAGCAGCCTAGGAAGCGGTGATAGAGTATTCCATGCCTCTTTTCCTAACATCAATTCCTCGATAAGATATTCGGCTAACCTCATTACCTCATTGCTGAGTAGCTCATTGCCGCACAGCCATAATACGCTTATAAACATCCATTACTTCCGAATCCATTATGAGATCCGAACCCAAGCCTATTGGAAAGACAGTCAGCGTCACTAATTACAGCACCGGCTGAGCGCATTCCACATGTACGAATAAATAGTGGTCTTCAGCGCATTTAACAGATTAGTTAGGTATTTATTCAATTTGAGCCGCCCTACGTACGTTGGAACTCTTGAATAACGCTTTAGAAAATCACCCACAAAATTCTCCAAATCTGTCTCAAAATATGAAGAGCAAGATTACATTATACATCTTATGAATCCAAATACGTTGACAGCATTATAGACGCTTTTTACTTAATTTAATTACGGTAATACTTGACATTTAGGTAGTCTAGATTTTCATTTATTAAACCTTAAATATTCTTTTTTAAGCTGAGATAGTCAAAATTAAAAAATAAAGAGGAAGATAACTATTATTAACTCAAATAAGAATAAACTTTAGTATTTAAATAATATATATAATTATTTCAGAAAATATTTTAATCATATTTTTGTAAAGAATCAGTTACTCAAATGCAGATTAGTTTTCAGAATTTCGAGAATTATGATCGCAGGTCTTATCCAATAAATCTAAATATGCCGTAATCTAATAACATTCTTTCACAACATTTAAAATCTTATACCACCATAAAATCCATCGAAACACATTCTGAAATTCTTTTCTAAGACGTCATACAGTTCTGCTAGCGTTGCAGTTTTACAATATGTAGTGTTGCATATGACGTCTTCCTTGTTGGAGAACAAAACACTTCTGCCGCCTTCGAGTTCAGAAAACATATAAAAATCGTCTACTGTAAATTTATATGAATACACAATGGATGTGGAATAAAGGAGATTCTGGTCTGCCGAAATATACAAAATCGAAAATGATTTGTGCATTTAAGTACTATCACGTACCATGAGTTAATAGTCTAACTTAATATTCATGACGAAAAAATAACCTTGAAAATACATATTGCATTTTGCTTCCACTTTTTTTCAGAAATTCTGCTTGTGTCAAGAAATTACCGACTTTCAGGTTCTTAAAAGCGGTGAGGAAAAGCCCTATTTCCACCACGATAATATTCACCAATTTTCTGTACGATTTTTCTTCAAAAATTTTTAATTAGAAAACGTTACTAGTAAGCAATTTTTATTTCAGCTTAAAATCCTTTTGTCATATTAAAAACACTTAATATTATTCAGAAAAAAGATGAAAGTTCTTAAGTAAAATAAAATCATTTAAAAGGTACCAAGTCCTCTTAAATATTTATATTGTCTCCGTAAACTTTACACTACAGTTTTGAACGTTTTTAATCCATCACGAAAATACTTGATATATCGAGCTTCATACAATATTTGAGATCGGCTGTAAAAGTCGTTGACACGACTAAAGTGACTGTTTTTCGGGAAGTTGGGCGTTTACAAAATTTAGACACAGTTGTTATGTCTGTTACTTTACCTGTATCAATGATTCTAGCTGTAACATCAATAAGTGATAAATGACCACACTTCCGCCATGTGCCATCAACTGCAACACACAAATCTCTGTTATCATCATTGACTAAAGTAGTGTGAAACAGCCGGTTCACCGCCAGGATCTCAAACTCACGGATGGGGGAGGCCGAGCAAGCGCAGGCGCAGCAGATAAGAAAGAGTGTTTCAGGATTCTTAATTTAGCCGATAAGATGACGTCACCACTTTGATAAAAGATGATCTTTTATTGATTTTCCGGAGGTTCTTTGTTAACGAATTCTTAGCCGTTGTATTTTTCTTCGTATTCCAGCTATTTTACTACATATATGAGGGTTATTTCCTATATATCCTTAACGGCGCTTATTTTTGAATTTAAACATTTATTTTCGAAATCCTTAATGGCACTTATTTTTAATGATTGATTCAGAAGGTCTTAATTTTAAATGTAATTTTTTTTTTATGTTTCCATATATTTTAAGCCTTATAATTTCTTATATACTCTAAATTTTACCTTATTTCTTAAATCCTCTCTTCATAATACCACATTTACTTTACGTAATCTTAATTACATGACTCCTGGCGGTGAACCGGCTGTTTCACACTACTGACTAATATGCATTCCTCAGCTGCTTTTTTTGTTTGACAGCTGGTGCATGATTGTTCTGAGTGGTCAAAATGTTAATATACTGGGAGACTTTTGTGGGTGGAGGTAGTAAATTCATCACTTAACACAGAATTCTACTAGATTTCGACCTTTCCCAATACCACGAAAAAGATTCCCAAGTCTCATCTGTAAATCAAACATATTTACTTTTGATTCGGTGTTTTCTAACTTATCATTACTCAAAAATTTGAAAGAACTATGCTCCCATTACAGTTTTTATAGTAGAATTCCATTTTACAGCAAAGTCATCATATGGAAAGCATGACGTGTCTAACTTCTTACATTCTGTCATTGCAGTTTTATTTGGCACAATATCAGTCTCAATATCACTGACAAGTGGGGTTTCGGCATTTTTGCGTTTTTTAAGCAATGCTTGCTTCGTGGCTTTCTGTATTAACTAATTAATTACATAATAGCAGTAAAATAACAATTACTAGCAGCGGTCTAAGTGTATGAGCCGAAATATAAAAGAAAATCAGAAAAAGAAAAGAAAAAAACAACGCACGAGCAGCAATAAAAACTTGTAAAACTCTTGGAAGCACTTGCAGTTTTTAAGAAGTTCATAAGAAATAATAATATACTTAGAGCATTGTGAGAAGAAAGGTTGGTTTACATTCGCCAAATGTTTAAATCGCGTATAAGCTGTGAAGTGCTTTGAGAGAAATTTCAGATTCTAATATATCTGTTGTTTTGATGTACAAGTGCAATACATCTTCGGAAACATAAATGTTTAGAGTACTTAATGCAACTAAAAACAAAAAAAAGTAACTTTTTGGTCCAATTTCACTCACCTGGTCACACTCATCACACTTTCATAGGGTCTGTTGAACATTTGCCTAAACTTCCGCGAAACAGGCGATGTGTGAAGTACGATATTTGTGAGCGTTAGTCTGGACATAGCTTGTAACATAGCGTTTTACTCATCGTCAATATCTAAACATATATTTCATGATATCCAGATTTTATAACAAAAGTACGTGATGTAACTAAGAGAAATAACTTTTTAACTTAAACGACTGGGACTTATCTCAGTCCAAAAATTAACAAAGTATGGTTTTGCTGAAAATTTACGTAACCACAGCCGCTTATGCATTTAACTTCAAGAGTCCAAATGTAAAAGCGCAATGAGGTAAAAAATATTCGCTTTGTGACGAAGTCGAATTAACAGCTGTATAGAAAAGTCTTTAAAAGGATTGAAATAAAATTGTAGTTTGAAAAGGAGATTGCTTCGTAAAACATGATAAGATAACTGGATTTTCTATTTTGAAATGCTAAACACACATTGTTCAAGTGTTCCTTTTGTACATTAATCTGTATTTCAGCAATTTGTTATTCAAAGAAACGTATAAATAGAGGAGGGATTAGTATATACAAACATTCTGTCTTTGATCTTTTTTGGGACAGTTTTTTTCAAACTCCGCTTTCACTGGAAACGGAAGATTAAATGATGGATAAAAAAAAAGTTCTTTCTGTATATTGCGTTTCGTCGGAAATCAAGCCTTTGTTATTTTTTATTTTTCAGTTGGTTTTTTTTTTTATATTTCTCTTTGAAAAAAAAATTCTGTATCCTTTTCTCTGGCTGCCATCGTTTCGCAATTCCTCTGTAATCTCCTTTGATCAGCAACAGAGTACTAAGACTTTATTACTTATTTTTTTCGAAGGTATCTTACTACCGGCCTTGGAGAAAAAGTAATTGCTTTTGACAAGGTCGATATGCGTTTTAAAAGTATGTGGTGTGGTTGCTATGGCTGCGAAAACTTTAAAGAAAAGTACTTAGAGCATTTATTCTTAAGTGCTGCCAGTGCAAAGTTATTATCAGAAGTTAGTATCAAAGCACTTCACAAGATAATCATTACTATAATTCAGAAAATTTATTACAGAATAATTTTAACTCATAATATGATTTTCTGTACCTAAATTTGTGAAATATGTACTAGTGGATAGTTTACTCTTTGTTTCTTGCTATTACAAACATTTTAAGCTGCAGAGTAAGTTATTTTAATAATTTTCATAGCAAATTGAATAAAGCGTTTTCCTGAATTACACATGGAAGTTACTTTAAAATAGAGCGTCTAAACGAACGTAGCTTGTTCTACCAGACTTACAATGCAATATTTTACAGACATAAAAAAAGTAAATTCTAAATTCAATGAAAATATTTAAAGCAATGTTTTGTAAACAATTATCGTAATTTAGATTGAAACTATGAAAACCATATTTGCTTTTCCAGACAGTAATCGGTAAATTAGTTTTACAGAAAAAAATCAGTGCAACTTAAATTCAACTTCAGAATTAATATTACGGTAAAAAACGAAATCTTAAATTATTACTTGTCAATTTATTAATAATTTCGTCATATTATATTAGAAATCGAACAGTAAGGTATTGTTTAGAAGCAGAAGATATGAAAATTGAGCAACGCCTTCGCCTGGAATCGAACCACGGACCTCTGGAATACGCGCCCAGCGTGCAGACCTCCACACTACGAAGGCATGCCAGAAAAGCGGAAGAAATACCTTATAAGATAAATAACTAAAGAAGACGCCTTGGTTAACAAGAAAACTTGGGTGCCATATTTAGTGAATGGGCAATTTCTAGATTTTTGTATTTATGATCGTTATTTAAATGTTGCAATCTAGATTCTTCTGCCTTTTTTCTTCATATTTTTAGTCTGATTATAATAGGGTCTTTCATTTGAAAGCCTAAGTATTTAATGAAATAACCACTCGTTAATCTCGCAGCATGCAGAAGGCGTCTACAAAGTTTACAAATTTCAGGACTAATTTTTGTACAAAAGCGAAGCTACCAAAGGATAATTAACAGCATTTATTACTATGCTTTTCAAACTTACTTTTCGAAAAACAAAATTTGTTACGGAAAGAATTTTGCATGCACTTTATCTTTCCTTTCCTTTTGGGGTGAGTAGGTTAGTAGGACGTCCATTGAACATCTGTTTTTATGGATTCAAAAGCCAAACAAAGATAATTAATAATTTTTCAAAGAAATTGGGACTATAGATAAAGCTTGATGTTTTGCTTATGAACCGAAGTATAAATGGTAATCATTTACTAATTCAGAAGTCAGACAACATATTTTTAGAAATGGTAATCATTTGCTTGAGTTAGAGAAAGTTTATCACGTAACAGAAGCTTAAGTTTCAGCAAAGAAACTTGTTACTAGTTGTTTTGTGTTTAAAATGAATAATTTGTAGTGAAATTTTGCCTTATGTGCAGAAAGTGAGCTGCATTATTTTATAAAGGCATACTGGACATAATACTGAAAAACATTCAGTGGATTAGATCTGAAAAAAATCAACGGAATAATTCATTTCTGCTCCGTGACAATCTTTTGTCATGCAATTCCATTACTGGCAAACAATCTCTAACAAAGGAATGCTTCAGTATTCGGAAATTTGAGAAATCCAGTGAGCTTTCTAGTCTCTAAAAAGTAAAGTCTCAGCTCAAAGCTCATTGTTATAATACCATTTAAGAATTTCAGAAGAACATAACTAGATCCTAGTAGCAATTCAAAAGAATAGTAATCCAAAAGATGAGTTCTACTAAATAATCAAATAACAATATGAAAGTGTCAAACGTAATACAAAATTAAAAGCCTGTATATTAAAGAATTAAAACTATAGTTTTCGTCGACTTTTGATTTTTAATAAAATTCTTTTTTAAAATTTTGCACTTATTTTCAATAACTACACTCATGTCCATAAATTAAGGGTAATTCGGAGTCACTCGAAAATCGAACTCTTAAATAAATATATCACCTGTAAAATCACTACACACATCTTCAAGAATCATATGCAAATTTCAGGAAGTAACCAGATGACACCGATGGTACGTCACAATGACGAGAGTGTAAGAGAGTGATATACTCGTATAAAGAATACAGGCAAAGAAGTAAAATTGTTCGCAGGCGCTTTATAAGCATTTCAGTGCAATAACCGAATAGTTATGACACGAAGGACGCATTTGGATAATTTTTTACGTGGTAGAATTATCGGTCGTCTGGAATGTGGGCGTACCCAACTGGAAGTATCAGACGAACTTGGAATTGCCCAGAGTGTCATCTCCAGGCTTTGGTAACGATTCCAGGATGATGGTAATGTGAGTAGACGTTACAGCACAGGTCGCCCCAGAGTTACAACGCCGAATGAGGACCGGTAATTGGCAGTTACTGCCAAAAGAACAGGCGGAGCACAGCCTAAGATATGTCTCGTCAGCTCTCTTCAGCCACTGGTACGACGATTTCAATGGCAGACCGTGTACAGACAGAGCAGATTGGTCTATATGCTCGTAGACCTGTCAGATGCGTTCCACTTACTGCAACTCACTGTCGCCTGCGGTTAGCCTGGAGTAGAGAGCATGCATTGTGGACACCGCAACGGTGGACTTCTGTGATGTTTTCCGACGAGTCCAGGTTTAGCTTGCAGTCTGATTCTCGCCGGACTTTCATTTGGAGAGCTCCCGGTACACGTTACCACCAAGAAAACATTATTGAACGACACCGTTACGGTGGTGCAGGAGTCCTCGTTTGGAGTGGAATTATTCTGGGTTCCAGAACTGACCTGCATGTTCAAATTGGAACCATGACAAGCCAAATGTATCGGCACGTCATTATGGAACAACATTTTTTGTTTTGCGCACAATTTTTGTTTATGTATGAAAACGCCCGTCCTCACCGGGCAAAAATCGTAATCGAATGCCTTAAATCGGAGGATATCACCCGTATGGACTGGCCAGCATTCTCACCGGACTTGAATTCAGTAGAGCACGTGTGGGACATGTTTGGCCGACGAGTTGCAGCCCGTCAACCTCCTCCTACATGTCTACTGTAACTTCGGAGAGCATTGCTTTTTGAGTGGTGTAATATCCCCCAAGATCAGATCGATAATTTGATACTCAGCATGCCTAGGCGTTGTACGGACTGTATTGCATCGCCTGGGAGACATACAATGTACTGTAATAAGGTCGCATAAATCTACGACGAATGATTTCAAATTGCAAATTCAGTGTGCAATATACGTGATGAAATCACGGGACTAAATATAATTATTTAATTGTTATTAAAATAATATTAAGTTGTAAAAAAGATAGTTGTTATTAAATAATGTAATTGCTGGCAATGTTAAAAACGCAGGTTCGAGAGCCACGTATAGCTCTCTCACGACTGAGGTATAGAATTTGATTTTTGAAAAAAGTTAAGTTTCTCTCTTGTCGAATTGTATGTAGCCATATTTTTAGCATTCAATAAATTTTTTATGCTGTGTTTTGTTTTCAACCTGAAGTCACAACCCAGGGTTTGCATAGCGGTTTCGGCCACTACACCACAGCAGTAAATGTTAAAAGTTGGTGGCAGCTTTTAGGGATTGTTCCTGAGAGTAAATTTAGGAACGGACTTTCTCGCCTGCGAACATTGAGTTTTATGTGAACAGTCAAGACTTTCTTCTCTTCAAGAACGATCTAATTTTGTGTGCAAAGACCGTTCGCGTGGTGAAGCCTCTTCAGTGACAAGTGACAGTGTGTCAGAAGGGAACGCCGGAGGAAGCGTGATCTCGTGCAGCAAAATAGTGAAATTTCCCGGAAGAATATCCAAGTAGTGCCAGGAGAGTCAATCGAAGGCGTCTTCAAAATTGGTGAGTACAATTTTTGTGATTTTGGAGAAGTTATGCCAGTTATTCGAGACTAGGCTTATTTTGGATATAGAGCAGGAAAAGGTTGCCTCTTATTTAGCATTTTTTATATATGCTTTGTTTGTAGGCATAGGTATTATCATTAAGTGTTGTAAGGCAATTTGTATTCAGAATTGTTAGGGAATTATTCAGTTTTGGAGAGACAGACCTGTTGTTGTTTTAGTGTTATTGTATTTCGGGATAGGTTATTTTTTTTTAATTTTCCATAATGGGTGAGTTTATGAGGAAATTTACTAAAGCTCTGCTATTGGAGTTAGCGGAGGAGTTTGAAACAAATGTGTCTCAGGCAAATAGAGTAAGAGAAATTAGGCAGGCTATTCTAAATGCCGAGGGCTATGAAGAAGATGCTGCGAAAGAATACGCGGCAAGAATTTGGGATGCGGCTGAGCAGAGAAAAGCAGAAGAAATAGCCGAACAAGAGAGAGTAGAACGGGAACAAGAGAGAGCAGAGCGGGAACGTGAACAAGAAAGAGCAGAGCGGGAACGTGAACAAGAAAGAGCAGAACGGGAACGTGAACAAGAGAGAGCAGAACGGGAACAAGAGAGAGCAGAGCGGGAACGTGAACAAGAGAGAACGGAACGGGAGCGGGAGCGAGTTTTTGAATTGGAAAGGCTAAAACTGATGAATGTGGTTCAGACTAATAGCCTGGCTTCCACGGCTTCGAAAGTTGAACAATCTAGAGAAAAAAAGGTTAATTTGAAAGATCTAGTACCGCGTTTTGAACCGAGTAATATAGATATTTCATTATTCTTTAAGCTATTTGAGAAACAAGCTAAAAAAGAGGACGTTAATGAGATTGATTGGGTCTCGAAATTAATTCCTTTATTACCTTACGATGTAGCCCATTTAATAGTAAAAGGACCAGCGTATAAAGGGGATGATTATCAGCATGTTAGGAAATTACTCATGCAAAGATTCAAGCTTAGTTCTTGGGCACTAAAAACAAAATTTAAAGAACATTCTAGAAAAAACGGAATGTTATGGGCGGATTTAGTGTATGAATTGATGTGTGTATTTAGAGAATTGGTTGGATTCAGTAGAAGTTCAAGGTTTTGAAAGTCTTAAGGAACTTATGCTCACTGAGCAAATTAAGCGGCGAGTCCCTCTAGAAATAAGAGAGCACTACTTAGACAATTGGGAAGAATTTAAAACAGCTTCCATTTTAGCAGAGAAATACGACAAGTATGAGGCTTTGCGAAGAGATACGAGGAAGTTAGAACAGAGAGCGAGGTTAAAGAAACCATTTGAGAAAGATAGAGAGCGGTATATAAATTCTAACTGTAGTTATAATCAGAAAAGTAGTGGTCATCAAAGAATTAAATCAGAGGAGCATAGAAAAGTGGAGGCTCCTAAAAAAAAGCAAGTTTTCAATGAAGCTGGTTTCGAGAAACAGCGGAAAATAAGGTGTTACCAATGTGGAAAGGACGGACATATCCAACCTAACTGTCCATCGCTGGAAAAGAATAAGGCTAATCTGGTGAATAATCTAGGAACGGAGAGTATTAATGGGATAGAGAGAGTCTATCTGAGAGATACTGGAGCTGGTATAGATATGTGTAATAGTACTTGGATTAATATTAGTGACTTATTAGGGGAAACTGTATGCGTAAAACAGCCTTTGGACACAGAATGTAAATGTTTACCTTTGGCGAAAATCACCACTGCAGGTGATTTTGGTGTGGTTACCACAAAGGCAGCGGTTACTCCGGTAAAGTTAGATAAAGAGTACTATTTGTTAGGGAATAAAACTGCACAGTTGATTGAGGAAATTAGGGAACGACCGGTTCTCTTGAATGCTGTGGAGACTCGTAGTCAGGCGCATGCGCGCAGGAGTTTAGAGAGAGCGAGTGCTAAAGACTTAGATTCCAGATCGGAAGAAAAGAAAGAGATAGAAAGTGAAAGGGCCGTCAATAATGAGCATTCGGAAGAAAGGAAGTTAACCAGTAATTAAGGAGAATAAGTAAAGGAGAATATTCTCCTCCGCATTCCAGACATCAGTTTAGAGGAAAGGGCTATCCTTGCGGATGTTTCGCCGGCAGAATTCTCGGAAGCACAAGCAACAGAACTCATGATAATGTTCAACACCAAACAAAATTTATTATATCGCATACTGAAGGAACACAAGATCTGCAGAATTCGATATTCGAAAAACTCACTTCTATCAAGACGTTTTCTTCTGAGAAATTGCTTCCAAATAACCTTGCTGAAAAAATGATGTTCAATTATAATGCTGAATCAAATGCATATGCTATATGGCGTGCAATGTATAAGGAGACATTACCAGCCATTGGCGAGTTTTCTTTGGATGAACTGACAAATCATAAAGTCAGGAAAAAGAAATTGGGACCTTATCCAAATATAGTTGTAAATGCTGAAGAGTGTCCCATCTCATTGATTGATTATTCGAGATCAGATCTACGGACAGCAGGAACTTTAACATATGAAGTATATGGAGGAGCCAATCCTTTTCGTTCTGTAAACTGCTGTTTGAAAAATGATTTTTGTAGCGTTTTGGAATTATATTTTTGTAGATTTAAATTTGTTTGCATAGTGTGTTTCATTTTCAAAATGGTTAGAATCAAATGTTTAATTATTAGCATTTTGTAAACTGAAAAGTACTTTGTGTAGATTCAAAATTTAAATCTTTTTGTTGTATTTTTGCATTTTTGTTATCTAGAAATATGTGCAGGGTAATGTAACTGGCTTCTCTATTATCACTTAAATGTTTACCACTTGTGTTTTGAAAGCAGTGAAAAGTATTTAGAATTTTTCCTTCCATAGTCAAGAAAAATTCCTTTATGAGGGGAGGAGTTGTGATAAGGTCGCATAAATCTACGACGAATGATTTCAAAATGGCGTGTTAACTGTGCTTTACTGTATTTTCTCTTTTAATATAAGCAGTTTTCAAAAGCATCGTAGTCTGGGTCACAAAGTATTCTTCCGAAAGAAACGTAATTCAAATAAATAAAATAAAATTCTAGAAAAATTATATTAATAAATATATTTAAAATCCGCAGTTCGAATGAATGAATAGAAAATTTTAGAACAATTATCTGAAGATACAATGCAACACAAAAAATTAAAATAAAAGTCTAAAACTTCAAAAATTACCTAAAATAATAACTATAACTAAAAAAATATAGTATAAAGAAATCCATTTAAAAAAAATAAATAAACGATGCACCTTTTATTTGAAGTACGCAGTTCGAATGAATAAATAAACATTTTTAAAACAGTTATTTGAAAGAAACCATGCAACTTAAACAATTAAAATGAAATTTGAAAAGGAAAAAAAAATTAATAACATAAAAATATAATATAAAGAACATTATTCGAAAGAAAGAACGATGTGGCTTTTTTTCCTCTCACGAACAAGGGAAAGGAAAATAGGTTGTCATAATATTAAGAAGTTCGCCAAGTGAACTAACTATTCTTGGCGCAAACTGAAAAAAAAAAACGCCAATATAAATTTTTGAATTTCTCCGTAAATTTCGCACCAAATTTTACAGAATTTAATATTTAAGCATAATTTCAGTTGTAGAATGGAAATATGTAAAAAACATTATATGTTATTTCAGAAAAAGTCCGATTTTGTGTCAAAATAACTACAATATTTAATAGAAATCCTACAATATTGCATCCTACAATATTTAATACATTTTATAATAGCTGTTACATTATACAGTTACTATGCGCAGCATTTAATCAGCATATAACTTAAATAGATTCGATCCTGATTACATGCTAATACCTATGTTAGTTACAGTTGCTAATTGTTTTCAGGCGTAAACTGAAGCATTACTCAAATACAGGCTATCTTACAAAATCCAGTACGCTAAACAATTATTACAAGTCCAGTAAATTATACAATTACTAAAACAGTTATTGTACCTTGTAAACACGCAACCTCGGACTAATGCAAACAACTACTAAATAATTACCTATACAATTGTTAAAATGTTACAAGACCCTTACAAATGCCAATACCAATGCGTAATTTTCAAAGTATAATTGCCAATATGTAATACAGTTACTGATATATCACAAGAAAAGTTCAGTTGCAAGTGCATTATGTAATGTATTATACCAGAGCACAGTACAAATGTACTGCCATAGACATGAAACAATCTAATTTGCTATAATCTTCGTTTAATTACAAATGAGCTATCCCTCCTATCCATTTTCAGTATTTCCTTATTGAACTGGTTATGCTGAAATTGCTTGCCTATGTTATGTTAAGAGTATTTATCTGCACGCCAGCCAATAATGCTTTTGAGCCGGTTTGATTGCATACGTATTATTTTGGAGGCTCTTGTACCACATGGGCTTATTGTTATCACTTGGCTGTCTGAATCTCTGACCCCTAAGTAAATTGCAGTCAAATCCAAAGTGGTCCGGGCTGCCTTCTTCACCACAGTCACAAGGTTTACTATCTCTAATCTTAAAGCGGTAGAGATAAGAGGGAAAACCGTCAAATGGTGAATGGTATAGTAAGGCAGAATATGTGTCCAGAGAGATCTTAGGGGTATACTCTTTGTCCTGTGCTGCTTCCATTTCCCTCATTTTGCCATTTAATCACATGTTGAGACATTGTTCCTTGAGGGAAAAAATCGGTTTGGGAGCCGCTAATTCTGGGAGTCTGGCAGAACATGCCGCTTGTTTAGAAACAGGGTCAGCCCTTTCATTACCATATATGCCAATATGCACTGGGTTCCATTGCAGAAAAGGCCTATTGTCTGACTGGAATACTTGTAGCAGCAGATATTTTATATTATTCACTAATGGACTGCGTGAAGCAGTTCCTGCTATTTCATCTAAACTTGAAGCTGAGTCCGTATAGATGTGATGAGAGGCCACAGACGCTTTGGACAGATAAATTATGGCTGCTCTAATCGCTCAGCCTGAAACAATGAGTTCAAAGTACCCAGTTTCGTTTGGCACTGGTAAGTAACTCTATTGTTTTTTATATAGCGGAGGCCACTACCTGTTCCCTCTAGGGATTTAGAACCGTCTGTGTATAATCCACCTGCACTATTGAGGTCATTTGATTTCATATGTGAGATATACTCTTCTAGGTTATTTGCCGCCGTCTCCTTAGCCGCTGGGGGGATCTTCTGGGCTATGATGTTCATAATATGAAATGGCGTATTCTTCTTCCCTAAGATTAACTAGTTATAAGTTATCGTGTTATTGTTTCTTCCGTTGGATCTCACAGTACGAGAGGGTAGGGAGTTTTACCTGGACACTTTGTTTGGAGATAAAGAGTAGGGAGTAAAGTTCACAATGGTCAGCGTACGGAGGTTGCTCTTCGTCGTTTTCATCGCTTTGTTTTTGGAATGAGAAATTTTCAGTTTGCAAAGCAAATTGAACTTTTTTTGAAGCAAAAGGCGACGAGTTTTTCTTAGCTGGAAATTAAAGATGGAAATATAAGTTTACCGCTTTGAAAAGTAAAGGGGGCCGATTTTGTTGATCACGCATTTGGTGACTCATTCATGGGAATCAAGATGACAGTCTTATGGACAGCAGTGTTTCTCAGGTTATTTTAGGCGAAAAAGAAAGAAAAAAAGGATTTGGTGTTGGTCAGAGTGTTATTTTAATTTTATCTTCCAACCTGTTATACTTTGAGGGGGCGTGGAAATCTAGATTTCCTCGGAATTTGCTCAGTAGTGGAAATCAGAATTGGGTTTGTACCCGCAGATTTAGGAAACTGATAAACAGGAAGGGCTGAACTTGTCTACGGCGAGCTCGCCTCAGCGAGAGGGTTGAGTTCTTTCCCTTTCCCGGACGAAGTGCTCTTAGTTCCGAAATTCCTTCGTCTCCTTAGCTATTCCGTTGCATTAGTGGGTAACTCAGTTTTTTTCGGCACAATAGTCTTCGCCAGTCTTCAGAAAATTAATAAGGTTGATATGCTTCGTCCTTTGACTGAGAAATATAAAGCTGTTATTTACAATGGTCCCCATAGCCGTGTAGGAGCTTTTAGACAGCGGTTGTGGAGTGCTGCGAAGATATTGAATTTTGCAGTCCCTTTTCCAAACTTAGTGTTCTTTCTATATCAGTTCAGTTCGATAACTGAAGTTCTATAGTTCCGGATATTCGTGATAAGCTGGACCTCTTAGAATGAAACAGTAATGAGAGGCAGAAGCAACGACAGTTGCAACTAAACGAATAGTGAAGCTTCCTTAGAGTGGCAATCATCGTTACACTCATTGTTGCGATGAAGCATTTCTGACGCTTATACTTCTGTTCGATGAACTTCGGCCATCTTTATGGTAACATCATGATTCCGCGCTCATACAACTTTTGGTCTTAGTCAGAAAAACCTAAACCAAGTGCGACTTGATATTATCATTATTACTGAAATACTTACAATTTAAGAATTTTTTAAACTTCAAAGTAAATGGTAATCCGTTGAAGCAAGGTCGGAGCTATATAAGGATGCGACAATACTTCCCATCCAAGTTCTAATAATTTCGTACGTGTTGCTAAAGATGTGTGAAGCCTCGTATTGTCATGGTGGAACATGATTCAGTAACTATTTCCCAATTCTGGCCTTTTCTCTTTGCTTGCGTTTCCAGTTTCACAAATGTGTAAAGTATCATTTAAATTTCTAACCAGTTCTTTTATATTGATATGCTTCCCTATAGGCCTCGTTTCTATTGCCCTGTCGGAATGTAAATTTCTATCTCGCGCGGTATTCAAATGAGGTAGAAAGAAGACAGTATTTAAATGCGAGTTTTAGAGGATAAAATTACAGCATGTTCGTCTGCTTCGTTCAAGGCATCATTGCTAAATTTGATTCTTTCGCGATTAGTATTCTGCGCAATTGAGTTATTCCTGCCATTAAGCTTGTTTACGCCAAATTAGGTCAAAGCAAGCTTGCGCGTTATTGAAATTGTGAAGCCATTAGCTTAAAAATAGTTTCATTAATTTTAGTATATCCATTAACTTTTCCGTAAGCACGAGTTAGTGCTGTCTGTTATGCTTTGTTTGAATATTAATTCAAATAACGTTTAACATTCACAGAGACTTAAAAAAGCGTGTAAAAGGGGTCCTGTACACCCTTTCCCTGTCTCTATCTTTATACCCTATTACAAGACATAATGATAATTCAAAAATTGCCTTTTAGAGGCCTGCTGTAATTTTATGCTACCAAAGAAGATCAGACACTATACGTTGTTGGCAGTTAAAATCTGAGTTGATCGTTTAGTTGCTTGGAAGCAGCTCAAATACACAACACCTTTGCACCTTTGTTTGTAGAGTCATTAGGTGATTTTGAAGTAGAAGTACATGAAAAATGAGCAATGTCCTCGCTGGGACTCGATTCTGAACCTCTCGAATATGCGTTGACGGTGCTACCGTACACCACGAAGCCATGCCGGAAAGAGGAGAAAATACCTTATATACTACCTCTCCCTTTATAAAGGGCGAGTGGGGATAAGAGGACCCAATCGCCAAATCCTAATGAAGAATCATTCTCCACCACCTTTTTAGTTCGGGTGCCACTGTAGAGACATTAGGTTGTTTTGAAGCAGAGGACAAGAAAAATGTGCAGTGCCCTCACTGGGACTCGAACTTGGGCCTCTCGAATACGCGCCGAGTGTGCTACGTTACACCACGAAGGCATGCCGGAAGGAGGAAGAAAATATCTTATAAGTTGACAGCACGATCTTTTTCTGATGAAGCTTAGCTTTCGACAGGATTTGGTTTTAATTAATCGTGCTTTGACTATTAATTCTTTTCAAGCAAGGGTGGATTGCATTATATTTAAAATGCGTATTTCAAAAATTTATTTGTTGCGGTAACTGAATTCCTTTCAGTTAATGTGGAACCCCAAAATCGAGCTTTTTAACGAGTCCAAGACATCTTATGTGATTATTATTTGTTGTGTTGATACATTTAACCTTTTTGCAGTACCTAGCACAATTATATGACGATTGGCTCCAATTAGGGTTTTTAACTTTGTCATCATCAACTTCAAAAGGTCAGCCAGAACTTCAAGTGAAAAATATCCAGTAAGAAAATTTTAAAGCGATTCTGACACATATAATCTATTAAGCAATCAACAACAAGAAATTCACATATCTCTTTATGAACCTCTGCCGCTTTCTTAGCTTTATGAAAATAAAAAAAAAAAAAAAATTAAAAAAATCTGTCGAAAATGTTTAATTTTGCAACGCATGTTAAACTGACCGTAATAGCTGTAAACCAAAATATACGGTATTTGTTTTTATTGCAACTTAAAAGTGTCAGCTGCCAAAACGCAAAAGAAAAAAAATATTAGATTGACAAAAGAATAGCAAACCGAACATAGCGCTATCTCTTTGGGAAAACCGAATTTACTTTCTTGCCAATCCAGTAATTGTTATAAATTTGCCAGGATTGGATAAATATTGAAAATAAAGAAATTTCAGTAAGTAAATAAGTTTCATTGTTTAATGATAAATATGTAAATATAGTAACGTGTATTAAAAGGATAAATTGTCCATTGTTCAGAATTTTAATGTATTTTAATAACAAATTGAAATGTGTGTTGTTTATGCATTTAAGAGAAAATATGCAGACTTGCCCATCTCTTATTGATTACGATAACTTGGGAATAATAAATGTATTAAAAGGGTAAATTAGTTTTATGTTATTTTCTTATTTTTCAATCTGCATTGGCCACTCTAGTTGTTTGACCACTAGATTCTGGAAGCGTGAAGCTTTACGTTGAACTTCGGCTATTTTGTAAATATACAACGCATGTACTTGCTAACCACAATTATTCAGAGGATTTATTTATAAATTTTAATTATTAGAAATTGCCATGAAGTAGTTAAACTGTAATTGAATTTATTGTTTATTATTATTATAAATATTATTTCTATTAATGGAATTATGCAATTAATAGTCATAAATCTTAAATATTTCTTCCCTAGTGTTTTGTGAGGCTGTATAATGCATTTCAAAAATTAAATTAGTGGTTATCTCTATAGTTTTGGAATAGTTACGTATTGGTGATATAGCATGCATTTTCAAGAATTCCATTAGAGACTGTAATGGTATAGATAACTAAGGGAGATTCCATTTTCATAGAATTCGGATAATGAAAGGAAATTTTCATTTTGATTGTTAAAAAAATATTGATTTTACTTTTATACCAAGGCACCAGAAAAGACGTATTCCTCTTTACTTTCTTGTTATTGATTTAAGGAATTTGAATTTGATTGAGTTAATTTAACTTTAAAGATATCTGTTCACTGAATTAATTGAGTTTAGATTCCAATTCCTCACAGTATAAGGAAATTGGATAGTTGATGTAAAGTAATGAACTTTTATTTATTTATTTTTTTTCTACATGAAACTAGAAAAAATTATTTTGAATATTTCAATGACATTCTCTTTCTTCAAACAGTCAAACCTGCCTCGAGACTCTGTGGATGACATTTGCCATTTTAAATAAAATTAATTTTGAGCACTAGTCAGAGCGATGCAGTATCATTTAAGCCTTAAGTCTCCATTTAATCTTTGCTGAGTAAATCTTTATATCAACGGAAGATTGCTGATATGGTTGGGAAAAGGCAAAATTTTATACTCGTATTTTTATCCTAGGTATATTTCTTAACACAAGTGCGAGATTTCAGAATGTACTAAAGGAGACGATATGGCGTAATCTTAATACTTACCCAGAGGAGAAGCTGTAGCTCATGTAAAGCTTTCTCGAAACATAGTTACGTCACAAAGCTGCCTTTATTGATATCAGCCATTTTTCCTTTCTTTCTCTTCGTAAGTAACAAAGCTGGTTGCGAGGATATTGCCTCCAAAAAGAAGTATCAAAGCTCTATTTGCATAAAATTCATTTGTTGCTTCGCGAACCGGGAGCAATAAATCTTGCGCCTGTGTGAGCTACAAGGGTTAAACCTTCGGCGAGGAAAGATGAAGCTAAATTGGCTTTGGCAAGAAAATTCCAATTACTTTGCACGATGCGGAACACGTTTTTCCTCCTATTCCCATGACGTCAAAACTTGCATTTTAAGATTTCACTAAGGTGAGTGAAAAAATAAAATAAATCAGCTATGACCTAAGCTGAGTAAGAAAAGGAAGTTTATTGGGAAGGTTCGAGTTACACTTTAAATTTTATTCTTACAATAGGTTTCAAAACAAGCTGCGTAAAGTACATTTTAGAAAGTAAAACATTTTAGCAATACTTGTTCAGTAATAAATGCACTAAGAGTTTAAAAAAATTTCATTAGCTTAGAAATGTTTTCTTCAGTTGGCTTCTTAAGCATTTGTTGAGATATTTACCTAACAAAACTCGACGTTTATTTCGCCACCTCAGTACCAAAATCTTTGCCCGGAGTGGATGACATGGGGTAAGACTGACACTGCATCCCCCAACACTCAAAAAAAGGCATAACACTGATAAACAACCAAACCTTTTGAGGGAATTGGAGCGTGCAGCTCGAAATTCTGAATAAGAGTCAGCCACCGTTAGCTATTGTACCGTTCACACCATTTTCCGTTTAAACGCTATTCTGTGGGAACTACTAGCGATTACTTTAGAGGTATTATACAGTATAGTAGTATTTATTAGTACTATGTATTATACAACTATTACAACACTTATTTAATATGTGCCTCTGAATACACCTTGAGTTATATTAATGGATTAAGCCAAAGTTGGCCAGGGTTATTCGTTTAAAAAAAGGGAAGCCTATTTTATGAGAAGAAGGCGATATTCTTATGGGCATTGAAATATGATCTAAATGAAAAAACCTTGGCATGCTATTAACCGAAATATTTTATGGGAATCAGGAGCACATTTTCGCAACACAGTTTTAAATAATACAGTAATTTTTTATTGCAATAACGAAATTGCATGGATGATAAATAAGAGCTAAAATGAAAGCAATACATAATAACAGGCTATTTATAATAAAACAAAATTTTATGAGGCAAAAATCGAAGAACACCTTGAGTCTGAGGATGCTAAAAATGTCATATTTTCATAATATACATTTAAACTCTCATTGCAATAAATAAAACAGGTTGTGGCTGTCATGGGTACTTCTCTAACATAATATTTAGCCCATCGAAATGCAACAATTCAGCATATCATAAACGCTAATAGTCGCGGAAGTACCCGACAGCCATGCTGAGCCAGATTTGGTTAAACATTAAAACTGCAGCAAAATAAGGACATGCCTGGGGTATCAAGGATTAGCGGCACTACAAAAAAATTTAAAAGAGTCAAGGAAAGGGGACACTACAAAGTTTTTCCATTGTCAGTTTTACCATGGAAGAATGTATGGCGCAGCTAAACTAAGATCGGGACAAAAAGAATAGGAAGAAAAGAAGCGTAAATACATGTGGAGGCACAACAATCTTACAAATTCTTATGTCTTCTAAACCTGTTGATCCGGCCTTCCGTTGAGCTACGTTGTCTCGATAATCACTCATAAAAAGTGTGATCTTCACCGCGGAAGGTCTGCAAATTATATCTTCAATATGTTTCACGGAGTTCTTGGTCTCCATATTCATATGCTGCTAATGCTCAGAATACTCTTCAAACTAGTCAGGAGCAATCTTTGTCCAGTGAAACGTCGCATTTTCGCATCTTTTTTTGGGGTACGTGTAGTTCATAAAAGGTTGAAAATCTGATAACCAAGCAGCAATTCCCTCTCAAGGCTATGTCCAATTTGTTCAGACAACTCAATCCATACCAGATAAACACGCGTTCATACTTATGAAACTTTAACTATTGCATAGATCCTTGTTGGCATAGTACACCCATAACCTGATTTTGCGCCACTCGCGAACATTGCCTTTAGGTCGGAACAACTAGAACTATGAAACACTGGGCGAAATTATCTTATTCAAGTTCATTGTAGGATCCCGTGCGCGCGACTCAAAACGAAGATTCGCGAGCCAAGACGAGGTGTTTAAGCCGATGCTGTCCAGTGGGTAAAGGCATTCAATTTTTCCTGGTCCTGTCATTCCCATCAAAGGGTAATTTTTCTACCAGTTCATAGAAACATGTGTTCTACATTGACTGTGACAGTCAGTTCACTCAATATCAGTCATCAGTTAGTAAGAGCATTTCTGCTCAGGCATTGTGGTGTCGATGATTCAACATCAATTGGATAAACAACCATCATCTGCTTGTCCCTTGCAGGAGGTGTTTATAACTTAAAATAAATAGTTTCAACGCACTGAGCCAAAGTTGTAAGTAATTTATGCAAGGTTTACTTTCAAAATAACATGGTAGAGCACAAGTTAAGCATAATTAATAATTTTATTTTACTAGTAGGAAATAAGTAAAATAAAAGATAAAAAGTAAAAGTAAATAATTCAGAAGGCAATCTCACGATGAAAGTAATTCCAAACAGTTCTACAGGATTCATGTAACGATGACTAACACACAGTCCTCAATAAATACATTCAAAGGGGCACGTCTGCCCTAATATGGCTAGCTATAGGCAAGCATCTTGGAGGATCTGCGGGCCGTCTGCCAGCTTCCATTCCATCTCGCATCTCGAAGTTATCCGCTCTGCGCGTCGATCACGTCTTAATCTCAGCACTTCCAACGGTCGTCTGCCGCTCTGTAAGCTGCGCTACGTCATGGCTCTGCTGAGTTGAAGTGGAAGTGAAAGTAGTCGAAGAATCTACTTCCACATTTATGCATAGACAAAATAAGTAAATGAACACAGGCATCAATATAAAACATAAATAAATAAAATCTGTGTTTGAAGTCCAAAACATATTCTTTATTCTATGCATATTTTCTAGACTCCAGGCTACAAACTATGACCATGTTATTTAATTATGGACTATCTGTACCTTAAAATGGTTTATATAAATTCCAAAATGCTGTAAATATATTCCTTACCTTCAATTCATTGTTCTCTAAGCCAGGCCCGATTCCAGCATTTTCTATGTCTTAAGCGGTCAATACAGCAAGCACTCGGTACAAATTAAAAATATTACTACTTCAAAGCGAAGTACTTTTAAATAGGAGTTGATTAGGTTTTCTTACAATTTTTTCTGCTGACCTTCAAAGGTTGGAGCTCCAAGCGTCGGTCTGTCTCACCTCTGCCCGGAGGCGGGCCTACTGTTCTTCCTAAGGCTGTAATATTTTATGCATGCTTAGAAAAGTAAACTCGCTTAAGATGAACTCTGCGTTTTTACTTATTCTTTATTTTAATTGCGTTTCTAATTATTTACTTGTGAATTTTTTTATAAAATGCTGTGACATTTTCTCTTTGTATTTAAAGCTATCTGAGAATTTAAAATAACTTTCAGAGCTTTTCAGAATGTTTTTAAAAGAAGAAATTTTGGAACATATGAACATAACAGATGACAATTTGGATTGTGAAAACGAAATTAAATATTCCGAAAGTCAAGTAATGATGCTAGAAAATTGATAAAGAAATGTTGAAGAAGCTTCCAAATTATTTTATTGATTACAGAATTAGAAAAGATACCATATTTGCAAACGTAATAATACTTAGGCAGAATATACTCTCAGGTACTCTTGTAAGTCTGGAAAATTCATGCGCAGAGAACTAGAAAAAATCCTTATGAATGTTGTTTCGAATGCTGGCTAAGAACATTAAACGCTAAATTTCTTATTTATTAGCTTCGAATGTATAATCATTTAGATTATTATTCAACAGCCTATATTTCTTCCTTAAATTTCCATAAAATTAAAACTACTTGATTTCACAATATTGTGTGTATCAAATACATTTTTCGAAATTACAATAGTATCAAAGGAATTGAAAATGTTTAAAAATACCTTATATGTATTAAAAATGTGTTCTTTCTTTTGAAATGAAGATTCAAATTGATTTATCTGAGCCCATATGACTTAGTCTTCGAAATTAAATTTATTGTATGTTCGCTTAAAATATTATTCTGAATCTAAAACGTAAACAGCTTTAAAACTATCCATTGTTCTTAAAAGACTCAGCTTACATATTACAAATAAAATATCTAGTTGGAATGGTTTCTGGAATAAAGTTAAGGTAAAACTAACTATGCAAAATATTTTTATTTATACGTGGAATAGGATTAATTTGTACATTGAATTACCCTTCAATGAAAATGAGAGATTTAATTCCTTCTAGAATTCCTAAAAAAAAAACATACTGAAATTAAGAGTTTTGCAAAAAACTATTTAAAACTGCGGAGATCATTCGCCCCTTGTTTAATATTTCATGAAAATAAATGCTTATTTTTAACTTGAATTTCTTAAAATATAAGATTTTGAAAAGCTTTTAATATGATTCAAATATTAATATATTTTAATGATAAAGCAAATGCATTTTATTCGAAAAAATAACTTTATTGATAATTAGAGAAATAAATTCTTCAGAAATAAAAGACGAAAATAATATCACAAAAGCTACCTCTTGAGAAAAGATGTAACCATATGTTGCCTTGAATATCTTTTCCACTCTTTACTGCAGGAAATATTTTAGGAATACTGGATTTCTTTTCAGAAAGCAACTAATTACAAAAATGCTTCTTATAATGAGGCTCATTCTCTTGAATATTTTTTAATCATCGAATTCTTCAAGTATAAGCTCTGTTATTTCTAACATAAGAAAATTGTTCCGAGCTACCTCCTAATTAGATATAATTAGGTAAAACGTGTAAAAGTGTTCATTGTGAAACTGATTAGAATTTTTTTCCAATTTGTTTCCATTCTAATACATTAGAAAATAAAATTTTCCAATTTTTTATTCTACTGCCTTGAACTTCTGAGATCCTCAACCCCTGAAAAAATACAAGTTTAGACTTACGTTCATTCAAAAACAAATTATGCAGCTTGAAAGCTCATCTGATTCCCTTTCCACACTCAAAAGAACAAACATCTCTATATAAGTTATATGCGCTTGAAAGTAAACAATTTAAAACAAAGTTGTATATTAATATACTATTTTATTAATATCTACATAATTATAATTACCATGTATATAATAATTACTCGGATTTGCATTGCAATCAATACTCAAAATTGGAAATATTAAACCAGGCTAAATGCAGGTAATTGTTTTTCTTTTATTCTTAATGCCGAATAAATTTCAGTGCTCTAGGCATAGTGTTTAATAATGTTTCTGTGCAAAAGTACGTAAAAATATTAATTCTTGGGATACAGGAAAATCTCAAGCGGTGAAATTTTGAAAAAAAGTTGTTTTATTTTGCAATATAATGTCGCAGTTTAAGCAACGTAACCTTATTATTATATAACTGAATAAATTCTTTAGGCAGAATACTTCCAGCTGTGATGCATAAAATTGAAATAGATCTTGTTCCGCATGTATTCGGTCACGCTCTCTCTTCTTGATGGGAAGCTCTAGACTATACCCACAGAACGTTAATGTACCTTAAGCTAGGAATACAAATGATAGCACGTGAATGTCTCACTAGCTCAACACCAACCTTTCTGGTATGATTTAGACATTGGTCGCATTATGGGCATTGGTGTTTACCTATTCAATTCTCGTGTGATACATATTGTACCCACCACGGGCCGAGTGGTAAAGTAACTGAACGCTGGTAGTTCCAACCTGGATTCGCTATTAGACAAATGAACTTGCTGTATGGGCTTTTTCGTGATTTTCTCTCTGTGTAACATGTAAACGATCCAGTTTCCGTAGAAAGACCTTAATGAAGACATCGCTTCCTTAGACAGATAGCCCTTGCGTGCTTTGTCATAATTAAATAAACTAAAGTCATGTGTTACATTTTCTTGGACATCTCATTTTCAAATCTAATGATTCAAAAAATTAGCCATACAACTAGTAGAGTAAAAATATACAGTAACTAGTACAGTAAAAATATACATACGTACACTAATTGGTTGCCGTCACGCTGGGATAAATTATTGGGAACACAAGAAGAAATTCGGGATTTGGGGTAAATTGTGCAGATGAATATAATAACTATACTATAGTTCTATTGTCCTTTCATGAATGTTCAAGCGCTGATTTAATTCATCAGCTTGATGTGATGTTCGTTACCTCTTTGTGTTGGTTTCCCAGACGCAATTATATTCTCCAAGCTGTAGTTCAGAGCTTTTGAATTAAATGCTAAGTGTTTGATCCTAGATGGCTACCTATGTGAAATTTCTGAAAGGCCATGCAATATTTGTTTTTTAAATTTAGAAATGATCCATCAGGAGGGAAATAAAGGAAAAATGCCACAACAATCTCTTCTCTCTCTTTTTTTACATTAAAGAGTTGACATCGAAAATCTACAGAATTTTTGCTCCAACCTCATGTTTACTTTAAACTCTGCATTAAAATTAATTATATTACATATATAATTTCATACGTCCATAACTCTTGGTGCATAAATAAATTTACTTATTTTTCCAATGAATTAATTTACTCCACCCATTCATGGATCCTATTCATTATTGCCTTTTGTTGTGTTATTAACGAAAAAGTCAGGTAAATTTAATTGAAAAAAAAATTGAAATATTTTAGAAGTGTTTTGAAATAATCAAAAGAATAGTATTTGTGTTCTTCAGGGTTAAAATTATCATTGTATTCTTAGAAAAGAACTTCTAATGCAGAGATGCAGACTTATGTCTCAATATCTGATTGAAATGGAATTAAATGCTTTGCTGATTTTATAAAACGTTCGATGTTTAACTTCTCAAAATCTCTTTACTGCATAATCCTCTTCATAGGTTAAAGATTTGAGATTTTTATTCTTCTTAAATGCTTAATTACACATAACATCACATAAATAGATTATTTAAAGTTTTTGAATATAAGTTTAGATTTAGCTATCAGGTCGATTTAAAAATTAACTCTAAATTCACAAGTGATATCATGTGATTAAAATTTCACAAAAATATTTGCCATTCTGAAACAAATGTGACCAACTATGTAGTTAGAACAGCCAAATATGATTCTTATAGCTATATTGATGAGCTATTTTATTGATTAAACAATATTGTGGCAATATTAAGCTATTCTTATAGTGATATTAAGCTATTTTACTTATAATTATTTTTAAGTTTAATCATTTATTACTTTAACGTATTATTTGTAATATTTTATTAAACTACTGTCACAATAAAATTTGCTGTGCACAAGAACAGTAGATTATGTGTTTTGTAAACCTCTAACAGTCAGAAAATTTCTTCTTTAAAAATCATTGCGTCCAGAGAATATAAACACTCCTCTCATAAATAAAACTAGTACTTATCGAACATTACTACCACTTTTATCACTTCTGAGTACCTTGAATAAAAAAAATGGACTTCCAAGTATTTTTTTGGTACTATTTCAGAAAGCCTTCGTTTCGAAAACAAAAATAAAAGATCTTGAAAAGGACTAGAGTTTGTTGCAATTTTTTAGACTCTTGAAAAGATTTGGGTTGTTTTATTGCAGAGAAAATCGTCTTCAAATTCGGTTTGTCATAAAACAGCAACTTCAGTTCCTTTTTATGGACTCTTATTTCAGCCTTCTTTTCCGTTCATGATACCACTGGGATAGGTCCAAATGTCTCTAGAAGCAAGTAGCAAAAACTGCAATTCAGTTCTTCCTATAGCGAAAATCAAAGCTATCATATGAAGGAGCATTATTATGGATATAAAATATCCTCTAAGAGTTTCCTTCAAATGTATATTTATAAATATGAAACAGAAAATAAAACTTCTTTTTAGTTTAAATTTGTTCTGATAAATACTAAAGAACTTCGAATATGTAACGAATAATATTTTCAGCAAACTTAAAGGCTTTCCTTATACTAGTTGTGGATCGTGCTTAAGTGTCTGTTAAAAGTTTGACTTTCGAAGCATGAGGAGGAATATATATAAATATACGAGGTACGTCTTATAAATAAGACGAAGATTACTAACCTTCAAATAAATTTATCTCTTTCAAAATAATCGCCAGAGGTGTGTATACAATTTTTTCAACATTTCTTCAGGTTATCGAAACCCTGTTTATAGGCTTGGGAACTAAATGTTCGCAAATTGCGCGTAACATTTGATAGAATATCCGAGACATTTTAAAACATCTGACATTTCATGATCATCCTAAGCTTTGGAAATAGGGAAAAAATCAGCTAGCGATATGTCGGGAAAATATGGTGGATGATTTATCGTTGCAATTGAAAGTTTAGCAAGATATTGTCTGTACAAGACAATGTTATTACAGAGTCCAACAAAATCTCATAAAAGAAACTGTTATGTAATGTACATTGTAATGCCTCTGGCGACGTGTCTTGTAGTGGCAAAAGTGAGTCAGTATGATATCTGTATCTGTTCTAGGCAGGAAGCTCCAGCAATAAGAGGAGTTTACGTAAGCAAATAATGTCTCGCTATTTAATTAAAATTTTTCAGTTATAGTCTGCAGTGTTTGTTTCTTGAGAAGCGTACAGCTCCGTACAGTTGGTCTTCGAACCAAAGCATTATATCAACCAGTTTCCAATCTTGAGGACAATGACTACAAAAACAGCCATCACAACTCTCAGCCGAAAATACGGTAATATAAAGGAACAGTGGACGAATATTACTATATGTGAGGATAACAAGAATACCGCCGAGCTGCATACTCAATTGGATGAGATTTCGAAACTCAAAAAAAAAAAAAAAAAAAAAAATCAACGTTCTAAAGGAGGAATATTACAAAGTTGTCAGCGAAAACGATTCTGGGGAAACTGAAAAAAAATTATCGTAGCCAGATGAAAAGTTGCAACACCCACAGGTAAGTCTAGAAACCTTGATTAATAAGCTTAAAATTAGTGACACTAATCCTACTTATCTAAATCAAAATACTGACAATTCTACTCATTTGAATTCAAGTAACAATGATCAATTAAAAAAAAGTGTCAGTAAAACTTTAAAAAATCTCTCTTCCTTTTTTCAGCTGAACATTTGAGGAATAGAATTTGTTGTTTAAAAGCCAGTTTATTAACATAATTGACAAAACTTCAAAGCTTTCTGAAAACGGAAAGCTTTTCTGTCTTTGTCGGTTACTAAAAGGAGAAGCAAAAACCATAAAAATCTCAGACGATAGTTACAATTCCTTATTCAAGGCTATAAACAATAGGCACGAAAGCAAAATAATTACTGTTGATTGTCACGTTGAAAACATTCTGAATTTTTAATTTCTCAAGCATGAGTCAGCAAAAAGCTTCGAAACTTGTTAGATAATATAAATAAGAATCTTAGGTCACTGAAAATTTTGCATTTCAAAAGAGACAAATTTTCTAATGTTTTGCTATTAAATGTTGTTCTCGATAAAATAGACCGAGGAACAAGAAAACGTTTGAGTTCATGTTGAAGGAAAATGATAAGTACCGAATTTTGATAACTTTTTACAGTTTTCAGAAAGAAAGTGTTAAGTTAGTTGCGTTAATACTAATATTTCATCTAAGCAAATTTTCGAGAAGTCAAAATCCCTTTTCTTAATGATTGCTATAAAATATGTGTAGCTTGCAAAATACAAGCTTATCATCTGTTATATCACTGTGATAAATTAAAAAAAAATAAAATTAACAGACATATTATAATTTGGTTAGTTAAAACACATAGACTCTGCAATAACTGCTTAAGTAATCGCCACTCTGCCCTTACTTAGTTCTAAGAGAGTTTGTATTGTTTGTAAAAAAACTAAACACCATGCGCTCCGTCACGACTATTTCGCCCCGGCAAATAATACCTCAAAACGTTTTTGAAATCAAATCTGTGAAACTCGAAGTTAGTTCTCGCTCAAAATGCTGATTCATCATCACATATTCTCCCGCCAATCAACCGGAATAAAAATATTACAGGCACCTCATTAATTGCGGGTGTTGTTACGTGTCGCCTAGCTTCTTCTATATACTGTCATGTTTATGTACTGAGATTTCGTGTGGCGAAAAATCAATGGCTATTTTGGATACCGGTAGTTGCGGTTCATTTTGTACACAGAAAGTGGCAGCTGTTTTGGGATTAAAGAGAGAAAAAGCCAATTCTTCTATTTTAAGAATAAACAGAGGAAGTAAAACTAGTTAACCTTATATTTCACATTCCAAGCTAAATCAATTTACTTAGAGGTTGTGAGATAATTTTTTAATTCCTTAAGGCACAGAAATTCAAATCGTATGATAGATTTCACTGCGTTGACCCCTCGTCATTGGTTGCAAAACAAACAGTAATTGATAAACCGAACAATTAATTAAAGAACCACAATATTTGTTGTGTATATGGAAACGATGGTCAGTTGATTACTTCAGTCATTTAAAGGTGCGAAACAAATGGATGTTTCTAAACAAAATGTTAAATCCAACGCCACGGTTATTCTTAAGGACAAAGGCCCATCAGCGGCCGAGCGGTAAAGTTGCTGAACACTGGTAGTTCGGTCCGAGGTTCGAATCCCGCGAACGGGCTGGCTGCATGGGCGTTTTCATGGATTTCCCCATGTGTAACGTGTATACGAGTCAGTTTCCCTTAGAAAGTCCTACACGAAGACATCCCTCCCCTTAGGCAGATAGCCCTCGTGTGCTTTGCCATAATTAAATACACCAACACCAACACCATCTTAAAGACAAAATTGGCTATGTTGAAAGTTTAGTTAAGAGTGCGGACAACGCTGATAGATCAAATCACCTCAAGGAGTGGTAAAACGAGGTATCACTCAAGTTTGCTATGTTATGTATGTCGTAACGTTATTTTGATATGCCCTCTAGCGGCAAGAATAATCAATAAGATACCTGTATCTGCAGTAGCTAGGAAGCTCCACCAACAACCGGAATTTACTTAGGCAAACAATGCTCTTCGTTATTAAATTTAAAATTTTCAATTACAGTTCGCTGTGCTTATTTCTTAACGAGCATACCCCTCAGTACAGAACCTATTGCCCAGAATCAAGAAATTCCTTCCCTAACTCGCCTTAGTACTCTTCTTAATTGAATGTGCCTACTTGTAAAAATACTCATTCCTTGATTAATTTTTCAGGGGAAAGTCATAAAAGAAAAGTCCTTTGTAATAAAAAAGGCGATCAATATCACCTTAGTTATTGATTTCGACATTCTTGCTTTTTTTACTTCCTTGTACGAAGTAAAAAGGAAGTATTGTAATCGCGAAAAGTTTCAGGCAGCATATTTCAACCGCTATCGAATGCAATTTAACGATGTTTTTGCGTGATATCTGTACGTAAGGACAGAATAAAATACTCTTTTCCTTCAAAAAAAATTATAAAATACTTTAAAAGTAAGTAATTCTGAAGAGAATTTTTCGTGGCGTTTGTACGAACGTATGTACGTACGTATCTCGCATAACTCAAAACCGAGTAGCCTCAGAACGTTGAAATTTTGTATATAGGACTGCTATAACATGTAGATGTGCACCTCGTATTTTGGTTGCGATCGGCCGCACCAAACGTATATAAATATATTTATATATATATCCACTCTGTTACCCGGCTCAGTGATCTCAGTTTCTTCACTCTTATATGTTTGTAAATTGTACATTTTTTGCTTTAAAAATGACTGTATTATGTTGTTTTTATCTTCCGGTTAAGGTTTTTATGCCTTTAGAAATCTGTATGCAATATTTTTAGAATTATCAAAAATTTTAAAGTTGTCTAAGTGCCGCTAAGCCTTTTTACTTCCTTGTTTTAATGGTGGCCATTGATGTTTACATTTGAAACAGGATACTAGTGGATTTGTTGCCAATCTAGAGAAACTTAGCTTCGCAACAACAAAGATAACGCATTCATTTATTATTGCCAATTAAATCATACTTAATTTTTTCTGGAATTTTTTCGAGGAAATAAGCGTTTAAGATTTACTTCCTAATTTTTAATACAGATATTTTGAGTTTTTATGTATTTTTGCTTCTCGCGAAGTGAGAACTGAATTAATTAAATGAGAAATACTCAATCGTCTGTGAAAAACCGTTTCTTTTTTGTTTTCTTTGCTTAATTTCTTTTATACATCATTCTAGCTTTATTATAGTATTTGAATAGAACATGTGGCAGCGATTAGATAATTCTATTCTTTAAATTATATAAATTTTGTGCATTATGAGTTATAATATGAACGCAATATATAAGTTAACTTTTATGTAATTATTGGATTATATAACAGTTAACTTAGTTTCCGTTATATAATTATTATATAAGTTAACTGTTATATAATTATTAATACTGTTAAGTGAATCTAGCGCCAGAGTGTCGCTGTGGTAAACAAATACTAGAGTGAATTTTAAAGAATGCATTTATTCTATTGTGGTTTATGCGCTGTCGGCGAAGTAGAATTAATTCAATTCAATAAGTTTAAATGAAATGCAAGAAAAAATGCGTATAA
Organism: Stegodyphus dumicola; assembly: GCF_044657685.1. NCBI lineage: Eukaryota > Metazoa > Arthropoda > Arachnida > Araneae > Eresidae > Stegodyphus > Stegodyphus dumicola. Next base: position 151,801,482 of record NC_140771.1, on the reverse strand, counting down.
TTTAATATTCCAATTTAATATTCCAATACAAGGAAGTCATGTGGTGTACACATCAGATTTTTTTAAATAGGAGAAGACGGTCCTTTGCACTGTGCATTTTGTCTTTTCTGGGTCGTATTGTAGACACCAGGTCTCATCTCCCACGCTTTCCTGATTTTCTGACTTTCAATTAAAATTTACTTAATCTTTCTTCACTTATCCGAAGCAAAGTTGAAGGGCGCCCTATCTTTGAATTTCTAGAACATTTGACATTTGAATCCAATAGGTACAGGTTACAAAATCGTAGCAAAATGAATTCAATCCCAATCAACGAAATGAAGGTATTTTGCGGGATCTGGATGTACATGTCAGTTGTAGATTTACCATTTAGAAGATGGCAATGATCACTGCAAACAAGGCAGGAAATGATTTCAAATGCAATGACCGTAAATCGTTGGGAAGAGATTTGTGTGCATGTACGTACTATATGCATGCTGTCCACTGTAGTGAACAAATTGTAGCAATTATTTAAAACGCAATTTAAATAAAATATTTTTTTTATTATTACTAAGGTTATTTTAAGTAGAAAAAATACACATATTTTCGTTTAACTTCTCTAGATTATTTGTATGCAACAAATGGTTAACACAGGGGCGTCATCTTAGGGCATGCGACGCATGCCTATGAATTTGAAATAACAAAAAAAGGAATTAATATGTTTTAACACAACCGAATAATAATATCATCATTAATTACTTTAAATACACAGCTTTGTGTTGAATCATCCATTTTATATAGAATCAGAAATTTAAAACCAGATGAACTGCGCTCTGTCGCGTTTTGGTTGTTTATCATTGAATTTGATACAATTATTACTTTTTAGGCATACATATTAGGCAAACACGAGTATTCTGCCTCGAAGTTTTACATTGTACTGCACATTGAGTACTTACTTTGAAAGAAGCCTTTGAAAAATGCCACCTTTAGGTAGCTTTTTTTATTTCTTGGCTTCTTTCGAAGTTCCGTGTGATAATGTAATGATCTCAAACCTGGCAGGACGCATATGGCACCGAAGCTTAAATTTTATGCAGCTTGCGAATACATTTTTTCTAGATTAATGAGCGTTATTATGAAGGAAATTAAAAAAAAAACAATGTTAATGGTTTGTATGTATGAGTCCAATTTTACATTATTTTGACAGCCAAAAAAGAAGGCAGCTCTCCTGAAAATATAGAAATAGATTTTGTAAGGATTATGTTAATTTTATTAACAGTTACATTTTGAGTTAAAGTTCCTTTCCTGTCGATTCTTAACTTAAACTTACTACTTCCGGCCAGAACGTAGTTTTAGAATCACCTCTGAATACATAATGAGGAAGAGGGGTATTTAACCGCGAAGTTGTAATTGTTGAGAGAGAGAGAATCAGAGTTTCTGATCAGCGCGCGTTCGCCCTTTGGGCTACTCTCTCTCAAAGCTGTTACTACGCTTAGCCGTACTCAGGTCCTTGATAGCTTCGCAGTCAATTAGATATAAGGTGGCAACTCAGTTAGAATCTTGATAGCTTCGGCTATATCTCTTTAGTTTAAATTAGTTTTAGTTTACTTCTTAGCCTCTTATTTTCAAGCCCAAGTGTCGGCTTTTATTGTACACTCCAAGACAGAGCGCTGTTAAATCTTATTTGAATAATAAAGGGTTATTTACCCTTTCATCTTGTTGTTTCTTGTCACACACGAACTCAGGCGATTATTCGCTTAACTGTTCTTAAGATTCTTCACGTTCAAGAATAACTTATCATTTACAAAGTGAGGAACTTTATAGCTTAATTAATTAACATTGTCATATAAATCTTATAGAAAATTTTCATATCCAGACTGCTTTTATTAGTATTCATCGAAAGAGATAAATCTTTTTAGTAATTTTCTTTCAAAATAAAATCGAAACACCATGAGGGGTTGTTGGTGAAAGGTATAGTAAGAAACAAAGAAATTTATAAGTATTTTCAAAACAATATTATCTTTTCTATGTATGCCATAGAAAATTCAATAAATAAAAGAAAGAGAATAGATTTCATTGTTTATTCTCAATTTCTGTCCCTCTTAGGAAGTTTTAGTACATTTCTTTTTAGTTTAAGTTATAATCATATTATTTGGTCGTAACTTCATTATACTACAATCATTTGAATAAATGTCAATCAAAAAAATCTTTTGCTATCAATAAGTTTTAATTACAATTTGTGACCAAGAGAAATGTCTTACAGGTACTAACTAAGTTTAATATTTTAGGGAGAAAATAAGTTTAAGTTTCAATTTTTTTGCTTTATTTTTATATGTACGTTTTCAAAATATGTAGTTAACAACTTTTGTTAACAAATTTTACTCTGTTAACAAAAGAAAATCTTTCTTTCTTTGTTCTTTTTTACTTCCTTGTACGAAGTAAAGAAGTCTTGTAATCGCTAAACTTTTCGGGTATCATATTTTAACGAGAATATCCATTTTGACAGCTATCGAATGCAATTTAACGTGTCATCTGTACGTAAGGACAGAATAAAAGACTCTTTTTCTAAAACAGGTTGCAGAAAGGAGTTAAAATGGATTCAGAAAAGATTTCTTCGTGATATCTGTACGTATGTACGTATCTGGCATAACTCAAAAACGAGTAGCCTAAGAACGTTGAAATTTTGTATATAGGGCTCCTATAACATGTAGTTGCGCACCTCTCGTTTTGGTTGCAATCGGGCTCACCAAAAGTATATATATCCGCTCTGTTACTCGGCTCCGTGACTTCTGTTTTTTTATTATTTATTTATTTTTATATGTTGGTAAATGGGGCATTTTTAACTTTAGAAAGGATTGAATTACGTTATTATAACTATCCGGTTAAGATTTTTATGCCTTTAGTTAATCTGCATGCAATAGTTATAAAATTGTCAACAATTTAAAAGTTGTTTAGGTGCGGCTAAGCCTAATTTTTGTTTACCATTGCAGCCATATTTGTGTACATTTGAAACTTAGCAGAACAGTGAATTCTGTTTCTGCACCTTCAGTATTTTTTTGCTGAGTGGGGCGAAAAGTAAACTTTCAATTTTGTGCACCAAAAAATCTGCTTTGTTGCCTGCTGGCCGATTTGCTTGTTTTGTATAGAAACTCTAATTTAAATAGTAAAATTTTTTTAAAAAAAATTTTTAACTGTATTTGGTCTTTTAATTTTTTCATATTTTTCAATTTTTAATGAAGACATTTTGAGGTTTTATGCATTTTTGCTTTGAAATTGAGGTAATAAGTTTAAACGAAAAGTGTGGCAAAAAATGCGTGTAAAGAAGGTATATGCGTATATAAGACGCGTAAATGCATGCATAGGACGTATAAGAAAATCATGTGTGCCCACATGAGATTTTCTGTATAGAGTGATACTGTATTTCACTCATTGTAAATTTAGAAATGGTTGTATAATTTTTATATGCCTTATAAGGAACGTGCATGATAGGCAAAGCATTTTTAGATTGACTGCTATGCAATATAGTGAATGCTATTTGCTAGTTAAAATTTTATAAAATTATTTTAAATAAAACTCAGATTGGCTGGATCATTAGTACTCTCGGGCCGCAGTTTGGAGACTCCTGTTCTATTGGTACAAAATATAATTAAGTGATTTAGAAACGCTATTACAGTTGTTCACCGATCGTTTATTGCATTTTTTTAAAACTTTTTTTCATTTTTTATAACAAACTGCGATGTGGTTGAGAATTTATATGCCTCTGCTAACAATTGAAGCTCATTTCTTGATAGAGTGTTTGCTTTAGAATATACTATATATCATTTATAAATAATACGCTTAACTCTAAGCACCCAGCATGTTGTCTCGGAATTCAACACACATCGAGCAACTGAAAGGTAATGACTGCTTGCCCACTGGTGTATTCAGAGCATCAATAAAATCAGCCACTTATTTCCCAGTGGATATGCCCACGAGTAGCCGGATAGCTAAAACCACTCAGGTGTTTGATCCTTGTTTAATTCCAAAACAAAGGGGCAATAACGGGCAAGGGGCTTTCATGACACCTTCCCATGCTAATGGATGTAGTTATCAGCTTTCTTTAAAAACTCTTAAACTGATAGAAAACTTAGAAAGACTTAGTTGCGGGAGAAATAAGTAGAGAGGTGGCAAAAACTTTATTACCAGTAAATACAACTGCAGTCCTCTTGTAGTTAAGAGAATTTCCTTCCTAGGGCACAGTGAATACATGCAAATTTCCAATAGAAAGTCCTTTTAGGCAGATAACCCTCGCGTACTTTATCACAATCAAATAAGCCAAAATCAAACCAAACATTTCTAAGGCGCCGCAAGTGAACCGTACCGCCCGAAGCTTTCTGACTTGTAAGACAAGAACGTTTATCATATGCTTAGTGATATGTTTGATTATTTTAATGTGTTTGTATGTCTTTATACTTCTTAACGACTAGATAGCAAGATGTATGACATTTTTAATTTGCCTTATTATTGAGTAATTGAAAAAATAAGTAAAAAATTTGACAAGAAATTAATGTCTTTTAATTATTAAAATATCAGTAAGATATCATCACTTTATACACCGGACACTTTGATGCAAAACGTAATTTTCACTTTTAGTATGAATCGTTTTTCTTAATTTGAGTGATAGTTTGATGCTGTTTACAGTAGAAGTAAAATGTCTGATTTGAAATATGTAATTAAGTATTCTTACGACCCTTTTTCGAAAACTGAACTACTCTAAATTAAAAAGGGTTTCATCAAACAGAAAAAGTAGTAGTCGCTAGGAAGTATGACTAGGAAGTAAGCAGGTTATGATAAGAAATTCCAGCTTTCTCTCCTGAGTTTTCAGCGTTCAAAGTGTCACATATCGGTGGTGATTGCGGTGTGTTCCACAGCAACAGAAAACAAACGATTGGTTTATTTGTTTATGACAAGCAAAACGAGGGCTATCTGGTTAAGGTCAGGGACGCTTTCGTGGTGGACCTTAGGCAAAGTAGCTCTATACACTTTGCACATGGGAAAAACACGAAAACGCCCATGTAGCCAGCCCGTTCGCGGGATTTGAACGTCAGATCGAACTGCCAGTTAAGAGAATTTACCGCTCGGCCGATGGTAGGCCACTGAAAATAAACGAATCCACTAAACTGGCAGCAAGATCCTACGTAAAGGGATTCTTGTTTAAAAATCCCACTAGGCTTCTCAGTCCAGACACTGTGTCTGGAGTCTGGTATTATCGCATAAGAATCATTTTTTATCACTTCTTTCGACCCAAAACAAGAATGGTTTATTTTATTGATAGAAAGCTGGGAAACGTATGCAAACGTGCAATGTGTTTTCTGCCTAACTAATGGGGTAAAATCTTCTCCCTTATTAAACTTATCTAAATTGCGTTAAGTTACCTCAACGCTGGGATCTAGTTGAAAGTGCTAGCTGATTTTTCCGAATTCTTCACCAAAACCTGAGCAATTACATGTAGGTTTTCCAATAATACCTTCAGTACGTCCGTATTCAGGTTTATGGTTTTTGCAGTATACTTTAATTGATAAATTACGGCTTTAAATCCATTTATCTTATTATCGAACATTACTTGCTTTTAAAATCGTTATTTTCATATAAATTTAAAGAATACATACATAAATCCTTCTACAAACTTTGAAATAAAGTACGTGCTTTTAACAACCCTTCAGAAATTCAAATTCTCTAATCTACATACTTTTGAGTTGAAAAACCTTGAATCATTGCCTTTGTTTGCATTACTCAATTCCTACAAACTTTAATCTAAGAACCTACCAAAAGCTTTAACCTAAAATTTCGAAGTTCTCAGCTTTATTGAAATTAATTAAAACCAAAATATCTTACAATTAAACATTTACTTGCCCAGGTGGGGCTCAGTATCGTCTTTAAATCAAATCATATCAAATATATCAATCATTTGATGCATAAAACTACACCAGAAATTTGATGCAGCTTATGAATTGCAATAAAGTAACAAATAGACTAAAATAAAGCGAAATGAAAATACTGTCAAACTCATGACCGAAAGTTAAATTTTTTTCTTAACATAATTTTTTAAGATGGTAAGTTTTATCATTTGCTCAACATTAAAAGATAATTTCTTTTATTCTTTGAAAACGATTTTACCAATTAATTGAGAGTATTTATTTACTAAAACATCTGTGTTTTCTAGAATATGCAAATCTTTTGTCTTGAATGATTTACAAAAAAATTTTTTTAATATATTTCTTCCAGAAATGTCTGTTATGCATTATGCAAATCCTTTGTCTCATTTATAATATATATAACAGAGATTTATGCAAGAATAAAGTGCACTTACAAAACGCATGATGTTTACGCAATGGCACTCCATTCGGAGTTCGTCTGCGAATGACAATTCCTTTCTTCTGTGTCAGATTTGTAATTTTATTTTAACGCCTGGGCGTATTTGAGAGAAAATTTCCGCATATAAGTGGAAAGAAAGGAATTTTTTCAATTCCCCTTTTTTTTTCAAGTTGCACTAATTTTATTTCTCTTTTGTATTTCTGTACAAGGCGCTTTAATTTACTAAATTAGATGTCAAGTGTTTGCAGTCGTAAGTCAGAGAGTTTCTAATGACTTTTCCCCCTTCGATAATTGATAAAAACATTTCAAGAGAAATTCTTTTAAGCATAGAATTTACATCTGAAATAAAGTTGTTGCGCATTGCAATTTTTGCGTTTCATTTATTTTTTGCAATCGAGTTGTAATTTAAAGCTTGAATTTTTACATTTGCTCTAATAAAATGAACAGTAATGTGCAGAATATATAAAACGAAGAACAGGTAATGATAGCATACATTTGTGTATTTTGCTATTAATAGAAACGTAGCATAAAATTGACAGTGTTTTATATAAAATTTATATTAATCGAAAGTAATTTTTCCTAGTTTTACAGTTTAAGCTGCATCTTTTTTATATATATAAATGCCATATTTTTCAAAGTGGTCTGTTCACGCCTGTAAGGTATTTTACAATAATTATTACAATTTCTTTTTAATATTAGCGGCTATCATTAATCTTTAATTAAAAATAATGGACTTTTCTTCTTTCCGTATCCGTATATATTTTATGCATCTTCTGGAAAGAATTTCTTTTCTCTGTGCATCATTTTTAAATATCTTTCTTTTTCTTCATAGAATGAATACACTGTTAGTCTAATAATAAATCAAATAACAGAATAAATTTCCATTCTTGTAATAATTCAGTCTCCCAGTGTCATTTATTATACCTTGTAGAGATCTGTATCCTAATAGTCACGGCTCTGCTAGTATAAAATACACTAACCGAGTTCCTACTTAACATCTGTCCGAATGAGTAGCGGAATACGCCAGTCGCCACTACACGCTGATTTTCCTCATCTTCAAATCCTAGTAAAAAACCGCCTCCTCAGAACTGGGTAGTAGGATAGCGAAAGCTTTGGGCTGGTTTTTTAAAGCCGCAGAGTGCGTCATTTTGACGCAAACCGTTCATCTCGCCTAATAAAGATGTTTAACAACTAATGAGTGAGGTTTCTGGAGTTGCATTGATTTTCAGGGGTACATTTAGGTTAGCTATTTAGTTTCTGTAATAATAACTAAAGTTATTTAATTTAAATTACTTATCCAATAATATTGTATTAATTATGGCGACATCCAGGAGATTTCAGTGATTGTTTCAACTTTTTACCTGGTGTTACTTTTTTCCCCATTGGTGGGCACTTTAACCGACTTAGCCAGAAGTGTCCGGAATTGGTTGTCACGTTATTGTGGAAGCCCCTAATAGGTGAAGCACCGTTACATTCTATGAAAAGACGGACAATTACAGCCATGCCTTCGGGATTCGAACCAGGGCCCTTCGGTACAATAGGCTCCCTTATCCAATGTACCGTCTGGGCGGCACCTGATGTTAATAAAACGATAAAGGAAATTGCTTCTTAATTCTCTGTAGTTCGACCGGGCTATTGGATTATGGGTGTTAATTTAGTTTGAGTCAGGAAACAAGCTAGGACATGGGAAAACATTTTTTCTTTGTTATGCTTTCCTTATTATCGAATGTAATGTTTTGTAAATACTATATTAGTGAAAAGAAATTGCTAACACACCTTCCTAGGTGAATTGGTCAGGTTTCCCCTACAGTGAAATTTGAAAATTGCAAAAACCCACCATCTTTGCTAACCAAACTGGGCCAAGCAGGACTTTTCTTGATAGGCCAAACTGAAAAGTTCCACTCGCAGTGGAAAGCCAAAGCTTGCTTCTGGGAACATTTAATTGAGAGACCTTAGTTATTTTAATTTTTAGAGAATATTTATCAAACTGGTACCTTTCGTAACCCAGGAGCAAGATTTTAAGCCTCAAAATGTAGTAACAAACTGTGAATGGTTAACTGTTATTGAGCTAAGATATTAGAAAATCAGATTAAAACATTATAATTCTTGATAAGGACTCAAAAATTAGCTTTAACTACGATAGCTAAATTGACAAAATTCTTTGCTTCTTTAAGTTCTGGGATAACGATCGATTTAAATAGAACACCCAAAGGCTTAAAATTATTTAAATAACCAGCCTAAATAACGTTTTAATATGAAAATCAGTTCGAACAAGTAAGATAAGTTCGTATTGAGATGAAACAAAGTGGATTTACTAGTAAGATGAATTGATTCAGATAGATAATAATTTGCATTTATTAGAAAAGTAATCAATTTCATTTTAAGCTCTTAAATTAGAATGTTAATTAAATTAATACTCATTTGCAGATTCCATCTGACTAAAAGGAAAAATTGAAGCAAATGACATATGAGTTGAATGATGCGCTTTTCCATAGAGATTGCAAAATATTTGTTTTGATATTCGAACCCCGCTTATATTTATCTGCTAATCGATGTAGGACTTGTCAGCTAAATTATGGAAGCAATCTTCATTCATCCATAAATTCTTCACATACTTAGCGTGCCAATTCTTTATTGTTCTCTCAAGTAAAATTCCTTATAAATGGATGCGGATCATTACGATTATTTGCCTAGAAAAACTTACATTAAACGTTAAGCATTTTTCGAGTAGGAGACAAAGTAGAGTTAAATGTATAATACTATTATTACTTTTTTTAGGTTTATTTCACAACTTTTTCAGAGCTTTAAAAACGGCTATAACTTTATTTCTTTAAATATCGGTTTTAGACATGTAATTCCAGCTACGAAACCTTTTAAAATAAAGTAAAAGAATATTATGAGGGTAATTTCAAATGTGTTCACAATATTCTTCATTAATTGAGAATGTTCCATAAATGTGAAATCCATATTTTTAAGCCGTCCATTAAGCAAAAGTTTCGGCATAAAACATTTCGTGTCTTATAAATCCCTTCAAGGAAATACTTTTATTAGTAGATTACCTATTATGTTTTTCTGAGTACAAGGCTTTATAGATTTCGCACAAAATTCAAAATTCGTGAAATATTTCACTTATTTTTTCTGGTATATCTACGAATTTATTAAAGGCTTAGTTATTGCGGAACCATCGATTGCAGAAACATATAGCTTTTGATTTTTTGTTGAAAACCTTTTAGAGTTTGCTCAGCCAGAAGTACTAAAAAGTGAAATAATTAGTTCGTTCTCAAATTGGTTCTGGAAATTTTAAGTTTGAAACTGAGATGACTTGAATTTATTTTTTAAATCATAACATTCTTTTTTATTTTTTCAATTTTTGAAGTTTTCTCGTATGATCTTAAATTGTAAAAAAATTCCTATCATTCCTAACACTTGATTTTTCACTCGTAAGTGGATGTGAATTTTCTGTTATTACATCATTTTCATATAATACATTATCATTGAAGTATTTAAACCTAAGTGTTGTTCCATCACTCGTGCTACAATGCTTACTTATGAACATCAAGTAAAGGAATCTGCGATTCATAAAACGAGGGGCTTTCGCTATCTAGGTATTTTTCATTTACTTTGAAAATAACAGAAACTTCTTCATCGGATTTCTGATCACTTAAATTTGAAGAGAGGACTTAAATTTGAAGCTGCAGAGATTGTACTTTAGATGACACTGGCGACTCTACATGATATATTCACGGTAAAAATATTTTCTTAAACGAGCGTTGTTGTTTTATGCAGATTAGAACTCGATAAAACAATAATTTTACAATTTTGTGGTCCAAATAAAATTACATAGGAGCTAATAGTCATTTTTTACAATAAATGCACAGTGCTCAATGAAGTAGACCATACTTCTGAATTGATATTACTATGTAAAATATTCTAATCGAAGGAACTTTCCCTAATACATATTTTACTAATCTTATCATTTAACATGTCACCAGTAGTTCTAAAATCATTTATAACTTTAAGAGTGAATTAAAAAAAAAAAGGGTAATACCCGGGGTTCTGGACGCTGACTTATGTCTTGTATTTTGTATGAGGTGGAATATCATTATGAAGAAATGTTGCTAGTGCCCGATTTTTGTTTCAGTTATTCCCCTTCCCCATGAGATGTAACGTTCTCCAATAAGGAGGAGAAACGTGGGGTTATTCGTTTTCTAGTGGCCTAGAATGCTACTTTTCTTAAACTGTATCAACGAATGAGTGCAGTGTATGGAGAACACGCTCTGTCATTGTCCAGTGTGCTGGTGTGTAACAAACGTTTTCGCAGGCTTTTGAAATCACTGCAGAATGACGAGTGACCTGGACAAGTGCACACCGTTATCATAGATGGCCTGATCCTAAGAGTTGACCAAATCATTCGCGAAAACAGGCGCGCGGGCATTATTATGAATCAGAAGAGCCTCCGAATGGAGTTGTCAATGCAGCAGCATTTGCTTTCTTGTAAGGATAACACTCTTCTGTTGAGGGCTGTGGCAGGTGAACACTCGTGATGCTATCATTTTTTTTAACCAAAAAGCAAACGATAAAGGCAGAAAAGAAAATATCAAGATTCTCGACCACCCAAGGAAACCAAGCTGGCTTAGTGCAAAAGTGACAGTGAACTATTTTTGGATCACCATGAAGGACACATGCTAAATGATTTATTCTCACCCGGCCTCTAAAGTCTTCTTGTCACTGTAGTACCTGAAGCGTTTGCTCAATGTAATCAAGCCGATAAGACCCACTCTTCTGTCTCCTGGGATAATGCTTCTGCATCACAATATATGACCAACGACCACATATGGCAGCGGTAGCTCAGACCACGTTAGCAAAGTTTGAGTGAACAGTGTTAGAATGTACCCCTTACAGTCCTCCTTTGTCACCGTGCGATTTTCACGTGTTTGGTCTCCTAAAATAGCACCGCGACGTCTTTCCTTTCAATCAAACCAAGATTTCGTTGACATTGTTCGCAGTTGGTTCAGGTCACAACCAAAAGAATTCTATGAACAGAACATTCAACACTTCATAAAGCAATAGGACTAATCTATCTATATATAAGCGGCTTAAGTGTTTGTCGCCGATAGTTTTTTGGCTGCTTGCGTAACTGTAAATTGTTTTATTTCCCGTGCAGTGCAGCGCGTGGCGAATATTATGAGAAAGCTAAGCCGGAAAAATTAAGAATAGAAGAGCACGTGCATTTAACATTTAATAAATAAATTTAACATCTATATGTAATAGAATTCAGAAATATGCAACAGGCAAAAAGCAGCAACGGTGAAAAAACAAATAAAATGAAATAAATAAATATCATTACAATATGCGGCTTAAGTGTCTCTTTGTCGCCGATAGTTTATTGGTTGCTTGCGTAACTATACTAGCCAATGGGGTGAAGTTGCCACGGCACAGGGTTGCCGTTTCAATTGAGACGTAGACTATTTCCTGTAAAACTTGCCTTAGCTATGACCATCAATAAGTCTCAGGGCCAAACGCTTAAGTGTGTGGCATTTTTTTTTTTTTTTTTTTTACCTGAGCCTGCATTTGGACAGGGTCAACTTTCAAGAGTTCGTGAAAGAACGGAAGTAAAATTTAAAATAATGTATGGTCCTCTGCAAGGCGAACTTAAAAATGGTGGAAACATCTACAGAAAAAATGTTGGGTACAAAGAGAAATTTGACATGTGAATTAACATTTTATTATTTATATTACCTTTATTTATTGAGCTAGCGGTGGCTCTTAAGAAATGTACCGCCGGTGGTTTCCTTCATTGCACTCTACTTTAAGCAATTAAGCAAGTAGAAGGGGGAAGCCCCGTGGGGCAGTAAGCAAAGGGGAGTCCTCGCCGCCTGCCCTGGGTAATTCAGTTTGAATTAGCAGACACCTTTGCACAAATAATTTTAATTACAATTTATAATATCTAGAACAGCGGTCATTTCGTGTGAGTGCCGGGCTTTCTAGTTCCCGTATAACCATGAAGATTGTATAATTAAGCATGGTTCTATTTTCTGAATACTGTTTCGTTTTCATTTGATTCACCCTTATTCACAAAAGTTCTTCCCGATTACTATTAATTGCCATTTGTCCAAGCTATCAAAGTAATTTTTACATCTGTTCTAGTTAATATTAATCGTTACAAATTTTCCTACACCTTTTTTCAAATGTATTTCAAGAATCTACAACCGAACAGTAGCCATCATTTCTAGGCTTTAAATTCCCTGACAAGGTATGCTCAGAATCGAAAGGAATGTCACTTTCATTAGGTGGACATTTAATAATATTATCTTCAGGAGTGTTCTCTTATGTTCAAATAGGTGATGTTTTACGTAAGGAATATGTTTCTCATAAAACATATTGGAATAACTGCCAACACGAACTGAATTATTTGGATCTTGAGTTTTCTGCAATTCACAAAGAGTTTACTTGTTACATGATTTGAAAGAATGAATCCTTTCAAAGAGAGCTTTATGAGTCATTCTCATTTCATTTTCTCCTCTACAAGAGCAATAGTTTGTGTTTTATATTTTCGCTACCAATTATTTCGCGTAACATCCTATATCCTTTTTTAAATTATGCATCATTGGGATAATTAATCTAAGTATAGACGCTTTCCCAAAGATTTGTTTCTTGGTGAGTGCTTCGCGAATGATTTTATAATTTCTGAAAATTTCTCAAACATTGGCCTGAGTTTTTGTGTTTAATTTTTACGCTATCGTGCTTCACTTCGGTTTTGAAATTTTTTTTCTTGACTTCCATATGATTAGGTTAATAATAGTGCCATGTGTGTCTCCTTCTGATGAGTATGAAATTGCTGTATCAGTTAAGATCTGACATGTACATATTAGTTTCAATAGAACACAATATGTTTCTTGTTAGCATTTAACATACACCTAATCCTTGGTGCTCGTCCATGATTTATCGGTCATCGGCATTCATGCAAAATATCGTAAACAGTACTTTTTCTGTTTGTCCAAAAATGTAAACTATTTTAACTTTTCGTTATCCATCATTATAGATTTTAGGAGCTAAGTCTCATCGAATTTTTCCGTTCTAACATTCCTAACTATCAAGAAAATTAAAATGAATTTTTAATAATCTATTCAAGTATAGTTAAATTGAACAGAATATTATTACCTTGCTTTATTCACAGATGCAATCCTTGACTGAATTGGGTTCTAATGTTTATCGGGCTCACCACTGTCAGCACTCAAATACTAAGGATCATTCACGAAGGTATCTTGGGATTATTTCTATGCTATTGAAGACTGGTAGATTAAATCATGCCAGTTAGTATTCTTGAACTCCTAACGGAAGTATACTGCGGAAGTAAATATTTAAATACTACAGTTACTACATCTAAACTGAATTCATTTAAATTACACTAGGTATATTTTATTATAAGACGTGACACATGCAAATTTATAATCGCGAATTTACGAATTAATTAATATAATAAAATTTTAAGAATATAGAAAACTTCAGAAAACACCAGAAAACTTCTTGCTAACTCTCTGGCATTTTAGAAAAAGACTTTCAGTGAAGAAAATGGCATTTTTCATGATAGTCCTGCTAGTGAGACCTGACTGACTACTAGGATTATTTAGTCTAAATTTAGCAATTACAAATTAATTTATATGTGCTATTGATTGAAAATTTACTTGAATTTATGCAGAAATATTTACAGCATCATTTCAAAGCAGGAAGCAGTGGAGTAACTGTACATTGTGCTCAAAACGCTTTTTATCTAGTAATTCTATAATTAAAACCAACAAAGGCAAGCATGTTGCAATCCAAAATCCATCTTTATCAAATTATGTCTGCTTAAGTGAGAAACCCAATCAACAGTCAGATTATTGATTCATGAAACTGGGAGTTGCTTTTACAATTAATAGTTAACTTCATTACTCAGTGCGAGGACACTAAAGCATTTGAGTTACGATACTCCAGTGCCGTAACGCATAGTGGACATGATTCGGGTGCTTAATCCACAACGATAAATTCCCTCAGCGTCATAATTCAAAGTAGTGATTCTAATGATAACACTAGTCTATGTTGAAACGAAAGTGCATCTCTTAGTTAGAGTGGACATTTATGAACATTTCGCATAGTTATCTATTTCCCAGTCTCTCTTTATACAGCTGTAAAAATTTGACTGTTCGAATTTGACTGAAACCTCAGAAATAAAGTTTATCTTACCAGTAATGTTTAATGTGGAGCCACTTGTGATTTGGTTGTGTTTGTTTAGGCTGTATGCACAACTACAGTACTGAGAACAAACATATTATATTTAATCTACGAAACTCTAAATATCATATGGACACTATTAACAATATTAACTGCAAATTGCTATTTAGTTTATAAATGCATAGAATGAGTTTTCGTATAGTTTTCAAAGGTAAACATAATTATTAGCTTCATTATGCAAAGTTTTAATAGTGCCAAATAGGTCTTTAATTGCTAGTTTCAGAATGTTCTGTTTTATACGCTGTGTATGGAATATTCTGTGAACAGAATTATTACCATCTTTTAAGCCTTTTTATGTTGTTTTTTGATTCGTTAAAACTGAAGGCAACTTTAATAATAAACACAAATGCGAATCGCTAAAATACTACAACACTCGTCGTGAAATAATATGACTTTGGTAATGTCAAGTTCAGGCATTATTCAACAATTTATTTCCTCTGTAGTCACAGAATATATCGTCTCATACCTCTTAATGCCTGAACGAGTGTCGGCGCTTTGATTTCACCTTGTAAGGAGATCTCATGCAGTTGGAGGAAACGTACTTTAGGCATGAACCGTTCCTAAATTTCAGAAATGATTTTAAATATCACTAGGCCATTGACAGATACTAAACGCAATGCTCTTAGAATAAAACTCCAATGTAACTCTAGGCGATACAGGCGATCAAAAGAGTTTCTCCTTGTTCATAACTATTTTTAATTAAATTAATCTTTAATTATTTATTTTAAATCAGCGACTAGTGTCAGGGGTTCATGTGGCCCCTCACCCTTCCCCATACCATCTTAGGGTGCTGTAGACAAGGGCGCTATACCAGTTAACCGCTATGGTAGAGGAGTGGTGCCCGCGTCCTCCGTCACTTCTCGCTTGTTCATAATTATTTAATTTTAGAACCAAACTGAAGTCCATAAGAGAGAATTAATGCAATGCCCGCAAGTGGTCAAGTGGATGCCTTGGAACTCGTCAGAGACACAAATCATGGTGAAAGGCTTGTATGCAGGGAATATTTCGTAGTGTTGCTCACCTATAACGTAAAAGGAGCCCGTTTCTCTGAGAGAATTCGACGCGAAGATGACTCTTCCCAAAAGCTTGGTCGTCTTTGTCATAATAATTAAAATAACAAAGCAGAACTAAAGACACATCAAAGACACATCACTAAAAATACAGGAATTTCAAACGTATATTTTTCGGTAAAATATATAAAGGACCTCACACCGGTAATTATTTGTGACGTAGCATTATAAGTTATTCTTCAAAAACTATTACTATAAGAATTAATAAATTTTTCAGTCTATAGGTATAGGAATAATGCGATCAAAATATGGCAGATGGAAAGAAAATTCCTCATGAAAACCCTAAAAGACTGAAAAGAAATTTTGGTAATTTCATGTGGTATGTTTCAAGCCTTACGGCAAAAATTTTAAAACCTCTTTAGGCATTAGATGTGCGGGGATTTATGTAATTTACTTAACACTTATTTTATTTTGAAGCAGCCTTTTCTATCGATATTGCTTTCAACTCTAACCTTCTTGCCAAAATGTAAATGATCTGGCGCGCGTGTGTTCAAGTGATGTAGAAAAACGTTGATATTTAAAAGAATGTTTTGGAAGATAAATTCAGAGCTTATTCCGCCAGCTTGAAGGCAACTTTGCTGTGTTGATTTCTCTAGCAATTAGATTTCTATGCCATTGAGCGCTTCTTGCCTTTAGGATTGTTTACGCCGATTTTTGAGTCAGAGCTAGCTTAAGTAACCTATGAAACAGTTAAACGTAACTCCATTTAATTTAATCTTTACCTTTTTAAGTTAATATCGTTAATCGTTACCTTTTTAAGTTAATCCAAAAGTGTTGGCTTTTGTAAGAACAAATCGGTGCCATATGTGAACTTTCTGAAAAAAAAAGGGTGAAAAGGGTTCTTTACACTCCTCTCCTGATTTCATCTTACGTTAAGACTTAGGGATAATTCCCTAAACAGTCTTCTCAGTCTAGCTCAGTTTATGATACCAAAGCATACAAGACGTTATAGGTATGATCTCTGAAATTTACTAAGCATAGATATTTGCTCCAACAAAATTTTTGATGACAAAATAAAAGTTTGATCATCTTCAAATAAATATTAATTAACTTGAATGTTTCTTGCATTTCACGATACAGTATTTTTAGTTACATCGGGACCATATATTATGAATATGGAAAAGGTACATCAGTTCAGAAACTGGTGAGAGCTTTATTGGAACTTTCAAAAATTTTTAGCTATTAAGATTTAAAATTGGAGGTTATGTATATAATTTCGATTAAAAGCATTCTTTAAGAAGAAATTTGATGTGCGTGTGAAGAGGTTATTTGTTAGTTGTTTGCTCAATGGCTTCAAAACACAGTTCAGTGCTCCAGATTTGCTGCATTAACACTTCACTATAAAATGCAGATTACCAATTTCACGTCATTCTACGGCATGAATAACGATCTTCTCAATTGAACCTACTTCAAACGATTCATTGAATACGGCAGAAACTGGATGTGATGTCTGTACTTCTTTGCAATGATACGGCTTCGCCAACACTTTATCAATTTCGGTGCAAATAAGGGATGAAGTCTAAAATCACTAAGCCCATTTTAATTGATACAAATAAAATAACTGATCAGAAACTTCCTATGCCTCTGCCGAAAATCCAAATCCAGCAAATATTCCCTTGGCAAAATAATGCTGTGTGTTTGTAGATTCCGAGCTAAGTAATCCTTTAAAACTGCTCTTGGCGCATCATTGTGGTAATAGTAAATACAACATATTATTCGCTGCTACACCTGCTATTAGATTCCTGCAAGACAGATCAAGACCACATGGGGTTTGGTCCTATGCTACATCATGGTCAAAACTTTGACTAACGGACAGTCACATTTTCTGGAACTACGTGCTGGCTAGAACTGCCATCGCCAACAAAACTATGGTGAATGAATGGTTGCCATGATCCGTTCGCAACCTTAGAATCCGTAATCTGCCTGACTGTGTTCAGAAAGTCATCACTGCGTGTGGAAGTCATTTTGCTTAATGATAAATTTGAGTTTTGTGCAAATAAATATTCACTGTATGCCTTCATGTCAATCAGAGCTATTAAAAAACCTAATAACTTAGTAAAATTTATAATATATTCTAAATTTTCAAAGTTCGTGTCGAAAATTTGAAGAGCGTTAATCCAAACGTTATCGGTAAAATTATATTACGTACAGTAAAATTTGGTTCCTTTCTTAGTAATTTAAAATTTAAAAGCTAAAACAAACAATTTATTTATTAATATACTTATGCTCAGAATACAAAGGAATACTTGAATTAATAAATTATTACTTAGACTTGAAAACCTACTTAGGTTTGAAAAAAAATGGAAACAATTTTCGTGTGTATTCATAACAGTTAAATTAAGAAGACATGAAGAATTTAAAATGTTATCTGAGCTTACTTTTACCCTAATGTGACAAAATTTCTTTTTAAATAATTAAAGAATTAGGTACTACAGCTTACATATGAATTCATTAAATAGCAGTCCCATATTTTGTACTGTAAATTCACATTATAATATTCATTTACGTGGATGATATTACATAGCAAAGTAATCAAGCCACATAACTGTTTCCCTAAAAAGAATATATTCTTCTATAAACATACTGATAATGCATGTTAATACTTAGTTAAATATTCCATTGAATCTCAAACCTGTTATCTTGGTACACAAAAAATTGTACTTTTTATAGCAATCGCGCATAAAAAGATATATCAGAACAACAGGCAAGAAGAAAGCATGCAAAACAAGCAAGAAAGATAAGCGGTTTATTTAAATATGACAAAGCACTCAAGGGCTACTACATTAAGGGAAGGATGCCTTCCTGGAGGACATTCAAAGCGAAACTGGTTAGTATTCACGTTACACAAAGGGAGAAAACGCCCATGCAACCAGCCTGTTGGCCAGGACAACCCCGGACTGAACAACCTACAGGGTGCTCGGGAATACTGGTAGTTTGTGCGCGATACAAATCCCGGCGAACGGACTCACTGCATGGGCATTTGCGTGGTTTTTCCTACCTGTAAAGTGTATACGAGCCAGTTTCCGTTAAAATGTCCTCCACAAAAGCATTCCTCCTATTAGGCAGATAACCCTCGAATACTTTGTAATATTCTAGCTGAAATAGAGTTTCTTGAAAGCTAGAATACTGAAGAACTATGTAGCGACTATTCACCGAGTCCTTGCAGTGTAAGTAATAAGTCCAAAGAAGGGGTCAAAATACCCTTTTATTATAACTCAAAATGAAGAAGCAGATGGTTCCTCTAGAGCATGCATGACGCCTCCGCTGAGGCATTAAATAAAAATAGAAAATATAAAAATAACTAATTCTAAATAAAATTAATCAGTCGAAGCTAAACAGAATCAGCTGGAGTAGATGGCACTCATTTAATAATCACCGGCGTATACTGGTAGGGAGGTATAAATAGGGCTGCAGAATAGCAATCTCATACTAATATCAACAGCGTGGTATAAAGGCAGAACACGCTGCCCTACTGAAGTAACTCAAACCTCAGCTTAAATACTCGTTTCTACCTTATTTGCATAAATATTTAAACTGAAAACTCGTTCTGGCAGGGAAACGTAGGTATGAAGCTACACTATCTACCAATAAATATTTGGACACCCATGCCAATATCTGCAGTCGTGCTATACGTCATGCCCTCCATCGATAAATCTTGTAGGAAACAACACTGGCATCAATCGCATGCAAGATTCCACGAAGTCAAGGGTTATCTGATTTTAGGAAAGATTACAGGCATCACAGAAATGGCCGATTCTTAAGGGGCACATTTAGTGAGCTGAATTACCCCAAATCGACAATGGCCTATGTGAGTCAGAAGTGGAAGTTGAGCGGTGATTGTCGGAATGTGCTAAGAGTCGGCATTGGAAGATATAGATCGATGGGCGCTGTCCAGAGAAATTCGGAAGAACTAAACCCCATGAGTTTTGAAAAGCATCCAGGAGTGTTGTTTTGTTGTTTTGATAAATACCATCCATAAAGAAGCAGATCTCATTGATTTTCATGGATGAGTTGAGGCCCATAAGCCTTTGATCACAAAGTCCAACCATACTGCTCTGTTAATATGGTAAAAAGCCCATCGACAGTGGACTGTAAAATCAGTGGAATGGACAAATTTCGGATGGCAGGGTCTGTGTCGGGCATCTGCCTGGACAACGCCTTATGCTAGAATGCATTTTGTTCACAGTGAAGTTCGGCGGAGGTGGAATTATGGTATGGGGTGTTTCTCCTGGTATCCCCAAAAGGGACTTTTAGTCTAAATTTTTAGTCTAAATTGTTAATGCCGACGCCTGCTACACTATTTTGGATGACAGTTCGCTTCCTACATTGTGGCAGTTTTACAGATTGGATTCATGTTATTTTCATGAAGACAACGCCAGTTGTCATGTTGCAAGATCCACAGTGTATCGGTATGATGAAAATGGGGTTAACTGAAAAAACTGGCCTGTCCAGAACCCAAACCTAAACGCTATCTAGGCCCACCAGTGGCCGAGCGGTAAAAGCCGCTGAACACTGGTAGTTCGTTCCAGGGTTCGAGTCCCAGCGAACGGGCTGGCTGCATGGGCGTTTTCGTGGTTTTCCCTATGTGTAACGTGGATACGAGCCAGTTTCCCTTAACAAGACCTCCACGGGGCATCCCTCCCTTTCCGTGTAGTGCCTAAGGGCGAAGCACGTAATAAATAAATAATAATAAAAGAAATAAAAAAAAAATGCTATCTAGAAAACCTCTGGGACGAGTTGGATTGACGATTGAAGAGATGCAACCTTCATCCAACATACGTGATATTACATTCATAGCGTGATATTACATTCATAGCATGATATTACATTCACAGCGCCTCATCTTAATTTCAAGCTTCAATTAAGATTTGTATTATTTGCTAAATTGTAAAATTATCTATAACTGCCGATATTGTAGACTTTTAACACTTTTTCGGAATAAATAGTGGTTTGAGTTTCTTTGGAAAATTTTTTTTAAAAATGCAATTTTAGTCAGCCTAGCAGCCCACATATCACATATCAACCTCAACATTCAGTATGCCAGTACCATCAGTGTAATTTCTTACGCTTTCGTTAGGGCCGAATTAATTTCTAGTTCATAGGTCTGGTTTAAATTCGCTTAGGCCCACATACAATTTCGATGGTACTACATGCCATTTTTATGATTTCTCGGCCCTTAAAGTCAATTCTTTGTTTCTACAAGATGGTGAAGTGAATTTTGCAATCAGATGTATGTTGGTTGTTACAAATATTAGTCTCCTGCTCAAACAAATTAGAAGGAAATGGCGCATTTAGTTCATGCTCATATCTAAGTACCGTACATTGCTAAGAATTAATGCCTTTTTTACTTGTGTTTTGGATTTGTAATTTTTGGACAATTTCTTTTGAGAAATGATTTCTTTTTTAAACCAAACGAAGTTTTAAAATTCCTCATTAGGAATAAATATTTGAAGGGTATAGTCTGAAAGTTTCAAATAAGGAAGGAATGATTGATTTATACCTCTCAAGTCAAAATTGCTCTAGCTTTTACGATTTTAAAAACAGGTTACTGAATAAATGTTTATATTCACAGTATCCATGGAATTTGAATCATCTGAGTGACAACGAAGCCTCTGATGTAGATTAAAAAAATATTCTTGTTATCAAAGCATAACAGAAATACGCTAAAGTAAGATATAAAATTATGCGATTGGCAACAACCTTGCATTTTGGCGTAGATTTTAGTCAAGCTTCTATTATTTTGAAAGAAAACAAGTACATGTCCCTCTTCATTAAAAGTAAGGGAATCTGCAACGAAAATTGAAAAATTCAGTTAATAAAATAACACTTTTAATATTGTATTAACTTAATTTTTCAGTTTTCTTTACTATTTCTGCCGACAGATAGCTCTACCATCTAGTTGGCTTTAATCTTTTTGTTATATATACAACTGTTACTTTTCTTTCGTTGCGCCCACCAGCGGCCGAGCGGTAAAGTTGCTGTACACTGGTACTTCGGTCCGAGGTTCGAATCCCGCGAACGGGCTGGAAGCATGGGCGTTTTCATGGTTTTCCCCATGTGTAACGTGTATAGGAGTCAGTTTTCCTTAGAAAGTCCTCCACGAAGGCATCCCTTCCCTCAGGCAGATAGCCCTAGTGTGCTTTGCCATAATTAAATAAACCAAACTTTCTTTCGTTGCAGATTTCATTGCTCCTGAAAAAGATGGGCCTGCATTTCTTGCCCTCAAAATTGATAGTCTTGATTAAAATCTACGACAAATACAAAGTTGTTCCTTTGCTAATTTTATGTTGTTGTGATGTTAAGCATTAATTAATACTGAAAAGTTCTGAATAATTTTACAATTCAGCAGCAGTATCAGCTATCAAAAAAGCAAGATGTATAAAACCGATTAGTAATTAATGCGTAAATCTTCCAGCTAATGTTTTCTCCAGAAACATTTCGTAACTGAATCGCATTGAACTTTGACAAATTAATTTTAATTAATGTATTTACAGAACTTAAGTATCGGGTTTTAACGAAAGTTTCTCGCCACCGAAAATATCGTCTGTGCAAACAATATTGGTGTGTTTCATCATATTTATCAAATGATTTTTGACATTTGAAAGAAAGAGAGATTTGCTTTATAACACTGTGCTAACTAACTAAAAACATATCGTTATCATTAAGTACAACGTGTCTGAAATGGAACTATCAAGCTACCAGATTAAAACTGTAATTTACTTCCAGCTCTTTTGCAAAACGTCAGCTACAGATTGTCACCAAATCACGCGTACAGCTTTAGGTACTAATATTCTGTCATATGATAGTGTGAAAGTTTGGGAACGAAAGTTCAAAAACAAGAACTATTACATTCAAGAAGCAGAGTGCTCTGGCCGGCCAACTGATGTTGATGACGCCCGCCTGTGAGAACTTGTGGAAGAAGATCAATATGGAACCCATCGAGAGCTTGCTAAGGAGCTAAGCGTTAGTGCCATTTCCATTAGTCGCGCTAAGCATCGCATAAACATGACGTACAAGGTCAATCGCTGGCATGAGCTGACTCAAGCATGAGCTGACTCAAGCAGATAAGGACAGACGTGATCGGACCTGTACTCATCTGCTTAAATATCAATGCAAGGTCAAAATTCTGGACCGGATTTGTCACTTGTGATGAAAAATGGATTTACTTCAACAACTAGGCCGAAAAGGAGGTTGCTCTGTGCCCGACGAGCCCATCAGCAGCATCGCAGAACGTAATTTGACTAACAAAAAGATCATGCCTTGTATCTGGTGGAATTGCCGTCGCTTTATCCACAAAGAGTATCTGTAAAAAGGGTAAAACTCTCGGCAGTTAGGTGTGCAATGAGATGCTAGTCCGTGTTGACGTTGAATCCTCCCAGCGTAACGAGTTTAGTTTTGAAATTTCAAAGTTCCTCAAAACGTCATGAATGAATAGTATTTTCTTTATTATAATTAAAAAACGACTCTCTCACTTTGTACCTTTGGTTCCTTTTCTTTAAATATATATCCAATCCGAAATCGAACGCATTTAAGGCTGGCAGAAATTTTTATGTGTAATGAATATGAAAGCCACCGTTCTATACGGAATTTTCCGTGCTTAACGATGAGAAGGTTGGAAAAACGTCGAACTGAGTTTTGGGGCAAAACGAGAATGTTACATAAAGATTACGCAAGACTACATGTGTCTACATATATGAAAGAATCATGAGAAGAATAAAGGACACTTTAAGGAAAGTCCTTGGAAAGACTTGTCTTAGCTTCGAAATGATGACCATTCATTCATTCTTCGAAATGATCACTTCGAGGAAATGATGACCATTCTTGCAGAAATCGAATTGGCATCCTAGGCCCCTTATGTAAGCAATGAATTAGATGAACGCAAACCTCCTACTCCAGACCACGTTTTGTTTAAAAATTTGTATTTGTGCTGCGATGCGCGCTAGCACACTTTTGAGACTATTTGCGCAGTTGCAAAGCGGGATATAAAATATTTTTCGTTACCGTGGGTATCGTTGCAAATAAAATGAACATGGATATTCTGAAGATATAAAGTTGTGTATTTAATTGTTTACTCGGATAAAATTTTTTAAGTATTGGTGGATCGTACCGGGAATGAGTATGAACTACCTGGAGCAAAATTGATATCTAAAACTACACTAAACTAAAACTAAACTTGGCGGCTCAAACTGTTCTTAGACAGCAAAGGCAGACATTGCCCTGAAATCTGCTTTCTAGACGGTGGGCTCTGGGATGCTTGTGCTTCTTAGCCCGGAGAAGTAGTTAGCATGTCGCAGGAACCTCGATGTTTAGTCGACAAAGAAACTTTTATTTAACTCTCATTTTACCGACACACTCCAGGGATGAAGTGCTGAGTCAACCTTGCCCAGCCCAGGGATCGAACCCTGGACCTGTGGTGCTGCTGCGCGATCCGCTAGCCACTGCGCCACCGGACCTCTAAAATTAATATCTATTTTTCGTAAATAGTTGGAACCCTCGAAGGTGGCGTTAGTAATAATATTCAGTTTAGAGAATTTGTTGATAATAGTTTGTTTCAGTTTCGGAGAAGTAAAGTAAAATTGAATTGAATAGTTTGTCTGCGGTTTCGTTCGGCAGCATAGAATTGTCTTATTGTAACACTGTTATTATTAATTGCTAAAGAGTTAGACAGACTTGAGAAACAGCGTACTTACCATAGAGGATAGGTCACGAAATTAATATCGAATATAAAAAATAGTATTTCTGAACCACATATAGAAAAAGATGAATTAGAAAGCCTTTTAGTTCAGTTAGAAATCAAAGACGAACATCTCAAATCTATTGACAATAAAATCGAAGATCTTTTTTATATGATGCAGAAATGCAATGGGAAATAGAGAGAATTGATGAATGTAATGAAGTAACTATATTAAACTCAGTAAAATTAAAAAATAAAATAATATCATTGCAATCCTCGTTTGTACACGAACCCTGCGTGAGCAACCCATAGCAAAACAAAGTAGACCAAATGACAAACAGGAACTTGCCTAA
Organism: Stegodyphus dumicola; assembly: GCF_044657685.1. Classification (NCBI taxonomy): domain Eukaryota; kingdom Metazoa; phylum Arthropoda; class Arachnida; order Araneae; family Eresidae; genus Stegodyphus; species Stegodyphus dumicola. Next base: position 151,776,787 of record NC_140771.1, on the reverse strand, counting down.
ACTGAAAGTTCATACGTATTACGGGGACTCATCTGAGTGTTTAAATTTCTGGAATCAATTCGAAAATTCTGTTCACAAAAATCCTTCTCTTTCAGATGTCGAAAAATTTCCTTATTTGTTTAGTTGCCTTGTTAGCGAAGCTCTTTCTTATATTAAATGTTTCGCTGTTATTTCAGAAAACCTTAGGTCGGATCTTAAGTTAATCCAAGATATCCGCTATCCACGTTAATCCGCTATTACCTCAGAAAAACCTTAAGTCGGCTCTTAAGTTAATCCAAGATAGCTTTGGACAGAAAAACGTGTTAATCAGTGCCCATATGTCTAAACCTTTGAACAAGACACCGTTAAAGAGCATTTCCAATTTACAAGAGTGGAAAAATCTGTTTTTTAAGTGCCAAATCCTAATTCATTCTCTAGAGGTTTTAGGTATAAAATCAGAAAATTATAACGTAATGCTCTGCGCTGTAATTTTGAAAATTTTCCCCAGCGACCTCGTTTGGGAATTCAGCAAAAATCAAATCTCGAGCATTAATCATAATTTAAAGGAGTTGATGGATATTTTACATCGTTCCATTCTGCAACGGAGAGAAAATTTCATATACGCTCTCCTTCTTCGCACGCTAAACACTTAGCTAATATAAACAATCTAACAGCAAAAATTATATAGGCCTATAAATATTTAAAAAAATTAAGTTATTTATTTATGGTTTTCTCTCATAGACATTACTAATTTATTACAAGTCACGGAAGGAAAACATCTGAAATGAAAAATTAGGAAAGTTATGGGTGTTTATTTAACGTGCGTAGTCGAAAGGACTCCGTCGGGCGTTCTAGTGTTTTAAACAACATTTACCGGTTGGACTCTTCACGAACTCGAATGGGATCTTTTGCCGTACCCACCATATAGATCCGACATCGCTCCTTCGGACTTCTACATTATTTCACAGCTGTAGCTACATTTTGATGGTGCTATCTTCCATTCTGCACAGGACGTCGGAAATAAGGTTTATCTGATTTTGGACTCGCCCCCACGAAGTTTCTAGGCAGAAGGTAAAACAAAACGAAAGACTACCAAAACGTTGGCAGGAAATCATAGATTTGGGTGGTGAACTACCCGCACTAAAGGTACCAGTTTTCATTTTTTTTTTTTTTCTTTGTTAAGAATGTTTTTTGGTGGAAAACTTTCGTTACAACCAGATATTTCTAGTTACATAAATACCCAAATCATAATCTAAAACTTATTATTATTGTTTTTTTGTAGTATATTGTAGAAGTGAACAGGTATTATTATTTTAGCTTAATAAAATTTATTTTACATTTTTTTAAATTTAAGGATTCAAAAGGTTTCATTCCTAATTCTTCTATTTCGTAGTCGATTAGAATTAATTGTATGTTGATCCGATATCCTTATTGCATTTATTTTCCTTTCTTGATGACTAAGCATGAGAAAAAAAGAGAGAAAGTCATTAGCAGTCCGGTTTCTTCGAGTAAGCTTGAAATCAGAAGCAAATAAATTCACAGGATATTAAAATAAATTCTTAAAGCAATCGAAAATAAAAACACTGCTGCTAGGGGTATTTAAAGTTAATCTAAAAAGGTGATCTAATTAATATAACATTAATTTAAAAATGCTCAATTCAGCAGTCACATAATTTCGCTTCTGCTGGCTAATTTCACTTTAAACTAAGCTGACTCAAGGAAGCTTTTTCATTTTATTTCTTAGAATTTCTTCTTTCAAAAGGAAAGAAAATTTTGTTAAATTTGCAAGTATCAGTAGGCCATTAGCAGAAAACAAATAAACTGAAATTAAAGTGCCTGCGATAGTTAAAATAGGCGTAGCATTTCTAAAGATACTTTTATTTAGTAATTAGAGTTCCCAGACATCTGCAAAAGCTTTTTAACAAATTCAGTTCTCTGTAAAATCAAGAAATTAATTTCTCATATTTTTATACTTTTTGGAATAAATGCTTTACTATTTGTATAAAATGGTAAGAGTGTTATTCGAAATATCCGATTCAAAATGTCTGTCATTCAGAATATCCGAAAAAGATTTATTGCTATGATGTTTTCAAAATTAGACTTCATTGCCTACAAACTGAGCACATACTCTTTAAAATTTTGGCAGAAAAGTCAAACATTTTCTATTGGAAAGTATAATTGTACTCTTTCCGTTCCGTTCTATAATGCATATGCTTTTGCACTTGGAGTTTAAATACTTCTGAATACTTTTTAACTCATCTAAGTATGTTCATGTTTTGGTACTTCAATACAATACTTGACAGAAAATTCGCTCCTTGCTAACACAAAAATTTGGATTAAAAAATAAGAAATCGAATTTTTTCTGATAAAATAACCAAGCCAGACTAAATTACGTAAATAACATAATTTACAAAAAAAAACTTGTTTTTAATAAATTTGGCTGTTATTTGTACTCAAAGCGCAGTAGGTTTAGATAAAATAGGTAGTAATAGGTTTAGATAAAACGTTGTTTGAAGTCAAATTGTGTATTATATCTTACAGTATCACTCCCTTTAATCTTTTCATCAATTTTCCCCCTGACTTTTGGCTTAAATTGCTTTTAAAATTATTGCTTTGGGTTATAATTTAAAACTAGAACTTTTAAACAAATAAATACAAAGCTTTAAATTAAGAGTTTTATTAAATTTATGTTTTGTTGCACATCTGCGACAATTTACATTGAAAAATTACTAATTACAAGACGACTTATTAATATTTGATTTCTAATGAATTTTATGGCAAATCTTAGCTTTCGGTCCAGCGATTTTCATGCTTTCACGGAAAAATTATCGATTAAATTTAAAACGCTTAGGAAGCCAATGGGGTAAGAGGTATTTTATTAATTTGGAAATTTTATTATTCGTAAAATTTGAAAACACATCACACCTTGGGCTTAGAAGGAAAAGAACGAAGGAAATGCTCAGATCTTTAGAAATTATTAAGTTGTAGTACAAATACTCAGATTAGATCTTATAACCAAAATAGAAATTTATAACATTCTTAAGGTATTACGTATATGCAATTGCCATTTTTATAGCTGTTATTTATTAACTTACCTTAATTAATTTTATAAAATATAGTTCATTTAAAACTATATTTCATAAAATATAATGGGATGCTGTCCAACTGGGATAGTGGTTCGTGACTCTGACTGCCGTTCCTAAGGACACGGATTTTAATCCCGGAGAGGTCATGGATTTTTGTAAATGTATATATTGTTATGTGTAGGATGGGCCACTTAAAATATGCGGTAAGGCGAATGTTCTCCATAAATTTTCCTGGTAAGGGAATGGGGGTGGGAACCCTCCACACTTTCACCCGTTATCCTCTCCTTCAAAATTGGGGGGGGGGCAAAGTGAGCAAAGTCGTACTGTTACCTAAAAAGCGCTCAGGGCTCTTGCCAACGGCAGACGCAATCTTGCCTCCTTGTCCCGGTGAATTTTATGGGCTTGTTCTGAAGAAAATCTAGGTTAGTCACAACAGCAAAAACGTAATGGGGGTTTGTTGCTCAATAATAATATAACGCAATTATGCATACTGTGTATGCAAATGAAGCACATACATTGTGTTAATTTCCTCGTCGTCTAGCATGTACATTTTGTTTATATTACTTGCGCTTTCTCCGTTCAGCCACTTTCCCTGCAGCTGAATACGAAGACATTTTATTCGCATTTTGTAATTAATCTGCTGTTTCATGATTCTTAAAATCGGAAAAAATTAAAGTATTTCTTTCTGATTACATCACTTTGAAAATAAGTTGAACTGTTAATTCAGACTGAATCCTTTTCTGATTTTAGAGAAATGATATTTATACTGTTCGTCTTCAGAATGCATTGAATCTTATTACATATATAAATGTCACATAATGAATGCATTTTGCTAATTATTAACGTTTAAAGACAGGAATTTATTTAGCGAACTTTAAAATATGCACATAAGGAAAATATTCCTACCCGATTTCATTACAGATTTCTGAATGTAATTAAGTAACAGAACAATTACTCTAAATTTTAGAATAAAAGTATCCTTCCCATTTTCAATCTGTGCAGTCTTATCTTGTATTTTAAACTGGCTAAATCTTATCTTGTATTTTAAATGGCTTGATGCATTTAACCAATTAACATTCATAATCAAGAATTAGAAGCACCTTGACCAAAGGGCTCTTTTTAAGTGATTAGGCGTTACCACTGCGCTAGTAATAATGAATAATGTATAATTTGAACCGATGAGCAGCTTTTTATAGCTTAAATTTAAAGATCAAGTATTTTTTCCTAAACTTGAATATAGCGTAATCCAGTTGGTTTTAACATTCAAAAAGTAAAAAAACAAAAATGTCATTAATGCAATGATGTATAATCAGTAATGAGTGATTTGTGGTAAGAAAATTTCAAGAGTCCATTAATTTAGCGATACAATAATAGTATAGATTAGTAAAAACCTAGACCTTGATTGTACGAATTAATAATAAATAAAATTATTTTTTCCTTTCTTCTATACTTCAGAAATGATTATTTAGCGAAACTGCGCGATAAATGTAATTGTAATAAATAAATTGTTGCAAACCTTGATTGAAATTTTCATCATCAGTATGGAGATTTTATTGATAAAAAATAAAATGTTTAATTACATAAATAATTCAGACATAGTGCAAAAGTACATTTTCATTTCTTGTAATGTTCATTTGTTGGATGGTTGTAAAAAGAGTTTACAGGGAAACTAAGATTATCCGAGGTAATTTGTACCATAATCATACCTTAAATAATTGACAACTCGATAATTAGAGACTAAATTTTAAATTATACCAAGGTCGCTTTCTGAAAGATATTGAAAAAATGTTTATTTGAAATACTGAAACTGAATGCACAAATATTTTAATAAAATCTTATTAATATTTTAATAAAACCTTTTATTACTAGATAATTTTTTTTCTTTCAGCAAACGAGCAATATTTTACTTCGTGATAAACTTTTTATGCTGAAACTGGAATACCAAAAATTCCATTGAAATTTACGCTAATTGTAAAGGTTTAAACATTTTTTTAACAGGTACTTATATAAGACTATTTTTTTCTTATTTTCGATAGTTCTAAGACTCTATCAACTACCCTATTGTTCAATTCTTCAGCACCTATTAGTAGTCAAGATATAAAACAGCTGAATTCTGGTAGTTCAATCCGGCTTCAAATACTCATAAATGGGCTGACTGCATGGAAGGTTTCATGATTTTGACCACTTATAATGCATATTTAGACCAATTTATCGTAAACGTTACCACGAACCTATCTCTGTCTTTAGGCAGAGAGTTCTTATGCTCTTTGCCGCAGTCAAAGGAAATCAAAATCAAGTTTAAGAATAATAAAATTTTACATTTTTCATTTCATCTTCAACCTCAGCATCACTGCAGTTTCTTTAATTCTGTGGATCTATGCCACAAATGATTTCTTTGTGTCTCAGAATCAGAAAATTTGTTTCGTTATTTTCTTCATTTATCCGTTCCGAAACGCCATCCTTTTACACGTCTACGAACTGACTGCCAGTTAGCTTTGCATTCATGCTTAACACATGCGTAGCGTCATCAGGTTTTTTGAGAAATGAAAAATGTGCAGTGCCCTCGCCAGGTCTCGAACCCTGAAGATTGGACCTGTCAAATACGTGTCCAGTATGCTTCCAGTTACACCACGAAAGCATGCAGAAAAAAAGGGAGAGTATACCCTACACAAGTAAACTTCATTTTTTACCATAATTCACAGTACGTCACCAAAATGACATCTAACGGAGCTTAGTTATTAATTACTTTATTAATTAAAGTATTAAAAAGGAAAAAAAATCTATCTAATTTCATTAAAAAGAGGCTAGCTAAACTACAGTTGTCAATCTAATAATTATTTTCATCATCAAACTGCTGCTTTTTATGAAAAGCTCTTCATCATTTTTTTTTTTCATTTCATAACTTATGTTGCTCAGTTCTTGCAGATTTTAAGTACCTCCTCTTTTTACTTTCTATTTTTCTTTTCTTATTTTAGGTTTTTTGGATCAAATTTTCTTAATATTTTTCACATGTTGGTTTGCTTATGTTTCACATGTTTTTTGGGCTCGGTCCGGTTAAATTTAAAATTATTATTATTATTTGATTTTTATGCTATAATATCTTAAATGGTTTAACCAGCCAGTGTTTCAAAATTTACATACGTTTTTGTTTTTGCATATGATGGATTGCTTGTATTTGAAATTTTGTTTTTTGGACACGGTGTAATACTTTTAGGTTAATAATAATAAAATAATACATTTAGTTTTTAAATTTGTTTACGCTTTTAAATTTTATGCACTTTAATTTGTGTCTTTATTAGTCCAGAAACAGGCTGATTCATTTACTTCTTTCGTTTCACCAACATTCTGATGACGATACAGAGAAAGATATGGAAAGATATGAATTTTTTATTTCATTTTTGGTTTTCACATATTTACCTAACCCCCTTTTTCTGGAGTTTGCTACTGTGCTTAGGGTATTTGGGTTCTATGTCAATGTGTTCCGAATTTAATATAGGATGAATTTTAAATATATTATTTTTTACATTTATATTGAATTAAATTTTGAACTGCTTTTTACTTTGTATTTTTTCATTATATATATATATATACATATGTAAGGTATAAAAAAAGTACGATATCTGGTTTAAAAATAATTGGCGACCTCAAAATTAACGATTCCGGATTTGGTGATCTTCCCCTATATTCATCTGTTCTCTCAAATCCGAGAATCTTCTATGTTATGTAACAGCTTCAAATTAACCAATCACAGATTAGCTCAACTTATATCTCACTCTTGATTTAACTACTCTTGGCACACACACACACACACACACACACAAAAAAAAAAAAAAAAAAAAAAAATTACCTCATTCCTTTACTAACTTCGCCACTGCTAATACATCCCCATCGCTTCGCTTATTAACTGACTACGTCATTTCTTTTTAGAAAGTAAATGTACATAGAAATTTATCATATTTAATTATGATTGAATTAGTGTCTGCCAAATTAGTTAGATATGTAGAAAAAAAAGATTGGTGATTTATCGAAATCCAAATCGTTATCTTCATCTGTATGTATTAACAACAGCCATGACGGATATTGAAAACTATTAAGAGTTCTGGTGTTCGAGTGAGCATTCAAAAGCATGATATATATATATATATAATTTATTTCCTAAACAGTATTGATTAACTGATTATATTATCTCCTAAGTTTAAGTAAAGTAGAATTATTTTAAAAGAGTGAATCCATACTGGTAAGTTATATTTTGAAAGATGTTTTGAAGTAATTTGAAAGCAAAATGTTAATAATGTTTTAACGGGGACTGGAGTTAAATCATCATGAAGAATAAAATTTCAATTGTAAAAGGAAAAATTAAAAACATGCGATCATTGTCATTGATCGGAAATTAGTTGACTTTTCAAGGGGAACAAACCAACTCCCGTTCAATGAACAATAATTGATAAAAATACGTAAATACGAAAGTGTTTCGTCTTTACTCGAGTTATAAGTTTAAGGCAAACCGGCAATTCTAGTCAGGCCAAATATTTCCGCGAATAGAACGGATTATGAACCAATGATTATACTCAAAGAACTTATTCTTATGAAGCATTTTAGTCAATTCAATTTGGAGTAAAAAGCAATTACTCTAGAGAAATCCTAATTAACCCGACTAACCGTCCCCGACACTTTCATGTTTATGCATTTGAGTTCTATATTATTTGTAAAAATTAAACATTGGGAATTGTCATTATGGAATCGAATTCAAAGTAAAGGTGAAATAAACATAGAAGATTACAAAATAAGAGAAATAATGCAAACTTGTGAAAACAAATCAAAGACAATATAAAAATAATATAAAAATAATATAAAAATAATATAAAAAATAATATATAATAAGAACAGTGAATGTACATGAAGATATAAAGGCCAGAAAAGGTATTAAGTAACTTACATTCTTTCTAGTGGGGGAGTTGGCAAAGTGTTCTCTGCGTGTCTGACTCATAAGTGTAGGGTGTCCGAAAATTCTTACCGGCAGTGGGGGCTTTGAATAATATCAGTCGGTAAGACTTGGGTGAATAATTTATGGTAGTGGGTGGGACTTGGAATTCTTGAGGGATGTATTATGTGGAGTTCTTATTTGAGTGAGACTGCCTGTTAAGATTTTTTTGAAAATACTAGTGAATGGAAATTAATTAATTTCTGGCTAATTGTCGTGTCGCAATGATTAAGAATTTAAGAAAGGAAAAAGGAATTTTCACTGTCCAAGAGCTATTAGACAGACTAAAGTCATGAAATAGGCCCATTTTTTTAGTAACAGTATAGTAAAAGTCTGAAGACAATTAGCTTTTTACAATATATACAATTGAGTAATTACACTATATACAAGTCCTTCAACTGACAGTCATCCAACTTATACCGCCTTCTCAGGTTTAGGAACAAATTATCATATCCCTATCAGTTAAATGATTTAGAGTGAGTATTTAACGCCTGCTCTTTTAAGGCAATGGTTGATAAATTGAATGGGAATTTGATTATTTTTGAGAATTTTAATAAGGAGCAAAATTTCGCGTTGTAAATCTATTGTATCTGTGCATATAATTTTAATTCGTTGTATTTGATTAATTATAGTATTGTTAATTACCTTTTTGGATATGTTGGAGTTCCAATTTATTAATTTGTTAGTATTGAAATTGAAGTTTCTTGTTTTGTCAAAAAGTAAAATTTTTTTGTAGTTAATGATTTGAAGATCTAGAAAGTCTATGCTATTTTGTGAATTATTAGTTTTATTAAGTGTAAGACAATTCGGATAAATCTCGGAGTGTTCAATTTTACGAAAATTATTAATTGTAATAATGTCATCAATATATCTGTAGGTGTGTTTGTAGTAATTTAACTCTTGTGGTTGTAGATTTTTTTGGAAGTTAAATTCTTTGACAAATAAAAAGATATTACAGATCGAGGTGCTGGAATGTAAGCTCATTGGCAATCCTCTGACTTGTTTAAAAAGTTGATTTTGAAACTTGATGTAGTTATGAAAAAATGTGCATTTTAAGTAGGTTTTCCATTTGTCGAGAGTCATGATATTGAGCATATCAGGGAAGAGTTTAGTAGATCAAGTAGACTGGTATAGATTTCTTCTAGAGGAAGTGAGGTATATAAGTTTTCAAAGTCATAGCAGTTAATGTTTTGGATGTTAATGGTTTGAATGGTATTAATGACAGGAGTGTTATTATGAATGATCCAGCAATAGTTATGATTAGTGTTACAATCATTGAAAATAAATTTACAGATTTTATTAAGTTGAATTGAAAAATAATAGTCTACATTTTTCTTGTAATTATTAGTTCCATTAGCTATAAATCTGAATTTTAATGGTGTTTTATGGAATTTGGGAATCGCATAAAATTAGTAAATCTGTTGTAGTTTGCATTGAAAGTAATATTGAGTTTCTTATGAAAAGTTTTAATCCTGTTTATTATCGATGTTTCTGTAAGGTTAGCCAATTGATAAGTAGTTGCGTTGAGAAGTTCTTTATGAATAATTTCAGCGTAGAATTATTTTCATATAATGCTAAAGTTATTAGTTGCTTTATCTATTTTTGTAATAGTACAAAGCTGTTTTAATTTATTAATAACTGATGTAAGTTGCGACCAATTCAGTGTACTTTTAAACTTGAGGTGACTGATTTCGGTGGATATGCGTTGAAGAATTTTAGTTTTCCATTTTAAGAAGGTATCTATGGGTAAATTCAGTTGATAGCTTGCTTTAAGTATAAATTCGTTGATGTTTTTTTCGAAAGTCTTGTAACAGTAATTTGTAGTCATGTTTCTGAATGGTCTAAATTTTGTACCATAACTCATTAGTGTTTTTAGTTGATGGTTTTGTATGATATTCAGGTTGCCAGTAATTATGTGCTGGTGATGAGAATCTACGTAATTGCTGTAAATTGGTGTCTTACAATGTCATTCTGCTGTTTCATCTATTTCATGGTGGTTAGTGAGCAAGTTGCTTAAGGTCCTTTGATATTTAAATGCAACCGTTGGTATTTTGTCAACTGCGGGGAAGTAATCTTTACTATCTCTGATGATTCTTGAGAAATGAATATTGTCAAACTGCGGATGCAGAAAATTGACTTTAAAATAAATTTTGCGTTGAGTGAGACTATTAGAGAGTCTGAAAAGACTAAAATCATGTCTTTAATGATTTGTATGTCATCGTAGCTTTCTTGAATGAATTTTTTTAGTTTGATAAGGAATTTATTAGTACAGGAGTGTAACCAGTTGAAAAGTTTCTTGGGAAAGTAGTCTGAGTCAAAAAAACATTTCAATTGTTTTTTCAATGCAAGTGTATTCTAAGTGGATAAAAATCTCGCTTTATTTTTTTATTTTGCTTCCTCTTTTTCCTCTCAGCGTTTTGTTGCTGTAGAGCTTAAATTGGCTGAAAATAGACTTCTTAGAAGTATCTCTATGACTATGTATATAAGTGTTAAGTCCATATGGATAACGTGAACGTTGTTTTAGTATATAGAGAGATTCCTGAAAAATTCGTGTTTTGTGATTGGGTATTATATCTAGTATCTGAAGTTGAATAGAGTTGAAGTCATGGTGTTTAAAGTGTTCTAATTCTGCTGCATTGAGTTGTGATGGTGTACTTATTTTAATGCTATTTTTTGTGCGTTGAATTTTTTTATTTGAGCTCTATGGTTATTGATTCGAAAGTTAAGATAGTTTTTTATCTGTCCTATATATTTAATATGTCAAGTACCGCATGTAATCATGTAAATGCAGTTAAATGTTTTTCATAGAAATTGTTTTTTGGGTTTACCTGTAGCAGTCATGGCGTTAAATTTACAAGTTTGTCATCTAGTGGAATGACATTTAATGATATCAATTTGAGATAAACTAGCAAGATATAAAAGTAAGGAGACTGCTAACCTTCAATACAGTAAAGTTTTTGTATAAGAACTTTAAAACTTAAAAAAGAATGGAGATAGTATATAAAGTGGGTACATTTGGCAAGAGATAAATAGCGCTAATAGATGCTATTTAGCATATCAAATGTTGTATGATCTTAAATCCATTTAGTGCGAAAACAAGTTATTACTACTTGCGCAATTTCTGCAAAGTTAGTTAATAATAATTTATTTCCTAAACAGTATTGATTAATTGATTATATTATCTCCTAAGTTTAATTAAAGTAGAATTATTTTAAAAGAGTGAATCCATACTGGTAAGTTATATTTTGAAAGATGTTTTGAAGTAATTTGAAAGCAAAATGTTAATAATGTTTTAACGGGGACTGGAGTTAAATCATCATGAAGAATAAAATTTCAATTGTAAATCGAAAAATTAAAAACATGCAATCATTGTCATTGATCAGAAATTATTTGACTTTTCAAGGGGAACAAATCAACTCCCGTTCAGTGAACAATAATTGATAAAAATACGTAAATATGAAAGTGTTTCGTCTTTACTCGAGTTATAAGTTTAAGCCAAACGGGCAATTCTAGTCAGGCCAAATATTTCCGCGAATAGAACGGATTATGAACCAATGATGATACTCAAAGAACTTATTCTTATGAAGCATTTTAGTCAATTCAATTTTGAGTAAAAAGCAATTACTGTAGAGAAATCCTAATTAACCCGAGTAACCGTCCCCGACACTTTCATGTTTATGCATTTGAGTTCTATATTATTTGTAAAAATTAAACATTGGGAATTGTCATTATGGAATCGAATTCAAAGTAAAGGTGAAATAAACATTGAAGATTACAAAATAAGAGAAATAATGCAAACTTGTAAAAACAAATCAAAGACAATATAAAAATAATATAAAAATAATATAAAAAATAATATATAATAAGAACAGTGAATGTACATGAAGATATAAAGGCCAGAAAAGGTATAAAGTAACTTACATCCTTTCTAGTGGGGGAGTTGGCAAAGTGTTCTCTGCGTGTCTGACTCATAAGTGTAGAGTGTCCAAAAATTCTTAGCGGCAGTGGGGGCTTTGAATAATATCAATCGGTAAGACTTGGGTGAAGTAATTTATGGTAGTGGGTGGGACTTGGAATTCTTGAGCGATGTATTATATGGAGTTCTTTTTTGAGTGAGACTGTCTGTTAAGATTTTTTTGAAAATACTAGTGAATGGAAATTAATTAATTTCTAGCTAATTGTCGTGTCGCAATGATTAAGAATTTAAGAAAGGAAAAAGGAATTTTCACTGTCCAAGGGCTATTAGACAGACTAAAGTCATGAAATAGGCCCATTTTTTTAGTAACAGTATAGTAACAGTATAAGTCTGAAGACAATTAGCTTTTTACAATATATACAATTGAGTAATTACACTATATACAAATCATTCAACTGACAGTCATCCAACTTATACCGCCTTCTCAGGTTTAGGAACAAATTATCATATTCCTATCAGTTAAATGATTTAAATTTATATATATATATATATATATATATATATATATATATGTATATATGTTTATATACATATGTATATATATTATATACGTGTGTGTGAGTAGGTAGAAATATAATAAAATACATATATAAAATGACATAACAATTACATGCATTGATTTTGCTGTGTGTCACAGCAAAGGTATTACAAAGTTAACGTCATTATAAATATTATTACTTCAAAGGAACAATTTGGCTAAAGGACTATTAATTTCGTTTTGGCATTTTGCGTTGGTTCACTATAAATGTCCGATTTACTTTTCAAATTGTTACCACCAAATATTAGAGCCCTGAAATATATTTAAAGAAATTAAATAATGAAGAACCTGCATGAATGTACGTATGTTTCTCGGATTGTGATAAAACGATGGTACCTAGAGACATCAAAATTTGAATAACGTAATCTTTCACAGAATATGGGCATGTGGAAACCTTAATTTGGAATTTGAAATTTTTTTTATTTCCAATTTCAATGATTTAAAAGCGAGCAATGGCAACACTCTAACGGGGGAGGAACCTTTTAATCTCCAGCGCGCGGAACTGTGTATCGTAAATTCTAAAGATATGTTCATTTTAAAATTATTTTGCGATATTTAGTTGTCTACATGTTCATTACTGACACACATTCTTACGCATAATTTTAAGTACATTGCTAGGATGCTTGTAACAGATATTTACATAGCATCGGGGTATGTAAAAAAAACGAGCTAGAAACCAACATGTAAGAGTACTTAATCAATAAAGAAAACAATAATCATAAAAAATGCATCAAGTTAGATAAATGATGCTTGAGGAGTATTATGCATCTAACAAAAGATATAAACATTTAAAAAAAAGAACAGATATTATTGACGATAAGAAATTAGCAGCCTTATTGGACAACTCATTCTCTGCCCAAGCGGACCAGTGTTCAAAAGCCGGCAAATTGAGATGGGTATTCCTACAGAAGACATATTAAAATTCCCAGTGTCCTGTGATGGCAGTGGCCGCCACATTATTACAATCTGTTTTATTGTACCAATATCGCCGTAGATAGCATAGAAAACGGCCGTGACCTGCACAGCCGGGGCAAGGGTGAGGCAAGTGAGGAACTTGGCGAACAGCTAGAAGGGACGAACAATTTTTTACTAATATTTTTTTAATAAAAACTACCTTGGTAATGATCTGTAATAAGTAATGTCCACTGAACATTAATTAAGTGAATAAGTCCAGTCAACACTAATAGTTTGACCCTGTTTAAATCCTAACGGATGGGTGGTTAGCTGGCATACTTTCTTGTATCGCGAAAAAAGCAGTTTTCCTTACAAAGGCCTCCGCGAAGATCCTTACTTATTTTGCCTTAATCAATTGACCAAACCTAATGGAGAACGTATTTAATTATAAACTTATTTACATAATTTTCCATTAGCTCGGTCATTTAATATTTACAATAGATGTGAAAAATCAATATCTCGTATTTATATGATTTATTGCTTAAGATTTTCACTAATGCATCATACTTGAATAATGCGTCAAATGGTAAATAATTAAAAGCTGCTGAAAATAATATTATTTTGAAACAAATAGCTATGTAATAAATTAAACATTTTTTTTTTATGCTACGAGTATTTGCGTCAAATATTGGAGAGACAGAAAAAGTGATTAAATGTCTTAGGTTCAAAGTTTGGAATAATACATAAAGCTGCAGCCTTAATATTATACTAATGTTTGCAAAAATGCAACACTATGAATAAATTCTCGGAAATGATTACAAATAGTGGTGCAAATAAAGGATCAAATTTATTAAAAAATAGAACGTCAGAAATCATTACTTTGTGTGTCCGCTATGCAGAGCGATGACAGCCTATACCCGTCCTGGCATTGAATCATACAGGCTCTGAATGTAATACTGGGAAACGGCATTCTATATGGCTTCAACTTGACGCCAAAGTTCAGTCTTAGTGTGTGTTCCACCCGCTGTACGAGCGAGTCGCCGACTGGGGAAACCCTAGGCATGCTCAGTGGGCGATATATACGCAGAATAAGTAGGCCTTGGAAGAAGCAAAACCTGTTGTGCCCTAAAGAAGGCGTATGCAGTCTGAGAAACATATGCATGAGCATTATCCTGCTGAAATATAGCGCCCGAAACGCATCGAAGAATAGAGAGGACCTCTGGCTCCAGAACTCTCCTATGTAGTGATTACTGTTGAGGTTGCCTCATTCTCCACTAGATGGGATCGACAATTATACCCAATAGCTCCCCACACCAGACGTTTGTGCAGTATGACACTGGAGAACACGCTGTGGGAGCAGACGTTCCCGTCTGTAACGCCTGACGCGTACTTTTCTATCATTGTACTCTAGATTGTAGCGAGTTTCATCGGAGAAACCAACCTGTTGCCACAGGAAACCCACGCACAGTTTTGCCGTGCCCATTGAAGTCGGAGGCTTTTGTGATTTTAATAACAGAGAATCCTGCATAGAGGAACCCTTGCACGCAGTTTATGTTGCAGCAGACATTAACGAACCGTCGAGCTAAACAGCACAAAACAAGACGTGCTCCAGCGTTGTGTTATAACAAACAAACGTATGCTATCCGTCAGAGTCATGCGGGTAAGGTGCCGTGCCGTTGTGCTATTTACTGCTTCACTGCAAGGATTTCGCTTGTTTGGTTTTCCTCTGTCCATTTCTTCTAAACAGGCATCATTGTTATGGCATTACGCTGCGTGCCGGCTGCGACTGCTTGATACGAACGTCCATCCTCTCGCATTCCGACGATGCGGCCTCGTTCGAAGTTTGTTAGTTGTTGATTTGGCACCCTCCACTGTTGACAAGGCATACTGACCACTAATTAAACGTTCACTACAGACAGAGTACAATGAACAGATTTCAAGGCTACTTTACAGTTTTTTATATACATGAAACAAGCGGCAGATTCTCATTCCACGCAAGTGCAATAGCTTTGTAATTTTAATCATTTGCAGAATCTCCTTGAGAACCAATCTTCTACCTTGAATTCTTCAATTCTGCGAATTAAATACTATTTCCGAACTCAATGAGACTTTGCGTACACGTCATTTAAATTTTCATTCTGCCTCCTGTCAGAAGCGAACAGAAAATTTCTTAAAATAGAAATAATTGATTAGTACAAACTAAGGTCTTTACAATTCTGTACCCAAATACAGATTAACAGAAGGCTGCATGGGTGTTTCCATAATTTTCCGAATCTATATGTGCCACTATTTCCCCTAGAATGTCCTCCGCAAAGGCATCCTTTCTTAATAGGCAGCTCTCGCATACTTTAATTGTCCTGATAAAAATTAAATAAGCAAACAAATACTATAAAGGGTATATCACTTTCTATTTAAAAGTCATCATTCTTCCAGATTTTAATCTGCTAAATTTTTAGATGCGCGAATGCAATTTAGTTCAATCATAATGAAATTTGAAAACTGTCGTTTAGAACATTTTAAAGGATGAGAGATCTCCAGTCTAGTTAAAAGAGAAGTTTCCTAATATCTTCCCTCTTTTCATGGCTGTTCTCTCCATAGAATATGAATTAATAAGTAAAGAAAATGCATTAATGATTTTGCTTTGTTAAAAGCAAGAAAAATTGAATTATTAAAAAATTCTTTAATACATATAATGCAAAGTGTTTAGATTAATTACGTGGATCGTACAGAAATGATTGACACACTGGCCCTCACAACGAAACTATTACACCAGATGCTTGTGCGGTATGAAACTAGGAATACGAAGGGACAACAAGTGAAATAAACTATATATACTGGCTATACGAAGGGACAACAAGTGAAATAAACACAAGGGGGCGTGAGCTACTCAGAAGCATAGATGGAGCTAGCCGCAAGCGAACGGTATAAATCAGCGGCCATCCCTTTCGCCGTCGTCATTGAGAGCTTGAACAGCAATGATGGAAGGTGGTTATCATGGTCAGCGTCGGACAGCGTGGTTCCTATGGTGGAAAGGGATACTGGGTAGTGAGATCCAACATCGTATGGTGTTGGTGTGCGGGAACAAAGCACCCTCAAGGCCTACAGTATCCCGTTGGTTGGCCAAGTTCAGTAGTGAAGACTGCTGCCAAAGGTGTTCGCTCGGGACGACCAGCAACATCGCATACAGCAGCAAATGTGGCAGCCGTGTCGGATTTTATCATAGCGTACAGGCACATAACGTTCAACAAGATGCAGGAAAAGACAAATCTTGCGCAAGGAATATTGCAGGTGATTGTGCATGGTGATTTGGAGATAACAAATGTGTGTGCAAATTGGGTGGACATCGGACCTCGAACCAAAATCTCGGACTACGCCTTGCTTGACAAGATGAAGGACGCAGTCAGGGGCCAACATGTTGAATCTTCTGCCGAAATGCATGCAATTGTCCATAGGTGATGCACAAAACTCCCACAGACTGGTTTACCAAAGCCAAGCCCTTCGGGACCTCCAGCTAGATGGCAGAAGTGTATTGACATGGGCTGGGATTATTTCTAACTTATGTACTATCAGTTTTTTGTTAATAAATTGTATTCCGCTCTGTGGAAGCATTTCATGTCATTCATTTCTATACGAACTAAATACATTACTACTTAGGTCCATTCAGTGTTATTTGCTATTTATCAGAAAGATAGTTTTAGTATCCTTCATTTAAAAATTGTAAATTATTATTTGTATTATTTTTCTAACTACATAAGCCTGCGATAAACATATTGTAATACTTATTTAAAATTATTACCTTTCATGAATATAAAAATGTAGAGTTACAACTAATTTGATTTTACATAGGGGGTCGAATTTACCTGCTTGCATCAGGTGAAAAGTATGTAGACGTGGCTCTGATGACCTGTTAGAAATTGAGTAAGAATTATTTTGTTAATTTACAGTTCTGTTTTAACTTTCGGCTTCAGCGTGCCCTCGATGGATACGCTTACCTTTCGTAACTGAATCTCACTGCTCCTGCTACTGCCTAAGAAGATACTTGCCTCAAAAACTGTTTGAGAAACGTGAACTGATAATGAAAAGGAATGTGTCTTCGAGTTCATTCTTCGCAATTATATCTGCCTGTCCATTTCCCAGAATATCAGAGTGAGCCGGCACCCAGCATAGAGTAGGCTTTTTATAAACTGGACCGTCAAGTAGCATTCAAATAACTATGGGAATACGGTTTCGCGCTGCTGAGATTATGAGAGGAAAGTTTTAAACGACCTGTTAGCAATAAGAAAGACCAAAAATTAATCAATGATAAAATTGCGCTTATTACTGATTTTCGCTGTACGCTTTCTAATGTTGTTGCAAATTCCCAAATATTTTCGCTGTACGCTCTCTAATGTTGCTGCATATTCCCAAATATTTCTATAAATTCATTACTATCTAATAGATGTTTCGGTTGATAGGGGCTCAGTTAACAGAGGTTCTATGATATTTACTAGATAAGAGAAAATGAGACCTGATAATAATTACTTTAAATGTGCATTACAGAACACGTGTAGTTCCAAAAGGAAAAAAAAATTCTTTTTAAAATTATTAGCAATTTTTTGTAGAAGAAGAGTGATGCATAAAACAGCGAAATTCGGATCGAATACATTGAAAATTTTAAATCGTAGTTAAAGGTAACTGATAAGGACTTTACTTAAAAGCTGATAAATTTTCGTATGCATTTTTTTATTAACATTTACTATTTTTATTTCATATTGTGATTGATTATAAAGCAGAGATCAAATTCTGTAAAATAACGTTTTCATCAAAACCGATTCGTAATGGATAGCAATTTACAGCTTCAAATATAATATATTAAGACCGAAGGTAATATGCATAAACGCTTGTGGTGTGGTGTATTTAATTATGACAAAGCACACTAGGGCTATCTACCTAAGGAGACGGATGCCTTCGTGGAGGACTTTCTAAGGGAAACTGGCTCGTATACACGTTACACATGGGAAAATCACGAAAACACCCATGCAGCCAGCCCATTCGCGGGATTCGAACCTCGGACCGAACTACCAGTGCTCAGCGACGTTACCGCTCGGCCGCTGGTGGGCCGCATAAACACTTGGAAATGTAATCTTCTACTTTAAATTTAATGAAACTGCTAAATTGAGTGAAATGTATAGGAAGTATTGAACGAAATGCTTAAACAATATCGAAATTTGAAATTCGTATTCGTAAACATAACTGTCGTTGGATTGAAAATTTATTTGTTCAAAAATGTTACATATTTAAACATACCATATGTTTTTTATTTAGTTTCTACATATATTTCATAAATAAAATATTTTGAAAACTATACAGACGTATGTATTTTGTATTTTAAACAGCAGTAATCTAGCGTTCCTTTGAATATTTTTATCTTCAGAGTTTTATACGTTTGACCAAGCTTTACTAACAACGAATACAATTTTGGAGCAAAAATGTATAAGTAAAATGTGTCCATAGGTTTCACACTGAATTCCACTAACAGTGGCTAATCGAATAAGAACTGCACTTGACTTTAAAAATCAATTTCAATTATAAACTTTTGAAGCATAAAATCGCCTCTTCTTTGCAATTACATTTTAAAATAGCTTTTGGGATTCATTTTGAAGATTTGGTTGGCGGCGAACAAAAACCGATTTCTGGTTTCCTGCAAATTTTCTGGGAACAAGATTCCTGCTTTGCATCAGATTGTGTGGATAGAGATTATTCATGGTCAGCTCCAGGATTGGGTATTTTTTCTTTCAAAAATTTTTAGTTATTTAGGAAAGCATTTCTTCTAGTACGCTACGAGAAACCATTATTATATGCATATCGCTGGTGACATCATCAAGCTCTGCTGCCTAAAAAATGAGGTTTTGATGTAATAAATGGTGCGTTTACTTTTATCAAATTCATGGTAGACTATAGAGTTAACAAAGTTCTGAAACACATTTGTATACTTAAAAAATGCGCAAGTTAAGAAAAAACTTGAAAAAAAGTCTGGAATACATTTGAAGAACGCCCAGAGCTTCTGGAAAATTTATTTTTATCATTCTACTTAATTTCAGATATACTTAAAATTATCCGAGCAAAAAGCATAAAACCTCAACTGTATCTTCTTTGATATTTGAACCAGAGGTCTTCCAAATAGAGCTGGGCGTGCTAACATATTACGCCATGGAAGCATGAAATGAGAAACCGTAGTAATTATTTATATTCTACCGAACTTATAGTACGAGTGAAACGAGATAAGCTACCCAGTCGATCAAATACACGTATTGAAGAATTATCATCCGGCAGATTTTAATTCAGGCTCCACTGTAGAAAAATGTGCCGCTGTAGAGTTCAATGAGATTTCTGAAGTAACAAACATGAAAAACCAGCTGTTCTCTCCCCCGCATTTAAATCATGGATCTTTCCAATATCTACTGAACTAGTTACTCACATGCACGAAAGCGTACGTAAAAATATTAAACTCGTCTGAGAAATTACCGAAAAACGTTTGTGTCGATGTAAAAAACAAATGCATGCATTTAGGCTCATGCTATGGATCTCAAAAGTATAATATAGATTTTTTTAAAATTTTTATCGTTATAAAATTAGAATTAAATAATTTGTCTCACAACATTTAAGAAGAAAATTCCAATTGAGATGCTTTTCAAATCCCTGATAGCATCTACGTAGACACGGTACACTGTTTAAATATACAGACATATAATTTTTTTGGAAAAGCTTAAGTACCTAATATTTATACCAGCATTCCAGAAACCTGGACCTATGTGAGCAATATTTATCTTAGTTTTAAAACTGAAGAATACATTGCAGGATATTAGTACTAAGCGTTTTCCCTAAAGTTTTTTTTTTTTTCTGCAACGGAAGACTTAGGCTAAATTAAAAAGGCATCCCCATAAATTAGTTAACTTTGGCCCCTGCAACGCAGTAGTAGATTCTTCGAATTTCATGCAAAACCCTTCTCATTACTTTTGGAAAAATCCGTGTACTTGCCAATCGGTAATAATTTACGCAACAAATTTGATTTTTTAGTATATGCGATTAGGGTTATATTTAGCGATTATGACTGCAAATTCTATTTTGAGAAATTCTCTACTGTAGCTAAATTTTTAATTTAATTTTTGAGAAATCTGTGATTGTGAAATTAGATATTTTGAAAGAATCTCCTATAATGTTTTAAAAATTTTTTGTATTAATAAGCACAACAGCAATAAAAGAAAAACGATGCAAACTCATAGGTGTACGGAGCGTAAGGAATTTTTCCGCATTCAGTCATCAAATGCGACAGTGATCCAAATTGCTAAAACAAATTATGAGTTCTGGAAGATAATAAATTTTACGAATCATGTTTAAGTTTAAAACTGTTAAATTTATTACAATGGTGAACTAAAATGTGTTGCCGTATATGAAAGTTGTATGTGTATATCTTTCATATTTGGCAATTTGTTATAGTAGCTCGATTTTGGTAATTTACTATGCACATAAAAATATTAAAAATACAAAGACTCTCGTGCATGGCTATGATGATGTTATCCTTACGCATATCGTAACTTCGAGATAGGCCAACAAAACTGATTTTTTTAAATAATATGTAACTTGCTTTCGGAGAAAAGTGGATTCGCAGCAAAGCTTTAAGAACAAATTTCATTTCCCAAGACAATGCTCTTACATGCGTATTTTTCATAAATTATGGCTGATTTATTTCGATTGTTTGAGTACCGAAGTGTTCTGCACACTTCCTAGGCTCAAGCTGTAGTAATCCGAAGTTGATTCCTAAATTGAAGGAACCCATTATTGGCATTCACGTTTGAACAATGCCGTTTATTCTTCAGAAAGTAGACCACTTCATTAGAATTATCTACAGAACAGATAAAAGCAACATCATTCTGTGACTTTCACATCATATGCAACGAGCTGAACACTCAACACATTTGACAGCTTTTCGATGGGTAAATATTTGGCTAGTGTGTCGGAAAATGCAGACTTTACTCATACTTTCATATCATTCTTGAACTTTTCAACTCAATTATCTTCTACGATGAGATGTAACGTTTGACTATTTCTCTCACCACTGTTCTTTTTAGCCATTATAAATCAAATCAGTTTTCATAAAAAAAATTAAATGACTAAAATTTGTTGATAGATCCAATACACTTTCCAAACATACTATAATTCAGAGCTTATTGACATCATACTTGAAGCTGCTAACTGCTTTTGGTTTTCATTTGAGAGAAAATTTGATAGAAATTTACTTTTCCTGTATCGCTACAAACGGCTTTCACTTTCTGCTGTTTCTGTATGTTAATAAATTCTTTAGAATTAGAATTAATTAGTTAATAATTTTTTTAGAATTTTAATTAATTGATTGGTGATATTAAACGTGCAATGATTTTTTATTCTTATTTTCCCAATACTGGATGCATTTTTGTTGCGGATTTTTACTGCTTCTTCTCTCAAAATGTTCATATTTTGCAGATAAGTGCTTTTGTTGGAATTTTTTAAAATTGATAACTTTCTTTCTTTATGTAAAATTCTGATGCATTATTCCCTTTTATTTACGTTTTATTCTCAACAAATGCATTAATACCAAAGCTCCCAGTCAAATAATTAGGAATAATTCTAAATTCTATGCAAAAATGGCTCTGGAAGTTTTAAAGAATGTTTACATAATTTAGATTCTAATTAAGGAAGGAATTGCATTTTTAATTTAAAGTTCACAAAGCAGAGCTCGCAAGAAAGTATTAAAAGTTTCCGGAAATTTTAAAATTATATTTTTTATTTTTCATGAATAATTAGGTGATTAGAATAACTTGTATATATACATTGTATGCTTCTTTTGGAGACCATATATTTAAAACTACGACTTCAAGTTTCTTCACTATGCATTCCAACTTAGTACAGAGAGTTAAATACATTTCATTTGTTTTAAATGTGTTTCTTTTTTTACAATACGTTCTGTAAATCGTAATATAGATAGGGGGAAATTTATTAGAAATTAAGTCTATATTTAAGTGAGAGATTCAGGAAGATGTTGTATGTAATACAAATTTGAGAAGTTCTGATTTTGGTTATAACAGATGCACGATATTTTTTAATTAACTGAGGATAAAAGCATTTTATGGGAGCTCGATCTTAAAATTCATATAACTTTCACTGATTGCCTAAGAAATCAAACGATATGTTGTAAAGATTATTCAAAGCTCCGTATAATTTATTTGACATGAGAAACAATTCTTAGAATTTGAAAAGTAAGACAAAATTGATACATATTTCTCTCTATTGCTGCAGTTAAAAGTACATTGTATTCCTCAAAATTAGAAACAAATGCATTTTATCTGTTAGAGGGTTGCTACAATATATGATAAGAACCTCCGATAAAGTTTACAGAATAAATGATGCAATGGCGTAAACAAAGCACAATCCACCAAAATAATATAATTTTTATAAAGAACGCTATTATTTAAACTTAATGGCAAGAACATGTGAAAATGTTCTATGCACACTAATAGACTGATTTAGGAAAAATGCTAGTGTTCCTTGAAACTTTCTGTGCGAAATGTAAACGATGTACCAGAAAATTCATATGCCTTGTTTCTAAATAACTGCTCTACATTGAAAATGCAGGTGACAGGTGAATGCAGGGCCCGGATACCCGGACGGCTTAATATGACAAATCGGGTGTCGTCCGGTACCCTCACCTATTTAGAACATTGAAAATGCAACACCAAGAAGGAGTGATCAGAAATTTATGCAAATTTTAGAGTAGACGCACGTCATTGAGTTATGCGAATGATGTGAAATGCGCAGCTTTTCGACTCACGTGAAATAAGATATAAGGGAAGGAACTTGCAGAATGGGCAATATTCGTGTCGTTATTTTTGCCAGACGAATTATCGAAGAAAGTTGGTGTTTGTCCTGGAGGATACGTGTAGTAGGAGAGAATGCCAGGCCGCCGTCGACGAAGGCACTTCCAGCCAGATTTTACGAGGGGTATGGTGATCGGACTGAGAAGGGCGAGTTGGTCCTTACGTCAAATCGCAGCTGATACCCACATGGATGCGAGCACGGTGCATCGGCTATGGCGAACATGGTCGGAACAAGGATACGTGGGAAGAAGGAGGGGTGCAGGTGCAGCAAGAGTGACGTCAGCACGCGTGTGTCAACACATCCGCCGACAAGCTGTGGCGGTCCCGTAAGTCAATTGTATCGCGATTCCGCAGCATGTGCAAGATACCCTGGATGTTCCCGTGTCGACCAGAACCCTTTCCCGTCGATTGTTTGAACGTGGCCTGCACTCACGGCTTCCGTTAAGAAGACTGCCATTGATCCCAAAGCATAGACGCCAACGTTTAGAATGGTGCCGGACTGGAGCGATGTGGATGACAGAATGCAAAACGTCGTGTTCTCAGGAGAGTCACGCTTCTGTTTATCCAGTGACAATCGCCCCATACGTGTGTGGCGTCGACGTGGAGACAGATGTAATTCGGAAGTAACTGTGGAACGTCCTACCGCACGACAATGTGGCATAATGGTTTGGGGCGCTGTTGCCTACGATTCCAGGTCACCTCTAGTTCGTTTTCAGGGCACTATGACGGCACAACGATACTTGGATTATGTACTGCAGTCGGTGGCAATCCCCTGCCTCCAGGGGCTGCCTAATGCAATTTTTCAGCAGGATAGCGCCCAACCACACAGTGCTCGCATCTGCCAACATGCTCTGCAAGGTCACCAATCGAACATGTGTGGGATGTGATTGGACGCCGTTTTCAGACTCTGCCCTTGCCTCGTTCAGAAGACGAACTGTTGCAAATGGTTGAAAGGGAATGGAGATCCATCCTTCAGGACACCATCCGCACTCTTATTGACTCTATGCCTAGACGTGTTTCTTCGTGCATCGCTGTCCGCGGTGGTCCTACATCCTACTGAGCCAAACGCCGTTCTCGCTCTGTATTCTGACTATCATTTTGAAATAAAGATGACTTATTGATGCTTACTGTCTCCGTCGTTTTACGAAATTTCATCACTTTCTGACCACTCCTTCTTGATGTTGCATTTTCAATGTCGAGCAGTGTATACAAGCTGTTAGACAGATGGAAGTTAATCTCTCACAGGCTGAAGGGGAAGCCGTCCAGATGTCAATTGTAATATTGATTGTAGACTTTTAAATAAATTTCTAGAGAATGTAATGCGTTGAGATGATTGAACGCTCCTCCTGCTTCCTTCCTTAAGGGTTTTAATGTTCCAAAACTTGTCACAAAAGCAGAGTAAAGCTGGGCTCTTTTAGTTAGTGGGATCTGCCAGTAACTTCGAGTAAGATCTAGAACAGTTATATATTTGGCAGATGACACTTATTCCACTAAATGTCCAATGCTTGCCAAGGCAAAATATTGTGTCCTAGTTGCCTTGTTCAAGTGACGGTAATCAATGCATGGTCTTGCTTCTTTTCCAGGAACTTCAACCAGTATGAGTGGAGAGGTCAAATCTGATTAACCTAGTTCTATTACTTTCAGTTTTATCATCTTTTCTACTTCAGTTTTTAAAAGCTCGGTTTATCTCGCAAACATCCGATAACGTTTTGTACATATCGGTCTTTGTGCTTCTCATTCTGTATCATGTTCGGTAAGGTCAGTACATCCTGGTTTATTAGAGATAATAGAGTAATACTTGTATATCAACTGTTTTAAATCTTTTCATTGGTCTTCAGATAATAATGAATTCAACTGGATGCCTTGCAAAACTTCAGACATTTCAGTATCTGCGCTATAATTTAGATTAGGTATTTCATCTTCATAGCCGTTTATCCTGTCTTCTAAACATAGCAAGTTTATAGTTTCTACACGTTGAAAATACGGTTTCAACATATTAATGCGGTACACCTGAGTTTTATTTTTCTTGGGAAATTCGACATAATTTGTCTCTGATAATTGTTGAACTACACTCCTAGACAAAAAGAAAAAAAAAAAAAAAAACGACGCACCAGGAAGGAGTTATCGGAATGGAACGAAAATCTGGTAGAGGCGATGTACATGTACAGAAAAGCAAATGATTACAGTATAAGAAAAATTGGATGATTAATTGAAGTAATAGAGCTTCACAAAGTTAAAAAGCCAGCAACGCGTTTGTCCACCTCTGGCCCTTATGCAAGCATTTATTCGGCTTGGCATCGATTGATAGAAGTTGCGGATGTCCTCCTGAGGGATAGCGTGCTAACTTCTGTCCAACTGGCGTGTTAGATCGTCAACATTACGAACTGGTTGGAGGAACTTGCCCATAATGCTCCAAACGTGCTCAATAGGAGAGAGATCCGGCGACCTTGCTAGCCAAGGTAATGTTTGGCAAGCACTAAGGCAAGCACTAGAAACATGTGCAGTGTGGGGGCGAGTATTATCTTGCTGAAATGTAAGCCCAGGGTGGCGTGACATGAAGGGCAACACAACGGGCCTTAGAACTTAGTCGACGTACCGCTGTGCTGTAAGGTTGCGACGGATGACAACCAAAGGGGTGGTACTATGAAATCAGATGGCACTCAAGACCATCACTCCTGGTTGTCGGCCTTTCTGCCGGAAGACAGTTAGGTTGGTATCACACCGCTGTCCAGGACGTCTCCAGACTCGCCTTCGCTGGTCATCATGGCTCAATTCAAAGCGGGACTTATCACTGAAGACCAGTCTGCTCCAGACACTGACATTCCAGTGCGAATAAGCCCGACACCACTGCAAATGGGCTTGACTTTGTACAGAGGTCAATGGTAGACGGCACAAGGGGCGCCGTGTCCTCAGCCCACTTTCTGTGAGCCGTCTATGAATGGTCCTACGGCTTTGCGATCATACCAGAGTTTTTGCTTTTATTCGACTTCTTCCGTATGCTGGACAGCGAGTTCTTGACATTTCCTCATTCTATTCATTAGTTCAAAATTATAGTCCACTACTGTATTATCTTCCTCTTCTTTACCAGATAATTTTTCATACAATAGCATAATTGAAGTTCTTAAGTTTCTGCCATGAACTAATTGTGCGGGCGAGAAACCGGTACTGTCGCAAATAATGGTTCGAAAAGCAAATAAAGCCTGATGTAAGATTTTATCCCAGTACAGGATTCCTTTGTGGGTGGTAAACTGAACTCCGTACAACTTTAATTCCGAATTTTTTAGGAACTTCGATGTCAGCGCACTTGTAAAAGTTGCGGCTTGGTCAGTTTGGACCCCCTTTGGAAATCCCATTCGACTAAAAATTTGAAGGAAATCATCAACAATCGTGGTCGAACAAAGATTTGTGACAGTGGCTGCATCCGGATATTTTGAAGACATGCAGATTGCAGTTATAAGGTATTTATTTTGTGAAGGTGAAATGGTCAGAGGTCCACAAGCGACATTTATTTTTGAAACAATTTCTGTGATAACAATGACAATTTTCAAAGATGCTTTCTTTTTATCTTGCGGCTTTCCGATTCTTTGAGATTTCTCACAAGTTTTAACAAAGTTCTCGATATCTTTGTAACAATTTGGCCAATAAAACTCTTGAATAATGCATCTTTGGTCTTTGTTGCACCAAGATGGTCTGAAGTTTCTTCATGACAAATAGTCATAAAATGTTTCCGATATTTCTCAGGAAAGACAGTCAATAGTCTTTGTGTTCCATCACGATCTTCTTGTTTGAAAAAGAGCATTTTTTCTTTCAGTATATACCTCGTACCTTTAGACGATTTTACTTATCTTCTTCAGAAAGTGGCTTCAGTTCAATGCTCTCCTTCTGTTCTTGTATAAATATTTCTGGAGAGGCCTTTATCAGATCTAATTCTGAACGTTCATATTTCACAGGAGGCAAACTTTCATTTTCAGTCAATGTGTCTTTGTCGTTAAGTTTCAGAATTTAACTCATGTGTTGAGACCAGATTTTCCGTTTCTTTTAGACGTCGTTGTTGAGCACGAGTTTGTACGGCGTTTATCGTATGAATTTGAACTTCTGCATCTCGTTTTGCTTCTTCAAATAATGCTTCGGTTTTGTTACCTAGAAGATACCTTCCTTGATCTAATGAACCTCTTAAAACTTTGTTATTATATGACCAAGATCACATTCAATTTCAACCTCAGCCAAAGTTAAGGACACTCAATGTTCTCCCAGAGGTGTTCGTATCCACACCGTCTCACCCGTTTACATGGAAGGCTGTACATAGTTTTGACAAATTAAATTCAAAGTGGCACCGGTATCTCTAAGTATGGGCATTTTATAGCCATTACTTTACCTAGGCTGGTATGTGGAGCCATAATATCCGCAAACCTATTTTTGGACAATTCATTTGAGGGCACAGTTTCATTGAATGCTACAGTTTCTAAATTTTTCTTGAGTTTATCACTCTGAGGTCGAAGATGCGAGTAAGATACGCATTCGTAACAAAGAGGTTGTCTCCGTTTCTCAAATTCCGTTGCATGAAATTTATTAGTTCATTCTGTCCTAATTATAGGTTTCGGATTAAAAATCTTTCGAGATTTCTTTAGGATTATGTCTATTATGATAACCACATTGCATTTTGTTCACGTTATGACCTTGTTTTCTAGAATTTACCCTCTTAAAGCTGTGTTTAATATTCTCATACTCGTCTAATTTTTCTGCTAGTTCATATGGAGATTTTAGTTTCATCCATTGGTCGAGAAAATGATCCTTTACTTCCATGGGAACTCTATATTTAATTTTCTCGGTAACTATTAAATCTTTAAGATTCTGAAATGTCTTAATTTCTGAATCCGCAATCCAATCAAAAAAATAACTATAAAGTTCATGAGCATAATTTCTCCAAGATTTTTCGGGAGTTTTATTATATCGATAAAAGCACCGCTTCAACTTTTCACTGTTAAGTTTATAATTTCTTTTAAGATTAGATATTTCACATATTTGTACTTAGTCGCATCTTCAGATAGTTCTCTGGCTAATATATTGGAGATTTCCGTGGGTAAAACACCCAAACGATAAGCCACCCAATCTTTCTTTGGAACCTGAGCCATTTCAGCTTTTCTCTCAAAATTTAACAAATATAGTTCCATTTCATCCCTTTATTCGTCAAACTTTGGAGTAATTTGTGACAATTAGATTTTGTTGCTTGAATCTGCTATATTCGCTGTCGATTATCTAGCTCGTATTACTTCATTTTCAATTTCAAGCCGCTTTTTTTTCCCAATTCATTATGCTCTTGTTTCTCGAGCCAGACGTTCTTCTCTCGCTTCTTGAGCTAGGCGTTCTTCTCGAGCCAAGTGTTCAAGAATTTTTCGATTTAGAATTAATTCAACTTCTTCCTCATGGTAAAACTGACTTTCAGTGCTTATTTTTTTTTAATTTCTGGGACCTTACTAGTTAGCCTCACTTCCTCGCCTAATTCTTCGGCTACTTCTATTAAATCGTGTTTTCTACCCTTGTCAAGAACTTGTAGGGCTTATGTTTATTTTAACTAACATTTATTTTAAGTTTAAATTACCTTTCCTGTCAAGCCTTACTTTTCCCCTGGAACTGCCAATGCCAGAGTATGTAATATTTAGTAGAACGCGCAAGGATTCAAATTATCAGCGGAAGTATTCTGAGTTAAATAGAAAGGAAACGAGTTCGAGGGGTGCTGTTCTTACTTCACGAGCACGGAGGTAGTTATCCAGAAATTGAAGAACCCCGCGTTTCGGCCTGTGTGCTGGCCTGGAAGAATTGTTAATCGTTCAAGTGATCTTCAAGTTTGCTGAATTAGCAACGGTATTGTAAAACGCAGTGAGGTTAGTTACTTTTAGAGAGCCTCGTAGTTAGAGTCTTGTCTTTAGTTTCTTTTCAGGTTATTATTTTTATTTGACCGCCGAGTTGGCACAGTTTGTGAGCGTCAAGAGCACGCACTTGTAATTTATTACGTTGAATAAAAAGGGACTTAAACCCTTAACAAGACTCTGTCTTTTATCCAGTTTTCACAGTCACCTCTTGGTTGCGTGCAAGTTGGAGGCGCGCAACGCTACATTGGCGCCCGAACACTTATCGAACTGAAATGGCCGAAAATTGGATGGAAGCCACTGGACAACACCAAGAAATGACAAACCAATTGGAAGGATTTGGATACCTGGTCCAGACTTTGAGAGCGTCAATCAAGCCAAACGTCCATTTCGACGGAAAAAATTCGGTGGCGGTATTTCTAGAAGGTCTAGAAAACCACTTTCAGCTCTACCCTGTTCCTGAAAGACAAAAAGTTGCCATCGCCACATCCGCACTAAGAGGACAGGCCGCGCTATGGTGGAAAAATATAGGCAAATTTTTATTAGGGGAATTTGGAAGCCAGACATATACATTTGAAAATTTCAAAAAATCGTTAGTAAAGGCCGTCCCCATAGTGAAAGATCGAGCAAGGCTGGAAGCCGAATTATATAGTTTCTATCAACGGAATTTTTATCAACGGAATATAGAAGAATTGACGGACTTTATTCTACGAAAAATTAAGCTGACGGATATGCTGTATGGGAAGAAACCCGATGCGGAGATTATTGAAATAATCTTACCAAGATTGTTACCCGCTGTTCAAGACTACTTCGAAACTAGAAACCGAAGCACATTGCAGGAGCTCTTCGAATTGGCGGTGAAGTTTCAAAATCGCAGAATAGCGGAAAAAGCTAGAGGGGCAACGTATTCTCAAAGTACCCGAAGGAAATCTTCAAATGAGGAAGCCAGAAATGGAAATCGCTCTTATGGGGGAAAGAGCTATCAAGCTAACTCATCGAAACTCGAAGGTCAAGGCCCAAAATAAAATTCGAAGATAAACATCCGCGTACCCAGAAGGCACAACTTGAAAGGAAAGCTTTAAACGAGTACAGGGGCCTGTGAAATGGATGGTCCAGACCCCGGAAGTTTTAAAAAAAACCCTCAAAAAGACATTTAAATACGGTCATCGTAAGAAACTCACATCTACCAATTATACAATTCCTGGTTGGTGATGTACCAGTAGAAGCCCTCATCGATACAGGAGCAGAAGGGAATTTTATGAGCGAAAATTTCTTCAAAAAGAATTTTTATAGGGTACGATTATTTAAAACCAAAAATACGGAAATTATAGCGGCGCAAGGAAAAACATGTCACTGCATCGGGAAATTATCATTAAACATAAAGGTAAAAGAGGAAAGCCTCAAAGTATTAATTTTTGTAGTGAAAAATCTGCAAAACCCTCTTATTTTAGGTATGGAGTTTTTAAGGGCCGCGAGGGCCAAATTGAATTTTCAAGACAGTTCCGTTGTACTGGAGATGGACCAGACAGTGGTGGAACCTGTGGAGACACCGCAAGTGGACCTTAGCCATCTGAATGACCATGAAATGCAAGCCATCCAGCAAGTGGTGAGTAATTTTGCTAACTTGTTTTCAGAAAAACCGGGAAATTGTCAGATAGTTACGGATAAGATACAAGTAACTGCCAAAAAACCTTGTAGGACTAAACCCTATCGGTACGACAAACAAAAAGACGTAATCATCGAAGAACATATTCAGGAGATGTTAAAGAATAAAATAATAACGCCCATAAATAGTGAGTACGCGAGTCCAGTCGTACTATGTAGGAAAAAGAACGAGTTTCCTCCTTCGGATAAAAGGGCTTGGAGGTTTGCTATCGATTACAGAAAACTAAATAGTATTACTAAATTTCCAGTTTACCCTTTGCCGGTTATAGAGGAAATCATTAGACAGATCAAATCGACAAGATACATGTCTACTTTGGACTTAACGTCTGGCTACTATCAAATAGCTATGAGACCCGAACACGTACATAAAACCTCGTTTATAACAAAATCGGGCACTTATGCATTTTTACGCATGCCCTTTGGGTTGTGTGGGGCCCCATCAACATTCCAAAGAGCTATGGACATTGTTCTAAAGCCTGTCCTAGGAAAATCAACTTTAATTTATCTAGATGATATAATTATAACGAGTAGTACGTTGGAACAACACATTAATGATCTAGAAGAAGTTTTTAAATTACTAAAAGAGGCCGGTCTTACAATTAACGCCTCAAAATGCAAGTTCGCAACTAAAGAACTTAAATATCTGGCTTATAAAATTTCGCAAAAGGGTATAGAAACTCAAGATTCAAAAATAAAAGCAATCAAGAATTTCCCACCTCCCAACACCGCCAAGAAACTTTCTTCTTTCCTTGGGTTATGTTCCTACTATCGGTCTTCATAAAAGATTTCGCTAATATTGTTGAACCACTCTTAGTAATCAAAAGAAAGCGAGGTAAATTTACGTGGACAGCGGAAGCAAATACAGCATTCGAAAGATTAAAAGAAGCGCTCATCAATGCCCCTGTTTTAAAATTCCCGGAGGGGGACGAAAACCTGGAAATTGCAGCAGATGCGTCAGACTATGCGGTGGGTGCGGTTCTTATGCAAAATAGCCATCCTCTGGCATTTTTAGTAAAACGTTGAATCAGACACAAAGGAATTATACAGCTACAGAAAGAGAAACATTAGCCGTATTAATGGCTGCACACAAATTTCGAGTTTATTTCGGCAAAGCGCCAGTAACAGTCTTTTCGGATCATGCGGCTGTTGGTAGACTTTACTCGGGGAAAACCCTAACGCCCAGGTTAATAAGATGGGCTTTAAAACTCCAAGAATATAATATCAGAATAAAATATAAACCGGGTAAGGAAAACAATGTAGCTGACGCACTTTCTCGTATAAAACTGGACGATGAAGGAAATGAACTTAAATGCGCTGTGTTGACTTCAAAAATTTTAGATTCTAGAGATACGATTATCACAGAACTGAAAGCTGATCCTGAATTTGGAAATATCTATGCATATTTGAAAGACCCCGAAAGCTTTGAGCACACAGATATCGATGCGATAAGAAATACAGCAGAAAACTATGAAATAATAGATAATTTATTATTTTATACGAAAACAACAAACGAAAATCTTGAGTACAAACCAGTCATCCCAGCCTCGCTTCGATTAAGCATTTTGAAGGAATTACACGACGCGAAAACAGCGGGTCATTTGGGGTCAGAAAGACTTTAAAAAGGGTACGCGAGGCGGTATATTTCCCGCAATTATACAAAATAGTAACGGCGTATGTCAGGTCCTGCAATCAATGTCAGTTAATAAATGATATTAATTACAGCCCGGCCGGGTACTTAAATAGCATTCGCGCTACATTTCCGAATGAAATTTTAGGCATAGATCTTATTGGTCCCTTCCCCCAGAGCGAGTTAAATAAAAATCGTTTTCTTTTAGTAATAGTAGATCATTTTTCAAAATGGACAGAAATTGTTCCACTTAAACGCGCGTCAGCCAAAACAGTCGCATATGCATTCTTACACAGATACATTTTAAAATACGGTGCACCGATAAAAGTCATTAGCGATAACGGAAAACAATTCATTAGTCAAATATTTGAAAACATATGCAATGGACTTGGCATACGTCATATCAAAATGGTTCCGTATAGACCACAGGCAAACATAGCAGAAAGAGTGAATAAAAACAGTAAAAATAATTCGCAGTTACGTGAGCACACATCACAAGCGCTGGGATGGCTACATAAATGAATTAGCATGCTTTAAGAACGGCAAATCACGATACTACGGGAAAAACCCCAGCAGAATTATTTTTAGGCAGAAAGTTAATTACGCCTTTAGATAAATTATTCTTTGTGCAACAAAGAGAGCAAGAGTTTAAACAGAAAGATGTGCAAAAACTGATTGATCAGGCGCTTAAAAGCTCGGATACGGCAAGAAATAAGCAAAAAACATATTATGATAGAAAACGCCGTGAAGCAGATTTTAAAGTTGGGGTTAAAGTATTGAAGCGGAAATTTTCTTTATTAAGTGCCCCAGAAAATTTTATGGCAAAGCTAGCTCCAAAATTTGAAGGCGCCTATGTAATTCAGGAAATCAAAGGTGTCGTATTATATCTTAAGAACGAGAGAGGGGAGATCTGTAAAGCAAGTCCCGACCAGGTGAAAAAATACTATAATCCAAATGATTTTGAAATCCTTAAAAGTTTCTTGCAGGACTCAAGTCTAAACGAAGTAGAAGGTCCAGAGATAACAACAACTGTTCCACCACCCAAGAAGTAGAGAACTGAAGAGAGACCTAGCACTTCTACTACTCGGACGACGGTACCAAAAAGAAAAAAGAAAACTTTCAAACTCCAGCATTTAAGAAAAACAAGAATACAGATGCACCGCGTAAAGAAACCGTGGTAAAGAGCAAAACACCACCTACAACGGATCGCAGGAGAAATTATACATCAAGGAGAACGCGCCCAGGGCCAGAGAGTCAGGTGCCAACAAGGCCGCCGTTCCGGAAACTGAAACGGCAACAGGAGGAACAAAAATACCAGGAACAGAAGAAATTCAAGAAGGACTCCAGGCCGGAGGACGTCAAGACCAGCCGTCCCATGGAAAAACGGAAACGACAACAGCCCGACGATTACTCCGCCAAGAGGCCAGCATGCAGAGGACGCAAAAGAAAAACTAATGTGGACGACACTCGGAGGTCAGTAAGGAGAAGATTGACGTCCATGAAACCTATAACTTGGGAACAATATTGCCACAAAAGAATGACGGAGTTTCAAGCATCGAAAACTCAAAGATAAGTTAAAATCTTCTATAAAATTTTTTTCTCTTTTGTTCCGAAATGTTATGCATATATACGAAGTTCTATGTTTTGACGAAAGTCAATATGTCTCGGTTGAGACTTAGTTTTGTTTTACTTTATTTAGCTAAGGCGAAAGTATTTATTTCTTTAAGTATAAAAGCTAAGAACAAGCATTTTCTGTTGGTCGAAAGACTAATTCTGTTATGTTAAAGCCAAAATTTGGCCGAAGATAAGAATAACTTCGTATTCTTGTATTAATAAGAATTTTAGTTTCAGTGCCGCCAGCTTGGCCAAGAATGAGTAAAGTAAAAATTTATTTCTCTTATTCATTTTATGGTAAATTGTAAAAATCATATGTATTAAAATTTTGTAAATGTACATAAATACTTGAATGTTATGTAAAAGTAGAATTTAGTCTAGAAGCATAAAATTTTAGATGCTAAAAGTAAAATGCTCAAAAGGAATAAATTCAAAATTTAAGTATTAAACTGTAGATAAAGTCATGCTTTAGAGCGAAAGTCTGCATGTTTAAAGATGAATGAGGGGGGAAGTTAGAATGAATGTGTTTTGTAGGGTTCTCCACCTACACTTGAATTTTTAAAAATGGTAAAGTAGCTCATTGAGTGGTAGAATGTCGAGTAAGGTGTGTCTATTTGGTCGTTGAATTCTAACAAATCATGGTGGTTAGGGGAAGTGTTGTAAGACTAAAACACGAATATTCCCGTTTGACACCACACATGGTGGAGAGCCAGGGTAAAGTTAAATTAATGCTTGAAAAATTGAATGAATGTGAATTAAGCAATAACTAAGGTAAACGAATCGTTTAAAAACAAAAATTTATTGTGTCAAGAAAGTGTAAATTATAATGTATTTAGAAAGATACTGATACTTATTCCTTCCAGATGCTGGAACGAAAAGACCAAGTTTGATTGATGAAGTCCAGGAAAATTTGCTGTAAGAAGAGAGAGTTATAAGTATACACAGAATTTTAGTATACAATTTGTTACATAATATTTTTTTTTGTGTAAACGAGGTACTTGAGAGTTAGTTCAGAATTATAGAAACTTACAACAGGTCGTTTGTAGGACCTGCTTCCAAGTTTTCCAAATTCTGGCAGCGGCAAATGTAGGGTTTATGTTTATTTTAACTAACATTTATTTTAAGTTTAAACTACCTTTCCTGTCAAGCCTTACTTTTCCCCTGGAACTGCCAATGCCAGAGTATGTAAATTTTAGTAGAACGAGTTCGAGGGGTGCTGTTCTTACTTCACGAGCACGGAGGTAGTTATCCAGAAATTGAAGAACCCCGCGTTTCGGCCTGTGTGCTGGCCTGGAAGAATTGTTAATCGTTCAAGTGATGTTCAAGTTTGCTGAATTAGCAGCGGTATTGTAAAACGCGGTGAGGTTAGTTACTTTTAGAGAGCCTCGTAGTTAGAGTCTTGTCTTTAGTTTCTTTTCAGGTTATTATTTTTATTTGACCGCCGAGTTGGCGCAGTTTGTGAGCGTCAAGAGCACGCACTTGTAATTTATTACGTTGAATAAAAAGGGACTTAAACCCTTAACAAGACTCTGTCTTTTATCCAGTTTTCACAGTCACCTCTTGGTTGCGTGCAAGTTGGAGGCGCGCAACGCTACAAACTGACATGTTTAGAAATAGAAAAACTCTTCCACAGTGTTTCAAAATTAATTTTAAAACTCAGTCAATACTCAAAGTTTAGTCAATACTCAAAAATGCAAATCAACTTGCTCAGTCTAGCCTTTTTTTATTAGAAATTCAAGTATGACACAACGTATTTTTTTAAAACACTTAATGCAATAAAACTTATATGCTTTCCTATAAACAAAAATCTGCGAACCTTGCTCTTAACATTATACTAAAATAAATAAAAAAAATTCAAGCTCTAAGATGATTTACACAACAGAATTCTTGATTTGGGTCTGTAATACAATCTCAAATTTCATAATAGAAATATTCTAATATCAACGTAATAAATTTGCCACTCTAATACAAGAGCTCAAATTTTAAAAGAACGTTAAATATTTTGACGTTTTAATCCAAAAGCTTAAACTGAGAATATCGTTCTATTACTTGGATTCAGTAATAAAATGCAATATTTTCATGCGAAATGGCACAATATTTTTAAAAGCTTATACTCACACGCACCGTATTTCTTTTGTTTTTAAATAAACACTGGTTTCACCTTTCTATCCCAGCGGCTACCACCAGATATTTATTCTTTTATAAGTCTTTTATACGTGATGTTTTAAAGAAATATCCCACTTTTTTGAATGAACAACCGACTTTATTAGTCAAAACTTACAGAATAACTGAAAAAACATTCTTAAGCGCGCGCATCGTCTGTACGGTAATTCTTTTGTATAGTTTCTTTACATCTCTCAGTGGAATTATGTTGGTAGCGTAGCAACGCAAATATGTTACACTCGCCAGAAAAGCATAATAATAATAACTTATACACACACACGCGCTCACAAAATTCAAGACGTGTTTTTGAGAAAATGCGAGTTACTAAAAGGGCAGCTTTAATTAGAGTCGAAGTAAATGCCAAAAATATAGGTAAAAATGCAAATATTAGAATTAAAGATTACAAATAAAAGTCGTAAAAAAACTAAAATAACTACAAAGAAATTTTCTATTTAACGCGTGAAACTGATAAAATTATAACCACGTTTTACCTACTGTCGGCTGAGTAGTTACAACTTTTGAATGCTGGACTTCGATTCGAGTTGAAATCCCAACAAAGCAGCTACCAGCATGAAGGTTTTCGTAATTTCACTTAACTATTACGTGAATATGAACCAATTTACCTCATAAAATCTTAAGAGAAGATATCGCCCTTAACCGTGCGCATTTTGTCTTACTTGATTAAACAAACATATAAAACCAACTTTTAAAAGGAAGACTTAGCAAATGCTTGCCAAGCTTCAATCTTCAGTACCCTTGGTGAAGAAATAACTCATCTAAAACATGTGTAGTGGTAAAAATTACATGAACAATTCTTTTAAATCTTAAAATAACAATAAAAAACATATATATACACACGTGTATGAATTTTATTCCGTATGAATTTCACTCCTCTATGTTTTACTTATTATGGTTATGAAAGTAATGGGCTTCATTCATTCTCTGCTCACACTTTTACATTTCACACCAATGTTATAAAAAAGTGCCGGGAATAATATCGTAGAATTTCAGTTTATTGTTCAATGATTACATGCCTTTTAAAAGAAACCCCTTCGAAAGAGCACGCTTATGCCAACAAGGCCATTGTCCTGAAACCCTTTCAGAAATCGCAGAGAAATTTATTTTATCGCGTTAATATATTCAAACCGTTGACCAAACTGCAGCAACTTTAACTGAAGAAATTGAGGAAAAGTCCCATGTTGGTATTGGGCAGGAACAAAGATTATGGAACTATATATGATGAATATTTGGTAACAAATACTTTTTTTCTTCAAAGTGCTGCCTCGAAGCCCATTTATGACTTTTCAAAGGTTTTTGTAACGAAATTAAGACTTAGAAAACACAATTTAATATGTTTGTTATTTAGTTATGGTGTCTTGTGAAACTTCCAAAGAAATATTATGTAAAAATTAATTAATTTGCAAGTGATAAAAAGAAATGAAATTCGATTTGTTGTTGTCAGATGTCGATAACACTATAAAAATTTCTAAAAGTACTAAATCATTTCCGTTAAACATGTATTATTTGATAAAAATATATTAAATTCATGACATGGTTACGGTACGTTCAAAGTGGGTTTAACCGATTATATGAAAACGCATCTCAGGAAATTTAATGATAGGATGAATTGTGACATGAAAAGGGCAAATAAAGTAAACGTGCTTCCATATTCATAAACAGCTAATACTGTTTGTCTTGAAATATTCTCATCAAGGCAGCAAATTATCCTAAATGCTTTAAGCAATTTATGTCAGGAAATTTGCAAATTTAAATTATGTTTATTTAAATGTGCACAATTGTAAAATATATTTAAATTTTCTTTCCTAATAATAACAAAGTATTTACTCCAAGGTATCTACGCGAGTGTCCTATCAGAGCATATACTCTTCCTAAAAAATTCCTCTTACTCGAAAAAATTACAGTTTACGTTTTCTTAAACATGTGCTAAGTACATTAGTAAGGATTACATGTAAACTATATGCAAACATTTCTCTTTTGATTAATTTTTCCATACAATTAACGAACATTTTCTTCAGTATACCCAATACATGTTTGATTGCGTCATTGCATTCGAACAAAAATTCGATGCTACTTCTGAAAATAAATCACTGCTGAGCGCGATTGCAATTACGTTCTAGTGAAATAGTTTCTTCCTCATACAGTCTTTTTAAATTTTAAAATATGCTTTATAATCACTAAATATTCTAAAAATAACTTTTGATAATGGTAAAGTTTCAAGAATGAAAAACATTTCGTTCCTATATTCCGCTTAACCCATAAATAATTTTAATTTATTTACCAAAACAATGTTATAACTCGCATAAAATGTGATCTTTTCTACCCTAATCCTAAGTCTTTCATAATTCCTCTGGCTTGGGATTCCCAGTTAAAAGAGCTCTAGATAACGATCACAAAGACAAATTTATCTCTTTCGAAAGCATCATTATTTCTCCCTTTTCCCAATCATGACAAGGTGATGTAAAGATTTATTCCAGGTCTGTAATACCTTAGGCAAAGAGGCATACAACAACCGTTATACAAATAGCTGTTCGTACAGCGTTTCTAACTAATGGCCAGATTTGCGTAATCCTTCCTTTATATGCGGATTATAATCAACAAGGACCAGCCGCAGCCCGCTTCGAAATGATGATTAATCTTTATTAAAGTGAGTGAGCACGAGAAGATCGAAGAGAGTTGGAAACGCTTGGAATATCTCCGAACGCTCGTGAACAAAATATGCGAAATATTAATTAATCTTAACATTAACATAGAATTTATGCCTTCTTCCTTTACATCTATACCTATATCATTTTCGCCTCAATTTGTTTCGTTGTCTATACGCATGTATAATAATTATATTTTCCGCTTAATAATTAATTTAATTTAAGCGTACTAGTATTCTGTATCTATCTTTAGTTTATGGGTGGTTTCATCAAACCTCGGTCTCATCTTTGTCTGTGTCATGGAAGCCATCAGTGGACATTTTAATTGAGTTATTTCTGATTATTTGATCATATAATAACAACATTCCAGGACTTACGAACCAACGTATTGGACAGAGATACAGTACAGAATATTTACTAACCCAGAAACCAAGCAGTAAAGGAATAATTTCCCTTCCAGTCGCATGGAACATTTATTCAAGTTCAGTGCAAAGATTATTGACTCAAAAGTATGCACAGGAACTAGGAATGTCTATTATTAATCTCATCGAAATATATCTGACGTAGTTCGACATATGATGGATGTATGCATATTTTACTGCAGGGGCTAAAGGAAAGAAATGTGTCACCTTAAAAGAAACTGATTAAAAAGAAAAAAAAAGTGCCGAGATATATAACTTATTGGCATTAATTACAGTATTGATGCAAATACTCATGATTGTTTACCGGATGCTTTATAAATTAAATATGTTTTACATTTTATCATCAATCAGATATTTTACCAAAAAAAAAAAAAAAAAAAGGTATAATATATTGCTAACTTATAAATGGAGCATTATTTGCCTTTAAATCACTCAGTTTTTCCTTTTCCTGAAAGAAGGTCTTAATTTTAAGGCAAAGACAATGCACAGTTTTGGGGAATGACACGTGCATGGTACTCTAATGCACATTAAGAACCCAAATCTTGACAACGTTAATAACACTTGTAAGCGAGAGATAACTCAAAGACTTTAAGAATTTAACTAAGTTATCCGAGAATAATTACTAATTTCGATTTTTTCTCTCATTTTGTTACCTAAGATTTTTCCTCAATACCAAATTTCAAATCTGTTTAATTTTTTTGTTATAACTAAGCACCTAATACTGCAATGTTTAAATTCATAAAAGATCTTCTTTATCATGCCTTTTCATATTTCAACACACAGAAACGTTTGCTTCAAAAGTGTATGCAACAGTACCTGTAGGAAAAAAAGGATGGCTTAGCGATTAAATAGTTGAAATGGTATACATAATGTGCCTTTCAGTGCAGCTAAATTCAGATCAGTGCTGGGCGTAATATAAAGTCTGAAAGCTTCTACATTTATTTTATATTATTAATTTGTGGGGGGGGGGGGTGCCGGGAAATTGATAGTGAAAGAGAACACAGTATCATATACGAAAACAGTGATCATTTGATTATATCTGAAGCTGATAGTAATCAGACTCATAAAATGAATAGGCATATGCAGCAGTTACCAGACCATAATGAAAGTATTTCTGAAAATTTTAAAAGTAATACATGTATCGCAAAGATTAATCGGAAAAAACAAAGAAATATGTATGCAGTGTCGTGGAACGAAAGTAAACTATGTCGTGATACTGAATTTGAGACCAGAGCAAAGTTGTGCTAGTTAAGATAGAATAATTAATAATAACTAAAATATGACTTGAAATTTAAATTTATTTCATATTACGCGGAGGTAGCTAAATTTTTAAAAATCTATTACAAGATGTGTATCAGATATTTTAAAAATGCTAGTTATTTATTTGAGAAGTTTTATATTTTTTTAACAGATACAGTCTCTCCGTGCACCACAAACGTACAACACAGGCCTTACAAAAGGAAGTTAACCTAAAGCATTAAATATTACATATGTAAATAAAACGAACAAAAAGAGAGAGCAGCAGTCTAGACTTCCCCAAAACAAATAAGCTCACTGGCCAAGTCATGCTAAACGTTTTCAAATCGTTCTATAAGCATAATCTAGGGCCATCGAAGGTTGAGTAGAAAAAAAAAATAAATGTTTTATAGCTTGAGGTACTTTCTTTGAACACTCGCATAAATTATTTGACCTTAGATTGAAACGAAACATGTAACTTGCCAATTTACCGTGACCAGATAAAAACTGAGATATTTAAAAATTAATAAAGAAGAAAGACTCAGCATGCGGTCTATGGAAAGTAGAAGGAAAGAACATTTTGACGCTCTCAGCATTACACGATGAAATATATTTCTCATTTCACTTATTCAAAATCTTCTTATAATGAAAAGATTTCCAATAATTCTTCAATAATTTTCAATAATAAAAGCTAATATTGATAACAATGGGTAGATTTAAAGCATCTTTGGCAAGGGAATTAGGATTATCTTTCTTTTTCATAAAATGCATGATAATCACGTACATGAACAAAACGGATATCAGTTGCCATATTTCAAAACGAATTAGCAGTTAATCGAGTTTTGATTGTTAATTTGTCGCTTCTGGTAATACTGTTCAAAAGGTGAAGAGGAGAAATAGAATCATACCATATAAGTTACCTTGCGGACGCTGTTCCATTATCCATGATCCACGTGATGGCAAAATAAATACCAAGAAGTTCCGCTTGAGAAAATGTGCATTCATTTAGAATACGGTGGTTAAAATAGCAAACATGAGATTCTTCAAAAAGAATAAATGCAAGACCAACTTTATTGTACATTTTTGTTCCATCTGTAAAGCAAAAGTGTATGAATAGACTTTTCAATAGTCTGTTTATAATCGCAGAAATTTATGGGCTCTAAAGTAGCTGGATGACGAATATCGGCGAAGGGGAAGTTTCCATTTACGCAGTCTTAAAACGTAGTATTAGTTGTCAATGCTTCGAAAATATTATTCTTGTACTCAATTTCGAAATCAATAGGTGATACTCCTGCAAGAACAAAAGTAGCCTCATAACTTAAGGTTCTAGAATCACGAATAATACGAAGAAAAATTCTCCGTTTAAGCTTTCTTAGATTTCTTTTGTTAACCTTCTTTGCAAGAGCATGTCCTCACCACGAGTGCCATGTCCGTGGTTCGAGTACCGGCGAGGGAATTGCTCATTTTTCACATCTCCTGCTTCGAAATAACCAGATGTCTCTACAAGCTTA
Organism: Stegodyphus dumicola; assembly: GCF_044657685.1. Taxonomy (NCBI): domain Eukaryota; kingdom Metazoa; phylum Arthropoda; class Arachnida; order Araneae; family Eresidae; genus Stegodyphus; species Stegodyphus dumicola. The sequence goes on along the minus strand of NC_140771.1, from coordinate 151,734,675 downwards.
CTCATAAGTATTTTTGGCAATTCTGTCAAAACCATTGGAAATTTTTTCTCATTTAGCAGAAACGAATTAAATGAGTTTTCTCCGTGTCACGTGTGACACCAAGATTCCACTTTCTCCATCTTCCAATGGAGAATTATCAAGTATTAAAGGAGCAATATTTTGTTAATGAACATTTCTGGAAATAATCATAACTTTACTTTTTGAAGGATTGAAAGCGATCGCCTAATTGGAAACAAAATTCAGCAATGCTTCTACTTTCGAAAGAATATTAGTTAAAATCTTTCTTTGGAAAGTTAATAAGTCAGCTGCAAATACAATTTTTAAAAATCGTTTAGCTGATTTAAAAGATCATTTATTTTTATGTTCCGAAGAATAGGTCCGGACGCAAAGTCTTGAGAATAGCCTTTTTCCAAAGAACGAGCCTTACCTTCGGACACAAGCTGTAGTTTAGCAGTCCTCCTGTTTATGAAGCTTTTAAGCAAATTCTATATAATATTTAGTATACAATTACCTTTTAGAATTTTTATATTGATGGCAACCAAGCATTATTAAATGCACCTTTGAAATCCAGATAAGAACTTTGTAAACTTCCTTCCATACTGCAAGCTTTTACTAAGGCCAATAAGGGCATCTTCCGAGGAGAAAGTTCTAAGTGAGATTCATTATAAAAACATTTTTGTCACAAATACCAATTTATCCTATTAATGAAGACTGTTTCAAGACTTTTTCCAAAAGTAGGTAATAGGCTAATGCATCTGATAGTGTTAAGATAAGCAGTTATTGTGTTTAAATTCTCTTCCATTGTGTCGGAAAATTCCTAGTCATAAAGCAAGTTTGAAAGGTCTGTGGCAAAAAAGTTCAGTCCACCGCATGAAAGTGCTATAATTTCATTGAAACGAGAGTCTAGCCCAAGGGATTTATTCTTCTTGAGACTTTTACCAACACTATTAACTTCTGTAATAGAAACTGACAGTCCATAAATGAAATATATTGCCTCTCTGACTCAGTACGAATAGCTCTATGAGAATTCGTATCATCCCGCGCATTATCTTTTGGGAAATTCTTTGTCATAATAGGAAAAATTGTATCTCTCAATGACGAAGTAACACTGCCATTCTGTAGTTTCATCCCTGAAATCTCAATCCTTTTCGCAAAATTGGTTTTGACCCCTACTTATACATATTGTTGCGTTTTTCTCTTCTGACACCTGTTGTTACGTTATTTTCTTCCTTCACGTTCGTGCGAGGTTCGAAGATTTGGAGTGAATAACGACGTCACTTGATGAAGTATCAAAACACACTTTATTTAACCAATATTAATCAGGACATCTCCAATAACCCTTTTTACAGTCGTCGAAAATCTACTCTAAACAAGCTGGAACAATCAGTGACGCAGCCTTCACACTGTCAGGCAATAACGGTGGAGACAGCTTCACTGCAAAGCTCCCGACTCTGCTCGGTCGTTTTAGGAACTTAACGTACTTTTGAGACTCTCCACGCTACAACTCGCGATGCACTCGACGACACACGAGCACAGCTCCCGACTCTTCGGTTCAGTCGTTCCCGGAGCTCAACACGCTCTCTCGACGATGCACTAACAGCGATATACTACGAGACTCCTTCGGTGCACTCAACGACCCACTCGGCACTCGCTGGCCGGCTGTCAACTCGATCGTCTCCGCACGGACTAACTAGATGAGACACTCTACAAGGCACACACACTCTAACGGACTGCGGACCAGCAGGGTTTATATAGTTTTCGGTTGTGTTCGGGGACATTCTGGGCTAAACCGGTAAGAATTCGTTCCAGAAGGTTCTCCAACCGTCCATGGTATATTGCCAATTTTGTCGCCAAATGGGCGATTTCTCGCCAAATGTGGCAATCCTGTCCTACTTGCTATTTTAGGGCAACCCTAAAATTGCTTTGCGGGGAAGCTATCTTACTGCGCCTGTAGATTTCGTAACAATATTTTTACAGATATTGTGAACATTAACAGTTCAGAGAAATTTTTTCCACAAAACAAGCTTATCCTTAGCTAATTTATCCTTATAATTATGTCGTAGCTCAAAATATTTAATATTATACTATATGCGTATATCTTTAATAATACTGTTACGTTATCTATGGAATCTATGCCTAGCAGCATTTACATGCTTCCGATAAAAATAGCTTTCCTTAGACCACCAAAGAATACCATTCATCATATCTTTCTTTATTGGAATTGATAACGAAGCACAATTAAAACTAAAGGTAGAACGTCTATTTACATCATTTTCTAATGCAGTCCAAATCAGAGTAAATATTAAGAAGGATATTCAAGTCACACAGGTAAAGCTTGTAAATAAAAACCAGTTGGAGCATTTTTAAAATAAAAGTACTCAAATTAGAAGATATAATTTAGAAAGACACAGGAAAAGTAGAAAGGCAAAAAAAAAAAAAATATTATTCTTATATTCAATTTCAAAATCAATAGACGAAACTCCTGCAAGAACAAAAGTAGCCTCATAACCGAAGGTTCTGTAACCATGAATAATACGATGAAAAATTCTACTTTGAATCTTTCTTAGAATTTCTTTTGTTAACCTTCTTTGCAAGAGCATGTCCACAAGCACGAGTACCATACGAAATGAAAAGCACAATACACCGCTTATACATCAGTTTCTTAACTTCATAGCTTTCTCATAAAGTGTTTTTGGCAATTCTGTCAAAATCATTGGGAAATATTTTCACATTTAGTAGAAAGGAATTCAATGAGCTTTCTGCATGTTAGTTTTTGGATAATCATTTAGTGTCAGAGAGAAAATCTCCCTCAGAGATATCCTGACCTTGAATGTATAGCAGCGACTCTAAGCTACAAAGTGCAAGGTCAATATAATTGGAGCCGTGCGTGTACCTGAAAATAGGTGCGCGATTTTCATTAATTAGAAACAAATGCTTCTCGCTAATAAAATTTCTTTGTTCCTCTAACATTAGTAATGGGACTATGCCAAATCGCTGATTTGTTATTCGAATCCATACCACATAAAAAAATTCATGGTTTCTTAATCGTTAAAATTCGTGAAATTTTTAATAATTCTATATCAGTGTTAATTTGGGATTCAAAATATGCAGAAGAAATAATCAAGCCAGATGCATTAATTTTTATATCAAAGCAACAGTATTATACACTGTATGATTTAATTCTAAAAAAGTAGAATGATTCTGATTGCGAATCGAATACGTTGTGAAATATGATAACTTTCGCTTCAGAATAGTAGTAAACTTTCTATTTAATTCGAAAGCAAGGAAGAACACCTTTCTAACAGTGCAGTTTCTGAATCAGTGCAAAATCAATGTCATTCGCCTCCATATATAAAATTATTTGGTGAGTCATTTTGATTTGTGCAAATTAATTTGTACAAAAGAAACTAATTAATTGATGGACTTGCCCATAATAAGTTTATGTAGCTGCAAGATACATTATAAATGTATGGTTGGGGCAAGCTCCAGAAAAAAGTTTCAACAAAATGCACAGCTTTACATATATTCCACATCACTGTAATAGGCTCAAAATTTAACATAACGTTATGCACAGCAAGATGCAACTCAATAACTATTCTTCTTTGATTTTGAAACTCTTTTAAAGTGATCTGAACTTTAACGTTTTTCCAATATTCTTCGCACGCATTAATTTGAGGATTCTGTTCTTAAGAGTTCATCATCACTAACGCTTTTTGTCACATTTTTAAGTAAGAGTGTAAGATATTTTCGCCTTGGAATAGAGGAATTAAAAATAGTTGAGTCTGCCTGCAAAGCAGAAGAAATTTTTCTTTCTTTTATTCCGAAATGCATTTCATCATTACTAGAATTAATTGTTCTAATATTGCTAATCCCACTTTTATGTTTTCGAGGATCGATTTGAGCTTTAAGAAACTTTTTAACTTCATCGGATATACAGTTTTCCACCCTCACAATAACACAGGAATCTCAATCAGTATGATTTAGCGCAACAGATGACGCCACAGCATTAGCATTAGATTTCGTTTGGCTGACAGAATTCAATTAAGCTTTCTTTACAAGCTTCAGGAAAATTTATAGATTTAACATGCTCAACATACCTTGCAATCAAACTTTTATTATGACCCAAAGCTTTTTTCGCATCATCACGAATTTGCTGATTCATGAAGCATTTGGATATGATGGCTGCTTCCACTTTTTGTACAGAGATATGTAGAACTCGTCACTGTCACAATCCACTATTTTATGTCATTTGTCTACTAGCATATATATTCACATCTGAGAACCTGAGGAGTTAGACCTTAAATTAAGTGCCAATATAGGATATCGTATGAGCAAGTTTCCGAGAATGAAATTTAGAGATATTTTCAGTATCAATGTTTGATTATTAAAGGTGGTTTTACCGTCATTACGTAGAGACATAAAATTTCTAGTACAGGAAAAAATTTCAAAAAGCGTTATAAGCATTGTAGAAAAAAAAAATCTTCTTCCCCTTGATCTGAATCAAATTAGCTTAATAAATACATTCGCCTTCGATAGGAACAAGTACATTCAAATTTTTAACCAAGGATGAGCAAGATCAGTCTATAATCAGCAACTATTATCTAGAAAATTACCTTTAAGGGTTCCAGCTTAATTCCACTGTACTTCATATTATAATATGGTCTATACTTCATATTCTATACTTCATATTATAACTCTTCGAAAATTAGCTCTTCTTTTGAAATGGGAGGGTAACTTGCTTAGAACACGAGCCTTGATTTACATTTGGTTTCCTCATTATAAATGAGACACATAATGATAAATGCAGAGTCTAATAATTCGTAACCTGAATTGTAATATTTTAAAGTTCAAAATAGTTTATTATAAATATTTATGCTTAGAAGATAGTACAATGTTATAAATTTATGTTACGATAAATATTAAAGCGAGTACTAATGCCTTGACATGTATTATTTGTGCTTCGTTACAAATATTTGACAAATGTATTATACATATTATATTTACATATTAATACACAGAGTGCAATACTAGGAACATGAGTTATATAGATCTGAGTTACAAATGCAAATTCGTATATTCGTATCTAGTAACAGATATACTTGTAGGTATACACTGGAAGTATTTGAATTAGAAACTGAAGAAATTATACATTTCGAAATACAAACGTCTTTGCATACCTTGTGTAACGTTGATATATTTCACTATTTGCATACATACAAACTTGAATATAATCATTTTATGTACTTTTACATATAAATAATTTTTTCTAGTGTATGAAATACTATGAAGAATGGATTGAAGAATTCTTAATGACTCTGCGAATCCTGACATGCTAAAATGAATCATTTACGTAATTACTTTTTCCTCACTTTCAGGTTACAAGAAAGTTTTATAAACTCGCTTATGAACAACTGCATTTACTGTTTAATCAAATTTACAAAATGATAATGTAAATAATGGAGTAATGGCTTCCCGAAATATGTAATATAATTTAGTATTTTATATCGCGCATTAGAAATCTGAAATATTTATACAATGAATATACATAGATTAAATTTTACTCTATATTCTCGTTAAATGCTCGGACATGTTTTATTTCCAAGATACATATTGCAGCTTAATTAATTCGTAAGACTTTGCTTTGGGAGTAACATATCAATAATATTACGTTTTAGGAATTTAGGAGTTTTTAGAAAAAATGCAGCCAGCCCCTTGAGACGTTTATGAATCTTTGTGGATGATTTCAAAGTTTTCGTTTCAGTCCATCTAGTATAGCCCTACTTTTTTAAATTCCATATTAGTGATTATTGTTTATGTGATAATGTTTAAATGGAAACTTATTGTAATCTTAGAATCTAGTATGGCGACACACTGTTATGAAATATCTGAAGAAACAGTTCTCTAGATCTCCACAGTACTCGCACGTACTGCTTGCTGTCGTTGCTTTCCAATAATAGCTCTTGACTTAAAGCATTGCAGAAACGTTCCGATCCTGCGGGCGTATGGTAATGTATGGAAACTTCGTAAACAGTTCCTGTTTGTTCATAAGGCATTCATATATTCTATTTTCATAGCCTTTTAAATATCATTTTGTTTGCCGATGTTTCATTAGTTCGTCTATTCACTGGTTCGATGTTTTAGGAGTTCAAGAGAATTGATATCCCAGTTTGTTATTTCTTTTCTTTCATATAAGAAGGGTATAAACTTCTTCATTTCTTTGTATTTGTGGGTACGGTTTAATCCAATAGAGTTTTGTATTTTTGTTCTTTTGATGCTGATATGGTTTTTTTTTAATTTTTGATATGTTTGGTTAGTTTTGTATTTTTATTGTCTGTAACACAGAAATGTTGTCGTTGTAAAATGAAGTGTCTTTAATGATTTTGTCAATGTTAATACTGACAGCTATGGTTTCGAATTCTTGTTCCATGTCTTGATGTTTGCCTTTGTAATTTAGTGGCCGCTTCTCATTCATGCAACCTGCGGGGATGCGTCCAATTTCTTTACCTTAATTTTGATTTCTGTAAATACGTCGGCGATGTTATTAATATGACTGCCGATGTTTTTATACTAACTTTTAAACACTTTTGCTATCGCGTTAAAGTCTGTCAAGCTCCTCATCGTATAAAACCAGTAAACCAGTAAACTTCAAAGGCATCTTTCACACACTACGCTTGTAAATTCCCCATTTTTGACCATGTGTATGCATCTTGCTGCATGATGCTGTGACGTAACCTAGACTGCTCTTGATCATGACCAGAGCATGGGAAACAGAAATGGAAGCAAGAATGAATAAAAATAAATAACTAAGCAGGTTTAAGTTCCTGACACTAGACCTGAAGAATTATTTGAGATAAATTTAAACAGTGACTTGGGACTCAGAGTGTATATTCAACTCTTTATTTGGAACGTACCTCTGTTCCAAATAAAGAGTGAAACAGCAATCTTGTAATTCTTTGTCAGAATCTGCTGGAAATTCTCGACGACATAACAGATATATTTACAGTTGAAACTTGAGCCGGCTTTTTACTGATTAAACACTAACATAATAACATAACATAACAATAGGGCGCTTCCTTCTTATGAAAAGAAGGAAAGGAGTTTAGGCAAAATTGCCCATTACTCTTCCGCCATTTGATCATTTAAATCAAGGGATTTAAATGGTAACTCCCGTAAAAGGTGAATAATAAATAGATAAGATCTCAAACTGACACCAAATCTATAGTATCAGCAAAAGATCCCATCTCTAAGTTCAAGGTGTCGGCTGGATCGTAAAAACTTCCCTATTGGATGGAAAACCGATTCAATCCCTCCCAAACCACCAAACGCAAATTCTTGACCAAACAAGAGTGCGATGGAGAGTCAAATAAATAAATAAATAAATAAGGAGGGCAGAGGTGCATTCTCAAGCCAAATGGCCAGGTAGTGTATAAAGATTTGATATCATTATATTCCAAAACACAGCTATGAGAGGGAAATCCCTGCATAGTTTCTTTTCAAAAAAAAAAAAAAAAAAAAGAACTCATAGGGCGTCTCAATGCTTGTTTCTTGTGGTTCCATATTCACCTTACCTGTAGGTGTTTAGTATACATCAGAAACCCTATTATGCCAGAGAGCCCTTTGTATAAAAGGGCTTGATCAAAGGTAATATAGGGAAACCCAAGGAATTTGTTTCTAGGGACAGAGAACACCGGACATCGTCCCAGAAAGTGAAAAGGTGTTTCCTCTTCTTCTCCACAAGCTGGGCAGAGAGGAGATTCGACAAGACCACATTTGTGGAGATGCTTAGCTAGATAAGCATGTCCAGTAACAATTTGAATTACCTGGCGTAAGTTAGTTGTCTTTTCTATTCTCCACGCGAGTTGGTGTAAGGCCGACTCAGTGGAGAAGCCAGGCCTAAAACCGTGTTGGTCTAAGCCAAAGGTATGTTTCAGATTATTATCTGACTGGAGGTGCCAGAAAATCAATCGCTCCAACAGCTTAAGCTGGAAGGATGTTAGCGTGATCATTCTAAAAGTGTTTGGTTTCTCATATGTATCTTTTCCTGGTTTAGGAAGAAACACACCTCGTGAAGTTCTCCAAACCTTAGGAACATATCCTAAAATCAAACTGGACCTGAATATGTCCACGAGAATGTGACCAAAAATATCCCAGCCTTTCTTAAGCAGAATTGGGTAAATGCCATCGTTCCCTGGAGATTTAAAGGGAAGAAATACATCAAGGGCCGCTTTAGCCTTTTCAAAATTCAAAATTGTCTTAGCAAAATCCAGATCTAATGGATTATGAAGTAGTTCCAATGGATTTTCCTGGGGTCAGAGGTGACACTTCTGTCCCCCAGATGAAAATTCAACATGGTCGAAAGTGTATCCAAAGGGTTTATAGTATAACTGCCATCAGGTCGCATAACCGATGAGAGTTGAGACTCCTGAGATCTTTTAAGAATCATATGTACTCTGGCAGTCTCATGGTAGGACAGAATATCTGTGCAGAACGATCTCCATGAGTTGTATTTAGTTTTCCTGATTTCACTTTTAAATTTCCTTTGTAGAATTTTGAAGTTAGACCAGTTAACTTCAGATTTATTTCTGACAGCTTTCCTGTGTGCTCTCCGAACCTCTAGGCGGAGGCTTTCAAGCTCCTTGGTCTACCAAACTCTCTTGCTAGGAGAGTACTTCCTTCATTTGAGAGGGCATGATGCATGATAAGATTCAATAATGATATTTGTCAAGTTGTTTGCTTGAATATCAAGCTCCTCGACTGTACAATTATTGTCTAAATCCTGAAGGTTAATGCCATTAGAAACCAGGAAATCCTTATAAAGGTCCCAATTTGTGTTTTTAATGTTTCTGAAATATTCTGCTGGAATTTCATCTCTAATACAAAATTGTATAAGGCGATGGTCAGAAAGTGAAGGATTGTCACTTACATGCCAATTCTCAATAAGGTTATAAATATCAGAAGAAGTTAATGTGAGGTCAATGACTTCTTCTCTTCTGTTAACAAAGGTGGGGCGATTTTCCCTATTTACCCAAGTTAGGTTGGTATTCATTATAAATTCCATGAGTTTTTCTCCTCTGGGATTAGTATCAGAACTGCCCCATGACAGGTGGTGAGCGTTAACATCACTACCAATAACCATAGGAATATTGTTTATTTCACAGAAGCTCACAAGATCTATAAATTCTTGCGGAATGTTAAGGTCATAAGCCATGTAAACCGAGCAAAAACAAATGTTTCCTCTCAGTGAACTGTTTATGTCCTTAATTACAATAGCAGTTAAGTCCTCTGATGTAAATTGGGATAATTTCATAGCCTTTATATTTTTAGAAATGTAAATGCTAGTTCTATGTCTTTTATCAGGTCCCTCTGTCGAAAAGAAGTGCGCGTTCATGGGCCTACCAAGGATTTTACCCTTGTACACCCAAGGTTCTTGAATTAAGGCAACAAAAGTGTCTTGCTTACCTAATTGAGCAACTAAATTGTATGAAGCTGCTCTGCTATGTTGCAGGTTTAACTGACTAACCTTAACCATTAAAATAGGTTAAATGAAAGAAAAGAACTTACCCTGAAGGATTTTAGGAGAAACTTAGTTAAAAGCCGCATCCTTAGCATACTACTTCAAAGGAAGTAGTGACAAGGGAGACCTATTCAGATGTCTTCTCCAGAGCCTCCAAAGAAAGCTCTGGTTCCGACTCCTTTTCGGTCTCCCTTTCTTCCGTCAACTGTTTTTTTGGAGGATCCCTGGGCGAAGGAATTGATTTCTCCTGTTGCCTTGGTTCCTTCAACTGTACACAGCCACGGGCACCACAAAAAAAGTTTGAAATTCTGGGCCTCCAGATAATCCATAAGTTCATGTTCTACTCCCAGCACCAAGGTATTACCTCCGTCTCCAGGGATAACTGCCTTGATGGCGATCTTCTTAACATCATGGCCCTTGTTACAGGCATCAAGGAGCTTGATGTTATCTTTTGGTGACCTGTTTCCAGGAAACCAAGCGAAAAACCTCTTCATGGGGGGTCTGTCTCCGGGAGCCATGGCATGATAACCTGGATGGTTTTCTTCAGGGCCAGGTAGATCATTAATTAAAGTCTTCAAGACGTCCACAGTCTCCTGGTCCTCACATGCAATGTTGAGGCCATTCGGCTGCAGGACTGTCTTGTGGACCCTGCAGGTGGTGATAGAGCCATCTATAATTCGGTCATCAATTATAGAGGTGATGAAATCTGAATCCACCGATGTTATGTCTCTGGAATCATCCTTGCAGACGATTCGCAGAGTGATTGCCTTTCTTGCAGCTTGACTATATAGCCGTCGTTTCTTGAGGGCCATTTCCAGGGTGTCACCAGCAATGCGTTCTCTCTTACGAGACTCTTCATTGCTTGGATGGTTCTTCCTCACCGGTTTGGAGGTTGCTCCAGAGGTCCCAGCTTTATCTGTTTTCTCTTTCGCTCCCTTCTCCCCAGAGATCGAGATCCCTTCCATGGCCCTCTCCAGTCGTTTCCGTTCTTTTTGGCGTTGCCTTTTTTCTCTTCTTTTATTTACAACCTCCATCATTGGTGACTGGTCATCCGCTTGCGCATCTGGCACAGTACTTCTGACAGAGGAGTCAGTATCCATCCCCACTGGGTTCAAGGCGTCCGTGTCCGAAGGCACATTCACCCTTTCACCAGCGGTTCTGGTTTCTGTAGTCCTAAAGAGAAGAGCGTCCGCACCCGAGGGTACATTCACTCCCTCAGAAGGAATTACAGTGGTTATAGTGGGGATTTCATAAGATGCGTTTTTATCTAATTTTGTATTGCAAGCATCCATTTTGGTATAAGATTGAAGGAAGGGGGAGAAAAATTCCTTCCGATTTTCTAAGAGCCAGTTTGGAGGGGCTAGCCCCAGATTCAGCAGCCAGTAGTGACCTCGGAAGAACCCCCCGCTCTGCCATGCAGGACCCCACCCAGGCACCACCTGGAACTACAAGGCAGGCGAGATTATACACCAGCTGATAGAGCAGCCAGGACATGCTGGTTAGGCTGCCTTGGGCTCCTGTACTATCTGGCGGCCTGAGACGCAAAACTCAGCTTTTCTCCTGTATCCTCTACATGGCTGCTTCCTCCAAGACCCCTCCTCTCCAGATCAAAGGTCCTCGGAATTTCAAATCCTCCCCACAATCGCCCGTTTTCCCAGGGAAGAGCGGTCCGTTGGGTCGTCATAAGATTACTCATCATCAGACCGAACCTCATCCCACTGAACCCCAGTATGCCACAGGACTTTGTGACAGTTACCCATTTAGCACCACCCAGGGGGCACGTGTGACTTAAGGATAATCACGGACGCGGGTAACATTACCCCCCGATTAAACACTAAGTACAGCTCTGAATTTAAAGGGTTGGCAACACACATTAAAATTAATTTATTATACCAAAACTGGTCTGAAAAATTACGTGTTTATAACTAAATAAATCTGAATTATTTAACTATTAATTTATACCTATACATTTAATACAGCTTGCAAACGAGAGAAAAAGATGAGCTAGAAGTATTTATTTATAAGAGTATGATTTAATTTTTACTAACTGGAGTCTGAGTTATTAAGACAGCTGACAGCGAACCTGAATGATTGATCCGCATGGTTTGTTTTTAGGCTTATCTTCATGGGTAACACGATTACGAAACAGTTTCCCACAAAACGTTCACTTCGAAGGTATCCTTTCCCACAGGTCGACAGCTTTCCGTATTCAAATAATCTAATCTATACCTATGCGCAAAATTAAAAGAACTTGCAAATTATGTCGAATTTCTGAAAAACTAACAGACATATTGTGAAATATTGTATGAATATACATTTATCACAGAGAAAGAGAATTACCATCCAGATGTTATTTATGTATCTATATATGATTATGTGTATGCAAATATGATTACCGCTGAACACGGAGTGATATGGAATTGAAAATGAGTCTAATATAGTGTATGTTCCCCTTTCGTATCCGGAAGGGTCGCATAGCGTGACAGCATTCTGGAACAGAGGCAGTTGAGGAGTTCCTATGGCACTCGATCCTACTCTAGAAGCAAGGTAGTTAATCAACTCCAAGGTGGTTCTCGGAGGGGAACGGCGAGATGAAACTGCACTCTCAAGAGCCTCCCGGATATGCTTTACAGTGCTAAGATCAATAGATTGAGCTGGTCAGTCCATGCGGCAAATATCCTCATTTCCAGATAATCATCGACTAGTTGATCCCTATGTGGATGAGCGTTTCCCTCTATTAACAAGAATCCGGGACCAACTGCGCCCCTGAAAATTCAAGCGCGAAATACGATCTCTTCTTCTATACTTCATAGCATTCAGGAAATCTTTGTCAAACGCATGCAGAGGGTGCAGCCGCTCAACATAATGCCTATCCAGACCCCGATATCTGACTCTCACTCACATAATGATTGCTTTTCCTGATGAGGGAGGGATGGTATCCTGTTTCAGGCGTTTTCCAGATACATCGGGAATAAGTGTCCAGTCTCATCTGTAAAAAGGCCCTGTGCTCCAATGAAATCTGGTCAAAGGCTCATGTTTTCTGCTCCATGCTAAATGCTGTCCCTGTCTTGCAATGAGCGAGACACAAAAAGCAGGTCTTCTGCCATACTGCTCTATTTTATGAAGCCTTCGAGCAATTGCATACCGTGAAACTCGGCTTGCAGTACCAACGTACAGTTCATGTGAGAGGGGTTAAGCCGTAGCAGTCCTGTATCGCCTTCTGATAATGCAAAATAATGATCCTCTGTTGTCGTTATGGATACTGAAAAAGCATTGTTCGGGTCTCTGGATATACATCCAGTGCCCTAAAACTGTTTCCACAAAATGAAGATAACATTGGGCGTTACACTGAACTTTATAACCTCCTGCGCTTGTGATTGGTATGCCTTCAATCTAACAATAATAATCCATCTCATTCTACCATCCATACTTTCATGGATACTCATTTTACCTGATACCATATACAATTTACCCAACTCTCGCGAAGAAAACGAATATCATGAAGGAGCGCACAAACCAACGAAACCTCCTCATGCGTTTATATCCCTCCATAATTACAGCTCCGCAGACAAGCAATTTAAGCTTATGTATTCGATTCTACATATTCGCATAATTCTTCGGCGATGTAATAATTTCTTTTGTTTAGTATGTTTTGTAAAAATAGATATAATTTTCAAATTCTCTTAATTTTGAATAGCAGTGTATATACCGCAGCTAGAATCTTTCTCGTGTGATCTCCGCTATGTTGTTCAGCAATGAAAATTTCTATGGACTGGATTTTACCTACTATCTGGCGTAATCGAAGAATCGATCTAGAGAAAAGTGTATATATATATATATATATATATATATATTTGGTAGGATAATGAACGTATTAATATAAAAAGGCTATGTGGTCGATTAGAAAGTCAATGTGTACATGACAAGACATCATTTAACAAGATAAAACAGAAATTCGAAAAGAGGGTTGCATGATGCAGTCGACAGAATTTAGCAACTGAACATTTTTGTTATAATTAATTTAAATGGTAGTAGACCTCAAAGAGGAGTGTGTAGATACATATGCTTATTTACATCTTCTAACTGGACAAAAGGCAAATAAATCGAGACAGATTATAAGAAAGTGCAGTATTAAAATCTGTATTGAGTTATACTTTAAACAAAAGAACTTAATCATTCAGACTATTATATTTATAACTGAATTTTATGATCAGTACTTCCACGAAGGCATCCCTCCCTTAAGGCAGATAGCCCTCGAGTGCTTTGCCGTAATCTAATAAACCAAACCATAAACCATATGATCAGTACTTTTATGCTAGGAATATTATGAAGTAGTATTATTTTGTGAAATATCATTTTGTTGATTAGAACATATCAACTGCAATTAATTGAAATCCACAACTCATTGAATTTAATTGTTTATTTCATGTAACCTGGTAAAATATTTTATAATTGATCAAATGAAAATAAAACGCATATGTCATCAATCAGATATACACTTTACTAAATAGTATCGCTTTTTTTAAAAGTGTTTCGAAATACAGTAAGTACCACTTACTAACTCACTTTAATAAACTCAGCCGTTTATTCGTTTCAGAGTTTCAGGAACCAAAACAATGACAGATTAATCAATTGGAAATTTGCCGTAAATTATGCTCACATTGGTAAAAGACTGATTATTCACTTTCATACTGTCTTAATTGTACTTATCAGAGATTTTCTTAGTTCAGACAGTTTTCTTAGTTTATTGTGGTCTGTGGTTTTATTGTTCAAGGATGTGGTGTTTCAATAAAAAGGGATTTGACTGAAGCTTTCCCCTTCCGGCTCTCTATATTTGTGAGACACTCCTTTTTAAAGTTCTTTGTCGGCACTGAACTTCGAAGGGGCTGTATTATCTTATCTTAAGATTATTATGAAACAGTCCTCTGGAGGCATTGTAATTGAGTAAAAGTTCAATCTCGAATATCAACTGATAACATCTCGAATTCTAACTTCTGTATTTCATCTTTTAATGTTTCCACATTCAAAATCTTCCGTATGGGATAGGCACATTATGTTTACAGAGGGTTATTAAAAAGTCATGAAATTCTTCTGAGCATTATCATACATTAAGTCTTTGATTGTAAAAAAAGTGATAACCGTAAACTGAAAAAAGCAAGGGAAGCATTGGACATACTTGTAATCATGAAGAAGGAGATCGACGAAATAAATAGTGGGCACTCTTTCTGTTAATTAAAATCTTTGAAAGAAGCATTGTTTTGTGGGGGGGGGCTGGAAGAAGCATTTTAGCAAATTATATTTCTACTGGGAGTTCATCAAACAGTTGTGTGCAGTTTATTTATAAAAGTATTCATAATTAATGAACAACTAATAAAAAAAAGCAAATGCCTCAAGGAAGCGCAAAAATGACAGAAAAATGAGAGGCGTTGAAACTCATATTCTACAATGATTTCAAGATTCAAAGCAAGCTAGATGTTTTTTTCGGGAATTGTCTAAATGCTATAATAAAAATATATATCAACCGGTATATAGCTCACAAATTGGAGGAAAAGAAATACAAGATTATTTGCCAGAAATTTCATTGCGAAGGAAGAAATGGATGATTATGCAACTAGTAATTGAATAAAAGACGTTTCACGTGTACTGTTGAATGAATATAGGTCCCGTGAAATTTATAATACAGACGAAACCGGACTGCATTACAAAATATTACCAAATACACATTAATATTTAGAAATGAAACAGCAGTTGGTTTAAAAAACTGAAGAAATAAGTTGCTGTGTTATTAATGTGCAATATGGACCCAACAGTTAACAAGAAATCTATGGCTATTGATAAAAGCTATAATCATCGACGTTTTAAGGAAGATAATTTACTTCTAACTTACCATATTATAGAAACACGAATTCAAAATATTATACAAATAGTATTTTTGCTGTTTTTTTGGACAGAATTGAATTCTGAGAAAATGCAAGCACTTTGAAGGAGATGAGCAAGTCTATGTCTCTGCTTTAGGCCATGCATTTTCTAGTCAAAGCAGATGCTTAATCGCTTAAAATCAGTTAAAAACAGTTTATGAAAACGAAGCTCTAATAGAGAAAAAGGCTTACAGCAGTTGTAAATTATAGTTCATTTTAGATATTAGTGAGAGAAGTTTCGAGGATACATTTTTAGAATTTACGTCATACCCCGGCAATATTGAGTGAACGTATATAAAAACTGACTGTGAAAGTATTAACATGGACTGCAGAAACTAACAGAAAAAGTGATACAGAAAAAAATGTTATGATATGCCGAATCTAATCTAGGAAATCTAATAATCGAATCTAGAAAAGCACTTAAATTCTATAAATAATTCTTGAACTGAAATGCGATCATCGAAACATCTATCAGCTGTTTTACGAAACTGCGACAGTCGAAGATCTGTTGTTGAAATATATGAAATAAAAACAGAGTATTTGTTTGTAAGAGATAAATTTTCATCAAGATCTTAATTATAAATACATTTTTATAAAAAATTTCGAAATGAATTTTTAGACGGCATAAATAATTAAATCTATTAATTTTTAATTATTATTTTAGGGCTAATGAACGAATGAGTTATTAGTTATTACTTTATTTGAAAAGTTTAAAACTGATATCACGATTTACAATATACATATCGCAGTCTATTAAACTCAGCTGCTTAATAAACTTACGCACATTTGGAACGGAAATGAGTGTAACAACCGGTGGGCACTAAACACTGGTGTGCAAAAATTAAGGACGAGACGGTTTTTTTCAATACAACTTTGTACAAAAGCTTTCCAAATCAAGAAATTTAATACGGTAAGATCGCCAATACGTAAGGACATGAGTAATGTAAGCAACACTTACTAAAAGAGAAATCAGAGGGATAAAAAGAAGCTTTATTGAAAAAGTAGCATGGAGCGCAATGCGACTGAAGGCCGAAACATCCCTGTGATGGGTGTCCAGCAAGAAACATCCAGTCTTTAATAGGAGATATGATCTCCCCTGACTGCTAGGCAGGTTTCACAGCGTCTGCCCATGCTGAGAATGAGGGTGTCAATGAGTTGTTGAGGCATTGCTGCCCATTCGTCTTGCAGCGCCAATCGAAGCTCCGGAATCGTTACTGGTGGTAAGGTACGAGCTGCCAAGCATCTGCCTAGAAACTCCCATACCTGCTCGATGGGATTGAGATCCGGAGATCGTGCCGGCCAATCCATACGTTCAATATCCTCACTCTCTAAGAGCTGTTCGGCAGCTACTGTGCGATGACATGGTGCATTGTCGTCCATGAAAAGGAACTGCGGACCCATAGCGCATCTAAAAAGACGCACATGTGGAAGAAGAATCACGTTACAATAACGGGTCCCGTTGACTGAACCTGCGTCGAAGATGTGAAGGTCTGTACGACTACCAAGTATGATGCCTCCCCAAACGAGAACACCGCCAGAGAATTGCTACTCAGACTGAATCTGCTCTCATCTGTAAAGAGTACTCGTCCCTATTCATTGTCTCTCCAATTCCGGTGTTCCCGGCACCACAGAGAGCGCCTTCTCCGATGGGTAGGCGTCAGAGGTACACACCGTACAGGGCGTCGTGCAAACAGACCACCACCGTGCAGTCTTCTGGCCACAGTAAAACGCGATATCGGTAGTCCAGTCGCCTGTGTCGTGTGTCTAGCAATTTCTCCCGCTGTCTGGCGCCTGTTTCTTCTGGCCTGTAAGGCAATATACCGGTCATCTGCGGGTGTGGTTCCTCTTGGATGACCACTACTAAACCCCCGGATAGCTGTTCCTGTAGTTTGAAATTGTCTCCAAAGTCGTGAAACGATGGTGTGAGCAATTCCGAACTCTGCAGCCACATTTGTCACACTGCGGCCTTCCTCCAACTTCCCAATGATTCGACCTCGGGTAAAAGCATCCAGATGTCGTCTAACAGATTGATTATTCGCCATTTCTCGCTGAGGCAGCAACTCGGTGTGATTTTAACTGCTATACGTCGTGCAATCTCTTTGCCAGAAATACTGATCTTACACCGACAACATGCTTTATACTACTCAGACACTCCCCCATTACGTCTACCTGCATATCTGCGCATGTGCTACCGTACATCACCTTACTTAATCTCCTGATTGGTCTTTCTGTCCGCTCTGCCTCTTCGTTCAGCTGATATGCTAATGTTTCGACTTCGTCGTTAATTTTTGCACACCAGTGTATTTTCATACGTAGAAAGAATTTGCAGAAAGTTAATAACGCTAAAAATTGTTGCCATACACATTAAAGTACTCTCAGAATTGAATTGAGTATATCTTCATTGGTACACTAATATATTGAAGAACTATGAATAATTTAGAATATTTGAAATTTCCAGCAAATGTAACATTTGTTAATCAAAATTTATAGTGTGTTTTCTAAGTTAGTAATTAAAAATACTTCAGTATTCGATGCTTCGAAATAGAAGCCAAATTTCTTAAAATCATGGAATATATAAAAAGAAATATTTTTAAAATACGTTAATAATCTTTTAATAGAGTAAGAAAAAATTATAAAAAATACAAAATGGAATACATATCTTTGAAAAATATTTTCAAGATACAGACAGAAATATAAATGGGTACTGGATAGAACAGAAGTGTAGCATGATATATTAAAGTCATAAATCAGATATTTAGTTTATGCAGGTTTATAAGGAAGGCATTTCTCACAAATGAAGGCAGGGACAGGGAAAAGTGGACGGAGCACCAGAACTTCGTCAGTGACTTTTACAGGTGTTGCTCCGCCGCGCTACTGTAACCCGCTGGGCTTTTAGTTGGCCCGCATCGGATGCCAGCCTACCAAGACATTTACATAGTAATTTTACATTCATACTATTGAATATACAATTACAAAATTTCAATACTTACGTATTGAATATACAATTACAAAGGCACAGTATACAATTATTACAAAAAGATTGACCTATTAACAAAAGTTGGATTATGGCAAATTAATATAACATAATTACTTCGAACATACATACAAACTTTCATTGTATATTGTACTTCATACAAACAATATATTTACATTAGTATATCTAGTTATATTGAATTACAATAAACATCTTTTTTTTAAGAAACTAATTGGGGATTTTTTTTTTCATTTTATTATACTTAGTTGAATTACTAAGGCGAATTATCTTATTAATACATTTCCTTTCATTTTTTAACTTGTTACACACAAAAGAAGGCAGCTTGCTAATCAGAATGTCATCTTATGCGAAGATTAAATGAAAGGTGTGAGGAAATAGTGAAATCCAACGGTGAAATATCATTCGCGGCGGGGAGCTAAAGTGGGAGCAAACGTTTCCATCACATGGTGACCGGAATTTCCATTCCAAGTTCTGAAAGAGAATATTTTTAACTTGGTTCAAATGAAATCATTACACCAGCATCAGCTTGTGAAATATGTGCTTAATCAGTACACAAGATGGCTCAAAGCATCATAGCTGAGAACTTTGATAAATAAAACTTCATGCCATACATTTATTAATATGTTAATACGAACAAAAGAATCTATAATTATCGAGATTAATTTTAACCTAAATTAACTCAGAAGCTTTTAGCTAATTATCTTCTCAATCATTTTTTACACTTGGTTATAACCATTTTAATAATCAGCAGCTCGATGGATCGGTATTATAAAATCAGTGTTGCATATCAAAAATCTCTTCAGTAATGTTACCACATGAGCAGAAAGAAACCGAAAATGTATTGTTATTACTTAAGATGGCACAAGAAACTTTAAAGCTATAAATAAATGAAGAAGAAAATATAGATAGTGTAAACTCGAAAAATATCACGGATAATCGATATCACTCAGATAGTAAATTCTGAAATAGAATTTTGAATACACAGTTCATTCTTAACTGTTTGAACTGAACTAAATTGCAATGCTCAAGGCAACTGTTTGTATAAAAGCTTTTTATTTTCTTTTATTATTTCATTCGTTTTTCTTCAAATTCCAAATATTAGCTAAATTGGGAGAAAGTAGCCAAATGTTGATAGCCTTGCGACATAAATTGTCGGCAAAGCCCATTAGCCGACCCCATTGCGTTTTTATCTATACCTTGAATCCTACTTAAAGTATTAAGCAAGTTAAATGTTTGTCGATTCAGAATTACAAAATCTACAACATTTAACATGAAATAAAATCCTATAAATAAATATCTACAAATTTGATTAAACAAAAATACACTCTTCAAATTATTAATTACATCAAATGCCCAATAAGCAATTAAATAAATAAAAAATACATAATGTTGTAACAGTACACAAGAAACAAAACAAAATCAAATAAAAACTGTTCCACAAATTTTGTTACATCGCCTCCTTCATTAATGTCTATAGATCAATTTGCAATGCAATCATCAAGACCAAGGACAAAGAACTCTCGTTACCTCTTAAAGCTATACGTACATTTCAAGTAGCACTAATCGGAGAATACGCAAAACATTCTAAAAATGGCAATTTATTTTATAGGATCATAACGTTCAGCGTGTATTTCCTTTCTGGAATTTTTTGAGTTTAGTTTGTGCACGTGCTTTATTATGTTCTAATGCAAGCAATGAAGACTGCCACGAAGGCCGATAATAGATTATTGGGTAATAGAAACAGATCTTTTTGGGCTAATTTCCTTTCATTAGCATTTATCAGGAATGGATCTGCATCTCTGATTACAAACACTGTATTTGCATAGAGAGAGGAATATTCAGGCTATTAATACTAATATTTAGGACCAAAAACATCTTCACGGGACTGTTTACATATTGTTTGAATAGTAAATGATACTCACGCTAAATTTAGGCAAATAACTGGTACATTTATCTTTAGATCAAAGAAAATTGGGCTGTTATGATCCTTAAATAAAGAATTTTACTTTTATTTAAAATTTGTCGCAGCATTGTATTAAGGTGCTTTGTAAAATTTTAAATAATTTGTTTCAAAAAATTGAATTAAACTAAATACTTCTTATTATTATTTCTTAAACGTAATTTTACATCATGCCTGACTAATATCAGTATTTTTGAAGGATAAATAACAGTCTAGGTATATTCTACGTTTCTACAACTTTATAACTTCTTCTTCGTTTAATTATTCTTCGAAATGTGATTTTCATTTGCATAATTATTTGAAAGAAATAACTTGTGATAAATAAAGAATTGAATGCTTATCGTTCTCATTAAGGGACTAATAAACAATTTTTCCTGAAAGAAAAAAAGAACTAAAGCGAAAATTGTAGTCAATAGAGATGAATTTAAGGCTCTTTGCTTTCAATCCCCCCCCGAAAAAAAAAAACTAATGCAAAAGTAAACTAGAGAAATAACAAATATAAAATAATTCTTAAGCTCTCTACTTTTTCTCTCTTGCTCCTGAACCGAAAATAAAAAAGAAAGCTGTTTGTTAGCTAAAAGGAAGAAGAGATTAGAATGAAAGCTCTAAGAAATGAATAAAAGAGTTCTTTGAAAAAAAATGAAGCAAAAATTCGAAAACAATCGGAACAAAGTTGAAAATAAAGACACTGCCAATGAGGAAAAAAAAACCTGGACATTCGGACAGAAATTTCTATCAAAGAAGCAAGTTTCTTTTTCTCTTTCTTTTTCCCTCATTTTTAAAGTTACATAACGAGCTAGCTTGCGGTAACTGCAAAGAAATCCAAATTAAAGTAGGGAAAGCATTCAAAGTACGAAAAAATAATGTTTACTTTCTGATGACTTTTTTCACCCATTCTGATTACACCTTGTTGAAGAATCTCCATCTTGATATGCAATTCGAGTAAGTCTACATCGATGTAACAGATGATTGAGTTCGTTTATTTTGCAATTTCGCTCCTTCCCCAGATTTGTTAAGAATCCTATAAACAGCACTTGCAGCTGAGTCGTGAGATTCTTATTTGTTTATCTTTTTTCTTCTATCATTTCCTAGAAAACATTGAAATTGTGAGGCATTTTTGCATAGCGAGGTTTTTTAAAGAAGAATTTATTCGGAAATGCATTTAAAATTCATATTTCGAGCAGCTTGTTTTGCAATACATTTTTCCTTTAATTTTCCAAATGTTTCATTTTAACACGGAAAACAATTTAAAAAGAGTATAAACCTAAGCTTTTTTCTATTTGTTTATATGTATATACGTGTTTAAACAAACAGAGAAACCCTAAGCTCATATATTCAGAAGCCTTATGAAAACGAAATACGGAACGGAGGACATTATGAAACTTACCGAGGGAAAAACAAACAACTTACGGAGAGAAGTGTTCAAAATGAATTATTTACTCATGAAAATAGCATGATCATTCATACGTAAGAAATTTTGCAAATTAATTTATTGTAAAGTTAAACTTAATTTGAGCATTTTATTCCAGGATAAAATAAGAAGAAAACTTTATTTAAATATCGGGAGCTTTTACATCAATTTGGTAATTTATATTGAGGTAGTATGGAAGATTCGACTCCAGAAATACAAGTGAATATTTCATGATTTCAATTCGAAAGCAGTCTGATCACGTTTCGCATAATAGCAGGTGCCTCCATACTCATTATTAGTAGACCACTGACGCGCCACGTGTTGTCCCAGTTTAGCCTTTTTCCAATTCAGGGTTTTTTTAGGCAGCAACAAATATTGTGTCATTTCAGTCTTCTTTATTCCACAGTTGTTTTGCGTGAGAACATCAGAAATCGTGTTATTTCAATCTTTTTTTCACATCTTCGAAGAACTTGTTTTGTAACGAAGTATTACCAAATTATCAAAGCATATCGTAGTTCAAAATTGGGTGCGTATACGAGACTGATTTCCTTCATACTAAATCTTTTCTACGTTTTAGAATTAAAAAAATGTTAGCTAAACAAATCATTTCAATGTTTTCTTTAGAAAATGAAGTTCAAAAGTAAATTTGCATATTTAAAATAATGTGAAATAAAATGAAATAAGAAAACTTGAAAAAAAAGAGTTTTTTTAGATAGACGAAGACCACCTATTTCTGGTGAAAGAGACAGACATATCTAAGACTGTCTATGGCATAGGGTCGTGTAGAGCTTAACATTTGCTCTCATTTGAAGTGTAAAATTCTCAAAATATTTCAGCCGCAGTTATTCTTTAACAATCTATGTAGCAATATCTCAAGAGCTGAGGGAGCACTGCATCACGTATTTAAAGCTTACTGCATTATATACCAACCCCAGTTACAATAATGTTGTGGGTAGGTAGTATTTGAAGACAATGTACAAAAAGTGGTATATGGTAGTGGCATCATTCAATGCCTATCTGACAGTTACGTGACCTCAGATTACATTTTCTGATTTAGCGTTGATCCTGGAATAGAAACGCAGAAAAGACACGCGTGTTACCGGCCCTCTGAAGAAGGCCTGAAATGGGATGATTTTTAAAATTGTGTCATCTGGGAAAGCCAGAAATGAGGCATAACCATCGTATAACCCCCCGCCCCCCCAAAAAATATCAAAGGGTTGATCCTTTAAAATGTGAAATGTGTTGCATGATCTTCAGCGGATGTTATGCTTATAAATGAATTAAACATGTATTCTTAAAGCCAAAGCAAATCATGAGTTTTGCTTTATAGAATGATATCTGTTAAAATTTGTAAGGATTATGTTAATTTTATTAACAGTTAAATTTTAAGTTAAAGTTCCTTTACTGTCAAATTCTTAACTTCAACTTACTACTTCCGGCCAGAACGTAGTTTTGGAATTTGATGAATATTTAATGAGAAGGACTGGTATTTAAACCACGAATTTACTTACTGAGACAGAGAGGGAAACAGAGTTTCTAAACTACGCGCGTCTGCCTTTTTGGCCGCTCTCTCTCTCTCAAAGCTGTTTTACGCTCGGCCGTACTCAGGCCCTTGCTAAACTTCGTAGTAAAATAGGTTAAGGGGCCAACAATCATTGAACCTTGATAGCTTTGGCTATACTTAATTAGTTAATCTTAGTTTTAGTTTAATTCTTAGTCTTTAAGTTCAAGTCCAAAGTGCGGACTTTATTTGTTCACTCCCAGGCGGAGTTTTGTTAAATCTTATAGAAATAATAAAGGGTTATTTACCCTTCTCTCTTGTTGTTTCCTGTCTTCGAACTCTAGCGATTATTCGCTTATCAGTTCCTAGGTTCCTCACTTCCAACATTAACTTAGAATTTCAAGTGAGAGACCTTACAATTGGCGCCCGAAAAGAATTCTAAACGGACCATGTCGTTAGAGTCCGGCAAGTTTACGTTGACCCCTCCGACCTTTCAGATCCCTACAACATCCACGAATCCAGTAGAAGGGTTTGGATTCCTCGTGGAAACGCTGCATGCAGCCACGAAACCAACAGCCACTTTCGAGGGCAAGGGCTCAGTCCGGACATTTTTGGAGCAACTAGACCTACATTTCACCTTACACCCTGTGAATCAGCTACAAAAAGTGATCATCGCTACGACAGCCTTAAAAGGTCAAGCCCTTAGCTGGCAGAAGAGTATAGGAAAGTTCTTGTTGGGGGACCCAGGATCTGAATCATATAACTGGGAAAATTTCAAATCTGCATTAATAAAAGCATTTCCAGTGGTTAAAGATGGTGCGAAGCTTGAATCAGAATTGTATAGTAAATACCAAGCCGGTTTCGAGGATTTGACAGAGTTCATTTTAAGAAAAGTACATATTTTTAATCTATTATACGGGAAAAGGCCAGATAATGAAATTATCGAACTAATTCTACCGTGTCTTCTACCGTCAGCGCAAGATTTTCTCGAAGTGCATAATCCGCAAACGTTGGAAATTCTGTTCCAGCTTCAATGAAATTTCAAAGTAGAAGAAACGCAGAGAAAGCGCGTGCAAGTCCGTTTGGCCAGTACTCAAGATTTACTCCCCAAAAGAAACCACGAGTTCAGTACAAGGCATATCGGCAGACGAGAAAAAGTGAAAAGTTTAATAGTAAGTGCGCAGATAAATCTAAGGGCGGTGGATATAAAAATCAGCGAAAAGAGGCGGCAGGAAACCAGACTTTAAACGCAAACCGGTGATCGAGAAGGTGCAACGGTCACCGAGTGGGACAGAAGACCCCTCAGAAATTTGTCTAAATACAGTCGTAGTACAAAATCTTGCTATGTCGGAGATACAGATTTTAGTAAGTAATGTACCAACCACTGCACTCCTGGACACAGGGGCACAATTTCATTCCAATCAGAATTTTTTTTCAAAAAACATTTTCGTCGTTACAGACTGTTTAAAGCCACGGGACAGAAAGTAATTGCTGCCCAAGGCAAACAGTGCGTATGTTTGGGGAAAAATGCACTGCATATTCAGATTAAAAACGAGGTCTTAAAAATTAATTTTTTAGTCGTGAAAAATTTACTCACATCAGTGATATTGGGAATCGATTTTTTACACGCATCCATCGCAAATCTTAATTTTCAGAATTCTGCGTTTCAGGTGCATATGGACCCGGTACAAGAAGGTGAAGTTTCCATGCCGGAATTGAATCTAGAACATTTGAAGTTAGAAGAGAAAAAGAAGATTGAAGAATTGGTAAGAAAATTGAATTCTTTGTTTAACGAAAAACCTGGGCTTTGTCAGGTAGTTAGTCATTCCATAGACACTGGGAATGCCCCTCCAGTCCGGTCAAAACCTTACCGGTACGATAAAGTAAAAAAGAAATTTTGGAAACCCATATAAAAACTATGTTAAAGAATAAAATAATTGTACCAAGCACGAGCCCTTACGCAAGTCCTGTGGTCCTTTGTAGAAAAAAGAACGGGCTACCGCCTGAACACCCAGACGCGTATAGGTTTGCAGTTGATTATCGTAAGTTAAACAGTATAACAAAATATCCCACATATCCCCTACCAATAATTGATGAAATCATCAGAAACATTCGCTCGACTAAATTCATGACAACCCTAGACCTCACGTCGGGTTACTTTCAAATAGCCGTGAAGCCGGAGGATGTCCAGAAGACCGCGTTTATAGCAAAGTCAGGCGTCTATGCCTTTTTAAGAATGCCCTTTGGTTTGAGCGGAGCGCCAGCTACGTTCCAAAAAGCTATGGACATAGTCTTAAAGCCAGTTTTAGGTAAAAGTACAATAATTTATCTCGACGATATCATAGTTACCAGCGAAACATTAGAAGAACATTTGAAACATTTGGAAGAAGTTTTTTCTTTACTTAACGAGGCCGGTTTCAAAATAAATGCAAAAAAGTGCAAGTTCGCGGCAAAGGAATTGCGATACCTCGGGTACAAAATCTCGAATAAGGGAATAGAGACTGATGATTCAAAAATTAAGTCAATTAAAAATTATCCTCCCCCAAATACGGCTAAGAATTTGTCTTCATTTTTGGGCTTGCGTTCCTATTATAGAATGTTCATAAAAGACTTTGCGAAAATAGTTGAGCCTCTTCTAGTGCTAAAAAGAAAGAAAAGTAGATTTTCTTGGACAGCCAAAGCGAACACCGCGTTTGAACAATTAAAGAATGCCCTAATCAATGCCCCAGTCCTTAAATTCCCAGAAGGCGAGCAAGGTCTAGAAATTTCAGCGGATGCATCCGATTATGCAGTTGGAGCGGTGCTCTCCCAAAATGGGCAACCTATAGCTTTCTTTTCGAAAACCTTGAATGCTACGCAAAGGAACTATTCCGCTACTGAGCGAGAAACGCTCGCTGTGTTATTAGCAGTTCAGAAGTTTCGGGTCTACTTCGGAAGTTCACCGATAACGGTCTACTCAGATCATGCGGCAGTGGGTCGCTTGTATTCAGAAAAAAATTTATCGCGTCGCTTGATACGTTGGACTTTAAAATTACAAGAGTTCAACTTAATTATAAAACATACTCCGGGAAAGGAAAACTTGGTCGCCGATGCCCTTTCGCGAATAAAAATTGATGAAGAGGGAAACACAATCAAGTGTGCCATGCTCACCTCAAGAGTTATTGAGTCCCGTGAAACGATAATCGAAGAATTAAAAAAGGACCCAGAGTTTAAAGACATTTACGCATACCTGGAAGACCCTGAAAAATTTGAACTCATAGATTTAACGGTTTTCGCAATAGGGCACAGCATTATGAAATAATCGACAAATTGTTGTTTTACACAAAAGTAACTAATGAAAATCAGGAATACCGACCAGTAATCCCAGCGAGTTTACGTTTAAGTATCTTAGAGGAGTTGCACGATCTACCTTCTGCAACACATTTCGGGATACGAAAAACACAAAAGAGGGTACGCGAAGCGGTTTATTTTCCGCAGTTACAGAAAGTTGTTACGGCGTATGTTAAGTCGTGTTATATGTGCCAATTAATAAACGATGTTAATTACAGCCCGGCCGGGTATTTAAAAAACATAAAGACCACTTTTCCAAACGAAATAGTTGGAATAGGTTTGCTAGGACCCTACCCTATAACAAAAATAAATAAAAACAGATATCTTTAATAATCGTTGACTATTTTTCAAAATAGGTAGAAATAGTCCCTCTTAAACGAGCTACAGCTAAAATAGTCGCAGATTCGTTCTTATATAAATATATATTAAAATACGGGGCCCCACTAAAAGTAATATCACATAATGGAAAACAGTTTTTTAGTAGTATATTTAAAAATTTGTGCACAAGACTTGGCATACGCCATCTAAAAATGGTATCATATAGACCGCAGTCGAATATAGCGGAACGCGTAAATAAGAATATTGTAAAAATTATCAGAGGATATGTGAAAAACTTTCATGACCGCTGGGACAGCTGTGTCAAGGAGTTAGGTTTTGCCTTGAGAACCGCAAAGCACGATACTACGCAGAAAACTACGAAGAATAACTACGCAGAAAACCCCCGCGGAGTTATAAGAAGAATTCAAGTTAAAAGACGTTCAAAAAAATTTTTGACAAGGCAATTAGAAGTTCTGATATAGCAAGACAAAAACAAAAGATTTATTACGATAGAAATAGAAGGGAATTGGAATATAAAGTAGGACAAAAAGTGCTTAAGTTGAAATATTCGTTATCGTCGGCACCAGAAAACAGAGTGGCGAAGTTTGAGCCCAGGTTTTGAAGGGCCGTACATGGTGGAAAGAATAAGAGAAGCTACGTTTTATTTAAAGGCCGAAAATGGCCAACAACTGGTGGCAAATATCGATCAGTTAAAACCTTATTACAGCCGCACTGACTTTAAAATATTGCAGGATTTATTACAGGATCCTGGAAGTAAGGAGAGAAGCCCGCCAGCTCAGGAGTACAGCTCGAGTCCCCCAACGCAAAAAAGAAAGCAGAGCCAGCAAATGTCGACCAGGGAAACCCATACCAGTAAGGCTACAAGCGCACAGAAAAGGAGAAAGTTAGCGCCGACAGATCGACGAGTCACAATCGATGAGGCTGCAAAAACTCAAGTGCCATCGACCACACGAGGGAGGCCTGCTGAGAAGATTCCAGGAAAGGAGAAAATTCAACGACGAATTAAAACTAAAAGTACAGCACAGTTTCCAGCATCAACAACTACAAGGCAGACCCAAGGAGGACCAGAAAAGCCAGAAAAGACCTGTAGACAGAACCGTGCCGGAGCAACATGTTAGAAGGGCCAAGAGAAGATTCAAAGACCCTGAAGGACGGAGAGCCCCACCGGAGTCAAAAAGGAAATTGGCATTCCAGAATCCACAACCTGCCCGGAAGAGTCCCAGATTCCTACATAAAGGAAAGGAAAGGAAAGCACTGGAACTGAAAGAAACGGAACATTGAACATCGAGAAGAAGAGTGGAGGTTATCAGGTTTTCTACATTTGATCAGTTCTGTAAAGACAGGATGCAGGAGTACAGAAAAAGATAAGTGAAAATTGCTTTGCTAATTTTTCTTTGAAGTTCAAATTATATCATATTGTTATAAGTTGCTAAATCTGTTTAGAAAACTTAAATCGCAGATAGCGATATTTTGTAAATGTTCGTAAGCATAGATTTTTATGTTAGTAATTTGGCGAGAAGCTACTAGCGTTAAATACTTTTTGTTAAGAACTCGCAAGTTGCGAGAAGTAAATAAGTTTAGTCGGAAGACTACTGGAATACTATAATCTGTTAACGTAAAGTTAAGATTTCGTGTAAATTTTGGTAAAAATCGTAATTAAGCAGCTATGACTGTTGATGTAAAATGAATTCAAAAGTGATGTGTAAATATTTAAATGTTTATGTTCATGTAGAAATGTTTGATCTTTGTGTTGAAATATCGTAAACATTAAAAGGACATAGAAAATAAAGTTTTATTTCTGTGTATGGGAGTTACGGAAGAATGGAATGTTGATATAGTATATGTGTTTAATGTTAGGCTCTCCAGTTAACACGTTTAAAAGTAAAATATAAGCTTTTGCTTACTACAGTAGGGAAACAGTTTTCGTGTAGGGAGACTTGGCAGGTCTAGTGTGTCAAATTTAACAAAGTTAGGTGTTGTGTAGCGGTAGTTTGTTCGCGGTAACACAACATAGAAGACCCTAAGTACATTTCAGTACATTTGCTGGAGAGCATGGGTGAAATAAATCTGTAGTATGAATGAAAGTGCATAAGGGCCAAATGATGAATTAAAAGCGTAAAGCTAGGATTTAAAGTAAAGTTTTGTAAAAATGCATTACTAATGTGTGTGTGTGTGATTATGGCAAAGCCTCGAGGGCTATCTGCCTAAGGGGAGGGATGCCTTCGTGGAGGACTTTCTAAGGAAACTGGCTCGTATACACGTTACACATGGGGAAAACCACGAAAACGCCCATGCAGCCAGTCCGTTCGCGGGATTCGAACCTCGGACTGAACTACCAGTGTTCAGCGACTTTACCGCTCGGCCGCTGGTGGGCCCCGCATTACTAATGACATTTCCTTCCAGATATGAAAGGATCAAGACCTGAAATAAGATATATATATAAAGATAATAAATAAGAAATAGATATAAATATAAAGAATGTATATAGGAAGAAGATGTATATCAAGATATAATGTCCAGAAAGGACACATTGTCAATATTTATTTTTTCTAGCTTTAGTCTAGATTTTAGAATTGTTGTAAAGTTGGCCCTGAAAACGAAACTTTAAAAGTCATTTAGTTAATGCAAAAGTTGGAAGAGTGTAGTTAATGTAAGTTTTCAGACTTTAAAGTCTTAAACAAGGTCGTTTTGAGATCTTTTTTTTTTTTTTTTTCGAGTATTTAAAGTCTGGTCAGAAGCTATGTAAGGATTATGTTAATTTTATTAACAGTTAAATTTTAAGTTAAAGTTCCTTTCCTGTCAAATTCTTAACTTCAACTTACTACTTCCGGCCAGAACGTAGTTTTGGAATTTGCTGAATATTTAATGAGAAGGAGCGGTATTTAAACCACGAAGTTACTTACTGAGACAGAGAGGGAAACAGAGTTTCTAAACTACGCGCGTCTGCCTTTTTGGCCGCTCTCTCTCTCTCAAAGCTGTTTTACGCTCGGCCGTACTCAGCCCCTTGCTAAGCTTCGTAGTAAAATAGGTTAAGGGGCCCACTCTCATTGAACCTTGATAGCTTTGGCTATACTTAGTTAGTTAATCTTAGTTTTAGTTTAATTCTTATTCTTTTAAGTTCAAGTCCAAAAAGTGCGGACTTTGTTTGTTCACTCCCAGGCGGAATTTTGTTAAATCTTATAGAAATAATAAAGGGTTATTTACACTTCTCTCTTGTTGTTTCCTGTCTTCGAACTCTAGCGATTATTGGCTTATCAGTTCCTAGGTTCCTCACTTCCAACATTAACTTAGAATTTCAAGTGAGGGACCTTACAAATTAAATAAAATACCTTGAATATCCTATTATAATAAACAGTTTAAGTTTCTCTGACTGTATAACACAGAAAAGAATTAGATAATTTTATTAGAAGACCTCGAGAAAAAACTTAATTTTTTTTTTTTTAAATTGCTTTCTAGAATACTTGTTTTTGCATTTTAGTCCAAAATTTATTTCTATGACACAAAAGTTACCAGCGAAACTGCAAATAGAATATTCGTAGTTGCATTTGACTACGTAATCAAGAAATTTCCTTTAATGGACTTTTATAAACTGTATTACTTCAAAGCAGCATTTCTTAGCCTTTTCCCATTCGAGTACCCCTTGACCTATCATCACTGTTCCTAGTACACTCCCAAACATTCTTTATCTATAATTACTAACAACTAAATGTACAGGTACAGAAATAACACTGTAATATCCAAACATTTTTTATCAGTTATGCAAAAATAGCGTAACATTGGTGAATATGCAAATTTAATTAAATTAAAAAAAACATAAGCGCATTTAATGGAAACCGTGAGGGTGTTTGGTAGCAATCAGCAATTTAAAATACGTATCGAAAGATAACAAATGCAATCTCAAGTGCTAAATTATGCAGAAAAATCTGTTCTTTTTTTAAGTAAGAAGAGAGAGTCTTATTCACTACTACGGTGCTTGTGAAAGCTAGTAGTTGATGGTGTTACTGCCTTATTTAATATTTAAGGATATTCTTCTTTCGAGACAGTTCTGAATGAGATGATAAACGCACACTCGAAATAGCTTTCACTGAAAGGAAATGCAGTTTAGTGGTCATCTGTTCCAAGATTGGGAAAACATTTTTTGAAAGCTACCTTCAAATCATTCAGTGTTGTATAATTGTACCTTAATTTCTTGAGATATGTGAAAAATCCATGTTCAGAAAGAAAGTCATACAGTGTTTAAAAAACTTCATATTGTCACTTACCACATTCTACTTTTTAACGAAAGGTTCTATTTTGTCGGTAACTTGGATATAGTTATTGCATTCTTCTGAAGAGACAAACTAAACTACTGTAGTTTCGAGAAAACATCGAACATATTTAAAACGTCATGAAGCCATTTATGGTCATCAACTTTAAATGAAAGTCGAAAAGGGTGGTTCTCAAAGAACACTTTGACTTCATGTCTAAGCTCAACGTGCAATTACTAACTGAGTACGACACGTGTAAGCCATCGAATCTTTTGTGACACATCGTGTAAGACAGCCATCGGACCTGAGTGTGATAAATTAGGGTTTTGGGAATACTGCCCATTTCTTTAAACAGTGAAGTGAATAGACTTGGATTTGTGTGGTGGGTTTTAATGACCACGTTTATAAAATCATTCGAAATGGCTTTCGTATCAATAGAAAGTGGCTTCATTGCTAGATAAGGTCAATAATATGTCCACTTTACTTAGGTGGCTACTACTTTGACACATCCGAGCGGACCAGAGCAACAATCTGACACAGGCGAATCACCATAAGTACTTATAGTACTTTGTGTGTGGTCATTTTATTCAGTGTGTGTGTTTGGTCAGTTTTGTGGTCACTTTATTCCCTTTTTAGTAAAGTAGGAATCAATGGTGGAAAAAATAACTGCATCTGCCATACGTTGAGAAAAGAAGATGACGAAGCAAAATTCCTTCAACAGATTCGTTTCCTTTCAGGTACCTTACAATAACTGTCAAACATCAAATTGTGCTACATCGATCGTTATTGATTTTTTATCATCGTCTTTCCCATATTATTAGAAATGTCTTTTTATTCTACGAGAGACTGTGTCATTGGAGAGAGAATCAGCATTAACATTGGGAACATATTCATTACCGAGCATAGAAAACTACATCTTTAATGCTAGCAAAATCCAGTTCTCACCAATTGTGTGATGTTTAACATTTCTAGTGATGCGGTTACTGATGCGTTAGGAGGCTTTAGCAGCATCTTCATTGGTACAACCAGAAGACAAGGATGTAACTAATTTGCACTTACTTTTATTTTTGAGGATCCGTTAAAAATGTATACTTTTGAATCTTTGAAATCTGAGCTTTTAGTTTACAAATGACGAGTAAGTAGCACATTCAGGTCAAGGCACATTCTCAATTATTACGAATGCAAATACATATGAAAAATATACTTCACAATATTTTCTCAATTTTCCTAGTTGAGAAACTGGAAACCGAAGCTTCGTTTCACTAATATGAGGCAGCTACTCCATAGGCTGCTCCTCGAAAAATTGCCCTCGATGATGGAATAGGATCATTTATTAATTCAATAACTTTTCTTTTCTTAATGGTACCTAATTTTAACCATTGATCGATGAGGAAAAAAAATGCTAGTCACAGTAACAAATTAGTCACAATTACAAAACTATGGCACTATTAAATTTGAGAACAAACTAGGAACTGATTAATTAATAATATGATTATAAAATTAAGCTAAATTATAAAAGCTAAATTTAGAAGACAACTTCACAGTTAACTTCCGACCAGTCGAAGCAAATTTAGCAAAACATGTCCAATAGTTTTTCGATTCTAAGATAAAAATTCTCAAATATAAAAGAAAGGGTAAAACACTTTTACCTTTGGGACCTGCTAGGGAAAATTCAAGGAAATTTTCGTGAAGCTAAAAAATGCAGCTTTCAAGGCAGTTGAGTTAAAAAATTATTAGCTACTCTAGGCAGCAAGTAGCTCTAGAATATGACGAGG
Organism: Stegodyphus dumicola; assembly: GCF_044657685.1. Classification (NCBI taxonomy): domain Eukaryota; kingdom Metazoa; phylum Arthropoda; class Arachnida; order Araneae; family Eresidae; genus Stegodyphus; species Stegodyphus dumicola. The sequence goes on along the minus strand of NC_140771.1, from coordinate 151,701,685 downwards.
AACACACTCAAAAGTTATCCTGAAAGAGGGGGGGGGCAACTCTCAAGCAGAAATGATTGGCATAAGAGTACACAGATCTGCAACTGAACAGAATAATAAAGTCAACATTCTTTTAGATTCAGATCTCGAATACAAACTTATAAATCCACCCTCACGAAAAATACCGCTAACGTTCCTTGCATTTCCTAAAATGGATCAATCATACGATGTACTTCAACAGTCGAAGGAGAGACAACAAAGGAAATGTAAATGCATTGGCTGTTTGTTGCACAGCAAATACTTTTATTGTAAAGTTTCTGAGATCAATAGCTAGGCATATATCAAATATATGCTGAAACAAAGACATTTTGGGGGAAAATAATCAACATTATGAAATTTCTGTCTCTCAGAAGAAAGGGCGCCCGTTAGCAATAAATTTGCTTATAAATGACTCCTATAGGCAGTATGTAACTGTTATGCTGAATGGCAAGGATTAAGTGAAAAAACTAAAGGATAAAAACTGCCATATAGGACACAAATGATAAGCAACTTAATGTATAAAGCATCATGTAAATGTAACTAAGCTTCATGTAAATCCATCTGAATTTATAGTATGAAAACAGTGCACAAGAGTATGAGTACAAAACACTCATGCTCAAACTTATCTTCAGCCCACCAGCGGCCGAGCGGTAAAATCGCTGAACACTAGTAGTTCGGTCCGAGGTTCGAATCCCGCGAACGGACTGGCTGCATGGGCGTTTTCGTGGTTTTCCTCATGTGTAACGTGTATACGAGCCAGTTTCCCTTAGAAAGTCCTCCACGAAGGCATCCCTCCCCTTGGGCAGATAGCCCTCGAGGCTTTGCCATAATCACACACACACACACAAACTTATCTTTACATATCCCAAAATATTGGTATTCCATTCAATATTTAATAAAATATTGGTATTCCATTCAATATTTAATAAAATATTGGTATTCCATTCAATATTTAATAAAATATTGGTATTCCATTCAATATTTAATAAAATATTGGTATTCCATTCAATATTTAATCTGTGTAATCTATAGTAGCATGAAATATATGAATGACAAGACTAATAACCAATCAAAAATGATCAAACGGCTTCTGCTATGGAAATCAAGATATTAAGTCACCTTACACTGAATCAAACGCTTTGGCCAAATTGAATAACTGAGAGGATTTCTAAAATACAACATTTTATTTCAGTGTATAAAGACTCAAAATGGTTTTCTATAGCACCGAAGTATTATTTGTAGGAATCAGTGAGATGCCGAATCAATGGCGTTTAGAAACAGGGCAGATAATCACAGAAACAGTGAAATATTCAAATATTTGAAGACAGACCATCTCTACGCAGAATTCTGGAACTGTTGTAAGGAGCTTAGACAAGGTAACAACTGCTCTTCAAAATCAATATCTGAGAATAACTGCCCGTAATAACAGGACGTCTACTGCTCGGTACATTCAGAGTTTCGAGCTGCCACTGAAACAGCTATACTACAACAGACTACAGTATACAGATGGCTTTATGCAAAAAGCCTTTATGCTACAAAACACAGACTATGTATTTCACTGTCTTCACAATAAAAGAGAGTTAGCTTTAATTGGTTTAATAAGTAAGAACATCAGAACTGGAGTGAACACCATTATCCCATCTTTTGTTTTCTGTGAATGGAAGTGTTATTTATCCCCGATTCTAAATTTGTTTACATCTGAAGGGAATCAGGAGCGCGAAATCTTTCTTCGAACGTTACAAAACGTGACCGTTTTGGTAATCAAGGTGAGATGGTCTGGGGAGGAACAATGATCGATTAACGTACGCCCCTACATATTTTCAATAACGGATCTGTGACCGACCAGAGATATCGAGATATGGTCTTGAAACTTTATGTAACAATTTTCAAAATTTCATATAGATTTGAATTTTTATTTATGAATAGTAATACTTAACTCATTCGCATCAAGCAAACACGTTGATGAATTGCTTGAAATCAAACACATTAAGCTTATACCATGGGTAGCAAAATCTTCTGATCTTAACTGATGATTAACCTGAGAAAATTTTCGCGATATTTAAAAATTAAATGTGAATTTTACAGAAAATTATTTTATTTCAACAAAAATATAGTATATATACACTGTAGGAAAAAATGCACGCTTTAAAATTTTGTACAAATTGCTATTAAATCTACATAATATGTCCAAACAAATTTCACAAATACAAAGAAGTGAATGAACTATTCGCATTTATTAAGTCCTATTAGTCTGTAGTTATGTATCTTGGGACAGTTTAGCAAATTTTTAGCGAATATAAAAATTGGCCTATCCATTTCTTTTCCCGACAGTGTATATACATGACAAAAATTTTATAACATAAATAATAAAACGCATAGATAAAATATTAGAAACATAGATAACATATTAGAAGACTTAATGTAACAAAATATATGATAAATATAAGAAAATAATTATTTAAAATGTTTGAAGCTTATAGTAGATTTCAGAATAGTGTTTAGTACAAAGCCTTAATTTGCATGCTTTGCATTCATAATAAGTTAAATTGCATTTTTTTTTTTTTTTTTATTTGAAAGAAATTTTTTCACTGTTTTCTAGACTTCTCCGCCAAAACGTAAACAAAACCCAAGGTGCAATAAAGCACAGCTTTTGTGAAATTCTTTACATGTTGAAAGTTTCCTTACCCACCTATCCAACAACAATAACAAATATCTGAGAGATTTCGGATTTTGACGGTTGCCCAATACGTTTTGAAAAGGCTTTTTGCTCTCTCGCTGAACTCGCAGTTTACGAGTCTGCTCTTGCATTCGCTCTGGTTAACCATTCTTGCTCTCCCTATTTTTGTAATTACTAAAAAGCAACGTTTTCTTCGCACTTACGTAGCGTACAGTTCAACAACAAAATCACAAAATTTTTAAAAGATGCACACCAGGATGTGTTTAGAATTATGATGCAGTGTTAAGTGTTAGCATACATTTTTATATTTTTTTCACTATTTTCTCAGTTTATCATACAAATATTCAGCTTTCTTAATAAGATGGTTAAGAAAAATACTTTTTTTTATCTTTTTGCATGTAGTGTCATTAGGGTATTTGGAAGCAGGAGACATGAAAAATGAGCAATGCCTTCGCCGGGACTCGAACCACGGATCTCTAGAATACGCTTCGAGCGTGCTGACCACTACACCACGAAGGCATGCAAAGAAGGCGGGAGAAATACCTTTTATACTTCCCCTTTTAAAGGGCGACTGGAAATTAGGGGACCAAATCGCCAAATCCTGGTGGTGGAGAATCATGATCCACCGCCTACTTTAGTTCGGGCGCCACTGTACAGACATTAAGTATTTTTGAAGCAGGAGATATGAAAAATGAGCAGTGCCCTCGCCCGGACTCGAACCACGGTTCTTTCGAATATGCGTCGAGCATGCTGACCACTACACCACGAAGGCATGCTAAGAAGGCGGGAGAAATATCTTATATACTAATAAATTTTTATGTGTTAACTTTATTTATAAATATCACGTTCTTTGCACTTTAACCACGTAAAATTGGACTCAACAGCAATATCACAAAATATTTTAAAAACAGCAAAAGAGCATATCTGTAGAATTTCCAATATACAATTTCGCGCGCTGGAGATAAAAATGATTTTTTCCGTACAGTGTTTTCATTGGTGGCTTTGAAATCGTTGAGTATGAGTTGAGTTAGTAGTATCGTTGAGTAATCAAAAATTCGTTAAAGTTTTACAAAATTTGAGATAGATACGTTTGAAATTAATACGTTTATAATACGTTATAATTAATACGTTTGAAAATAGATACGTTCGTTAAATTTGAAATAGATTCGTTAAAGTTTTCATGCATTCATGGAGATTCTTCATTATTTACTTTCTTTAAATATAATACACGGCGATAATATTTGGTGGCAACGGTTTGAAAAGCGAATTAACACAGAACGTAAAGCTACGCAAAATGCCATTTTGAAGCTAATAGCCGTTTTGGCTAAAAATTGGAACCGAACGGGTATAATGAAGGAATGTCAAATTTTCTTAAAGCATTATTCGAAAATACTATGGACAAATGTTTAGTCTTGTTTAAATCTTAAATAATACATTCTGAAATCACACTAGTGAGATCACGGGTGACAAAACTCGGAAACGTTGGTCACATATATGATACCTTGAGCCGTTAAGGAAGAATCGCATGATCTCGTATATGTGATCATATTCCTGAACGAATTAACAAAATAATTTTTTTATCAACAAATTAAAATATTCTAAATCATTTTCAATTTCGCTTACTAATTTTTTTTTCAAAACGTACAACTATAATAACAATTTCTCAAAGAAAAAAATCAAATATTTTACTTATTTTCTATTTCTATTATTTAAAATTTCTGCAACACCATTCTTGCAACAAATATTATATAACTGAAAACCATTCTTAGTTAGCATAAAATTGATTCGGAAGCTGAATGCGGCCAGCGGGATACCAGTTTGAGACTACTGACTGCAGAAAAATCTTTACCTCTTTTTTCATCTTAGCATTTAGATTGTTTTTCGCATTTAATGCAACAGTTCTCATGTACGCTGTTAAAGGCATTATCATGCAACTTCCGACATGCCGAAGTAATGTTTACTGTTTTTCTTTACAAAGCATAAAAAAGAGACCCATCCCTTAAAAACTGAGTTCACTCAACTGTCACCATCGAGATAGATAAGGCCTGCGCTCTGAATCATCGAAGCTGGCTTGTGACGTCACGGTTAAGGGACCCTCAGAGGTCTGAGAGGTCAGGGTCTGAGAAATACGCAGGTGAATTTTTAAAAGTTCAAAATCAACGAAATTTTGCAGTGCATTTTCTATTATAAATAGGCTAGAATTATTTAATTCAATTGATATATGCGAGTTAGGTCATACTGCTGAATATCGTGTGAAAAAAATTTTGTGGGTGTGCGTAAACATTTTACTTTAGATTACTGTTGTAAAAAAATTATAACTTTAGAAAACCCTGTTTAAAAAGAAAGATACAAATACTACAGAAAGCAAATATCTAAAATAAGGTTTTATATTGTAGAAAACATTCCATTGCATTTAAAAAATATCAGTTATTTTATTGCATATTTATTTGTAAACTTTCTGTTGGCTTTTATAAGTTGTAATTTTTTATTCATTATGATTTAAGGGATGAATTTATGTTTACTTTTGACATCTGAAGCATAATACCTTGCAATAATTACTAACACTAGTAATATAAAAATTGTCACCAAAATTTATGATTATTTATTTTAATTGGAAACTAATTTTATATGAAATAACTCTCGTAAGGGGTTAAAAGCATAACACTTGTTTCATTACATAATATGTAGAATATCAAATGCAGAGTAAATTTGATTCTTCACAGAGTACTGTGCTCTTAAATTTAAATATCAATATGGTTTGCAAATCATTAAATATCATTTTATCATGATGAAACTTAAATGCATATGTTTAGCTAATATAGCTTCTGTGCACTTTTATATATGTAATTATCATGCAATCAGTTTGTTTAAAATTTTTTATGCAATATAAATATTGAGAATGATAGAAAAGTTTCTAAAGTAATGTATGTGAGATTCATATTAAGGTAATTAAATTGCGAAACTGCAAATTGAAATTTTAAAAATGTACAATTATTGAACTAGCAGTAGTAATTGAATTCATATGTAGACATACTTGTTTTCATTGTATTTCAATTCAATGCAATTTTAAAAACAATATTTTTCTAATTATCTTTCAAATTACAATCTTTAATTTGAGTACGTGGCACCACCAAAAAGCTATGTAAGGTAAGTTAAAAAAATTGCTTACATTTGTAGGGTTTATATTTATTTTAACTAACATTTATTTTAAGTTTAAACTATCTTTCCTGTCAAGCCTTACTTTCCCCTGGAATTGCCAATGCCAGAGTATGTAAATTTTAGTAGAACGTGCAAAGTATTCAGTGTGTGTGTGTGTATGTGATTATGGCAAAGCCTCGAGGGCTATCTGCCTAAGAGGAGGGATGCCTTCGTGGAGGACTTTCTAAGGGAAACTGGCTCGTATACACGTTACACATGGAGAAAACCACGAAAACGTCCATGCAGCCAGCCCGTTCGCGGGATTCGAACCTCGGACCGAACTACCAGTGTGCAGTGTCTTTACCGCTCGGCCGCTGGTGGGCCATGCAAAGTATTCAGATTGTCAGCGGAAGTAATTTGAGTTAAATAGAAGGGAAAAGAGTTCCTAAGTGTGCTTTCTTGCTTCACGAGCGTGAAGGTGGCTAGGTAGAAATTGAAGAACCGCGCGTTTCGGCCTGTGTGCTTGCCTCGGCAGATAGTTGAATCTTTCTTTCAACTTAATATTCAGAAGTTTGCTGAAATATCAGCGGTATCTCAGAACGCGGTTAGGTTAGTTACGTTTAGAGAGCCTCGTAGGTAGTAACTTGTTATTATTCATTTTTAGTTTCTTATTTTTATTTTACCGCCGGATCGGCGTAGTTTGTGAGCACCAAGTGCACGCATCTGTGACTTCTAAAGTAGAATAAAAAGGGAGTTAAACGCTTCTTAAGAGTTTTGTGTATTTTCCAGTTCATAGCAGTCCCTATTATTGTTGCGTGTAGGTCAGGGCCGCGCAACAACACATTGGCGCCCGAACACTTGTCGAACTGAAATGGCCGAAAAGTGGATGGAAGCTTCTGGACAAGTCCAACAACAAGAAATGGCAAGCCAATTGGAAGGATTTGGATACCTGGTCCAGACGATGAGAGCATCAATCAAGCCAAACATCAATTTCGACGGAAAAAATTCGGTGGCGATATTTCTAGAAGGCCTCGAAAATCATTTCCAGCTCTACCCTGTGCCTGAAAGACAAAAAGTTGCCATTGCTACATCTGCACTAAGAGGACAGGCCTCGCTATGGTGGAAGAATATACGTAAATTTTTATTAGGGGAATTCGGAGGCCAAACATATACCTCTGAAAATTTCGAAAAATCATTATTAAAAGCCTTCCCCATAGTGAAAGACCGGGTAAAGCTAGAAGCCGAACTGTATAGTTTTTATCAACGGAATATAGAAGAGTTGACGGACTTTATTCTGCGAAAAATTAAGCTGACGGTTATGCTGTATGGGAAGAAACCCGACGCGGAGATTATTGAAATAATCTTACGAAAATTGCTACCTGCTGTTCAAGATTACTTCGAAATTAGAAACCCAAGCACATTGCAGGAACTCTTCGAGTTGGCGGTCAAGTTCCAAAATCGCAGAATAGCGGAAAAAGCTAGAGGGGCATCGTATTCTCAAGGTCTCCGTAGACAATCTTCAAATGAGCAGACCAGAAACGCAAATCGCTCTTATGGGGGAAAGAGCTATCAAGCTAACTTATCGAAGCTCGAAGGTCAAGGTCTAAAAAGGAAATTTGAAAACAACCGTCCTCGTACCCAGAAGGCAGAAGTTGAAAGGAAAGCTTTAAACGAGTAGAGGGGCCTGTAAAAGCGAGAGTCCAGACCCCGGAAGTTTCGAAAAAACCCTCAAAAAGATACTTAAATACGGTTGTCGTAAAAAACTCACAATTACCGATTATACAAGTTTTGGTTGGCGATGTACCAGTAGAAGCCCTTATCGATACAGGGGCAGAAGGTAACTTTATGAGTGATACATTTTTTAAGAAGAATTTTAATACGTTACGATTATTTAAAAATAAAAACACAGAAATCATAGCAGCGCAAGGACAAACTTGTCAATATATTGGCAAATTATCATTACAGATACAGATTAAAGACGAAAGCCTTAAAGTATTAATTTTTGTAGTAAAAAACTTGCAAAGTCCACTTATTTTAGGTATGGAGTTTTTAAAAGCCGCGAAGGCCAAACTGAATTTTCAGGAAAGTTCTATTGTGCTGGAGATGGATCGGAGGGTGGTGGAACCAGTGGAACAACCGCAAGTCGACCTTAGCCATTTGAATGACCATGAAAGTCAAGCCATCCAGCAAGTAGTGAGTACTTTTTCGAATTAGATTTAGAACGTCCTGGTAACTGTCAAACTGTTACGCATGATATACAGTTAACTGCCGACAAACCCTGTAGGAGTAAACTGTACCGCTATGATAAACAGAAAGAACAAATCATCGAAGAACACATTCAGGAAATGTTAAAGAACCAAATAATAACGCCCATAAATAGTGAGTACGCGAGTCCAGTCGTACTATGTAGGAAAAAGAATGAGTTTCCTCCTTCGGATAAAAGGGCTTGGAGGTTTGCTATCGATTACAAAAAGCTTAATAGTGTTACTAAATTCCCAGTTTACCCTTTGCCGGTTATAGAGGAAATTATTAGAAAGATTAAGTCTACGAGATACATGACTACGTTGGACTTAACGTCTGGCTACTATCAAATAGCTATGAGACCCGAAGACATACATAAAACCTCGTTTATAACAAAATCGGGCACTTATGCATTTTTACGCATGCCCTTTGGGTTGTGTGGGGCCCCGTCAACATTCCAGAGAGCTATGGACATTGTTCTAAAGCCTGTCCTAGGAAAATCAACTTTAATTTATTTAGATGATATAATTATAACGAGTAGTACGTTGGAACAACATATTAAAGATCTAGAAGAAGTTTTTAAATTATTAAAAGAGGCCGGTCTTACAATTAACGCCTCAAAATGCAAGTTCGCAACTAAAGAACTTAAATATCTGGGTTATAAAATTTCGCAAAAGGGTATAGAAACTCAAGATTGAAAAATAAAAGCAATCAAGAATTTCCCACCTCCCAACACCGCCAAGAAACTTTCTTCTTTCCTTGGGTTATGTTCTTATTATCGGTCGTTCATAAAAGATTTTGCTAATATTGTTGAACCCTTGTTAGTAATTAAAAGAAAGAAAAGTAAATTCACGTGGACAGCAGAAGCAAATACTGCATTTGAAAGGTTAAAAGAAGCGCTCATCAATGCCCCTGTTTTGAAATTCCCGGAGGGGGACGAAAATTTGGAAATTGCAGCAGATGCGTCGGACTATGCTGTAGGTGCTGTTCTCATGCAAAATGGCCATCCTTTGGCATTTTTTAGTAAAACTTTGAACCCTACGCAAAGAAATTATACAGCTACAGAGAGAGAAAAATTAGCCGTATTAATGGCTGTACACAAATTCCGAGTTTATTTCGGCAAAACGCCAGTAACTATCTTTTCGGATCATGCGGCTGTTGGTAGATTTTACTCGGGGAAAAACCTAACGCCCAGGTCAATACGATGGGCTTTAAAACTTCAAGAGTATAACCTCAGAATTAAATATAAACCGGGTAAGGAAAACAATGTAGCTGACGCACTCTCTCGTATAAAACTGGACGATGAAGGAAATGAACTCAAATGCGCTGTGTTGACTTCAAAAATTTTAGATTCTAGAGAAACAATTATTGCTGAATTGAAAGCTGATTTTGAATTTGGAAGTATCTTTGCGTATTTGAAAGACCCCGAAAACTTTGAACGCACAGATATCGATTCAATAAGAAATAGAGCAGAAAACTGTGAAATAATAGATAATTTATTATTTTATACTAAAACAACAAACTAAAATTTCGAATACAAACCAGTCATCCCAGCCTCGCTTCGATGAAGCATTTTGAAGGAATTACACGACGCGAAAACAGCGGGTCATTTAGGGGTCAGAAAGACTTTAAAAAGGGTACGCGAGGCGGTATATTTCCCGCAATTATACAAAATAGTAACTGCGTATGTCAGGTCCTGCAATCAATGTCAGTTAATAAATGATATTAATTACAGCCCGGTCGGGTACTTAAATAGCATTCGCGCTACATTTCCGAATGAAATTTTAGGCATAGATCTTCTTGGTCCTTTCCCCCAGAGTGAGTTAAATAAAAATCGTTTTCTTTTAGTAATTGTAGATCATTTTTCAAAATGGACAGAAATTGTTCCACTTAAATGCGCGTCAGCCAAAACAGTCGCAGATGCATTCCTACACAGGTACATTTTAAAATACGGTGCACCGATAAAAGTAATTAGCGATAACGGTAAACAATTCGTTAGCCAAATATTTGAAAACATTTGCGCTGGACCTTGGTATACGCCATATCAAAATGATTCCGTATAGACCACAGGCAAACATAGCAGAAAGAGTTAATAAAAATATTGTAAAAATAATTCGAAGTTATGTTAGCACACATCACAAGCGCTGGGATGGCTACATAAATGAGTTAGCTTATGCTTTAAGAACAGCAAATCACGATACTAGGGGGAAACTCGAGCAGAATTATTTTTAGGACGGAAGTTAATACGCAACTAGATAAATTATTCTTTGTGCAACAAAGAGAGCAAGAGTTCAAACAAAAAGATGTGCAAAACCTCATTGACCAGGCGGTTAAAAGCTCGGATACGGCAAGAAATAGACAAAAATTGTACTATGATAGAAAACGCCGTGAAGCAGATTTTAAAGTTGGAGATAAAGTGTTGAAGCGGAAATTTTCTTTATCAAGTGCCCCAGACAATTTTACTGCAAGGTTAGCTCCAAAATTTGAAGGCCCCTATGTAATTCAGGAAATCAAGGGAGTCGTATTGTACCTTAAGAACGAGAGAGGGGAAATCTGTAAAGCAAGTCCCGACCAGGTGAAAAAATATTATAATCAAAATGATTTTGAAATCCTTAAAAGTTTCTTGCAGGACTCAAGCGTAAAAGAAGTGGAAGGTCAAGAAATTACGTCACCCGCTCCACCACCCAAGATGCAGAGAACTGAAGAGAAACCTAGCCCTTCTACAAGTAATGCGACGGTACCGAAAAGAAAAAAGGAAAACGTTCAGACTCCAGCATTTAAGAAATACAAGAAAGCAACGCCGCCGTGTAAAGAATCTCTGGTAAAGAGGAAAAGATCTGTTACAACGTATCGCAGTAGAAATTCTGCATCGAGGAAAACACATCCAGGGCCAGATAGTCAGGAGCAAACAAGGCCGCCGTTCACAAGAACGAAAAGAAAGCAGGAGGAACAAAAAGACCACCACAAACAGAAGAAATTCAAGCACGATTCCAGACCGGAGGACGCCAAGACCAGCCGTCCAGGGGCAAAGCGGAAAAGACAGCAACCCGACGATTACCACTCCAAGAGGCCTGCATACAGAGGGCGAAAAAGAAAAATCAACATAGACGAAACTCGAAAAACACAAAGGGGACGACAGTCTTCGATGAATTCCATAACGTGGGAGCAGTTCTGCCAGAAGAGGATGTCGGAGTTCCAATCATCGAAAACTCAAAGATAAGTTAAAATCTTCTATAAAAATTTTCTTTTGTTCTGAAATGTTATGCGTAAATACGAAGTTGTGTTTTGACGGAAGTCAATTTGTCTCGCTTCAGACTTAGTTTTGTTTTACTTTATTTAGCTAAGGCAAAAAGTATTATTTTCTTTAAGTATAAAATCTAAGAACAAGCAGTTCCTGTTGGTCGAAAGACTAATTCTATTATGTTAAAGCCAAAATTTGGCCGAAAGTAAAATAACTTCGTATTCTTGTATTAATGAAAAATTTAGTTTCAGTGCCGCCAGCTTGGCGAAGAATCCGTGAAGTAAAAATTTATTTTTCTCTTATTCATTTTATGGTAAATTGTAAAAATCATATGTATTGGAATTTTGTAAATATACGTAAATACTTGAAAGTTATGTAAAAATAGAATTTAGTCTAGAAGCAAAAAATTTTAGATGTTAAAAGTAAATACTCGAAAGAAATGAATTAAAATTTAAGTATTAAACAGCAGATAAAATCATGCTTTAGAGCGAAAGCCTGCATGTCTAAAGATGAATGAGGGGGAAGTTAGAATGAATATGTTTTGTAGGGTTCTCCACCTACACTTGAATTTTAAGAATGTTAAAATAGCTCATCGAGTTTTAGAATGTCGAGTAAGGTGTGTCTATTTGGTCGTTGAATTCTAACAAATCATTGTGGTTAGGGGAAGTGTTGCAATACTAAAACACGAATATTCCCGTTTGACACCACACATGGTGGAGAGCCAGGGTAAGATTAAATTCATGTTTGAATACTTGAATGAATGTGAATTAAGCAGTAATTAAGAAAAATAAAACGACCAAAACTTTATTCAGTGTCAAGAAAGTGTAAATTATAATGTATTTAGAAAGATACTGTTACTTATTCCTTCCAGATGCTGGAAGGAAGAGAACAGATTGATTACTGAAGTCCAGAAAAGGTTGCTGTAAGAATAGAGGGTAAAATGATTATCTACAGAAATTTATTCTAATTTGTGAGAAAACAGTTTTTTTTTGTGTAAACGAGGTTCTTAGTTCAGAATATGGAAACTTTGCAACAGGTCGTTTCTAGGACCTGCTTCCAAGTTTACCAAATTCTGGCAGCGGCAAATGTAGGGTTTATATTTATTTTAACTGACATTTATTTTAAATATAAACTATCTTTCCTGTCAAGCCTTACTTTCCCCTGGAATTGCCAATGCCAGAGTATGTAAATTTTAGTAGAACGCGCAAAGTATTCAGATTGTCAGCGGAAGTAATTTGAGTTAAATAGAAGGGAAACGAGTTCGTAAGTGTGCTTTCTTGCTTCACGAGCGTGAAGGTGGCTAGGTAGAAATTGAAGAACCGCGCGTTTCGGCCTGTGTGCTTGCCTCGGCAGATAGTTGAATCTTTCTTTCAACTTAATATTCAGAAGTTTGCTGAAATATCAGCGGTATCTTAGAACGCGGTTAGGTTAGTTACGTTTAGAGAGCCTCGTAGGTAGTAACTTGTTATTATTCATTTTTAGTTTCTTATTTTTATTTTACAGCCGGGTCGGCGTAGTTTGTGAGCGTCAAGTGCACGCATCTGTAACTTCTAAAGTAGAATAAAAAGGGAGTTAAACCCTTCTTAAGAGTTTTGTGTACTTTCCAGTTCAAAGCAGTCACTATTATTGTTGCGTGTAGGTTGGGGCCGCGCAACACCACACATTATACAGAAACGTTTGAACATGATGTTAGGATTTATATTTCTTTTCATGTGGATATTAATTTAAAAGATATTTTCAGAACAGAGGTAAGGCTTATAGTTAAATAGGTATAGAGTAAATATTTGCAAGAAATTTCAGTTTCTAAAATTTTTTTAAGTATTTCGTATATTTTTAAAATATTTTCAAAAAAATTGTGTATAACTTTATTTAAAAAACTTTTTTCCTGTCTTATTTAGAATTTTAATATTGATAGTCTTCAGAGCTATGTAATAAACATCATCTCAATTTAACTACAGATTCTGTCGAATAATTATGTAGCATTAAGAGGAAAACATTAAATGTAATACAGATTAACATACAATATGTAAGTAAGAAATAATTTTAAGATTAGACTATTTAGTAATTTATTACATTCAGAAAAATTTTTTGACTGATATAAGGCATTTAAATGTTAGTCTAAATATTAAGTAGTCTCTTGCATTCGTTTGATGTTTTATAATCCTGCTACATTAATATGATAGATATAAATAAAAAATATGCAAAAATTATAGAATGAGAGATAATATGTGTTCCCACTGGCAAACATTTTGTTAAAGTAGGGTGAAACAAAAAATTTGATGCGGTGATGAGAATCAACGAGAGACACAAAGACAGTACAGAAAAAATCAAAGTAAACATTTTTGCTACAGAAAAATCAAAGTAAAAATTTTTGCTACTTGAATTTTAAAACCAATTTTTCCTTCAAAGAAATGATTTGCTTTTAAAAGTACCACACCATTCTCAAATAATTTTGTTTTGAAAATAAATACCAAGAAAAGAAAATGAAAATATTTCATATTCGTATAAGCTTTGTAAAACATTATATTGCCGCTTGTAATTTTGTTTTAGACTGATTTTATAGTATGAGATAACAATTTCATAGAATACGTTAAGAAAAATGGGTGCTTAACAAGGAAGTTTAACTGCGCGAAGACCGGTACCATAGCAGTGACGTATTAACTCAGCGCGCAGGCCTTATCTATCTCGATGGTGACGACTCAACCCAGTAATTCTATTTTCCCTTAAGGGGACGGTGGATTTTAAAAATTCGTTTTTTAAGTTTTTGTGGTTTTAACAAGGCATTTTATACATATACATATTATAACATCAATTTATAAAATATATGCTCAAAATTTCAATTTATTTTAAATTAAAAAAAATTTAAAACAAATAGTTAATTATGTTAATTAAAGATTTTAAATGCTCCTTGCGCTCTAATTTTCAATATTTTTTCCTAATTTTTCCTTTAAGTTAGTTATAAAGACTTGAGAAAAGTTTTTGTGTATCCGTTAGTGAATATAATGGATCAGAAAGTTTAAAAAAAAATTTTTGTGAACTTAAACCCTGTTTTCGGAAAAAAGTCACCTTTTGTTAAACATTATCACAAGTTTAAACTTCTTAATGACATCATATCGAAAAATACATACACAGATCTACTGTAACATATAACAAGATAGTTTCTTCCAAATATCATTCATTTTTAACTAAAAATGAGACGCATAGAGCATTTTCTAGACATACGAACTGCAAAAAAATTTGTTTTGAGAAAACCGAGTTTAAAGTTTTTCTTCAAACTTACCTTTAATACATGCTCATGCGAAACAGCAAACTAACTTTAAATATGAATACATAAACAGTGGATAACATTTTCGTATCATTTAACTATTTGTAATCTCATAATATTAAATTTGAGAAAAATAGACATACCGCAAATTGGTATGTGATTCGAAGTTAGAGGTAGAAACAATTGATGCATTATATCAAATGAAACTTTTAAAATTCACCCGCATCATATGTTTTACCTTCACTTGATATATTTACATTATTTTTTAATGATTTACAATATTTTTTACTATTTCTGTTTATTTCCAAGTAGGTAAACTTCTCTTTTTGCTTTGGTTCAAGCGACGTTGATCACGCTTTTTTGCGACGAGTAGGGAAAACGAGTTAGCTTCTTCCTCTTCTATGCCTATAGCATTTACAAAACCAAAGTTAAATTCATTAATAGTTGTCAATACTTGACATTTCTAGCCTTTTTTTAAGAAATAAACACTTCTTTTGGTCAAATATATAAATTATAATATCAGTAAATAACTGTTGAAATACATTATTTTTACATTTTCTCCAAATTTTAAAGGGCAAAGTTTACGCTGTTTACACATTTTAAATGCTTGTAACTTCTTTAAAAATTAGAAGATTTGAACTCGTTTTTTTTGCATATGATGTAGTTACGTATATGGAATATTACGAGAGTAAAAAACAAATTCAATGTTTTCGTTGATTTTTAACTATTTAAAGTCAACCGTGCCCTTAAAAATCATACAAACGCCAGAATTTCATAAAATATAAATGCAAAATAAACTATAATAATAAGAGCCAAAAGCTCAATATTTAAATAAAAAGTCTAAATAAGGGGCCCCATTCAGCCACAAGTGTCTCATAGCACTTTCCCGAAGGTATAACTTTAAATCCTAAATTCAGGAGATATATAGCTTTATTTGAGGATGCAATGATGTATTCTTTAAAGTAGCATTTTATTACTGGAAGTATTGAGGCAACAAAAATCATCGTAATATTCGTAAATTTTCAGGACTAGTTTCTAAGGTTTAAATATAGCACACAGGCAAGTAATGTTCAAATTACTGCATATAATCTTCACTTCAAACGTTGCACTTCTACAGCTGAAGAAGATGTTCTCTACGTAAAACTTCGAAACTATTCCTGCAAATTACGAATATTACGATGATTTTTCTGGTTTAACATTCCAATAATTGTTATTCGGCGTGTTATTTTAACTCAGCATTTTATTGTTCATACGGGATAAAAATTCGTAAATTATTATAGAACATGGGTTATTTTAAATTACGATGTCTTGTACTTATTATCTATTTATTTATTTTGGGAGATTCTTTCATTTTATTGGGCGTGCCTCAGTGTTTGAAAAAATGCCAGATAAAAAAAAAAAAAAAAAAAAAAAAAAGAGCACATGATCGAGATTCCAATGTAGTAGTTTAATAGAAGAAATAACTGATTGCTGATATTAACCCGTTCGTTGCGCTTTGGGTTATTTGGGAGAGTAATTATGCAGAATAGCCAGCAAGTTCAACTCCTTGCAACATTATCAATTTTTTGCGTATTGGGTATAATTGCTGTTTGCTCCTCAATGTAATTTATGTTCTGTTCTGTGACTTCTTGCATATGAGTCCTCAGTTCAAAATGTGAATTCAAAATTTCAGTGTACAAACGTTATCAGAAATAGATTTTATCATCGATATTAACTTAAAACCCAAGTAATAATCCTTAAATGTTAAATAAATTTTTGCGCTGTGTTCTAAGTACGAAAAGGATAATATTTAAAGTTTTTCATCCAATCCGCATATATCATGGAAACTGGGCAACTAAAGGCAAAGAAAACTAAAATTGCTGCTAAAAGAGAGCTTCGTGCGACATAAAGACTGGTGAAGTGGCAACCATTCATTTAAATAATTTGATTTCCCTAAGGTATGATACATTTCTTATCTATATATGCAATGTGATTTTGTTATTTTACTCGGGCCGTGGGTTAAGATTTCTGCTCTTGTTAGGAGGAGACTTAATTAATTTAGAGGTGAAAGTTGGTGCGGGCTGAGGAGGTCTCGCACAGTTTCTTATTAGTTTCCCTCATCAGTGCCTGCATTTATTTTGTGCTTCTAATTGGGAAAATTATCTCATTTCGTTTTTCATGGAAATGATGTGCTGGTAAAAATATATATATATAACAATAACAATAAACTCAACTATTAGGCATTAATTATGGGATTTTCTTTTTTTATCACAGTCCTTGCTGTGATAGAATCCCATCATACTAAGCTAATGGAAAAGTTTTCAGTAAAACTTATAAATATGCATCGTAGAAAAAGTATTTTTTTCGTGCTGCGATAGTTGGTTTAATTTAAAATTTGTTACAGGTTGACTTTATTATATGAAAATAAAGAAAAGAAATATAAAGGAGAAGAATTGGTGACTTTTGGTCTTGCAAATACTTGAATGAAAAACGAAAATTTTTTATATAAGAGCTTAAATCGCAAAATCATGTTTAAAGAAATTCAAAAAGTGTTTATTTTTTAATGCCTAATGCTTCTTTCTGGGTCTTGGATTCAAAAATGTTTTTAATGGAGAAAGTATTTACCTAGCAGAATGTATTATAAAAGTGTACAAATAGAATAAATCAAAATGGAAATATTTATTTGTATTCAAGAGTTTTTCATATTTATTTATGTTCTAGAGTAAGAATATTCGTATGAAACGAATAAAAATAGATTACAAAACTTCAACGATGTTCGTAGGGTGATTTATGAATTAACTTTATTTTACTAAAATTTAACGTTGATATTTTTAATTGGTTTTTAATTAGTTTTACAAAACAATACCCATATTTTGCTCTCAATAATTGTCAAAAATTGCATTGCTTTATAATTGTCTTTCTCAATTTAATCAAATAGGTATTAAAAATTTTATTACAACATATTATATGACAGAGTTGCAAATATATATATATAATGCGTTTTTTTATCGCGAAAATACTGAAGTTATGGCAATTTTGGTACTATATGCTTAACAAAATTTCTTAGAAATGATATTTCACACCTTATCGTCGTTCGTCTGAAGCTGAATGCGCACATTTAAATATAATTATTCGTTGAAAATATTTATTACGTATGGCAGTGTAATATTTTACACATAAGCAAGCGATCCCATATCCTTGTCAGTTACATATTTATCAAATTAAAATATTTATATATTTATTTTCGTCTTTCGCAATTAAAAAAGAGGAATACATGGCAACATTTACGTTCAACAAATTACACCAAATTTCTAAATAACTAAGTTTGTAAAAGCACCATGATGGTCAACTGTAACGATCCACTAAATAAATTCATACTCAGATAAATAATGGCTAGAGTGGTTCTGAATGGGGCAATTAGCTCATCACTTTGTTTCGGAGATCTGTAATCATCAGGATGAGAGACGCTAGATAGAATCCGCTGCATTTTGCAGAGCACTCTAGTGACGCTACATGAATGCTAATTTAAAATAAATTTACACTTTCCCGTTGAAAATCCGAATGCAGAACCTACTGATATATTGTAGGAAATAAGTGCAGATGTGAAACTGTTAGCATGAATTTAATGCTCACAATGATTGTTTCATTGTCTCAAGTTTCATCATCTCAATTTTTATACACTTTTTGAGTCGGTGTAGTTTTAAGTCTAAACAGGAAGAGACACTCTGATATGTGTATATAAAGTGGGTCCGAGATATAAATAGAGAGCAATCATAAAATCAATCCTGAAGTTTAGTGTAATATAATAACGAATCCTAACAAGTTATTCAAGGGTTCACGTGTGTGTTTCTCTTTAGAATGCGCGATTTGTCGCTATACTAAGTATTATATTTGTATCTGAAAGGAAATCTAATAAATATCATTCCTTTAGTGAATGCCAGAATTTTAAAGAACGTAAAGTAACTGAAGAATAGTTTAGCACATTAAGAAATAACAGTACTGGTAATGCCAGAGGACAAGCTAATGTAATGTAGTATACTTGTGTACTGCAACGCTCCTGGCCGATATTAATCAGCCTCATGGTTAACGCAGCACGCTCAACACAGAGGACAAGGTAATATTATCTGACACTAAATACTTCAGAAACTGAAAATGTTAGGCAAAAAATTATAAACTGAAGGTAAAAAAGAAATATCAACAGCATCTGTCAGACTACTGAACTGTTAAAAAGAAATTCTGAAAATAAAATATGAAAGGGATAAGTTCCATTTTAATGCTAATGAAAATACATATGCCTTGTGTATCATCTTTTGAAGTATGTCTTCCTCTTCTGGAGTGTACCTTCTTCTTTCCACATTCAACATTAAAAGCACTCAAATACTGAAATTTGTACCAATGAAATTTGACTTGGATATTTTGGTAGAGAAGAAAAACTCGATGAAAAAGAAAAATTCCAAAGAATACATGTGCAGAAATTTCAGTTTTTCAAAAGTTTGAATTAAAGTTACCTCTCAAATATACCTTTACTCAGAACAACAGGAAGCAGTCGCCGGTCATTGTGTTGGTTTGTGCATTAGCACTGAAGGCGTAATGAGTAAGTTTCCTCAGGCGCAGTTTTCATTATAGAATCATAAGTAAAAAATTTAACTACGAAATCTTTATTTAATAAAATAGGAGAATTTTGCTTAACTTAAGCATAACAAAAAGTAATAATCTTCACAGACATTAAAACACTGAATTATCGAAAAGGAGATGACTTACACACAAATATAAGTCATACATCTTCGAGCATACTTGTTTAGGCAATAAGAAAAAACAGGAACATACTTTGACACCGTACCTGAAAAGAGAAGTACTAACTGAATTAGACCTTTGGCCGTGATATAAGTAACTAGGGTGAAAATCGAATACACTGCACGTAGCTAAGGTGAAAGTAAAATATACTGCAGTGCACGCGAACTTTACTTTCTCTCGCCAATATATATCTTGGCGCACGTTCGTTTCGTATGCCTTTCGAGTTTCATTATACAAAATATCTAAATTTATGCTAACATTGCCCCTGTTTTGCTAATGAAACTCATACCAATTGCAATTCATTCCTGCAAAACTGAAATTTAGATTTAGGAATTGGTTTAGTCATAATATCAGCAACCATTTGCTCTGTTGAAAGATAAACAAGTTTTACTATTCCTTTGTTATTCAAGTCGCGTATATGATGAACTTTTGTATCAATATGTTTTGTGCGCGAACTGAATTTTTCAGATTTTACAAGTCTTACAGTTGACTGATTATCTTCAAATACCTTTATTGGTAGAGTTTGGGGTAGATTGAAGTCTTCTGTTAATTTTAATAGCCATAATAGTTCTTGCGTAGCTTGCGATAGTGCAACATATTCAGCTTCTGCTGAGGATAAAGAAACATAACTTTGTTTTCTTGAAAACCACGAAATCAATTTGTTTCCTAATAAAATAACACTTCCTGATGTAGATTTTTTATCTTCAATATCTTGTGCCCAATCAGCATCTGAATAAACTGTAATATTAGGTTCTTCACTCGAAATTTGTAAGGATAGACTCTTTGTCGTGTTTAAGTGTCTAATGATTCTTTTAACAGCCTTCCAGTCCTTTTGACGTGGATTATTACACCTTCTACTGAGTATGTGAGTTGAAGCTGTGATATCTAGTCTTGTGATAGACGATATATACAAAAGACTTCCAATAGCTTGGCGAATTTTATCATTTGAAGTTAGGAGATTTTCTTCCTTGTTTAAGTTATAATAGTTTGTGTGTGTGTGATTATGGCAAAGCCTCGAGGGCTATCTGCCTAAGGGGAGGGATGCCTTCGTGGAGGACTTTCTAAGGGGAACTGGCTCGTATACACGTTACACATGGGAAAAACCACGAAAACGCCCATGCAGCGAGCCCGTTAGCGGTATTTGAACCTCGGACCGAACTACCAGTGTTTAGCGAATTTACCGCTCGGCCGCTGGTGGGCCTTATAATAGTTTGTTTCCATTGGTGTGCTAGCGTGTTTCTCTTCTTCAAGTTGAAATTGCTTGACAAGTTGATTTATTTTATTTTTCTGTGATAAGAGATAACTTCCATCTTCCTTGCAATTTATTTCCATGCCTAAGAAATATTTAGCTTCACCAAGATGCGTTATTTGGTAACATTTCTTTAAATCATTAATTGTTTGAAGAATTAGTCCTTCTTCTGTAGAACTTATTAGGATGTCATCAACATACACTATTAAATTAATTCTTTTGTCACGAACCACTTTTGTGAAAATACACGGATCTGCTTTGCTTTGACTGAACCCAAGATTCTTCAATGTATTTTCAATTTCTGCATTCCAGCACCTAGCTGCTTGTTTGAGACCATAAATCGACTTCTGTAATTTACAAACTTTATGTCTTTCTTCCGGAACCACGGATCCTTCTGGTTGTTCCATATATATTTCTTCATTTAAGTTGCCATACAAAAAAGCTGTTTTAAAAAGCTGTTTTAATATCTAGTTGATGTACCTTGGCATTATTATACGCTGCCCATGCTAAGAAAACTCTTATCGTAGTGTGTTTCACTACTGGTGAAAACGTTTCATCATAACCACTGCCGTATTTTTGAGTCAATTCTTTGGCTACTAAGCGTGCTTTGTATTTTATATTTTTACCAGTTTCATCATATTTTGTCTTAAACACCCATTTGCTGCCTACTGCATGTTTTCCTGGTGGTAATTCTGTAAGTGTATAGGTTTCATTTTCTTTTAGAGAATGTACTTCTTCTTGCATAGCCTTGATCCAAGCTTCTTGTTCACGTTTTGGTAAATTTAGAATTTCTTCAAAGCTTTCTGGATCTTTATTTTTAGGTAAGATTGATTTTTCGTCTTCTGCTTTATAAGAGAATCTTTCCGGTGGGACCCCTTTGGTTGATCTGCTAGAAACCCTTCTTTCTACATTTTCTTTACATTTAATTAACTCTTCAGAACTTTCTGAATCTTCTGTAAAATCATCGCCAAGAGATGTTTCTTCATTATTTTCTTCATCTTCTTAAGAGTTATTGAAGTGAATTAATTCTAAATCTTCAGCATTATTTTCTGCATGTTTGTCAGATAAAGACGCGTTTTCTGCAAATTTAACAGTTCTACTTACTATTATTTTCCTTCCACCTACATAAATCCTGTATGCCATACTTCGTGAATCGTATCCTACGAATATTCCTTCTTCAGCTTTGTTGTCGAATTAACGCCGTTTTTGTTTGTTCACATAATAAAATGCTTTACAGCCAAATACTCGTAAGTGACTTAAGTTTGGTTTTCTACCATTCCACAATTCATATGGTTTTCTATCTGTGGCTTTAGTTGGTAACCTATTTTGAAGATATGCGGCAGTAGCTGCTGCTTCAGCCCAGAATCCTTTCGGTATTTTAGAGTTTATTAGCATAGCTTTTGTCATTTCTTTTAAAGAGCGGTTTTTCCTTTCTGCGACGCCGTTCTGTGGCGGACAATAAGGAACCGATGTTTGATGAAAAATATGAAGTTTCTTTAAATAATTTTCAGTAGTTTCGTTACAGTATTCTTGTTCGTTACAGTATTGTGTTGTCGGATCTGAGAATCTTTATTTTCTTACTAAATTTATTTGTTGTCGATGCGATATACTCTTTAAGTTTGTCGAATACTTCATCTTTTGAAGTAATAAAATAAATTTGAGTTAAAAATACGGCAGTGGTTATAACGCGAATAGTCATCAATGAAAGTTACGAAATATCTTTTCCCTCCTAAGCTGTTGACTTCAATTGGCCCACAAACATCTGTGTGCACTAAATCCAGTGGATTTTTAGATCTAAAACCAGTTTTGGGATAAGAGTTTTCAGTTAGTTTCGCTTTTACACAAGTAGAACATTCCACACTATGAGTGCATTTGCCAAGTTTAATGCCGTCTGCCAAATCATTTTTCTCAAGTGTTTTTATTTCTCAAGTGTTTTTATGACATCTATATTTCTGTGGCCTAATCTTTGATGCCATTTTAGTATACAGTTGGTATTAGAACATGAAGCATCATTAGCTAAGTATGCTTTCTCGTCAATTGAGTTTACGGTCAATTTATATAAACCTTGCTGAGCGTTGCCGTCGGCTACGAGTATATTGTTACGCTTTATGTAACACTTATTACTATCAAATGTAACAATGCAACCTTTATTCGTAACAGATTGAACAGAAAGTAAATTACTATATAAAACTGGTACATACAATACATTTTCTAATTTTATTTGTGTAACCTGACCCTTTAAATTTTGAACTTTAAAATAGCCTTTACCAATACCATAAGAATTTAAATTAGCACCATTGGCTACAGTTACTATTTGTTTATTAGAGTCATTTAACTGAGAGAAAAAAATCACCATTGGCTACAGTTACTATTTGTTTATTAGAGTCATTTAACTGAGAGAAAAAATTCTTATCACTCCTCATATGAGTTCAGGCTCCTGAGTCGATAACCCATTCTTGCATTTGCGTGTTTTCATGTTTACTTTTAGAACTATTCCACTTTTAGAACTTGATTAAATTGAAACTGCGAATTTTCAGTTTCAATACTTTTAAGATACTTATTTTCTTTAAGTTTTGTTATGTTTTCTACACTTTGCGTATTTGCTATTTGGCATGCATTACTTTTATTAATTTTGAGAATAATTTCTTACTTTACTATTATTTACATCTGTTTTCGGGGAAGTACTAGCGTTGCGTTTTAAATGAAAACAGTCATTTATCGTATGGTTATTTCTCTTACAATAAGTACAATATCGTGTAACATACTTTGCTTTCTTTTCGCTTTTACTTTTTAAAGCAACTGAATCGTATTTTTGAACTTTCTTATTTTCCACAAGTCTACAATACTCATCTATTAGTTTGTTTTTAACATATTCTAGCGACAATTCAGCTTCCGATTTACTTTCTATTGCGGTTATTAAGGAGTTGTATGAATTTGGTAAAGAACATAGTAATAGTGCTATTAAGTTATTTTCTTTAATTTCTTCACCTATACTACGCAGCTTTTCAGCCAATTCTAGTACTCCTTTGATATGTTCCTGCATTTTAGAACTTTCATTATATCTAATGAATTATAGTTTTCTAAGAAGAAGTAACTTGTTTGTTAAATTTACACGTTCAAGGACACATTATAACTTCTGCCAAACTTCTTTTGCAGATTTACTATGCAAAACATGGATAATTTGCGAATCCGAAATGTTTAGGCATATTAAAGCTTTACGATCATTCTTTAACCAAATATCAGTAACAGTTCCCGATTTTTCTTCAAATACAACATCATCTAAACCTTCTTTTATTAGAAGTTGTTCTATTTTAAATTTACACACTGAGTAATTTTCATCCGTTAACTTTTCTATACAAATTGATTCTTTTAGAATAGACATTATTATTTGTTACAATTATTCTTATAAACTTTGTAACTAGTATTTTCAACAAAGAGTTTTAATACTTTATGCCCCTGGAATCTTACAACATTACAAAATTTCCATTTTAGAATTTCGTTTTTTATATCTTTACTCAGAACAACAGGAAGCAGTCGCCGGTCATTGTGTTGGTTTGTGCATTAGCACTGAAGACGTAATGAGTAAGTTTCTTCAGCCGCAAGTTTCATTATAGAATCATAAGTCAAATAATTAACTACGAAATCTTTATTTAATAAAGTAGGAGAATTGCTTAACTTAAGCATAACAAAAAGTAATAATCTTCACAGACATTAAAACACTGAATTATCGAAAAGGAGATAACTTACATACAAATATAAGTCATACATCTTCAAGCATACCTGTTTAGGCAATAAGAAAAAAACAGGAACATACTTTGACACCGTACCTGAAAAGAGAAAGTACTAACTGAATTAGACCTTTGGCCGTGATATAAGTAACTAGGGTGAAAATCGAATACACTGCACATAGCTAAGGTGAAAGTCAAATATGCTGCATTGCACGCGAACTTTACTTTCTCTCGCCAATATACGAGTATATCTTGGCGCACGTTCGTTTCGTATGCCTTTCGAGTTTCATTACGCAAAATACCTAAATTTATGTTAACTTATTGACGCTAGTGTTTCTTTAAGAACTATTGCGAACACAGCCTACGCTCTTGTGATTTACATATTAATCAAATTATAATATTTATTTATTTTCGTCCTTCACAACTACTTACTAACACATTTTCTCTTTTATTATAATTCACTTATACGTAATTTCATTTTTAGTATGAATCGAAGAAACGAGTCGTAATTTTATAACTGGTATCTTAAAATACTAACTTCTGAAATACTCGGGGAACAAAACGGAGTTCTTGATGAGGAATAAAACTGTTTTTGCTATTATACCAATAAATGTATCAAAAATATTAATTTTTCAAAATGATTGGGGATACGTACTAAAATATTATTGGTGTTTCATTACCTTTCTAATCAAGAAATTTTCAATTAGATGTCAGAAGATGAATTAACTTGAACTGGTCAAGGGAATTCTAGACATTTTTGGGAGAATTTATAAAAATGCCTGTATATCAATGTAATGCGTATTATAGCCAAAATACTGTATGCTGTTCCGAAGAGCGTTTTTGTTAGCTTAGAACCTCTTGAATTGTGCTGAGAATGTTTTGAGAAAAACGTTTCAGTAGTCGTAACTCCCCTGAATGTTTAATGATATTAGAAAACGAAAGCTCCGAAATTGCAACTTGATGTACACTGACCACATCTTATCTTTATTGATCTTTCAAAAGTATTCAAAGTTCAGGCACGCATTTTCTTTGAGAATAATTATTTACGCAGTCTGTTTCTATATTTTCTAACACAGAATATTTGTCTAAGCAATCAAATGCATGAAAATAAGCTGAATGGCTTGATTAACGATACCTACGAGAAGGAAAATATACAATTTATTTTCTGCCAGAGCTTCTTTGTATAAACTGAGTTTCAAGCCCATGTACCCTGTTCTTCCTGATTAAGTATCTCCGATTCTCTAACGAATCGAATAATGTTTTAAATTAAAATGACCAACCAATGGACCTGTGTCCTGTACAACATTCAGCTCTCTTTTTTCAATCCCCAATAAACTGTTTCGAATATTTTTTTGATGTGTTAATATTGATGTTACTTACGTCGGGTGTACAGAAAGAGTTAAACATTTTTGACTGCTCAGTGAACTCTCTCATATTGTTTTTGAACACTCTCATTTTCGAAAACATTACTTGTAAACGTAACATTGATCAGCTGAGTGCGTCCGTAGTGATTTAAAATTGTCAATTTATTTTCATTTCCATACTTACCAATGCATGTTTTAAAATATAATTCTTCTTACGTTTGTAATATGTTTTGTAATCTCAAGTCATATCGAGTTCACAGTCATATATTTAGTTCAGAACGGCAGCAAAAAAAAAAAAAAAAAAAAAAAAAAAAAAAAAGGAAAAAGAATCAAAACATTTAAGATAAAATGCATTACTGAAGATCCTTTTCCGAGGTTTAGGTTTTCCTAAATAAGAAAGTACATAAATATTATGTTCGGAATACCTCCAGCGTCAGCTACACGTCCACGCCACACACATTTTTCTCTTCGAAAGGCTTTTTTTTAACTGCTAACGCTAGGCATAATAACTAAAGTAACAGTAAATAATAACTAAAATAAACAGTACCTAATGTAAGCAACTCGTACTTTAAAAATCATTCATCTAGTAATATCTTGATACTAATATCAAAACAATTTCCAGAGTGCAAACCATAAAATTAGATAATAATAATAAGATTTACAACATCTTATGTGTTATATTATTGAAATCTTAAAATTCGCAATTTAAAATACATAAAAGTAACATCTTAACTGTGTCCTAAAATAAAATATTTTAAACTTAGGATACCATTTTAAACTGTTTCACAAATCTTTGCCATTCAAAACGTTGAACCAAAGAATAATTAAATTAAACATATTGATATTTTCTAATGTTTTCACCTACTGAATACGTATTTTTGTGTGTGATAGCTAAATAAACTTTGCGAATATACATGCCAAAATAGCAAAGAACTTAAGAAATTTTAAACCTTTTTTACAACTCCAAGCAGTAACAAGTTTTACAATTGAAAATATCCGGAGCAAATCCTTCGGATACATTCATCAGTTTACATCCCATATATAAACAATATAATGAATGTAAAAAGGAAAGTACGGAAGCAATGTAAACGTGAACATTGATCAGCTTGCTGCTCCCACGCCATACACTATCACTTTTTCTAATAGAAAATGTTGCATCAGGTTCTTCTATTTACAATAAAATTAATGTAAAATTCCTTACCTGCTGCATCTTCAGTGTTCTCGACGCCAGGCTTCTAGTAATCACGTTTTCCAGTAAGAGTTTCTATTACAATTAGCAGGCCATCTTGTCTTTTAATTATTTATTCAAAGAAAACGCTAATATACACTATTTACAAGGTAAGTGATAATTATTTTAAGACAGTACATTTTCAACTCTGAGACTTTACGCTCCTCAAAGCGGTTCCAATCTCGACTGCATCTCGGAACTTAATTACAGCAAAAGTAAGGGAAGAGATGCCCGCCACCTAGTGGCAAGAATGTGACATCCTCCCACCTTTTGATTTTACCTCGATAAGATGGGAAAATCAAAACAAAATTTATCAATAATCAAACAAAAATTCAAGTACAACTTTCACAAATATGAAAAGTAACTAATGCTCTAAAATTAATACTTACAAAGAAGGATTACACATCTAAACATTTTCTGCATTACATTCCTACCATATCCAGATAACATGTTCCAATTGACTACTGTTAGGACAATTAAATTTCTAAAATACTGAAAAGAAACAAAAATTAGTATAGCAATTTAAAAATATGTAACAGGTTTTACAGTTTTACGTCCATATCTAGTTTGATAGTTCATATCACTGTCACACTTATCGGCAGAGTTTTTTCTGTTCATGGTGAAGTCACTAAACAAGTTAGGTCTATCAAGTTCGAGAGGATAAATACGTTTCACAGGTCTTAGGAGTTCACCCGTTGCAGTTTTCACTTTGACAACACGTACTTCGTTGTCTTTCCCAGGATATAGTTCTACAACACGACCTATTGGCCAATCTATTCTCTTCTTGTTGTCGCTGCCGACAAACACCAAGTCATTTTTGTTGATAGTCCGAGTAGATCGTTTAGATGGTTTTTGCACTAGGATAGCTAAATATTCATCACGAAATCTTTTGCGGAAATGTTCTCTTAAGTTCTGCAAGAACTTGTATCTTTTTGTCAGATTAATGGTATCCAGGTAGTCTAAGTCAGGCACTCCGACGTCGTGCACATCTTGTAGAAACATTGAAGGAGTTAGTGCCGTAAGATCATTTGGATCTTCTGAAAGGTACGTAAGGGGTCTTGAGTTGATTACTGATTCGATATCACAAAGTATAGTCAACATTTCCTCATAAGAGACACAGGACTTGCCGAGAACATTTCTCAACATCTTCTTCACTGTTTGTACCAACCTCTCCCACCAACCGCCCCACCATGAAGCAGTTGGGGGATTAAACTTCCACTGTATTCTCATACTAGTTGAATTACATTCTATTTCTTTCCAATCTATCGATCTTAAAAAATTTTCAGTTCCAACGAAATTAGTGCCATTGTCGCTGTAAATAATACTTGGACGACCTCTTCTGGCAATAAATCTCCTTAATCCCAAGATGAACGCATTTGTTGATAAACTTTCTATCAGTTCAAGATGTATCGCGCGATAGACCGCGCAAGTAAAGAGCAAGATCCATGCCTTTTTTCCTTTTCTTAAATAAAGAGGACCGGCTACATCGACTCCGGTCACTTCAAACACCAGAGCATCTCGAACTCGATCTTCAGGAAGAGGTGCTGGAACAGTCTCTATATTCTTTGCGCTATATCTTCTACAGCGAACACACTTCATAAGAACTTTATGTACTGTTTTTCTTCCTCTCAGGACCCAGAATTTCTGTCGAATATTGGCTAGTACGAACTGCACACCAGCGTGGGATAGTCGCAAATGGTAATCTAAAATTAACCTATGAACTAAGTCATGATTTGAGGGCAATACAATTTGACAGAGAAAATTTTCTTCTTCCTCTCTTCTAGTAATCTTGGTCTTTAACCGAATAAGGCCATCTGAGTCAAGAAAGGTACAAAGGTTGCTAACTTTAAGTTCTTTGCCAAATGCTTCTATTTGTATTATCTTGCATATTTTCTTTTCTACAGTTTCTATTTCAGGGACCGTGAGTTCTCCTGATTGTTTAGAATCTGGTCTTCTGCAGTTGTTGATAAATCTGCATATCCAAGCAGTTATTCTTAACATTTTATGGTAAGATGAATATTTCTCAAAAAAATGTTCTACCCTTTGCGTATTTAGTGCAGAAATGACTGATTTCCTTTTTTCTGAATTTACTATTTCCATATCCGGTATTTCCCTTTGTCTAGGCCATTCTTCCTGATTTTTCTTCAGCCAGTCGGGGCCCTCCCACCATCTAACTACTAAAAGTTGTTTAGCGGTGCAACCTCTTGATGGGAGGTCAGCTGGATGTTTTGTTCCAGCAATATGTTTCCACGTTTTTGGATCCGTCAGTTTCCTAATCTCCCTGACTCTGTTTTCCACAAAGACAGCCCAGACAATCTCTTCCCTTTGAATCCATGTCAAAACTGTTGTAGAATCCGTCCAAAAATGCGTTTCCATATTTTGCCATTGCAAACCATTTAAAACAGAAGAGCATAGTCTGGCACCTATCGTGGCAGCTATCAATTCCAGACGAGGGATCGTAATAGATTTTACGGGAGCTACTCTAGACTTCGATGCCAACAGATGAACTTCAACTCCAGAATTCGTCACAGTTCTCAAGAAAACTGCAGCAGCATACGCATTACTACTGGCATCACAGAATGTGTGAATGCTGCAGAACTTCCTATTGTCCTTGCTGGAATGTATCCAACGTAGGAGGGATATTTCTTTTAAGAGAAAAAGGCTTTTATACCAATTCACAAAATTTTGTTTTGTACTCTCGTCAACTTCAGTATCCCAAGAAATTCCTGTTTTCCATAGGTTCTGCAACAATATTTTAGGATACAAGAGAACAGGATTCACAATACCAATAGGATCAAATATTTTGTGTGTTACAGCGAGAATTGTTCTCTTCGTTATTATACCCATTTCAAAATCTTCTAGCCAATTCAGATTCAAAGTTAAATTATCTTTCTGACAGTTCCATAACAGACCCAACACGGGTGAAATAGTTTCCTGTTTCAGGTTATCTCCGTTATGTAACCAACCTCGAAGATTAAACTTTCCTTCATACATTATTTCTCGAGATTTTTCGATGAACTGGATCATCTCGGATTCTTTGTCAAAACTGGCAACAATGTTATCTACGTAGAAGCTACGCAAGAGTTTAGCTATCATCTCCGTATCATATGAAGAATTTTTCATGTACTTTTGTAGATGGAATTCTATAACAGCTGCCAAAAGGAAAGGACTACTCTTAACCCCAAATACTACCCTAGTATGACAAAATATTTTCGTTTTCCTTTCTTCCACATCATTCCACCAGAAAAACCGAAGCCAGTCTCTATCTTGAGGCCTTACACTGATCTGTAAGAAAGCCTTTTCAATGTCTGCTATAGCAGCAAACTTGCCTTCCCGAAATCTCAACAAAAGAGATGGAATTAGTTCTATCAAATTTGGTCCACACTCCAAACACTGATTTAGAGAAGGAGACGATTGTTTCCTCGCAGACGCATCAAACACCGGTCGAATTGGTGTTGAGCTATTTTCTTTGATCACCGGTCTATGCGGTAAATAATGTCCATAGTCAACCGCAATATTTTCTTTAACTTCTTCGATCACTCCTAAGTTACACCAGTCATTAAAAACTGCATTGTATGAAGAAAATAAATTTTGAGATAAAAGTTTCTGGGTGGTAGATTGTAGACGTTTCAACGCTAAATCCTTGTGGGTGGAGAGTGGTACATGATTCTCCGCCCACGGAAGTGCGACTTCATAACGCCCTTCTTCGTTTAGAGATACAGAATTTTCGAATTGCAATTTTGCTTGCAAATCCCTTTCCTCTCTAGCCTTTTTTGTAACTGGATCTGTTATTCCGATAACATCAAGCCTCCACAGTTCTGACAGCGTGGCATCAGAAATATGTAAAGATAACGAAAGCGTGGAAAAGGAATTTTCTATTTCATAATTGTCAGTGTTCGCTTTCCCCATGACTGTCCACCCAAGTCTTGTACTTACAGCAACTAATCTTCCCCAAGGAAGAACTTCGATTTTACCTGTAAATAAATTTGCAGCAACATCTGCCCCTAACAACAAATGAATCTCTTGGGGGTTCTCCTGGAATAATCTGCAATTTCCATTTTCAAAAACATCACTGACGTAAATTCCTCTTCTTCTAAGTTCCCTAATCCAGTGTATATTTTTGATTTTAGGGACCGAAGAACATATTTTTCTTTCATCCAATACATTGATTTCGCAATTATACCGTTTATCTACGCTACCCAATTTTATTCTATAACGTTTATGTTTTTCCGAAACTTCTATGCCACCGAAAAGTCCGTGGGTTACACTTTGTTCACCTAAGCTTCTTAATTGTAACCTTTCTGCTGCATACCTGCTTATGTATGAGTTTTGACTTCCGGTGTCAATTATCGCTCGAACAAATTGGTTATTCCCTCTTCCATATATGCGAACAATTAAAGTTTGCAAATATACTTCTGAACATCCTGCTTGATTTCAAAGTACTTTATTTTCTATCTGTTCGTCTTTTTTAATTTCCGAAACCTCGACAGAAGGATTTTGTTTATTACACATAATAGTTGCATGTTGTTTTTTACAAATAGAACAAGTTATTTTTGTTCTGCAGTTTTTAGCCAAATGGTGTAATTTTAGGCATTTATAGCAAGCACATTTTCTTTTTAAAATGTCCCTTTTTTCTTGTAATGATAAGCTGGAAACGAAACTACAGTCATAAATCTTGTGGAATTGATTACAGAAGATGCAGTTCATATTTTCCTCTCTGCATTCAGATTTTGTAAACAAATCTGTAGCGGTCGGAATCTTTGGTTTATTATGTCTATTTGAGAAACCATATGCGCTTTTCGTTGCAGGGGGGAAAGAAGACTGTCGCCGATCGGATACTTTTTGCTGTTGCGAAACCGTTGACCTTGTGCGTTCGCGGGATGAAAGTTCTGCGTGTAAAAATGACATTAAATCTTTTATGTTATAATCGGTGCCAACATTTTGTGTTCTATGAAATTCAAGCGTTAATTCTGAAGGCAATAACTTCAAAATCATCGGACACAGCAAAGCGCTGTAAGATTCCGATACAACATCTAACGCTTCGAGACATCTAATCTGCGTTTGTACTTTATCATACAAATTACGAAATGTTTTTATGTCATTCGCATTTTTTAATGATTCAATATTCAGCAAATTATTCATGTGCGCATTAATAAGAATGTCTCTCCTTCCAAAACGGTCGTGTAAGATTTGAATTGCTGAATCATAATGCTTTGGCGATAACGGAAGTCCTTGAACGCAGCTAGCAGCTGTTCCTCCTAAATATGCTTTCAGGTAATTAAATTTGTCTACTTTGTTCAATGATTCGTTATTATGTATTGAGGACTCAAAACTATTCCAAAAAGTAAGCCATTGACTACTGTTCCCATAAAATACGGGAATCGAAAGTTTTGGTAATTTAACATTAGGTGTATCTTTTATATTTTGCTGTGTGTTCGGTGCATTTAAGTCATGATTAAGTTTCTTAATCCGTTTCTTAAGCCTGAATTTCCATAACGTTATCTTCTCGCGATATTGTTCTGTAATTTCGAATTCATTTTCGAATTCATCTACACTCAGAATTGATTCAACTTCCACATCGGCATTAGATAGCGTTTCGGTTTTAGCATTAAGCTGTTCTAACAATTCTTCGAGCTCATTAATACTACATTCAGATTTATTTAATTCACTTTCGATTTTCTTAAATAGTTTTGTAACGGCAGTTCTTAAGATACTTCTTTTCTTTTTTAATTTATCTACTTCAGCCATTATCTTTCTTAGATTCAAACATTTACAAAAAAAAAAAAAAAATATACGTCTCATGAAAAACAAATATTTAACTCTTACTTAGAAAACAAAAATTATTCTTTTGCTGAATACTTCAAGAACAAGTATTAAAATCTTCAATTTTAATATTCAGCTTTTGAATTCACTTTATTAGAACTTTTCAAAATACCTGGCGTCCCTGTTCGGGCGCCATAGAAATGTTGCATCAGGTTCTTCTATTTACAATAAAATTAATGTAAAATTCCTTACCTGCTGCATCTTCAGTGTTCTCGACGCCAGGCTTCTAATAATCACGTTTTCCAGTAAGAGTTTCTATTACAATTAGCAGGCCATCTTGTCTTTTAATTATTTATTCAAAGAAAACGCTAATATACACTATTTACAAGGTAAGTGATAATTATTTTAAGACAGTACATTTTTAACTCTGAGTCTTTACGCTCCTCAAAGCGGTTCCAATCTCGACTGCTTCTCGGAACTTAATTACAGCAAAAGTAAGGGAAGAGATGCCCGCCACCTAGTGGCAAGAATGTGACAGAAAATATGCTGAGAAGCAACAGCTTTAATGCAATTAATCGTGCTAAAAAAACCCAACAAATGCTAAAAGAAAAGGTACAAGTGTAAAATGCGTAATTAAAACATATAATTTACATATAAGGTAGAGGTAGCATTGCCGAATGCAAATAGGCAGGCAACCAAAATAACGCCAAACCAAAAAAAAAAAAAAAAAAAAAAAATGTCCAAACACAATAACGTAAAGAAGGGGTATGCCAGCCCTGTGCGTCAGTTTGCAGGCAGCGATAGTTCTTGTAATCCGGGATAGCCAAAGCGGAAAGCATGTTTTGTTTAGTGTATAAGCAAACTTTCATGCAGTTAAGATTTGAATGTGAGATTTCAGAAGATACCATATACTTTAAGAAAGATCATTTCTTAAATGAAAGTAAATTTATTGCATGGGTTAGAAAATCACATTTTATTCTGTATTTAAATGCTAAAAGTTTGTCAGTGATAAATTGCAGGCAATCAGAAGGAACAATTTAATGGATTGACTTAAACATTACTTAAAAGAACAAAATAATTAAATTAATATTAACACCTTTTGAAGGAAACATGTTATTGGAATGTTTTAAATCAATTACAAAGTATAAATATAAGTTTTATTTACATTTTAAGTTCAACAGTTAAATTAAATACAAACGCAAGTTCATAGCTGTGCAAAAAATGAAAAATGTTTTATCAATTATAATTACTATATTAGATATTAATTCAGAATTTATATGCACAAAGTCAGTTAATTTACAGCTTGATTTTTCAACATATTCCAATTTGCATACTCCCATAAGAAATACGAATTCAATCACTGCTACATTCGTGCAGTTAAAAATAATCATTAAAATTCTGCAAAGAAAAAAAAAGAAAAAAAAGAAAGAAAGAAAGAAAGAAAGAAAACTGCAAATATGCGTTTCAATACTCTTTGACGGACGAATTTCATTATTCAAATGTGAAACTTTCTCGCATAGAGTAAGTTTAAACAAAGAAAAAAAGCTCTCTCCTTTTTTGTTAGGAAAATCAATGTTCTAACTACAAAAACTGACAACAAATTTAAAAAATAAAAAAAGTCCTACCTACATGAATGCCCTTCCTAATAACTGTATAAATTGGACTTTCGGTATAACAAAAGCAGCCCTGGTATGTTAGAAGCTGGACATTAAAATTCAAAACACATTTTTTATTTATGAAAATTTCTCATCTGCTATCTCTAGGGCTGCGAAAGAAATCTAATATTCATGATTCAGAGAAATAAATGAAAGGATATCCATAAGCAATCCGGTTAAAGTTTAGAGATAAAAATTATGTTTCATGAGAGATCTCTAGTTTATTTACGAAATGGAACGGTTCTTAATAAATGTGTATAGAGAGAGCACTTCGAGAAAGGGGTGCATTTATTAAATACTCAGATATTAGGTGTTATAGAATTGATTAAGATCTTTTAGAGTTGTCATGCAGAACTTATTGGACGTTATTCGCACTGCAGTTTTGAATACATATTGCTAGAGAAATAATGAGTTTACTTTGTACGTTCTGTATAAAATTTGATCATTAGCTTTATTTGAAAACATGACCAGTAATTACAATTCAGTTACGCTTTAAAAATGAAACATTTTTAAACTATAAAAACTTTACAACAAATATACTTTCAGATGATAAACTAATTATAATTTAGTTAATTAAATTTGCTCGAAGATTCCCTGTTTGATGCCATCAGTCGTTTTAGTGTTGTGCATCTTTTTCGGAAAATTTAAAATAAATCACTGTTAATAAATCCGAATGCCAAAGTGCGTCCTAATATATCCGGTGTTAAACAAACTATATTTTTAAAAAAAATTTTATAATATTTTAGATAGTTATTATTAGTTTAAAATACCCTAAACTGTTTGTTTGTTCTTTAATATACAGGGTGTCCCATCAAGAACGCCCAAATTCTGCACAGTCAGATTGTTCGCTTAGAATGCATAAAAAGTGCTGTCAGTGCTGTACATGTACGGCCCATATACTTTAAGAAAGTTTCAAGATAAATGCGTAAGAAAAGTAAGATGTCATATTCGGCTCAAGAATTAAAAATTTAATTGGAAACATGAATTTGCATATGCTTACACAGGAAAATGTTCAAAATGTCCACCGCGCATATCGAGACATGTATACTCACGCCTTTGAGTTTACAATAAAGTTTTGTCCCCTCTTGCACTGAATATGACGGCATTCTTTTCTTTAGGATTTATCTTGAAAACTATGGGTCGCGCATTTACAGTTCTTTCGCACTTTTTATGTGTTCCAATCGAGAAATTTGGATGTTCAGACTTTGAGCGGTCTGGATGGAACACCCTACATGTATCGTTTCAAAGGCATGTTGACTACATATAACATGGTGATGTCATTTATACGAGTAGTGATCCACCAGAAAAGGTTATCAAAACGTATTGCTTCTCTGTTCAGTGAGTATTACAGCATTTCGTAAAGGATAGATTCGTTTTATTTATTTATTTATTTATTTATTTTATTTTGAAGACGACAAATTTTATTTTGAAATTAGATTTTCTGTATGTAAATGGTAATCTGATGCTTGCACAAATTAATGAATAAGTAGTTAATCTGATTAACTGATCCACATAATATTAGTCATCAGAAAAGAATTACATTTAATTGATATAAACTAATTCTATCGCATAAAATTCGAAAGGAATTAGCAAAAACCTATTTGCTTTTTTATGCGAATTTTGGTTGCATTGCTTTATGCTTTAATTCAAAATCCATAATATAAGTTATCTGTAGAATAGAACGAAATATTTAGCTGTAGTTGTAGAGACATTAGGTATTTTTTAGAAGCCAAAGAGATGAAAAAAAAAGCAACCGCATCCCCGGGAATCGAACCGCGGACCTCTGGAATACCGGCCCAGTGTGCAGAACCACTACACCACGAACGACGCTTGGAAAGTGGGAGAAATACTTTATATACTCCCCTTTTCAAAGGGCGGCTAGGGTTTTAGGGGACCTAGTCGCCAAATCCTGGGTGTGGAGAATTATCATACACAACCCTCTTAGTTCCGGTGCCACTGTAGAGACATTAGGTATTTTTTTGAAAGCAGACAAGATGAAAAAGAAGCAACCGCCTTTGCCGGGAATCGAACCGCGGATCTCTGGAATACCGGCCAAGTATGCAGAACCACTACACCACGAAGGACGCTTGGAAAGTGGGAGAAATACCTTATATACTCCCCTTTTTAAAGGGCGACTAGGGTTTTAGGGGACCTAGTCGCCAAATTCTGGATGTGGAGAATCATCATCCACAACCCTTTTAGTCTGGGCGCCACTGCAGAGACATTAGGTATTTTTTTGAAAGCAGACAAGATGAAAAAGATGCAACCACCTTCGCCGGGAATCGAACCGCGGATCTCTGGAATACCGGCCAAGTATGCAGAACCACTACACCACGAAGGACGCTTGGAAAGTGGGAGAAATACCTTATAAAGTTAATATAGTAGTTCATTAGTGTAAAGAACTGTAAGTATTCAGAAAACATAAGTGCAAAACATTAACTTTATTTGTGGAAATCAGATTTACTAGCTTTATACTATACATTGAAAATTGGCAAGATATTAATTTCTGAGTTCTCTTAATAGAAAATATTGAAGGAAGACTTAAATAACAGCGCGTTTGTTCTCCCTGAAGGAAAACTCCTAAAGCTGTATTAGAACCTAACCTACCCAAAACCTAAAACTGTGTCAGATACAGACACAGAAAATAATGGTTGTTGTTTCTCGCAGTTAATAAAATGCTGCAGTGGAGTAACCAAATGAATTCACAGGATTTTGGAAAATGACTTTTTATTATATTTGAGAATACAAAAAATGTAAACTCAAATTAATTAATAGAGGAATAATTTTACGTCTTAAATTAAAATTTCATTGCTGATACTACTTTCCGAATATCATTTTATGACTGCTTTAACATCCATATTTTACATCACTAAATTAAAAGTTTAAGTGATTTTCATACTCTGTTTCTAAACTGAAAAACACATAAATGCATTTTAAGATGTATTGCAATATTAATATTAGAATCCGCAATATTATCAGAAATATGTACATATGTAATTTGGTATCAGCTGTGTTGTATTGCGGTGTTTTACCCCACAGTACTAACTGGTGAATCTGATTTAAATATATAACAAAATTAAGTTAATACGTATATATTACTAAGTATAATGATGCGGTTTCTCATGATAATCATTAATAATCAAGAACTCAGTTAAATCAAAGCCTAAGGTGAATATAAAAATTAAGCGCAAATGAAATTGCCATTTTTTAAATAATAATTTTTTTTTAATAACGTAGTAGTGATTGCGCTTGTTGTTTTTTACCTTCCGGGACCATGGTCTTGGAAACGACGAGATGAATGGCAATAACAATGCAGAAGGAAAACATAATACTTTCTAACCATTAATTAGCAAATTTATTTCCTCATCAGAAGCAAAAATGTAGTACAATAATTTTTCGTTCTTCTTATATATCTATAAATCCTATCCATCTTACTATTAATTATTTAAAGTTCATTACTATTATTCTTTTAATTTATTTCTTAAATTTTCTAATTACAATTTCTGTTCACAAATATAAGAACATTTCTGTTAAATTATGAAGAGTGAAAAGGAATTTACAGTGAGGAACACTACTATTATAGGATATTAAAGATAGGGGGACCCCTTAAATTTTCTTTAGAACATCAAAACACGTGGTCAGTCTTAATTTCTAAGAAATGCAATTTTTTTTCTTTGTTACACATTTTTGGTAAATTGCGAATAAAACTGGTCTAACACAAATACAGGCCTTTCAGCCAAGTCACATTCTCAATTATTATCAGGCATGATAAAGAAACAGGAAAAAACATAGTTAACAAACAAATTCAGAAGGTTAAAAGATTTCAACTTTTTTGTTGATTATTTTTAAATTTCAATCCATTTAAACGCTCGTGACATGTTAGTAGGTCCCATAGGAACTTCTAGCGTGAATTTATGAGAAAAAGAAGGAAAGGGTATTTATCACTTAGCCGTCCAAAGCCGGATCTTGCGCCTCAAAAAGGCTCAGATTAAAGTGCAAAACTGTGCTCGAGTCGTCGGTGAAACCAGACATAACTATACCATTGTACAGGCTGACAACAGGAAAATCCGCTCAGGATATTGCAGAGGAAATTATGGCTCTTCAATCTCAGATGCGACTGGATTGAGCAGTTCGCCCATCAGAGTGCGGGACCAGCTTTCTTTCACACGATGTCTTGAAATTAAGTTTTCGGGACACAAAGAGTATTATTAGTGGGACACGATCGTTGTAAGCAGGCGACAGCAACACACAACCGTTTTCAGCGACCATTTATCAGTTGGCAGAATTGAAGACGCAATTCCTGCAGGACTCACGGAGGAATATTCAGATATTATCTCTCAGGAACAGAATAGTCTCCTACAGGAATTTCATAGAAGGACCAACATCAGATTCTTACAGCCACAAGAAAACATTAAGATATTAGCATGTCGCCTCTGGCCGCGAAACAGCATGAAAGCATAGTGGTTACTATAAAAAACATTCGCATGTCGCATTTGGTCGCAAAGCAGCGAGAGAGAACGCATGAAGAAATAACAACTCACCCGAGGACACTTCAGCCAAAAGTGAGTACCTTAGATTCTTCTCTTATCATATTAAAAAAATATTTACTTACGAAGATAGCTAAAGCAAGTCCAGTTTCACCAAACTTTCAAAAATAAGCTCGATTGCAGAGCATGATTGTAGCTATTACCCCTGATTTGAACTTGTACAAGAAAGTAACTCTAGAGGTTTGACATATGTCGGTACTATGAAAAAAAAAAAGAATATAGAAATACCAGGTGAATTTTTGCCAAATAAAATGAAAAGTGAAGGATCTTCCCTTAATGCATTCAGATAAAATGACTCTGGTTTCATATGTACCTCAAAATTTAAAGTGTTATTATCATTTATTCAATGAATCATTCGAAATCAGAAGACCTTGAAACTTGAAAACCAGAAATAATAACGTTTTACAATTTGACTAAAGGAGGTGCAGATGCATTGGACGAAAAATGTTCTAAACATTCTACAAGCCGAAGAACAGAGCGATGGCCAATGGCCATATTCTTTAGGTTACTTCATATAAGTGAAATTAATGCAAATATAATACATCAGTCGTTTCTTCTCTTATCATATTAAAAAAATATTTATTTACGAAGATAGCTAAAGCAAGTCCAGTTTCACCAAACTTTCAAAAATAAGCTCGATTGCAGAGCATGATTGTAGCTATTACCCCTGATTTGAACTTGTACAAGAAAGTAACTCTAGAGGTTTGACATATGTCGGTACTATGAAAAAAAAAAAAGAATATAGAAATACCAGGTGAATTTTTGCCAAATAAAATGAAAAGAGAAGGATCTTCCCTTAATGCATTCAGATAAAATGACTCTGGTTTCATATGTACCTCAAAATTTAAAATGTTATTATCATTTATCCAATGAATCATTCGAAATCAGAAGACCTTGAAACTTTAAAACCAGAAATAATAACGTTTTACAATTTGGCTAAAGGAGGTACAGATGCATTGGATGAAAAATATTCTAAACATTCTACAAGCCGAAGAACAGAGCGATGGCCAATGGCCATATTCTTTAGGTTACTTCATATAAGTGGAATTAATGCAAATGTAATACATCAGTCGTTAAGAGATAGTTCCAAATTGGAAAAAAACTGATTTTTTGATGGAGTTATCATCAAAATTAGTGAAACCACATATGGAACGAGGCTTCAAAATCCAACTGTGAACCGAGAAATAAAAATGTGCATTCAGAGAGTACTAAGAGTTTCCGCGGAATCTATTGTAGCTCAGATGTAACTCATACCCTTAAAAAGCGTAAAACATGCTCTCTTTGTCCCCTATATTGAGAAGAAAAATTGCCTGTCCGTGTTTCAGCTGCAAGAATCCGATACGTAATGGATGTGCCAAGAGAATTTGCAAACACTGTGTTGAAAATGCTTAAAATAATGTGTTGCAGTTTTTAATATTCCTTATATATTATCCTTTTCTTGCATTATTTTATATAATCGAGATTATGTAGATTGAAAATTTATTAAATAGTTTAGTTTGTACGCATTTGCAAGTAAGTAGTGTTTATTTTATTTATTTCATTAAGTGCTCAGTACTTTTTCGTATGTGATTTAAAAATTAATTTTTAATGCATTAATTTTAGAGTTTTAAAAAGAATTATTTACTTCAATATAACAAGGAAATTGTATTAATGTTTATACAATAACAATAGTATATTATTTTTAAATTTTATATTTTTAAAATGCATAAAATAGAGCGCGGGCTAAGAGACCCCTCCTCTGTGTTTACGTAACAGAAAATGAACGTCTGTACTTAAGACGAAGAAGGAATAAGGAACTTACATCAGAACGTTTTATAATTTAATCATGAGGACTGTTGCCCACTGGTCGTGTGGATGCGTACAACTGCTGCTCGCAGAGATAGAACGATTGATGTGAGAATTTTTTTTTGGGGGGAGGGGGCATAAGAAAGAATGATACACAGGATCTCAACGTCCACCAACTCATCAATGCTCGAGACTATACACATATTTGCACTTAGCCGCTATGGAACGTAGAGTCAGATCAATTAACAATGGATAGAAAATTTCATGTTTTGCACACCAGATATGATACGAAGACAACAGCAACTCCACGGATTATCACCAAGATGTACATTACTTCGGATTTCCCTGATTCTACATCACAGGAATTAGCGCCTACAATGGTGTGCTTCTTGATGCACATAAACACATCAGTGGCATGATAGCATCTTTCATGGTGAATCTCGGTTTTGCTAACAACATGAGGAAAACCGTATCAGTATATGGATACGAGAAGAGAGAAAGCTGGAATCTTGCATTCTTTACAGTCATACCAAACCAGTATCTGGATTGACGGTACTGGTTCCCATTAAGTACACATCTCATTCACTTCCAGTCCACATATCCAAAGCTTGACCAGCACCATTAAGTTACTAAAGTTTTAATGCCCATGGCTATGCCATATGTTCAGGGCCTCCATCACTCTACCTTTCAGCGGCAGAGTGCGACACTGGATTGTTGACTATGTTATTCTACTTTCTTAAAAAACACAATATATATAAATTCTGCCTTGGCTTGTGCGTTCTCTTCCCAGTTAAAATCTCTTCCCAGTTAAAAACATTTAGTTACTGACCTCAAACAAATTGGCACGACCGCAGACTTAGCCATTATCAATTATAAACTCTGCTACAAAGCAGAAGGTTCGGTGACTAAATCATTTTAAAAATGCAACAGATAATATTCTGTTCAAAGCTGTATCCTGCTTTGTAAAACAGATGTTTGGTGCAAAATATGCCAGAAATATTGATTTTGGAAAAACTACCTAAAATTTTAAGCATTAAAATACTTAAATTTAAAAGTCATATTTTACAGATATACAATAATAAAAACATTATAAGGTATTTTCTCACTCCTTCGTGGTGTAACGGAACCACATTGGGCGCGTATTCCAGAGGTTCAGGTTCGAGTTCCAGTGAGGGCAGTGTACATTTTTCGCGTCTCTTGCATCGAAATAAATGAAGTAAAACCAAATGCTTCTACAGCATGAGTGTTTTTATTATAGCATATTTGTAAAATAAGGTTTTCTTATTTCTCAGAAGTGTATAAAACATATATTAACAGCATAGTCCATGTAGCAAAACAATTCAAAGAAGTTTAAAGTATGGTTACTCTTGTTATTTCCCACGTGGATTTTCTTTAACCCGATCAGCATACATTTTGTTGCATGGATCCTTTTTAATTGATTAAATTACTCTGCGTGATCACGGCTGGTATCAGGGTAACAAGTGTCAGTGGTCAATGGCTTTTACAATGATTTGCTCTTCTACTTATCCGTTTTGTCTTTCTCAAACTAATGTCTGAGTTTACGTTGCTTTCTTAATTGTATGTTAAACATGCGTCTTCTTAAAAGTATTGAACCGAAACTGAGAAACAAATTAAAGAAATTAGCAAGATGAAAATAAATTACAGCAAATTAGTTTCTCTTCTTGTCTAAATTAGCAAGAATTTATTAACATTTTACTGTTCCATTATATGTATAGACTGGATGTATGCAAATGTTTTACTTATTTTTAGAACGAAACGAAAGGCCGTGAATAAAAAATTACATTGAATTTCGTGTAATCACTATATACCATCATATTGTATGACTTACTGACATTTACTTTATGGTGGATTTGCTCCACGCTGATAAAACGCTTCTGTTTCAGAGTAATACACATTATGTAGATGTTTTTACATCTTCAGTATTATCAAAGATTTGGAAAATATATCGAAAACTATAGTAATACACAGATGCAAAGCTGAGAACATATACTGGATAAAAGAATATTAACGAACGAAGACGGGAAACATTAATTGGGCGGGCCCACGTTGGTGTTTATAACATCATAGAAGGATATAAAAAAAAAGAGGAGCATGTGGAATGGCAAGTGAATGCATTCTTCGCGCAGAACAACAACCAAAACGTAGGAAAATAGATGACAGAGAGAGGAGAATTACACTGAAGTGACAAAAGTCATGGGATACCTCCTAATTTTTTGTCGGTCCTCCTTTTGCCCGGCGAAGTGCAGCAACTCGACGTGGCATGGACTCAACAAGTCGTTGGAAGTCCCCTGCAGGAGTATTGAGCCATGCTGCCTCTATAGACGTCCATAATTGTGAAAGTGTTGACGGTGCAGGGTTTTGGGCACGAACTGACCTCTCGATGATGTCCCATGAATGTTCGATGGGATTCATGTCGGGCGATCTAGGTGGCCAGATCACTCCCTGGAATTGTCCAAAATGTTCTTCTAACCAATCGCGAACAATTGTGGCCCGGGAACATGGCGCATTGTCATCCATAAAAATCCCATCATTGTTTGAGTACGTGAAGTCCATGAATGGCTGTAAGTGATCTCAGAGTAGCTGAAGGTATCCATTTCCAGTCAATGATAGGTTCAATTGCACCAAAGGACTGAGTCCATGCCATGTAAAAACAGCCCAGATCATTATGGAACCACCACCAGCTTGAACAGTGCCTTGTTGACAACTTGGGTCCGTGGCTTCGTGGGGTCTGCGCCACACTCGAACCCTACCATCAGCTCTTACCAACTGAAATCGTGACTCATCTGACCAAGCCACGGTTTTCCATTCGTTTAGGGACCAACCGATATGCTCACGAGCCCACGAGAGTCACTGCAGGCGATGTCGTTCTGTCAGTAAAGACACTCGAGTCGGTTTTCTGCTGGCATAGCCCAAGGAAGACAAATTTCGCCGCACTGTCCTATCGGACACGTCCCTCGTACGTCCCACATTGAATTCGGCGGTTATTTGACGCAGTGTTGCTTGTCTGTGAACATTGACAATTCTACGCAGACGTCGCTGGTCTCGGTCGTTAAGTGCAGGTGGTCGGCCACTGCGCTGTCCATGGTGGGATGTTATGCCTGAAATTAGATACTCTCGGCACACTCTTGACACTGTGGATCTCGGAATGTTGAATTCCCTAAAGATATCCGAAATGGAATGACCCAT
The DNA here is from genome assembly GCF_044657685.1 of Stegodyphus dumicola. Taxonomy (NCBI): domain Eukaryota; kingdom Metazoa; phylum Arthropoda; class Arachnida; order Araneae; family Eresidae; genus Stegodyphus; species Stegodyphus dumicola. The sequence continues at coordinate 151,657,806 of NC_140771.1, read as the reverse complement.
GCGTCTAGCTCCAACTACCATTCCGCGTTCAAAGTCTGTTAATTCTCGTCGTGCGGCCATAATCACGTCAAAGCCTCTTCACATGAATAACTTGAACACAAATGAAAGCCCTGCCAAAGCACTTCGCATTTATACATTTTCTACCCGATACTACTGCCATCTGTATATTTGCATATTGCTATCTAATGACTTTTGTCACTTCAGTGCATGACTGTTGTGGGCGATCGTAATAATCGACCTCTGATGGAATATCTTCGTGGTATCGCTCATTGTGTGTCAATGTAAATATGTCGTTTGCATGTATATAGAATGTGTAAGTAATGTTTTCTTTTTTTTTTAATAAAAAGAATTTCGTAAATCTTCATTTCAAATTTTAACTATCATTTCAATTTGTTAAAATTTATTTTAAATAATGACATATTTTTTTTGATTTTGTGATTAAAACTGTTAATTAGTAATATGTAGTATTTAGTTAAAAATTGTATTTTTTTAAGCTAAATTGAGTGTTTATATTTAGATATTAACTGTCGGGATTCTGGACACTCGGGATTTTTATCCTGTCAGGGTTCTGGTTTGTCAGGATTTTGACCCTGTCGAGATTTTGGACAGTCGGGATTCTGGCTTGTCGGGATTACGACCCAGACCCGTTTATATCTGTACGATCTTTTTCATTTCACAACCGACTACCATACACACAAATACACCCATACAGATATATATATATATATATATATATATTATGAGAAAGTTTTTGATTTATTATCTCCAAAAAACATAAATTTAATTAATTATTATATTCCATCACAGAGTATATTTAAAGTTACAGGCATTATGTTTCAAAATTTTTCAAATAAGTAAACTAATTTTAGTTTCCTTTCTGGCATCGATTTGTACCCAAATTTGTATTTAAGTAACTACTTTTGATTTTATGTTTAAATATAAAGGAAGTATTAATTCGTAAATATTTCTATTGTTTATCAAATATTATCTTTTGTACATATTTCAAATATTGTATATTAATTTGTTACAGGTTCCAATAGTATTTATTGTTTTACTGTATTGTGAGAGTGTCGGGAATGATTGTTTTGTGAGAGTGAGAATAAAACATAATTCAGTTCTTAACAATGTCTTAAATTAAAAAAGGATTATTCATTTTTTTTGTTTTGTTTATGGCAAGTATTTTGGTTCAAGCAGACTAATTACCTTTCTCATTTTTGAGTTTTGTTCGTAGCTTATGATTTAACTCTAGCAGAATAACTAATTTGATCCTTACTTGGAAAAAAGAAGAAACACGCTCTCTTAATTTGGTAATTAATTGTTAATTGATAGTGGATTGGTTCGTTCTACTTGACAAGTCAATTAATCTACAGCCAATAGAAATCCTCTATTTTATTACGTAACTCCTTTCCACAAGGCACTATAATTGCGCTAAACTTGTAATTTCAGTCTCACTATATAGCTGATGAGCGAGTACTCATGATTTACATATTCCTTATATAACAGTACTCATTTATATATATGAGCGAGTACTCCTGATTTATATATTTCTTACATAATTATTACAAAAATCATGAGTACTCGCTCATCAGCTACGTCGTGAAACTGAAATTACAAGTTTCGTTCAATCATAGTGTCTTGAAAGAAGGAGTTACGTAATAAAACAGGGGCAGGAGCTATTAAAACAATTTTTCATCTTCAACAAGTATTTTTTACGTTCACTACAATTATGCTTTTTTAAGGCTTTATTCTAATTCTTTATGAAGTCACAAGTCAATTCTCTTTGAATTTTTATTTCAGTTTCTCCCCAGTAATTTAATTTTGAGGTAAATAAAATCATTTAGTGGAAAATGATTCAAGTAATTACTCTATTAAATTGATTCTACATTTTTAATTATTTACGATTTAGAATAAGTTTCATTAACGTTTCTTTTTATTTAATTTCCTTAATGAAAAATTTATTTACTCTTCAACGATGAAGAAATCCCTTCTGTTTAATTTTTATTAGATGCTTTCTTTAGTACGTCTCAGTTTTGTTTTCTAAAACGCATAGAAAAAACATTATATTTTACTTTTAAATTTATGATTAATTTAACTAAGAAGGATTCTAAATAAAGAATTAAAAGAAAGAGGAAAAATTTTTCTTCTTTATGAATGTTTTTTAATCACATGACAAGTTTGTGTAAGAACTAAATGCATTACGATATGATGAGTTTTTCAAATTTTAATGTCAAAATCTTAATGTAAAACGTTCACTGGATTTCTTATATATGTATTTAAATGCTTAATCTCTCTCGTGCGCTTCAAAACATTCTCTATAACATATATTTCTTTACATAAAGAGTAAGTTTATAGACTTTCCATTAAATATAAATAAATTCGTTAAATCCTTAACTTTTTCTAGACTGGAAGTGAATGTAGCTCATTTAGTATACAACTTGTACATCCAATCAAGATTATTTTGAATAATAACAATTTTGAAATTCTTATTTAAACTGAACCAAAGATTACATTATCATCATCTTGTAGACTGAAATATTTAAAGACACTTATTAAAATTATTATTTTTATTTTCAACTAGCAACTCTGGCCTTAGGTTTAGAAGGCACACAAATGCTCTGTACGGTTGTACAGAAACGTTTCATAGTGGATTTCGTCTCAGAGTAATGATGGATTAGCCCACCAGTGGTTAAGATGTAAACTCACTGAACACTGGTAGTTCGGTCCGGAGTTCGAATTCTGGCGAACGAGTTGGCTGCATAGGCGATTTCATGGATTTCTCCATGTATAACGTGCGTATACGAGGCAGGTTACCTCTGAAAGCCATCTTAGAAGGCATCCGTCTCATTTAGCAGATAGCTCTTGAGTGCATTGTCGTAATCAAATAAGCCAAACCACAATAATTGTGGTGGTTTAGATGAGTACATTTAACGCCCTTTATTATAATTAAGCAGTATAATATAATGGGATATACTGCACTGGTAGATATCGACCATAAGATGTAGCTAAGGTAACAAGAACTCAGAGAGTTGGCGTTTACGTTCGGGCATTTTGTTCAGTAGCTCTGTTATAACCATCGGAAAAATATTGAATCTTTAGACCACCTTGAATTAAGTCTTCAAATGATTACTTCACTTGCTCAGACATGTTTCTATGAGCGAGAATAATAAAGAAGAAAAGAAATTCGCCGTCTTCGTATTGAGGTTTCACTCTTTGAGGTACCAATACATGGCATCCTTGGAAACATTCAGACATCATCGGAAAATCATGTTAAAAAAGAACCAACTCAGATTTAACTTTAAATATATTAAGAAATTTATTTATTTAACTTTAAATTAGGTACATGAATAATTATTTATGTTGCTGTACAACGAAAAATGTTACTGTACAATTTTATCTATTTATTTATTTTTAGAACTCAAGTTTCGATACTAGCAAATGTCAGCTCTCTGATGATTGTGTTGTATAGAAATAACGGTCAGCAAAATAGGGGTTGGGCTGCGAAGTAGGTGTCGAAAATACTAAATTAAAGAAAGGAATAGAGGACTCTTTTCGTTTTCTATTGTTTGTTTTAGGAGGTAATGAAATTATTTTCCTTTTCTTTAACCCATATTTCCTGATCGTTCTAAAAATAAGACAGTACACATAAATGGTCTTTGTATGAAATATTTGAAATAATTTAATTCGAATTAAATACGATTTATTATTTAAGAGTCATTTAAATGTATATTTTTCTTTAACGCAAGTTAGAATTAATTAGATATTTTTTATTAATTTTTTAAAAAGGAGATTTTCGCAGACTTTTTTTTTTCTTATGTTTTCAAATGTACACGTTTTGAGCTCTAAGAAAAGCATACATTTAAATTTATTGAGGTAATATTCTATACTTTTTACCACTAAAAACACTGCCAAAACAATTTACCTAAAAGAAAAATTTTTCTTGAATTTTAACTGTCGTAAAAGTAGGACGACGGTAAAATCCACTAATGCATAATCCCCATTAGTTTGTAATGGAGGTAATCTTTTCTTTCTCTGTTATATTCCAAGCACTGATATTCTACAACTAACCCTGGCACTTTAATCTAGCTAGCAGATGCACGTCAATTGACAGACAAGTATGTAAAATGTGGGGGAGGAGGGGGTTAAGTAAATGTTTCAAACACTGACTCATGAAGTCTGTTTGTATTCTAATTCGTCGAATTAGACTAAATTTCTCGCTTTTTTTAAATGCTTAAATTTTTCCTTTTCTTTTTGAAAATCATTTTGATGTTAATACTATGTCGCGTAAATTTTTAACTGAGCAAGCCTTCGAATTTTTTATAAACTTCAGATCACAGTGATTTAATCGGTGTGGCGACCTGCCTACTGCAACTCAAAGCTGCCAGTCTCATAACTCATAGCAACGAAAAACAAAATAATGTTTATTCTGTTGTTAATACTGATACCAAAAAATTTATATTATTAACGATCTGTTTTTGTTATCATAGTTGCTTTTCCAGCTACGTTTTACTTATTATTGTTCAAAAGGGTTTATTTATACAAATTAAATTATTTTTATTATTAGTATATTAAAAACAGCTTGTTCCTCTGTCTCAAAAACTGTGCTACCATAATTGGTGACCCGGAGTTATTACGAATAGCAACTGTAATGTTGCACGAATATGGAGTTTGTATGCTAAAATTCTGAGCAACAATAAGTTATGCAGTGTGATGAAATGCAAAGAAGACATTTCACCTGTGATTTCAAGCGTTGTGCCGCATTCCGTTGAGTCAACATATTTCTGTCGTAATTTTAGCGGATATGTGTATCGTCTGCCCACTTTGAGCCGCCAATTCCAAGAAACTGTGTCGCTATATACATATTAACTTTTTTTTTCTGCGTTGTGCATGTTTGATTGATCTAAAACAGTTGGCAACGATGCTGCTTCAGAATTGGCCCTAGTGGTAGTTAAGCCACCGCCTTTTTGTCGCCGAGACCCATTGTTATGTTTCATTCAACTGGATACGCAGTTTAAATTGAGTCACATTACTTTCGACGAAACTCAATTTTATACAGTGATCGCCGCGTTAGAATCAGAGGTTCTTCAATCAGCTCGTGAAATAATTTTGAGTCCACCGGCAACGGACAAATACAAATCTTCCAAAAAAAATTCTGTTTATTAAGAATCTGAGACAGTTAAAAATCAAGAAGCTGTTGCAAGATTTACAGTTGGTTGATATAAGGCCCTCCCAATTTCTGTCTAAAATGTCAGACTTAGCCGCCGGTAACCTAACGGATAACATTCTTAAAGCATTATGGATGAATAGACTCCCATCTAGTATGCAAGCCATTTTAGCGACCAGTAGTGAGCGACTTAAAAAGCTACCCGAAAACGCTGATAAAATTCACGAGCTGGCCATTCCAGCGCAAATACACGCAGCGCAGGCTCCTGGTCCAGGTATTGTGGCGTTAGAGGCTCAAATTGATGATTTGCACAAATTGATCGCTCAGTTAGTAGCCATCCAAGCTGAACATTTTCAGCGCAACCGCTCCACATCACGTGGTCGAAATACACGTCGTAGCCTACTGAGAAAACGTTATGAAAGCCCTCCTCCGGGTATTTGTTTTTACTACCACAAATTGGGAAACAAGGCAAGCAAATGCCGCCCACCGTGTCGTTATAACGACCAAGAAAAGGAGAAGGGTCGTCGCTCGAAGTTGTGAGCAACAGCGGCTGGAACTTTGCACGCCTTTTCGTCATCGATAAGAATTCGGGGTTAAGGTTTCTTATCGACACCAGGGCTGATGTTTCTGTCGTTCCACCTCATTTTCACGAACGAAAACGCCTTACCAAGTTACAACCTTATGTAGCAAATTGAATTCCTATTCAAACTTTTGGTGAACGCCTGATATCTGTTCATTTAGGATTGCGCCGCAACTTCCAATGGCCATTCATTATTGCTACTGTTTCAAACTCTATTATTGGCGCTGACTTTTTTCAAAAATTTTTGCTTGTCGATCTTAAGAATCGCCGTTTGATAGATTCCACATCCATCTTAACGTATCCGGGAGTAATTCGCAATAGTCAAGTTTTGAGCATGAATTTCTCAGAGAATTTCCTAAATCACTCGCCCAGTTATGGGTATTTCCGAACCCAAGCACGATGTACTACATTATATTGAAACTACCGAACCTTCAATTGCCTCTAAACCAATGCGCTTACCTCCGAACAAGCTTAAAGCCACCAAGAGGAATTTCAATATATGATGGAACAGGGAATTTGCCGTCCTTCAATAAGTTCATAGGTGAGTCTTCATCTAGTTCGGAAACGAAATGGTAACTGGCGCCCGTGTAGCGATTATAGCCGGTTAAATGCAGCTACAATTCCTGATCGTTACCCAATCTCGCAAATTCAAGATTGTATGCAAGTTTTAGAGGAAAAGCTATTTTTACAACCCTTGATCTTGAGCGGTCGTATCACCAAGTTCCCGTTAACCCAGCTAATATTCCAAAAGCTGCGGTTATTACGCCTTTTGAACTACTATTTGAGTTTCCGGTCATGACTTTCGGCTTATGCAGTGCTGCTCAAACATTCCAACGCTTCATGAATCAGGTGTTAATCGGCTTCGACTTTTGTGTACCTTATTTTGATAACGTCATAATCGCCTCCTCTTCAGAACAAGAACACTTATCACATTCGAGAACAGTTTTTGAATGCTTTCAAAGTTGCGGTGTCAGTCTTAATCCTTCCAAATGCGTTTATTCTTCTAGGGTCATGAAATTTCCATTGATGGCGTTCGAGGCCTTCCAGCTATCCGCGATATGCCCGAACCATCTACAGTGGAGGACTTAGGATTTCTTGCTATGCTCAATTTTTATCAACGTTTCTTACCTCGTGCGTCGACCATACAAGCCCCTCTAAAGTCGTTTATGGTTGGAAGCAAGAAAAACGATAAACATGTTATAACCTGGACTACAGAATCTCGCGAAGCGTTTCAAAAATGCAAAAATGATTTAATTTCGGCAATAAATTTGCAGTATCCTTCACCGTTTAAAACATTATCATTCTACTTTGACGCATCAACAACAGCTATAGGAATAGTTTTACAACAGAACGATCAAGAGTTATGGAGACCACTTTTATATTTTTCTAAAAAACTCTCACCAGCACAAACCAGACACAGCATTTACGATCGCGAATTATTAGGAATTTATGAAGCTGTCGAATATTTTCGACATATGCTAGAGGGACGCGTTTTCATGATCTTCACAGATCGCAAACCCTTAACCTATGCTTTTCAACAGCGTTCGGGTAAAGCTTCTCCTCTCCAAATGAGACACCTAGACTTCATAAGGCAATATTCAACAGATATCCGTTATACTGAGTGTTATTATTGCAGAATATTATTGCAGACACTTTAAATCTCGTATTGAAGGACTATCCGTTCCTTCGCCTATAAACTTTGCTGACCTTGCGGATAAACAACACCGGGATTCAGAACTACAAACCTTCTTGAAAAGCAAATCTTCCAGCAATCTCAACTTGCAGCCTATGCAGCTGTCACCTGAAAAATGACTTCATTGTGATGTTCAAAATTCAAGATTTCGACCTTATGCTCCCTCCGGATTTCGTCATGCCATTTTTAATCAGTTACATGGTCTGTCACATCCTAGCATCAAGGCTAATGATACAGTTTAGACTTAGGCGCTATTTTTAAGACAGGTAGATGAAGTTTCCAAATGAAATAGAAAATAAAAGAGGTTATAGTTAATTAAATTTAGAAGTTTGCTTTTATGCATTACTGCATATATATACATACAATCATACATATAGAACAAATTAACTATTTTTATATATTTTATGCTCATTAAAAGTAATTATTTCTAATGAAAATATAATAACTCTTACAGTATTATAACTTTGTATATTTCACAAAGTGAAACATATATAATAATTAACAATTTAAAAATGGAAAACATTAAGGTAACCGACCTTGTTCGAAGGGCGTTTTTCAAAATGTTTGTTATATTTTTGAATTTAAGTGATTTTCTAATGAATTGTACTCAAACTTAAATGTAATCACTGCAAAAGCGATAAAAAAATCATTATTTTGAGAAATGTGCGCAAAAAACTGAAAATTTTATATCAAAATTAATAAAAATATCAAACATCACTGACAGGAAAATATTGTTGATAAAAATCTATTTTCGGCTTTATTTTATACATACTGCTTAGAAACATGTATTAAACCAGAATAATTTGAAAATATTGATTCACAGGCAAAATATGGTCAAATATGTCAGTAAACACTAAATTTGTTTTTAAAATACACACGCTATTGAAGAAAAAATGATGTAACTTAAATTCAATGGGATTAATGTTTTAACTGCTAGTGTACATTATGCATAATAATGCATAAAACGTGTGTGCAAAATTTCAAGTGATTGTATAATGAACGTTTTGAGTTATCATGGTTGCCGTGAACAGAAATCATGAAAAAAACAACTAATCAAAAATCACGTTTAAAGTTTTCAGATTGTTACATGACATTATATAAACAAATATTCACTAAAATGCTTCTGCATTATATGTGACAAAGTGAGAGTATAAAATTTAAAAGAATAAAAACCTCAACGTTATGATTGCCTTTTAATTAATCAAAATCACTTTTTTCATTTGCAATAAATGTTCCAGATAATTTCATAGACAGATGTTTCAGTTTCATTGTGATTACCAGCATCAGCAGTCAGATATTTAGTGTATTAGTGGCTGTAAAAGTTTCGCTTTTTTTAATGAATACATTTAAATTTTGGCATTCTCGAACTTTCGATTATTAAACAGAATAAAAAAGTGCAGAAAAATGAATCTTTAGCTGATAAATTAGTGCAGGAAATTAGTACACAAAACTGAAATACCGAAATCTCAATGCAAACAAAACAATAAGTTTGAAACGTTCTTGCCAAACGTAAAAGAGAAAATATATAATGAAAATATTTTGCCAGATTCTCCAAACATATCGAAAGGCTTAAAATTATTTAATTTATATATAACACAGTAAAAAATGGAAGTTGCACCTTTAATTTGTCCTTTAAACTTTAACTTCCGGTGTGGCAGACAGTTACTTCCGGTCTGTTATATCTCAGAAAAACGTGTATATCTCCACTTCTAATCAACATATCAAGAAGAGAAAAGCTGTTTTCGATAGCTAAAAATATGGCCTTAAAAATATTAAATTTAAAAAAATGAGTTTTTCAGTCGAAATCGGCCTTTTGAACGAGGTGGGTTATCTTAAAAATATGCTTTTTGAAAAATGGCAAATAATATTAAGTATAAATAAAACATCTGCTCAAAAATTTCAAGTATATTTATAATTTACTTTTTCTTCCTTTTAAAGAAGCAAAATCATCAATATTTTTTACAAAATCTATTTGATTACTTAACTCATGTTCTATAGAGAGAATGGCCATGTTTGAATGTTTTTCTTGGCCTAGTGAATATCACCTATACACTGACTACCAATAAGTATTTGGACACCTGTGACAGAAAAGAAAAACTAACTTTATTCAAAATCAATAGTTGGTAGAGCCTCCACGAGAGGTAATTACAGCGTGGGCCCTCCGGGGTATACTTTTCACAAGTCCTTGTATGACAGCTAGTGGTATTTTCTTCCACTCGGCTTGGAGAAGACAGAAGTTCCTTCACCGATTTTGCACGGGTAGTGCACCCCTGAATTCGGCGATGCAACTCGTCCCAGAGATTCTCGATAGGGTTCAGATCTGGACTCTGGGCAGGCCAGTCCATTCGATGAACTCCATTGGCACCATACCAAGCCTTGGTTAACATCGAAACATGACAACTGGCATTGTCGTCCTGAAAGTAACAGGGGTCCAACCCGTAAAACTGCCACAACGTAGGAAGCACATTGTCATCCAGAATAGTGCAGTAGGCATCGAAGTTGAGCTTACCATGAATGGGGACCAAGGGTCCCAGCCCATACCAGGAGAAACACCCCCAGACCATAATTCCACCTCTGCCGAACTTGACTGTTGGCACAATGCATTCTGGCAGGAGACGTTCTCCAGGTAGACGCCAGACCCAGACCCTGCCATCCGAAAGGTAAAGGGTGAACCTTGATTTGTCACTCCAAAGAACCCGTTTCCACTGATCTACGGTCCAATTTCGATGTGCTTTGCACCACATTAACCGAGCAGAGCAGTTGGACTTTGTGATCAAAGGCTTATGGGCAGCAGCACGACCATGAAAACCAAGCAGATGTGCTTCTTTACGGATGGTATTCATTGAAACAATACTCCCGGATGCCTGTTGAAACTCCTCGCGGATGAGGGCTATCGGCTGGGTGCGGCTCTTCCGAATTTCTCTGAAAAGCACTCGTAGGTCTCTATCCCCATTTCGGTTGGTCTGCCGACTCGGGGCACATTCCAACAATCATCGCTCACCTTTCACTTTTTAATCACATATGCCACTGTCGATTTTGGGTACTTCAGATCGCTAAATCTGTCCCTTAGGAATCGGCCACATTTGTGATACCCGATAATTATACCTTTCTCGAAATCAGAGAGCTCCGAACTGCGAGGCATCTTGCATGCGACTAAAGCCGATGCTGTTTTTTACACGATATATACCGGAGGAGTCAGTGGCGTACCTTGGGACCGCAGATATCGTCATTTGAATTAGGTGTCCAAATACTTATTGGTAGTCAGTGTATTTCTTTATTATTTTAAGTTCGCTAAAGCTTCTTTCGCTACTAGCTACAGTAACTGGCAAAGTTAAAAAAATTCTTAACGCTGGTTCCATATTCGTATAGGACTGAACTACATTATAATCGTGAATTATTTTTAAACGTTCTAAGCTTGTAACTGCTTTTGCGTCTGAAGTTATTGAAAAAGCGTGGTTTCTAAAACTAGATATTTCTGACTGAATTTCTTCAGCGTTAATATCATTCGGATATTTAAGTGCTAAGTTATCAGCTGCTGCCTTTAAATTACTTAAATATAATGACATTAATTGTTCACCAGTTAGAAACTGAAATTCGAAAGAGATTTCATTTAACTTTTCGTATCGTCATTTCAACTGTGAAATTAAAATGTCGAACACTTCAATTTATATAAAAATATATTTTTCTGAAAAACTGCAATTTATGTCAATTGATTCCTCACAGTTTGATTTATTAACTTTTCGTTTTCGTTTCTCTTCAAATTTTAATGATATATTCATCTCTAAAGCTAAAATTTTACATTTTTCGAAAATGCATTGAGACATATTTTCGCTCATTTCCTGTAATGAAAGACATATTAAGCGTGCGGCTTTATAGACAGTTATAGTTTTTAACTGCAAGGCTTTATTTACTTTTTCAATTTCTTGCAATAGTAAATTCCACGCAGATAACAAATATAAAAATTTTTAACTGGTTTGTTTCAAAATGCTGTTATTTTCAGTCCATTGCAAAGATTTGTGATTTAATGCTATGTCTTTCAATAATCTATGTACTTCTGTTATTTGTAGATCTAATTCTTTAACAGCATTTGCTCTTGATGACCATCGTGTTTCCGTATGACATTTTAATGTTGTTTTCAAAACGGACATAAGTGCATCCCATCTACTCATTGAAGATGCAAAAAATTATAAATCCTCTGTACAGGGCCAAAAAATATTAATATACTTGAATTTGTTGAAGCGGTTGGATTTGTTCATAAAAGAAAAAAAAAGTGGCAAAAAAAAAAATCTGAAAGGTTTCAGATTTTAAATTACATCCAAAGGGCCGTTTTCTAAAATTTTGTGTGGTACCATTATTTACTAAATATCACGTTCTTCGCACTTAAACCATAAAATTCAGTTAAAGATCAATATCGCAAAATAATTTTAAATTGAGCATATCTTTAGAATTTCTGATACGCAGTCTCAGGGCTGGAGATAAAATATTTTTTCTGTACAACGTTGCCATTGCTCACTTTGAAATCCTTGAGTTTGTTAATAAAAAAATTGGTTAAATTTTTACAAGATATGAAATCGATAATAAAATAAATTTCAAATTTGGGCTTCCAGTTGCACAGTAGGATTACGTCATTCAAAATTTGATGGCTCTAGGAACCGCTGTTTTATCACAATGCGAGAAACATTTATACATTTATGCAGATTCTTCATTATTTAATTTCTTCAAATATAATGCAGGGCGATAATATTTGGTGGCAACAGTTTGAAAAGTGAAACGGACATTCAGAGTGATTCGACGCAAAATCGCAAAACGAAAACTATAGTCCCTCAGTGACTGTGAGTGTTAGCCCCTTTGGACTAAAAAGAAAAAGAAAAAAAGTGCAGTAACTAAAATGATATGGTACATTTCATTTTCGATCACCCTTGTTTATTCTTCGGATGCTATTCTAGAAGGAGTTCATGAGATTGCAAAACTCGCCAATTATGTCGCCGTCTATGTTCAATTAGTGGACTTTGGCAAGTTTGTTGTGACTGAGTAAAGAGCTTTTATGTTAAACTTAAAGGATACAAATATTAAAATTTGTTAGAGGTTAAAAAAATGTTATATACACAACTGTGAAAGCTCGTTTCTTTTGAGAATAAATTAATGCTATTAGTTTTACTTTTTCTTTTTTTTAGCTGAATTGTTTTTAACACAAAATTCTTTTAATATTCGCTGTTGTATTCCGAAATTAAAATTTAAAAATCATAAGTTTTAAAAATAAATTTCTGAATTTTTGATCGAATAACTAATTTGGCGCCCCTTCTATTTGTTCACCTGAGGCAAGTGCCTCACCCTCGTCCCGGCCCTGGCTATTAGGTAAGACTTCAGGGTGTAGCCTATACAGAAAAAGGCAAATTTACATATAAGTTATATAGTCTTACAATGGGCTATGCATCACCTGACTGGGTTGTCACCTCGAAGATCGATGTAAATAGATTAAAGAGCAAATTCTGAGGATAATTACAAGAGCACATTTTGATATCAGAAGATCTATACAAAGATCCCGTACAAAGATCTTAAATTAGATTTCATGACTGATCCTCTCCATAAATACAATAAGAATTTCTTTAGAGAGGAGTTAACAGACTCAACAATAACTTCTCTGCCTTGAAGAATTACGAAGTCTTCTTGGATGACTGCAGTATCAATCCCTGAGTTTGACATTTAACCATGATGATGTCTGAACAGACAATATTCCTCTCTGTTTTGATGATTTTGAAATTGAAATCGATTCTATCACGATTTGAGTCACATCTTTCACCCAAAGAAATGTCTGTTTAATTTTTCTTCAACCCAGTGATGTTGTTTGACTCAAAAGATAGTGGTCTCCTCTTTACCTAACTACCTCTTGTTTTTCCCTAGGCAAACTCCCGCAAACATTAGTTACGTGATGCGACAATCTGGCGTTAGTTGAATCAGCTTATAAATACCGAAGATACGGCTACATAAGCATATGTAAGCGAGTAATCAACTGAAACGTTTCTTGAGCCCTTAAGATTCTTGGGTGCAAACATTTAAACAACGTGCCGTTAAACGTCTTTGTTTCCTTAAAGTCAACCCATGTTCACCAAATAACTTCAGATATACGCGTTACATTTAAAACAGTGGTAAATTTCGCAAAGTAAAATAAAAGGCCGTACTCATTATTCGAAGATTTGTATCTTCTGATTGGAATTTATATTGAGCGTAAGTTAAAACACAGGAAAAGGGAATCCAAATATTCATCTCTACGCACATGGAATACTGCTATAAGTATACAGCACATAAATCTCATGTTTTTGTTATTTTATATTTAATCAGCATCTTAGGTTTTAGTAGACAGTGTATGTAGAATTGATAGTTTGCAAGAATGTTAAAAAGGTAATTTTTCAATACTTTGTTTGTACTTGAATTTTAAAATATTACGTTGCTCAGATAAGCAGTGCTATTATTCCTGAGGTGATTGATTCTTCGTGTGCTTGCAAAATATGCTTCATCAAATCATTAAAAAAGGAAAGTAAAATATTTTAATTTAATACTATGCATGGCGGCATGAGTGCTTTAGCTAAGTTCGTATAAAATAAATATACGTTCGTATAAAATAAAAATTTGGAGACAAATTTGAAACGAAAATTCACCATTTACATTCCACTATTCCCATTCAATCCATTCTATTTGACTGATATTTTTTATTTTGATTTAAAAATAATTTAACCATAATATTTCATACGTAGAAAAGGGCAAGTTTTATTATAAGATAAAAAAATATTATGGTGAGATTACAAAAAACGTAAATTTATGCATGAAATGTGAATGAGATACCTAGAGCCTTAAAATAATCTATTCGTTTATGCAACTCTAAAATTGCTCATTTTCAAAGCCTGGCGCGATATAATTCTTTGCGCATGAATTAAGGAGAAAAAGCTCTGATAATTAATATTACTGCTTTATAATTTTAAAATTATAGATTTCATTGCAAAAATACTTCTCTTTCATTAATAATGCAAGTATTAGCAAAAACAGAATCCTTCAAAACTCGCACAGGATTTTAACTTCTCCTCTAGCAATATAAAGGAGCGGATATTTTATGACATGCAGATGAGAAGTACAACAACTAATTTAATTAATTCTCTTAGATCTGAATAATTTATGAACGCAGTAAAACCTATGAAATGAGGGAAGAATAGACGAATGAACGATCTGAAATTTTCTAAAATAAAAAATTAACACTTTTCTACCTCAGATACCGCGTATATGTTTCTTAGAGAGATAACAAGTTAAATGTTAGACAGTGGCCTCCAGAGATCATTTCTTGCTATTCAAACTCATTTAAAAGAGGGTCATTACAACCACATTTAGCGATTTAAGCATTTTAAGTACTCCACACCTACTTATTCTGGACTCCCCTTCCTTCATTTGGCTCTTAATCACAGGCCTTACACACGTCAGGATTCCATTTTAATTTGTCATTAGCAGCGTATAATTACATGTTTTTATGGCTCATGTCGACCGACGCTTACCGAATGCATAAAATAATCTCTCCGCTGAAATGAACGTAGAGTGGAGGGGTACCCAACGGATTCCAATGAGGCTTCGTTCCTGGAGCCTCAAATGCGATTTTTATGGTGATTTCTGTGCGCTGGACTCTTGGAGTGGAGTTGAGACGTTTTCCTGCTGGTCAAAAGGAAAGCAATTTGTATAAACAGCATTGTTTCCAATTCCGAAGCCTGATGTCTTGTTTTGAGACTGAAGAATAAATCGAGTAGAGCAAAGAATGTCTAAAGATTGAGAAAAATTACGAGAAAAAAACAGAACATGTTATATGATTTAAAATGTATATATTTGAGAAAAAAAACATTATGGTATTTTGAAATAAACATACCTACGTTTGTTTTATTGACAGCCACATCTGCATCTGTAGAGTTTGAGAAATAAAATTATTCATTTCAAATCGATATTATGAAGGTGATATAAAAGACATAAAAAAAATAACTGAAAATATTATACTGCATCGATTTGTTTAAAATAAAGCTTTACATCGTACTATTTCTTTTTTTTTTTTTTTTTTTTTTTTTTTTTTTTTTTTTTGTTACATTAAACGTAACTTTTAAACTAAAGGTTTTAAAATATGGTGAAACAGCAGGGTTTTCATATCTGCAGACAATACTTTCTAAGTCTTAAAGCGATTACTTAAATCTGAAAGTTACAGCAAACGCCATACAAAGTAATACATTTTCATAGTATACACAATTAGAATAAAATTCAAATGATAAATTATGAACGCAGTAGCTTATTATCAACCTTAAATAAATTATGAACGCAGTAGCTTATTATCAAGTAGCTTATTATCAACCTTACACAAAATAATAATATAGTGTCCTGCGCGTAACTACAAATTACATATTGTATTATTTAATGAGGCAATACATAATGTGTTGACCACTAGAATATTCTCTTTTGTACTTATGAAAGCAAGGGATATTAGAAATATTTTTAGTGAAGAAATATACATATATAGTCCAACATGATATAATGTTTCAAAATGTAGCAGACATGAGAATTATTCACTTTGCTAATACAATTAGCACTTTAATAGTTTCTAAGCGCTTACATAATTACTAGTCTCACGCTTCGGAACCCCTAATATGGTAAATACGTACTGTGAGAGCAGGAAAGGGAAGCTAGGATAATGCAATGTTAATGAGAATAGGGTGAACGCTAGAAGAAATATTCAAAGCAAATTTAAACAAGAATAAAACAAATATTCTCTTCTTAACACTAGCCAAGTTTCTTTATGAACATATCAATGTGAACAAACGTGTGCAAAATTAGAAAGTTTGCATATTATGAACAAGTTCTGAAAGTATAATGCATGACAGCATACTGGAAAGTAAGCAATTCAGGAGTTCCTGTGGCAATCGATGCCACTCCTGCACCAAGGCAGTTTTCAACTCTGGGATCGTTCTCCGAGGGGGATAGCAAGATGAAATTGCTCTCTCAAGAGTGTCCGAAACACGCTCTGCATGGTTAAAGTCAAAAGATATGACTGACCATTCCATGAAGCAAATATCCTCACTTTCCAGGTAATCCTATGCGAACGAGCATTGTCGTCCATTAACAAGAACCCAGGACCAACTGCGCTTCTGAAAAGTCGAACATAGCGTTCTAAGATCTCTCTAAGGCTCATGGCAGTCTAGAAGCCTTTGGCAAACACATTCAGGGATGTGCAGCCGTCCAACATGATGTCTACCCAAGCCATTAAATCTTTACCACCATAGTGATCCTTTTCTCTATAAGTGAATAATGGTATTATGTCCAAGGCTCTCTTCAAATGCAGATGCGCAGAGAATTAGAGTCTAGACTGAAACTCGACTCATCTGTAAAGAGCACCGTGCTCCACTGAAGTCTGGTCCAAGGCAAATGTGGGCTGCACAGTGAGCCGCACGTAAACAGCGGGTCACCTGGCATACCTTACTATCTCATGAAGCTTTTGGGCAACTGTAGACCGTAAATCTTGATTTATGCAGTCGCCGCGCAGAAAGTGCCAAATAATGACCCTCATTAGTCGTGTTAGATCTTGGTCGACTTTGTTCGGATCTTCTCCATATGTATTCAATGTCCTGAATCTGTTTCCACAAACTACAGATGATGCTGAGCTTTACATTAAGCTCTCTAGGTATCTCCGCTTTTAATTGGCCTGCCTTCAGTCTACCGACAATTCATCATGTCATTGCATCGAGACTACTCATTTTACCTGATATTTTATAAAATTTGCCCAACTGTCGCGAGTAACATGGTGAATGTCGTGAAACAGCAAGAGAGCATAGATCGTCGAAAAACGCAATTCTGCGTTTTTCAATGTCTGAATATTAGCATAAACCTTCGGCGGCATAATTAGTAGCCTTTAGTTAAATACGTTTCGTAAAAACAGACATTACATTCAAATTCTCTTAATTTTGGACATGCTTGTATATGAACATCACCTCAGTGTGTGTGCAGAATTGCGTTTAATCTGAGGATAAGCATAAGGTTTCACAATATCAATTTTCTTTCATCACATTTAGTTAAATCAACCACGAATGAGAAAGCGGGTGTCTTAGAAGACAGATATGGATGGTTACCAGTTCGCCTGTCCACCGAAACGTATCAAACCTATGGCGTTTCTTTGCTTTTATACTGCTGTGAATCGGTCATGAGTAAACCATGTGTAGAAGAATACGTTTGCACTGAAATTCAAAATAATAAGATTCTTTTAAAACTTCTATGCTGAAAGACTAAGTCAAATCCGTGAAAATACTGCTAATTTTCTCTATGTCTGAAAGAAGCTTTACAGTATCAAACAATTCAATTAATTCTACTTCTACTTTCAATTAATCTAAATCTGACTAAATGAAAATCTGAAACTCCACAATAACCTAGATTATGACTATATTAATTAATAATTTTTTACATTTGATACACATAAATGTTTTAGTTCTTACGTTGGATTTCATATTCTCGTTGATATATAAAGAAACTAGAGGTAAATTTTTAATGTTTCAGGTGTTCCTTCCGGGACCAGAGCTAAAGTATTTGACACCACAAGAGGACACAATTTCAACTTACTCTGTTCAGAATTTAAAAACAGCGGATATCACAGTGGGAGGGAGGCAAAATATTAGCTCTGATCATGCCAAGTAATAGTTAAAAATCACACTTTTTAAGAACATGCCAAATTTGGCATAATGTGAACAACAAAACAAATGATGTTGCAACATATTTTTTAAAAAAAGATTTAGAAGAAGTGTGTGCACCCCTCATCGAAATGCAAACTACACAGCGATTTACCATGGTGGTGTTAGATTGTCTAGGAATTCCAGCACTAACTTAGGTATTCTCGAAAAATGATGCCTTGAAGCTCTTGGAGAGGGCAAGGTTAGGGCTGCAGTGATGCAAGTTGACGTTCTAGAGCGTTTTAAATATGTTGGATCGGATTTAAATCTGGAAAATATGCCGGCCACTTCATTCACTGGATTCCTTCTCCCTTTCAGGTGTCAGTCTCTAAAGCAATGTAACAGAGACAAATGCTGTTGTCCATTAGGAAGAAGCTAGTGCCGTTTGCCTTCCTAGACAACTCGACATAATGATCAAAAACCTAATATCTTTATTTTTCTGCATTATTAGGTGTATCGGTAAAAATGTAAATATCATTGAGCCCGTTGAAAATGATGCTCTCATACAATGATTTCACTACCTTTGTACGGTGTCTTTCCTAGATGTTTTCAGGTTAATTGGGCGTATTTTACTGCTTTTTACTGCCACCAAAGTGTATCATTTTCCAAACAAAAACGAAGTTCATTAGTAATGAGAACTTAGTTCCAGCCGTGGTACTTCAATCAAATGCTCTCTTCACCACAGCAACTAGGCGTATGTCGCACTCCGATTTAGAGCAACACAAATCATGAGTTTTTCTGCATGTAGCCCTCTTTTATGCGGTCGTGCACTCACGGATATATTTATATGATTGAGTTCTTCCTGTAGGTGCTTTGCAAGCTTGGCTGATGCCAGTCACCTATTCATTTTAGCAATCATTGTAAAATAATGTTCTTGAATAGTTTAAAATGTGACTTTGATCTCCCAATCTGCACGTATCGTCAGTGCTTGAAACTGTTTATAGATTTTTGAAATGACGCTTTTGTCTACTTTTAGGTCTTCATTGAGCTGTGTCAGTGTGTCTGTTGTTTCCATTCTCCCAGTTGCGTTCATACAAGCCATCACATAGTTTCTCAAGGTTATGTTCCACTAATACACGTTGAAATTTTATTCATATAATTTATATAGTCCTTGAAAATAGAATCTGGAACACTCCTGGCACTAATTTCCTTCCTGTGGGAAGAAGGAGGCAGCGAAGGTGAATATCTGTTGTTCTAGCTTTCCTATGTCTCCGAATTACGATCAAAACTTGATTGATACTAGATGTACTAAAGGCCAGTAAGAAAGTCGCTGGCCCTAATAATTTGCCGGCAAGACAGCATTTATGTTCTATTTCAGTAACCTGCAAATAAATTAATTTTTACTGTGCTTTTCGCCGATTGTTTTAAATCTGAACAACCGAAAGAATTGTTTAAGTTGACTTTGAGAATAGTTGTTCGCTGGATTTGTTAATCTCATTCAATTACTTGATACAATTGACATTGAGATATTATCTTTCACTGAACTTCACTAATTATAATTAATATAAATCACAGTTTTATATTTTTCTAAAATTTTCTTCCTCCAAAGCAGTATTTCAAGGGAACATCGACCAAAAACTGAGAGATATACAGTAAAGGCAAATTAATAAAGCTATAGGTATTTTCCTGAGAATTTATTAAACATCGTCTATTCGTCGTAGATAAGATTCTGGGAGTAATGCATACTTGCAAAAATAAGTGAAACTGTTCCCGAATTTTGTTATATAAGGTGAGTCTAAATTGTTTTTTTTTTTTTTTTTACAAAATAAGAGGGGTGATAGTTACCATACAGATGAGCAATAATTACCGTGGAACATAGGTTCTCATTTCACTCTTAGAGGCAGAATATCCCACGCAGTGGATCGGACGCGGCAGATCTGTGGTTTGGCCTCTTCGCTCACAGGATATTAACCCAGTAGATTTTTCTATCTGGGGGCACATGAAATCTTTAATGTAAGAGACGCCTGTGGATTCGGCTGAAGATGTCGCAGCGAGAATCATTGTTGCCGCAGAAAAATTAACACAATACCAGGAATCTTCGAGAGGGTGCACTATTCATTCATTCACCGGTGTGAACTGTGGAACAGCCATATGTCCCATTGTAACTGTTGCTCATCTGGATGGGTACTATCAACCCTCTTATTTTGTAAAACAATTTAGACTCCCCCTGTACGTCATTTAAGCTTTTCATTAATTTCAAAATTTATTTTAATTATTATTATTATATCAGGATTTTTTTGCAAACATTTAATAATTTTTCAGTACATTTTGAAGACTACTGATCTATAAAAATCCGAGTAGGATGAGCGCACTTTTCATTACTACATGAAAGATGTGATTAGTTTCATTTACCTATGCTCCTTTTATGCTCTTCTTTTTGAATTTTATTAAAGCGGTTGGTATGCAATCAGAATGTTAGTCTCAGGCCATAAAACTTTTATAAAACTTAATTATCCAAATTTTGTGTTATTTAAAATAGTCGAAACTACAAAATAAATCTAATAATGCATATTTATAAAACACTTCAATTATTTATTTTACATAATTATTAATTATTTATTTTACAATATAATTCAATTATTTATTTTACATAATTATGTGTTAGACCAATGATGTCTTCGTGTGAATTTAATTTTCTATCTGACATCATTTTTCTAGCTAAAATTTGGTTATTTATAATTTTACGTTTTCTAGATTTTATTAAAAAATATATTTTTAAGAAGACACCTTAATGCGTCAAATTGAGTGAAATAAAACATATTGTGACAATATATTTTTCTGTAACTAACTTAGTTGAAATTAATTTTCCTCTTTCTTATAGCCTCATTTATTCTTGTGCACGTTCGTTGCACAGATATGCAGATTTAGTGGCAAGCAATTTAGTATGATATTAGAGAAATAGCTCGTAATCGTTTAAGAGTTTAACTTAACGTTGCTACCTGGCAATATAGCTTATATCTTTGTGAATAGTCACTTCCTCACATATGACTAGAAACTCAGGGCGTATTTGATATGCAAAGTTAAGATTTTATATACTAGCTGTTAGTTTTATATAGCTGTCGATCCATAGTTCTAGATTCTCTTAGACATATTCTGCAAATTTCAAAAGACTATTTTATTTAACCATTAAGTCAAAGCACCATGGAGCTTTGTTTTTGCAATATTTCGTATTGACTTTCCCAAATCGTGAAGGAAAGTGAATACTTGAGTCAGTATGATTTAGAAAAAATTAAATTAATAGTGATAATTTACTAATTTCCACATGGAGGATAAGAGTTGTACTTGATTGTTTAGAAATGTGATATACAGATCAGATGTTTCAACATACTTCCTCTGAATGTTCACCTACATTGTCCACTGACAAAAATTCTATGCAGTGATAATATTGCGAACTATTTCAAATATTTTTAATAACTTGTAGAGTCTTTAAGTTCTTTTGAAGCAGGAGATGTGAAAAACTTTCAATACCTGGGACTCGAACCTGAACCTTTCGAATACACGCCGAGTGTCCTACCGTTACACCATGAAGGCATGTTGAAAGGAAGGAGAAGAAAACCTTATATACTGCACTTTTTAAAGGGCGACAGGGAATTAGAGGAACCAGTCGCCAAATCTTGGTTGTGACGAATTATTGTCCACCACCTTTTAGTTCGGGTTTCATTTGTAGAGTCATTAGGTTGTTTTAAAGCAGGAGATGTCAAAAATGGGCAATGCTCTCGCCAGAACTCGAACTTGAACTCCCCGAATACGCGCTGAGTTTGCTGTTATTACACCACGAAGGCATTCTGGAAGGAGGGAGGAAAAAATCTTATATACCACCTTTTAAAGGAGGAGTGGGAATTAGTGAATACAATCGCCAAATCCTAATTGTGAAGAATTATTGTCCAGAACCTTTTAATTCGGGCTCCATTTCAAGAGTCATTAGGTTATTTTGAAGCGGGAAATAAGAAAAATGCGCAATATCCTGGCCAGGACCGGAACCTGCACTCTCGAATACGCGCCGAATGTGCTGCCATTACACCAAGAAGGCATTCTGGAAGGAGAGAGAAAATAACTTTAACTCCAGGATTATTTCTCCAATTATTAAACCATATTATCGAAGAAACATTTACATGCATAAAAATTTCGATTTCTGTGAAATCTCATCTGAGGAATGCTGACCTATGGATGCAGAGAGAAATAATAATGAATAATCTACACATATGTAAATACATGGCTAATCATGTACCATGTGGACGGTAATGAACTCCCTGCTCTCAAACATTAGTTTTTCATAAAATATGGAAACTACACTAATGTTTGAGAAAAATGCAATGCCATGAAGAAATTATCGGAAATGAATGAAACTTATATTACTGATAGTGGTACAAATAAAAGACCAGATTTACAAACGAACATCGGAAATTAGTACTTTGCGTGCCCGACATGTTGAACGATGAGAGCCTGTACACATCGTGGCATTGATTCATGCAGGTTCTGAATGTAATCCTAGGGAATAGCATTCCATATTGCTTCGACCTGACGAAAACGTTCAGGCTTAGTTGTGCAGCACCAGCTTACCTCACTTTGCATTTCCTGTAAATTTGGTTCCATTTGCATAATTCCTTCAAGTGTTGCAAATTTTACAAACATTAGTGAAGAACCTTAATTTCTTCCTCCAACATAGTTGTATGATATTATTTCCCTTAAATTCGCAATTTAATATTCGCTTCTGCATTTTCTATCGTTCCTTAAATAGGTATATTTTCTACAGAGTGTCAGATAGAGCTTATTTAAAAAGAACTTCTAGAAAATTGACATGATTCAACAAGCTGATTCTTGTGTTCAAGATGAGCTTGAGTTTTATTGCGATGTATTTTCCCCTTTCGCACCCCCATATAAAATATGCCATCAGATGAAGTCTAGGCATCTTGCTGATCATTCTGTTGTCCCTCAGTGGTCTCTGTGTGCTCGGGAAAACCATCTTGCATAACAGTAGTTCACGCATCTCCCATTCAGGAATTACAAGCAATAAAATATTTTAGAACATTTCCAGGAAACCATCAGTTTCCATGGTATATTCCAAAATGTAGAGTTCAACGGTACGAGAAGAAATTAATTCATACAACACTGTCCGTTACACGTCGCCTGGTCTTTCTTCAGTTATTTCTTTGGAATCCTTATCTGCCCAATAATGATTATTGTAACGTTTAATGGAACCCCTTCCGGAAACACTGAATCATTCCAAAGAATGTTTTGAAACAGTTGGTTTATTTTCATGCTATACCAGCATTATTTCTAAACAATCCATACGCCTATCACAATTGTCGGATAAATCTACTGGATGTAACATTTTAACAGTCTTGTAATGTAGTGTTTTGTGGAGAATATTAAAATAACATGCAAATTCCCTCTCTCTTTCAGTCTGTCTTGTTGCTTTTGAAGGACTATCATCAAATATTTCTCTTTCTGTATTTATCGTTTCCTCAGATATTGAGTTAGGGAATATATATCCTCAAATGTGTAGGACATTTCAAGTAATGATAAATTTTTCGATGGAAATTTTTTTATTATTTTTTGCATCCAGGACATTATTATTTTTTGACTTACCTGATTGAGTTTCCCCCTTTGTTACACCTAAATTTGGATATAAATAAATTAATAAATGGAGTTTACTAAATTGTAAAGTGTCATACCTCATTATTATCTCTAATTCTGGCTGTCGCCTCATTGATCGATTTACCAGACAATTGCATGATTTAGACCAAAGATTCACAATTTGTTCTCAGGAGACAACGAAGGACTGCACTCAAAATTTCCAAAGACTTCGCGGTCGTTCCAGGAAGTGAAACCAATTCAATGGAATTAAAGAATCAAAAACGAATACTAGAAATTACATTCTGAGCGAAATACGACAAAGTACAAATCTATAATGAAAGATGACCATTTCGAATAACACGTAATAAGTTAATAGGTACTGAATATAATGATTAAATGGGAAAAAGGCGATTTATTATATGAATGATTTATTACTTTTATTAATAAAATAAAATATGTTGCAATGAAAATGGTTTGATTTATGGAACTTGGATAATTTCTATATTAAGCCAAATTTTATATGGGTGATCTCTGATGATAAACTGAAGTATTCTGATTAATTTTAAAGTATTTAAAATATAATTTTGTTGCAGCTTTACTTTACATTGTTCTTCCTATCTGTCTCTTACTACTCGCTACCCCAAAACAGTTCTCCTGAACAAAGTCAATTTGTAGATATTAAGTAGACTTGTTGAGATATAGAACACAGAAACTGAATCTAAACAGGACTCTATGAATGCGAAAGGTTGGAACCAGCTGCTTTAGATAAAAAAAATAAAATATACTTTATTACAATATGGACATACTTTTGCTAAAAATAATATATTTATATAGGACGTTACTTGTCGCCCGCATTTATAATATTTTGATAGGATTTCTCTGTTACATGAATATTAATTTAAGTATTTTGCAACCGTACAAGATTTCAGAAAGACTATTATAGATTAATAAAAACATGAATTAAATTTTATGCTCACACACATAAATATGTATATATATATATATGTAATATGCACATACACACAATTTATTAAACATGACTAAACGTAAGTTGTACGTTATTTAACAAATTCTGATACATACCATTTGATTAATCACAAAATATTGAATTTAAAATCAATTTTATATAAATTTAAAAATGATGGAAAACCGATGTCTGCTGTTTTGGAGGACGGGTATTGTTACCCATTAGTAACAAAACTGCATCAAGAGCACTTCTAAACAGTCTTTCCTGGAGTTCTAAGATCTTGTCCTTCTATCTGTGATCGACTCTAATCCTAAGCATTCCTGAAATAGTATTGTGCCGTAGTAAAATACTAAATACAAAATTATTTTTATGTGAATAAATATGCAAATTCTTACATATTAAATTTAAAACGAAAATTAGATTCGATCTCAAAAGATTCAGTGTATTGGTTCTCTCATCCACATTTTCAGAAAAAATTAAACTACTTTCTATTCTCGAAATCCGTCGATTCCAAATCAAACATGTTTTTGT
Source organism: Stegodyphus dumicola (assembly GCF_044657685.1). Taxonomy (NCBI): domain Eukaryota; kingdom Metazoa; phylum Arthropoda; class Arachnida; order Araneae; family Eresidae; genus Stegodyphus; species Stegodyphus dumicola. The sequence goes on along the minus strand of NC_140771.1, from coordinate 151,632,567 downwards.
TCGCCTATAATTCGTATTGTTCAAAAGGAGATATTATTAATTTTCGTCGAATATGTTCTTCTCCTTACATTTAACAGCATTACATTTTTAGCGAATGTATGATTCTTACCCCTTTTAGTTATGCGATAACTTATTCCAGGACGCTTCAATTGCATTTTTATCAGCTATGTTAATTGATAATAGATAAGATTTAGTATTGGCTCTTAGTCCTCACTGAAAAAAAGTTTATAAACTTTTATTTACAATTGCATTGTTTGATTTCTAGATGATAAACGGTAACGATGGTTTCATACGTCCATTTGATTAAACTTCTCTAAATCTCATACAAAGATGATGGGAGCTGTCTTTGTCTTTTGCGAATGAAAATCTATGTTACAAATTCAACAGAATATTTTCTTCGTTTGTGAAAAGGACCGCTGTTCGGAATTTTCTTAAATACATGCAACAAACTCGTATATTACCAAAGTAATACCTTCATCCTGGCCCTGAAGATTCTTTTGAATTGTTTTCGCAGACGGAAAATTAGAGCTATTATTCATGACAATTTTAGCTCTGTGACAATTTTTTTCTTAACAACTTATCCATTTTCAGATAAGCAAAGCTTATACCTAACAACTTTAAAAGATCATAAATTAATGTAAAATTCTAAAGAAACACAATTTCATAACTTATATTTGATGATTAATTCATCGCTAAATGATTATTAGCTGTCAATCGTTTTATAAGACTTACTGTTGACAAAGCGGGAAGGGGACTGCTACATACTGTCATGAATTTTGTATATATGTAAATAATTTTAGTGAAATTATATACGAAATTGTAGTATCTTTTGTATAATGTAACGTGAAATACAGGGTGTTCGTTAAAGGAAGTCCCGATTTCAATGATAAATTACAACAGTTTAATTTAGACTATTTAAAACAAATTATACATCAAAGGTAAACGAACTTAGTTTTCCTTACAAATGCTCAATATGTTCACCTTTAGATACACAGCACACATCCGGTCTTTCAGCCCAATTCTTTCCACAGTTAAGAAGTCTGGAGTAATAGAAGCAATAGCCTCTTTAGTTCTGTGTCGCAATTCTGTCAAATCATTAGTTAGCGGTGGAAAGTCAGCTACTAACTAATTTTACACCATCTTTTATAAAGCCCCAAAGGAAAAATCGCATGGCAATAGGTCAGGTGAACATGGAGGCCAGCGAAAATCGTAAGAAAAATTCCAATGGAGAGCGGCACCATCTTGTTGCCAAATAAAGTTTACAGGTTCACCCTCTACGAATTGGGGAAAGAGCTATTCTTGTAACATATCCAGAATGGTATTATCCACTCTGTTATGGAAGCTTCAGCGAAATAAAATATTCCGCGCACTTGACGTCAGGACACAACGCAGGAAACGTTTAATTTTAAAAATCTCTTCGTTGATCTATAAGTTCATGAGGATATTCTGACCTTCTTCCCATTCAGATGAAAATTTGACTCATTTCTTGATACCACACGATCAAGAAATCCATATTCTCGTTGACTTCACTTGCTTTCAAGTTAAAACCTGCACCATTGTTATCTGAATTTAAAGCATGTACCAACGGTAAATGGATGCTTGTGTAAACGTTTTCTTAAAGCCTTCCAAACTATCGATTTTGGCAAATGAAGTTAAAGACTATTTCCGGAACAGGTAAGATGTTCTGACATGGTCCGCTTCCTCTACAGACATGGTCAGTTTCACAACGGTACCTAAATAAAGTACCGGCACAGTACTGACAGGTGAAACGGTAACTAGAATTAAGGGCACCAATGTAATATTGTAAGTTTTGTTTTTAGTTATACAGTACTATCTGGTGAATCCGTTACAAAACTAATATTACTAATTAAACTTTAAACTAACTAAACTAGCAAAGCCTAAAGTAAACATTTAAGTGGTAGCTAATTCAACATATTTGTGATCGTAATTATTAGAAACGTCATTGCGTTGTGTTTTATTTCATTGTGGGACAGTGCTCAGGTAAAGATAGGTGAAAAAATAATACAAGTATACAAATGAAAACATAATATAAATTTCAAATTAATAAACAAGTTTATTAAGTCTCCTCAGATTATAATTAATTTCACATTTCTTTTTCTTATAAATTACCTGTTAAAATTTTTTATATTTATTTAATTAAATATAAATTTTGATACCAAAATACAAATATGACATATTTAGTTACTACTCAACACAAGCTATATTAAATTAATTGAAGAAGGAATAATGCGCATTTCCCTCTTTTGTTTTTACGCCTGAATTTAACATCTGGACGAATGATTATTTCATAAGAATTTACATTATTAATTATGTGAAGCTTTCTACCTAAATTTAAGTTTAATGAAAGGATAGAGGAGCAAGACGAAATTTCCACCAAGATAAAGTTACAGTTAAGTAAGTTCCATTTCTGTCTAAATTACTTGCATGCGAAAACCAGTTATCAACTACTAGTCTCTTTCTTAGTTGTAGGATGTATAAAGCAAATAACTTATCCGTTGATAGAAGGGGAACCAGGATTCCAGCTGAGGTATTTGAGAACTGCCGTCGAAAACGCATGAATGGAACCAAAAGTTCTCAAAATACTGCAGCGCAGCTCGGCTCCTGGTTGAAGAAGATATCCCGGCAAATGTCAGGATTTTTTACAACACGGCGACTTGAAGCGTTTCAGAAGAAGGCTCGTCACATGGGAGTATAAATGCAAAGCAACATCTTCCGTATTCGATTAAGAAGGTTCAGTCCCCAACTCGTGTACACGTGTAATACAATTCTATCTTCGGAACTCGTGATGTCTAAGACTGTAGAACTAAGGAACTGACTAAGACTGTGGAACTATGGAAATAGTATGTGGAACAAAAATACACGGAATTTGTTTCTATAGAAACCTAAAAAATGTCAGCTGCCAAATCTCAAAAGAAAAAAAAATTAAAAGATTGACAGAAAAATAACAAACGAATGTAACGCTATCTCTTTGTGCAAACGGAAATTACTTTCTTGCGAATACTATATATGTATATGTATGTGTGTATTTTTCAAATTAAAAAATATAGTATTCAAATTGCGCAGTATGCTACGAAAGTAATTACGTAATCAAGCAATGATAATTATATCAAAATTAGATCACGAAAGAGTTAACATTCTAACAAGAAATACATATGTCAAAATTTAAATAAAATCATTTCAAATCGGAAAAGAAACATTGCCATAAAATTAATAAAACATAACAAAAGTGATATAAAATATCGGCAATGCGCGAAACGATACTCAAAAGACTTACTTACCGAGACTGTCACTAGCAGTGTTAGATATGTACTCTATCGTCAACGTTAAACTGAAGATGGCGGCAAATCCATTACATTAAAAGTACCGAACAATGATATGGAAGTAGATAATTGTTGGGTTGTACCGTATTCACCGTTCACGTACAAATCACACATCAATGTAGAACATTTCAATTCGGTGAACTTGATCAAGTACATTTGCAAATATGTCAACAAAGGAAGCCATATGGTAGTTTTTAGCATAGGAAATGCAGCTGAATCTGTTAATGAAATCGAACAATATTAGCTGCGACGCTACATTAGTAGCATTTTTACCATTTCCAATACATTAACGTCATCCAACAATTGTTTACTTGAAAATGTACTTAACAGAAAGTCCACGTACAAGAGAAGAGCACTGACACCACCGCCAACAACGCGTACTGCATTTTTCTCATTATGTGCGGATGATATGTTTGCGAAAACTGCACTTTTCTCTGAAGTGCAAAAATACTACACTTGGAATGCATCAACGAAAAACTTTAAGCATCACAAACAAGGTATAGCAGTTACAGGACATCCCAATTTATATTCGATTGACGCGTTAGGCCTTCTGTTTCGTCTGTTCATCTTGCCATTACTGTTAATCAATCGACGTGAACCAACATCCTTCAAAAACTGATAACAGTAAACGGTCAAATATGTGCCACTTATCTTGAAGCGTGCCAAGAGTTAAATCTTCTTGAAAACGATTCACATTAAGACATTTCACTCGCTGATGCATCGAATACTGCTCAACCACAACAAATACGTACGTTATTTGCGGTCTCGGACACTTAGCCGACGGGACACTTAACCGACACCAGTTAGCCGACAAGACATTTAGCCGACACGGACACTTAGCCGACATGGACATTTAGCCGACAGTACATTTAGCCTACACGGACACTTAGCCGACAGGACATTTAACCGACACAGACACTTAGTCGACAGGACATTTAGCCAACACGGACACTTAACCGACAGGTCATTTAGCCGACACGGACAGTTAGTCGACAAGACACTTAGCCGACAAGGATACTTAGCCGACACGGACACTTAGCCGACATGGACACTTAGCTGACAGGACATTTAGCCGACACGGACAGTTACCCGACAGGACATTTAGCCGACATGGACAGTTAGCCGACAGGACATTTAGCCGACACGGACAATTAGCCTACACGACATTTAGCCGACACGGACAGTTAGACAACAGGACATTTAGCCGACACGGACAGTTAGCCGTCAGGACATTTAGCTACGGGATACTTAACTGTCAAGTCATCTAGTCAACAGGACATTAAGCCGACAGTGGCGTTTAGCTGACACGTACCCAATAATTATTCAAATTTACTATCAATTACAAAATTTCTCGACTTCTCTATAAGTTCAATATTTAAATCATTTTCTTCAGCTATCAGCAAAACTTATTTTTCGATTCTTAAAGATTTCATATGTACTTTTAATTATTGTGTGGTGCATATTGGCCAAATTGAGAAAGCGCTGAAATTTCTCGTCAGGGAATATGAATTAAATGTCGAAAGGAAAAAAGATTTTTTTACCTAAGTACGGCGGTCACTTAATTACATTTTAATATGGGATTTTCAAAAATTATCCGTAAAGCTTCTTCATTAATCAACTGGGTTCTTTTGAACACTTTCACATCATTAATAATTTTTCTTGTTTACTTAATGATAAGATTAAGTAAACAAGAAAAGTCCAATCTGGCTCTTTTTAATGCTTTCAAATTTGTAGGAAGTTAAAAGCGCGATTCTGTAACATTTTATTGACCACTCCTCTCGCTTAAAATACTTACTTAGGTTAATGTTTATAACACTAAACTGTTGCATATTTAATTTAGAATTAAAATATTCTTTATGCTTTTGTTTTATTCAGAACTGAATACATTTCAGCAAAAACTACATTTTTCACTCTTCATATATCAAAAACGCTTCTGATATGCAACTCCACTCTTATTTTCTAACCGCGCTTACCAAATGACTTGGATCGTGTTAAAGTCGCGCGGAAGCCTTTTGAATATGATTTATCGGAATTGGATAGTGCATGTTTTAGTACACTGTATAAATATACAGTTTCTCTTTTACTAACTAATTTGTATATAATATTATGTACTCACAATCATCTTTCACAATCATAATATTACACACACAATCATCTTTTTTCTCTCATCAGGCGATAGAACCCCAGGATAAACACCGTATATCTCAGAATCGCAGTTCTTCTCTCTCTTTATATACATAATATATAAAATCATTTTTCTTCCCTAAACAAAAGTTATGCTATAATTCAACTCTCTCAGTATTAACTTTTGAAGTTTTATCATAATGGCCATAGTTAGTAGGTAAAAATGAGTTTGCCCGATTCCGACATTTTAATAGAGTTGCTTATTTTTATCTTAAGAATGGTAAATAACTGCCGGTTGACGATGAGGTGACAATGATTTTTAAACATGTCTCTTCGGTCACCATAACCTTGAAAGTTCTCTTTATTATTTTTTTTAATAGAGATGCTAATCTAACATTAAACCGCCAATATTTCCTTTAAAAACATAATTCAAAAATAATACTTACTTCGGTATTCAGGTTTGGGACATTTTCGAGAAACGCATTTATAAAGGTTTAGCCTAAAAAAGCAGTTCTCATCGGAAGAGACTGGCTCTATATTAAGTAAAACGGCCACTCTATTTCTGATAGGCCCAGTAGCGTCTGAGCGGTAAAGTCGCAGAGCACTGGTAGTTCGTCCCGAATTTCGATTCCTGCGAACGGACTGTCCTTAGTTTGGGTATTTCCTTAATTTTCCCCATATGTAACGTGTATACGATCCAGTTTTCCTTAGAACGTCCTCTACGAAGGCATCTCTCGCCTTAGGCAGATAGCCTTCTGGCTTTGTCGTAATTACATAATCCAAACCTACTTCTGTTATGTGGCCGCAGTACCATGTAGCTAACCCGAAAACGAGAAAGAGAAGGAATGAAAGAGGAAAAAAAAATAAAATTACTAAAAAATGAAATGAAAATTTATACATTTTTAAAAGATGTTGAGAAAAGTTATATATTTTATAAGAAAAACATTAATATAACATATTACATTATACTGAAAATTACACATCGCAACTTTCAAAACATAGTACATAATATTATCTATTTACATGACTGATCTAGTTAAATCTAGCATCGATAGATTGCGCCACATCACGGTGACTTTTCACGATCTGACGCTTTGCACCGCCCTACTTGGTTTGTGGTCGCCTCCTTCTGCAGCTTCAGTTATGAATAAAACAAAACCTTAAAGATCATTTTACTTCTAAATTAAACATTATGCACTAGTTTAGGGCTATAAACATTAACCTATGTAAGTATTTTAAGCGAGAGGCGTGGTCAATAAAATGTTACAGAATTTTTATCTCAAGGATGGTGGCATGAACTGCAAATTATAGAGGTCACAAATAATTTATATCTTTGCTGGTCTTAAAAATTCACTTTTTTAATTAGTTTTAATAACAAAATAAAATATACTTGCTAAACTAACCCTCATCGCCATATGTTTCTATAAAAAAGTATAATTCAAGAAAAGCAAAATTTTTATTGCATTATTGAGATTTTTCATGACAGGGAAAGGAAATTTCATTAGTAGTAGGAGCCAAACGATTTTTTAAGGGAAGGAATGAACATGATGTGATGAGCAAAATAGTAATGAAACGTAAAGATATTAGAAATTTGAAAGCATTTGGAAGATCGAGATTGGAAAATTAATATCATTACGTAAACAAGAAAAATTATTAATGATATGAAAGTTGATTAAATGAAGAAGCTTTACGGATAATGTTTGAAGATCCCATATTAAAATGTAATTAAGTAAACGCCATACTTAGCTAAAAAAATTCTTTTTCCTTTCGAAATTTGATTCATATTCCCTGACGAGAAATTTCAGCGCTTTTGCAATTTGGCCAATCTACACCAAACAGCACGATACATATCAAACAATGCTAAATTAACAGAATAATTAAAAGCACATATAAGATCTTCAAGAATCGAAAACTGAATTTTACTGACAAGCGAAAAAAATTACTTAAATATTGAACTTATTTAGAAGTCGAGAAATTTTGTAATTGATAGTAAATTTAAATAATCATTGGGCACGCGTCAGCTAAAAGTCACTGTCGGCTTAGTGTCCCGTTAACTAAATGTCTTGACAGTTAACTGTGCCGTAGTTAAATGTCCTGACGGCGAATTCTGTGTGTCGGCTAAATGTCCTGTCGGCTAAGTGTCCTGTTGGCTAAATGTCCTGTCGGTTAAGTGTCCTGTCGGCTAACTGTCCGTGTCGGCTAAATGTCCTGTCGGCTAAGTGTCCTTGTTGGCTAACTGTCCTGTCGGCTAACTGTCTTTGTCGGCTGAATGTCTTGTCAGCTAACTGTCCGTGTCGGCTAAATGACCTGTCGGTTAAGTGTCCTTGTCGGCTAAGTGTTCTGTCGGCTAAGTGTCCGTGTCGGCTAAATGTCCTGTCGGCTAACTGGTGTCGGTTAAGTGTCCCGTCGGCTAGGTGGTTGTCGGCTAAGTTTCATGGACTCCGTTATTTGCTATCAGATTGACAACCTGCTTCCCTTAAAATCCAAATAATTTGGGGGTAAAATACAAAGAATATGTGAATAAAGACATCCTACATCGTTTGCGTGCAACGAATCAGAATCCACACATTCAGTTCGCATCAAACGTGTTTAACGAAGCATTGGTTTCGATTGAAGAAGTATGTTCGGCAATTGCTAACAAAGAACTGATACAAAAAATCGTGATTTGCGATCGTGATTTGCGACGAGAAACGCACTTTAATGTTACGAAACTTTCGAAATTGGCTCCAGAACAACTCATAGCGCATGATAGAATTATGCGTGCAATTAGAGCCAAAGTGGTGGATTGTATTTCTAAATGCGTCCGAAGACAGAGGTAAAACTTTTCTTATTTCATTCATTTGGCAACCGTACGCTAACACACACACACAAATATATATATATATTGTCTATCGCATCATAATTTTATATGCCTGTTTTTTACTGCATCACGATAACTGCGGGAGCTCTCTCAGATATAATCATCCGTAACTGCGAGAACTCTCTTAGATGCTGGCCAAATAACGCATTCAGCACTGAAATTGCCGTTGAATATGCAAATCACTGAGACATCAAGATGCAATATCGACGGAAATTCTGGGGTAGCTAACGTACTCCAATCATGTCAACTCATTACATGGGACGAATGCAATATGACATACAAGAAATCATTGGAAGCAGATCTTCTTAAGGCCCATTTCTAGTTCTGCGTATGCGTTTCTCCAATTAGCGAACTAATTGACTTTGATTGACATCTGCAATCTGGTCATAGTCCGGTGACGGATGACGTACGGATGGAGTTCAACAATGTTCAACTTCTATCCGTATGTCTGCGGAAGCGTTGGGGTCACGTGGTAAAAAAGGAGCAATCAGGTGTCGTCACCAAAAACTAATGGCGGCAGAAGTAGCGAAGAACACTGGATCAGGGAAAGAATGTTTTGCTAAAAAATACTTATTTCTGAATTAAAATTATAGCGAGAAATCTGCATACTAGAAAAGACAGCAATCAATTGAATTTAGTTAAAAAAAGAAAAGAAAAATAAGATAACTGCAACTACAGTAGTAGTTCGCAGAGAGCAGCGATTACTGTCAAGAAAATCAGGTGCAAAAAATATAATTCCAAGACCATGAAATAGCAAAATTTGTCCTTACAATTATTTCCTAGTTCTGCATACACATTTACTTTTAACGAAAATGCGAACGTCTGACTATATCAAACTGCTAGAGCAAATCTGATAAGGCATTAAAAGATTTCTTTTGAAACAGGTAAAAAATCTAATAACGTTACTTATACATTAAATTTGATAGCCTTTTAAATATTCTAATGCATTAAAAAGTATGTTAAATTTGTATTTCTTTATTTATAAGTATACCTTTTTGGCTAACATATATTTGTAAGAACATCTTTCACTTGGAATATATTTTAGCAGTCCGTCCGATTTCAATCAGTACGCCCCTTTAAAATTATGTTTTTTAAAAAATACCCTACAAGCTAAAAAGCAAACTCTGGTGAATGTTTTAAAAGATAGCACACTGAAATAAAACCAAAAAATTTAGTTTAAGAATTAATTTTCTTGATAAAATATATATGGCAAAATTGCTGATCATGTCTGTGTAATGATAGCTTAGGGGTAAAGGTGACGGGATTTGTCTTTTGAGGTCATGAGGTTTAAGGTTCTCATTAATGTCCTAAATATTTTTTTATAAAACATTTTTTAAAAAACTTATAATAATTGCTTTAAAATTCAGTCCTCTCCAGCTTAAAAGCAGAGAAATTAATTAGTTAATTATTTCCATTTTCTTTACCTTATGCATGTATACATATATAAAGAGTGGTGGTGTATTTAATTATGGCAAAGCACACTAGGGCTATCTGCCTGAGGGGAGGGATGTCTTCGTTGAGGACTTTCTAAGGAAAACTGGCTCGTACACATATGGGGAAAAACACGAAAACACCCATGCAGCCAGCCCATTCGCGGGATTCAAACCTCGGACTTAACTACCAGAAAATAGCTTATCTTTATAACCTCTTCTATGAAAAAATATGAATTTAATATTTTTTAATTAAAAATAATATTTTATGGATTATGCATATAATATAACTGCGCATAGCGAATTTTAAAGCAAATGAGATTGCTAATAAATTATCCAGCTATGACACTGAAGAAAGTGATGCTAAAACTTTATATGCTATCTGTTTTCTCCCGAAATGTGAGCATATTTTAAAAATATGCGGTCTCACTTGGCACTCAGCCGTATTACAAGCATGACAGATTTTGTGTAAATATTGTGAACCTTTCTTTACAGTTCCTCTGTATTTTTAAAGTATTAGCTATTTTTAAATGTGTTTGACTTTTTTTATTTATTTTGCAGTTACAGTGCATTTTAGTTTTAATTATATATTATTTCGTTAATATTTAAGGCTTCTAGAATCGCAAAGAAATTTTTAAAAATTCCTTCAGCTCCAATGTAAATAGATGTTCATAATATACATTATTACCTTATCTAAAAATTGCTAACGTGCTTTACTTTCACAGTTCATTAGCAAAAATAAAATTTTCCAATAACATCGAATTTATTGTAAGTGTCCGAATCCCATAAGTTAAATACAGAGACACCTGGTGGCAATAAATACAATCGAACACCGAACGTCCGTACGTGTAAATCCAACGTAATAGTATAACGGTCGTCCGTCTTCGTATGCGTTTATCCCAGTGACGCTAAGCGTTAGCAACTCACTAATGGAAACGGAGCTTTACACTAAAAGATTTAAGAGGAAATGAACAGCTCTTCGGTAGCGCATTAATTTTATTGTCTGATGATTTTCGACAAACTTTGCCGAACTACGTTCATCACCTGCTGTCAAAATTTGGCTACATGTACGGAAATTGACTTTGAAAACTAATATGCGTGTACAACTACAATTTGATGCATCCTTTGAATGTTTCAAAAACCAATTGTTAGATATTGAGAATGGGAAAATGGCAGTCAATGAATCCTCACAATGTATCACGTTTTCAACAAATTTCATTAAAATGAAAGCAACCGCAGACGGATTAATTCACAAAGTTTTTTCAAATGTCGTACAGAATTACAAAAACCATCAGTGACTCAGTGCACGTGTTGTATTAGCAGCCAACACAATTGATGTCAATACCATCAATTTCAGCATTCAAAACGAAGTGCCAAACGAAGCGACAACGTATGAGCCATGGATACTGTAGCGAATCAAGAACAATTTATCAATCATCCAACTGAATTCTTAAATTTACTTGATTTGCCAAGCATGCCGCCGCACGTTTTAAAATTGAAAATTGGCGTGCCTGCCATTTTTTTCAAGCGTCAAGCCACCACGACTTTGTAATACTACCATTAGAAGTACGGTTATTACGAATCTCAGTGATTCCGACAGTTTTGGCATTCGAATTCAAACGTTTGCAGTTTCCGGTGCAACTCACATATGCAATGACTATCAACAAAGCAAAGGGACAAATGCTAAAAGTCTGTGGACTAAACTTGAAAAATCCATGCTCTTCACATTGGTAGTTGAATGCGGTCTGCTCACGCGTATGAAAACCTTCCGATTTACTCGTGTACATATCCGATGGTAAAACAAAAACAAAAATACTGCATTGTATTAAAAAGCACTTCAATAAACAGAATTAAAACACAAAAACTTTCTTTCCTTTAAGCAGCACTGTAAGTCTTGCAGGGTGAAAGCTAATTTTGTATTCTTTATAGCAATTTTATTATGTTTTATTAATTTTATTAAACTGTTTTTGTTACAGTTTAAACTCCTTTTGTTTTCATTATGATATGCGTATTTACTAATTGAATGTTATGCTTTTCATGATCTAATTTTGGTTTAATTATTATTTCTTCATTATATATATATACATAAACTTTGTTTCACTAACAAGCTCTGGATAACCTAAATCAAATTTAGGGGAAATTTAAGGGAGCATGGATTGTATATAAATATGTTTTTCAAAAGGTTTTGTACATAACGATTAAAATTTTTATTATTAACCAACCTTATTTTGTGTAAATTAAATCAAGAAGTTTTGTTGGCATCTTTTACAAACATTCCTTTCAGAAAAGCAATGCACTGATTTCAGAAAAGCAATGCACTGATTTCAGAAAAGCAATGCACTGATTTCAGAAAAGCAATGCACTGATTTCAGAAAAGCAATGCACTGATTTCAGAAAAGCAATGCACTGATTTTAACGAAATACTAAAGTCTCTGAACTCTGAATATCTCCGAACCATGTTTCTTTTTTAATTCTACCTTTTACATCCTCTTAGCATTCGGCGTGATCTCATTTTTTGCAAAGCGTTGCTATCTCATTTTCTACAATATCTTTCTTAATATTTTTTTCATCTCTTATCGTATCCCAGAGTTGATCGGTCTTTTGTCATTTACTTCATCATCCTCATTAAGAATACTCACTCCGTTTCATCTTTAGAATAAAAAAAGGCTAAAAACTAAAGTTGAAAGTCAATTTAGTCGGGATATTTAGTCTGATATATACGACAAAAAGGGGGAAGGCTCTTTTATTCTTTTATCCATGGGTAAATTTTTCTTCCATCATAGGGGAAAATAATTCCCTAAATCATTTGAATGCATGAACAAGGTGAGACAGATGATAAGGGAGGAAAAGAGGAAAATATCGAATAGAAAGTTATTTTTTCTCCTCTTTTCAAAAAGATTTTGTTACATTAATAGTATAAATTGGGAGAAATACTGGTTATCTTTCAAATTATATTTAAACAAAAACCGAAATTCTTTTTCTTCTTTTTTTGTTAAAAAATTAATTGTAAAGACATTTTTTCACAGACATCTTTTATATTGATAACAGAATGAAGAACAACATTCCTAGATTAGTAAGAAATGCACTTCAAAAACGTGTTTTTGTGAAATATAGTACTAAGCATTACTTATAGTTTCTGTAGGTTTCACCAAGTATATCATCGAATCAATAATCGTTCAGCATGCGAACCTTATACATGTTTATACAACTGTCATGGCATCTCCCCTCAAAAAAAGAAATTGAGCTTGAAAGTGAGGTTAAATTTAAAAACGGAAATTTATTGCATGATTTTAATGATCATAGGTACATAAATCAGAAAGCTTTTTGAAAGTTTTGCAAAAAATGACAGTGTTTAAAATTTAAATTCAGAATTGGGGCAATATTACATATTGATTTACTATGTAATTCTTTTTGGAACTTTATTTCTTCCATCTTTATACAAATATTGTAAGCTATAATAAAATAATGAAATAATGAAAGCTGTATTTAAGGCATTCATTGATATTACATCAAAAGACCTCGGGAAAGGATTTTTAAAATTTCAAAAACCACCAATGGCTTTCAATATATTTGTTTATTTCATTATTAAGTAATAAAAATCCTGCGAATTTAGAAACGAAACCCATTATGTATAAGGTTATAAATTTAAAGTTAAATATAAATTTTACCTGCCTAACAAAAACTTTCTAGTGCTAATTCGCGATGTTGAAATGTTAAAATATTCATTAATAAATATTACTTAAGTTCTTTACCTGATGTTTATGTATTCATGCATTAATTTGAAGAAGATATCCTGTATAGGTTAAGCTTAACATTATGGGGAAAACGAATTTGAATAAATAATACTAATTACTTTATTTTTCCTGAATAATTTTACCTTCTAACTTTAAATGCTTTATTAGAAAACATTTTCGTTTCATAAGCGCAAAATAATATTTATAAATATATTAATCCAAATTATTCGCTTAATTTTTAAGTTAAAATTGTATTTATTTAATTTTTATCTTGCTAGAATTACTGATAATTACTAAAGCGTAGTTAATGAAATAGGATGGTACAAAGATTTTACAGGTTTAAATTCCTTGACTTCAAATTCCATTGCCCAACAGTGTCTTGAGTGGAGAAAACCGCTGATTACTTGTACTTCGATCTGGATTTGATGCCCGGCAAACAACTAGCTGAATGCACGTTTCCATACTTCCCTCCACCCTTGTTATGTGAATGAGAGCCACTTTCCCTTAGAAAACCTTTCACCATTTCCATTCCCATTTTGCTCTATTAAGAAAAATTAACATCATATTTTGTATTTAAGCTTCATAACTGAAATTTGCAAAGCAAGTTATGTAGATCTTTTGACTTGCTGCTAAAAATATTTTTTTTGTGAAATTTTTCAATTTTTTACAACTTTTTTTTACTGTTCCCACATTGCTTTGTATTCATAATTTCATATGCGTTGTCGCAACTCCCACAGTATAGAATAGAGTTCTTCCAACTTAAACTCCGGGCATCTGCGCATGCCCAGCAACTTTGATGACTCTTTTCTTTTTGATTACTCTTTTCTATGTTGTTTTCCCTTTAAGTGTCTCCTGCATTGAGTCTGAGTGTGTGTAAAAATGACTAATAAGTGGTGTATGTAAACTTTTAGTAGCTTTTGGATTTAAGAAGACAGCCTTCCCAGCGTCAACATCTATTTACGAGCAAAGAGACAAGGTAAGAAGATTTAAGATTATTCCCTTTGTTTCAACTGTTTAATTAGAATTTTGATTGCTCGTGAAATGCGTCTTCTTTCAAGAGTTAGATTTGATTAAATTACAGAGAAGCACACAAACAATCCCCTTTTACGGCTATCTCCCTAAAATAGAAGATGCGTTCGAGGAGGCAAGTTTGAGAAAATCCTGCTCGTATTCCTCCTACAAATAGTACGAAACTGCGAGAATGCCCATCTAATTAATGCGATCACGGAAATTTCAACTCGGGTTGAAATACCAACTTGTAGTTATTTTATCTCCTATGCAAAGAATGGGCAATAATTAGGTCAGGATTGACCAGTAATTAACGAAGCAATTTCTAGTTAATCAGAGCCAACAGGAGACGCTTTGAAACGCAGGTGGAACTAATTCGTGACTATAAAATAAACCATCTCGGCTTCTTTAATACCATAATGGTAGCTGAGTTTCTAGAAAAATTGCTAATTTCTCTTAACACTACTACGGTACAATAATATAATTTTTTATGTCTTTTAAATTAATACTCTCTATAGAGGACTAAAGAGGACTTATCTCTAAATAGAAGACTTGGTATTTTCATAATGAATGAGAATTTGATTACTTTTCTACAGGGTTGAGTAGAAAATGGTGTTCATTAATATGCGATACGTCCCATAGGCTGTTGCTAGAATCTTAAGAAGAAATCTGGGACGAGCTTGACTACATTATGATGAAATGGCTACCATTTTATGCATAGCAGAATACATAAAATAGAATGTTCTAGAAGCATTTTCTAACTTTACATAACAAATATTAAAGAGATTATCCACAAAATAGTGACCCATAGTGATACAATAGTTTTTGACAGTTTTAATAGTAGAAAAATAACTGTTAGAAAATTAAATAATAACTCTACAAACTGATCTAGCATTACAAGCTAGAGAACTTGTGGAAGACTTTTGGGAATATGCCAGATGAAAAAACTATCCCAATATCACTAAATGTAGCGAATATATGTACTCTGGTATTTAGATCTATATACTTAAGTGAATCAATTTTCTCATATTTGAAGTTCACGAAGACTAAACATCATTCTCTAATTACTGACTCGTATACTGAAAATTCATTATCATTATCCTTTTCTGAAAATATATAAATTATGAACGCTTGGTTGGAGACATGCAGACGCAGACTTGCCGTTAATAATAACATTAATAAATTTTTTATCTCTATTTTTCTCTGGCTACTTTTCAGGTAATAAATAGTATTAATTAAACGTCATACTTGTTTAATATCCCTTCCCAGTTGTTATTTATAAGTATCCCAGTTGTTATTTATAAGATACAAATTTGTGTGTGTTAAATGTCATGATTTTAGTAGGCAGATCGAGACACATTTTCAAGGGGGAAAAAAGTCGATTATACGTATACAGAAACTGGCCACTCTTCACTAGGACGCTGCCTCCTGGTAGTAGAGTTTAAAAGTCAAACACAATAAATAATTTCACGCATGCGTGCATTTACAGATATTCTCTTTGAATAATCTCTAATTAGATAAAAAAATTTCTTTTAAAGTTTCAAGCACTGAATGCGAAGAAAATTACATAAACTATTAATCAAACATAAAGTTTACTAAGTGCTAATTCAAAAGTCTTTATTTTAAATAAAAGTGTCTTCATCAGTATACAAGTCTACCGAATTTTGTATAAGACCCAGTGGGAAAGATTAGCTTTTTCTATTTTTATCCTCAGGTCTCGACACAAATAGAAGCTGAAAAAATATAAATTTTTACTTATTATTAAATATTAATTTTAAAAAATTAAATAAAAATTATTAAAAAATATAACAGCTTCAAAAAAATAAATTTTGATCCTTAAGCAGTAACCAATCAGAAGCACGTTCAGAGGCGGTATTTTTCAGATAGCCGGAGATCGCACGAGTTGAATCAAATTTATTTCGTTTGCCACGTCAGTTTCAGGTACCTCGTTTAAAATGCTTAGTGTTTACCACAATTTTTAAATCAATAAGTCTTCAAAACTTCTTCCTGAAAAATATGAAATCAAATGGAATTATCTTAATAAAAAATTCAGATGATCATTTAAATTATACATATTAATACAGTAATTAAATAAGTTAGTTAAAAGAAAATTCTGAAGTTTATTAGGAGTAACATTAACAATAATTTTCAGCGATAAATAAGATATGGTTGATAATTTTTACATACTAATATAAAGCAACAGTTTGTTGTGAGAAAATAATTCTTTTCGAAACTTCGAATACTTCCAAATCCTATTTTTTAAATTTTACTTATATTCTAGCCAATATAAGGTTACTTTTACGGCCTCCTGTCGTCTAATGAACAAAGTTTGGACTCCTTAGCCGAAGATGACTTGTTACTTCAAGTAGAATTGCTGTAATGGAGTTGGTAAATACATAAAAAATTACAGAAAAATTTATGGCAGGCTCCAAACCAGAGTTTGCTGAAGGCTAAAAACCACTTTTCCGTTGACAGTGTTTTAGTGCTAGTTAACGCGTTCCGTGTACGATTCAGCGGATGGTTGCATATATTGCAGTTTCGAGCCTGTTTTCTCCCTCTTTGATTACTGTACGAATTCACTACATTTTTACCTTTCTCGACTCTTTTTTTTTTTATTTTTATTTTGTTTTATCGTATTTTTCACAAGGACTTTGCATTCATTTCTCAAAGATCGCAAACGGGATTTTTGCCTTCTAGGCGGCATTATCCTTCATATAACAATCAGCCTTTGGCACAATTCAAAAGATAATCTGGCACAATCTTATCTAAAAGGAAGCCTTTTCTGCTTCCTTTTAGACTATGAAAAACAATATCGGTACAATGTTGCTTTTTTGCCTAATTTTAAAAATTTGATTAGTTTTAAACACTTATGACAAATGAATCATTTATTTAAAATCTTAGGAAAATTATTAATTGTAAAGAAAGGATGCTTTCCAGTATGAAACATTTAAATTAAGGCAGGATTCAGTCTTAGATATTGAAGCTGATTTTATGGAATACTTCTAGGCATTTTTCTCACAAGTTTTATTCAAGCCAAACGTTTAATTTTAATAATAATTTTTCATTAATTTTCAAGACTGGCTTGAGCGTTATCAAATTTACTAACTGGCGAATTCAGTTTTAAAAACAGAAAATAAATATTATATAAAATGCAGTTACTTTAATGAGTTATAGACTGAAGTAGCTTTATAAAATAAAACTTCCGATGGCGACTCTTCATTAATGTATGAATGAGTAATTGAAGCAATCACAGTCAAATTTAAGGGCAAAACATATGTACATAAGCCAAAAAATAAATTTTAAAGATTTAAAAAAAATTATCTTCTTTATTATTTATTTTATTCATTCATTTATTTATTTTTAGTAAATACTTCCTTTTACAAGTGCTATATTTCATAATGCTATGAATCTTACATACATTGTAACAAAATATAAATTTTTAATTATATTAATTAAAACACTTTTATTTAGAAAAGTACTACGTTTATCATTAAACAAATTTTATAAGTGTCTTATTCCATGAAAACCTGTCTCTAAAATCAGAAGATGCATTTAAGAAGTTTATTTATCATTCAAAAGTTCATAAATGAAACAAATTAGAAGCATAAAAAGGTTCTTTTCTGGTACATTCTTTATTTGTCCAAATGGCGCTTTTCTGAGATATTTTGATCAAATTTAGTGCTGCACTGATGACGCATCATGCGAGAGTAATTAAAAAAAAATTTCTGTAAAGTTCAAGCGTATCTCTCACACTTAATATTAAACCATCACCTTCTGCTTCTATTTGTATGTAAAGCTAGCAGCAAAATAAGTTTTCATATAGCAGAAATTTGACCTATCTTAATTTTAAAAAAATATAAGCGTAGAACACCAAAACACCGCCCCAAAATGCTCGGGCACGTATGAAAACTATCAAACGCGAAAAGCGTTTAATTCCGCGATTCCGATTTTCACACCAACGGATCAATGTGAACGCAGCTTTATCCTTATAATTATCACACATTTAGAAATTAGGAAAATAATTTTCGATTAAGAATATTTTAAATATTTGCAGAAATATTATCCTTTTCTTAGCTTTCTTGCAAGCAATAGAAAATAAATAATAAAGGTGATAAAATAACAGTCCACGTAGCATTAGTTAGAGATCTGTGGAAAAGTAAATGAAATTAAATATTTTAACACAGATGCTTTTTAAACTCCATATTTTCCTCCATTTTGTTCACGATTGTTTTCGACTGCGATAATTTTGGATTGTTTCGTCTGAATAGCTTATAATGAAAATAGGAAAATAATGCGAATAGAACGTAAAGGCAGAGTCCCACAAAAATCTATAATTTAATTAAGGAAAACCATACATAATATATAAAAATAAAAAATATTTTTAAATAAATATTTAATAAAGTCGAAACTCACTATGGAGAACTTCAAGTGACTGGAAGCTCGGTCGCTATATCCGATTCAACAATAAAAAATATTGTTTCATAAAATTGTGTAAAAATTAAGTGATGAATAATGAAAAGAAAAGTTGGTTAACATTTTCACATATACGAAAAGGAAGTGAATAAGATATCTAATTTAAAGAAAAAATTCCTATTAAGGTGGTGCATTTAAGCATGGCAAAGCACACTAGGGCTATCTGCTTAAGGGGAGAGATGCCTTCGTGGAGGACTTTCTAAGGAAAACTGGCTCGTATACACGTTACACATGGGGAAATCCACGAAAACACCCATGCAGCCAGCCCGTTCGCGGGATTCGAACCTCGAACCGAACTACCAGTGTTTAGCCACTTTACCGCTCGGCCGCTGGTGGGCAAATTGATATTAAGATTTAATTGCAACTGATATTGCGCGTAGTTATAAAGTTCGCTATTCGTTCTTTTCTAGCCTGTACAAATTCTGTGGTATGTTCATTAGCTTTTGTCTGAAGCATTTGTCCAGATATTGGCACATTGCAACTGCTTTGAATTTATTTCTTCTTTAAACCATTTCAATAATATTTATAACATCCCTATGTTCCAACTTTCTCAATGTTTTCCTCATATCCAAACTTTTTTCATGAGAAGAAACTATATAATTTAAGTTTTTCATATGGTATCGTCTATAGATATGGATGACTTTTTTTTACTTTTACTTTTACACTGCTAAGGAGGGCTACTGACCGGGAACAAGCTCTTGCAGTATGATGTCCGCCCTGCTTATTAAGTCTAAATTAAAAAAAAAAAAAAAAGAGTACAGAGTCACATCTAGATAGGGAATACAAAGGACTACCTTGAATACATATGACATTCCTGATAGTATAGGTTACAAAAAAAAATAATAATAAATAAAAAAAATACTTAGAAGTACAAAGCTGCATTGATACAAAACTGGTAAAGGTAAAACAAAAACAGTAAAATTTAAGACTAACATTGGAATTTCAAGCCTGCAGTTATACATCACACTGACTTACTATTATACACTTACTATAATTCCGCACATTACAACATATTATGCAATATATTACTATAACACTGAAAAACACACTAACGTAGTAAAACTGATACTACAAATAAAACACACTATATACACTGCTTGTATCAGAAAAGTACACACTGACATAGTAAAGCTGATACTACAAATAAAACACAACATATACACTGCTCGTATCAGAAAAGTAGACAATTCTGTACATGATGCTGTACTGTAACGCTAAAACTAAAGAACACTAGACAATAACCTTTGGAAACAGTCACAGTGAAATTAGGAATATAATATATTGTAGCAGAGTTAGAATACGAGTCATTTCAAAACATTAAATCCAGCAAAATATTTCAATACATATTTACAAAGTTCTACAACCAAGAAAGTCTGGTTCAATACTACTATTATACATCACACTTACTTATCATTATACGACCCTAAACTATTATACTCCACATTAATAGAAAAAATTATACAAGATACTTAATGGAATACTGTACATACACTGAAATAAAATGGCGAATACTACAAAATAACAATCAATATACAATGTGCTTATCAGAAAGTTGGTTCTGCGGCCACGAAAATTTGTTATAAACTGTTGCATTTTGCACAATACTAGAAACTGTTACAAAACATTTGCACACAATATTTCATGGTACTAGCCGAGAGCTCTATATATGTATTTACTATTATACCGCAAACTTAATTTGAAAACATAACACAACGCACTTACTACTTAACAGGTCAATACACTAAGACAATATGCAAATTGAAGTACACAGAATACAATACAAAAATTAAGTAAACACAATAAAATTTAAAGATTAATAATGGATAGAAGCGACACTGAAGTACAAATAGACAGGCATTGATTGTGGTAATCTGCATCTAGGAGGTAACATGTTCCAGCAAAATTATTCATGTACTGCACTAAACATGGCTGTCATGCATATACTTAACATAGGTACAATGGCATGCCATTAGTCTCTGAAATTGTCCTAATTTCAGTAGTTGAATATTATCGTATATAATAAGATACCAAATTTGTAAGGTAAGAATTGTTGGTATAGAATTGCCTGCTGTAGCTGCTGTTGACACCGCTTCTGTTCAACAAAATTCACGAGCACAAATGTCCATTACTCGATGAATCTGATTAAATGCGAGCTTACTTCTCTTGAGGGTGTCTGACCACCCGGACCAGTGTGCTTCAGAGGGTTTTTTTTAATGAAATGGTATCGTGAGAGAGCATTCGAAAGCAAAGTGATCCGGATCACCTAGTGTTCCACATCTACAACTGTCTGAAGTAGCTAATCTGAAGCGCCGTAAATAGCTTGGAAATGGTCCGTGTCCAGTAAAGGAATGTGTAAGATGAGCACTACTAGTGACCAGATTCAGACCAACTTTGGGGAAGAAACGAAAGGTTCTGCGGCCTGTGGTGGCGTTGTTCCATCTCTGTTGCCAAATTTCTAACATTTTAAGTTCGGTAATCATTTTTAAATAGGAAACTGGTGCTTTTAGGGGTGTTACAGGCATATTCAAGTCGTTAGCTGCTAGCTTAGCAAGCCTATCGGCCTCTTCGTTTCCAGCAATGCCTACATGCGCTGGAACCCAGCTCAAGTACGGTCGTTGGGACTCGGGAATCTGAAGTAGAGCATCCCTAATAATGTGGACAGAATCAGCTTTGCTGTTGAGTTCTTTAATGGCCAGTAGGCTCGATGCTGAATCACACAGTATTCTGACTGGTCCTGTTAGATTTTGCTTAATATAATCTAATGATGCCTTTATTACTACAAGTTCCGCCTGAAATACACTATTGTAATCTGACAGCCTCTGTGACCAAGTGTAGCAGATAGTATTGCCTCGCATGACGCAGAAGCCGCTACCTGTGCCAAGCTCCGTTTTGGAACCATCCGTATAAAGACAAATTTCGTGTCTAGCCGGAATTAAGGGCTCTATGGTGACTTTGTCATCATAATTTATGTCCGCCGGATGTCCTAGAGAACGAGGGGAATGATCCTCGTAATCACGAGCGCGGTAATTGGTACCCCACAAGATAAAATATTCCTTTATGCGTAGGATCCGTGCTTGTCCAGCCTCCCTCTCCACGACAAGATCCAATGGTGGTAACCCAGCGAGCACCTGCAATGAATCTGTCGAAGTCGTCCTATAAGCTTTAGTAATCATGAGGAGTTGGAGACGCTGAATAGAATTGAGTTTCCTTCTCAGGTTTCCATTGAGATGAATACCCCATGCTGAAGACCCGTACAAAATCACCCTCGCTGTTATTGTACGATACCAGATCTCCAACATGTCTGGTCTAATGCCCCAATACATGCCAGTAGTTCGTCTCATGTTATTGGTAAGAGATACTACTTTCTGGTGTATATGATGCAAATGTGGAATCCAGTTGAGGCGGTTGTCTATGATGACACCTAGATATTTCAACTGGGAAACAGTCCTAACTGGATGACCTAATAATCTTATAGTTGGATTCCGCCTCAGTGGACCTTTACGCCCTATGAGTAAAATGTTAGTTTTGGACGCTGAAATTTCCAGTTTGTGATCGGCTGCCCATTGTGCAAAGAGGTTCAGTGCTCGCTGTACATTCTCCTGCAGTCTGTGTCTTCCAGTGACCAAAAGCAGAAAGTCGTCGGCAAATGCCTGGACTTTGACAGTCTCATCACCATTGTAAAGATCAAGATATGGATGACTGTATTTCTGGCAGATATCTATTGGGGTGCACCCATTTTTTGTTCTTTGAAGAATTTTTAATGGAAAAGCTTTATGTTTATAGTTGGCCTAATGGTTAAATTTTTTACATAGAAACATAGTGCAGAAAGTTTGGTCCAAGAACATGTTGCTGTTCAGGAAAATATGAAAAAGAAGATAATTTCGTTACCTATATGTCTTATCCAGTGAAGGATAGTTTACTGTTTGAGTGATGATGCAAGCATTTCCTCCCAAGGTATATATGGTTGCAACAGAAAGATTCGATAACCTTTAAGACTTACAAGAGACCTAAAGCATGCAAAGCCGATATTATGAGGATAGAACTTGAAGAGTATTTATTATTAAAAATTATACAATTAAATTATTAAGATGTAGATACATATCTTTTAATTCGCTGCATTTGCTAAGCAAAGCGTAATTTTAATTTAAAAAATATATAATTTTTTTATATCCCCGTGATGTGGCAACACCTCTTTATATGATAATTTGCCCAAACCATACTGATGACAAATTAAAAATTTCATATCTTGTGGGATGGTAATACTTATCATGCTTCTAACACAAGGTAGCGTAAATGATGCAAAAATTCCACAAACTTCCAGATGCGGCAGTTTCAACACATAATTTTATTCCATGATAATTCGCATCGGATGATTTTTGTAGATAAGGTATTTATACAATCATAGTTAAATACGATAATTTTTATGGTTACTGGTTTTAAAAGTACGACATAAGCATCTTAGTCACGAGAGTAAAGCAGGGTGGAGATGTTAGCACGGTAGAGGTTAAGAAAAGGAATGACGTAGATGATTGCAAAGCAGTATTTATACTAAGTATGTACATATGTATAATTAAGCTGTGATTGGTTAATTTTAAGTTTTAGATCCATTTTTCAAGCAGCGTTATGTAAAAATCTCGAATTTGGGAGAACAGATGAATTTAGGAGGAGAACATTAAATCTAGAATAGTTAATTTTGTGGTGGCCAATCGTTTCTTAAGGGAGCCATCGTATTTTATTCTATCTTACACACACACACATATATATATATAGCTAGATATTATAGCAGTCCCATATACAAATTCCAACATTCAATAGCTAATCGTTTTCGAATTATGCGAGGATGAAAATGGGCAAAATATTATGAAAACAAATTTTTCATTTCTCAGTTAATTGCATTATCCGCAAGCTACATTTTATGAGAAATTGAAAAAGGACAATTAAACAGACCTTTATGCAGCATTAAAGGTTATTTACGAGATTGTATAGATATTTACTAGTGTAAGGTAAACACGACAATATAGTCGCGTAATGTAAAATAAGGCAGTATGGCTTGAAAAATAGAAATACTAAATTAGTGTGGTTTTTAATTTCAAACTGTGGAAATATCTAAATAATAATGAAAGGGATTTCGCTATGAATAGGAGTAACAGTTGTAAGGATCTTAAGTTTTACTAACGTTTATTTTATTTTAAATCTTTACTATCACTTCTTATTTTCTACTTCCGGCCAGAATTATAAGCGTGAAGGTTTTTATGCAAAGTTTGTCTGGCGAACGCCAAGTATTTAAGTGTGGCCTTTTTGCCAAGCGAAAGAGAGGAAGCAGTGAGTTCGAAGCAGGCCGCTTACCTTAGAAGTTACGCAGTTGCTATTTGCCTTCCAGGCCAGAGGTTTTAATCCTCTTAATAAATTAAACGTATTGTAGTGTTCACAGTCTCTGTGCTACATACGCTTCCTGTTATTATAAGGCCAATCTTCCACATGTGTTATTCTAAAGTTAAATTAGAGTTTAGTTTTATTTTTTATACCTTTTACGTTAGACCCCGAGTGGAGGGTCATTGTATTCCGAAGTACGGAAGTCATTGTATATAAAGAAAAATAAAGGGTTTTGTATACCCTTCGTCTGTATCCTGTCTACTTACTACAATTAGTGAACATAGCTTTAGTAAGCTCTCTGTTCCTAGTCAGGTCATTGTATGTTTCCGAAGAAGGTTAGAAGAAACATTGAACCTGATAGTGGCGCCCGACGAAGAATAACCATGGCCGAATTTCAAGAAGAACCTGTGCTGCCTGCAGAAACGGCTCAGAATCCAGAAATGCCAGCTGCCGCCCTGGAAGGATTTGGGTACATCGTCCAGACCATGCGCGCTTCGATGAAACCAGAAGCAACGTTTAATGGAAACTCACCGGTAACCAGTTTTTTGGAAAAATTGGATGACCACTTCATGCTCTACCCCGTGCACGAGTTTCAAAAAGTTACCTTAGCTACCAGCGCTTTGAGGGGCCAAGCGCTTAACTGGTTCAAATGTATCGGCAGAAGTCTCTTGGGTCAAGCAGGAAGTCCCACCTATACTTATGAAAATTTCAAGACTGCCCTACTAAAAGCCTTCCCTGTTGTAAGGGATCGTGCGAAATTAGAAACGGAACTTTTTAGCATATATCAACAAAGAATCGAAAACCTGTCGAGCTTTATTTTAAGAAAAATTCACGTTTTCAAGCTCTTGTATGGAAACCGTCCGGATCCTGAAATAATTCAAGTGATTTTGCCGAGGTTACTGCCCCAAGTGCAAGACTTTATTGAATTAAGAAATCCGACTACACTGGAAACGTTATTTGAGCTAGCAATCCAGTTTGAAAGTAGAAGAACGGCGGACGTCGAAAGAAGACGCCAATATCAACAGCGAAACCAATTTGGTACGCCAAGACTACAACAAACTCAAGCATACGGCTACGGAGAAAAAGCGAATCAGTGGGCAAGGAAACCCGAGCATTCAAAAACAGCCGGCGAACGTCGACAGTTCAATAGCAACCCAGGAAAAAAGTCTCAAGGCCAGGGGAAAAAGAAGGAAAGCACGGAAAGGAAAAATAATTTAAACTAAAACGGATTTTTGCTGACGAGAGGGTGCGGAAATCCGAAGGCCACGAAAACCCCTCTTCCTTCAAGTTAAATACAGTAATGGTGAAAAATTTGACTCTTCCGAAGATTGAAGTGTTGGTAAATAATATCCCGGCCACCGCACTCCTGGATACCGGCGCGCAGTGTTCCTGTGTGGCAGAAGTCTTTTTTAGAAAGTATTTTCGCAAATACCGCATATATAATGCGGATAATACGACAGTATTAGCGGCGCAAGGAAAAGAATGTAAGTGCGTAGGTAAAGTACCTTTATATATCCGTATCAAGGACGAACAAGTAAAGGTGATGTTTTTATAGTAAAGAATTTGCAAGCACATTTGATCTTAGGAATAGACTTTCTTTCAGGCGCACAAGCTACACTGCATTTTAATGAAGCGTCCCTTAAGCTGACAATGAAACCAGTGCGTGTAGAAAAGGTTGAACCGCCAAGGTTAAATCTTCACCACCTGCCTAATGACGAGCAAGATAGAATCCGACAAGTGGTAAGTGAATTTGCTTCCTTATTTAGTGATATTCCAGGATTTACTAAGGTTACTAACCATAGTATTGACACCGGAGATGCATTGCCGGTTCGTCAAAAACCATACCGGTATGATAAGAATAAGGAAAAAATTATAGAATGGCATATTACCGATATGCTACGTAAAAAGATCATAACGCCCATCTCAAGTAGTTATGCTAGCCCGGTGGTTTTATGTAAGAAAAATAATGATTATCCTTTGGAGCATCCAAAAAGGTGGAGATTCGCTATTGATTACCGTAAATTAAATTCCATAACGAAATATCCGGTATATCCGTTACCGATCATAGAAGAAAATAGAAGAAAATCAACCAAATTTATGACGACTTTAGACTTAACGAATGGTTATTTTCAAATAGGGGTCAGGCCTGAGGACGTGCCTAAGACTGCTTTTATAACCAAGTCTGGCACTTATGCATTTTTGCGTATGCCGTTTGGCCTTTCTGGGGCCCCAGCAACATTTCAGCGATGCATGGACATTGTGTTAAGACCTGTTCTTGGAAAGTCCACATTTATCTATTTAGACGATATCATTATTACTAGTGATAATCTCGACTAACATATACAGGATTTAAGACAGGTGTTTTCTTTATTAAATGAGGCCGGTCTAAAAGTTAATGTCGAAAAGTGCAAATTTGCAGCCCCTGAATTAAAATATTTAGGTTACAAAATATCGCAAAAAGGGATCGAGACAGATGAATCAAAAATAATCGCTGTACAAAAGTATCCGACTCCAAACACGGCAAAGAAGCTCTCTTCTTTTCTAGGACTTTGTTCATATTATAGGTCCTTTATAAAAGATTTTGCGGCTATCGCTGAGCCATTGTTAAAATTAAAAAGGAAAAAGGCAAGATTCTCGTGGACGGCCGAAGCCAATAGTGCTTTCGAAAAATTAAAACAAGCATTAACGCAAGCCCCTGTGTTGAAATTTCCTGAAAAGGATGAGAATTTAGAAATTTCAGCGGATGCTTCGGATTATGCGGTAGGAGCGGTACTTTCGCAAAATCAGCAGCCCGTGGCATTTTTTAGCCGAACTTTAAATCAAACACAAAGAAACTATTCCGCGACCGGAGAGAAGCACTTGCAGTTTTGTTAGCAGTGCAAAAGTTCTGAGTCTATTTTGGAAAGGCGCCAATAACAGTGTACTCTGATCATGCGGCGGTAACTAGATTGTACTCAGGGAAAAACTTATCCCCAAGGTTAATAAGATGGGCACTCAAGCTACAAGAATATAATCTGGTAATCAAGCATACCCCCGGAAAGGAAAATATCGTAGCAGATGCCCTATCCAGAATTAAAATAGATGAAGAAGGTAATACCGTAAAGGTGGCAATGCTCACAGCATGTACAATAAATTCCCGAGAAACTGTAATAACCGAACTGGGTAAGGATCCTGAGTTTGGAAGCATTTATGAGTATTTAAAGGATCCTGAAAATTTTAGCCACCAAGATATTGTGGCGATAAGAAATATAGCGGCCCATTACGAACTAATAGATGGTCTATTATTCTACACAAAAACTACGAATTCCAACAACGAATTTCGACCTGTTATCCCAGCTAGTCTTAGATTAAATATCCTGCAAGAGCTCCATGACAGCCCTTTAGCTTCTCATGCTGGTATTCGAAAAACTATCCAACGCGTACGCGAGGCAGTCTACTTTCCTGAACTGCAAAAGTTAACAAGGGCGTATGTCCAGTCCTGCCCAACATGTCAAGCCGTTAATTATATTAATTTCCGCCCGGCCGGGTTTCTAAATAGTATTAAATCCGAATTTCCAAATGAAATAATTGGCATCGATTTATTGGGCCCTTTCCCAAAAAGTCAGTTAAATAAAAGTCGCTATCTCCTTGTTATGGTTGATCATTTTAGTAAATGGACCGAAATTGTTCCCTTAAAACGAGCCTCCGCGAAATTAGTTACTGATTCTATTTTAGATAAATATATTTTAAAATACGGGGCGCCCCTAAAAGTTATATCGGATAATGGTCCTCAATTCGTAAGTAATATATTTGAAGACATGTGCCAAAAACTGGGCATACGCCATTTAAAAATGGTCCCGTATCGGCCGCAATCAAATATAGCGGAACGGGTCAACAGAAATATAGTGAAAATTATCCGTAGTTATGTTAAAAATTTTCATAAAAGCTGGGATAACTATGTCAATGAATTTGCTTTCGCCCTTAGGACCGCAAAACATGATACAACGGGAAAAACTCCTGCTGAGTTATTTCTAGGCAGAAAGATTATAACACCGTTAGATAAATTATTTTATGTGCAACAAAGAGTCCCAGAATTTAAAATGGGTGATATAGAAAAACTAATAAAAGAAGCAAAAAAGAATACGGAAGTAGCACAAAGAAAACAGAAGTTATATTACGATCTGAAACGACGGGGAGTAACTTATAAAGTAGGGGATGAAGTACTAAAAATTAAGCATTCACTTTCTTCAGCACCAGAAGATAAAACTGCCAAATTTTTTCCACGATTTGAAGGACCATATGTTATAGAAAAAATAACTTACGCTGTTGTAGTGTTAAAGGCCAGAAATGGTGAAACTTGTTCCGCAAATATTGATCAAATTAAGCCCTACTTCGATCGTAATAAAATGCAAATCTTTTCAGATCTTTTGCAGGATCCGGTACGGCAGACACCGCAGGTACAAGTTCCAGAGGTGGGAAAACGACAAGTACAAGGGCAAGCCAATGAGAGACAGAAGCAAGTGAAAAGAAAATTGCCCCGCGGAAAAATTGAAGGTAAAAAGAAAAAGAAGCCGTTCCACCGTCCAGAAAACAGAGTTCACGAACACCCCCAGAATGAAAAAGGGAGAAGGACGACGTATGTGAAGAGGACCAGGAGAAAGGACGGCAACTATAACCCGGCTCTAAAACGGAGGATCGACTCATCCGACAGAACTCTCCGCAGCAAAAGTCGCCGAACTGCGGAAGGGCCATCAGCGGCGGAGGAAAAAGTACAAGAAAAATTTGAACGGCCAACAACGAGGTCCAAGCAGGATCACGACAGAAGTTTCCCGGTTCCGCCAAGACCAGCTGCCTTCAAACGGCCAAGACCACAAGCAGAGGGGAAAAGGAAGGTGTTCAAGGGTGGCCGTACTGGTGAAAAACGGAAGCTTCCAGAGGAAAGCACTGAAGGGCGAGCCCGTACAAGAAGGAGGATAAACCAGGCTACGGTCTGCAGTACCTTTAAAGACTGGGCCCAGAAAAGGATGTCCGAATATTACAAAGATAAGTAAAATTTTATGTTACGTTGCAAACTTAAGTTAATCTTTCATTCTTACTGCAAGTGGCAGATTTCAAGAAGTTTTACCTCATGCGAGGTCTACCTTTATCGCCAAAAGGGCGAGAAATGAGTTGTGACCGATTTTCTTATTATGTTTTTCAATTACTCGCGCGTAAAACTAAAGTTGATGTATAATAGCGTTGTGTAAAGACTTAAATATTGTAAAAAGTTATTGTATAAATTTTATTTAAAACATTCTAGCAAGAAAGAAGTTTTAGTCTGAAAGACTTTTTGAAATGTAGTATTATTTCAATGTAGAAAGAATTGGCACTTGCTTTGAAAAGAATAGAAGTTAACAATGTACTACTAATGTATGTTTTCAAATGTGTAAAATTAACGGCATGTTGATATGTTCTTATATACATGTGTTCTGTTATTTTAAATGTTAAGAAATACCGTGATATGGTAAAAGTGAAAGTAATGTTAAAAATTTGTTATTCGTGTGACTGTAAAGACTAAATCATGGCGAATATATGTTAAAGGTTGAATGATGTAGTTAGGCTTTCTGACGCTACACTTTAGAGTTAGCCGCTTTTAGAATAGTACCTCAGGGTTTAGAGTTGAAAGTAGGGTGTGTTAAGAGGTCTCGTTATGTTGAATTTTAACACGTTAGTGTTTTGATTGTAGGAGGAAGTGTTGAACACATAGACATAAACACATTCGTGTTTGGTGTTCTTTTACAACACATGTCAGAGAGCACGGGGAGAGATAATTAAAATAGTCATGAATGAAATAAGAATGTTAAGAGAAGTATATTCTATATTTATTTGCAATGTCATTGTGTAACATTTCATTAAACTAGTTTTCCTTCCAGATCTCTGGAAGGAACCAGAATTGAATAAAGCTCCTGTTTAGATGCAGTACAGATGAAAAAAAAAAATATTGTTGTAGATCCTGGGAGCTGCTATTGTAACAAATTTCTTTCTTTTAAATTTTCTAGTTTCTAACGAAGTTATGATTGTAAGAGGTTGGCGTCGCGTTATATTCTAGAGCTAAAAGTTTTCAACAAGGTCGTTTTAGACCTCAGTTTCAAACTAATTAACTCTGGCGGGAAGTATGTAAGGATCTTAAGTTTTACTAACGTTTATTTTATTTTAAATCTTTACTATCACTTCTTATTTTCTACTTCCGGCCAGAATTATAAGCGTTAAAGTATTTATGCAAAGTTTGTCTGGCGAACGCCAAGTATTTAAGTGTGGCCTTTTTGCCAAGCAGAGGAGAGGAAGCCGTGAGTTCGAAGCAGGCCGCTTACCTTAGAAGTTACGCAGTTGCTATTTGCCTTCCAGGCCAGAGGTTTTAATCCTCTTAATAAATTAAACGTATTGTAGTGTTCACAGTCTCTGTGCTACATACGCTTCCTGTTATTATAAGGCCAATCTTTCACGTGTGTTATTCTAAAGTTAAATTAGAGTTTAGTTTTATTTTTTATACCTTTTACGTTAGACCCCGAGTGGAGGGTCATTGTATTCCGAAGTACGGAAGTCATTGTATATAAAGAAAAATAAAGGGTTTTGTATACCCTTCGTCTGTATCCTGTCTACTTACTACAATTAGTGAACATAGCTTTAGTAAGCTCTCTGTTCCTAGTCAGGTCATTGTATGTTTCCGAAGAAGGTTAGAAGAAACATTGAACCTGATAGTGGCGCCCGACGAAGAATAACCATGGCCGAATTTCAAGAAGAACCTGTGCTGCCTGCAGAAACGGCTCAGAATCCAGAAATGCCAGCTGCCGCCCTGGAAGGATTTGGGTACATCGTCCAGACCATGCGCGCTTCGATGAAACCAGAAGCAACGTTTAATGGAAACTCACCGGTAACCAGTTTTTTGGAAAAATTGGATGACCACTTCATGCTCTACCCCGTGCACGAGTTTCAAAAAGTTACCTTAGCTACCAGGGCTTTGAGGGGCCAAGCGCTTAACTGGTTCAAATGTATCGGCAGAAGTCTCTTGGGTCAAGCAGGAAGTCCCACCTATACTTATGAAAATTTCAAGACTGCCCTACTAAAAGCCTTCCCTGTTGTAAGGGATCGTGCGAAATTAGAAACGGAACTTTTTAGCATATATCAACAAAGAATCGAAAACCTGTCGAGCTTTATTTTAAGAAAAATTCACGTTTTCAAGCTCTTGTATGGAAACCGTCCGGATCCTGAAATAATTCAAGTGATTTTGCCGAGGTTACTGCCCCAAGTGCAAGACTTTATTGAATTAAGAAATCCGACTACACTGGAAACGTTATTTGAGCTAGCAATCCAGTTTGAAAGTAGAAGAACGGCGGACGTCGAAAGAAGACGCCAATATCAACAGCGAAACCAATTTGGTACGCCAAGACTACAACAAACTCAAGCATACGGCTACGGAGAAAAAGCGAATCAGTGGGCAAGGAAACCCGAGCATTCAAAAACAGCCGGCGAACGTCGACAGTTCAATAGCAACCCAGGAAAAAAGTCTCAAGGCCAGGGGAAAAAGAAGGAAAGCACGGAAAGGAAAAATAATTTAAACTAAAACGGATTTTTGCTGACGAGAGGGTGCGGAAATCCGAAGGCCACGAAAACCCCTCTTCCTTCAAGTTAAATACAGTAATGGTGAAAAATTTGACTCTTCCGAAGATTGAAGTGTTGGTAAATAATATCCCGGCCACCGCACTCCTGGATACCGGCGCGCAGTGTTCCTGTGTGGCAGAAGTCTTTTTTAGAAAGTATTTTCGCAAATACCGCATATATAATGCGGATAATACGACAGTATTAGCGGCGCAAGGAAAAGAATGTAAGTGCGTAGGTAAAGTACCTTTATATATCCGTATCAAGGACGAACAAGTAAAGGTGATGTTTTTATAGTAAAGAATTTGCAAGCACATTTGATCTTAGGAATAGACTTTCTTTCAGGCGCACAAGCTACACTGCATTTTAATGAAGCGTCCCTTAAGCTGACAATGAAACCAGTGCGTGTAGAAAAGGTTGAACCGCCAAGGTTAAATCTTCACCACCTGCCTAATGACGAGCAAGATAGAATCCGACAAGTGGTAAGTGAATTTGCTTCCTTATTTAGTGATATTCCAGGATTTACTAAGGTTACTAACCATAGTATTGACACCGGAGATGCATTGCCGGTTCGTCAAAAACCATACCGGTATGATAAGAATAAGGAAAAAATTATAGAATGGCATATTACCGATATGCTACGTAAAAAGATCATAACGCCCATCTCAAGTAGTTATGCTAGCCCGGTGGTTTTATGTAAGAAAAATAATGATTATCCTTTGGAGCATCCAAAAAGGTGGAGATTCGCTATTGATTACCGTAAATTAAATTCCATAACGAAATATCCGGTATATCCGTTACCGATCATAGAAGAAAATAGAAGAAAATCAACCAAATTTATGACGACTTTAGACTTAACGAATGGTTATTTTCAAATAGGGGTCAGGCCTGAGGACGTGCCTAAGACTGCTTTTATAACCAAGTCTGGCACTTATGCATTTTTGCGTATGCCGTTTGGCCTTTCTGGGGCCCCAGCAACATTTCAGCGATGCATGGACATTGTGTTAAGACCTGTTCTTGGAAAGTCCACATTTATCTATTTAGACGATATCATTATTACTAGTGATAATCTCGACTAACATATACAGGATTTAAGACAGGTGTTTTCTTTATTAAATGAGGCCGGTCTAAAAGTTAATGTCGAAAAGTGCAAATTTGCAGCCCCTGAATTAAAATATTTAGGTTACAAAATATCGCAAAAAGGGATCGAGACAGATGAATCAAAAATAATCGCTGTACAAAAGTATCCGACTCCAAACACGGCAAAGAAGCTCTCTTCTTTTCTAGGACTTTGTTCATATTATAGGTCCTTTATAAAAGATTTTGCGGCTATCGCTGAGCCATTGTTAAAATTAAAAAGGAAAAAGGCAAGATTCTCGTGGACGGCCGAAGCCAATAGTGCTTTCGAAAAATTAAAACAAGCATTAACGCAAGCCCCTGTGTTGAAATTTCCTGAAAAGGATGAGAATTTAGAAATTTCAGCGGATGCTTCGGATTATGCGGTAGGAGCGGTACTTTCGCAAAATCAGCAGCCCGTGGCATTTTTTAGCCGAACTTTAAATCAAACACAAAGAAACTATTCCGCGACCGGAGAGAAGCACTTGCAGTTTTGTTAGCAGTGCAAAAGTTCTGAGTCTATTTTGGAAAGGCGCCAATAACAGTGTACTCTGATCATGCGGCGGTAACTAGATTGTACTCAGGGAAAAACTTATCCCCAAGGTTAATAAGATGGGCACTCAAGCTACAAGAATATAATCTGGTAATCAAGCATACCCCCGGAAAGGAAAATATCGTAGCAGATGCCCTATCCAGAATTAAAATAGATGAAGAAGGTAATACCGTAAAGGTGGCAATGCTCACAGCATGTACAATAAATTCCCGAGAAACTGTAATAACCGAACTGGGTAAGGATCCTGAGTTTGGAAGCATTTATGAGTATTTAAAGGATCCTGAAAATTTTAGCCACCAAGATATTGTGGCGATAAGAAATATAGCGGCCCATTACGAACTAATAGATGGTCTATTATTCTACACAAAAACTACGAATTCCAACAACGAATTTCGACCTGTTATCCCAGCTAGTCTTAGATTAAATATCCTGCAAGAGCTCCATGACAGCCCTTTAGCTTCTCATGCTGGTATTCGAAAAACTATCCAACGCGTACGCGAGGCAGTCTACTTTCCTGAACTGCAAAAGTTAACAAGGGCGTATGTCCAGTCCTGCCCAACATGTCAAGCCGTTAATTATATTAATTTCCGCCCGGCCGGGTTTCTAAATAGTATTAAATCCGAATTTCCAAATGAAATAATTGGCATCGATTTATTGGGCCCTTTCCCAAAAAGTCAGTTAAATAAAAGTCGCTATCTCCTTGTTATGGTTGATCATTTTAGTAAATGGACCGAAATTGTTCCCTTAAAACGAGCCTCCGCGAAATTAGTTACTGATTCTATTTTAGATAAATATATTTTAAAATACGGGGCGCCCCTAAAAGTTATATCGGATAATGGTCCTCAATTCGTAAGTAATATATTTGAAGACATGTGCCAAAAACTGGGCATACGCCATTTAAAAATGGTCCCGTATCGGCCGCAATCAAATATAGCGGAACGGGTCAACAGAAATATAGTGAAAATTATCCGTAGTTATGTTAAAAATTTTCATAAAAGCTGGGATAACTATGTCAATGAATTTGCTTTCGCCCTTAGGACCGCAAAACATGATACAACGGGAAAAACTCCTGCTGAGTTATTTCTAGGCAGAAAGATTATAACACCGTTAGATAAATTATTTTATGTGCAACAAAGAGTCCCAGAATTTAAAATGGGTGATATAGAAAAACTAATAAAAGAAGCAAAAAAGAATACGGAAGTAGCACAAAGAAAACAGAAGTTATATTACGATCTGAAACGACGGGGAGTAACTTATAAAGTAGGGGATGAAGTACTAAAAATTAAGCATTCACTTTCTTCAGCACCAGAAGATAAAACTGCCAAATTTTTTCCACGATTTGAAGGACCATATGTTATAGAAAAAATAACTTACGCTGTTGTAGTGTTAAAGGCCAGAAATGGTGAAACTTGTTCCGCAAATATTGATCAAATTAAGCCCTACTTCGATCGTAATAAAATGCAAATCTTTTCAGATCTTTTGCAGGATCCGGTACGGCAGACACCGCAGGTACAAGTTCCAGAGGTGGGAAAACGACAAGTACAAGGGCAAGCCAATGAGAGACAGAAGCAAGTGAAAAGAAAATTGCCCCGCGGAAAAATTGAAGGTAAAAAGAAAAAGAAGCCGTTCCACCGTCCAGAAAACAGAGTTCACGAACACCCCCAGAATGAAAAAGGGAGAAGGACGACGTATGTGAAGAGGACCAGGAGAAAGGACGGCAACTATAACCCGGCTCTAAAACGGAGGATCGACTCATCCGACAGAACTCTCCGCAGCAAAAGTCGCCGAACTGCGGAAGGGCCATCAGCGGCGGAGGAAAAAGTACAAGAAAAATTTGAACGGCCAACAACGAGGTCCAAGCAGGATCACGACAGAAGTTTCCCGGTTCCGCCAAGACCAGCTGCCTTCAAACGGCCAAGACCACAAGCAGAGGGGAAAAGGAAGGTGTTCAAGGGTGGCCGTACTGGTGAAAAACGGAAGCTTCCAGAGGAAAGCACTGAAGGGCGAGCCCGTACAAGAAGGAGGATAAACCAGGCTACGGTCTGCAGTACCTTTAAAGACTGGGCCCAGAAAAGGATGTCCGAATATTACAAAGATAAGTAAAATTTTATGTTACGTTGCAAACTTAAGTTAATCTTTCATTCTTACTGCAAGTGGCAGATTTCAAGAAGTTTTACCTCATGCGAGGTCTACCTTTATCGCCAAAAGGGCGAGAAATGAGTTGTGACCGATTTTCTTATTATGTTTTTCAATTACTCGCGCGTAAAACTAAAGTTGATGTATAATAGCGTTGTGTAAAGACTTAAATATTGTAAAAAGTTATTGTATAAATTTTATTTAAAACATTCTAGCAAGAAAGAAGTTTTAGTCTGAAAGACTTTTTGAAATGTAGTATTATTTCAATGTAGAAAGAATTGGCACTTGCTTTGAAAAGAATAGAAGTTAACAATGTACTACTAATGTATGTTTTCAAATGTGTAAAATTAACGGCATGTTGATATGTTCTTATATACATGTGTTCTGTTATTTTAAATGTTAAGAAATACCGTGATATGGTAAAAGTGAAAGTAATGTTAAAAATTTGTTATTCGTGTGACTGTAAAGACTAAATCATGGCGAATATATGTTAAAGGTTGAATGATGTAGTTAGGCTTTCTGACGCTACACTTTAGAGTTAGCCGCTTTTAGAATAGTACCTCAGGGTTTAGAGTTGAAAGTAGGGTGTGTTAAGAGGTCTCGTTATGTTGAATTTTAACACGTTAGTGTTTTGATTGTAGGAGGAAGTGTTGAACACATAGACATAAACACATTCGTGTTTGGTGTTCTTTTACAACACATGTCAGAGAGCACGGGGAGAGATAATTAAAATAGTCATGAATGAAATAAGAATGTTAAGAGAAGTATATTCTATATTTATTTGCAATGTCATTGTGTAACATTTCATTAAACTAGTTTTCCTTCCAGATCTCTGGAAGGAACCAGAATTGAATAAAGCTCCTGTTTAGATGCAGTACAGATGAAAAAAAAAAATATTGTTGTAGATCCTGGGAGCTGCTATTGTAACAAATTTCTTTCTTTTAAATTTTCTAGTTTCTAACGAAGTTATGATTGTAAGAGGTTGGCGTCGCGTTATATTCTAGAGCTAAAAGTTTTCAACAAGGTCGTTTTAGACCTCAGTTTCAAACTAATTAACTCTGGCGGGAAGTATGTAAGGATCTTAAGTTTTACTAACGTTTATTTTATTTTAAATCTTTACTATCACTTCTTATTTTCTACTTCCGGCCAGAATTATAAGCGTTAAAGTATTTATGCAAAGTTTGTCTGGCGAACGCCAAGTATTTAAGTGTGGCCTTTTTGCCAAGCAGAGGAGAGGAAGCCGTGAGTTCGAAGCAGGCCGCTTACCTTAGAAGTTACGCAGTTGCTATTTGCCTTCCAGGCCAGAGGTTTTAATCCTCTTAATAAATTAAACGTATTGTAGTGTTCACAGTCTCTGTGCTACATACGCTTCCTGTTATTATAAGGCCAATCTTTCACGTGTGTTATTCTAAAGTTAAATTAGAGTTTAGTTTTATTTTTTATACCTTTTACGTTAGACCCCGAGTGGAGGGTCATTGTATTCCGAAGTACGGAAGTCATTGTATATAAAGAAAAATAAAGGGTTTTGTATACCCTTCGTCTGTATCCTGTCTACTTACTACAATTAGTGAACATAGCTTTAGTAAGCTCTCTGTTCCTAGTCAGGTCATTGTATGTTTCCGAAGAAGGTTAGAAGAAACATTGAACCTGATAGTGGCGCCCGACGAAGAATAACCATGGCCGAATTTCAAGAAGAACCTGTGCTGCCTGCAGAAACGGCTCAGAATCCAGAAATGCCAGCTGCCGCCCTGGAAGGATTTGGGTACATCGTCCAGACCATGCGCGCTTCGATGAAACCAGAAGCAACGTTTAATGGAAACTCACCGGTAACCAGTTTTTTGGAAAAATTGGATGACCACTTCATGCTCTACCCCGTGCACGAGTTTCAAAAAGTTACCTTAGCTACCAGCGCTTTGAGGGGCCAAGCGCTTAACTGGTTCAAATGTATCGGCAGAAGTCTCTTGGGTCAAGCAGGAAGTCCCACCTATACTTATGAAAATTTCAAGACTGCCCTACTAAAAGCCTTCCCTGTTGTAAGGGATCGTGCGAAATTAGAAACGGAACTTTTTAGCATATATCAACAAAGAATCGAAAACCTGTCGAGCTTTATTTTAAGAAAAATTCACGTTTTCAAGCTCTTGTATGGAAACCGTCCGGATCCTGAAATAATTCAAGTGATTTTGCCGAGGTTACTGCCCCAAGTGCAAGACTTTATTGAATTAAGAAATCCGACTACACTGGAAACGTTATTTGAGCTAGCAATCCAGTTTGAAAGTAGAAGAACGGCGGACGTCGAAAGAAGACGCCAATATCAACAGCGAAACCAATTTGGTACGCCAAGACTACAACAAACTCAAGCATACGGCTACGGAGAAAAAGCGAATCAGTGGGCAAGGAAACCCGAGCATTCAAAAACAGCCGGCGAACGTCGACAGTTCAATAGCAACCCAGGAAAAAAGTCTCAAGGCCAGGGGAAAAAGAAGGAAAGCACGGAAAGGAAAAATAATTTAAACTAAAACGGATTTTTGCTGACGAGAGGGTGCGGAAATCCGAAGGCCACGAAAACCCCTCTTCCTTCAAGTTAAATACAGTAATGGTGAAAAATTTGACTCTTCCGAAGATTGAAGTGTTGGTAAATAATATCCCGGCCACCGCACTCCTGGATACCGGCGCGCAGTGTTCCTGTGTGGCAGAAGTCTTTTTTAGAAAGTATTTTCGCAAATACCGCATATATAATGCGGATAATACGACAGTATTAGCGGCGCAAGGAAAAGAATGTAAGTGCGTAGGTAAAGTACCTTTATATATCCGTATCAAGGACGAACAAGTAAAGGTGATGTTTTTATAGTAAAGAATTTGCAAGCACATTTGATCTTAGGAATAGACTTTCTTTCAGGCGCACAAGCTACACTGCATTTTAATGAAGCGTCCCTTAAGCTGACAATGAAACCAGTGCGTGTAGAAAAGGTTGAACCGCCAAGGTTAAATCTTCACCACCTGCCTAATGACGAGCAAGATAGAATCCGACAAGTGGTAAGTGAATTTGCTTCCTTATTTAGTGATATTCCAGGATTTACTAAGGTTACTAACCATAGTATTGACACCGGAGATGCATTGCCGGTTCGTCAAAAACCATACCGGTATGATAAGAATAAGGAAAAAATTATAGAATGGCATATTACCGATATGCTACGTAAAAAGATCATAACGCCCATCTCAAGTAGTTATGCTAGCCCGGTGGTTTTATGTAAGAAAAATAATGATTATCCTTTGGAGCATCCAAAAAGGTGGAGATTCGCTATTGATTACCGTAAATTAAATTCCATAACGAAATATCCGGTATATCCGTTACCGATCATAGAAGAAAATAGAAGAAAATCAACCAAATTTATGACGACTTTAGACTTAACGAATGGTTATTTTCAAATAGGGGTCAGGCCTGAGGACGTGCCTAAGACTGCTTTTATAACCAAGTCTGGCACTTATGCATTTTTGCGTATGCCGTTTGGCCTTTCTGGGGCCCCAGCAACATTTCAGCGATGCATGGACATTGTGTTAAGACCTGTTCTTGGAAAGTCCACATTTATCTATTTAGACGATATCATTATTACTAGTGATAATCTCGACTAACATATACAGGATTTAAGACAGGTGTTTTCTTTATTAAATGAGGCCGGTCTAAAAGTTAATGTCGAAAAGTGCAAATTTGCAGCCCCTGAATTAAAATATTTAGGTTACAAAATATCGCAAAAAGGGATCGAGACAGATGAATCAAAAATAATCGCTGTACAAAAGTATCCGACTCCAAACACGGCAAAGAAGCTCTCTTCTTTTCTAGGACTTTGTTCATATTATAGGTCCTTTATAAAAGATTTTGCGGCTATCGCTGAGCCATTGTTAAAATTAAAAGGAAAAAGGCAAGATTCTCGTGGACGGCCGAAGCCAATAGTGCTTTCGAAAAATTAAAACAAGCATTAACGCAAGCCCCTGTGTTGAAATTTCCTGAAAAGGATGAGAATTTAGAAATTTCAGCGGATGCTTCGGATTATGCGGTAGGAGCGGTACTTTCGCAAAATCAGCAGCCCGTGGCATTTTTTAGCCGAACTTTAAATCAAACACAAAGAAACTATTCCGCGACCGGAGAGAAGCACTTGCAGTTTTGTTAGCAGTGCAAAAGTTCTGAGTCTATTTTGGAAAGGCGCCAATAACAGTGTACTCTGATCATGCGGCGGTAACTAGATTGTACTCAGGGAAAAACTTATCCCCAAGGTTAATAAGATGGGCACTCAAGCTACAAGAATATAATCTGGTAATCAAGCATACCCCCGGAAAGAAAAATATCGTAGCAGATGCCCTATCCAGAATTAAAATAGATGAAGAAGGTAATACCGTAAAGGTGGCAATGCTCACAGCATGTACAATAAATTCCCGAGAAACTGTAATAACCGAACTGGGTAAGGATCCTGAGTTTGGAAGCATTTATGAGTATTTAAAGGATCCTGAAAATTTTAGCCACCAAGATATTGTGGCGATAAGAAATATAGCGGCCCATTACGAACTAATAGATGGTCTATTATTCTACACAAAAACTACGAATTCCAACAACGAATTTCGACCTGTTATCCCAGCTAGTCTTAGATTAAATATCCTGCAAGAGCTCCATGACAGCCCTTTAGCTTCTCATGCTGGTATTCGAAAAACTATCCAACGCGTACGCGAGGCAGTCTACTTTCCTGAACTGCAAAAGTTAACAAGGGCGTATGTCCAGTCCTGCCCAACATGTCAAGCCGTTAATTATATTAATTTCCGCCCGGCCGGGTTTCTAAATAGTATTAAATCCGAATTTCCAAATGAAATAATTGGCATCGATTTATTGGGCCCTTTCCCAAAAAGTCAGTTAAATAAAAGTCGCTATCTCCTTGTTATGGTTGATCATTTTAGTAAATGGACCGAAATTGTTCCCTTAAAACGAGCCTCCGCGAAATTAGTTACTGATTCTATTTTAGATAAATATATTTTAAAATACGGGGCGCCCCTAAAAGTTATATCGGATAATGGTCCTCAATTCGTAAGTAATATATTTGAAGACATGTGCCAAAAACTGGGCATACGCCATTTAAAAATGGTCCCGTATCGGCCGCAATCAAATATAGCGGAACGGGTCAACAGAAATATAGTGAAAATTATCCGTAGTTATGTTAAAAATTTTCATAAAAGCTGGGATAACTATGTCAATGAATTTGCTTTCGCCCTTAGGACCGCAAAACATGATACAACGGGAAAAACTCCTGCTGAGTTATTTCTAGGCAGAAAGATTATAACACCGTTAGATAAATTATTTTATGTGCAACAAAGAGTCCCAGAATTTAAAATGGGTGATATAGAAAAACTAATAAAAGAAGCAAAAAAGAATACGGAAGTAGCACAAAGAAAACAGAAGTTATATTACGATCTGAAACGACGGGGAGTAACTTATAAAGTAGGGGATGAAGTACTAAAAATTAAGCATTCACTTTCTTCAGCACCAGAAGATAAAACTGCCAAATTTTTTCCACGATTTGAAGGACCATATGTTATAGAAAAAATAACTTACGCTGTTGTAGTGTTAAAGGCCAGAAATGGTGAAACTTGTTCCGCAAATATTGATCAAATTAAGCCCTACTTCGATCGTAATAAAATGCAAATCTTTTCAGATCTTTTGCAGGATCCGGTACGGCAGACACCGCAGGTACAAGTTCCAGAGGTGGGAAAACGACAAGTACAAGGGCAAGCCAATGAGAGACAGAAGCAAGTGAAAAGAAAATTGCCCCGCGGAAAAATTGAAGGTAAAAAGAAAAAGAAGCCGTTCCACCGTCCAGAAAACAGAGTTCACGAACACCCCCAGAATGAAAAAGGGAGAAGGACGACGTATGTGAAGAGGACCAGGAGAAAGGACGGCAACTATAACCCGGCTCTAAAACGGAGGATCGACTCATCCGACAGAACTCTCCGCAGCAAAAGTCGCCGAACTGCGGAAGGGCCATCAGCGGCGGAGGAAAAAGTACAAGAAAAATTTGAACGGCCAACAACGAGGTCCAAGCAGGATCACGACAGAAGTTTCCCGGTTCCGCCAAGACCAGCTGCCTTCAAACGGCCAAGACCACAAGCAGAGGGGAAAAGGAAGGTGTTCAAGGGTGGCCGTACTGGTGAAAAACGGAAGCTTCCAGAGGAAAGCACTGAAGGGCGAGCCCGTACAAGAAGGAGGATAAACCAGGCTACGGTCTGCAGTACCTTTAAAGACTGGGCCCAGAAAAGGATGTCCGAATATTACAAAGATAAGTAAAATTTTATGTTACGTTGCAAACTTAAGTTAATCTTTCATTCTTACTGCAAGTGGCAGATTTCAAGAAGTTTTACCTCATGCGAGGTCTACCTTTATCGCCAAAAGGGCGAGAAATGAGTTGTGACCGATTTTCTTATTATGTTTTTCAATTACTCGCGCGTAAAACTAAAGTTGATGTATAATAGCGTTGTGTAAAGACTTAAATATTGTAAAAAGTTATTGTATAAATTTTATTTAAAACATTCTAGCAAGAAAGAAGTTTTAGTCTGAAAGACTTTTTGAAATGTAGTATTATTTCAATGTAGAAAGAATTGGCACTTGCTTTGAAAAGAATAGAAGTTAACAATGTACTACTAATGTATGTTTTCAAATGTGTAAAATTAACGGCATGTTGATATGTTCTTATATACATGTGTTCTGTTATTTTAAATGTTAAGAAATACCGTGATATGGTAAAAGTGAAAGTAATGTTAAAAATTTGTTATTCGTGTGACTGTAAAGACTAAATCATGGCGAATATATGTTAAAGGTTGAATGATGTAGTTAGGCTCTCTGACGCTACACTTTAGAGTTAGCCGCTTTTAGAATAGTACCTCAGGGTTTAGAGTTGAAAGTAGGGTGTGTTAAGAGGTCTCGTTATGTTGAATTTTAACACGTTAGTGTTTTGATTGTAGGAGGAAGTGTTGAACACATAGACATAAACACATTCGTGTTTGGTGTTCTTTTACAACACATGTCAGAGAGCACGGGGAGAGATAATTAAAATAGTCATGAATGAAATAAGAATGTTAAGAGAAGTATATTCTATATTTATTTGCAATGTCATTGTGTAACATTTCATTAAACTAGTTTTCCTTCCAGATCTCTGGAAGGAACCAGAATTGAATAAAGCTCCTGTTTAGATGCAGTACAGATGAAAAAAAAAAATATTGTTGTAGATCCTGGGAGCTGCTATTGTAACAAATTTCTTTCTTTTAAATTTTCTAGTTTCTAACGAAGTTATGATTGTAAGAGGTTGGCGTCGCGTTATATTCTAGAGCTAAAAGTTTTCAACAAGGTCGTTTTAGACCTCAGTTTCAAACTAATTAACTCTGGCGGGAAGTATGTAAGGATCTTAAGTTTTACTAACGTTTATTTTATTTTAAATCTTTACTATCACTTCTTATTTTCTACTTCCGGCCAGAATTATAAGCGTTAAAGTATTTATGCAAAGTTTGTCTGGCGAACGCCAAGTATTTAAGTGTGGCCTTTTTGCCAAGCAGAGGAGAGGAAGCCGTGAGTTCGAAGCAGGCCGCTTACCTTAGAAGTTACGCAGTTGCTATTTGCCTTCCAGGCCAGAGGTTTTAATCCTCTTAATAAATTAAACGTATTGTAGTGTTCACAGTCTCTGTGCTACATACGCTTCCTGTTATTATAAGGCCAATCTTTCACGTGTGTTATTCTAAAGTTAAATTAGAGTTTAGTTTTATTTTTTATACCTTTTACGTTAGACCCCGAGTGGAGGGTCATTGTATTCCGAAGTACGGAAGTCATTGTATATAAAGAAAAATAAAGGGTTTTGTATACCCTTCGTCTGTATCCTGTCTACTTACTACAATTAGTGAACATAGCTTTAGTAAGCTCTCTGTTCCTAGTCAGGTCATTGTATGTTTCCGAAGAAGGTTAGAAGAAACATTGAACCTGATACAGTAGTAGTTTCAAGAATAATTTATTAGCATAGAAAAAAGATGAAAAGAATTTTACTTTGACAAAATTCTTAAAACTGTAACATTTCTCGTTCAGATTTCATATAAAATTATGAAAAGTCATTGTTTCCAGATTCAAAAACGCGTGTCTCCTTTGAATACGAAAACCTTTTGTGAAAACTATTTCACAAATCTGTTTCATTTCTCTCGACTCAACTTGTAAATAAAAAAGCATTTCGCAGAGCAAATCCTTTATTTTGCTTAAAATCAATCTAACGTATATTGACATTTATAGACCAAATCATAAACAAACATGGAGATGGTTACACATTAAATCTTTATCATGAAACAGTGCCATTGCTTTTAAAAATGCATATGTTAGAATATGAGGCATAATTACACGATATGAGTATTATGTTTAAAATTGACTAAACAAAGCAAGATGATTTTAATCGTCAAATGCATTTCGTTTATTTTGTATGATACTATAGGTCCATCATTTAGTTATACCTGAATAAATCAGTATCGTTAACAGTATTATTTTTTACTTATTTGCAAAGAAAATTTTCAGAAATTCACCAGTGATCAAATTCCTCTTTGTTTTAAAATTAATAACATTATTGTGAGTAGCAATTAATATAAAAATGTTTTAAATAAATCAATGATTCTAAAAATTTCGAAAAGGTTTCTCTTGGGTTCATAGCTAAATTAAGCATATTCCTCCATTAATCGAGTTACATTAATTAAATCATAAGAAATTCGCACATACATTTGTTGGGTTTTGACAAGGCAATAAAATAATGTTTGCGTGTTTACCTTCGGTATTAATCGCATTTCAGTTGCACAGATTCATAATTCATTTATAAAAAGGCATACTTTGTTTCTATATTTTTAACATTAAATCATCATATTGTTAATTCATTTATTTATGCCTTCTGTTATGTGAAACATTATGAGCCCCAGGACAGAAGCTTCAAATATTTAAACTCAAATTTACTCATTTCTGGAATAAGATTCTCGGTTGAATCTTTATCTATTCTATCCTTCACCGTATTTATATGATTAAGGAAATATTTCCAAATAGCTGGTTATTTTATCTGCAACCATATAATGCCTAAAATGAATTGTCCGAGTCCTCTCTTGAAAATAATATCTTATATATAGTTGGCATAGGGAAAATTTCAGCGC
Source organism: Stegodyphus dumicola (assembly GCF_044657685.1). Taxonomy (NCBI): domain Eukaryota; kingdom Metazoa; phylum Arthropoda; class Arachnida; order Araneae; family Eresidae; genus Stegodyphus; species Stegodyphus dumicola. The sequence continues at coordinate 151,587,610 of NC_140771.1, read as the reverse complement.
AAGTACTGACTATGTGTTAATTAGATGTTCATGTGGGAACTATAAATCAATGCAGTATCATATTCGGATGCAATGGGTGGGCAGAGAAATGTCAAGTTTTGATCATGATTGAATGGAGGCACATCAGAGGTCAGTAATGGGCGAGAAATGGACAATCTGTGAACGATTAGAAATATCTGCATATCAGTGAAAATATGTTCCACAAATAGAAGTATTCCACAGCAGCCAAGATGTTTCCTATATTTATATAGCTTCAGAAATAAAAAATACGATTTTTCAATGTCAAGAAAGATTTTAAAAAATTCACACGCATTTTGCTTTTTAATTAGTCTGCAATGCACACATATTGAACTTCTCGGATATGAATAGAAGATTTATTTTAGGACAGTATAAAAATAAATAAACAAATTAATAAACCTTGTAAGATCTATCTCTACTTTTCCACATACACAAACTTATATCCTATAATGAACCTGGCGAATTCTCGCACAGGCGTGAAATAAATACCAGCACAGAAGAAGGGTGCAAAAACCCTTTATTAACTCAAACTAAAATAACAGACAGCACGGACTTCGTGCGTTACAAAAACACCGTTCATTTGCGGCGGTAACTAAACGTAGACCATAATATAAATCAAATCTGAAAAATAAATGAGTGCAAGAACGCACTTCAAAATTACTCCTAAGAGATAGACTCACAGAAAAATAACCGGCGTGATACTGAACGGATAAAGCCAAGAGGCTTACTCGAGTGACCGCGAAATAACAACGAAGCGTGCGCGAAGCTAGGCTAGTGAAACACCCTCTGAATAAACTGAGATAATCACATGTTTAAATAGCACTTTAAATTTACATCCTGGCGAGCGAATGTAAGAGGAAGTTTGAGAAGTTGAGAACAGGAAAACTTAAAATAAATTTGTTATGCAAATTAAGAAAAACCCTACAACCTCAGCATTTAGTTTAATTTCCCGTTTCTTGATCTCCCTCCTGCGATTAATATTGCAAATGGTTCTGAAAAAAGAAACTACTATCAAAAGATATACTGGTCTTTAAAATAATGTAGAATTTATTTTTCATTTCAGTAAAAGCGATGCAGTAATTTGGAAAGTAATGCAAATTCCAATGAGATGGGACGATGAGTGCTTCGCAAACATTCCAGAGAAGACATGAAGTGTATCTTAAAATAACTAACAATTTATAAGAGATTTTTGAGTATGAAATAATAAGATAGTTTTGCAACCACATATGGGATTACATAAAGTTTGGTCAATTGGTTACATCATTAGACATGAACTGGATCTTTAGTCACGCTACGTGTTTCATAAAACACATTTGTTTTATCTTCGTTTAACGTATAGAACATGCGTAACATGGTTAATATAGGTAACATTAAGACAGCTCGTTACCTATGTACTATAAAATTTTGATTTTCGAATATAAAAACGAGTCTGTATGCAATCAGATGTCAAGTAACGTTGGATATCATAAAACTCTCAAAGATCAGGACTTTGAGAAGATCTAAGAACGAAACAAAACCCAAACCGGGGAAGGGATAATTTATTATAAATTTCACAAGAAAAAAGATAGTCTTAACTATTAGATTTGAAATAAGTATTCAATGTAATTTTTCTGAACTTGAAATTATTCCACAGTGAAATTATTCAGTAGTGAGTCATGAAATTATTCTACAGTGTTAGAAAATGAACATAGAAATCCATTAGTAGCAATCGGCTGTACATAAATGAAATGTTATTACCAGTGTTATTTAAATTGCTAATTACCAATGTGCATTACATAAGCAAATTAGATTTTGTGATATAGTAATCGAAATCGTCTTGTAGTATTTCCCTTTTTATTGTTTATCAGCGAGTACTTTAAATTATAATAATCTCGGCATTTAACCACAGAGATGGAATTACTTGTCTTTTGCTAATTTCATATAAATTAGATTATTATCGGGTTGATCGGAAAGTATTTAGTATTTTTACTATGTTTTTCAAAGGTGATTTATTCCTATAAAAATAAAAATTCAATCAATAATGTATTGGTTATTTTGTTCGAAGACCTCTTTCGTCGTTCAACAAGGTTCATAATTCCACGCTGGTGGAATGACCTGTCTCTAGAAGCGAAAACCTGTACCAGGTGCGCGACTGATATACCTATTCAGCCATAAACGGTAAATGAATCCAACTACAGGGTACTGAAAAGCAAATGGGCGCAATAGGACAAAATTTCAATTGCACGTTCGCCCAATAGATGAACTTTACACGAAACATTACATGAACTTTATACAAACTTTATACGAAAGAAATAGGCAGAAACTGATAGGTTCGTTTAATTTATAAAAATTCCTGTTTAATCACGCGATACAAATCCAACAAACTTCTATGTGTCCGATTTGTTAAAACAAATTTTAAGCTGAAGTTCGTGAACTTCTAAAAGCCTGTTATGGCGAAGTAAAATTTAAATTTAGCAGTTTAAATTCAGCAGAAATAGAACGGAATTACTCATGGGGCCAATACGGTATTTCCCTTGGAAGTTTAGTATAGGAAGCTCATTGCCGCGAATGTAAATCAACTTTAATATGTTAGTTGCAATAATAAATTTTAATGTTAAAAATAGTGTATACATTGCTGCGAAATCACAGAAATTCTTAGAACAAATTGACATCTTTAAGTCATCTCTTAAAAATATTTTATTGCAAAATTCTCCTTAATATTTTTCCAGAAATACACAGAAATTATTCGCAAAAAGATGTGAACTAGAGAAGCCCGATTGCAATGAAATAATGATATAATATTTGGATAATTTCACTGAAAAATTTGTATTAGCATTTTCATTACATCTGAAAATAAATTTGATTTTTATTATATTGATAATATTCTGTGTCATACGTTAACGGTGAGACCCAATCATGTTTGAGAAGACGGCCACAAAAGATAGTCAGTAGAATCAAGAAAATCTTTCACATAAGCAATGAAAATAAAAGCAATATCAAGAATATAGTGCTTTTAATATGCAGTGTTAAAAACATTTTATTTCTTAATACCTGGCACAGCACAAAGAATTAAAAAATATATCAAGCATGAATGTAATATTTAAAGATTATTACAAATACTGTTAATAAATTTTATTACTTTGAAACTGGTGTTTTAAAACTGCGCTTGTTGATTTTTTCAATATTGAAAATTAACAATCGTAATTTTTTTTAACTTTTCATTGCTAGTTTGGTGCCTCTTCTAGCTATTGATCAGATGCCAAGTGCCTGACTTGCCTTACCCCTTGCCCTAGACCTGCGGTTGCTGCTGTGATGTGATTACTCTGTACGAAACTTTTATTCTATGCTAAGAGACCTTTATTCTCCATTTATTTTAAAATCTGTAAAACAAATTGTAAATTACGATGACAATTAGTATTTATCTGATGCTTTTAAATCAAAAACATTCTAAAAGAGCTATGACATATTGTCGGCGATTTTTCATAAAAATTAATGCGTCGCATATGCTTTTCTTCTACATTTAATATCAAATTCTTAACTCTCATTTTATTGTTTCTATTTCTTTTTCTTATTTAAATCTTTATCCATTTAATTTGAAAATCCCCATGTAGTCAATCATACGTGAAAAATTATTTTTTTCTCCTTCCGAACATACATTTCAGGAAAATCGTGGGGTCAGTAAAATTTTGTCTAACGCACTAACTGAATTTTGGTCCAATAAATCTGCTAAATGAAAGGAAATTCGAAAAGATTCTTTCTAAGTGATCATTCCGTTGAAATGAAATGTAATTAATTGTTTCGGATATTCAAAAATTCTGATTTCTAAGGCCACATATTTTAACTCTAATGACATATTTATCAGCTAGAAAATACAAAATTTTGCTAAAAGTATTAATATAAAAAAAATATATGTGTAATCGCATTCATTTCTCAAAATTTTATTGAGTATTTGTACTGCAACTTTTTAAAGTGGAACGTGAGAAATTAATCTTGAAACTCATTGTTATATAAGAATGCTTATACCTTGCTAATGTTCCTTTACTGGAAAATTTTCTCCGAAGAATAATAAATGCAATATTGAGTAATTCAGTGCTCATTGAAGTCTGCTCTGTGGCATGCTAGTATTCTTGCGCAAATTAATTATGCGTAGTTAGTTATGCAAGTATACTATTAAAAAGTGATGTTGGCACAATTTCTGAAGGAATAACTTTCTTTTCGGATTAATTCCTTTATAGAGGTATGTTCTCTTAATGGACTATGTTTCTAGATCTCCGATAAAGAGAAAGAAGTGATTTAATTTACTGCTCAACGGGAAGGAAGTGCCACTTCATTCAAGCGCAAACCTTAATGATCTGACAACATCGCCACCTGCAGAGAGATAGCTAAGTTGACCTCATAGCCCTTGACGACGTCTCAGTTGTCTAGACAAGAAGACTTTGTTCCGGCGGGAAATGGGATTCTACATCAAGAATAAGCAAACAGTAGGTCAGCTTCTTCATTTGTTACGTTTTTTTTTTTTTTTTTTTTCCAGTTCCCCCCACATTCTTTCTTTTGGAGCTCACTGATCTTTAATAAAAGATTTGAAGAAGGAAATAATAAGTGGCCAATGAATTTCTGGGAAAAAATAAAGTATTTGTATTATAAATTTATTTTTCATATGTTATTTTTGTTGCACAACAGCAGGAAAACTAAGAAATCTTACTTGTAATCTTCATTTTTATACATACCATAGGGTTACTGTGCTAGAAATGGATCTGCGTTAGCAATTGAGAGTGTTTGGTGATAACTAGAAAAGGGAATTCTATTACTCTTATTCTCATATCAGTGTTAGCAGCAATACAAAGGTAAACAGGTAATGCAGAATTTACTGTAATAAGGCATAAATGGTAAAATGAGGGAAGAAGCACCTGATTGTGGGTTATGCATTCAATACGTAGACTACATTATTAAATTAACAATAGTTGTAACTATATTTTATTTATTATATATTATATTAACGATATATTATTACACTGAATTAAAATAAACAAATTAAACAAACAAATTAAAATAAAAATTAGCTCTATGTTGTTTTATTAAATTAATTAACTTCTTTTTACTATTAATTTTTTAATTTGAATTATATATGTATAAGTACATATTTATTATTAATTCGTAAAAGTTTCGTTTCATCTAGTTTGCATTTCATAAAGATGGAAAAGAGTCAAATTAATGAGATGGATGAATTTGCTTTTGTTGAACAAGCAAATCGATGTCGGGTTCAATAGACGAGGTTGCAATTCTTAATGCATTTTCAAGATGCTTGTCTGTGATCTTTGTCCTATTTTTGTTTTTTGTATGCTTCATTTTTAAAAAATAATTGTTCGCAAATATAGGTACTGCCAAAAGCTGAAGACATTAATAAAGCATGATTGTGAAAATTAGGATATTTATCATGGGGCAGATAATCTTTATAAAATTCCAGTAAAGAAACATTTTAAAATTTTTCTTTCAGTTGAATGTCACTTTGCAGTTTATACATCATGACATATTAAGGTGTTTTTATTTAAATTCTTATTTTAAAATAACAGCAAATCAATCGATTATATATGAATCAAATTCAAACATTTATTTTTCAATAAAAATTTGTAAATTTAAATACTTTCATAATTTGCGTTCGGGTCTCATTTTAAAGACTTTTTGGCCACATGCGGCCCGTGGGACGAAATTTAGATATCTATGGTTAGCACAGAATCATGAGTATGTATACCATTCGCACAGAATAACAAATTTGACTCGTATCTCAATACTGAAGCCAGTATGTGGTAATGAGTTTGATTCGTTATGCATTACAATCATTTTGCATGACAGAATAACCACTATCATTCTCACTGTGTCCACAACGATTAATTGCATTAATTAAACATTTAGTTATGAGATAGTTTTCATTTATTCACGTACAGACAAGCGTAATAGTAACTGTTAAAAGCAGAGAGAAAGGTGGCAGAGTTAATTCGAGTTTCATCTCAGACGATACAAATCAAAATAACTTTTTTTTTACTTACAAGATAGTACAATGCTTTTTAATTTTTCCACATTATATCACAAAATTACAAATAACTTAATGGTCGATTTCAATAATTTTATTAGGTTTTGCAGAACAAATTTTGCTAAGTGTCCTATTTACTAAATATCATATAGATAAAATCAATGTGCACAAAATTCTTAGGGCTTAAAGCTGAAGAGGTAGCCTAGGAAACAAATTTTCCACAGTTCTAATAAATCGTGAAAGCTTCATATTTTTATGCTTAAAATATATACAAAAGAAGAATACTAAGATTATAGTGCACATTTATGTAAATTCTTGATGTTAGATGTTAATAGAAAGACTATTTTTCAAAGACTACGTTTAGGTTTTAATTATTTTGCAGTTAAGTAAAACAAATAAGTGAATAAATAAATAAAAGTCCCAGATGAATGCACATTGTTATGTTTACAAAACATTTAATTTTAAAACATTAACTCCTAGTACTAATCCTTTAAATAATTGCAATGGAATGCAAAAATGTAAGATTTATATTATATTGCGTTCTAATGTACTATATTAAATCTTTAACTTGATCGATTCACTGAACTATTATGTGAGTTAGTAATTACCATCTAAAAGGTTAAAACATAAACAGCTAGGCGCATGCAATAAAGTTCGCATATACATTCAAATTCCACAGAAGACATTGTGAGAAGGAACATCACTTGTGGAAAAGGAGCTCAGAAATGTAATTTCGGTAAAACGGCATTTATGTTAACTGGAACAAACCTTCTATGATTTTATTTTAAATGCACTTTCTGCAGGCATTTATTTAAATTAAGCTAATAAGAGAGTAAGTTTAAAGTATATTTGAAGATTTGATGAAGATACCGTAGAAAACCGTGTGATTTTGCGTTTCACTTTCAATATAATATAATATAAAATTTAAGTTAAATTTTAAACACGTGTTTCCTAAATCAGTCATTTTTCAGTATCATTGTTAAATGTATAATCATTACAAATGCTACCGTTTATTTACAAGCATTGCACGACAGAATGTTTTTATTCTGGATTCTATAATTTTTTTTCAGGAACTTAAGATGCGTAGAAATGTCTTCTTATAGACTGTCGCGTTGTTATGAAAACCGCTGTACATTTTTCCAAACATCCCTCCATTCCAAACATCCCTCCTACTCTATTCTCTATGTTTTTAAGTCATACTTTGTAATTCATCTTGGATCTGAGCTCTTGTGACACTGTTTTCAAAATACCGCTTGCAGTTTCAAAGGAGATTGCCACACGATCACTTAGACCACATAGGGACTTGTTAGCAAAGGTCACAGAAACTACGAAGAAGATGGACTAGATGACCCCTACATTCCCATAGCAAGTGGATATATATCCCCTAGTGTGTTAGTCCATTACTTTTCGCAGCGTCGCATCATTAGGGCCAGTCTCGCGCCTTCCCGTGATTCACACTCTTTCTGTAGTCGAGCAATGCACTTCATAAATAATCCGCTTTCTTTGAAAAAGGGGTTATATACAAATGACGTAAACTCTTTAATGGCCCACATTTTTCAAATTAAGCTATGCAATTTTTAATTAAAACAGAAATTTAGCATCAAGTTTGCGTCTTGAAGTTTCTTTTTAGAGCGGTTTTTGAATTTTTTATATAATTCAAAATCAAGATGGATCTGTTTTTAACTTCAGTTTAAAAGCAAAGGTGAAGAAGTATTTATACTTACAGTGTATCTTGATTAGCAGAAGAAATCTTAAGTTACAAAGCCGATTTAAAATTCAATACATACGTGCAGAAAAAAATTGAAATTTTTTTACAGAAAACTGAATGTGAGTAGTTCTAAATATGACAGTTTTAAATGTTAAAAAAATTCAATCAATAATTGATTTTTAGTACCTGTAAGTATCAAAATCAACCATTAAAATTAGAATATTAAGTCTACTATTCGCTGTTTTAAATCAAAATATAAGTGAATTCTTAATTTTCGTATTTGATACACCACTATCCTGCCCAACGCCGTATTTTCCTGTTTCATTTTCAGCAACTTGTAAGATTTTTAACAACTTGCTACATTATATCAGAATCATTCATGGATTTACAAATCCAATTTTTAGCGTTATCTGTTATCATTGGTAGGGTTGACCGGCTTAATCCAGTCACTAATCACTTAAAAATTCGTCTGTTATACTTTACTTACAGTTGTTAATTTTTAGCTTATAGCTCTGCGTAAAAGCTTGTAGGTCGACGTCCGTTCTGCTTAAAAATTTTTAATTTTCATCAGTGAAAAATTCGTCAATTGAGACTTTATATGCTTGTAGAATTAAAATTAATTCAGGAATTACATGTATGCGCTTTTCTTGAAAAATCTTTTTCATTCATATGATATGGTACATATATATATACATGGGGGTTATGCAATACAGGGAGAGCACGAATTAAGTATAACTAACTAATTTATTTATATATTACTAATATGGAATAAATGGAGAATGAAAGATGAAAATGACATATATCTCGTGATGGATGAAATTTACATAAGAAGAAGGTAATCCCCAACGGATAAGTCCACGAAAAGTTCTATTTATACTGAAGTTCACAGTTGTTGCTTTTATCAGCACTCTCGGGGATAAACAAAGCTTGTGGATCTCTACACCACGAATAGAACATTACAGTTACTCAATCATTATTCGGAGATCCATACCTTCTAGAGTTTTCTCGGAGGATCGGCAAACCGTCTGCTCGCCTCAAGTAACTCCTCCGTTCCCTTCCACATCTGGAAGTTTTTTTTTTTTTTTTTTTCAGTGATAAGATGACATACTTATATTTTAATATATAGATTTACTACTTTTAGATTGGTAGATTATCGTTCATTAAATGTTCATGTTATATATCATTAAGGAGCAGTCGAATACGTTATACTCGAGAAGAGCTAACTGTGAATATAACCTCATTAATCAACAGCACACGATTTAAAATCTAGTTGGGATTTCATAGCATTTCAGGTTAATCTGACAGATATATTTGACGATTTAATACAAACTTGCAGAAATTCAGTTTTTGATATAAACAAGATATCTCCAGGGCCACCATTAGCGACTGAATTTTATATTGCTATCCTAAATCGTGTAAATAAATAAGCAAGTTAACTTACACCCCAGCGCCTGCAAGAAAGTTTGATTACAAACGTATTCTTCACAGTTTGACATAAGCAAAGTAAGACATCGTGTAGTCGAATACTATATGGTGATGCATAGGATGTCTAAATGCCAAGGTTGCGAAACTATAGGAAGTATAGAGTGTCCTTAAACGACTGGGAATCACAGTAATGCAGGATCAGAAATGCTTTCCTGGCGCAATAGATAAATTGCTATGAGCATTCTCGCAGGAAAAATTAATTTCACACATGCACACAGAGGTGGTATGATGGATGACTATATGAACGTGGAATTAGCCAATATGCGTCTGGTATATGGAACTACAGAATGTAATTGGCGAGCCATCCATTATCCCAGATATACAATCTTAAAATCCTTTCGCCTACCATAAACTCTTTGCATGCCTACACTAAAAGTTCGTTGAAACAGGTTCCTTTCAGGAAGCTGACATGTATCAAGACGATCGCCATGGCCACCGGGCATCAAGAAACTCTACTACATTATATACAGGACACTCGAAGTTCGAGTACCGAACTGTAGCGAAGGATGGCAGGTTTCTGAAAGAAATCGCAATACATCTATACCACTTGCAGCACGTGCATGCACTTCATCCGGACGAATGCATCTAGTATTGCACTTTGCTCAATGAGTTTTCAGCAGCAGCGTGCTACAAGTAACCTTTTAGCTACTACCTTGTTGTTCACTCACGAGAAAAGGAATATTCCGTTCACACAAAGCCTATGTGTGGGCAATAAAGAACCCCCATGCGACACGAAGGCGTTCAGCCCAGAACCGTTTTGGAGTAAATTTTTGGAACGCCATTACAAGGGATTACTTAGTCGAAGCTTGCCTGTTTCCTTTTCATACAACCGGTACTAGTTATTCGATATTTATGCAACAATTGTTGCATAAATAAAATTTTTTACATTGACGTGACCTTCATTGTGATGCCCATTTTAACTGTAACGTTCGTAACAACGTAGTTGTTACATTTGGCCAACAATGTTAATATATAATGTTAATAAGGATTATGTTAATTTTATTAACAGTTCAATTTTAAGTTAAAATTCCTTTCCTGTCAAATTCTTAACTTACTACTTTCGGTTAGAACGTAGGTTTGGGATTTGCTGAATATTTAATGAGAAGGAGCGGGATTTAAACCACGAAGTTACTTACTGAGCGAGATGGAGAAACAGAGTTTCTGAACTACGCTCGTCTGCCTTTTTGGCCGCTCTCTCTCTCAAAGCTGTTTTACGCTCGGCCGTACTCAGGCCCTTGCTAAGCTTCGTAGTAAATAGGTTAAGGGGCCAACTCTCATTGAACCTTGATAGCTTTGGCTATACTTAGTTAGTTAATCTTAGTTTTAGTTTAATTCTTAGTCTTTTAAGTTCAAGCCCAAAGTGCGGACTTTATTTGTACACTCTCAGGCGGAGTTTGTTAATTCTTATCGAAATAATAAAGGGTTATTTACCCTTCTCTCTTGTTGTTTCCTGTCTTCAAACTCTAGCGATTATTCGCTTATCAGTTCCTAGGTTCCTCACTTCCAACATTAACCTAGGATTTCAAGTGAGGGACCTTACAAATGGATCAGGCTTGCTAGTCCATAGCATTAGTTTCTTGATTGGCCCTTGAGGACCTAGCTTGGCTTGATTACTTTTTTCTGAAAAGCACATGAAAACATTAGGACAACGTCGAGGAACTGTTTGCACGCATCATAGTAGCTGCGAGATAAGTCCGAAAATGCCTGGAAATTTCTTCGGTTCAATGCGCCACAGATATGAAGATCGTCGAAAATCGTCGAAAATCTTGATCCACCTTCTTCTTTTTTTCGCATTTCTTGTGATTACTACTTCATGCACATGTTATTTCTGATTATAAATTCCTATGCGATTCCGACTTCAGTTAAATGATCCTGCATACATACATTTGTTGTCGATCATTTGCTTCTGTCTCAAGTCTGTAAGTGTAATTTTAGGAATCACAATCTGAAAGAATATAAGATACAAAAGGAATAGATGACCTTCAGCTCTAAAAATTTCTAATGTTCTAATTTTCAAAAAAACCCCATCAAATAGCTTTATATAATTTTGAACATTGTTAATTCACAAAATACCTAAGAAAGTATATATAATACGGATTTAAATAGCAGACCTTTAAAAGTTAAGAGAAAATTTCAATGTAAATTAAAAATTAGCATGGGTACATTTTAATTTATATTTATCAGAGATTTTGCATCGGTTTATTTAAAATTTTGTTTACACGGTTACTATTTTATATAAATTCTTCATTCAATTTTCTTGTACTGCAGAATGCTAATTTTTAAGTCTGTACTCAAATTCCAGGAACGATTCAAAACAGGCCAGTTATATTTCAGTATACAAGATGAATATTACTTTTGTTTTCAAATTTAATTGTGTTTAAACAGTAGAACTCTATTTGGTAACAAGCTGGAAAACTACTTTACTTTTTGGTAAAAATGTTTTTGAAAATTGATATTATTTATTGAGAGCATCTATACGTTAATTCCAAAACTTTATTAAGAAATTCGAGATCAGTAATGGTAACTCATTGCCTAAATTTAGATTCTAAATATCTAAACTTAGTAAAATAATTATAATTACTAATTTTGTATTAAAATTAAAACTGTATTATTTTTATAGCCTGGAGCTTTTTCATCATTTAAATCATTTTAACACATCAGAAAAGGTTATTGGTTTTAGCTAATAAACACCAAAAGTCACTGAAAATCGAAAAGGTATAATATCTTTCATTTATCTTCCATAATCTAAAGGTGCATTTAGTAGCATGTTGTCCGACAGTATTCTAATTCACTTAAATCAATAAATTTTATAAATAGAGATGAAGTTTTATAACAGTAGTTTGATAATATCTTTTGGTTTTTAATGTTCCTAATCGTTTAGTCTTCCTTTTCAAACGGTAACATACATTTTAATATCTACCAGTTTATACTACTTTGAATTTAAAAATGAAATGCAAACGTATATATTATATTGTTTAAAATTCTAAATGTTTTACGATGATTTTTAATTTTATTTTTAGTAAAGATTTAATTTTATCAAAAGGCAAGATTAAGTGATATTTTTATTTGTTTAATAATAAAATCTCTGTAACCTGAAATTTTATCTCATCTCAAAGTGTAGATTCCCTTTGATTCGTAATAAAAAGGAAGGAATAAAATTCTAAAAATGCTAAAGTAATGTCCATTTTTTCTTAAGTGCATTAAGTTACTGTATTAGTTTATGAATATATTTATAACTTGTTAAACCCTAAACTTTATTAATATTCCATTACTAACTTAGAAAATATCATTTTTATTACCTTTGTTAAAATTTGTACGCTTTTAAACTAATAATTGCAAACCAGTTAGTTTAGTTTATATTTTTAAATATATTGAAACAAACATGCAGAAATAGTCTACACTATTATAAAAATAAACAATTACGTACGTAGTTTCAATGAATAAAACAATTTGCATTATTACATGCAGGTTTTATGTGGTATACCAAATAATTTTAAGATATTAATAAAATATATAACAAAACATAAGAATTTTAACTATTTAAATCCAAATTGTTGTATTTCAGCTGTATAAAATATGTTTAAGTTGAAAGTTGTTAAATGCATAAAAATATGCAACTCATTTCTTAAAATCCTCGTAAACTCGTAGTGAAAAATTTAATTCAACGATGTCTAGACAGTTTTTTAATTGTGTAGTCTTTCGATAAAATTCTAGAAGTTTGATTTAGTCATATCTATCTTCAAAACTAATTAAAACGTATGCAAATACATGTTAGTAGATTATTTAGTATTATTTTTGGTATTTTTAACTTTAAAATAGAAATGTGGGTTAAAACTGAAATGTTTCAAACATATCAAAGTAGATATTAGTTGTTTTTCTAAAGTTACAGTAGGATATTATTAATATTCAAACTATGTAAAAATGAGTAAACCTGTATATCTTTCATCGACGGTGGAATACACTGCAATTTGAGATGGGTGGTTTATCTATTTCAATTTAACATTGACTGCGAAATTAAGTATAATAATATGATTTTTTTTATTTGTTTTTTGTTTTCCGTTATTCATGTAAATTGCAAACTTTTTGGAAACTACTTAATTTGAAGGATAGAAGTTTTTAATTTCGAGAATATTAATGATGGCAAAACTCATTTTTGATTTTGACGCTAACAACATTTCAGTAATATATCATTATACAGCTCAAATATTGCAAACTACTTAAAACTGTTTTGCAAGTAGCTGATCAAGCCGCGGTTAAGATAAATTAGGCGCCAGTCCCACCATTCTTTCAGGGTCATCTACAGCCCTCTTTCCTTGTTTTTATAAAGGAAAAAACAAAATAATAATAAATTAGATCATAAATTAGGCACCCTCTACAATCTCAGGCCCTGAAATCAGGTCTTTCTTACAGTACTGTATTATATTTGCGAAATGTTAAATGTTCTTGGAATGCTTTCTGGCAGACGGACCTGCAGTTAACCGAGATATACATTGATTGAAGAGATTACTTACAATATAAGTAATGTGAGTAAACTTTAATGGCCTGCAGTGCCGTCCAGTCGGAATAGTGGTTAGTGACCTTGACTGTAGCAGCAATGTGCCCAGGCTTGGATCCCGGAGAAGGCATGGTTGTAACTGTCCGTCTCTTCATAGCAGGCAAAGGTGCCCATCTATTAGATGCTTCCATAATGAAATGGCCACAATTTTCTGCCCTTGTAGTGGCCCAAGGCTTATAGCTATTCAATAAAGCGCCTGGCTATTAAAATTGCCTTCAAGTCCATTAATCGACAGTGTTCAGATCGTAATACTAAATGGATTGACTGAATTACCGTTGCATGTATTTCCTCACGTGCAATGTGAATATGAGTTAGTTTGATTTTGAATAGCCTGCATGAAGTCTTCCTTTTCCTTAGGCAGAGAGCCATAGTGTGCTTTGTTGTAATTAAATACGGAGCTAAACGGAGATTAAGCATTTTACATCGCATATTTAAGATTAGACGTTTTTGAAATATTATTACAGTTAAAATGCTGTGTCTTTTTGAGTTTAGGTTTCAGTTTGTTTATGTTCTAATTAAGTTAAACTGTGTATGAAAACATAGTGGTTCCTTGTAATATTATGTTGGTGCACTGATGAAAAATCTCGATGATTACTTTTCCTTTGAAGATAGGATCTAAGAAAATATGAAATCTAACTCTGAGCAGAAATTTTCTGGTAATTTTTGAACTCGAAAACATAAAGAAACAATTGCTTTGAATATGTAATTTAAAATATAGTCTTGTGGGACGTCCTTCTGACAGTTTTGATTACATTTGCACCTTCATTTTAAAAACATTACCGTGGATGAAATAAGTTAATTCGTTTAGAACAATAAAATATTATTCCTATTTTACTTGAAATAAAAAATGCTAAGCATTGAGTTAAAATTTAGCTTTTATGCTGACTTTATTTTTAGTAAATAGGAGAAGAAGGAAATAAAAACAAAAATTTCAAACATGTTTTCTAAATGTTTCTCTTGATAATTGTTTAAATAAGTAGGAAACTAATTGGAGTATGTTCTGACTAATCATTAAGAAAATTACGGGAAGAAGTAAAACTGATTTACCTAACACTGTAATCGTAATAAATGCATACAGATTTCAAACCTGTCCTTAATTAGAATAATAAAATATGTGAAGAGTACGGAGTGATCAAATCTTAATTACTACAGAAAAGCTTTCAAGTACCCTCATTAAAATAAAAATGTTCTTAATTACTCTCAATAACTTTTTCATGGCAAGACATTAAAAGAGCCTTTGTTTTTATACTATATTTTGTGCTGTAGATGAGCTAAATAAATTGTGTTTGGACAGAGCGCACTTGAGCCTCGCAATATGTCTCAAGATTTGTTGACAAGAAAACTTCTTACGAAGTAGAATGTCATTCTCTTATTTACTGGATTTCATTATAGAAAAAATGAATAAAAACAATTTTTCAAAATTGTTGTTGATTTGCTTAGACAAATATAATTTCTCTTCTCAAGTAATGCTCTTATTTTTCCTTTAAATCCTGTGTCCCTTCTAGATATATAAAAGCAAAGTTCTTTCCCTGGAGTCTGACTTTGTAATGAGCTCGTAATCAATTCCCGAGGATGATTCAAAGAGATCGGCTAATTTCCGTTTAAATTTAATTCCGGCTGAGAAAATCTGATTTATTGATTTTCAACGCATATATCTTTTATTCAAAGTTAATCTGTAACGAAAATGTTCGCCGTCGATCTATGAATAGATATATTTCTTTCAGGGGTAATTTGATGCGTCTAATTTTATTAGGTGGCTATTAATGATTTTGCGCGAATTTTATCTTTTAGCGCAAATAGAGAAAAATATTTTTACAAAATAGAATTTAGTTTAAATAGAAAAATTAATTTAATTTACATTTTCTTTACTTGAATGGTGAATTGGAAAGAAACCCAACGCGTTTAAAAACGTATTTAACAATACGCTTCTGAAAGTTTTCTTGAAATATCTTATTAATATAATTATTTAAAATTTATTTTTAGTTTCTTCAGAATGCTTAAAGTGTGTCCTCTGGAGAGAAAACAGAGGGAGTATCGTTTCAGAATTTAATGCGAATTTTTTATATCATTAAATCTGATAATGTATAAAATGCGATTCTATTATTCAAGAAAGACATAATGATAAGGATCCTATATTGTAATAAAGCTATACAGCAAATATCTGCCAGTTATTTTTGAGAGAAATGAAGACACTGTAACAGATTTTCTACTACATGTAAAGCGGAAAATATAAAAAGTGTGCATTAGCGAGAAAGAAAATTAAAGGAGCAATGAATAATTGAGCATTCCCTTCCCCCCCCCCCCCCGACATGTATTACCATTATAAAAAGAAATAACTGAGTTTTTTTAGGAATTCATATTTTCAAAATAAGGTTTCACTGAAAAATGAAAACATAATTTTTTTTACGAATATTTTTTCCATATTTGTCAACACGCTTAGTAATATACAATATCCCTATCGATTGAATGCAAGCTTTGAAACGATTTTTCATACGTTTAATTTGAATTTTAGGAATACAAACGTTAGTTAAGGTATTTCAACTGAATCGTTGATGGAATCTTAAGCTGGTGGCAATTATTAGATCTAGATTGCAGCAGTCACAAATTTAGTGTGTCCCGCAGATTGAGCATCTCATTGGGTTTATATCTGGTGAATATTCAAGCCTTGTTATCAGCTGATTACTGTGTTTTCAGATCCTGCTGACGTAACTAAGGCACAGTGGAAACGAGCATCCTAAAAGCAGTTCCCTTTTTGGCAAATTATATCAGAAAGATCCATTTTTTGACACCGTTAATTTAAAAAAATATTATTATGTTCTAATTTTACACTTTTCCCTCAGCCACAATAATTATTTTTACACTGTTTCCTTGAAGTTTCATTTCCTTGCTGTTAAAGCCAACCCCACGAAGGTTTGAATTTATTCACTTGGCCGCGAGCCTCAGAATTGATGGCTAGCAAAGATCCTTTTACTCTTCTATTTTTCCTTGTTTTTGTTATCGTTCTGTTATTTGTTGATATTGATGATTATTTTAAAAATAGTGATTTATTTTAGTTAATAGTTAACACTGTGTTTGTATCGTTTTATTTTTAAGATGAAATTTTAATAGTTTCCTGGTAAATTTCGGGTTTACAGGTGCGATCTCTCTCGCAAACTTTGTTTCATTACTTAAATTTTATTTGTAAATATAATTATCGTTTCTTAAGAAATCGCATTAGCTATATTTCTTATAGGTTTTACCTTGACATGGTTTTTTGAACCTTTTCGTATTTATAAGTTGTACACAGTTTTCACCTCAGTTTCATACGTACTATTTTTCGTTGCATATTATTTCAAGATGTAGGAGCAGTCCAAGTACTGAAGAAAACTGCTTAAAGAATATTCTGCAACTTATTTAGGACTAGCTCAGATGGCGATTTTGAGGTCTCAGTGCATTTAGTTTATTAACAACTATTCCAATATATATTTTTCTTTCATTGTTCTTATCCACTCTTTATCTGATTTATTGAAGATATTTTATGCTATTTATTTCCCATGAGAAAATTTCATTCTCTAGGTAGAGAATTTGATTTGACTTTTCCCATTCGTCTAAACTATACTTTTTTTTTCATTCATTTTAGCAGCAAAATTCCAGCGTTTAATCGATTTTTTAATTATTATTTCATTTTGTTACACAAAAATGTATGTGTACTAATAAGAAGTTCGAATATTTGTTTGTAGTATTGGTTTAATTTTATTTCAAAAAAATTTGCAGCGTCATTAAATTTTATTTATTTTTTAATAGCAGAAAACGTGAAAAATGAGCAAAATTCTCGCTTGACTCGAACCCTGGGCCTCTCGAATACGTTGTAGAGACATTAGGATTTTTGAAGCAAGACTTGAAAAATAAGCAACGCCTTCGCCGGGAATCGAACTACGGACCTATGGAATACGCGCCTAGAGTGCAGACCACCACACCACGAAAGCATGCGAAGAAGTTCCTTATACACTCCCTCTTTTAAAGGGCGACTAGGGTTTTAGGGGACCCAATCGCCAGATCCTGGGTGTGGAGAATCATCATCCAACACCGTTTTAGTTCGGGCGCTACTGTAAAGACATTAGGATTTTTGAAGCAAGAGACTTGGAAAATAAGCAACGCCTTCGCCGGGAATCGGACCACGGACCTCTGGAATACGTGACCAGCGTGCAGACCACCTCACTACGAAGGCATGCCAAGAAGGCGAATATAAGAATATCTTATAACGTGCAGTGCATGCTTCCAATTACATCACGAAGGCATGCTGGAATGAGGAAGATAATACCTTATAAGCTGATAATTAAAATCGAAAAGTGTATTTTGTTAATTTATTCTGCTCGTCAAAATTAATGCATATCCTTGTAAGATTTTTACTAGTGTAATTCTCAGTTATTGTAGAAAGTGACGAATCTTAAGAACTAGTTAGCGAATAATCGCTTAAGTTCGTGTCACAAGAAACAACAAGATGGAAGGGTAACTAACTCTTTATTATTGCAATAAGATTTAACAAAATTCCGTCTTGGAGTGTACAATCAAAGCCGACACTTGGGCTTGAACTTAAGATATTAAGAATTAAACTAAGATTAACTAAAGAAATATATCCGAAGCTATCAAGATTCTACTCGAGTTGGCCCCTTAACTTTATTTGACTACGAAGCTTATCAAGGGCCTGAGTACGGCCGAGCGTAATAACAGCTTTGAGAGAGAGAGTGGTCAAAAGGCAGACGCGTGTAAATCAGAAACTCTGATTCTCTCTAACTCTGTAACTTCGCGGTTTAAATACAGCTCCTCCTCATTAAGTATTCAGAAAAATTCCAAAACTACGTTCTGGCCGGAAGTAGTAAGTTGAAGTTAAGAATTTGACAGGAAAGGAACTTTAACTTAAAACTTAACTGTTAATAAAGTGAACATAATCCTTACATCCTAAAAAAATATTCTTTCTGATTAAAAGTTTCAACAAATGCCCAGGGTCACTCTATTTCTGCTACTTATCTAATACTGAATGCAAAACTGGATGTCTGCGCATAGTTTCGTGCATTAAATAGACAAATAGACAATTGACAAAATGTTATGCAATAGACGCATGGTGAACTCAGATACTCAGTTATGTATTGTTGTTTAAAGTTAAGGTGGTTTTTGAATATAATAAATATTCATTAGATGTAACTCAATGGCATCATTTAAGAAAACAGCAAATGTGGCGAGGAAGATAAGCGAGGAAGATAAGCGCCCAAGGAAGATAAGCGCACAGGTACCGCTACGGGGATAAGTGTGGGGGACACCAGCGATGTACCATAGTTCAACTGGTAATGCCTTCCCACACTATCTCTTAAGGGAAAAAAATTGGGGATTGCAAGTTTTATAAGAATTTACATAGACTGAAGCTTTCCATATGGTCTAGAGTTTGCCTATTATGGTATATCGTGCAATCCCACCGTACACCCCGCATCTAGTATTTATAAAAAATAATGATGCAGGACACAAGTAGATAGCAAAACTGTCTGAATACAATTTGAAATTTACAAATTAAAATGAACATCTGTTTTGGTGCAACAAAAATAGGAAATAAACATAATTAGTAAACAGATAAACATAAAGAAAAAAATTATAATTAGACCGGCAAGATGATGTTATAATGAACTTAATTAATAATGCTAAAGAGGTGGGTGTCCATGGGTTATTTCAGACATTAAGATTTATTGCAGTTTATAAAGTTCACGAGTGGAGTAATTTTGTCCTTAACCACAGTATGTAAAAGTTCACTATTTCTATGCAGTGTGTGGACTTACACTAGACAGAGATCTATGCCCTAGGAAGAGAATACAAACACTAAAGAAGTCACCCAAGATTCACAAATCCTTAAAGTATGATATAAAGAACTTAGCAATTTTTAAGTAGTCAATCAGCTAGTAGACAGCTTGTTGTTGATGGTCAAGAGTAACAGATGATCCAAAGACCTTTTTTTTTTTTTTTTTTTTTTTTTGGGTCATATTCAGCTTAAAGGCACCGTGGAGCGACAACAAGAAAGTTGGTTTTGGGCACTCAAGCAGCCACAAGAACACGAAAAGTCGTTCATCTATGTACGAAGGCTTTAGGAGATTGTAACAGGTAGAGATATACTTAATTTTTGAAAGGCTCTAGGGATAAAAACGTAATGTAAAAACAATTAATTTTCAAACAGATATAAAAAGGAAGATAAAGTGTATAAGGTATTTCTCCAGCCTTCCTAGCGTGCCTTCGTAATGTAGTGGTTCTGCACGCTGTGGCGGTATTCCAGAGGTCCGTGGTTCGAATCCCGGTGAAGGCGGTTGCTAATTTTTCATCTTGTCTGCTTCCAAAAAAATACCTAATGTTTCTACAAGTGTAGAAGAAATTTCGCGAAGAAGTGATTATCTAAATATAGAATAGAATAATATCCAAATAGTAGATAGTAGAAATATTCTCCGTTAAAGGTTTGAAAAATCTTTTCACGGTATTTTTCATGAAAGTAGAAGGACCTTTCCTCTTCCTTCTTCCTACGTTTCATCGGCAATATTGTGTTTATACAACATCGGTCTTTTTGCTAATCACTTATTTAATCGCTCTTCAAGCTTATAGCCCTATAGACAGAACGAAGACAGGACCGTTCGTCAGTTTGGGGAGACTTTTTTTTTTCCTTCTTTAATGTATTTCTTCTTAACGTGTACTTTTAAGGAACCGAAGCATTTAGATATTATACTATATTCTCACGGTAAAAGAATAAAGGGTTCTTATTCTCATTTTATGAATTAAATGCTGAATTTTTAAGGCAATTTCTTTGTACTCTGTTTAGTCTAAAAAGGATATAATTAGCTTGTATGATTAATGATAACCATTAATTTTACATTCACATGCCTTTTCTTCCATTTAAACGAGAAAATCAACTCTTCTTCGCACATTTAGTAAACTGGTAAGATTCTTATTTTAGTTGATATAGAAAGTACACATACGCTATTTAAGAATTTACATAAACATTTTCTTCTTTCTAAATGTGTATTTATGATGCAGTATTGAGTTTGTCATCTTCATTAAATTTCACGTGTTCATAAAATTTAAGGAAATATTCTGTGAAATTTCACATTTCACTCCATAATGACTTGTCCTACGTTATATAGCTACACTAATAAAAGAAAACTAAAATTATTGAATTAAAACTAATTTTATTTTCACGCATTTTTATAATAATTCCTTTTCCGTATACACGGACGCATAACGTTTTTCTGTGCGATAAACCCCCCAAAGTGAGAGTGGAAAGAATGCTTGGAGTCTTTGGGACGTTACTAGCTATCTCGGATGTTTTGACAAGGATCAGCGCGATCAGCGCTGAAGTGCATACATCTTTTTGTTCAACGCATGAATATATATATAAGAATGGATATGAAATAGTCCAAAAGTCAAGGATACTGGCAAAATAATAGTGCTTCACGGCAGCTTATGCAAAAAATGTGCCTGAGAAGGCATATCGAGAAGAAAGCTCCAGAGTCAAAGCAATTGTTTCGACTCATTTCGGTTGGCCAAGGGTATAATGTTTGTAAGAATGCTTATCTTGAAGTCGGATTAGAATATAGTATACACGGAGATGAATAGCGCTAAGTAAGGCTCTATCACAGGGCTCAATGAAGCCGATTGATGCAGTCAATTACCGTCCAGAATATGGATTGGACATGCAATCATATGTTGGCGCCAGATGGTCGTGATGCACAACTTTCAATGAAAGACTAGAGGAGCTGTAGTCACTTAGGACCATTGTGCAAAGGTTTGCATGTGGGTGCTGAACACCAGTATATATAGCAGATGTTAAACGTTAAACGTAAAGTACTTTCAATTACTTGAAGAATTTAATTTTTATTTACTAAGATCTGCAACAGAAATTCCAGCGAAAGATTTATTCTGCAATGCAAAGTGTGTGTTGGATTTTCAAACAAATTATGAAATATATTACTGAAAACGAACACACTGTGATTATAAATAAGTTATCATATTATATGAGTGAATTAGTAAGCATTTAAATGGCAAGTAAAGATTACAGAATGTCCTGTCTACATTTGTAAAGAATAAGAAAAACAATAGAAAATTATATCGAGTCTTCTTTTCCATCTGTATATATTTGTATACGGTTTCTTCCCTTACTCTATTATTTAATAACTTTATATGTTTACTAAAGGACAAGTGGGTTATGTTGACGAGGCTAATCAAATTTCCGATCAAGTGTGGTTAATGAATGTTAATGGTCTCAGTCTTATGGCTGCATATGCAGATCAGTTGTTTCGACACAGGATTTAAAATTGTCTTTCCGTAGAGTTCTTCCTTGAACGGGACAGGAATTCAAAATATAGATAGACAGACAGATAAAGATGAATAGCTTTTCAAAATCAAAGGACTGAAAAATTAATTTTTACATAATTGTCATGTTATACGTCAGATGGTTATCCATGAACAGTTAGATGTATTCTGTGCCAGAAATCAATTTTACCTGAATCAGTAATGAAAATATAGAATTAAATTCATCTCGCGTTGGCAATTCTTCCGTCTCTCCGAATAAATTATCCCATTGATCTGGATCATTTGATTTTTTGTCTCTTGGATGTATGTTTCACATAAAAAATGGCATCAAGCAAGTGTTTAAAAGAATGTATTGGGTTAGAATAACAAAACAGGAAACTTCATTTACAATTATTCACGTAAATATATCGATTCTCTTAAACACGTACAAGGTATTTCCTGCTATTTGAGAAAAGAGCTGCTACTCGACGATATAGTCCCTTGATTATTCGACGATATAATCATTGATTATTCGATGATACAGACCATTCATTGACCTGAAATTAATTTAAAAGAATATGTTCTGTTTAAAGTTGTAGTAGAAATATTCTCTGTTAAAGGTTTGAAAAATCTTTTCACGGTATTTTTCATGAAAGTAGAAGGACCTTTCCTCTTCTTTCTTCCTACGTTTCATCGGCAATATTGTATTTATACAACATCGGTCTTTTTGCTAATCACTTATTTAATCGCTCTTCAAGCTTATAGCCCTATAGACAGAACGAAGACAGGACCGTTCGTCAGTTTGGGGAGACTTTTTTTTTTTCCTTCTTTAATGTATTTCTTCTTAACGTGTACTTTTAAGGAACCGAAGCATTTAGATATTTATTGTAATTTTTATTGCTCCCGCGTACCAGTTTGCCCTCAACTGATTTTTTTTTTTTTAATATTTTTTTCACCATGTACATACAGTTAGACAGTTAGAAGAAGACGGTATATAAAAGGTAATCTATCTATGTCATTGAGCTTTACAATTGTTAGCGGAAGAGTTTTTTGTACAAAGCTTCAAATCTCAGAATGTAAAAATAGGTTCAATAGTAATAACTGAAAAATAGTAATGTGTAAATAAAAAAGGCATTGCTACAGCTAATGCACTATCAAATGGGTCAATAGAAGTAAAATCAGCCTATTAGTGCACTTTGCTGGTATGAGTAGAGTGGCATGAAGTACCACAGTTAAATATGCAAAATTTGCAACATTCAGTACAGTTCAGATTTCTACTCTTATTGAAGTAGGGCTAAATTATACCATACTTCCATCTACAAACTATATTAAGCAAGAAAGCTCATTCGACCGTTAGGTAACTAGAGGTAAGTAAACGAATACGCTAAAGCATAAGTAAAATGTGAAATGTTATGGTCAAAATGGTGTTAGTAAAGAAACTATATAAAACTGAAATAATTGCTTTCTGACTGAAATAATTGTTTAAGAAACCGTTAATTAATAAAAGATTTCTTTCATTAATTAACGGTTTCTTAAACAACTTGTACTGACTTTTCAGATAAATTATATTTATTAAATATACCATTTGCAGATGAATAACTTGTAAATGTCTCAGTTCTTCAGCTTTAATCCGACATTAAATGTACAGCTATTATAAGATTATAATAAGGCAAAATGTATTGAACTGCAGCTTATGTAAAAAATATTCAAATATATAAATAACATATAATATCAGCGGAGGTAAAATAAGGAATATTATCTATTAATTAGTTTAAGAATAAATTATATAAATATTTCCAAAGCAAAAAATAAATTAATTTTATAAATTACAAACAGCTCTAATACGCAATATCAAAAGTGAAAGGAAAGTTATCTGGAAAAGCATTTAAATCAGAAAAAAAATGTAAGCTTTTTAAATTAACATTTTGAATTATTAATAGGGGTTTCTTACAAGTATAAGCATTTTATTTAAGAATTTATTACGTCATGAAAAATCAATAAAATAGAAAGATAATGTATATTTGAGCCGTAAAACTTGTTTTATAAAATGGACGTACTTTAAATCTGTTATAATGAGAAAATTATTTTTATTTTGTCGCATTTCAGTTCGAAATGAAATTCTCAGTGGTATTTTTACTCTTTGTTGCTTTTCGTCTATGAATAAAGAAATGGAATGAGTGCTTCCAGGGAATTGAAACTCCTTTCTTCAACAATGAATATATTCCGTTTCAAACGTCGAAATATTTCATCTCATGGTTAAAAAAGAAACTGCCATAGCCAGAGCAGGCATTTTTATCTTTATTTAGCTGATGAAATTTGCGATTCTTAGGAAGTAATTAAAATCTGGATGTAGCCCATGTACTTAGCTATTGTTTGATTATATATATAAAACTATGCTTTGCTAATTAAATAGTTTGCAAAAGGAAAATTTTAAAATGTTGAAGTTTTATAAATTAATCTGATGCAAGAGATGTTTGGTGTCTATAATATTTTATAACCAATGATTTGATACCTTCTAATAGTTGGCGAAATAATTTGATTTGGAAAGTTCCAGTTCTTAACCGAATAATTGTGATAATATGTTATGTTATTCAATTATGGCAAAGCACACGAGGGCTATCTGCCTAAAGCCTTCGTGGAGGACTTTCTAAGGGAAACTGGCTCGTATACACGTTACACATGGGAAAAACCACGAAAACGCCCATGCAGCCAGCCCGTTCGCAGGATTCCAACCGCGGACCGAATTACCAGTGTTCAGCGTCTTTACCGCTCGGCCGCTGGTGGGCCTAATTGTGATAATAATTGCCAATTAGTGTTTTCATTGATGCACTACCGAAGAATTACTGACAGCAAATTACTAACCTCATTTTTTTGCTTTATAGTCAAATCTCATTGCTTTAGGTCATAGCTAAGTCCTTGAAATTTTACATTACTTATTGACTTATTTTCTGTTCTTTTATTTTTCGTATGGAACTCTAATAAAGAAAAAAAATTTAATTTAAGTATCAGACTTAAAAATTGACAAATATTGAGACATACAAATACGAATATAAGAACAAATAAATTAAATAATAGGAACAAAACTCAGATAGCCTTGTAAAAGTATTTTTGATGTCTGCATAGAGGATTTAATACCAACACAATTTATCGGTTCATGTTATTTCCGGTTTCGTTTCCACAGTTGTAGAGACTGAAATACAATTTATTTCATCAATATTTCAATCGTATTTCACTTTCACAGCTGATAAAAAATGGATACAGACTTTATTTTTCATTGATTTTCGGATAATATGAAATCCATTTAATTGACACCATAATGCAAGTGTTTCAGCTATTTAAATACTCATTATGCTTTGAAAGTTAATTCCAGTTAGAGAGAAAATGTGTAGATTTTTTACAATGTGTTGTGGAATTTGCATTTTTCCCTTTGCGACAGCGCTGAGCAGAAAAGATGAGCTATATAATTCCGCAGTAGAATTAGCCTCATGAGTTCATATACAAAAATCGAACTTTTTTCAGGTCAGAGTAGGATAATAACTGCCAAAAAGAAAATATTTCAAAGCTGGAGTCACTCATGGATCGGTACTTTCACCGACTTTATTTACGCGAGAATTAGGAACACATAATTGGTACGTTGATTCGGAAGCAACCGCACACATGTGCAATAACTGAAGTATATTTACGTAAATAACTGGCATAAAAAGTGAAGTTCAGTTAGAAAATAATGAGTTTTTAGAGGGAAACGGAAGGTTTAACCTTATGCAAGTGTTTATTCAAGTTCACAATACCTAATACTTAATGATGTATTATATGTTCTCAACCTATAGATGAACTTAATTTCAGTTAACGTAGTAACGCAACGTAAATGTACTGTTTACTTTAGAAATACCAAGGCGTGGATTAAAGACAAGAATAAACGCATAGTTTTATATGCAGCGAAGCAAATGTTCTATATGTTGTAAATCAACAGGACGTAATCGAGGTTTTAGATGTGACGAAGGGTAATATAAGAAATTCAAACAGTAAACTGAAACTATGGCGTGAAAGGTGTGATCGTTTAAATTTAGCCATCTTAAGAATAATGCATTCCAAAAAGTTAGTATACTGTCTTAAAGTTCCAAAATGCAATAATCAAATTCTATTTTGCGAAACTTGTACCAATTGCAAACAAACCATTCATTAAAGAAACGCCTGCAGTAAACTGTAACTTACTCGAACTTGTAACATATGCAATAACTGAAGTATATTTACGTAAATAACTGGCATAAAAAGTGAAGTTCAGTTAGAAAATAATGAGTTTTTAGAGGGAAACGGAAGGTTTAACCTTATGCAAGTGTTTATTCAAGTTCACAATACCTAATACTTAATGATGTATTATATGTTCTCAACCTATAGATGAACTTAATTTCAGTTAACGTAGTAACGCAACGTAAATGTACTGTTTACTTTAGAAATACCAAGGCGTGGATTAAAGACAAGAATAAACGCATAGTTTTATATGCAGCGAAGCAAATGTTCTATATGTTGTAAATCAACAGGACGTAATCGAGGTTTTAGATGTGACGAAGGGTAATATAAGAAATTCAAACAGTAAACTGAAACTATGGCGTGAAAGGTGTGATCGTTTAAATTTAGCCATCTTAAGAATAATGCATTCCAAAAAGTTAGTATACTGTCTTAAAGTTCCAAAATGCAATAATCAAATTCTATTTTGCGAAACTTGTACCAATTGCAAACAAACCATTCATTAAAGAAACGCCTGCAGTAAACTGTAACTTACTCGAACTTGTACATGCCGATATTTGTGGTCCTATGAATGCCACGTCTTTAGATGGTGCAAAAGACTTCATAACATTCATTGACGACAAATCGCGGAAAATTACCGTGTACACCTTACGGAAAACGTCCAAAGCATTAAAAAAGTACAATATTTAGGCTAAAAAGCAAACGGGGAAGCAACTGAAAATACTTCGCAACGATAATTCAAAAGAATTTAAAAGTCAAGAATTTAATCGGTTCTAAGAACAGAAGGGCATTAAACGGGAGTTTTTAGTTGAGTGTAAACCACAATAGAACGGAGCTGTAGAACGCGCCGGTCATATCCTAGTTGAAATGGCCAGATGTCTACTGTTCAAATCAAAATTCCCTCAAGGAGTGTGGGCAGAAATGGCGTCTGCAGTCGCTTACATTCGTAACATATGTCCGACTAAAAACAAATCAAAAACGCTGGAAAAAATATGGTCTAAAAGAGAAAGCCTACAGTCTCTCATTTCAGGATCACAGGAAGCAAAGCTTTTGCTTTAACAACTTCAAACTGGAAAAACGAATTTCTCCCGAAAAGTAAAGAACGCATTATTATTGGATATTCTGAGGAAACAAAAACATATCGTCTATGGAAACCTGGAACTTGGAAACTAACATAAAGTCGTGATGTCAGATTTTTTGAACTCCCGAAAACGGAAGTCAATTCGGAAATTTCAACAGATGGCGAACAGGAATTCATAGAATTTGTTCGTACTGACGAAATTTCAGAAGAGAAGAATTCCGAAATGCCAAATGAAGGGAGAGCAGAAGCTGAAGAAAACACATATGAAGGTCAAGGTTCAGAAAGAGGTCTAGGAAAACCTAAATTTCTGAAAACAGGAAAACCGAGTAGATTAAGAAAAATCTATCAGCAAAAGCACGCTAATTTGGTAAATTCGGAAGTTTTTGCGGATCCAGAAACTGTAGAAGAAGCTTTATTAAGACCAGATGCACATAATTGGAGAGTAGCTATGCAAGAAAAATACAGTTCGTTAAAGAAGATAAATACCCGGGAATTAACCGATTTGCCAAAGAATAGAAAAGCTACCGATTGCGAATGGCTATTCCGAATAAAGCGAAAGGTTGGCAGCACAGCTGATCTGTAGAAAGCCAGACTCGCCGCCAAAGAATGCGCACAAATGTATGGAATAGATTATATGGAAAAGTTTTTACCCATAGTTCGCTACAACTCTATACGAGCATTGCTCGCTTTTAGCTGCTGGATTTGACCTGAGAATACATCAAATGGATATTCACAGAGATTATCTGAACGGAAAAATCTTCATATCTCAACCAGAAAATTTCGTAACATTTGAAGGTAAAGTTTGTAAGCTGAAAATGTCAGTCTACGGATTTAAGTAACCAGGACGAATGTGGAATGTGAAATTAGATGAAACTTTGCAAAAACTCAAATTCGAAACGTTAACGTCGGATAACTGCATATAATGTTCATATATGTTCAAAACAAAAGAGATTACTATATCATAATCGGTATTTATGTAAATGATTTAATAATTCTAACTAGAAGAGAATCTTCTATGAGGCATATTAAGAAAACTCTCAGCAAAACGTTTGAAATGTGAGATTTGAGTAAAATAAAACAGTGTTTTGGTATTAATATCGAACGTAACGCAATTAGATCACTTAGCCGAATTCAGTATATAAGAGAACGCTTACCTAAATGTGGTATGCAATAATGTAAACCTAGATCAACACCGTTAGGTCCTAACATTCATTTATGCAAATCATCAAACGTCGCAAAAGAAAATGAAAATGTAGACAAAAGTAAGTATCAATCTTTAATACTTACTTTTGTCGTATGTCTACGTGATCTTATATTGCAAATTCTGTCAGTAGACTTAGTCAATTTAACAGTAATCCGAAATACTTTCGCTGGATTCAAGCCATACGCACATTACAATACCTTAAATCTATGCTAAATATGAAGATAACGTAATCGAAAAAAAAAAAAAAAAAAAAAATTGAAAATCTTAAATGTTATGTAGACGCGGGTTGGGCCGAAACTACTCTCAACAAGAAATCATTTAGTGGATAAAGTTTCATATTAATAGGAAGCCCGATTTCCTGGGAATCACTCAAGCAAAGAATTGTAGCGCTATCAAGCACTGAAGCAGAATACATAGCGTTAACTGAAGCTTTAAAAGTAGCAATGCACTTGCGTGTGCTATTAAGAGAACTAGGGTTTTCGGAGAAGATAACAGAACCAATTGTGTTGTACAATGCCAATCAAAGTACACAACATTTAGTGAAAATTCCAGTTCATCACTCTCGAACACAACACACGGATATTCGGTTTCATTACATAAGAGTGTTATGTGGTAATGAAGAAATTAGCCTTAAGTATGTGCCCACAGTATAAACGCCAACCGATATGTTAACGCAGAATCTTGGCAGAGACAAACTTAGGAAATACATGAATCTATTATGACTTTAACTAATGAATGGCGGCGTTTTATAAATTTTCTTTTTCAACTCATCGAGGGAGAGTCTTGGGAAATTTGCACTCGCCCCTTTGCGGTTGCGCTGACCAGAAAAGGTGAACTATATAATTCGGCAATAGAATCCTCCCAAAGGAGAGAGAGAGTGTGTGTGCTCCCGATGTGCCTTATCAACGTGATGAACATCCGTGAATTATTCCAGAATGGTGTAGCAATATGAAGGCATGGAAACCTGCAATGGAATATAGCTATGGGAAGACTGGATTGTAACAAGAATCCAGTCCAAATATCCTGGATAATTTACTTCGCCTCCAAATACTTGCCTAACCAAGTGAACTACAAGTAGACTCAATCATGTTGTACCAGTTTTAATCACGGTTGGCACGTATTCACCTTACACACAGGAAAAATCCACGAAAATTCCCACACAGCAATCCAGTTCGCCAAACTTAACCTGGATCGGTGTTTAGCGGTTTTCACCTATGGTCATTGGTGAGGTATATACCTAAAAGCTGCATATTAAAACAGCGTTTACGAATACTTTACATTAGAAAATTAATAAAAAGTAAGTAACAGTTATTTTCACTTTTATTTTAACTAAATATTAAACTGACATTAAATATTGGAAAAAGAAAGGCATTTGATTACCATTTAATTTTCCTTATTTCTAATCTTTTAATTTTTAAATCTTATAAATGTTAGAGCAAAATAATTTGAAGAACAACCATACAGTTGGAAGAAATAAAAGAAACAGGAATACAAATGTATGGGGACAAAGCATTTGTCCCCATACATCGAGAATGGAAACCGATGTCTACATACGCTTAAATATTACATTAATCTACTAGCACTTCCACATGTAGTAGAAAACAAAGTTGTCGATTCTTAGCATCTAAAATATTTTCGATTGTAATGTATTTGTTAATTATATGTTAAGGTGATACAAGATGATTATTAGAATATCGAATAACTGTTTTGTATTATTATAACTAATACAATATTTTGGCAAAAGGATCATCATGTGTTTAGTTTTTAAGTGAAAGATAACAGCTAATATTTTATTTGCAAATTTATTTTGCATTTTATCATTTAATTTGTTCCAGTTAAAAATATTTTATATCATTCAAATTTAAATTCAATATGTTTATGCAGTATTACATTTATCTTTTAAAATTTAATATTTTTTTCCAAAAAAATATGAGTAATAATTGTAAACAAAGTTCTAGTATTTAATTAAACTGCATTAAGCAGCCCCTGATGTAACCGTACTTGCAGAATTAACTCTGTAAGCTTATTCTATAACAAATTGCTTACCCTTTGCTCCCCATTAACATGATATTCGAATCTCCACTTAAACGATTCATAATTGAATTTCAGTTACATTATAGATGTATGTACTTATAAGACGATATGTAGATTTAACAGAAAACAGAGCAATATTTCTGTTTGTATTATTTTCAAAAAACATGCCTGGAAAAAAAGTGCTTATGGCAAAATTTGCTTTATAATTTATATTTTAGTTATTTATTTTTATGACTACGAAATATTATTGATATTTGTATGATGGTAAATTGTAGGTAAATGGAAAGTTCAAACATTTATTTTCAAATTGTATTGAATAACGTATTTTTATTCGATAACTTTTGTATTCCATTCATTGCTATGAGACTGTGTTTAAGGGAATAAAGTACTATTTTATATCATAATTTATTCTCCTAATGGATTTTGTCAAAGGCCATGCATGATACAGAAATTTCATTTCATATTTCCGCAGCCATTTTCAGTGTAATTGATTATATGTTTATATATATGTATATATATATATATATATATATGCGTGTGTGTGTGTAAGAGGAATGTTAAGAGGCTAATGCTAAAAAATACATTTGACACTATAGTTCCTTAGCAAAATTGTAAAACCATGTAGCAACTAGAAACGATAGTAAAAGCTATCTCGTAAAAAGTAAATGTAAAAATTACAAATCGAGATGACATAAAAATTAAAAAGGGGCTCTCTAATTCATGTCTTGGTACTTTCGTATGTATATATATGTGTGTGTGTAAGATATAATAAAATACGATGGCTGCTTTAAAAATAATTGGCGACCTTAATATTAATTGCTGTAGATTTGATGCTCTCCCCCTA
This sequence comes from Stegodyphus dumicola, assembly GCF_044657685.1. Lineage (NCBI taxonomy): Eukaryota > Metazoa > Arthropoda > Arachnida > Araneae > Eresidae > Stegodyphus > Stegodyphus dumicola. The sequence goes on along the minus strand of NC_140771.1, from coordinate 151,556,134 downwards.
AATTCAACTGTTCCCTCAAATTCGAGGTCCTTCCATGTTATACAACATCCTCAAATTAGCCAGTCACACATTAGCTGCACTTGTACCCTCGGCACAAAAAAACTACGTCATTCCTTTCGTAGTTCCGGCCACACTATCAACGCTATGCTACTCTGCCTGTAAATGACGTCGTATCCCCGTTAATTTGTGTACATACGAAATTATTTAATTCATTATGATTTGATAAATATCTACTAAAAGGGTTTTATATGCGTGAAACTAAAGATTGTAGCTTCTTAAAAATTCATTTGTGTAGGTGTCATCTGTTCGTCTTTCCACTCAGCCAGTACGACTGCGCATTAAAAATATGACATATATATATATATATATATATATATATATATATATATGTAAGATATAAAAATATGAAGGGAATTATTAACAAATTGCTAACTTATGGCAATACCTCTTTAAATTCCTAATTTCAATTTAAATGCAGATCCTTCAATGCATCTGCATTGACGTCATTCTTTCTCTTCAGTACCCGCAATGCAAAAAACTCTTACCCAATTGCCACAGAGGATTAAAACAACGTATCCAAGATTCTAAATACCTCAGACACGATATACGCACTATACCTGGACAAAAAGCAAAAGGAATAGAAATATAAGCGTGAATTAAAATTAAGATTAAAAATTTTTCCGTGAATTTTTTAATTAACCTTTGCACTTATTATTTCTATAACCTCAACATGTACGTTTTTTATTCATTTCTAGCTTTCCTCTAAGGTGCTTTAGATCATTTTGTAATATATTTCAAAATATATCATTTTCAATAAGAAAGAACTCAAATACTCTCTGAATGTTAAGCAATCGTACACATTGTAGAGACATTAGGTTAATTGGAAGCAGAAAAGAAGAAAAATATGCAACCGCCTTCGCCGGGAATCAACCACGGGCCTCTGAAATCCCGGCTCAGCGTGCAGAACCACTACACCACAAAGGCTCGCTGAGGAAGTGGGAGAAATACCTTATAACATTTTTTTTATTTGGCAGGTAATAAAATTTGAAAGTTTTCTTCAGCAAATTCTAAAATCACTTGAAATCCAAGATTTCTATTCCAAGATTCTAGAAGGAAATTCAAATTTAGCTTCTTATATGCTTGCATATTGTATTAACAGAGCGTAATTTTTCATCAAGGACCTCGGACTGGTACGTTGCAATAAAATTTTAATTTTAATTTTCCATAAATTGAATTAAAAAAATTACAATTTTTCCTTACATGCCGCTTAGGAGCAGTTTATATCTCGGTGACTGCTTTATTTTAAATTCAAATCTTTTATTTACAGTTCATTTTTATAGCTCATTTGGCTTTAGCAAATCTTCCAGATATAACTCAAAAACGCTATTCCGCTGATAATTCTTCTTTGCTGTTCTTTGAAAAAAATTTTAAGGATTATCAGCTTAGTTTTTATTATTTTTTAACTTTTTCTCCCCCCTTTTATGGTTTTTATTATGAACTAATCGTCTCTAATTATTTGACATTTAATTCTGAGACTGATATCCTAGCTTGTACATTATAATGGTTCTTAATACATGGTTTATATAAACATTTCATTTACTTAGATAGCTACTTAGATACTTACTATTTACTTAGATAGCTATAATTGTTTAAGATTATATAGAGAGATATATATCTCTTGAAAACGTTCGATGGTATAGACAGATGCAGAAAGAAGCTTGCAGACATAGGCAAATTCAATATTTTCCTTTGCATTCATTGCTGATGCAATTTTTGATTAATCTAACAGAAATAAAATGAAATTAAAATGTAAGAGCAAGACACTATTGCGCCTTGTTCGAAAGAATATTTTACATCGGAAACGACAGACTTGAGGAATATATCTTCGAAGACTGCAGGCAGTAGCAATTTGCAAGAGCGAACCGGAAAGCGAAAATGGACGCATTGAGAAGAAATTGTGGAAGAAAGGGTCAAAAGGTTTCAATTCTCAAAAAATTATTTTGAGAACTGAAAGATCATATATTTACGTAAGATCATATGATGAGAAGTAATTTTGAAATGACTCAGTTTGAATTGATATATTATAAATAGTTACTAATTTTAGAACAGAAAGGAGAAATACCCAAATTAAAACGAAACATAACAAGGGCTACTGCCAATTAAATTTAGCAGATCACATATTTTTATCTTACATATATATCTGCAGAGAGAGAGAAAGAAAAAGATAAAATATGCAGAGTTAATATCAATTAATTGTGAAAACTTTTCCAGCAAAAAGGTACAAATTAAAAATATTTCAATGAATAGCTAAGAAAACAAATCTGAAGTAAAAGTTAATTAATACAAAATTAAAATAAAATTCATATAATATAATAATTTACAGTTCTTTGGGCTTTATTAAGGAGCAGCCGAAAAATAATCAGAGCCACGTTTCTGAATGATATCTGGATAAATTTCATAGAACAATGAAGCAAATTTTAAATTAATAATTAAGCCAGAATATACTGATCCGAAATTTAATACATTTTAAACTTTTATGGAATTTGAAATCCTTTTAAAGTCATATAATGTTGAAACCTGCTAATATTTGATATTAGTCATCAAGATCTAACCTACTGTGACGTGAGTCGTATGATTGTTTTAGGTACATAATTACAAATTAGGTACATAATATGTAAATTACATTAAATTTAACTACATTATTTGAATTAACGCAAAGCACGTGAGGGCTATCTGCCTATGAGGAGGGAGGCCCTTGTGAAGGACTTTTAAATAGAAACTGCCTTATATTTACTTGAAGGAAACCATAAAATTTCTTATGCAGTCAGCCTGCTTGCCGGCATTTGAATCTGGATAGAAATACCAGTGTTAAGCGTTTTTAACTTTCGTTACTGTAGGACTTTAATAAAGGGAGGCCGTTATTGGAAAGTGATCTGTAGTTCTTCTTATTAGAGGAAGTTTCTTTGAACATCATTAGACATATTTTGTCTGTAATATATTACAAGTTTAGTATTTAAATGAACGGGTTATTTATAACTTCAGCCTTTACTATAACCTCTCCTTTCTGTTTCCTCACTAGAATGCAAATTAGAAAGACATTTAAACTGAGGCTTTTCGATTTTAAGACAGAGTGTATTTCTGCCTTTCGCGAGCACGTTACATTAGCTCTTGCCAGCACAAGAACGTGCACTTAAGTTCTAATTTTTCGTGGCTTGTAGCTACTTTAGGCATAACGATAATTCGTTTCACGTTTGATGAATGTAATAGCTCCTGATCAAGTAAAAGCCTATAATGTCATTACTTTAAATCCTGTAACTAAGTTCGTCCTCCGTAAAAGTTAATGCAAGTAAAATTCAAATGCTGTGGGTAGAGTATTCAAGACCCGCAGAATGAAACCCCACGGGGTACAAGATGGACTTTCAGTTGCGAGAAGCAATTGAATAGAGTTATGAGTGTTGCGAAGTATGTTTTAATGTAAATGTTGGAAAAATAATATAATCTTTACAGCGCATCAGAACATTAATCAAACATTTCTTGCAAGTAAAATTACAGACCATCAGTTGTGATTAAGCATGCGAACAAATAACTGGTACAAAGCGTGATAGTTCGTATTCCCCCTAACCTGCGGCACAGAGCGTACAAAGTGGTGTACGCTAGTAGTATTTGCAACCATAAACTGGGAAACGTCCTGCATATGTAGGGTTTGAAACATTCTATCGTGTAACGAAAAGCATTTTACTCACCTTCTGAAAACTCATCTGCATATGATGGCGAATTCTTGCTACTTTGTCCTCATTGTACTACCTGTCAAAAGATCCGTCATATTTTGTCGCATTTTATTTGATGTCGTGTCATCTAGGAAATTGCTGCTTTCCGACGATATGATAAACAACTTTCATGTAAAGCGCTTAGTTAACAGAAAGTTAAACCGTATCATCTATTAGGTACTTCTGCGTGACTTTCGTCATTAATACATGTGCCAAAACAAGAAAATTACAAGCCATTTGTATAATAGTACAGCGTACTGTTACGAATTTTGTATATATGAAAATAATTTTTCTACATATGAAATTATGCGTGAAATTATAATATCTCTTTTGTAATGTAACATGAAATGCCTGCAAAAGTGAAGCTCTGCCGGAAAAATAAGATTACACAGTGGCAAGTCTTTTTAACATAGAAGTAAATCACTGTCTATCTAAATTGGCGACGTATCGCCAAGTAAGCGATGGTTTTGGCAAGTAATTTTTGTACCCAAATTTAGCGAAAAATCGCAAAAGTCAGTTCGGCGACATTTTGGTTCGGTACCTGTATAGCTGCAATTGAATAACTGTAGTTGTAATCGTATGTAAATATATATAACTCTAACCGTATCTGGCTCTTATATGTGACTTTAACCGTAAATTTCTTCCAGTCATCTCGAGAAACTGAAGGTACTAGAGATTTCTTTGGGACCGGAGAAAAACTATAGAAGATAGGAGAGAATATTATCTCTCGATTTTTAGTTCAGATTTAGATCCCCGCGCAATTTCTGCTTTTAACATGGACTTTTCATTGCGTTCTGTTTAACGTTCTTAGTAGTTAAAAGCGGTAACTACTGATTGTCCTAAGTCCAACTGAGAAGAGATGCACGAATAGTTTTGTGGACAGTTCTAGATCTGTAAAGTGTTTCTTTTGTGAAAATAAATTTTATCAAGCTATCGTCGTATCTGTGTGCATTCAGTCTATTACGAACCTATACGCAAGCAGAAATACGTTTTATACAAACACTACCTATCGGCCATAGAACGTGCGAATGTTCTGTATCTCAAATATTCAAGTGATACTCATAACCATACAACATGCATACCACCAATCAGGAATGAACCGTCTCTCGCACTTTGCAAGGACCTGTAACTTGTAAACCTGTTAACAACCTTGTAACTCACAGATACATTAGATTTACCAATCTATGGCTGCAAATATCGAAAACGAAAGCTGCACTTTATAACAGCTGTTTTGGAAAGTACGGGTGATTTCGAACTGCTTTACTTTTCAACTTTTTATCCTTTTGATGTGGCACATAGAAAGAGATTAAAAACACTGTTCTACTTTTATAAATTTCAAATTTGCTGTTTGCGATGGTGTAGACCTTCTGTCATCATAAATAATATTTCACATATTAAGAAATTTGAAGTATTAAATTTCTTAAAATGGAAACCTATCAAAACAGATAAATCAAAACAATAAAAAGTACTTTATATCAGAAATTTGACATATAATCCCTCACCCAACTTGATTAAAGTAAATGTTCAAAAATTTGAGTTCTCCTTTGAGAGTTTTTCTTCACTTGCAATAATATCTGAAGTTTAGAAAATGTTTTACTCATTTCTTTCTCAGCTAGTGCACTGAAGAAGAAATGAACGAGTCTTTAATAACATAATTCCCCTGTGGGCCTAAACCATTCTCTAGGGAGCATATGACTTCCTAGCCAACTATATGATTTGTTATTTCATACGGCAACTAAAAGCCACTCTTTTTCCTGAAAGAGAAAGAAAAGATGTGTTTTCTAACAGTATTTCCAGGTAGTTATTAACCTATTTCTAGAATTATTAAATAGGTAACAATTACTATCAATGCAGTATTCATATTATTGATTTCATATGCCGATACAATGCATTCCTTACGCTAAAGACATTTTAATTTTTTAACTTATAGAGATTCCTAAATTCCTTAAAGATCGAAAGGAAACGCAGATAAAGAGACCGGAAGAAAATTATGCTAAAATTAACCATATCTTAGAAAGTTTTTGAATGAGAGATCCTTAATAAAAGTATTTTCAAAGAAATTCTTAAAAATTTTATATATATATATAATAACGGTAATTTCTTTCATGTGTGTAACTTTAAGGTAAACGAAACATTTTTTCATGATTAAAAGCTTCTTTTCATTTAAGGAACTTTTAGTGTTAATTTACATTAGGATTTACGAAAAGGATTCATTTATATGAATATTTACAACGTAAATACAAAATATTTACATCCGATCGCGTCAAAACTCATTGAACTTAATGGTAAAGGGCCCAATGTTTTGGTCACCACGTAGGGATCGCCGGTGCTTCAGAGCAGGGTACGTGACAAACCTCTTTAGGGCTACTCCATCTTACTTCCTGCCTCCATGATAAAACCCGAGGGGAAATTTAATTAGAAATAGAATGTCTGATTAGTACTGCCCTCTAGGAGGTATTAGAACAAACAAAAATAAAAACTCAAACAAGTAAACATTTAGAAAGCGTTTTAAACGTTGAAAAATTTAAAAATGTTGAAGAACGCTAGAAGCGCCTTACGGCCGCCCTGCAGAAGTTTCCCTTGAACGCGCTAGACGCGTTACGGACGACGAAGAGGTTAAGGCACAAAACAATTTTCTATATTCAAAACAATTTTCTTTATTATCAAGTGAATTTCTCTTCCTACCATTTACGCTTACGAAAGATTAATTAAAATTATTCTCACTTTACAAATACTTTTCTCGACATTGAAAATGCAAGAAGGAGTGGTCAGAAAGTGATGAAATTTGGAAAAAAGACAGAGACAGCAAGCAGCAATAATTGATCTTTATTTCAAAATGATAGTCAGAATACAGAGCGAGAACGGCGTCGGCTCAGTAGGATGTAGGACCACCGCAGCACGTCTGGGCATAGCGTCAATAAGAGTGCGGATGGTGTCCTGAGGGATGGCTTTCCCTTCCCTTTCAACTATTTGCCACAGTTCGTTCCATTCCCTTCGTTCTGAACTATGCAGGGGCAGAGTCTGAAAACGCAGTCCAATCACTTCCCACACATGTTCGATTGGTGACCGGTCAGGAGAGTACGGTGGCCAGGGATGCATCTGCATACCTTGCAGAGCATGTTGACAGATGCGAGCACTTTGTCGTCGGGAGTTGCCCTGCTGAATATTTGCATTAGGCAGCCCCTGAAGGTAGGGGATTGCCACCGGCCACAGTACATTATCCATGTATCGTTGGGCCGTTATTGTGTTCTGAATACGAACTAGAGGTGACCTGGAATCGTAGGCAACAGCTCCCCAAACCATTATGCCAAGTTGTCGTGCGGTGGGGCGTTCCACACTTACTGCCGGATTAGATCTGTCTCCACGTCTACGCCACACACGTAAGCGGCGACTGTCACTGGATAAACAGAAGCTTGACTTATCCGAGCGTTTCGCCATTCTGTCATCCACATCGCTCCAGTCCGGCACCATTCTAAACGTTGGCGTCTATGCTGTGGGATCAATGGCAGTCTTCTTAATGGAAGCCGTGAGTGCAGGCCACGTTCAACCAATCGACGGGAAATGGTTCTGGTCGACGCGGGAACATCCAGGGTATCTTGCACATGCTGCAGAATCGTGGTACAAGTGACTTGCGGGACCGCCACAGCTTGTCGGCGGATGCGTCGATTAACGCGTGCTGACGTCACTCTTGCTGCACCTGCCCTCTCCTTCTTTCCACATTTCCTTGTTCCAACCATGTTCGCCATAGCCGATTCACCGTGCTCGCATCCATGAGGTATCAACTGCGGTTTGACGTAAGGACCAACCCGCCCTTCTCAATCCAATCACCATACCCCTCGTAAAATCGTCTATCTAGCTGGAAGTGCTTTCGTTGACGGCGGCCTGGCATTCTCTCCTATTACACTTATCCTCCGGGAGAAAAACCAACTATCTTCGACAATTCGTCTTGCAGAATAACGACACGAATATTGCCCATTCTGCACGTTCCTTCCCTTATGTCTTACTTCACGTGCGTCGGAGAGCTGGGCATTTCACATGATTTGCATAACTCAATGATGAGCGTCTACTCTAAAATTTGCATAAATTTCTGACCACTCCTTCTTGGTGTTGCATTTTCAATGTCGAGCAGTGTACTATAATGGTACGAACAAAAAAGTATAAGGTAACTCACGGTTGGATTTCCTGAATCCATCATCACAAGAAGCTGCAGCATATTGGCTGTACTATAATAGTACGAACAAAAAAGTATAATGTAACTCACAGTTGGATTTCCTGAATCCATCATCGCAAGAAGCTGCAGCATATTGGCTGTATCAGCAGAAGTTCACGTTAGCTCTTGAATTAGTCTTTCACCAATCAGCCTAAAACAAAGTTCAAGAAAGCTGGCATCGTGTAGTAAACACAAATGAAGAAACCCAGAAATCAATAATTCTGAAGTAATGAAAGCAGATGAAAGGAGAAACACAATAAAGGTGATTATTGAAATGACTCGCCTTCCACGCTGCGTATAGCGAGGGATACAGGTACGGTCAAACGGTCGGTTAAATCCTTACGCATTAAGTTAGGCAACCTTCACAAATACAAGGTGGAGCTCTGCTCCTTCACTTTGAATGATTCCTCTTTTTTTCAAATGATTTCTTTTCCTTTTTTTCTTATTTTCCTTAATTTCATAATTCCAGCTCTTTTACCATGCTCAGCACGTTCCCCTACGAAACAACTCATTTTGCTCTCTTCCGTTTCAAGCAACCTCCAATAGTAAAAACAACGCACGCCCTCAGACAGGACAGCTGGCGCCGGCAGCCCGCAGTAGGGCAAGCCTGCAACAGGGCAAATACCCCACGGTTTCTTTTAAAGAAACTTCACAACCCAACTTAATTTGAAACTCAAATCTGTCTGACTTCAACACCCGTACAAGCTCCGAAGAAAACTCGGTCTTTCCACCAAATAAAAACTATAGGCCCAAAAATTACATATAAAATTAAACTTGACCACCCGAAAATTTCTCTTTTTTATTTGCTGAAAACTTTATTCTCTTCAACAAATCGAAATACCGACGCTGCACAAAGAATCAGCTGACCAACTGAAATCACTGAGTCACCCATAGGCGTGAGAAACAAAATTCGACCCCCAGCTGTCAAACGGAAAAACAACAAGACGTAAGAATAACTGCCCTCTAAATGAAATCTACAGACACCCTTCTGACCGAAAGAAACTCATTTATTCAACACTTTAACAAAGAAAAGTGACGAAGACGCTAATTAAATCTTATTCCATCCAGTAAACAAAAACCCCGCAGCGCGAAAGATCTCTCGGTTATCTTAAAGCACTATTCTCAAAGAAGTCATTTCTGTCCGAATGTTCATAAAAGAAGGGCTCCCTGTCTTTGTTATAAAAATCGTGCCATTGAAAATTAAATATCTAATGATTTTAACCGTTAAAAATATGTAAATCCATTAGGCTCTTTACAATTTCAATTTAAATAAAATACCTAAATATTTATTAATTATAGTTATTCATGATTTTTTGTAAGAATCCCAAATTACAGATAAAATTGTTTTTGATATTACCTTCATCGCTCTTGGGTTTTGGGAATGATAAACAAGAAGCTGCTTTAATTTGAAGTCTTCACTGGCGTTAGCACCCAGGAGAAGTATTAAGCCATCTTTCGCAGCTTTAGCTTGCTGGTGCACGTTTTTCTTCACGGAATAGAAATGTGTTTGGCATGTTTTGACATTCTTTTCCAAAACGTGCCCGTTTCATCAACATTAAAAACGTAAAAAACTTCTGGAGGATAGTTCCCTCGTTCAGTTATTGTTCTTAATGTCGCTGGGAATTCAGCCGCTGCTTTTACATCCCCAGTTGCTTCTTCTCCTGTAATCTGTAATATTACGAAGATTATTTCGATGTTTAAATCTATTAATCCATTAGCCGCTGGTGTTGCGTTGACGCAACGGTCAAAATAAATGCGTATATAAATATAACTACCTAAGATATTTTATACCAGCAGATGATTTTGTGTAGGGAATATTATGAAGATTATTTCTGTAAAAAATATTTGCCTTCAACAATCATTTTGTTTATAATAATTAAACTCATACTTTAAGCAAAATTTTCGACTGGGTATTTTTGCTGAAAATATTTAACGAAAGAATTGCCGTCTTTATGAGTGATCTATTTTTAGTCAAGGTCACTGTTCATCAGAACATTACATCAGTCAGATGTTTATATTTGTGTTGGGAAGCAAGGGAAAACAGGTGTTGCGTTGACGCAACATCAGCAGGAAGCGGGTAGTCAATCTCCTTTTCCACTCATTCCATTCGATGTTCTGGTTCATGTTCTGGTCGTTTAAAAATGCCTAGAACGAGGTATCTTACATTAGAAGAAGCTCTTCAAGATTTTTTTATGAAGAAACAGATGAAAGATAGTGTTAATAATGACCAGAATGAAACTGATATTGTTGTTGTTCCCCCAGAAATTGCAGAGGATAATGACGAAAAAGAAAAGAATATCAATGTTTCAAATAATGATAATGATATTTCACCAAATGATACTGCTGGGGAAGTTGAAATTCACGTAAGAAGTAAGTTTCAGCCTTCAAAAGCACTTACAGTCATACTAAAAAGTTTAAAAAGCTGAAATTTTGAAGTGGATAAAAAAGGAACTGTTAGTTATGTTTCAGGCAGAACATCAAGAAAGGGATAGAAGAGAAATTATAAAAGACAAAACACAAGGTAATATATACGCTCAGTTAAAAAAAAAAAAAAAAAAAAAAAAAAAAAAAAAAAAAAAAAGATTTTATTGCATCTGAAGCCTATATGAGAAGATTTATTGGAATATTATTGCTCACAAAATATCATTCTTTACCTCAAAAATGTATTGGTCTTTTGATAAGGACATTTATGTTCCTTTTGTACGAGAATTGATATCACGTTTGCAGTACAGGAATATGAAGCAGAATTTGCGTTTGACAATAGTCAAATTGACAATACTGATAAATTATATGAGGTGAGACCGTATCTAAACTTACCAAATATCACCACATTTTACTACTGGAAATATAAAGTCTCTTTTAGATTTCAGACGCGAGAATGCATTATTCCTTTTGCAAACTCCTATTGAGAGTGTAGAATTAGCCAGAAATAGATCAGCAACAGGAAGACGTAGTAAATTCAGCATTCAAAAACCATTGAATGGAGATGGTAGACATTTTATCGTTAAGTCCGTTGATAACAAAAGACTTTGTTGTAAAGAGTACCATAGCCAGACTGTTTATACATGCAAAGTATGTAATGTAGCTTTACATCATATACAATCCCACTCACTAAACATCTGTAGTCTTATTCCGCTGACGTTGCTCAATAAAGTAACACAGGTAAGAGCATTTTTATTTATTTTCAATGTAAATTTATGTTATAAATGCTTAATTTAATATTTGTTATTAATTTCATGAGAAAAGAAACATTCCTTGTAGTTTTGGCGGTTAATGGGTTAAACCATCCTCAACTTGGAACGAAAAGTTTCAGTTGCGTCACCTGTTGCAGTCTGAATGTGATTAAATATTCTTCTCACATTTTCCATTACAATAGCTTGGTTTCATGGCATACTTTGTTCAATTTCGTCGTCAATCCATGTAAAAACTCGTTTTTCCATCCACTCTATCGTATTATTTCGAGAAATTGTTATTCTAGTTGTAGAAGTCTTTGTAGTCGTAGTTGCTGATGACTCTATTTTTCTTTATTGATGAAAACTGTCCTTATTGACAAGTTCAATGCAACACCAATATGACATTGACATTCACCACTATCTAATCTTCTAAGCACTTGCACTTTTAGTTTCTAGCGAAATGCTTTCTCTCGTCGCTTTATTTTTGTGTTTCTTATTATCACTCATTTTAAAAACTAAAAATTATAATATTTATCACTATATCAGTCATTACATTACATAACTTTCTACTTACAATAACAGCAACAAATGTTTGAAATAATAAAAATACGTTGTATAAAACTACTGAGAAGAAGTAATGCAGATAAATTACTTTCGGTTTCGGGAAGCCCAATGCTGAGCGCAGTTTTCAGGGAATCCCGCTATTCCAATAAAAACGCTTTATATCGAAACATCCCTAAACGGACCAATGTTAAGCAAGGTCTTACTGTAGAACGAAATTTAGGAGACGCGGTTAAGTTCGTATGCTTGTACGACTGCGTGTGAGTAGCAAAGTTGTCGCACATACAGAGTTAGTGTGTTCGGTTTGGGTGTATTGTATTTTATATTGAATAAAAAGGCATTTTATTTTATGAAACATCATTTTAATCTCAATATGGTGCTATGTAACTATCCAAGTACGCTCGGCAATTCAATCATACATTTAACATTTATTAGGTATATAAATGCATGCATCTTAAATTATATATCCTATTTCTCATATCATCGACCATTTTTACATAGGGGCATTTTGAATGAATAAATGTAATAAATAAAAAATAAAATAAAATAAATATACCTGTGTGTAAAATCTTTTGTTTGTTTTATTGTTGTATAACATCCTTGCACCTCAGTTACTAATCCTATGCATTAAGCACCAGCGGCTATTTAAACTGAAAGAGATAGTCTATCGTCAATATTTTTCTCTTCGTCTTCAATAGTAAATGAAACTTTTATTTTTCCAGTGATTTAGGTAATCCCATGTTTCATCAAAGGTCATAATGTATTTCCATTTTCTCCTGCTAAATAAGAATGTTCTATACGTTTTTCTGCATTGAGCTTCATGCCTCGGCAAAAGCTGGAGAACATTATGATTTTAGCCTTTATTATAATATAAGTTATAAATCTTAATTATTTATTTTATTTATTGTTGCTACAAATGTACATAAAGACTGCGCAATTAATTCCTACGTCGGTGGATTTTCTCTCGTTTCCAACCATTTAACTCCAAAAACATTAGAAACAATACGTACCTTTTTCGGGTATTCGTTTTTCGTCTTTTTTCCAAGTAGAACTAATGAATAACGGTTTTTTTCTTTTCGATTAACAATGTTGCTTATTTTGCACTTGGAAATTTTACCATGCATTTTCCAACGTTTTCGAATTATGTAGTAGTAATAGTTCTTTACAGATAGCGCAAAAGCACACCCCTCAGTCCACATCCCATATTTACATTCGACACTTTGAAAGGAAAATAAATTTTAAAGTAGCATTTCTCATTTCAAATAATAAGTTGTCAGAAATCTTTGTACCGAAACACTTGCTTTTTCAAAATTCTTTATTGAAATCGTTCTAAAAATGTGTAAACACCCCTTTGTATATTAAGTTCATACTCCGTACTGCATGACATAACTTAATTTTTTATGCCGACTTATGAGAGATTCTGAGACAGGTTTCCTACTGATTAGCTTATTCACTGACATTTTGCTAAGACCACAGTGCCTATCCAGTATGTTCCAGAATTTCTGTATTAGTATGAGAATAGCCTTCAAAGCGTATTTAAAGCGAGTTGAGAAGGTGCTAGATTGCTTATTTTTGGTAAATGGCGCTTGAGCAGCTTGATAACATAAGCAGTATAATGTACATAGGCAGAATGTCGTCGACATACGTGTGAATCGTGAAATTGTCTTACAACACAATTAATGCAGATCGTCTGTCCCCAAACATGTATAATCAGACTTTCATAACACATGTGATAACAACAAATCGTTCCCTGGCATCGGAACAGTGGTCGATGTTTCTCCGCACATGTATACAGCAGTCATCAGCATTGAATGAAGGAGGTTATCACCAAAACCAGTATCCAGTTGAGCACTGTGCAGGATGATCAAGAACAGAATCAAAGCACACAAGTTTTCTTTTGATGGGAATAATGCAGTAAGTCTATTATAATTTCAGCTTCTTCCAGAAGACACCAAATGGTATTTCTCGACACTATAGGTAGCATAAAGGATAGCGAATGCTTTTAAATAGATTATATAAGTCGCTCGCACGATTATGTCGACATATTCTTTTTTATTACATAATATCTTTGGCATTTTGTGTGCCTATAATTGCCTCATCCGCTAGGCAGGTAAGGAGCCTTCTTTGAAAAATGGAGGAAATGCCAAGCAATAAATAGTCAATCGTTACAACCAAAATGGCGGCTGATACACTGATATGACCAATCCTCATCTCTTAACTCTGTGATACAGCCTATCTTCTTTAATCTAGATAAGCATAAATTAATGCCTCTCAAACACAACATTGTTCACAACTGACCGTGTCAAAACAGAAAATTCAGTAGAACTTGGCGAGTGATAACATTGGCCTTTTTGCAGCACATTACACCTTCTTGTGTGCCTTCAATGAGTCTCAAAATATCGGCACTAAAACTCTAAACATTTGCATAGCTCTTGTTTCCACATGCTTTCGTTATGTAACTGGAAGCGCGTAGCAAGCGAAATCTTAAAGGCCCGGAGCGAGAGCTTGTAAGAGCGAAAGCGGATTTCTATATTTTCCTTGCTTCCAAAATTCTAAATGACTCTATGCTCTTTAAAACCACAATTTTTTACCGACTTTTATGGATGCATACATTTTTGTAACAATACATGTTATAAAAAGTAATTTTATGCGACGTAAGTTAGATGAAAGGAACGTGATTTAACAGAGAAAATTAAACGAAAAAAATATATCTGGAGTATTAAACTGTGTTCAATATTATTTCAAATTTTATGCCGTCTGTTTACAAGGCGCATCATATATCTATCAATACGATATCATTAGTAGCTACCAAATTAAAAAATAAGGAGTGTAAAATAATTACTTATTATTTATGTCCACAAATACTCATGCTGTCATAACATAATGATATGGTTTAGTTTAGGCTAAAAGAAAATGCAATTTATATATTTCATAAAATATTTATCACACGCAATATAATTATATTAATAATATAATATTGGAAACATAATTGGCTTAAAATCTATGCCATACAAGTCAAGCAATTCAATCGTTCAATGCCAAAGCGTTTCCTTGCTCGATTATGACGCCGTGGATAACTAGTGGCACTAGGCTAGATAACTAGACTGCAGAACAACTGCAGGATAACTAACTAGTAGCATATGAACTATTACTCTAACTTTATTAAGTGCAACATAAACCGTGAGATATCACATTTTGTTGCAAATTTAATGTATTGATCTGACGAATAATTTACATCTCCATATGAGTAGCATGCCGGTCATAAGATGGCATTTAAGCAGAATGTTAGCTATGTGGATAACTAGCAAGACATGCGCACGAAAGTACCACAATAGTGTAATATATACTAAACTAGATTTGAAGCAGATATGATTTAATCATGTAGCTTAACCCTTGTTCACGCCCTTTCTCCGAAATTTATTTTCAAAACATTTATTCAAGGAAAACCCCGCGTGTAAACGCGTCAGGATTGGTCAAACCCACAATTTTCCAGTGCCATCTTTAATTGTAATTCAAAACAAGATAGAATAATTTTTGTCCTACGCGTTAAGCTGTTGATATATAGCAAAAAGGAGGTTATTTTACAAGAATAGATGAGGTTTTGATTAGTATTTTGGTTTTTGAGCTTTTATGCGTGCTTTTAAGGATTTAACAATTTATATGAAAATATTATTTCTAAAAAATGAATAGACATCCGTTGTTAGAATCACTTTCAAGTGAAATGGTCACATGCTGGTCATGTGGCAAGTAAAAAAGCAACTCTCATGTAGTTCTTGGTTTTCAAACAGCATGGTATTGACATTAATGCCAATAATGGTAACACTCTTATTGGACTACCTGCAAGAAAGATTTCGGATATGCTTACTTTTTTCGACATTTTGGGAAACTTCTTCTTAAATAGAAGTTTTCCATCCTTTGTTAGGATTTTAATTACATTCAATATATATATATATATATTGCGTATGTAAAGCATTTTCACAAAGCTGTCAATTATTTCATAAGATAAACTCTTGTTTAGAAGTTAGAGCAAAATTCATGTTACATTTTAATATTTATCAGCTATGTTTTGCTTATATTTTGAGCATTCGGCATAACAAATTTAAGCTAATATTTTGTGTTTTCAGCTCAACTGATAAGGTGTATTTTGTTTTGTTTTGTGTTGTTAAATTTAAAAAAATTCAGAAATATAAATGGGCTAGAGTGCGTAGCCCCGCAAAGAGTAAACTACTTTTATCTTTGCACTCTAATCCATGTTTCAATTGTAACTTTGTGCGCTTTAGGTACTCATGCCCACACCTTTGCGAGGTTGCGAGTGCGTTATTTATGTTCAGTCGTTAAAGCTACTTTTGCAAATGTCATAGAATGATTACTTTGCCCGTATTTCTACTAATGTTGACACTTTAGAGTTATACTGCCAAATGCTAAATAGTACTTCCTTTGATTATTTCCTTTCCTTAGTCAGATTATGATAACTGAGTACGGATTCCTCATCAGTTACACAGAAACGAGAGCCAAATGAGCATTTAAATGTTAGTTTCGTGATCAATGCCCCCAAATTATTCAACACTTCCCACTTTCTTAAGAATCAAATTAAAACTTTTGACTTTCGTTTCAAATTGCAATTTTATTGCAAAAGACTGGTAAACTTAGCAAAAATAAAAACATTGCTTAATATTTGTTTTTCAATTTTAATTCATATTTATATCTGACAACATTTTGAATACTTAACTTATACGTTCAGGCCTTGATTAACAGATTTTCTCCGAATTATTGTCATTGTTAAAAGATATTTCTAATGTCATTACATTACATATATCGATTAACAATCACTTGGTTTGTTTGTTCTTCATAACAATATTCGCCGTCTTTATATAGGTTATGTATGCCTTCATAATATATCTTATGCATATTATTTTAGAACATATTTGTATTTCTCTAAACTATTCCAAACAGTGTCTTTTAAAGTGATGAAAGGTCTTAAAAAGTCAAATCGTAACTCACCATTCAACACATTGTTCGAATTTTGCATTTAGTTAGATATTTTTAACAGAATTATAATTAAAATTGTTTCATCCTCCCCCGGTGCAATGCAGCGTGTGGCGAGTTTTAAGAGAAAGCTACGCCCAAAAAGAAAAATGCAGGAGCGCATGCATTTAACATTGAAATCTCTGTAATTAATATTTAAACTGGATAAATGTAATTGACTAGCATGTTAATGTAACCGTAACTCTCTTTTTGTTTCCAGAAATTGCTACAACTGTCTCGCGTGACCGATTAAAAAGCTATAAAAGCCGGAGAGAAACATCTCAGCTTAGTTATTTACTTAGTTGTGGTTAATTGTAGCGAATTCACGGTGAGATCGATTAACTTTCTCTGCACTTTGGATTGCGTTCTATTTAACGTTTTAGTATTTTAAAATATAGCTATTGATTATATTGAGAGATACTGCGATATGGAACAAATATCTTTGATGAAAAATCCAGCACTTTGTTATATTTCTTGTGATAAGAATAAATTTTATTATCATTTTATCGGGCTTGTGCATCCAATATATTACGAATCCGTACGCACACAACTGTATGCTCTCATAACTCTGATTCAACAGCAATTCAAGTCTGAGTGAAATGGAACTTTCGTTGACGTACTGAATATAGCTTTGCGATCCGATGAAATTTCTTTTAGGGATCGTGCGTCTCTTGCGACAGCTTAGCTGCCGTTATAATCTTGTAAGAATATGATACTATTTCGCAATGAACTTCAATGAAAACATTCAAACTTGACAAAGAAGAAAGGGAAACTATTTATCTTTCCATTAGAAATTTATTTCCATCCATTCAGCTTTAAAAACGATTTCCTAGGCTTTACGGAAAATGGCTGACGCAGCATCTTGTTTATTTAAATACTTTCTGCCAGTGTTTCAGGGATAGAACGTATGATTGATCTCTCGAAACAAAATTTACCACATTTCTTTTTTTTTTTTTTTTTTTTTTTTTTTTTTACAAAGATTACATTTTTTTTCCTTAGAACATAAACGACGAATCATTTTGTTTCTGTAAATAACTGAAATGGACAAAATTATATTTCTCTTAAAGTATCTGTTTTAGTTTTATAAAAGATTTTATTTCACAAAATGTTTTAAAATTTATTAAACGAAAAATAAAATATTAAATGTTTTTTCCCAAATGAAGATTCCAAAGGCAAATTTCTTTAGCAATATTTCTTATTTCTTCTGAAGAAATCCTTAAATGATATACTTTTAGAAAAAAAAAATTGAGAATTTCCCCCCCCCCAAACACTTTTGCTTGAAAGCTGCCTTGTACAGTTGGCTCACTACATGTATTAGTTTGACATGCTAAAAGAACACCGTAAAATGTTGTATTCTAACAGCTGATAAATTCCATTCTGGCGTGATACTATATAGAAAATAATTCTTATTTTAAAAGCCGTTAATTTAAATAAGATAATATCATGGAGATTAAAAGCAGAAAAAAACATTTTTGATATTTTACCTATCTTAGTAAAATATCAAATATTTATCATTCGGTACATATTCTACATTTTTTAACATATTTTCACAAGGAGAAGAGCGATCTTTATTAATTAATAGTGTTTTTCTAATTAAATATTTCTTCAGCAGCTTAGGATAAAAGTTGATTAAAAACAATAATGCGTTTTTTCTCCAGTTTTTTAAATGATCTTTAAATTTTTAATAGAATTAATATTATTTTATCAGAATATTCTTCACGAAATTACGACTGTGTATTAAAACATATAGTGATAAAATTAAGACAAACGAATGACTAACATATTTTTTCTCATAGATAAAATTGATTCGAAAATTTATGAATTTTCAAGATAGGAAAAGAACTTTTGATAAAATACTTCTGGTTAAAATGAAGGCATCCAGTAAATTAAATACATTAAATAGGAGAAAACGAATTTGATTTATGTACTTAATGAAAGTGTACAGTTTTACTTTTTTATGTTAATTCATGCAGTTAGCTTATTAGTTTGCTTTTAATTTTACTTTTATTAATTGCCCCAAGAAAGTTAATTAAATAAAGCATATTTAAGCCCAGAATTCTTGAGTTATAAAGCGTTTTTGAAAGCTTTTGTTGACCAATACTCTTTTTTTTCTTTTCTGCTGATTGAATTTATCGGCTTTAGCTTCGGGAAGACGTTTTTGCTTCTTGCACTCTCAGGTTCTTAGCCAAAGTTTAGTTAAGCTTGTTTTAGTTTGTGTTCCATCACTGAACTTAACAATGTGTGTTCTCAATTATCTGCAAGTAATGGATATTTATTTCTATTATATTTCTACGCTTTCTGTAACCAAATAAAGTTGATGCGTTTAAAATAGATTTTATTTTAAAGCTTCGCTTTGAGTTTATGCTCACTGAAGTTAGAAAGCCATTGTTTAATACTTTCATAATCTTTATACTATCAGTTATTTATTACAATGTCATATCAGTTGTATGTCAATTCATTAGTAATTAGCGATGCTGATCGTTTTCTTAATAAAACTATGAAAACATAATGTAATAGTTGTAAAGGCAAGCCTCATATTTACACTCTGAATTCCATTTCGACTGTGGCAAAGGACGTTGTTTAAAAAGCACAGTAAATATACCGGTTTTGAAACTCTTACCTTCCAGAAATGCTTAGCCTCTCTTACAGGTTCTCATGCGCTGTAACAAAGGGTCACGCTCTTCCGTTCACCTTTTAAATCTTCCATCTCTACGGATCGTACTTTCATGGTGTATGCAACGTCAAGCGCCGAATGGTCTACATTTTTATATTAGTTGGTAAAATTGCGCTTCTCGCAATAGACCAACAACAATGTGCTACATTCTAATTCCTTCTCTCTCTTCACTCTTTAGTCCTACGCTTGCACTCGTGAATGAAGGCTGCAAGACAAATCAGGCAAGGTTGCAAGGCAAATTTTCCCAAGCCGATTCGAGGCCACAATTTTCATTAGCAAGTCCTCGTGCTTCTTCATATAATAGCTTATTTTCTTACATATGAACGTGTTTAATATTCGTTCATCAAGATATTTTTCATCGTCGCATACACTGCTAGTATGAAGAAGAATTCTTAATTTCAGAATTGAATTCAATAGCGAATTCTTTACGCCATAGTCACGAGATCGACCAAGCAGCGGATTTTAATAAAAGTAGCTGGACATTTTTCTTTCGTGCCAGGTCCTATAGTACTCTGAAACATGACGTCAAAATTTAATTAATGACTTTAACGATCTCTCAGCATTTCACTAACTTAAGCGTTAGCAAGTACAATTTGCATAAACTGATTAACGCGTTTATTTTTCGTTAAATTCGCGAATACCATTACGTGTTTTGTGCTATTTACACTCATGTCCAAAAATTAAGGATAATTCGGAGTCACGCGAAAATCGAACTCTAAAATAAATATATCACCTTTAAAATCACTGCACACATCTTCAAGAATCATATACAAATTTCAGGAAGTAATCAGATGACAGCGATGGTACGTCACAATGACGAGAGTGTAAGAGAGTGATATATAAGGAATACAGGCAAAGAAGTGAAATTGTTCGCAGGCGCTTTATAAGCATTTCAGTGCAATAACCGAATAGTTATGACAAAAAGGACGCATTTGGATGATTTTTTACGTGGTAGAATTATCTGCCATCTGGAATGTGGGCGTACCCAACTGAAAGTATCAGATGAACTTGGAATTGCCCAGAGTGTCAACTCCAGGCTTTGGCAACGATTCCAAGATGATCGTAATGTGAGTAGACGTTACAGCACAGGTCGCCTCAGAGTTACAACGCCGAATGAGGACCGGTATTTGGCAGTTACAGCGAAAAGAAACAGGCGGAGCACAGCCTCAGACCTGTCTCGTCAGCTCTCTTCAGCCACTGGTACGACAATTTCAACACAGAACCGCGTACAGACGCTTAGGGGAGATTAGTTCATATGCTCGTAGACCAGTCAGATGCGTTCCACTTACTGCAACTCACTGTCACCTGCGGTTAGCCTGGAGTAGAGAGCATGCATTGTGGACACCGCAACAGTGGGCTTACTGACCCACTGTTCAAACTGGAACCATGACCAGCCAAATCTATCGGGACGTCATTGTGGAAAAACATGTACGTTGGTTTCGGGGCGCCAAGGGCGCAGAATTTGTGTTTTTGGATGACAACGCCCGTGCTACCGAGCACACATCGTAAGCGAATGCCTTCAATCGGAGGATATAACCCGTATGGAATGGCCAGCATTCTCACCGGACTTGAATCCAGTAGAGCACGTGTGGGACATGCTTGGCCGACGAGTTGCAGCCCGTTAACCTCCTCCTACATGTCTACCGGAACTTCGAAGAGCAATGCTTTTTGAATGGTGTAATATCCCCCAAGATCAGGTCGATAATTTGATACTCAGCATGCCTAGGCGTTGTACTGTCTATATTGCATCGTCTGGGAGACATACAATGTATTAACAATCATACCAACTATGTAATATTGGTTTTTTTGTAAATAGGTGGTTTTTTTTTTTAATTTGCTCCAGGGAGAAAAAATTGCTAATTTTTTTAATAATATGAAACATATAGCATCTTTTTTGCTCTTTACCTTTTGTTTAATAAATAAGCTTTACAAATAAGTCAAATTTGTTTTGCTTCTAACTCTTCCTTTGCCTGATTTTGCATTATCCTTAATTTATGGACATGAGTGTAGTTCCTTACGACCAAAAGTGTATATAAATTTTTGCTACAACATTAATATTCTAAATTGATATGTGTTTCACAGGTGAAGATATTATGCGTTCTTTTTGGTGCTATACACGGATAAATCAACATTTATCTTTTATCCAATTTTAAGTTATTAAGGCAATTAATCAAATCTTAATATTCTGATCATTCCAGCAGCAGAGCCAAAACAAAATATCTACCTGTGCATAATTCATTAATTTTTCTCACCATGACACCTGGTTTTACAACAATAATGTTACCACATTTTTTAAATGCGATTTAATTTTTTTTTTTTTTTTTTTTTTTTTTGTTTTTTTTTTTTTGTTGACCTGAATTTAAGAATATCCGTTTGTGACTGAAGGAATCCCACTTTTAAAAAAATATACATCAAAATACTTTTTGAAGCTAATTATGCTTGTTTTTAGATTTAAACTTTCTATGCATTCTGTTAAATTTGATGAAAAAAAATCGATCTACTACATACGTTTTTTTTTTTACGTTTGAAAGCATTCATTCTTAGATTGGTCTTGATTTTATAAAAGTTCTTTCTCCATTTCCAGAAAATAGGATCATAATTGTAGCTGAAGAAATTTACGATAGTCAATTAATTTACATAATAAAAAATAGTTAAAATTTACTTTTATTCTGAGCCTTATTATGAGATCGGGTTTTCTTATTCATTTTAAATTATCGCTAGGCTTTATAGAGCATTGAATGCACTTTGGTAAAATATAATTTTATAAATGTTAGTGAAACAATCTGCAACTCAAACAGAGAATACATATTTCAAATAAACTCGGCATAGGGAATTTGCACACTATTGAGAACTGGGGAGGATTCTCTTTATAGTACAACATCGCTGCTACATCAGTCCATTCTTAACACAAAGTTCAACGACGACTGAGTTGATCTAGGAGGCTGAATATTGGTAATTCGAAATGTTTTCAAATACCGGGAAACCAGCTAAGTTACAGTGGCATTTATCTGAATTTCCGTATGTATAACTAGAATACGAGACAGTTGCGCTTAGAATGTCCTGCATTAAAACTTTCCTTCCTTAGGCGGAATAAACACTGTTTGCTTTGATGTTATTTAATGAATTCAGGTCCATTTTTAACACCGTCAAATCGAAAAGAAAGGAAACAGTCAAGACATTCGGCAAAGTTTCAAATACTTGAATATTGTATTAAAATAATTGGTATTATTTTTAAAAAATAAGATAAATCACTGTCTAATACATAGCATATTAATATACAATGCAATTAAGATAAATTACTGTCAAAGAAGAAATAATAAACTTTGCTCCATTTAAACAAAATCTAGAATTATAGGTTTTAAAAGAAAATTCTTTCTACGACCAAAACACAAAATGTAAAACAGAATTTCATAAGTTCTTAAATCCATACTATGAAATCATGTAAAGATCTATGAGCTGAAAGAAACCCATGAAAAATTACAAACTTTTTATAAAAATGGAGAAAGAATGTCGAGATGTTGTTGACGTATATGAGGATATTTCGCCGAAACGAAAACATCTTCTCATAATGATTGTCAGCGATAACAAATGAAGAAAAAGAAGTTATGTATTATTAATATTACGGTTATGTAACATTAAACAATACTTCTTACTGTGGTTTTAATGAAAATAGTTATCTTAGTTAAAAAGTAAAAACAGTGTATTTTTATGATTTTGATAATTTTATTTCGTATTTTATTTATTTATTTACTGGCAGAAGTCCCCGATGCCAGTTTACTTAGATTGAGAGTAATGTATCTAACAACAGAGATAACGATACTGCTGTAATCCTTCTCTAACAACGATGCAAAAAATACGATCCATAGTCATACATTTTTTATTCTGATGCGATATGGAACACATAAAAAAATTCGATAGAAAAATAAACTAATTCTCTCTCATTATATCAGCAACAATGGCGCGCAGCTTTTAATTATTTTCGGCTTTCTAATCAAATGGTCGTAAAAGCTCAAATTTCATCCAATATTTAACTTATATTCAATTTTAGTCGATTAAATGTGGAAAAACATTTATCATAATTGATAAGAAATCAGTAACACGAACAAACAAACAAACACACAAACAGACATTCTTCTTTATATATATATAGATAGATAGATTTTGTAAAACTTATAAATTTTTTATTAACAAACTCTACAAAAGCGAACAGTAGCAACACTTTTCGAAATAAAGCAGATTTTTATCTCCAGAGTGCGAGACTGTTGCAATTCGGAAAAATGAGAGCGAAAATTAGCGTTTTCAGAGTTTTTAATTAATATCTTTGGTTTTAGCTATTTTTTGTTCGTAAAAGTGGCCTCGACCGTTTCCGGGATTTAGAAAAGAATTGTAGAAAGTTTGGTGACGATAGCTATAGTAGTGATTGAGTTAATCACGAACAAACACACAGACTTTCTTTTTGATATATACAGATTTTTGTTTCGTTCAACGTGATTTTTTATAACGTGCATTCACGTTTTGTAAGAATTTACTAACTTACCATTACAGTAGGTTTATTTTTTATAGGTTAACACAGCGCACTGATACTCTCCAATTAAAAGAGTTCTAATGAGCAGCTAGCTTTAGACAAGATAGGAAATCATTATTTTTAAAGTTTATCATTAGAGTTTAGCAGAATTTTGCATTTTGTTAAAGTTTCACTTCTGAGTGTCGACGAAAATATGTAGAAAAGGAAGATAAGAAGCTATGGATCAAATAGAAAAATAAATTTATGTAGTTTGATTTCAATTAAATAATTCAATCTTATTCACTTTAAAGTTTATGTTTAAATAGGTTACCTTTAATGCCGTTTTATTAACATATGGTTTTCTTTAGCATTTAATAGGAAAGAAATAACTAGATAAATAAGTCCATTTAAATAAAGTTTTCGCAATCGTTGCAGAAAATGCTATTTTAATTATTCTGGTGATCAAATGTTCTACTAGATGCTATTATGACATTTAAGATTTCCCCAAATCCCTTAATAACTATGAACTCTTCCAAATGCTGTCATAATTGGTAGTAAGAATCCTTGAATGGGAGCGCTCGATGTTAGTGCGATCTAAATAATCTGGCGTGCTTTGAACGAAATTCCGTACATCTCTCTGCTTATCTCTTACATCACTTCACTACTGGTTTCCATCCACCAAAACAGCAACTATGTCTTTAGAAGCATAAATTTGTAAAATGGATAAATTTTCTTTGTATTCAATGAAAATTTATCCATTTTACAAATTTATGCTTCTAAAGACATAGTTGCTGTTTTGGTGGATGGAAAAAGTCCTTTTCTCTTGATTACATGCTATTTTTTCCCGTCAGAAACTATTGATGATCATTTACGTTGTTTGTCTTCTTTGTTTGATAGATTTAAAAATACTTCATTAGTAATAAATGGTGATGTCAATTGTAAACATCCATTGTGGGGCCAAAACCACATGGATTCAAGGGGAAAAAAATTAGCAGAATTTCTACTTGAAAATAACTTTGTTGTAAACAACAATAGAAACAGTTTTCCCACATACTCTTCAGTATTGGGAAATTCATGGATTGATATTACTGCTTCCAGATTGATGAAAGACATTGAGATATGCAATTGGCAAGTTTCTGATAAAATTAGCCTTAGTGATCATAATTATATTCATTTTGAGATTAGAAATGTGATAATTGATGATACACAAAATAACCAAATTAAGTTGAAGAGATTGAACTGGATTGCTCTAAAGGAGCTTATGTTTGAAAATTTTTCTGGCATTGAAATCAATGAAGATATAGAATCTCAATTACATGAAATTAATTCTATCATATGTGACATATGTGAAAATGTTCTGTTTAATTATAACGATACAGGAAAAAAGAAAAACCATTCTCCATGGTGGAATAATGGATTAAATACTGAAAGGAAATACGTTCGAGCCTCTAGAAGAAGATTTCAGAATTCCTGTGGCGAAGATAGATTAAATTATAAAAAAATTTATTGTAAACATCTTGCAATATATAGAAAGAACATTAGAATTGCAAAGGAAAATCACTGGATTAAAATATGGGATAAATTGTCTCTGCAAAGTCCGTTTGGCACGCATTTTAAAATTGCCACAGATAAGCAGATGAATCCTGTCACTTTTACTGCTATCCGTAAAAGTAATGGTACTTACACAGAAAATATAGAAGATACAATAAAGGAAATTATGAACTTCCACTTTATGGAAGATAAAGAAGAGGAGGATGAAAGTGAACATCGGGATATCCGAAGGAAAATAAAAGTTGATTTGGAGTCTTTTAATGATGTTTTGTTTACTGCCGATGAGCTTTCTGCTGCTCTGGAGAGTATGAAAATGAATAAAGCTCCCGGTAATGATAACATTCCTTTGGAAATTTATAAAGAACTTTATTATGTAAATAGGAAATTCATTTTGGATCTATTTAATATTTGTTTTCAACAGGGACATTTTCCTGAGACATGGAAGATTGGCAAATTGGTTTTGCTTTTAAAACAAGATAAACCTCCTGAGCAAGCGGCTTCTTACAGGCCAATTTGTTTATTACCCACTTTGGGTAAAGTTCTCGATAAATTGATTAACAATAGGCTTGTTTATTTTCTTGGTAGCAATAATCTACTAAATGCAAATCAATATGGATTTACGCCAGGAAAAGATACTGTATTGGCAATTAATAATATTATTGACACTATAAGAATTAATAAGATAAGGAATTTACATACTACTTTGATTGCAATCGACATTAGCAATGCCTTTAAAAGCTTATGGTGGCCCAGCATCAAATCAAGACTTCTAGATTTAAAATGTCCTCAAAACCTCTTCAATATTATTAATAGTTATCTAAATAATAGGAAAATTATTTACAGAAGAAATAATATAAATATTGAGAAATATTATAATAAAGGTGCCCCTCAGGGTTCTGTTTTAGGCCCTACACTTTGGAACCTGGTGGCTGATACTGCCTTACAATTGAAATTTGAAAAGGATGTATTTTTGCAGGCTTATGCTGACGATTTTGTGTTGGTGATTTCTGGAAGTAATAGATTAATTATAGAAGAAAAAGCAAAGAATGCTCTAGATAAACTTTATAACTGGTGTAAAGTAAATAAGCTGGATATTAGCCAAGATAAAATGGCTATGATAACAATCCCAAAAGGCTAAAAAATTAACCAGATTACCTTTATTGACGTGGAATGGAAAAAGAATCCGCAGTGAAAAAACACTTACATACTTAGGTATAATTTTGGATACAAATTTAAGTTGGTTGCCACATTTAACTAAATTGAAAGAAAAAATTTTTAAGATTATGAATAAGATGAATAGATTATTATGTATGGATTCTTTTAAAAGTAAAAGTATTTTAAAAGAGTTATACAATAGAGGAATTGAACGAATAATCTTGTATGGCTCACCCGTTTGGTGGACTGGAACAGAAAGGGTGAGAAATAAATTGCTACAGATTCAGAGGGTTGCAATGCTACCCATTACGGGATGCTACAGAACAGTCTCTACCACCAGCCTACAGGTCTTAGCTGGGGTTATGCCTATAGACTTAGTAACTGAAGCTGAAACGCTGATTTATAAAGCTGTTCATATGAAGAAGAATATAGATTATTGTGACCTGAAGATTTCTAATAGAGAAATTGATCCAAAATTAGAAAAGTTTTATTTCCATCCGGCACAATTTAAAGAGGTTACCTGGAAGACACTTCTTCCAACTGGTGTTGGTTTGGAATTATTCTCTGATGGCTCCGTGATTGATAAAAATGTTGGAGCAGCATTTGTTGCTTTTGCAAATAATAAATTTGTATATAAATCTAAATTAAGATTGAATAATAATTCAACTATTTTTGATGCAGAACTTATTGCCTTTGAATACGCCATGAGATGGGCTAATGAGGAAGAAAATGAGAAATATATTACAAATTGGGAGATTTCGGTGTTCACAGATTCCCAGAGCATCCTTAGAGCTCTTAATTCTAGAAAATGTTTATCTGCAAAAGTAGATAAAGTCAGAAATTATATTCACAATATTAATTCAAAAATGAAATTACATATAAATTGGATAAAAGGACATTCGAATATTTATGGAAATGAAGCAGCAGATTCTGCTGCTAAGGAAGCATGCTATAATAAAGATATTGATATCACGGTTCCTTTATCTCTTAATTATATTAAGAGTGTACTACATGACAAGATTCTCCACACATGGCAACAAAGATGGCATTATGACAAAACTGGACGAAAGGTTTATAAAATATTTCCTGTTGTCAAAGAGCAAAGATTAAGTTACAATAGATTGCTAAATCAATTGATAACACGACATGGCCAATTTCCAGAATATCTAAAAAGGTTTCATGGGAAAGATATTCATTGCCGATGTGGTCAGGATGCATCTGGAGCATCTAATGGACATTACATTTGGGACTGTACCTTAACGAAGGAAATTAGAGGAGAATATTTTCGAAATATATCTATAAATAATGAAAAATATCTATATAGCAATAATAAAGCTAAATTAGGACTTATAAAAATTATTACCAATTTGAATAATTATGTATATTTCGATCCTTTTCTTTAATTGCTTAAATTTTTGAATTGAATTGCATAAATTATAATGTAATTTGTATACATACAATGTATAATTTACTGAAAACTGTAAATGCTTATTGTTCGTTAAGCTAGGCAATATTTGTATTTTATAATTGTTGTTTAGGTTAGCAGTTGTCTTGAGTTCAATTTAGTCATTTTATGTTAAGAAATAGGTGGTTTCTATTCTGAATGAAGGTCGAGATGACCCGTTGGCGACGCCGACACATCTCCAGCGGAGGATGAGTTTTTGGATAAGTAGTCCTTATTCTGTTGTAGTGTTTATCCAGTTATCTTTCAGTTTGTTTCTTTTAAATTGCCGGTTGTGCCAATTTTGGCGGTACGGCTTATTTTCTTAGATTAGATTCACTACTGGTGGGCAATTACTTGGAATTTTTATCAGTTCGATCTTAATGGCCTTAAATGATTTTTCGCGGTTGTTATTAAATCAGAGTGCATTCGCACGCTCATCCGAAGGCGAAAATAACTTTCTGAGAGATCAGGTGGCCTGTCTGGGGTGGCAAGTCAACATAGCGTGTCACTAACACAAAGTTCACAAAGTTCATTTATGAAAATATTCGAAGAAGTAATTCAAGTCCTAACTGAGAAAAGTCATAAAATCTTTCTTAGGAATAAAATCGTTCGATTGATGCATTTTTTAGGGCACTGAGAGAATTTCACTTTTAGTAACGTGCTCGGTTATAGCGAATGAGGTTTAATCCACAGTGGTGGGCGTGGTGAAGTTCAATATTTACACTTTGAAGCACAATTATCACAAAACAAGTCTTTGCCTGTCCACCAGGCACTAAGTCCATAAGCTTAGTTAAAAAGTTCACAAACACAAATAAAAATTCTTGGTTAAATAAGGATGAGTGAGTTTGAGTAAATAAAGTGTTAAATATTTACAAAGTCTATCTTCCTGTTATTAGGTAAACAAAGTCCAAATTTCTTTGCTGTGTGCATATGTACAATTACCACTTTACGTTGGGGTGAATCGACCGAGGTCGTTTCACAACGCTTTCCACTGTAGGATCATAGTTGTGCTGACTTTAGAATTCTCCATTTTCTCAAAGAAATTGTGAGCCTCCATTAAGATCTGCTCCGGTATGGGTTTAATTTTTAAGTCCGAAAGAATGACCGTATTTCTAACGAACCATGGTGCATACATCTCTCTGCTTAAGCATTTCGCTTAAAACACATGTCCCGTGCGTGAGATCTGAAGTAACTGAAAGAGACTGTTAAAAGGATGTAAAACGTAATGTCTGTGGAAAAAGTATTTTAAGTCATATCATCAGGGTTTATGCTGTAGTACAGAGTTAGAGTACCTTTCGCCTACTCGGAGAGAAGTCGCACTTTGGACGGCAAACATTTATGCAAAGGCGTTGCATTTCTTTGATTACATAGATATGCCTGTCATGCAAAACTATCATACCTCCTCTACTCATTTTCTTTGATCAATATAGCACATATCAGGGCTGGTTGATAGTGTAATCTGTTTAGGGAACATCTAATGTCCTGAAAGGGAACAGGGAGCTTACTCAAGCTATGTTCGAGTATGTGTGGAATGGACAATACAAAGCAGGAAGGGTTAACTTTACTCATTATTCTCCACGATATTACAGGCGCTCCCGCACTTCGGGATACAAAGACCAACTACTTGTGGTCTGAACGTAAAAATATAAGAACTACTAAGTAACTACTTTTAAATAAAAGCTAAACATTGAATACTTGATATATATTTGAATACAGATGACTAACACTCAGGTTGGCCTTTCAGATTATTACGTATGTAGAACGCAAACTTCGGAAAACTACAATATCAAGAGATATCAAGAGATATCAAGAGGACTAAACCTCTGGCCTTAAAGGCGGACAGCAAGTGATTGAAAGTTCGCGTGAAAAACAGTGGCAAGAAGGCTCTCTCTCTCCGCATATAACTATGTTCTTTGTGAAAAGCCACAACTTAAATACTTAAGCGTTAGCAAGTACAATTTGCATAAACCGATTAACGCGTTTATTCTGTCCGGAAGTGGAAAATAAGAGAGGACAGTAAAGTTTTAAAACAAAATAAAAGTTAATCAAACTTAAGATCCTTACACTCTCTCTATAAGGCCAACATTTTTAGAAAATTCAACCTATCATATACGAACGACTGTGTTGCTTGTTACAAAAAGGCGCAGTTTTTCCAGGAATGTCCAGAGCACTGGATTAAAGTTTAGAATTTTATTGGACATAAGAGGGTGACTAAGCAAAAAGTTTTACATTTCGAATAGAACTATTCTGTATATACTCTATTTTCTGTTAACTTTTCTAGCACTAGATAGACCAGATTAGATGCCCAAACCACAAATACTGATGAACTTGAGGTTTTTCCAAACAAGCTGACAAATAGATGTAGTATAAGAAAACAATTAGATCGACACAAAATTGAGTCTGGAGGATTTCTTATTTCCGACCTTAAAGAATTTGGTAATCCAGCTATTGTTTTCGGCCACTTTAAAAATCAATGAATTTTTCACGAAGGCATCCCTTTGCTCAGGCAAATAGCCACGGGTGCTTCGTCATAATATTAGAAATCAAAATTGTCTCCTACAGAATAAGGTATGTACTCATTGCTTCAGTTCTTTATACTGGTTAAAGACAACACATGTTAAACACACAGAGGGAGAAACAAATGAGAATTGAAAAGTTAAAGATACAAATTATACATTAATCTTAAAGTTTGATTTTCAGTCTTAATTTTGAACGAACATAGCATTTTTTTTTTTTTCAGTCTTCGAAAAGCTTGTCCCTAATTTATTATGATATTTAAATTATGCAAAATTTGGATGATTTTATGAGAAAAGTGTGCAAGAAATAAAACAACTAATGCATGAAATTAGATTAATAATACAGAAAATGAGATGAAAAATATGGGAAATTAATGAATACGTACGTATCAAGCAGAAGAGTGCAACTTAGGATAAACTGATGCACTTCTTGATAGGCAGAAATTGTTAGTAAGAAAAAAGGTATTAAACATGGAAATCTGTTTCCTTGTTGATACTGTACACATATTTTAATTATTTCGTCATTATAAGCTCGTAATTATTTAAATTTTTATATTTTTCTTAATTACTCAAAAAAGCATTGTAAGTGACTACATACATAAATAACGATGTTTAAGCAAATTGTAAAATCTATGATTTGCTGCCTGCGTTCACACTAAGGCTGAGTCTGTGACAGTAAGTTATACGTGCTTACTTTACGGTTGCCTAGACATTGACATGAAAGTGCGTTGTCTATAATAATGTAGTTCAGTTCAAGTTTAATAAATGTATTGGTGTGTAAATATTGAATTCTCTTTAGTTGCTTAGAATACAGTGAGAAGGCAATTCGTGCAACATCCATGAAAGATGTTGGTCATTCTGGGTTGCAGGGTAGAGAACGTAGGTTGAATTATGATTTACTATATTTTAAATTTCCAACTTCGAATTGCTGTTGAGCTTGTGAGTCACAATTTTTGTTTAGAATGTGACTTAAATAAAGTTTAGTAAACTTAAGTTGAAATATTTAAATAAATTTAATTTTAAAGAAAAATAAAATTTCTTTTGCATGTTTCGAGCTCTGTGTAACTTCGGTAGCAAGCACTAGAAAAAATTTCTTTGTGAAATGTTGGTAATGAAAATGAATGTGTAATCAATGGAGGCAATAAATTATCCTTACTAATATTATAAATGCGAATGTGAGTTTGTTTGTGTATTTGTTACGCTTCCACGCCTTAATTACTTAACCGATCATCATGAAATTTTCAAGAAATACTTTTTATATATTAGAAAAGGCTATAGGCTATAAAATGTCTTCGTAAGACTAGCCGAAATATTAATTGAAAACTACTTTTTCCCTACATTTTTCACTTACTTTGTTGGTTTTTTCCCTATTAAATGGATTTGGCTACGCGCCAATTTATACTTTCACATATATCTATGGAACGGCGGTTAGTTGAATTTCGAGACACATATCCTCTGATTCCAAGAATTCGTCGGAATCCATGGATACCATTCTCATCTTCATACAACTTTAATCAGCTGAGGTATTAATTAAAAACTCTGAAAACGCTAATTTGAATGCTCAATAGCGACATTAGGGATTTTTTCTTCAGTCCTCCCGTGTGGGTCCAATAAATTGGTGATAAAGTTATAACTTTTGATCTAATTATCCAAATTTCTCAACATTTAGAAACTTCTGAATGATAGGAACAATGATGGTGTAACTGTTTTTGTCGCTTAATTATTTCCAGCTTAATCACAGATTAAACAATACTCCGTTTGCTATTGTTAACTCTTTGTTGACAGTCTGCGATTCGAAAGCGGCGGAGGGGGGGGGGAGCTGGCTTCCATCGACCGTTGGTTTGGCGAAAAGTCAAAGTTCACGGATTAATACGTGGAGAATCATTTTAAAATTTATAATTTCTAATTATCTTATCGACTTGAAACTATTATCAACATTTCAACTCTTGTGATATATTTAATGTTTTGTTTCGTATTTCTAAAGATCTCTTCATTCCTGTTATATATTTCTGTTATTGTTGCTTGAAAAATTGCATTTACATTTTATATTCTTTACATTTTACTGTGCGCGATAAAAAAAATTGTTTTATCATTTTAAGGCGCTTGAATGTTCTTTATTTTGAAATTTTACTATTTAAGTGTATTTTTAAAATCCATGCGGAGTTGAAACTTATTTAAGGACATCAACGCGAACGAAGCCGCGGGTAAAGCTAGTTGCCTATATTTTGGAGAAGAGCTAGCATATATTTATGTTTAATTCTCAGTTTCTCAGTTTAGTTAGTAAGTTTTTAATGTAAACATTAAGCTGAAGAAAATTTGCATGACTTGTCTTATATATTAGACAATATTAAGATATTAAATTTTGTTTACCATTTGGAAAAAAGTAAAATATTTATTTTTGCCCAGTTTTTTTTTTTTTTTTTTTTTTTTTTTTTTTCAAAAATGAACTTTGGTACTTCAAATGATGTATTTAAAATATGGTGCTTAAATTTGTCAGTATTAATTATCAAATTTCTGAATTTTGTTCTTTAGTGCTACAGCGCTATTTAAAAAACCTCAATTTCCTTGAAATTGGTAATTTTAACGCTACATACCTTACATAGCCTTATACTTTATCTACTGTTAATTTTTTTAAAGCTTAAAACATTTATGCTAATTAAATTGAAGTAAATACATTAAAGAGTTGCAAATTAAGTAAATTATATTGTGCATGCTGATTGATGTTAATTTAGACTGCACGTATTGGAAATCTGAGGTAAAAATAAACATACCTTCTCTTGCACAAAATTTTAGTTAATATATTTTAGAAAATACATTGTATTTATTAAATTATTACACGATATGGCTGATATGTTCACTTTCAAATCTAGGTTTTGAAGAATTGTTTCGTAATTCTTCCGAATACACAAATTTAATAATTTTCCAAACATAATATAAATTGTTATTTATCAATAAAATAAGTAAGATATGTCTTTCAAGTATGAACAAACGTCTGGATAACCTTGAATTACAGGAATGATTTATCACAAACAGAATATATCAGTATAAACAACACTTCGTGATTAATATTTTGTACAGAAATGATTTATTGTTAAATATTGCGAACTTACTGTCGGATTACCCGTATACATAAATTATATTATGATTGTTATGAAAATTATTTTTTTCCTTTTAATTTAACTATTTTACCAGGAATTTTACTTTAGTTCAATTCCTCTTGAAAGATGAAGTTTTAGGATGTATTATTAGTTTATAACACTAAACTAAATGAAACACACTTGCAAAATATTAATTTAAATATACAGTGGTGGCCAAAATTGTGGACACTTTTGGAAATTTTTATGTTTTTGAACTTTGTATGCTTATAGAAAATGTTACGTTTCGCAAAATGCAAACTTGTATATATCATTTTAAAGAGAATTTATTACTGAATTCAGTACAAAACACAAAATTCAATTATTTGCAATACAAAAAAAATTATAAGTACTTTAATATAAATAAAAACACAGTTATGAAGTGGTTTGTAATGTCTAGCTTTCCTGGTCAATCACTGTTCTTGTTCTGAGAAACAATCAAATGTTAGTAACTGCGAGTAGAAGCTGACATCATGTTTACACTTGAAACAATTCATTATTTTGCTTTTTTCTGTAGAAGGAGGACTTGTTTCTTATACACTGCAATTACAAGTAGGAATTTTTGTAAAAATTTTTAATATTTAGTCAAGAAGCAATGACATCAAATAAAAGAGTAGATTGGACACCTAGAAAGAGATGTAATATTATTGTGTTACGAGAAAGTGGTCTTTCCTATGCTGAAATTGCCAGACAGGTAGTTGGTTCAGTGACTACATCTGGAGTTTTCCAAACGATATCAGGAGACAAATTCAATAAAAAAAGGAGGAAAAGGCCGAAAAAGGTGCACCACATCTATTGATGACAAAAGAATAAAAAGACATTGTCTCCAAGATAGAAAAATGTCATCAGCGGCCATCAGAAGTGGTGTGAATGATGCTGGTGTTTCTGTCAGTTCAAGAACAATCAGGAGAAGATTAACAGATGTTGGACTGAGAGGTAGAATTCCACGAAAAAAGCCTTATCTTAATTTTCAGCAACGAAAAAAAGACTACAGTGGGCAAAGGAATACATTAATTGGACAGATGATCAGTGGTCACAAGTTATATGGAGTGATGAAACTAAGATATCGTTATTCGGTAGTGATGGGCGAAAATATGTAAGACGTAGAATAGGAGAAGAGCTACATCCTGACTGCATTCAAGCAACTGTTAAGAACCCAGTTAGTGTTATGATTTGGTCATGCATGTCAGCAGATGGTATTGGTCGCCTTCATGTCATCGATGGGACACTGAATGCCAGAAAATACATTGACACTCTTCTAGAACCAAAACTTCTACCTTCCATCAGAGATCTCTTTCCCAACAATGCTACAAGTTTGCATTTTGTGAAACGTAACGTTTTCTATAAGCATACAAAGTTCAAAAACATAAAAATTTCCAAAAGTGTCCACAATTTCGGCCACCACTGTAAATGTAGTTTTATTTGCAATTCCGTGAGATTTGTAATGCTGAGTGTAAAATTTAAAGAACGGAACTGTCTGAATGATATTTTATTCATTCTGAATGATATTTTATTCATTTCCTCCAGAATGCTTTTTTGATTTAACTACCAAAATAATTAAGAAATTAGCATCATTTTATAATAACGTGAAGGACTTGATAAAATTTGTCATAATACGTAACAGGTAAATGTCATCGAATTATACTAAGCTCAGTATTCGCATGATATCTTTAGCAAAATAACATATGCTTTATTTTTCCTGTAATTTACATTATGATTTAAAAGAAGAATCAGATAATCGGATTTTAAAATAGCCTGAAGCAATAGTGCAATATTAGTGCGTATATTTATAAGGAATATACTTAAATGTTTTGCTTTTCTGTAATCAGTAATCTTACAGCTCAAAATTATTTTATTCTGTATTTATTCAAACTTTAATAAAATTAGTCTCAATCTATAATCAGTTTATTTTTTATAAGTGGTTTTCCGCTTATTGTGGCCGCACGAATAGACTGCTGAAAACTGGGAGTTTCGATCTCAGGTGAATAGGATGGATGAATGCTTGGTTTTCCTCATGTATAATGTGAATATAAGGCAATTTGCCTTACAAAATTCTACATAATGGCATCTCTCCTCTTAGGTAGATAGCCTTTGAGTACTTTGCCATATTCCAGTAATCAAACCTAACTTCGTAAGTCATTTTTATAAGGACATTTTTTGCACATTTCAAACATTTTTAATAAATACAAAATGCAGAAAGAGCAATAATTTATAAATATATTTAAAGTTTCAATTTTATAATAATCAACTGCATAAATCTGGATTTCAATTAATGAAAGAGAACAAAATTTTTTGTGTTGAGAAACATTACGTTTCTATCATATTGCTTGCTGCGCTTTCCTCTAAATTCTATTATTTTTTATTTTGAAAAAACTTAATCAAAAAGACTTTTTTGAGTTTTTTGAGCTGTTAAGTTACCATTAGCAAGCTAATATAATTGCTTAAATGCTTCAAATATTTCACACATTCTTAAATCATTCATCATTATTATTAGTCCAAAGGGATTTGAATCCCGAAGGACTATTAGTTTCGTTTTGGCATTTTGCGTCGGACGGATAAATGTCGGTTCACTTTTCAAACTGTTGCCATAAAATGTTAGAGTCCTGCATTATATTTGAAGAAATTAAATAATGAAAAATCTGCATAAATGTATGTATATTTCTCGTATTGTGATAAAACAACGGTACATAGAGTCATCGAATTTTGAATAACGTAATCCTCCAACGAATATGAGCATGTGGAAGACCAAATTTGAAATTTGAAATTTGTTTTATGATCGATTTCCTATTTTTTAAAACTTTGACGAATTTTTGATTAACAAACTCAAGGATTTCAAAGCGAGCAATGGCAACGTTGTGCAGAAAAAACATTTTTATCTCCAGCGCGTGAGTCTCTGTATCGGAAATTCTAAAGATATGCTCGTTTTAAAACTATTTTGCGATATTGCTGTTGCACTGGATCTTATGGTTTAAGTGCGAGGAACATGATATTTAATAAAGAAAGGTAACACACAAAATGTTAAAAAACGCCCCTTTGGACGTAATTTAAAATCTGAAACAT
Source organism: Stegodyphus dumicola (assembly GCF_044657685.1). NCBI lineage: Eukaryota > Metazoa > Arthropoda > Arachnida > Araneae > Eresidae > Stegodyphus > Stegodyphus dumicola. The sequence continues at coordinate 151,519,360 of NC_140771.1, read as the reverse complement.
TTCAGATTTTTATTATTATTATTATTATTATGTAAATGATCTGTTTTGTAATGGCTGCTTGAAAGGATTTCATTTGAATGTATGCTGAGAAATTATGCACGCAACATAAACTATTGTTTTATTGAAAGATTTGCTTAATGCTTTTCACATTACCAAATCATTTTCTTCCTCAACCAATGACAGGGACAGGAAAAAGTGGACGAAGCACCAGAACTTCGTCAGTGACTTTTACAAGTATTGCTCCGCTGCACTACTGTACCCGCTGGGCGTTTAGTTGGCATTAATTCCAATCCAGTTCTTTTTAATGCTATCAGAATTCTAATAATGCAACTTATCACGTTTATTACTGTTTTACTAGACAAATGGCACTACGTTCGCTTTCGCCTTGTTCTGCCCGTTACTTTCTATATAAAATTATTGCCCTTTCATTTTTTGCAAATGTTTTTTTTCCCAGAAAAAGAGGGATCGGTTTCTCGTCGCCTTCAAAATCAATGGAATTTTATTGGAAGACTACGTCTACGGTTAAATTTTGCGTATTTAATTTTAAATTAATTATTATCACATAATTTGTGATATTATTCCGTTATCCTTTAAATAAGACTGTTAGAAATTCAATATATTATATATCGTTGAATATGCAGCCCTAATGATAATAAAAACTTGGATAATACGCAAATTTATTTCCAAATAATGAATTTTGCATAAATACAAAGAACAGTGTGAGCAGTAGTTCATTAGAATACTCAAAGTCTTAGTATTCAGGTATGCATAAGTATCAAAAATGCATAAATCTGAAGCTGAATAATTACAGAGAATAATTAAATGAAAATAAGATTCACAAGTACACTTTTATTCAGTCGAGAATTATTGCTTAATCTCACATCTTAGGTTTTATGCTAAAATTGAAAGTACCATTTATAATGCTGTCAAAAAATAAGCTGCAATATAAGATAAAAAACTAATTCACATAATTTAATATTTGAAACTCGATCATTTTTAATAAACAGGTATTAAATTGCATTTTTATTACAATGCTAAGTAATTAGTTACGATAGCGCGCTTTAAAATAAAATATCACAGAAACAATTTCTAAGATTTCAACAACTGATTTGAATAATTGAATTAATTCCAAAAGTTTAATTATACAAGTTTAAACAGATTTAGAATAGCACGAAATCATAATGAGATTGCAATAAAATTTATTATGGTGAAATATTATTTACTTACAAGACTCTTTTAGGGTCTGTACACACGTTTCTACAAATTAACTTCAGAATTCGTTCTCATGAATATGGAAACAGTTTTCATTTCCTACGAATATGAGTAAATACCACAGCAAAGCTTAGATCAATTGAATAGCTACTGCATTATTCTTATTCTGTGGAACAACGGATTTTTTGTCTTGTTTATTCTGAGTCTCGGAAATTCCAGAAATATACCAATTAACACAAGAAAACGTTCACATACTTCTAAGCACTAATTAAAAGCACTGCTGAAAATTCACAAGAGATACACTGTATTTTGTGCTGAATAACTGTATTCAAAGATGATTTTATATCTGGAACGGTAGAATTAATAAAATCGTACATACCGTTAATAAAACAGTAGAACATATGTTCCATTAAAGTAAACTTTAGTTAAGAAAAATCCCTATCTGTTTTTCTATAGTTTTCCACTATATTTCAGATAATTAATTTCATCTGAAATTAAAACTTGTACCATCTAATACAACTTTCTAAGAGGAAAAAATTACTCATTGGAAACTTAATAGGCGTAGGTAATGAAAACTTAGATGAGTAAAAATTCTTATACATTTAAATAGTTTACATTTCACACCATAATGACATTGCCAGTGATTAACTAAATGTGTTGACTAATGTTGAACAGTATTTGATGTCATCACTGGCATTTTGACGATTTAAAAAATTATTGTTTTCTCAGCTGTACTTTTATTCAGATTTCAAAAGGTTCAACTTTATTGTTTTGTTAATTTTAATGCTATCCGCCAGAAAGCTTGAAATACGTGTTTCAGAATCTTAAAATGACGTCACTTGAGATACAATAACTGTTTCAAAAGTAATTAATTATTCGATATCTATTTGTTGTTTAATAATAATGTGTATATTGTTTATGAATAAGATTTCTTATCATCTCTTTCAAGCTGTTTTAAATATCGCAAAAAATACCTCCACTTTAATGTACGATGATGCGATGTTAAACCGAAGGCAAAATGTACCTAACTTTGTTAAGAAATGCAAATTTTGCTTACACAGCACTTCCAAATACCATGTACATTTGACCTAATAAAGTTTCTCAATAATAGACACAGACTCGCAGAGGTAATTTATAAATTTATTGAGTTTCTGGTAATCGATTGCGGATCTTTATGATCTGCGACCCGGTAATCGTTTTTCACCTGCATAAAGCAGTCAAACTTGCATAGGCATTTGACACTGACGTCTTATTTTTAAACACATTTTAATGTGTTCCCCATTTATTTTTTCCTTAATCACATCCTACTTATAAGGTTGAATCTATACGAAGGATCCGCTGTTATGTTGATTTCATGTGTCACCACATAGTATGCTAAATCCGGTTGATCACTGAATGCATTTGCGGGCGTCTATGTCTTGATTTCCGCGTTAGTATGTGTGTTAGCCCCAGCTTATGGCTAAATAAGTCTACGAACTTTTTTAGGCTTTTTATTGTTTTTTTCTCTACTCGGGCAATGTTCTAACTGAACCTCTGGCAGGGTTCTTTCATTACTTTCCTTCTTTTTTTCTGGTTATTGTGTTTTTATTAAAACCTAAACTGGACTTCATTTCTCACATATAATAATCTTTATTTGCAACACTTTCAAACCAAAAGAACGTCTTTTGATAGTCGTTTTTGAACTTATATTTAATGTTTTGCTTTTGGGCATCGTGCACTGCACTCCTTGGTTTGTCAAAACTCCCTCCCCTTGCAGTTCAAACAATAGAAATGTCTTAAAATACTGGAAAAAAGTCTATCTGATAAATAATTTCTATCGCTACTCCTATCTAAGAGTGTCTTCGTTAGTACTATCACGTCTCATTACTGCAATTTCAGATATATTGATTCTGCATTTCTAATCAGGATCGTTTTGAACGAAGCTTAAAAATCATGTCTTATCGCTCTATATCACTTTTTAATTTTAGTTTCCCTTTTGACTTTTCTTCACACTACATTTCTAATTTCGGAATTTAAACTTCTTTCTTTCGTTTTGCCCTTTTGACTGTTTTCAAATTTCCTGTACTAGTATGAGCCGTATCGTCACCCACATTCGCCAGCTCATACCCCGATAATCCGTCCATATGTTCGATGCTCTTCCAATATTCTAGTTCAGGGGTTTTCAACCGGTGATACTCGTACCACTGGTGGTATATAAAGAAGCAAAGTATTTTTAACTATTAAATTAAAAAATTAGCATTCCAACATCCTGATTGAGTTTTTTCTCTAACACTCGTAAATTTATGCGATCTGAGCTTTGTTCAAGTGTGGTGGCTGTAATAGTTCTATGTAGGGGTGGTACTAAAAGTTTTCAATTTTTGTTTAGATGGTACCCGTTAATCAAAATGTTGAGAACAACTACTCTAATTCCATCTGTCTACTATCCTATTTCGACATCAAATGAAACAACTCATTCCACGACTGGGCACTAAACCTGTAAAATCTTGTAGTTAAGGTAATTAATTATTCTTATACTATAATCTCCAAAATGTAACTTTCTTCCTTTTCAACATAGAACAATTTACAGAGCTCTAATTTCATTAAAATAAAAATTTAGTTACTTTCTTCTCCTCCAAATGAAATCCGCTGTCAGACCAGTTTGTAGCTTGGTCCTGTTCTTCACTAACCGGAATGCTTTTAACATAATTTATTTAAACGCCACATACGTAAAATTCGGTACCTTGACGGAACCTAGCAACGATTTGCCTGTCAGAGAATTGAAGCTACAAAAGATTTTTTGGGACAATGCATAATATTTAAAAAATAATATTTATAAAATTTTTTCGTCACACAAGATCTTCAATTGTCTGTTTCGGCGAAACGCGTAATGGAGTTAGCTTGGTTCGACGTCCAACTGAAATTTCCCTTGAAAAGCCAAGTTGGAGGTAGAGTTAGGCTAATTTACCATTTTCCGCTTTGTAATTTTTATACTTTTTGTGCTTTTCATATGTTTTAATTTTGTTTTAAATTGTTCCGTCGATCCGTTTTATATCTGTGTTAACTTTTCACTTATCACATCGATAGGTTTTTACTGTATTTTTTGCCATTCACATGTTTCCAACGATTTATTTTAAAAGTTTTTTTTATTCTGCATTTTATTTCGCGTGTAGGCTAAAATTATTTCACCCTTCAATGTCATTATTTTAAAAAATACTGCGTTGAACTATTTCTTGGAGCCACAGCTCCTGGTAACTTTTTGGCGAGCTCACTACATTTTTTCCTTCCTATTATTTCATAATTTTTGCAGCATATTGCGCAAAAAATTTTTAAGACCAAATAGGTCTTACAGCACAGTGCTTCTTAGCTTTTCAATTATATATATACAACATTATATATATATATATATATATATATATATATGTCATAATAAGAGCAAAGGAAAAAAGACGGAACACTGTAGATGCGTGCTTAGATCCATATTGAAGAAGAATTTTGATTGCGTAGTATTTAAAGAACTTGGCAGTCGAGGCAGTTTCAATTCCATTTTTATTTCCAATTGATATTTGTGGCCACAATCACTTGGCACTCTAGTCGTGCCTTTCCACAGAAGATTTGCATTTTTGATGTTGTTGGGATAGAAAGCAAGCCAGCGAAATTACATCTTAGTACAGTAGAGAGCAAGAGGTGAAGTGCGTCGTTATGAAAGATGGAAGCACGCGAAGAGAAAAGTTTTGGTTTACAATTCGGTGATTGGTTGTCAAGAGGCATCTGGTATTAACGGTTACGTAAGATCGCATAATTAATTTGAATGACGCAATGCAGACAAGTTATTACGATTTTAGAATAGACAGGAAGAATTAATATTTATAATTATATTATAATTCTGATTCATACATTTTTATCTTACATATTTATATATATATACCAGTTAAACTCGACGTTTAAAAACTGATGCAACTGTTATTATGTTTGAGCTTCCAGCACTGCCAGCTCGAAATGAATATTCAGCTATTCCAAAAACGTTAACGTTAATCCTGTCCTATGAAAAGTTAGGTTGGACTCCACTATCGCTCTAAACGAACCTATCAACCAGCCGTTACATGACCTGGGAGCATTTCTTTCCAGAAATGGGACTTCGACAGACTTTTGGGTCATCTCTGTTATTATATTCACAGTGCTAACTGTACTAAAAAATCTAATGTGCACACCACCTGACTTCCTTCTACGGAATATTAAATTATATGCATTTTTCATTTAAACTTATTTACTTGAATTTTATTAGAGATATATTTCTCATTCAATTAGCTCAGTTCTCCCTTCGCGGCAAGGCAAAAATACATAAAATACTCAAAATATCTTCATTAAAAATTGAAATACATAGAAAAATATAAAACACCAAATACAGTTAAAACCATTAAAAACAATTTTTATAATTAAAATTACATTTTCTACGCAAAAACAAGCTATTGGGCCAGCAAGCAAGAAGGCAGAATTATCGGTGTACGAAACTAAAAGTTTCCTTTTGGTTTCACTCGCCAAAAAGACACCAAAGGTGCAGAAAAACTATTTTGCTACATTTCAATGTAAACAAATATGGCTGCTATGGTAAAAAAATAGGTGTAAGAGCACTTAAACCACTTTTCAATTACTGATAATTATACAACGATTGCATGCATATTAATTAAAGACATAAAAACCTTAACCGGAAGATAAGAACAACACAATTCAATCATTTCTGAAATAAAAAATGCGCAATTTACCAACATATAAAAACACAAAAAAACTGAGCTCAACGAGTCGAGTAATAAGAGTGGATATATATATACTTTTGATGCCACTAATTTGAACTAAAAAGAGGGATGCAGAACTGCATGTTATAGCAGTGCCACATACAAAATTTCAAAGTTCTTAGACTAGTCGTTTTTGAGTTAGAGATACATGCATACGTACGTACGAACAAAAAACAGGCGCCAAGAAAAAAAAATATCTTCTGAATCCATTTTAAATCAGTTTTATAATTCGTCTGGGAGAAAAGAGTTATTTATTCTGTCCTTATGTGCAGATGAAATATCGTTAAATTGCATTCCATAGCGGTCAAAATTGATACCCGGAATTTTCCGTGATTACAATACTTAACAAGGAAGTAAAAATACATTTCATACAAGGAAGTAAAAATACATCACATAAATTTTAGCTTCTGATAACTTCCAACTATTTACTCAATTTTTTCATTGGGGGCCACTATATCGATCGGCGAGTAACTTACTACTTAGTTACTTTCTTTTATCAACCATTTGTCATCAATCATTACCTGGTGAGCGAATTATCGTGCTTTGCTTAATCGATTCTGAAAACAAAAAACTAACACAGACTATAGAAGTCATCTTCGACTTTATTCCCTAACCGTTTATTGAATTTTGAAAACATAACGCAACATAAAAACCTACTGTGTTACCGTCTGAAACATTATCTGAACATAGATGTTTGGAACATTAGCTGACTATAACATCAATTATGACTTATGCGAAGCTGTAATTAAATTGGACAGTTTAAACTCTGCTAGCTCTTAACAGTACGCCGCCGAATGTCAGGATCTCAAGTGTATTCTGAACAGCCGCTTTCACAAGACAAACAAACGGCGACCAATAGGATTTTTCTTCGCAGTTTAAATTAAACCGCTTGCCATAAAATCTAGGCGAATCGCTGTTCTTTGCGAACGCGTGACGAAAGAGGCATAAAGGAAAGAATGCTATTTAAATCTTAACAGTAAGTAAAACTTCAACAAAACGGCGTAACTTAACAAAACATATTAATCATTAAGAAATGTTTCACATATGGAGAAAAGTTTTGCTGTGATTCATAAATTTTTCATTTTAAAATCCAAAAATTTGTCATAATTTACCATTTAAAACAGCTTATTATTTAAGTATTTAGAAAATGGAAGCACTTTTCCGTTATGTACTTAAAATTGATTGGTTCAACGTGTAAATTATTCTTTCCATTAGAAACAAATGTTAGGGGTTGTGTCCCTGACAAAGTAATATTCCATAAAATAGAGACCAGATGTTTTGAAAGACTTTAAACCTAGATTCCAGACTTTTTGAATGACTTTAAAACTAGACTCCAAATTTTTTGAAAGACTTTAGTATTGTTCTTTAAAAATAGTAAAATTCTGAAACCTGTCCAGTTTCTTTAATATTTCTTTGTTCAGAAGTTCGCGGTAAAGTCATGCCACCCGCGTAAAATTTGTAGTATTTGAGTTTGCCTGAAATGGAGCTGTTCTTTCTTTAAGACCAGGGTATTTAAACAAAAAAGCGCGATTTTCTTAGATCGAAAACGTATTTTTTGTGCCATAACCAATTTATGTGCCAGGGTTTTAACTCTTTGAGCCCCATTGGACTCTTCTATAGACATTGTTTTGCGGTGTAAATATTCACAGACAATTGAAGCTATCAGAAAGGTTGAGAGAGCCAGTCAATCAAAGGTGAATGGGCGACTGGTATTTTTCCAGTGCTTTCAGGAGGCCTGAAAGAAGTTAATGAATTTTTGTAGATGTTACTGAGAATTGAGTCGATAATAACGTTTGTACTTCGAGTAGAATTGCCCTTTTAGTAATTTCTGATAAAATTGGAATATAGAAATATGTGTTATTATATAACCCTTATATTAAGGCTGCTCATAACATACTGATAAAATTAAATACACAAAATAACATAAAAGCATATATATGCATTACAATAAACGTATAGACAAGCTTATAAATAAACAAAATATATCCAGGGCTGAATTATAGCGTACAATCCAAGTAAACTATACTTAAAAGCGTCGTCCTTTTGAGCCCTAACGATTCGAAGATTTTCTTCATTTGCGCTGTCACATACACATTTTCGCGGTCACATATTTTCACTGAAAGTATTTTTGACTCCTTCCTCCCCTCACGAATTATTTCGATAATTGATAATTAAGTAATTAAAGTCTTCATATCACAAGAAGTAGAGTGGCGTAAAGTACGTAAATAGAGAGCTCTCCCAGCCAGTCATTCCATTCAGTCAAAATTCAGTTTTTACACATTGGAAAATAAAACACTCGGTGTAAAACATTACACTGAGTGTTTTATTTTCCAATGTGTAAAAACTGAATCAATCTAATGATTCAATGCTGTAGTAATCTAATGATTACAAATATAACGACAAAATTTGAAGTATTTTATTTTCGCAATCTTTGGCATTCATCTAAAATATTTTCCCCAAGGATTGGCCACAACAAAATAAAAGCAATTGGTCAAGAAAAATATTTTGGGATAAGCAATAAGTGTGTTATTTGTCATCCAAAATTAATGATTTCGGAAGTAATCATTATCCTCGTTTCAATGGTAAGAAAAAGACAACTTGGGAGTTGAGCAAGAAGTCAATAAAAGTGCTGATCGGAGTCCTACAATAATTACCAGAGTGTTTGTCCTCGAGACATTTTATCCAACATTGTGCACAATACTCCTTTCTGCGTTCTTCGAGCGAAACCGGACTTCGGTCACTCCCGATAATTGGGAGAAGTGCTTTTGTGGACGTAAAGGACTTTACTGAGGAAACAGGAGAGCGATAGGAAATCTGAGGAATTTCTCAATCTGCTTGAGTATCTTTCTAATTCTTTATATATCTCGTCTTATCCTAGTTCCATATTGTATATACAAAGGAAACCAGGAAAACAACATGGATATGTGTATATAGGTGTTCATAATGCAAAAATATTGCTTGTTTTTAATATAATAATAATTAATTTTTACGGATCAGGTAATATGTACTAACTAAAAGAATCAAATATATATTAACGTTCAAGTAACATTCTACTTTTAAAAAAAGCATCCTTTCCTTTTTAAATGAAGCGTGATTACTTCGCATCCAGATCCAGAATGGCACTAACGCGCATTAATCTTCACTTGTTTGTCATTGGCTACATACTGATTATTGAATATATTGCATTGATGCAATTATAGTCAAATGGACTTTTCTATCATATTTATTGCTATTTTTATTATATGTGATTAATGATTTTTCATTCTTTTTTATTTTCATTACAGTACTGATCCAGATTCTTCACTTATTGCTGTCTTCATCAGACGTGGAATCACAAAGTTACATTTCCAGAAAGAACCTTCAGATTAATTCTCGATTGGTACATTGAGTCAAAACGTATTGACAAGACATATTTTCAAACACTTTCGAAAGAATAATTAAATATTTAACTTAAACGAAATACTTTTATGCCTTATGTTAGGGCTAAACTAAGAAATTAAAATAATACTAAATAAACGTTAAACTGTATTATTTCTTATGTACAAGCGAGGAAGTAATGATAAAAAATAAGTATTGGGGTATTTTTTCATTTTCTCCGGAGTGATTTTCTAATTAATTTTACCGTGTATTTACTATTGTTATATTTTCTATTCACCATTTATTTTTGAATCATTTCTTTTAAAGGCTAGATTTTATACTTTCCCAAATTTTTTTAAATGCTTGCAGAATTTTGTATTCGATCCGTTGTGTTCACTCAACTGAAAACAGACATTACGTGTAGAACTTAGGCGCGCCATTTCGAAATAAAAGAATCCATAAGGACTTTCACTTCGCTTTATACATATTTCTTGCAAAGTGAAGCAAAATTAGACTATGCTGTAGTGCTGTAGCAATCTAATGATTACAATACAGGGTAATATGCAAAAGTGTCAGAGCAATATTATTTTTTTGTAATTATCTGCATTGTAATATTTTCATGAACGTACTGATTGTCTTTACAGTAGCAAACAAACATTTTAAATGCGTATATATAGAAATAGATAGATAGATAGATAATTAGATAAATGGATAAATAGATAGATAAATAAATATATAGATAGATAGATAGATTAAATTCATATCATAATCTAAGTGAATTCAAATATCGTATTTAAATTGTAAAATAATGAATGCCACAAAAATATGATAATTTTTTAATGTGAAAAACTATTGTTAAAACCTAAAAAGAATACGAAAGCTCTTTAAAAATCCACAAATAAACCAACGTCGTGCTAAAATAAAATTCGTGCAAGTTACCACATAAACAAAATAACTGCAAAAAGAGTACAAGAAATACAGCCAAATGTATTTTACATCTCCCGGTTTATCTTTTTCAGGGGGTTGGTGTATCCTCCTGATCTAAAAGGAAATGCAAAGCTCATGATATCCCTCACGAGTGACATACGCAATCTAAAACAATACAACTCATTTCTCCTTTCAAACATTTTCCACTGTAGTATACAAATAATAATTTCTAACTATGATAGTTTTAGTTCTGTTTATTTCTTAATATTTAGTATACATTCTAAGGCTTTTATTTGTTTAGAAGCCAAAAGATCTTCTCTTCGGAGTTAGAATAATATTCCTCTACTTCTAATGTTATTCTTAACTTATTACCCACAGGTTTTATTTTATGCAAAATGTGTCATCTTTTGTATTTAACACAAAAAGATTTTAAAATTTAATTTAAAGTTTTTACTTTATAACAATTATCATGTTGTCCTCAATATAAGACTTGGGTTAATTGTCTATTGATAGCTTTATGACACTGACGGAATGACTGAAATTGTTTCAGATTACAGTATTTGTTTGTAATTTACAAAAAAATGAATAAATTTCAATTTACTCTTTGAATTGTATTATCTAATGTTAGACTTACTTTTTTTTGTTTTTGTTTTTCTGTTTAATTGTTTTAATTTATTTAAATTTGCGCAAGGCACCTTTTCGATTCCAACCCACAAGGATTGAATTGATTAATGCATATATTGACTTAATTTGTATTTTCCTAATTTAAGATCAATTTCATGTATTTGTGAAGTTCTCAGTTCATAAATAGGCCTTTTTCTTCTTCGCTTCTCGATACATCATCCCTCTCACGAAGAAATAAATAATTGTAGAACACATTTGTAGGAATTTTGGGAGTTGTAAAATTCATTTGCCTTTTTTCTTTCACTCTTTTCCCACTTATTTTGTGCATGTTGTAATTTGTATGAAACTTACACAGCGGTGGTTTTTCTTGGGAATTTAAAACAGCACTTTTACGCTTTTTAGTTTTTTAAAGTAGTGTTTTGCATTCGGAACTTTCCTATTCCAAGAAATCCAATTCATTATTTCAAAACTAAATATGATATTTGCTTAGATTATGTTTTGAACTTTTCAAATACAGAGTATTTGAGCTATTGAACTTCTTTTATCAATTGTTTAAATTACCTAAGTTTGTAATATATATATTTCTATAATAGACTGCTCTCCGTCGAGGAGGAGCTGAAAATTTTTCGGTGAACTGTTATAATTAAATAACTTGAAATCGTTCATTAGCTGATTTTGGATGACAGAAATGCAATGGTTTTTAGTTAAAATTGATCTACCTCCTCTTGATAACGTTGAATAAGATTAAATGTCATTCATCTTACTATGTAGTTTTAGTATTTCACATTTCTTTAATTCCTTTGACTTGGTTGATTATTTACATATTTAGAGGGAATTTTGATATTTTATTGATTTTGAATTTCTTTTCTTTTCCGTCTTTGCGGATTTGGTTCTAAATTTCTTACATTTTGTCTATACCCGATTAATTTTCAGCAGCATATTACGCAGAAATAACTTGGGATAATTTTATTTTAGAATAAAAAATTTTATATATATATATATAAAAGAGGTAAAATAATTATAATTAATATAAATTCAAAAGATGAACTCCTTAATAAGAAAGTACAAATCAAAACAATGCATTAAAAACACGGAAAAACAAAGCTGTAAAAAAGTAAATCCATACATGAAATAAAGAATAATAAGACAAAATTACGAAAAATTGAAAAAAAATTAGATAATAATTGATAATTCTTTGGCAGTTGTCAAGGAGCAGTTGAAAGAATTATCAACAAAGCCAAGTTTCTGAATTATATTAGGATTGAACGAGAAAATTATTCAAAGAATTCTTTATATTAAAATAATATTTTTGTTGTCATAAGACATTTTCATTAGCCAACTTATTTGTTTCTAAAGTTTAGGATTTTACAGATGACACTCGTTATAGGACAGTTCCATCACAGCGACTAGTGCAAAATGTTTTCAAATGACTGAAAATATATTAAATTCTATTTCACTACAAAGAATCCAAACTTTGTAACTTCGTTTTTCTTTAGGGAGAAAGGATTCATTGCAAAGGCATCCGATTGTAATAATTTGAGCTTAGTAAGTTGAGAAAGTAAATTCTTAGCCTTTAAACATTTAAATAATGACATACAAATTCCCTTCAATACAATCATCGAAGTAGGGAATGTTTGTAGAAATACTGAGAGCATACCATTTTTAGAGTATCCTTTTTTAATAATATCATACTGGTGCTGGATATATACTAATATATATTCTAACAAATGTCTTTTATATTTATAAATTTATTCATTACGGCATCTTAAATGTCTTTTATATACACAACAAAGAATGTGAATATTTATACAGATAATCCATTAGATGCACTATAAGTCATATGAAATTGTTTTTTACAAAGAAAATATGTATAAACAGGTAAAATAAAGTACGCACACGTTTTAAATCACTTAATTCATCATACCACATAAAATGGACTTTTATATTTGTAAAGACAAATTAAAAATCGTATTTTAATATTCTTGTTTTAAGACCGAAAAATAAGTAAAAGTACTTTGGTTTCAAATAGCAGTGGTTCCAGTGTGTGATTACTACTACCGTAGCTTAATTTACAGAACAAATGCATTATGTTAGTCTAAAATAAAGGGATTCGAGTGTAGATAAATTTAACGTCAAAACGGCACTAATTTAGAGTTTTTCACTTTATTCACTATTTGAAAATTTATTTTATTTGTTAATCAGAGAATAATTTTTCTTTTAGATTTAATTTTAAGAGTTCTTCAGTTTAGCGTACTAATACCACACTGCTGGCCACGTGCAACCAATCATGCGAATATGGAATCAATGGGTTGCTCAGAGTCATACTGAACAGCATGCAGAATCTCAACGCCCTCCCATGACTAAAGTCCGAGAGGGCAGACATATTGTGAAATCAGCTCCGCAAAACCGTACAACCGTACCACGGACCATTAGTCAGGAAATGGGCATGTTTGCAGCAGATCTAGTATCCGCTCGTACGGTGCGTCGACATTTGCAGTCGCGTGGACCATCAACACTACGACCATTACTTCGGCTTCCCTACACAATGCGGCATAGAGAGAGACGGCAACTCTGATGCACCGAACGACAAAGCTGGATACAGGGGTGGCACAATGTCGTCTTTTCAGACGAGTCCTGGGTCTTGGTACAGTATGCTGGTGGCCTTATAAGTGTCTGGAAGCTCTGAGGAGACCGCATCTCGCCTGCTTGCATTCGATATTGACATAGGGGCCCTGCACCTGGTGTAATGGTTTTGGCAGCCACTGGGTGCACGACACGGCCATCTCTAGTTCGGATCGACGGTAATTTCAGCAGCTCGTTACACTTCTGACATCTTATACGTTCTGAGGTTGTGCCCCATCTTCGAGGCCTGCCAAACGCCATCTTCCAATAAAATAATGCAAGACCACATATTGCACGTCGTGTTCTGACCTTCCTTGATATACAGAGTGTTTGATTGCTGCCTTGGCCAGCACGGTCTCCAGATCTGTAACCCATTGAAAACATCTGGTCATGGGTTGCTAAGAGACTGGTCCTCCGCCCTTCTCCAGCTAATGCGGTTGATGAAGTCGAGCATAGACTTGAAGCAGCAGGGAATGAATTGTCCATTTCTGTCATCCAAGCCTAATTCGACTCCATGCCTAACCAGGTGAGAGCCGTTTTAGATGCCAAGGCTGGCAGCTGTTTCTATTTATATAAACATCCGGTTTGGGGCAAAATTGGGCATATCTATTAGTGACGTAGAGGTGTATTCTAAGAAAAAGGCCCTAAATGACCTCCGAGAGGAAAAAAAATATACCCGTACTTTTCACCCACAACCCTTCGACCTCCGAGAGGGAAAACTATCCAAGCTTTTCACACACACCCCTTCAGTTAAACTAACCCATCTTGTCCCTCAGCCAAACTGCTCTCGCTAGTCTGGTTAGATAGTACTAATTTTGAACCCCTGTAAACCCCCAACTGCTTACAAATTTAATTATTGTATCTTCATGCCATACTGTTTATGTACATTATATTGTTGCGTGCGTACGGGTTCGTTATGAAATGAATGCACAAGTCCGATGAAAAATGAACAAAAATTTATTATTATCACAACAAAAATGCTTAAATTTTCTCAAATTATCATGCAGTATTATAATATCTCACAGTAGTTATCTTTTAACTACTCAAATGTACAATAGAACGTAATTCAAAACAGCTAAAGAACGCTAATCCGCGAATTCGCTATAATCAACAACAGCAGTTTTCTAAACAACAACAAACTAAGCAACTACTACAAACTGAGATGTTTTCCTCCTTTTATAAGATTTTAAAATCACGCGCTAGAATTTTCCAGTACTTTCTCGAAATCAAAAAGAGATATTTATTTATTTAACGCACGCGCTCTTGTATTTTTAATTTTTCCGGCTTAGCTTTCTTTTAATATTCGTCACGCGCTGCACTGCGCGAGAAATAAAACCATTTAATTTATAATTGAACTAACATTAGCTTTTTTAAATACCAAATTCGTAACACTGCCCCCTTCCCAAGGACTGCAGGTCCCGGGCAGTACAATCCCTGGACAGGAAGCTAAACTTACAACTGTGGCATAAATGCAACTGAGGCATAAACATTACATTACAATATCAAACAATATAAACAATAAATGCAATAACTAACTTAAACAAATCAAATGCTATCAAATACTAAATACAAAACAAATATTAAATACAAATCAAATCAAATACACATTTAAAAACAAAAAGGACCATGGTCTGATACTATTTACAATTATTTACATTACGTACTATGGCCATAGTAATGAGCTAACCTGTCGTAAGAGTTCGAAGACTCACGGATCCGAACCATGACGTCATTTAGCCTGTTTAGGATTGTGTGCGAACCATCCCAAGGTGACTGTAAATCAGGCCTGACTCCTTTTCGTCGAATCGGGTTCCACAACCACACCTTGTCTCCTTCGTTGGATCTATGTCCAGCAGCTCTCGTGTTGTATCTGGTCTTCACTTTCTCCGTCGCCAAGTTCACTCGCTTTCGTGCGGAACGGTGCATCACTTCAAAACGGGCCTTGACATCTTGGATGTGTTCCTCAGGCGATGAAGGCGCATCCGTACGGCGATGAAACAGGCGGTCACAAGGCAGACGAAGGTCTCGACCGAAGAGCATCTGAGATGGAGAATAGCTGGTAGTCTGGTGTTTCTTTTCGACCCTAGCATGATTTCGGCTGTTTCTCGAGCTGGTTCTTTCGGACAAAGCGTCGGCATTTTCAGGTGAGGATCCCTTCTTAGGATGGATAGTCATGTCTTTAGATCCTGAAAGCAGTTTGTTGTTTTTCAAGTCTAAGGAAAAATTGTATTTCCTTAAAAAGTCCAATCCGAGTATGCATGGATCTGTAATATCCGCCACATATGCCGTGTGATGGTAGGCGGCACTTCCAAACGTGATGTTTACGTTTAACTTCCCAGTTATGTCGATCTTGTCACCAGACGCAGTCTGAAGGGTAACACAGGATGGCGTCCAAATAAGTTTATCTTTAAACTGCTCAGCTAAATCTTTCCTAATGATGGTAACATTAGCTCCTGTGTCAATGATCATACTGCAAGGAACTCCATCGATATTCCCATTGATGGACAGTCCGTTATTGTTGCCACTCACTGTATAAATTTTAAGAGCTTTAAAACAAGGTTTTTCACTATCTGGCAACCTCCGTTCCTCGATATGGTCACTAATTTGTTTACTGCGTTGTTGCTGGGAAATGGTCTTATTTTCCGTACCTCGGGGTGTTCTGCAGTTTCTTCGTGTGTGGCCTTCAACTCCGCAGTTCCAGCACTTTAGAATTAGTTTCTTTTCACTTCTGTTCCGTCTCAAGCCACTGACTTGTCTGGTAAAATCATCTGCTTTATATTCCGTACCCTGGGGTGTTCTGCAATTCCGTCTTAGGTGACCTTCACTACCACATCTCCAACACCTTAGAGCCACTTTCTTCTCGCTCCTACTCCGTATCAAATCTTCGACTTGTCTGGCTAAATCATCTAAACGAGCCATCAGTTGATCCACTGGCTCATGGACTCGCACAGCTCTAACTGGGTAGCGATCTCTACTAGTTGCTTGCTGGGCTGCCTCGAACTTCATGGCGTACAACAGAGCGCTTTTTATGTCCTTTACATCTGCCATTCGAAGAGCTTTCTGTATTTCAGTATCTCGGATGCCGTCGATAAAGTATTGTAAGGACAGGATTTCCCTTGTTTCTGTCGGGCATTCCGAAAAGGCGAGATGGGACAGCCTTTCAACATCCGCGGCGAGCTCCTGAAGTGTTTCGGTAGGCTTCTGTTGACGAGATTTTAATTGGAGCCTGCTGTAGTCTTTTAAACATTTCTCGCCGAAGCGCAGCTCCAAAGCGCCGGATAGAGCTTCGAAATCTAGCCTTTGATTTTCGGGAAGCGTCTGCAGGATATCCGCTGCGTCTGCTCTCAGAGAAGCGGCGAGATGACAGGCCTTAGCTTGGGAATTCCATCCATTCGCATCCGCAACGATAGAAAATTGTGTCCTATACACCTGCCAGGAGGTCTTACCATCATATGTAGATAGTTTCAGAACGGAACGAGCAGGCATCGATAAAAATTTGAAACCTTCAGAATTGTTTCCTACCGTCGCTATGCACTTCTTTAGGCTGTCAACTTCTTTGGCGATGGCAGCAGAAACCCTATCATCAATTTGTTGTTCGACGGCAAAAACTCTCTCTTCTATATGTTCTTTTACCGAAGAAACTCTTTCTTCTATTTGTCCAACTTTAGTTTCAACCGCGTCTATTCTGCCTTCCATAGCCTCAAATTTATTTTCTATTACGCAGGTAATTTCTCTTTTCATTTCGTCCTGACCTGCTTTCATCTCATTTTTAAGAGATTTCATCTCTTCCTTAACGGATTCCTGGCCCAATTTCATTTCTCCTTTAACGGATTCCTGGCCCAACTTCATTTGTTCCTGTGCCGCTTTCATTTCTTCCTTGAGGGATTCCTGGCCCAATTTCATTTCTTCTTTAAATGAGGCAAAGGCTGATATTAAATGCCTTAATTGCTCTTCCATCGCTCTTGTTATTGGCATTCAAATCCCACTCCTGACACCAAAAATTGTTGCGTGCGTACGGGTTCGTTATGAAATGAATGCACAAGTCCGATGAAAAATGAACAAAAATTTATTATTATCACAACAAAAATGCTTAAATTTTCTCAAATTATCATGCAGTATTATAATATCTCACAGTAGTTATCTTTTAACTACTCAAATGTACAATAGAACGTAATTCAAAACAGCTAAAGAACGCTAATCCGCGAATTCGCTATAATCAACAACAGCAGTTTTCTAAACAACAACAAACTAAGCAACTACTACAAACTGAGATGTTTTCCTCCTTTTATAAGATTTTAAAATCACGCGCTAGAATTTTCCAGTACTTTCTCGAAATCAAAAAGAGATATTTATTTATTTAACGCACGCGCTCTTGTATTTTTAATTTTTCCGGCTTAGCTTTCTTTTAATATTCGTCACGCGCTGCACTGCGCGAGAAATAAAACCATTTAATTTATAATTGAACTAACATTAGCTTTTTTAAATACCAAATTCGTAACAATATGTACATTAAATGTCTTTTTTGCATTTGCTTTCCTTCATATTGCTGCACTTTTAATGGCCAGCAGTGTAAAACAAAACAAAAGTCATTAATATGAGTTTCAGATGCATTTCAGTATTTCCCATCTCCACTTACCTTCTTTTAAAATGTATTACTGAGTCTTACACGTTAATACTGCGAGACAAGAAAAATCAGATTTCTTTCGTTAGATACTGTTATACCGGTTTAGTCATTATTCATTTATGATTGCATGTCATTCTGACATGTTTAGAATATAATTCGTTAAATTCTTTAAAACTAAGTTTTTTTCATATACTTAGGAAATCCGAAGTGCACTGACATGGTGTCAGAAAATGTGTCTTAAAAAACTGAAGCCCAATTTTTCCTTTGTTAAGCTCTTTTTCCAATCACGTCACTCGACACGGCTGCCCCAGAAACACGACATTTTTATTTTGGACAAAAATAATTTTTCCCTCAAAAAATTTCAATGGATAAAGGATTTGAAGCTTTGCAAAGATACTTCTTTAAGAAAATACAGATAAGTCGCTTCTATTGGATGCGAATTGTATGAACATAAAACTATAACAATGAACTTCTTAATTTAAATTTAAATTATACTTTTATTATATTTAACTCAAAGTAATATATTATTTCTTATTAGTGAATGATAAAATTATTGTAGATACACATTCATTTCTGTAGCGATATTGTATTACTTAGATTATTTGTTGTTTTAACAATTTAAATTCATTATTACTGCGAAAATAATTTTTATTTTCAATAGGGGAAGAAAATTTATTCAAACTATACTTTGATTCAACCATCTTGCTCTTTAGCCCAGTCCTCTAAACAAAGGTAGTACAAGTTCAGAATGAGGAATTAGTCTTCTTTTAAAAGAGAAAGGAAAGACAAATGACGTGTTGACAAAAATAATAATAAAATAAATATGTAAAAGAAAGGTATGTTTAAGCAAATGAAATTAAAAACTTCATAACGACTTTTATTGGAAACACAGTTCATGAGATTTTCAGTAAAACAGCTTTTCAACATAACATGGATGTCTATCATTGATAATATGCTCTTACAACTTCGATCTTCAGATTTTGTAGCAAAAATTCTTTCTCATCATATGGAAAAACCTTTCAAACTAAAAATCACGCGATATTTCATTTCCTAACAGATATTTATATTACTTATTATTTTATGTCAGATATTTATATAATGTTCTCATATAGAGTTCTACAATTAAATTATGGAAAATAATTCTGCAGAAATGCAGCAAATAAAAAAAAACAAATAAACACATAAGAAAAGAAAATATAAATAATAAATAAATAATTCTTGAAATTTAGAGAAAATATAACTTTTATTTCGGAAACATCCTCGTACAAAAAACGAGTAAAGGAGGATTCTTACTAAAATTACTGAATGGAGAAATTTTCTTCCTTATAAAACGTATTCAATATTCCTAAATTTACACAAAAAATACAATTTTTATTATCGTTTAATTCTGGTATTCATAACATGAACATTTTAGTAAATCATACAACTCTGATAATTAAAGATTTTATTAAATCATACAACTACTCTGATAATTCTGAGAGCTGCTTAGATAATTATTACATAATTTAGAATGTGTATATTTTCCCTGTAAATACTAAATTAAAGTTTTGGTACCTAAATACATGTTCATTGTACAGTGTGCACAGAAAAATTGCCTTCAGATTTGTTTTCTTGGTTCTAAGCATACATTTCTAGTTAAAATATGTTCTTCTGATTAATTTAATAAAGCACAATTGAATTTTACTATTTTTTTATTTGCACTGAATATATAAAAAAGTATACCTTAATTTCATTTACAGATCTTTCTCACCGCCAGTAGTGGGTTGTTTTCGAAAAAAATTCTCTATTTTATTTTGAGATGTATTTTACTAAAAATACATTTATAAGAACAATATTTAAGTAAACAGTATCTTTGTCCACTTACTTACTCGGTATATTAAGCAAACATTATTTCTGAAGAATTTCAGTTCAGTTTTTAGATGGGTGAGCAGTGCTTTTGAAAGTGAAATTTATATGGGCTTCAAATTTCTTTTCAATTCTGAGAATTTCAATACCGTGATTTTTTCTCATTCCATTAGTCCTGTGGGACATTTTGTTTAGCTAAATCTTAGATTTTTTTTTAAATTTTGGGGTAGGGTACCAGTCTCAGTCCTGTTCCCTTTTTCATAAAAACTTTTAAATAAATACCAATAAGTCATAATCTGTATGCAGGTTTGTGTCAGTCGTGTCCATCGTTAATGTAGAGAGTTAGGCATATTTGCCTAAAGGCATGATGCTTCGTGGAAGACTTTGAAAGAAATTGTCTCATATCCAGGTTATACAAGATGAAAACTTTGAAAATTAACAATACATCCATCCCTTTCGAACTAGTAGTATTCGGCGGTCTTAGCCACTCTGCCACTGGTGAAGTATTTAGTGTTGAGAAACACTGATTGAGATAGAGTGAAAACGTGGTTCACGAACTTAATTCGTTTCAGAAGGCTGTTTGTAAACTGAAACATTCGGAACTCCTAAACAATTTCCCCGAAAAAGTTTAGTTTAAAATGGATTAATTCGTTCTTGCTTGATGATTGCTCAATGATAATTTACAAGAGTACGTTATCCATATAACTGATTAATTCTTTACTCGAATTTTATCCAAAATGTGTAATTTTTAATTCATTTTATATATGTAAGTAGGAAAATGTGATTAAAATTACCATTTGTAATATTTTTTAGCATTTAGAACACTTTTTTACTAAAAATAAAATAATAATTTTTTCACTTGCGGTTGTCTTTTCTTTTTACATGAGCTCATATCAGGGACGTTACATTTACGAATGTATATATATATATATATATATATATAGCATTGCTTTACAATTATGTTCGATTACAATTACTACAATTATATTTGCTTAGACCTTTTTTTGTTTTCAAAGATCTGTTTTAGTGTGATATATATTAAAATAGAGCAGGAGGCACAGTCCAGATAAAAATACCGAGTCTCTTTTATGATTCTTTTGCTACTGCCAATTTAATTCTAACACACATTACACCGTTGTAACGTTCCCCTTCTCTAAAGCATGAAGGTAGAAAGTAGGATGGAGTAGCCTTAAACAAGTTTCTCCCGTACCCTGCTCTGAAGCACCGGCGATCCCTACGTGGTGACCAAAACATTGGGTCATTTACCATTGAGTTCTATGAGATTTGACGCGTTCGGATGTAAATATTTTGTAATTACGTCGTAAATATACATATAAATGTATATGTTTTCTTTTTCTACAACACTTCAGTGTTCGAAGTATATGAAAACAACATATTTTTAAACAACATTTCATTCTGAACGGAATTAAATGCTATACTTATCACAGGACAGTTTTCTCAGAATGGTTTAATTTGAATGAAATATTTTCACAAGTTTTCGTTAATTACATTAGAAAAAAAATCAAGATAATTCGGTTTTATTCGGTTAAGGTACAAAAATTAAGATCAAAGTTTATTGTATTATTAATATTAAAATTATGCGTTATTTCTTTTCTATTTATAGAGCTTCTTCCTAAAATACTTTCTTAAATATGACATGATTTTTTGGCTTCTAAGGCATCTTTTAAATCGAAAAATGTAAGTCAATTTATAATTAATGCTCTATTCGGTTCATTTTAAATTAGAGAATTATTAGGAATTAGCGAAATACTTTAAATAGTACTTGACTTTCTCTGAACATTTCTGAAAGGGAATAAAATAAGTTTCTTTTTTTTAAGTATTATTTAAAACTTGTAACTGAGTTATTATAAAATGTAAGGGGAATAATTCTTTTAATTATACTTATCAGATTTTTTTTTACCCTTCATTTCAGCAATACATATTCAAAGGGTTATGCATCTGTGTATAAGCCAAAGTGGATACTTAAACAAATATTAAACAAAAAAGTACAGTTATTATACAGATAAAATTAAGAAAACTTGATTTGATTTTACTGCTTCTGTACAAAGGAGAATAAACAGTATATTTGAAAAATTATGAAGAAAATCCTGTTGTTAGGACCGAGTACCTTCCATAAAAAATGTCCAGTAAGTTTTTAGGAAGCGTCTTCTTTTGCCGTTTCTTTGTCTCTAAGAGGGACTCTACTCAGCTTGGGTCGCCGTTTCACTGAAACTTTACGGAGCGGGGTTTCTTTATCTAAGTTTCAAAAGGTTTCGATAGTGAGACATTTTACTTGTTTGTAATTTATATATATAACATATGTACTACGTTCCCACACAATGACTTACATCAGTTATAGCCCCTGTATGGTCATGTAACAAATTTATTTAAGATCTAAATGAAATCCCGGTGCAGCCTCCTGGGGCTGCAAGGAGTTGTTGTTTCTACATAGTGGAGGGCGCGAGACATACGCCTGTTTACTTATGTCCCCGTCCAGGCGTCACCGTCCTCCGTCATCTGTACCTGTACCTGTGACTGAAAGTGCTTACTACCTTTATCAGAATGATATTTTTTCATGTCAACTTATCCCATCATACACAAATGTAGTGGATAAGAAATTTAGTATATTGTTACGAAATGTACAGAAGATAACTTCTGTACTGTAAGATAGCTTCCTCGCAAAGCACTTTTAGGGTTGCCATAAATTGGTAAGGAAGGCAGGGCTGCCACATTTGGCGAAAAATCGCCCATTTGGCGACATTTTGCGACAAAATTGGCCATATGCCATGGACGGATGAAGAACCTTCTGGAATGAATTCTTACCGTTTTAGCCCAGAATCTTCTCGAACACAAGCCGAGAGCTATATAAACCCTGCTGGTACGCGGAGAGTTAGTTAATATCGAGTTGGTGTCTCGTCTAGCGAGTCAATCCCTGCGGAGTCGATCGAGTTGACAGCCGGGCAGCGAGTGCCGAGTAGGTCGTCGAATGCACCGAAAGAGTCTCGCAGCGTATCGCGGTTAGTGCATCGTCGAGAGAGCTTGGGAGCTCCGGGATCGACTGAACCGAAGAGTCGGGAGCTGTGCTCTGTGTGTCGTCGAGTGCATCGCGAGTTGTGGCATGGAAAGTCTCAAGAGTACGTGGAGTTCCGAGAACGACCAAGCAGAGTTGGGAGCTCTACTCTCGTGCTTTTCCATGAAGCTGTCTCCACTGTGATAGCCTGATAACCTGGAGGCTGTGTCGCTTTATTGTAATTCTTCGACGACTGTGTAAAATTGTTTCGGAGCTGTCCTGATTAATATTGGTAAATAAAGTGTGTTTCGATACTGCATCAAGTAGTGTAATAGCATCAAATAAGTAAGTAATTCACTCCAAATCTAGGAACCCCGTACGAACGTGAAGGAAGAAAATAACTTAACAACTGGTGTCAGAAAAGAAAAACGCAACAATATTTTATTTTCTTCCGTTTGTTGCAAAAGCATTATTTCAAAATCGCTTTTCTTTCCTGCTTTTAAAATCGTTGCAATCTTTTCTTGTTGAGCTGATTTTTATGAGCAAATGTCCTCTAGTAACTTCTGTACGTCTTGATTGTTACCTTTCTAACTTATGATTCTGCTTAAAAAACATATAGATTAAATTATTGCTAAATATTCAAAGTGTCTGCCTCCAACACAGTTGGACCATAATTTTATACAGGCCGAATTCATACTTCTCCCTAGCAGGCTGTGTGAATGAGTGCTTAATGTCGGAAAATATTAAAATGTTTCCAGAAGTCCTTTAGCACTTCTGGAAATTGTACGGCACAAATTACCTCAAAATACCGGGTGGCCATAATTAAACTGACAGTACTCATCGTGTTCTGTAGCGCGATCTATTTGCGAGAATGACGCCACATTTTGTAGGAAGATTAAACAAGACGGGGGACGAAGGATTCCGCGAAAAAACAAATTAGTTCCAAAAGTTACCGCTAGGGGAGTATTTGGCGTTGTGTAATAGAAAATAGAGTGTTAACAAATGCAAATCAATACGGAAATTACCTTTTATTTTGAACTCAAATGAGGTTCAATGTGGCTGCCGTTGTTGTGGACCACAAATTGCATTCTGTGCACAGTATGCACAACAGCGGAAAGTAACATGTCTGCAGGAATCTCCCGTACAGTCCGTGATATGTTATCCTTCAACGTAGCCAGGTCCTGGACCACTCCTTGATAGACCTTGGACTTTAGGTAACCCCATAGCAGAAGTCGCATGGGGTAATATCAGGCGACCGAGGTGGCCATGCAGTTGGAAAGTAGCGGCTAGTGACTCTTTCTGTTGTGAATTTCTGTCGTAGCATCTGTTGCACCCGTACAGCAATGTGTGGAGGGGCTCCATCTTGCATGAAAAGGATTTTCCCCAGGTATTGCCTTTGCTAAAGTGCCGGAATGACAAAGCTGTTCAACATGTGGCGATATTTCTCTCCGGTAACAGAACAGGTTTCCGGTACTGTCGGGGTAATGTTCTCATAGAAGAATGGACCTACGATAAATTCCGCTGTGAACCCACACCAAACAGTTACCTTTGGTGAATGTAAGGGAACTGCTGTGACTGTATATGGTGGTTTGTCATCCCAAATTCGGCAGTTCTGGGTATTCACAGTTCCATTCAGGTAAAAGTGGGCCTCGTCTCCCTATAAGATTTTCTACGGCCAAGCATCATCCACCTCCATTCTGGCAAGAAAGGTGACAGCAAAAGTCAATCGCTTATGATGGTCGGGGTACAGTAACTCCTGTACACGGCTGATCTTGTACGGATAGAAGTTGATAATCTTTCGTAAGATTTTCCATACTGTACTGTAAGGCATATCCATATTCCGAGCTACTCCACGAACGCTAGAGGTGGTAACAATATTGTCTGGTCCTCTGTCGGTCCACAATCGCCGTGGCAACTACTTCGATTGTACCCTGTGGTACAGGTTTTCGTCCTCTGTCTGCGTGAACCTTCAGAGAACCTGTTTTCTCAAACGTCGCAACCATTGCTTTTAGCCTATTAACTGACACAGGACCGTTACCTTTACGCATTTTTTTGTGCGTTCTAAAAGCACGAAGAGCGTTGCACTGGTTGAGGTAAAAGAATTTGACCAGTAAAGCACGCTCGACTAAAGAAGGAGACATTGCACATAAACTTTCAATCCGATTGATTCGAAACGTAACACATTGCCTTTTAAAACCCAAGCAGCTGGCACTGTGCGAATGGATGTAACGTGAAATTTGAATAAAGAAATTCTTCTTCTGCTCAGCGTACGTTATATTGCAGATCACGAGACTTTATCGGTGTTCATGTAGATTTCACGCTTTTTTTAAAGTGTTGCCATACTGCACTTGAACTAACTCAGAAAATGTGCATAATAAAAGGTAATTTTATTCCGTATTAATTTGCATCTGTTAACACTCTATTTTCTATTACACAGCGCCAAATATTCCCCTAGCGGTGACTTTTGGAATTAATTTGTTTTTTCGCGGAATCCTTCGTCCCCCGTCTTGTTTAATCTTCCTACAAATGTGGCGTCATTCTCGCAAATAGATCGCGCTACAGAACACTGTGAGCACTGTCAGTTTTATTATGGCCACTCGGTACTTCTAAATAAAAGGATGTGTTGCCCACGTGAGTTTTCGTAATTTAAAACATTTATTTAGGTTATTTGTTCACAAACCGAATTGTTCTTTAAGTGAGACGTTCGTGATCCGAGGTTCAACTGTATGCAAAGAAAAGTAAGAGGCTTATTCGTAGCACTTACAAATCTGGTTCTCTAAGTATTGCAAACTTTTGCTTTGCATATTTGTTTACATTATACGCTTAAGCTGTATTTTTTAATTTTTATAACAGACTTTGGAACAATGATTTGAAAAAGTTTAATACCATTCATTTTCTCTTTGCTTGATATCTCTTTGCTTATTCTCTTTGCTTGATATTTTCTTTGCTTGATATTCTCTTTGCTTGATATTCTCTTTGCTTAATTACTCTTTGCTTATTGTCTTTGCTTGATATTCTCTTTGCTTGATATTCTCTTTGATTGATAGGTATGATACCCGTTCCTCTAGATCAGTAATAGAAAATATAAATTTGTTGGCTGAAGCAAATTTGCCTGAAAAATATTTCTCTTAAATATGTAGATTTTCTATGAAAAATTATTTCAAGTTCAATTTCTATGTAATAAAAAAGTTTCCTGAATATCGTACACTTTATGAAGTACCCTCTCAATTTTCCAGATTTGTTTTGATCACCTTATGATCATTTAACACTTATAGAAATCCGTAAAACCTGGGTAGAAATTTTAATGATTTTCCATATTGTATGACCAATCAATATTGCCAGTCATGAGAATAAATTGAAAATTTTATCTTTGTGATTGCTGCAGTCTTAGAATGAGAAAATCCCAATGAAAGAAACATAAAAGATCTTCCTTCCATCTCAAGTGACAACAACTGTGATAAACACCAGTTTGCCTGGCCGATGATTAATGTTGCCGTAGCAACGATTGCAATATTTAGTGGAGAAAAAAGACACGCGGCTGTACGTTTTTAACGTCTTTTATTACATACGTACTAGTTTATAAAATTGAACATTTGTTTCTATATATACAGAAATAAGAAACAAAGGAATTTAAATAAGATATATAGATCAAAATAAACATATCAGCATCTTTCAAATTCAGAATTAAAATACTGCAAGAACCGTATTTCTTTAATATACTAGATTAGATAAACAAGAATTACAACTTGGTAGAACTAAAGAAAATTTCAATGTTTAGAGAGATTTAGTTTTAAGCTTCCAGATCAGATAGCAAAAGTTCTTAAAGTGGAAAAATAAATATAATTCCTATCTCTATGTTTGACAGATAAAAGAGAATGAGAAAAAAACAGAGACCATTCTTGTTTTAGAATAACTTTAATTGAAATTCTATTTGCAAAATTCTCTTCGTGTGCATCAGAGTTTGAAAGCAATAAAATACTGTATACAGTTTCTGCTGGGATTTGAATAACAAAATGAAAAAAAAATCATTAATCAATACGAAATTCTACAGCATGTTATGGTTACCAATAAATTCCAATGTAAAAAAAAAATCTCAGACGGATACATCTAGAAAATAAATAAATTTATCACAGCAGTAATAAATTCAGTGCAGTGTAAATATTAAGGCTGGTGGTATTGATAACGTAAACATATGAAAATACTGGCATTTAGCTGTAATGAAATTCATTGATACGTCCATTAATCCTGTGTCAAGGAAATTATCTGCTTTGAAGTTGTTAATGATTTGTTAATGATAACGATAAAAGATAACATGATTTTTTTTTCAGTTTGGAAAAGAATAAATAACACTAATGATATGCAAGAAATTCATTTAATTTTAATACGAGAAAGAAATACATTGCTGTGTGTATTTTTATTCTATGTCCTTTCAAAATTATAAGAACCGCTAAAAGTAGCGTCGATAACATCACTCAGCTTTGATAGTTCATTTCGAGAACGGTTTACTATCACTGAATAAGCTGCCTTGTGAAGGTTTGTAATTTTTCATACATATTTTCTCCCTCCTTTCCGCATGCCTTCGTGGTGTAACTGGGAGCATGTTAGCCGCATATTCGTGAAGCCCGGAGTTCGAATCCGGGCGAGTATATTGCGGATTTCTTCAGTTTATTGTTTTCGAAAAAATTCTAACGGATCCTACAGGGCGCCCGAACTAAAAATATGGTGGACGATAATTCATCACCACCAGAATTTGGCGATTTCGACCCTTTAACTTCAATCGCTCTTTAAAAGGGGAAGTAATAAGGTTATTTCTCCGCATGGCTTTATGATGTAACTTGAAGCACACTCAACACGTATTCGAGAGGTCTGGAATTCGCATCTCTAAGAGAGCACTGCACATTTTTCACGTCTAATGCATCGATAAACCTAATGATTCTACTCATGTAATATGAATACAAGTAGGTATACCATAAGCCGTTCTATACACAAACATCATTCTTGAAGCCTTTAAGTGCTTTGCTTAAAATATCTTTTTTTTTTCCTTCCTGTATTAATACTTTTAATCAGTAATTCTCTTCTAAAGTTTATATCTCAAATTTAAATCTCTATTTATTTTTGAAGTTGGAAATTTCTTAATTTAGACAAAGGTATAACACCTGCTCAGAAAAAACCTCAAAAAACAAAATGTAATGAAAACATTCGTTAGACAGATCTCGATTTTATCACTTCACGTATCTCGTAAAAGAAGGCATGTTAAAATACATACGATATCTACAGACAAGATAAACACTTTATCCGTTACTTTTAAATTCTTTGTATAAAACTGTATCTAGGATTCTTAAATGACTTCGATAAAATTTATATCATAATAAAAGTATCTTTTAAAATAAAAGTTAAAATTTCTCGTAAAATTCAATAGAGCGTTTCAAGATAACAAGAGATCAGAGAATTTATTTATTTCACTGGTTAAACTCTAGTGGGATAGCAATAGTTAAGAAATTTATTTTCTTTTCTTTACTTTAATAAATGGACTGGAATGATAGATAGAAATAATTTTCTTAATGAGAAATTCGTTGTGACTCCACTAAACATTTTTAAATGAGTTGGAATTTTTCTTCTTTTTAAGAATCAAATGAGATTCATTTCGTCTGTAGTCAGAGTAAGCAGACACTGGAAGCGATTTTCGTCTAGACCCTGGATATGTGTGTTATCTCAGCAATGCAAATACATCCTGCCTCGCGATTGCTCTGAATTAATTTTTAAGGCAGTGTAAATAAAGATTTGTCAAAATGACTCAAAAGTCGGAAATCCTTAGCCGAATTATTTTAAGCTGTAAATTACTGAAATGAAATTTTGTTAAATATTTTATTATGACAGCTCTGTCTGTAAATTAATGCATTTGAATGAAAAATGTGTTTCATTTAATATATATATTTATTCTGAATTGTTATTTTAAGATATTTCAGTCTAACTCTTTAGAATACATTTTATTCTGTTTTATTAATGCTTTAAACTATTTGCTGTATTCCTAGATAAAATTTGATTAGCTATCCATCAGAAATTTTGATTAGATACATTAATGCTTAAATCTGCTTATCTTTATTTTAAAATATCATAAGGTATTTCTCCCGCCTTCCTAGCATGCCTTTGTGGTGTGGTGGTCAGTACGCTGGGCCGGTATTGCAGAAGTCCGTGGTTCGATTCCCGAAGGCGTTGCTAATTTTTCATCTTGCCTGCTTCCAAGAAATACCTAATGTCTCTACAAGATAATTTGACTCGTAATTTTGGTGAAATTTTATTGCCCGCATTAATTCTTGAAAGCGGATGAACGCCCGGCTTATGCATGTATTATACAAGTAAATAAAACACAAATTATAAAACAAATTACTTTTATGTGCTTAAACCTACAGTAAGATAAAGTAGGTTAATATAAACTTAAGTATGCTTATGTAAGCTATTATAACAAATGGAACAGAACATGGCAATGTAAAAAGCAAGACTTTTTCAGAAGTCTTGCTTTTTACATTGCCGTGCTCCTGGAGAAAACAAGAATGTCTGAGTGCTCTTGCAGTTGAAAGAGTTTTATTAAAATTTTATACCAAATTGAGGGGTTTTTTGGTTTGATTTTAATTATTACTCTTATGTTTTCATAGTTTTTCATTTGTCAGTTGGTTGTGGATGAGGAAAACTTAATATTAACTAACACTACTTTTATGCTTACATAAGCAAACCTAAATCTACAGTTCGACAAATTTATCCTTGCAACTTACATATCTTGTGTTTTTCTTAATCATTATTTTCACAAAAACTTTACAATCTGCATTTTTTGAGAAAGTGTTCGCTCATTTTCCTACCAACTTTTCCGTGAGAACTACGGTGGCATACAAATTGCTTTCTGAAAATATTGGGATTATCAATAGAAGTATTTTCATTTTCTGCAATTCCCAGTAATCATTAATATTAATTAAAGAAAAAATACAGTTCTATATTAATTTATTGATAAACTATTATTCAGGCAATATTACCTGTTATTTTTGTTACGCCAAAACAAATATTCAGCTTAATTTGTGAATTTCAAATTGTATTGAGACTATATTGCAATTTCTTTATATCCTGAATTATTATTTTTAATAAATACTAGAAGCCTGGCGTACGGTGGGATTGCACGATGACGCATCTAGAGTTTACCATAATACGTAAACTCCTTACTTTCATCTATCATCTACAGAGCTTCGGTTGCCCATTTCCTCAAAGTTTCTTTGTAATTTCTTATGAAGCTTGCATTTTTTTTAGCGCAAAGGGAAGTTAGGTCCAAAGGGCTATTACTCTCAAAACGGCATTTTGCGTCGTTTTACTTCCTGCGTTGATTCACTTTTCAAACTGTTGCCGCCATGTTTTATATTTAAATGAACCAAATAATCAAGAATCTGGATGAATGCATGAATGTTTCTCGCATTGTGAATAAACAATGGTACCTAGAGCTACCAAATTTTGAATAAAGTAGTCCTCCAACAGGACATGGGCACTTGGAAGCCAGAATTTTGTATTTCAAATTTGTTTTTTTATCTATTTCAAATTTTGTAAAACTTATATGCATATGGTTGGCTGCATTTGGTTTAATTTCGTTTATTTGTTTTAACTGCAGATGACTTCAGACAGGAAACGGCTAAACAGTTGTTTTGTTATCCCTGTGTATAACTATAAATATCTAATTTCAGAAATCATTTTTAGAATATTGTTATCATTAAGCGATGACTGAACAAATAATTTCCTCTTGTAAAGTTAAAAATTCAGTAGATTTTTTGGTAGTTTATTGAAACTTTTTGCTTTCCGATTTTTGATTAGTTTAGCAGGTCACTCTATGAGCACAAGGTAAAATTCGTTGACCGAAGTTCATCAAAGTGATTTCATGGGGAAGGAAGAATTTTATTTCACAGATAATTATTGCTCCTCATAACATTGAAATCACTTATTTTAATTACACAAGCATGCATTTGCGTTTCAGCAATTAAATACCAAAAAAAGCTTTGGTTTAACAGTATTTATGATAACTAGATGTTAGACCCACTGATTCAGTATCACTTCCCTCTACTGTTTCATTACAAACTTGGATTTTGGTGGAACGAAATAGTGAGATTTTAATCTGTGAATTTACGTGTACTCCGCATGCTATGCATTGTTTGAATTTGAATGATAAATAAGAAATTTTCTCTTACACATCTGACAAAAAATGTGAAGGCCACATGCTGATCAATGTTTCCATAAGACATCGTCACGTGACGCAAGAAAATGGAAAGATTAAATCTTTTTTAGCAAAAAAGTAAAATATACTTTTCGGAATTTAGTGTTGTCAAAATTCACAGTCAAGACAGTGACACAAATAAAATTTTACGTTCTCCTATATTACGTTTTAAGTTAAATAAATTTAGTCTATCCTAACAGAGCTTTTAGAACTATTTCTAGAATTTATTAACTTTTTGGAATTAATTGAAAATACATTAATATAATGTACAATAGCACCATAAAGTTATCAAATTTTGCAACTATCAATACAGCAAGGTGATTTTATTTGTCATGTTTTATTAAGCATAATATATTAGAAAATTTGCTTTCGATTACTAGATCCAGAGCTGAGTACTTAGTGTTTAAAAGTCATTAGACATGACTGATAACAATAAACGTCTTTTTTTTTTTTTCAACGCATGTGGATATCGTTCACCTCATGTTGCAGGATCCCCAAGTTGTAAATCTGTTGCTGAAACGGGTAACCTGACCTAGATTCTCTGTTGGCGGAAATCCGCTTGGTGCCGAGATTTTTAACTCGCGTGATGTCGACTAAATAGCCAGGTAACTGATATCCATCATCCCAGCTTTTCTTCTCTGCCTAAATGCCACACCCAGGGTATATTTCTTTAATGCCTCTTAAGTTCACTTCTTTCTACTAGCAGAAAAATTTGTTTTTTCAACTGAGTAATGTATGCATTAGTAATACACATTAGTACACACTGTCATCAGTGATGTACTAAGTCATCAGTGTATACCAATACACATTAGTATACACTGATGACTTGCTATTAGGTGTGTGTGTGTGTGATTATTGCAAAGCCTCGAGGGCTATCTGCCTAAGGGGAGGGATGCCTTCGTGGAGGACTTTCTAAAAGAAACTGGCTCGTATACACGTTAGACGTGGGGAAAACCACGAAAACGCCCATGTAGCCAGCCCGTTCGCGGGATTCGAACCTCGGACAGAACTACCAGTGCTCAGCGACTTTACTCCTCGGCCGCTGGTGGGCTTTGCTATTAGGGAAAGCTATATTTGTCGTAGAACATTTGTAAACATCCAGGCGTGTAATATTAGGCGTTTAAATGCTTAATAAAATGCTTCAGAATAAGTTTTCAAAGAATTTGGAGAAAAATATGTTCCATTCATAACTAATTATTTTGATGTAAGAAATGTGAATGAAAAAGAGCAAAACGGGTTCTGAAAAAATTTACATGACCCTAAAGATTATTAATGTTTTTAAACTTTAAAATCCTTAAAATAATACCCTTATTATAGATAAATATGAATATTTTTATGTAATAAATTCCGCATTAGCTTTTGAAATAAACTGTACTCAGAATATGGAAGTAAATGTCCTAATACGTATTTTTCATAACAATACAATAGGAATAACATGCAATTATCACAAGTTTCTTTATTCTTTACTGCCACTTGACGTTTGATGGGGTTTCGATTCCGATAATGTTTGCAGGCGTGGAGAGAATCATTAGAAACTATCTTCATCACGAATTGTCAATGCTCACAGGTTATCCGTGCATTTTCTTAAGCTTATTAATTTTCAAGAGCGAAAGAGACTCTTCAAATATAAAAATTGGAATAAAGCGATTATTTTTATCGTAAATATTCCAAACTGAAGATGTTTTTCTTTTGACAAGTACGATTAAAATTAATCATCAAATTTTCAGTAGCGGTCGCAGACATAAGCCATTCTCTAAAACTGTAAGCTTAGTATTTACAGTAAATACATGCCTGAAATATATTCAGGCCCATATAAAATTCCTTCGGAGACCGGATGCAAGTTATCAATTTTTCATGGGCATAATTTCCTAACGTGGGCATTATCGCCCATCGGTAGGGATGAATGCCGAGGAAAACTGCAAGCGTCCGACACCCTGACAAAAACTAGATTGATTACTGTTTCAAGTGGCAGTGATGAGACATTGAGAAAGAAATGGGAAATGACAACATTTTTGGAGAGTTTGATTGCTTAAACACTTGACAGAAACCTTTGAACATTTACTTAATTAAAAAAATATTACATTCATATATTTCTATAAGAATCATACTGAATTATGACAGTTGACCTTTCAAGTAAGTTCAGTTTGCATGCAGTTTATTTCAAGGTATCAGAACTTCCCAACTATCACCCATATATTCTGAAAACATGACCATAAACTTGTACACCAATACGCCCTAGTAGTATGTTGTTTCAAAGTAAACCATCGCGCATGCTGTGGAAGAAATACGTTCTTCTTTGGCAAGCTCAATATTATCAACATTTTAATAAATCTTTAATCGTTACAATTCTCTTTCCATGTTGTCTGGTGAGATTTAATTACTAATTCGGGGCGATGCACTAAGTACCTAAAACGTTTTATGTGTTTTCAGTCAACGCGTACAGGTTGCAAGAGTTCGAGGACGTTGAAGAAAATCGAAGAGGCCACTAAGCAAATAAAAGTTCGAAATGATTGCGTCCTAGGTAAATCGGAATGTTACGCCTAAGCTTGGTTTGATTTTATTAGATTACGTCAAAGTACTCAAAGGCTATCTGCCTTAAGGGAGGGATGTCTTCGTGGAGGACTTTCTAAGGCAAACTGGCTCGTATACACGTTATACACGGGGAAAAACACGAAAACGCCCATGCAGCCAGCCCGTTCGCGGGATTCGAACCTCGGACCGAACTACCAGTGTTCAGCGACGTTACAGTTCGGCCGCTGGTGGGGCCGTTACGCCTAAGGAAGATATCAAATCGCCACTCAGCTAAGCCCTTCACCATGGTTTGTGCTGTAGTCGAACTATCAGTATTCAGAGATTTTTAACACTGAATTCATGAACCTTAAATATTAAGAATTAATTACCTGCGAAGTTTACAGCCAATGCTGTATTTATATTCTGTGTTGATGACACCATATTGCAGCTAAATCTTTGCATCCTTTTAACATGCAGTGTATCGGAAAATTTAACGTACTTTTTATGGAAAGAAAACAGAAAAGGCTTTTATCATAGAGACAGATTTTTACCGAAGTGAAAAAATACGAATTTCATTTTGCAATGTAAAATTTTATAGCTTTTAGAAAGAAATCAGAACAGATATTGTTGAAACGGAAACTTTTTTGTAGCTCTGGATAAAAATTTTCTGTTGGGGTTTACTAAGAATTTATTTTTAGAAATTCGCACTTTCCGTAAAAACAGCGTTATTATGATTTGATCATTTTTAGATGCCAATTTTGAGATAACGTAATTTGGTAATGATTAGTTATTTTAACCTCATCAAAGTTATGCCATGATGTCAATTCTTACCGCTGCATAATAAATTAATTCTCATGTATTGAAAAACCTAATGTTTAGCTTTCGAAAAAGTATTTCTTGCTCGGACAATAAAAGAAAAAGAAAAAAAGTAAGAAATGATAATCGGTCGAAAGGGGCAACTTAAAACATATGGAGCTTGAAAAAGAGCTTCACTACCAAATTTACATGTCTCCCAAGGTCATACTTTCGGTACGTAAGCTTTCATTCTCAATATCTAAAAATATAGGGTACTGTCCGCTGATTAATACTCCTTTAATTTTTAATATTTAGAGAAAAGCCTAGATCATTATTTATGAAATATTTTGATAATTAGTGTATCTACACAGACTTTTTTTATTCGATCTTAGAAAATTTGCCCTTATTTTTAGGAAATTGCAGTGAACTAGATTGTACTTTGGCCATTACAACTATAAAAGCGCCTTTGGTCTGAAGTTAAGAGTTTGAAAGTAATTCGGGAAATATAATTCATGCCTAGCTTTTATACTTAGCTTTGTCTGTCGTTTCCTAAGATTCATGTTTCCTCTATACCACTAACGGTTTAAAAAAATGGTCATTCGTATTCAGCAGCAATAACAAAATCAAGAGCATCTCAAAATGTTTCTGCATTTGTTACTGTGTCACTCAGGTATCTATTTTCCCTGTTTTATAGTTTCTCATCTTATGGAGGTGATTCCGTCCAGCAGTATACCACGCTCTGACCTTTCTAGCTAAACAGACACTTGGGATAACGCTCACAACTTTCGTAAATGACCCTCATAAAGTCTAAAGAGCTCTTTGTTATGAATAAGAAATTCAAGTTTCATAACTTATGAAGAAAATTTTGACAGACTATTATCACATCATTCGTTCTTTGGATCACCTTCATCAAAACCTTTACGAATAATTTTGCATCTGCATAGTGATACCCCAGTTTAAAATCATAAAGCACAATAAATTGAAATGATTTGTTTTGAGTTTTTAATGTTTCACCTCAGCAAGATAAAAAAAAGCTAAGAAATTGACTAGAAAAGAAACTTGAGTCGGGCGAAGAGGTGGCAATAAAACTGCCTATGAACTTTTTTAACATAATTCATTAGGTAAAGTTTTAATATGATAAAAAATCATCACAAAAATTGTCGAAGCATCTTAATAAACCATAGTAATCGCACTGCCTTTGAACTGATGTCTTATAACTTTCTTTAGCTTGATAAACGCATAGTACATATTATAATATAAATAATATTAATCGACACTGTTCTTGAACTTAATTGAGAAGAGGATAAAGTTTAGCAAACATAATAACATGCAAGTAAATCTTTCGGTGCTATAATTTAGCAATACTTGATATCATGTAATAAAACATGCGGTGTTATAATTATGAAAAAGGCAAACATTACTTTCTCTTTCATCTTCAGATGTAGGAATATCGGAAGCAAGTGTAGAAGATCGTAAGCATATACTTAAACATAAGGGCAGAAGAAAAAATCAGAAGCTTTTGGCGAAATGACAGCAAAAATGCCCTCTAGCTCTAGCTGTTGATGAAAAAGGTGAACGAGAATAAACTAATTTTAAGCTTAAAGTAAACAGGTGTTATAATTTGGGTTATTAGCAAAAAATAAACTTTTTACAGTTACTGAAAGTCGCCACAAAATCTAATTGGTCAGTTTAACCCTCTAATATCCACTACAAGAAATTTCCAAACAAAAAATTATTTGTTAAAAGAGTGTTATTTTAGATTAAAAAAAAAGCATGGCGAAAAATTGCGAAAAAAAATGTAATATTTTTTTAATGGTAGCAAATATGCTACCATGGGCAGATTAGGGTACAAATCAAGTGATTTTCAAAATTTTTAAACACATTTTTTTAGATTTCGTTCAGTTTACAGTTATTTACAAATGATAAGCTCTTAAACAGTTTCTGGCCTTGTTGAAACAAAGATATTTTTCACATTTGTCACATTTAACTTGAGTAAATATTCCTTTAAGGCATATGTGGCATCTTTGCCGTACGGAATTATTACACTGGCCAGTGATGCACACCATCAGTTCTTTGATCCTAAAAGTAATAAATAATTGAAAAACAAATATTTAAGGTTATAATATTTATATTTACAACTATGATGACTGCGTTCTTTACATATGCTACAGAATAATCAATGGATCCTTTGCCTTCTTTTTTCAATTCCTTCTCGTTCTTTAATTTACATTTCATTAGCCTGTTTTCTCTAAAAGTCCCAACAAATCCTATATTCTTCTTGGATAATTCACATACTAATGGAATTCCAGAGAAAAAGTTATCCGCGAAGATAGTAGTTTTGTTGGGTTATTTAGAGTACTGCATAACTGCATCACAACACCTCCTCCTAGACCTAATGCGTAGGCAGCTTGATCTCAGTAGTAACCTTCAGATTTTCCAGTGTAAACATCAAAATCGTAGTAAATGCCTGATTGTCCACACCAGGCCCACATTTTTAAACTCCGTTTGCTATGAGGTTTTTTAGGCTTATATTGTTTGATATGGATTGTCCCATGAAATGGAATCATTGCTTCATTAATAGACTGCTTGGTCTCACCCGGAACGGATAGCATGTTTTCTCTAAGTATAGACAATCGCACTTTCCAGTATTTGTCACTTCTAACATCATCATCAATTTGTGAATTATCTGCAATATGCAAAAGTCTTAAGATTTCTTTCAAATCTGTTTCTAGACATTACTTCTGCAATTCTTTCATACTTTATTCCCTCTTCTCAATATCCTCTAATATGAGGTATACGGAATAATCCCATTCTGATAATCATTCCTCTTACTTGGCCTATTTCATTTGCCTTCAACATAAGAGAAGTTCCTGTTTATTGAACACTATACAGATTTGTTTGCTCAACTAATAATTTCATCATATCTGATGATATGACAATCTGAAAATATGCAAGAGCAGCTGGAAGAGGTTCTGTAGGATCAGGAAAGTTATCATCATTTGATGAGGGCATAACATCAGGTTTTTTTTCCCTCCAGAGAATTTAAAATTTTTATAGCTCTTACGTAGATAGACACTTTCTTCAATATTTGATGCATTTTGGTCATTTTCTACATCTTCATTATGATCTTG
Source organism: Stegodyphus dumicola (assembly GCF_044657685.1). Classification (NCBI taxonomy): domain Eukaryota; kingdom Metazoa; phylum Arthropoda; class Arachnida; order Araneae; family Eresidae; genus Stegodyphus; species Stegodyphus dumicola. The sequence goes on along the minus strand of NC_140771.1, from coordinate 151,481,691 downwards.
GTCTTTATCATCTGAGCTTCCTTCACGAAAGATATTAGACGTTCGTGTAGGCATATATTTATTTATCATCAGAGTCGTCATCAGATATATCGAATAAATCACTTTCCAAATCATTCATATATGCTATGGCATCTTCTAGTTTTTTAAACACATTTCTTCATCTTACTTTATGGAAAAGGGACTTGAAGTGTATGGCTGAAAAAAAAATTCAAAATTTTATTAAATTTTATTAAATTATTTTTTAAAATTTCATTCAAAATTTAAATTAATCAGATTTAAATCCATAAATCGTATTTAAGGATATGTTATCTGTAAAATTACAAAGATTAAAGATCATGAACTAATTTCAATGTAAAAACATATTTTCTTCAGAGAACTGCTAGCCTTAGATACACGAATGCCCGTCGTAGAAGATTTGCTACCATGAGTTTAAAAATACATTTTAGGATTAAAAACGATAATTTTGTAAAAGTTATTTTATACTGTGTGATACAATAACTTTTTTCTTTTACTTTATGTAAATAGTAATTGTTAACTTTCTTATTAATAAAATGTTTGTAAAATAAACAAAAAAATCTTACATCTCAAAAGGTGCTTGCATTGTTTGCTGCATCCATGCTTCTTATAACTTTTTTTCCTTTAAGCTGGTGCTCCTACCTATGCCTAAAATTTGCTAATAATACATGAGAAAGGTTCATTCTATAAATTTATGACATAAAAATTGCATTTCATGGCGTTCCTGGTATAAAAACGTGGCGTTTAATATATGGTAGCAAATATGCTACCATAGGCATTAGAGGGTTATGTTTTTGTTTAACAATTTTGGTAACAGAGGAGTAGGAAGTATGGTTCTACTTTTAAGTATATTGTGTAAATTTATATGGAACCAATTTCTTATGCATAACATAGTATGCTATTTGCATTATTCTTAAATTGCTATTTACATATCCATACTGTGAAATGTGGGACTTTTAGATTTGTTACTACTGCATATGAAAATATTCTTAATGCTTATTTCTAGGGGCAAAATAAAAGTGTATTATGAAGAAGAACCTTATGTTTCATCATTATTTTCACAAGAATGTCTTCAATAATCAAAATTTCCATTCAAATTTTGTAATGAGAAATTTAAAAGTCAGAACTAATTTTAAAAACATACATACTCTATAACGTGTGAGGTATAATTTCTGAGTATCCTCTTCTGAAGTATAAAGCTAACTATTAAAAATGCAGCACTAAGTAACAAACAGACTATCAAAATCATGTTTATTAGCACTCCATTTATTATATAGTATGAAGATTCCATATTTTTACACTATGAAATTATATCTTAATTATTATTTGGTATAAGTATACGTGTTTATTATACAAATAGCTTATGGTACGCGAGAAAACGGTTAAAATTATACCCTGGTTCGACTTGTCGAATTATTGGAAGCTCCTTCACTGGTCGTCGGTTCTTGTCTTATTGGGAAATGGTTATCAGATTTTGATGATAAGGCAGAACAACAGGTTCCAAAAACCTCTGAGGTTTAATTATGTATCATTGTGAATGGAAAACGCATATTAAGCATAGGAATCAATGATACACTTCCAACCACAACATGAGATATGGAAAAGTAATGGAAAGTTTTTCATGATAATGCAAAATTCACTAAATCTGTTGCTGGAGTACCAGCATACTCAGATACTACCATCACGATAACACAAATAGAAGCAAAATTTCTCTTAAGATGATTCTATGCTATCTGTCATCCGTAAATATTCTAAGCGGCATTGCAGCATCAGGCATTTATGACGGATATTCGTAGATACTTGGGAAAATCCTCGATTTTTTAGAGAGCATCAAAATGTAGGTGTGGAGACCGGTTGTTTTAATTCTTGAGTTATATTTTTTATTCTGACTGTACGGTCTGTAATGATGGTGCAAACAAGATATCTGTTCTTCTTTTTGGTCCTGTGACAAAGCCGTCCGTTCAAGTTAATGAGTTTGTCCCTTGACCCACCGATTGTAATGTCTGGAATACTTTCACTCATTCTGTCCTAGACGAGCACCAGTTTCTTGGAAAGGATTTTTTGTAGCCTTAATATACCACTGAGTATTCCCTGAATCGAAGCTGGAAAACTGCTGATTTTCTGCGTATTCATTGCTGAGGTGTAACGTTTAAACCATGACCGCACATAAATGGTGGGCCCACCAGCAATGGTAAAGACGCTGAACACTGTTCGATCCGAGGTTCAAATCCCGCGAACGGGCTGGCTGCATGGGCGGTTTCGTGGTTTTTCCCATGTGTAACGTGTATATGAGCCAGTTTCCCTTAGAAAGTCCTCACGTAGGCATCCCTCCTCTTAGGCAGATAGCCCTTGAGGCTTTGCCATAATCACACATGCCCATAAATGGTGAACAAACTCAAATCTAGCACTTAATAGCAATATAATGATTTTATATTGCTTCTAATGAGTGCCGCTACTGGCATTCTAATGTTCACGACTTCTAATAGTTATACTCTTCTTATAATCTAGAAGTCATACAGTTTTATATCCACCTAATGCGTCCATCGTGGGTTTGCACCTTTTTGCCAGCAATGCAATTTGAAACATATTGGAGAACGAAAAGAATAAAAGGTGTTACAGAAGGATAAAAATTTTAATTAAAAACAGAGGTATGTTTTTTATTAATCTAGTTCAAAATATTGATATTATGTTAATCTTCTATTCTTCATTACTTAAATTAAAGCGCTGAGAACCGAGAACTTTTGTATAAAAGATTGTATTATTAGAATTTAATTCTAAATCCCTAAAACAACTCGTTGAAACATGAGATATAAAAAGCATAAAAAAGGAGCGTTTGGGAAATAAAATCCTTTTTTATGATAACAATGATTTAACTGTGTACACAAGTTTTTAAGCTCGAAATAATGTATTTAATATATTTTAGAAGAATTCTTTGTACAAGAAATAATTTCAAGATAGGATAGATAATATTATTTTTTTTAAATTTAACTCAATGCTAAGGAATTAAAAAGTCTAAAAATATTGTAAGAGCCAAGTTAAAGACTCCGTTTTTTTTCTTTTTTCTAGTATTCCATTATTAAGAGCAATCTTGGTAGATATGTACTGAACGGAAAGCACATATTTTTATTGTATTGAATGTTTTTTAAATAACGTACTTTATGTAATATTTGAATTTCTAATTACACATTATAAAAGTAAATTGCTAGATTGCCCTAATTGATATGAATTTTTCAGTATTGTGTAAGAACCTTTTAAAATTAGTTTTAATATGCTGTCCAAGAATTTTCTGTTTCAACAATGTCTTTTCTTAATTCAGAAGTCAAACAACAAAAATCAGCGTTAATTTACAAAATTTTCACAGGACTAGTTTCGATGGTTTTACCGAACCATCATCTTCAGCTGCAAAACCGCAAATGAACAAGATAGGAAATAATGTTTAGATAAGATAAGAAAGCCTGGACAAGAATAAGCAAGTGGCGCCATCTGTTGGCGAAACCAGAACTAAAACATAATTTCTCTAAAAGCCGAAGGCAAATTTGGATTGGAATTAGGATCGTTAACTAGAACAGAAAGATTTTTATGAATGTGAAATGCCTCTAGAAAATCCAGTTCTCCAATGGAAGATGTTTTTTGAATAATTTTGGCAGCAGAAAAATTGAAAGTGTGATTTTCGGACCAACAATGTTGAGCAACAGAAGACTTCTGTGTTTCTTTTTTTCTAACATATGCCTCATGTTCTTTGACGCGAAATTTTAAGGCTCTCTTAGTTTGGCCAATGTAAATTAAACCGCACTGGCAAGGAATCCTATAAATACCCCAGGAATTCATATCCGGAATGGGGTCCTTGAGTATAGAAGTTGGAATTTTATTGATGGGAGAGTAAACAACCCGAAAGTTAAATTTCTGTAAAATATGTGCAACTTTATAGCTAATTGATGGAAAGAAGGGAATGACAACAGAATTTTTATAATCTCCTAAAATAAGAGTGTGGCTTTTAGTGTGTTGAGATGAGAATTTTTTAACTGCTTGATTAATAATGTTGGGTGAAAAGCCCCTGTCAATAGCTATTGCTTTTAAATAATTTAGTTCTTCATCAAGGGCTAGTTTGGAGGAGCAAACTTGAAGAGCACGGAAAACATAGGAATAAAATGAAGCTAACTTTTGTTTAGTCGGATGACATGATTTAAAGTGTGGTGGAAGGCAAACCGATGAAGGTTTACGGTAAACTGTAGTACTGAAGTTGGATGTGTTACGTGTGACCAGAATGTCGAGAAACGGAAGAGAATTGCAAGTCTCAAGTTCAAAAGTGAACTGAATAGCAGGATCAATAGAATTCATTGTTGAAAGAACTCTATTTAAATCATCTTTATTACCTTCAAACAGGGTAAAAGTATCGTCTACGTAGCGGAACCATGCCGGGAAGTTTAAAGTTTCAAATAATTTTGATTCATAATAATGCATGTAGATATCAGCCAAGATGGGACTGAGGGGGCTTCCCATGGCTAATCCCTCAGTTTGCTTGTAATATTTATTTTGGAAAACAAAATGTGTTTGTTTCAAACAGAGTTGAGTGAGAGAAATTAGCTCATCAATTTCGATGCAAGAGAAATGAAATTCGCGAAGTCTGGTTTCTAGACATCTTAATGCACCCTCCACTGGGACATTGGTGAATAATGATTTTACATCAAAAGAAACCATGAGTAAATTACGATGAGAAATGTTTTTAACCTTTTTTACAAACTCTATTGAATTTTTTATGGTGTAAATAATAAATACTTCATGGCTCACAGTTTATAATATTCTTATGTTTCTCTGTCTACGTATAAATGCCAGGAGTTATATTAAACGAAATGCGTGTGATCGCAACAAAACTGGGAAATAACTCCTATAGAACCTTTTTCTTCTCAAACTAATTAATTCAACGAACAGATCTTTCAATTATTGTATAAAATATTTAGTATTTTAACTCTTACTCTCAATTTTCTACTGAAATCTCTAAAAATTCTACTTATCTGAACCGAACACGATTAAAAAATATGTCTTTATATTATTCGTGAATATTTAGCACTCTTAAACTTTTTTTATGTATGTGAAGAAACAAAGCAGGTGGATTAAAAATGTTAGATAATTTAGAATGCTACGATTTCAGCTATTAAATTTCGTTTATGTTCTACATACAAAATGGCCTTTAAAATTATACAAAAGATTATGTATTTAATTTATCTGAAATAATAATTCTTGGACGTTATAAAATGTAAGAGATGGGACACCGGAACATTCAATTTCTTGTATCTTATCGCTGGGATCTTTAAAATGATTCGAGATCCGACACAATTCTAAATTTCGCGCCTATTTTGTGTTCCCAATCTTTTGGATCTCACCCTCCCAAAAAAAGTTAAATATTTTACCTCGGTTTTTTAAAAGATTAATTTTATTGAAATCAAATAGAAGCATTCATTAAAGGAAATATTTTAAAATTGAACCATCAATATCAACCTGAAGGCAGCCTACAGTGCTGCAAAAGTATGTGATGTCATATATCAATCGTAGCGCCCCACCTGAAAGAAAGGAAGGTCAGATAATTTATAGACCAGAGGTTTTCAGCATTTTTTTGCCTTAAGCAATCTATTCACCACTGATAGAAGATTGTTTTTCTTCTCTTTTCCAAAACTTGAAAAAATGTACCTATATACACTTATCTAGGTTTAGATGGGCTCATGAGCGGCCGAGCGGTAACATCGCTAAACGCTGGTAGTTCGCTCCGAGCTTCGAATCCCGCGAAAGGCTCTGGCTGCATGAGTGCTTCCGTGCTTTTCTCCTTCTATAATATGTATCCGAACCAGTTCCCCTTACAAAATCCTTCACTAAGTTATCCCTTCCCTTAGGCAAATAGCCCAAATATGCTTTGCTGTAATCTCAAAAAACCATACTAGATTTACATGAATTTTTTAATGTGTTTTATAAATTAAACGACAAAAAGTGTAGAGATTTTTGGATAAATTCCAAAACTTGAATAAAAGCAGTTTTTTATATTCATAAACTAAAACTAAATACTTTACATACTTACTTTAAATAAGAGGCTCGCCGCATTACCCCTCCTTTAAAGCTTTAAAATTCAGCCTTAGGGGGAATTCTCCTTCTAACTGAGAACCCCTGTTCTAGTCATTAGACGGAAATGGCGTACTGGGACATAGTCTTTGACTTATAGATATCATACATGTGGATTCATATGATTATTAACTTATATATAGAGTATGAATAAATAGTTTACCTTGATCTTTGAATTAATGTAGAAACACTGCTTACCTATCGAATTTGGAGTAAGAGAGTTGCGATTTAGAATGGAACAAGTTTTTCTTTTCTTTCAACTGACTTTTGTTTTATGATACATCCTGCGAGCCGGGAAACAGGATTATGAAGAAAAAATTTAATGATTATTCGACGACTGTTTTAAATGTCAAGATTCGAATTCCGTTAAATAATTGGATGTACTACAGCTGAAAAGATAAATACATTTATTTTGCTTATTTAAAACAGAACTGGAAAAGGTGAAAACAAGGTAAGAGCTAGTGAAAAGGGATCTATTATGAAACTTTTCTGTAAAATAGATCTGAGTATCAAAGAAAATAAGCCCGCGAGTAATTTAAAACCATTATTAAACCATTTGAACCTTAAAACTGAAAATATCAAATAAACTGAGATTTCCTTTTGAAAGAAGCAGATTTAAATAGTTTTGATGCGAAAATTAGTTCCTTAGAAGATCATCACGATAATCTATTAGAATATAAGAGTAATCTAATTTTTAAAATAGAAGAATTATCAAAAATTAATGGTGATAATAATTCTAATGATGGAGCAAATGTATCCAGTTCTAATTATGTTCCGAATCGAAGTACAGAAACTTCATCTATAAAGTTACTTAAATTGACTATAAATAAATTGTATGGTGATTTTTCGAACTCGATACACTTTATAGGTGAGTACGAAAGTTCGATTGATAAAAACTCGAGCTTATTAAAAATAAAATATAAAAAATATTACTTCAATAGCTTTATCAGTGGCTCGGCCACCAGAAATTTTTCTGGTTTCGCTTATAAGTATTTCTCCCACTTTCCTAGCGTCCTTCGTGGTGTAGTGGTTCTGCACGCCGGGCCGGTATTTCAGAGGTTCGTGGTTCGATTCCCGGCGAAGGCGGTTGTTAATGTTTCATCTCTCTGGCTTCCAAAAAATCCTAATGTCTCTACACGCTGTTACTGAAAATAATTACGAAATGGCTCTTAAACAGTTACATTTAAGATTTGCACAAACAAAATTGTAATTAATAAGCATTTATTACGACTCTTCCGTATTTCACCTATTAAGAAATCTTAATGATGTAAACGAACTAACGGACAGAAGCTGTAAATGGGAACATTCCGATCACACCGAAATGCAGATAAGAAATTTTGAAGCATTAAAAATATCCAGATATCCCAAGCTTAGTATAGATGTTGAACGACTAGAAACAGAAAGCATCTCCAATTCCATTATCTTCCGCCCCCCCGCAAGATGTAAAAAAAATTACAATAAGCTGACTATTGCAAGCAAAATGGCAAAATTAGTATTGTCATAGGAGTAGATTTCTACTATTCGATAATTAACGAATGTGATTTGAAAGGTGCAGGTGACGACGCAGGTGAATTTGAAAGAATTTCAAATAATGCAGTAGACACAGAATAATTACTTACGTAGGGTATGCAGGGAAAAGTTAATAATGATTTTAGTGGAATTTAACTAACAAGGTAAAGAGCAAATGAAAACTTGATATCCAATCAACTGCAAAAGTTGTGGGAGATAAAAACTTAGGCTTAGAAAGTAATATTGAAGACGACAAAACTGTTCATTTCGGAAAAAAAAATCTGAAAGTTTTCAGATTTTAAATTATGTCCAAAGGAGCGGTTTTTTTAACCTTTTGCGTGTTACCTTTATTTATTTAAAATCATGTTCTTCGCACTTAAACCATAAAATTCAGTTCAAGAGCAATATCGTAAAATAATTTTTAAATCATTTTAGAATTTTCCGATACACAGTCTTGCGCACTGGAAATAAAAATGTTTTTCTCTTCCTTACAGAGTTGCCATTGCTCGCTTTGAAATCCTTTAGTTTGTTAAAAATTCGTAACAAGTAATAAAACGAGTAAATCAAGTAGTAAATCAAATATTCGTTGTTTTACAAAATATGAAATCGATAATAAAACAAATTCCTAATTTCAAATTTGGGCTTCCAGATGCCCACATTAGCAGGAGGATTACGCTATTCAAAATTTGATGACTCTAGGTACCGTTGTTTTATCACAATACGAGAAACATACATACATTTATACAGATTCTCCATTATTTGATTTCGTTAAATATAATACAGGGCGATAATATTTGGCGGCAACAATTTGAAAAGTGAAACAACGCTTGTAATGAATCAACGTAAAATGCCAAAACGAAATTAATAGTCCTTCTGGGCAAATTGCCCCTTTGGACTCATTATGAAATCTTTTTAATCTGATATCAAGTATGCGAAGGTAGATGTCAAGTAGGATGACCGTAGAAACCAAATTTAAGACATTTAATGGTGGTACAAAATAGGGACTTGACTTGAAAGAGTTTAAGAAATCAAACAGCAAATTTAAAACTGACTCCTTTGTTTGATTAGTGTAAAAGTGTTTCAAAAAAATTAATAAATATGTTATTGAACCAGTTCTAGAAGAAAATTGCAATGAAAAGACCCTATTTTACTTCTTTCACAGGGTAGTCATCAGAAATGAAAGAGCAACAAGTAGACTGAGAATGCTTTATGGTGCTTCAGCTGTTAAACAAAATGGACTTTCTTTGAACGATTGTATCTATACTGGTCCTAACATTTTTTTTTATTTACTGATAAAATTTATTTAAAATCCGAATTTCATATAATGTGTCAGCCTCTTTCGTATACGTCTGACTCTACCCAAGCATTTTTACAGATAGAGTGTGTAAGAATTATGTTAATTTTATTAAGAGTTAAATTTTGAGGAGTTAAACTCCCTTTTCTATCGATTCTTAATTTCAATTTACCACTTCCGGCCAGAACATAGTTTTAGAATCACGTCTGAATGCTAATAAGGAAGGGCGGTATTTTACCGTGAAGTTGTACTGTCTTAGAGAGAGAGATACCAGATATTCTGGCTGCACGCGTCCGCCTTTTTAGGCTACTCTCTCGTAAGCTATTATTACGCTCGGCCGTACTTTAGGCCCTTGATAGCTTAACAGTCAACTAGTGTTAAGGGGCCAACTCTGTTATAATTTTGATATCTTCGGCCATATCTCTTTAGTTAAGGTTAGTTTAGTTTGATTCTTAGTCTCTTAAGTTCAAGCCCAAGTTTCGGCTTTATTGTACAACTCCAAGACGGAATTCTGTTAAATCTTATTTGAATAATAAAGGGTCTTTTAACCCTTTCCAAGTTTATTTATTGTCTCACGAACTCAAGCGATTATTCGCTTACTAGTTCTTAAGATTCTTCACTTTTAACTGTAACTTAGAATTACACAATGAGTAATCCTACAGGCTTAATGAAGAAAATAGTACTGTTAAATGGTTCTTTTGGGAAAGTGATCTTTAGGATAGTAATGGAAATTTGGAAATTTTCCGATTTACAAGAGCTTTGTTCAGAGTAAAATCTAGATAGACTATTTCGGCTTGCTGCTGCCATTAAAAATCACCTCAAGAAATGTTCAGAAGTATATTGTGAAGCAGAAGGATTCGTAAGCAACTGCTTATATGTTAATAATAATATTTATTCACCAAAATTTAGACAAGCACTGAAAACAAGTTTAAAAAGCGTGACCATTTTCAACGAAACTAATATATCACTATATAACAAGTGACATACTAATTCAAAAGAGTTGAAAGGCATTTGGCATCAGAAAAACATTTGGGTGAAACTCCTGAAGTTGTCCCAATTAAAATGTTAGAATGTTTTGGGACATGGATAATGCTAATTTTTATTTTAACATTCAGCATTTAACAAATTTCATCTCTTTGCCAATTAGCTCGAAACGTTTTCTATTGCAAACTGCAGGCCATATTTTTGATCCAGTCGATCAAAGTACGAGCCTTTCATTATAAAAATAAAATTTTCTATTCAGGAAATCTAGTCTGCTAAAATCGATTGGGACTATGAATTACCATCTGATCTTAGTTGCAAGTAGAAAGCCTGGTATGAAGAAATTAAAGAGAGGAACTACCTCAGGATTCCCCGATACTATTTAGAAGTGGATATTAGAACGGAGGGAATATTAAATGTAACTGTGAAATAAATAGAAGTCTATAGCTTTTCTGTTGCTAGTCTGAAAGCTTATGGATGTGTATTACACCTGAGAATAGTTTTTGGGGTTTTGGGGTCAAAGAGGTTTTGAGGAAGAGGACCTTTTTCTTTCTTGGAGGCAACAAAAAAGAGTAGAGTTGCTCTGAAATCACTTACCATTCTAGAATGGAGCTCTTGGGCGCTCTTTTGTCCGCTAGGTTGTAATAAAATCATAAAATGTTTAAAATGCAATACCCTTTTATTCGACTGATTCACGAGTAACCTCTTTGGGGGGGGGGTTAGCGGATACCCGAAAGATTTAAACATTTCGCAAAATATCATTTCCAAGGAGTTCATGGAATTCAAAAACTAATTGAAAGCAGTAATTTGTATTATTGCTCTGGGAAAGACAACCCCGCCGAACTCATATCACAAAAAACTACTGTTATTAATTTAAGAAGCTGCTAACTTGGGTGGTTTGGATCACCCTAGATTTTACGGTTTCAGAAATTAGGTCATCTGGTAATACAGATAAAAAGAAAATTTGGAATATAGAAAGAAGTTTCTTAGTTCCCAACAATATAAGTATGTCGTACATCAAAAGGACGAGTTATTTGATATTTCCAAGTACAGCAATTTTATGAAAGTATTAAAAATAGCAGCCTGGGTTAAAGCTTTACTTTGAAAACTAGAAAATTTACAACCTAACAGATATTCCCTCAGCTGAAGAACTTACGGATGCAGAAGAATTTTAGATTTGAATACAAAGAGTAGCCTATAATTCAGATATTTCTGTACTACGGACTAATAAAAACATATCTAAGAAGTTAATTATATTCTCCTTTTGCTCTTTTGTAAAAAAGGGGGGAATCTTGCGGCCTGGAGGAAGATCACAATTTTTTGATTTTATCATCGAAGAAAAACATCCTATCTTGAAATTCAAAATTTATAGAATTCATTATTAAAAGAGAACATGATAAGTTTATGTATTGTGAAATTACAGCCACATTTACCAACTTTCGAAAAGAATACTGGATAACAAAAGGCCGAGAGCCTGTAAACAAAATTTTTAGAAACTGTTTTATTTGTAGAAAGCATATAGCTAAATCTGCTCAGAGATGACCGCATAGGTGGTAAAAGACATAATAGCTGAAACTCCACCATTTCTTGTCTTTGGAATTGATTTTCCTGATCCGCCTTTTGATCAGATCAGCAATAGGAACTGATAAATCGTATGCAAATATTTTTACCTGTCCTGTGATTAAAACGTTACATTTAGAGCTGGTCTCCAATATGTCAACAGAAAATTTTTGATGATCTTTAGACGACCCGCATCAAGACGTGGACATTGTCACACACTTTATTCGGACAATGCCAAACATTTTCAGAAAGTAAACAGACAGTTTAAACGTTTTTAAAAACTATTGAAGAAAACCAAATTCTAAGATTGAAAACTTATCTCAGAACATGTGCATGTTGGGAGGTGTTACGAACGTTTAGTGAAAACTGTGAAAGATTGTTTGAGAAAAGTATGTGTAAAAGCCCTACTAAAATTGATATAGTTACCATTTTTATAGAGTTTGAATATGCAACAAATCAAAGATCTGAATATGTAATAAATCAAAGACCCTTAACTTACAACGACTGGAAAAAAGCAGATCCTCTCACACCAGCACACTTTCTTAACTTTAGAAGAAAAATCACAATTATCAATTTCATTTTATCAAATTGATTGACAAGAATTCGAGTAGAGGTAATCTGATTACAAGAGAAGTGTGCCAAATCAGATTTCTGAAACATCTCTGGAAAACGTGGAAGGTAGAGTATCTACTGAACTTATAAACAGACCATCATTTGAACAATCCCAACCCTAGTAAAGAATTTGAAAGTTGGAAATGAAATATCGTTCTTTTAGAGTGGTGTACAAAGTTCAAACTCTTGTTGGAGCTTGTTATGATTGTAAAGTTCTATAGAGAACGAGATTAAATGTTCTTTTGTCCTTTGAACGTCGTTCTTTTCGTTCAAAGGACAGTTGAAGAAATCCTTTCAATTCTTTACCCATTTGAAGTTGCGAACGACCTGTAGAACTATCGATTTTATTCCAGCAATTAATCAGAATGATATTTTCACTTTTTATTTTTAAACAATAAGCGGGAATGGAATGTGGCTTCAGTTGATTATTAGCTTGTATACAGCGTATGAATAAATGTTTTATCTTAGATTTTCTTTTCTAATTGATTGATTTGTCTTATTTTATAATTTTGATGATATTCAAGAACATTTTATAAAAAAATTGTAACCACAAGTAATTGTAAGTATTTTCATTTATTTAGATTTAATTGTTATTTTCTTTTATTGTGTGAACTTTGCGAATTTAGGTGGGGAGCGTAAAGAAATATGATGTTATGCATCGATCGTACGACCGTAGTTCCTGTAAAAAACAAGGCCAGATAGCTTCAAAACAAAAAGCGGGAATGGCGTACTACATCATATCCTTTGATTTATGGATATAAATGTGGATTCAGTTGATTATTGGCTTATATACAGCGTATGAATAAATGTTTTATCTTAACAAAGCAATTACAATATTAAGTAATGATGTAAGAACATTGTTTACATGTATATCTGGAACAAGATAATTACGATTTGGAATAGCACAAGTTGTTTCATTTAGGATTTGTCAAATTTCTTCAAATGAGCTTTTACGAACTCTCAAAAGAAATATTTTTAGATTTTTTTTTCTCTGTAACGAATTATATTGACCGTGTTTAAAGCTTATCTACATTAACTCTTAAAACTCTACATTCCTCTTTTACGCTTGCTTTCTTTAAAAAAAAAATTCCAGAAAACTGTAAACGATATTATCTGTTATTCAGTTTTGTAAATATTATATTGAGAAAATCCCCTCAATATTCAAGAGGTTTAATAATGTATTTTATGTATTAGATTTCACTTGAAGCTTCGTAATGAATGTAGATGTATTTTTGAAAAGAGTAGTTTTAAATTTGCTTTTATTTATTTATTTATTTATTGAACACGTACAATCTTCCCGTGCACCACAGATGTACAACACGGGGCTTACAAAAGTAATTTAACTAAAACATTAAATATTACACGCATAAATAAAACGAACAGAAAACAGAGAACTGCGGTTTGGTCTTCATGAAAACAGATAATTTCGCTTTTTCAAATCATTCTCCAAGGTATATTTAGGACCATCGAAGGTATAGCAGGAAACCATTATACGTTCCATATCTTGAGGTACGTTTTTTGAACACTCACATAAATTATTTGATCTTAGATTGAAACGAAACAGGTAACTTGCAAATTTGCCGTGACCATATAAAAACTGAGGTACTTTAAAATTAATATAGAGGAAAGACTCGGAATTCAATCTATGGAGAAAAGGAGAAAAAAATTTTAAAAAAATTATTTCGTTAGCATTTTTAAATATTAAGTATTTTTCCCTGAATCCGAGAAAATTCGGGATTCATTTTGTTTTTAGTAATTATTCAAATCCCAAAACTAAATAATTCTATGCACATATTTGTTTCAAATTTATTTTTTGCTTCGATAAAATTCATCAGATATAGTTAAGATACCTTCATGGAAAATTCCAAGTTTTATAATGAATTTTAAAGTTCTGAGATAACCTTTTGGGAATACTTTAGGGACGCTTTGTAGTTACTGTTTATGAAAATTATAATTCGATTTTAAGACCGAAGAATGCAGCGTTAATACATGTTTCTTCATATAATATTTGATCGAAGCCATAAACTCCATGCCTGTTTCATAATCATTGCTCGTTTATTTTTCTCTTTCCTCGTGTCTTCTCGAATATAAAAATAAAAGTAAATAAATAAGACTACTCATCTTACAAGACGGCAGATATCTGTCTTGTCAACGCTATGACGGATTGCGCCAGTGCTTAAAGAACACTTTTCCCGACGTGTTCTTCGCTAGAGAATTGAGAGAATGAATTCTTTTCTCAGCCCTCGAAATTTTTGCTTACTTCTCCACTTATTTATTTCTACTTTTTTGATTTTTATTAACATGTATCTTTGTCTTTTTTTTTTTCTCGCTGCGATTACACTTTTGAGGTCGAGACTTGCAGAAAAGTTGGCATAGTGAGTTGCGAGTCTCGCCAAATAATAAATCTGTTCTCGCATCAATCATGTTTTGGACGCTAAAAGCTATTGTTGAGCCCTCGCAGTGTTCATATGAAAAGGGGCTGTCCATGAAACACTGGATCGACGTAATGGCGGGAAAAGCTTTCAGACTCTGAACCAGAGTTTGGTTTAAGTTACTTGAGGGACAGGTTTTTATTGATAAAAGAATGGCTCGCATAAACATCTGACGTTAGTTTATTATTGAGAATCATGTTGCCAATTGAGATTGTTATGTTGTTCATTTACTTTTGTTGGAAAAAAAAATGACAGGCATGAAAATCTGAAATTACAGGTCAGCTAAAAATTGCATGCGTTTGTTTTATGAACCTGTAAATAAAAACGCATACCCTAAGTCTGTAATTTTGGTTTATTACTATCAGTGTGATGCTAATGTAAGTATGTACAATAGTAATTTAGTTAAGGAGAAAAAATGTATTTTTTTAAAAGAAGTAAGATGTATAAATGTAGATATATATAGTTTATCTGTGCCTCCAACTCAAAATTTCGTGGGTACAAGAAAATCTAATAGGTGCGAATGATGATTTCATCCAATTTATTTGTTCATTCAGGAGTAACAAACAGTAAGTGTAATGAAACTAGATACAACATTTAGAAATGGAAGAATAGAATTGATCCATTTCTAATACTAAAATGACATTAACACAGAGATGTCTGCATTCTCTTCATTGTTGATTTGAAATTAGCAAGCTAGATTTGCAGATATAAAATCATTTCTTTACTTTCCATACTAATTTCAAATCAATATCAACTATGAAAATGTATTTTTAAGGGAATAAAGTTAGGCTTATAAGAATTTATATAACTATTACTTTGACAGATTTAATTAATCTTATCAAACACAAGTTACTTGTAATAGTTATGTACTTCAAAACAGTGGTTAATTTTCATATAGATCCGCTCAAAGAAATGAATAGCTAGTTTGCAGCTTGTAATATTTTTCAAAGAATGTAAGAACTGCATACATAACAGTTGTAATAAATTTTTCGTTAGCTATATATCAATTTTAAATACCAAATTCTCCTTCACTTTGCCTCCTTATGTGTCCTTTATTTCATTAGGTTTCACAATAAAATGTTGTCTGCAATTTTTTTCAGTGCCATTCATTCAGTAAACTATACACACATACAGATCAGTAACTTTTATAATAGAGTACAACTCTATAATGTGCGCATATAATTAGTAATTTGGATTGTTACTTTTATGTCCACTATGGTTCCACGAAAGAGTTATGACAGCTTGAAAATAATTTTATGGAAACAATGCATATTTAAAGATAGTAAATAGGCTAATAAAGAGTATTCAGAAACTTTTTGTGAAAGTAAAACAGGGTTCATAGCCACATTTTAGTTAAAAAAATAAGCACCTATAAGCACTTTTCAAGCACATTTTAAGAAAAAAAAAAGCACCTGTCTAATTACATTATACACAACTGCATAACTTTAAAAATTAGACTCGTAATTTAAAATATGAGAAATGCAGTATTTATTAAGAGAGAATAAGCATTACCTCAACCATGGAAAATAATTACTTTTTTTTAAATTTTAAACAACAGTTTGATTTACAGAACTAGTTTACAATGAGAGGGGGAAAAAACTATGCAGAACTAAACTATACTACAAGATTTAATGATGAAATTTCAGTTCAAAATAGAGGAAATAAATAATAATAAGGCATATTTATTCTATTCGCTTGGAACTTAATAATAAATACAATTTATTTTTCCACTCATATTGATATTTAACTAATTTAAATCTAAATTCGGAACATTTTCTAAATTTTCATCGTATATCAGTTTTCACTTAACAGATATTGCAAGCAAAGTAATTTAAGTAAAAAAGAGGAACATTTCTGAAATCGGAAGACAGAAATTTGCTTCATGCAGTCATCCTTTAACAGTAAAAGCTTAACTACTCGCATACTTGAAAATTGGCGAATATTCGGACAATCGAGCGTAATTTGAAAAAGAGGAGCGGAGGGGGGATAGACTGCAGCCGTTCTTTGGATTTTTCCGCTAAATAAATGTTTTTTACATTTCGATATGTGCATCAAATAAAAACAAACCAACGGAACAGAAAAATATTCTGCTAGCAAGCACAGTAAAACTCTTTTAAGTGTTCATAAACAAATTTCGGACCGAACATCAAAATTATTTATCTCTGCACAATATCGCAAACGTTATTGCGCAATACGTGCGCCGTAATTCTTCCCTACATGATATTATGCAATCGGATTCAACAGCTGTCGTTATTGGGAGAATAAGGAACTAAATAAAGGAAAAGAAAGACTTAACAATCTGGGGTGTTTTTCATTCTAATTTTCAACAGACTGCGTTAAATTTCCGGAATAGAATCATTCTTCGCTTGGGTTGGTAGAGCGCAGAACTTTTAGGTCCTATCCTATTGGAAAGTGACAAAAAAAAAAAAAAAAAAAAAAAAAAAAAAAAAAAAAAAGGTCCATTGTTTGTTTAAAAATTAAATCCTTTCAGAGACCAGGGGTTCTAATATGTTTGATGGTATTTAAACTCAGGTGCAAACTTCAAACTCCAATTTATATTAATGAAAGGAAGGCATAAAACGAACGGGAGGTTTCTCATGCTCTAGGTATTAAAGCAAATCAAGCTTCTTATCTTTACTTAATCTTGGTAAGAGTCACGGCGGTTCTACAGTCACGCACGCCTCTCTTTCTCCCGAATCTAAAAATCTCTTTCTGCCGGGAATTCTCCTTCTTCCTATTTACTTTAGGAGAATGTTACGTCTTCTTCGAGACCGATTAGAGGTGTCCTCGTTCTCGGTAATGAAGTTGAGTGACATTCGGTCTCGGGAACACAATTAAAAGCGAATTAACCGCTTCGAGGTGGGGTAGAAAGCGTAGGGGTGTCCAACTCTTTTCGTCGCCTCTTTGCGGGAATTAGCTGCAAATTGAAAAATGTGGCGAAGCGGAAGATTTTGCGCCAAAAGTGAACGATTTTCAGCACGAGGAAATCTCATTTGAATAATCGGCTTACGTGTGCCAGGGTGGTTATTTGGGAGTAGAGGAGGTAAGTGCAAAAATAGCCATTCAAAGCTTTTCCCTTCTTTCAGTTATTCTTACAGTTATCTAATTTCTGAGAAATATTGGAGGAGTGATTACGGTAGTTAAATGGTTGCACTATAAAACTATCATTTAGAAAAGGAAGCGAAATCACCATCCATTCTCACGGGAAGTGGTGAAAACTGGTGTTTGTTTGTTTGTTTTCCTTTATTTTAGGCCGACAGTTAGATGTATTTGCAGGTAAGGCTTTAAAGAAGTTTCTAATAGGGACTGTTGATAATTTCCAGTTATCCTGAATTAAATTTGAGAAATTGTTTTCTAAATATCGTAAAAATATGATTTAATTCTTAACTTAAGAAAAGAAGAAAATTCAGTAGAACCTAACATTAAGTTTTTGCTGAATGCATATTTTCCAGCATTTAACTCAAATATCTCAGATCAATTTACCTCCTTCTTTGAATAATCAGGTTTCTAGAATTTTTTTTTAACCGCGAAACACGTGATACTAATTCCTTTTTTTATGCACACACACAAGTATATATACAGCAGTGTTGATGGCGTAGCACGTAGAGGTAGCTTAGAACGTAGAACCGTATTGAAGAGGAAGAATTCTGATTGCGTAGCATGCTAAAATGTTGAATCCGTAATGACTAAAGAACTATATTCATTTTTATTTCAGCTGATATTAGTGGCCACAGTTTACTTGGCACTCTAAACGTGCCTATTCAGGAACATTTTTATTTTTAATACTGGTAGGAAGAGAGCACAGCGAAACAGCGTCATTGCACGAACAGAGGCAGAAGCTAAAGTGCGCAAATGGAGTGATCCAATATGGAGACTCACCAACAGAAGATTTTGGTTTAGGTTAGATAGGTTTCAGTTTTCAAAATTTTGAGTTCATGTTCCGAATTAGCTACGTCATTAGCGTAATGCAAACCATGTGACACAGAATTATCTAGAAACGGCGGAGTACAGAAAAGTTAATACGATTTTAGAATTTGGGGGGGGGAATTAAGAGGTTATTGCTAGTTTAAATTATAATTTTGATTTCTGTATTTTCTATTATATATATATATATATATATATATATATATAAGCATTCCGTTTATGATTCAATAAAATTAATAAGATCTTTAAACTACACCAGCATCTGTTTCCTGACAAAGTACAGGCAATACGAAGCTATCGATATGAAAGAACAGTTGGTAGCTTAATAATTAACCGTCATGAGATCGATGATGCTCCAGATAACAGAAACTGCAGACTCCTACAATACAGGATTTATGTTGATCAACATTATTAACGTATTATCGCAGGAAATTAAAATATTATAAAAGATAGAAATTTAAGGCAATTAATTAATTAATCTCGCACCAAATTTCGACCCACTTTCAAAGTTATCAAAAAATTCTGCATCCAGCAATTCGAAAAAGATCTAGAAACTTCCATAGTATTCTTCAGCTATAAAACCAACTTCCTACTACAACTAACCTAGAATGGAAAGAAGAAATGCTCAGCGAATTCAAAAGACGTATCAAAGAACACGTAATAAATAGCACACATAATAAACAAGATACAGACAATAAAGTTAAAATATTAAAGGATCTTCTCATCATTACGAAAATAGACAAAGCCAGTAACAACTTGAGTATCATTTGAAAGGCTTTTTACTATAATCTGATTAAAAAAGAACTCCATAGCGCAATCACCTATCATAAAATTAATACCGCGGCGAATATCCTGCAAAGCCGTTTTACTACAATTTATCGAAGACTTAAAATAATTACGAATATATTTTACAACAGATTTTCTTACTTATTCATGGCCTAAATTTCACAAAAGGTCAGTCAAATTTTAGTTTATAGTTAATGGGAACGGAAATTACATGAAAAAAATAGATTACCATTAACACTTAAAAAAGTTCTCTACTTTATTAAAAATGCACAAATGAAAAACCACAATTTCAACTGGATAATAAGCAATGACGAAACGATATTAGACGCGCTTCGCACTTTAAAGATTAGAAATATTTTCTCTTACGAATTTGAGAATTTATACACTGCTCCTCCATTTGTACTTTCGTCTGAAGAATTCAGTAAATTTTCATTTAGAAGGTCGTTCTAAGATTTCAGTAAGTTTGCGGGTTTTTTTTTTTTTTTTTTTTTTAATTTCTGTTTCTTATAGGCTTTTAGTTGTTAGCTGATTTAGGCTCATATTTGATTTTATTATTTAAGTCGTTGAGAGTTTTCTAGCTCTTCCAGATTTGTTCCACAAATTATGACCGTTATTTCCAAAGAAGAATGACAGCTATATTTAAAAAGTATTCTTTTTAATAACTAAACTGCATTTAATAATGCTTTTTTTAAACAGATCAACGGTATCTCGAGGGGAACTGGCACAAGTTCAGCGATTTGTAATTTGTACCTTTCCACCAAGGAATATCTTTTCCAACAACAGTTATCTCAAGTACAGCGTCCTTATTACTCTAACATCTACAGATAAATGGATGATAGTATTACAATCAACAACTTCAATGAAATAGAGCCCACCAGCGGCCGAGCGGTAAAGTCGCTGAACACTGGTAGTTCGGTCCGAGGTTCGAATCCCGCGAACGGGCTGGCTGCATGGGCGTTTTCGTGGTTTTCCCCATGTGTAACGTGTATACGAGCCAGTTTCCCTTAGAAAGTCCTCCACGAAAGGCATTCCTCCCCTTAGGCAGATAGCCCTCGTGTGCTTTGCCATAATTAAATACACCATCAATGAAATAGAATACGATCATATTTATCCTTCATGTTTGAAACTCAATAAAACTAACTTTCAACAAGAAGATATTAATTTAGTAGATTTGCAAATTATCTATTTTAAAGATATCAAAATTTACGACAAAAGTAGAGATCCTGATTTCCCTACTATAAAACTCATCCATAGGAACTCCAATATCTCCAAAAGTGTAATACATACCCAACTCCTTAGAATAAAAAATATTTGCAACAATTTCGAATTCTTTCAAGAGAGAAATCACTAAGTCAAAATTCTCTTAGAGAATGAAACACCTCTATTCAAAATTTCCATAAGTATAAAGAAAGCTTGTATTAACCATTTTTTTTCTCATTTTAAGTAATATGATAATTATTATTATTTAAACCTTAACAGGAAGTAATAGTTGGATGACTACAATACGAAATTAAATATAAATATATGCAAAGATCTTGTTTCTTTTATGTTTCAGTATACTATCTTTCTACTATTTGTAAATTTAATAACTGGCAAATCTTCTACCTTTTACTAGAAAAATGGGGCTTCTAGTTTCCAAAGCGTATTATGCCCCGATTAAGTGAAGACTTTTATCTTTTATAACATATTTGTTTTCCTTTCCTTCAACTTTGAGCCTGCCCTGCTTTCGTGTTTAGATTTTACAGAAGACGGCAACTTTTAGAAATTTTTACGCAGCCATTTTGGAATCGAACATCAATAAATAACTCAATAAAACTAACTTTCAACAAGAAGATATTAATCAAGTAGATTTGCAAATTATCTGTTTTAAAGGTATCAAAATTTACGACAAAAGAAGAGATTCTGATTTCCCTACTATAAAACTCATCCATAGGAACTCCAATACCTCCAAAAGTGTAATACATACCCAACTCCTTAGAATAAAAATTATTTGCAACAATTTCGAATTCTTACAAGAGAGAAATCACTAACTTAGTCAAAATTCTCTTAGAGAATAAAACACCTCTTAAAGAAATATCATATTATCGTTCTAAGATTTCAGTAAGTTTGCGTTTTTTTCAATTTTTGTTTCTAACAGATTTTCAGTTGTTAGCAGATTTAGGCTCCGATTTTATTTTATTTAAGGAAAACTCTATACAAAGTTTTTCGTTTTCTTGGTATTAAAAGTTTAGTTCAGCATAATCGGGGACCACCCAATTTTTAATGTTGTTTAAATGACAATTTGGCATAAAGTACATTTGTTTTGTTCTTTATTTGTATTTGGTTTTGAATTTAGGATTTAAATATAATGGTTTTCGACCAATTTGGTTTTTATGAATAATCATTGTACATTATGTAAAGT
Source organism: Stegodyphus dumicola (assembly GCF_044657685.1). Classification (NCBI taxonomy): domain Eukaryota; kingdom Metazoa; phylum Arthropoda; class Arachnida; order Araneae; family Eresidae; genus Stegodyphus; species Stegodyphus dumicola. The sequence goes on along the minus strand of NC_140771.1, from coordinate 151,460,069 downwards.
TTTATGTTTTTTTTAATAGTTTATTTAGGGCAATGTTATGTTTTATTCGTTTCGCCAAGTGTTTCGAAGGCGTGTAGGGAAAATCCTAGTACATTTGAGATTCGACTTTCGGGTTTTATATGAATTTTGATGTCTTAAATGAAAATTTAATTGATTCTTTTTTTCGGTTTTTGATCTCAAATAAGCCAGGAAAACGAAACACGTTTTCGAAACATACTAATCGACTTTTATGAAGCTGTAATTCATTTTACCTCATGAGTTCTGAATTGGAGTTTCAGTAAAAGGAGATAAATTTTATATTTTTATTATCTTGTAGAGTTATTTTTCGAGTTTGTACTACTATGAATTCTTATTTTAATTATTCTTGTTTAAATTCTTATTCTTATTTTAATTATTTAATTTTAAACCGAAAAATCGAATCTCAAATGTACCAGAATTTTTCCTACAGTCCTTCGAAACACTGGGAAAAAAGATTAAAACGTATCATTTTGCAAACTGATTGCGATTACTTATAAAAAAAAAAAAAAAACTTTACATTATGTAAAATGACTATCTCCCCCCCCCCGCCCGAAAAAAAAAGGTCTAAAACCAGTAAATGCAAATCCGAAATTTAAAAGCATATACAAATCAAGGGCAAAACAAATATACTTTAAACCAAATTGTCATTTAAACAACACTCAAAAATCCATAAATGAGATTGCGATGAGTGATGAGAGTGAGAGTGTGATGAGTGATCAGTGACTGAGTGATAAAGAAAATTGAACGGTATTTCCTACTTTTGTTCGCATTCCAACCCCATTAAAGGTAGCCGTGCAACGAAAATATTTTAGCCCGTGTGCCGCGACGAAAAAAATTTGAGAACCGCTTATCTAGGCTTTGTTACCCATTTTCGTAAACGTTCAGAAGAGCGATATTACATTACAATTACATTAAATTTTTCGTACAGGAAATCAAGAACAAGATTTGCATTTGGGGGGTGCTCCGTCTTCCACGACCCCCCTCCCCAATGCAAATCTTGTTCCTGGACCGTTTTTACTCAGAAAAAAAGACCTGGAAAAAGGGAGACCTGGAGGCCTTAATTAATTAAAAGCAAAGCCAAAAGGAAAAAAAAAATAAGTACTGATATTAATTAAGATTTCGTATAAGTATATTTATAAGTATTTCTAGTTGTGTCTTTTATCACTGTTATCATTTCAAACTAGCAAATTAGGAAATCTAATGGTAACTTGAGGGAAAAAGATATCCTGAACGAAAAATTGCTATAAAAATATATAACTTCTCTCATTTTTCTGCGCATTTTCTATTAGCCTTTCTAGTTACTTAGATATTTTCTAAGAAAGGAAAAAAAAGGGCGCATGTATAAGAGAGATTTGCGTATGGGATCTTGATATGTTGATAATTTTCTACAAATTAAGTGATTAAATAGTTCAAATACTTCGAGAAAATTATAAGGACTTTACGCCTTCCTGCCGGGCGTGTTGTCGTAGTGTAAGTGTTTGTACATTTATCTAACGTCTAGAAGACCCGTGGTTAATCTATAAGACCCGTGATCAAACGCATAACTGAAATTTCGTATATTTTAATTCGAAAATTTCTGCTATCTTTATAAATTAAATATATATGTTTACCTTTAACATAAAATGAAGGAGAACGTAGTAAACTATCTCAGTAAATTTGTAAGCGTTTTCTTTTATATGTAATATGAACGTAAATTCAGAAACTGTTTTAAAATTAGAAAAAGATCACTCTGCGCTCAGAACACTAAGGCGTTTCATTATCTGAAGAAGTATGCTATTTCCTGCGAAAACATCCTCCCCCTTGTCACGTAAATTTAAATCATGAATTTATACTTCATAAAATTAACAATTAAGGGAAGAAAGTGGTATTTTTACAGAAGATAATGGATATTTCTTTACAGAGAAAATATTCCCAAAGAAAACATTCTATGCTTTAGTACTTATTTGATAATTTAATTTTATATTTTGTTCCTCCAGTAAAAACTATTTTTCTTCGATATTAAATGTCTCAGGACAAATTAAAAATATAATATACACCCAAATTAATAGCTTAAAAAATTCTAAGGGAATAATCCTATGAAAAATAAGAGGAAAGACGGGGAGAAAAAGGAGACATTTTCCCATTCTTCTTCTCTGCGACGCCGAACTATACAGAGATTCTAAACCTAGTGTCACTTCTCCGCTTTTCTCCGAATATTACCGAACAATAAATCGCTGAGAGAGAGGCGATAAAGTGCCTATCGGGATATTAAATTCCCTTTATTTCATCGAAGGGGAGACCAGAGGGAAGGTATAAAGAATAAAGTTCGTTCCAGCAACCCCCGGGTGGAACGCACGGGGCGAGATGCAGCAGCAGTACCACCACAAGTATGGATTAATAACCGGGCGGTTTACTTAATTCTATCCGAGGGCTTGGTGGTGTGGGGGTTGCTAAACGGAAAAGGGGAAATAATGAAAAAATAGTTTGGCGTGGGGAACCCAATCTCTTCATACAGCCTTCTGGAAATTGATCCCCCTGGTAATACCATACAAGACACGGCATGGTGGGGATAGGAGATGAAAGAAACTGGATAGGTTGCGATTACCATTTTTAAAGCAGGATCATAAACTTGTTATCGATAGAATTCTGATGTAATCGATATGAAAGAGTCTTTAAACGCCTTGTAAAGCCTCAAGTTGTCAGTTTTATAGTCTGTCTTATGTCAAAGTTATGGCTGATAAACTTGGATATAATATAAATAGTTTGATGCTAAGGAAAAAAATGCTTCACTAGAATTAATTTCTAATATGGTTATTAGCAGAAAGTGCAGAAATAGCATATATTTTTGTTATGCTATATTTGTTATGAAACATATTAAATGAGCATGTTATAAGCTAAACTGTATTACTGAAAATGAGAAACAAGGATAAAAAGGAGTTTTATCTGTAGCATATTCATTTCTAACATAAAAACACTTTAAGTGTATTTGACGTTAGGTCTTACAAAAGATCTTTTAGCATGCAGTGATGGCGAAGTTTCAGCATTCGTATGCAATTTCATAAATGTTTTAGAACTTGCATATAACTGTAACATGAAAATAAAATACATGGTTAAAATATTAAAAGACAAAATAAATTCGTTTATAAGTTAAATTCAAAACAATTCAATAATTTACGCAGTAAATTTTTCCCGAATATGATAATTATTAGAAAAAAGAAGAAGAAGCGTTTTCTGAGTAAAAACTGAAAAATGAGACATCAGCTATTATTACCAGTTTCGTTACTGCTTTCGGTTTGTGATACACGCAATTTTGAAATTTCCTCCGATTTTTTCTCTTTTACTACCGCAGCTTTAAGAAATCCAATGACGAAATCTTTATCTTTCAATCGAAGAATTTGAAAAAAAAAAAAAAGAAAAAAAAAAAAAAAAGGCTAGGAACTCAACCTTGTTTTTCAGCACCAGGTTACTCGGCATGAAACGGCTCAGTAGCAAAATGGAACCGTGTATTTTAAACAAATGTTGCATCATGTAATTCGCAGAAATCGTCTTAACTGGAACAAGAATGTTCCTAATCTGCTTTTTGAATACCGTTAGGTTCCAAACTTCACTAAAGTCAGTATGTATGGACTGACAAGCAATAAATGCAATTCTTGAAAATAATTTGTTTACTTTTTAATCTGATTCATTTAAATAAAAGTGCATTCAAACAATTGAATATTGATTATCTGTATGAAATGACAATAGCTGGACTTATTGTGCGACGTTATAATCAAAATCTTTCAGTTTTTTTTTTTTTTTTTTTTTTTGAAACCTTAATTCCTAAATCTTCGAAGTGTTATGCTGTAACACGAAGTTTTCAAATCGCAGATTGTATTTTATTTTATGAATAAATTAATTCTTCAGTTTTAATGTTTTGTTTACAAATGTTATTAGATTCCAGCTTCTTGGGATTTCTCAGCGATCAAATTAGAACCATTCATTGCAGTGCTGATGTCAGTGTGATCTTCATTCATTGGTTGCCCAGTTTCAGACACGGCAAGGATACTTTTTCAAATATTGTTAAGAATTGTGTGTATATGTAAATAACTTTAGTGAAATTATTTGTGAAATTCTGATACTTTTTGTATAATGTAACATGAAAATTTAGAGAAGCGAAGCTTAGTCGGAAAAGTTAGAATACAAGGATAAGTCTATTAAGCATACAGTAAATGGCTATCTCGCTAAATTGGTCAGATATCGCGCAGAGATAAGCTGGAGTTAATTTTTGTGGACAAATTTCTTGAGTGATCACCAAAACTGGCCAAATGACGACATTTTGGACGGTCCCTATAATGGATATTTTAACCGATAATGTTTATGTAACTGAATAACTGTAATTGATGCTACCTGTAACCGTATCCGGCCTACATATGCCATCCTGTAATTTGGAAATGAAGGTACTAGACATCTCTCGGCGAACGTGAGAAAACTATATATAACTCGGGACAGCATCAGTTTCGAAGTAAAAATTGTTAGTTCAGAGCGACTCCGGAGTATTGAGAAATCCCTGAGAGGTTCGCCTTTTAGATCCGCGTTGAATTGCGTTGTGCTTAACGTTCTTCGTAATTTGAAGTGTAACTACTGATTGTATTCGGCGATACTGTGAAGAGCTATACGAGTGTTTTGGGAAAAGTTCCAGAACTGTGAAGTGTTTCTCTGGATAAAATAAATTTTATTAGGCTGTCATCGGTTCTGTAGTGTGCATTCAATCTATTACGAACCCATACGTACGCAACAGTATATGGTAAAAATATTCATCAGAAATTTCTAAAGATTTTTTTTTTTTTTTCCTTTGACATTGGGATTTAAACTTTCATGAAACAGTCAAAGAAATTTTAGATTTCTAATTTAATTCTTCGTGTTAAGACATAATTCTTCCATATTTGGGTAAACATTAAAATATATTTGCGAGCGAACATTACTTGCGTCTGAAATGCTTATAACTTGAATGAAACAGCTTTCGTATCCAGATGAACAGCAATTTAATGAACAATGGAAAACTGTAGTCTAAGAGAAAAGCAAATCATGTTAAACTGCAATCTCAATGGTCTCGGATGTCACATCGCTTCAGCGACGCGAATCAGTTCACACCACTAGTGTATCGAGACCGCGATGATATGAAGACCGGGAAAAGGGGGGTCGACAAATTAGCATCCCGTCCATCCGGTAGGGAAGCATCGATCACATGACGTCATCCATAAATCACCCTCAGGAAACCCGTAAATCACGTGCCGCGCCGCGCCCTACCCTCGCGGCCAACCCACACACAATGACCTCGATAAGGAGGTCTTTAATGAAGTGACTATAGGGGGGAGGGGTATAGCTCCGACGCCTGCGAAAAGAGAGGAATTTAGGAAGCCAGTAATCGGGATGTATTATTAGACGCTGACGGAAAGAGCTTAAGGGGATGACCAACCTATTGACGTCGTATACTTAGTTCTCACTAAATCTCTTATATTCGTATTTCTTACATCAAAAGATATTTACTAAAAACAACTTTAAATTTGAAAACCCGAAAATATGAAATGGCTTTAAGGGAACTTCAGTACATCATACTTAGTTCCTTTTTTACGACAGATGTCTCCTTAGTTTCAGAATTTTCAAAGAAAATATTTAGCATAAAAAATGTTAAATATCTTCCGATCTTATCTTAAAAAGTTATTAATCGCATTCCCAATCCTAAAGTAATTAATTACATACTTGAAAGATATTCGTCTTCAAGACTGATGCAAAATTCAAAATGTCTCTACTAATTTTAAAGCTGCAAAGTAAGAAATAAAATTTATTCATAAAAACAAAAATAAAATTATCTCCTAGGAATAGCAAGACAAATCTAACAATCCTTAAATTATCTTCCCAGCCTCAATTTCCCCGATTTATGTGGCAGGGTTGGCATAAAATCGCCCGTTATTCACTTTGTTAATTTGAGTGGGCCAAGCTACTATCCCGTCGCATAGAATTTTCGGAGCATCAGAATCGCGTGAAAATTATTTCATCATGAACGAATTTTACTACATTCGAATGAAAAAAAAAAAAAAAAAAAAAAAATTGTTTTCCTTCTTATGAAGTGCATACTTTCACGAATAATATTGTTTAAAAGAAATGCATATAATTCTAAATATTTCTGGTACAAAACAATTTATTTCTTCACTTGTTACAGAAACGAATACATTTAACTATTCAGAAACACCTTTGCTTTTCAGAACTAGCATATTTTGAGTGAAAATGTTTATCCTGACAAGATAAAGAGGAAAAAATATGTATTTGTGCGGGAAAAATGATGAAAAAACACAAAACCTTGTAGCAGAGATCGCAATGTTAATTCATGTATAGTATTCTACTTTTAAGGTTATATTCAGAATATTTCCGGTAAGTTGAATAAAAGTACACTTTGGGACAGTTAAAAAATAAAACTATGTTGTTTAAAATATCCTTGTAAAGCTAATGGTTCAAAACTGCATTATATTTTTAGGTAAACTGCCAATTAACAATTGGATGATTTTTGCCACTGAAATTTAAGCTGATGTTAACGCTGCCTTTTACAATATCTAGGCAATTTTAGACGCGTTGCCCTGCACGGCAAGGCATTTGCATACTGTTCAGTAAGTATACAATAATTTTTGGTCTAAAATTAAGTGGAGAAGCAAAGAAGAGAAATCTGTAATTTCATTGTTTGATTGACACGCTGTGTATCCAACCACAGCTGCTGATTTTTTACTGAATCCACTAAAGACAATTCATGTATAACCAATTTTTTTTCTGGTTAATTTCTTAAGATATGAGCTATTTACAGTGAAAAGGAATTCCCAAGTTATTAAGTTATTCAAGAAGATGTATTTCGCAACTTTGTTCTGCGAAATAACCATTCTCTTTCTTCCCCTTATCAGCCTGTTCATGCATTCGTAAAACACACTTTCATACAAAATGCATTAAAAGTTAAAATGATGTTACATACCTTCAAGCGAATGCTCTCCATATGCTCCAGAACACGTAAAATGTGAAACAACAGCTGTTCTCAAAATTTAACAGAGTAATTTTTTTAAATTTATTTCTATCTGAGTTTCCAACGGATGTTTGATATAACAATGAGTAGTGTTTAGCTATGTCGTTTAATAAAAAGCACTGCACACTAAGCATTTTAATCCTCCCTGTTACTGCGCTATAACTTTACTTCAATATAGGTTTTCATTACATTATCATAAAATATAAATCTGTAAGCCAAAAATAAGTGAATTAAAGCCAAGCTGCATAAAGGCTATTTACGTTATTTACGGATGTATAACCTTGATTATAAAATGGATTAGGTGAGAGATGTTGAGGATATGGCCCTGATGCCGGTACTGCAGTACTAATTGGAAAAACAAAGAATAAAAATTGTATTTTTATAAAGTTAGGGTATCTAGAAAAGTTTCTACAATCTTTGGATTTCTGAAATATTGAAAACCCAAATATTTTATGTTGAATCCAAAAATATTTCTTTTTTTACATTTTACTGAACCCTTTTTGAAGACCGAAGAAACTGCCTGGATTTTTAAGAAAATCGCTAACGCTGTGATACTGAAACAGAACGTAGTAAAAATGCTAATTTTATATAATTTAGCTCTGAAGAAAGCCGTATTGGTACTCCCCAATACTCAAGTTCATTTGTTCAGTCAGTTACACAAAAATATGCGAAAACTATATGTGAAGACACGTTTCCATCCGATGAACTGTCTGTGCTCTGCTTAAAGGTACTGTATTGGCTTGAAAGTGTTATTGAATGCTAAGAGAAGCCACCGCGATTCTTGTCGTTTCTTGGCTGAACGTTTTTTATTCTAGAAGAGTTCTAAATATTCATTCGAAAAATATGTTACACGTGGGAAACGGCGAAAATTGTTCCATCTTTATCCGTCTTCAAGACTCCTCGTGATAGTCTTTAAAATATCTTCATTATTAAAACTTGTTGAAGTTGTTTAATTTGAAAACATTAGCAACACTGCAGTTTTAAACTCCGTTTTCCTTTTTGTCTATAACATCGGTGAGAAATATTGTTAATAAGATGGAAGTCTACGAAGTATAGCAACATAGACATACCATCTTATAGTCGCTAGACTAAATTTCAATGTTATGCATAGAAAGAGGGGGAGGACTTAAATTTCAATGTTGCTAACGCTTTCAAATTAAACCTTCTTCAGTAAATTATGCCTGAAGATGATTATTTTAGGGCTAATCAGAAGGAGTCGGGAAGACGGAGCGATTTTTCTAGTTTCCCACATGAACGCATTTCTCGAATGAATATCCAGGACTTTTATATCGTTTATGCTATTCAGCTAAATTTAATAAGAGAATCAACAGAAAAATTTAACAACATAATTTACACAACACTTTCTTTTAATTATAGATGTCCGATTCTTAAAAGCTCAGTGATGTCGTCATACAAATCTACTGTTTTGGGTAATGGTTTCATTACCACACAGAAATTGTATAAATATTATTGTCGGCTTGGCACAGCATGCACAATGCGCACCACATAGAATTAAGGTATCCGACTACGTCCCGGCATTCAAATTTTGGAAAATAATATAAATACATCTATCATTGTTAATTAGCAGAATACTACTTAAAGTGATAGAAACAGGTGATAAACATATTTCCAAAGTATAATTTTTGTTTTTTCTCACATTTTGAGTTAAAATATATTAAATTTCAGGATTACTAGGTATGTTCCCACAGAAACATTTTACTTTTATTTTTGTTACTTATATTTATTAAAGTATAAGGAATTAAATGGACTAAAAAATCTAAGCGATTAAAAAATAGCTATTGAATGTAACTGTTTGAGTACATGCACCAGCTATTTTTCAAGAAATTTCTCTCTTTTCATTTAAACTGAAAGAACTTTAGATAAGTACACTACGCAAAAAATAAAAATCGGACAGTTCTATATCTCCCGTTCTACAGGGCCAAACGACGAAATTCAACTTGTTGAAAAATTCCCATTTAGAGTATTAGTTATTTAGGGTAATTTGAATACCTTTAGATATCAACTTCTGGTTCACGGTGTAGAACAAGAACAGCCATAATTCTGCTTCGGGCACCTGGAAGCCCGAATTTTGAATTTCGAATTTTATATTTCATATCTTGCAAACCTATAATGAATTTTCGACAAACTCAACAATTTGAAAGTGAACAAGGGCAACGCTGGGCAGATTAAAAGATTGTTACATACAGCGCGCGAGACTGCGCATTTCGGAAATTCTAAAGATATGCTGCTTTTAAATATTTTGTAATTCTGCTATTCAACTGAATTTTATGTGACGTAAGTGTGAAGAGCGTGATGTTTAATTAATAAATTTAAAATACAAAACGTTCATAATAGAAAGAAAAAATAATAAATCTAAAATCTGAAAGGCTTCATATTTTAAAGGTCGTCCAAAAGGGCTCGTTAAGGTTCTTTACGCTCTCGCTGAGCTATTAGTATAAAAGAATCATTTATTTAAAAGGTTTACTGAAACACATAGCAATAAATCGGGTGGAAGGAGGTCATCGAGCAAGAATACCTCCCATTAAAGAAGAATTACGCGAGCAAGGTCAAAAAAGGTCTGGGTGGGGAAGACGTCACATTAAACATTTGCTGCGACATGTATGTGACATCCGTACGACATTCACATCCACATGACAATGCGACATTTCTGTTGCGTTGTACCGTGGTCACTAATGTAATGTGAAGAAAATGCAACACTAAGAGGTCCCTGTAACGTCATAGCAACTAAGTGTGCTGTATGGGGCGTCAATAAAGAATTCTTCAAAATATCTATTAACTCAAACAGCTAACCAGCCATACTCTCCATTCGAAATCCAGACAATTCTCACGTGGCTCATGAGATTAATCAAATCTCTAAAGATCCCAATACTGAAATAATCATAACTTGGATCAAAGGGCACACAACAACGTTGGGAATGACACCAACAACAATCTGCGTACATAGCAGCTCTTTCCAAGAAGGCGAGTTCGTCAACATCAAGCTTCCGAAATCGCAACTACGACAAATCCTAAACAAACATGTAAACCTCGAGTGGCAAGGAGTGGAATAACGCCAGAACAGGCCGGGCCACTCACTAGTTTTCCCCAAAAATCGGCACAGAAATCAGAAGCTCCAAGTCCTTCCTAACTTGTTACCTCACCGGTCATGGCCCACATCCAGATTATTTTATTAAAAGTAATCCCTTTAATAGCGACAATTGTGTCTGTGGAGTCAAAGGAGATGCAGGACTGTTACCTCTTCTTCTGCCCGCTTGCAAGTGACCTACACATTCAGAAACCCACCAATCTAGAAATTAACTTTAAAATACTGGTGATATCTTAACGCCACCTATATACAAAAATCATGAAACTACACCAAACGCTCAGTACTCTAGGACTGGACCTACGCCAAATCACGCCTTGAGACCGGAAAAAAAACGAAAAAGCAGAAACAGTAGTGATTAGGCTACACCTCAATAATTGATTCCGAGCATCATTAACAATTTCCATAACGCTTCAAAACACCAAAAATACTGAGCTGAGCTCATGAACTTTGTTTATGACCTTTGGACTGAAATCTGAGCTCAGCACAGTCTTATCTGTAACAAATATCCTCACATAACAAGAATCAGACTCCCAAAATCAAATCCCATATGTTTATCTACTTACATAAAAATGCAAAAATTCTGTTGCAACGATCTCCAAAATATCAACACTGCTGTATTTACATATTTCAATATTCTAATGAGTATACTCAGCATTTTGTGTTTTATTATGTAACTTTGCCTAAATTTATGTTATTATCCTCTTCTGTTTAAATATCACATCTCCAGTGTTACTTAACAGAAAAAGCATACAATCAATTACAGTTTTTCATACTCTAGCTGGTTTAGTGTACTGGGGCAATACCTGTTCGATTCTGTAGTGAATCCTCTGATCCCCCATTTAGTTTTACCTGTGTACCTGTAACGCACGAATTTTGAAAGGAAGATCTATTCTACGTACAGGCAATCCCAAAATGCAGTTCTTTCTAAGTACGGTGAATATCCTGCTATAAATGTCAAGTGACTCTGTGCTTTTCGGCGGTCAAATGTAAAAACATTTGACCCCGTATTGTACCTTTACCAGCATACCTTCAAACATACGTATCATCGGACTGGAGGCAAACCTATACTACAATCCGCCACTGTTGCAGACGATTGTTTCTCGGTATGTGACATGAATATGGTATTTCTCTAGCAACATTTCAAGTAAATACCTTGACTGCAAGGTTAAGGCTACATCTGAAGTTGAATGGCTATTCCACTGTTTTATAAACGACATTTATAGTTTTTATATAGACTACCTTCACAGTTTCATTTGGCTAAACTATATAATTCATAACGGCGTGACTCATTGATAAGCATTTAATTTTCTTCCTGTTTCGTTACAGAAGAGTTTTAGAGTGGAAATGGAAATCTCTTTTATTCCCTTATTCAGGCATAGTTCCCTTATTCAGGGATACTCATATCAAATCTTTAAATGATATTACATTTAGATGATTTAACTAAAATTAACCTAATTCAGAAGGAACTACTTTCTTTCTTTCCATCGACATCGAGGCAGCTGGTCCACTGGGCAGTTAGCATATCGGCCAGGTAGCACCAGTTTTTTAAGAGTAATCGATATCAACAGTACGATTTCATTAGTTTTCAGAACTATTTTTCACCTGTTTAACGTACGTTACTTTAAAATGCTGAGAAAAATAAAACTTAAAACGCAAGAGGTGGCAGAAAACGTAAACATTAACGAGGCATCATTAGTTTGAGCTTAAGTTATTCTAAAAGGTAGTTTTTTGAGATTTTTCAAAGCATATTATTACTGACTGTTATTTCAGATAAAGAAGTACTTATCAATCTATTTGATAAGACCTAAATCGCCTCTAAATATAAATGTTACAATGTTGAAAAAAGACAATTCTTTAATATGATTAAAAGTGCTAGCAGATAATATTTCTAGAGGTGTTAATCCTCAATTTGTAAACATTCTTCCAAAACATATGCTAATGGGAAAAATCTTGAGATCCAAATCAAGTCCGTTTTATAATACAAGTAGATTATTAAAGAGAGCCATCTGCATTACATATTACGATAGGGAGCAAATACTTTTCATGTGTAATAAATATTAGATTCTTGCATCAGAATGAAACGAATGAATGAATTGCCTTATTAAAAAGCAAATGGGTAGAACACTTATTGAAACAAGGAAATATTAATCATCATTTATTGAAGCATATATAAGAACATTGTAGCTCTAAAGATGAGACTTTTAAAGATGATCAGTATAGAATGAAATATAAGGAGGAAAAGTGCTAAAATATTTTTAAATATTGATAAGCATAGTTATAATAATACATTGTTTACTTACACAAATAATTTCTTTATAATATTTATTTTATTTTATTAAGTAAACGATATACTGCCTGGATGATTCTGGTCTCCGATAAAGTGATAACAACATAAGAGTAAATAGCAGTATATGCATTAAGAGCCATTTTATTAAAATACGGAGAATATTGTTTAGAAAGACAGTTTTAATAAAGCATTTCCCTAAAACGGAGAACAGATTATTACTGGTACTTCAAGTACCGAATATTGTTTAAAACTAGAATCCTTGATATCGATACCAGCACCGAAATCACGGTGAAACAATTCGGAATTATCAGCTCTGAATAAATATTAAAACAGGAAATAGGGATACTACACTCTGCTATCAGAAGATTTCGTATATTGTCATTAAATACTCAGTAAAATTCATCTGAAGATACATTATAATTAAATATCCATGAATAAATCCTAAGCGTTTTAAAATAAGCTCACTTTAGGATTATTATTGCGAACGATTACTTGTAATGAATCTACAGTGTTTCATTTACTTTTCGAAGAACTAGACGTTTTTAATTATTCCTTTTCTATCAATTCTTTTCTAGCATCATACTAATTTCCTCCAAAATCAGGCAGATTAATTGCGTATAAGGCAAGAAGATGTATAAAGTATGTTGATAAATATATTGCAGTTCGCATCTGCGTTGTTGAGATATCATTAGTTGCCCATTTTCATCGTTCTTAAACTAAAGCTGAATTTATTCGTAGCTATTCTAATTTGTTGAATTGGACTAAGAAAGCTAAATGAAGTTAAATTTCTTCAATTTTTGTAAAGCTTAGTTTAAAAAAGAAAAACTTGGAATGTAAGTAGCATTATAAAGAGTAAATTCGTTATTTGGCAAAACTATGCAAAATGCGATGATAAATATCAGTTTGTAATTTCGTTTGCAAGATATTATCGAACTGCATTGTGCCTTCGAAGATAACGTTATTCGAGTTCGGGCGAGATAAAAGTTGACTTTTCATGTTTCTCACTCAGGTAAACCTAATAATGACTACACGTTTTGTACAAACCTCTAAGTGTTTTTAAAATGGTAAAAAAATGATTAGATGTTTAATTTGTTTATGTTTATTTTATAACCAAACTTCACATTTACTTTAGTTATCATCAACAGATAATAAACAGTTAAGCATTGGTTGAAGCCGGTTAGAGATGAAAGACTGAATAAGAAGAACTCCCACAGAATCTTACGAAGAATCCCAAAAGACATTTTAAGATGAAAGTCGCAAGTACAGCTGTATATATTACTTATTTAACCAAAAATCTGGAATTAAATTAATGGGCAAACATTTATGCTGTGTCACGTAATTTTTCGGTCTCGAATATGATAGTCGAATACACTGCTTTTCAGAACAAAACAATAAAATTCCTTATATAGAGTTTAAAATTTATTAAACAGAAGTAAACGACATAATAAATAATAAAGCCTATTTTTTATCTAGCAATGGGAGAATATGAACTTGGGCTCACGTATACTGCTTAGTTTAAAAAAGAAAAACTTTAAGTGTTTAACTTTCTTTGAAAACTTTAAGTGCGTATTATAAGGAAATAAGCGAGAACATCTAACTTGACTTTTAAGAAACAGTCATATAATTTAATTCCTTCCCTCTCCTCGCAATAGACAGAATTAATGACAACGTCAAAGGTTTCAACGCGAAGGCCATTTCTCCATTTGTCAGTAGCACTGATTGACGTCATTAGTTCTGTCAACATTATATTAACCTGAAAAAAATATTTACAAAATAACATTTTATTACGAATTATATCTATATGTAAATAATTTTAGTGATATTATATGCATATTATAGCATCTCTTGTGTAATGTAACATGAAAGGCATCAAGAATGCACTGTTTGGAACAAACTGTTTAGAAAAAATAAGCTTACAGGGGCACATCCATTTACCCTTCGCCAAGCTGGTGATGGTTTTGATGATTAACTTTTGTCACCAAATTTGGCTAAAAATCAACTAAAGCCGCCAGACCTGGCAACCATTTTGGTCCGATCCATATGTAACGGTAACTGTATCCGGTCCTACTGAACTATATACTACTTGTCCTTCCAGTAATTTCGAGAACTCGAGCGAACTGGAAGTTTCTCGGCGATGGGCTAAAACTATATCAAACCGGAGACAGCATCATTTCTCAGTTAGTTCAGAGTTTAGCTGAGACTGTTGAGAGTATTCAGAAATTGCTGTGTGAGCTTACGCATTTGAGGCTTTTTTGGCATTGTTCAACGTTCTTTATAGTTTGATGTGGTAACTGCTAAGAGCTATACGAGTATTTTTGTGTGAAAAATTCCCAAACTGTAATTTGTTTCTCTTGAGAGAAAAAAATTGATCAGGCTATCATCGGTTCTGTGTGCACTCTATCCATTACTAATATGTACGCGCATAACAATGTTTATTACCAGCAAGTAATTGCTTCCAGCGAGGACATACTACATAAGTCTATTTGAGAATGTGACGGTAAACGTTCGTTCGTCAATTGTAATGCCAGTTAATCAAATAAGTAAATAATAGATCGTGTTTGACAGTATTTCATTATTTTTAAACAGTAGAAATTTTACCCAAAACATGACTGTATATTGTGGAATAAAAATAATATTTAATTTAAAAATATAATTATTTCTTAAAATTTTTTTCTTAAAGAAAATGCATGAAACATTTTTAAACTGGGAATAAAAGTGTAGAATGGCAAAGAGTTTAGTCTTATGTTATTCTAAATAAAAATATACGTTACGTATCTAAAAAAATTAAAAAACTTAAAATTACTTTTTTTTAGTATTCATAAAATCAAGAGACTGGGGAACGACTAAATGAGCCAGAAAAACCGCAGGAATGCAAATTACTTTGCAGTTAAGGATTATGGAAGTGAGTTTTCGGCGACGATATGCATAGATCTAGAAATAGTAATTGATGCGTCAAGAAAGGAATGTTAGAAAAATAATTTTAACTTCATTCGAAAAACTTTCGACGTATTGAATGTTTTGAGTTTAAGAAATTGGCCATATTGAGAAGATAATTTTTTGTGAAATTTCTTCTCTGAGACGCATTAATTTTTACTTACGAAGCATTAAATATTATCATATGTGAAATGAATCTGTTAAAATATAATCTACACGTTATATATAAAAATTAGGTTCGCAATCACTCTGCAGACCTTTCTATAACAGAAAAAGAGAAAAAAAAGATTAATAGTGAGAGAAACATTTAAAAAAAAAAAAATTAAAATAACGCTTAAATTGTTCACAAAATTAATCATTTGGACAATCTGCACATTCAGTATTTTTAAAGATAGGTCAATTACTTAAATTATAAAAAATTAAATAAAAATTTATGTTGTTAAGAAGCGTGTTCATTACTTTTAAACTGCTTAGTTTTCAAAGCAGTAATAAAGTGATTGGATTTGAAAGCTAATTGCAAATCTTTAGGTTTTATTAAATAGCATAGGTATACGAGTTACAGTGGCGGACCAAAAAACTGCATCACCTTCGAAAAAGTAGATAAATATGAAAATAATGTATTTTATGTATATGTTTTATGTAAGGATCATATTGCTACAATAAAATAAAGTTGTGGGACTAATCTCAATCAAGGTTTATAAGGATCAATAAGTTGCTTACACTTAATCACTCAGAAAAATGACAAAGAGTGAAAAGTGCAATAATTAAAAAACGTGAAATAAAGTAATTGATACACAAATGTTTTAGCATCTGCAAGTTCTACATAGCTGCAGATATATTACATGTACTTAGATATCTATACATGCACAAGAATCACTTCAGTGTTTAGTAAATTCTCCTCGGGTTTCGATGATAGCCTTGCAAAGCCAGTCCAAAACTTTAATACCAGATTTTGGCAGATAGGCCTAAACCTAAAGGGAGGAAATAGAGTCTTTTAACAGAGATTTGTCAAAGAATATACTTGTGTTTACAATCCATTTTTAGATACTGAACAATAAGCTTTGACGTAAATGATGTGATATAGAGATGAAAACCTGTAAATCAGGCAACAAAATCAGGCAAACATAAGTTAGATTGTACTTACCGATTTCCTCATATGACAGGGTGCAGAGACCTGATGAAAAATGTAATTTCCTTTACCTTTAAAATAATCCCGAGTAAATGGCCTTAAATGCTCCTCCAAACTGTGGGCATTAACTGATGCGTTCACAGTTCCAGTGAATACACACACAATAATTCACAGTTCCAATAAATTTCAGGCCTGCAACCCCTTGACTGGATATACATCTCCATACTATTTAGACCGCTAGGAATTTGACAGTAGTCTAGATGATAAGCTTCACTTTTACGTATTCGATCTTACAGCTCACCGTCCGATTTATGCAGGTTGAAAAGAAGTCCATCCGAAAATATTACTGAGTCCTACTCCGTCTCTGTCCATGAAACATAATCCTTTGCCAAAACAGTGGCTTTTGCATCATTTGGTTTCATATGCAAAAGCTTTTTCTTTTGGCAACATGCATGCAAACCGTATTTCGCAAGGCGTCTATGAACAATTTACGTGCTTAAATTAACAACACAGTCGTTCTTAAATTTAATTTTTAAGCCAGCAGCACTGGCATAACGATTACGGAAAGATATTCGCTTCAAATGCCTATCGTCAGATTTTGTGGTCACCTTCTTCCAGCCTGATCCAGCCCTTCTCTCACCATCGCCAGTTCATGCTCAAATTTAATCGGTTTTGAGACTGTTGATTGATTGCAGCCAATTTTTATAACGATCCCTAGGGTCGAATATCCTTCTTTAGCTAATGCAACTGCCCCACATTTTTCTCTTGTGTCAACTGAACATATAGAGCCATCTTTTCAAGAAAGAGATGAGTTAACATTTTCTATTTTTGACGTTGTATTTATAAAAATCGGATGACCCAATACTTTCGAAGAGCTGTATGCAGTATAAATGTGGAATGATCTTCTATCTTGCTTTAGAGCAATAAGATAAATTTATTTGACCAATAAAATGCTTTAATACTACAAAATGTTTATTTTTATAGATGATACATATTTTTTTGGTCCGCCATTCTAGATATGCGTAAAACCATGAATAAAATATATAAAAACACCATCTTTCGAGCAATAGCAACACCTACCAAGGACAATGGATGATGTCTGAACACGTACGCCTGTAAATTAAATTCATGTTATCTTGGAAGAATCCTTTAAAGAAATTTCTTACATCAGATAAAAAAGAATGTTGCAATAATTATGTTAATTTTATTAACAGTTAAATTTTTGAGTTAAACTTCCTTTTCTATCGATTCGTATTTCAGATTACCACTTCCGGCCAGAACGTAGTTTTAGAATCACGTCTAAATGTTAATGAGGAAGAGCGGTATATAACCGCGAAGTTCCACAGTCTAGAAAGAGAGATACTAGATATTCTGGCTGCACGCGTCCGCTATCATCAGACGCTTTTAGGCTACTCTCTTGTAATCACGTTCGGCCGTACTTTAGTCCCTTGATAACTTCGCAGTCAATTAGCGTTAAGGGGCCAACTCTGTTAGAATTTTGTTAGCTTCGGCTATATCTCTTAAGATCAGTTTGGTTTAATTCTTAGTCTCATAAGTTCAAGTCCAAGTGTCGGCTTTATTGTACAACTCCAAGACGGAGTTTTGCTAAACTTTAATTGGAATAATAAAGGGTTATTTTGCCTTTCTCTCTTGTTGTTTCCTGTCACACCAACTCAAGCAATTATTCGCTCATCAGTTCTTAAGATTCTTCACTTCCAAGAGTAACTTAGAATTACACAGTGGAGAATCCTACAACGTGCATTGAAAAATCAATAAATTAGTCTATGAATTGCTGCTAGCCTAGTGACACTGGAAATCAATAAATTATTGTTAACCTCATAGCATTGAAAATCGATGAATTATTATAGCATTCAAAGATCTTTCAAACTGGAATAATACATTATTAATTGATGCAACAGAAAGTATCCTACTAATTTAATAGTAACAAGTAAGACATATCTTTTGTTTTAATAGTAGTTCCGTTGTTATAAAAACAGTACTGTAGTTGATTGTTACTTTCTAATGTCTTCGTATATTATACCGGTAAGTAACGAAACCTTAATTAATAACACAAGAAAGCTGTATTAGTAATTAATTAAATTCACTAGCGTGCAGAACTTAAACAGCTTTTCTGGTTTTGGCCGTAATTCCGCGAAACATGAACTGGGATACATGATATTCATACTACGGCGGCACAATGTAGTACTCGATGAGGAACGTATAGCAACAAAAAATTAGTAGGACGCATACAGTACGGAACGAATAGAAAAAGGGCTTTATTGACAAAAGGGTATTGGTATAAAACTTGTATGGTCGAGAGGAAGAACAACAAATCAATTAATAGGACGTTCCCTGTCTGAAATGGTGGCATTATACCATCTGTAGATAGTCAACACCAGATTATCTAACACTTCTTGGCGTAAGAGTTCACATTCTTCAAATAGAATATGTTTCAGTTGTCTGGTGTTCTCTCCAGAATTAGATGGCACCTCCATGATAGGCGGTACCATTAAAGTATCCAATACATGTTCATTGAGAAGACACCAAGCTATCGAATCCCTTCTGTGGATATCTTCGTTCTCCATGAGCTCTTAAATAGCATGAGTCCTGTGTGGCCGTTCATTGTCATCCATAAAAACAATGCCGGGATCAACGGCATCTCGAACGCAAGGCACACGTCGGGAAGATGACTTCAGCACAGTAACCATCTCCGGTAAAATGAATCTGTCACAAAAATCTGGAGCTGCGTGGTGTCCGCCGATAACATCGCGGCAAAAACATCGCGGACGAAAACATCGCGGACGAAAACATCGCGGCGAAAACGTCGTGCTACAAAACATCGTGGGAGAAAACATCGCAAAGAGAAAACATCGCAGTTCTAAAACATCGTGCTACAAAACATCGTCGTCGAAAATAAAGCGGTTCAAAAACTTCGCAGTTTAAAAACATCGTCGTCGAAAATATCGTGGTAAAAAATAAAGTATCTACAAATCATCGCATGACGATAACTTCGCAGACATGCTTTTTTCAGGTTTTAATTATTGTAAATGGATATTCCCATAATGATTTGTGAGTTCAGTATGTAAAGAAGGATAATTTTTATTTTCACATATTTTATTAACTAATAAATGTTTGCTGAAAAAGTAAGAAGGAAACTTAAGCATAAAAAATTAAATGCAAATTATAGATTATAATTTTCATGAAAAATTACCAGGAGAAACTTTATAAAAATGATTTATTAATGGCCTTTGTTAGTTAACTATGTCGGTTTAAAATTCTATTAAGTGCTATAAGTTGCATTAATTTTCTATGCTTAAGTTTCATTCTTATTTTCTCAGCAAAAATTTATTAGTTAATTAATAAAAAGTATGAAAGTAAAAATTATCCTTCTTTCCATCTTGCGATCACAAATCAATATGGGAATATCCATTTACAGTTACGAGGGCTATCCAGAAAGTAGATTACGTTTTGGAATAAAAAAATAAACAAAGTATAGGAAACAAATTTTATTATATACAGATGAAAGCCACACTCAAATACTACTTTTCTACATAGTCACCATACAAATTAAGGCATTTATCGTAGCGATGTACTGCGCCTTCAACCACTTCGTTACCTCTTCTTGCAGCTGTGCGTCGTCATCAAAACGCATTGATTGCAATTTCGTTTCACAGTTCACATGTTTCACCCATGTTTCGTCACCAGTAACGATGCGATCGAGTAAAGAGTCACCATCCTTATGGTAAGCGTCCAAAAAGTTCAACGCTGCAGCCATTCGCTGATTTTTGTGGTCCTCTGTCAAGATTTTTGGAATCCATCTTGCACAAAACTTGTGGTAACCAAGCTTTTCGCTGATGATTTCGTGCAACAAACTTCGCGAAATTTGTGGAAAACTCAAAGAAAGTTCCGTTATTGTGAAATTTCGATTTTCACGGACTTAAGCATCAACTTTTTCGAGAAGTTCGGCGGTCACTATGCTGGGTCTCCCACTTCGATCTTCGTCGTGAACATTGGTTCGGCCATTTTGAAATCTTATGACCCACTGACGCACTCCACCTTCAGTGATAATGTTGTCCCCATACACTTCACGAAGCTGCCGATAGATTTCTATCGGTTTACAGTTTTTTGCAGTCAGAAACCTTATTACTGAGCGCACCTCGCGGGATTTTCAATTAACGCAGACATTTCAAACCGTCACAGTATCTGAACGGAGCACAGCACGAACCTCTCACTAGCACGGCTAGATGCAGACTGAGCTGCGCAACGCTCTGACCCCAAGATGGCCGCGCTAGCCCCGCCCCTAGCGGACACAGACGGAAACGTAATCTACTTCCTGGATGGCCCTCGTATTAAAGCCTGAAAGAAGCATGTCTGCGATGTTATCGTCATGCGATGATTTGTAGATACTTTATTTTTTACCACGATATTTTCGACGACGATATTTTTAAACTGCAAAGTTTTTGAACCGCTTTATTTTCGACGACGATGTTTTGTACCACGATGTTTTAGAACTGCGATGTTTTCTCGTTGCGATGTTTTCTCCCACGATGTTTTGTAGCACGACGTTTTTGCCTTGCGTTGTTTTCTCCGCGACGTTTTCGTCCGCGATGTTTTTGCCGCGATGTTTTCGGCTGTAACCGAGCTGCGTACGTCCGTTCACCATAATGCCTCTCCATAAAAGCACGCCAAGACAATCCCAGCGGTCTCTTTCCCTGATGGTAATGGAATGGAAGTGTGTCCTTTTCTCTTGTCTCATTAAGTAGAGCAGATAATAGTTTGTCATATTGAATCGACTCTCGTTGGTAAAGAGGACATGATTCCATTGGTTAGGTGTCCAGTTTTTGAGCTCTCAACACCACTGCAAACGGCCCCGTCGATGGACTAGTATCAATGTGTACAGCTTTCGGAATGGTAGCAAAATAAGCCATCTTAATCAAGTGGTCTGAACACATAAACAGGAATACTTGTGGTCCGATTGCCGTGCGCAACAGCTGAGCAATTTTGCCCGCTGTGTGGTTTCGATTTCTCTAGCCTGCCGGGTGATGTATCTATCATGGTGTATTTAATTATGGCAAAGCACACGAGGGCTATCTGCCTAAGAGGAGGGATGCCTTTCGTGGAGGACTTTCTAAGGAAAACTGGCTCGTATACACGTTACACATGGGGAAAACCACGAAAACGCCCATGCAGCCAGCCCGTTCGCGGGATTCGAACCTCGGACCGGTATCTATCATGAGTCACAGATGTTTCCTCACCCAAGCACCATCAACCTTTCTTCCAGCTTGTCGTTAGGGAGGCTTTCCAAGCTCCTGAAAGAACACTTTTATCAAATCCAATCTCTTAGGCGACTTTCAAACGTCACCTCTTTTCAAGCTTGTCAGACATTCTACTACGTATAAAGGCGTCCTGATATTTTCTTGTAGCCATACTGCACGTACAATTTCACTTTCATTTTCAGAAGAATGCCTAAAAATGCACATTCAGTTCCTCTTTTTTAAGATGAAAAATACTTCTTTTTTAAACGCCAGGAGTTAGCGCGAGTTTGCAAAGCTACATTGCTTTGCTGACTCGCGTTTTATGTGCCCTGAAATACCTTCTGACGTCATGGTGCTGATGTTTGCATTTGCATCACATTTTTACTGAGTTGGCTTTCACTGCACTGATCGCGAAAAGCTGTTTTCACAACTTTCATGGTTGTATGTTGAAAAATGAATTTGTTGAAATTTTGCACACCAATGTATGCATGTATACATATACAGAGTATTAGATATATATATATATATATATAACTGCTGATTTCATTTACATTCTGGAGAATCGGAATTAACAGCAGAAACTTTAGCAGAAATTTAGATTATTTTAGATTTAGATTAGATTATTAGAATTTTAGATTATTAGCAGAAACTTTTTACATGCTTGCATAATATGTCGCTCTGGTATTTTGGAATTCCTCCACATAGGTCAGGAAATTTAATACCATTTAACTTGAATATTCTGCCAACAGTATAAATTAGCTTCTGGTAAATGGCAATTAGTGTAAAATTAAAAGAAACAGTTAAGAGCTCCGTTTCATTATTAATCGCCCATGAAGTATAAATACATTTATAACATTCTAATTAATAATACTCGAGAACTATAAGCGACTCGATATACTTTTGTAACCTATTAGGTAAGTAACAAAAACTTAGATTTTTCTATAACATATTTATAATGTTTGAAACTGATTCCAACGAAATATATCCTTTACGAAACGATTTGTATTTTAATTTAATTGTCGAATATCTGCGTTTAGGTAGGTCAGGAGTAAGCAACTAGGCAACTAGGAGTGGCCGATGACAATTACAAAGGACAGACCATAAATAGGTAATTTGTCGAAAAATTTGTGAATTCTCATTTTTTCATCGTGTAGTTTATATATTAACAACTGTGGGTTTAAAAGAAATTAGTTAAACATCGTTTCAAAAAATAAAATCAGACTGATTCTCTTTAATAAACTTAAAACTTTTTGTTCATTAGTAAATTAAATTTTGTAAATGGTTTTAAAATTAATATTGCATTATATAATACATAATAAAATATTATGTTCAGTATAACATAATATTTTATGATTATGGGGAATTAAAACATTTGTGAATGTAATAGATTTAAAATATTAGTTTTTTTTTATTTTTATTTATTTATTTATTTATTTATTTATTTTTGCTCTGTCTGATTTTTTTTATATATATATTTCCAATGTACAAAATGTTTTTGAAAGCATTGGGCAATTCTGTCTGAGCATAAATAAAAAAGTTATGATACAATATTTCTTGGTGAGGACTGTTTGCTATTGGCTATAAAAATAGAATAGCTTAATAAACAGCAGTGATTTCAGAATGTTTTAACAGAGTTGAAAACAATTTAATATGGAATTGATATTTAGAATTAAATTTATTAAAAAGAAAAGTAAAAATTTATTACTAGAAGAGCGAGTAAGATTATAGTTAGATGTTCAGCACCTAATTCTTGCTTTTGATTGTTAGGAATTATGTCTAATATCGGTTTTAAAATTTATATTTTCTAAAATTACAGTAGATGCAGTTTATTTTTATTTTATTTTTTTAATTCTTCAGTGAATGATGCTGTGCTAAATGTGTTTCTTAAAACTCATATTATTAATTATGCATTTTAAACATAAAATATTTTCAACTTTAAAAAAATGCTATTTATTTTAGTTGCATATTTCATAAACAGTTAAAATGTCATAAAATACTTTAAGAATATTTTTCAAAAAGAAATTAACGTTAAAATTTCATTCATTTGCGAATGAGATCGATGCTTAGGCTTATTTGCCGATAAAGAATGTGAATTTAATGCGCGTGTCAACATGCGTGACAAGATATCAATATGGTTTTAGTTTGGTTTATTTAATTACGGCAAAGCACACTAGGGCTATCTGCCTATGGGGAGGGATGCCTTCGTGGAGGATTTTATAAGGAAAACTGGCTCGTATACACGTTACACATGGGGAAAACCACGAAAACGCCCATGCAGCCAGCCCGTTCGCGGGATTCGAACCTCGGACCGGTATGTATCATGAGTCACAGATGTTTCCTCACCCAAGCACCATCAACCTTTCTTCCAGCTTGTCGTTAGGGAGGCTTTCCAAGCTCCTGAAAGAACACTTTTATCAAATCCAATCTCTTAGGCGACTTTCAAACGTCACCTCTTTTCAAGCTTGTCAGACATTCTACTACGTATAAAGGCGTCCTGATATTTTCTTGTAGCCATACTGCACGTACAATTTCACTTTCATTTTCAGAAGAATGCCTAAAAATGCACATTCAGTTCCTCTTTTTTAAGATGAAAAATACTTCTTTTTTAAACGCCAGGAGTTAGCGCGAGTTTGCAAAGCTACATTGCTTTGCTGACTCGCGTTTTATGTGCCCTGAAATACCCTCTGACGTCATGGTGCTGATGTTTGCATTTGCATCACATTTTTACTGAGTTGGCTTTCACTGCACTGATCGCGAAAAGCTGTTTTCACAACTTTCATGGTTGTATGTTGAAAAATGAATTTGTTGAAATTTTGCACACCAATGTATGCATGTATACATATACAGAGTATTAGATATATATATATATATATATAACTGCTGATTTCATTTACATTCTGGAGAATCGGAATTAACAGCAGAAACTTTAGCAGAAATTTAGATTATTTTAGATTTAGATTAGATTATTAGAATTTTAGATTATTAGCAGAAACTTTTTACATGCTTGCATAATATGTCGCTCTGGTATTTTGGAATTCCTCCACATAGGTCAGGAAATTTAATACCATTTAACTTGAATATTCTGCCAACAGTATAAATTAGCTTCTGGTAAATGGCAATTAGTGTAAAATTAAAAGAAACAGTTAAGAGCTCCGTTTCATTATTAATCGCCCATGAAGTATAAATACATTTATAACATTCTAATTAATAATACTCGAGAACTATAAGCGACTCGATATACTTTTGTAACCTATTAGGTAAGTAACAAAAACTTAGATTTTTCTATAACATATTTATAATGTTTGAAACTGATTCCAACGAAATATATCCTTTACGAAACGATTTGTATTTTAATTTAATTGTCGAATATCTGCGTTTAGGTAGGTCAGGAGTAAGCAACTAGGCAACTAGGAGTGGCCGATGACAATTACAAAGGACAGACCATAAATAGGTAATTTGTCGAAAAATTTGTGAATTCTCATTTTTTCATCGTGTAGTTTATATATTAACAACTGTGGGTTTAAAAGAAATTAGTTAAACATCGTTTCAAAAAATAAAATCAGACTGATTCTCTTTAATAAACTTAAAACTTTTTGTTCATTAGTAAATTAAATTTTGTAAATGGTTTTAAAATTAATATTGCATTATATAATACATAATAAAATATTATGTTCAGTATAACATAATATTTTATGATTATGGGGAATTAAAACATTTGTGAATGTAATAGATTTAAAATATTAGTTTTTTTTTTTTATTTTTATTTATTTATTTATTTATTTTTTTTTGCTCTGTCTGATTTTTTTTATATATATATTTCCAATGTACAAAATGTTTTTGAAAGCATTGGGCAATTCTGTCTGAGCATAAATAAAAAAGTTATGATATAATATTTCTTGGTGAGGACTGTTTGCTATTGGCTATAAAAATAGAATAGCTTAATAAACAGCAGTGATTTCAGAATGTTTTAACAGAGTTGAAAACAATTTAATATGGAATTGATATTTAGAATTAAATTTATTAAAAAGAAAAGTAAAAATTTATTACTAGAAGAGCGAGTAAGATTATAGTTAGATGTTCAGCACCTAATTCTTGCTTTTGATTGTTAGGAATTATGTCTAATATCGGTTTTAAAATTTATATTTTCTAAAATTACAGTAGATGCAGTTTATTTTTATTTTATTTTTTTAATTCTTCAGTGAATGATGCTGTGCTAAATGTGTTTCTTAAAACTCATATTATTAATTATGCATTTTAAACATAAAATATTTTCAACTTTAAAAAAAAATGCTATTTATTTTAGTTGCATATTTCATAAACATTTAAAATGTCATAAAATACTTTTAGAATATTTTTTAAAAAGAAATTAACGTTAAAATTTCATTCATTTGCGAATGAGATCGATGCTTAGGCTTATTTGCCGATAAAGAATGTGAATTTAATGCGCGTGTCAACATGCGTGACAAGATATCAATATGGTTTTAGTTTGGTTTATTTAATTACGGCAAAGCACACTAGGGCTATCTGCCTATGGGGAGGGATGCCTTCGTGTAGGATTTTATAAGGAAAACTGGCTCGTATACACGTTACACATGGGGAAAACCACGAAAACGTCCATGCAGCCTGCCCGTTCGCGGGATTTAAATCTCGGACCGGTATCTATCATGAGTCACAGATGTTTCCTCACCCAAGCACCATCAACCTTTCTTCCAGCTTGTCGTTAGGGAGGCTTTCCAAGCTCCTGAAAGAACACTTTTATCAAATCCAATCTCTTAGGCGACTTTCAAACGTCACCTCTTTTCAAGCTTGTCAGACATTCTACTACGTATAAAGGCGTCCTGATATTTTCTTGTAGCCATACTGCACGTACAATTTCACTTTCATTTTCAGAAGAATGCCTAAAAATGCACATTCAGTTCCTCTTTTTTAAGATGAAAAATACTTCTTTTTTAAACGCCAGGAGTTAGCGCGAGTTTGCAAAGCTACATTGCTTTGCTGGCTCGCGTTTTATGTGCCCTGAAATACTCTCTGACGTCATGGTGCTGATGTTTGCATTTGCATCACATTTTTACTGAGTTGGCTTTCACTGCACTGATCGCGAAAAGCTGTTTTCACAACTTTCATGGTTGTATGTTGAAAAATGAATTTGTTGAAATTTTGCACACCAATGTATGCATGTATACATATACAGAGTATTAGATATATATATATATATATATATATAACTGCTGATTTCATTTACATTCTGGAGAATTGGAATTAACAGCAGAAACTTTAGCAGAAATTTAGATTATTTTAGATTTAGATTAGATTATTAGAATTTTAGATTATTAGCAGAAACTTTTTACATGCTTGCATAATATGTCGCTCTGGTATTTTGGAATTCCTCCACATAGGTCAGGAAATTTAATACCATTTAACTTGAATATTCTGCCAACAGTATAAATTAGCTTCTGGTAAATGGCAATTAGTGTAAAATTGAAAGAAACAGTTAAGAGCTCCGTTTCATTATTAATCGCCCATGAAGTATAAATACATTTATAACATTCTAATTAATAATACTCGAGAACTATAAGCGACTCGATATACTTTTGTAACCTATTAGGTAAGTAACAAAAACTTAGATTTTTCTATAACATATTTATAATGTTTGAAACTGATTCCAACGAAATATATCCTTTACGAAACGATTTGTATTTTAATTTAATTGTCGAATATCTGCGTTTAGGTAGGTCAGGAGTAAGCAACTAGGCAACTAGGAGTGGCCGATGACAATTACAAAGGACAGACCATAAATAGGTAATTTGTCGAAAAATTTGTGAATTCTCATTTTTTCATCGTGTAGTTTATATATTAACAACTGTGGGTTTAAAAGAAATTAGTTAAACATCGTTTCAAAAAATAAAATCAGACTGATTCTCTTTAATAAACTTAAAACTTTTTGTTCATTAGTAAATTAAATTTTGTAAATGGTTTTAAAATTAATATTGCATTATATAATACATAATAAAATATTATGTTCAGTATAAATATTTTATGATTATGGGGAATTAAAACATTTGTGAATGTAATAGATTTAAAATATTAGTTTTTATTTTTTATTTATTTTTTTTTTGCTCTGTCTGATTTTTTCTATATATATATTTCCAATGTACAAAATGTTTTTGAAAGCATTGGGCAATTCTGTCTGAGCATAAATAAAAAAGTTATGATATAATATTTCTTGGTAAGGACTGTTTGCTATTGGCTATAAAAATAGAATAGCTTAATAAACGGCAGTGATTTCAGAATGTTTTAACAGAGTTGAAAACAATTTAATATGGAATTGATATTTAGAATTAAATTTATTAAAAAGAAAAGTAAAAATTTATTACTAGAAGTGCGAGTAAGATTATAGTTAGATGTTCAGCACCTAATTCTTGCTTTTGATTGTTAGGAATTATGTCTAATATCGGTTTTAAAATTTATATTTTCTAAAATTACAGTAGATGCAGTTTATTTTTATTTTATTTTTTTTAATTCTTCAGTGAATGATGCTGTGCTAAATGTGTTTCTTAAAACTCATATTATTAATTATGCATTTTAAACATAAAATATTTTCAACTTTAAAAAAAATGCTATTTATTTTAGTTGCATATTTCATAAACATTTAAAATGTCATAAAATACTTTTAGAATATTTTTTAAAAAGAAATTAACGTTAAAATTTCATTCATTAGCGAATGAGATCGATGCTTAGGCTTATTTGCCGATAAAGAATGTGAATTTAATGCGCGTGTCAACATGCGTGACAAGATATCAATATGGTTTTAGTTTGGTTTATTTAATTACGGCAAAGCACACTAGGGCTATCTGCCTATGGGGAGGGATGCCTTCGTGTAGGATTTTATAAGGAAAACTGGCTCGTATACACGTTACACATGGGGAAAACCACGAAAACGCCCATGCAGCCAGCCCGTTCGCGGTAGTCGAACCTCGGACCAAGATATCAACATGAATGAAACGTAGAGTTTAAGCAAATTAACACAGTTATCAGAATGAGCTATGAAATATAATTTTTATGTCATGTTAGAAATTTTGGTGAACTGTTAGTAATTATCAACATATGTTTTATTTCTGCATCATTAAATAATTAAATGCAAAATAATACAAATATACATATAACAATAGCCAACAGCTATTTACATATATATAATAGCAGTCGTATCTCTATGACCACAACTTCTGAAAGTGACTAGTATTTATAGAAAATTATAAAAAATAATTTATCCAGCTAATTGAAAATTTAAGATTTAACTCGAAAAAAATTAAAGATTAATTATAAATTAAAAAAACTGAAAATAGTATTATTAATTCCTAATCATTTTGGCTGTCTTCTTATGTGAAAGTAATATCTTATATTATCATAAAACTTAATTGTTCTTGAGTAAAACTGAAACTTAATCCAAAAAGAATTTTAACTTCAAATGCTTCCACATTTGTTTTTGCAATTCTTATTTGAGTGTAGAACACTGTGAACAAAAGAATGTCAAAATGTTAGAAAAATATGTATCATTCATTAAATAAAGTTAAAAGATGAAATACACCGGTTGTCATAAATTAAGGAAAATCACAAAAATCACGATTACTGAAAAAGTTACATGTAGAATTTTATGAAACTTACCCACAATATACAACACATAGTAAGGTATCAAGTAACATAAAAAGAAATTACCAGACAATTATGGTATAGAAATTAGCATATGTATAAAATGAACTAATCGAAGATGTCAATTTGCTATAGTAAAAGTACCTTCAATATGGAATATAATCGCCTCTAGAAGCAATACAACACATTCAGCGATGTGCGATGCTTTCAATTATGCGGTCTATCAGTTCCATAGGAAGCGAGAGCCATCGCTCTAGCAAAGCAGTTGCAAGCGCGGCAAGGGTATAAGGGGGAGACGTCTTCCTAAAGCATCCCAAACGTGTTCGAAAGGATTCAAGCTGGCCACTCCATGCGCATAATTGTTTCCTGTTGAAGATAATCATATACGATGAGAGCCCCGTGTGGTCTTGCATTGTCGTCCTGTAACAGGAAAGCACCACCTATTGCCCCGACATATGGACGCACATAAGCATCAAGGATGTCATCTCTATAAACATGAACATTCACGGTTCCCCTTGGAGAAACATGGAGGTATGTGCGTCCACCCAAAGAGATGCCACCCCAAACACAGACACTGCCTCTTCCGTATGCATCTCTTTCACAGATGTTTGACGGATGATAACGGGTTCCAGGTTCTCTCCATATCAAATAACGCCTATTATCGCTTTATAGACTAAACCTGGACTTATCCGTAAAGAGAATAGCCTTCCATTGGTCAGGCGTCCAGTGGACATGTTGTCGTGTCCACTGCTAACGGTCCCTCCTATGGCGTGACTTAAGCGGCACGCAAATGGTTGTTCGCCTCGCACACAGACCACCTTCGTGAAGCCTTCTACGCACAGTTGACGCTGACACCAACCTCCCGGTCGCTGCAGCAAGGGAGAATCCAAGAAGAGTCGGAGTAGCGGTTCTATTCCTGAGTGCACATAATGTCAAATATCGGTCATCGGCGCTCGTCGTAGCAGTTGGTCGTCCTTGGCTGAACCTCCTAGGTGCCGAATCTGTCATTTGAAATAGCATCCAAAGTCTACGAACCACAGAAGGACATTTAGCCATCTGGCCACTTCTGTTCGAATTTGTCCTGCCTCTAGTCTCCCAGAGGTTCTCTATCGTAGTTCTGCAGGCAAATGATGCCTGGAGGTCATTGTTACGAATTGGCTATCTCAAATTTCTAATGTCACTATCACAGTGAAATATGCAGTCTTGCTCTCAAACATGGACTTTTTATGCTCCTCACAGATGATGTATTGCGAGTGCAGCGCCACTGATTTGCATATTGGAGTTTTACTCAGCTACTCTTACTTGGCAACATATTCAAATTTTACACGGTTTGGCTTATTTTTGAGGGAGTTATCGCTATATTTGTGATTTTTCCTTAATTTATGATAACCAGTGTACGTAAGAAGAGGCTTATGCGTATTAGAAACATTTGCTTAAGGCATTAAAACTCATTTTTTATTTCTCATAGCATGAAAATGCACATGTTGTAAAATGTTCAGAATTACAGATAAACTCACAAAAAGAACCTTCGTGTAATTTTTAAATTTTTATTTCTTTTTATATTGAGATTTTGTGGGAACGTTCAAGCAACCATACTACTTAAATTGTTAACGTAAAATCCTTATTTATTTTTTACGTCTAAAACACCACTCATCTAAAATTTTTATTTGCTAATCACGCAAGATATGAAAGCTTATTTATGAATATTATTGTTATGAGTTTTGATTATAAATTTTATAATCTAAAGTTTTAAACAAATAAATTACGAATTATGTATTCCAAAATTATTGTTTGCAATATCAATATGCAAAATCAAGACTACTTCAATTGGAATCGATAATATTAATTTATATAATGTTATTAAAAATTTTATCTGAAACAAAATAGTAAGTTACCAAGCACCGTTAAATGGACAATATCATCAAGTTCTCCTATACTATCCGTTAAAAGAAAGTGAAGCAGTTTTTCTTCGGCCATTTAAGTTTTACTTTAACCTTGCTGTAGGTAACTCTTTGATCACTGGAGACTTGAATATGTATGTTTTTCTATCATCACTATACAGCAGATTTTTGAAAACATATCCCCCTTAATTTCTGTAACATTTTTCTAGCAGATTAGCTAAGGAAAACGAATATTATGGTTTTATTTTGTATTATTCAAAACGTCCATGTAACAACAATATGATTTAGAACGGCCATTTTAGAAGGATGAAAATTTTACCAGACTAAACAAGAACTTACGCTATGCGCAGAAACTGCCCTGGAATCGATCTTCAACTAGGCATTTTCTTCTGCCCAGCCATCTTGGCTGCAGTGAAGCAAATTAGCGATTGTTCTAAGGAAAACTTCTATAAAGAAAATTGCCTCGAGATAGCTAAAGTGGTGTACACCGCTCTTGTTACCATTTAACTGACTTCATGGAAGCGACAACAACAAACAAAAATATAGTAATGATAAGTTTACCTATGTTCTTCAAATGAACTCCTGCAATGTTGTGAATCTATTCTGTGTTCTAACAATGTCTTTTTAAACTTTCAGCGAATTATAAAACATTACAAACGTACCATGCTTTACGATGTAGTTATGTGTTGCCAAGATTTATTCTGATAAAAAAACATGGTGTCGAATTATGAAACAGAAATCTAAGACTTTAATTTAAATTAAAATTTGTTCACCGGGTACCTTTTAATTAAAACTGCCTCGATTCATTATTTTATTGAGCCTTGAATCTCTATTAGTTGGTACAATATTAGTGAAATTGCTTCAGTTTTAGTTCTTTATGGAGTGTTAAACTTGAAATAGCTTTCAAAAGAATTATCCCTCATTTTTAATATGAAAACTCACAGAATGGAAATGCCTGAAGTTTATATTTCAATGAAAATTGTGCAGTTCTTTTTTTCTTCTTTCATATTTACTCCATTACCTTATCCTTGACCGCTCATAACTTCAAAGAGAATACCACATTCCTTGTAAGTACTTAATTATAGTTTTATATAAATAACATGCTGCGGAGCTTCAACTTGCAAACACATACTCAATTAAGACATTTTAAGTAGACTAACTACAACGTTCGCCGAAATGCTCGCAGGTCCACTTTCCTTGTTTTTTACCGAGAAAAGACAAAATTGAGAGAAATTGGAGAAAGATTATTCTGGGATCCATAAAACGTGGAGCCTTAATTCAACCAGGTCTTACTAGTAAAACTCTGAAAGATTTTCACTGATTTCAATTGCTATATTCCTACCCATACTGAAGACCACAGGTTTGATTATCAGTCTATCAGTCTATTTGTAATTTTATAAATAGCTTAAAAGCATCCTTAAAATATACTTTTCATTTATTTATTAAAATATTTATCTTTTGCGGCTAAACCCTAGCTTTATCTTCGAAGCTTGCAGCTGTCATTTTTTATTATGTTTAATTGTGTTTAATACTTTTGAAAGAAAACTTTAAAAAATATTTTAAAGAAATAATATGAAAAATGACGTAATACAGGGATTTGATAAAACGTACTGATTGCAATTTTTAAAGTAATTATTCCATAAATTTTTTATCAATTTACAACTATTAGAGTCACATTTGTCACAAAAATGTTAAAAATGTGTAATATTTGATATCCAACATATTGAGTAAATGATGTCATATCATAATTTAAATTTTTTCGATTTTTTTTTAAATTTAAACGGGTAAAGCGTATATTATTACTATTCATAAAAGTCTCTAGCATATATGGTCCAAACTGTTACTCATATTTCTTATATTTATTTTTGAAAAATCATTTTTGGAAAAGAAACGAGTAATGAGATCTTTTTATTAATTTTCTAGTACCTTGATATCGGTTGCATGATACAAGAGAAAGTCAAGAATGAATAAAATATCCATATAAACTTATGAAGAAGTGCATTTAAATTAACACACGTACAAAGAGTGAACTGGGCCGAGACAATGTCTTGTGACATTTTAGGTACAAGCTGTTAGGTAAAATAACTCAAAGTGTAAACTTAAATTGTAAAAGAAATCTGCAGTATATACACTGACTCTGAAAATCAGTAGGAGCAGTTCCGATGGATATTCCTGAAATATAGTTTCAATTCTACAGATTAGTTCTAAAAAATACTTTCCTCGGAATTTTACCTTTCAAACTTAGAAATAAAACAAAATGTTTAAAAGTAATTTATAACACTATGAAAGCAAAGGTGTCAGCCCGGGATTCGAACTTAGGACTTTCGAAATAGGTACAGTTTTATTCAAAATGTACGCTAAACTAAAGTTTCTCTCATTTGAAACAAAGGAAATTGAATTGAGAAATGTCATGTTCAAATTAAAATTTTAAATTAAACTTTTGGAGCTTGAATTAAATATTCTAAATTTAAGCGTGTACTTTTTATACTTTTCATGCTTATTTTTGAGATCCGTACAGATATTTACTTAAAGTTCATCCATGATTATGCATAAATTGGGCGAAATCAAGGAGTACAAGATTGTGTTCTTCTCTTGGCAAAAGTGGTAGTAATGGAGATGATGATATTTGAAGTTGACTGGTCAAGAATTCAGTGTTGTTACGTGTATGGTACAAAGGTGCAGGAAACTTCATCTGTTGATAGCTCCCAATAATTTGTATCCATTATGTCACTACGGTTACAGTTTATATGGATGGCCGCATGTGATAGGTGATGAAGAACGGGGACACATGGTGTCTAAGAAAAGTAAACAGGTATATGTCCCACACCCTCCATTATCCTAGACATGCAAGTCCCGAGACCCAGAAGGCCTGCCTTGTGAATGCATTTGCTTCTCTCCAGGTCGCAGTTTATTCATCCAAGTCGCATGAATAAACTGCGACCTGGATGATGTTACATGAATGCGTTAGATGCATAAATATATAAGCATTAGCTGTTAGAATGCATTGATGATGCTTTTGGGCACACGTTGCCATAATTCTAAGATACATCAAAAACTAATAATAATAATTATTATTAAATATATCAAATACTTGCAAATACGACATTATATGTGATCCATTAATTAGATACACTAATACATTGGATACATGATTAAGTTACATGGATACATTGATTACGTACTTGAGAGCTTGATTATAATAAGATACTTGAATACACTAAAACTGTTTACATTCATTATATGGGAATATGCGTTATTTAAGTACATACCTGCATTGATATAATAGATACATGATTATGTTATATGAGTACTACTTATACACTTAAATACTTGTTATATACTTCAATACTTGATTTCAATAGAGACACTTGATTAGTTGATTACATTATCTTGTATACATTCATTACATGAGTACTTAAGTACGGTTGTTGACACTTATATATACACATATATAATAATTCTTGAATATATAAAGTATCTGCGTATCATAGTTTATATTTAATACATAAATTCAAATAAGCTTGAATATACTTAATTAATTACCTAGTTTATTACTACTGCGATTCTGGCACTAGTGGCTTTCGTTAGTACTGTCGCAGATGGTGGAGTATATTATGCATTTGCTGGTACTGGTGCACTTGCCGGTGCATTACGGAAGCGTTTCAAGAAGAAAACTGATCTTACATATTTCGTGGTCACAATATCCAGTCCTAATGCCATTAGCAGGTTAATGATGTTGTAAATTCTCTGTTGTAGGGCTGGAGTTCTCAATATAAATTGTCTGAATGGATTGATGTTGGTGGAAAACAATATGATATGGAATCTTTCGGTTAGTGGACATTTCGTGATGCAGTGGTCTTTGCTTCTTTGGGCTCAGCAGATGCAAAGGTCCGTGTTCGTGATGGACTGTAACAACATTGAACGTTGAGCATGTTTTGACTGGCTTGAAAGATTTCAAATAAGGCACCATACTTAAATACTGGAAGCCCATCAATGGTCGAAATTCGCTGAAAACTCGGTGTTAAACCTGGGTTTGATTTTGATTCCAAATGAAAGAGCTGATCGCTTGGGCGTTTCCGTGACCTTCCCCATGTGTAATGTGGGTACGAGCCAGTATTCTTCAGAAATTAACCCTCGAAGGCATCCCTCGATATAGGCAGATAGCCTTCGCGTACTCTGTCATAGTCTAACAAATCAAACTAAATCTAATCCCAAGCGAGGAATCGTAGCAAAGGCACGTCTTTGTGAAGGACTTTTTTAATGAAATTGGCTTATATTCACGTTAAACATACGCCAAAATCCACTAAAACTGCCATGCAGCCAGTCGTGTTTTGCTATAAGTAAGCCAAAACCCAACTTGAATGCTTCGAAGCAATGAAAACATGAAGTCGAAGCTTTAAAGCAACGAAAAAAAAATGCTTTAGACAAGCTCTTTTATGATTGATGTCATCATTTTCTTACAGTTATTGGGAAAAAATGTAAAATTCTATTTTAATTTTTCATCTTTTTCCGAAATTGAGAAAACCTACTTCGGGCTTCTTTCAGCAACCAAAAGATGTAGTAATGCGTATCTTTGATAACTGTATTTCAGAAAGGCAACAACTTAATAATAGTACGGATAATTTAAAATTTTATGAATCTCACTTAGTGACCAGCAATCACATGATCTGAAATTTAAGATAAGGAAATAGTGAAAACATTTGACTATTTCCTAAATATAAACCTATGTGTTGTCGTAACGTCTTGCCTCAAAACCGTTTTTAGCAGTTCATTAAAAATGCTTGAAATTTCAGAACATAGACTTCTACAGATCTACAGAACTCAAATAAAAATTATGTTTACTTTTCTGTTGAGCCTGAAGCCAAAGTGTTTTACTTATATAATCGAATAAATATGTTTTACTAAAATTAAAAAATGTTCGTATAATAAATTCAATTGGCAGAAATGATGCAGAGAGTGTTTTCTTTCACAATGTGAAGAGTTTGAGGGCTTAGGAATACTACACTCTCATTTGTATGTGGGTGCTACAAAACAAGGTGTAGAAATAGCATGTTTTCCATGTTTTTCAAAGGACTGGGAGAATAAAGCTCCTTTTAAATTCGTGTTTCATTTGATTTCACTAAATTCTGTAACATTAAATCCTTTCTTACATGAGCTCAGAAATCTGAAGCTAAGGTTTTGATTTACAAAACAGGTTTTCTATTCACTCCCAGATATAAAGGATTAGCAATACAATATTTGAATGTATAATACCTATTTTGAGCTTGAGAAAACTCGATAAAACATTTTCAAAAATGAATTCTCTTAAAAATGCCAACAGGTAAAAACTGTTAAGTTACTTTACATGTTAAGCGCTGCTATAAACGTTCAAGGAATAAAAGAGGATGGATGAAGATTTTGAAAATTTTATTTTAGTTGATAAAAATCTAACACTGGACTCTTTTTACATTTTTTTAGTTTTTTAAAAGGAAACCTATCAGAACATTTTACGTTCATTTTATGCATACATTGTTTTATCATAAAATTTGAATTTACAAGTTATCATAGCTCCTAAATGCAAATAATGTCTTCTAATAAGATTGCTTTCCTCAATCATGCGCAATTTAAAATCTCATGTTTATCAAATTATGTGCCACAAATAAAGTTTAATTATTACACACCGGATAATTTTATTTTACTTCATAGTTATGAAGTTAAATTAATTATGAAATGCTTCAATGTAAACATTTATTTTGCAATTACTAACTGCCAGATGATTCTTCACTTGCTATTACTGTGCATTAACGTGTACATAAACCATATTTTTCACAATTAGTTTTTATAATTTTCATTTATAATTTTACTGCATTTAAACAATTCACACTCGGTTAACATTGCTTAAACAAATGTTGCTTAAACGATTGTTTTCTTAAACAGTAACTTTTACAATACATAGTAAAATAGCACATCAGTTTGCTTT
The DNA here is from genome assembly GCF_044657685.1 of Stegodyphus dumicola. NCBI lineage: Eukaryota > Metazoa > Arthropoda > Arachnida > Araneae > Eresidae > Stegodyphus > Stegodyphus dumicola. The sequence continues at coordinate 151,422,812 of NC_140771.1, read as the reverse complement.
TGATGAAAATTAAACATTTAATAATAAATGCTCTAGTAGTCAAGCTAAAATTTTAAATTGGTTTTTTGGTTTAAATTGTTAATAATTCAGGAAATGTAAAATGTACTAGATAACATGATTGAAGGAGCTTCTCATTTCATACTGCATTTTCCGCATACCATTTTTATACAAAGGGAATTATTATAAGAAACCCGAGACTTGTATTTTGTTGAAAATAATAGAATTAGAGCAAACAGCCCCTCACCTGAAAAGAAAGACGCTATTAGACAAGAGTGTTTAAGATTTAAAAAGGAAAGCTGATTTTTAATTATAAATATTAATTTAATGTTAGCTCAGAAACTTGAACACAGTGCCTGTCGTCGCATTCTAAAGTCATTGGTTAAAAAACTCAGCCGTTTACTGTTTTCAGATTTTCAGGAAACAAAACAAATATTTACTAATTAACATAAAAACCGCCTTTTGTTAACGTCATCTCCGCAGTCTATAGAACTCAAACTGGCGAAAATTATGATTATACAGATTTGGAATAAATATTTTTTGGTTAATAAATGCGGTGCGTAGATCTTTCATTTATCTTTCCGTTATAGTATAATGTTTCAATTAAACATGTTTAGTAGAAATTTCTGCCAATGTAGTTTGAACCAAGACCCCTTGGGGGGATGAGTACACTTCCCTAGTTCCAGTCAGATAAGTTTTTTTGATTATAAATGAATGAATGTTTTCCAGAATTTAAAAAAAAAAATAGCGGTGCTTAAGTGAACACTAGTTCTCTTTCTCGAATACGAGCTGATAGGAAATTGGCTGCATACATACGTTAAGTTCAGAAAACATCATGAGATGCACCTTACATTATCAGTCTTTGATTGTAAAAGGGAAGAGGTCGTTGTAGGCTGAGGAAGAAAGGAAAAACATTGATTACGTCTATAATAACCATGAAGTGACATGTTGACTTGAAAGACAATGGTGCAATCTTTTCCTGCTGGCAAAAAAAACGAGAATTTCGAATTTGAACAAATCTCTGGAAACCTTCATCTTAAGAGCCAAGCCACCTCATATCGCGGATCACGTTTACCTTTTCTGAGGATTTATAAAAAAGGAGTCCATGTGAGCATGAAAAGGTAATAAATAAATTAATTGTGCTCAATAAGTTCACACTTTATTTTTTGTTTGTCTGCGTCATCTCTCCTCACCATGGCCAGTATCCATCAGGATCCTACCTAGGGTAAGCTATTTATACGAATTACTATTATTGTCATATTACACATATTCACCACATAACCAGTCAAATCGATAAGAATATTTCGCGATTAAAGTACTTTATCAAAATGCATTAGATAGTAGAAAGTTGTCATTCTAATTCAAAATCTGATGTAAAGTTTCCGAGATTAAATATTTAGCCGTTTTATAAAAAAATATCAAGACTAGATTTCATTTAAATTTTCAACTTTATCAATTGTTCATGTAAAACAAATCCCTGAAAACTGTATGAACAGTTCATAATAATTAATCGCAATCTAATATTCAGAAATTTTGCTATCTTTGAGATGTACTGCTTGAAGATGTAACGAAATTATGCACATTCCTGTTCCAGAAGCTACTTAAGAGGAAGCTTAGGCCAAGCTGTCTAAACGGTATGACGCAAAAAACAAATGTTTGCAGTTTTGATCAGATGCATGCAAATGGTTCCGAAAAAAAAGTGGATAATATTTATTTTGTTACAAAAGGTGAACCCCAATGCTCGTCATTTATAGTCACAAATAATATTATAATAATATAGCCATTATTATAGTTAATAATGACTTTTCTTACATAGCTTAATGTAATTTTCAGGTAATATATGAACTTCATTGGAAATTTGTAATTTTGAACGGAAAGGAGGATTTTGGGGGAAGGCCAAAATATTCCTAAAGTTTTTTTTAATCCAAGTGTAATGGAAACCGGAGTTAAAATTCTGTGTTACCAATGTAGAGATATAAAAGATAAATACTATAATTAAATCCATTCTTCTAATAAGTGCATAAAGTTTGAAGATTTAGATGTAACTTCAAGAAAGAATACAGTGAATAAATATAATTTCGACTCCAATTACCTTAGGGATATTCATCATAATGACTGTTGCTTTTGTTAATTTAAGTGTAATATTTATTCTCAAAAACATAAGTCATTGCTTCTTGAAATTACTAATTCAACTTTGGTAACAACTAAAGAGAATCCAGATGTAATTTTAACACCCTGTAATTTAAATTCTAATGTGCCATCTATTCTGCTAGAAAGAAATGGAAAATAATAGTGCTTCCGAAGCAATCATTGCAATGCTCGATTCATTTGGAAGACAGCGTAATTGTTCTATTTTGCTGGATAGCGCTAGCGAATGTAGCTTTATTTCAGAGTCTTGTACATAAAGGATAGCTCTGAAAAGAAGTAATGCCCGATTTCCCGTCAACGGTTTAGCATCCAAGCATGCTAGTACTACAAGAGTACAAGAGTCATGATTAAACTGTCCATGAATTCAAAATTTAATTATTAGAAGGAATTGATAGTCGAGGCTTAAATAAGTTAACCTCCCCCTTCCCATCAAGATCTATTTAATGCTCTGTCGTTCATGGATTCTATTATAGTAGCTGACCCTGAATTCTATAACAAGAAACAAATTGACATCATTATTGGCAGGGATAGTTTCTTTTCATTAAGCGGTTTTTATAAAATGAAGAATTGCCTCGAAGGGTTACTGTGCCAAGATATGAAGAGGAATATTTTGAAAAGCTTTTTCAAAATAAGTACTAAGTTGATGCCGAGGTAGATTCGTCCTCAAGCATTTTGATATTTCATTGAAAAACTACCAGATATTAGAGGAACAACAGTTTTACATTTAAAGTAGAAGAGAAACACGCTAATGTGACAATCAAAATCATAAAAACAACCTTGTATTTAGCGTAAGTATAATGAAACACTCAATCAATTTCGAGGGCAGCTAAAGGTCCCCTCCTCATCAGGAGAAAGAAATACCTAGAAAGAAGAAAATAAAGGAGAAGGAGTCTCAGAAACACGTGGTCCTTATCAGCACAGCACCTGGTTATAACTGGATTTTTAATCAGACTTGCACTGGCCGCCTACTTTTACTGAGCCAGGCTATCTGATCATGCATAAAGGACAAGGAAAATTAGCGAAGTTAAAATAGGGAGCGAGGGGCAAAGTGAAGTTCAGATTTTGAGCGTGAAGGTGCATTTGCCCCTCGCTCCCTATTTTAACTTCGCTAATTTTCCTTGTCCTTTATGCATGATCAGATAGCCTGGCTCAGTAAAAGTAGGCGGCCAGTGCAACTCTGATTAAAAATCCATTTATAACCACGTGCTGTGCTGATAAGGACCACGTGTTTCTGAGACTCCTTCTCCTTTATTATCTTCTTTCTAGGTATTTCTTTCTCCTGATGAGGAGGGACCTTTAGCTGCCCTCGAAATCAATTGAGTGTTTCATTATACTTACGCTAAATACAAAGTTGTTTTTACGATTTTGATTGAGTTTTAAATTTATTTACCATGGAGCGCAAATTTAAGCAAAATCCTATCTAATAAAAAGGCTATAAAGATTTTATGTACGAATATGAAGGGATGACTCATGTGAATTTTGTGAATTCACAAACAGATTTATCTGAAAATGTCATTCTGTATTTGTCCTTCCACATCATTCTATATTTATGCCTAATAGCACTACGACAAAATTGCGTGTGGTGTTCGACGCTTCGTTTAGGTCTACTAGCAAATATTCGTTGAAGTCTATACCATGTTTAGGTCTAACTATCCAGCATGATATAGTGCCGATGCTTACAAGTTTCAGAACACATGCTGTAGCTTGCACTGCTGATATTACTAAAACGGACAGGCAAATTCTTTTAGAAGAAGATAGTAGAAACTTCCAAAGAATTTTTTAGAGTTTTTTTGACGAAAGAGCTTAAAAGACAAAATTCAGGAATAAACACAATAACTTTCGTGCCGCTTCTTCTTTTCTAGCAATGAAATGTTTGAAACAAATTGCTATGGGCACTAAAAATGACTTGGCGCATGTCTCAGAGATAATACAAATGGTTTCTGCAAGGATGACCTTCTGTTTAAATCGTAGCGGGCTGAAGGGGCATTTGATATCTGTAGACAGTCATCCGATGTATTGGAAACTAGAGATTCTATGCAATGGAAGTGGGAGAAACAATTATTTTTGTTGGAGCCAATATTTGCCAAATCACGGAATTGGTTCATTCGACCTGCAACTTACGTCTATTTAATGTTTTAAGATTTTTAATTTTTTAATTTTATTTTGCCTTTTAATTTTTTAATGCCACATTAGAGTTATACGGCGATTCAGTATTGTATGCTGTTGTATTTAAGACTTCATTGTTTGTCAACGAAAACTTCGTAAACTGTAAAATGTATCTCACTCATTGAATATATTCGATCCTCTGAAATTTCTCGCACCAGCTACGACAGTGAGAAAATCACCTATCAGCAGCTTTGGGTTTCTAATACAAATTGAGATGATCCAGTTGCTAGTAGTATTACTGGGGAGTGAATTCGGTTTCAAAGGGAGTTTTTCAAGCTGTTGAGTCAATTATTCTTATGTGTATTGATGCAAAGAAATTGCAATTACACGCATTTTGTGACGCTTTCAGAGTTTGCATCCGAGCAATGATTTACTCACGACAAGAGCTTGAAGGCGAATATAAAGTATTTTACTGCAAAGCTTAGGGTTGCTCCTCTTAAGTCCGAATCAATTACCAGATTGGAACTAGTGCAACTCATTTTCAAACAACTCATCCTCGTACTCAAAGCTGTTAGGAATTACAAGTACATTAACTTAGCTCAGTACGATCTAGTGCCAGATCGTTAAAAAGAGTATTAAAAAAGTTAGCTGAGGCTTCATTTTGTTAAATATCAGTTCTAGACACTACCTTCCAAAAGTGTTTATTATCATGCGGACTATTATGCGCTGATATAACTTTAAAATCTTTGCATGGACTGATTTTAAGGCAGTGACATCAACTTCTCATCAGTGGTAAACTTTTATTGCTAATCGAAAATCAGACATCGCTTTAGAATTATGTGCATCTCAATTTAATACTGCAGATCTTGCTTACGGAAGAGTGTCTTTTCCAGAATAGATCGCAATAAATCGTTTGGAGTGGAGGGTCGTAGTTGGTTAAAAGAATCCCCTTCGGCCTGGCCAATTTCGGAACTACCCAACGTCAGCTTACGTTGACTGAAGAGAAGATTAATACAAATTTTCATTTTTTTACTGATTTGGAATATGAAACTTTAAGTACTCTCTTAAATAAAACATATTCCTTATGAAAAAATGTTCGAATTTTATGCCATTGCAAAACAATGTATTAAAAATTGCAATATATAAATCAGTTTGCCTAGTTGGAAGCCTCTGAGTGACTGAGTGACTCGCCTACAATTGCTTTGGAATACAAAGAAGCATGGATACAGCACGTGTATTTTAAAGTCTATGTACATTTATTAAATTGAGCGAAACCTTAGAAAAATAGTGCGTTGACTTGATGCTGAACTCCTAAGGGTGGATGGTCGCATTCAATCTTCTACGTTAAATCAGAATGCTAAACGTTCGTTCAATATTTCATCTTGTAGTTGATTGACTAAACATTGGATTAAGCAGTATCATATTACATAATTGCTTGCTGAACTACAGTGTTATATTACATTTTAAACAAAATTATTAGATTGTTGGAGCAGAGCAACTTATTAAAAGTTTCAGAGCAAACTGCGTAATTCGAGTTAGATGCAAAGCGAATATTTTTACTCAAGTGATGAGCAACTTAAAAGGATCTAAAGTACAATTAGAAAGGCCATTTTTCCGACTGTGGTATTAAGTATGTAAGACCAGTAACTAAGTATGTAAGACTATCAAGAAATTTAACACGAAATTATACGCACTGACTGCAAAAGGTTGTATTGCAATATTTGTCTGCTGACAGGTGACAGGTGACGGAGGACGGGGACGCCTTATGTTTAACAGAGATAAACAGGCATATGTCCCGCGCCCTCCCCTATCTAGTGGCAGCAACTCCCAGGAGCCTCATGAGGCCACCTTGGGAGTTTATTGAAGAATTTTACGTAATTGTACATGGCCATACAGAGGCGTCTTAGGAATACATTAGTTTTGATCGATAGGCGGATGATTTGTTACATCTTGGTTTTTAGACACTGTTAGACACTAATTACAGCATATACATACACATACAAGTACATACAATTGCACATATAAAGATACATACAAAACACTTGTAAAACACATATAAAAGCACATATATAACACATAGAAAACATGTAAGCACATTATATAAAAATAGAAATTAGATACTAGTTTGCACACACTTATACAAGTAAAACACATACTTATAATGAAACATATTTAAGCTAATATATAGTATACACTTACACTAAAGACACATTCAGATCATTTAGACACATTTATATCACATATCACATGTAAAATGCGCAAATAAACATACATAAAGCATGCAGGCACACTGTAGAATATTAAATTTTGTTATTAGATGATATAGTAATTATAGATGAAACTTTACTCTGGAGAATACATTATGCAATACATTATATCAGGTACACAATACTTATTTAATTTGAATAGATATGCAGCGCTTTTATATACATAATGCTTACAGAATTGATACACAATGTAAAAACAGATACACTATGCTTGTAAAGCATTAGATATTAGAATTTATACTGCGCACAATTGTACAAACGAAATAAGACACTATACTACTATATACAACACAGTTATGGTGTACAATTATGCAAACACAATTATACTAACGTATTAAAACGCAGAATAAAACACTATACTACGGTATATAACACAATTGTGCACAATTATATAAACACAATTATACTTACACATTAAAAAAAATCTATACTATTGTATACACACAATTATAGTACGCAGCACCATGCATGCTATGTTGCCAAGCTATATATTTCTATGCGAAGCTATGAGGTTATACAGGTAATGCAGATACAATATTCATAGATATAGATGAATTATACATTATGCATATGTCAGATACAGTGCAGATATAATACAGATAGTTTGAGTAATACAGATATGATGTGCAGGCAATAACTGTAGTGGAGACACTATGTTATAGAATGCGCTGAGCTTATTTTATATTATATTAGATACACAGTGTTTATTGGATTAAAGTAGGTACACAGTACTTTTTATATACACATTGCTCACAGAACAAATGCACAGTGCAAAGTCAGATACACAACAGTTTGTAAGGTATTGCAGGTAATGCACACGCAATGTAGATAGTTGCATAGTAATTATATGCTTTATATACAGCAGATACTGTGCAGAATTTGACAAGTTCAGTGCAGAATGAGGTGCATATTTATTGCAGATAGTTTGTATAACGCGTTTGTGTAATACAGTACTGGCAATGACTGTAGGAGAAACACTATGTTGTAGAATACACAGTGCATATTAGTATTGTAATAGATACATGCTTGTTGTATACACAATGCTTACAGAATGGTTACACAATGCAAAGTCGGTTACACATTTGTTGTACACTGTTCAGTTAAGCATGGACTAGCATGGACATGCAAGTAGTAACCTGTGATTAGTCAGTGTTGAGCTCTGTACACTGTTGATAAGTTCTGTACACGATTTGTCAGGGCGTTCCAATTACTCTGCGCACAGTACCTTATACACTTATATATAACTTGCAGTTGTTGTAATAACTGTGGTTATTCCAGGAAATACTTTTATAGATATTTCAGTCGTTGTAACTACTACAGAGACACAATGCAGGTAGCAGTCTGTTCATAGTCAGTAGTTTGCTCTATACGCCGTAAGTGAGTACTGTACGCAGTAAGCAGCTATGTCTGCAGTTATGTTACAGTGCAGTTATGTTATAAGCGCAGCACATAATTTAAACATATTGTAAGTTGCATTCAGCTGATTGTCAGTATAAGAGACTGTCAGAATTCTGTTGATGATTTGGTAGTGAATGCTGACTGTGGTTGCTTTATGAGACGCCTTAATTGACGCTAGATTGGTTGGCAGATATCTTGCCCTAGGTCGTTGACCTGCCTAATTATTTGGCAGATCTTTTTGACCGCAGGTGGGTGCTTAATGATGAATCGTTTATATGATTCTATATTTGTGGCTGGGAGTGGTAGGTGTAAGTTGGATGTAAGGCTGCATTCAAATATGTAGTGGTCGGGGGAGCCAGTTGCCCCGCAGACGCATATATCTGTCATCGAAATTGCATGTCTTTGAAAATAGGATGGAAATGGGCCGTGCCCCGTTATATAGTATGTCAAGGGTGCAATGGCCTGGAGACGTTCGTTGTCTACTATTGGGTAGAATCCATGTGTCCTTCTTCCTGTATCACAGTTATCCCACTCCTGTTGCCACTGTTCTTTGCTTAGTTCTCTTAGCGTTCGCTTTAAATACGAAGTCGGGATTGGAGTTGTCACCTCTTGCGCGTCGTTGTTGAGTGCCGCCTCGTTTGCTAACTGGTCTGCCATCTCGTTACCCTCTATGCCATCATGTCCTTTCACCCAGATTAGTTTGATGTGTGTTTGCATATTGTTACGCAGGAGCTGTTGGATTGCTATAATTGTGGGTGAGGTATGGTGGTGATTCATGATTGCCTGTAGCACTGACATGCTGTCTGTGTGAATTTCGGTTGCTGCTAGATTGATATCCTGAGCATACTGAATTGCAGCTGCTATTGCCACAGCTTCTGCCTGGAAAATGCTGTTGTGGGTAGCGAGATGGCCTTTCCATTTGCTTTCCACTCGGTCATTTTTGAAGTGAACGAAGGCGCATCCCACTCCATTGTCATGCTTTGATCCATCGGTGTAGAATCGTGAGTTCACATGTGGAGTTTCTCTGAGAGGCGTTGGGTGTTGTGCTGTCACGACATGGATGCCTTTACTTTTGTGTGCCGGGTGCACATACTGCACACTCCCTGGTAATTCATACTGTGTTGCATGGAAGGCGGTGCCAGCAAAGTTGGCATCTTGTTTTAGCCTAATTAGGCGCTCATATGCAGCTTCTATGCTGGCCTTTATGTGCAGGGGTGTTAGTCCCGCAAGGACCGTTATTGCACTTGATGCCGTTGTCCTGTATGCCCTACTTATGTTTAGAGCAAATGGCCGTTGTATTGTTGTCAAGAGTTTGATCTTGCGACTGCTCATTGGTTGCGCCCATATAGCCGATGCGCAAAGAACAATTCTCTCCGCTACCGTTAGATATAGCAGTTTCTGGATGTGAGGGTTTTGCCCCCAGTTGCTTCCCTGGAATTGTCTGGCTTTCTTAGCTATATTTGCTGTCTTGACTCTGATGTCTTGAAGGTGGGGCAGCCATGTGAGACCCTGATCCCATGTAAGTCCGAGATACTTTATGGTTTTTGAGATCTTTAGATTTCGTCCCATCAATTTTATACACGGCCGTCGCGTTGGATTAGTTCTCGGTCGTGGGATGACTACTGCCGTTGACTTCTGTGCGGAAATGATCAATTTAAGTCTACTGCATTTATCTGAAAATATGGAACAGGTTTCCGTACCATTTCGTTCGAGTTCTTCTCTTGTGCGGCCAGAGACTAGCAATGCCGCATCATCTGCATATGCTATCACTCTGGTATGGGTAGGCCATTTGATTTGTAATAAGGAATTAAACGTGATTATCCACAGTAGAGGCCCGGCACATGAGCCCTGTGGCACCCTCTTTCCTGCTGTTTAGTGACGACACCGTTATTATTGACTATAATTAGACTTCTAGAGTGGAGATAGTCAGTGAAGATATTAAAAAGGTTCCTTGGACACTTTGCCTCCCTGAGGGCCTGCTTTATTGCAGGCCACCAGAGAGTATCAAAGGCACTTTGAAGATCTAAAGAGATAAATGCAGTATGTAGATTGTTGATTCTGTTGTCATTTATATGTTTTCGAATGTGTTCTAGAGCATGGATGGTAGATGTGCCTGTCCTGAATCCATATTGATGTGGGCTAAGAAAGTTTTGTCGGTATAGATGGTGCTTCAGCCTGTTGACTAGCAGTTTTTCGTAGATCTTACCCAATGCAGATAACAGACATATGGGTCTAAAGGATCTTGGATCTTCCGGGGATTTATGCTTTTTTAAAAACAGGACGACCTGTCCTTGTTTGAATGCAGTAGGGAAGATTTGACAATGTAGAAGCTTGTTAAACAGAACTTTAAAGTAAGTGGGTCGAGCGTTGAAGGCGACCTTGATTATTGCATAATCCAGGCCGTCAGGACCTGGTGCCTTTTTGACTGGAAGCTGTCGAAAGATTTGCTTGATCTCTTCCATTTCAAATGGTTCGTCGTCTGAAGTCTCTGGGATAGTGGTGTTTCCCCTTGTGTGCCTTTGCTCTGGCGTGTCATCGTCCGGATCGTCTGCTGGGAAGACTGTGTTTAAGGTTGTGGCTGCCGTGGATTCTGCTATGTTGGTGGTAATGGGTTGGTTAGCAATTTGGGCATAGAGTTGATCCGGCTTAAAGACCTTGTTGGTGGCAAGCTTGTGTAGAATTCCATATGGGTTGTTATTTTCTGTGCAGAACTTACGCCAGCTGGTTATCTTGGCTTTAAGGATATTATTTTTATAATGCACTCTTTCCTCCCTAAAGGTTGCTAGTATTGCATTCTTGGTGGTTTCGTTAATGTTGGTGCGAAGGCGACGTCGTAAAGCCCTGCACTTTTGCCGTTGCTGTCGCAGTTCCTTTGTCCACCAGGAAATTCCTTGCAAACATTTTGCTGCTCTGGTGGGCAGGTGCTGATCGCAAATGCTCCGTAGAGTGTCAAGCAGCCGCTCGGTATAAGTGTTCAGATCATTGGGGCTCTTGTATTGACTTAGCTCCTGCTCTTCTTGTTGTAATGTTAGAGAGAAAGCTTTGTTAAGTATTCGCAATTTGTTACCCGGAAGTTTGTATCTTTTAAAGATGCTGATCCTTGTGTCGCTTGCAATATTGAAGTGTATGTAGCGATGGTCCGAGCAGCTCTCTTCATCTGCTACCATCCAGTCTTATAGGTTATTGGCTATATCATTAGTAGTCACTGTAATATCTGGCCATCCGTGGTGGTACGTGTTGTCAAATGTGGGTGGCGCGTTGGGGGTGTTTATGATTTGCAGATTGCTGGCCAATATGTAATCTTCCAAGACTTGCCCTTTTGGAGTGGTAGCTGGGTAACCCCATATGATGTTGTGGGCATTAAAATCACCGCCTATAACATGTGATGTTGTGGGGCACTTTGTCTTTACTTCTTCGATGCTCATGATGGTCTGGTGGATATCATCCGGTGGGGGACTGTAGATGGAGGAAATGATGATCTGTGAATTTGAGAAGCTGAGGAGGATTGCTACATGGTCTCGCTTCTGTGTAATTATCAGCGGGGACCAGAGCGGGTTGCAGCAGGCGATTGCTGCTCTTGGTGGTGGCTCATTCTGTTGTGCTTTGCGCTGAAATATTTTCCAACAGAGGGGCAAACAGGCGACTTCCCCTGCTCTGCAGTAAGGTTCTTGAATCAATAGTATGTCTGGTTGATGGTTGATTGTATGTTGGATCAATTGTGACGCGGCGGCTTTTGCTCTTTGTAAATTAATCTGGATGCATTTGATAACTTCTCGTTGGATGTCTGGTGTTTGCATTATTTGAGTGGGCGGCTGTGGCAAATCACTAGTATCTGGTACTGCGTCTGGTATTAGCGATGTATCTTCCGTACGAGGGGCAGTTGACATCATAGGCTGGATGATCGCAGGGAATGCTCCTGTTTGTCCTATAGTTATAGTCTGCGCAGTTGATACACGCGGGCTGCTGCGCTCGGCATTCACGGATGTCGTGTTCTTCTGTGCAGTATGCACAATAATGTTTGTTGGAGCACTCCTTTTGAGTGTGGCCGAGTTCCTGGCATCTGTAGCATCGCTTGGTGTTATAGAAGTCTGCAATTCGGTATGCCCGCCAGCCGAGGTAGAGTCTGGGAGCCTGCATGATTCGCTGGTAGACTGTAGGTTGGCAGTCAAGAACCCATTTAACTGTGTTTCTTCTATCTCGGAGGCGGTAGAGGATCTTGACTGTTGATTTGGTAGCATTGTGCTCCGATGCCAAAGCTCGTTTTATTTCGTGTTCCTGGACTTCATGTGGGACGCTGTGGATAGCAACTCTTGGAAGTCTTGTGGCGGGAATCTTGGTCTCTACCAGTTCTTGTCCCTTTGCACTGTTTAGCGTATTTTTTAGCTTGTCAAGGTCCTCCTTCGTGTGACAGTCAACGGCTAGCCCTCCTTTTTGTATGTTTCTGACTGTGGATACCTTTACTCCTATCTTGGGGAGTGGGAATTCCTGGCTAAGTTTAGCCTTAAGGTCTTGACTGGTGGAGCAGGTGGCTTCCTTAGGATATAGTAATAGTGTGTGCCGGGGCGTAGTTATGTGACTAGTATCTTTAGCCTTAGCTGCGGCAGCCGCGTAGGATGGACCTCTGATCGGATTAGGCAGTGGTGCTACAGCGAACACGTTATGCCTCTGCTGGTCTGTTTGATACTGGTTATTTGCATGTGCTAATTCGCAGCAGAAGAGAGTGGAGGTATTGGTACTTGTGTCGGCTTTTGTTGGTTTTGCTGTGTATTCGGGGCCTTCTAAGGCTAGCTTCTGTAGAGCCTCTAGTGAGGTAAGAATACGTTCTCTGAGTTCTGTTCGGAGCAGAAATTTACCACCTCGGTAGGTAGTTGTTACTCTCTTGATTTCCTGGTAGAAGAGGCCTACCTTTTCAGCATGAGCTATGTCTGAGTTTAAAATAGAGGTCGGGTCTGAGGCGCTAGACGACGTTGCTATATCTTCGTCAGTAGATAGAGTAGATTGTAGTACCATGATATAATGCAGACAATGACAGTTAATATGCAGAATTACAATAAAAAGCGTACAGTTACATAATCTAAGGCAATACAGTTAAATATAAGTGCGTGCAATGAAAGCGCTGCCAACAGTTAGCGTGCACGGGTGCAAGGTGAAAAGTAAATGAGAAGTGAATGGAATTTACAGAAAACTCATTAATTTCCGTCACAAATGCTAAATGTACGGAACTGAATGCTGTGAAGAAACCAGCCACAGAGCCTATTTCTCATACAATGCATACAATACACAGAATAATGCATACAGTATACAGAATAATTGCATATACAGAAATAAAATCTAAACGAACTTAACAAGGTATGGAAACAGAGTACAATAGATGGCTATCAGTAAATAAGCACAAACAAAAATTTACAGGAAGATGAAATTAAATAAGTATAAAAATTATAATAATGATGATAAAGTAATAAAAAGAAGAAAATATAATAGAATAAAAGTTAAATGCACAGTGAAAAACTAGAACAGGGTTAAAAATTTGGGTGTACTAAAGGCTGGCTAAGTACCTTGCAGCTAAGTTCAAATTGTAAACAAAAGCACGTGCAAGACTTATAGCAACTGCACTCTACTATGCGCGCATGCGCTAGAAAAGCTTGACAAGGAGTTGTCCGACAAGTTCAAAAGGCGACCTGTCCTGCTGGACCGACCCTCCACCGCTGTGTCGTAAAAATGAGCCGGGTGAGGATACCGGGGGAAAGAACAAGGTCACACAGGAAAATTGCAATTAAATCTTACGGCACTCAGTCGCTAATTAGGCTAGCAGGACGAATGATACACTAAAAGAAAGGTAATCTAAAAGCCTACCTTATCGTCTAGGAATGGTGTCGATATTCCCACTTAGACCGGAAATAAGGGCAGATTAATCCATAAGTATGGCACTTTTATGTCGCACAATAAAAACACTGTAATAAATCGCACAAACACTTCACAATCACAGCACTGGTATCAATGAAGAGATCATATCTTCCACTTTCCAAAGGTACTAGGATTGAAATTAGATGCCTGTAGGTGCCAGAGAAATCTTAATAGATGTAAACACCACTAAACGGCACTTCACGGGGTCACGGTAACCCTCAGCAGATATCACGAGGTCGCAATACGAACAATGACTTCTGCTTTAAAGACTTAATTAATCCACCACTAATAAACGGAATCGCTCCAGATGCATATCAAATTGCTCAGCTTTTGAAGAACTTTAAATTGATATAACTCTTGTGTAAACTATATCAAAACTAACTTAAAATAACAAGGCGAAAAGCGAGCTCGCGAAAACACGTCGTACAGCATTGATGCCACTACTCTCCCTCTTTGTCTGCTGACAATAAAGACTATTCATCTCGAAACTGTTTCAGAATTGACAACCTATTCTTTTACTGCTTCATTAAAGAGGCTTGCTGCGAGTCGAGGCGGGCATCAAAATAATCTGACTAGCTTAACTGAAGCGAAGAGATATTGTGTGAAGCTCTAACGGAATTTAGTAAGTTAAGGTTTCATTGTTTTTTGGCTGCTTTTCCTATTTATGAGAGCGGAATTAAATCTATGAAGTTTTCATCTCATAAATCATAGAAGAGATAATAGTTGCATTTGAAAAAGCTGTTTACTGTATATTTGGTTACTATGTACTACATTCTAAATTCTAGGCCTTTGATGCAGATGTATCAGGTTTAGGTACGTTAATTCCTTTTCATTTCCTTATAGGACAATCATAATTTATTTTTTGAAAGGTCTGCTCATAATGCGAACACCGAAAAGAGTTTTTTACTCATGACAGGTTTCTGGTAAGGAATGGAAGAGATATAATAAGGGATTAACAAAAACCTTAGTACTTATAAAATATAATTTTATGATACGATTCACCCTTAGGCGTATAGTTATTTATCCTTTCATAATAAAATCTTTAACAGAAAATTTTGACTTTAAATGGTAATGTTTCGTAATAGCCCAACTTTATTCATTATCTAATAGTGGACACTTGATCAATAAGCCTTAATCGGTAATGCTCAAACTCATAATTCACTTAGTCGTCTGTTCATTGAGAATGTTTTCGATGGTACACTAAAGTGATGACGCATATTACACCCGCAAGAAAGAAGATAGATAATTAGAAATGTCGATGGCTTTACTTGATTTTGAGCTGACACTCAGTGAGAATGGCAGCTAACTCCACTAACCAACGCACCGAGTTAAAAGTTGAATTGCTAGGAAATTATCATAATTAGCACTGCATAACATTCGATATAGTTGGCTAGCACTACCTACCCCAAAAGCCTTGATGTTTCATTTCGTTTAGGAACCTGCAAGACATTTTCCAAAAAAAGCATAACATAATAAAATTAGGAAAAAAAAGGGTGATCAAACAATTTTGTGAGTGCGGAAACAAAATCGCAGTTAGACTTCAAGGAAAGCAGCAGCACAGCCACAACGGCGTGGCTATTTGTAACACCAGCAGTGAGTTGTTTTCGAAACTTGTAATGCGCTGCAAAGGGAAGAAAAGGCACAGCTCCCTAGCGAAGTATAATCCTCAGGCACAGTTCAAAGAGGGAACACCACCATCAGACCAACCTACAACATCTGGGTTCTTGACACCTTGAAAAGAGGATCAGCGTGTTTTACTGAGCGCTGAAGTAAGTGTTGAGAAATCAGAATTTTATCAACCCGACACAAGTCCATCTTGACCTGGCTATACATTTACTACTTTCTAATAACCATGTAGCTGGGAGAGCATCGCGTTTTAACTGGCCAAATTGTACAGCAGTATTTTAAAAATAAACTGCACTGAAAAACTTTTAAATAAATACGTAAGGAATTATTTTTGGCGACAGAAAACTGCTTTGCTGGAGAAGTTTATACACAAACAAGTACAGCATACTTAATACTGGTAATAGTGGAATAGATTATAGAATACAAAGAAACAAAAAGCATATAACAGATAATACAAACATATACATAAATTATATGTTACTCTCACAATAGTCATAATTATAAATTTTGATCTACGTATTCTGTAAACACCTCATTTTTTGGTGAAAGCATTTCGAGAGGTTGTAATAATGCGTTTTACACAATTTTAATTCTTTATGAATTTTATTGACTCTGATGTATCGGGGGTATTTGTAATGTGCCTTAAAACACTGTTCTGAGGAGCTTGTAATATTTTTCTGCTTGTCTTGCATGAATAAGTCCAGACTGGACAGGCATAACAGAGCATGGGACGCCGAATGGATTTATAAATGACTAACTTGTTATCAATAGATAGAACACTGTTTCGAGAAATTAAGGGGAAGTGCTTAGCTTTACGTGCTAGAAACTTCTGGGTGACAGATGTAATGTGTGGAGTCCATGTGAGAGAATTTGTGAATATCAGGAACTTGCTTAGCCTAGGTTAACTTAACACCATAAAACTAGAGATTGCCAAAAATCTTTTTCTGAACAGAACGGCAGTCGTCTTATCTACATTTACTTGAATTTTCATTTAGCTAGCAGGTCTCCAATGCCTGAATATGGGTTTGTAGATGTCGGAGTACTGGATGAACAGATGCGCTTTGTGAAAGGATCGTTGCGTCATCAACGTGCATTGTCTGTTGTTGGGTGTGCAAGGAAAGTCGTTCATAAAGATATTGAAAAGCGTGCTGCCAAGTTAAGGACACCTATGGTACACCGGTCTGCAGTAGCACGGCTGGTTGAGAAAGTGTTAGAGACGCGAACAACAAAGTGTCTACCTGTTAGGTAGGATTTAATTATGTGTGTGATGTACTCTAGAAAGTCCAGATTGTGGATTTTGTAAATAAGAGTATTCATCCAGACACGATCGAAAGTCTTGGCAATCTCGATAAACAAATCTCCAGTTATCTTCTTGGCTTGAAGGCCTTCTAAAATCAGTTCGGCTACTCTGTTGGTAAGAAGTACACAACTTTCTTCTGGAGCCAAACTAGCGTGAAATTAGAATTTTGTTGGTATACAAGTCGTCGTTGATTCGCTTAAGAATGATAGCTTCTAAGATTTTACTTAAAGAAGGCAGCAGACTAATCGGAAGATAGGATTCTGGTACTGTAGCAGACCTGTTAGGCTTCAATAAGGGCGTCATGGAGGCTGCTTTCCAAACGTCCGGAAAATACTCCCATATTATCAGAGTGTTAATGATATTATTCAGTTTAAATACTAGCTTGATCGAGAATAACTTGATCATATCGTTAGTGATTACAGCTATTCCAAAACTCTTTTTTGTCTTTCATTTTTTTTTCATATAGTCAAGTACTTCCGACGGTCTAGCAAGGACAATGTTGTTTGTAAGTGAAGTTGGAGAGAAAATCCGAAATTATACATTCTGTTGTAATGTTGTTAGTTC
Organism: Stegodyphus dumicola; assembly: GCF_044657685.1. Lineage (NCBI taxonomy): Eukaryota > Metazoa > Arthropoda > Arachnida > Araneae > Eresidae > Stegodyphus > Stegodyphus dumicola. The sequence continues at coordinate 151,405,502 of NC_140771.1, read as the reverse complement.
GAAACTGAATTCCAGATGCTACGCTAAAAGTTCTGCTTTCTCAGCTTCAGTGTAGTGGAACTTGTTGGGACCTTTACGGGGAGGAATAGTATTGTAGCATCTTTTATACCTAGAGACCGCTCTCCAGATGGAATTGTCATCTGTGGCCTGACAGCGTCATTGAGATGATTAAATCTCCGCTTGTCTTTAGGATGCCTGGTCTGCTGAAAAGTCCGTCTAGCAGCATTCCCTGTTTAACAAGAGCTTTCAACTGCTTTGAGAGTTTTGGCTTGTAAAAATCTTTATTCTAAACAATTATTTTTAGTTTTACAAACTTTCCTTTCCCTTCTGATTTCAGTTTCCTTCCAGAATGTAAACTTTAATGATGTTGTATGCAAATCTAAGTGAGTTCGGAATCGGTATTTAAGTAGCGGTTTTAAGAAATGTACTAGGCGAGTTAGTTCCGAATTTAGGCCGCGTGTTTGAAGTAGCTTTGTACGTGAACAGTTGGAGCTTAGCCACTCTTTTTTTAATTATATATTGATATTCTAAGTTCGGCTTTACTGTGTGCAACCGATTTAGCGGTTTAGATAAATAAGGAGCTAGTTACGTATCCCATCTTACTTTATAGTGATTTAACCCTTTGACGCGTGCGATATTATTTTTATAATTTTTTTAACTAAAAACTCTAGAAATTGAATATTATGATCCTAGAGACAAATAATATATGAATTAAAAAAATCTACTCTTGAGCATAGTTTTGTGGGTGGTGGTCGCACTGTGAAACCACCGCGCGTCTAGAACTTTGAAACTTACCTAGGTAAAAGGAAAAAAAAAAAAAAACTTACCTTTTTCCGTGCGCGTTTCCAATAAATGACGAAATTTACGAATTTAAAAAAATAAATGCATGTAAGAATTGCATAATATATATATATATATTTTACATTATTTTACAAACTAAATCGTCAGAAAAAATTTTAAAATAAACATTTATGTAATTTTTCTATAGCAGTGAAAGTATAAGTATCTACATAATAAGGACGTTTGGCTACAGGGATTAAAAAACTCAGTAAAATAAGAATAAAAAAAGATTTAGTGTTTTTTTTTTTTAATTTCAAAGAACAAATATTTTTTGTGACACTGTTCAGAGCATGTTTTGTCTTTTTTAGTACATGCATAGACCCACATTGCATGTTTCGCACATGTATCTTCCATGATGTTTCTTCCTTGTGCTACAAAATGTACACTGATTGGATCTAAATTTGCCCGGTTTATGTCCAGCGTTATTTAGTTTCTTTTCATCTGGTACATGACATTTGTGGTTTTTTTATGTTAATGAGGGGGAGGGCTTGGTCTTTTTGGCTTTGGTACGGATCATTCGTTTCCCATTCATATTTATTTTATTCGTATTTCGTTTCATAATATTCAGAAAATATTTTTAATTTAAATAAAACTTTACGCGATTTCTATTTTTAATTACAGCAAAGTATATTTACATTAATTTTAAACCACAGGAAATAATTTATAAAATCACAATACTAGCTTGGGGAGCAAGTGTGTTGAGGTCAGAGAAAAGTGTCTGGAAAAGAAAGACCTTTTTACTGGACAGATGCGTGTATTGTTTAGTAATAAAATAACTCTGTGATTTCAAAACCCCTTATCTATATCCGGGTAAAAATAAACATTCCTATTTGAGAAGCAAGCAAACGCCATTGTAAAGAGCAGTGGTTTCAAGACTCGACCACCGAGCCTCTAGAGCATTGTGTCTAGTGGAGCAGTGGTCGCGCCCTGAAACCACAATGCAAATGCCATACATATAGAGGGTTTTTTATATATGCAGTTTAATTATTGCTATTTTTATTGTTTATGATAGAAATCATGATGTGCGATGAATAACTTTTGAAATTTAAAGTTGTTTATATTAATAAAAGTAAATTATTTTGTCTCATTGAAAACGGAATTTAAAAGGCATCCGATTTGAAGTACTAATACCTAAAAAATGTATAATTCTGTAGTCATTTTGTGTTATTTAGAGATCAAAGATCAGTAATCAATTTATTTTCACTCATAAATTTCCGAAGAAAGAGGAGAAAAAAATTCGAAACGCGACCACCGAGCGTCAAAGGGTTAACACCTTACTTTTCTGTTACGTTACTTAGCCACAAGTGGTGATAGATGAGCACCGAATGAGTGCATTTTCTGTCAAGTTAAAAAAAAAAGGTTATTCAAACCTTCATCTGCAGTCATCTGTACTTAGTCCTTTCAGCTAGGGTCTACAGTGTATGATTCTAAAACAGACTAGAAGAATCTACAGGTTCGCGATTAGCAGCTTTCTTAGTTGCACTTTTATGGGCTGCCACAAAAAATGATATTCAGGAACTAAAGGTGGTGCAAAATCGATTCTTCCGCATGATAACATATGCACATTTCTATGTGAGGAGCAGGCTATTGTACGACGATTTAAAAGTGATCCTTCAGACATGTTCCTGAACAGAATAAATGAGAAATTAACTCTGCCACTGATTGTGAGCACGTGAAATATTTTAATATATTTCATTATCAGATTCTCAGTGAGGACATACATCTGCGACTCTATGCAGCCTTTTTCTCCTCAATAACCAAAAGTTCCCAACTTATGTATTTACTTGATAATCACATTTGCAGCATTAGAATTTTTTTTAACGGCTGCACTGACTCTAGCAGCATTTCTAAACGACAGTGAATATGTGGGTGACCACACAACGTGACTTGCTACTTTGTTATTTTTGAGTTGACGTGATAAATTTTACTAATTTCAGAATTGTGCAAATATGCATTTATTTTCTATTTACTCTACATCTCACTGTGTTCTTACCTACTTACTTATATATATTTATGTTTTAAAATTGCAATTATTTCTCCATGAGGGATTATTGGAGAAATGTTCAATTCTGTGGACCCTCATCACGTGACCAACGAATTGTATTTATGATTAAGTGAGACCACCTTTTAATGGGACTCGACTAAATCTCTGCTTTGGATGCGCTCTTTTAACGCACAGATGTCTTTGCTACTCACGTGGCAGCTGTTCACACTCCTACCTGTACCTTCAGTGCTGTCTTCTGCACCCATAGTCAAGGATTTTTCTACCTGAAGCGTTAGTATAGGCATCAGATTGATGACAGCCGCAACACGTTGTGCGAAATTGCAGAATAATCGCGATTGTAGCGACACTTGGAATCTAAAGAGAGGGAGTGTTTCTTCCTTGAGAAATGCGGGATTAGATTTTGCCAGCTCTAGTTTAATGCAAGTACCTCAGCTTAGCGTTCACTCGCCGCAGATACTTTAAACTAACGCGTCGATAAATTATTGAGCCAGGTTGGAGCTTAGTATTTAACTATGTAGTCTCAGAATGCTGATCAATATTCTGAATTCATTTAATTGTTTCTATATATTTGCATAAGGACAAGCTATGGTTATTTGTAACAAAACCCATGCCCTGTTTGTTAAATGTTCAGTTCCGTAGAAAATTGATTTAAACATTTGTACGTATTCTAATGCTATTTCAATGGTAGCACTAACTAGCTACATATCTGTTAGGATTATAGAATTGAATTTCCAGTACTAGACCAAGTATATCCTTGTAAATTCAATATTCTAATGGCCTAGTATATGTTGTATACTTTATTACTGCCGAAAATATTTCTTATGGGTTATCAAATGTATTGCTTACTATTAAAAGTACGTTATAGAAAATATCTGCGTTCTTACTGGCTGGGATAGACGATTTTCTACCTTATATGCATACCATTGTCAAATAAAAATTGAGCATTGAATCAGCAAGCAGTAGAATATTGAAAATAACTAAAAAATCACCTTTGCATTTAGACTCCATTCTCCTCTAGAAGTTTAGTTTAGTTTAATTGTCTACAGTAAAGCACACGTGGGGTGTCTACCTAAGAGAGTAAATTCTTTCGTAGAGGAATATCTTTCTAAAGGAAACTGTCTCGTGTGCAAGTTACGAAAGGAGAAAAACCATGAAACATCCTTGCTGTCAGAATGATCGCCATATTTCAAATCCTGATCGGTCTGCCAATTTTTAGTTGTCTTATCAATCAGTTATTGGAGAATCCTCAAACAGAATAATCAAAAATTACTCAGCATTATTTGTAAATAATTTCATCAATTTTATCACTTTGTCAAAATAAATTGCATTAAAAATGCCAACATAATCGAAAATTGAATAATGTGTATTTCCTGTAAGTTTGGCTATTATTATGTGTTGTGGTTTATTTCATTTGTCTGATAGCAACATCAGAACAAGTCCACAAAATTCACTGTGGCAAGGAGTGCAAGAGCCTTGAGCTCCACACAAGTGACAGTACGACTTTGCTCAGTTCTACCTCAAATTTTGATGGAGAGCACCCAGTGGAGACGGGTCCGAGGGTCTTTCACCCGCTCTTTCTCTACCTCGAGAGAACTTTCGTCTCGCCGCATATTTAGAGTTTCCTCATGCTGCGCACACACTATACATTTACAAACATTCTTGGATTCGAACCCGGGCTCTTCGGCACGGTAGTCAGCGTTGCTGACCACTACTCGGTTGGGTAGCTTCTGTTAATTATTATTATTATAAAAATATGAGTTACTTTGTTTCCAAGTAGCCAAAGTGCAATTTTTGACATTTTGAATTAACTCGTATATTTCTTCAAAATCTGAAAGCTGGAGGACAAAAGGGTTCATATTATTTGTTATATTCGTTTAGTGTAACAGCACTGCATTGTAATACAGTAATTTTGTTTAGAGAGAACCTATTTTGTACTTTTCACTTTTCATATTTCATGATGTTAGCCACGTTTCGCTTAAAACAGGTTAGATATTGCATTAAATGAAAACTAAATAACATTTAATTATTCCATACTAATTCCTCATCAAACGGCATTTTAACCACTGCAGCAATTTAATTTTCACAACCAAATGATAAACGTAAGTCGGACAGAATTTACTCTTCCGAATAGCAGATAAAATAAAGTTCGTGCATGTGTAATTTAGGAAAGGAAAGTTGTAATTTTCCATTAATGGAAATGGAAAGAGATGGCACACGAAGGGGCTTACTCCATCAAGGGAAATTACTTTCCTTAAATCCTGTATCGTAGAGGTAACTTCCGTGGTAGCAAAAATTTTCAAGGAATGTAATCTTATTCTTCTGCACCATTGCAATGTGCATTCCTAGGTGGATTCTTTCCACCCCGTGTGATTTATTTGCGTGGAATTCCCTTGAGTTTCAACCTATCGTCAGAAAGCTTTCCCCAGACGTGGTATTGACCCGGATTTCAATTTGAATAGTAGGGAAGTCTCGTGTATCGATAGGGACGTCTCAGAGAAAAGTCTTGAATGATGAAACTGTAGGCTCAATTTGCGACTTGGATGTCGACATGTCTATATCTTTTCTTACGGGAGCAATGTTTTAAAGAATCTCATCTTATGTCACTACATCCGATCGTAACTTTGAACGATTAAGTTTTAGTAAAGAAAAAAAATTTTGGATAGGATAATGTATTATTTTATTTGTTTGACCACTGAAAGAGAAATCGCAATAGCTAAGAATTGTTCCATATTTAAATAATGAACAGAACAAAAGCCTTCTAAGGAACCGTCAAGTTTTGTTTTACTAAACCATGGACTAAATTTATTAGCGTTCAATATCTGAAAGTTTAATGCATACGTACACATGAATAAATGCATTAGTTAGATTAGTACGCATTAGTTAAATTTACCATTACGAATAAATGTAAAAAATTGAATGAGAAAGATAAAAATGATATTATCGGTAAATTTAGTAAATTATCGGAAGTGTTGCAATTCTATTAAGCCTATATAGTGCGCATTACTATCAACTCACAAAATAAAACTTTTAGCAGTAATAACATTAAAAATAAAATAAACACAAAATTTAAAAATTGCAGGGTTTGTTTCCACTGCTTCATTTAAAATTTAAAAAGGTATGAGAGTCTGTATTATTTACTAAATAAAATTTTAAAAAAGCTTATAATTTATTTTTACCGTAAAACTTTACCATAATCATAAGGTTTATTTCATTGCATTATAAACGATTGTGTGCACAAAATGAAGAGTTAGAATTTATGTAATTGTGTTTCATATAATGTAAGAAACATGATTTATGTATGATATACGTGATATAAAATGACAATTGTTGCAAAATGTTACTAAGAAGTTCAGATTGAATGAACTTTTACATAATTATTTCAGCTGTATTCTGCAGCACACTTTTATAATATCGAAAATAATAAAATGTCTTATTCATCGTTGACTGGTAGGATGCTCATTTATGTCTTTTGTGATTTAATTGCGAACTTAAAATTACAACACATCTTCAAGGTGGCGAAAAGGTAAACGAGCTTCGAAGGAATTACCTTTGTCAATAATTACCTTTGTCAATTCTTCTTTGTCAATAACAATGAAGGAAAATAATTAGTATCGTTCTTTTACAAAAGCAAATAAGTAAATAAGTAACTGAATTTAGTATGCAACTGAATTTAAATATTAAAACAAATTGCGGTATAATCTTTGCTATTGAAGAAAAAAGCTGTCATATTTTCGAAAAACAGCTAGTCGGTATCAAATTCATGATTATCGGTTTTTATTTATCAAAATAGTTTGAGATGCTTTCGAATATTTAGCTGAGGCCGACGTTAAGTGCAGTCATTTCTGCTGCCAATGAAGTGCATAAATGTTTGCAAATGGCAGTTTTGATTTCTCAAAAATCGTTTGGGTTAGGGGTGTGAGGAAGGGAGACAGCTTATGCCAGTTCTGGAAACTTCTCTCTGAAAACTTCACAAATGTACAGCTCCCTTTTTGCTTGGTATGTTTACAAAAATTACGGTTCTTATTTAGCTGTGTTGAAATTATTTCTTTTTCCCTCCTATGGAGCCAATTTGTCTTTTATTATTTATCGTCTGTCGCCGACTAGGTCACGTGACTGGCGGCAGAGAAAGAATGTAATAATTCTTTTAGTTTAGTTTTGAGTTTGACGCTTGAAATGATCTGTTCTTGGCCGCACAGCGGTAATCAACAGTTATAATAATTGTTCTCGATAAACTAATCTTGGCCCTATGATGGGGAAATTTATATTATATGTGAATTTTGTGTTTTAAATAATGTAAATAATGTACATACGCTCTTGATTAAATATTTCTGTGTTTCAACTGGAAGTTCTTATTTTCAAGTTGAATCTTTACGTGGAAATGGTATATTGACTCTTGATTATACTAGTATATTTTTGATTAATTTAATGCTCTCCCAACTCGTGAATAAAATAGAATCGTGAATCGTGATCAAAACATAACGCTCAAGTTTTATACATTTTTTGGTGCCGAAATTCCCGCACATTTAGATATTACCAAATCGAAAGTGAATATAATTCTTGATTCGTCCTATGCTGGAATAATGAAAGGATACCTAAAAATATCAGGTAAGCCATTTTCTTTTATTCTTGAAGTATTCAACCTTGAAAAGTAATGATTGATTTAAATAAAAATATTGAATATTTATGTTGATTTTTTTGAAATAGTACTTGAAAGAATAATACTTCATTGATGCTTGAAAAAATTATTTATTTTAATCGAAGGAAATTTGTGGATTAAATATATTATTTTTAAGGAAGTGCTTGAAATATTGAAATACTGTACTTTAATGTTTATTACAATTATTTGTTGAATTTTATAAGGTTATATTCCATTACTTGAAATATTGAAAATATAGACAAATTAAAGTCGAAAAGAGCTGCTATCAGATCTGCAATCACTAAACAAATAAATATAGCAGAAGATTTGCTGGTAGCAGCGATAGAACGAACCGACACAGATTCCTTCTTAGAGTGTCAGGATATTTTGTGAGAAAAAGAAAATTCTTTAAATGAAATTGATAAATAGGTAGATAAATTGATTGAAGATAAAGCTGAATATGAAAAAGAATTAAAATTTTGAATATGAAATCCAAAATTAAGAATAGGTTAAGAAAGTGTAAAGCAGATACTGAAGTTAACGTAGTTCAAAATGTACCTGTAACTCCTGTAATCGAAAATAAATTTGTTGCGGCAGTTAAGTTGCCGAAATTAAATATTGGAAAGTTCTCTGGTGATCCCAGCACTTATTTAGAATTTATTAACTGTTTCAAGAATGCTGTGGATAACAATGATTCTTTGTCAAAAATAAGTAAATTTCTATACCGGAAATCTCTTTTGACAGGTACTGCATATAATGTCGTATTAGGGTTTGATCTTACTGATGAAAATTATGACGAATGCCTAAAATTGTTAAACGAAAGATATGGTAGTCGGGATACAATCATAAATTGTCTTATAAATAAAATTTTGAGCTTAGAGTCAGTAAAATCATCAAATAATATAAGGGGACATAGAAATCTATATGATAAATGTGAAATACACATCAGAAATCTTAAGTCAATGGGGGGTAACAACAGGTTCATACGGTCATCTACTTTTGCCTATACTGTTAAAATTGTTACCAGAAAGCATGGTCCTAGAATTTCATTAGAAAAAGAATACGGAAAATGAGTATAAGGTCAATGACCTATTGGAATTTATAAGAGAAGATTTACGTGCCCGTGAAGCCACATTATTAGTAAATAATTCTTCTAGTAATAAAATACATGACACTTACACTAATTTTAATTCCAAACAAAAATATAATCAGAACGTTTCTTCGAAGAAAAGTGTTCCTTCGGCTGCTGCCTTGAACACCTCTATAAAAATATTTTGTGTATTTTGTGATTCTTCCGATTATGCAAGCTTGGGTTGTAAAAGGTATACAGACCAAGAGAAACGTTTTAAATTAAAGAAGGGAGAACGCTGTTACAAGTGTTTCTTATAATCACACCTGTCTTCTAACTGTAAAAATAAATTAACCCCATGTTCTAAATGTGGTAATAAATTTCACAATGAGCTGTTCTGTAATAAATCACAAAAACATGAAAGTCCTAAAAATATTAACACAGATAAATCCACAACCTTAGTATCTTGCGTTTCTGAACAGAAAAATAAAACTATTCCTACATTACTCCAAACTTGTATTGTATGTGTCTCTGGTGGTGAAAACAGAATCCATGCAAAGGTTTTGTGTGATAGTGGTTCAGAAAAATGCTTTATAAAAGAAAATTTAGTAAGAAAACTGAATTTTAAGCCTATTAGAAAAGAAAATTTATTAGTATATTCATTTGGCGGACGAAAACCACAAGAATCATCATTTGACGTAGTTTCTCTTGAATTACAAAATGTTTCGCAATCAAGCAATACCATATATATTGAAGCCCTGGTAGTTGAAAAAATAACTGGCGCTACAGTCAAAATTCCAGACAGAGGTTTGATTCAACGCTTGAAAATGAGAAGATTTAATCCTGCTCATACAGGGCATGAACGGGAAATAACTATTTTACTAGGGTCAGACTTTTTATGGCAAATTCAATTAGGTATTGTAGGAAAAATTGGAAAACATTTATACATTGCAGAAACTATTTTCGGACATACTATTCAGGGGCAGATAGAATCAAAAAATAGAAAAATAAATTGTTGTAGTGTATCAGTTGAGAGTGTAAACGATGAACTGAAGAAATTTTGGGATTTAGAAGTCATGGGTATTGTTGAGAATAACGAAAAGAATTCTACTGATTTAGAAATTATAAATGACTTTCAAAATAATTTGAAATTTAAAAATGGTCGTTATGAGGCAAAGTTACTATGGAGCAAATCTCGCGATTTATTGAGAAACAATCTTGAAGTGGCTAAAAGAAGATTTGCTAGTCTAGAAAATAAATTTAAGTGTAATGAAATGTTATTTGAAGAATACAACAATATTCTCAGAGAACAAGAACATTTAGGAATTGTAGAAGTATGCCCTGAAAACAGCTCGACACTTAATTCTTATTGTATATGCCTCACCATCCTGTAATTAGAGACGACAAAACAACAAAAGTACGCATCGTTTACGATGCTTCTTCAAAATCAAATAATGCTCTTTCTCTCAATGACTGTCTTCACCCAGGGCCAAATCTAAATCCAAATGTTTTGGACGTTATTTTGAAATTCCGCGAAAATAGGATCGCCTTTTCGGCAGATATCGAAAAGGCATTCCTTCAAATATCAATCGCAGAAGAAGACAGAGATTATCTGAGATTTCTTTATTTTAAAAACCTTGATAGAAAAGAGAGTGTAATTTCTTACAAAATGACAAGAGCAACCTTTGGTGTAACTTGTAGTCCTTTCATCCTTGCCTGCACAATAAAACATCGCATTGATAAGTACAAGAATTCTAACTTTAAGACTTTTGAAATGCTTAACTCACATCTTTACGTGGATGACCTATTTTCTGGAGCGACAACTGTTGAAGAAGCGCTTAATCTATCAAATGAATCTGTTAAAATTCTTGCTGAAGGAGGTCTAAATTTAAGAAAATTCGAAACCAATTCCCTAGAGCTTAAGCAGAAATGGCTTGAGGAAAAGTTAATCTCTCTCAATAGTGACACTTCATGTACATCCTTAAAGGTACTAGGTTTAATATGGAATAATGATGAAGATGTCTTAGGACTAGAATTAACATTCTTACTGTCCTCTATAAACACTGACTGTGCCAAGCGTAATGTATTAAAAATAGCAGCCAAAATTTTTGACCCATCTGGATTTATCGCACCCTTTGTAATTCGAATTAAATGTTTATTGCAACAGCTATGGCTTCAAGGAGTACCTTGGGATGAGGGTTTTCTGGAGAACTTGAAAATGACTGGAAAATATGGTTTTCTGAAATTAAAGAACTTAAAATATTGAAAATTCACAGATATTATTTTCATGTACCAAATTTAGACAGGGACACTGTTCAGTTACACATTTTTAGTGACGCTAATCCGAATGCATATGGCTCAGTCGCATACCTGAGATACAGAACTGATGAAGATAAATTTGAAACTACATTTGTTTTGGCAAAATCACGTGTTGCACCATAAAGAAGTTAACGCTTCCCCGCCTTGTGTTGATGGGAGCACTGGTGGATGCTAGGGTTGCCAACTACCTGAAAAATATTCTACATATTTCAAATGTAATTTTATGGTCAGATTCGGAAATAGTACTACATTGGATTAAAAGTACAGCTAAAAGATGGAAACCTTTCATTACTAATAGAAATTCAGAAATACATGAAAATTCAGATCCTTGTCCATGGAGACATTGCGAAGGAAAACTCAACCCTACAGATCTAATAACGAAAGGTTGTTCTGCAAAAGAACTGATAAATTCTGCGAAATGGTGGCATGGCCCTGCATTACTTTCGTTATCTGAAAGTCAATGGCTAAAACCCAAACTATCAACGTCAAAATTATATGATGTATCAGAAGAATCTCGAAAACCGAAAGCTATCCTAGCGTGTGTGATCAAAACGGACAAAATTGAGAAAGTTCCACTCATGAATACTTAATCTTGTGACTGCTTGGATTTTCAGATTTAAATCAAATTTAAAAGTGAAAAGGGAAAATAGAAATTTTGTGGAAATTTCAGCAGAAGAAATCAGTAAATCTGAAACCTTTTGGTTAAAACAAGCTTAATAAGATAGTTTTCCTGAAGTTATAGAGTCTTTAAGAGAAAACAAGCATATTCCAAAAGATTCATATTTGTTCGAATTAAATCCCATATTATCAGATGAAGGTCTACTGTTGGTACGAGGTCGGTCACAAAAGTCAAACCTACTATTTAACAACAAACATCCAATAGTAATCCCTTCAAAACATAAATTAAGTGAATTAGTAGTACGAGACGCTCATGAAAAGGTTTATCATGCGGGAGTATCTGATACTCTAGTGCATATACGTGAAAAGTTCTGGCTCTTAAGAGGAAAACAATATGTCAAATCAATACTGAGTAAATGCATAATATGCAAAAAATATAATGTACGTCCTGGACAACAAGTCACTGCACCTCTTCCAGCGGATAGGGTTAATGAATCTCCGCCTTTCGCAATTTGTGGAGTCGATTTTGCAGGTGCTGTATGTAAAAGAAAATGACAACAAATATTACATATTATTGTTTACTTGCGCCACTACAACAGCTATTCACTTGGAGCTCGTAGAAGGCATGAGCACTGAAGAATTTTTACTTGAGTTCCGCAGGTTCGTATCCCGAAGAGGTTTGTGTTCCACTGTGTACTCGGACAATGCTAGAACATTTAAAAGAGTCGAACTTGAATTAAAGCAAATGTGGAAAGTGATTAACCACCCTGAAGTTAAAAAATTTTATGCTTCGCATGGAATCACATGGAAATATATTGTGGAACGTGCTGCCTGGTGGGGCGGTTTTTATGAACGTTTAGTTCGCAGTGTAAAACCTAGTTTAAGAAAGAACATTGGGAAATCATCTTTGACTCAAAATGAATTAGAAACGCTTTTGCTTGAAATAGAAGCGATGATAAACTCGCGTCCATTAACATATGTCTTTTTTTTTATCTTGAAGAGCCATCCGCACTTACTCCAGCCGACCTGTTGATTGGTAAACGACTCTTGGGTTTGCCAGCTGTAAGGAGGAATGACTTGAATTTACCAGGTTCCAGAGAAGTAATGTTAAAACGTTTCCGTATACGAGAAAATCTAATAAATCCCTTTTGGAACAGATGGAAAAAAGAATATCTCCTGTGCTTGAGATCTGCTCATTATACCGGTCAGAAGAAACCATCTGCATTCAATGTAAATGATGTAGTGCTTGTTCATGATAAAAACTTACCTAGATGCTGGTGGAAATTAGGAAGAATCACCAAAACTTTTATTGGTAGAGATGGAATGATCAGATCTTGTGAAGTGAAAACTGGTAATTCGGTAATCAAACGTCCAGTGCAGCTTGTACAATTTAGAAATTGATGATATCAATAATTGAAGTAATCAGTGACTGGACAAAAAATAGACTGAATGACTAATAAACTGATAAATTTTTTTCATAGTGTTTTCACTTATTCATTTTATTATTTCCTTGGTTTAATGATTTGTGGTGATCTTGAGAAATGTTAATTTAAATGTTTTGTTTTTTCTATAGTTTCAGAAAACATTTTCTTAGTATTAAGAAATTATTGATATAATATGACCTGTATATGTAAGTAATTTTCATGTTTCTTATTGTTATAGTAATATTGTAAGAGTTAGTTAAATTTGTGATGAACCTATTGTTCATCCGGGGGGGGGAGTTTTCTGAAATTATTTCCTTTTCCCTCCAATGGAGCCAATTTGTCTTTTATTATTTATCGTCTGTCGCCGACTAGGTCACGTGACTGGCGGCAGAGAAAGAATGTAATAATTCTTTTAGTTTAGTTTTGAATTTGACGCTTGAAATGATCTGTTCTTGACCGCACAGCGGTAATCAACAATTATAATAATTGTTCTTGATAAACTAATCTTGGCCCTATGATGGGGAAATTTATATTATATGTGAATTTTGTGTTTTAAATAACGTAAATAATGTACATACGCTCTTGATTAAATATTTCTGTGTTTCAACTGGAAGTTCTTATTTTCAAGTTGAATCTTTACGTGAAAATGCTATATTGACTTTTGATTATACTAGTATATTCTTGATTAATTTAATGCCCTCCCAACTCGTGAATAAAATAGAATTGTGAATCGTGATCAAAACATAACGCTCAAGTTTTATACAAGCTGTGCAACGCATATACCGTTTATAGCATTAGTAAGTTCCTTAGTGTTAATTAAGCATGGTTCAGAGAACTCAAGAAAACTGACTGCGTCATAAATGTGAAACAAGCGGGTAGGCCATATTCTCGTCGATGCGAACAAAGTGTACAAGTTGCAAGAATCTGAAAACTATGAGAAGAAAATCTGTATGCAGCAGGGATGATGCCATACACCATATTTCAAACGCATCCATATCTGTGGGTGAAAACTGTTTTCTTATCCATGCGAATTCTTATGACTTCCAAGAAGTTTTGATCTTTCTTTAACGAATTTCTTTAGGGAAATTATATTGAAAACCTCATTCACAAAAATAAACCGTCTAATATAATCCAATGAAAGAAAATGTTCATTATGAGATAGCCGCAACTGTGCGTGCCATATGTCAGAATATTTTTCAAAATCTACACTCATGTCCATAAATTAAGGATAATTCGGAGTCACGCGGAAATCGAACTCTAAAATAAATATATCACCTGCAAAATCACTACACACGTGTTCAAGAATCATATGCAAATTTCAGGAAGTAACCAGATGACACCGTTGGTACGTCACAATGACGAGAGTGTAAGAGAGTGATGTATAAGGAATACAGGCAAAGAAGTGAAATTCATTGCAGGCGCTTTATAAGCATTTCAGTGCAATAACCGAATAGTTATGACACAAAGGACGCATTTGGATAATTTTTTACGTGGTAGAATTATCGGCCCTCTGGAATGTGGGCGTACCCAACTGGAAGTATCAGACGAACTTGGAATTGCCCAGAGTGTCATCTCTCAGGCTTTGGCAACGATTCCAAGATGATGGTAATGTGAGTAGACGTTACAGCATAGGTCACCCCAGAGTTACAACGCCCAATGAGGACCGGTCTTTGGCAGTTACTGCCAAAAGAAACAGGCGGAGCACTGCCTCAGACCTGTCTCGTCAGCTCTCTTCAGCCGCTGGTACGACAATTTTCAAGGCAGACCGTGTACAGACGCTTAGGGCAGATTGGTCTATATGCTCGTAGACCTGTCAGATGCGTTCCACTTACTGCAACTCACTGTCGTCTGCGGTTAGACTGGAGTAGAGAGCATGCATTGTGGACACCGCAACAGTGGGCTTGTGTGAAGTTTTCCGACAAGTCCAGGTTTAGCTTGCAGTCTGATTCTCCTCGGACTTTTATATGAAGAGCTCCAGGTATCCGTTACCACCAACAAAACATCATTGGACGACACCGTTACGGTGGTGCAGGAGTGCTCCTTTGGGGTGGAATTATTTTAGGATCTAGAACTGCCATGACAAGCCAAATCTATAGGGACGTCATTCTGGAACAACATGTACGTTTGTTTCGGGGCGCCATGGGCGGACAATTTGTGTTTATGGATGACAACGCCCGTCCTCACCGTGCAAAAATCGTAAGCGAATGCCTTCAATCGGAGGATATAACCCGTATGGACTGGCCAGCATTCTCACCGGACTTGAATCCAGTCTATATGCTCATAGACCTGTCAGATGCGTTCCAATTACTGCACTCACTGTCGTCTGCGGTTAGACTGGAGAGCATGCATTGTGGACACCGCAACAGTGGGCTTGTGTGAAGTTTTCCGACGAGTCCAGGTTTAGCTTGCAGTCTGATTCTCCCCGGACTTTTATATGAAGAGCTCCAGGTACCCGTTACCACCAACAAAACATCATTGGACGACACCGTTACGGTGGTGCAGGAGTGCTCCTTTGGGGTGGAATTATTTTAGGATCTAGAACTGCCATGACAAGCCAAATCTATAGGGACGTCATTCTGGAACAACATGTACGTTTGTTTCGGGGCGCCATGGGCGCACAATTTGTGTGCATGGATGACAACGCCCGTCCTCACCGTGCAAAAATCGTAAGCGAATGCCTTCAATCGGAGGATATAACCCGTATGGACTGGCCAGCATTCCCACCGGACTTGAATCCAGTAGAGCACGTGTGGGACATGCTTGGACAACGAGTTGCAGCCCGTCAACCTCCTCCTACATGTCTACCGGAACTTCGGAGAGCACTGTATTTTGAGTGGTGTAATATTCCCCAAGATCAGATCGATAATTTGATACTCTGCATGTCTAGGCGTTGTACGGATTGTATTGCATCGTCTGTGAGACATACAGTGTATTAACAATCATACCAACCATGTAATATATTTTTTTTTTTTTTTTTTTGTAAATAGGTTTTTTTTTTTTTTTTTTTTTTTTTTTTTTTTTTTTGTAATTTACTCCAGGGAGAAAAAATCTCTATTTTTTTTTATAATATCAAACATATAGCATCTTTGTTTCTCTTTACCTTTTGTTTAATAAATAAGCTTTACAAATAAGTCAAACTTGTTTTGCTTCTAACTCTTCCTTTGCTTGATTTTGCATTATCCTTAATTTATGGACATGAGTGTACATACTCAGGTACAAGAGTGCTACAGACAGGAATTTGAATATTTCAACGACATTATTTTAAACTTGTAAACTTTAGCCCAAAGGCGTTGATATTTTTTGAAGTACTACCTTCATTTTCTTATTTTACAGCTTTGTCATTAATACAATGATTTAAAACAGTGGTGAATAACTTTCGTGCATAAAACGTGCCAATTTAAATTTGTTCTAGCTCCGCGGCCAAAGAGTTAAGTTCTGTTCTGAGAATATTAAAAAACACACCTTGAAATGATAATTTTTGTGTAAGTATTAATTATTTTTGAATATAGCTACGCTCTGTATATGAAATATTTAATGAAATTGCTGTGACGGTTTTTTTCCGTCAACAGAAGGTAGCACAGGAAATAGTCGATTTAGTGAAAACTTTAAATGTAGCAAAATTAAAAATTTAATATTTAAGAACTGAGTTTCTATTGATAATATTTTGATAACCAAAATTTTTATTAATAAAATTTTGATATATTACAAAGATAATAAAAGTGCTTTAAAGAGGACTTTGTTTGAATTTGTTTATGAATGTTTGTTTGTTGTAGTTACTTATTCGTTTATGTATGTCGATGCTACAGTTACTTATTCTTTCCATTTACTTTCACATTAGAAAAAAGAGGGAAAAACAAAAATAGATAGCAGTTTTAAAAGAAAGTACTAACTTGCTTGCACGAGAGATTGTTATTTCTCACAATATAATAAATACATCACGGATCTCTTAATAAGGAATAGATGAAAATTGCTTATAAATCTCTCTATGTGTGGAACGTTCTTAAGTCGGCGTACATTAACGTGATGATTAATTTCATGCCATATATGTTACAACTAAGTAAGTATTAAGTAACTATCTGAGAAAGGTTGTTACAAGTTTTTGTTCAGCCTATTATAACGTGGTTGGTAAGCGCATCTCTATCATGCTACAGATTCCTTGATTTTGTTTGGGGCTTGAAGTGATGCTTTGAACCTCATGTAGTGTAAGTAGTGAATTACAACCTAATTGTAACATCTGGAGAACTCTTATTCACTTGCATTTTCGACCACCTCAGATTAAGCCTTGGTACCACTTCTATAGATAGATAAGTTGATTTCTTCCTTTTATTCTTCCCATAGTTGTTAAAAGGACTGTTATTGATTAAGAATCTTGCTCTACAGTAATTAATAGAAGGTATTTGCTTAATTGTATTTTAAATTTAATTTCATTTGAGAAATTCGTTTTCTTGCCTTGGTTCTACGGAGACTTAATTTCTTGGCTGTGGCCTCAGTAATTAAAAGTTCAAAATGTGAAAATTCTTCCGAATTAATTATGTGTTAATTTTTCTGAATTCATTGTTTGTGCTAGTATTCATGCATGTTTAACATCTGAAAGTGAAACCAGCAAGAACTGCAATAACTTATCTTCCGCCTTATGGCTTGTGTTATGGAGAGTTAATTATCATGTCTGTTAAAATTTTACTAAAATTATGAATTAAGTTAATATAATACTTACTGGTCAGACCAAAGCTATGAAAGATTCTGATAAAAGATGATTCTGTGAATATTCCATTTGATGACCTGAGAATATTAAATAAACCAAAATTAACTTGAATTTTATGTTATGTTTTTATTAACTGTTCAGGACCAGCGCCACGTATACGCGATGCAACAATTCCACTCCTATCAGCGCAGCGTCCCGTATACGCGACGCAACGATTCCGTTCCTACGAGCCCAGCGTTGCGTATGTTGAACAACAGATCACATCATATGGCTTGTACATTATTAAATATATCAACGAGCACTCGAATGATCTGTAGTGGCTACATGCTCGGCTTAACCCTAAATAATATTACTTGGTTACTTATTTATACTAAGCACAAAGTATAACAATAGATTTTTTTAATTCAATTCATTTAAGCTAATGGTAACTTAAAAAACAATTAAGTTCTTCCTAATCTTTCTTCCCACCAGCGGCCGAGCTGTAAAAGTCGCTGAACTATGGTAGTCCGGGCCGTGTTTCAAATCTCGGCGAAAGGGGGGATTAAGTTATATGTATGCACTCCCAGTCCTCGAAATTTAATGCATGGTATGTATATTATATAGTATATCCTTCATGATATTCAATGTATGGTATTAATATTGTATTACATATATTTCTGGCATTTTTATGTACAACTTATGGGTATTAAGTATATATGAGTGCATTCCCAGCGTTGGGTATTTAATGTATTGTATGAATACTGATTGTTATTTACTGTCTAGTATGAATCTTTTCTTATACATATTTCTTTGTTTGCACTTCTCGTATCTACATTGTAATGCATTCCATCGCAGTATGGGGATTAAGTTATATGTATGCACACATAGTCCTCGGTATTTAATATATGGTATGTATATTGTTTAGTATATCCTTCATGATATTCAATGTATGGCATTAATATTGTATTACATATATTTCTGGCATTTTTATGCAAAACTTATTGGTATTAAGCTTATATGTGTGCATTCTTAGTGTTGGCATTTAATGTAAGGTTTGCACACTGATTGTTATTTACTGTATGGTATGAATATTGTATTATATATATTTCTTTGTTTACACCTCTTGTCTCTATATTGTAATGGTATGGGGAATAAGTTATATGTACGCACTCATAGTCTTAGGCATTTAATGTAGGGTATGCATTTTGTATGGTGTATACTTCAAGATATTCAATATATAGTATTATTATTGTCTTATATATCTTTTTGGTATTTTTATGCACAATTTTTGGGTAAGTTTATATGTGTGCATTCCCACTCTTGGGTATTTAAAGTCTCGTATGACTACCGTACTGTCTACACTTATTATTATTTAAAGTATGGTATGAATATTATATTATATATATTTCTGGTATCCTTCTGATTTCGTATTATATATTTTTCTATATATTTATTATTGTTATTTTTATGCATAATGTATTTAACTGCAGTCTATGTATTCTTTTATATGTATCAACCAGGAAAACAAACACCTCCGATCTTTTCGCATATATATCTTTATGTGTACCACTATGTTTCTGTATAATGTACTTATTAATATAATAGGTATATTCCCTTCATACGAATTGTCTACTTATGTATACTCTTATTATTTTTGTGTATTTTATTGATAATGCATACATACGAGGGCAATCCCAAAAAAAAGGTCTCCTAGATTTTTAGATATACAAAGAACCGTTTATTTTCTATAATTGCTACATCATTTTAAAGATTGCAGAATGCTTTTTCAACATAATCGCCATTTCGGTCGATGCATTTTTGTAGACGCTGTGGCAGTTTTACAATGCCTATGTCATACCAGCTTGCCGCCATGCCCTTCAGGAAGCGTTGAGGAGCTTCAGGAGCATCCAGTTGATCCTCCGATCTTTACGCATTTTATGAACTCAACAATCGCGAAACTCAACGAATACGAACTCAACAATCGCGAAAGTTCAGGGAGTCTCGTCGGCAATTGACGGCCTCCCGCTCCTTTCTTCGTCATGAATTTCAGTACGACCGGTTGTAAACTCTCTACACCACTTGCGAACGTTTTTGACATCCATGCACGACTGTCCATACACTTCTGTCAATAGGCGGTGAATTTCAACCGGTTTAACGCCTTTTGCGTTCAAAAATTGAATAACTGGGCGCACTTCGCACTTGGCGGTAACGTTTATCGGGAGCTCCATTTCGAATGGCTGCCAAGCCAAGACTGAGCATCCGAGCGAAGCGCCTGCGTGTTTATGTGGTAGCGGAGAAGGCACCACTCACCACAGTGTTGCCAACAACCGTATTAAAACTTTCTCTACGTCCCCAAAAAATAGGAGACCTTTTTTTTGGGGGGGATTGCCCTCGTATCTGTATATTCATCGCTCTGGTACTTACCTACTTAAGTGTTGTATTTCTTTACCGCATATTCACTGCAAGTATTTATTGTATTAGTACCACCTGCAATACTATCTGTATCTGCACTAAATATATATGTTTTAAATCTCTGTGTAAATAATAGTATATATATTGCTTAATTATTGTAAACGACAGAATATATTACATCAACATGGTCTTGTACTTACAATTTTAAATATATCCTCACTATGTTTATACTTAATATACATTGAAACTTTTGTTCTAGTACACACATTACCTGCATTGTGTTTTTAATTTATTATTTCTATTGCACTGTTGGAGTTGAAAGTATACCGTCGATATATACCATCTATATTGTACTTATAGTGATGTGTATATTTTATATATTGCATTTTAACAAAACCCACTTGGAATGTTAATTTCCAACCTTTAATGTCCTTGGTACTTATATACTTGTAATGCTATTTGTAACGTTCATGCCTTCTTAGTGCCGTTCTCCCATGTTAAAACCTTTATGTTATTATAATTCTTCTTGTATTGCATATTTATTGTATTTAATTATTATCATATAGTTACTTACTATTTCAACCATTTCTTATTATATATGGCTAACTTAAGCATATTTAATATTACCTCATATAATATTTATGTTTATTATTTCTTTCATCATTATTACCCTTGTTTGGACACGTAATTTTTATTTGGTGTTTAATAAATTCCCAGTGGCTTTTTGGGTAGCGAACGGCACGGGGCCTGGATCCGACGTTGGGCTTCGGCGCCGGGTTGGGGGCTCTCATGTGTAGATCTCGTCTTTTTGGTGTTGTTTCTAGACAGGGGTGAACGCGGCGCTACACCGATTAACCTAATGGTAAAGGGACAGTTCCCGCGTCCTCCGTCACTTTTCACTTGTATTTCCTCGTAAGCCCCCAACTAACAACTCGGGTTTCTTGTGACAATGGTGGACGTGGTGATAAACCAATGAACCGTTACAGTAGGGGAATGTTGCTCGCGTCCTCCGCTACCTGTTACCTGTATTTCCTCATGGTTTGGTTTAGTTTATGTGAATACAACAAAGCTTTGAGGGCTATCTGCCTAAGAGGAAGGATACATTTGTGGATTCCTTTCTAAGAGAAAATGTCTGTGCTAAGAAAAACATATACGTTACACATGCCGAAAACCAAGGAAACGCCCATGCAGCCAACCTGTTCGCGGATTAGACCATCGAACCGAGGTTACAGTGTTCAGCGACCTTATTACTCGGCTGGTGGACGTGGTTTCCCCACGAGTAATGCGTATACGAGCCAGTTTTCCTTAGAAAGTTCTTCACGAAGGCATCCCTCCTCTTATGCTCTCATGCAAATAGCCTTCGAGTGCTTTGCCTTTTTGTTTGTGCGAACTGTGAGTACCGTACTCTACCCTGAACACATACATTTATGTAAAATTAGGCAAAGCAACAACCTTGTGATTGAAGTACATTTTAAAACGTAAAATTAGAAAAAACAATAACAGTGTGTTTGACGTAGATTTTAGTTGTTATTTATTGACTAAAATCTAAGCCAACTACAAGGTTATTGTTTTGCTTAATTTTACTTTTTAATTTAGTGTGCTTCTCTTCTCCCTTTATATGGATTTATAACTAATCCATTATAGAGTTATCAATTAACTAGTTATATTATATAGTTCAATTATAGTTATTCAGTTAACTAATAAGTTATAGAGAAAACGTCACAGTTCTAAAACACCGTGGTACGCACTATACGCTAGAAAATTAAGTATTTAACAAATTTTGCAATTTTGAAACCATCGATCTACATCGTGGAAAAAAAAGGAACAGGTCACAAAACATCGAATTACAAAAACATCGCAGAAAGATGCATTTTATGCTTGTCAGTCTCAGTATTCTAACAAACTTATATTTTATGAATGCAGTATTGTTTTGAATATTGCGAACCTTTGCTAAACCGAAAGCTATCGATTTCAGATGATTTTGCAGTGAAACCTTTCTCAGTAACCCAGCAGGTATGAGAAATTTACATCATCTCTCTAAGCCTACTACCTTCACAGTAGGGTTGAGAAATAAATTTACATCATCTCTCTAAGACACAAAAAAACCTTCACAAAAACCAAAATTATGGCAGTTTTAGAAACGGTCCGTTTGTATTCAAAATAATAATGCATTGACAGAAGATGTTTCATAGAATTCGGAACGTCTTACACGCATAAAGTTCTGTGATGTTTTGTTTATTCATTTTTTTGGAGCAGCTTTATTTCTTGTCACGATTTTTTTTTTTCAGGGAGATGTTTTCAAATTTAATTTTCCAGCAGTATATTTTCTAAGACAATGTTTTGTATCCCGATGGTTTAGAAATGGCAAGCTTCTTCTTCTGAATTTTTTCTCCTACCACGATGTTTTGTTCAACTAGTTGTTCTCCTTTCGTTGCTAACTTCGCACCGTTTATTCCGTAAAGATTTTACTGCGATATTTTCGGCGGAGTCTCTGAGTTTTGATTCGAAGGTTCACAATAAGATGTCTATGCCTGAAATACATCTAGATTCTATGTTAAAAGAAAAAGGAGGTATTCATGGGTTTTTCAAAGTGTTAACTGAAAGAGAACATGCTTACTCAAGTAAAGTTATCCACATAGGCATTTAGCAATGCATAAATAAAAAGCTTTTTCAAATCTGATTTTATGTTACAAAAATATACAGAATATTATAATTTCGGGTACGGGATGTTAAAAAAATTAATGTTTTCTTGCCAAGATTTTAATTACAGATCTTTCAGTTATTAACTGGATCTGTTTAAAACGCTTCAGAACTTTTTTCACGTGAAACTAAAAAGGTTAAAGGCAATTATCTTTACAATATACACTTTCCAGGTAGAAATTTTTCTATCCAGATCTTCATATAGAGGTAGTTGAAAAAAGAATTCGTTCGTGTACAGCCATTTTAAAGAAAATTACAAAAATGCAGCTAATATGAGCAAAAAAGGCCATTTGTGAAAAAGCCATTGCTCTTTTTCGCAAGATCATATAAATTCTCTGTCAGTTATTAACCAATTAAAAGTATTCTTTTGACTGCGCATCCGCAGTTAGTTCCCTTTTCTATAATGTTAATAAATATGTACTTTGACATATTCTGGATTTAGACAGCGGTGCATTTTTAAGTACATTCAAGATGTGAAGGATATTTTAAAGTAGATTTTGTAAGGAAGGCAAAACTTTTAATGGTTCGTTTTGCGAATCAGCAAATTTTGCTCTATTTTTCTTTTATTGTAGTTTCTTAATGTATTACAGTCAACTCTCGATTGACTGCCAAGCCAAGACTGAGCATCCGAGCGAAGCGCCTGCGTGTTTATGTGGTAGCGGAGAAGGCACCACTCACCACAGTGTTGCCAACAACCGTATTAAAACTTTCTCTACGTCCCCAAAAAATAGGAGACCTTTTTTTTGGGGGGGATTGCCCTCGTATCTGTATATTCATCGCTCTGGTACTTACCTACTTAAGTGTTGTATTTCTTTACCGCATATTCACTGCAAGTATTTATTGTATTAGTACCACCTGCAATACTATCTGTATCTGCACTAAATATATATGTTTTAAATCTCTGTGTAAATAATAGTATATATATTGCTTAATTATTGTAAACGACAGAATATATTACATCAACATGGTCTTGTACTTACAATTTTAAATATATCCTCACTATGTTTATACTTAATATACATTGAAACTTTTGTTCTAGTACACACATTACCTGCATTGTGTTTTTAATTTATTATTTCTATTGCACTGTTGGAGTTGAAAGTATACCGTCGATATATACCATCTATATTGTACTTATAGTGATGTGTATATTTTATATATTGCATTTTAACAAAACCCACTTGGAATGTTAATTTCCAACCTTTAATGTCCTTGGTACTTATATACTTGTAATGCTATTTGTAACGTTCATGCCTTCTTAGTGCCGTTCTCCCATGTTAAAACCTTTATGTTATTATAATTCTTCTTGTATTGCATATTTATTGTATTTAATTATTATCATATAGTTACTTACTATTTCAACCATTTCTTATTATATATGGCTAACTTAAGCATATTTAATATTACCTCATATAATATTTATGTTTATTATTTCTTTCATCATTATTACCCTTGTTTGGACACGTAATTTTTATTTGGTGTTTAATAAATTCCCAGTGGCTTTTTGGGTAGCGAACGGCACGGGGCCTGGATCCGACGTTGGGCTTCGGCGCCGGGTTGGGGGCTCTCATGTGTAGATCTCGTCTTTTTGGTGTTGTTTCTAGACAGGGGTGAACGCGGCGCTACACCGATTAACCTAATGGTAAAGGGACAGTTCCCGCGTCCTCCGTCACTTTTCACTTGTATTTCCTCGTAAGCCCCCAACTAACAACTCGGGTTTCTTGTGACAATGGTGGACGTGGTGATAAACCAATGAACCGTTACAGTAGGGGAATGTTGCTCGCGTCCTCCGCTACCTGTTACCTGTATTTCCTCATGGTTTGGTTTAGTTTATGTGAATACAACAAAGCTTTGAGGGCTATCTGCCTAAGAGGAAGGATACATTTGTGGATTCCTTTCTAAGAGAAAATGTCTGTGCTAAGAAAAACATATACGTTACACATGCCGAAAACCAAGGAAACGCCCATGCAGCCAACCTGTTCGCGGATTAGACCATCGAACCGAGGTTACAGTGTTCAGCGACCTTATTACTCGGCTGGTGGACGTGGTTTCCCCACGAGTAATGCGTATACGAGCCAGTTTTCCTTAGAAAGTTCTTCACGAAGGCATCCCTCCTCTTATGCTCTCATGCAAATAGCCTTCGAGTGCTTTGCCTTTTTGTTTGTGCGAACTGTGAGTACCGTACTCTACCCTGAACACATACATTTATGTAAAATTAGGCAAAGCAACAACCTTGTGATTGAAGTACATTTTAAAACGTAAAATTAGAAAAAACAATAACAGTGTGTTTGACGTAGATTTTAGTTGTTATTTATTGACTAAAATCTAAGCCAACTACAAGGTTATTGTTTTGCTTAATTTTACTTTTTAATTTAGTGTGCTTCTCTTCTCCCTTTATATGGATTTATAACTAATCCATTATAGAGTTATCAATTAACTAGTTATATTATATAGTTCAATTATAGTTATTCAGTTAACTAATAAGTTATAGAGAAAACGTCACAGTTCTAAAACACCGTGGTACGCACTATACGCTAGAAAATTAAGTATTTAACAAATTTTGCAATTTTGAAACCATCGATCTACATCGTGGAAAAAAAAGGAACAGGTCACAAAACATCGAATTACAAAAACATCGCAGAAAGATGCATTTTATGCTTGTCAGTCTCAGTATTCTAACAAACTTATATTTTATGAATGCAGTATTGTTTTGAATATTGCGAACCTTTGCTAAACCGAAAGCTATCGATTTCAGATGATTTTGCAGTGAAACCTTTCTCAGTAACCCAGCAGGTATGAGAAATTTACATCATCTCTCTAAGCCTACTACCTTCACAGTAGGGTTGAGAAATAAATTTACATCATCTCTCTAAGACACAAAAAAACCTTCACAAAAACCAAAATTATGGCAGTTTTAGAAACGGTCCGTTTGTATTCAAAATAATAATGCATTGACAGAAGATGTTTCATAGAATTCGGAACGTCTTACACGCATAAAGTTCTGTGATGTTTTGTTTATTCATTTTTTTGGAGCAGCTTTATTTCTTGTCACGATTTTTTTTTTTCAGGGAGATGTTTTCAAATTTAATTTTCCAGCAGTATATTTTCTAAGACAATGTTTTGTATCCCGATGGTTTAGAAATGGCAAGCTTCTTCTTCTGAATTTTTTCTCCTACCACGATGTTTTGTTCAACTAGTTGTTCTCCTTTCGTTGCTAACTTCGCACCGTTTATTCCGTAAAGAT
Source organism: Stegodyphus dumicola (assembly GCF_044657685.1). Lineage (NCBI taxonomy): Eukaryota > Metazoa > Arthropoda > Arachnida > Araneae > Eresidae > Stegodyphus > Stegodyphus dumicola. The sequence goes on along the minus strand of NC_140771.1, from coordinate 151,379,554 downwards.
TTTACTGCGATATTTTCGGCGGAGTCTCTGAGTTTTGATTCGAAGGTTCACAATAAGATGTCTATGCCTGAAATACATCTAGATTCTATGTTAAAAGAAAAAGGAGGTATTCATGGGTTTTTCAAAGTGTTAACTGAAAGAGAACATGCTTACTCAAGTAAAGTTATCCACATAGGCATTTAGCAATGCATAAATAAAAAGCTTTTTCAAATCTGATTTTATGTTACAAAAATATACAGAATATTATAATTTCGGGTACGGGATGTTAAAAAAATTAATGTTTTCTTGCCAAGATTTTAATTACAGATCTTTCAGTTATTAACTGGATCTGTTTAAAACGCTTCAGAACTTTTTTCACGTGAAACTAAAAAGGTTAAAGGCAATTATCTTTACAATATACACTTTCCAGGTAGAAATTTTTCTATCCAGATCTTCATATAGAGGTAGTTGAAAAAAGAATTCGTTCGTGTACAGCCATTTTAAAGAAAATTACAAAAATGCAGCTAATATGAGCAAAAAAGGCCATTTGTGAAAAAGCCATTGCTCTTTTTCGCAAGATCATATAAATTCTCTGTCAGTTATTAACCAATTAAAAGTATTCTTTTGACTGCGCATCCGCAGTTAGTTCCCTTTTCTATAATGTTAATAAATATGTACTTTGACATATTCTGGATTTAGACAGCGGTGCATTTTTAAGTACATTCAAGATGTGAAGGATATTTTAAAGTAGATTTTGTAAGGAAGGCAAAACTTTTAATGGTTCGTTTTGCGAATCAGCAAATTTTGCTCTATTTTTCTTTTATTGTAGTTTCTTAATGTATTACAGTCAACTCTCGATTGACTGGGGCGAATTGATGGGGTTTGTTAATCTATATGAATTTTAATTTACGAATTTCTTACATGAAATACAAAAAAGAGAAAAAATGAGGAAGATTACAGCAGAGATACCTGATAATTCACATAGCATTTAAGAACTGTTTTGATCAACAACGGTAAGTGAATTAATTGCACAAAGTTTAGAACATTAAAACATTGTAAAATCATATGTCAGAAATAAATTACTGAATAATAAAATTAATTTAAGCATATAATTCTTTTTCCCACTCCCTTTTGTCAAAATGCAAGAATAAGACAAATGAAATCATTGTTCATTTATTTTGAAGTATGTTATGCTTCTTTTTAATGCTGGTTTAATACACCAAACCAAATAACCTTATTCTGCAAATTAAATTGCTTTACGTACACGTAAATTGTTCATAGTAGTTCAGTAATTATGATACGGGTTATTCCTATTTCCTATGTTTTATTTAATTGCTATCGTGTTAAACAAGACTTTGGATTAACCCTGAACGTTATCCAAAGTATTAACCTGGCTTATCACGGAGGAATGTCTAACGAGAACTGGCTCGTATTCATGTTGCAATTGAAGAAAAAAAAGCTGCGAAGACAACAAACAGCTTACAAGAATAGGAACCCTGCTATTGTTCGACTATCACACAGTAGACTTATAGACTTACTGGATTTTTCTGAGCAGGAAATAGGAAATAATTAACGATGCTCGTACGGGATATGAACTTCGTGCCTTCCGATTCTAGCAAGACATGCTGTACCACGAATACTCGTAGTGAGGAAAAGATGAACACTCCTCCCACTCTTCCTCATTGAAAGTTCAGCTGGGCAGGCAGAAACCCGATCTCCAAATCCCCGTAGTGAAAAATTATCGTTCACCACATTTTATGTTCAAGAACCATTCTATAGCAATTTTTACTTTTTATAGTCGAGAAACATGAGAAATCGGAGATACCCTCGTCGGGATTCAAAATCTGAAATTCCGTGTTCTAGCCAGACGTGCTTGCAATTACACCACTAAGGCACGCAGAAAAGGGGAAGAAAATGGCTTATAGTACATATTTTCTCAGTAGAGGATATTTTTTAATTCTTTCATTACGCTATTGCAGGCATTATAATAAAAATTAAATATGATTTGATGTGACAGTTAAATGACAATCATCTATTACTTACTTTATAACGTTAGTTCTATTCTCGCATAAAGAGCTCTGTTTCAAAGCAGTCATTTCTATAAGTTTCTAAAGTTATCATTTCGGTAAGTTTCAAGACTTTCAGTGGGTCGTCTTATCTGGATTTTAGCAGTGCAATGGTTGCCAAAGACAAAATTTAAATAATGATTTATCTAAATAAAACTGACTGTGACATTTTCCCTTTGAAATGGCACATATTGTGTTAACCTTTCACTCTGTAATTTGAGTTAAATAATTATATTCTTTTAAATAATTTCCTGAATTGAAAGAACTTAGTTTTTATTAAAAAATATGCACACTGGCATTTTTCATATACCATCATGAAAAAGCATTTAAGTATTTTTCCATACTCAGTTAAATTTTGCGTTCATAATGTTTATTAGTTGACAAACAAAAACAATCTTGGCTTGTGACAAAATTTTAATAAATGAAATAAATTTATTGCCTAATGAAGTAGCTTTTATGAATTTACAAAAATATTAAACTGAACAATAAGAAAGCAGATTAAACTGTGAAATTCATTTGATTATTGTTGTAATTCTTTCTTCCATAAGTACACAAATTATTAATTTAAAAATTCTAAAGCTTCTTAAAATTCTTTCTTTAGTCAGGAAATTTTATCATCAAAATGTATTTAGCTTTTTTTAGCATTCTAGGCAGCTCTATCAATGATTGTCTTTCCTATGTCTTACTTATTTATTTTACACGAGACGTCAACTACTCAGTTCAAATATATAGTTACAGCATTCAAGATAATTTAAACATTAAAATAAGAAATAACTCAATGTTTAGAAGCTTAAGCTTTGGGATTAAATTATAAAAACATTGTTAAACTTGCTTTCTTACATCTTCTTTTATTTGCTGTTTATAGGAGAAAGAACTCCACCAGACTTGCATGACTTATCTTGTGTGACATTTATACTTGTATATTTTTTTGTTACTAAGTGTATATCATGTATGATGCTTACCCAAGAGGGGACAAAATGAAATTCTTTTGGACTAAAATAATTATGTTTTGAGACTCACCATACTAATCTGAATATGAAAAGTTGAAATAATTACTAATAGAAGAGGAGCATTAGAAAACAGTTTTTATTGTCTTCATAGGAACGCACTAATAGGCATAGTGAATAGCTCTGCAGGATGCCGTGAAAGCTGGCCTGGGTTCGAATCCCGAAGAAAACTTGGATATTTGTAAGCGTATGTGCGGCATGGGAGCACTTCCAATACTAGCAGGCTGAAAATCCTCTCGAGGGGTTTCCTGGTAATGGTAAAGAGAAAGATCCTCGGACCCTCCCTAACGTATTTTCCATTAAAACTGGGACGGAACTTACCGGTTCTTGTGGATGTAAAGTCGGTCGCCCTTGTGAGTAGTCTGAGATAATATTCTCGCTGACGAGACGGCTGAATGGCGGATGGGAATTGGTCGTTCTAAAGTAATAGATCGTTCTAAAGTAATTATAATAAATCATTCTAAAGTAATCGTTCTCGTTTGATTCTCACACAACGCTATTAACTCAGATGCCAATGAAGCTTCAGCCAATAATAATTTAAGATTTAAATTAAAAATTAACCAATCAAAATTAATCTTATTAAAAACTAAATAAATGAACTTTTACTTTTAAATAAATTTACTTTTAAATAAATGAACTTTTACTTTTTAAATAAATGAACTTGAACAGAATTTTGAACGGACATTTTACACTGCATTCTTCGCATTCTCCTTTTCGCCCCTCTTTTGTCAGGACGCTGCCACTTCCTGCTCATTTCCGAATTAAAATTACTTGTTCTAAACATGTACAAAAGGCTGAAACGTGATAATTAAGGGCGCATATATTGCATACACCACGCTTATTAAAGCCAAGAATGTGCTGTTCCAAAAACAAAGTAGTGTTAAACACCTATCTGCCAAACTCCGACTAGTAAATCTAAATCTTTGCTGCGTGAATAAATTCTAAATTATTACACACACCGCGAAAGCATACATATTACGTATCAAAATAATTAAAATTGTATTTATGTACCAGTAGAATATCAATAAAAAGAAGGAGAAACTAGCGCAAAATACAAACAGATTTAATTATTTACATATTAGGTATTCATATGCATGAAATTAATAAAAAAGATTTTCAGAAATTTTGCAGAAGATTATACAATCTAATAACTACGAATCCCTTTCATAATCAAAAGAAACATAATTTGTTATTGATATTAAAGACCGAAAGCTCTGCTTTGCATGCAAAACAAGGCTTAAATTTCGGAACAAGAGAAAACTGAAAAGTCTTGACTAATTTTCAAACGAAGAATTGTAAATTAGAAATTATTTGCTACTAGAAGAAATGCATATTAAGTATGATGTGTTGTAGAGAGGAAAGTTTGAAATTAACGATTCTTTCTTCCAATTTTACTTTTATTTTTATTTTACTTTAAGCTGAGATGTAGTACAATATTTTTATACTTGTTTTTATAGGTCAAGAAATTTTCGTCTTCGAATTAATTGGTTTAAATTTTATTTTTAATGTATTATGATTTTTTGAAGAAATATTTTTATAAACATTCATAAATGCAATTTGTATGATTTTATTAAAAGATATTATAGCAACCATTCAACATTCATATGTTTTAAAGTTTTAAAATGTTGGGGCCTTTAATAATATACGATACATTTAAAATAGCTGTATCACTTTGAATAACACTAAGTGAAAACATCAGTAAGGGTGCTACAGCCTTTTATTATCAGCTCTTGATATAATATTTTGAAATGTCTTGACCGTAAGAATGATGGTAAAATTCATATTGCATATATTTTTTAACTGTTGAGGCTCAGAAATTCAACAACCATTTTTATTGTTACAAACTCTTTGTAATCTCATTGTGGTAGATTTTTATTGAAAAACGTCTTTAAGGGGAGTCAAGCGCTGTTTTACAAATAAGGTAGTCATGTTTCAAGAAATTTGCCTTTTCATACACAGAAATTACGATTTGCAAACGAATTTCCTTTTCCCAATTCGAGTTGATTAGGTGATTTAAGAGTTTACACGTATTCTTTCCCTCCTTCCTGGGTGCTCTCGTAAAACAATCGCCTAATCGCAATTTGGAGGTCTCGAATCCCGGCGAGGGTATTGCGTGTTTTTACACGTCTCCTGCATCCATAAACTTAGTAGCTGCACCAGTTAATTTGTTAATTAGCTAATTTAGTTAATTAGGTCATAGTCATAAAGGCAATGAGCAAATAACAAAATAACAAAAGGGTGTCTGATTTTAGTAATATTACTTATACTTAAATGTAGCCTTCAGGGACACTTTTGAAACACTTCATTTACCATTTTCCAAAACTGTGGATAAGTATATGCTAACCTACCATTCTGCTATAAATTTAATCTGCATCTTCACCTCACGTATAGAAACTGGTTAAAGACAAAAGATGCGAGCATGTTTTGTCGGAGCATTCTTTTCCCTGTTTTTGCCTTAGTTTGCGTTTAGCAGTACATCATTAATAAAACTTCGAATCCCCCGTCAGTACATTTTATCAGTTTTATCAATTTCTAAAGCACTTCGGCTCGTCTCATTTATTATACATAATTTTAACGCAAACTTGCCTCATTCCACGACTTTCGCTGCTGACCAATGAGAACGTGGTTCTTCCATCAATAAAATTCTTTTCTGAAGACAAGGTGATTATAAATAGCATAGTTGATCTGGCACCAAATAATCTTCAATGTGTTCAAAAGACGTCTTGAGAATAATATGAGGGTTTCTACGCATAAGTATCTTGCTATTGCAATAGCATTCTCTTTTGTAATTGTGATATACTGACAAACTTGACATATTTCAATTTCCCTGAAATTTTTAATAAGTTTAAAATCAGTACTCTAATTAAATATCGTGACATGTGTTGGTATTTTATCATCAAAACAGAGTATTAAATTTCAAGCTATTTTCTGGGTTTAACTCGCATTTTAAAACAAAATAATTAAAAACAGAACTGAAATTAATTCTGTTCAGCAACATTTCTCCGAATTACGAATTTGACTCAATTTGACTATTTATTTATTCAAGATTTTTAGTTAAAGGCGTTTTTGAGCCAAAGATAGCGATATAAATAAATAGTATAGTGTAAGAACAAAGTACAAATAATCACTTATTTGCATTGGTTATGCACATGTAAAAACGTTTTGAGTGTTTAAATCTAATTCGTTATAGTCATCTTGGACACATGTCGCTGTTGGAGTAATGAACTAGTTCTTCTCGTGTTTGAAATATTCTGTTTTCCAGAAAATAACCCTTAATTATCTATGCTAGAAACTGAGATAATTCATGCTATTTTATGATAGAAAATGTTTGCTAAATGCAAAATCACTATTATTGGTGCGAAGGATGATTTTGGAGAGAAAACGAAGTTATCTAAGTAATTGCTACTTAATTCATATTAGTTCGAGGGTTGTAGTGATGACTGCTATTTATTATTATTTGAAAAGAAGTTTGATCTTTTACCCAGTTACTCATTAGAGAAATATTAATTGTAAAACACAGTAGCAAAATTGTGTAAACTGATGATTATTTAACAGCGTGTAGGAATTTTCTTGCCTATTCTAAAAATCTGGATCTGATCTTACTTAAACACATCATTACGAAATTATAGCTAGCTTATTATTAAAGTTTGGGAAAATTGTATACATTTCTGATTCACACAACTAGATTTCAACGAAAGATTATTAAAATACTGTAAATATAACTTACAGCCGATTTTCAACTAATTGCTATATGCGTATTAGAGGATGAGGAAGGGTATGTTTCCTTTAAAATTATTTTTCTAAACTCAAATATGTAAACTTATCGAAGTGGACTAACTTTCAAATTTTACTAAATATTAACGCACTATATTTCATTCAAATACGTTCTTTGTATGAATAACAAGTGATACGCAATGCATCTACAAAGTTTTAAGTCTGAAATCACAAAAATCAAAATTTTAAGATCATTAAAAGGAATGGAAATAAGTTAACGTTATCGCTACTTAGGCTTTTATGTATTAAATTCACCTTGTTTACTTCTATTGCTATCTACTTCTTGGCACATTAATACAACTTCTGAATGCATTCATAAAAATCAACTATTCCAGTAAATCTCTCGTAACGGTTTCCTAAATGAAGAAAATGTTGTGAAAATGAAGAACTTATACTGCTACATTAGAACTTAATTCTCAGTTGCGAAATCTGGCGGATAAGTGCTTTTAGTAATGACATTCTTTTTAGTTTGACAGTAATTACTCAAAAGGAAAGGGCTCGTGCAAAAAAATTCAAATCTTAATCGAAATTATTTTGACGTGCGGAAGGCATACTTTTCAAATTTTGGCGCTTTATTTCCTATAGATGACGGCCTTCATTGTCTGCTTTTTAAATATGAATTCCGTATGCAGTTTTGTATTGCTGTGTATTTGTTTTTATGCCAGTCAAAAATCGCATATACGGTATTTCTTGAACTCTCTCAAAACAAATTTTTTGCTGCGAATAATAATTTCCTCTTTCAGATAGAGATATTTTTCTCCATCAAAACATTGTTTCGTAACCAGCAGCAGTTTGTTAAGTATTACCGATAACTATTTCAATCAGAAGATAGCTAGCTTGAAATGCATTAATCTTTTTATTAGTTTTGTCTGGCGTCTCAGGGTTCGGTTAAAAATGCTTACTTTTCAAACTTGACTCACTGTTTAAGAATTAAAGAAACTAGAGAAGGTTAATTTTTCTCAGTAAAAAATGGATTTGGTACCCTTTCTTGAAGTTTTTTCAATGATGGGAAAAGTAATAATTTAGTTCACACAAAATATTTTTCATGTGTAGAAATTAAAAACTAAAATGGTGGGAGAAATTTATAAGTTTATGATTTAGAAATATAATATTCTCGTAATTTTTTCACGGCAACCATTACTATGAGAGCTGTATTATTTTAAATTATCACAATCTGGTGTGCATCAACCAGCAACATCTGAAATTTCATTTCGATTGGTTGAGCGGATAGAGAGCTAGGAGTTCATCTATCGGGGAAGTTTTTTTTTTATGATCACCTTGTATTTAGTTATTTGTTTTCCGATTCTTTATCTTTAAAAACCTGTTATTACATCAAGTTAAAAAAACACAGACTCAAATTTTATTTTTATATGACCTGATTATTTATGAGTATCTTGACAAATCCTTAACAACATCTATATAGCATTTTCTCGAGAATTAATGTTCGCACTTTTTGAAGATATGCCATAATGTCCATCTCCGTCTTGAAAATATTTCGCAATCGGGCTTGAATGTAAGCACAGCTGCATTTCGCTGTTGTTTCCAGTTTGGTTCTTCAGTGAGTAGGGAAAGTATAATTGATTTTAGAGAATTCTTGATACCTTTAAAAAACACATATTATCCATTATTATTATTAAATATGTTTAGCCACACTGTAAATAAATTGTTCCTCTATCATGGGTAGTCAGGTTCCTTGTTAAGAAGACCGCCTCCCCATCATAGGTAGGCAAAGGCTTCGCCATTATAGGTAGGTAAGTCGCCGAGTGCGATTCTTTCGGTCAAAACCTGCAGCCCAGTAGGGAGGATATGAGCTAATGGGCAAGACTCACATAGATATATTAAATTGCACGAGTGAGACTAAATATTAGTTAGTTGGTTACTTTTTCCACTTTGATCATGAGAGATAAGAAAAACTTCTGTCCTGCCTCAGTTCGAATTTTCTTATCAGAAAACACAATTTTATTCAATTCATTCAGGCAGAAGATGGCATCTTTTGTCAATACACATTGTTAAGCTGAGCTATAAAATGTCATTTTACCCCTTTTTTTTCAATGTACCATCAATTAACTTTAACATCAAGGGAAGTAATTTTCAGTAATTCTTTTTTTTTTTATTTCTTTCATAGGTGACCTCTGTTGGATTGACCGCATTACACAAGGTGATCCAAATATCACACCCATCAAACTTTCTAAAATGAATATTAAGGATGAATTGTTTCAATGGATGATATCCCTATACTATTATAAGTGATAGATTCTTTGAGATTTTAGTTTCAATTTACGTTATTAGGTTTAAAAACCGTTATGTGGTTCAATATAGAGATTAGATTTCTTTTCAAGCAGAACGTATGTAAATATTACTAAAATAACTGAAAACAAAGCTAGTACACCAGTAAATGTTTCATAAACATAAGGCAGAAACGGTAGATTAAAGAAGGAGAACTAGAAGTGAGTTGTTTATGCTTTGTTAGAAGTAGATATTTCTTCTCGTTTTTACAAAACAAGATGTTTTTCATAAGATGCTTTGGTCATTATTCCAAGGGAGTGGGAACATTTTTCGGATGTTTTATTTGTGATATTAAACTACATTTCTTTATAAAGAAATTTGCGTCGTTCTAAAATTTAGCACTTTAATTAGCCATGAGGATTTGTTTCAATTTTGTACCACCACCATTTCTTTAAATATTTTAAAACATTAAAATCTTAGACAGCAACAGAAGTAGTATTAGGGCATAAAACTTTTGGTTTACCTCAATTTTACATCACAATATATTTGTGGAAAATAATAAAGAATATGGAATCATTGAAACCTTATCTTCATTTCGATTAGAACATGGAATATCTGAATGAAAAAGATCCATCTGCTGACTGTTGTGCAATAACAGAACGTGGAATTAATGCCTTTGATTCTATTACAACAAAATTAAAAATAATTTGGAATTGAAAAATTTTCTAGAAAGTCTATTCACAAAACTTTAAGTTTATCCGCCTCAAAATATTTAAGGGTTGTAGAAAAAATTCAAACTTTACGCTGTAAGTACCATAAAATCTCACAGAAGACTAGTTCTAAGGTGAAAAAAGCAAAGAGTAAAACAAAATGTCTAACGCTTTGAAGAACAAAGCAGAGAACATAACTCTTTTAAGAAAAATACTACAAGTAAGAAACGAATCGGTCGAAAGAAGTAAACAAAAATGCAACGATCTCTTTTGCTGTGAGGCTGATAATGGCAAGGACAAGTTACGCCAGGCTTTGCTTTCGCTTGATAGTAAAAGGCGCCATAAACATCAATTCGGTAGTGCCGGTTGATTGGTCTTGCTTTTGGCGTGCTGGACGTGGGGTGCTTTGGAATCCTCCCCCCAAAATGGCCATTCCATGCCGAGAAATAGTCAAGAATTCTGTTAGACGTTAGGCAGAATTCTAAAATTTTTTATTTTCTCTATCAAAGCCTACTTTTAGAAACTGTCTCCTGTCGTGTAGAAAATTTTACAGAAAACTAAAAGACATTGCCATTAAATGCAAGTGTTTGATTCTGAATGTTAGCACTCAACTGCAGACAATAAAAAATTTAACTTATGATTCTTCGTATGTAACTTTTTAATTACGTCACGATTGCTTATTCCTTTGAAACGTGTTTTTCTAAAATGATTTACCGCTTTGCATGAGAAATGTTTAAGAATGTTGTAACTTTTCTTTCGGCTTTTGCCACATACGGAGTATATTACTTTCGAATAAATATACGATAATACATCAATTTACTTAGCTTTCACACCTCAGATTTCTTGCTGATTTATGCAATTCATAAGGAAGTTTTAGGTATTAAAAATAGAACATTAAATATAATGAATACATTTGATTCATGAAAATGCAATAGTTTTTATTATCTAGTAAATAATAGGTTGATCTTTACGTTATGGTAACTTGGCGATTTTTTGGCGAAAATTTGGCGACCAACTCTCCTACAGCAACCGTCTATTTTATTTTTCCCGCCGCCATTTTGTCTTCACGAAGTAAAGACATGTTTCTTTTCTTTTTATCTACTGAACACTCCTTCCAACAATCTACTAGCCGAATTACACTTATGCTAGAAATTTTATCTAACAAAACTGCTTAATCATGACAAATATTCACTGCAAAATTGGGAAAAAGTGCACAATACCATACTCCTTACGCGTTTTTCAAAATAACACATACACATAAACCATGTACACGTCGACTTATTTTTACTTAAAAAAACATCCCAGAATTACACAAAAATGGCATTGCGCACACTCTTCACTATATCCATGTACACTACTTTTTTCTCATAAATTAGAAAAATTTCACGAAATTACATGACAATTTTCTGAATCTTTAAACCCGGTGAAAAGAACATATATGAAATTACCTGATCGCGAAAAAGTATATACCCTTTCCAAATATGAACATTTCCACATATAAAATAAATAAAATATCCAAAAACTTTTACCTCTAAATCATCTATTATATTCTAAACGTCAACAACGAATTCATACCGCAAGCATTACAAATACTTAGTGTCAAATATTTAAATTATTTCCATGCACGTTTACTTCAAGTAAAACGTATACCAAATTCCTACAAACATAAAATTTACAAAATAACTATTATTTAATTAAAATATCACTAAACCATGTACACGTCGACTTATTTTTACTTAAAAAAATACCAGAATTGCACAAAAATGGCATTGCGCACACTCTTCACCATATCCATGTACACTCCTTTTTTTCTCATAAATTAGAAAAATTTCACGAAAATGCACGACAATTTTCTGAATCTTTAAACCCGTTAAAAAGAACATATATGAAATTACCTAATAACGAAAAAGTATATACCCTTTCCAAATATGAACATTTCCACGTATAAAATAAATAAAATATCCAAAAACTTTTACCTCTAAATTATCTATTATATTATAAACGTCACCAACGAATTCATACCGCAAACATTACAAATACTTAGTGTCAAATATTTAAATTATTTCCATGCACGTTTACTTCAACTAAAACGTATACCAAATTCCTACAAACATAAAATTCACAAAATAACTATCATTTAATTAAAATATAATTAAATTCAAAACACTACTTAAAATATAAATAAGCACATACATTAAATTAATAAAAATTAGCTTACAATCCTAATTACTTTAAACTAAATCATTGCTAATAACAATTTTCCCAATAATACCAAATTACTTTACTTCCACCTTACATTTAGTACAATGCATAAAAATAATATCCTCAAATAATTAAAAATATTAACTTACCTGATCTTCTTCAGAATCTTGATTACGTGTCCGATAAACTTTTCTTATTTCCTCCGCTAAATAAAAAGCAAGCGTATGTGTGCCTGTTTCAGGATCTTTAAAATCATACTTATACTTCACAGCAAGGTACCAGGTAAAATAAATAACTTAATAAAACATCTTTACTTCTATCTCGCACAACCTTAAAGAAACACTTATTACTACCCATTTCAATCTCACTAAATACCCATTTCGAATTCACTTTAGTTAGGGCCATGGAATCCAAAAATTAACGAACACTGTTTCACACAACACAGAATAAAGCCAAATACAAAATTTCCAGATTTTTTCCCGATTTCCCCCTTTTCCGATTAAAGAACTGTAATTCGTCCATTAATATCACATGACATATCCCATGATCTCTCATTTCCCTCACACAAAATAATGCGTAATCGGAACTGAGTACTGCTCACATTATTACCAAAGTCCCAGGTAGTAACCTTTATCGCCTCCAAAATGTCGCCAAACTACCAGTTACCATATTCTAAAGATCAGCCAAATAATATTTATTAAATTCTATGAGAATTATTCTTCACCACAGTATTAAATTATATTCTTCACCTGTACGAATGCCTGTATATTACTCTATATTTATAACTATTTTCATTTTAATTATACTTATTGTACTGCTCTGAAGATTTTAGAATATTAATTACATAGATTTTAATTATTATGCATGAGAAATTAAAAAAAAATATTCTGCTACAAAATTATTGTGTTGTTGTATTGTTATTATTGTAAAATTTGGTTAAAAAAATTCACACTTAAGATTCACGCATTGTATTCATTTTCGATGAATTCAAAGAATTTTTATTTTTAATGCAGGCTACAAGAGATATTTTGAACAATACTAAGCCTTTTGTTCTTGAGAAGATAACTTGTCAAGGTATGGAATTGTACTAATTTTTTGTCTAGTACTACAATTAAAAATTGTTCGCAGGCTCATTAAAATGTATTATAATTAGACATTTTGAGTTTTGAATACAGTATTACAAATTCTGATTTAATGCCTAGTTTCACTTGATAGTAACATACACATACGCATAAACCATGTACACGTCGACTTATTTTTACTTAAAAAAACATCCCAGAATTACACAAAAATGGCATTGCGCACACTCTTCACTACATCCATGTACACTACTTTCTCTGATATTTTATATATTTTATATATATTGTTATTAAATATAACATTTAATCGAACGTAACGCTATTTTAAATGCCGTAGCAGAGGTTCCCAATTTTTTTCAGTACACGGCTCACTTAAAGGTTTTTTTTAACGCCCCCCTTTACAATATTTCTACTATACGATAATCATGACATAGAAATAAAAACAATATTTTAGTGAAAAAGTATAATAGTTTCAATTGATAACAGAACATACAAATCAAAGAAACCTTCAGTAACAAATTATAAACTCACCATGACAGGTAAGATTCTTGATGTCCGTACAGTTTTTCAAATAACGGAAGGTGGCTTGAGATAGCATTTCTCATTTTTTGCTCCACATTGATTTTCGAACGATATTTGGTCTTTGTTACAGCCACAGCTGAAAACCAAGCTTTGTCCAGATAGGATGTTGCCAAGGGAATGAGGATCCTTAGAACTATAGAACTTAAAATTATATACTAAATTTTGATTGAAATCCAAAACTTCTAATAATACTCTCTTCATCTTGCAAATGAAAAGGATCTCGGATCAACATACATTTCTCTACATTATCTTCTGCAAAGTATTTTTTCAAACCTGTCTATGAGTTTCGAAAGGTGTTCCATGAAAAGGGACAGCAATTCCTATAGAACTTTACTAGAAGTTGTATGTTAGTACAATGTAGAAAAACAATGAGTACCATTGTCATTTAGTTTTTTTTTTTATATCCACAACTCCAGCTTTTTCCTAAACGCTAAAATCTTTTCTACAAGTTTCAAGATGTGCATATATTGCCTTGTAGCGACAGATTCAAGAACTTTACTTTATCAAAAATGCGGCCTAATATGCTAGTGTCGGCAAAAAGTCTAGTTCGGCAAAATTCTTAGCGATCGCATGAACTTCCTCTTGCAGAAACGTGCGAAATTCATGATGCCGTCCGAAAGCACGAGACTAGACGTTGTCACGAAAAAGGCCGTCATGGACTGCTATTGCATAGCATAGCCGTGTGTTCAGCTTCCATATCCTTGCGTAGGGTTTTGAAAAAAAAAATGCTTTCAGCGGTTTAGTTTTTATCTAGTTACTTACGACTATAAGACATTCAAATGCCATACCTAACTGACGACTAAGCGACTTCGACGCAAAAGGTTCTCAGTAAATAATGTAGTAGGTCCACACAGCATGCGATGTTACTCTGCAAATAAATGCTTGTAGTCCCGCATAGCAACTGTACATTGATTGAGCACTATCAGTACATACACAGATGCACTTTTTATAATATAAATAATTTTTAATTACAAAATTGTGAAGCCTTTTGAATAAGTCTTGAGCCTTTGCATTTCCGATGACGGTCTTATAGAATAGAAGATCTTCAATATTATCATCCAGGAAGCGAGCATAATATCTAACATTTGCATCTTTATTACTCTCACTAGTTTCATCTAATTGCGGACCTAGTTCATTTTCTCTATCAACTGATCATTGAGATTCTGAGCTACACAGTCTTTATACATACGAGCTATACATTGAATTCTAATAGTGTTGTTGCATACAGGTACCTTATGAATGGGTTTCTGTACTATAACATTAACTATGTTGATGGCAAAACTTCTGCAATAGTATGCGGGTTTTTTTGCACTTCATCATTCTGTGAACTACCTTGAAAGACGCTAGCCGTGAGTTACTCGGAACTGGCACTTGTTTTGTGAACATACTGCCTTTGTAAATCTTGCAACTCCCTACTAAAAGAATACGAGTAGCCAATTAAGGGTGAGCTGCCTCAAAATGTCCCTTTAGCTTACTTGGTTGCATAGATCTGTCATCGAAGTATTTCATCGTTGTTTACATCTGCTAAAGTAAAAAAGAAAATAGAAGTAACTTTCTTTGTAGTTTCGACGTTTTCGCCTCTATTATTCTACGTCAGTTCCAAAGCCTTGTCACTCAAACTTGAACTATCGTTACTATCTTTGCATTTTGTGTAATATCAATATGAATTCGTCGATTTATTGCAATATTTCATCGATATCACGAACGTTTTTTTTTCATAGACGTTTAAGATTGTATGACCTTCCTCATCCGTTCCTGAGTTTGATTCTGACGGTCGCAAGCGGAAATACGAAGCACCAACAGATGACACTGCTGAGAAACCAAATACTTCAGTCTTGTGACAGGAAGTAATAGGTGCAAAAATATATGAAAATAATTGAGTGCAATCTGACGAAACAACATAAAACTATTACAAACTGAAAGAACTAAATGGAAAAATAAAATAGCGCTTTAAAAAACGATTTTGAGAGTAAGAATTACTTTAGATTAAAAGGAGACATAAAAAATGTTAAAAATATAATTTTATATTTTAAATATAATATTAATGAAAGTATAATTAATAAGAAATATGACCGAGATTTCAAAGCAAATCTTGTTTCTTCGTGTTCGCCGCACCCTAGTCTTAAATCACGGTGCCCTAGGGCGTCGCGGTGCACACTTTGGCAACCTCTCTGCTATTGTATAACATTAAAGCGCATTTATATTTCCTATTTAGTTGGAGTTTGAAAAGCGTCCTTTTTTCGTGATCAACTGCAGCCTCTAGCAAAGTAGTAAACTATCATTATCTTAATAATGTCGTTTTATTTAAAAACGAATATGGTACCAAAACGCGGAAATCATACATATATGTTGCGGCAACGTACAAAATCCGGCATTATATAGAAAGCCGAAAACTGCTCGGCGACGTATGAAACGATTAAACATTTCATACCTAGCCTAGAAATTCTGTAGAATACCAAATGACAAATTGGAAAAGTATGAAATACATCTCCGATTACTTTCGAATATCACGTGGCAAGGCACGTGACTTTTATTCCTCCGCTCAGGTTCTGAATTTGCCTTTTGCAATTTGCGCTTTATTCTAGAGGGTCAGAATACGGATTTTATTAAATTAATTCAACAAAAAATTAGTTTTATGCTGTTCTGCATGAAAATGAAAGTGCATGGTGCAGTCTTCTAGAAAGAGTCATAATCAACAGGCATGCAACGAGGTTTCTACATTAAACTTTCTAAGCTTCGAGTTAATGCTGCAAAAAGCAGTTTATTCTTAATCGAAACTACTTACCAGAATTTGAATTATTTAATGAAAGCCAAAATGGCTATTAAGAAAAATTCACCGCAGTACTGGTTGGTGAATCGGTATGATGTGATGTTCGTAGAAAATAAAAGTAAACTCATTTATCCTGTTAAAACCCTTTAACTGCTTAAGACGTGTTTAAATGTTTTCAGAGTTTCCTCTAAAAATGCTCTAGACGTGTTTACACGAATTTCAAATCGATCGAAAAATGTTTAAGACGTGTATACACGAAGTCCAAATTTGCATTTTGGTTGAATGTATCTGATATTTTATATATATCTAGCAATAAAACAAAAGCAGAAAATTACACTAGATTTGATGAATAATTTGGTGCGACGAAACATTTAGTGCGAGGAAGAAGAAAATATGAATTACAGTGATTCGGTTTAGATGAGTTGTTTCAAAACTATAAATATAGATATAAATAATATCAAGCATAAATAATGAACATTTCAGAAACACTGAAATGATTGTAAATCTGAGTAGCAAAGTAAGGAAAGTAATTGCAAAAATAAACATATATTTATAATGGTTGAAACAATTAAATCTAGTAATATACATTTGAATAAAAAGACAGGACTAAATGCAGCCCTGAATGGTGACTCATGGATGCAGAATTAAGAGTAAAAGTTCAGAACTTCGCTATCAGAATGCACGGTAATAACAGTCAAAATTTAAGATAGACTTATACGTTGAAAATTTTTTAAATGTGTAGCTATTTTAGGATATTTGACACACCCGAAAGACAGCCAGCGTACTCACAGTAAGGTTAATTTTTTTCAATGAAAGTTTGGCCACCTGCGGTCCAAAGCCTGCAGTCACTAAAAACTAGTAGTAGGATTGAGACTTAATCCCATTATTGGGTGTAGTTTCTAGTTTTCTTCATGTATAACTTGAATACAATGTTAGTTGTTTTAAAGAGTATTTGACGAAGGCACTCCTCTATATACACAAATAGCCGTCAAGTTGTTTTGCCCTATTCAATCCACCTAATCTACTCCTTTTGTTAATTTGTAGAGTTATAACATTATTTTGAAGCAGGAGACGTGAAAAATGTGCAATACCCTCGCCGACCTTTAAATTATACGTCAAGTATCTTCTAGTTGCACCAAGAAGGCATGTGAAAAGGAGGTAGAAAATAGCCTACACTTTAAAAATGAGTTAGGGCATATATATACAAAAAAAAAGAATTGAGGCTTCCTTTGGATATTTGAATAATTTCAATGAGAGAGTAGAATTAAATATAGAGGTTAATATTTTCTCCTTCTTTGCTTAAACTTAATCATTTCGGATAAAATAATTTTCGATTATTTTGGATAATAATTTTATCAATATCAGAAGAAAAGTTCATAGATTGTAAAACAATAAATCGTTCTATAGTTACAGAAAAATTGGTTGAAATGTGCTAAATTGAAAATACAGTAGATGCATTTTCACTTTTCACCCTAATACTAGTTTGGCAAGCAACAGGAGCAAAGACTTGCTAAGGAACTTAATCCCAGAAATTTTCGCGATATCTTCATCATTATGATAGAGATTCCTTATATAATATATGTAATAGCTATCTGAAAACCAGCAGAGTAATTATCATAATGCATTAAATACAGAACGGAGTTTGAAAACTGAGTATACCTTAATAAAACAAACGGCAGTCATTCGAGCAAGTTTCAGCATTCAACGAACGAAGAATTGTAGCTTATAGATAGACTTCGGATTAATCTTCCCGGGAATTGATGTTTATATTGCGCAAAATCAAGCCACAGTGATGCAGTGGAATCGGTGGATGTAGGAGGGACTAGCCGATCAAGAGGAATGGTGGTCCCAGTCTCATCTCACCAAAGAACAAGAGGGTATTTATATTTTACGCAGAACATAATGAAGAGCACAGCAACATCGAGCACTCTAGCGCAAAAATTAAAGACTCTTGCACAATAATCTACATTATGTTTTACCGTTCGACTCTACGTGAAGAAGCGGTGCTTTTTGCAAGGCGCCCAATGTTACAATTGAACTTTTCTCTACATGGGCATATGCGGCTGCAATAGCGCGTTGGTCGCCGAACATGGACGAGCAAATAGCGTGATATTGTCTTATCATATAAATCTCGATTCTCCCTACAGTGCCTCGCTTATCGTGACCGAATTTGGTACCACCGTTTTAACAGACATCATGACGTTTTATTACGCTCTTGATATCGGTCCGTTACTTGAACTGATGGCTTGGCATATCATTAAATTATACTTTCGTATCCCGCTAATACACAATCTGGGCATATGAAATAGCCAGCGCTATAGCTTTGAAATTTCGGAGACTTTTGTCCTCACATACATCCAAAGTTTGCCGTCATGTTCCAGAATCCTTAATTACTAAAAATTCTAAAATTACACTTCTGTCTGTCATCAATTTAACATGTATAGTTCACGCCCGGCCAATAAACCATGCGCAGCTGTGAACTTTGGCAACGTACAAAAAGAGAACAGACTAGAATATCTAAAAGTCTCTTGTCTTAAAACGGATGCTTGGGCTGCACCAAGTATTAAATTCGTTGCATTTCGCAAGTCGAACAGGCTTAGTTTCCAACAAGACGCCTTTAAAAATTCCATTATTTCTCATAAATATGGCTTGGATATTTTTCTTCTATATGGTATTTTACAAGTATTATACTTGTAGAAGGCCGTCAGAAAGATGGACACCAGTATAAATAAAAGCGGTGCAATAAAACCAAAATGATGCATGGATTTGAGAAATATTTACCAGTTATTTAATATTTAATTTCCCTAAAAATTAGTTAAAACAGTTGCACTCATTTATTAATGCACAGAATTGAGATTTTCTTAAGAATTTTCGAAATATTGTTTTTCATTATAGTTAGATATAGATTAGTTCAGTAGCTCACGCAGAAACAGTAATATCGCCAGCCCAACAATTTCAAAAAGCAAGTATTACAGGACATGTTTCATAACATGTTTCTGTTTAAATAGATATACTAATTTTTAGCGTAGGTTACCTATGTAAATAGGTAGACATGACAGTAACACAAAGTGTATCATATGGATGTGTGCCGTGTCCCTTCAGCTCATTAAGCAATTTGGTCATCAAATTTCTAGATGAATATATGGAACCGCTGGATCCTCCATGGCATGGTGATATACAACGACTAGCACAGTTTCATTCACGTTGCAAATTCGTTGAAAAAGTCGGTACTGTTTCTTAGTTTCTTATAATAAACACGGTCTTTTACCATTCCACAGACGAAAATCACAAAGCGTAATTTCGAGAGATCGTTAATGAAAACAAGAAAGGAACGCATATTGATTATGTCAGTGCTACACGTGCTAACACGATTTTATCTTCAACTATAATTTTCAATGTATAAAACCTATTTTCCAACCTCTCTTTAAATTGACATTTAGGGTAAGTTTGGTAACATCTTTGTTGCCCACGTTATACTTTAAATGAGAAAAGTTGCATCACAGCATTCAAGGACTATTTTTAGACTGCAAATCCAGTCTTTAGGGAAAGGGAGCATATTTTGCCTTATTCTGTTTCGAATATTTTTTTGGAGTGGGTAACATTTTATTAACTTTCAAAGGTTTGACGTCCCAAGGAAAACAAAATTATTAACATAACAATAAACTAAACTCGAATAAGTTAATAACTCAAACGAGGACAGTAGATGTTAGTTTCCCACATTAAAAATGATGAAATTATCTCATAAAATGATGGTAATGACTATGATAACGAAAATAAACCCATTAATAACATGTCCTTATGATGGAATTATTAAGTCACCAGTAATAAAACCTAGAAAGTTAATTAATTACATAAAACTGTAATGATGTAAGACTAATATTATTACATTTCTCTTTAAAGGTAGGAGCGACGTTAACTCCTTTCCACTTTTCCTTTGTTTCGTTTAATTACGTTAAGTTGTTTCCAAAGATTTAGAAGTCAAGATGTTTCCAATAACATAATAAATAAGAACATGTTGGTTTTACCTGCAAGAATGAAAATTTCAATTTGGATGTCAGGGTATTGGATAAAACATCCAAGCTAAAGCTGTGTTGGAGGAATTGAGAAATTTTTCTTTTTCTCTAGACATATTGGTGGCGCTAAGGAGCTTATGTTTGACGACATCTCACGTGACACCTTCTGTTCGTTGAAGGTTTGAACAAATACCGAGAGAATCGAATGAATTGTCTTGCATGGGAAACTAACGAAGTAATCGAATATTTAGGAGCTATTTGTTTGGCTTCTAGGGGAGCGAAGCTCGCAGAGTGGAGGGTAGAGGTTTTGTTTACTTCTACATAACTCCATATGCACAAAATTACTAGCCGCACATTAAATAATGAACAAAATAAATGCAAATTGTACGAAGAAATGTTTTGACGGTACTTTTATAAATGAATAGCCCAATGTAGTTGGCAGTCTGCCCCAGAATCTGAATATTTCTCCTCTCTAGTATTTTGAGTAAAATCTCGAAGTCTCGTTATAATGCTGAAAAAGGATAATACGTTATAAAACGTTATAATGCATTTTAAAATACCTCAAAGAAAATATTTTCGAGGTGTTTACTATTGTTAGATATCAGATTTCGCCTCTTGGTAAACTAAAACATTTTTACCACTTGAAGGAATTATTTGTTACAGTCCTCATGCATTTGGGGACCTGTGAAATAAATATCTTGAATAATGAAATTTGTATTTATGAAATAAATGAACATAGTGTTAATTTGCAGTGAAATAATATCATAACAATTTTTTTTCTACTTTTTGACATTCCATTTTTAACAGGTCATACTAAATATCAGATTTCACGATTGATATCTTTAATTTCTCAGGGCCTAATTCTTAAATAAGTAACTTATCGTAAGTGATTAACCCAAAATTGTTTCTGATGTCAAACTGAAGGACACCGAGATCAGGTTAGGTTATAATAATATGGCAAAATCACGAGGGAGTATGCCTTAAAGAAGGGATGCCTTTTTCGTGGAGGAGTTTCTGAAGTAAGCTTAATCGTATTCATCCTACACATGGGAGAAAAATTACGAAAACAAAACAGACAGCCAGCCCTTTCACCTGGGTTCGAATCTCAATCAGGTCGAACTAACAGTGTTTAGTGATCTTAACCACTCGGTGACTAGTGAGGCATAGCGAGATCAGACAGATTAATTCCGTATAGCAATATCCTTTAATTCTTTTTAACTTTGTGAGTTTTATACTTTTCAATTATCTTATTTTCTCTCGATCCTGTCACTTTTGTTTCCATATCACTTTGAAAATAAAATGATTTTTGTCCCGAAATGTTACACACATATATTATTTTTAAAGAAATAGCACAGTGGATATAGAAAAACATGCATGACGAAACTTAACATTCTATCAGGAGTTCTAAAGACGTAGTGTGTTTAGGTATTTTGTGATTTTGCTGTTGGATTTTATGTGCGTAAGTGCGAAGGAAGTAATGTTTAAAAATAAACACTAAAAGTTCATAACAAAAATACAAAAAAGGTGAGAAAAGTGAATATTTATATGATGAATTTAGGAAAGACACGTATGAATTTTATGTGTAATAAATGTGAATAAAGTGATGGTTAAAATATATTTAAAACACATAAAATAAATGGAGGTTAGTATGCTATAAATACTAAATATTGATGCAATGAAAGGAGGAAAAAAAATGAATGAATAGAAAAATATCGGGCCGCGTTAGCTCTATCGGAAAATTCTAAAAATATGCTGGTTTTAAAATTTATGTGATTTTTAGCGTTGAATTTTATGCGGCGTTAATTAATTATAATAAAGTGCGAAGAAAGCGATGCTTAATAATAAAATACTAAGAAAGTGATGATTAATACTAATAAAAGTTAGAAGACAAAACGTTGTGTTAGCAAGAGTGGGTGCAAGAACGGAATGGTTAATTCTGAGTTTAAGGAGACCATGAGTTTTGAGTGGAGACTCTGAGTTCAAGGACTCTCTGTAGCGGCATCAAAATTTTAACAAGTCCTCAAGTGCGGTGTTAAAATCTGAATCTTTTCAGAATTTTCCTCTTTATTTATATTTATTTATATTTTTAACTTTTAAAAGCTTAATAACAAAATTCTTGCAGATATTAGATTGTAATTTGAAGTTTTTAGACTGTAGTTATTTTTATAGATTTCCAATCTGAGGAAATCGTTATTTTTTGTGCACAATAGCAAGCATGATTTCTATGTTTTGTAATCCTATTTAACAAAGTTCAAAATTTTCTCCTATTTTTAGGCTTAAGTTATAAATGTACTTTATGGTATTTAATGAATATGTTTCCATTTAAATTAACTTCCAAGAAAATACGTGATTTTGCTCTTAAAATAAGACTTTGCAAATGTAAGAGCTGCGGATTAAAGCTACTGCTGCAAAATTTATTACTTTAAAATTGAATTAATCTTTCGAATTTTATTCCTGAATAGTCATGTCTCAGCTCATAAAAGAAGGAAAACTTCAAGCTGTAAAATTTATACAGAATGTTCAAAGAAATGCAAAACTAAAGAATAATTTATAATTTAGATAGGAGTTTGAAGTGTAAAACAATTTTTACAGCTAATATTTCCGAGTAAAGAAATATTTGCAAAATGATTATTACTAAACTATAAAAATAAAATGCAAATTATCGAACATTTTAAATTAATGACCTTCATTTATGCCCCGTAACAATGGAAATAAGATTTGAGAAATACTTTTAAGTCGTTTTTTCACGGACCACTGGTTTATAAACGAGATATTTTGGTGAATTATAATCTTGACAAATTTATAAATTTTCAATACCCAGATTTATTTTGTAATCCTTATGAGCTCGTAGAATGAAGAATACGTTGTAGTATGTAAATTTGTAATTGAACGTATGCTATTCTGCTACAGTCAAATATCATTTGATTTCGCATTTTGAAGATTCTTTGAACAGAAAATTATAAACTGATTGCATTTTTGTAATTTAGTTTATCTTTTTTTTCTCTGAAATGAAAGATGTGATAACTCTAAGATAAAAAAGAAATCTCCAAAAAATGATAACCCTCTGAGGTTATTCTCGCTGTTATCAAAACTGTTAATATTTACAGTTTGAATCAGAAATATGGTTACATGTTTGAAGTAAACGTAGTATGTTACTGTGTAATGTAGAGAGGAATGGTAAATAGCATATAAAATTTGACACTTAATTTTTTTAGCGATAAATTTAGCGAGTTGCAGCTTTGGCGAGCGTTTACTGATCGTGAGACTGGACAAAAGTGTTTTTAATGATCAGCCAGTGTAGGAGGTAAATTGGAGAAAGCGACTTCTCGCAAATGAAACGTCCTGGAAGAAATAGCTCCGATATCTTAGCATCAGTAACGATTGTGGAATTATTCCAACTGTGTGAACAGTTTGATATTAAGTAATAGTAACTAATATTTTTATCGATTGTTCTTTACTTTAAATAATTGACTCTACTACGGCATTTTCTCCTGTCTGTAATACACCCAGCACAATGCAGTCAGGATAGGTAGCAATACATTTCTAATTCATCACACATTTCTAACAAGTATAATAATTTTTTATGACCACCGAAATTAAGAAAAGGAGACAAGTTATGTAAAATAATTTGATAAGGTATTCTAGATGAGAAATTTACATATCTTTGATATTTGGCACAGTGAACCTTCCGTAAGACGACGTTCTGTTCCTGATTATTTTGGTTTCTCTAAAAAAGGTTATTTTAGCTAGAAGATGCCGTAATCCAAAGTTTCTTTTCTCTAAAACCTTGCCTAAATTGTAGTTTTAGAGTGATGATGACCACAGGATAATTCACTATCCCATTAATACTATAATTCAGCAAGATCTATTTTCCAGTTTAGCAGAATTTCACAATATCTTTTATCTTAGTGCGAACAAGTCTTCATTTTCCTTTTAGTTACCTTTCAACAACCTGATTTTTAAGTCGTCTTGTGTATCCTTCTTTCATTCAACATATCCTTTATTCGAAATGAATACATTGGCACACTAATAACTTACATTTCGAAGAGAGGAAAAAAGTTACCTAATCTAGAGGGCGAAAAGTCTAAAATAATTTTTTCCTAATTTCACTGACTTCTCTGTTGGTCAATAATAAAGAAGCGGAGAATGTGAATTTCTAAATATGAAAGACTTCGATAATGTTGCATATAGTAATGAACAAAAAAGGAAGATCTGAAGCTCTCATTCTAATAAAAATGCAATCATAATGAAATAGATAAAATAATTGATTGTTTTCAACTTAATGCTTAACTCAGACAAATAAATGAATTACTTTTTGCTGCAGATTTCTGTACCTTTCTTTTCGTTTGAAAAATTGCTTCAAAGAATTAAAAACGCAAATAGTACTTCAAAAATGGCAGACAGATATTCAAAATATAACAAAGAGTGAATTTATGATCTTCAAGTAGATCAAGATTCTTAAAATGTAAGTGATTTTCCATGTTCGCAAGGTACATTCCTTATATTGGAATTTTACCAAAGATGAATGTACTTCCTTCTTGAGATACAGTATTCTTTCAATGATGCATTTTTTCTTGCTTTATTAATTTCTTTGACACTCTAATCAAAGCCGATCGATAAAGGTGATTGATTGAGTAATATGCTAAATTCATTACTCAGTCTTTAGTAGGAGTAGAAGCTTGAAAATGATGCACTCATGTTCGGTCCCCGGATAAAGAGCAGATGTTTGCGCCTGTAGTGTTTTTGTGGAATGGGGGAACTTACGCTCATTCCATCGAGGGAATCCTGTCGAGAGTTTCTTGGGAGAAGAAAGGAACGTATAAAAACTCTCCATTGCCACCCTCTGGGATTCTGCGTATCAAACCTGAGATGGGTTTTGCTTAGAATTAGATGTGTGCATTGCCTTACGTGAGTAATCTAACCCATTTCTTACCATAAAAATATTGTGATTTTAATCAGTTGAGATGTAACTTTTACAGCACACTTGAGAAGAACACATTTATTTAAATATCCGAAATAATTTTACGTGAATTATTTTATATAAACGCCAATAACTTTTTTCTCATAAAGATTATTTTAAAGGCACAAGGTCTGCGGAAGGGAAGAGATGGTTGATGTTGTAAGGGAAACTAGTATGTAATCACTTTATATACGGGATAAGCTGCTGAATCTCTTAGGCAACTTGTCCGTTTAACCTGTGGTCGAGCTCCGATGAATTATCAGTGTTCAACAAATTTTTCGTTCGTTCTCTGTTACGCTTATAGATATTAAAAAATTCTTGAATAATATTCTAGTTCCTAACATCTGCAAAAGATTATGCATAAATGGGGGGCATAATTATCAGCTTATTTTCTACGAATAGACTAAATTCTCAGTCCTTAATATATATATAACTTTCAATTATAAGGAAAACCAGTATGTATGGCTGAATCTTTAACAAGAATTTCTCAAATTCGAATAATTTGGAAGTTTATGTATTTAAGTGGAAAGAAATGGTTTGTTAGCAAAATTAACTTAAATATCTAAAAAAATTAACTTTGTTATCTAATACTAATGTTAGTTTAAATTAACTTCGTCATCTAATATTAGTGAGTTAAACACTCAAACTATGTTTCAGTGATGTAAGTAGCCTATTACTGCTTATGTGATCAATGAAGGTTCATCGTGTTTTTGGAGTCAATTTGCCTTCTAAGTAAAAGAAAGTACTCATGCATGATTACCTCCATCTATTTAAGAACCGTTTGAAACTAATATCATTCGTTCAATTGTGATCGCTTACAAATATTGTAGAGAGTATGAGATATTTTATTTTGGAGCTGAAGCCGTGAAAAATGGGCAATGCACTAGCCGGGATTTAAACTCTAAACCTCCAGGTTGCTAGCTGGAGTTGCCCCTAAGGTGCAAGGAAGGTGAAAATACCTTATATTCTATTCCATTTAAAGGGTTAATGGGAAGGAGGGATCCCAAATGCTAAATCCTGGTGGTGATGACTTATCGTTTGCCACTTTTTAGTTTTTTAAAGAAAACCGACTCCTTATCACACTACACATAAGGAAAACCACGAAAATTCTCATGCAACCAGCGAGTTCACCAAAATATGAACCCAGGTCAAATGTTACCTATGTTTTACCAATGTTCAGCGATCTTACCGCTCGGCTTCTTGAAATTTTCAACATAACCACCAGTTTAATGGTTTTTGACATAATCATTTTCTTTTCTTCGTATTACCAACAGTTTATTCCTATACATCTAGATTATGAGAGGTCTACAATACGAAAATTAATTTCGCTTACATAATCGGTCTGAGTTAGAGCTTTGCATTATAAAGTCTAGAGAGGTTCCTCAATTGACGAACTTTCAGTTAGATAATAGAAAGCATTGGTAATAGTAACAGCTGCAGGTACTCGTAAGTAGACTTATATACAAATGTTGGAACATCCAGTTAAATTCCCGGTCTTTATAATGACACCCGCACTATAAATAACATTTACTGGGATATCTATCTTTTAGCGGCGTTATCCTTAAACAAAAAGACAAAACAAACAAAGAAAATAATTCCATTCCAAAGAACAAAAAAATTGAGTTTGATGTCACTTGTGATAGAAAAATATAAGTAACTATAAGTAACCATATGTACATAAGATCGGCTATTGCTTTTCAATTTTCCGAAACCCTTTTTAATATCTAGAATCTATTAAGTCGCAATTACAGTCATTGACCTAAAGATCACACAGTTCTTTACATACGAAGATTTCATAAAAATACTACATTCTAGATACTTTATATTCTAATTTTTCATTCTTTACGAAATATTCTAAAATCTATGAGTCCGAATTTCAATCATTGACCTAAAGATCAGACAGTTCTTTACGAAATCTTCGTATTCTAATAAATTTAATTACTTCGCTATTTTAAAAGTTGAGCAAATTATTTAATTTTCTTCGTTGCATTTCGAAAAGCATTCTTCTAGTAAATTACAAATTAATAAGATACATTGATCATCATTTAATATAACTGCAATGCTAACATCATTCTTGGACAGGAATTACAAAAAATATCCTCTGTGAGATCGCCAAAAAGAGCAAAAACATATCCTTATATTTGTTTCCTTAATTTGTTTATATACGCTGGTTTCCAAAAATTAAGGAAAAATCACAAAGATAGCAATAACTCGTTCAAAAATAAGCCAATTCATATCAAACTTGAATATGTTGTGAAATAAAAATATTGCTGAGTAAAACTAAAGTACTGCAGTTGCACTGCAATCGAAATACGTCATTTCCGAGGAGCATACAACTGCATGTTTCAGACCAAGCATATAAATTTTTCTGATATTGTAATAAGGAATCCGGGATATCCAGTTTGTAACAATGACTTAAAAGTATCATTTGCCCGAAGAACTGCCATGAAGAGCTATTGAAAAAATAGCGGCAGGACAAAGTCAGACAGAAGTGATCAGATAGCTAAATGTGAGTACTTCCGTGAATCATGGATTTTGGCAACAATTTCTAAACACAGATTCGACATCTAGGAGGTTCAGCCTAGGACGACCAACAGCTACGACGAGCGTTGATGACCGATACATGTTGCTATGCGCACTAAGTAATAGAACCTCAAATCCGATTCAACTCATATCCTCCTTGCTGCGGCTACTGGAAAGTTGGTGTCAACGTCCAACGGTGCGTAGAAAGCTTCACGAAGGAGGTCTATACTCGAGGTGACCAACCATTTGCGTGCCGCTCACCTCACGTCAGAGAGGGGAGCGCTTGGCTTGTGCACGTCAGTATATCAACTGGACAGCTGATCGATGGAAAACACTTCTTTTTACGGATGAGGTTTTGCAGGTTTACCTTCTAAAGCGATTGTAAGCGTTACTTGATTTTGAGAGATCTTGGATCCCGTTATCATCCATCAAACATTCGTGGAATAGATGCATACGGAGAAGACAGTGTTTGTATTTGGGGAGGTATCTCTTTGAGTGGGCGCACAGATCTCCATGTCTTTCCACGTGGAACCATGAATGTTCAGTCCTTTAGAGATGGATTCCTTGAGGCTTATATGCGCTCTTATGCCCGAGGAATAGGTAATAATTTCTTGCTACAGCACGACAACATTAGACCGCACAGAACTCTAGTCGTGGATTATTAGCTTCAGCATCAAACAGTTCAGCGCTCAGAGTGGCCAGCTCGATCACCTGACCTGAATCTTATCGAGCATGTTCGTTTGCTTTAGGAAAACGTATAGCTGCTTTCAATCCTCTTGTTCAGACCCTTGCTACGCTTGCAACTGCTTTGCAAGAGCAATAGCTCTCACTTCTTACGGAGCTGATACACTGCATAATTGACAAAATCGCATATCGCTGTATGTATTGTATTGCTTCTAATGGATCATACTCCATATTGGAGGTAATTTTCCTATAGCAAACTGGCACGTCCGATTTGTTTATTTTATGCACCATAATCGTCTGGTAATTTGTTTTCATGTTATTTCGTACCTTACTATGTGTTGTATGCTGTGAGTCAGTTTTATTACATTCTGCAGGTAACTTTTTTTAAAAGCGTCATTTCTGTGATTTTTCCTTGATTAATAATCAGTGTACGATGCACGGCCATTGTAGTATTGTAGCTGATTTTAAATTCTCTTTTAAAAATTTAAAATTTTGAAAAGCGATTTTAGGGGAAATTAAAGGATATTTAATTATTTAAATAATACTTAGTTTCCTTTTAAAATTTTGCCTTCTGAATAAGATGAAGTCTTAGCTAATTTTAAATTAAAAATTCATATTTTCTATATTATAATGGAAAAGGAAAATTAATCGTCTATGTAGCCGTGCCCAGATCTTTTTAATAATTCCTAAAAACATTTTAATATTTTGGGTACTACATTAAACGTTTTTAAGTTAGCAAATGTGAAAAATAATTCTTTGCACTGAACTTTCAATGATGAACGTAATAATTTAACTAAATATTGTTAATGATGATTGCAACTAATAATGGATTGATATATGTTTCATAACATATGTAAAGTTTGTTTTGTCTATCATATGTAAGGCTCGTGCATCCTGATTTTAGACATGCTCTCAGATGTTTGGTATTACCACGGTTTCGAATTAATGTCGCATGATAAGATGAGAGTGCTTTGAAAAAATATTTCGTTTTATTAAAGTTTAAATGTTTAAATTATATTTGTGTGCTAAGTTAGGTTCTTTGAATATGGCAAAGTGCTCAAGGACTATCTGCTCAAGGGGCGGAAAGACTTTGTGAAGGACGTTCTATTAGAAACCGGCTCGAAGTCACGTACTTTTAGGGAAAACAACAAACATACCATACTTCCAGCCCGTTCACTTAGTTTCGAAGCCAGATCGAACTACAAACGGTCTTAACTAACTCTTATAGTGAGGCTATATATGGGGGTACTGAAGGTGTATGTTTGGTATTGCAACAAACATTTTGTTGTGGAAAATACTGTTGCGTTCTGCGGGTTCGTGGATTTGGAATAATAACAACATTTGACGAGAAATCAAAGCAAAATTTATTCGGTATTACACAGGACAGTTCCAAAGACACGTTACAGCCGTCGAAAGACTACGACAAACTTCAGGCTACAACGGTGAAAACAGCTTCACGGCAAAGCACTAAAGTACTGCACCCGACTTGGTCGATCGCTTTCGGAACTCATCGTAATACAATGATACTCTCCCCAATAAACTCACGATGCATTGCTACTCCGCGGACAAGCAGGGTTTATGTAGCTTTTGACCTGCCTTCGAGAACATTCTGGGGCAAACCTGTAAGAACTCGTTCTAGAACGTTCTCGCTCCGTCTATGACATATCGTCAATTTTGTCGCTAGATGTCACCAAATATGGCAACCCAGCCTCTTCTTGCCATTTTCTGGCTACCCTAAACGAGCTTTGCGGAGAAGCTATCTTACCGCAGCTGGGCATTTCGTAACAATATATTTACAACTTATTTGCCTTTGATGAAAGTAAATAATGCCATGTATTAAAGAAAGCTTGAAATCAGAAGATATAAACATTTTTGGTACACTGTCTCACCTTTGCTATTTATTATTTAATATCTATCTATTTTAAACACTTTCAGAACAGTGTGTTGGCGTTATCATTTATCACTTGCTTTCTGACTCTGTATAATGAATGGCAATATACTACAATAATTGTTTTTAATTTCTCTTCAGGAATCTCTTCGTACTTTATTTCTAGGTTTTATAAAGCTCTCCCTTTTTCAGATAACCGAAAGCACAAACCCAACTGTAATTTGTTAAAATGGAAATTAAGGCATTATGCTTGCTTATTAAATTAAGACTTCTGCTGTAGTCTCAAAACACATGATTAAATCAAGTTCAGTATACATTTTCCTTTGAAAAAATCTTCTTCAGTGCACATATACATTCATACTCATAAAACTTTGACTACAATAAGTCTTGGTTGATAGAAAAAGGTGTGTATTTAATTATGGCAAAGCACACGAGGGCTATCTGCCTAAAGGGAGGGATGCCTTTCGTGGAGGACTTTCTAAGGGAAACTGGCTCGTATACACGTTACACATGGGGAAAACCACGAAAACGCCCATGCAGCCAGCCCGTTCGCGGGATTCGAACCTCAGACCGAACTACCAGTGTTCAGCGTCTTTACCGCTCGGCCGCTGGTGGGCTCGATAGAAAAAGGTAAGTTGCATTTGAATATAGCAACAGAAATACTACATAATTGTTTTGATTATATGTTTCTGACGATAAAAAATTATTAGGTAGACGTTTATGACTGTGTTAAATCAAAGAAATATCAGCATCCATCTATTTTCATATCTCCTCATACCGGAAAAGTAATACTGTTGTTAATTTTAGACTCAAGATCCATTTAAAATTTTGTGTGAGCTATCATTCATAAATCTATTTATTTAAAAATTTATGCGAATTGATTTAGCGTAAATTTTCACTTCTTTAGTTTTTTAAAATTCTTGCGTTTTTTAAGAATTAAAGAAAGTGAAAGGAAAACAGACCTTATAGCAAAACAACTGACACTAAAGACACAAATGTTTTTTCGCTAACCTGAAACGAGGTTTCCGAAATAAGGGCATAAAACAAGAGTGATCCAAAGAACTCTGAAACATTTGAAGTAGAATCATCGATTAAATCTGCTATATCGTTTAGAAACAGCCTCATAAAAAATGCTTTGAAGGCCGGTAGTCCAATTAATGCTACTGAAATTAAGAGATATGCTGTGCAGTAATTACAGCTGCAGTACCTAACTGTGTTTTCTAAGGAAATAGCAGATAGGTTTTTCTTAAATAAATCTTTGCAAGGAAATATAAGAGTTATTGTATAGCATTATATCTTTACAAATGTTGCTTTGTTTCCTCTGTACGATTATTTTAATATATTCGTATGATATAAAATTTAAATATTTGTTTTCAATAAAGATATTATTAAAATACGCTATTTTCAGGTTTTCAGTTACTTTTTTATTTTCATGTTATCTGTTTTTCATTTATCTTGTATATACTTTTCTTTTCTATTGATTCGTAGAGATTTTCCTAATAACTGTATCCAATGAAACAGAAAACAATTGAAATTATAATTGAAATAAACATCACCGCTTCTAGCAAGATAGAGTTATAAATAATGCAAAAATAAAGAGAAATGTGCAAAATTTCAAACTAATTCAACTGATGATTATCTGATTGAGTAACAGGCAATCAACATTTCACTTGCGGTATATTAGTTGGGTAGGCTGTGCAATATTTAGGATAGTGTACTACTCTTAGCTATAGATGTGGCCCACCAGCGGCTGAGCAGTAAAGTCGCTGAGCACTGGCAATTCCGTCCTGTGTTTGATTCCCTGCGAATGGGCAGGCTGCATTTGTGTTCTGTGCATAAATGCTTAAATGCGACCTTCTTATGCTTATGTAGCCTAGTAGCTTTTATAAGCTATGCTCAACTAATCCCTAAGGCTATCAGATTATAAACTATGGACGAAAGATCCCAACCGGGAAATCGGAGAACTCGTTTCTGTATTTTCTCATGCGTAACTTATATACGAACCAATTTCTCTTAGAAAGTCCTCTACAAAGCCATCTCTTCTATTACCAAAATAGCTCTCCACTCTTTTCCGTAATTAAATAAATCAAATTTATTTATAAACAACGATACTTATAAAACAGTTTAAAAATGAAGTTTTGACAAAAATCACCCTTGGTATTATAATATGAATATATAAAGAAAATTTAAACACATTTTTAATACAAACACAGCCCATGTCAGATCGTCTAAATAACAGGAATTTTTCTTGTTAAAAAAAGTGTTTTGAAGTAACTAAATAGCTACTTTCAGAACATGCGCAAATCTAACAATTTAAAATAGTAGTGTATCGATAAAGTATTTAGGTTTTCTCAAAACATTCGCATATTCACTACATTCATCGAATACCGATATTTGAAAAATAATGGCTGTCTGCTGACTGGAAATAATGTTAATTCTATCTGTACTTGCTGAAACCTCTGATTACGGCCAAGAATTTTAAGCTTCTAAAAAAATTAGATATTGATGTTTAAAATTTTTCCTTTTTCAAATTGTGCCCTTTTGATGTTAAAGAAAAAAAAACTGATGATGAACGATTAATTACATAAGACGAAAAAAATATTTAATTTCTTAATGATTACAAATCAATATTTTTCGCTATTATAGCCGCATTCCTTTCTTGTTATTTTATTGCTTTTTAAACTTTTTTTGCGTAGAATCGACCAATTTTACTTACTTTTGTTCAGTAGTAGCATTTTAGAGCTAATTATTGAAGATTCCATAATAATAGGCAAAGCAAAATATGCAAATTTAAGAAATTATGTTTAAGTTTCAAAGTACAAATACATATAAAAGTATAAAATTTAAAATCTGTTAAGACATGATCATGATAATGACTATGTAAGTACGTTAATTGTAGCTTATACACATATACATATCAACAAACCAAATACAAATTATTGCAAAATGCACACTTTTAAATACTTAATAGACAGTTTTTTAGACATTATACTAAATTTGATTTTATATATGTTAAGTTGTGAATATCGCCTAAAATAAAACGGAAAAACTGTAATATGTCAATATTGTAATGCCTCTTAATATGTTAATATAATTATTATTATATCGGATTTTGAATGAAAGAGTTAAGACTACTTAATTGCATTATATATTAATTTATTTCATGTTTAAAGAATGGGACTTCCTTTTAAAAGGCATACCTCAACGCGAAATGTAAAATTACTCAAAAGTCAATCGTAAATTAATCTTGGTTTAATAACAGACTTAAACTGACGAAATTCATCAACTGAGTTTTGCAGAAAAGAAATACCAATTCAATATTGAATTTTGTCTGATTTTATGAATAAACTCTATTAGTATGCAGAAATATTGAGTTCTGAAACGATTCTATCAAAATATCTGAAAGAAACCTACTGTTAATGATGACAAAATTCCATCAGTAGTCGTATTTTCGAGGATGCTTATGACTGTAAATTATTGTAGTTTAACATTTTCCCCATCTTTGTTCAATTAAATAGATACCTAAATTTGAAGTTTAATCCTTTCGCTTATTTGCCTAACTACATTATTTCCGATAAAGAATTAAAATAAAATTTAAAAAAAAGAGGACTTTTAAATTTTATTTAAGTAAGATATGTTAAGAAATATATTTGTGGAAAACAATGTTGTAAAAATGCTTTTTCTTTTTAATTTTATAATAACTAGTCTTATCTAAAGCTGTTACTACACATAAAAATATTCGAGGCGAAGAGTTCTCTTACTCACTTTTTTCTTTGTCACACAATGCATATATTTTTTTTGTCACACAATGCACTGCAATACTATATAAATAGGAATTTGTGTTTAAAAAAAATCTCAGGATTGAAGCTGGTTACCTGTTTAACTGAAGGACGAAACAACTGCAGTTATTTTCTCTCAAGAAGAAGTAGAAAAATTCATGCTTTTATTCCTGGATGATAATCCGACATAAAGGAAAACTTGGCATAATTTGGGAACAAAACTTTGGTGGTCCCAAATAAGCCGAAGTGTGGCAACACTATAAGAAGTCAAGGCCTAGTGCATATGATGCTAGCAAATAACTAAATGGATCTACAAACCTTTAAAAAGTTCACCATTATTTTTAGTGATATAGTTATGTAACACGTATAGAAATGTAAAGGTGCCTTTGATTGTCTAAATAAACATGAATCTCCCGTATAAACGTATTATCGAAAATGGCTCCAATATTACTTTTTCCCCCTTTTGTTCAGATAAAACAAATTTTATAATAAGTCTAATTCCATATACCGTGTGTTCCCGCGTATAACGCACATCTACAGTTTAAACTACATTAAAAAAATTTTAGCTATATTCGCCTTTAACGTGCACCCTTTTCTTTACGAAGAAACTTGAAAGATACTCTTATCTTTTGAAGTCATTCAATCGAAGATTTTTCCAAGGTTTTCAAACAATCGTTCCAAATATTCTCCTGCCAGACGAAACAAACCAAGCGCTGGTTTCAAATGCAAAGTCATTTCAGTTTGTGAGAGAAAATGGAAGTCGGGCTGCGCAAGGAGGTTTGGTGCTGGTAAAGCTTCACACATGAGCAGAAGAAAAATGAAATCACAATAATTAATATGCCAAATAATAAATGTGTTTTGCGTAAAGAAGTAACGAAATGGCCTATCTTAGAAGAAAGTGTTGCGAACTAGGTCGTAGCATATTGTCGAAATGCATTAATTATAAGAGAAAACAGCGTATGTTTATTTGCCTTAAAGTGAGAAAAAGAATGCACATGAAAGCGGAAACTTTAAGCAGCTTTTAGTTGGTGTAATTTACAGCACGGAATAACTTAGTTCTATGAGGAAAAAATAAAGTAGTTTAGCAAAGACTTCCGAAAGATTTGGGCAACAAATTAATAAGTTTCCAGAAGTCAGTTATTGACTTACCAAGGCAAAAAAATTATTTGGTCTCACGTATTGGAAACATGGATGAAACTTCATTAATGTTTGATCCAACAGAAAAAAAATTGGTCTGAAGGGAATAAATACGGTTGATATAAAACAACAGGTTACGGAAAAACTTATCTCGCCGTAGTGTTTTGCTTAATGGACGTCATAAAATTAAAACACTTGGTATTTTTAAAAAAACGATGCCGAAATATATTACCCTAATGGAGTTTTCATTCATGTTTATGGGAAAGGATGGATGGAAGGAAATGGTGGAAATTGTGAATAAGAAATGCTTGACAAAAGCGTCCTGTTGCCATAAAGTATACAGAAAGTCTTTTAGTTCCCATTTAATGGGCAATACGAAGAAATAGTTGTAGTAATTATAGACTCAATAACTATTATTATTGAGTGTGATTACAGACATGGCAGTTATTCCAAAACCATTCAAAGAAAATTTAAAACGACGTTGGATTACCTGGATGTTAGAAGGTGAAAAAATATTTATAAAAGGAGGCCAAATGCGTCGTGCCAGTCTGGAAATAGTGTGTGAATGGATAATAAAAGCATGGAATACAATTAAACACGTCAAAAAAAGTCCTTTAAAAAGTGTATTACCTCTCTAATAATATAGATGGAAAGGAAGATGATTATTTATTGATTAATCAAAGTAACAGTACTGGGGAAGATGAAACAGAATTCGATGCTGTACTAGAAATATAACGGCAAACGAATATGACAAACTTTTCATATTATCCGAAAATGAATATTTTTAAGTTCGTAAAGTATGTCATTTCTTTTAAATAGACAGCATTTAGATATATGTTGATCATCATTTCTTTATTTTAAATATATCATTTTTGTATCGTCGCATAAGCGCACTCGTAAATTTTTATCTTATTTTTTGTATTAAAAGTGCGCGTTTTAAGCCGGAATATACAGTATGCATGTTTCCATTTGTAGTATTTACAATTATGTTCTCGAATAGATATAGTTCAGGAGCCTGAGCTCTGGAGAGGGGAAGGAGAAACAGTAACAGAGTTCTTAATTAAGGTTCCACGGGATGGACATCGCATTGGCATTCAGAGTTCTACCATTTCTTCTAATAGGCATAGAAAATTGAAAAAGCCCTCTTTCCCAAAGTCTAAACGAGGCTTTGGGCTCACTTTTCTTAAATTCCTTTTTCACCTAATAAAGGATTGAAAAGAAAAAAAAAATATATCTTCTGTTTTCTAGAAACAGGTACTAAACGTATTACAATTATTTTTCTATACTCATAGATAAATAAATCTAGATTAAGTTTTAACACGGTAATTCACTTTTTGAAATGCCTGAAAGTTATGCAGTATTGTTCACATAAACAAATTTTAAGTTAGAAAAATTAATTATGATATATCTGGATTTTGGGAAAAACTATGGAATTTTTGAAATTACATTTGTTGTAAATATCTTCAGAAGTTTATATTATCTCGCAGTATGCACTAATATTTATGTCGTTTTTGTCACCATCTTTCAAGCGATTGCCTGGTTTGTAACACTAATATTGACAACATAATCGTTGCTAGTACAATTAATTTCTGCCTAGTCTGCAGTTCATACTGTGTCCGTTATTAGCGAAATGTAACAGCATTTGTGTAACGCTAAGCAAATGCTATCTGCGATAGATTATATTATTAGCAGCAACCAGCACTTCAAATTATATATATTAATCCTGCCGGAATGCAGTAGTGTGGTTATAAAGCGTTGGGTGTCCCAACGGATTTAATATGGTCGAAAGAATACTTTATTCTTGGAAAATGGAAAATACTTTTACATACTTACAGCAGGTAAACTTTCTGATTTATGAATGCCGTGTTTTAATTGCCTAGGTATCACTGGTATTTTTGTAGTATCAGTTAATTTCGCAGCTTTGTTTCAGCCTAGTCGATATGGAAAGTTACACAAAGTAACAACGAGCTTTGATTGTGAAAACTGATTGCAAGGATGGCGAATGTTATGCAAGCTTCGCCCAATGAAGATGAAAATGCGTCTAAGAAACAACAGTTTTCAGAATGGTAAAGAAATGTGAAGACACAAGATTGATTGCAGATATTAAACTACCACACCCTCTATTTAGCCTAAGTCTGCTGAAAGCATCGCTATTTTGTATAACCGTGACAGTATATTGAGCTACTCGGTTCATTCGTTGTATGCTTTGCTTGTGAATGTGCTGGTCAATTACACGCACTCTATAAAAGCAAGGTCTATAGTCCATTAAAATTAAGGAATCATCGATTTAATCTGCGTATGGTGTTACATAGTTATCAAGAAATTTGTTTGAATACATCTGAGAAGTCTCACCGAGAATAGAATGCGGATTAGTGACCGTCTAAATTATATTTTGCCCAAACTAAGATCCTGCTGCCTTAGTAAGTGACCTGCTGAATAGTGCTTGGATCCTTCTGTCATGTTCCTTTTTTTTTTTTTTTTTTTTTCTTTTCTTTTTTCCCAAATCGTAAAGCGTCATAAGTCAGCTTGTAGAGACTGCGTACAATTATGTAGAAACAGCACTGAGTGCCACTTCTTACTGATCCAAATGTCATGCTCACTTTTCCAACATAATATCTATAACCTTTAAGATAAATTAGTAGGTAACAACCAAGGAAGTCTCCTCAAAAATGTAGTTCATGCATATATATATAGTCTTCCCCTCACTTTAAAAGCTGATATTACTCTTTACGACCTGACAAAATCATTTATATCAATCATTCATCGGTCTTCTAACCGAAGAATAAAGAAGTGGTTTTCAGCGTCACCTTTCAATGACCTGAAACTTGTCTTCTCGGCATGTTTTCCTGAGAAACGGGTTAGTTTCTAACAACGCTAAGACAACTATCTTGTCACTTAAGGTTGTGACAGACTATTTTTATTCAGCCAACTGTTTTCCATCTAAAGAATATGGCAAAAAATTATCACTGGGACATCATTTAAAATAGTTAACAAAGGAACGTTCAACAAACATAGTGTATTTTCTGAAATGAGCCCATTTTCATATGCGAAACAAACCTGTCTTCAGCATTAAATACGAGTGTTTCAGAAATAAGGGGTGGGATTTTCCATTGCCTATTATTATAATTTCATCTTGAAACATTATTGGACGTCTTTACAATTTATTTTTGCAAAACGTTAACGAGGAAAATATTCTTTCTTACCTTTACAAGGGTTATGTATTTTGAAAACTAAATAGACTCTTATCTTTAAGGACTTTTCTCATGAATGAATTTATGAATTATAGTTCATCCACAGAGACACAGCTGGACTAGTTTACCTTATCTTTTTGGAACTAAATGTATGAATCATTATATTCCTTTCTAATAATTATCTCTTGTTTTTCTATATTTAACATTGTGTATTTGCTTACTGATTAGACTGAGATTTCTTGGAAAAGACAGGATGCAAATATAAACCCTAGATAAATATCAAGACCTTAGCTGAAATATTGGTAGATACGTACAATGTACTGCCGTTTTTACAATATTGTCATCTGTTTCTATTATATTTCGAGAGTACTTTTAAATGATTTAATTCTTGGTTTACATTTAATATAGCTCACGTTTCTCAGTTTAGAAGGGGAATATCTCTTTACCGATGCCAAAGTACTTTTACTATAGTTGTACTCTTTAGATATGAAGTCAGTATGAGAGCTATA
Source organism: Stegodyphus dumicola (assembly GCF_044657685.1). Taxonomy (NCBI): domain Eukaryota; kingdom Metazoa; phylum Arthropoda; class Arachnida; order Araneae; family Eresidae; genus Stegodyphus; species Stegodyphus dumicola. The sequence goes on along the minus strand of NC_140771.1, from coordinate 151,340,475 downwards.
AACTCGTATTGACTTTTCAGAGAAACGAAATGAATTAGGTATCCTGAACTTAGCAAACATTGATTTCTGTATATGCCTGAGCGAATTCAATCTCATAACATGATATTGAAGATCTAATATGTCCTATGGCCAGCACTAGAAAAATGGCTAGGTATTTGTTAAGATAAAATGGTATATCCATATTCTGTCGCGCATTGCTCAAAATATTCAAATATATGTATCGCATTAAATTTATTAACTATATTTTACCTTTTAAATTGAGTTAAAGACGAGCAGAATGCTAATATAATTTTTCCAGCAGCAATACTTATTACTAATACAGTTCAATATGATTTTCGTTTTCCACACTGTAAAAAAAAACCTCGAAGTTTACAGACAAAAGTCTTGTATAGTTACAGAAATGCGAACAATTACGAAGGAAATACCTGTAACGAACACAGAACCAAACGAAACTGTAAACTCTACAGGAGTTTTTCAAGAAGTTTTGCTTGGATTTTGTCCGTAGCGTGTGATCACGTGGCTTAAAACGGCTGAGAGAGAAGAACCAATCAGGAAGAAGGTGGAAAAACAGCGTCTTAGCGGGAGAGTTCAACGATAGTCGCCATGTTAGCCATTATTTTTGCTATGGTCGAGGTAAGTTCGAAATAGTGTTTGACGTGTATTTTACTAATTTTATGTAATGTATTTGTTATGTTCTTTACACTATCTATAATTAAATTCTTTTAATGTTTAGCTTATAATTCTAATGCTCCTAAATAAACCTGTGTTGAATTATTGTTAGAGTTCAAATCACAGAGCTTGTGTTCCATTTAGTAAAATAACAACTTTTATTCGTTACACCTGCAGGTGTCTGCAGTTAAACTGCTCATATTTATAAACAAAAACAAATTTGTTAATATGTTAGTTTAAAAAAATAAACTTAATATTAATGTTCTATCTATAGTCTAATAATTCTCATGTTAAATATTTATGTATCTTTTAAAACATATCGCGTTAGAATATTCATATTTTTCATTTTGTTGACAGATGTAACATTATTATTCCATACATGTTATCATTAATCCCAGCGTGAACTGCTTTAGAATATTTTTCAGAGCATTATTACACTATGTATGTTATTATTAATCTCAACGAAAAAGAAAAAATAAATGTAATATATTTAAAAAATTCGACAAAATAACTTAACATACATTAAAAATGGAATATCATTTCATTAATACATGCGATAAGTTCGCCTTAAAAGATTATATAGTCGGATAGCAATTACATATTTGTAAAAGTATTCAATGTATATTATTTTTTGTGTTAAAGATAGTTTTAATCCAGGACAGTCTTTACCAACTTATAAAGCATCTATTAAGTTACATTATAACCAACATTTACAAAAGGCAATCGAAATGCCGTGACTTTGACATATTTTTAACTATGATGTAACATACTAGGAACATTAAAGAAAAAAATTCTATTTTTTTCCTTTATGCTTGTTGAAAAGTAAAATATTAATAAAATGGTACAACATTCATTCTAGTACTTACAATGTAAATTTACATATAAATTTACTTTAAATTTTGGTGCGAAGTTCATTATAAAATGCATTTGCTAATATTTAATAGTTATAGCATTCAATATCAAATCATGGAAATATTAGTAATGATACGTCAGTTGCATATATTAATTTCAATACTCAGCTCAATGCCAAATTTCTTCTATATCTGAGATAACATGTATTTTTTGAGAATAATTCTTTTGTGTCATCTTTTCATTTAAAAATCTCTTTGAGATATATTTCAATGTGAATTATTTTCAAAATTATCCTCATTAGAATGAATGTTGTTCTCTTTATTATGTTTGAAACTGCCGTTACGCTAAAAAATATATTCAGAAAACTATTTATTGCTGAATGTTTAAAATAAGTTCTACTGCTCCTTTTTGACAAAGAGTATCCATTTGAATTGCAGTTGGTTTTAATTAATCGTTGGTTGTATTTTTAAGAACTACTTGATAAAATTCAACAAATTAGTTCAATCTATGAGTTCATCTGAAAAACCTAAAATTTTTATTCCAATTCTGTCATATGTATATATTTCAAGAATGAAAAAGAATTACAAATTCACTATCCAACAATACTGAGTAATATGTTGTTGATATAGCCAAACTTAAAATGACCCATTTTAAAACCAGATTAAATAAATCATCGCGTATTTTCGGTCATCGAATTTCTTTGGCGTTAAAAGTGTCATAGATTTAGTAAATCCAAGGGTCAAGGTAAGCTCAAATATTTTTTTTCATAGTTCATATTTGCTAAGTTATAAATTTTGCTGATGCAAAAGTTATGTAACCTATGCAAACATATGCTTAGAGTATTTGAACTAGTGTTGAAAAATCACTGGAATTTAAAATGTAATTGACAGTATGCCTTAAAGCTTGTTTTGGTAAAAGCATATTTATGGGTGCCCCTTGGCAAAATTTGGCGATTTTTGGCAGTACATGGATACCGAGTTTGTGCAATTCTTTGACCATGTTATTTTGGCTTGTGTAGCGACGATTTGTGTGCCAAAAACCGCCGCTACACGAAGACAGATTGCACATACTCGGTATCCATGTACACATCGACCTATTTTCACTTAAAAAAAAAATCTGTGAATTGTACAAACTTGGCATCGCGCACTCCCTTGACTTTATCCATGTACACATCGACCTATTTTCACTTAAGAAAACATCAGAGAATTGCACAAACTTGCGCTCCCTTGATAATACAGGGAGCACCCTTCAATATACTCTAACTGCTGTTTTTCATAGATTAAAACATTTTAGGCATTTAAGATATCTTCCTGTAAGTTACAACTAAATGAATGACTCTTAAGCATAAAAATTTCAAATTTTTATGCTTAAGAGTAGGAGTTATACACTTTTTAAATAACAGTGTCAGAAAAATATACTTTTTAAAATATGTAAACCATTGTTTGAAGTATAGAAAAACCTTCCTTAGCAACTATACCTCTTTAAGTGATTATGTCAAGTATTCTGGTGATACAAACATTGATATTAATTATCACTGAGAATCATGCTTTGTGAAGTAACCACCTCCATTAAATATCAAAATTGTACAAAATTATGGAAAAGTTATAGAGTGGTTTTACTGTATACTTAAAGTATATCATACCACTGTTAGATATTGATGATGTAAAAGATATTATCAAATCATAAATATTTCAAGCATTAAATAGCTTAGTGTAAGTCAATAAGTTTTCAGATTCTGACTTTGTACCCTGTCTTCACTATGTAATATTTTTCTAGCAACTGTGTTAAGTACCAGTAAGTAAGTTTGTCTTAAATACCACTTAATGTAATCAGGTATCATCTGTTCTGTCTGTAAAACTTAATCGTAATAAGTGAACAAATGAATATCTGTAAAACTAAAGATGACACTCTATGTAAAAAATACAAGTATTAAAATGTCTATGAGAGGAACATTTAAAATATTAAATCCGCGATCAATTTTTGCGACATCTAAGATAGAAAATACCCAAACTGACTAGTTAATTCAGAGGATGAATGCATGTAACATCATTGTTCATGTGTTTGTTAATTGTGTAAGTATTGAAGTTCATGCATTAATTGTTGATAACTATATTATTGGCCTTATATATATATACTTGCATTTTAAAATTTTGTATATTTTGCGAGTGAGCTAAGTATTAAATGCTGTTACGTATAAGTTCATATTATGTGGAAAGTAGTTTTTTTTTTAGTAGTAACACTTTCTGATAATTTTTTAATGTTGATCATCAAGCTTAAAGCATATGGCTGAAATTACCAGTATTAACCATAATTTAATTATTCTCCTGTTTCAGCGTTTCTTAAACTTTTTTCGAATAGAGATTATGTGAATTATCATAATTTGTGAATCACCTTGCTGCTGTTCCCTTCGAAAGCAATTTTTTAGCATATATTACTACTAGTACACTTATATTTTAATATATAATTAAAATCCGTTATATTTCATAATTAAGTCCATTGAAGAAAAGTTATATTTCTAATATTTCAAGATTATTAATGAGAAGGATGATTTGTAATTCTTGCATGGCTCTTCTATATTCGGATATATGATGGTAAGACCACAGTCTTAGTGGATATATGATAGTATATTTGGATATATGGTGGTAAGTACCACAGTTATAGTACTTTAAATCCATCTTTTACTGCTAAGACTGAGTGGGAAGTCTGTAAGTAGGGTAACCAATAATAAATTTCATAAAATGTCTATCTTACGAGAAAAGGTGATAGATGATTGTCATATGTAACTTTTTAAACTCTGAGATTTTTCAACTAAATTTTTTTGTCTCCTTTGGAAACTTCGGAGGACCATGAGGGCAAGCTGTATGATCCACAGATTGAGAAGTGCTACCTTAATACATTTCAATTTCTAGAGAAATTAATCTTAAAAAAAATCTGATCATTATTAAAACTACTTTACAGATTTATTTTATATTACAAATAAATATAGTAAATATCTAATAAACCTCAAATTATTTTCTGCAAAATGAATTATTTAAATTTGTACTGTTTTTGCTTCAAAAATGGATGATACATGCAATTTATGATTTCATGAAAGGACCAAAAGGAATCTTGTTTGCAATTTAATTATTTAATTTAAAAAAAGATTTAAATCATTTGGAATATGTGCAAGTGCATGCAATTATTATGAAGAGATTCTAAATTAAAATGTCACATAACAAATTTAGAATATGTTATGTACTTCTAACGAATGTGATTTTTTCTTTATTTAGGAGCCATGCTTTGAATCCTAAGAAGAAGAGGACTGCACCTTCACAACTAGTTAATTAAAAATAACAATAATATAAATTTTACCTATTTTTTATTTTATTTTCCTTTTGGATAGTTTTCAAATAAAAATAAACCTATTTTTGTTTCTATATTCTGTGTATTGGAATAAAGAGTCGAAATCCATTGCAATATCCAATATTTTCAAAATATGATATTTTTTGAAATAAAATATATGATTATGGAATATTACGTTAAAATGAAATGGTTCCTTATGTAACCTGTATGTTACACTAAAAGGCTTCATCGAATACTTGTAAAGTAATGAGCAAATACTAAGTTAATATCTTGTGTGAATGAATATTATCTTACAGAATTTTTTATTCCATAAAAATCTACCTAAAAATATAATTTTGTTGAATGAAGATTTAAACATTTTTCCCGAAGATTTAAAAAGTCGTTTGAAATAATGATAACAAAAACATTAATCTGAAGCATTTAATAAATGAATAGAAAATTTTGAGAACAATTAAATCATCCACAGGAATTTTGAAATAATCATCGTATTTTTGACATCAGTTAAAGAAAGAAAATCTGAGTCATTTTGATTATAGTGATAAATTAGTTTCATTAACAGTAGGATAGAAAATTAAAATTTTAAGGAGCCATTATGCATTATCAATTTTTCATTAAAAAATTTTTAGTTTATTACTACTATCATATCAATTATTAATGCTGAATTCTTTATCTTCAGTTTTTACATTCTTTTCTTAATTTTCTAGGCATAGCAGAGAAAAATATAATTATAGGATCAAGGCATTTCCAAATACATTATATTTTCTTCCTTAAACTTTTAAGATCATTCTATATTCATCATGTATTATAGACACAGTATCAGGGGATTCTGTTCAATTTTTCAGTTAGAATTTGGGACGAAGTTGTGAAGTCATACCTACATTAAATGCTTGAATTGATTATTTGAAATGTGACAAAGCAAGAGAGGGCCATCTGTCCAAGGAAAGGAATATTTTAAGGAAAACTTCATGTTACACAAACATTTACACAGGCAGCCCATTCTCTAGGATTTAAATCTAGAGCCAAATGCTAGTGTTCAGCTTACTGTCTGGCTGCCTGTAGGCAATAAATGTTTTAGTAGAAGGAATACTTGAAAAATTAAATTTAGGACTAACTAAGTCTTCAATTTTGTATTCAATGAGAGGAATGTAATTTATTAATAAAGTTTTAAATCTGGGAAAATATCTGTACAACTGTCCGATTAATTAATCTATTATTTCAATTAATGGTCAGTAGCAGAAGAGATTAAAAAGCATTTATGCCTAAAAGAATTATATGTTGTAATTAAAATGAATAATGCAATTAAGCATGAAAATAATTTTGGATAACTTGTGATAACTGAATTTAAGTTCATTATTGAGTTACATAAGTAATTTTTTTTTTAAATTTGAAAAAATATTTAGAATTGTTTATTGAAACAATTTCATTAAAATATTTTTTTACTGTAATCATATCCAATTGCAGTCTCTTTAGATTACACTGTTGAGTATAAGGAGAATGATTTGGTTTAGTTTACTTAAGTATGGCAAAACATACTAGGACTATCTGCCTAAGTGGAGAAATGCCTTTGTGGAGGACTTTCGAAGGGAAACTGACTTATATACATGTTACACATGGAGAAAACCATGAAAATACCCATACAACCAGCCCATTTGCGGGATTTGAACCTCGGACCGAACTACCAGTGTTCAGCGGGGGAGTTCTAGAACATTACTAATTTATTGCCAAAAAACCATTAAGTCTAATACACAAGTTTTTTTCCAGCTATTTCGTGATGCATATGTAACTTTGAGATGTCTTAAAATTCAATAAAGGAAAGTAATGCAGATGTAAGAAAAACATAAAATTTGAGCTTCTTTTTAACATTGGAAATATTTTGAAAGAAAATGTTGTATATTTTTTAGAAAATCTAAGGTATTTTTCCTTAAAAAAAACTTAATATTTAAAGTTACATAACTTCCCTTTCCCCACAAATAAATAAATGCAGCATATTTTGTTACAAGCAGTAGCTGTAGACATTTCACATAAAACATATGTTCTACATGTGTAATTATTTATAGTAATATTACAATCAAAATATTTAATATTTAGGAATACATCATTTTTGTATTTTGTATAAGACAAATATGTTCTATATGCATAATTATTTGGAAGAACTTTTAAGTAAATTATCTGCAACTTTTACATATATATCCTTTAAAATTTCACATGAAAATACATGTTCTTACATAATCACTTGCAATAACCTTACAAGCAGAACACTAGTAATTTACAAATATTCCCTTTAGTAATTCACATTCAAAAATTACGATCTACTTACACTATTATTTCCTGTAATCTTTACAGATGTTTACATTGGTAAATCACATATGAAAAACATGTTATACTTACACGATAATTTCCTGTAACATTACAGATCAAAGATACATACAAAAACTTTGTTATGCCTACAGAATAACTTCCTGTAACATTACATGTCAAACATCTGTAACCATTACAGGTATGATCTCTGTAAAGTTACTAAGAAAATTCCTGTTTTGATTACTCAAATAATCCATGGCATCCCAGTTTCCACGACCTTTCTTAGTAACTTTACAGATTTTTTTTTTACAGTGCATCATACAATCAACGTTTGCGAATTTAATACAGATAAAATGATATTGATATAATAATAGTTTCATTTAATGTATGTAAACACTATATGTACATGATATCAAAGACATTTATTGACCTTTTTAAATGTCAGATCATTTTGCGAATGTATTATTTCGCAATTTATATACAATAGTTAATATAAATATGGATTAGTATTTTCGTACTTTGAAATTCTCAGTCTTTGCTAGAGAATAATGCAGTTTCTTCTTTGTGTTATGAGTTGATATTATAAATATGTTATATACTTCTTAATTTATATGAATCTTAAATATTAAAATTATTAGACAGAGCTTATATTAGTATTAAAAATTATGTAACCATTTTCTCGGATGTTAAAAAAAACACGCATTATTGCCCTTGATTATGTTAGGATAACTGTAAAATACGTCCGTATTTAGAAGAAAAAACAGTTTTAAGATAATCGTAGAACAGCAAGATTTGTGGTGTTGATGCCAAAAATTAGGTTTCTGGTAGTTGCCTAGAATTTCCTGATTTTGTTAGGTAAACCACTCTATTCTGACATTTCTCAAATGTTTCAGATTTTCCGGCCTGTAAATGAGATGAAAACACAGTTTGTTAAATACGATTTGCTCAAAATACAGTTTGTTGGAAAACTGATAGCAAAGTTAATCAGATGGTGCTATAGGTGTTGAAGGAAAGCGTAGTTAATGTATTTGTCATCTAAACGCAAACTCATTGTCGATAAGTAAATATTAATGTAAAATCAAAGATGTGAAAACACATTTCGTTATACATATATTTCATTACGCCTATTTAATTGAAGAAATACGGAAAAAGCTGTATATATATTGCTGGTTTTGTTGTAATATAACTTTCTAAGTCATTTTTAAATGTTTATATATTCATTAGATTTATAATCGTGGAAATTTCCGAGTAGACAATATTTTATGACGCGCTCATTCTGATGATTTGTTTACAAATTATTCGTCGCCAAAAGTTCGCCAAATTTGTCGTATTTTGTGTTGATAGTGTGAAAAGAATTTTATTGTTATATGATAGAATTTTTAAAAATATGTTTGCATATGCGCAGCTTTACTTTTCTGCTAATTGCTTTTATTACTTTTAAATTGAAATTGCATAATCAGCGAATATGTATATTTATTAAAACATAGATTATGTAATAATGAGGATACACATTCAATTTGCATGCTATTATCTTCATTTTATTAATGAAATGCTTTCTAGATTATAAACATATTAAGACTATAATTTTATTATAAATGCTACATATTGAAATATTGGAAATTTAAGGATTTATTATTATGAATGCTGAAAAAATGTGTATACACATTCATTAATAAAAATCTTATTCATTACATTAATACTAATAAACATACATCAACAACTTCTAAACCATCGCATCTCTCTCGCTATGTGTAGGTAAATATATGACTTATTAGATGTGTGCATATATATATATGTATGAATACAAAAATGAACATTTCCAAAGTTTATTTGAAGTTATTTCTAATTCATATAACTATTATATAATTGTCAGCAACTGTAGTCATCAGTTCTTTGCACATCCCAAGTAGCACAGCAACGTCACTCATCGCGGATGTCGTTGCAAAAAATTTGCAATATGCCGTCTTTAAGACGCCCAGATGTCCGCGAACATCCACTGTTTTGCAACCGTTGCAAAGACGGTCATGAGGTTTTTGTCGCGTAGACGTCGTTATTGCGTCTTTCGCAGGTGATATTTTCGTTGTGAAAGCATCATATCACGACGTATTAAAGACGCCTAAATGTTCACAAAATTTCACCTTTTTGCAACAGTTGTGAAAATGTCACTGTTTTGTTCTTGTGTTACATATTGATTTATGCAGAAAAAAAAGCTTAATAATTAATATATTTTTCTTCTTTTTTAAAATTTTGTATTCTTTGTATTTATCTAAAGTTTAAATATTTTATCATTTCCTGAAAACCAGAAGATAATACAATTTTTTCTCTTTAGACTAAATATGCATAATTAATAAAAGCCTTAATTATTTTCAGTACTTTAAACTATATTTTTTAAATAACTTAAATTCTAAGTTACGATTATTTCAGATTTCATTATTTTTTTTTCTCTTAAGTGAGAGTAATTATGAAAGTGGTTATTGTAAATATATGTTGTTGTATTTAATTATGGCAAAGCTCACTAGGGCTATCTGCCTAAGGGGAGGGATGCCTTCGTGGAGGACTTTCTAAGGGAAACTGGCTCGTATACACGTTACACATGGGGAAAACCACGAAAACACCCATGCAGCCAGCCCGTTCGCGGGATTCGAACCTCGGACCGAACTACCAGTGTTCAGCGACTTTACCGCTCGGCCACTGGTGGGCCTCTATTGTAAATATATAACATTAATAGTAAGTTAAGTAAATAAAAACTCAATTAGAGATAGCCCACCAGCGGCCGAGCGGTAAAGTCGCTGAACACTGGTAGTTCGGTCCGAGGTTCGAATCCCGCGAACGGGCTGGCTGCATGGGTGTTTTCGTGGTTTTCCCCATGTGTAACGTGTATACGAGCCAGTTTCCCTTAGAAAGTCCTCCACGAAAGGCATCCCTCCCCTTAGGCAGATAGCCCTCGTGTGCTTTGCCATAATTAAATACACCAACACCAATTAGAGATAAATAAAAGTAAAGTTCTTTCCCTGATACAGAGTAAATGGAGGCGCTGCTTTCTGAAATTGAAATTCACTATGTGTTCTTAGTACTACATGGAATGTTAATCGGTCGACCTTTCAACGGTTCTTCTGTAATTTAATAGAATCTTTTTAAATGGCCTAGAGGAATTATTTCAACTGAATAGAATTACGAACAATGTTCACAAGATTATATTTTCAAAAAAATATTTATCGGGCTCTCTAAAACATTTGTAATGTCAATGTCAACAACCCAAGTGTGTTGTATTATTACGTATAGAACACTATAACATAAGAAATTTACAATAGGTACTACTAAACAAACTGTGTAATTGAAATTCGTGTCAATAATGTACTTGGTAAATGTGTAAAATATTTCATATCAGTAACATTTCTCAACCAATACAGTGTCAATCACATTAAATAACAATGTGTGTAATCAAGTAACGATTTATGCGTTGTGAATACAATTTTGAATCCAGTATAATAGAATATTGGTCCAGTGTGAAAAAATTAATTAAAATTGATTACAATACAAGGTAAGTAAAATCAAACTAATGTTTATTTATGGTGATAAAGAGATTAGGTTACAATACTGATAGCGTCTTGAGGATCACTATATTCATTACAATTATCAAGAGGTGGCTGGTTAACAACTTTAGCTGAAGAACAAATAAAGATAACACATACCTTTAAACCTTTAACATTACTAACATAACCAATTTACTGAAACAGGCAAACTGCCGGAGATATTTTGTTTTCACTGGAGGGATACGCCAGGGGATTGTTTATTTTTCGCATGAATGAAGAAGTCATAACGCGTAATCTGCAAAAGGAATAGACATAATTAAATTTTAGTGGTACAAGTCGTGAAGCACGGCGTCTCCACTGGACGGCCCGTCCACCAGAAATCAACGGTAGGAACCATTTCGGCTGCGAAAGCGAGAAGGTAAAGGTCAGTAGCCATCGAATTTCCAAACCGCCATAACTCTCTCAAGCTCTTCGCTGTTCCTCCTCATCTCCGAAGCTGCTGCCCTCCACGCTGTATGGTAAAGTTGACATCTTTTCTTTCTTTCGCAGCTCTCCGTTTTTTTCAGAAATTTCTTTTCTCTCTCTCCCTCTCCTCTCCACTGTGCAGCCACTTTAGTACCTGGCAAGATCTTGAAAAAATTGCGAAGTATGATGATCGTAAGAATGCCAAGCACAACAACCTTAAACTATGTAACAGAGAAATCTTCACGGGAAGGGGTTCCCCGACTATCAGAAGACGCGTTCAATTATGCAGCCTTCAAGGCTACTGTGCTGGGTCAACCTCCTCTCTGCTGATGGAAAAGGGGGGAAAGCACTAGCCTCGTCTCGGGCTGCAACTCCAACATTGCGAGCATCCTATCCGACGACATTTCACTCTCATAAACAATGTTCCCATAGAACATTTCCCTACTAGAGATGTCACAACAAACAGGGTCCCGCTTAAGTAAAAATTCCAGATGGTGCAGTCAGGTGACAGGTGAATGCAGGGCCCGGACGGCTTAATATGACAAATCGGGTGTCGTCCGGTACCCGCACCTATTTAGAACAACACAACCCTGGCGACTTCCTGAAAGGGCTGCATCGGGAATATATTAATGGAGAATATGTGGTATTGACGTGGCCAAACAAGGGCGTGTGCATATATATGCTTCAGTATACAATTAATAAAAAGTTTCATACATAGGTACATTGGTGGTATAGGTACATTGGATACATATGCATATTGGTCTAAGTGGTTAATGAGATAGGCAAACAATAAACACTTATACATTAAAAGAAATGAAACACTGACGCAATAATGCAGAAGATGACAATTAATGAATGCACGTAATCGTGTGTCATCCTATAAGACTATACATAAACTACTAGAAATGATATGCATAAACACATACAAATGATGGCGATAAATGAAAACACATAATCATACATTATTCTACTGGACTATACACACATCAATAAAAATGATACATACACACCTATACGTTAACATAAATGATACACTGAGAATGAAAAGATGGTGCAGTCATCAGAACATGTGTTAAAACGCTTGGCGAAAGAATTTCGGGGTGCGGAAAACTCCAGATAAGAAATTCTGAGAAACAAAATTTTCAGCCGACAACTTTGGATGTGAAAATTTTGCAAAACCAGTGAATAGTTTTTCAACACCATAAACAAATTTAGGACATTAAAAAATTAAACTATTACTCATTAAATATCATCACAATATAAATTAAACTCATTGAAATATCATCACAATATAAATTGTTTCTTCAGCAGAAATTAAGTATACACACTCATTATCCAGATCGAGTTTCAATTACAATTGATTTACCTTACCACCAGTCAGAAAATATGAATTCAATAAACTTTAATAGAAATAGGGGTCAAACTAAGTTTTCTCAAATAAAAATAATAAAAAATGTTCACACCAAAAGTGCAGCAACAAGGCTTTAATATAATTAAAGTTAAACAAGCTTAAGGGTCAAAAGCAAAAAGTACAAAAACTAAGTAAACTTAAGTCCCTAAACTTTAACTTAAAACTTTAACAACTTTAACTTAAAACTTTTAAAGCTACCAAACCTAAATTTAAAGTTTACAAAAAGTTAACAGTTTAAACTTACAACCAACTTTAAACAACTAAAGCAAAATAATTAAAAAACTTCAATTACTGATCAAAACTGAAATAAGTAAGAAAATAACTTAAAGCTAGAAAATAATAACAATTAATACATAACAAATACGCTAAAATAATTGTAACGTCAATGTCGAGAACCCGAGTGTACCGTATACTAGGATTAAACTAAGCATTTTTGAATGCGTAAAAACATAGCAAACAGTTCATCAGAATTTTTATAGGTAATACAATTCGTATTTTTGTTCAAAAATAATAAATAAAGTCATATTTCAGCAGTGAAATAATTGCTTACATGTGATTTGCATTGATTTAGGAAATGTGGTTTTATAAAATATATAAAATGCATAACTTTAAAACTTTTGCTTTGTAGATTAGTTTCATTTTTAAATATTTTGCTATAATATTTATAAAAATTATTTTAAGTATTAATTATTTTAACAAAGTTTTAAAAAATAATTTAGCACGTATTTTTAGTACTAATTAAGTTTACTACATCAAAAGTATTTATATTAAATTTATATTTCATTAGATGATTCTATCTTAGATTAATATATTTAGGTGAAATAAAGTAATGAAACATTGCATAATAAATCTTATGCGGACTTCAGATTCTTGAAAGGGCAGATTTAGTCTCTTTTCATTCAACGTCTTTGCAACGTCGTGTGCTACTTGGGATATGGATATGGAATACACAGTTGAAGGGCTAGTCATTGAAATTCAGCCACTTACACACAACCTTTGTATTTATAACTATACTTGGGAATTTAAACAAAAAAAAATTGAGCAAGTAACCTTTATGAAATATTTAACATTTTTGGGATGAAATAAAAATTTTTGACTCATCGCAAAACAAATATCAGTAAATGGCGTAATATCATGTACATAAAAGTTATTAAATAAATATATGAATACAAAAATAACTATTTACAATAATAAAATCAAATATATACCACAGATTATTACAAAGAATAGGACTTCTCTTTGCACGTTTTTTCTCTTTAGCTCTTAGAATCCCCAGAGTCGAGATAAAAGTGATTTACTTAATAGCCATCACCTTTCTATTATTTTCCGTGACTAACAATGAAGTTTAAAACGAAAAGTGTGTGAGTGATACAAAATACAACACCGAAAAGCAATCGTCACTTGAAACGTCACTTTCGCTAATCTGAGCGATAACTGATTCTTGTTTGGCTTTCAGCCTGTTTACCAAGTGAAGATGGTAATCTGATTTCGCGTAAGCGCAATTCTCAAAATTGTTCCGTCTAACGTTATGTTTCCTCAACAAATATCGTATGTGATAGCGCTTTAAGTTCTACCTGTTGTCTTCCAAGATCCGGTTTCCGTAAGAACAAATCAAAGAAGACGAGCCACGTGGCGGAAAGCGAACGCTGAATTCTTAACCGGTAACGGAGGAAAATCGTTTCCTTCCATGACCTTCAAAGCACAATACACAATAGAAACAACAGTCTCAAGAGAGCACAATCACCAGATAACAATGACGAAATCTCACTATCGCAGAAGGGGAACAACTTAATGTCACAATAAGAGTTACAAAAGGAATAACATTTTCGTCTTTAAGACATTAAGTTTCAGTCCCAAAAAATGTCCAATAAAGATAAAAAACAACCTATAAAGAGAAAATTAATTTCTTAGAAGTAAAGATACAAATCATGGATCGTCTTTTAAAAGGAGAATAGGCATATCACATTGAAAAAAGTCTTAATTTGAATGAAGCAACAGTCCGGACTAAAAAGGATTGAGAAGAGCAGTTGCTGCAGGATCTTCAACATCCGCAAAACGTGCAGCTCATCCTCGAGCGCCAAAAATTGACAAGACGGAAAAGGCTCTCAGCATTTGGATTAATGATAGCTGTCAAAAAATATTCCGTTGGATGGTAATATCATTAAACAAAAAGCACTCAAAATTTACAGGCATTACACATTAAAGAACACGGAGAATCCTTTGTCAACCGAAAATTTGTGGCAAGTAAAGGTTGGTTCGAAAATTTCAAAAAGCGTTTTGCAATTCAAAGCATAATAATTCAAAGAGAAACTGCATCGGCTGATGATGAGGCTGCTAGCACGTGTCCTGAAAAAATTCAAACTATTATAGAACAGCAAAGATAAACAGCAGATCAAGTTTTCAATGCCAACGAAACTCGGCTTTGGTGGAAACGTGCCCAGTAGAACCTTTATATCGATAAACGAGGAAAAAAAAAAAAAAAAACTGCCCCCGGATTGAAGGTGTCTAAATATCGTCTAACACTACATGTCTACATTAACACCTATGGGGACATGACAAAACCCTTCTTAGTTTATATATCTTTAAATCATCGTGCACTTAAAAGTGTAAATAAAACATCTTTACACTGGAACTCTGGAAAGCGGATCCAAGAGCTTGGGTAACTGGAAATATATTTAAAGATTGTTTTTTAAATTATTTTGTGCCAGACTGTGAACGTTATTTAAGGCAGAAAAATTTGAACTATTACTATTAGATAATGCTCCATGTCGTTCACAAGATTTTAATCATCCCAACATCAAAATACTGTTCCTACCAACTAACAGTACTTCATCACTCCAACCATTGGATCAAGCTAATATACCTTTAAAACGTATTACATAAGAAGACCTTTGCAGTGGATTTTATACGCAACCGATTCAAAATCAATTAATGTAGTAGAACCTTGGATCAAGCACTATATGGATAGCATATCTTTGTCACTGAAAGAACTGAAAGCAACAACGTTAAATGCATGTTGGAAATAGATATGTCCCTATTCAGTTGAAATAGAAAACGGGCATGAATTGTCAGAAAATGAAATTGGTGGCATATTAGAACTTGCTAAATCAATCCGAAGCGAAAGTTTTGTGCATATGGCTCATGAGGATATTCAAGATTTATTAGTAGAAGAAGGAATTAATGAAGCAGATTTGATGGGAATGGCATCCGAAGCTGTAAATCAAATCGATTCTGAAGACATTAGCGCTGATGTAGAATACGTAGTTAATAATTTAACATTAAAATTTAAATGAAGGCCTAAGCTTAGCTGAAAATCGAGTAATTTTTTCTTGAATGCAGAAACTTCCGCTGAAAGAAGCCGAAAATTCAAAAGGGAGCTGCAAAACTGTCTTTCTCTCATATCGAGAACGGTGAGTAATAAGAAAGTAAAATTATAGATTTTTTTAAACAGGGAAGAAGTTGTCAGAGCTTTAAATGAAGAAAAAAATTCTGAAAGTGAAAGTAATCTCATTCCACCGAAAAAGCGTTCTTGGCTGATTATATACTGAGTAATGACGACGAAGAAATATTAAACTAAAGTTGCATTAAATTAAAATATGTAATATTTTTTGTTTTGTGTTGTACGTACACATATATTTTAATAAAAATTACCTAGAATTAGAAAAAATATATTTGTTTTAAATAATTTATCAGAACGTAACCCCCTTTTTGTACTGGCTCCATGTCTCAGATAACACGGCATTTTCTAGGAAGATATTTACCTTGTTATACTAGAGTTACCTGAATATTCAAATATTCGGAAATCGACAGATATAAACCTTTCAGTATGTGGGATTGTAATTCAGAAATTCCATTAATGTTTTATTTTACACAGTGTGCTTCTTTCTACATTTTAATGAGGATGTAGAAACATTAGATATTTTTTGAAAGCAGGAGAGATGAAAAATGAGCAATGCCTTCGCTGGGACTCGAACCACGGACCTCTCGATTACGCGTCGAGCGTGCTGACCACTACATTACGAAGGTATGCTAAGAAGGTGGAGAAATACCTTATAAGGAAAGAAGCAGTTCTTCAGGCAAAATAATTCAGAAATGGGAGAATCCGAAGAATTTATTAACTGCGGGGGGGAGGAGTATTCATGTAAGATTTTTACAGGTATCGGAGATCTATTATTAGAAATTTAAATAGCCTAGATAGCGAATATGTAGTACATTGCTGCTTAAAGTTAAAAGCGAAGTAGAGAAATTAATATAATAAAGCAAAAAATAGGTAAAAATGATCGAAAAGTTAATCAGAGGCTGATAACAGGTGTTGAAGGAACGCTCAGTTAATTTGTCATCTAAATACAGTTAAATGGCGATAAGGAAGTATAAAAGTAGAATCAAAGTTTCTTACCTAATTATACTAATATATATTAATTAATAATTAATTATTAGTAGTATAATTAGAGATAATATAAATTACGAACACAAGAAATTGAATGTAGAAACATATTTATTATTAGAAGAATGAGGTGAAAAGTATGACGAGGTGATATAAGCGTTAGCAGCTCTCCATCAGAGAATTATAATAAATTATATAAGAGAGTGTTTCCATAGGAGAAACTTATGTTTCAGTTAAGGGGGTGAAGGTAACGTCGAATGGTATCTGCTTCGCTTCCAATGGTGATGCTAGAATAACTACCCCATCGTAAGACAAACCCTTATGCACAGCATGAAGTACTTGGGCAGGAAGAAAGAATGTAAACATTTCAACGGAAGTTATCACTCAGTGCATATCGATTTGAATGGCGTCGGGTTTTTGATGCAATATGACGTGTCTAATGGACAGCTACTTAGACAACAAGATTAGGAAGACTCAGGCTTGACATTAAAACATCAATGGTTTTCTTTAGCCGAGATCGAATCATTGAGGACCTGGAAGAAGGACGATGTTTGATTAGGCTGGCCGATATGTACGCCCCTTTTAGGAACTCTACTCATATCGTGTCCTATAGAAGAGAAAAAATGATGGCAAGTGGCGGGTGAAATCACAAGACACATGCAAAGCACTGCTGGACACCAATATCTTGCTTTACCATGACCAAGAGCCAGCATATCAGTAGAGGTTTCTCTCGGCTACAAAGTACTGTGTGTGCCACAATACGCCTACTCATCAGAGACGGCGTATTCTGCAAATTTGGGAACACAAGGATTAGAAAGCTCAGCAATGCGGTTGAGGATGCTGCTTACTCATGAAAGCCAATTTAGTATCGCTAGCGACTCCAAAAGGTAAATATTTGGAGTAGGGAACATGCAATCAGCCTCCCAACATCGTCTAAAAGCATCAGTCGAAAGACATCGGATTT
Organism: Stegodyphus dumicola; assembly: GCF_044657685.1. NCBI lineage: Eukaryota > Metazoa > Arthropoda > Arachnida > Araneae > Eresidae > Stegodyphus > Stegodyphus dumicola. Next base: position 151,322,557 of record NC_140771.1, on the reverse strand, counting down.
TGGTGAGTATTTTTCACCTTTCCAATTACATTGATGAAAATACAATTTACTTTTTTTAAATGTTATTATTAACATTTTAAAATGTCAAAGGATTCTTTGTCGCAATCTGAAACACTGCTGCATAACGTTACATTTGAACACCTGCTTCGTTTTTAATGTTTGTACACCAGTTATATTGGATTCAATATTTCCTGATGAATAATGAAAAAATAAAATCTCTACCACACAAGCGTAAATTGACTTACAATATAAGGTTGTAACTCTAAGTATAAAATACTTAAGGAAAATAAGGATTTGAGAAAATCAACAACAGAGGAATTTGTGAATATTAAGCTATTTACTTGCGATTATTTAGTGAAAGAAAAATTATAAAGTCCGCTTATATTTAAACAATAAACGAGCAAATGAAATAAGCAAGATATCTTTCAATGCTTATTCAAAATCTTTCAATGTTTCACGCATCACGAAAAACAAAAAATGACATTAGTGTAGGGAAAGAAATTGTTCATTAAATAATTAAATAATTGTGGTAAAAAAAAAATATGAAGTTTTGCCGGCAAAACATTCTTTGTTGGAGTTTTGTCAAAATGAAATGTGATGATTTACGCTATAAATACATGCTCAATAACTTTGATTAATTACAAGATTATTAGCATCAGCCATGTCGAACGTATTGAGTAAGAATAAGACCTTAGTGGAAGATGCCTTTAATGATGATAACAGTACATTATTATTGTGAATTCCAACCGAGGGAATTTTGAGACCAGTTTAAGTGGGTCTTCCCTGTCAGACGGTGTCGATGAGGCACAAACGGGCATATTACATGCAGTTGACCTCTGTATAGTCGTTCGTTAATCACTTGTAGAGATACAAATCTTCCTGTTGAAGCTGCAAGATTGGATAGAAGCTGATACGCAAAGACTGATTTGTGGCGTCGCGCTTGAAGTCATGTAATTTTGTCATTCTGAGCAGTTGTTATCGTGAGACGTCCACTTAATCTTCGCGATACAACTACGTCAATTCCACAGATGTCTATGGAAGAAACAATTGATGAGTGAATTCCGTAATTAACTATTCCTGGTTCCTCTAGAAATGTCCTGTTAACTTCCATTACTTGAATTATTAAGATAATGTGGCTTATTCATTTTTCGACGTTTAATTAGTTCGATGTTCTTCCGAATTTTAAAAGTTGGTGGTACAGGCTATACACTAAACAAGAGGTTTTTATACCTTTCCTTGTTAAAACTGTTGGAATTTTCCAATTTCTTGCAGGCTGATTTCTGATTGCATACCTAGATCTTGCAGTTATATGTTGAGCTTTTCTTTGAGCATTCTAATTTTCCTTTTTGTTTGTAAAAGTTTGCAAACCATTGCAAAGGTAATATCAAGGTGGTTTTAGCAAAAGGTGGCAAGAATCATTTTGGGGTTTTATGAAATATTCGTGCATTTGTGGATTTTCTTTCATTTAATGGTGTTTTGATCAAATTATTGACAAAATGTGAAACTTGCTAATAACTGAAAAACTTAGTTATATGGTATTTCAGTTTTAATTCAATGACTATTAGTATTTTGCTGTGGAGAATAATGTGCTCGAGAAAATATATATGATAATTGCAAAAAGGGAATTTTTGAGTACTTGTGCTTAAGCAATAAATATCCTTGAAGCTTAAATAATGGTAAATGCAAATTATGATCTAAAATAAATATATACCTCGTAATTTACTAATAAGACCGTAAACTGTGTAATAAGAAAATGGTTACTATTTCAGTTTGATGAATCAGGAAAATTCATGATTTGAAACTGCAGAAAATCATAACGTATGCGAAATAAAATATTATTGTATGGAGGCAGTATGTATGTAATACACTTTGTATGGAGGCAGAATGCATATGTCGAAAATGGCCTCCAAAGAAAAAAAAAGAAAGATATTTCTCTTTATTAACATTGGCAACTGCCGTTCAGTTTAAAAAAAGGAGACATTTGACATCGGCTCTAATTATTTTTGTATCGTCTGTGCTCTTGTATAGATATGTAGAGTTTTGTAGCTACTTTTGTTTTCGTGTTTGAGACGTTAAAATATGAGGAATAAATGCGTTTTCTACAAAAAAAAAAAAAAAAAAAAAAAAAAAAAAAAAAAAAAAAGGTTTCAAGTACTGCTTGATGATTTCTATCTCTTAAGCTCGTGCCGGAGATTTGAAACTTTGGAAGAAAAAAGTATACGCGAAACCTTTTTTCTAAACTTAGAGTTTTGAACTGAAAAACTTTGATATAGTTTTTCAACAACATGTGACGAAGTAAAAAGATTTTATTAACAAAAGAGATTAAAGAAATGAAACATTATTACTCTAAGTATCGAGACTGTTAAACTCCCGTAGTAACATTACTTTTGATAAAATACTTGCTACTAAGAATTAAATAGGAAAATATTTCTTTTGTATTACTGAAAGTGCATGTGATGCAGAGATGGGAGAAGCGGTATTACTACTGCTTCTCCCATTCTATTGCAGTATCACTACTGCAACAGAATTTCATCCCCTTTTTCTGCTCCCTTCTACATTTTTGAAACACTTCTGCTTCTTACCAAAAATTCAATTGATTCATTATTATGCGTTTAAAAAGTTAAGTTACAGAATCTGAATAATAGTAATTTCAGTAGAAATTTAAAATAGGAACTTTATTATTCAATTAATTTATTTTCTGGTAATAATTTCCTGCCTTGAAAAGTAAAAACTGAATGTGTATATGTGTGCTTATTTGTCCTTTCAGTAACACAGATCCTTCAATATTTTGCTTTGAAGAAATTACGTTTATTTCTAGTTAAATAAGCATAAATTTATAAATGATAAATACCTGTCCTTACTCGAAGATAAAATCTTTCTTTATTGAAATTTCTTATAAATAAATCTTGCTCCTGTGTATCGGAGCTGAAAAATGAAAATACTCTCAGGCAGTTTACAATTACAGTCATTTTTTTGCTTCCTTTTTTTCCAGAACAGTTTCAATGCAACTGGTTCAGTTATTCCATGGAATCTCTTCAAAGCAGTCTCGTTACCTTAGGCTAAGATGGAAAAAAAAATTCTCATTATTTTAAATTGTCTATGGTAAGGTTGCTGGAAGAAAATAATACGAAGTACCCACGAACACAGGAAGAAAATAATACGTAGAAAGAAATAAAAAACTGGAAAATGTTTCTGCCTTTAGACAAAAAAAAAAAAAAAAAAAAACATCCCACTTTAATATGTCACCGCATCTCTCTCTCTCTCAGATACTGTTTTCCGCATTGCTTGAAAGAAGGAATTTTAATTATAAATGCTTCTCGTAAAAAAACATTTAAATGTAGTTTTTGATATTTTTACCATAATAAAGCATTAAAATGATGTAAATTTTAACTCTTTGAAACATAACAAAAGCATTTAAAAATTATTAGTGCAAAATCGAACTAAGAAAAAATTTTTGAAGAATTATGTGAGACTGCCCATAAATTATTTAACATTTATATATGGCATTTAAAGTAGTTAAATACCAAAATTATCGTCAAAAAGGAGATTTGACAAATTTTCTTAACATTTCACCTTCGTCGGCAGGGTCTTCTACAGAGGGAGTCGGCATTTCCCTGTGAGGATCGTCTCTGGTAACGGAAAGCGATGTCATATTCCTGCAGTCTCTGTGTCTCCTCGGCTATTTCGCCTTTTGGATTATTGAAATTTAACAACCAGGTCAATGATGTGTGATCTGTGCGGAGAAAGAATTTTCTGCCGTAGAGGTTATATTGAAAATATTCTAACTCTTTTCTGGTGACACTGTAATTACTCTCTTATTTTGATAGATACTTGCTCCAGTAATAGCTTCACCATTTATTTCTTGAGACAAAATGGCAACGATATTCTAATTACACACATCCGTGACAGGAATAAATAATTTTCCGGGCTGAGGATATGTCAAGATTGCTGCATATGTTAAAACCTCCATCAGTTTGTTAACCCGCTCAGGACCAAAGCCCAGCGTCGCTTATACGCGAAGAGCTCTAATCAATCTCTTCAGCTCAGCGTCGCGTACGCGTAACTTGAAAACGGAACAATTTTTTGAATTTTTAAATGCCAGTGGGTAGTACTAAATGGTAACAGTTTTCACATCGGTTTTTAAATCATGTGGCTTTTAACCTTCATGTATAAGTACCAGTTTCTGTTCTTGTTTTAATATATTTATTGATATAAACTCATTGGGAATCACAGTTCTTTAAGTTAAAGGATCACCGCCGTGTTTGTTTATTTCGTTAGGAATTTTTTTTTTTTTTTTTTTTTTTGTTAGGCTAATGTGGGAAAGCGCATCTAGCTGACTATAGAGGGTGTCACGTCGCCGAAACTCCGAAATGGAAAACTCAGACCAGTTATCCTTTTTTTATATTTATTTTAAAATTTAACATAATAAAACATAATTTAACATAAACATTTTAAACTCTTGTTTAATTAAAAAAATAACTTTGCAGCATTATTACAGGGAAAAGACATCAGCTTTCCCGATGCGGGATGCATCTTACTTGCTCGTCATGTGCTCCGTGAAAAAAGCCGTTCTTGTCCTGTGTGTCGATCCTCGTTTTGAATTATTCGGCACACAGCAGAATTATTAAATTGGAATTTACCTACATTTCTTTTAGATTTCGTACTTGTATTTTTGTTTTCATGTGTATAGTATTTGTTTTCATGCGTATAGTTATAATTTTAGTATTTCGCATATTTCATTTATTTCTAATAATGTAATATTCTTTATATTAATACATATTAAGAATTAGCGTATTAAGCACGTGACTTCAAAAATTGAAGTCAATGTATTAAAATACTGATTTTATATGATTTTGTTTGTAAAAATAGGCTTAACTATGAAAACACGTGGGCCGGTGTCGAAGTTCCATCGCGGCGGGGTTTCGCTCCCGTGGCTGAGATTCGTCCTCTGTGCGCTGGTCCTCAAGGGCTTAAACGCATCCTCACATTATTTTGTACCCAAGAACTCTTTTTGCTTTTTCTCAGTTTGCGAAGGTGGTTTTGCGATGGACGAAAAGTCCTTCACAAATCTGCTATAGTATGTGGAAAGCTCCAGGAAACTTTTCAGCTGATAGATATCTTCGGGGCGTCTCCAGTCTCTAACTGCCGACACGTTTGCTGGATCGTACACACACCTTCGGCGGAGGAGACATGTCCGAGGTAATTTACTTCCTATCTGAGTAATTTAGGTTTGGCGGCCTTAACTTTATATTGGCTTTTCTCAGTTTCTGATAGATCTTTCTAATATTTTCTAATTGTCGCTAAAACTTTTCCCGACTATGATGATCTTATATAGGTATACCAGACAGACTTAGTAGAAAATACCACTGAACACGGTCTACATAATACGCTCGAATGTTCCAGGAGCTTTACATAGTAGGAACGACATCAACTTCAAGTGCCATAGTCCTTCTTTTGCAGTAAACACCTTCTTTCCTCAATCATTAGGGTTTGTCTCTACCTGCTAATATCCACTCTTAAATCAAGCGTTTAAACCCACTTGCTTCCAGAAAGAATGTACAGAATATCGTCAATACTAGGAAATAGGTAACATTCTTGGTGATGTCGGTGAACTGAAGATAGACAGCGCAAAATCTAGATGAACCATCTTTTTACTAACTAAGATGATGGGAAAGACTCAAGGAATTGCTGAAGGCTCGATAACATCGCTTTCATGCATGACCTTCAGAAGCTTATCTAATCTTTCCCGTTTAATAATCGATAGACGTAATGGATGTTGCTTGACTAGCAGATGGTCATCCGCATCAGTTTTATGCTGTGCCAAACTGGTTCGACCTAAAATACAGTATATGCGGGAGAAAAGATCTTGAATTTCTTGAATGACACGTTATACAGCACTCTGCTCTTCATCGCTTAGTAGCGCAATCTGTAATAACCCCAATGTTTTGTTCTTCGAAGACAAAAAAACTAGAGAACTACTAGTTCGTTTAATTCTTTCGTATCGATAGAGGTCAAAATCTGTTCATCTCAAACCTCTAAACGCCCGCATATACGAATTTTTGTTGGAATGTATTTTCTTTCTCATTTGTAAAGCAGAATTCTATAGTTTTAACAATAACCTACTGAAACTAGTGACTACTTCTTTCTTTCTGGAACTTTGTATTGTTTCAAACATTGTATGCATTTTCCCATTAGCAAGTGCTGATCAAGTGGACATAATTGCAAGTGCTGATCATCAATGGATAAACGTTGACACTAAATAGACTGCATTCAAATAATAGGGCTACTTTAGTTGCTTCAAAGAAAGATTGGATCTCAATTAAAAACTCCCAAAACCAATGAGCCGTGCATAAACATGATGGGATGAGGCACCATGAAGAAAACTGACGCAAACTTTGGGCGACTTGCTAATGTCCAAATGCACGGACGCTTCGGCCGACTTCGCTGTGGAAGAGTTAACGCAAGTCGCTATATTACATACGGCAGCCACTTCAATTTTCTATTGACCTTCACCTTATCACTCATGTTAACAACTCTCACCGGAATAACGGTCTTCGAGCACCGAGGTTATTAGTACTCGTTTAGGTATGTAACAGTTCTTAGGATATTCCATTATGCCCTACTGGAATTTTTTGTTTATTGCTGTGGATCTAGGTAGTAAAAATTCTGTTCATGGTTGTACTGTGATATCGTCTTGAGGTACGATTTAGTGCACGGATTTAGTTCCTCATCCTAAAAAGTGTTATTTCCTGAGAAGCAGAACGCAGTTCGCCATTCTTAAAACCAAAGAAAAATTATATTTCCTTACTCTAATTTAAGTATGCAAGGGTCTGTAATATTTGCCGCATATGTCGGGTGACACATAGGTGACAGTTCTAAGCTTGATGTAAACTTTTAGCTTTCCACGACCCTTCCCATCTTTTCTTAGGATGCAGTATAATCTGTCACCTGCTGTCTTACATGCTCTTCATCGCTTTTGTCACCATCATACAGTTTAACTTCTGACAATAAATCTGTCACTTGCGTGCGTGCTCTGAATGGTTTGAATGCGCACAGAACATGTGATAACTTGATGAATTGTGTTTTTCCAAAAGAAACATTTGGCAGTTCTGGAACTTACAAAAGTGCTCTTTTCAGTATGAATCAGTAGTTACCACTTTAAACAACTAATAACGTTAAACACAATACGATATAAAAAGCCTCAAATGCGTGAGCTCGTATAGTCATCTCTCAGTACTCTAAGCTAAACTCTGAACTGAATTCTGAACAGATTGATGTTTCTTCCGGTCTTACATGATTTCCCTCCACCCGCCGTAAAATTTCCTGTATATTCAATTTCTCGATATTCCTAAAGGACTACATAATTACAGTTATGTAGATCCGGTTACAGTTATATAAAGATAACACCAATTACAATTACACATGAATCGTACAAAATTTTTGCCAAGTTTGGAAACTTTTGGCGATTTCTCTCCAAATATGGCTACAAAACGTAGTTCCAGAAGCCGTCACCAACTTGGTGGTAACTCATGAATTAGATCAATGCTAAATGGACTGTATCCTAATTTTTCGTTGAATTCTTAACTTTTCTTGTTACATTATACAGAGATACTCCAATTTACTTTTACTTTCATCAAAATTATTTACATGTATACAAATTTCGTAAGAGTGTTTATTGAAATCTTTCCCGGTTGAGTATCCCACATAGTACATTCAACTACAAAAATACAAATTAAACAGTTATTATACCCTGCAAGAGCACCCTTCAATGGGTTCTGTGTAAATAAAAATTATACCTTTACCATACATTAGCACATCACCATTACGAATCGCGTAAAGGTTAATCATCTCATCAGGCCTTAGGGTAAATATTAGGTGGTCCCTCACTTCTGCATAACATAACATAACATCCTATCAGAATGTGAGTATTCAATTAAACAGCCTAAAATTGAGAAGATTGGTTAAAATAAAATTTAATAAAAATAGAGGGTAATGGGACAAAATTTGGAATTTATCTGAAGAAAAATTAAAAATCGTAAACTGAGTTAAAATTTGACTCACGATGATCACGAAGATTCATACTGTAAAAGCTCAGAGTAATAAAGAAAGCTAAGCAGGCTAAACTAGTTAAATAAAAGCAATATTGAAAAGAAAAATCAGTTAGGACATTCCTTAAAAGAGCAGTACTGCTCCAAATATCTGCGATAATGGGGAAATTATGTTAATAAAGAGAGTCTGGAAATGAAGGGGGGATCTGCTCAGCACAGATGCTTCTTATTACGTTTCGACAGTGAAAAATGAGGTTATAAGAAGCAATGCTAAGCGTAAAGTAGTGTAAATAATAGGGAAATTATGTAACAGAATCTGTATCGCTAAAAGACAAGAAAAGAGAAGCAACACGTTAAAACAATAAATTTGTGAAGCCAAGAAATGCATCCAAAAATGAAAACGAAGTTACGATACAATATTAGAAATATTATTGAATTATTTTAAATACGAAAAATAAAGAAACCTTAAAATGCGTAAATTTTCTTTTGTGTCGGACAACGGTCAGTCGATTTTACTTGTGCTTTTTTTGAAAATAATCAATGCTAATAATTTTTATGATATAAATTCAGTTTGGTGCTTCATGTTGCTTGAAAAAAGTTTTTGTTAAACTGATTTCCAGCGATGCTTACATCATTATAAACAGTTTAGTTTCTGATAAAAAATATAGTTAAAATTTTCTCTCATATGCAGAGTATTCTTGAAAGGTATCTACAAACGTTTGCTCAGCTATTGATGTTAGAAATGGTTTTTGTAGTTATAATTTACCCAAATCTTCATAAAGAATTCTGAGTTTAGCGTTATAAAACGAAGTTTGCTGTAAATAACAAACTTCATTCCGGAGTTTTTGTTTGATATGTAATTTGAACAATTGTTCTTGTTTATTAAGTCAAATTTTAACCTTTTTTTCCCCTTTCGTATCGATAATATTATCTATCGTTGCTTTAGATACCAAAAACTCGTGGCTTTCACAGCATTTTTAATAACTAAATACAAATAAATTTCCTCTAAGAGAGCATAGTAAACATATACTTGCGTCTATGGCTTCTTTCAAAGCGCCATTTTGCATGAAGACAAAATTATCAAGTAGCAGTTTACACTTTCAAAAATATAATTTAAGTTATATTTTTGAAACTGTAAGTTAAGTTTTAAGAAAGTTAAGAAATTGTTTCCAACCAGTCTATTGTTATAGCAAAGTCGCCTAAAAACGCGCGAGCAGCCTCTGCTATCTTTTAATTTTAACAGTAATCTGGATAAGACTTTGGTAAGATTGAAGTAGGAAACGAAAACAAATGTTGTTGCTTTTGATGGTTTAGGTAGGAAGTAGTATTTGGTGTAAGGGTACTCATTTTTCATTCCACATATAATGACGAATCAAGAATATCTCCAAGAAACTTTCGTGCGTGTATTTGAACGCTCTGCATGTTATAACATAATGTGTATTTATTAATAAAAGAAATTTTTCTTCTTGAGGGCAATAAAGTTATGAAATTTTACTTTTATTGATTCTTTATGTTTCTCAAACCTGAAACGGATTTCATAAAACTCACCGATTCATAACTTTTCTTTGGTAAATAAAAATTGAATTATAGACCAAATATTTAAGGAAATAAAAGCAATTGCCACCTATGATTTTATCACATGTATATAATAATTTATATAAAACCACTAATTTGCGTAGATTTTGGTACTATGTAACACCTTGTTTTATATTTTTGAATTCTGCTTTTTATTGTAATTTTTTATACTCTCTTATTCTCTGCTGGCATGTATGTGTGTGTAATGACTGCATAATTTCTTTGGTCTTACGTTTACATTTGCAGGTTTCTTGGACAATTTAATATTGACATTTTTCCATTATTATCCTGAAACCTTTAATGTTTCGCATGCCGAAGATGATGAAAACATTTTCATGCTGTCTAGCATAACAAAAAGTTCTGCTTCCTGAAGATATAAAGCAAAGGCGTCCTGAGAAAACTACTAATGATACAACTGAATCAATGAAGATGGAGATCACTGTTGACGAGGGGTAGCTACGAAGTGAAGACCATTAAGAAATACATAAAAGGGGCGATGTAATTCTTCTCGAATAGAAACACGCGTTAATGTATTCCTAGCATAACTGTGTGCTTAATAACAACAAGCGCCTGAAGTCATATATCTCAGTAATCGTGTTAGTTTGGCTTGCGAAGAAGAATTTAGTTAATAATAAGCATTATCTTACGGGAACAGAAGCACTCTATCATGAGCTGAAAGTCTGCAATTCTTTGGTGAGCTTTAGAAAATTAGTAAATATAATTAGCTTATTTTTTCTTGCTTTCGCGAAGTCACAGAATGATTTTATCTTGTCCTTTTAGGTAGAAATATTATACTTATTTCTTCGGTTTCCACGAAATAAGTTTTTATGCTATTAATAAAAGAGCGTTAGATAAAAATTTATACCTTAAAATTAATCAATAAATTTATTTTTGCACCATGTTAGACAACATAGTGTGACTCATCCATTGAGGAATCGAATATTGTTTTTTAATCTGAACTCTTCCAATGTTTTTTACTTTCATGACTTCATTCCTTTTTATTTCAGTTGACGACACAAAGCTATACGATTTATTAAAAATAACCCACATATCGACAACAGATATGATGCTGGATACAGTGCTTCTGGTCAGATTCAGTGATAATAAACTCATTTCTCCAGTGACCTTATTTCATTGAGAATTATGTTAACAAGCTGCATAACGTCCCTCTAGAACATCCCATTTATGGGTGACCCGAAAAATGCCCACAGGAAAAAAAAGCCCACAGGTAAAATGCTCACAGGTATAAATGCTCAGAGGTAAAAAGTCCACACAGAAATATGCCTACATAGAAAAAAGCTCACATGGAAAAATGCTCATATAGAAATATGCTCACACGGAATAAAGCTCACATGGAAATAAGCCCACTGATAAATAAAATATGTAGAAATATCCTTACATTAATCAATAATTAACCGATTTGAACATCCTAGACCTACTTGAATTGTTCAAAGGAAAATTATTTAAATTATCAAAACACACATGGTGTATATATATATATATATATATATATCAAAAACTGTATAACTTATGTATAGATTCAGTTGCTATATAAGATTAACAAATAGGCCATTTTGAATTAGGAAAAGTAGAGAAAGAAGGAAGAAAAATGTAACAGAATATACTGTGAAAAAATATTACAATTTTAATTGTTAAAAAATAAAATAATAGTAAATATAAATTAACCATTTTATAATATAAACATTTAGAAGAATACGCAAACTTAAATAGTTATTTTATTTAAATTACGTAAAATACCTTATTATATATAAATCATAAATATATATTTCAAAAAGTTATAAATACATTAACTTAATATTGGCTAATATACTTAAATGTCTAATTTTATCATAGATTTAATCATAGTTTCTTACATGATTCACAATTTACCAAATGTAGTGTTTTCATACTTTTTTTTTACTTCAGTACGCCATGTATTTACAATAGCTACTAATAAACGTTGACAGGCTAAATCTTTTTAGGCAAAATTTAAAGCAAAAATTAAATAATGAATTTATTACTTATCAAGGCTTTCGTAACAATTTGTGGTTTTAGGAGACTTTTTGAAAGCTGCTTCATAATGATTCCACACTTCGATTGGAAATTTCGGTCTTCAAGATCTTTTTTGGCTTCAAACTTAAAAAACTACATTCAAACATCAATTTCCATAGATACACATCAGACGTATGCAAAAATAGAGTATAAAAACAAAAATTAACTATTGGCAGTTACAGGAATAAAAATGTCGTACAGGAGCAGTTGTATATTATAGTACATGCAAAATTTTACTATAGTTTTCATTTTTTTATATAACGCCCCTGAAAAGGTTTATGTGAGCCAATAATTTATTCAAATGTCCAATAATGTCCAATAATTTATTCAAATGATCAAATAATTTTTCTTTTAATAATTAAGTATATGTACGATTTTCGAATCGATTAATTATTGATTGATTAATGTAAGGATATTTATACATATTTTATTTATCAGTGGGCTTATTTCCATGTGAGAATATATCCATGTGAGCGTTTTTCCGTATGAGCATATTTCTAAGTGACCATTTTACCATGTGAGCGTTTTTCTTATATGGGCATATTTCTGTATGAGCTTTTTTCCTTTGATCATTTACACCTGTGAGCATTATTCTGTGAGCATTTTTCCTGTGGTTTTTTTTTTTTCCTAAAACCCCCATTCATGATATATTGGTAGAAACTCGCAGATTAGTCTCTCACCAATCTTCAAATATTAATACCATCAAAAATGTTATGAACAAAACGAGCACATTTGAGATTAGTCTTAATGAGAACAGGAGTGAAATTAATAAAGGAAAACCAATGAAGGTAAATTCGTTTCAATTTAAAACTAGCTAATATGGGTCACTAATTTTTAATGGAAATGAATATGAATAAGTCTTTCCAAAATCAATAATATAAAATCCCTTAAAGTTATTTATACAAATTCAAAGAGTTTATAAAACTTAAAAGAAGATATTTAATAATTTTAGATATTGAAAACCTACCAAATGTACCAACAGTATTTAACAAACATTTAGAAATATCATACAAGAAAGAATTACTCTACACAATATTCTCAAAACGCGCTTTTACAAGAATAAATATGTTCAAGCAAGGACAACCCTACAGCTAAGCGTACCAGTAATGAATAAAGTTATATTGCAAATTACTTTAATAATAGTTAAACTGAATGAACATTCAATATCGTGAAATTTGGCCTGAGAAATGGGCTTGCAATGTTTCAGAGATATACAGAACACAGTTTTCAGGAGATTGCCTTATGTTTTCTGTTATTTAGTTGATGCACGTTTTGCATCTGCTAATAAAACAAAATCTGATGTGTACACCACACGACTTCCTTCAACAGTGCCGGACTGTAGCGGGACAATATCAGCTATTATAGGTTTCTATTTTTAAACAAACGTGTGGCAAGCCTAAAAATATAAGCAATTTCTTCCGCTTTTTACTGTTTGATATCAAAAAACGGTTACAAGTGAAACCATCTTAGGAAAAAAAAAATACAAACAAATAGGTAGAGGAGAAAACAACGAGAGGGAAAAATGTTGTCATAAAAAGGTACTGCGGGAAAAAAAAAGAAAGCAAGGAGAAAATATCGCATTTCTGAAAAATAACAGTATAAAAATGTTAGGAAATAAAGCGGTACAAAATTTTCGCTGCTTTAAAATATTTTCGGACAGAATATCGTGGCAAAAGACTGAGTGTCTACAAATCAGTGCATAACGATGACCTCTCAGCCATGCGTTATCTGACTGACAACATTTTAAGTGAACTTTCGTGTAATGATTTGTTAGCACAAGAAGAAATAAATTTACCTCTAAATTTCATATTTTTGTATTAACTAATGAATTTTTGTAAAAAAGCAATAAGAAAAGTAGCATTCAAAATCTAGAAATTCGTAAAAATTAATGCTACGAAAAGCAGTTTATAGAGTTAAAAACTAATATATTTTCTGCTCTTTAATCTTTTAATAGCACATTTTTATCATGAAAATCTCTTAGTACTTTTTCATAAGAGAACTTAATTAAATACTGACTTTTAATTTTTTTAATTAAATACTTTTTAACAACATAATTTTGAAATTCTATCAAATGGTATGCGTAGTATTAATTTTTATTAAATTCCACATTTTGAGTCTTTAAGGTTTCATCTTGCTTTTACGATTAGTAAAAGCAAAAATACGAAATATAGAGCCAAATATATTACTGACTTCCTTATCTGCTCACAAATAATTGATCGAAATTTACAAGATCTCGAAAGGTTTTTGCAGTGCTGTATTATTTACCACGATGTTTCAGAAGTGCAATATTTCCCCCTTGCGTTGTTGTTTCTGCGGCGTGTTTACTGTGGATGTTTTTTTTTTTTTTTTTTTTTCAGTGATACAATGGTTATCATTAAAGAAGGAAAAATCATAAAAATGACAGTTACTCAAAAAGTTACGTGTAGAATTAAATGAAGCTGACCCACAGTATATAATACATAGTAAGGTATAAAATAACATGAAACGAAGCTGCCAGACAATTAGGATGAAAATAGAATAAATATAAAATAAACAAACAGAATGTGTGAGTTTGGTACATGAGATATATCTGCTATATGAAGTACGATTTTCCCTAGAAGCAATACAACACAACGACGTATGATGCTGTCAATTATGCAGTCTATCAGTTGCGTAGGAAATGAGAGCCATTGCTCTTGCAAAGCAGTTGCAAGCGTAGCAGTTGTCTGAAGAGTAGGACTGGGAGCAGCTATACGACTTCCTAAAGTTTCCCAAACATACTCGAAAGGATTCAGGTCTGCTGCTAAAGATAATCATCCGCGATGGGACCATGTACTGTCTGGAGTTGTCATTTTGTAGCAGAAATAATCACCTATTGCCCCAGCATAAGGGCTCATATAAGCATCAAGGATATCATCTCTATTGGTATGAGCATTAATGGTTCCCCGTGGAAAGACATGGAGGCCTGTGAGTCCACCCAAAGAGCTACCACCTCAACACAGATACTGCCTACTCTGTATGCATCGCTTTCACGGATGTTTGATGGATGATAACAAACGTTCCCCTCTATCACGTGATGCGAGCGGCACGCAAATGACTGATCGCCTCGCTTATAGACCTTTTTTGTAAAGCCTTCTACGCACGGTTGACGTTAACATCTACCCTCCAGTAACTGGAGCAAGAGAGAATCTGAGTCGGATTTGATGTTCCACGCCTTCATGAGCATAACAACAAATATCGGTCATCAGCGCTCGTCACAGCGGTTGCCCGTCCTTCGCTGAACCTCCTGGATGCCGAATACGTGGTTAGAAAGTTTTGCCAAAGTCTATGAACCACAGAAAGACTCACATTTAGCCATCTAGCCACTTCTGGCTGACTTTGTTCTGCCGCTAGTTTGCAGTAGCTCTCCATCTCACTTCTTCGGAAAAATGATGGAGGTCATTGTTACAAATTGGCTATCCCATATTTCTTAACTGATTTTTCCCCTAGGATATAATAATTGCATCACAGCGAAAATAATATCATCGGCCAGCTCCTCACAAGCTGAGCATTTTGATATAAAAATTATGAGAATCCGCCTATTAGTGCCTTAATATCAAGCATATTAAAAAAGGAGTCATTGTTTGTCTCGCGACTTCTGATTCCTATTGTGGAATGCGGATTTTGGAGCGAAGTGCGGACAGTGGCGTAGCGACGGGGGGCAAGGGGGTGCATGATGCCCCGGGCGCCGCTCGTAGAGGGGCGCCAAATGGTCTCCAAACAAGTTTCCGGAAAATTTCAGTTTTTATTTTGATCGATTTCTGAAAAATATATTTAAAATTAATAACTATTGTAACATAATTAATTATTTATTTTCTTGATTTGTCTGGTAAAATGTGTAATAAAATGTTTGCAGTTCATCAACCAAAACGTTCTTCCTGACCACTTTATTTCTCCAAAGCAGAGATATATTTTTATTTTTTTAAACGAAATTCACGTATATCTCCCGCTTTTTATTTTAAAACGAGAACACGACCTTGTCCCGAATTTCTCAAACATATCCAGTTTCCAAAATCCGATTCCATAATCTGGAAATGCCATTTTGGGAAAATCCTAACGCTTCCGCTACAATGGATTGAGTTTGACTCTCCTGTAAACGACTGATAGCTTTCCTGGCTACCGATTCAACTAAGTCATCTTGCTGAGACATCGTGTATTTACTGCTACGAAGCATTCAACGCATGCCAATTGTTTTTAATCTCCTATTACGAGTACAAAAGGAATATCGCAGGTCACTCTTTAATCCTTATCTAAAACGCATAGTTTTCGACGTAGACTCCGCAGTAGAAAAGAAACGGAACCTAAAACTCCACTATAAATGTATAGAGAAAATGTTTTTCCAAACCTAAGAGTCACACTTCAAATACTACTTACTATTTCATTATCAAATGCTAACTATAAACATTCATTCAGCAAATTAAAATTAATTTGCACATATTTACAATCAAAGAGGAGACACGATCCAAGTTATCTAGCATTTTTAAGTGTGGAAAGAGAAAAATTTGAAAGGGTCGACTTTGATGAAGTAAATAATAAATTTGCTTCATCTAAGATAAGAAAAATGTATATATAGTAATTAATTGTATTCACGTATTATATTATTATTAATAAATATATGTGCCCGACCAAGTCGAGGTGCACGTGATTGAAGCGAGATGAGGGCAAATTAAAATTTTTAAGTTGGTGGTGTGTCTGACAATTTTAGATCTTTGGCGCTCCAAGCACGAACGTGTCCCGTTGGCTATGTCCTTTTGCATACTAGGCCATACGAAACGCTGCTGTATCAGTTTCCTCGAAGCCTTGATGGCAGGATGTGACAGACGATGTAACTGACTAAAAATGGCATGGCGAAATCCGGAGGGAACATAAGGTCGAAATCTTAAATCCTGAACATCACAATAAAGTGATTTTCCAGGTGACAGCTGCATAGGCTGCAAGTTGAGATTGATGGAAGATTTGCTTTTCAAGAAGGTTTGTAGTTCTGAATCCCGGTGTTGTTCATCCGCAAGGGCAGCAAACTTTATTGGCGAAGGAACGGCTAGTTCTTCAATACGAGACAAGGTGTCTGCAACAGTATCCTGCGCACCCTCAATATAACGGATAGCTGTTGAAAATTGCCCTATGAAGTCTAGGTGTGTCATCTGACGAGGAGAAGTTTTATCCTGTTGAAAAGCATAGGTTGTGATCTGTGAAGATCATGAAAACGCGTCCCTCTACCATATGTCGAAAGTATTTGACAGCTTCATAAATTCCTAATAATTCGCGATCGTAAGTTCTGTATCTGGTTTGTGCTGGTGAGAGTTTTTTAGAAAAATATGAAAGTGGTCTCCATAATTCTTGATCTTTCTGTTGTAAAACTGCTCCTATATCTGTTGTTGATGCGTCAACGTAGAGTGATAATGGTTTAGACGCTAAAGGATATTGCAAATTTGTTGCCGATATTAAATCATTTTTGCATTTTTGGAACGCTTCGCGAGATTCTGTGGTCCAGGTTATAACACGTTTATCGTTTTTCTTGCTGCCAATCAAAAAAGAATTTAGAGGTGCTTGTATGGTCGCTGCATGAAGTAAGAAACGTCGATAAAAATTGAGCATAGCAAGAAATCTTCTTAAGTCCTTCACTGTAGATGGTTCGGGCGTATCGCGGATAGCGGTGACTCTATCTGTAAGGTGTCGAACGCCATCAGCGGAAATTTCATGACCAAGAAAGGATACTCTTAGTTGACCGAAAACGCATTTGGAAGGATTAAGACTGGCACCGCACTTTGGAAAACGTTCAAAAACTGTTCGCAAATGTTATAGGTGTTCTTGTTAAGACGTCCTCAAAATTAGGTACACGAAAGTCGAGGCCGATTAACACCTGATTCATGAAGCGCTGGAACGTTTGAGCAGCACTGCATAAGCCGAAAGTCATGACCGGAAACTGAAATAGTCCAAAAGACGTAATAACCGCAGTTTCAGCTGGGTTAACGGGTTAACAGCTGGGAATATCAACTGGGTTAACGGGCACTTGGTGATACGCCCGCTCAAGATCATAGGTTGTAAAAATAACTTTTCCCTCTAAAACTTGCATACAGTTCTGAATATGCAGGACTGGGTAACAATCAGGAATTGTAGCTGCATTTAACCGGCGATAATCGCCACTTACCATTTTGTTTTCGAACTAGATGGAGAGGACTGGCCCATGAACTTTTTGAAGGACGGCAAATTCCCTGTCTCGTCATGTATTGAAATTCCTCTTTGGCAGCTTTAAGCTTGTCCGGAGGTAAGCGTCTTGGTTTAGCGGCAATTGGAGGTCCGTTAATTTCAATATAATGTAGTACATCGTGCTTGTGTTCGGAAATATCAATAACTGGGCGCGTGATTGTAGGAAATTCTCTGAGAAGTTGATGCCATGGGGAGTTGCCCGAAATCAGTTTAATGCTCAAATCTTCACTATTGCGAATTACTCCCGGATAAGTTAAGTTGGTTGTGGAATCTATCAAACGGCGATTCTTAAGGTAGGTAGGTAGGTAACAGGGAGCACGGGCACTGTCCCTTTACCATAATGGTTAATCGGTATTGCACGGTGCCCACCACTGTCTAGAGCCAATGTGTAGGAGCCACATTTGCGCCCAGCACCAAAAGCCGAGGCCCAACGCTCGGACCATCCAGAGGGCAGTCAAACTGACCAAAAGCGCCCTCCACACAACGATTCTTAAGATCGACAATCAAAGAAAATTTTTTGTAAAAAGTCAGCGTCAATAATAGGACGGTAGCAATAATGAATGGCTATTGGAAGTCGCGGCGCAATCCTAAATCAACAGATATCAGACGTTCACCTAAAGTTTGAATAGGAGTTCCATTTGCTACATAAAGTTGTAACTTGGTAAGGGCGCTTATGTTCGTGAAAATGTGGTGGAAGGGCAGAAACATCAGCCCCGGTGTCTACAAGAAACCTTAAGCCTGAATTCTTTCCGATGACGAAAAAGCGTGCAAAATTCCGGCCGCTGTAATTCACGACTTCGAGCAACGGCCCTTCTCGTTAGTTCGAATTAATTCCTTCCATTCTTTAACATTTAACTATTCGAATCTGAAGCGCTTGTAAGACAACAATTCATGTTGCATTTAAGAGACACAAATCCGTCATTATACAAAGTTGGAAATTCCCTTGCATTTTCTCAAGTGGGAAATCATCGTTTCCTATTTGCTAAACATAATGTAAATGGATATCTGAAAAGTTTTTTAATTAAATTTTATGAATAAACTCCTAACTAACCATAGCTCTCTGGAGGTTACTACCTCTCTGAGAAGTTTTAAAGGTCCTAATAACATGCGTCTGCGATATTAAATATTTAATTTGTATTTAAATAATTTACGCTGTCTTGATCAAAGGGTATTCTGATCAACGATGAAAAATGTATTTCTTCCTATCATGCACAGTCAAAATTATTTTTCGTACAACTACTAAGTAACACGATTCAAAAATTGGGATATGCTTGATTATCGTTAATGATCCTTTTCGTAATAATCCTTTAATGTGCTAAAAGAAAACGTTTTAGTTTTATAAACGCATGAAATACACAAATCTAGATTTGAAGTACCATATATTATATTTGTACCATTTAATAAAAATAGCAACATTATTATTATTTAATCAAAATAGTATTTTTAATTTTATTTATTACTAAACGGCTAAATGTTTTAAAGCTATATCTGAAAATTTTTATCACTAAAGGGTTTCTTAGAAAGTGCATAATCCATGCTCTAACATGTATCAGTAATTCGATCGAATAATTGTCGATAACGTTTGCTTTGGATTCAAAATTAGTTTCTTCAATATCCTCAGTTATAAATGTCAAAATTATTCCGAGTTTCTTTTGCATTAAATTTCTTTATCTTTTTTATAAATTTTTATTTCGTTTGAATTATGCAAAGCACTCGAGTGATATCTGCTTAAGGAGAGGGATGCCTTCATGAAGAGCTTTCTAAGGGAAGCTATCTCGCATACACGTTATACATGGGGAAAACCTTGAAAACGCCCATGTAGATAGCTTATTCGCCGGGATTCAAACCCGGGACCGAACTACCAGTAGTCAGCGAATTTACCACTCGGCCGTTGGTGGGCTTTTAAGTTTGGGAAAAAGAAAGGGAGAAAACACTTCGTTGTGTGTCATTTTCTAGACATTTCTAGAAAATATAAAAACAAAAGCTATTTTCAGAACTAAAAGAGAAAACAAATGCTAAATACATTTTTAAATGAATATACAATAAATTATAAAGTAAATCTATATGTGCATTACTAAACTGATGAATTTGTAATCAGCGGGCTTATATACTCTGGCTTGTGCTCTGGGAAATGTATTGTTACGAATTTGGTATTTAAAAAGCGTTCTTTTCTTTATTTAAATATCTTATAAGCCCCAAATATTCTTGCTTTTGTTAAAATGTTGTATCAAAGGCTCTTTGAAAAATTTAGAGTGATTTCGAAGCAAAAATGACACTTAGAAACAAAATGTTATGTCACCTCTGAACAAAACAAGCATAAACCTATCACCTTTATGCTTGTGTTTTGTTCCTTTATACTCGACATTTTAGAGAATATGGAAAGTGAAAATTGTTTTATTATTTAAAATAAATTTATTTGCATACAGTAAAAGAAAATACAATAATAATTGCTGCCAAATATTGACGAAAGTAGGAAGAAAAATTCAGAAGCAATTCCTTGGGCGTGCTTGAGCAAACAGAGTAGACAAAAAGTTAGCTTTATTTTTTATTCAATTATCTACAGAAAACAGCTTTTACAAATATAGGATACAGTTAAAGATAGCTACAGTGTAACGGAAATATATTAAATTCTCCTTAATGTGACAGTTAAAAAAATAGATTCTGCTCAAAATATACCATCCCTGATGATTGAAATTCACACATTCTGAATTCAAAACACTTGATAAAAAATAGCTTATATATGCTAAATAATTAAGTACTTAAATCAGCAGATCCAGTTTACAAACTCAGAAAAATAATTGTCAGTTCCCTGTGTGAATTAAAAACCTGTGTTTATATTTTCTCTACGGTGGGTGGAAGTGAAGCTGGGAGTGCTAAAAACTTTGGGATATTTTTGTCCATTATTTCTTCGTGATTCGAGAATCATAAAATTCCGTTTCTATAATTCATTTCTGTTCTGTTTCTTTTTCTGTTTTTCTTTCATGATGTTCTTTTCTGTTCCAAATGTCGCCACATTTGCCCTAGAAAATGTTAAGTACTTCCAGGATCTGTTGTATTTAAAAATATTCGATAATAAACACAATAAAACATAATTATACGAATGCTTTTGAGGATGAAAAGAAAAATTCTTATATATATATTAATATTTTATATAAGAATTTTCCTAAGATTTATATGTTAACATAAATCTTAGGAATATTTTGTAATTAGATAATTCGTCATTAAATAGCTTTTCCCTGAATTTAAATGTGGCATTGTCAGCTAAACAGCTCGTGCTTCAAAACAATTTCGTACTTCATTTGTATGCATTCATATTATTATATTCTTTAAGTTTTGTATTGCTGAACAGCTATGCACAGAAAGAGGGAATTCAATAACTTAATTTAAGTATGCTCCAAGTCCGTGTCATTTATTTAGTTATTTAATTGCGTATATTGCTCATTATTTTGATTAAGAAAACTTAAATTGAACATGAATATATTTATTTTAAATTCAATCTTTCTTGTTCCAAATATATGCTTTAGTGTTCATTAATGAAAACTTTAGACCTCTCCTAATGGAAACTTCAGTTTGTATACTCACTAACGGTAGTTCTTATTAAATCATTAATCGTATTTGAATCGAAAATACATGATTCTTTAATCACGAGACTTAATTGAGGATTTCAGAGCTTTCATGTTCTAATTATTGTATAAAACGTTTTAAAACTTTGTAACAACTCGGTACAAAGTAGTGCAGAAAATGTTATTCTTTGTTGAAGTGCGTATTGTGTATAATGTTAGAGAATGTTAGAATGTAGCAAATTCTCATGAAAACTATCAGCTACATATACTACAGATAACGTCAATTAGATGTATTATAAATGGTATCAATTAAGTAATACCGTTAAAAATAACTCAAGTAATAATTGCGAAGTACATGGGTAGACTTTGAGCAGCCTAGTTTATTAAACGATATATAACTTTAATTTGGGCGAAAATTTAAATATATTACGCTACTTAGAATGATATCATTTCTTAAAAATGCTAATATGCCAGGCTGGACTTATAATTTAAAGAGTGTATTCCAATGAGAATAGCAAAACAAAAATAACAGTGTGTCCGCCTCAGAGTATTATAAGTGCTTTGTTATCGCTGCATAACGTAATGCAACCTAGGAGAAGGAGAAGATGGCATGACTAAGTTATAGACATTTCTGATGTCAGCTCTCACCATGGAAATTTAAATTTCCTTATGTCTTATTCGTTTATCTTAAAGCTGGTTCTGCAAGTATGAGCTATTTAATTGGTAGCATGATGTTAAGAATTATGACTGCAATATTTTTATTTGATTTTTTTACCTTGAAATATTTTGTAGGGCCTTTCATGAAACTCCGTATTACCTTTGTAGGAATACCATTCTGAAGAACTGAATCTTTAATTCAGAATGAAACATGTTAACATCGATAAATAGTGAACGAAGGGCGTAAGCTTTCATGATCATGCCTGAAATTCATAAACATTGTTGGCGTAATGTCAAAAGCTTAGGTAACACAAAATGTTTTTGGTTAGTGTTCAACGAAAAGCAAAAGTCTTCCTCACAGTTAAAAATTCTGTATTTCTAAGATTTAAACAAATAATATAAGGAGGGATAAACTCGCGTTAAAATAGAAATAATGTTCCTACTGACCTTGCCTAAAACGTCTGACTCGATTTCATATAACTCTGGTTTTGAAAATTATGAAAGCAGAGTTAAAAATAATACATGAATTGAAAAGAAAATTATTTAAGATTTTTCTTATGCGGTGATGTGTAAGGTTTCCTTCAATACTCGAATAACATCAAGGCGATAATTATATCATGCCATGTAAAGCTCCTACATATTATTTGTTACTAGACGTCTACTATATTGCCGCTGTTCGTAGCGTTAGCTATACAGAGTCTGTGACCAACTGGATCTTGGTGGAAGTTTTCAGTTTCCTGCTGGTGAGACCAAAGATTCTGTTATGAGTGACTCAGTACACTTTTGTGGTGTATAACTGCATTTTTTATTAGATAGCAACTGGGAACATTGCAGCTATGTGGCCTAATATTTGCAGATAAACCGTAATGTAGTTACTGATGTTGCTACTGTCTCTGTTATATTACAAATATTCTGTAACGGTTACTAATACTCTGTTATTGTTGAACTGAAGGTAGAACAGCTCGGTTAAATTTGACATTGCTCTTTCAGAAGCAAATTATTTTTACTCTCCCCATAGCAGCAACAAATAATATATGAATAGACGTACGTCTTCGGAAAAATAGTTTAAGAACATAACATGCATGATGCACTTCCAAAGAAAAACGTCGAATAAGATAGTATATGTCTGATGTACTTTCAAAAGCGCTGCATGTAATAATACTGAGTGACCTGGATGATAGCTGCAGGGCCCTAAGTTTCAGTTTCAGCATGATGTATTTAAAATGGTGTCCGCCGATAACATCGCGGCAAAAACATCGCGGACGAAAACGTCGCGGAAAAAACAACGCAAGGCGAAAACGTCGTGCTACAAAACATCGTGGGAGAAAACATCGCAAAGAGAAAACATCGCAGTTCTAAAACATCGTGGTACAAAACATCATCGTCGAAAATAAAGCGGTCCAAAAACTTCGCAGTTTAAAAACATCGTCGTCGAAAATATCGTGGTAAAAAATAAAGTATCTACAAATCATCGCATGACGATAACATCGCAGACATGCTTTTTTCACGCTTTAATAACTGTAAATGGATATTCCCATAATGATTTGTGAGCGCAAGATGTAAAGAAGGATAATTTTTACTTTCATATTTTTTATTAAATATTTTGCTGAGAAAATAAGAAGAAAACTTAAGCATAGAAAATTAATGAACTTAATAGAATTTTAAATCTATTAAGTTACTTAATAGAATTTTAAATCGACGTAGTTAACTAACAAAGACCATTAATAAATAATTTTTTATAAAGATTTTACAGGTAATTTTTCATAAAAAGTATAATTTATTAAGTTGCATTTAATTTTCTATGCTTAAGTTTCCTTCTTATTTTTTCAGCAAAAATTTATTAGTTAATAAAAAAAATGTGAAAATAAAAATTATCCTTCCTTACATCACTTGCGCTCACAAATCATTATGGAAATATCCATTTACAGTTATTAAAGCCTGAAAAAAACATGTCTGCGATGTTATCGTCATGCGATGATTTGTAGATACTTTATTTTTTACTACGATATTTTCGACGGCGATGTTTTTATACTGCGAAGTTTTTGAACCGCTTTATTTTCGACGACGATGTTTTGTACCACGATGTTTTAGAACTGCGATGTTTTCTCTTTGCGATGTTTTCTCCCACGATATTTTGTAGCACGACGTTTTCGCCTTGCGTTGTTTTTTCCGCGACGTTTTCGTCCGCGATGTTTTTGCCGCGATGTTTTCGGCTGTAACCATTTAAAATGTGTGGGAAAGGAACCCTTATGTTAAGAAAGCAGTGCATTTTACATCAATATTTTGATGACAATTTACAAGTTCTTGACATTTTTTTCTCTAATTAATAGTAAATTTAAGTAATTAATAGTACATAATTTTTTCCTCATGCGAAATTTGATCATTCATTTTGAAATCTTCTATTTTGCGGGTGTAAAAAATAGCATAAAAAAAGAAGGAACATAAAATACAAGAAAATTATACACATGCAAATCAATAAACATTCATGATAAATGAGCTAGCAAAGTTTTGCATAATACACGCTGCTATGTATTAAATTTAAATAAATTTATTCATATGTGGGTGTAACATATGAGGAGTTAGCAGGGAAATAGATAATGCTTGCAGAGAAAGTAAACGAATAGCTCGTTGATAGATTTTTCAGTATCCTAGGAAAGTTGTTTATTTTGCACACATGAAGGAAGTCTTTCTCTTACAGAAAAGGCTAATTTTATATGAATACAATAACATGGCACAATTTTAGAATTTATGATGGAGAACAAAGTATGTAATCTATTAAATGAGAAGGTTATTAAATTATAAATTTGTAGTCTTCAGTGGACGTTATCCGTATGTTAATAAGGAGTGCATATTAAAATATGGAGTGAAATATTGAGAAACTGGAAAATTACGGAAAGAAATAAAATAGTTTATTTAAAACCTAAAACTTTTATTAAAGTATTTATTATTCCTGTTATCGGAACTCGGATTAAGAAGTATAGGTATGTGTGTATGTATGTGCGTATATGCATATGTGTACACACACATATACATATGTACCTACATGTAACACATGCATACATACATGCAAATAGGCATACATATATACTTCTGAATCCGGTACCAATAACAGAAGATTATTAAATTTCGGAAGTAAATTTAATCTGAACGAGTATTGAAAAGTAACATTCATTTCCCAGATGTTTAAAATACAGACAATATAAAACATGTATAATCTAAAATTAAATCTCTTCCCTAGTTTTCAGAACAAGAACGGAATCACTAGAGACATTTTTACTATCCTAGCATGTTTTAATTTATGTTATATGTAAAAGTACGTTTTCTGAATGCATATCCGAATATACTGGGGATAACAAGATAGGTTTCAGCAATGAATGCGCCATATGGAAATAATATTCCAGTTCAGTTAATTGTCGTTATACACTTCAACACTCCTTTGAGAACTGCAAACGAAAGTTTCATTTAAACTTACCAAAATGAATCTCAGAATGCTCTTCTTCCAATCGCAGGTAACTTGAAAAACTGACTTTTTTGGTGGTAGTTCTTGTTTCTTCCCATTATAGCGATAGCAAATCTAGTAGTTAGATAATTATCTGATAACTTGCAGGGTAGTACTTGGAAACGGTCCGAAAGACGAAAAAAAAGTACTTTGTATTTCTTTTTAATGCACCCTCGTAATGTCTCCATTTTATGTTTATTTATTTGAAACTAAGGATTTGAAATCCCTGTTTCTTAGCCATACATTATTAACTTTAAGACTTACAGCTTACTTCAAATTAGGTTGTGATAACTATTTTTAAGTTTTACTAACAGTTGGACATAAATTAAACCCCATTTTCGCTCAGACCAAAACGTTATGTAGATTTAATGACATGCGTCTTGGTTTAAAAGTAGGAAATACTTGATATTTCGAAATATCACTGCTGTGTCTTACGAAGAACTTAGTCTCTTCTGTTTTGAGTGTAATTAGTTACTGTGACTTAATGTATACGTAACTTTACGAGTTGAGAGACAGTGTAGTCGAACAGGTGTTTAACTTGGAACTTAAAACGGAGTTTGTAAATAATTAACATCTTGGTTAGTAGGACAAGTAAACGTATCCTGTAAAAATCATAATACGACAAGTTTTTTGTTTAGTTTTGTGTTGATAATTCCTGTTGTATGTTGCTAGGAATGGCTAAGATTTTCATTTAAGTTGTGTTTAGATAGTGCAACAGCTGACAAAGGAAATGACTCACGAACCGGTTTAGATAATTAAGTGGCTAGCCTTTAGGTTGAATTTTCTGTTTAATTTCACGCCAGAAAAGTTATTGAACGAGAATATGGCATAATCAATCAAATAAGCTTAGTATAATCAATAAAATTTTCTGCTTTTCAAAAGTGTATTAAAAATCCTGTAATATTAATTATATTCCTAAAGGCAAAAAAAGTTCTGTTTTTAAGAGATCAGGCCTCTTAGCGTTTTGATAAGGTTTTTTTAAAATACCGATTTTAAAAATTTTAATCAAATCAATGCTTATTGACAAATATATCCGGTAATTGTCATCAGAATACATGATCGAATTATTTCTATTAATGCTATTTCATCAGCATATTTACTGAGTTTTTATTGCTTTAAATTACTTAAATTCTTCGGAAGATAACTGATGAAATGCTTTGTTTCTTCTCTTTAATTTTCGGTTTTTACCAACAACAGATACTGCATATTTCTTTATTCTATTCGCTTCAAGAAGAGGGATTTGTTTGTATTGAAACTAGCCCCCAAATGGACTAAAGAATACGACAGTCAACTTCACTATTATAACACTTCGTCATTTCCACGTAACGACAGGAGTTAAAAAATAAAACCGGTAAGTCTAAGAAAAGCAAATCATTTGCTGTTATATAATAATTTGAAACTAGAATAAGTACATCAGCTTTGAAGTGTAAGAACAATGTTCTCCACATTACATATGTTTTAAATAGTTATGGATACTTAGTTACATTCAAAACGTCCTGAAAATATATTTTAGATTCCATATTTAATTTTTTTCTCTAGCATATATCTTTGGCACAGTTATAAAATATGAAAATCAACATTTCATTAAGACCTATCAGTTTGCATTAAAAATATAGAGTGTCCTTTCTGATATCATAACTGTACAACACCATACATGTTATGCACTTACGTTAAAAAAAAAAAAAAAAAAAAAAAAAAAAAAAAAAAAAAAAAGGCTCATAGTAAGCATCTTAGTGTTCTTTTTAATGAAAAGAGACTTTTAAAAGCTCACTTTTGAAAACAGCCATTTACTAGAATACTTATTATCTTTTCTTGATTTATTTAAATGAAAAATAGCTGCATTTATTTTCACTTTCAAAATCACATTCCATAATAATTTAAATAGTTTTCAGATATTTGATTCCAAAGAAACTTCTAATTCAAGTATATAATTTTCTTTAATTTACATTAATTTAGATCACAAGATTTAGTAACATTTAGATCACAAGTAAAGATTTGAATAACAAGATCTAAATGTTTACTTTTCTCATGAATTATATGTTGGAAACTGAAAGGTTAGATTCAATTACATGCTTTGAAGAAACGAAATCGCGCTAAAATGTTAAAAGCTATTAATGCTGACAGTAGTTCTTGTAGTAGTAAATTCTTTATAAAAATCAATTAAATCATACCGAGGATGAAGAAAATCTTCAAATTTTTAATTAGAGAAATAAGAACCCTTAAACCTTCAAACCTCCAAAAAAAAAAAAAAAAAAAAGTTTGTAGTAGAGCACAATTTTTTTTTTCAAATTCATGTTCTAAAACATATCCCACTAGTGTTCGAGAGGTTTAAACCGCTGAACACTGGTAGTTCGACCCATTCTTTGAATCTTGCAGAATAGGATAACTGCATTGGGTTTTTTTGCTTTTTCTCAACATTCAACGTAAATGCAGGCGAATTTCCATTTTAGACTGATAACCCTTGTCTTCTTGCTTTGTTGTATTCAAAATGAAGAAATTTAAGAACTGAAAGTATAAAAAATAGTGTAAATTAGAAAATAATTTTAACATTAATGTTTTAATAAAAATAATAATGTACATTTTAAAAACACAAGATGTTACATGGTTGCGTTATGAATTGTAGAATACCATCGCAAGACTTACTAACCATAGGAGACAGTCAGACAATTTTCCCCAAGAAAAATAAAATGAAATACTTTTACAAAAAGAAGGCAATAATAATCAATTCACAAATAGCCTTTCAAATTTTATTTAAAAAAATAGTGTGCTAATTTCTGATGCCAAAATTATGTAATGGAGTTAGATTTCTTGCATTTAGTACAGTTTGAATACGTCTGAGCTTTTGACTAGAATATAACACAATGCAGCTAAAAGTTTAAATTATTTATTAAATGTTGACCTAACCGTTACAGAAACTGAATATTAATATGAACAGAGCTCCTCTAGCTTGCTTAATATAAATAACAAGTTTCAGCAAGCAGTCAAGTTAAATTTTATACAGCGTACAATAAACAAAGTCTAACCTAAACCTTGGCTTCTCTTGATTTAGCGCTGGACGAGGAAACCAGTCGGGAAAGAAAACATTGAGGTCAAATTCATTGGAATTGAAGAAATCTAAAGAAGAGTTATGGCTGCACTAAAGCTGTCAACCATTTTCTGGTAAACACTAAAACTTGGAGCACTTTTGTACTTTAAACTAATTTATATTCCGGTGGTAGGTGACGAAAAATAAAGAAAAAGGAAGAGCAAAAATGTGAGATAACTTGTTAATTAAAATAAATTTTATAACATTTTCAAAGAAATTACTTTTTTAAATAGTTAGATCATGTCTGAAAAGTCGCGAAGCCATATTTTCTGTGTCGAAAACGTTTAATATTAGTTATCTCTATGAAGAAAATGTTTTTGCGCGAGACTTTTCTTTCTATCACCAGCTTAGAAGTAATTCTATACTTTCAGCAACAACGAATTTACCCTTCTGTTCGTGACATGAAAAGAGACATATTCTCCCCTTCCGCCAA
Organism: Stegodyphus dumicola; assembly: GCF_044657685.1. NCBI lineage: Eukaryota > Metazoa > Arthropoda > Arachnida > Araneae > Eresidae > Stegodyphus > Stegodyphus dumicola. The sequence goes on along the minus strand of NC_140771.1, from coordinate 151,293,420 downwards.
ATGAAGAAACCCATAAAACCTTCCTCCTCCCTGTCTTAAATTAAAAAAGGGTCGAACAATGACTCATTATACGGCATGAGCATTATTCGAGAACTCATTACAAGATGCCGCAACGCCTTTGCTGTTACGCCCCCAATTTTAACACAGCACTTCGGATAATATCACGCTTTCGTTTCACTTAGCGTAGTTGAACCCCTAAATTAGAAATTATAAAACTTTGGAAGGGGATGTCACGAAATATTAAAATGCACCCCTTCTTCCTCTGTCTCTCCCCTGCAGGTGTTGGAGGGTGAGAAGGGATCTGCACTATTAAGCACCAGCGATATGAAGAAACCGTGGGGTGAAAAAATAGGATACAGTAATGGATGGGGTTTCTGGGTGCAGGCAGGTAGAGAGAGCTTTGTCATGGGTCGATCGTTTCCACATTGTTCAAGAAAGGATTGAATAGGCATATATTTTACTTGGAGAAAGACTGAGCTTATTGCGTCTGACACCGCATTGGTAGAATTTTTAAATTTGGTAAATAAGCGTTCATTTTCATCGCTTTCAAAAATTTTCTAAGGTGCTTTAAATCAGCTTTGTGTTACACTCATATACAAGATTATTCAATGCAGCCGAAGTGGTTTGATTTCGTCTTCCATTATTTATGTGTTAATTTATTTACAAAAGTGACTGCAACGCACAAAATAGAGTGAGAAGTAATGTATGCCATGAACAAATAATAAGTGTTTCTTATATGTGGTAACTTCCTTCAGCTAAGTACATGATCAAATTTATGCCATATATATATTAAAATTCCTTTGTTTTCTTCTTCTCAGCAGTAGTAACGGTTTGGTTTATTTCATGCGGTTATAGCAAAGCCTCGACGGCTATCTTCTAAGCAGAGGGAAATCTTTCCTGTCTTCGTGGAAAACTTTCTAAGGGAAAACTGGTTCGTGGGCACATGGGGGAAACCACGAAAACACCCATACAGCCAGCCATTTCGAGGGATTCGAACGTGGATATATGGGGTATGTTCACACGTGCTTCACATGTTCATTCTGAATATGCTAAATAATCTCCAGAGGGAAAAGTTGCAGGGTTTAAGGAGTAACTTTTTTATTAATTCAGAAGACAAACAACAAAAATCAGCGTTATATTTACAAGATTTTCATAGGACTAGTTTCGATGGTTTTACCGAACCACCATCCTCAGCTGCAAAACCGCAAATGAACAAGATAGGAAAAAATGATTAGATAAGATAAGAAAGCCTGGACAAGAATAAGCAAGTGGCGCCATCTGTTGGTGAAACCAGAAATAAAACATAATTTCTTTAAAGGCCGAAGGCAAATTTGAACTGGAATTCTAAAATATAATTTTAACTTCTCACAAACCTGTAAACCCTCGATTCCAAAGATTTTGGCTCCTATCGAAAAAGCTTTCAAGTTCATTAAAGTTTCAGATTCACAGAAAGAAATGATTAGGCATCTTATCGCTCATAATGTGAAATTCAATAATAAACTTTGAAACCAAATCTAACTGCGAGAGAAAGAGCTACTATGCGCGATATTCATTCTAACCCGGATATTATCATTTCAAAGGCCGACGAAGGTGGCCAGATAGTCGTCATGGATAAGAAAACTTACATCGATGGTGTCACTAAACTCTTAAACGAAGGACCATATAATCCGATCCCTAAAAATTCTTCACCTTCCGACTTGTCAAAAACAAAAACTGCGATAAAATCTTCGCAAATCATTTCAAGCAACTTAAAACATTCGCTTATCCCATGTGTTGCGAATTGTGCCAGATTATATGCTCTTCCCAAAATTCATAAAAGTAGTATTCCTTTCCGCCCTATTGTATCAAATTTAGGTGCTGCCTCGTATCCATTAGCTAAATATTTGGTTTCTAGATTTTCCACTCTATTAGACAATAAAATTTACACCATAAAAAATTCAATAGAGTTTGTAAAAAAAAAAGTTAAAAACATTTCTCATGGTTTACTCATGGTTTCTTTTCATGTAAAATCATTATTCACCAATGTCCCAGTGGAGGGTGCATTAAGATGTCTAGAAACCAGACTTCGCGAATTTCATTTCCCTTGCATCGAAATTGATGAGCTAATTTCTCTCACTCAACTCTGTTTGAAACAAACACATTTTGTTTTCCAAAATAAATATTACAAGAAAACTGAGGGATTAGAAATGGGAAGCCCCCTCAGTCCCATCCTGGCTGATATCTACATGGATTATTATGAATCAAAATTGTTTGAAACTTTAAACTTCCCGGCATGGTTCCGCTACATAGACGATACTTTTACCCTGTTTGAAGGTAATAAAGATGATTTAAATAAAGTTCTTTCAACAATGAATTCTATTGATCCTGCTATTCAGTTCACTTTTGAACTTCACTTTTGAACTTGAGACTTGCAATTCTCTTCCGTTTCTCGACATTCTGGTCACACGTAACACATCCAACTTCAGTACTACAGTTTACCGTAAACCTTCATCGATTTGCCTTCCACCACACTTTAAATCATGTCATCAGACTAAACAAAAGTTAGCTTCATTTTATTCATATGTTTTCCGTGCTCTTCAAGTTTGCTCCTCCAAACTAGCCCTTGATGAAGAACTAAATTATTTAAAAGCAATAGCTATTGACAGGGGCTTTTCACCCAACATTATTAATCAAGCAGTTAAAAAATTCTCATCTCAACACACTAAAAGGCACACTCTTGTTTTAGGAGATTATAAAAATTATGTCGTCATTCCCTTCTTTCCATCAATTAGCTATAAATTTGCACATATTTTACAGAAATTTAACTTTCGGATTGTTTATTTTCCCATCAATAAAATTCCGAGTTCCATACTTAAGGACCCCGTTCCGGATATGAATTCCTGGGGTATTTATAGGATTCCTTGCCAGTGTGGTTTAATTTACATTGGCCAAACTAAGAGAGCCTTAAAATTTCTCTTCAAGGAACATGAGGCATATGTTAGAAAGAAAGGAAACACAGAAGTCTTCTGTTGCGCAACATTGTTGGTCCGAAAATCACACTTTCAATTTTTCTGCTGCCAAAATTATTCAAAAAGCATCTTCCATTGGAGAACTGGATTTTCTAGAGGCATTTCACATTCATAAAAATCTTTCTGTTCTAGTTAACGATCCTAATTCCAATCCAAATTTGCCTTCGGCCTTTAAAGAAATTATGCTTTATTTCTGGTTTCACCAACAGATGGCGCCACTTGCTTATTCTTGTCCAGGTTTTCTTATCTTATCTAAACATTATTTCCTATCTTGTTCATTTGCAGTTTTGTAGCTGAGTATGGTGGTTCGGTAAAACCATCGAAACTAGACCTGTGAAAATTTTGTAAATATAACGCTGATTTTTGTTGTTTGTCTTCTGAATTAGTATTTATTCGGCGTGTTATTGTGCCTTAACTTTTTTATTGTTCATTTGGGGTCCGTGACACTTAACCGACAACCACTTAGTCGACGGGACACTTAACCGACACCAGTTAGCCTACAGGACATTTAGCCGAAACGGACACTTAGCCAACAGGTCATTTAGCCGACAAGACATTTAGCCGACACGGACAGTTAGCCGACAAGGACACTTAGCCGACAGGACATTTAGCCGACAAGAACATTTAGCCGACAGCACATTTGGCCGACAAGAACATTTAGCCGACAGCACATTTGGCCGACACAGAGAGTTAGCCGTCAGGACATTTAGTTAAGGGACACTTAAATGTCAAGACAATTAGTCAACAGGATGCTAAGCAGACAGTGACGTTTAGATGACATGTACCCAATAATTATGTAAACTTACTATGAATTACAAAATTACTCGACTTATCCATAAGTTCAATATTTAAGTTATTTTTTCACCTATCAGTAAAATTCATTTTTCGATTCTTAAAGATCTGATATGTGCTTTTAATCATTGGGATAATTTAGCATTGTTTGATATGTATCGTGCTGTTTGGTGTACATTGGCCAAATAGAAAAAGCGTTGAAATTTTTCGTCAGGGAATGTGAACTAAATTTCAAAAGTAAAAAAGAATTTTTTTAGCTAAATACGACCGTCACTTAATTACATTTGAGATCTTCAAAAATTATCCGTAAAGCTTCTTCATTTAATCAACTGGGTTCTTTTGAAACACTTTCACATCATTAATAATTTTTCTTGTTTACTTAATGATATTAATTTTAAAATATCGCTCTTTCTAATGCTTTCAAATTTCTAACACCTTTACGTTTGATTAGTATTTTAATCAATACATCAAGTTATATTCTTTCCCTTACAAAATCGAAGCCCACCAGCGGCTGAGCGGTAAGTCGCTGAAAACTGGTAGTTTGGTTCGGGGTTCGAATCCCGCGAACGGGCTGGCTGCATGGGCGTTTTCGAGGGTTTCCCCATGTGTAACGTGTATACGAGCCAGTTTTCCTTAGAAAGTCCTCCATGAAGGCATACCTCCCCTTAGGCAGATAGCCCTCGAGACTTTGCCATAATCACATACACACACACACCCTTACAAAATCGTTTCTCTCTTCCCATTAATGAAATTTCCTTTCTCTCTCATGAAAAATCTGAATAATGCAATGAAATTTATTATTGTTCTTGAATTATACTTTTTATAGAAACATATGGTCGTGAAGGGTTAGTTTCAAAATATATATTATTTTGTTATTAAAAACAGTTTAAAAAAGTTAATTTTTAAGACAAGCAAAGGTATAAATTATTGACCTCTATAATGGGCTGTTTATGCCATCATACTTGGGATAAAAATTCTGTAATATTTTATTGACCACACCTCTCGCTGAAAATACTTACTTAGGTTAATGTTTATAGCACAAAACTGTTGCATTATGTTTAATCTAGAAGTAAAATATTCTTTAGGGTTTTATTTCATTTATAACTGAATACATTTCTGCAAAAACTACAATTTTCACTCGAAAACTTTGCTGATATGAAATTCCGTACGTGGGAAAATCTCCGAAGAGAAATTGGAGGAATCTGCAGAAGGAGGGGACCAAGCGGGGCGGAGCAAAGCGAGACATCCTGAAAAGTCACCGTAATGTGGTGCCATCTATCGACGCTAGATTTAACTAGATCAGTCATGTAATTAGATAATATTATGTACTCTGTTTTGAAAGTCGCGATGTATAACTTTCAATATAATATGTTATGCTGTTTCATGTTTTTCTTATGAAATGTAACTTCTCAATATTTGTTAAAAATGTATAAATTTTCATTAATTTTATTTATTTATTTTTTTATTTATTTATTTATTTTTTTTTTCTCTTTCATTCTTTCTTTTTCTCGTTTTTGTTTTAGCTACATGGTAATAGGAAAATTTTTGGTGCCCATTTTACTGAATGCATTTATAAAGTTCTAGCCTAAAAAGGCAATTTTAATTGGAAGAGACTGGTTATATATTAAGTAAAACGCTCACTCTATTTCTGTTAGGCCCAGCAGCGGCTGAGAGGTAAAGTCACTGAACAGTGGCAGTTCGATCCGAATTTCGAATCCCGCGAACAGACAGGCTGCATGGGTGTTTTCGTGATTTTCCCCATGTGTAACATTTATACGAGCCAGTATTCCTTAGAAAGTCCTCTACGACGGTATCCCTCCCGTTAGGCCTCTGGCTTTGACGTAATTACATACACCAAACCTACTTCTGTTACGTGGCCGCAGGCCACGAGGTACGAATTCCCGTGCCAAAGCCCTATCCCAGATTAATAAATATGTGATGCCTAACCTGTAAATAGCATTCTGAGGGTGTAAAAGCATTTAAACAAAAAAATAGTTCCAGTGTGGCGAGGAGTAGGGCGGATCACTGTACTTCCTGACAGGGAAAGGAAATTTCATTAGTGGAAGGAGGGAAACGACTTTATACGGGAATGAATGTAGTGTGATGTGTTGAGCAAAGTAGTAATGAAATGTGAAAGTATTAGAAATCTAAAAGCATTGGGAAGAACGAGACTCATTGTCAGTTTAAGGTCATGTCGGCTAACTGTCCGTGTCGGCGAAGTGCTCTCTCGGATAAGTATCCTTGTCGGCTAAGTGTCCTGTCGGCTAAGTGTCCGTGTCGGCTAAATGTCCCATCGGCTAACTGTCGTTGTCGGCTAGACGTTCTGTCGGCTAAATGTCCATTTCGGCTAAATGTCCTGTCGGCTAAGTGTCCCTGTCGGCTAAATGTCTTGTCGGCTAACTGGTGTCGGTTAAGTGTCCAAGACCGGTTATTTACGTTTGTTATATAGTGTAATGGTAGAATAACAAGGTATCACATAAACTTAGACTCGCTCAAAACATGCCCAGATAAAAAAACACGTTAAGCATTTTCAATAAAAAACAGGATGTTCTTCAATATTTTGATGGCTTTTGAAATATCGGAAATTTCCTTTCCATATGATAAATATCAAATTAATTATCAACAAATGACAAGAACTTATACTGTGAGAAAATTTCATGAAGATACGTTTAACTACCATATAACATGAGTTTTAAGTTCCTGAAACGTGACAATTTATGCGTAATGGTATAATAGGAAACAGCCTACAAAAGGTTCGTTCCAAATGCTACACTGTTTTAACGCTGCCACAAACAAATTTTATAAAACCATGGCTAAATTTTCGAAATCGTTTCTTATTAATGTATATGATACACTTTTCCTGCCTAATCAGTGTTAAGCATTATTGAATGATAAGCTTTTCGTACAGACAAAATATTAGTTTTTATTCAGTTTACTTTTACAGGGACCTTGATTTTTTTATACAAAATATTTTTATTTCAAAATTACCAATTAATAAATTATTCTTAATCATTTACATATGGAAATATTTGATTTTATTAAAATATAAGGCAAATGGATTATTAGATACTTTTCTGACAATTTATAAGTAAATATTATTACATTGAAATTTTAATCTAACAATCCTGCCCCCAAACCCTGTCATATCGAGATCATGTTGAAACAGTACAGTGCTATATTAATGCATCGTTAATTCAGTGAGTGCATTAGAGAAATATCCTTATCCTCCCTTATCCTGGGTCTTTTAAACATTTTTAAAGTGCAAAATTATCATCAATGTTTAATTCTTTAATTCTTATTTTAATCCATGGTTGTCCAGTGTACAAGCTTGATCAATCGGCGGACCAGTCATGTCTTAATTACATTTTTAAAGAAATTATCAAACTATTAGTCTATAACTCAGTTATTGAAAGCCTCGATCAATTAATTGCTTATATCGAAATAGTTGCCTCGAAGTCTGGACATGTCTGGAGTCTTCTAGAATATTTGGAACTCCATGTGCCTGGAATGTAAAGCCTGAGTACATTGTGGAGGGTACTTCAACTTCTTTCTATGATCTCTATTATTTTTGCGAATGCACATTAATTATTGAAATGCATATTTAGTTTCATAGTGTTCTTTTATTTCTGTTATTTTCTGTGTTTTAGCCGCATGCACTTGTCACTCTCGATCCTACGTTGCTATACGGTAACAATTAGTCTGTGCAAAGCCTTTCACTAATATTGTAATTCTGATACTGAGAACTCTCTCTTGAATACATACTGTAATGTTGCGCGCTTCCAACCTGCACGCAACAATAGTGGTGACTGCTAAGAACTGGAAAGTAGACAAAGTCTTGAGAAGGGTTTAAATCCCTTTTTATTCAACTTTAGAAATTACAAATGCGTGCTCTTGACGCTTACAAACTACGCCGACCCGGCGGTAAAATAAAAATAAGAAACTAAAAAAAGAATAATAACAAGTGACTAACTACGAGGCTCTCTAAACGTAACTAACCTAACCGCGTTCTAAGATACCGCTGATAATTCAGCAAACTTCTGAATATTACGTTGAACGATTTAACAATCTGCCGAGGCAAGCACACAGGCCGAAACGCGTGGTTCTTCAATTTCTAACTAGCCACCTCCACGCTCGTGAAGCAAGAAAGCAAACTTTCGAACTCGTTTCTCTTGTATTTAACTCAGAATACTTTCGCTGACTATTTTGAATCCTTGCGCGTTCTACTAAAATTTACATACTCTGGCATTGGCAATTCCAGGGGAAAGTAAGGCTTGACAGGAAAGATAGTTTAAACTTAAAATAAATGTTAGTTAAAATAAATATAAACCCTACATTTGCCGCTGCCAGGATTTGGTAAACTTGGAAGCAGGTCCTAGAAACGACCTGTTGAAAAGTTTCCACAATTCTGAACTAAATTTTAAGAGCCTCGTTTACATAAAAAAAAACTGTTTTCTTCACAAAAGGTAGAATAAATTTCTGTAGATACTTATTTAACTCTCTCTTCTTACAGCAACTTTTCCTGGACTTCAGCAATCAATCTGTTCTCTTCCTTCCAGCATCTGGAAGAAATAAGTATCAGTATCTTTCTAAATACATTATAATTTACACTTTCTTGACACTGAATACGTTTTTGTTTTTGATAGATTTATTTTCCTTAGTTACTGCTTAATTCACATTCATTCAAGTATTCAAACATGAATTTAACTTTACCCTGGCTCTCCACCATGTGTGGTGTCAAACGGGAATATTTGTGTTTTAGTATTGCAACACTTCCCCTAACCACAATGATTTGTTAGAATTCAACGACCAAATAGACACACCTTACTCGACATTCTACAACTCGATGTGCTATTTTAACATTCTTAAAATTCAAGTGTAGGTGGAGAACCCTACAAAACACATTCATTCTAAATTTCCCCTCATTCATCTTTAGACATGCAGGCTTTCGCTCTAAAGCATGATTTTATCTACAGTTTAATACTTAAATTTGAATTCATTGCTTTTGAGCATTTACTTTTAGCATCTAAAATTTTATGCTTCTACACTAACATCTACTTTTACATAACTTTCATGCATTTACGTATATTTACAAAATTCTAATACATATGATTTTTACAATTTACCATAAAATGAATAAGAGAAAAATAAATTTTTACTTTACTCATTCTTCGCCAAGCTGGCGGCACTGAAACTAAAGTTCTTATTAATACAAGAATACGAAGTTATTTTTATCTTCGGCCAAATTTTGGCTTTAACATAACAGAATTAGTCTTTCGACCAACAGAAACTTTCAGAAACAACAGAAACAGGTCTTTGCCTTCCAACCAAGGCAAAGACACTACAAAGCGGTCATCTTCTATTTTTACAGTATCAAGAAAATGTTGCCTGGTAGCCTCATACAATTCCAATTTAGTTTTTTGTTCGGATGGGTCCGTAATACCAAGCGAGTCGAGGGCCCATAAATCAGAAATACAAGCCTCTTTATTCAACATTGATGTAACTAAGAATGTTGAACCTTCACTATTCAACTCCCCGGTTTTTCCCATAACCGTCCATCCTAACTTTGTCTCAATAGCTACAAGACCGTTTGAAATTTGTTTACGATTCCCCGTTAATAATCGTCCTGCAACATCGGCTCCTATTAAAATTTCTATAGTACCTTCTAAACGATCTGTTAAACGTATTCCACAGTCAGCAAGCTCTTTAAGCCATATTCCTTGTCCAATAGAAGGTATACTATTACAAATAACAGGCTGACTCAACGCATCAAAATTACAACTGTACGAGCCAGACGTACTAGATAAATGAATTTTGTAGACTTTATGTTCACACAAACTGGTCGTTGTACCGCCAAATAATGCGTGGCTAAGGTATTCCTTTACCGTATACCTGTAACCCATATCTTGAGCTGCGCTTTGTAGAACATATGACCTTTGAGAACCAGTATCAATTATAGCTCGAGCCGAACGATATTTTTTATCTCCTTTAATTATTACTCTTATTGTTTGCAGCAAAACTTTAGGAGACCTTGAAGAAATGTTGGCGAGTGTTTCAGCCTGATTTGGAGGCTGTTCCGTTGCCCTTGTCTCACTCTTTTGTGAATGGCCCTTACATAGAAAAATATGATGCCTTTTGCCGCATGTAAAACAAACTGTTTTTAATCTACACCTCCTGACAGAATGTCCAGATTTCAGACACAGATAACAAGAGCGTGTCCTTTGGACCAAAACTTCTCTTTCCGACAACGATAAGTTACGCGCCTGAAAACATTCCGCAGAACCATGATTTATACTGGAACAAAATATGCAGCCTTTTCTAGCTTCATTAGAAGAAGTAAACAGTTCAGCTGCCGTAGGTTTTAAGCGAGGTTCTCTTATCTTTAAACCCGAATTCCCTTTCTTATTACCGTGAGCCAATCGATCGAAAACATTGAAAGATTTAGCTGCTAAAGAAATTCTTTCCTCACTTTCAACTTCACCGCGCAAGAAACATAAAAGGCGCTCAAGGTCAGATTCCCTTTCTCTTAACTCGGCGTTTTCGCCGGTTAAATTTTCTGATCCTTTACGCGAAAACCTAAGTCTCTCCCAGGTTTTTAAGACTTCATTCGGCAATGCTGATTCTACCAATGGATATAATATCGCGCAATATTTGCCTCTATTTATTCCCAATATCTCCAAGGCTCTTAGATTAGATTCGAGTTCATCGTATAGTTTCCGCAAAGAGTGTGTACCTTGTTTTTGAATAACAAGGGTTAGCAAATCACGAATATAAATCTCCGTTAGTAATTCTTTGTTACCAAAACGCGTCTGCAATGCTTCGATTGCGCTCTTGTAACTATCGCCAGTTGGCGGAAAGCTTTTAACTATTTCCTCTGCATGAGAATTCTTCTCCATAGCCTGTGCTAAATAAGCAAATTTATCATTATTATCTAATGTAGGATCTTTATCAATCTTTTGGAATTGCCCCCAAAATCCTAGCCATTTCTTCACGTTGCCGTCAAAGATAGGCAATTTAATCTTCGGATAATGTAACATTTTATTCTGAATAAAGGACGGATCAATTAAAGTTACATTCGGGGTTCCAGAAGTATAAGATCTTTTACTTTACTTTCCAGAAGTCTCCACCTATCAAAATAGAATTCAGATTCATCTATTTCTTTAATAAGTAAAGGCTCATCTGTAATTTCTTTAAACATTAATTCTCGTATTTTCATTTCAGTATCAAAAAAAACTTTAGCTTTCTCGGCAATAACTTTTATTTTAATAAATTTTTCTTCCTGATTAAATTTAGTTTCTTCATTGTCAAATTCATTACAAGCTTTACTGAATAGTCTTCTATACTGAGTTCTTGCTAATTTTAAAGCTTCCATGATTCAAAAAATAAAAAGTCGCTTACCTTGCAGACGATATCCTGTCGTGGACGCCAAATGTTGATTTTTCCGATAATAATCCTATGTGTTGTATCTGACTTCGAATCTAAAATTTTCTGAAGAACACAAAAACCTTGTCTAAAACTTAAAGGTTTATTTAACTGGAACTTCAACACTGATGAAAACTTAACATCACAAACAAAAACTTAACATCTTGGGTGGAAAAACTTCAAAGTGCTTTAAAGTAACAGCTATGCCGGCACGGTGAAGAACACTTTCCTTTAAAAGACAGAATCCATCCAGCCCTTTCGGCGTATATCCCCATTCCGCTGAATTCAGACATCCGCTCCTACGTGTTTTGGACTTAAACGGCCAGGCTGGAACTGGAATAGGACTGGATTAGGACCGGAACTGGACTGGAACAAGACGGGAACCGGAACAGGACTGGATCCGCAAAAAGACGGGAACCGGAACAGGGCGGAAACCGGAATCTCTCATCCCCTGGCTTCTCCCCGGGCAGGTCTATTCTGGCTCGAACTAAAAGGAACTGCGGTGCCACTAAGGAAAGCACCTCCTTTTATTGCCGGCGGTTGCCGTTACTACAGGCGACTATGCAAATATTTAACAGCTTGTTCTTAGATTTTATACTTAAAGAATATAATACTTTTGCCTTAGCTAAATAAAGTAAAAGAAAACTAAGTCTCAACCAAGACACCTTGACTTCCGTCAAAACATAGAACTTCGTATTTACGCATAACATTTCGGAACAAAAGAAAAAAAAATATAGAAGATTTTAAATTATCTTTGAGTTTTCGATGATTGGAACTCCGACATCCTCTTCTGGCAGAACTGCTCCCACGTTATAGATTTCATCGACGTCAGTCGTCTCCTTAGTGTCCTTCGAGTGTCGTCCACGTTGCTTTTTCTTTTTCGCCCTCTGCATGCTGGCCTCTTGGAGTGGTAGTCGTCGGGTTGCTGTCTTTTCCTTTTGCCCCTGGATGGCTGGTCTTGACGTCCTCCGGTCTGGAATCATGCTAGAATTTCTTCTGTTGGTGGTGGTCTTTTCGTTCCTCCTGCTGTCTTTTCGTTCTCGGGAACGGCGGCCTTGTTTGCACCTGACACTCTGGCCCTAGAAGCGTTCTCCTCGATGCAGAATTTCTACTGCGATACGTTGTAGGTGGTCTTTTCCTCTTTACCAAAATTTCTTTACGCGGCGGCTTTGCTTTCTTGTATTTCTTAAATGCTGGAGTCTGACCGTTTTCATTTCTTCTTTTCGGTACCGTCGCATGACTTGTAGAAGGGCTAGGTTTCTCTTCAGTTCTCTGCTTCTTGGGTGGTGGAACGGGTGACGTTACTTCTGGACCTCCTACTTCTTTTACGCTTGAGGCCTGCAAGAAACTTTTAAGGATTTCAAAATCATTTTGATTATAATATTTTTTCACCTGGTCGGGACTTGCTTTACAGACCTGCCCTCTCTCGTCCTTACGGTACAATACGACTCCCTTGATTTCCTGAATTCCATAGGGGCCTTCAAATTTTGGAGCTAACTTTGCAGTAAAATTGTCTGGGGCACTTGATAAAGAAAATTTCTGCTTCAACACTTTATCCCCAACTTTAAAATCTGCTTCACGGCGTTTTCTATCATAATATAATTTTTTCCTATTTCTTGCCGTATCCAAGTTTTTAAAAGCCTGGTCAATAAGTTTTTGTACATCTTTATGTTTAAATTCTTGTTCTCTTTGTTGCACAAAGAATAATTTATCTAATAGCGTAATTAACTTCCGTCCTAAAAATAATTCTGAATAATAATTCTGAGTTTTTCCCGTAGTATCGTGATTTGCCGTTCTTAAAGCATAAGCTAACTCATTTATGTAGCCATCTCAGCGTTTGTGATGTGTGCTAACATAATTTCGAATTATTTTTACAATATTTTTATTAACTCTTTCTGCTATGTTTGCCTGTGGTCTATACGGAAACATTTTGATATGGCGTATGCCAAGTCCAGTGCAAATATTTTCAAATATTTGGCTAACGAATTGTTTACCGTTATCGCTAATGACTTTTATCGGTGCACCGTATTTTAAAATGTATCTGTGTAAGAATGCATCTGCGATTGTTTTGGCTGACGCGCGTTTAAGTGGAAGAATTTCTGTCCATTTTGAAAAATGATCTACAATTACTAAAAGAAAACGATTTTTATTTAACTCACTCTGGGGGAAAGGACCAAGAAGATCTGTGCCTAAAATTTCATTCGGAAATGTAGCGCGAATGCTATTTAAGTACTCGGCCGGGCTGTAATTAGTATCATTTATTAACTGACATTGATTGCAGGACCTGACATACGCAGTTACTATTTTGTATAATTGCGGGAAATATACCGCCTCGCGTACCCTTTTTAAAGTCTTTCTGACCCCTAAATGACCCGCTGTTTTCGCGTCGTGTAATTCCATCAAAATGCTTAAACGAAGCGAGGCTGGGATGACTGGTTTGTACTCGAGATTTTTCGTTTGTTGTTTTCGTATAAAATAATAAATTATCTATTATTTCATAGTTTTCTGCTCTACTTCTTATCGCATCGATATCTGTGTGCTCAAAGCTTTCGGGGTCTTTCAAATATGCATAGATACTTCCAAATTCAGGATCAGCTCTCAATTCAGCAATAATTGTATCTCTAGAATCTAAAATTTTTGAAGTCAACACAGCGCATTTGAGTTCATTTCCTTCATCGTCCAGTTTTATACGAGAAAGTGCATCAGCTACATTGTTTTCCTTACCTGGTTTATATTTAATTATGAGATTATATTCTTGAAGTTTTAAAGCCTATCTTATTAACCTGGGCGTTAGGTTTTTTCCCGAGTAAAGTCTACCAACAGCCGCATTATCCGAAAAGACTGTTACTGGCGCTTTGCCGAAATAAACTCGAAATTTGTGTACAGCCATTAATACGGCTAATGTTTCTCTCTCTGTAGCTGTATAATTCCTTTGTGTTGGGTTCAACGTTTTACTAAAAAATGCCAAAGGATGGCCATTTTGCATGAGAACCGCACCCACAGCATAGTCCGACGCATCTGCTGCAGTTTCCAGGTTTTCGTCCCCCTCCGGGAATTTCAAAACAGGGGCATTGATAAGCGCTTCTTTTAACCTTTCAAATGCGGTATTTGCTTCCGCTGTCTACGTGAATTCACTTTTCGTTCTTTTAATTACTAACAAGGGTTCAACAATATCAGCAAAATCTTTTATGAATGACCGATAATAAGAACATAACCCAAGGAAAGAAGAAAGTTTCTTGGCGGTGTTGGGAGGTGGGAAATTTTTGATTGCTTTTATTTTTGAATCTTGAGTTTCTATACCCTTTTGCGAAATTTTATAACCCAGATATTTAAGTTCTTTAGTTGCGAACTTGCATTTTGAGGCGTTAATTGTAAGACCGGCCTCTTTTAATAATTTAAAAACTTCTTCTAGATCTTTAATCCGTTTATATCATTAGGAGTTTTAGCAGGTGAAATACTTAAGAGTTGTCCTAAATGTGAATTTATTAAGATGTTCGTTTGACCACATCTGGAACGTAACAGTTCAAGAGCAGCTTCGTAATTATTTTCGATGAGAGCGAAACCAGAAATAGCTTTGGCGGCTGAGCCACCAAGAAAGCTTCTCAAGTAAATTAATTTTTCTATTTTTGATAAATTCGGATTTTTACCAATCGCATTTTCGTACTGACCTATAAATTCTAACCAATCCGAAGGATCACCATAAAATTTAGAGATGGTTAATTTTGGAAGACGAGTGAATTTGTTACTCTCGTTCTGGGATTCTGTAACGGTTTCATTAGAAATGTCCCTACATGCATTGTTCGAATTTTCGAGTTTATTCTTTTCTTTCAACTTTTTCTTTCCTCTAAACTGCCACACTTGAATTTTCTCTTCACATTCCAAAACGGATGAGATTTCAAGTTCAAACTCGTCCGCTTCGACTTTTAATTTTCGTTCTATTTGAGCGTCTAAATTGCTCAAGGATTTTTATTTTTCGTTTAACTGGTCTAAAATTTCTTCTAATACATTTACATTTATACTACTATCATCTTTACTCAGTTCGGTTTCAATTTTCTTTAATATCTTGGACACTGCGGTCCTCAATACCTTTCGTTTTGATTTCAGTTTAGCAATAAGATCTTCCATATTATATCAAAATAGAAAATACAGGCTTACCTTGGATGTCTTTGCATAAAATGCTATCCAAAATTAAAAAACACAAACTTCTAAATTGGCCAAAAGTTTTCGGTAAAGATGCAACATTTTGCGAAAGGTTCATCTAATTCTAATGAAGCTAAATACCGTGTGGCCATAATTAAACTGACGGTGGTCAGTGTTTTGTAGCGCGATCTATTTGCGAGAATGATGCCACATTTTGTAGGAAGATCAAATAAGACGGGGGACGAAGGATTCCGCGAAAAAAAAATTAGTTCCAAAAGTCACCGCTAGGGGAATATTTGGCGCTGTGTAATAGAAAATATAGTGTTAAAAATGCAAATTAATACGGAATAAAATTACTTTTTATTATGTATATGCCTTATGGAATATGGATATGCCTTACAGTACGGCATGGAAAATCTTACGAAAGATTATCAACTTCTATCCGTACAAGATCAGCCGTGTACAGGAGTTACTGTACCCCGGCCATGATAAGCTATTGACTTTTGCTCTCAGCTTTCTTGCCAGAATGAAGGTGAATGATACTTGGCCGTGGAAAATCTTATGGGGAGACGAGGCCCACTTTTACTTGAATGGAACTGTGAATACCCAGAACTGCCGAATTTGGGATGACAAATCACCACATGCAGTCACAGCAATTCCCTTATATTCACCAAAGGTAACTGTTTGGTGTGGATTCACAGCGGAATTTATCATAGGTCCATTCTTCTATGAGAACTTTACCCCGACAGGATCGAAAACCTGTTCTGTTACCGGAGTGAAATATCGCCACATGTTGAATAGCTTTGTTATTCCGGCACTTCAGCAAAGACAATGCCTGGGGGAAATCATTTTCATGCAAGATGGAGCCCCTCCGCACGTAGCTGTACGGGTGCAACAGATGCTACGACAGAAATTCACAACAAAAAGAGTCATTAGCAGCTACATTCCAACTGCATGGCCACCTCGGTCGCCTGATCTTACCCCATGCGACTTCTGGCTATGGGGTTACGTTAAGTCCACGGTCTATCAAGGAGTGGTCCAGGACCTGGCTACGTTGAAGGATAAAATATCACAGACTGTACGGGAGATTCCTGCAGACATGTTACTTTCTGCTGTTATGCATACTGTGCACAGAATGCAATATGTGGTCCACAACAACGGCAGCCACATTGAACTTCATTTGAATGCAATATAAAAGGTAATTTACGTATTGATTTGCATTTGTTAACACTCTATTTTCTATTACACAGCGACAAATATTCCCCTAGCGGTGACTTTTGGAACTAATGTTTTTTCACGGAATCCTTCGTCCCCCGTCTTGTTTAATCTTCCTACAAAATGTGGCGTCATTCTCCCAAATAGATCGCGCTACAGAACACTGTGAGCACTGTCAGTTTAATTATGGCCACCCGTTACTTCAACAATCTACAAAAATAATCATTTTATTTACAAAGCAACCTGGATTGCATCGATGGTTCTCTACTAACTGCGTCGTAAACTGGAAAACAAACATTCTTTCTCAGAAGCGAAGCGCCCTCTAACGGCGATACAGAAATCATTTGGGGGATTTTTCCACACATGTCTCGAAAATTAAAATTAGGATATGTATTCGGTTTATATATTGCATTGCTCTAACACAAGTATTTTGAGACAAAATCAGACTTTCAGTTAAATTACAGACGATTGTTTTTCATATTTCAATTGTGCAACTCAAATTACTCGTAAATATTAAATTTTGTACAATTTGGTGAGGAACTTCTTGAGAAATTCAAAAATTTATCTTGGCGCACTTTTTTCATTCTGAGCTAAGAATAATTCACTTGAAAAAATCCTTACTCTAGAGTAAGCTAATTCCTTTTCATTGTGCACGCGCAAAGAAAAAGGTGCGCCATGATTTCTTTTAAATAGTTTTCTTTATATTATATTTTTTTAATTGCTGTTGTTATTTTTAGGCCGTAAACCACATTTAGCTCCATTACTGCTTAAAACAAAAATTCGAAATTTCGAGACGCGCCAATATATAATTCCATTTATGTCTTAGGAAATTTTGAGTAATTAACTCTAATTCAAAAAACATACTTAATATGACTGAAGCATAAGCATTTTCCTGTCTTCTATATCAGATGATATACGGCACTATCAGTTTAAGTAACACCTTTATTTCTTGCATATTTTTCCGAATGTATTTTTAGAGTTCAGTTCTGGAAATTAAATATATATATTCGTGTCATTTTCCCTTTCTTCAATGCGTTGAGGAAACAAATTCCACTAAATTTTAAAATGGATTCCGTCACGTAGAGTAAAATCATCTACGTAGTTGGTTAGTAAATAGATTCGTCCATTTACTAACATAAACAAACCCACGCATGGGCAAACTCTGTGCGAAGGCCATGCCGAACCTTTCTTTTCTAACTATTAACTTTATGCTAGCCTAATACAAGAACAGACCCATAAAATCAAACGCAAACTGATATTCAATCTACTATTTCGAAGAGTCGGTTTAAGGTCGGAGGAGTAGCAGAAACAATAAGAATGAAAGAGATTCAACTTGCAGAATGAAGATGTCTTGTTAGATATTGTAATGCTAATATTACTGTATATTCGTATTGCAATGTAAGTTTGTTTTAAAGTAAAAATATTGTACTAGTTACCAGTAGATTATGCATGACCACTTTTCATTTGTTATATTCTTACTGCAACGACATTCTTAGCGAATCAAATTATTCACAAAATTTTCCCTTCTAAGTTTTTGGATAAAAAAATTAGTTATAAAACAGGGGATACACGAAGAAATACGATAACAGTTTTGTATCAAGAAATAAAGATTTTTCAAGAATTTGCTCCTTTCCAGTATATCAAATGAATAAATTCTAAAGCCCTGAGGCGACATGCTATTGTAAATGGAAAAAACAAATACTAAATCTTCCTGCGAGCGTTCCAGGCAACTAAGCATATCCATATGCTTTGTATGTGGAGTATAGGAACCAGTTACGTATAGATTACTTCTTAACTGTGACAAATATGATATCTATTACAACCACTAATAGGGAGGTATAACTTTCAATTAATACGTTTCTCAAAATCGGCAGTCATTTGAAGCAGATATAATATAAATATTATAACTATCTGTAGCATTTATTTAATTAATCCGTTGTAGATTTCCTTAACATAACTGCAGTTTTTGAAGTATAAAAGATCTTGTTCAGATAGAGTTTGTGCTAGTAAGATTGTAACCATACGAAGATTATGATATTAGCAACCATATGAAGGGAAAAATTCTAGTATGTGAAAATTTCTTAAACCCTCTTTGCATCTACCTCATTCATGTGAATTATTGATTTCAGACACTTTGTATTTATCTCGAAACACCATAGAAGGGTAAACTCTTGAATTGGGATTTTGCCCCGACTTTCTCTTAAAGCTTCCTCCAAGCATTCCTCCAAAATGTGGCTCACTTGGATCACCAAGATGGCATTCACTCACAGAATCTACATAGATAGTTTATGATTATTTAATTATGATGGATAGACACTTCACTTGTGAATATACTCACTTATGAATTATTACACTTTACTCGTGTATCAATTTAGATATTACTTAGTACTTGGAACAAAATACTAATTTTTCTCTCTGATACAGTAATTTCAACTCATTGTCTTAAAAAGATATATAAAATGTATATCACATTTGAATTGCTGTAATGCATTTATACAATTTCCTATAGAATTATTCAAATAGTACTGAAAAAATTATTTGATAGCATATTACATTATAGTTACTCTACTTATTTAGAACTGATTTGAAAGTATTTGGACATATATGTAAGATATAACAAAATACCATAGCTGCTTTAAAAATAATTGACGACCTCAAAATTAACTATTCTAAATTTGGTGTTATACCCCGAAATTCATCTATTCTCTCAAATTCGAGATTTTTCCATGTTATATAACACTGCTTGGAAAGGTTGTTGGTGTTGGTGTATTTAATTATGGCAAAGCACACTAGGGCTATCTGCCTAAGGGGAGGGATGCCTTTCGTGGAGGACTTTCTAAGGGAAACTGGCTCGTATACACGTTACACATGGGGAAAACCACGAAAACGCCCATGCAGCCAGCCCGTTCGCGGAATTCGAACCTCGGACCGAACTACCAGTGTTCAGCGACTTTACCGCTCGGCCGCTGGTGGGCCTGCTTGGAAAGGTAATTAAAAGTAAACCAATCACAGCTTAGTTTTACATAAAGCACCTACGTAATATAAATACGGCTTTGCGAGGAACTACATTCATTTTTCCCTGATTTCTGCCATGCAAAGAACTCTGCGCTGCTTATGCTTTCCTGCCTGAAATGATGTCGCATGTGTATATAAAAATTTATTGTATTCAACGATGATTGAAAAGTAAATTTATCTGCAAAAGAGATAATTTGAGATGTGTAACAATAAAGATGGTGATTCTTGAATTCAGTTTTGTTATCTGCTTTATCAAGCCTTCAACCTCAGCCATTACTGTTTTCTCAGCCATGTCTACAACCAGAGGTTAAAGTACTAGATTCCTTCTACGCATTTATTATACACACACACATATATATAGCATATATAGCATATATATAGCATATATAGCATATATATAGCATATATATATATATATATATATATATATATAATGTTGTATGTTCTTAAATCCATTTAGTGCGAAAACAATTCCTTTGCCTTTGAAGTACTACTTGCGCAATTGCTGCAAAGTTAGTTAATAATAATTTATTTCCTAAACAGTATTGATTAATTGATTATATTATCTCCTAAGTTTAATTAAAGTAGAATTACTTTAAAAGAGTGAATCCTTACTGGTAAGTTATATTTTGAAAGATGTTTTGAAGTAATTTGAAAGCAAAATGTTAACAATGTTTTAACGGGGACTGGAGTTAAATCATCATGAAGAATAAAATTTCAATTGTAAAAGGAAAAATTAAAAACATGTAATCATTGTCATTGATCGGAAATTAGTTGACTTTCCAAGGGGAACAAACCAACTCCCGTTCAATGAACAATAATTGAAAAAAAAATACGTAAATACGAAAGTGTTTCGTCTTTACTCGAGTTATAAGTTAAAGCCAAACCGGCAATTCTAGTCAGGCCAAATATTTCCGCGAATAGAAGGGATTATGTTACAATGCTGATACTCAAAGAACTTATTCTTATGAAGTATTTTAGTCAATTCAATTTGAAGTAAAAAGCAATTACTGCAGAGAAATCCTAATTAACCCGAGTAACCGTCCCCGACACTTTCATGTATATGCATTTGAGTTCTATATAATTTGTAAAAATTAAACATTGGAAATTGTCATTATGAAATCGAATTCAAAGTAAAGTTGAAATAAACATAGAAGATTACAAAATAAGATAAATAATGCAAACTTTGTAAAAATAAATCAAAGACAATATAAATATAATATAAAAATAATATAAAAATAATATAAAAATAATATAAAAATAATATAAAAATAATATAAAAATAATATAAAAAATAAAATATAATAAGAACAGTGAATGTATATGAAGATACTTTCGTATTTACGTATTTTTTTTCAATTATTGTTCATTGAACGGGAGTTGGTTTGTTCCCCTTGAAAAGTCAACTAATTTCCGATCAATGACAATGATTACATGTTTTTAATTTTTCCTTTTAAAATTGAAATTTTATTCTTCATGATGATTTAACTCCAGTCCCCGTTAAAACATTATTAACATTTTGCTTTCAAATTACTTCAAAACATCTTTCAAAATATAACTTACCAGTAAGGTTTCACTCTTTTAAAATAATTCTACTTTAATTAAACTTAGGGGATAATATAATCAATTAATCAATACTGTTTAGGAAATATATATATATATATATATATATATATATATATATCATCTTATAAATGTTAACTCTCACATACGCAAAGTTCATTAAATTGAAAAGAAAAATAATATAAAATCTAATTTGGAAGTTTTTAACATATTTTACCTCTTGATTCTCCTCCTTTCAATGAAACTGCATAAAACAATACCCTTATATTCATTTAATCCTCCCTCACAAAAAATATTATAGCCTAGGGATACTAAAGTAATTTTGACTTTAGGTCTCATGCAGTGCTCGTTCTACTTTTTATTCATTTAAAGTAATAAGCATCATCCTTTATTCGAAGGTAAATAAACTAATTATGGAAAATTTCGCAACGCATCAATTTAATAAAATCATATCTGAAAAGGCGATCTCTGTTCAAAAGAAAAGTCATTATTTCCAAATATATATATTTACGCTGACCTGTGAATTATTTTCAGATGGTGAGCTATGTAGAGAATTAAAGGATAATTATTTTAAAAAATCCTTAATTTAATGTTTTGAATTCACAATTATAATCGAGTCAGGATAATTTCTTTAACGAATTTCCGCACTTGAAAAGCTACTTTTCCTTTGCCTTTGAAGTATTTTAAAAATTAAAGTAATATTAAAATAGTTGTTGAATAAAAGTGTTCTAACTTCTGTTTTTCTATGATAGTTGAAATATTTGCCAGTTCTTAAAATACATTTAATTTTTCTTTGCTGTGCTCAAGCTGACACTAACCAAAGTGAAATTTACTAATATTTTCCTTTAATGAAAAATTAGATTTTTTGAATGAGTGACAAACAAAAGCTCGCTTGCGTGCTTCTCATTTCGATTCAGTACTTGTTACTAATTTTACATTTGTAACGTCATTAAATTTAAATATTGTGACGGTTTTTGCAAATATATGCATTTATATGTTTGGCCTTTTTTTGCAGGATTTTTTTTCTAATAATTTTTTCTTTATTTAATTAATTAATTAGTTCATTGTTTCATAATTTTATGTTTGCGTATTACGTATCTTCTTCAGTTTTGGATGTTTAATCATTTAACGTACTTGCATGAGTTAAAGCTTTATTTCTGAGCTGATATTGATGATAGCATTTTCAGAATGTAAATAGAATCTGAGATATGCGCAGAAACCTCCTTACAGCTTTTGGGAAGAATATTTGCTGGTAGGTTGGCAACATCAAGAGAAATGTTCGCCAGCATGCTGGTATAAAGGTTCCAGAAAAAGCGTCGTCCGGTTTTAGTGAATTTCCTGGAAGTAGTATTACCTTTCATTTTCTATACTGGTATCTAGAGGAGGTTGTAAACGTTAATCAGTGACTTTGCGAATTGACTTGTTGCAGAACGTTGTAGTAGTGAACCGCCTGCCCGAAGATTACTATTTTAGACTTTTTCTAGGAGTGAATTTGATGATCTGTGATATATCTTGCATGTTAAGAAGAATTCAGTCGTGTCTTTATATTCACTTTCGCCTGGTTTTAACTGTTCGTGTTATATATGGGAGATTTTAATCACCTCCATTTGGGTTAATGATTCTAGTTTCTCTGATCATTTGGCTTGATTATTTTAGGAGATGTCTATGAACCCGTAGCATGTTGTAGTAGACTTGGTTATTCATAATAATTAGCAGTATTTCAGACTTTGTTCTGAATTTACAAAAAACGGTTAACAAATACGTTAACTAAAGGAAACAAAAGAGTTGTGTCATCTACAAAACTTTTTTGTATCTTTTATTTACAAGTGTCTATCTGCAAGTATCTTAAATCAGCGATCTCCAGTTCAAAATGCATGAGGACTGAATGCGTGATCTAAAAACAGCTATTTATTTTGACATATTAGTTCATTTTAGGTTAGCACTATCCTATTATTCTCTTTTCACCCACGCTTTTCATGCAAGAATGTAAATGATACAGAGAGCGGTTATTCAAATTAAGGTAGAAAGAAGTGCTATTTAAGCAGGAATTTCGGAAGTTAGTTTTAGAACGTGCCTGCCTATTCTAGGCCACGTTCTGCTGTGATTATTAGCGACTTGATTTAGTGGCGTTGAGTGCTTCTAGCCATTCAGCTTTATCTCGCCAGTTTTCTACAAATCAGAGCCTTGCCTGGGTGCTTAATTATCCTGTGAGCCGTTAGGCTACTCTACCACATTTTGAATTTGTTCAACATTACGTATTTCTGTTAAGCCAAACGTGCTTGGCTCTGTATAAACCCAGGTTGTGTAACTGTTAAGTTGTGTTCGAATAAAAGGTTCTTATACAACTTTCTTCTGACTTTTGTTTTGTTTCACAAGGCTAGAGGATAATTCTTCAACAGTTTTTTTTTTTAAGTGTTTAGTGTATGTTCCCAAAGAGAAATAGACTTTATAGTGAAGCCCAACGTATAAAAAGAACTACTTTGTCACAGGAAACTATCTCATTTAGAATTTTTCCCTCAATGTCGCAAGTCCCGTCGACTACGGTGAATCCTATGGAGGGATCTGGGTCTATAGTCGACACCCTTAGAGCTGCTATGGAACCAGCAAAAATGTTTGATGGATAGACGTCTGTCTTAAGTTTCTCGAGCAGTTAAAGTCGCATTTTTTGCTGCATCCAATGCAAGAAGCGTAAAAAGTGACTATTCCCACGTCAGCCCTTTAAAGGCCAGGCTTCTATGTCGTATAAATGCATTGGCAAATTCGTCTTGGGTGAGCCTGGTAGCGAAAGCTACAACTTCGAAGATTTGAAGAACGATTTCTTTCCTTTAGTGGATTAAAATCCTTTTCGACATAAATTCAGTAACCAAGTTTATAATTCCGACGTGAATTCGTTATGTCGCTGAAACTGAAGCAAGACTTGTTTCGTATAGAATAAATATACCGATACTTGTAAAAGATTCTCACCTTATATTAATTGTATTGTCGTTTTATAGGCTTATATTAGTTGAGAGTATTTTAAAAAAATGAGAAAAATATGAAAAATGGCATTACAAAAGATTAATCTAAAAGATGAAAATAAAAACAGATTCTAAAAGGCATCTTACAAATGCATGCATTCGTGGCAGTATGTACTACAAAGATTTTTATACTGGACGCATGGTTATCACATCATTGACAGATGAAAAGCCCCTTTAGCAATTCTCGCACATAACAAACTTCCCGATGATAACGTATCAATTTGTGACTTTGAGATTTATGAGAATACACTATAACTTGCCGATGCTACATAATTCAAAGCAAAATATTTTTATGCTCCGGTACTTGTTTAAAAGATCGTACTAAAAGACATTTCTTCTCAGAGGAGAAAATATATTGAATATCTGAAAACATAACTCAACGTAAATGTTTAATAATAAAGCACAAAATAAAAATATTTCTAGAATTAAAAGCTAAAGAAATTGTTTTCTTGAGTAAATGTTATAGTTTTCAGTTCAAACATAGTAGCATTTAAATTTTACTTGCATTTACCAATACATGTTAAATTACACTTTACGATAAATACCATAATAAGCTTTAAGATACTATTACTTAAATTTACAAGCATGCAAATTTTAAAATAAAATTTGTCTCACAAACGCATAATACATTTTAAAAATCGTATAGAAATTATTTTTTACTTTATGTAGTTCATATTTCATCATGATAACTATTTGACGAACTATGTCAATATATATAGACATAGTTCATCAAATAGTTAATTTATTACTGTAAAAGTAATTCCCAATTTTTTCGTCTGTTTTCGTTAACGATTATTATTTCGCAATATAAAAAGAACAGTGAACCTTAATTAAACGTGTTTAACGTAAAACTAACATAAATTAATTAATTAAACGTTAAATAATCGCAAAACACACGCAAAGTTTGTTTTAAAATTTCTGTTCGCAATACATAATTATGTAAAAATAATATAAATCTACCAAATTCTGTAATCTATTATTTACACGTTAACAATATTTCTAGGCCACGTTATAAGTGTTATTACAATACAAATTAGGTTATATCCAAAACTGGAGACACATGTTACTTTAAAATTACAGAGAAATTTAAATGCGTATGAATATTATGAGGGTTAAGCCGGCTGTGCGTTATTTAAAAGATGCATTAAGTGCTGTTAAGGCAACATAATTATTAACATAATGGCTTATATATCGTTAGGTTGCAGTGTTATTAAACAAGCGAATGACTGAATAAATTTTAAGTAGGTCATGCATATTATAGCAGTACTGATGTGAGGTGTTATGAATTCAAACGTATACGATATGATCATGCATTTTTTCAATCAGTATCTCTTTTAAATACTAAGAATTATTTAAACAAAGTCTTAAAGTGCATTAAGAGACATGGACTATATGTATTTCGGAGCATGTTTGCTAACTTGGACATGCATTTGCTCAATGAAAAAATCTTTTAGACATTAATTTCGCTTACATATTGAAGTGGTCACTAACGTAGGAGTCATTATAAACTGCTAGCAGTTTATAATATAACTCCCACGTTAACGTAATACCTCCTACGTTTATAATAACTCCTACGTTAGTGACCACTTCAATATATAGCAGTTGCTTCGTTAACGTTCATCTGTTTTTCTTTCCAATACTAGCCCTGTAGAGACATTAGGTTAATTGGAAGCGTGTGTGTGTGTGTGTGATTATGGCAAAGCCTCGAGGGCTATCTGCCTAAGGGGAGGGATGCCTTCGTGGAGGACTTTCTAAGGGAAACTGGCTCGTATACACGTTACACATGGGGAAAACCACGAAAACGCCCATGCAGCCAGCCCGTTCGCGGGATTCGAACCTCGGACCGAACTACCAGTGTTCAGCGAATTTACGGTTAATTGGAAGCAGAAAAGATGAAAAAATATGCAACCGCCTTCGCCGGGAATCGAACCACGGACCTCTGAAATACCGGCTCAGTGTGCAGAACCACTACACCACGAAGGCTCGCTAGGGAAGTGGGAGAAATACCTTATAACCCTTGTTTAAATAAAGTCTTAAAAACTCTCATCAGATATGGGAGAATATGTTTTTAAAAGTATTTTTAACAATTTATTTCTAGAAACACAGAACCTATACCTGAACATTTTAAACGAACTTATTATTTATAGAAAAACGGTATTGAATCTATCGGATATTAAGTTAAAGCTTGAAACTTCTAATTCGTTTATTTTGTCAAAATATCTCCCTACAATACGTCAGATGTAAAAATGATCAATAAACAATCGACATAAAAAAGAAAATTTAAGTATACTGCTATATCAGTCTACCAATTTATTAAGAGACCATTTTGTAAAGCAGAGTCATTCAAATAGCATAAATCTTGAAACAGTTCAATATTTGAAACTCAATTTTTAAGAATTTTTCTATAATTTTAATGCTTTGAATTCTAACCTAAAAAACCGTTAGCCGATGCTTAAAAAATAAATAAATAAACAATACTAAAAAAATTATATTTTAAACAAAAATTAAAAATTGGAAAATTTGTTTTATTGATGTCCGTCTGAGAATTTCATTAATCGAAATTAAAAGAAAGAATTCAATCTTTGCTATTTCACTGGCATCTGGTAATAAGTGAAATGTCTCCAGTACCAGTACAATTTCATTTGTCACTAAGAGAGTTGCACTTAGAGTCATAAGGTGTACGGGGAGGTGAGGCACAATATTTCGTAAAGCTACTCGGCAAGATCTATAATTTTGAGTAATTGATGGATTCAATTACTAAAATTAATTTTTCAGTTACTTTTTAAAATTTGAAAATCTTGGATTCTCGTCTTGATGAACCATTTAGCTAGGGATGCTAAATGTGAAAAGTAAACTTAAATCCTAACTGTAATTTGATAGTTTTATGTTGAACTACTGTGCTGATCAAATGATCCTCAAGAAGCAAATAATATGAATGTAAGAATATGTATTTCATCCCCACTAAACATAATTTGCAACGTTTTAATACAGTTATACCTTAGAAACTCGGGTCTTAAATTTTTGTTTTTCATTAAATGCACACTTCATATTTCGCTTTATTTAAAACCTTTAACTGAGTAAAAGTTACGTTCTTTTTTACACTCCTTCTTATTATATGTATCTGAATACTTTGAGAGCTTTTGAAAGAACTAATACTTTGATAGATTCGAGATACATTCGGGATTTTGTTTCAGATCCGAAATTATTTAGAATTCGTGCTACTTCAGATAAACACTGGGCAACTGAAGAGAAACGAAGAAGTATATTTTATTAGCATAGATTAAATTATACGTTGCCTTTCTTATTGAAACAAAGTGCTAATAAATCAACCACTTTTGGGTCAACACTTGACTAATAAAGGAATCGGTCTAATAGGGACTAATAAAGGAATCAGATTGTTAAAAAAATGAAATAATGTTTAATTGTTGTAACAAATTTCGTAGTTTTTTTTAAACAGTCTTAGCTCACGACTTTTATTTCCCATGTACAAGGTCTCCCATAAGCCTGTAAATATTCTAAAAAATCATAAAAGTTGAAGGAATTGAACGAAGTTTGCGAAAAATTTATTCTAGTGGAGAATGATTTTTTGGTAAAGGAAAAATAAATAGTTAGATTTTTGTCGATAGAGGGCACTGTACGAGAGCAAAATCTGACATTTCCAGGAAAACTATATTTTTTTTTTGCATGCAGACAAATGTTTTCAAGCATATCATTTTTTATTCTTTGTGTCCGCCTTCACCACAAACTACAGTTTGGAAGCGAGTTACAACGTTACTACAGCATGTAGCATATCCGAGTGGTTTCAAGAGATTTCGTGACGAATGTCGTCTTTTAACTATACCATAGCAGATGGCTTATTGCGGTACACTCTGGACTTGACATAATCCCCGAACCCAAAATGAAGCGATGTTAAGTCTGACGAGTGAGAGGACCACTTACTTCTACAGTGTTGGCTAATTAATCGCTCTTCGCTGAAAGTTCTTCTTAGGAATGTCTTCACTTCGGTTACGATATTAGGAGTTGCCTTGTCTTGCATGTACGTCACTGCATCAAGGACATTATGTGCCAGTTAGTTGGTATCACTTTCTCTTGCAGTAGTTCCAAGTAAGTGTTTTCCAGTAATAGAGCAGGTCTCCTAGCCAGCTTTTGCACAGCCCTCTTCAAAGAAAAAACAGCTCGGAATAATGGGCGCAGTGAACAGTTAAACGCGGTAAATGTAGGGTCTCCTCAGCATAGGCACGTGGGTTCTTTGTCCAGATTCTACAGTTATGGGTGTTGACTATTCCATGCAATGAACAATGAGCTTGAACCTTTCTTCCATTCCTTCTCTGTCCGAAACCATCGTAAAGCTTCAGTTGGCGATTCTTGGCTGAGATAAAACAACTTTACTAATAACGCTTTATTCACTAATGTCAGCATCATAGTTAAATTTTATTTATGAGCAAGTATGAGGAGTGTGTGTGTGAGTGAGTGTACCGCTATGATGGCTTCCGACCACGGGCATGAACCAAACGGCATTATATACCATCACAGTGTTGAAAACTCCAAAGTAACATAGTTGAATATTACATACTAATAACAGCTTCTATAGCTCGATAACTGTAGATACCAAGCGTTATTCTGACTATCTGCTTTAAATTTTGAACATTTCAAACATAATATAATTTACGGTTGTTTCTGCTTTCGCAGTGTCTCGAGATTTTCTCTACTTCTAAGGCTACTGTGTTTTTGAGTGTGTTAGACGTGCTTATTGCCCAGACACAGTCCGCTGGCATCTTTAAGTGCCAAGTTCTTGTATGTACACAATGAAAGTAATTATGATCCGTGTCGCCTTCCTCTCCGCATTCGCAGAAAGGAGTATCCTTAGGTCTGAATCTGTTGAGATATACTGAGAATGGTAGTCACCTGCTGAGGTATACTGAGGTATATTGAGCTTTTGGCATTAAGCTACGTGTCCTTCATCCTACCTCTGCCTCTGTCCATCTATTTTGCCAATATTGTCAAAGTTGTTCGTTTAATGTGAGACTAAGGAAGTTTTGTTGGTCGTTCTAGTAAATCCGTGCCAATTGGCTGTCTGCTTGGCCAGTAGTTCAGAGGCTTCATTGCCTTGAATCAGCGGGAACCCATTTAAAGTGGGTCTTTAGGAGATAGGCATTGCCAGAAGCTGTTTTGAATTCGGTATACCAAGAGATTCTGGATATTTTGACTTGTAATAGCCGTCAGACTTGATGCCAAATCGCTGAGTACGGAGAATTTCTGCTGTTCACATGTGTTCGCATACCTAACTGCAGCACAGATAGATAGAAGCTCAGCTTGGTATACGAAGTCGTTCAAGCCTAGTTTCCTCTTTCACTCAAATGTGGGAGAGGAAACTAGGCTTGAGAGGAAAGATCAGAAAAGAGCTTTTAATTCTAAAACCTGTAATTTACAGAACTCTGATTTATATATTTCTTGTTACTGCGTCTGTTCGGTGCCCTCTCTCGAAGGAAATTTTAACTATTTTTTCTTTGCTCCTCCTCCCAAAAGAAATCCCCGTTCATGAGGATAATGTTTCCGCAAACCGCTCTCAATTTCACTAATTCCTCCAAATTTTATGAATTTTAAAAATATTTGCAGTCCACTCTGTATAATTCAGATGACAGATTCCAATTCAGCTGTCTAATTAAAGTATCTATAGGACAGCGAAACTACTGAGAAAATATTGAATTATCTTATCCTACTAAAATAACTGCAGTTTCTTATTTTGATGAATATGCAAGTTGTCTGATCTTCAAAGTTCAATATCCCTCAGTAGCTATAAAACACCATGACACGTGCATCCAAATTACTGCTAGATAGCAGTAGAAAAACATTTAGACTATTTATAGTCAAATAAAACTGGCGTTTATGTTTATTATTTTGTAAATATGAAGCGCATTTATAAACCACGAAAACTAATCAAAATCAAAATTTCTCTTATGAATATCTCAGAAAGTTTTACTATATTTAATATTAATTTTAGCTTGCTATAACACAGTGAACATTTTACTGATCGTCTATATCTTCTACGATCACACAAAAATTTAAATTCTATGTGTACAAAATTCTTCCTCCTTAAGTAATCAAATTGCTTTTTTCGCTCACTTCTCTTCTTTTTTTTTTAAACTTTATATTCATAAATGAAAGTAATAATATTTAAAAATAATTAAAAGGAAGGTTTCAATATCGCCGATAGAAGCTGATAAAGATAAAAACTTGACAAACATTTATTGTATACAGAAGTTAAAGTTCCACGAAAAGGGTAAATAAAATAAAAGTTTATTAAGCAGAAATTACTTATATTTTTTAGAAGTTCATTTTGATTCAAAAGTAATGCTGACAATTGAAGCTGTTCTGCGGAAAGAGTTCGGTTATGTTTAGTGACACAAAAACGAAAACCTTTATACTCTTAACCATTTGCCATTAGCTTTTAACAATCTCTATGTGAGAAGCTCAGACAAAATGAATCAAATGAGAATACATCTCTATAATTTATTCTTATAATTCTCTCTAGTTTATGAACAACAAAGTAATGGAATGCATCGTCAGCTCGTAAACTTTTAATTTCTCATAAGAATCTTACACGCAACGATAACCGTTGAGATCCTGATAAATGTATTTCCAGGAGAAAATGAGAATTTATTAATTAGTTTCAGGAACTTCGTTTACCTATTTACTGTTTCCGTCCATTGAACAATACACGCAATCATAATTCCTCCGACATGTTCCAACATGTCTCCTATTTGCACGGGCAAGGAGTGTTTGGGAAGCATTTTTCCGGAAGAACTTTCATTCGTAACTAGAAATTGCTAGGTAGTAACTGCCAGGGGTGATAAACGCTTTACTAATAACCTCGCGATTGGTAATGACATAAGTAATTGGTTTATAATTACATGGAATCACTGTCGGATAAAATTTAATGGGATGACGAATTTTCCGATAGTATTTCTCTTCGTTAAAATGACTCTGGGAAACGTTCTTTCAATAAAATGATCAAAATATTTTATCTGAGTTTATTTCCAATAGTTGTTACTGGCCTATTTTGAAAGCATCGCCTTACACACTGCATTATTAATTCGATTCTCTTTCAAACTATGTCTCTAAAATCGGTTGCATTTTATTTTTCTGGGCTGAATTGCACTACGAGAGAGGAAACCATTTGCACATACACGGCATCTGAATTATATTTACTGATCATTCATATATTTGATAATCATAGAACTGAAATTTATGTTTGTATGTTCAAATAATTAAATATTCAAAGAAAATCAAAGCTATAATTCCTATTCTGCGTAGCTCTGATTATTTTTTGACCAGGTCATAGATTTCAAACACAAGGAGAAATCTGCAAGAAGTCTACATATTTCCATAGTTCATAAAATCAGAATCATATAATAATCATATAATGAGCAACTTTATGAAAATAATATAGTTTTCTTAATAGGAAACTGGTATCAATAGAGGGAACATATATTAAATAATTGTACATACAAAAATACCTTAAAGGAATATGAGAAACACAAAACTGGTAACAACTCTAGGACATAGAAAAGATTTTGGAAACAAAACTTCCATAATTCCTTATATATAAAATGCTCTATAAAATGGCTGGAGTTCTAAACCTCATAACATAGTGCTTTTCAGATATATTCAATTGGATTTTATTCTGGAAATAATTTATTTTATACTGGGAGTAATTCATTTGGATTGTTTGGCTATTCAGATATTCCGAAACAAGGGATGGCGCATTATCATTACGGATACGCAATTTTCGCATTTAAAAAGGAAATCTCATAAAATTAAAAAGTCAAAATTAAAAATTTCATTTATTCGAACCAAGAATTTCTTCTGATTATAACAATGTACGATAACGTTTCAAAAGCGAAAACGCAACAGCTTATTATTTGAAACGAGAAAATCGCCTGCATTTAAATTTATTCTTCTTTAAGAATATCGCATTATACTGTGGACTGAAGGGTATGTTTTCCGCTTTCTGAAAAGAATTATTCCTGTTGCATAATTCAAAAACTTTCTTTAATGCATGATATTAAAATTTCTACCTGCAAAAAAAAAAAAAAAAGAACATTATAAATCTGGATTGGAAAAGTCATCAGTCATTACTTCTAAATTGGAAAAAGACACCAAACGAGTACCACAAAAAGGTACATATTATTTCTAATGCTTTTAAAGTTAAGTCGATGGTAATAATAGAAAATCAATTGCAACGTCTTTAAATTCATCTGTAGCAGTAATAAATAAAGTCAAATATCAAGATTTACAGCTTAAAAAATGCTGGGAAACCTAATGTTCATCAGTTTCTGCCAATGCATGTGGCAGAAATATTTTTAGACTCCTGTCTGAAAATTATTTAGCAGGAGAAAAATGGTGACTCTTGATGAAGCATGGATTTACCAACATGATTGCAAAAAGAAAGGTCTATTTATTTATTATAGAAAACGAAGAAAAGAAAATGTACCGTCCTGGTTCTGTAAATGCAAAGAAAGTTTCAGTATATTTAGTTTATGATTTTCGCAGTATTTTCTTACATTGTAAAATTAAAAATAAGAAGAGTGAGAAAAAATGATAAAATCGACGATAGATCAAAAGAAAATTTATATTACAAGAGAAATTCCATTTCTTTTTTCCAATGACTTTCAAAGAGTGAAACTCCATCAAGACTAAGCAACAAGTCATATTTCAAAAAATACCACTGCATTCTTTAAATAAATGAAGACTGATACAACTTTTCAATGTATTCTTGCGAAGTCCCTGATGTTTCACCTATGGACTATTTTGCTGCTGATCTCTTGAAAAGAGCTCTTTCTCACAGCAGATCCACCATGACTGATGGATTCTGAAAAGTAGTGGAATAGAAATGGAAATCAATACACGTGGAAATTTTATGAATAGCCTTCTTATGACGGAAATCATGATGTAGACTTATATCAAAAAATGGACAATCAGAACAAACATTAAAAAATATTCCTTATATTTTAAACATTAAAACTATCCCAAATTTGTTCTAAAAATGTGAAAACACCCTCCGTATAGTACAAAAAGGAAGACTCATACTTTAAACAACATTCAGAATCATCGAACAGTAAACGTCATGCAAATTCGACGAATATGCATTTGATACTTACATTTCAACAATTTTCCATCAAAAAGTTCACAAGAATTATTTAACTTTTAATCGCTAACACTGGTACATATATTATTTATTCGCAACTATTTCGTAAATGCGAAAGTTACGTGCAACTAATTATAATCATTTGAAAATGAGCTTTAACTATTAAACGAAAGCGTAAAAAAATTCATTCTGAAATGATACCAATTTATTTATCATTTTGATATTATTTCTCCAGTTTTAAATCTGTGCCTTTTTAGATTGAATCTGGGTCAGTGCTTTGTCTTTGAAATTTCGAAACCAATAAAAATACGTCTAGAATCGCTATAATAATGCCAAGCAATCTACATCAAAGCAAGCATTCCGTTCGTGTATTTGAATTAAGAGGAGACACAAACGATGAGTGTTGTTGTATAGATTCATCTTTTGTAAAGCCTAATACATGCAGTAATTATAGGCATATGTCGTAATTTAATTCTCACTCATTAAAAAAATTATGTGCTACTTCTACCCAGGGAGCAGAGAAAGAAATTTTTTACCTAATGCTATCAGACCGTCCTCTGAAGTAAACACGTGAATGGTTTTGTGGATGTACATATACTTCGGCAATTTTATTAAACCTCTTTCTAGTGTGACATAAAAACAATACTCTTGAATATAATTTGTAGAGTAATTAGGCACTTATTTGAAACAGAAAATTAGCTGTACCTCGTTGGGACTCGGTTTTTGGATGTTCTGACAGCGCAAGCTACACTTGTCACCAGTAACACCAAGACAGTATGTAGTGGGAAAAGGCCAAAATTCCTCATAATTTTGTATTAAGTACCTAAGACAGTTTACGTTATAATTTCCTTCTCCAAACCGCTCAGATGTTTAAAAAATCATTTAAGCTTCTCGATACATATATATACCGAAAAGCCATTACATTATGACCACCATCTATAACAATGGGCTCGCCCTGAAACAAAAACACTGCGCATGCGCAGCTGATGTATATAAAGCGAATATGCCTCCGATTATATAAAGCGGATTTGCCTCCGATTTCTTCTCCGAAATACTCTTCATGTCCCATTGCTTATTACGTCATGTGCTCTCGGGCATCACTTCAGGAACCTCAGGAAAGCTCGGTATTATTATAAAGTTTTACCAAACATACCGCGTTTAGTTCCATAATGAGAAAAGCAGCTGATTCATGAGACTTCGATAAAGGTCAAATTGTTGTGGCTCCGCGACTAGGAACATCAATATCAGATACGGCGCGTTGAGTGGGCTGTTCATGTGCAATTGTTGTGAGCACATATCGAAAATGGTATATGGATGGGGAAACGAGAAGTCGCCGGCCAGCAGTGTGTCGTCGACGGCGCATTGATTCCAGAGGAGAACGGAGATGCTATGCATTGCTCGCTGTTAACCGAAGAGCTACAACAGCCGTAATCACCACCAACTACAATTGTGGCGACCCAGACATTATTTCTCAACACACTGTGCAACGTACATTGCTGCGCATGGGCCTACGCAGCCGGAGGCCGAAGCATGCCCTGCACTGTCATCGCCAGCTTCGTCTACAATGGGCCAAGAAACAACGGAATTGGACATTAGAAGAATAGTTGAAAGTTGCATGGAATCAAGTTTTCTGGTCCATCACATCGACGAGCTTGTGCCAATACGCCGAAATCCATCCTGGCTCCCGGATGCCCAGTTCGACGGAGACAAGTCGGTGACGGGGGCATTATGGTGTGGGCATTGCTTTCTTGGAACACATTAGGACCCATAATCCCCATAGAACAAACTCTGACGTCTATGAGGTACGGGATTCACCCATTCATAATAAAAGTATTTTCGGGGGTTATAGTGTTTATCCAACAGGATAATGCACCATGTAATAAGGTTCGAATCGTCAGGGAGCGGTTCGAGGAACATTCCAGTGACTTTCAAGTCATGTCTTGGCCTCCAAAGTCACCTGATATTAATCCAATAAAGCATTTGTTGTCCCACCTGGAAAACCAAATTCGTGCTGCCACGCTACCCCCTCGCAATGTGCGGGAATTGCAGGACCAGTTGGTGAGCGCTTGGTACCAGATACTTCAGACTACGTATCAGCCCCTTGTGGAGTCAATGCCACGCCGGGTGCTAGCAGTTTGGAAGACTAAAGGTAACATATTATAAACAGGGGGATCATAATAGAATGGTTGCAACATGTTATTAACAGGGTGGTCATAATATAATGGTTCTTTGGTGTATAATATATACACAGGAAAATAGGCATTTTGTTTTTCGGACAGAAACACCATTTAGAAGAACATAAACATTTCGGCTGCCAAACCCTGAGCGCCTGAGCGCATTCCTAATTTTTATATTCCTATGCACTCATAAACTTTCTAAACTCTTTGGCTCCAAAATTAGTTGAAACAGAATTTTATTGCAACTACAGAAAATCACTGCACTTAGTCTGCTATGTAACAAAATACTTATCTCATCAAATTAGTTTTGTTGAATACATGTTTTAAACTCTTTTTGATTAATGAGAAGGAAACAATTAAATTGTAACAATCTCAGCATCTCAGACAGTATATCTTAAATGCAGAACTTGACAACGGACTTAGCAAAGGATTAAAAAAAAATTAAATAACATGCTACAAATCTAGACTTATATTCAAATTTAATACAATTTAGAATGAAACAAAAGGATTGAATGCGATACAAATGTAAAAACCAACATCCTGCTTAGGCAATTAAACTTACGGAATCACTTGAAACAAAAGTGCAGTTTATATTTGTGTATATTGCTTCGCATTATGATAGAGATTCTAAACTGTAATAATGACTGAACTTCTGAACACGGTATACAATATTTTTGAGACCATTTATGAATTCGAATTAAATTAAACGTATTGACACAGAAGAGGCAGACATCTTAAGAGAAATTTCGCTTTGTGAATGTTTCTTTTAAATGGAAGACGAAGGCGAAGAAAGAAGATAATATGATTTAGCGCTGAAAGATAATGCAGTTTAAATCTATCGGTAAGAGTTCCTCGGGAATCCTGTCTATTAGTTGTAATGGAATTTCAGAGCGTGACATGGAAAATCATGACATTGGAGCTGGTGAGAAATTTTTTTAACCTATGAAGTGGTAGTCATGAATTTTTAATATCGCTTTTATTTGAAATATATTAAGCATGGTCATATAATAAACGTGGGAAATTAACTTAAGTGACCGAGCAGGCGCTCGTTTAATTTTTTCACTCTCTGAAAGTTCATATTTATTTGTCAAAGGGGTGGTTAAATAGAGGAGCATTATGTTTCGCTGATTAGATAGAAAATGTCTAAGTTGTTTTATGTCGCACAGGGGCACATACTGATGCTTATTAACGGTTATGAATTTTGATTTGTATACTATAGCCGGGCCGCATGTATGACCTGAAAGTAGATGAGCTGCCAGATTGTTTTTAAAATTTCAAAATAAATTTCACATAATTAACTAAAGTTTAACTTGACTGAAATTTCACTTATTAAATATTATAAAAACATACGCAAACAAATAATAATAATGCAAACAAAAAAATCAGATTTATTGTTTATTTTCTATCTGTAACAAATTTCTGTTGGTTACATTTCATAATTCAGATGTACTAGCAATTAAATATTAAATTTTAGGGTTGACATTTATTTCAAATAATTTTTATAGTTCTACTTAGCCACTAAATAACTTAACTTTTAACATAAAATATAAAAATTATGAAAACTTACCAGATTTTTACAAAAAGCTTCCCGAGTGGAATAAAATTTGAAAATAAATACTGTCAAATTGCCTAATAATACTTACTCTTTCCTTTATGCATTACAATTTTTATGGAACATGCAGAAAAAATTGCATACGATTATATGTAAATAATTATAAATTTCTCCATTTTTTCTACAGATCGACACCTGGCGGCCTTGGAGATAAAGTACTGGAAGCTATCTTCACCCCAGTTTGTAAATGCTCGTCGGTCAATCGTACACTTTTGTTAGACTTCTTAACCTTTTGCACTCGAGAGGTGACTTTCACTCACCATGTGATTTCATGACGCAGTTCGAGAGGTTTATATGAAATCTTATCTTTTCTTATCTATCACAAAGTATGTTCTCAGAGAAATGAACCCGGAAAAAGGCATAAAACGACATATTATTGTAATACTTACCCCAACGAGCCGGGCATGCATCTTGGGAATTGTTACGTGAAATATCATAGACAGAAAAATTGCAGAGACTAATATTTAAGAAATTATGTTTATAAAGATATAAAGATATATAAAATGTTAAAATATAAAAAAATTATGCATTAATTTGTGTGTGTAATGATTTTAAGATACTGGTAATGCGTTAAAAAGGCTGCGAAACGTCTCGAGTTGCTGCTGCGCCGCGGGAAAAAGACCCCGAGTGCAAAGGGTTAATATTCAGGCAACTAATGACTGGCTCAAGGAAAGCAAAAGTACCAACTCAATGCTGAGGCAAAAACGGAAACAGAAAATTTTTATCAACTTTGGGCTGGCAAATAAATTTATTGATTGTACCTTAGTCTAGTCAAGCGGCATAGCATGTAAGCATATAAGGTCAATAACTGTCATCGTAAATCAACCCACTCGATTTTCATTCACTATTAATCTCGCATATAAACAGTATCCAAATGTTTTTAATGTCATTTACATATATATTTTAAATCGTCATTTTTTTAGATGCGATGATTATGTTATTTTTTTCTTTTACCTTCTTTTGCGTGTCAGAGCGTTGTTATACATACGTTACATATGTAATTTTGACTGCGCTAGCTCAGAATCCAATTGAAATGCAATGACTGCTGGAATACTTTCTAGCGCTTTCTTATTTCTTAATAAATGCTGTACTGCAATCCAGTACCCAATGAATTTATGCTACACTGAAATCTATAAGCACTGTGTTAAAATAAATAGATAAGTGTGGCAGAACGCTTCAAATTGCTTCCTGGGCTGCATGCAGCCAGCAGGCCGCCAGTTTGATATCACTGTACTTATAGGATAAATGATTTTATTTGCACCTTTATAATTCTGCAACACGTGCATCGTATGTATTACAAAAGAATTATATTGAAGCCATTAAATTCTGGAACGAAACACTTCAAATATATTTATTCTAATTATTTTACTAAAAATGAGATGATAACATACAGGAACAAATAAGATGATAGCACTACATATCGACAATATCACGAACAAAAGAAAAATAAATAACTAAAATTTAAAAATAAAAAAATAAGTAAATAAATTTGTAAAAATAACCATATATTTCTGTTTTTTAAAAATGCAATAAATGCTATTATGCTTTATGAAATATAAACTAAAATTAAATGCTGAACGTCAACACAGTAGTATTAAATTTAAATGTAGACCATAATTCAAAATTAGACATATAATACACTGTTATAATACACTATGTATAAAAATAGGCAAGACAAGTTTGCTTCTTAAAACAATTGTTTGCATTCAGTGGAAGAAAGATTATTAGGCCATAGCTTTAAATAATATGTGAGCAACAATAGTGCTGAAAATTAAATAATTTTTCGTTATGAACTTTCAGAATAAATATATAAAGTGGGGAATATAAATATTTAACCCCCTGGCAAATGCGGAAAAAGCGTCATTTAATTGGGTAATGTACGTAGCAATGATTTAATTACAAATTTTTGAGGATTGCAGTTTGTTAATGTAATTATGAATTCTGAAGTGTTAAGTGCAGAGCTCTTAAGACTTTGGGGTAGAATATTAAAACGCAAATTTTTGAAATTCATGCTTTTAGAAAACTTCCTGTAAGGTTAGATTTGTTATAGAATGGTGAATTATGTACATAACCGAAAAAGCAACTAATGGTGAAATGAAGCTAAAAGTATATTTTTACCTGAAGCTGTTATAGCCAGAAATTACGAAATGCTACAAGTCAATGATGTACTGCAGTTAGGGTTCCCACGTCTCCCTTGAGCCCTGAAAATTAAAATTCCTGAAATTATTTTAAATGAGGCTCCAGGAATTTAAAATAAATATTACTCTCCCGGAATATCAAAATTCTTGAAAATAACGATACAACATGTTTAAACAAAATGTTTGAGAGCACCGAAAATTACACGATCGCCCATAGCAGCCAAAGAACGTTATGTGAATACATGTTCTTTGCAGCAGCAATCTACGGTGAGCGGTGAGTAAACGCTTTACGGGATTAGTAGTAGTTTCATGTCGGCGTGTCGGGCGCACGCGCCCTCATTTCCCCTCACTCGTTTCCAGTCCATTCTTTCATTTAGCACGTTGAGCGCTGCGACGGCCCCTGTGGACCGGCAGTGAACTTTCCGTGTGGACGGCGTCGGTCCCTAATTTTTGTTTGGCTGGCGTCGGTCCGCGGGACCGACAGTATTAAAGTTAAAAAATAAATAGAGTCTCAATGAAATGTGATCAAATTTAGTTTTAATGAAATGTATTGAAACATTCTAAACAAAAATACGGCTTAGCTCGCTGCCGGCTAAACGGAAAGGACAGCAAATTCGGCGCCGCGCTCAACGTGTTAGTCTGCACCTATCCAGAAACAAGTGCGTATTTTGAAATTATTTAAATGCTTTCATAATAATGTCTCAATTTGATTGGCTTATGAAGAGAGACAACTTTAACGGAGGATGTAAAGTATGCCGAAAACGATTAATATTAAGTACGAGGATGTTAGAGCTTTAACTGTACATTCTCAAAGCAAGGAACGCCAATTGTTAATATTGAATAGAGATTCTTCGCAATCGGTTTCGAACTTTTTCTGAAGAAATCTTCAGAAGAACAGGACAATTATATCAGCAATTGAAATTACTTCAGTCTATTATAGAGTTAAATAGCACCATCATAGTTTTAATAGCCAGGATTGCACAAGCAAATTGTACAACACTCTATTTCCAGACTCTTCTTTGGCAAAAAAGGTTTCTTTTTTGCCAAAGAAGCACCGGTAGAACAAAATGTACAAGTATTTACGAGAGTATGCTTGCTCCTGCAGCTCAAAAAATACTTTTAAATGAGATTAAGGAGGCGGATTTTTTTTCAGTTGCGACTGAATTTTTTTTTTTCTTCTCTCGGAAACTTATTTTCCTATCCCGGATTTTGACAGCCAAGAGGTGGCAAAGCTAACTGCAGTTTCGATCTGTATGGTTTGGTATAGAGGGTGATGGTTCAAAAAATAGGTACTGGGAGTGAAAGTCACAATTGCCGCTGATCGCTATAAGAGATTACTCTTATAATTTCTTTTTCGAATAACTTTTATAATCTCTCTTTCGAAGAATACTGTACATTAATTCGAAAAATAATTATTCTTCTACTGTTAATCCTTGTTTCTGAACCAGTTCTGGAATTCCTTTTCCGTGAGTGTCTATAACTGCGCTTTCGCGTCTATTTTGACATCCTGAATCCCTTCAGAGTGTTTACTTCTCATGAACGTTTCACTTATTTTTATGCTAGAAGCTAAAAGTCGCACGGTGTCTGATCTGGTAAATAAGTCTATGACAATATATTTTTACGAATTTTGAATATATGTAAATAATTTTCGTGAAACTATATGTAATATTGTTGTATCTCTTTATAATGTAACAGGAAGTGCTTCAAAAACGTGAAGCTCCACCGGTAAAATAAGATTAAAGTGTAAGTCTATTAACATTGAGATAAATAGCTGTCTCGCTAAATTGACAAGATTTCGCCAAGTCCATAATTGTTTTGGCGACTAATTTTTGTAGCCCGAAAAATCTCCGAAAGTGGCGAAATTTTGGTTCGGTCCTTGAATAACTGCAATTGAATAAATGTAACTGATCCCTATATATGAAACTGTAGCAGTATCCGGCTCTTATATATGGATTTATCCGTATATGCCTCCCAAGAATTTTTCAAAGGGATATCCGTATGAGCTTCGCTCTTTAGATGGGATTTGTATTGCGTTGCGCTTAAGATTATTAGCAGTTTGAAGTCGTAACTAGTGACCGTGCTCTGCCCTATTGATAAGAGTTGTACGAGTGCTTTTGTGGAATGTTTCAGAACTGTAAAGTGTTTCGTTGACTAAAATTAATTTTATCAAGCTATCATCGGTTCTGTGAGCATTCACTCCGTTACAAACCTGTATGCAGGCCACAATATGATGATGTTTTTTATTGAAGCAAATTTTGGACCAAAGCAATGCGTGACATAGAGCTGCGTTTTGAAGGATGATAATTTTTTTTGCCCATTTTCAAGCCATTTTCTATCCATAGGGCCTCTTAAACGTCTTAATGAGTCATGATTATATTTAAAAATCATCGCATTGTTCTTGGGTGCAAATTCAAGTTGCACAGTTTCATGAAAGTCAAAAACCACAATTCACATTATATTGATATTAGATCGACGATCTCCTTTTTTTTCCACGTCCAAGCAATTATTCTAATTCCTTACAAGTTACTTTCATACGCATCAGCATAAGTTAAATATTTCTTTTATTCTACCAATATTTTTTCAGTTTCGAACAATATTATCCCTTAAAGTCGCATTCCTCATCAACAATTTAAGTCATAAATTTAAAGAAACCTCTTAACCGTAACTCATTGCTGACTGACAGTTGAAACTTATCGTATATTTTACTAAGATCTTGTATGACGCCTCTCATTTCAAATTACTTTTTCCCATCGGATTGCATTCTGTAGCAGCATTTACCATATTCTTTTATCGTAGCTTGTCGCTTAATTTTAATACTGAAAATATTGAAAGTTAGGTGCTCAATTTAACTAAGCTCTTCACGAGCTCAAAGATGTCATCATCAGTGTGAGTCACGTAATTCTTCGAAGGCATTTAAAATTAATTTACACAGAATGTAATGAAGTTCAAGCAAGCTGAAATTTATATCTTGTAGAAATGGTAGCGGATTTCAGTGAAATTATTGTTTAGGTTACAGCGCGTGTTTTTGGTTTATAATTCTTAGTTTTTCCTTCTATTAAAATCATTAAACAGCTATTTAATTATAATGTGATTTATAATATCTCTTGTAAAGGGATCGATTGTGAAAGGAGAAATAAGAAACCACTAACTTAAAATACGGTTCGAGACTCTGAAATATTACATTCAGAAGAAATATGCCTAACTAAATCAGCAGTTTTAGTTAAATCACTTAAACAATAACTTGATTAAATGATCATAGCATTTTAGACATCTGTGCTAAAATAATAATAACGGATGAATTAAATTATTTTAAATAGCGATTATTAAAGATGGAAAATTCAGTTCCTCGAATTCCTAGAAATTTAAAAGCATGGCTCTTCACTTTTTCCCGATGTTCTAATCTTCCGAATTCTAACCTAAAAATCGTTAAACGTCTGAAAACTTTGGAAAGATTAATTTTGTTAACGACCCGTAGTAATTTTCTTAAAAAATGTTCCATAGTTGTAATTAAAGCTGTACCTGAATTATTACCTCATGATAGTCTTGGATTGAACTCTTAAAGTGAAATAGTTTTTTGAATTCTCTTACTATTTTGGAGTTGGATAACATTCTGTGATAGTTTATTTAGTTAAATCTTAAAATAATACATCCGAATATTTTAATTTAAAATGAATCTGAAGACCTTTACACAAATTTCTCAATTAAGTTGTTTTCAAATTATGCTGACAAAATTAATCTCAAGATTTTCAAATATTCATTTCATTTAATAAATTTAATTTGCAGTTTTTTAAAAAAGTAACTCCTTTTTAAAAACTCTGCTCTCAATTTTTTAATAGACGCAAATATTAAATGTTCCTTTAAGTAAAAAATTTTAACTATACTTTTTTATTATATTAAAATTCTCATACAAAGAATTCAAGAAATCGAAGATTCGAAATATTCAAGAAAACTTCATGATAGAGATCTGGATTAAAAAATTTAGGATTTGTCAAATCTCTAGTGGTTACGATACATATTTTTGCATATTTAACCTTAGGAAAACGAAATTCAGGTGTGAATATGATAAGTATTACATAATTGGAATTCGAAGTTTGGCATTTTAAAACGCACGCTTCAATAACATTCTGACAGCAATAACAATGTTGTTAATTACAGGGGTGTTTGAATACATTCCCTCTTTTAGTACGTAAGTGTAAGTAATTAAAAAAAGCATAATATTGTAAAAACTACTTGAAGTAATTCGTTAATCTTATCCAAAGTAATGAATCATAATTTAATGATTTTGAAATTAGTTTG
Organism: Stegodyphus dumicola; assembly: GCF_044657685.1. Lineage (NCBI taxonomy): Eukaryota > Metazoa > Arthropoda > Arachnida > Araneae > Eresidae > Stegodyphus > Stegodyphus dumicola. Next base: position 151,249,880 of record NC_140771.1, on the reverse strand, counting down.
GCAATATATAATTTGTATAGTAGTCTTGAAAAATTATATAGTAACTAATATGAAATGAAAAAAACTAACGTTACTAATATGAAATGATTATTAGTAACGAATATATAATAGAGTTGAGCAATGTAACTTCCAAAGCTGCAAACAACTTTCTTCCGAATGCCTTAAAAGTTAAACAACCACTTTACAACTTCTTATACATTTTAATTCGTCAGTTCAAAATGGAAAATGTTTTGAAAATATGATTTGCCGTTATAATATAATAACTAAATTATAACGTTATAATTGATGTTAAATATTACGAAACGTTTCTTCCATACTTTAATAATTATCCAAGAACCAAAGAACTCCTGTAATTAAATGCAATTGAATTAGTGCCTCTGAAATTTTAAATGCCCTTTTTCAAGTTTTGAAATATGCAACTCCAATTTAGAAGATATGTTTTATACTCTTTATTCAGAAAAACTCCATTAGAAGTTTTATTTAAATTTTCGAAGATCTAGCATCAATAAAACGGAAAAGAAAATTTCGTAAATTATGTGCGATTTATAGTTTACAAAGGCAATTTCTGCTTGTTGAAATAAGGAAGAATTAAATCTTGAGAAATTTGTTTCTGTTCATAAAATGAGTATTACAAATAGCTCGTAATTTTCGGCAATATACTGAAAATACTGCGATCACGCAAACGATTATCTTTTATAAATATTAACCTTTTTTGCAATGCTTCAGATTTATCAAAACTACACAGAAATTTGCTAAAATGATTAGAAGGAACATAGCGTTTCTTCCTTAATGACTTTTAATAGTTAGTATAAATAAGTATTTAGGCTTTGTGGTTCACTAGAAGTGTAGATTTGAAGGTTTTTTAATCTAAATGCATAATAAATTTTGAATATTATCTTCTGCAATTGTGACATTTATAAAGCTAAAAAGGTCGCATATGAACTTATATTATTTTTTAAAAGATAATGTTATTTGGATGCTTGAAACTTTGACACATAACATTTTTTTAATTACCTTTCACATGAGTTATTTCCTTCAGTGTATTGCTTGAAAGAAAATATGGAAGAAAACTACCACTGCGTCATAAAATTTAAGAAATCATCTACGTAAATTATTAAAGAAATCTTAAGAGGTTTTTCAAAATTGTGATTTATATTGACAGCCGTCTGAGTAATATCCGGTAGATCTGACATTGAGGACGGTTTGAAAAGAAATTTGATTATGTTAAATTGAAAAACGAAACCGTGTATCATTTATTTAAAATAGCTAAGTGTTTATATTAAATAAGAACATCGGAAAACTCGGATTTAAAATATGATTATGAAAAATCAGGACCCTTGACTTGAGATGCAGTTACCTCCCTAAACTCTTGACTTGTGGGATGCGAAACATACAAAAAAAGCTGAGAGTTACAGACTTATGTAACAAAGTTTTTAACCAATAAATAAAGTGAATTTGATTACCAATTAAATAGAAAACTATTCAGTTAATTTACTATGCAAAATTCTTTAATACTAAACGCATGTTACTTTACGTTTAAATCAGATTACGCTGCAGAAATCGTAAAGTTTCTCTGTAAAAATATTGTAATGCATTAAAATCGTTTATCAGCTAATATTTAGTAATTTAATTACGAAAATATTGCGAGGAGCTAAAAGAAATAGACTTTATTTTTTCCAGATCATAAATGTGTTCTCATACATCATTAGGTATCAAATGTTCAGAAGTGTTTCTCGTTTATGTATACTATGCGAACGTTTCATTCTCAAAACAATTTTTAAATTCACATTTGTTGTGACATGGATTAACGTATAATTCCTTGCATTTTGTAAGCAGCAAAAATTAAGGATCTGTAAAAATGCCGAAATCAAAGCTATACATTTAAAATTGTTTATAGCATCTACATTTAAACTTTACGCGTGCTTCCCTTTTTCGAGTTATTTCTTAAGGTGAGTGTTTCTATCAACAGAACTTAATTCCGAAACCGGAATTCGAAAACAAGTTGAAAATTTGTTCTCCAAATTAGTCACAATCCGATTTCCCGCGCAGACTAAAAGAAAATTATAAACAGAAATAGTCAGTTACAAAATAACTTATTTGTAAACTCAATAACACTGAACAAAAATTTATATTTATATTTATATTTAATGCGCAAAGAATCAAGAGGGTTGTTTAATTTCTCACTTATGTGAACACTATGTCACTTATGTTGAATTTAATTTCTCATTTATGTGAACTTGAGAAAGGTCTTTACGAGAACATACCATAAGTTTCACACAACTCTGTTTATTTCTCATTCCAAACCAACAGTACACATATAACAGGCACATGTAATGGAATTATCATATTTAATGACGCATAAAGCTAGAAGAAATTTTTCTGAGAAATTAGCTTGCCCTTCTCCTACTATTGGAGGGTTTTTAGGGAAAGATGTGTCCCTGTAATCCATGTGCCAGCTATCTATAAAAGACCTTTTGCGATTGAAATGAAAATGTGTCATTTAAAGCTGTGTCCCTCATAGGTTTTAGCCAAAGAAATAGTATTCGCGTAAGTCTACCAATCAGGTACCCTGAAAGAGAAAACTCGAGAAAATGTTTGTTTTGACGCGAGGTTGAGGGTGGGAATTAGGTGTGACAACGTTTCACGGGGTAGTTTCTCAAACGACGAGAATCAATCTCTTGTAGAACTCATAAATCCGGACTGACTGACAAACAGCCACCTCAGATAACACTTTGTTTTGGATAGATCAAAGTCACTGCTTTCTGAACATTGTTTATCAAACATATATATTATATACAATATGCAATTACATAACGTTACATAAATTTATAATTATTTTCTTTCAAAATTTCTTCTGTTTTGGCCCGTATTTGTTGCACATGATGTAAAAAACATTTCGTGATTGTATAGATCAATCTAGTTTTCCTAAAAAAAGCAAATGACTAATTTTTGTGCTTTTTATTTTCGAAAGTAATGCTATTTCGAATACATTTCACACAAAATGAAATTCGAAATTTGCCTTTTAATCATTTCAATTTTACTCAAACACATAAAGTGGTCTCGACCGAAAAGGGTATTAATTCTTAAATTTGTCTTTTCCCAGAAACACTCTCTGGAATAGTATGATCAGTAATAGTTCCCCTCTATCAAATAAATTCGTAAAATAAAAGATATTTAATTCTGAAGTACAACAAAATATTAAAAAAATTATTGAACTCGATATTATATGGTTGACTGTTGATTGATTAAAGCATAGCATGCAAAGGATATTTCCATAAAGGGGAAATATTTTCTTTTCTGCAACTGCTAATAGACCTGCCAGCTCTTCAACCTTTAGTAAAGCTTTACCGAATTTTCTTAAGCACTCTTTCACTGATTTTACTAATCTCTCATAGAAGCTTCCCACCAAGCCCCTCGTTCTATTATAAACTTATCACGAATTCTTTCATTCAACAGAAAATCTTGGAATTTCTCATTCGACAACAGTTTAGAGAAATTTTCAAGTTCTTTTTTTCCATTTTTAAATGTTTTTGCGTTGTCTAAATAAGTTACTCGACAATTGCCTCTTCTAGATGTGAATCTATTGAATGCAATCAAGAAAGAATCTGTAGAGAAATTCGGTACAAGATCCAGAGATGTATGGCTCTAGTGATAGCGCAAGTAAATACTTTACATAGGCTTTTTGACTTCCTTCGATGATTTTTACGTAAATCGGTCCAGCGAAATCGATGGACGTAGAATGGTGGTGTCTCATTGATTCTATCTTCTGGAAGCTGAGAAGTGGTCTGCTCAGCAAATTTCAATGAATATCTTTTCAATAAGACACTTGTTTATTACTTTCTTGACAAATTGACGTCCTTTTGGGATTCCAAAGCGACTTCGAATTTCAGTTGCTACTCCTCCATGCATCATTTTAACTTGTGCACTTTCTACTATCAAATTCGTTAGTCAGGAGTCTCTTGAAAGAATTGCCGGATGTTTTTCATCATGTGACAAACTAGAATGTTCTAATCTTCCACCTGCTGTCAGTATCTCGTTCTGGTTCAAAAATGTGTTAGAAAGATATAAAGATAATATATTTTCGACTTCATTCGCTTTCTTCAGAGACTCGATTTCTTTGGATAACAGCGTTCTTGTTCAGATCGAATCGAGTAATTTTCGGCATCTACTAATTCATCTAATCTTAATGGACCTGTCACATGGTTTGTTTTCCTGATTTTACCAATAAATCGCTTCAACCAACCAGTTATTCTCAGCAATTCTCTTAAGGGGACTCGGTACCTTTTGAATGAAATTTTTTAATTAAGAACTTTCATTTAATTTTTATGAATATTCTTAAATGTTGTTATTAAACGTATTGATTTTTAAAAAGAAAAAAAATGGTGGTAATTTCTTTTTAAAATTTCAATTAATTTTTAAGGCTGATCTTTGGAATATGGTGACTGGTAGTTTGGCGACATTTTGGAGGCGATAAAGGTTACTACCTAGGACTTTGGTAATAATGTGAGAAGTACTCAGTTCCGATTACGCATTATTTTGTGTGAGGGAAATGAGAGATCATGAGATATGTCATGTGACATTAATGGACGAATTACAGTGTTTTAATCGGAAAAGGGGGGGGGAATTTGGAAAACTGTAGTACTATATTATTTTGTATTAAGCTTCATTGTGTGTTGTGGGAAATAGTGGAAGTGTGCGTGCCACGTAATGAAGATTCTGAAGATTAGGTAAGTTAGTGTGTGTATGTGTGTGTATTTAATTATGGCAAAGCACACTAGGGCTATCTGCCTAAGGGGAGGGATGCCTTCGTGGAGGACTTTCTAAGGGAAACTGGCTCGCATACACGTTACACATGGGGAAAACCACGAAAACACCCATACAGCCAGCCCGTTCGCGGGATTCAAACCTCGGACCGAACTACCAGTGTTCAGCGACTTTACCGCTCGGCCGCTGGTGGGCTTAGGTAAGTTAGTATTTTTAATCATTTGAGGATATTATTTTTATGCATTGTTCTAAATGTAAGGAGTAAATAAATTAATATGATATTATTGGAAAATTGTTATTAGCAATGATTTAGTTTAAAGTAATTAGGATTGTAATCTAATTTTTATTAATTTAATGTATGTGCTTATTTATATTTTAAGCTGTGTTTTTTAATTTAATTATATTTTAATTTAATGATCGTGATTTTGTGAGTTATATGTTTGTAGTATTTTGTAATACGTTTGAGTAGAATACGTTGAGTATTTTCATGCATTTTCGTGAAATTTTTCTAATTTATGAGAAAAAAGCAGTGTACATGGATATAGTGAAGAGTGTGCGCAATGCCATTTTTGTGCAATTCTGGGATTTTTTTAAGTAAAAATAAGTCGACGTGTACATGGTTTAGTGATATTTTAATTAAATGATAGTTATTTTGTGAATTTTATGTTTGTAGGAATTTGGTATACGTTTCAGTTGAAGTAAACGTGTATGGAAATAATTTAAATATTTGACACTAAGTATTTGTAACCATTTGTAATGTTTGCGGTATGAATTCGTTGGTAACGTTTATAATATAATAGATAATTTAGAGGTAAAAGTTTTTGGATATTTTATTTATTTTATACATGGAAATGTTCATCCTTGGAAAGGGTATATACTTTTTCGCGATCAGGTAATTTCATATATGTGCTTTTTACCGAGTTTAAAGATTCACAGAATTTTTTTGCATTTTCGTGCAAATTTTTGTAATTTATGAGAAAATAGCAGTGTAGATGGATAAAGTTAACAGTGTGTACAATGCCATTTTTGTGCAATTCTGGGATTTTTTTTTAAGTCGACGTGTAAATGGTTTATGTGTATGTGCTATTCTGAAAAACGCGCAAGGAGTTTGCGATTGTGCACTTTTTCCCAATTTTGAAGTTAATATTTGTCATGATTAAGCAGTTTTGTTACATAAAATTTCTAGCATAAGTGTAATTCGGCTAGTAGATTGTTGGAAAAAGTTTTCAGTAAATAAAAAGAAAAGAAATATGTCTTTACTTCGTGGCCCACCAGCGGCCGAGCGGTAAAGTCGCTGAACACTGGTAGTTCGGTCCGAGGTTCGAATCCCGCGAACGGGCTGGCTGCACGGGCGTTTTCGTGGTTTTCCCTATGTGTAACGTGTGTATGAGCCAGTTCCTTAGAAAGTCCTCCACGAAGGCATCCCTTCCCTTAGGCAGATAGCCCTCGAGGCTTTGCCATGTTCACACACACACACACTTTACTTCATGAAGACAAAATGGCGGCGAAAAAAAAATAGAGGGTTCTTGTAGCAGAGTTGGTCGCCAAAGTTTCGCCAAAAAATCGCTAAGTTACCATAATCCAAAGATCAACCATTTTTAAAAAATTAAAAAATTTAAATACCTTTCTTCTTCTTCAGTTTTCAATGTTTCTGCTCCCAAAATTTTTAAAACCTTTATTAGAATGTTCTTTAAAACTTCAAGGATCGATTTTGCAATTAATGAATTAGTTTTCAAGAAAAAAAAAAAAAAAATACATCTACATACGTAAAAAAATGAAAAAAAAACATGATTTCAATTACATTTTTAGTCGTAGTATTTTTTTTTCCAAAATATTGCAGAATCGATCCTTGATTCTGTTACATTATTCATAATAACCATTCAATGAAAATATCATTCAGTTTGGTGCATATTTGTCAAAGTTTTAGGAATTTAAGTAAAAGGATTTATTGAAAAAGTGGAAACTGAGAAAACGAAGTTTAAAGAATGTAAAGTCTTAAAATGGTTATAAAAACCTTTCGAATTTTTTAAATATTTTTTATACTTAATGTCAGTACATATATTTCTAAAATTAAACTTATTGCTATTCCATTGTGTAATATAAACAATAATTATAAGCTTTTATTTAAAACCTTACCTGACCAGAAATACCACATGAAAAATCATAAAATGTAAATACCACTTTCCTTTATCAGTTTTCATTCATTATCACATACTCAAAGCAATTTTAATATATGAATCAATTGTAATATTACTAATAATACATTTCCTAACTATAATAATAATATTAAGTGGTTGTTTAATTCAACTTTTTAAATTTTAATAAACGGAGCAATTTTAATAAAGCATTTGAATTATTTTAAGTTTTAGTTAAGCACAGAATAAGCATTTACAGAATCATTTTGTTCAAAACTGTCCAGCACCATATGTGATTCCTTCCCTTTTTTTAGCCACTTTGTCTCGTCTACGTATTGCCATTTTAACTAATTTACGAGCAAGCTGGCTACTGTCATTTTTTCGTCTCTTTCTAAAGGAAAATTTGCGACTATCTAAAATAGTCGAAAGTTTTTTTGTTGCATATCCCATAGATACTCCTAAAACTTTTTGCACTTCATTCATAGTGCGTACTGTTCCTTTATTAAATTCGCAAACTGCTTCTTTTACAGAACGTTTCACACGTAATTTATGCACAAATATTTCTTTTGGACACTTGGCCCAAATCATACTATGTAAACTTTCGTTAGCATTTTGCGTTCTGCAACCTACACATCTTTCTAGTAGTTCATTTGAAGCAAGTCTCTGATAAATTGGAAGAATTTTTGGAAGATATGTCTCATTTATTGGTGTTCCAATTTTCAACTTATGCTTGTCTGGAATTTCACCTTTAGCTATTGCTGACTGGTAAAAGCACCAAGAATTTGCTCCTGTGGGACATTTCGAGTGTTGAGGTTTCTTATTCTGTGGAAATGCTATGATGGAGCGTCGCATATATTGCTGTTTTCATAGCATTCACATCCCCCTTATGTCGCAGAATAGCGTTTTGGTAATACCTAGTCAGCTTTTTAATCGTTGCTTCTTTCAAGCTACCATGAGACTTCCCTCCTAACGTAACGCCTTGCGCACACCAGTCTTTTACAACAGACTAGAAAGTCAATGTCGGAACGCCTGCTATTGTTAGCTGGGCGAGTTCAATATACGCAGGTGAGAGAATTAGAAAGAAAAAGTTCCGGAATGGTCTCCAACGTAAATAATTAGATCATGGAATGGGTTTCAGTGGGTACTAGGGAAAAAAGGGATATGATCGCTGACTTATTCCCGAACCGTGCTTATTTTTATGCTCCAGGATTTATTGAACATTTTGTTTAAGGACAGATTAATTTTTATCAATTTATGAAACAAAAAAAAAAACATTTCGTAGAGAAATACGCGTTTGCAATGTAAAATTATATGCTTATTTAAAATTTGCGTAAAGGCATAACGTTTTAGCGAAATTACATCATTTTGTTTATTCCAACGAAATTTAATATTTATTAGAACTCTTATTACGGTAAAGTAACAAAGTTTAAAAAAATGGTCAGACAATCAATAAGAATTATAAATAATACACGTACTAACGAAACGCTAGCTCACAAAGCAGGAGCCCGTTCATAGTAGGCACTCAATCCCGGAACAACTGAAATTCCTTATACTCAAAATCCTTTCTCCTCTTAGCTCATCCCTACTTTCACGTACTATACCTACAAATCTTGGACTCTTCCAGTAAACAATAGAATTCGTTCCGGGATTGAGCGCCTACTTTACAACAGTTCTCAATCCTGTTCCTAATCTTTTACTGACATGGTTTATGCATTCTTCCTTTCTTATTTCAACATCAGAACCATAAACCTTTTTATCACATAAGTAACTAAAAGTTTTACAGTCACCATCAGATAGTAGAGTTACGTATCGAAATCCTAACGATACGGATCGTTTCCAGAGAACCAACGCAGCCTCCATTTCCATTGAACCAGATGATCCCTTGTGATTTAAATCACACTCACTTTTACGGCCATCATACCATATTTTAAATTCTGCACTGGATTCCTTGAATTCCTTCTTTGCGAATGAACACTGACGGCACATTTTGCTCATTACTTCAAAATCGATCACGTAATCTGTGAGGATATCAATTACACATCCTACTCCTATGAGTGACGAATGTCCACGCGTTAGCCACGTTCCATCAAAGGAAACACCTATATCGACCATTTCTGTAGATTTTGGCGAGATCTTTAAATATGCAGGTTTTCACCTCCTTACGAACTTCCGCAAATATATTTTGTGATGCGATGGAATATGCATAATTTAAACGTCTTATATATTTGGTGTATGTCCTCGATGAAAAGGGTAGGATATTCATCACCATACAAACTTTTTCGATGGCTGAATAGCCTTTTCCTATATGAGAGAAGGCTTGCGTTACACGCAAATTTACGTCATACCCAGAGTTAGCTGTCTTCCTGCAAGAGTTTACGGTACATTTTTTTCCTCACATGATACACAAATCAAATACAAATCATAAGAAAATCCTAATTTACATCCAAGTTCAAGCTTTAATGTCTGTTTTCACAATCAGTACACTTTACAAAACTGAATAGCTTATTAATTTGTCGAAAATCCACAATAACAAAATGTTCGGCATTAGATGCTTCATTCTTTTCTACAACAGATAATTTCTGTAGCCTAATATTGCCTCCAATGTAATTTTCCGAACTGCTGCAGTCAGCAACTTCATCACTGTTTTTACGCCACCGTTTTCTACCCATTTCCATCGCTCGCAAATTCTTACGTTTCTGTCGAGGCATATCAAAATTTAGCTGATTAATATAAACAAATATATATTCTGAGCTGAGTAAGAGAAAAAAAATCCACAAGTCAAAACAGATTGCAATTTCAGTGACGAAAAATGAAAGGAAATATTTATTCAAACTGCACGCCACATGTAAACAAAGTTTGCCGATAGTTACAGTCACAGTTAATCGCGTACCTCTTCTTCTGCGCTTATAATTAAGAAATAAATATATAAAATAAGAATTAAAAGAATGTAAACACTGGGGTGGGCGTGGCATTTAAAGAGCTGTCAAAATTATTAAAGTACTTTTTATATCATTTATTATTGTCAGATTGCTTCAAAACTTCTTCTCAGCGTAGCAATGATATTGAACAACATTTTTAGCAAAAAATTAGAAAATCGTTATTTTCATCGTTTTTCGACAAACTTAGGGTACCGAGTCCCCTTAAATTACTATATTTCGAGATGTCTCTCTGCAACTGCTGTGCACACAAATTCATAAATATCATTAATGTTCTTGTGATATTCTAATTCTTCTTCAATGATAGGTTTCTCTTCATTTTGTCGAGGCCACAATTCAGATGACATTCTAAGCCATTCTGGTTCTTGAAACCAGATAGCATTGTGTTTCAACTCATGAAGTTTAGCTCCTCTCGAAGCCAAATCAGCGGGATTACATTTACCGGGGCAATAATGCCAATTTTCTAAGAATGTTAAATTTTGAATTTCCTGAATACGATTTTTAACGAAAAGCTTAAATTTCTTTGCACAGTCTTTTATCCAGAAAAGTGTGATTTTCAAATCAGCCAAAAAAAAAAATGTGTAATTTTAAAACTTTAGTTTTAGTGCCTAATTTAGCTGATAAAAGAGTTTCCATTAGTTCCAACCTACGTAAGGTGAGCGGTTTTAAAGGTTCTACTCTAGTCTTTGAAGCAACAAAAACCGTAAATATTTGTTCATTGCTAGAGATTATACGCAGATACGCTACAATACCATACGCCTTTTCGCTAGCGTCAGAAAAATAGTGCATCTCAATCATTTCCACATCACTATTACCGACTGCAGGAAAATAATATCGTGGAATACCGATTTCCTCTAAATTGGAACATTTTTTGCACCACTTTTTCCATACAGAACATACGTAGTTTACATATTGGTAGTTTATCATCCCAATTTAAAGCAATTGTCCAAATTTGTTGCAATATGATTTTGACTCTAAGTACAAACGGTGATAACAGACCTACAGGATCAAAAATTCGTTCGACTGCTTGTAGGACAAAACGTTTAGTATTAACTTTGTAGCTTGCGCGCCTCGAACTTGCACGCAACAAAGAGGTGACTGTAAAAACTGGATAAAAGACAGAGTCTTGTTAAGGGTTTAAGTCCCTTTTTATTCAACGTAATAAATTACAAGTGCGTGCTCTTGACGCTCATAAACTGCGCCAACTCGGCGGTCAAATAAAAATAATAACCTGAAAAGAAACTAAAGACAAGACTCTAACTACGAGGCTCTCTAAAAGTAACTAATCTCACCGCGTTTTACAATACCGCTGCTAATTCAGCAAACTTGAAGATCACTTGAACGATTAACGATTCTTCCAGGCAAGCACACAGGCCGAAACGCGGGGTTCTTCAATTTCTGGCTAACTACGGCCGCGCTCGTGAAGTAAGAACAGCACACCTTGAACTCGTTTCCTTTCTATTTAACTCAGAATACTTCCGCTGATAATTTGAATCCTTGCGGGTTCTACTAAAATTTACATACTCTGGCATTGGCAGTTCCAGGGGAAAGTAAGGCTTGAAAGGAAAGATAGTTTAAACTTAAAATAAATGTTAGTTAAAATAAATATAAACCCTACATTTGCCGCTGCCAGAATTTGGAAAACTTGGAAGCAGGTCCTACAAACGACCTGTTGTAAGTTTCTATAATTCTGAACTAACTGTCGAGAACCTCGTTTACACAAAAAAAATCTTATGTAACAAATTGTATACTAAAATTCTGTGTATACTTATAACTCTCTCTTCTAACAGCAATTTTTCCTGGACTTCATCAATCAATCTTGGTCTTTACCTTCCAGCATCTGGTAGGAATAAGTATCAGTATCTTTCTAAATACATTACAATTTACACTTTCTTCACACAATAAATTTTTGTTTTTAAACGATTCGTTTTCCTTAGTTATTGCTTAATTCACATTCATTCAATTTTTCAAGCATTAATTTAACTTTACCCTGGCTCTCCACCATGTGTGGTGTCAAACGGGAATATTCGTGTTTTAGTCTTACAACATTTGCCCTAACCACCATGATTTGTTAGAATTCGACGACAAAATAGACACACCTTACTCGACATTCTACAACTCAATGAGCTACTTTAACATTCTTAAAAATTCAAGTGTAGGTGGAGAACCCTACAAAACACATTCATTCTAAGTTCCCCCTCATTCATCTTTAAACATGCAGGCTTTCGCTCTAAAGCATGACTTTATCTACAGATCAATACTTGAATTTTGAATTCATTCCTTTTGAGCATTTTACTTTTAGCATCTAAAATTTTATGCTTCTACACTAACATCTACTTTTACATAACATTCAAGTATTTACGTACATTTACAAAATTTTAATACATACGATTTTTACAATTTACCATAAAATGAATAAGAGAAATAAATTTTTACTTTACTCATTCTTCGCCAAGCTGGCGTCACTGAAACTAAAATTCTTATTAATACAAGAATACGAAGTTAGTTTTATCTTCGGCCAAATTTTGGCTTTAACATAACAGAATTAGTCTTTCGACCAACAGAAAATGCTTGTTCTTAGCTTTTATACTTAAAGAAAATAATACTTTCGCCTTAGCTAAATAAAGTAACACAAAACTAAGTCTCAACCGAGACATATTGACTTTCGACAAAACATAGAACTTCGTTCTTATGCATAACATTTCGGAACAAAAGAGAAAAAAAATTTATAGAAGATTTTAACTTATCTTTGAGTTTTCGATGCTTGAAAAAAATTCTTTTGTGGCAATATTGTTCCCAAGTTATAGGTTTCATGGACGTCAATCTTCTCCTTACTGACCTCCGAGTGTCGTCCACATTAGTTTTTCTTTTGGGTCCTCTGCATGCTGGCCTCTTGGCGGAGTAATCGTCGGGCTGTTGTCGTTTCCGTTTTTCCATGGGACGGCTGGTCTTGACGTCCTCCGGCCTGGAGTCCTTCTTGAATTTCTTCTGTTCCTGGTATTTTTGTTCCTCCTGTGGCCGTTTCAGTTTCCGGAACGGCGGCCTTGCTGGCACCTGACTCTCTGGCCCTGCGCTCGTTCTCCTTGATGTATAATTTCTCCTGCGATCCGTTGTAGGTGGTGTTTTGCTCTTTACCACGGTTTCTTTACGCGGTGCATCTGTATTCTTGTTTATCTTAAATGCTGGAGTTTGAAGGTTTTTCTTTTTTCTTTTTGGTACCGTCGTCCGAGTTGTAGAAGGGCTAGGTCTCTCTTCAGTTCTCTGCTTCTTGGGTGGTGGAACAGTTGTTGTTATCTCTGGACCTTCTACTTCGTTTAGACTTGAGTCCTGCAAGAAATTTTTAAGGATTTCAAAATCATTTGGATTATAGTATTTTTCACCTGGTCGGGACTTGCTTTACAGACCTCCCCTCTCTCGTTCTTAAGATATAATACGACACCTTTGATTTCCTGAATTACATAGGGGCCTTCAAATTTTGGAGCTAGCTTTGCCGTAAAATTGTCTGGGGCACTTGATAAAGAAAATTTCCGCTTCAATACTTTATCCCCAACTTTAAAATCTGCTTCACGGCGTTTTCTATCATAATATGTTTTTTGCTTATTTCTTGCCGTATCCGAGCTTTTAAGCGCCTGATCAATCAGTTTTTGCACATCATTCTGTTTAAACTCTTGCTGTCTTTGTAGCACAAAGAATAATTTATCTAAAGGCGTAATTAACTTTCTGCCTAAAAATAATTCTGCTGGGGTTTTTCCCGTAGTATCGTGATTTGCCGTTCTTAAAGCATAAGCTAATTCATTTATGTAGCCATCCCAGCGCTTGTGATGTGTGCTCACGTAACTGCGAATTATTTTTACTATGTTTTTATTCACTCTTTCTGCTATGTTTGCCTGTGGTCTATACGGAACCATTTTGATATGGCGTATGCCAAGTCCATTGCATATGTTTTCAAATATGTGACTAATGAATTGTTTTCCGTTATCGCTAATGACTTTTATCGGTGCACCGTATTTTAAAATGTATCTGTGTAAGAATGCATCTGCGACTGTTTTGGCTGACGCGCGTTTAAGTGGAACAATTTCTGTCCATTTTGAAAAATGATCTACTATTACTAAAAGAAAACGATTTTTATTTAACTCGCTCTGGGGGAAGGGACCAAGAAGATCTATGCCTAAAATTTCATTCGGAAATGTAGCGCGAATGCTATTTAAGTACCCGGCCGGGCTGTAATTAATATCATTTATTAACTGACGTTGATTGCAGGACCTGACATACGCCGTTACTATTTTGTATAATTGCAGGAAATATACCGCCTCGCGTACCCTTTTTAAAGTCTTTCTGACCCCTAAATGACCTGCTGTTTTCGTGTCGTGTAATTCCTTCAAAATGCTTAATCGAAGCGAGGCTGGGATGACTGGTTTGTACTCAAGATTTTCGTTTGTTGTTTTCGTATAAAATAATAAATTATCTATTATTTCATAGTTTTCTGCTCTATTTCTTATCGCATCGATATCTGTGTGCTCAAAGCTTTCGGGGTCTTTCAAATATGCATAGATATTTCCAAATTCAGGATCAGCTTTCAGTTCAGTAATAATCGTATCTCTAGAATCTAAAATTTTTGAAGTCAACACAGCGCATTTAAGTTCATTTCCTTCATCGTCCAGTTTTATACGAGAAAGTGCGTCAGCTACATTGTTTTCCTTACCCGGTTTATATTTTATTCTGATATTATATTCTTGGAGTTTTAAAGCCCATCTTATTAACCTGGGCGTTAGGTTTTTCCCCGAGTAAAGTCTAGCAACAGCCGCATGATCCGAAAAGACTGTTACTGGCGCTTTGCCGAAATAAACTCGAAATTTGTGTACAGCCATTAATACGGCTAATGTTTCCCTTTCTGTAGCTGTATAATTCCTTTGTGTCTGATTCAATGTTTTACTAAAAATGCCAGAGGATGGCTATTTTGCATAAGAACCGCACCCACCGCATAGTCTGACGCATCTGCTGCAATTTCCAGGTTTTCGTCCCCCTCCGGGAATTTTAAAACAGGGGCATTGATGAGCGCTTCTTTTAATCTTTTAAAAGCTGTGTTTGCTTCCGCTGTCCACGTAAATTTACCTTTCTTTCTTTTGATTACTAAGAGTGGTTCAACAATATTAGCGAAATCTTTTATGAAAGACCGATAGTAAGAACATAACCCAAGGAAAGAATAAAGTTTCTTGGCGGTGTTGGGCGGTGGGAAATTCTTGATGGCTTTTATTTTTGAATCTTGCGTTTCTATACCGTTTTGCGAAATTTTATAACCGAGATATTTAAGTTCTTTAGTTGCGAACTTGCATTTTGAGGCGTTAATTGAAAGACCGGCCTCTTTTAATAATTTAAAAACTTGTTCTAGATCATTAATGTGTTGTTCCAACGTACTACTCGTTATAATTATATCATCTAGATAAATTAAAGTTGATTTTCCTAGGACAGGCTTTAGAACAATGTCCATAGCTCTCTGGAATGGTGATGGGGCCACACACAACCCAAAGGGCATGCGTAAAAATGCATAAGTGCCCGATTTTGTTATAAACGCGGTTTTGTGTACGGCTTCGGGTCTCATAGCTATTTGATAGTAGCCAGACGTTAAGTCCAAAGTAGACATGTATCTTGTCGATTTGATCTGTCTAATGATTTCCTCTGTAACCGGCAAAGGGTAAACTGGAAATTTAGTAATACTATTTAGTTTTCTGTAATCGATAGCAAACCTCCAAGCCCTTTTATCCGAAGGAGGAAACTCGTTCTTTTTCCTACATAGTACGACTGGACTCGCGTACTCACTATTTATGGGCGTTATTATTTTATTCTTTAACATCTCCTGAATATGTTCTTCGATGATTACGTCTTTTTGTTTGTCGTACCGATAAGGTTTAGTCCTACAAGGTTTTTCGGCAGTTACTTGTATCTTATGCGTAACTATCTGACAATTTCCCGGTTTTTCTGAAAACAAGTTAGCAAAATTACTCACCACTTGCTGGATGGCTTGCCTTTCATGGTCATTCAGATGGCTAAGGTCCACTTGCGGTGTCTCCACAGGTTCCACCACCCTCTGGTCCATCTCCAGTACCACGGAACTGCCTTGAAAATTCAATTTGTCCCTCGCGGCCCTTAAAAACTTCATACCTAAAATAAGAGAATTTTGCAGATTTTTCACTACAAAAATTAATACTTTGAGGCTTTCCTCTTTTACCTGTATGTTTAATGATAATTTTCCGAAGCAGTGACATGTTTTTCCTTGCGCCGCTATGATTTCCGTATTTTTGGTTTTAAATAATCGTACCCTATAAAAATTCTTTTTGAAGAAATCTTCGCTCATAAAATTTCCTTCTGCTCCTGTATCGATGAGGGCTTCTACTGGTACATCGCCTACTGGTACATCGCCAGGACTTGTATACTTGGTAGATGTGAGTTTTTTAGGATGACCGTATTTAAATGTCTTTTTGAGGGATTTTTTTTAAAACTTCCGGGGTCTGGACCCTCCCTTTCACAGGCCCCTCTACTCGTTTAAAGCTTTCCTTTCAATCTGTGCCTTCTGTGTACGCGGATGTTTATTTTCGAATTTTCTTTTTGGGCCTTGACCTTCGAGTTTCGATGAGTTAGCTTGATAGCTCTTTCCCCCATAAGAGCGATTTCCATTTCTGGTTTCCTGATTTGAAGATTTCCTTCGGGTACTTTGAGAATATGTTGCCCCTCTAGCTTTTTCCGCTATTCTGCGATTTTGAAACTTCGCCGCCAATTCGAAGAGCTCCTGCAATGTGCTTGGGTTTCTAATTTCGAAGTAGTCTTGAACAGCGGGTAACAATTTTGGTAAGATTATTTCAATAATTTCCGCATCGGGTTTCTTCCCATACAGCATATCCGTCAGCTTAATTTTTCGTAGAATAAAGTCCGTCAAATCTTCTATATGCCGTTGACAGAAACTATATAGTTCGGCTTCCAGCCTTGCTCGATCTTTCACTATGGGGAAGGCCTTTAATAACGATTTTTTGAAATTTTCAAATGTATATGTCTGGCTTCCAAATTCCCCTAATAAAAATTTGCCTATATTTTTCCACCATAGCGAAACCTGTCCTCTTAGTGCGGATGTGGCGATGGCAACTTTTTGTCTTTCAGGAACAGGGTAGAGCTGAAAGTGGTTTTCTAGACCTTCTAGAAATACCGCCACCGAATTTTTTCCGTCGAAATGGACGTTTGGCTTGATTGACGCTCTCAAAGTCTGGACCAGGTATCCAAATCCTTCCAATTGGCTTGTCATTTCTTGGTGTTGTCCAGCGGCTTCCATCCAATTTTCGGCCATTTCAGTTCGATAAGTGTTCGGGCGCCAATGTAGCGTAGCGCGCCTCCAACTTGCACGCAACCAAGAGGTGAGTGTAAAAACTGGATAAAAGACAGAGTCTTGTTAAGGGTTTAAGTCCCTTTTTATTCAACGTAATAAATTACAAGTGCGTGCTCTTGACACTCACAAACTGCGCCAACTCGGCGGTCAAATAAAAATAATAACCTGAAAAGAAACTAAAGACAAGACTCTAACTACGAGGCGCTCTAAAGTAACTAATCTCACCGCGTTTTACAATACCGCTGCTAATTCAGCAAACTTAAAGATCACTTGAACGATTAACGATTCTTCCAGGCAAGCACACAGGCCGAAACGCGGGGTTCTTCAATTTCTGGCTAACTACCGCCGCGCTCGTGAAGTAAGAACAGCACACCTTGAACTCGTTTCCTTTCTATTTAACTCAGAATACTTCCGCTGATAATTTGAATCCTTGCGCGTTCTACTAAAATTTACATACTCTGGCATTGGCAGTTCCAGGGGAAAGTAAGGCTTGACAGGAAAGATAGTTTAAACTTAAAATAAATGTTAGTTAAAATAAATATAAACCCTACAACTTGTTTTGAGGAAATGTTATCAAATGTTTTACATCAAAGTAAATTGTGTCATTGTTGTTGTCCCAAGCGACTCCTAACAACTAAATAACTTCTGGCTTCCGAAACTTGAGAAGATTTCTTGGATTCAATACTTTCTTTAATCCATAATTCACGCAGTTCTTGTGAATTGTGTGCCATTTATGTACAATCATACTAGCATCTCTAAAAATGCTAACACATTCTAAACTGGTACTGAAAGCAAGCTCAACGTTTTGATGTCCTTCCAATGCTGTCATCTACATAAATGTGATCATTTAGTAATTCGCAAGTGGCAAGGTAGGTTTTCTCATATTGTTTCAAATGGTGTTTAATGGTTGAAGACAGTAAAAACGGACTACTACTTACGCCAAATAACACACGAGTGAATCGGTAAGTTATAAAATTTGTGAATCATCGAATGGGTTTTTAGTAAACAGAAACTGCATTACATCTCTGTCTTTCTCATTTATTTCTGTCTGAAGAAAAGCCTGCTTTATGTCACTTGTGAATGCTACAGGATGAAGACTGAAAGCTAATAGATGTTCAAAAACTCAGGATACAAATTTGGCCCAATATGCAAGCAGTCATTCAACGAAATTTCACCAGGTCCATGCGAAGACGCGTCGAATACGATACGTAGTTTGCTACTAGTTCTATCACTACAAACGATTTCTCTGTGAGGCAAATAATATGTGATTTGAAATTCACTATCAACAGTGTCTGGAATTAGTTCAATGATGTTTTGTTGTAAATAATCTTGCAGAACTGTTTGGTACGGAAAAAAAGTTCGGTGTTATTGATAAATCGCTTTATAAGTTTCCCAAATCGTTTTACCGCAATCGCATTATTATCATGCAACTCATATTTTCTATCAGACTTCCATGGGAGCCTAACCTTGTAACAAGAAGTTTTGTATAAAATTTCTGATTTGAATTTTACCATTATAGTATCGTCTAATGAGTAATTCATTTTCTGGTTTTATACTTAAACTTTCAAGCTCTCAAAGCTTTTTTATATCATCAGATATTATATCTTTCTCAACTACGATATTAAAGGATGTGGACGAGTGTGTTGTAACTTTAGTCTAACCTAGTAGAGACCAACCGGATAACGTTTCAGCAGCTACCAAATGTTTGTCTAAACGCTTAAATTTCCCAGTCACTATATCATAATAATAATCAGCTCCTATCAAAAGAGTAATTTTTTATTTGCAATCCCAAAAGTCTGCGAGTTGTAAACCTCCTAAATGTTTGCCTAAAAAGTATCTATTCAAATTAGGAGATGGTAAATCAGAACTTGAAATTTGTTCAGTCACGAGAAGTTCAATTTTGATTCTCAAATTCGGTGTTTCCTTGTTCTGTAATTTTATCTTATACATGTCAAATGTTTTCTAATGGGTGTTTTATTTCCAAACGTAAATACTGAAAGAGTCTGTGTTAGAATAACAGGAAGCTTCAATTTATCCGAGATTTCTTTTTTCACGAAAGAACGCATATTACCTGAATCCAGTAGAGCTCTAATTAAAACCGACTGAGCTAAATAGTTTTAATTTTGCTCCTTGAGAATGCTGAAAGAACATGCTAAGCTTGTACACTTTTATTTTTTCATTTAGTTCCTTCTCAGCGCAAAAGCATATTGAACAGTTATGTCGACCTTTGCACTTGGAGCAGACGAGATCACTTTTACATTCCTTCATGCGGTGATTGGATTTAAGATACTAAAAAACATCTTGCTTGCTTACGTAATAAATTTCTCTTCTCATCAACTGCCAATGATTCACAGTCTTCAGTAACGTGTTTGGATGTATTACAAAACAGATACCAATTAGTACTTTTTTTCTACTTAACCGGCACCAAAAGCTGGTAAGTGGAAGGGGTGACACTCCCCTTCTCTTTAAAAACACAGGAACTGTTTTCTGATTTATGAGTGGAGAGCAAAAAATGGCTTCTCTCGCGATTTTCCAGTTCTGAGCGAACAAACTGCAATAACTTATCTAAATAAAAAAAAGATGACGAACCCTTTTTACGGTTTAATTCTAAAGTTATATCAGACGGCAGAGTTTTCTTTATGGCCGGAATCAACACATAACTGTATTTATCCGGTATAACTTCTAATAATTTGAAGCTACGTATTTGAGTTTCTATAATGTCACAAAGTTTGCGAAGTTTTAGAGTGTCACTGGATTTGGTTGCTGGATTAAGATTCAGGAGTTTCTGTATGTGTAAAATTTATAATGATATCTTTCCTGCCAAACCTGTTTTTAAGTATTTCAATAACTTCATCGTAATTTGGTTCCGAAATGCAAAAACCTTCTACCGAGTTTGCAGCGTTGCCGCATAAGTACGATTTTAAATAATTAAATTTTTCGATTTTTGTTAACGATTCATTATCGTGGATTGCTACTTTGAAAGAGATCCAAAAACTTGTCCATTAGATATAATCTTCATAGAATTTAGCTATAGTTAATTTTGGGAGACGCGTACATTTATCGTTTTCGATTTTAGAATTGGTTTCGTTAAGAGAGGTTTCAGCATCCGAAATTGTTACTTTATTTAAATCTTTCAAATTTTTACTTGCTCTGAATTGCCATAACTAAATTTTCTCTTCGTATTCGATACAAGATAGAATTTCTGTTTTAAATTCTTCTGCTTCTGATTTCAAGTCACGCTCTATCTGAACATCTAACTCACTCAGAGCTTTCGATTTCATGATTAATTGATCTAAATTTTCTTCTAATGTATTTGTATCAAGCAATGTGCTAATCCAATTTTTGCGGCCCTATGCACCAGCTGTTTCAAAACATTACAATATTTACAGGTCATTAATTAAAGCATGGTGATTCAGTTATCAAACAAATCTATATGCTTTCACAATCGAAATCTTTTAAATAGGAACCGAAGTGTTCCTAAAGTGTGCGAAGCATCTAAACATCCATCTATAGAGATGCCGGTGGAAAGTCTATGGAAATTCCGAAGGCACGTCGCGTTTGCGCCGTCTATCAATTAATCAGAATAATTTCCACATAAATGTTTTTTAAAGCTTCGCATATCGCTATATAGGAAAATCGTATGAACGAAACTGGCTAATACTGATGTTATATGTTGGAAACTCTGTGCAAAACCTTACACAACCAGCCCGTGCGCTGGAAATAATCCTGGGTTGAACAATGGGTCTTATTCCCTGGGCTACTAATGGTCTTTAGAACATTTAAAAATGCTATTTTTGACAGATTTTCGCTTCCAAATAATTAGCAAGGAAATCTCAAAATTTAATTAATTTAATTTAATTCAGGAAGTATGTGACGTCCTCTCTTGATCAGAGCTTTTTTCAATATTAACATTTTGCAGTAGTATAGTGATCACTTACTTTGGAATAAAAAATTTAAACTACACGTAAATAAAAAATTGATAAAAAAATTCCACTCAAAGTGAAATATCATGAATGAATAAAATCTTATAAAAATTTGAGAAAGAATAGTTCTTATGTCTAATAACTGACTCACGAAGTAAGCAAAAAATCAGTTCTCTTGTGCACAGTAAATAATATCTTAAACTTCAGTTATGAGTAACTTTATCACAGGGTAAATAACGAAAAACTCGGAGTTGGTCAAAGTGTAAGTAGTAAAAATTTGGGAAACTTTCAGGAACTGTTATTTATATTATTTAAATTTCGCGAAGCATTTCATGGTATAATATTTATATCTAATCTTCAGAAACGAAGCAGTAATAAAGAAAGATACTTGATTAAATAAATATTATAATATAAATTTTAATCGAAATTTACAACTAAACCTAAATCAAATTTACTAATATGATTTGATATTTATCCAGTCCGTTATTTTAGATAAAGGTTATCATATAATTGGACGTAATTTCTGTACTTCACATAGTATATTGTAAACACTATTTTCTTCGTTAAGGAGACTATTTTAAAATCAAGGTCATTCGGTATCCAAACTATTAGCTGACAATTAGAAGACAATAAAAGGGCTCTTTATGTAAGCGAATTTGTCTTACATTTTAGAAGCCAAGACATAGGTATAAAATCCAAAGTTCTCATTAGAATTTTGAAACAAAATTACTTTGCAGCGATGTATTGTAGAAATTATAATAGAGAGTAGCATAAAACGTGTTGGACTATAAAGAAGAATAAAAAATTGTAATAGAAAATAATGAGAAAAATTCAAAAATCACAGGTTTATTCCATATGTGAGGAATTTTAAAATTTTGCAAAAATAGTAACGGGAATTCGTGGTGCGATAAAGTTAAATGCACTAATCATAGATTATTTTACGGTATTCTATATGTTGGAAATACTTAAATGAATTAATATTTTGATAATTGAGTATGTATGACATTTAGCTGAGTAAATGCACGCAACGTTTAATGTAATTGATTATGCACGAACTCTCACGACAGTATATACAAATATATCACGACAGTATATACAAATACATACTGCGTTGTTAGTTAAGAAGAATATATATATTCAGAATTTTCAAATCAACAAAAAAAGAAATTTAAATAAATTAATTAAATTTAATTTTACTCGTACTAAAAAGAGGAAAAGCTATCCAGATAACTGGAGTTCTGGCTATTTAAACTCAGCCAACTGGAGCTCTATTGCATAGCAATATAACAAAAATAATAAAAACTAAACCTTTTCACAACACGTTCTGTTTTTTTGCACAATAGGCTTAACTCTTAGGGAAAACGCTGATTAATCATATCATTAAATTATTAAATAAGCTTAATTAAGTAGTAACTTTAAATGAAATTAATTACTCTACTTACAAAAATGTTACAATGGAAAGATAAGCTGTCCTGAAGAGGAAACTTCGTCATATCCTTGAGAACTTCTTGATTAACATCTAAGTAATGCATAACCTTGCTTTATTTGCGACATCATATATTCTCCTTGGTACACAAAATAAGTATAAATGTGTTAAATGATTATCTCTGGAAAACGAATTAGTGGAATAAAATGGTCAGAAAAACCGTTTGAAAAATTACTTTTCTCTTCTGAGGTTCGGTAAATTAGAACTGAAATTACGAACAAGAAGCAAGCATCAAGTATTTTACACTGTGAGATTTTTTTTCTTTTTTGCTCCGAAGATATGAAAAATGGCGAAAGTTGTCCGAAAGAAGTAAAATATGAAAGAACAGATGAGATTACAGCTTGAATTATGAACACGCTAAAAAATAAAATAAAATAAAATAAAAAAAAATTTAAAAATCTAAAATGAAGAATAAAAGGCAAAGAAAACTGCGAGGAAAGAAATAACCTGGAGAAGAATGCAAATTTGCGAGATAAAAATAAAATATCGTAAACGTAATGCTGAAAGCAGTTTTGAAGATTTTATGTTTGAATAGAAGAAATCTTCGAATACCAGACTGATTGAAATAAAGAATCATCGAGAAAATGAAGGAAAATGGTTTGAGCTATCAGATTTTTCTCGCTGTCTCCGATGAAAGGGTCCTATTTATTTATTCCCGGGAATAAATGAGAAAGATTACGTTATTAAATATGATAAATCAGCTCTGCATGATTTAAATAAATGGCTAGATTATATGCAAAAGGAAACCGTCTGATGGAATAACAGCAGATTATTTTTTTATAATTACTACCATTTACCACGTTATTATCTTTGACATGAAACATTCAAATGGCAAGAAATAAGAACAATACTTTTTAAAATCGCTCTTCGTTGAGAATGGAATCCGAAATATTGGGCAACGCTTAAAACTACAACTCATCACTTTATTCGCAAAAATTTGTATAAATGTCTAGAGCAGATGCATACTATATACCACAAAACAACTCAGAAAATGTATTAACTTATCTTTTATTTTAAGTTACAAAATTTTTATATTGATTTTAAGTTGTAGAGATTTTATCTGATTTAAGTTGCTGCAATGATTAGGCCGGAAGCACTGTAGAGATTCATAAAATTTTTGGAAAAGAAACGTGAAAAATGAACTGGGCTTTCGCCAGGACTTGAACAACATATATATACAAAGTCAACTGATTATGTATTTGCACTACTGCAGCACTTAAAGAAGATTGCTATAACACTGTTCCGTGCGTACGGATTCATAATAGATTGAATGCACAAGTCAATAAAAATTTATTTTTATCAAAAGAAATATTTCAGAACTCTGGAAATTTCAACAGAGATATTCGTACAAGTGTTCACAGCATTACACAGTATATACAGTATAATCAGTAGCAACATTTAAGACTACTAAGAACGTTAAACACAACCCAATGCAAAGCGCAGCTAAAAAGAAAGCTAACTCGGATTTCACAGTGAACTACAACTCAAAACAACTAACTGAGCTCAGATGCTCTCTTTTTTGGACTTCTATAGTTTTCAACCGGCTTCCGAAGTATTTCTAGTACTTTCTGCTTATGGAAACTACTGGAAAGCAATATGAGGGTAGAATTACTGTTACAGCTAAAATAGTGGTAAATTATATTTATTCAATTTCGATATATATTATGGCGGTACAGGGACCTGACCAAAATATTGCCAAATTTGGCGATTTTTGTTTTCTTTAAATTTGGCTACAAAATAAGTCTCTAAAACCACTGTCAGATTGGCAATGTCTCGCCAAATTACTGAGATACCCATTTACTCAATGTTAAATGCACTTGCCCCTTATATTCTTACTGTTCAGGCATAAATTTTTCTTTGTTTCGCGTTACATTACGCAAAAAAACACAACAATTTCACATACAACTACACTAGAATCATCTATATCTATCTACAAAATTCGTAACAATACTTTACGTTCCCCTTACAGTTTTACGTTCTATAAAGCTTACTGGAAAAAACCGTGAGTGTAATAGGCTAGTTCTAGACGGTGATGGATTATAGTTTATCACGCTTTTAGTTCTTGTCACTATAAAAGCTAATAGATATTTCCGGCGAGGAAATATGATAAATTACAAACGGTGTCGTCGGGATTCGAACCATGAATCTTCCACTAGTTAGCTGGACATGCTAAGCACGAAAGCACGCAAAAAGTATGTAGTAATTTCTTACGTTCTTAAGGCAAACCTGAGACAGCCACAAGACTAGGCGGCTGAAACCAGATAAAGGATTATTGCCCATCATATTTTTAGCTGTCATTATAAAGACTATTAGGTATTTTTGACCAGGAAGTGTTATGATGCCTATGTTCTTGTGGGGATTCTAACCATGGATCTTACACTAGCTAGCTGGATGTACTAGACACAAAATTCGGAAATTTATATTTAATGAAAATGAATCTAAGCTTCCTTACATTGACTAAATTAACGAATTTTTTTCAGACAGGGAAGATTAAATTATTGATTATAATTAAAATTTCCAAACAAAATAGGTAAATGTAAATCTGTCCAAATGGTACATTGTAACAACATTCAAATTAGCCTTATAGAGTCTAGTTCTCTTAGGTAACATAAACTAACATGGCCTAGAAGATTGCGAGGAATTATTCTAACGTTTTAGTTACGACAAAAAGTCCGAAGAAGGGTGTATAAAACCCTTTATTCACTCTATATAATTGCACAGATAGCCCCATTTAGGCTTACATTATGCCAACACTTCGGACTTAATTCGAACAGGTAATGTTGAACTCAAAATAAAATGTAAATAAATTGGCCTAACGGCTCACAGGATAATTTAATGCGCAGGAAGTCTGTGACCCATAGAAGCCGGCGGAAGCAAGCTTATTGGCTAGAAGTACTCAACGCTACAGAATCAAATTGCTAGTGCTTCAATATAGCAACGTGGCCTTCAAGCAGGCAAGACACGCTCTAAAATCCTCTTTCAAAACCTTCGCTTAAATAACACTTCTTTCTACCTTAATTTCTACCTACCTACCTTTAATACACACATGCTAAGTTATCAGCATTCTGGCAGGAAAGCATGAATGAAAACGGAGCTGAGAGGAAAATTGCTTTAACTAAAAATATTTAAATTTTCAATAAATAATATGGAATATATTTTATGAAAAAATATTTTATGAATTGGAGTTTTTGTTAGAAATTTTCCTCGAAATTAAATGTTTTAGAAGAAGCAAAAATAATAAAGAGTTTAAAAAAAAGAGTTTAAATAAATAAAATTTAAACTAAAAGGTAAAATGTTTTTCAGTGTATTCGTCAGACTGACAGATATTGATAAACTGACAAAGCATACATTCCTCAGCCCTTTTAGTCCTAAGTTAATAATATAATAACATGATATTACATACCTTGATGACATTAAAAGATATAAAATGTCTTAACTACCTTTTACTTTTTCCAAAGTGTAATTTAGCAATACCTTAATTTGCGATATTAATTTAAAACTTTTAAAGCGTATTCTTGATATCTAGTGAATGAGACAATTTAAAATTGTTTCAAAGAGCAAAATTCTGTTTGAATTATTCTGACAATTTGCCGGCATAACGCATTTCAAGCGAAAGTTTCCCTTACAAAAATTATAAACATGAATTGGGGATTTTTTCTAGAGAACTTGGCCTCTTTTTTATAAAATATAGTACGCACTTTAATAGTCTTTAAGGCAATAGTGCATTAATTCTAGTGAAACTGCTCAGCATTGAAATTGAGTAGATTAGCAAAAAATTATGATGTAAAAAGTGAAGCTGTTATTCAAAGCAACAATAATATTGCACGCTTTATTAATTACCTATTTCACCACAAAGCCAAATTTTCTTGCTAATATATGAATTCCTTTTATAGTTTATTCAAAAGTGCGTAACTCAATAATGTACTATAATATTCGAAGGTTTTTCGAAGTTTTAACGTCAATCTAGCTTTTAATATTCTTTCCAAAATAAGATTTCAGGTTGTTACGGGAAACTATTCTAAAGCTTCCGAAATTATTTGAAAACGCGTATTTAAATAATTAGAAGCTTTAACTCATTTAACGTTCCTAGCCCTAAACGTGATTACAGGTAATTCAGCGCAAGTAACATTCTTAGAAATATAACTGACTAAATAATTAAGGTGTACCGCTAAATTCTAACATATTAAGCACACAGAAAAAACAAAAAAAAAAAAAAAAAAAAAAACTTATTAAGATGAAATAAAACAAATTTTGGCCTCTGAGAAAAAGGGAATGCATGAGCATCCAAGTCAGATTTGGGTAATTTGGTAACACAGAAAATATTAGAAACTCGTACAAAAAATTTTATTTTTGTAAATAGAACATATACATAATATCAGCACCCACACATTCAAAATTGGGGAGGGGCATTTATAATAAAAGAAATGCATGACATAAAAAATCGTAACTTTGTCCGACACAGAGTTTTGTAAAACTGTTCTGCAAAATTGAAAATATAAAAGTCGCTCAAATGAAAAGCTATAAAATGTCATTAATGTCGTATTAGTGACAAGGAAATACAGATTGTAGTAGTACTCAACAAAGCACGTATGTCGGGTGCAACTGGCAGCTTTTAACGTTTGACGTTACTCTCGCAGTTTTAAAGAAGTGCATAAAGAAGTTTTATTTTAGTATCTTCAAAGTGCTCGCCGGCTATCTGCCTAAGGAAGGGAAAATTTGTGGAAACTAACTCGTATTCAGAATGCAAATAAGAAAAACCAGCCACACAGCCAGCACGTTCGCCTGAGTTTAAACCCGGCTCGAACTACCATTATTCAGCAGTCTTAACCACTCGGCCACAGAGAGATTTAAAACGTGAAACCTGGGTAAACTATTCTAATATTTTTACGAACAAAATGACGAAAAATAAAGATGAAAGTGAGAAAAATCGGAGAAAATTTATTGGCTACAAAAGAAGTAGTAACTGTCACAGTGTGTATTGAATATGAAAAATTTGAAAAAATCCAGAAAAGATTACAAACCTTACAAGGTAAATAGTCAAGAATGTTGAGTAAAGTGCTTTGATTAATTGAAAAACAACTCTTTTGTTTCCATACTGCTAAATAATCATATAACGTTTTGGAGCAATTTTAATGGTATCAATTGAAATAAATATCGAAATTACCAATCGTAAATATTGTCAATTCTACAATCCTCCATGTAAGGGTGGAAAACTGTATATAAGAAAAACTTTACTTTTCTTCTTTCCCTTCCTTTACTTAATGAATGAAGCAAAATTTTAAATCTGTTTTTAGCAAACAAATAATTAAATTTTCCAAATATTCATTTAATAAGGTTATAGAGACATTAGGTATTTTTTGGAAGCAGGCAAGATGAAAAATCAGCAATCGCTTTCGCGGGGAATCGAACCACGGACCTCTGGAATATCCGCCCAGCGTGCAGAACCACTACACCACGAAGGAGCGCTAGGAAGGCGGTAGAAATACCTTCTACGGTAATACAAATGAAATTCAATAAATGAAGTACGGGACTGAAATTCTTGAACTTTAAGGTTGAATTTCTCATTTAAAATTAAATAAAAAACACTTCAGGGACAATTAAAATTTTTACAGTTAGGGTAAAAGAATATTTCAAGAAATATCACAGATAAAACATTAAGGTAAAATGTTTCATTCTGTCCAAAACTCTAAGTGTAGCTTCAGTCTTTTCACGAGTGCCTGTTGGTGATCTAGATTCAAAACAATCAATTGTTTAATACATTTGTATTTTCGATAACATTAAAACTATGGAATTAAAAGTTATATTATATATATTTCCAAAACGTATGATATTTCAAAACTTATGAAAAAATCGTCCTATCTTCTTAATATGATAAACCTGAGTCACATTTTCAGACCTGATTCTATGTTTAACACATAGTTTATGACGAAGAAACCCATTTCTGTTTCGAGACATATGAGCTCTAATAAGTGTGGCAAATATTCTTTGAGTATTTAAGTATTAGACGAAAATAATATTCCGTGTAATACTTAAATGCTTCTTACATTTCTATTTCAATCTCTTTTATGAGGCCATCTGAAATACTGATGAAGTTGCAAGAAAACGTTTTTAAGTCCTAAAATGGTAGTTAAACGGCTTCTTTCTAACTCGCGTTTGACCTTGATCTGATGAATGTTCAGTTATGAGCTTGTAAAGTTATATTTTAATTTTATAACAGTTATTTTCAGCTTATACCACTTTTCTATCTCTTTTAGCTTCAGATTACCATTCCTTACCAGAATGAGGTTTTAGAATGGCGTTAAATGCAAATGAGAAGTAGAGTAGTAAGTGAAAGTTCCACTGACTTCGAAAGAGAGAGTTAGGATTCTTGAATAGCGCGCGTTTGGCTAGCTGTTTTGGCTACTTCTCTCTAGCTGTTACTACGCTCGTCCGTAGTACGTGCCCTTTGCTAGCTTCGTTAGCCAATTTAATATTACGAGCCAACTAGTTTAGAATTGTGTTAGCTTAGGCTAAATCTCTTTAGTTAGTCATTAGTTAGTTCTTATTTCTTACACTTTAAGTTCAAGCCGAAGTGGAGGCTTTGCTGTACGCCCTGAGAAAGGGGCCAACTGTATATCTTTATTTGGGACAGTTAAAGGGTAATTAACCATTCTTGAGTTACGTTTCTGTTCTTGGACTTGAGCTATCATTCGCTTAGTAGTTTACTAGGTTCCTCGACATTACATTTAACAAGATAAATGTAAAGGATCCTACAAGCTTTCAAATAATAATTAATTTAAAAGGCTTATTTTTGCGTAATTCATATGAACATTAAAGAACGCATTAAATGATATCGAACATTTCAAAAGAATCTCACTTTTTTGACATCCATTTTTATTTCCTGATAGACATAAATGGGCGAATGAGTCGATGAAACGTTTAAAAATATTCACCTCCTCCTTATGGAATTCGGATGAGACCAAAATGCAGACAGAAATCTTGTTGTATTAATTTTACTTCCCTAAAATCACATTATGTTTACGTTATGCATTTTCCTCCTTTAGAGTATTGTATTAGTTAATCAGACAAAAGCTATCTTCATTATACAAGAAATTAAACTTAATTATCTAAGCTAAACTGCAAATATTACGAATTGCAGATATTATTCTAATACGAACTGCAAATAATATTATTTTGTTTATTCATCTGAAACCATTAGACTGCAAAAATATCAATAATGTTTCGTATATGCTTCTCAAAATTGTTTCAAAATTCTTAAATACGGCACCAACGAAAATTACATAACAGTGTATACTAATGACTGATATTTTAATGCATGTATACAAAGTTGTGCGTGAAATTTTAACATCCCATAACATCTGCTATTTTGTCGGAGCAGACGACTCGAAATTTCGTGCTGAGATTACGCATCGATTAGGAGTTCCATTGTTTACAGTAATCACCGTTAATACCGTCGCGGCCTCAGATGACGCTGCAGAACATTAAACCAGATCAATGAAGCATCGGAGTGATTTGGCAAGGGGAGGGTGCCCTGTTTACCGAACATCTCCATTTTCTCATCAATGCTTGTCGTATTATGGTATCACATGTAAGATTGTCTAACAAATCAAAGCTATTTCGAATATTGACCCACAATGAATGATTATAGTAACTCATCTTGCGAGGAAAGCATCTTTGCACAGTATATATCATTTAATGATGAAAGTATGGGGGACAACACATAATTTGTAATTTTGTTGAAGAATTCAATAGCATCAACTGAAAATCTATCTCTGTTCAATTTTTAGTGAAAACTCTTGAAAACAAGCAATCTGATAGAGAGGATTTTTCTTTTTAATTTTTCTGTAAGATTCATCTTAAATTTAAAAATAATGTTTATAAGTTGTGATGTCTGGAAAAAAAAATCCTACTTCAATTTTTTACCATTTTAACAATCGTTCTTGAAATGGTTATTATTATTTGTCTGTATTATGCTCACATTTTAACAAAATGAGAATTGAACATGTGTATTTAACCTAACATCGGAACTGCATGTTTGTAAGCATAAGTACATAGTTATTCATAAGATACAAACTTTAACTGCTTCTGATTTTTATAAAGAATAATGATTTATGACTGATGAGTAATAATGTTTATAGATATGTGTTGTGTTTCAAGCTGTAGAGCTCATAGATGTATGTTCATATTTATGTTTACCACTATTCTTGCTTAAGATGTCAATGATGAGGCATTTTATTAGCCACTCAAATAATGACAACGGGATTTCAAGAAAACATGCAAAACTTTTGAATATCTCAAAATTTAACACACTGTTTGAGCTCGCACACAATTGTTTCTTTTAAAATATGTTTTCATTACACACGTAAAGTTACTTGAAATAAACCTTGAAATTTTAGTTCTTTTTTCTTTAAGACATACATAAAGTTATTCTTTTTTTTTAATAAATATTTAATTCAGTCTAAAATATGGTTGCCATTTTAGGGAAAAAATTAATTGGAAATTTATATCCTATTAAGAATTATCACTTCTATTGTTAATAATGTCTTTGACTTCATCTCCAGCTTAGTGCAGGAATTTTATTAAACAAAAATACAGTGATTACGAAGTTAATATTTTTAAATTCATGGAACCATTTTTATAATAGAGGTAGTTAAATAATTCATGAAGTACTGCAATCTTCGGCAGCTCATAAATGTAAAGTACTTAATTCATATAAAACTATTGCTTCAATCTCGTAAAAAGAGCTAAGTACATAATTTTCATTCCATTTAAAAATTATTAATAAATTATAAATGAAAATTTTAATGGAATCTCAGATTAAGCTTCTACTGTGCACATTTACAGTACCATGAAAGGGATAAACTACCAAGAACTGAAGATATAAATTGTTAGACACGATAACTTGGGTGCAGCATTATATATACGGTGATCATTTGTTAGAATTTACAATACTATTTGTAGATCCTTAATATTAAAATCAAGAGGGACCCCTTGGTTTAGAGTATAAAAAATTAATACTTTCAATTGTAGTGAATAAAAATTAGAAGAGAAAAATACTTGAAGTGATAAAAATGAAAGACAATATATGTGCAAAATAAAAATAAATAAAATGAAAAAAAGATACTCAAAGTAAAGTAAAGAAAACCGTAAATATTTTGCTTTGAATTGTCACATACTGTTTGCAGTCCATACCTACGGTTTAAAAATTTTTTCATTAATCATAAAAAAGAAAGTTTACCCTATTCGAAGTTGCATGAGAAGAATTTCCTTCACTTTTACTTGTGAATAAAAATGAATTATTTGTAAATTAGACATATAAAAATACTTTTATGGTTTGATATTTAAATTCCAAATAAATATTTGTTTTGAATTCCTAATATTTTCTAATGTTGGGAAAAATAGTACACTCTTTAAAGGTTTACTAAAACCTATTAGCCTTGAGGAATTTTTAATAAGAAATTACAGCAAATCTAATTCATAAATGAGAAGATGTTTATTGTATGTGAAAACAATCGATGTAACTCATCCTTTCAATAAATTTCAAGGAAATATAAATCAATAAGCAAGTGCCTCATAAAGCTGTAGTCTATATCCTTCAAAATGAAACCTTCTTATATCCTTCAAAATGAAGCATTGATTTAAAAGTTGACTACCTACAAACACTTCTAAAAACGTAATAAAAGAAAGATCAATATTTGAAATAAGTGGTAAAAATGGCTTTAATTTCGTGCTAAGACATCTGATCGTGTAAGCAAACATTTTTTGAGTAAGTGGTTCATTTTCTGTCTTGTTTCAACATCAAAAGCAGTTTAAAATTAGAGAAAAATACGGCACCTTTCAATTTCTTTCTAAGGCTACTCCTAATACTATTTCATAAATTCATACGCATATGTTTGTTCTGAGTATCTTGTTTTTCGAAAGATTTGAAACGTGTCATTCTTTAGTCCTTCCCTCTTAAGCCTTTAAACATTTTATGTTCTTAAATCCAATAAGACATATATATATATATATGTTATCCAATAAGACATATTTTTATATGTCTGTTAGAATATTTTTCATTAGAATTAGTTTTTGTTACTTTTATCTAAAGTCTGCATTGAAAGTGTAGTATATGGACTAAATGCATATAATTGCCGATTTTATCAAACTTGCAAGAGTTTGGACATCACAGAGCACGCTCGCTTTCCTCCATCGACATCCACAGGTGAACGAGGTTCGTGTTTAGAGTCCATGGGGCATTAATTTACTCTATCTGAAAACTTGAATCAAACCAGAATGGAAATCGTGACCAGAAATGCCATAGATAAATGACTACATGCGCTTTAGAATACGTGCTGTTTCTGAACTGAGTAACCCGAATGAATGGTTTCTAACTATTGTTAGATTTAAGGAACTCTCGTAAGTCAATATTGATTTTCCATCCTGAGAACACAGTGCATCCCATCAAGACGCATCATTAAACAGTTGCAATCCTTAGATCCGACTTCGTCTTTATAACTTTAAGTACATGAATTTTCATAATGGAAATCATGTATCATGAATCCACGTCAATAGCTGTTTCGCTTATATTAACATCACTGACCAAAAGGAGGTAAGACATGGCTTAAAAAGAAAGGCATGCATAATCACTAAAACCCATGGTGTGTAATTGCATGTGCAAGAAAAATCGATTTCGTTCTTTAAAAGTACGATTTTTTTTATTCTAAAATATCAACCGTGCTGCTGCAAACAGCCTTTTATGTAGTTACTTAGATCTATGCATCAAATATAAATGCGCATAAATTCTTCTTTGAGCGAATAACGTTTCTCTATTTAAAAATGAAATTATTGAATAATATTCTACTTCATTAATTTGTACTTAATAAATGGCTATAAACAGTTGGAATCAAACTGCAGTAAAAGAATTTAAATGCAATACAAAAAACTATTTAAATAAAGTAAAGGATATGTTAAGCACTTTTATATATTCTTATCCCAATGAACTATTGCTTTTAATTCCAGTGATCACAAAAATAAATAAAATCAACTGTAAATTGAATTAAATAGCAGTTATACTCCTCACGCTTCCAAGCAGGTTGCGTATTAGTAAATCAGCGGAATATGCATCAGTGTTTCACTTAAACCTTTTCTTCTAAGACTATTTAAATCAGCTTGAAGCATGTAATTTTATGTCCTGTTTTTAATTACTTTTATTATTCAGAATTAAGAAAGAATAGATTATTTGAAACTCAGTGATTCATATCACTGTAAATATGACAAAAAGTTGTCAAATATGATAATCAGTATAGAAATTTGGTGTTAGAGGTTGATATAGATATCCTTAATAACTTCGACTGATGAATCAAAAGAAACGGAATCCTTTTTGGACTTAAATAATAACTCATACAGCAAGGTAAGCAGTTATTAATAACCCAAGGGATAAAACAGAATATAAGGCAAATTCTCCTTAGCACGCAAACAATATCGCATATCCACAAAATCGCATCCATGATAAGGTCTACAGAAATAGCCAGAGAGCAGAAGCTCAACACTGTCGCATGAATCGCAACAGCTGATTTACTAGCTGATTTATGGCTCCAAACTAGCCGATATTTAGCAGAGGCGTCCAGTCCTTTCTGAAAATTTTGAAATAATCAATCTTAGAAATACGAAAATGTGTTTATAAAATATATCATCAACTCGGCTGCAAAATTACTATCATGATCAGGTAGATACAAAATATGAAATTGATGATAAAACAAATTCCAGATTTCAAATTTGGGCTTTCAGATGCCCACATTCGCAGTAGGATTACGTCATTCAAAATTGGATGGCTCTAGGTACCGTTGTTTTATCACAATGCGAGAAACATACTTACATATATGCAGATTCTTCATTATATAATTTCTTCAAATATAATACAGGGCGATAGTATTTGGTGGCAACGATTTGAAAAGTGATACAGTCTTTTAAAGTTTTCAAGGCAAAATCGCAAAACGAAAAAAATATTCCTTCAGGAACAAAGCCTTTTTGAACTAATACAAACACTACATTTTGCTCCAAAAATACACTCTTTTGCAAAAAAATCGAAGCACCAAGAAGTATTTTGCGATCGTCATAAAATTCGGCATGCGAAAACATCTTGATCGAACATACAAATGATAAAAGTTTCAAGGCAAATGAACAGGAATTGCAATCGCGCATTTCTAGTGAGCAGTTCGCAAAGCATAAAACCAGTAACAGAGGCGGAATTTTTTTTTTGGTTGTTGTTGCTGCCATTGTAATTCCATAAAGAAGCAACTAAAGATGCCATTACGACAATATCGAATACTTTACAGACAACTAAACGACTTCAAACGTGGTCTCATCGTAGGGTTGCGTGAAGCTGGGTGACCATACCAAGCAATAGGCTCCCACCTGCAGCGTGCAGACACTGTTGTGCAAAGATGTTGGCAGCAATGGTTGCTACAAGGAAATTGACGACGAAATGAAGGCTCTGGAAAGCCAAGGAGCACAAATGCGAGGCAAGATAAGATGATTGTTCGCCAGGCCCGAACCACCCCAACGGTATCATTGTTGACTATTCAGCGCACTACAGCCACGTCTATACCTTCCGTCTATACCGTCCACCATCTCACGGCGCCGCTTGCCTGCGGCGGGTTTACGCTCACAGAGGCCTTTAAGACGTTTGCCTTTGACCCCACAACATCGGCGGAGTCGTTTGGAGTGGTGTCGCAACCTACCATCATGGCTGCCATCAGACTGTCATCGTATAGTGTCCAGCGATGAATTCCGCTTCATTCAAGAAGCAGATGACCACCGTGTTCGGGGACGGGGGGCCAGCGGTCCCAATCAGAGTTTGTTTTACAAAGGCATACAGTCATAACACCTGGTGTGATGGTTTGGGAAGCTATTTCTTATGAAAGCAGGTCATCTTTAGTCATCCTCCGTACATTTTTAACAGCTCAACGATATGTTGATACCATTCTGCGGCCGGTTGCAATAACCTTTATGGCACGTCATCCTGGGGCCATTTTCCAACAAGATAATGCCAGGCCACATACCGCTCGCATATTTCTGGACTGTCACAGTGCGGTTGATACTCTTCCTTGGCCAGCAAGATCACCAGACCTTTCACCGATCGAGCATGTCTGGTGCATTGTAGGCCGCCAGATTCGGGCACCACAAAATATTGCAGATCTGAAGCGACAACTGATGAATGCCTGGTAGAATGTGTCGCAGGATGACATTAGAAACCTCTACGACTTCTTGCCTTGACGAATTCAAGCATGCATTGCCGCCAGGGGCGGTTCGACCAACTACTAATTTTAACACTCAGCTCGTGATTGTGAGCCGTTAAAGGGTACTATGACCTTGATTTTTAAATCATTTCATTATCTGTGTATGAGCTATGCACATATTAAATTTCATCAAAAACAACCATTTCCTTCTTGGTGCTTTGATTTTTTTGCAAAAGAGTGTAAATAAACATAAATTACAAATAAATATACACAGAGATTTACAAAAATTTACAATATCGCTCTGGCAATGCAGTCCCCATAATCAGGCTCAGCAAATTCTGAGTACCAAAACAGTGCATTATAGAAGACTATTCTTGGGTTCTGAAGAAAGGGTTTTTTGTATACGCTAGAGTACATACGCACACTGTACCGTGATTCCAGCTTTTCGATGACATGGAATGCCCCCTCCCAGGATGAGTTATCTGAGTAAATGATCGTTCAATAAATAAATTTAGGTTGATCATTTTAACCTGATATATTAGAGTAGTTTGGTGAATTTTTATCAACGGAATGAATCATAATTTTTAATTCTAACATATTAGTTTTTACATACATACTGTTATCGTTTATACGTACACACTCTTTACTATTTTGCATAAAAATACTATATTTCTTAAGAAATTTGATTGCAGTTTCGTCTATCGTAAGCAAATCTACAAGTGCATATTTAAAAACTAA
The DNA here is from genome assembly GCF_044657685.1 of Stegodyphus dumicola. NCBI lineage: Eukaryota > Metazoa > Arthropoda > Arachnida > Araneae > Eresidae > Stegodyphus > Stegodyphus dumicola. The sequence continues at coordinate 151,213,306 of NC_140771.1, read as the reverse complement.
ATTAAAGCCAATGAGTGTAAAAAAGTAAACATGACAATTTTTCTATAAGAACGGTTCGAATAAAACAAAAAGAATGCATATGAAAGGAGCATAGTGCTACTTGAAAGTGAAGAATTGTTATGTCTATGATTGATTATGAACTGCTAGGCGCACAATGCGCTATGAAGATCTGTCAACTTTTGTAATAGTACTTCAGGGATAGTAATAATTGGTAATAATATTCTTTCTATAAAGCGTTCAAATGTCCTAGCTTGTTTAAAAGCTAAACACGTAGTTATGGAATTACGACATTGTGAATAAGCGGTAAAAAATGAACATTAGTCTGTAGAGACATTAGATATTTTTGGAAGCAAGCAAGATGAAAAATATGCAACGTCTTTGCCGGGAATCGAAGCACGGACCTCTCAATTACGCGCTGAGCGTGCAGACCACTACATGGACCACTACATTTATGTATATAAAGCTTAGTTGAATACAAAATAAACATCTTAATCTCAAGTATATTATGCTAATTAAAACAAGAAAAAGAATACGTTAAAAACCAGCAAAACGTTGTTAATATTTTTTTTTACTTATTACGTGCTCCGCCCTTAGGCACTACACGGAAAGGGAGGGATGCCCCGTGGAGGTCTCGCTCGTATCCACGTTACACATGGGGAAAACCACGAAAACGCCCATGCAGCCAGCCCGTTCGCCGGGACTCGAACTCCGGAACGAACTACCAGTGTTCAGCGGCTTTTAGCGCTCGGCCGCTGGTGGGCTGTCAATATATATAGAACTTTTTTGTCTGTGTATATAAACGCTTATTTGTTGTCTGTACAAAATACTCATTTTCTTCTGTTTTATCTTAAATATGTTATGATGGTCAGATAAACAAAGTTTTATCTAATTTTATAAATTATACATTTTAAATATGATGTTGATGAAATCAAGTAATTCAGATCCCAGTGCTAATCGCTATAATGAATTTGTTTTTTTAATGGCAGGTTATGTGCAAACAATATAAACTGGTAAATGTTAAAATAGCGAACTATTCTAAAAAGAATAGTTAGCACTAATACAAACGGAAATTCTGTGAATGAGAATAGAATATATGGTAATAATAAGAAAAGCAGAACAGTGAGGGGAAAAAAAGCTAAAGTATTCAAAGCATAGTGACTTCAAAAAAAGTTTGGGGAACGGAGCATTAAGAATGGAAAATAAAATAATGATATAAAAAACTATGATTAACCTAAAGAGGAGAATATTTATTTTTTTCGTGGGGCATCTTCGAATTGATTCAATTTTTCTCATATTTGTCTCATGGAGGCAAATAAGTTTATATAGTAGAATAACTCAAATTATTCTTTCTCACTTATGAAATAAAAACCTCGATGGTTTAAAAAATCACAACTGTTACTTTCAGCTTCGTGTTCACTTAATTTTTATCCTACTCTCAGGAGTCATAAAAAACTTGATATTGTGCGTGCTTGAATTGACATGATAGAATTTTCTAGCGTGTTAAACAATGTTGCGTGCTTAACTGAAATATTCTTTATTTCTATATGTCGTACAATTTTTTTATCCTTACAGCGTAATTTCTTAAGCAATCTTGCACTAATTTACTGTTACTTTTCCTTCTTCACATGTTCATCGATCGATTTCCTTTTCTAAAGAATTTTCACCGCTTACTTTTCATAAATGATACACGTTTTTATGAAGTGCTAGAGAAATTAATGTTTCAAAGAAACATTTTCATATCAGATGAAAGTGTCAACAACATATGTGAAAACAATTTTTCGGTTTACATGTTTGCAGTGTTCTCATAGAAGGAATGCAGTTGATGAGCTTTCAAACATATCATAATGGTTTCTTTCATGTTATCGTTTTTATAGTTGTTTGAGTTTATTAATTTCTAGTCACTGACATCCGGTATTTTTTCCATCAAGTAAGTGTATATTTTAAATTGGAGATCTTCATTCTTTGTTATTTTCTTCATTTGATTTAAATATGAAGAGAAACTGAAAAGCAGTGAACATATTTTGTTTTTGCTTTGGCCGAAAGTTTCATACAAATAAAGCGAAATATTTATCTATCTATATATTCCTATATAGAAAACCTATATTATTAACTAATTTTCAATACGATTTTTCACGATTTTCAATTTTCAATTTTTCACGATATTCCTCCTACAAAGGCACCAATTTCAATAAATGTGTATTCTTAAAATCTCGGATGTCCAAGTTTTCTGAGCACATATGTGATTCAGGATGAAGTAGCAATTTTAAACCAAATAGAAGCATTATTTCCCTATGAATTTTTTCTGAGTACCAAACAGATGAAAATCCATATGCTTGTGTGTTTTTACTTGTGCTACAGAAAATGTGCTTCATATTATTGCTCTTGGATTTTAGATGATACTAACAACAGTAGCATTTTCTCTCCTTGAAATATAATCTGGCAAGGGTAACTTTAGTGTCTAAACTTTTCGGTAATCGGTTGAAGAAGCTCATTCGATCACCCTGGGAAAACGCAAACTTTTATGAACTGGTGCTACAATAGAAGAAATACATTCACAGTGTGAGGTCTTAATGGAAACATACACTCGTGTGCAGTGTTAAAAGAATTTGCAAATTATGTCTATTTTTACAAATGCGTTGAACCAAAGGAATTAATTACTCTGGCTAAGAATTTTGCAAATATTCAAATTCGAATACCTTCGCATACATGTTTGTGTCTGCGGAGCTGTGATTGTGGAGGGGATATAAGAGCACAAGGGGTTTTCAGCGTTTTGTATGCTCACGACATTCGCCTTGTTTCACAAAAGAATTGCTTAAATTTTATAAGATCTCAGGTAAAAAGAGTAGTCATGAACGTAGGAATGGTGGAATGAGATGGAGAATTGCTGGTAGATTGAAGGCACATCACTAACAAGCGCAGACGGCTACATAGCTCAGTGCAATATCCAGTATCGTCTGCAGTTTGTGGAACGAGTTTCAGGTCATTGGATTCATATCGAGAAGACCTGGATAAGTTCGGCCAACAACAACGAATGTACAACAGCAACGATGTACAACAACGAATGAGGATCGTTGTTCGACAATTTCAAAATAGCGACACAAGACTACTGCAGCTTCATAACTCTCATATGACTTATATGCTGGAACCCTTGCCTGAACACCTTTAATAGACAGGTCTGTATACCAAAAACCCGCTTTATGCATCGCTCACTGCAGCAAACAAGACAGCGCCTTTAGCATGGTGAAAACAACATGTGTCTCGGAACAGACTCCAATGGAGCAACGTGCTTTTTACAGATGGAGTCGAGATTCAGTCTGTACACTGATTCTCAGCACACATGCCTCTGGAAGGAAACTGGAACACCATGTCACGGCTTCCTCATATCGGGATAGGGTGAAAAAGTGCTAATAAGCTCCTGACTGCTAGGAGGTATACAGTGAAGATCTTAGACATTATGTTATAATATGCACTGACGTTATGGGTCTTAGGTTCCTGTTAATGGACGACAGCACTTATTTACACAGGGTTCAACTGGTCGACGATTACATGGAAAGGCAAGATATTCGCCGCAGGGATTGGTCAGTCCAATTCCCTGTCCTTAACTCTATAGAGCATGTATGGGAGGCTCTTGGGAGGGCTATTTCATATCGCCATCCCCCTCTGATAGATATCCTGGAGTAGAAAACTGCCTTACTGCTGGAGTGGGACCAACTGCCACAGGGACGCATATAAGCATTCTGTACCACGCCACGCGCATAAGAAAAATCCCTCCTCGTGATTGGATTTGGCTTCCGATGACATCATTTCGTTTACGTTTAGCAACGTCTTGACTTTGATTGGGCTTGAGAGTACACCTCCATACCGTTTGCTCACATTTTGATAGCAGTACCAAAAAGATTATTACGTGCGTTGTATTTTTGTTGCTATGACATTACACATCTTGCAACTCTGTAGTGTGGTGAATTTAATATAAAAATGTAGCTTTTTTGGGCCAGAGAGAAAGTATTATTTCTTCATCGCTAGCTCCGTAAATGTGTATTAATTGCAGAGAATTTTAATAAATGTGTTCTTACTTTAAAATCGTTCATATTAAAGGTGTTGTGATCATTACATTATATATACATTCTGTACAGATGCAATTTTCGAAAGCATGATAGAAGCCAGTTGTCGGAAATAGGAAAAACGATGTTGGGAGATTATACAGTAAATTCATAATATTTATAATCGCTCTGAAAAGGTAAAATTTACATTTGAAGTTGGTCTAATATAGATTTGGAACAGAGAAATAGATACGTGTTTTAAATGGAATAATATTACATAATTGTCCATTTTTTTAATGTGTAGTATCTTTTATACCTTTACATAAAAGTAGCGTTTGCCATAGAAAGGAGTTTCTTTTCTTATACATCTGTATTACATTCAGCCACAATACTGAATGCACTTTTTTTATTTCATTTAAGGCAACAGAATATTAGAAATTTGAAAGTTACGGACATTAACATGGAAATAATATAACCTTTTGCAAAGGAGATATATTTTCTGCAATGTGAAAGGAACAAACCGAATGTAACAACTGCAGGAATAATATACTTACTAGCACACAATGCCTTTACAGTTGGATCGAGATCGTCGTGTTTTGGCTTTTGCATTAAATTCATGAACTCGGCTGTTTATATAATCTAAGTGCTTAAGATTGTTTTTGGTATTAACAGCATCTTTGAAAGATTTTTGTAATTTTATTATTCCATGAAACAGGAAGCCATGTGCAGAAAGTTACAGCTAAATTTTTTCGTTTCAAAGAATACAAACTAATTTTCACGCTTCAGTGTCACTCATGTGCGCCATTCAACAACCCCCCCCCCCGAAAAAAAAAAAAAAAAAAAAAAAAAAAAAACTAAACGTCATTACGCTAAGAGAAAATAATATCATTGGAAAGTACGTCCAGTCACAAGTATGGATTTTACTCTGTGCGCGTGACGCGGTTTCTTATTTATCACAGGGACTCATTAGCTGTCTTCTGTCCAGTATACAGTTGCTCTTCTCGACCTGTTTGGTGCGAGAGAGCCATATCCCATAACAGGCTCATTTTCAGTTCGATATCACAACGTGGATTTTGGACATCCCTGCATTATGAGCTTTAATGATAATCATGTGCGCATAAAACGAATTTTGAATGATATATATATGTCCCTTTCTCTGTTATAAATATATGTTATTACCAAATTTCATTAAAATGTATCATTATATTTTCCAGAATTCGATATAATGTACAATTTTCTTAATTTTGGACACGAGTGTATGTGTATGTTAGTTTTCGATTTCCACTTAAATACTTATGATTACATGAAAAATTCTAGAGCTGTAGAGCCATTAGACTGCCATGTTAGACTGCCATGTTTTTAAGTAGAAAACACGAAAAATGAACAATGTCCTCGCTACCGTTACACCTCGAAGGCATTCAGAAAGAGGGGGAGAAAATATACTCCCCGTTTTAAAGCGTGCGTGACTGGGAATTTGGGGATCCAATCGCCAAATCCTGGTGGTGAAGAATTATAATCTACCACCTTTTAGTTCGGGCACTACTGTAGAGTCATTAGGATTTTTGAAGCATGAAAGAAGGAAAAGGAGCAATGCCCTCGCCGAGACTTGAACCTGGATCTCTCGAATACTCGCCGAGTCTGCTATCGTTAAGCAACGAAGGCACGCAGGAAGGAGGGAGAAAATACTTCATAAATCTATATGCTCACATATTCCTCAGTCAAACGTGAACTGGTTCTTAACTTTCTAAAATATTTCTTTCAGAACAAAATACCTAGCTAAATTCTTATAATAATGTTGAAAAATTTCCCTTCCCTTTTTTAATATAATATATCATATAGTGGCGTAGATGAAGGGATCCTACAAATGAACAGACAAATACTCAAGTCTGAACTCAAGACTTTTTTATTAACTCGAACTGAATGAAGAGCTACTTATATACAGCTGGTGAACATGCTGGAACATTACAGACTTGAAATGTTCTGGCAGAATAAGAAGGAAATTTACATAAAAACCAATTATCAGGCATCTTATCGTTGATTGGTTTTTCAACCCGGGACCTTCGGGTTTCGAGTCCTACGTCTTTCCCGCTAAGCTATGAGGAGCTCGGTCGAAAAGTGCAATTTTCGCTACAATATTTATATAACTACAGCATTAATATAGCATTACTCTGATTAATTGTCAAGTAAATGTGGCTAAATCTGCAGTTTTGCTAGGAACCATGCACTTCAAGGGGAATCAAGTAAAGATCTTGAAGTTCTGTTTTCTCCCATTTTTTTCGACAAAAACCATAGTATTCGATTGTCAGAAACCCAATCATTGCTCTCAGCAATTCATCTTTCAATCGATGAAAGCTCTGAAAATTTTATCGATCAACAATCTCAACGTAATTATATCGTAAATTCAATGTATAATTATCAGTTTAATAACATAACTTCCATCTCATATTTTAATTTGCACCTGAAATATTACAACGTTTGCTGTGTATTTCACATTTTTTCGCTGCTAATGTTTAGACAGAACTACATTCTTTGCTTACTTTGTACACAAAAACATAAAATTTTAGAAAAAAAAAAAAAAAAAAATTCTGGATTTGCATTTTCTGTAGTTGTTGCTCCAAAAGGAAAAGAAAATTTGTAGCTGAAAAGTAAGAAAGTTCCATCAGCTTTGCTTTCAAGAAAAATAATTTTCTTGGAATTAAGACATTTTGATCAAAAACGATATAAAATGCAAATTACAGGTAAACTTCCTATAAATAGTTTCATAAATAGTTTCACGTAAACTGAGTAGGCAAACAAATTGAGTAAAACCTTCCACGATAAGAAAAAAAAATAATTTCATTTCGCTTTGAAAGTCCAGTATGAGGACCGTGGTTTACTCAAGGCTTTTTACATTATAAACAGAAGCAACATTATACACAGCGTATTGCTATTTAATGAAAAGGGGAATAAACAATTTTTTTAACATCTGTGAAAAATTCGTAAAACGAAATACAAATACTGAAAGCATGTTCTCCGAATCTTCTAAAATCGAAGGCGGGAAAGAACTTTCAAATTTCTTACTCGGTAAACTCATGAAAATTCTTTCATCTCTAGAAGCTCCTTACGGCAACCTTCTTGTAAATAGACTATCTCGGTAACATGTTTTTATGTTTCTATTTCAACACCAGATTGTTTCTTCTTCCTAGATAATTGTTTATCCACACTCTGCTTGATATGTGGTGCATTTACAAATAACTCTAATAATGCTCATACGAAAATTTTCTTAACGGAAGAAGTCAAATAAAATTTATTGCGAAGGATTCAGACTGCCATGTTAGTAAGGAAGATGTTTTAAAATTTCTTTAACTCGAACATGTTTCAGACATAAAGATTTCAGCCTGTGGTTGGAAGTTAAATCGTGGTTTCTCGCTCCTCTTGGTAATGCTGCAAATTTAAATTTCGCCATCAAAAATATTATATCTGCTTTAAATATTCTTTACTTATGGATAACGGTTGCCCGGTTGATTCTAAATTATACTAATCTGAACAACAATAGTACTTCTGTTATGTTATCTGATCTGTTCCTGCCGATTAGATTTCAAAGATTTTTGCTTTTAGGTAATGTTAATTGTTTGAATCTTGATGACATGATGTGACTAATATTAGTGATTCAGTTATGTTATCTGATCAGGTTTTGCTGATCATTATGCATCAGGTATTTGCTGTTTATAGAGAACGTGTGGCTGACTACTTCCTGACAATTTTAAAAAATGTAGAAAATTTAATCTCCGCCATAAGTAGCCCAGTTCACGGTTCAGAAAGCACCAAAAGCAACGCATTGCAAGCAGTGCTTGGTAGGGCTTCTTGTGGGCTTTATGGAGTGTAGCTTGTGAATAATTAGTGCAAATGGATAGTACCTGCACAGCTAATGGTTAAACAATGGGTGTCGTCCTCACTTCACCATAACATCTATATTAGGGTGCATTCTAAAAGAATTAAAAATTTAATTTTTAGTAGCTGAAGATTAATTAGAAAAAAATATGCATAAAATTGTAATATTAATAAAAATAAAAACATTAAAAAAATAAAAGGAATCATAATAAAATATTTATACTGAATATTATTTTGAAGAGGCATATACTATGCTATGCTAGAGTTACTCTCCTCTTTATTAGGCAATGCAGAGGTTAGTTCCCGATTCTGATAATTTTTCAATCATGCGCTTTACTTTGCGCATTGTTTTACAAGTCGTCTACATTGTGCCTGCGTATTGGTTACAAGAAATTGAAATTCATTCCTCTTATTTAGTCGGCAGCTGATTATTTAGTGGACTGATACTCCTGTTTTTCTACAGGTGCAACAATCCGGAGGCTATGCCTTTGGAATTATTTTAATAATAGTCCACACTCTGCGATACATGGCTGTGAGTTACAAAGTGTTCGTTATATGCAGGACGTTCAGTTACGACACAGGTAGTGGAACAGGGTTTCTGTTCGCTATTGCCTCATTCATCCCGTCATTGTTCTGGTGATTTTAATTTCAAACACCTTCTGAGATGTGAGAACGGCCGTTGAATTTTCACAGCTTTTGTCTTTGCTGCCAGCTTTGCCAAAAGACCTGCTGCTTCATTTCCGAAGTCTGTGGCATCTATTTTCATCTAGTATATTTTGATTAGGTTGTGATATCTGCATAGGACTGCGGTCTTCTTGCGATGACAGGAGACAAGAGCATTTGAATCATTATTTCGTGGTTGAAATGATAGGCTCCTGGTATTTAATGTGATTATACGAAGCTTACATCTACATTTTGGATGTCTATAAATTTGGCTTTGAAAAAAATTATTATTGCTACTGAGATAACAGTTCTGTTCGTGAATGACATGGCTGTGACTTATTAGAACAAAAGCACTGCCTACACTGTTCTCGATTCTGTCTTCTGCGGCACACTCACGAGCTCTTTCCGACTTCACCCATCTAGCCTTAGAGTCACACACAATGGCACAACAAAGATAACCAGCAGCTAATATAAATGAAATTTTGCAACTAATTATTGTTAAACTACATTTAGATACTCTAGCGTACCATCCAGAGTTCCTCCATCTCTATGTCTTGCCGTAAGCTGTAGCTGCTTTTTTCATGCTAATCACATTTAGTATTGAGTCGTCCACACCGTCTTTGCCTAAAGTAAATAAGACTTTATTGTTTCAGTAATTCAGATTTTATTGGTTTCATGTTTTTTCATTAGCAATATACACTCATGTCCATAAATTAAGGATAATGCAAAATCAGGCAAAGGAAGAGTTAGAAGCAAAACAAATTTGACTTATTTGTAAAGCTTATTTATTAAACAAAAGGAAAAGAGCAAAAAAAGATGTTATATGATTGATATTATTAAAAAAAATAGCGATTTTTTCTCCCTGGAGCAAATTACAAAAAAAAAGCTATTTATAAAAAACCAGTATTACATGGTTGGTATGATTGTTAATACATTGTATGTCTCCCAGACGATGCAATACAGTCCGTACAACGCCTAGGCATGCTGAGTATCAAATTATCGACCTGATCTTGGGGGATATTACACCATTCAAAAAGCAATGCTCTTCGAAGTTCTGGTAGACATGTAGGAGGAGGTTGACGGGCTGCAACTCGTCGGCCAAGCATGTCCCACACGTGCTCTACTGAATTCAAGTCCGGTGAGAATGCTGCCCAGTCCATACGGGTGATATCCTCCGATTGAAGGCATTCGCTTTCGATGTTTGCACGGTGAGGACGGGCGTTGCCATCCATAAACACAAATTCTGCGCCCTTGGCGCCCCGAAACAAACGTACATGTTGTTCCAGAATGAAGTCCCGATAGATTTGGCTTGTCATGGTTCCAATTTGAACAGTGGGTCAGTAAGCCCACTGTTGCGGTGTCCAAAATGCTTGCTCTCTACTCCAGGCTAACCGCAGGCGACAGTGAGTTGCAGTAAGTGGAACGCATCTGAGTGGTCTACGAGCATATAGACCAATCTGCCCTGAGCGTCTGTACACAGTCTGCCTTGAAATTGTCGTACCAGTGGCTGAAGAGAGCTGACGAGACAGGTCTGAGGCTGTACTTCGCCTGTTTCTTTTGGCAGTAACTGCCAAATACCGGTCCTTATTCGGCGTTGTAACTCTGGGGCGACCTGCGTTGTAACGTCTACTCACATTACGATCATCTTGGAATCGTTGCCAAAGCCTGGAGTTGACAGTCTGGGCAATTCCAAGTTCATCTGATACTTCCAGTTGGGTACGCCCACACTCCAGACGGCCGATAATTCTACCATGTAAAAAATCATCTAAATGCGTCCTTTGTGTCACAACTATTCGGTTATTGCACTGAAATGCTTATAAAGCGCCTGCGAACAATTTTACTTCTTTGCCTGTATTCCTTATATATCACTCTCTTACACTCTCGTCATTGTGACGTACCATTGGTGTCATCTGGTTACTTCCTGAAATTTGCATATGATTCTTGAAGATGTGTGTAGTGATTTTACAGGTGATATATATATTTTAGAGTTCGATTTCCGCGTGACTCCGAATTATCCTTAATTTATGGACATGGGTGTAGATTACTTATGATGAAAATTAAGTAAACTTAACTGAGCTATCTCTTGTACATGTTAAACTTGTGTTAAATTTAATGGCCAACATTATACATCGAGATCATACATGTGTTTTAGAATAGCAGTTACATTTTACTTGTGTATTCTTGCAGATTGCATAAATGTGCTATTGTTAACGTACTGCATTAAAGTCATGCTTATGTCCAATACTCAGTTGTACTTAGGAAATACATGTTTTGTAGCAGACATTATTATATGGTATGCAGTAGCAACAGAAAATGCAATAAATAAGCAAGCCATTAATATGCATCATTAATATTAGTGAAAAATAATGCCTCTACCAATTGATTAAATTCTATTATAGTTGACATTTACTATTGCCATAAAAATTGACTTAAATAGATTTCTAAATTTCTATATTTTCTCAATAAATATATTTATTTATAAATTAAATTTTAACGCATTAAAAATCTTTTAATTTCATTAAGAACCAATTTTCGTTATTCCAAATACTAAATCAACGGGAACTAAATTGCATAGTTTGAAATTATTTGGACTTTTAATACTCGAAACCCTAAAAATATTCATTTTGAATACATAATTGTGTGATAGGCTCCTATTTAAATTATATTTGATAAGAAAATCGAAAATATTTTTAAAATGTATTTGCAAAAAATAAAAATTTAACTAATCAAATAATATATTTTAATTATATACTTTTAGTTTCATTAAAATTCTACCATACAAACAATGTAAAGCAAGTTGAAATATGGCACTGCCTTTAGCTGCTGCCAGATAAGGTTTACATACTGATTACATCAGGTTACTATACACGCAGGTTTCTAATGACATAGAATTTAAAATTAATAAAACGGGACGAAATGCACAGCTGTAACACGTCAACGTTTTTTTTTTCTCTTTATGAATAAATGCATTTAAAAGACTTGCCATGAACGGCGTATTTTTGAGTATATCTTCTCAACAGATTTCGCAGACACATTTCTCCCATCTGTCGAAATCCCCCTCGAGGGGGGTGGATAGATACCCAGTCTTCCCAAACAGGAAAGAGATTTCGAAACCTGATTATGACGAATGGCGTCTGCCCCTTGGGGTAAGGGGTGCATAGAAATCTTGCATTCCTTATACTACCCCACAAAAAAAAAAAAAAAACATTTTACATCAGTTCCAGCTCTGTATAGTCAATACCCTTATTGACTTTTTCCTTGCTTTTATTAAAGAGACAGATTCTCAGCAAAACGCGATCGAGAACAGGACCTCGGGCACTAGGTCTTCCGTTGAGTGAAAAAGAACTGATATGAGGAAAAGGAGCGAATTCTTGTATGCGGATATGCGAAAAGCTTTTTGGTGGAAACGATATAAAAAACCTTTACTTTGCATTTGCAAGAAAATGATAAGGAAATGAAATTTCTATGATCTAGGGCATGGTGGATTGAAAAATAACGTTCGCTCCTCAGAAATATTATTCGTAATGAATTCAAATGCTTTATAGTGAAAATGAAAGAGAAGAGTGGAATAAATTAAAGAAAAAAAAAAAAAAAAAAGAGCCGCGCGGAATAATACTGCATGTGACATTTACCTTATTTTCTCTTAAATGGACAGTCCTCGGACTCGAATAAGGAACTATTCAGGTACGGTTAAATGTTTTAGAAGCAATCATATCATCAGACTTAGAATCATAAGAATCATTACAACTTTCAAATGCTACCATTAAGAAGAAGGAACTATTATTGTTTTCTGACATAAACTTCTGTAATTTTCAAAGCACATTAGTGATACACACACACACTCACACACATATATATATGACCTGAATATATATATATGTGTGTGTGTGATAATAAAGCCCAAATTTGGAAGTATTGGTATATAAGAGACAGACATCGATGCGTAGAAGTAATGGTGGCTTAGATACTTGATGCTTAGAACGTCCATTCATTTTGATGAAGAAAAAGACGAGGCGAATTACATTCCATATTTATTTAAATTCACAATGGTGGCCACAATTCACTTGACACTCCAATCCTACCCAATTCCAGAACATTCAAAATTTTAATGCTATACCGGTAGAAGCTATCATACCAGCACATAGAGCGTTTTAACAGGATAAAAGCTTAAGCAAAAAGAGAAAGAGTGTGGCAGTAGCAATGCAGAGAAAGAAAGGAGAGTCAGTTCAATTTTAAGTTTTGGTTTACAATTATTTGATTGGGCAAGAGGTAGCTGCAGTAAGCGTTAGGTAAGATCGCGTGATTAATTTGAATGACGAAGTTTAGATTTATGGACAGAGAGATGAAATCCCCAAATGAAATAAAAAATAAAAGAGGTTGTACGGAATTAAATTTAGAAGTTCGCTTTTATATTTTTATCTTATATATATATATATATAAAAGATAAAAATATATATATGCGTGTGTAATAGAAAAAAACTTAAAAGTAATGAACGGCAGGAATTTTGATGGCATAGGAATGTTGATCCATAATGAATAGGAGACTGGCAGCCGAGGTACATTAAATCTTCATTTCAGTAAACATATTGCGGCCACAAACACCTTTGGGCCAATTTCAAGAGGTTTACAGTTTTGATAACTTTGCAGCAAAAAGGAAGCAGCAGACAACAATTCAGCTAGAACGAAAAGTAGCAAGCAAGTGCCCTATGTTCAGGGTGAAACTTTAATTCATACTTAGTTAGTTTTGGTTCTCAATACATTTTGATTGGATAGTTAATACTGCTGTAAAATTATTATTGGCTGTTTGAGTCTTAGTTCCATTAACATCATCAGAATTATGTAAGAGTCATATGACATGGATTAGTCTCGAAATAACTCAGTGCAAAGAGAGATTACAATTTTTGAAAATTAATTCACGCTGCTAATTTAAATTATATCTTTTACATTATTTTTCTTACATATTTATATATTTACAGTTGTCACCGTGAAAGACTGAAATCTGAAGAATGTCGGCATCCTCCGGTGAATATCAACATTCATGTAGTCGCCTGGTGTAACACAACTATACGAGTTCGCAACTTATTAGGATATAGTCCCATTTTGGGCCATAAAGTCTGCATCCAGGCCCTATAAACAAGTGCCCAGACAAATGCATTTCAGAGGGGGATTTGTTAATTAGTTTATTAATGAAACATTTTCCTTTTTTCTTTTAAATTGTATAAAAAGAAATCTAACATGCATTCAATTTTTTCTTTCTTAGATACTTTTCAGTTGGGAATAACTGTAAATCTTTAATAAATTCTTGCCGCTTGTCCAAACCTTCTTTCTCTGTAATGGTTTCAGGTTTCAGATTATTTAACAGAAGTACATTTATTAAATACTATTTAAAGTATGCTTATATTCATCTTTCCTTTCTGAAATTTTTAACTGTATACCTAGAATTTCAATTATTCCTGCTATAATACTCAACGCAGAAAGAGGCAAAAACAGGAAGGCGGAAAACAAACTTGTTCTAAACAAAAATTTAAAGACTAAGAACGGTAAACTGAGATCATTGTAAATTCTATAACTCTTTCGATAAACATATAACCAATCCTCTGATATCTTTTCTATTTTTATAGGATTAAAATATTTTCTGTTTCTCATATCAGGATGCTTTAAAATCAAACATGATGAAGTTATGAGATTCTACCTATTGTGCATTTCACTGAATTTTTCTCTAGTTAATTTCCCATTAATTTCTGTCATGATCTGTTGCATTTCTTTTCGTTGCAAATTTAAAATACGAATCAATTACAGACACGTGTTATTTTTCAAAATTATTTGCATAAAATATATATTAAATATTGAAGCATAGGCTCCACATTTTCTCGTATATAGTAGTTTGTCTCTATTCTCCTTGCTTGCTACAAATAAATATCATTAAAATATTCTTTGTAATAAAATAAGTTATTCAAAACCTGTAGACAGTAACTCACATAATAATTTTGCCGCTCAATGAGATATTTGGCAGATAAAATCTTTTAGCAAAATGTTTTGTTTTAAAAGAAAGCGCATCACAAGAATTAACGTTCTGCATTCGAAAAGCATTGCTTGCAATATTGAAGCAAGAGTCTATTGCTTAGAAACATATCTGCGTAATTTCATATTCATGAGGTGAATATGGCAGGAAGCTGCAATCTAACGTCAAGTTCTTTAAATATTTAACAATTCATCATTTTAGAGACAGTGAAAATGCTTGTAAAATCCAAAAATCCTTGAAGTAAAACGTTCAGTTATCTTTGATGTAATAAAATAATAGACATTGCTTGGAACTGTTGAAAATGCACCATTTCCAAGAAAAGAAAATGGAAAGGAGTTGGAGAATTATTCTATGAAAAATCAAATAAACGCAACTATTAAGGCTGCGAGAATCAAAGTGGATTTACAAGAACAGTTTGTAATAAAAGGTACCTCTGAAACTGTTAGAAAAATCGTTAGAGTGTATGTATATAATGGGCGATCAACAAGAAGTTAATCATGTCAACAAGACAACAAGGAAAATAAGACAGACGCTTGCAAAATATAAGGTAAACAAAAAATTATCATCAAAGCAATGTTCAACCAACGAGTCACAACTTAATAATACATTAAAGTCCGACGGAAGAATTGCTGTGTGGCGAAAGCCGTATTTAAAATTGAATCCGAGAAACCTTTTGTCTGCTATTAATAGGCTTGCCAGACGTCCCGGTTTTCAGACAAAATCCTGGTGTCCTGGCCAGTTTACTTCTCACCCCAGTAAAAATTAGATTTGAGTTTATAGATGACCAAAAAAGTCTGAAAATAATTAACTGTAAAGTATTATTTAGGATAATTACTTTGTCAGTTATCTCTGTGCTGTATGGAAGGTGCCAAATATTAGAAGAGTGATAATCTGCCAATAAATAATATTGTCTTCGTATCATCTGTCTCGCCAATCGTGACCATGCGCGATGCGAGAGGCTCTCCGGTTCAGTCCAATAATGGAAACTAAGGGGTCCAGCTTTAGCGCTAGAAGAGATTTCCCTGCACGCTACACCTCGTCGTGTGCAATAACATTGGGCTCGTCCACCTCGGCGCTAGCCGCTTGCAATAGAGATAGGGTCAGTCAGTTAGTTGTCAGTCCCTGTCGGTGGTGTCTGTTGTGTTAGTGAGCTACCGCTGTTTTATTTATGCTTTAAGTTAAAATTTATGCATTCTCTGTTAAAATGCAAAACGGTCGTGTAAATTCACCGGTGATTTACAGAATGAATTCCCTTTTTTGAAGAAGGTATGTACTGACAATCAAGATCAAGAGTTACATGTCCACACTGTAATTCTGAGTTTTCTGTTGTTGTTTTACTGTGGTCGATTCGATATAAAAGATCATTTGCGGTTGAATAAACACAAAACGACTTTGTGCTGCTAGCTCATCAAAACTGACCAGTTTTTTTAAGACTGCGAGTTCTAATGATAAAAACTTAGCAGCGAAAGAGGCGACCTTTGCTTACTACACAGCAAACCATAGCCTAAGTTTCAACTCGAATTCTTGTTCATCAAAGCTAATTTCTAAGTTTTTTTAACCTAAATTCTCACTCGGAAAATCTAAGTGTGAGGCAATAGTTTTAAATGCCATAGCTCCTTTAACTCAAGAAGAGATCAAAGAGGACTTGGCCAAGTCAAACTACGTATCTGTAAGTATGGATGCATCAAACAGAAAGGATATAAAACTTGTGCCAGTTGTTGTGCGCTACTTTAATCTTAATTCAGGTGTTCAAGTAAAGTTGTTAGATTTCAAATCTGTGGCAGGTGAAACCTCTGAAATTCTTACAAATTCCCTATGCTCTCTCTTGCTGCAAAACAATTTGAACAATAAAGAAGTGGGCTTTTGTGGAGATAACTGCAACACTAACTTCGGTGGGGTGAAAGGAGCAGGGCAAAACAATGTTTTCTATCGACTTAAGAATAGCCTAGGATGGGAAATCAGTGGAATCGGATGTGGAGCACACATTGTGCACAACTGTGTGCAAACTGCAGTAGATAGTCTCCCAATCGATATTAAGGCCTTGCTGATGAAGATTTATGAATACTTCCAGATATACACAGTCCACGTAACTAAACTAAAAGAATTTTGTGAATATGCCGAGATACAATACCTTAAACTCATTCAAGACGGGAACACCCGGTTTCTATCAGTGATGCAAAGAATTTTACAGAGTTTTGAAGGTTTGAAGGTGTTTTTTAGACCAAGAAATGTGCTCATCAACGATAAAAAAAACTTGTTTACTGATTTAACGGATGAGCTGTACTTGTGGTTTGTCCATGGACACTCTTTAACAAGGCCATCCTGGTAATCGGAAAAGATAACACTACATCTTTTGAGGTTGCTGAAGCTCATAAAGACAGAAAGAAAGGCTTCAAAAGTTATCCCTATGGGCGCAAAGAACATCTGCAGGAATCTAGACGAACAAGTCCGTAACAGTGTGAAAGAAGCATTTGACGGCTTTTATGAAACATGCATTGCATACTTGGTGTCATGACGTGATGACGACGCATGCGCAGTTTGCCGAACGGCCTGCAACGCCTCTCTCTCAGGTGACTTACTAGAGAAGAGGTGACTTAGTAGACTGCTAGTAGCGAAGTGACGAAGGTAACCAGCTGTATGCCTGCGTAATGATAAACATGGATCCATTTTTGTGTTAATCGTTTGTTCTTCTTTTGTTTGTGTGAATGTGTTGGTGTCATTAAATGTCTGGTTTTAAGCGATGCTCATATTTAGTTCACGTCCTATGTTACGCAAACATGTATCCAGAACCTACACGTCCAAGAAGCAGAATATGACAGTGGTGTCAGAAAAGGAGGATATGTCATTCTTCAAAGTTCACAAGTAAACGCGTAAAAGAGTCTTCAGAAAGGTAAGAAGTACTTTGTTCAATTTATTTTGTGGGTAAAGTGAAATTCAAGGTTAGCAAAATGGCTGAAGAGCTAACGAACTCTAAGAAAAAACGGAAAGTTATTTGTTCAGCCATTACTAAATTAACAAGTTCTACTGAATCTTTAATTACAGCCGGTAACTTTGAAAACCTAGAAGAATCACTGGAAATTTTAAAAGCTATTTCTTTGAGAGCGTTAGATGAAAAAATTAAAACTTTGACTGATGTTAATGTCATTGAAACCGAAATCGAAAGTGCCTTGGAATACGAAGAAAAGATTGCGAAATGGAGTTTTAGAGGCACAAAATTATTGAAAGAAAAAAAAAATAGCAATAATTCGCAAGTTTCTAATAATTCTTCTAAGGATAAAATCAATTTATCTATTTCTAGTGTAAATAAAAGTTCTGATTACAATATTAAATTACCAAAGATAATGATTGATAAATTTTATGGAAACGCTGAAGTGTGGCAAACATTTTACAATTCTTTTGACACGGCAATAAGTCAAAACGAAAAACTATCTAAAAAGGATAGATTTAATTACTTGCTTAGCTTGTTAGTCGGTGCAGCTTTGAAAACGTTAGAAGGATTTTCTTTATCGCCAGAAAACTACGACGAAGCGCTTAAAATTCTTAAAGACAGATATGGTTGAAAAGACCTATTAATTCTTACATGCATAAACTCTTAAATTTACGACTTGTCAGAAGTTCTAATGATATTAATGCTTTGAGAGAATTATATGACACATGTAACGTACAAGTAACTAAATTCGATAGGAATCAAAGCTGAATCATACGAAAGTTTACTGTACCTTTTATTAATGAAATGTATTCCTCAGGATATAGCTCTTGATTTTGCTCGTCAAAAAGCAGATGAAGAAAGTTTTAATGTTGACGACCTCATGAAATTTCTAAAACGGGAAATTGTCGCAAACGAACTTCATTAAATTAATTTTATTTTAAGAGTTACGCGAACTTCTACACCCGGAATTCATTAAAAGCCAACAAATTTGGCGCCAGGTTATTCCCCTTAATGTAAGCAAAATTGCAGTTATTCGAACTTTTCCTTGCGTATTTTATGAAATCGAAAATCATGTTTCGGAAAAATGCGATATGTCCCCGGAAGGAAGGGAATAAAAAGAGTTTAAAAGCTTCTAAATCGGTGCTTTCTTTGTTTCGAAAGAAACTGTAGAAGAAAAAATTGTACATCTCAATTAAAATGCTCAAAATGTAATTCTAAGTATCATACTATATTGTTGTATGAGGATAAGGAAAAGGTTGCTAAGGAAGAAATCAAGAATGATTCTAACGCCATAACAGCAAAGATTTCTTCTAAATATTTTAGTCTGAATCAAGAAGTTAGGGAATTAATCGATGACTTGCACTGTTAAACTTATTTGCGATGGTAAATTAATTAATGCAGTAGCAGATACAAGTGCGCCATTAAGCGTTGTCAAGGCTGATATCGTACCAGAAAAATACCGTACGCCACATGGAAGTGTTATCCTCACGTCAGTTTTCGGACAATCTTTAAAGGCTCATCTCATTAACATACCTTTAGTGATGTATTCTGAATGTGAATGTGATAAATTTATGTCGCCTATTTTTGTAACATGTGCAATGGTGGATAAGTTATGTAATGATTTACTTTTGTCGTTAAGTGCTTTTAATGAGTTAATTGGAGATGATAAACAAAAGTTTTATTTTAAATGCCAAAATGTAAACATTACTAATGATAGCTTGGTTGAAATGCCATTTTATGAAATTGAAAATTTGGACTAAATACTTAACCATGATAAGGAAAACCTAAGTAATGAAAATAATAGAATGCTGTGCTCTTGTATATGAAGATACAGATAAGGATGATACCATAGGTAGCACGAGACACGATCAATGTGTTTCGGATTCAGAACTGCTTCGAGTTCAACAAATGAATGACCCATCTTTAAAAACATGCTGGCAAAATGCTAAGAACGGAAGTAATAACTTCATTGTTATTGACAACTTTTTGTATTATAAAGATAAAATTTTAGGAGAAAGAGTTCACCAGTTAGTTGTTCCTACTGAAAGAAGAAAACAAATTTGGGATTTGGCTCATTCTAGCTTATGGGGAAGTCACCTGCGAACCAAAAAGATAGCCGATTGTTTGAGATATTCCTTCTATTGGCCTGAAATGAAGAAAGATGTAAATGAATATTGTAATACTTGTACTTCTTGTCAACTTCAAGCAAAAAAGCGTCCCTTTGATAAAGTTCCGATTACGCCAGTAACACGTCCTAAAGAATCATTCCAGGTAATTAATGTGGATATCCTCGAACCTATAAAGCCAAACTGTAGAGGTTATAAACATGTTTTGTGTGCTGTTGATCAATGTACAAGATGGCCCGAAGCGGTACCATTTAAGAATTTGAATACCAACGCAACATACGATGCGTTGTTGCAAATCTTTACACGCACTGAAATCTCTCAGATTGTTGCTTCGGATCAAGAAACTAATTTTACCGCCTCGTTGACTCAAGAGTTTTTGAAAAGAATAGGATCGTCCCCAATGTTCTCGACTCCTTATCATCCAAGTTCAATCGGCCTTGTAGAAAGGTTTAATGCTGTTTAAAAGGAAATGATACATCATACCATTAGGGAGCATTCAAAAGATTGGGAGAAACATCTACCATACTTGCTTTGGGCTTATCGAGAAGTTCTTAATGCTACGACTGGTGTTAGTACTTGCCAGATGCTCTACGGAAGACGTTCTAATGGCCCTTTATCTATCTTGAAGACGTCATGGAATGATAAAACTCCTATTCATTATGGACGGTTAAGCTCAGTTACCGATTATCTGAATGATTTGAAGATGTATTTGAAAAAAAGCTGCTGAATACGCAGGACTTACAGATGTTGGAAAGCAACAAGCTTATGCATTCTACCATAACCGAAAGACTCGTGATAAATAATTCAAGGAAGGTGACAGGATTAGAGTTTTAATCCCTGATAGTCAAAACAAAGTTTATGCCAGATGGACAAGACCTGCTTTGATCATGAAAAAGCATACTAATTATAGTTACACAGGCATTTGTACTGACAATTCCTCGAAACACATTCAAGCACACAAGATACGAGAGTTCAAGACTGCTGTGAATAATGTCGATGTGATATATGATGCAGTCACTGATTTAAGCGAAGTTGAAAACATTCCAAGAATTGTTCCAATGAAAGCAAAAGAACACTATTCTGAGGAAGAATGTGATTTTACGCACCTTGAACAGCATAAGAGGAAAGAACTTATGGAAGTTTTAAGAAGATATAAGAACCTAAGAGCTAGTATTCCGAAAATCGCCAATGTTGGAGAACACAAGATCAAACTGAAACCTGGAAGTGTTTCAAAGAAGCAGAAACCGTGTCGGATACCTGAAATTCTAAGAAATGAAGTTGATCGACAAATAGATGAGCTACTACAGCTAAAACTAATCGTTGAATCAGAAAGTAAATATGTGCATCCAGTAGTTTATGTGTCAACAAAATGGAACGATAACATTATGTGTAGACTAAAAGAATATGCTGAGTTTATTGATGACGTGACTTCATGACATGATTCTCCAGTGAGTGAATCATGACTGACGTTAAGAACTATGAAATTTTGAATTATTTAGTTTGAACTTCATTTTAGAGCTAAAATGCTAAGCTTTTGATTTTTTTTCTAACGTTATGTACGAGTAATATGTTTAAAGATTTCGCCAAGGCTTGCTAAAGTATTTTGCTTAATTTTAATGATTAATTTGTATTGTCTTGTTTATATGATAATTGCTTATGTGATTATGATGATGTGAAAGAATTAAGTTTGAAAAGTTAATTATTGAATGTTACATTTTTAAAATGATTAAGATTACTGAATTTATGTTGAAGTAACTTTAATTTAAAATGGTAAGAGTTTATTAATTAAGTTCGAAAACTTCATGAATGTTATTTTGTTTGGTTTCTAGAAATGTTTACACTTGGATTTGACAGCTCATTGAAAGACGCAATCAAATCTTTTAAAGGGACCACGCATGCGCAGTTTAGCCGAACGGCCTGCTACGCCTCTCTCTCACGTGACTTACTAGAGAAGAGAAGAGAAAAGAAAAGACTGATAGTAGCGAAGGTAACCCGCTGTATGCCAACGTAATGATAAACATGGTTCTATTTTTGTGTTAATCGTTTGTTCTTATTTTGTTTGTGTGTTAATAAAGTGTTGTTGTCATTAAATGTTTGGTTTTAAGCGATACTCATACTTAGTTCTCGCCCCACGTTTCGCAAACATGTATCCAGAACCTACACGCCCAAGAATCAGAATATGATACATGGACCTATGGGAAAATAGTTTTGGAAATGCTGAACAGTTTCCTTTGGTCAATATGAAGCGCTGTTAATTGGGAAGACTCCGAAACTTCTGCTGAAATTATTAACAGCAGTCTTCTTGATGTACCCGATATGCAAGTAAACACTGATCACACATCATCATAAACACAGCTGTTTGACGAAGCTGTGCTTGCTAAGGAGTTTTTGCAGTCAAATTGGCAACAGTGGAAGCAAGAAGAGTCTGCCAAAGATGTGATTACTTCAAGTGAAGAAAAATGGCTCAGGCTGTTTGATCACTTCAAGGAGAATCACATAGCAGTCCCAATCTAATCACGATTGTTAAGTATACCGTCTGCTTACCTGGGACATCAGCACCCGTTTAGAGAGTATTTTCTTTGATGAACAACGCATGGACTGATGATAGAGATTTGATGAAGGAATCTACGGTTAAAGGCTTGTTGACATGTAAAACTAAATTCGGATCAGCTTGTGAAGATTTTTACAACAAGCTTAAAACCAAAAAAGACTTTATAAAAAAATCCTAGCCAATGAAAAGTACATGTAAATTTTGTTTAAATTTTTATTCCTCATTTTAAAGTGTTTTTTCTTGCTTAAGTAACTTATAAATATTAGGTTGTAAGAAATAATATGTTTAAATTTATATGCTTGAGTCATTTATTATTACCCGTGGTTTAGATTCCTATTAAGTAATCATTTATTCATAATATTAAGAATAAACAACCCTCTAAAACACTCTAAAAACCCTCCAATGGTGTGTTCTCTTGAATACTCGCGACGCCCGGGGCGGGGGCGCATTCCGGTATTACGGTTGAACATTTCTGAAATCTGGCTCTAGCTATTAAGCATACGTTTGGAGGCTTAAGTGAAATTTTTTAGAAGGCTGTAGGAAATGCAATTCCTGCTTAGAAACAGTATAAAATAGAACATACGTAAAAGAAGAAAACTGATTGCGTCCATGCCAAAATGCAAGAAAATGTAATTTTTCTTAAGAATATAAAAAATATTGAATATACCGCTATTTTTGTGTTTTATTAAACATAAACTATTTGCTAAAAATATCCGAATATTTCTGAGTTTATTTTCATTTTGAATAAATTATTACTATTATTATTTTTTACCAAAAACGCTTTCTATTATTTTTTTTTTCCTAAAACAAGCAGAGTTCACAAAAGGTTATTAATAGCATACGAGAAAATAGTTATTTTGCTAGTATTAATAACTGAGATTTGGCGATAAAACTGAAAATACAAGTTCCGGAAATAAATGTGAGCCACAGTAAGAGTCCGTTGAGATCATTCTTATTCATTGAGAGCGATCTGCAGGAATAATAATATGTAATTTAAGTATAATTATTTGTTAAACACTAATTAAATAATTAATTAGTTTTAACATGTATGTTTTTAACGTAAGTAATAAATAATAAGGATTTTTAACTGTTAAGTTAGATAGATGCATACGATATGCACATTTTCAAACGAGCTTTAAAATAATTTCTCACATTTGAGCTATTGTTAGTTAAAGTGCGTAATTTGTTAGACAATTCATCAATAACGCCATTTTAAATAAACAAACAACAAAAGACTGATATCTGCAGATTTATATTGTTCCAAGGTAATTAGGTTTTTGTAAAGGATGAGCACATGCCAAGAAAGAAATCAAGGGGAGTGGGGGGAAGAGGTACTCGAAGATGACTAAACTTTAAGTATACAATTTAAAACGATGTTAATCAAGAAAAATTTTAGTTGTTCAGCAGTTTATCACAATCATTTTACGATGACATATCCTGGGAATTCCATGATGAAATTTCTTTTCGGATATTTGCACTTTTTAACATCCATTAATAAATTTTCATTAGCAACTCGCTAGACCCTAATGCTGAATTGACGGTACTGCCGTTTTTATACCCTAAATTCCTTTTCTCGAGGAAAGAAGAATGTTTTCGTTAGCTCAAAAAAGTTAAAAGCATGCAAAAAATGAATTAAGGTCACCCGTCCTTGGATCTTCTAATGGAAAATTAGGAATTTTTTCAAAGTTTTAATTCTTTCTCAGTTTTTATTTTTGCGTCGCTATTATTCCTAAAATATTTTTTAATCACCGAGGCAATTTTTCTTAAGTATGGATTTTCTTAAGTCTAACATATTGGTATTATCATTGGGAATTGTCAAGTTTGTTTTAATTACGCCTTTTCGAAGTAGCATAAAGAAAGAAAACAACTCACGGGAATTACAAAAACTAATTGTTTTTTCCACAGTTATTTGAGAAAACGAAGATAAATCTTTCAGATTTGAGAACTAAAAATATTTAACCTGTCACCTTCTCGAATAAAATAACACTAAAAGTCAAATAAAGAAAAAGTATAGAGTATCTTTGACATTAAAAGTAACTTCGGCTGATAAATAATTTTAAGCACTGTGCAAATTCATTGCTTCAAAATTTATTTTAAACGATAGATATTAACTGCACAATGCATAGGTGATCATGAGAAAGAACTCGCACGCGTCATTTGTTCCGAGGTATTTCGGATTTTTTATGTTTTTATTCAGATTTTTATCACGCCTAGCTTTCAAATGATAATCGCGAATTTATTCCTGTGTATTTAGGACGATTTTTAACTCAAAAGAGCTATTAGTCTCGAATCACAATTTTGAGTTGTTTCGTTTTTCATTTGAGTCTATTGCCTTTCAGGAAAACGAAAGATATTATTTTTTCATATTATATTTTATGTGTCTCTTATTAATTAGCAAACTAAATAATTTAAAGGCAATAGATGCAGTTGTTGAAAATATTATTATTTTTCACTTTTCAATCTGATTAATTTAAATAAAAATACATTTAATTCATGATGTATATAGTTAAAAAAGTATTTTAATAGAATAACATTGCATACTTTCCACTTTTTAAATACGCAGAAGATATGTAGCTCTATACTCACCTAATGTCGCATAAAAAGTTTGGTTATTCTACCTAAGCCATGTCTATTGATCATCTCTACTGATAAACTATATTAAACTTTAAAGAGCTCTTTCGGTAATCCTTAAAATACTAATCCTTTCAGTTTTTTATTTCCTTATACGAAGTTAAGAAAGTATTGTAATCATGAAAAATTTTGGGTACCATATTTCAACAAAAATATCCCTTTAAACTACTCTTGAAACCCCATGAGCCGTGTTTTTGCGTCATATCTGTATGTACGGACAGAATAGAAGACTGTCTTTGCCAAAAAGAATTTAAATGGATTCAGAAGAGATTTTTTTCTTGACGGTTATAGGTACGTATATATGTATCTCGCATGACTCAAAAACGAGTAGCCGCAGGATGTTGAAATTTTTGTATATGGGACTGATATAAGCACATGTGGTTATGTACCTCACCACTTTTTCTTTGCAATCGCCTACAGCAATCATACATAAATATATATGTATAGTATATATTTATGCATATATATATTTATATATGTAAGATATAACAAAATAAGATAGTTCCTTTAAAAATAATTGGCGATCTCAAAATTAGCATTCTAGAATTCATGCTTTTCTCCTAAATTCGTCTATTCTCCCAAATTCCAGATCTTTAACACTACTGGAAAAAGGGCAACTGAATATTAACAAATCATAGCTTACCTCTACAATTGCATCAAACGTAATATAAATATTCTTGGCAAAATAACTGCGTCATTATTTTGCTGCATTCCTTTCCTAGCTTCCATCATTGCTAACGTGTCTTCTATGCTCTGCTTGTCCGTCTAAAACGATGTCGCCCGCATTAACCTGCGTAAATTGTATATAATAAATTATCGTAATAGTAGTATGATTAAAGAGTATATTGTCTACGAGTGTGCCTGGAAATCTGGAGCTAAAGATGATAATTGGCTGAACTTAGTTTAATATCAAATTCTTCCTCTCGCTCTACCACTCAGCCATCGCGACTGTGCTTCGAAATTATGACATATATATATATATTTATACCTGTCTCGGTGAGCGTAGTATATTTATTCATATATTTTGGTAAATTGTGCAACTTTTGCTTTAAAGTGGTTGAATCACGTGGTTTTTATGCCTTTAGTTAATTTGCATGCAATAGTTGTAAAATTGTCAACAATTTAAAAGTTTAAGGGATGAGTTAAGCATAACGAATGTTAATTCATTAGTTTACATTTGAAACTCAGGGGAATAGGGAATTAAGTCAGTTTCTGCACCTTCAGTGTCTTTTTGCCGAGTGGGACGAAAAATAACTTTTAATTTTGTAAAACCAAAAAATCTGCCCTCTTGCTCTCTGGTTGAAATGCTTGTTTTTTTTTTTTTTTTTTTTTTTTTTTTTTGTAGAAACTCTAATTTTAATTGTAAAAATTATGTTTTTAACTTTTTTACAATTAATTTTTTACAATTTAATTTTGTTAACTGCATTTGGTGCTTTATTTTTTGGTATTTTACATTTTTTAATGAAGATGTTTTGAATTTTATGTATTTTTGCTTTGTCGCGAGGAGAGAACTGAATCAATTGAATGAGAAATATATCTCTAATAAATTAGAGGAAATAAGTTTGAATGAAATGCAGCAAAAATGTACATAATTTGACAGGTCATACAAGGAAGTCATGTGGTGTCCACATCAGATTTTTTTCAGTTGTTTATATCTTTTTTATTTTGCTTTGATTTGAGAAGGCAGACACGAAAATACGATTCATTCAGATAAATATAGTTTTTTTTTTAATTATCTTTTACAAATTTTCTTCTATATTTTGCACAGCTTTCAAGAAGCATATAATATAGAAAAATATACAATACTAGTGTTTGCTTGAAATTAATGTAAACCTTATAGTTCCTCTAAATGAACTAGTAACAGTAGGTCTTAAATCTTACACACTTTGATACTTTGTTCGTAGGCTAGTTTCAGGGCATAATTTTAGGCCCTAATACTATCACCTACTATAAGTCCCAGTAATAAAACCATGTATATGGAATCCTAAACCAAGATCTAAAGCTGGAGATATGCAGGAAAAAAATAAAATGGGGTGTAGAAACTGTATTGCACCAGATGGCGCTTGAATTCCTTGGACTAGTGCAGAATCTTAGTGACTGAGAGAGATGTAACAAGAACGCGAAATATTAACTAAAGTTTATATGTGCTTCCCTTTATTGTAAATGTATTTATTGTGTCGTAAATAAAATTTAGAGAAAATGACAAAAGGAGAAAATGCGTCTGACAGGTAAGCGAGATTTCTTTATAATTTATTATTGAGTTTTAGCGACAAAGAATGTATATGCGTATTTACATGGGGCTCAAACCTAGCGAATAAAAAGAAATCTTGCCTGCGAGGAACAAAGAACTGAAATTCTCCAAACAACTAAGACTAAAAGAGGTGAACATGTGTGATATATGCATCATATTTTGGATCATACTTCTTAAATAAATGAAATCTCTAATATCTTGCTAGGTAATAACAGCATCTGCTGCGCTTTTTATAGATATTGTGCGGTTTATAATATATAATTATCTTCACTTAAATTTAAAGAAAACTTCCAATTAATCTGACGTTAAATGAAATCTTTACATGAAACAGATTTACAATTTCGACTTTGCATTTAACAAATTCCCATACAACTTGATTTAAGAACTAAAGTGCTTTATGTGTGATATGGATGAATTTTGTTATTAATTATTTTTTTTTC
The DNA here is from genome assembly GCF_044657685.1 of Stegodyphus dumicola. Lineage (NCBI taxonomy): Eukaryota > Metazoa > Arthropoda > Arachnida > Araneae > Eresidae > Stegodyphus > Stegodyphus dumicola. The sequence continues at coordinate 151,185,783 of NC_140771.1, read as the reverse complement.
TTTTCTTTCGCATATGGAAGACCTGTGAATTTAAGTATTTTGAGAATCAGAGAAAGAGATCAAAATGGAAGTAATTGATTAATCATGGAAATATGTTCGATTGAAATGTCATATATCTGGTGTCTCGTCAACACTTCAAACTCTGCCCAGCCAGATTTCTCGTTTGGAACGCATAAATAGTACCCAGAGAACAGTATCTGTATAACAACTTACAGTTTTCGAGATAAATGCGAAATAAATGGCGTCATATAAGGTGCAATAAAGGTATTTTTTTGGAATTATGAACATCAGTATTTTGCATATGTTTATTTAGGAAGACGTTCAAATTGTCCACCGTGGAAATCGAGGAAAGCACACGCGCTTCGAGGAATGACGTCAAATCGTCGGTAGAATCGTATTTAAAAGGCTGCATCTAGTAGCTGCACTAGATTTTCTGATAACCAGTCACATTGCTGCAATGATGGACAACGGTCAAATTCAAACCATATTTTACTGAGGTACAAGTGACTTCAGTGAATAATTGTTTAGACCGATTTTTTTTTATGCTCAACGATCGCCTGATCTAATACCTTCTGATGTCTATAGGGCCACTCAGGAAAATGGTATATCGAGACCTGGTTGCTACAGAAAGTGACCTAGTTGCCCGTCTTCATGCTGCGTGTACTTTGGTGGACATCTCGCTCCCACAACGTGTGCAGTCAGCTATTCTACGGTGCGCATGTATGACTCGATATGCGCAGTGGGCATTTTGAACATCTGCCAAGGTAAACATATGCAAATAACAGATGATCATGCTTCCAATAACGTTTTTTTTTTTTTTTTTTTTTTGCGCCGGATATGACGCCATACTTTTCTTTCGCATTTATCTCGAAAACTGTGGGTCGGACATGTAGTACAGTTCTTTGGGTAATTTTTATGTATTCCAAGCGACAAATCTGGCTGTCAATTATTTGGCGGTTTTGTTGAAACACTCTGTATACCTAGAATGATAGAGAAAGTTAGCGTTTGTGATAAAAAGTTTAGTGTTCATCTGTTTATAACAATAGGTGGTGCATGTGTGTAACGCTGAATTTAATAAGAGTTTTTATAAAGCATCCGCGATGAACGATAAGCAAACTCAGGGCAGTCTACAAAGACTACGACTTACTTTACACAAAGTCTTAAGTCTGTAACAGCGTTTTGCGAAAACTTATGAGACTGAAGTTAGGAAACGAAACATTGCCCTATTTTATGAATTTAAGGCAAAATCACCCTTATAAGAAATTTAAACAGAAAGTGGTTAATCATGCGAGTAATAAATTCAGTAAAGTAGCGTGACAGCAAATAGTTTCCGTTGCCAACGAAATACCTGTGGAATATAGTATTTCGGTTAGTATTTTTGCTTTGTATTCAGAGGTAAAGAAGAGTTCCAACGTTATTATAAAATTTTAAAAGTGTTATTTTTCTTTGCGCACTTTATTATTTTTTTATGCTCTTCTAGAACTTAGTTGAAAATATAAAAATAATTTTGCCATTAAACAAGGGTTAAAAAGTATTGCGAGTTTTCAGATGACTAGCAGTATGTATTATGATTTCCAGAATTTTGTATACATAATTATATGTATTACATAATTTTGACGAGCAGTATGTATGACATGTTTGAAGACGTACATTTTCTCTTTATGACTCTACCAAAACTTTTAAAGCAAATTTTTTAACAAGCTGAAAAATTTGCTTCGTGAATGAGTAGATTAACGAAACTACAAAAGACGATTTTACTGTTAATAAAAATCTATGCGGCTGGCAATGTGCTTTTAGCAAAAGTTATTTCATTCGCTACTGACATACTTCTATAAAGGACATTTTACCACTAAAGATGGGGCCCACCAGCGGCCGAGCGGTAAAGTCGCTGAACCCTGGTAGTTCGGTCCGAGGTTCGAATCCCGCGAACGGGCTGGCTGCATGGGTGTTTTCGTGGTTTTCTCCATGTGTAACGCGTATACGAGCCAGTTTCCCTTAGAAAGTCCTCCACGAAGGCATCCCTCCCCTTAGGCAGATAGCCCTAGTGTGCTTTGCCATAATTAGGCCCAAGGAGAAGTATTTTTAACGTTTTGTGTATAGAATTCAATTCAGCAGCAATATTGCAACATAATTTTAACATGAGCATATCTTTTGAATTTCCGATACACAGTCTCGCGAGCTGGAGATAATTTGTGTGTGTGTGTGTGTGTGCAGTGTTGCCACTGCTCGCTTTGAAATCGTTGAGTTTGTTAATCAAAATTTCGTTAAAGTGTTACAAAATATGAAATGTGTAATAAAACAAATTCCAAATTAGGGCTTCCAGATAACCATATTTGGTGGAGGATTACGTTATTCAAAATTTGATGGCTCTAGGTACCGTTGTTTCATCAGAATACGAGAAACATACATACATTTAGGCAGATTTTTCATTATTTAATTTTTTTAAATAGTATAACACAGGGCGATAATATTTGGTGGCAACAATTTGAAAGGTGAAGCGGAGATTTAAAGTTTTCGATCTAAAAAAGCGAAGCGGACATTTAGACTGAAAAGTGAAGCGGACATTTGAAGTTTTCCCCAAAATGTCGTTAGCCCGGGCTAAAAACTTTTATAAAAATTGTGTTAATAAAATATTTTTTAAAAATAACACCAAATGAATAAATGAACTTTAACTGCTTATTTAATGAACAACTAATTGCAATTAAAAAAACATTGATATTAAAAGATAATTAGATTTTCGAGAAATTTTCCAATAAAAAAAAAACGGAGGCTTAGCCTACGATAGTCTGAGAAATATTGAAAACCCAAAAGTACCACTTGACTGAAATTAATTAACCTCAGAACGCCAGTAGTCAGAGCTCGCATGCAAAGATATATCATTAAAGGGGTTACGAAACTGTCATCTTGGAAAAATTAACGAAGAAGAATATCAATATCGATTGTATCAGTGCATTTATACACTCTCGATATCAAAAGAAATAAACGTCAAAGATTAAAAAAAAAGGTGAAAAATATTCTGTTTCCATTTTTTCCGTATTTCTTCATTGGAAGCAATTTTCTATCGCGCATTCTTCTTAAAGAGTCATTTCCTCGATGTGATTTTTTTTTTGGACGCTGCAATCACTAATCAACAAAGGAAGATTAATGACAAGTGACGTAATACGTTCTCAACATCAATCACTTAAAAGCAAACGATGAAATAAAAAAACGACATTCAGCGCCATCTATTTCGTTTCAAATAGAAACTCGTTGTGTTGAATTATTTTTCCGTTTTTCGAAGTTGGCAGTCGCCAAATTTTATCCGCACTCTCTAATTGAACAGAACTGAGAACGAGTGAACTAAAGTGCTACGTGGACTGCCTTCTTTTGGGTTTGAAGTTTTTATTTTGGTTAGCAGAATGTTGATTTTAATATCTGAGGTCCTTGACGATTATAACTCTTGTCAAAGAGAAAGTGAAAATACGCAAAGCTACAATTTTCCGTTTTGAATTTGAGTTCTGAAGTTCTTACCAAACAATACAAACCAGCACTATTGCTCTTGAAGCATTAATTTAAATGTCGTGCCTCAGTTTGTTTCTCAAAAACTTTTCCTTAACTGCGCTTTTCATTTACAGGCCAAACTTACAAATTTAAAGGAGAATTTCCTCTTTTCACATATTTCGTCTTGTTTGGAGTTGCAATAATGGCATTGTTTTTCTATTTTAACTTGCTATACGAAGGAAAGGAAGGACTGTAATCGTGAAAAATTATAGGTATCATATTTCAACGGAATTGTCCATTTTATTGGCTCTTAAATCCATTTTGACTGTTTTTTGCATGACGTCTGTACGTACGGACAGAATAAAGGACTTTTTTGTTCCGAAACGGATTGTAAAATGGATTACATCTGTGCGTACGTGCGTAAGTATGTTCCTCATAACTCAAAAACGATTAGCCGTAAAACACTGCAATTTTGTCTATGGGAGTGCTGTAACATATAGTATCTTTTTTATTGCAATCGTCAGTACCATATATATATATAATGTTTATGTATTTACTGATCAATTTTCTGCGGCATAATGCACTAAAATTCTTGGAATAATTATATTTTTTGTTTACAATTTTTTTGTGTTCATATTAGATATATATATACACACACCTTTACACAGCTTAGGTCCTTACCTGGCCTTTACTTTCGCAATGTAGATCTTCATCAATCCTCCAGCAGCTATTAGAACACAAAACTGTAATTTTACAGCTTACTCACAAATTACATGCATTGCGACAATTTTGCAATTCTTCAATTTTTTACATAATTCGTTTCGTTTCAGTTCAGTTCTCTACTAAAACAAAAAAAAAATCTTCATCGTTCGAGTTCTGTTAGTCAGCGTCCTCCATCTTGACAATTCATAATTTCATAACATTCTCCCCACCTAGAATGCGATGGAAATTTACTCATCATCACAGAACAAGTCTCTTCAGTTTTAGTATTATTCGTCCACTGGAAATAGCTTATGCAGAACTGTGGTCTGCTTTATACTGTGCAGATTTTCCTTTGTTAAAAATAGACTGTAAAACTGCCTTTTCATTTGCTTGCTCACCTACTTCTAATGGATAAATATTCTCTACGGGTCTTACTTTTCGTCGTTTCCTGTTTTTACTTGAACAACACGAACACGTCCATCCACCACTGGTTACAGTTCTATTATTCTTCCTAGCTGGAAATCAAACCGTTTTCTTTTTCATTCCCAATAAAAAATATTTCTCCTAATTTTATCTATTTCTTGATTTTACCGGCTTTCTTAAAATTTTTATTTGGCCTTGTAAGGATCTTAAGTTTTACTAACGTTTATTTTATTTTAAATCTTTACTATCACTTCTTATTTTCTACTTCCGGCCAGAATTATAAGCGTTAAGGTTTTTATGCAAAGTTTGTCTGGCGAACGCCAAGTATTTAAGTTGTGGCTTTTTGCCAAGCGAGAGAGAGGAAGCAGTGAGTCGAATGCAGGCCGCTTACCTTAGAAGTTACGCAGTTGCTTGTTGCCTTCCAGGCCAGAGGTTTTAATCCTCTTGATAAATTTTAAACGTATTGTAGTGTTCACAGTTCTCTGTACTACATACGCTTCCTGTTAATATAAGGCCAATCTTCCACGTTTATTATTCTAAAGTTAAATTAGAGTTTAGTTTTATTTTTATACATTTACGTTTTGACCACAAGTAGCGGGTCGGTGTATTCCGAAGTACGGAAGTCATTGTAAATAGAGAAAAATAAAGGGTTTTGTATACCCTTCTTGTGTATCCTGTTTACTTCCCACAGTTTTGAACATAGCTTTAGTAAGCTCTCTGTTCCGAGTCAGGTCCTTGCATGTTCCCGAAGAAGGTAAGAAGGAACATTGACCCTGATAGCCTAAGTATTGTTACGAATTTGGTATTTAAAAAGCTAATGTTAGTTCAATTATAAATTAAATGGTTTTATTTCTCGCGCAGTGCAGCGCGTGACAAATATTAAAAGAAAGCTAAGCCGGAAAAATTGAAAATACAAGAGCGCGTGCATTAAATAAATAAATATCTCTTTTTGATTTCGAGAAAGTACTGGAAAATTCTAGCGCGTGATTTTAAAATCTTATAAAAGGAGGAAAACATCTCAGTTCGTAGGAGTTGCTTAGTTTGTTGTTGTTTAGAAAACTGCTCTTGTTGATGGTAGCGAATTCGCGGATTAGCGTTCTTTAGCTGTTTTGAATTACGTTCTATTGGATATTTGAGTAGTTAAAAGATAACTACTGTGAGATATTGTAATACTGCATGATAATTTGAGAAAATTTAAGCATTTTTGTTGTGATAATAATAAATTTTTGTTCATTTTTCATTGGACTTGTGCATTCATTTCATAACGAACCCGTACGCACGCAACAATTTTTGGTGGCAGCGGTGGAATATTGAATGGCAATCACAAGAGCGATGCAAGAACAGTTAAAACAATTCATGGTAGCCTTTGCTACATTTAAAGAAGAAATGAAAGACTCTGTTAAAGAAGAAATTAGGTCCGTTAAAGAAGAAATGAAGATGGCTCAGGAATCCGTTAAAGGAGAAATGAAATTGGGCCAGGAATCCATTAAGGAGGAAATGAAAGTAGGTCAAGAGGAATTGAAGAGAGAAATTACTTGCATAATAGAAAACAAGTTCCAAGCTATGGAAGGAAGAATGGACACAGTTGAAGACAAAGTTGGAGAAATTCAAGAAAGAGTTTCTGCGGTAGAGCAACAAATTGAAAAAAGAGTTTCTGCCGTCCAACAACAAATTGAGGAAAGGGATTCTGCTGCTGTTGCAAAAGAAGCTGACACTTTAAAGAAGAGCATAGCGACAGAAGGAAGCAATTCTGAGGGTTTTAAATTCTTATCGATGCCTGCTCGTCCATCTCTGAAGTTATCCACATATGATGGGAAGTCATCCTGGCAAGTGTATAAAACATAATTTTCTATCGTTTCGGATGCGAATGGATGGGATTCCCAAACTAAGGCCTGTCATCTCGCCGCTTCTCTGCGAGCAGACGCAGCGGATATACTGCAGACGCTTCCCGAAAACTAAAGACTTGACTTCGAAGCTCTATCCGGCGCATTGGAGCTGCGCTTTGGCGAGAAATGTTTAAAGGACTACAGCAGGCTTCAATTAAAATCCCGTCAACAGAAGCCCACCGAATCACTCCAGGAACTCGCCACGGATGTTGAAAGGCTGTCCCACCTCGCATTTACGGAGTGCCCGAGAGAAACGAGGGAAATTCTGTCGCTGCAATATTTCATCGATGGCATCCGGGACCCTGAAATACAGAAAGCACTGCGAATGGCAGATGTAAAGGATGTAAAAAGTGCTCTGTTGTACGCCGTGAAATTGGAGGCAGCCCAGCAAGCAACTCTTAGGGATCGCTACCCAGTCAGAGCTGTGCGAGTCCACGACCCAGGGGACCAATTGATGGCTCGTTTAGATGATTTATTCAGACAAGTCGATGCTTTGATACGGAGTAGCAGTGAGAACAAAGTGGCTGTAAGATGTTGGAGATGTGGTTCTGAAGGTCACCTACGACGGCATTGCAGAACACCCCAGGGCACGGATAATAAAACGGAGGAGTTGACATAACCAGTGAATGCTTTAAGGCGGAATAGTGGTGAAACAAACCGACCCTAAAGTGCTGGAATTGCGGTGTTGAAGGCCACCTACGAAGGAACTGCAGAACTTCCCAGAGCACGGAAAATAAGGCATACGATTTAAACAGACAATTAAATGCCACGGAAAGGAAAAGGACTGACAAGAAACCAAAGTGCTGGAATTGTGGAGCTGAAGGACACATACGACGAAACTGCAGAACACCCCAGGGCACGGATGCTAAGACCGCTCCTAACAAACAGAAGGGAAACTAATTAGTGGCCATCTCGCGGGGCGGAGGTTGCCAGATCATGAAAAGCCCCAGTTTAAAGCGCTTCAGATTTCTGCAGTGAGAGGCGGCAGTAATGGACTTTTCATAATAGGACATATTAATGGAGTTCCCTGCAATATGACGATAGATACAGGAGCCAACGTTACCATCATTAGGAAAGATTTAGCTGAACAGTTTAAAGATAAACTTATTTGGACGCCATCCTGTGTTACCCTTCAGACTGCGTCTGGTGACAAGATCGACATAACTGGGAAGTTAAACGTAAACATCACGTTTGGAAGTGCCGCCTACCATCACACGACATATGTGGCGGATATTACAGATCCATGCATACTCGGATTGGACGTTTTAAGGAAATACAATTTTTCCTTAGATTTCAAAAACAATAAGCTGCTTTCAGCATCTGATGGCATGACTATCCATCCTCAAAAGGGATCCTCGCCTGGAAATGTCGACGCCTTGTCCGAAAGATCGAGCTCGGGAAGCTGCCGAAATCATACCAGGGTCGAAAAGAAACTCAAGACTACCGGCTATTCTCCATCACAGATGCTCTTCGGTCGTGACCTTCGTCTGCCTTGTGATCTATTGTTTGGCCGCCCTCCGGATGCTCCTTCATCGTCTGAGGAATATATTCAAGATCTCCAGGCCCGGTTTGAAGTGATGCACAACTTTGCACGAGAGCGAGTCAACTTGGCGACGGAGAAGATGAAGACCCGCTACGACACAAGAGCTACCGAACATCAGTTCCACGAAGGAGACAAGGTGTGGTTGTGGAATACGACTCGACGGAAAGGACTTTGTCCGAAATTACAGTCACCTTGGGATGGCCCGTATACAGTCTTAAAAAGACTGAATGACGTCGTGGTTCGGATTCGTAAGTCTTCGAACTCTAAACCTAAAGTCGTTCATTACGACAGGTTAGCTCATTACTATGGCCATAGTACGTAATGTAAATAATTGTAAATAGCATCAGACCATGGTCCTTTTTGTTTATAAATGTGTATTTGATTTGATTTGTATTTAGTATTTGATTTGCATTTAGTATTTGATTTGTATTTAGCATTTGATTTGTATTTAGTATTTGATTTGCATTTAGTATTTGATTTGTATTTAGCATTTGATTTGTATTTAGTATTTGTTTTGTATTTAGTATTTGATAGCATTTGATTTGTTTAAGTTAGTTCTTGCATTTATTGTTTATATTGTTTGATATTGTAATGTAATGTTTATGCCTCAGTTGCATTTATGCCACAGTTGTAAGTTTAGCTTCCTGTCCAGGGATTGTACTGCCCGGGACGTGCAGTCCTTGGGAAGGGGGCAGTGTTACGAATTTGGTATTTAAAAAGCTAATGTTAGTTCAATTACAAATTAAATGGTTTTATTTCTCGCGCAGTGCAGCGCGTGGTGAATATTAAAAGAAAGCTAAGCCGGAAAATTGAAAATACAAGAGCGCGTGCATTAAATAAATAAATATCTCTTTTTGATTTCGAGAAAGTACTGGAAAATTCTAGCGCGTGATTTTAAAATATTATAAAAGGAGGAAAACATCTCAGTTTGTAGTAGTTGCTTAGTTTGTTGTTGTTTAGAAAACTACTGTTGTTGATTGTAGCGAATTCGCGGATTAGCGTTCTTTAGCTGTTTTGAATTACGTTCAATTGGACATTTGAGTAGTTAAAAGATAACTACTGTGAGGTATTGTAATACTGCATGATAATTTGAGAAAATTTAAGCATTTTTGTTGTGATAATAATAAATTTTTGTTCATTTTTCATCGGACTTGTGCATTCATTTAATAAGGAACCCGTACGCACGCAACAGTATTGTGCTAGTTATTAGTAGATTATGCATGACCACTTTTCATTTGTTATATTCTTACTGCAACGACATTCTTAGCGAATCAAATTATTCACAAAATTTTCCCTTCTAAGTTTTTGGATAAAAAAATTAGTTATAAAACAGGGGGTACACGAAGAAATACGATAACAGTTTTGTATCAAGAAATAAAGATTTTTCAAGAAATTGCTCCTTTCCAGTATATCAAATGAATAAATTCTAAAGCCCTGAGGCGACATGCTATTGTAAATGGAAAAAACAAATACTAAATCTTCCTGCGAGCGTTCCAGGCAACTAAGCATATCCATATATATGCTTTGTATGTGGAGTATAGGAACCAGTTACGTATAGATTGCTTCTTAACTGTGACAAATATGATATCTATTACAACCACTAATAGGGAGGTATAACTAACCAGTTACGTATAGATTACTTCTTAACTGTGACAAATATGATATCTATTACAACCACTAATAGGGAGGTTTACTCTAAAACATTTCTTTTTTTTTTTTTTTTAATTAGATTAAAAAATAGAAAGATTTTAAATCGTGGTAAAATTGTTACAATTGAGGTGTAATATCTCTAAAAGGTGTTGGTGTATTTAATTATGGCAAAGCACACTAGGGCTATCTGCCTAAGGGGAGGGATGCCTTTCGTGGAGGACTTTCTAAGGGAAACTGGCTCGTATACACGTTACACATGGGAAAAACCACGAAAACGCCCATGCAACCAGCCCGTTCGCGGGATTCAAACCTCGGACCGAACTACCAGTATTCAGCGACTTTACCGCTCGGCCGCTGGTGGGCCTCGAATACAATTTAAAGATGTTTTTTCGTGACACATATACGTAAGGACAGAATGAATGACTCCTTTTTCCCGAACGAATTATAAAACTGATTTAAAATTGATTCAAAAGAGATTTTTTTCGTGGCGTCTGTGTGTACGTATGTACATACGTATGTATGAATTTATCTCGCATAACTCAAAACCGAGTAGCCTCAGAACATTGAAATTTTGTATAAAGGAGTGCTATAGCATGTAGTTGCGCACCTCTCTTTTTGGTTTCAATACGCTACACCAAAAGTGTATTTAAATTTTAATATATTCTTTCATCAAATTTAAGTTTTATTTAACTTCCTAAAGGAATTTTTGAGAAATTTCTGGGAATTTTTAAAGGTTTTTTTTAAGGACTTCATTTCAAAAAAATTTTGGGAAATTTTACTTTAAAACTTTAATATTAAAACATTTCAGTTTTTCTTAATTACTTTAATTTTTTGCAATTTTCACACAAAATATCTTTCACTTAATTTTTTTAACAATTTTCACAATTTTTCAACAGAACACACATTTCAAATTACAAACAGTTTACATTTTTTCACATACCACTTCACTTTAATTTCCTTCAAACAAACATACATCTCTTGATTGGCTCAGTTACTTAACTCCCTAAATAATTGATATTACTACTTTTAGGATTTTTAATTTAATTTAATTTAATTAATATTAATATTTACAAAAAAATTTTTACTATAACAAAGATAGCAGCTTGACACTCAACTTTACCTACATAAGCGCCATCTATATAATTTGAAGAACACACTTACTTCTCTTTCACAACACTTTTGCAGACCCCAACACTCATATAGTAGGTAAGTTAGAATTAAAACTATTTACTTGCTTTAAGTATTTTTTTTTAATTTTTTATGTAGTATCTAAATATTTTCTAAATATGAAATTATTTTTAAATATATATTTATTTTAAAAATTGTGAATTAGTTCTTTTTGTTTCTTTTTGTTTTTTATTTCTTATTGGTTTATATGGATTATGTATAGTTCTTTTATAGTTTCTTTTTATTGATATGCATATTCGTGTAGGGGAAGTTTCTGTAGGCAAGGATTTCTAAAATACATTGGTTTCTAGATTTTTTTATTATTTTATAAAAAATTAATTCAAAAAAATTATTTTTTAGAAAAAGTTTAATTCTTGACTTTACTTGCTTGTTTCTCAAAAGACTTAATTAGTATTTTCCTTTTTGAACTTTAATTCTTTAATGTTAATACTTAAATGTTAATTTCTAAGAGTACCACTTTATTGGAATTACTTTTGGTTTTGACTTTTACCCTTGCCTGCATGAATGACGAAACACGAATTGAATGATTGGAGAGTTAGGTTTGGAGGCAACTTCCCCTTGATAAGTCTGTCTCCTGCCTACTCTACGATCATTCACATATGCACTTAAAAAAAATGTTTAATTTAATTTTAATTTATTAAATTAGTAGATTTATTTTCATGGATAGATTTTACACTTGATTTACTTATGCTTCTGAATTTAAATGATATTGTAGATTAGTTCGAGAATTAAATCTTTTACATGTTTGCACTTTTTTCCTTTTTTTAGAATTTAAATTTGCTTTTCTACTTTTTTACTTTTATACGTATTTGTTTAGAATTTAAATTTGTTTAAATTTAAATTTCATTCCTTGCAGCAATGGCGCAAAGAATATTTAATTAAATATGTAGTTAAATTTATTTTTTAATTAAACTCAATTTATTCTTTTGAAACAATTTTGTTTGTACTTAGCAGCTTTAGCGCTAATTACCTGGTTTGTTTCTCTTTTATTAAAAACAACTTTCTTTTTCTTTTTCTAATAGTTTTTTTTTTTTTTTTTAAACTCGCTCTCTAAATAATTTAGTTTAATTAACTTAAATAGTTTAATACAATAGTTCATTTTTTATTAATTTAGTGAATTAATTAGCAATAACATTTAAATTCCCAGTTTTTTAAAATTTTTCTGTCCAAAAATTGAGTTAAGAATTTTTACTTTAAAAATTCACTGTATTGTAAGTTAGCTCCCTCTTTACTTTTATAACGGCTCGTATCAATCACATAAATTTCCATAAATGTCATTCTAGCAAATGACTTACTTGTAAAGTTAGCAATATGCCTTTTAATATCACAGCCACTAAACAACTCCCATTTTGAAAAACTTATAATTGCATTTATCTCATCACTTGTAACACATGAAATCTTAAATATGTTGGACAAACCAAAAATAGTCTTAATATTAGAATTAACAACCACATAGCACACATTAAAAAATTTGCAACTACTAATTTTAGCACACATAATACAGCTGAATTAGAACATTTTCAAATACATGATTTCAAAAAAATTAATATTCAAATTTTGGACATTGTACCTGAATACAAAGTTAGATTATTTCAAGAGTCACTCTACATGCTTAAATTCAAAATACTTTACCCTTATGGACTCAATACATTCAACCAACACATTAAATTCAATTCTGAGATTCCAACTTACAACCATTTTGAATTATTCAGTAAAAAAACATTACGAGGAACCAGAGCAGGTAATAAACATAAAAATAAACTTCTTTCAACAATAGGTACAAAAAAGTTAAACGATAATATAAATAATTACTTTCTTACTGATAATTTCACTAAAAATATAATTACTTGGTTGCATACTTGTAAGCACAATTTCTTAAAATTACTAATAAAATTTGTAAAACAGCATTTTACAGGGCACAATATTATCAAAGACCTTATTATTGACTTTAGCAATTATAAGTTCTCTACAAATAACAAATACAATAAATATTACTGCAAAATCAATTTCCTTCATCCTAACTATGATCATATTCAGTTTAGCAAAATTTAAAAAAATGTCAACAACTTTTTCCAGCTACCAAAGTACAGATCTCACCAGCTTTCAAGTATCAAAAACCTCTTAGTAATTTACTAATTAACCACCATGAATTAGCTACTACAGCCCATTGATACTGTAAAGAGCTTCAATACAAAGATTTCATAGATAAATTTCATCAACATATTATAACAGGTAATTTAGCAATAGTTCAAAACCAACATTTAAGAATTTTAATGGAAAAAGGTACCAAATTTAGACCAGTACTAAAATTAACAAACATCACAGTTTTAAAAGTTTCGTAAAAAATATAGACGAATTTATAGTTAAAACTAGTTTCAAATTAAATATTCCAAATTCTACCTTTATGGCATGGAAACATGCAGTATTAGAAGAATTCAAGCAAAAAATTCGAAGAATTGAATTTAATAGCCATTTACAGTGGAATATTCTCATACCTCTTTTAAAGGATTTAAAACATAAGTTCATAATTACCAAAATTGACAAAGCCAATAATAACTTTAGCATAATATGAAAAAATTTTTATGTCTCATTAATTAATACTGAACTCAATAATGCCATTACTTACAAACTCACCAATCTACAAGAAAATGTTATTGCAAAAAAGCTAAAAGCATTTCATAAGAAACTGCAAATTTCACAACCATCTAACTACAATAGATTAGCAAATCTATATGCTCTCCCAAAATTTCATAAATCACCACTCAAATTTAGATTTATTGCTAATGGTACAAATAATTATAAAAAGAATATAGAATACATATTTGCAATTATACTTAAAAAATCTGTAATTTAATCCAACATCTCGTTAACAAACAACACAATTATAGTTGGATTATTTATAATAATGTTTGTGATGTAGCCGTTCCTCAATAGACACTAATGCCGGCTAGCTTTAAAAGGATTTATTAACAGAGCACACAGGAACGGTTACAAACAAAAGAAATATATATAAAAATGAAACATAAACGAAATGGAACATCAAACATTTGAATAACATAACATAGTAAACTATCATCATGGTGGCTGGAGGTCGACTTACGTTTTTTCATATCGCCACGAGATGGCGTTTAAATAAAATAGTTCGGTTACAGTTCATGAGGTGAATAAAATAGTTCAATTACACTTAAATAGGTCTGTTACATCCTCCCCCTCTGACTTCGTAGACGTCTCGGCAAGAAGTCAGGAACTGACATTTGTCTACTTTGTGCAGCGGGCGGAGAATCAGATGGACGGGCTCCAGTTTGACGAGGAGTAGATTTTGCGTCACCAGCACCTTGTGCAACAGGTGCAGATTCGGATGGTATTACACGTTTCGGGCGTCCTCTTTTCTTTAAGGGAACCACTGGAATTACACGAGCTGAGTTTTGCTTATTTCGATCTTGATATGGTTTCAAGGCTGAAACATGATACTTGCCGAGAATTTTGTCTGGTTCATGAGGATCGGCAATATCATAAGTGGTTGGAGATCTTGTAGTCACTGTCACATAAGGACCATCTCTCTTGGGCATGAATTTAGCAGTTTTCTTCAGTGGACCTTTGCTGATTGGGTGGAGGGTGACCCAAACTTTATCTCCAGGAACGAATTTCGGTGTTTCTCTTCGTTTTTTGTCAGCATATCGTTTCTGCTTATCTTGATGCATTTCGACTCTTTCTCGTACCTGTTGTACATTTCTTGCAAAACGTTTCAAATATGGAGTAATTTCGGGAACAAAATTATCGTTTTCAATTACGGCTTTTATATCATGCTTTACATCATCTAAGGTTCGTAACTCTCGTGCAAATTGAAGAAAAGCAGCAGAATGTCCAGTTGAATCACATTTGGCTGTATTCAAAGCAAACCTTATTACTGGCAGTTTATCCTTCCGTGACTGATGGTCGTTACCAACATGTATTGCTAAACGTGGTTTCAGATATCTATTCTTCCTTTCAATTGGGTTAGATTGTGGGTGATAGACAGAAGTAAAACTGTTCAAGATATAGCATAGTTCAATGTTCAAGATATAGCATAGTTGTTGCATAATAGCACTAGTAAACTGGGTACCATTATCAGTTATTATTTTCTTGGGTAACCCAAATCGAAGGGCGACTTCCTCCAAAAGAATAGTGGCACATTCTCTGGCCGTGGCTTCCTTTAAAGCAAATAGTTCTGTCCACTTCGTGGCATAGTCGTGCACAATAAAAATCCATTTTTCACCAGACGGTGTTTCAGGAAGGGGACCGAAAAGATCAATTGACAAGGTTTCAAAACGTTGAGCATAGACTGGAATTTGAAGTAAGCCAGATGGCTTTTGATTAGTGGCTTCTCCCCCTACTTTGAAGACAGTGTGATATTTGTTAAGCAATGCATCAGTTGCAAGCCGTTGGGCTGTAGTTAATTGCTGTCCTTCATTTTCTCGTAGTCGGCAGTTGTTTACAACAACTGGGGTTTCTTCCAGTACTTGGGATTGATGAGGTTTCACGAAGCTATATTTTCTTCGAGGTTCATCAGAAAAGTTCCACTTATTTTCAGCAAGATTTAAAACAATTTTAGCTTTTTGAAGAAAGTCAGTTCCTAACAGAGTCGAGTTATTTTTGGCATCAGGCAACACAAGGAGCGGAGTTTTGAACTCTCTGCCTTCGAGAAGAATGATTTGTTCGGTGCGAAGTACCTCTTTTTCAGATACCAAACCATCAGCGAAAGACACCTGTAGTGTTATCTTTTGAAATACTGCATCTTGTTTTTGCAGAATATGATAGAGGGATTCACTTGCAATTGAGTGACTAGCACCAGTGTCGGCGAAAGCTGTACCGGAAACACCACCAATACTAATTGGAAATACAGCAGTCCGAGTGGAAGATAAACAGGATCGGATTTGGATAGTGCCAAAATTTGATGAATTTGAAATCTTTGGGGGGTTACAGTCTGGACATTTAGACTTGATAAAACCAGTTTTTCCGCACCCATAGCATGTTAAAGGAGGTCGCTTTTCCTCTGTTTGTTGCTGAACACGATTTGAAAAGGTTTTATGAGTTCCCTGTATGTCACCTGTTCGATTTTCTACTTTGTGTTTGGATGGATTAGTCGGTTTGTAAGAATAGTTCCGTCTGCCAGGAAGTTCAGTTTTATAATTCGTATTTTTAACACGTACAGCTTCATAATCATCCAATTTCTGTACTAATTCAGATGAACTCTTTATTTTTCCCCAAGTATCAATAAAATGCTCCTTAACGTCACTACTGACTCTTCTTTTAAGCTGATCCGTCAGGACCAAGTCTTTGAGTGATTCAAAGTCTGTAACATCGAGACTATGGAGCCACTCTTCGAGATAATTGTTTAATTCGTAAGTAAAATCTTTCCATAAAGACCCAGGGTCTTTTTGGTGTGTAGTAAGTTTAATTCGAAATGATTCAGCATTTAATTTGAATCTTTGTAGCAGAATCTTCTTGATGTAAGAATAATCTTCTAATTTGTCTTTTGGTTCTCTTAAAATAATTTGCGAAATGTCTATAGGCAGAAGAGGTAGGAGATGAGTGATGTAATCTATTTGTTTTATATTAACTTTCTCACATTGTCTTTCAAAAATTTGCAGGTAGGTTGCAATGTCAGAAGTTCCTGTAAATTTAGGGATTAGGTGTTGAATATTTGTTCCAATAGCTGCAATTGAAGCAAAGGCGACATAGTTAGGGTTTGAGCTAGCAGCTGCCAGGTTTAATTTTAAACGTTCCAATTCTAATAAAAGTTCTTGTTCTTTTCTTTGACGTGTCTCCAGATCGTTGCTTTCACGTTGTTTTTGTTGTCTAGTTTCGATTAAAGTTTCCAGAAGATTCCTGGTAAAAGCCTCATCATGAGTGTCAGAATTGACAATAAGATCTTTAAGATCTATTACTCGCATAGTGTCGTTTACAGTGAAACCCAGTTCTGCAGCGAGAGTTTTTAAATCCTCTTTTCGTGCTTTGGCAAGGTAAGCCATAATTATATGAGAGGTCAGGGGGGAGGGAAGAGATGAAGTTGAATTTGTTGTTATTTCGATTTTATTCACAATACAGTATTTTAGAATTAATAATTATACCTTTAAGTAAAATGTATATACCCCTATTAAACAGCATGTATGAATGTAAACAATGTTACTCGTACATTTATATATCACTATTAAACAGTATTTATAAATGTAAACAATAATATTCACAAAGTTTATTATTTCGAAGTCGTAAAAATATCATAAAATGCCCTCATAAATTCAACTTGTATCAAGAAAATAACATATAATAAATTGCTCAAAAATTGTTTACTAGTTAGCAAAACATACAAAACATACATAAATGTCTTACCATAAGCTTTTATATTTAAGCTGAATTCTTCGAAATCTTAATCTTAACAAAATATTAAGCTGATTAAGCAACACACACTTAGTAACTTTTTTACTTTATTTAAATAGTCATTCGATTTTATTCATAATTATTTTCTTTCGCTTCAAGAAATATTTTTTAAGACATGCATTCATTAAAGGAAAACAATCGTATTTTCTTAAAGTATTATACTATAATCATTTTCTCAAAATGTTCGTCGAAAGATAAATCAACAAGTACAATATTTTATTTTATGTAGAATAAAACATTTAATAAGGAACAACAGCACTCAAAGGAAATAAAAATAATAAAAGATTTGACGTAAACACATCATAAATCATCGCTAGTCTAAACATTTCCGCGGGGGGAAAACATCTGCTGCAGTATGTCAGAATCGAAAGTAATAAATTCTAATGAACAACGTCCATGAATATATTCAAACTTTAACATCAAAACATGTATTCAGTGAAACAATATTATTCACAAATTAATTTACTATGCGCATTAACATTTTAAAATAACAAATTACAATTCAAGAAATAACGTTTGTTAACAGAAAGCTGTTTGCTTTCGTTTAATACTCTTATGTAGTATCAATAAATGAGATTTTAGTAAAGAATTTACATTTGCTTTAAGAAGCAGCTTATAATAAATAATCAGTTTAAAAGAACTTTAAACTCAGATTAAACGATAATGTAAACGAAACTTATCTTTTCCGTTGAAATTGTCCAGTTGATGATTCGATGTGCTAGCAGCACGGTATGACAATTTTAATTCCAGAATTGGTTTCCAGAATATTTGACCAGTAGTCCACACCTGAAAAGAAACTGAGCCGATCTCCAGGAACTAAAAGTTAAATTCGGGAGTAAGAGCTTGTTAAAGCCAAACAGAAATTCTAAACATTTTGTTGCGCCATTTTGGATTCAAATTTAGTTGGGCGCCAATGTGATGTAGCCGTTCCTCAATAGACACTAATGCCGGCTAGCTTTAAAAGGATTTATTAACAGAGCACACAGGAACGGTTACAAACAAAAGAAATATATATAAAAATGAAACATAAACGAAATGGAACATCAAACATTTGAATAACATAACATAGTAAACTATCATCATGGTGGCTGGAGGTCGACTTACGTTTTTTCATATCGCCACGAGATGGCGTTTAAATAATATAGTTCGGTTACAGTTCATGAGGTGAATAAAATAGTTCAATTACACTTAAATAGGTCTGTTACATGTTCCAGTTCTCAGCAGTTTTAAAAGTTTAACAATCAAGAACATTAACTGCTATGGCTTTGAAAACCTTTATACTTCTCTACCATTAGAAGAAATTTTTATTAGTTTAATGCAACTCCCACAACTTTTTCCTGACATACTTGACATCCTTTGTATTTAAAGATGGAATACTTATCTGAATTGTGCATTATTTAATAACTACATTAATTACAATAATAAGATCTTTCAGCAATTAAGACACAATAACACGCCGAATAAATACTCAGAAGTCAAACAACAAAAATCAGCGTTATACCTACAAAATTTTCACAGGACTAGTTTCGATGGTTTTACCGAACCATCATCTTCAGCTGCAAAACCGCAAATGAACAAGATAGGAAATAATGATTAGATAAGAAAGCCTGGACAAGAATAAGCAAGTGGCGCCATCTGTTGGCGAAACCAGAACTAAAACATAATTTCTCAAAAGGCCGAAGGCAAATTCGGATTGGAATTAGGATCGTTAACTAGAACAGAAAGATTTTTATGAATGTGAAATGCCTCTAGAAAATCCAGTTCTCCAATGGAAGATGTTTTTTGAATAATTTTGGCAGCAGAAAAATTGAAAGTGTGATTTTCGGACCAACAATGTTGAGCAACAGAAGACTTCTGTGTTTCCTTTTTTCTAACATATGCCTCATGTTCTTTGACGCGAAATTTTAAGGCTCTCTTAGTTTGGCCAATGTAAATTAAAATACACTGGCAAGGAATCCTATAAATACCCCAGGAATTCATATCCGGAATGGGGTCCTTGAGTATAGAAGTTGGAATTTTATTGATGGGAGAATAAACAACCCGAAAGTTAAATTTCTGCAAAATATGTGCAACTTTATAGCTAATTGATGGAAAGAAGGGAATGACAACAGAATTTTGATAATCTCCTAAAATAAGAGTGTGGCTTTTAGTGTGTTGAGATGAGAATTTTTTAACTGCTTGATTAATAATGTTGGGTGAAAAGCCCCTGTCAATAGCTATTGCTTTTAAATAATTTAGTTCTTCATCAAGGGCTAGTTTGGAGGAGCAAACTTGAAGAGCACGGAAAACATATGAATAAAATGAAGCTAACTTTTGTTTAGTCGGATGACATGATTTAAAGAGTGGTGGAAGGCAAACCGATGAAGGTTTACGGTAAACTGTAGTACTGAAGTTGGATGTGTTACGTGTGACCAGAATGTCGAGAAACGGAAGAGAATTGCAAGTCTCAAGTTCAAAAGTGAACTGAATAGCAGGATCAATACAATTCATTGTTGAAAGAACTTTATTTAAATCATCTTTATTACCTTCAAACAGGGTAAAAGTATCGTCTACGTAGCGGAACCATGCCGGGAAGTTTAAAGTTTCAAACAATTTTGATTCATAATAATGCATGTAGATATCAGCCAGGATGGGACGGGGGGGGGCTTCCCATGGCTAATCCCTCAGTTTGCTTGTAATATTTATTTTGGAAAACAAAATGTGTTTGTTTCAAACAGAGTTGAGTGAGAGAAATTAGCTCATCAATTTCGATGCAAGAGAAATGAAATTCGCGAAGTCTGGTTTCTAGACATCTTAATGCACCCTCCACTGGGACATTGGTGAATAATGATTTTACATCAAAAGAAACCATGAGTAAATTACTAGGAGAAATGTTTTTAACCTTTTTTACAAACTCTATTGAATTTTTTATGGTGTAACTGTTATTGTCTAATAGAGTGGAAAATCTAGAAACTAAATATTTAGCTAAAGGATACGAGGCAGTACCTAAATTTGATACAATAGGGCGGAAAGGAATACCACTTTTATGAATTTTGGGAAGAGCATATAATCTGGCACAATTCGCAACAGATGGGATAAGCGAATGTTTTAAGTTGCTTGAAATGATTTGCGAAGATTTGATCGCAGTTTTTATTTTGGATAAGTCCGAAGGTGAAGGATCTTTAGGGATCGGATTATATGGTCCTTCGTTTAAGAGTTTAGTGACACCATCGATGTAAGTGTTCTTATCCATGACGACTATCTGGCCACCTTTGTCGGCCTTTGAAATGATAATATCCGGGTTAGAATGAATTTCGCGCATTGTAGCTCTTTCTCTCGCAGTTAGATTTGGTTTCAAAGGTTTATTATTGAATTTCACATTATGAGCGATAAAATGCCTAATCATTTCTTTCTGTGAATCTGAACTGCTGTTTTGTGTGTACTTTATTATTGCTCAGTTAATTTAGTTTGATTTTCTGCATTGTTTATCATGCCTTCATCCGTTAATCGTTTCACTAAATTACGCCTGAAACGGCAAACATTCCTGAATCATCTTGACTTTTTACTTAAATGTAAATGTAAAAAATTGATCCCTAATTTTATTCAAATCAAATCTAATCAAAAACCTTCGAGTCGCGTTTCAAGAATTCTGTTAAATAGCAAGCTTGCCTTACTTCGGTCCTTGATAAGGGATACACGTCAACAATTGTCCAAAATTGAACATGAACTCTATAAGCTTCATCTGGAACTCGCTAAATCATATCCAAAATTCACTGCCCTTGAACAAAAGTCTTGGTCTAGAACGGAGAATGCAGTTAACCGTCATAAAAACACCCTTGCAGTTAAATTCGAAAAACTTCTTTTACAGTCTTCCAGTTCAAGTAGTTCAAAAAATCTTCCCAATGTAAACATCAAGCCAATAGTTAATATTTCTAATGTTAGTCTTTCAGAAGAACAAGAGAGAATTCTAAAATATAATTTTAACTTCTCACAAACCTGTAAACCCTCGATTCCAAAGATTTTGGCTCCTATCGAAAAAGCTTTCAAGTTCAGTAAAGTTTCAGATTCACAGAAAGAAATGATTAGGCATCTTATCGCTCATAATGTGAAATTCAATAATAAACCTTTGAAACCAAATCTAACTGCGAGAGAAAGAGCTACAATGCGCGAAATTCATTCTAACCCGGATATTATCATTTCAAAGGCCGACAAAGGTGGCCAGATAGTCGTCATGGATAAGAACACTTACATCGATGGTGTCACTAAAATCTTAAACGAAGGACCATATAATCCGATCCCTAAAGATCCTTCACCTTCGGACTTATCCAAAATAAAAACTGCGATCAAATCTTCGCAAATCATTTCAAGCAACTTAAAACATTCGCTTATCCCATCTGTTGCGAATTGTGCCAGATTATATGCTTTTCCCAAAATTCATAAAAGTGGTATTCCTTTCCGCCCTATTGTATCAAATTTAGGTACTGCCTCGTATCCTTTAGCTAAATATTTACTTTCTAGATTTTCCACTCTATTAGACAATAACATTTACACCATAAAAAATTCAATAGAGTTTGTAAAAAAGGTTAAAAACATTTCTCCTAGTAATTTACTCATGGTTTCTTTTGATGTAAAATCATTATTCACCAATGTCCCAGTGGAGGGTGCATTAAGATGTCTAGAAACCAGACTTCGCGAATTTCATTTCTCTTGCATCGAAATTGATGAGCTAATTTCTCTCACTCAACTCTGTTTGAAACAAACACATTTTGTTTTCCAAAATAAATATTACAAGCAAACTGAGGGATTAGTAATGGGAAGCCCCCTCAGTCCCATCCTGGCTGATATCTACATGCATTATTATGAATCAAAATTGTTTGAAACTTTAAACTTCCCGGCATGGTTCCGCTACGTAGACGATACTTTTACCCTGTTTGAAGGTAATAAAGATGATTTAAATAAAGTTCTTTCAAGAATGAATTGTATTGATCCTGCTATTCAGTTCACTTTTGAACTTGAGACTTGCAATTCTCTTCCGTTTCTCGACATTCTGGTCACACGTAACACATCCAACTTCAGTACTACAGTTTACCGTAAACCTTCATCGGTTTGCCTTCCACCACACTTTAAATCATGTCATCCGACTAAACAAAAGTTAGCTTCATTTTATTCCTATGTTTTCCGTGCTCTTCAAGTTTGCTCTTCCAAACTAGCCCTTGATGAAGAACTAAATTATTTAAAAGCAATAGCTATTGACAGGGGCTTTTCACCCAACATTATTAATCAAGCAGTTAAAAAATTCTCATCTCAACACACTAAAAGCCACACTCTTATTTTAGGAGATTATCAAAATTCTGTTGTCATTCCCTTCTTTCCATCAATTAGCTATAAAGTTGCACATATTTTGCAGAAATTTAACTTTCGGGTTGTTTATTCTCCCATCAATAAAATTCCAACTTCTATACTCAAGGACCCCATTCCGGATATGAATTCCTGGGGTATTTATAGGATTCCTTGCCAGTGTGGTTTAATTTACATTGGCCAAACTAAGAGAGCCTTCAAATTTCGCGTCAAAGAACATGAGGCATATGTTAGAAAAAAGGAAACACAGAAGTCTTCTGTTGCTCAACATTGTTGGTCCGAAAATCACACTTTCAATTTTTCTGCTGCCAAAATTATTCAAAAAACATCTTCCATTGGAGAACTGGATTTTCTAGAGGCATTTCTCATTCATAAAAATCTTTCTGTTCTAGTTAACGATCCTAATTCCAATCCGAATTTGCCTTCGGCTTTTAGAGAAATTATGTTTTAGTTCTGGTTTCGCCAACAGATTGCGCCACTTGCTTATTCTTGTCCAGGCTTTCTTATCTAATCATTATTTCCTATCTTGTTCATTTGCGGTTTTGCAGCTGAAGATGATGGTTCGGTAAAACCATCGAAACTAGTCCTGTGAAAATTTTGTAGGTATAACGCTGATTTTTGTTGTTTGACTTCTGAGTATCTTTCAGCAAGTTAGAGGAATTCCTATGGGATCAAACAGTTCTACACAAATTTGTAACCTATTTCTTTTTACATTTGAATATAAATTCCAACTCAGTTTAAATAAAATTGAATTAAAGCTATTTGCTCATACTTCTAGATTCATAGATGATATTATAACTTTCAATAATAATTCTACTTTTGAGAAATTCAAAATTTACCCAAATAGTTTAACACTTAATAAAACGAATACGAATCAAGATACTATTGAATTCCTAGACCTGCAAATTATTAAACACAACAAAATTAAATTGTTTGATAAAAGGAGTAATTTCCATTTTCCTACTATTAAACTAATTAATTGGAACTCTAATATCTCTAGAAAAGTAATAGAAAACACGTTTCATAGCCAAATTATCAGAATAAAAAATATATGTACTGAAAATGACGATTTAAAGGAAGAAATCATAAAACTAATTAATGTACAAGTTGATAACCAAGTACCACCAAAATTTATTAATTTATATATTAAAAAGGCAGGCCTTGACTTTATAATTTTTTGGCTCTTTTGGATATGATAACATTACCTTAAACCTTAACTGGAGGGTAATGAAGGATATAAAAGAGTAGATAAATTATTGTAAATTTTTACTGTAAATATTTTGTAAATATGTATATTTAATCAATACTGGATTCTTTCCTTTTACTAATAAAGGGCCAACTCTTTTCAAAAGTCTCAATTATAGCCGGAATTGAGTGAAGATCTTAATCTTCTTCTTCTAATTTTCCATACTTTAGCCAGTATTTAGTTAAATTTTGATATTCCAATTAAATCAAGTTCATTAAATTTTAATATATTCTTTCATCAAATTTAAGTTTTATTTAACTTCCTAAAGGAAATTTTGAGAAATTTCTGGGAATTTTTAGAGGTTTTTTAAAGACTTCATTTCAAAAAAATTTTGGGAAATTTTACTTTAAAACTTTAATATTAAAACATTTCAGTTTTTCTTAATTACTTTAATTTTTTGCAATTTTCACACAAAATATCTTTCACTTAATTTTTTTAACAATATTCACAATTTTTCAACAGAACACACATTTCAAATTACAAACAGTTTCTTTGGAAAAGACACATTTACTCTGGTTCAATTTAATACCTTCTTGAATAAATATTTCAAATAATTCACTCAAATGCTTTAGATGTTGTTCTTTAGAAGAAGAGTAAACAATTATGCCATCAAAATAACTACAAGCAAATTGCGTTTTATTTTTAGTGAGGATGCGTTTAATAACTCTGTTAAAGATAGCCGGTGCATTTTTGAAGCCAAAAAGGAGTCTTAGCCATTCATGCAGTCCAAAATTTGTAATAAAAGCCAATTTTTCGGTGTCCTCAGGGTGAATAGGAATGTGCCAAAACCCTGATCTTAGATCTATTGTAGAAAAAACATTTGCATTACTTAATTTGTCTAATAAAAGTCTATCCGGGGCAGGGGAGGAACATCAGTCTTTGCTAAAGCATTCAACTAAAACTAAAGTTACTGGGGATAAATTAAGTAATCAATACACATTCTGGTTTTTTTGCCCTCATCGCGTTTTAAAACTAAAGTTACTGGGGATGCATAAGGACTACTACTTTCTTTAATAATTCCATTTTTTAATAATTGATCAATTTGTCGTCTAATTCCTTCTTCTTCCTTAGGGGCAGTTCGATAAGGTCTTAAAGTCACAGGCAAATCAGAAGTCAAGTTACTTCGTTGTGGTTCAATGTTAATTTTACCTACATCATATTTATTTTTGGAAAACACATTCTTATATTTATTTAACAATTTAATTAATTCAGGGTTTTCTTCCTCCATAGTCTCTGAATCTGTTGTTATTTCACTACTTTTTTTTCACATCGCTTTTTTAAATTTTTAGTTTTACATTACTTTAATTATTTATATTAACTCTTGTTACCTTAGACATCTTATCATCATTAAACTTCATAATGTTAGACTTATTACCTTCATTAACTATTATACCTTTAGACACATTATTTTCATTAGATATATTATTTTTATCAACACTTATTACGTCAGAGAAATTAATTCTAGGTTATGTCTTAACTGATGGCATTACATTACTGTTTTTTCAAGTACTTGATCAAGTTCTACATGCAAAGAAACTCTGTTATTTACATTCACAGAATTTGAAATGTTTTCATTTCTTTGAGTTACCACTAAATTACTACAATCAATTTTTAATTCAAATAATTTACATTCATTTAAACTCAAAAGTACATAATCTAAATTAGTATCTAACACTAACAAGTTAATTAGTTTAATAATATTTCCAATTTTCATTTGTAATCTATACATTTTATCAATATAAACATTTCCTTTAGTTTGCCTAATTTTAATACATTTTACCTTTTGAATTTTTAAATGTAAATTGTTTGCAGATTTTTCTGAGATGATAGACAATGTCGCGCCAGTGTCCACGACACAGTCGACTGATCTGCCATGGGATAAAAATCCCTTAATTCTTAGTTGTCAAATTCCCGAAGAATCAGATCCCGAATTTTTGTTTTCCATATTAGAATTTGATAGTTTCGTTGTTCTCATTTCGGAATGGGCAGATTTGAGCCCAGTGATAACAATTTTGTATCCATTTTTTGGTACATATTCTACAAGGTGCTGGGGCTATACCGTCAAAATTACTATTAGTATGGAAACTTACAACTTTCTTTCCGTTGTTGATACTGCTGTTAGATTTATTTCCAATGTGCTGAAAACTATGAGGTTTGTAATTAGATGCATTGGGTCGATTATCAACAAACTGACGATTATTATTTCGGAAATTATTAGCTTGTCTAAATTGTTGACTATTCCTATCTCTGTTATAATTTTGCGAATTTCCATCTTTAAATTTATGAACTTTGTCGAAGTTTGTGGGCTTGTTCTAGCCAAGTTATCGGATCAGCGGGACTTTGAACAATTATCAAAGACTTTAAGTTCGTTGGCAAACCATCTGTCAAACCTTCTAAAATAATTGATCTATCCAAATTAAGCCGCTTACCCACTTTAATTTTCTTTCGAAAGTAATTTGTGATGTCTTCTCTCGCGTTATACGTATTTTAAATAAGCGAAGTCGACGAAAGTAGTTAAGGTGGGATCTATAAAGTTTTCTTTTAATATTTGTTCAAATTCTGAGTAAGTTTTTAGCTCATGGCAATTTTTAATATAGATCCAGAGGGCTTTTCCCTTAATGTAACGAGAAATATTTCGAAGTTTCCAATTTTCGTCCTTATTTTGGCAGACTTTGTTAAAATAACCTAACCAAGAAATTATGTCACTGTCCTTAGAATCTTCAAATGGAATAATATTTAAGTCTATTGTATCTTGATTCACGTTCAGTGAATCGTCAAGATTAACGGGTTCCTGATTTGTCGACATTGTAACTGAAACTTTAAAATTTTCTTGAGAACAAAAATGTGCACTTTTCTCAAAATATTTTTACAATAGTTAAAATATTTTTTTAAACCAAAAACTCTTCAGAGTATTGTCAACACTTCATAGAATAACAGACTTAAATAAAATTTTTTTATTCTCAAATTTTATGATTATCACTACACATTTCAGGATAATATCAAATCTTACTTAGAATACTACTAATTAGAATAAGACTTGAAATTTAAATAAACTCGTAGTTACTTTAACATAATATATTTAAACCAAACTATTGTCGTAGCATCTTAGTTCACACACTGAGAAAAAATAATTTCTTAAAATCTCTTCTTACTTGGCTGTTGAGTACACTATTTAATCTGCTCGTTTGTGTGCTGTTAAAAAAAACACAGCATAAATGATTGAAATTCTTCAGCTTCTTTCCAGCAGACGATATCCAAATCATGCGGTTCTAACTATGTGACGCGCTCAAAATGCGAAGACAAAGCTGTATCACAATTCACAATTCTTCAGTTGTAAAAAAAAAAATAGACACAACTTGCACTAAAAAACGTTTTTTCTCTTCCATTCGATCTTTGGGTACACCTATTGTGCCGACTCCTTTGATGTACCAGCTTTTGTCAAAATTAAATAGATTGGTGAAGAATCATAAATGTAGTCGTAGCTTAAATTATGAGACAATAAGTTTAAAAAACAAGGATCCATTTACACTCATGTCCATAAATTAAGGATAATTCGGAGTCACGCGGAAATCGAACTCTAAAATAAATATATCACCTGTAAAATCACTACACACGTCTTCAAGAATCATATGCAAATTTCAGGAAGTAACCAGATGACACCAATGGTACGTCAAAATGACGAGAGTGTAAGAAAGTGATATATAAGGAATACAGGCAAAGAAGTAAAATTGTTCGCAGGTGCTTTATAAGCATTTCAGAGCAATAACCGAATAGTTATGACACAAAGGACGCAATTGGATGATTTTTACGTGGTAGAAATATCGGCCGTCTAGAATGTGGGCGTACCCAACTGGAAGTATCAGACGAACTTGGAATTGCCCAGAGTGTCATCTCCAGGCTTTGGCAACGATTCCAAGATGATGGTAATGTGACTAGACGTTACAGCACAGGTCGCCCCAGAGTCACAATACAGAATACGTTTTAAGTGTATTCTTGACTATGGAATTTTATTATTACATATATATATATATACTCTTATAAACTCGAATAAATCCTTTAACATATAAAGAATGAACTAAGCCTATAAGCAAAATAGATAAAACAACATACAAGTATGATATATGTTATCTGAAAAACAGAGATATTAAGACTAGAAGTAATGTATGTGATAAAATTCTGATAGAAGATTTAGACACCATTCCAAAACCCGCAATGCGTAAAAGAATAGAAGGAGAGGTGGTGAGACCTATTCTAGAAGTAAAAATGGCATTTTGAACGGATACTGTTTGAAATGCACAGAAAGAACGAAAACTAAGAAATTTACACGAAATCATTTCTAAATAAACAAACTCTTATTGAAAGGTGTTTGCGATAATTGCAGCTCTAAAAAGACTACTTTTACACCCGAAACGGCTGTCCAAAAGAAAAAAAAAATCTTCAAAGATGTTCATTATAAATCTTAAAGAGGTTATTGTAGCTTAAAAGGACTGTAGAGGAAAATCAAAATACTTCAAAAAGAAATTCAAACCTTTTTACGAAGACGTTTTGCAGAAACAACCACACAGATTTTAAAACGAGAAGTATACTACATGTTCCTAACATTGATTCGTAACGCTGATGATCAGTGACAAGCAGATGTATTATTCTTAAAGCTCTTTATTAAATATAACGGAGAGATAAATTATTTGTTAACCGCAACTAACTGTTTAGTAAATATGCAAGAACTATTCCCATTAATAATATTGTTACGAATTTGGCATTTAAAAAGCTAATGTTAGTTCAATTATAAATTAAATGGTTTTATTTCTCGCGCAGTGCAGCGCGGGACGAATATTAAAAGAAAGCTAAGCCGGAAAATTGAAAATACAAGAGAGCGTGCATGTAACATTTAATAAATATCTCTCTTTGATTTCGAGAAAGTACTAGAAAATTCTCGCGCGCGATTTAAAAATCTTATAAAAGGAGAAAAACCTCTCAGTTCGTAATAGCTACTTAGTTTGTTGTTGTTTAGAAAACTGCTCTTGTTGACTGTAGCGAATTCGCGGATTAGCTTTCTCTAGCTTTTTTGAATTAAGTTCTCTTGAACGTTTGAGTAGTTAAAAGATAACTACTGTGAAATATTGAAATACTGCACGAATAGTTTTAGGAAATTTAAGCATTTTTTTTGTGATAATAATAAATTTTGTTGATTTTACATCGGTCTTGTGCATTCATTTCGTAACGAACCCGTTCGCATGCAACAATATAAAAAGGAAAAGAGCTCATAAATGCGTTTAAAAAGAATTTTAAAGGACGAATTCCCAGAGGATTCATGCCAATAAAAGTACATAGTTTATCAAAATATGCTCAATAACTGTTTAATGATATTCATTGATTTATTAAAAAATGCAAAATTTAAATATGCTCTAGTTGAGAAATTCAATAAGACTTTGAATGAGAAGATTAAGAAGTATTTGGATGCAAATGGAGCTAAAAGATATATTAGACGTGTTAAGTAAACTAGTTAAAATTATAACAGTTCATATCATCGATCTATAAAATTAACACCTATGGAAGCATCTGTTAAAGGTAACGAAGCTGTGGTTTATAAAAAGTTTTATAAGCCTATATAAATTATATAACTCGAAATTTAAAATCGGAGCTACCGTTAGAATTTCTAAATTAAAATTTGGTTTTCCGAGGGAGTATAATCCTACATTTTCAGAAAAGATTTCTATTATTTCTCACGTTTGTATTATTTTTCACACTGATCCTTCTACTTATAGACTAAAAGATGAAACAATGAGGAAATCAATGGAACTTTTTATGAAACAAAATTGGTAAAATATGATAATAAGAAAGGGATTTTCAAAACTGAGAAAATGATAAAGGGAAATGGAAATAAACTCTTTGTGAAATGAAGGGTATACTCAAAGTTAAAATTCCTGGATTGAAAAAGAACTACTTTGCAAGTCCTCAACAATAATCTAATTTTTATCATTTCAAATATTAAATTATTATTTCAAGTATTAATTTTCAACCTCATCCATTTAAAAATAATATATAATTTTTCCATGTCATTTTTTTAATTATCGTGTTATCATTTAATACATATCCTCACTTTTAAGAGTTTTTTTTTATTTTGAAAATTTATATCTCCCTCAAAGTGTCCCAGCTTGGAAACCTCCAGTAGGAAACATGAGCATGTAAGTAAAACGAAATTTGGAAAATTTTTTAAATTGTTACTTTAGATGAATATTTTAATTCCTTATTTGTTTTACTTTCTTTCTTATTACAAATATTAGATTTCCTTTTTGTCACCCTCCAAACATCCTAGCTTGACCTTTTACTATTAACAACTGCTTTGCTGTATTCAAATAACCTAGCCTTTACAATTAAAAATGCAACATAGTAAAATTTGAGTATAAAAGCCTAGACTCTTGATGAATTAAATCTCTAAACATTAAACTTGAGAACAGAAAGTAGAGCATATAGAGTCTCTTTGGAAGCATAAATTGTAAAACCTGCATAGAAGAGGAAGTAGCGAATACTCTCTATGTCTTTGAAGAATAAATACTACAGAAGAAGGTTTTAAATAACCTTTTTATTTGAACAAAATTTAACAAGATGCATGCACTCGGTGCTGCCAATTTACCACCACTTGTGACTAACTTAAATTTAACAGAAATAACAAATCTCTAATGAATATGAACGGCTAACGACTGGCTTCTTAGCTTATCTAAACCACTAAATCGGCTGCAAACAGCAAAGCCGAACCTAGAATATCAGTATAAACTGAAAGGTATCTATCACCAACTAGCGAGCTAATTTCACACACGCAGCATAAACTCGGAACTAACCCTGCTACTACCCTCACGAACTCTTGAAATTCAGCTTAAATACTACTTCTGAAACACGTTTAGATTTTGCATAATACGTCATTTAAAATTTACATTCCGACAGGAAGCTAAAACCAGGAGGGACAGGAAAGTCGAACTAAAAATAATTGGTTAGAATAATATAAGGTCTTTACAGGTATATGACAAAATGGAACACATGAAAAATAAAATATTTACAAAGCATGAGAAAGTATAAATCGAATATTGCACAATACCAATTTCACAGAAAAATAAACTAAAAAAATGTATTTCTTTTATTTAAAATTTAAAAAACATAAAAAGTCTAAAAATTAAAATGAGAAAAAATAAATATCAATGCAACTAGGTCTTATCAAGAGGGGTCACGTATGCAATTCCATTAGTCGCATTTCTTCCGTTCGCTCAGAATCCTTTAATTGTATATAATTAATGACCAAAATTAAGCACAATAACGGAAGAACTGATGAGACCATTCTTTTGCTTCAGAATGCTTACAGTGAACTAGAAGTCGAATAAAAATAAAATTGCAGCCATTAACTACAGCAAAATTAGGCTTAACGACGACAAAGTCTTAAAAAAAAGGAAACATGAAATGAACTGATAACTGATAACACTGATAACTGATGAACTGAAATGAACTGATAACACACGGAGAATACACTGCCAATAAAAAGCAAACAGCGAAGTAAATGACAAATTAAAACAAACTATTAAATTTGCTTTGAATTGAAAATGAAACAAGAGTTTTAAGCTTTCAAGTTTTCTGTGCTAAGCATGTTAACTGCAATAGAAAATCTTGAAAGTGTAGAATGAGTAGCATCTAACTTCAGAAATAATCCTACAGTAATTAAAAATGTGCCCTCGTGTGCTTTCCTGTATTCCAATAACATAACTCAATGTTTAAAAAAATAACATGATAGTAATTTACAATAAGTTAACGCCATAGGACGTATTTATTTACTTAAAGAAAAATATTTATTAGTACAGCTGTTAGCTGCGCATTTATTTCATTGTATTATTTTAGCATTATGTCTGCAATAATATTTCATTCAAGTGGCAATATTTCGGTTTTTCCAGGACATCAAATTAGCGGACTTTAAACGATAAATACTTCAAAAAGTTATCTCTGAAGTGCCTAACAAAACAACGTAAATATTTAGTTGAATTATAGCCTTTCCTCTCGAAGGAAGGAATTCTATTCCTTTTGAAATTCAGTTTCTAAATGTAATATATTTCGGCATTGCTTATTTCGAATTTAACGTTTCTAAGTACCTAATTAAAATTAACTAGTTTATGTGCATTAATATCAGTTTATTTTATAAAGTAGTTTCGTATATGCTTGATAATTAGCATTTGTTTGCCATCAGCTGCTTTAGCACAAAATAGACTTTAAAAGTTAGTAACAAAGAACATTTTACCTTCCACTAACCTTATTTCATGAATAAAGACTTTTCAGTTTCTTAAAGTGAAAGGGTGTTAAAGCAATAATGGCTAGAAAGCAATTGTTATGCAAATTGAATCAATCGCAGCTGCATCTAATTTTGTACAGCTTTTATTTTAGGCAACAACAGGATTTGCATTGTCACCCAATTTCCTGCGTATCCCTTCTTCCCGAGTTGCGAGATAATTGAAAGGTTAAAATTTTGATTACTTCGTTTATTAAATCAACTGGAATACTAGAGAATTTAAATCTTTCTTTGACAATCATTGCATTTTCTTTTTCCGTTTTGTAGTATTCCCTAAAAAGAAATCACTAAGGATTTAGATACATTAGAAAAATACCAAAGGTAACAAATAAGTAACAATACAGTTATAAAGGCAACGACGCGTTTAAATCACGTTAAAGCAAGCATTGATTAGTTAGAATATAGCTACATCACACTGTACCAAAAAGGTATTGTTTATTAAATTACTTACGAAATTCTTGGCTTATGCAGTGTAAATTTAAATCTATTTGCATTATTCGAATTTTATAAAAATAATTAGTAGATTAACTTTAAATTGAAAGGAGATTCTTGTGTTAAGCATTGTTGCGCAGTGGTAATTTAAATTGATTCCTTTAATTAGAACACTTATAAAAATGTTAGGTAGTGAAATAGTTCTAAGCTAGGAGGCGATTCTTGGGCTTAGGTAGTGTTATGCAGTTAAACGTTTGTTTGTTTTATGTTGAATTTATAAAAATGGTTAGAAAATATATTGAGTTACTTGTGTTTACTAGGTTAGATAGAGATTCGTAGAAACAATGATAGGGGATTAAGAAGAGATCTAAATTTGAAGTCTGTAAGGAATTTTAGCCTTTCTCTCTGCTTACCTTCGTAATACAATTGGTAACTGGCTCTAGCATCTAAGAGACCCTAAGTTTGAATTCTAGAAAGTGCTTTGCTGATTTTCTAGCATTTTCTGCTTTGGAAAACGTAATACGAGTTGGCCCTGGCTATGTGTCTCTAATCGTCCATGGAAACGAGGAAGGTACGCATTTTGACGGTTTATCTGTCGATATTTCTGGAAACATTTAGAAATAATAAAATCACACTGGAAAGAATGGCAAGCCAAGTAAAACTGAGTGCAGATAAATAATATTATAAGTATTGAGAGTTCTTTTTTCCCCTTTAGTAGTAGCGCTTTTTAGCAGTTTTATAATTTTGCCCTTTTTCAGATGAAAGATCGCTTTCTTCATTACGGCTTTCATCGGCTGAATAATAACGTAGTTTATCTACACTAAATTACTTGTTTCTCAAATTTTCTGTAATAATTTGTTTATTTAAGTGCAGCTAGTTGAGAGAAGCCAATTCAGTAGAGCCGATTATAAGTACAATACCGTTTAGTGTAAAAACGTTGGGTTGTTGCAAATTTCCTATTTTTCGTTTGGTTCACCTCCGTGGTCGGAAGCTCTCATTCGCTCAAGGAAGCTCAGGGGCGCTCTAATTCACTCAGGTAAATATAGCAGACAAGAAAGGCAATGAATTTTTTTTTAAAACACTTGACGACAAATTTAACAAATGAATCCAGATAAATTAAAAAGTCCAACTAAAATTTGTCAGATATTTAATAGCATTTTAATGTTTATGTGTTATGCAAACAAATAAGTTAGTAAACTATTAATTTGAAACTGGATATCCGGAAATAGGGACCTACAAAACAGAAAACTGTATGAAATTTTTTCATAATACTTTGTGTGCGAATGATTGGTACAGAGCGAAAAACTATTATTTCACATTAATTTAGAACTAATTTTGAACTTCAAAACAGGTGGCAAACACAGAGAAGGAAGTTTTAAAACTGCTAGATAACCTCTATGCTACAGCGTTAATAAAGGTGGTGATTTCATGCAAAGCATAAGAAAAGATGTAAATGGCAGGAAAGCAGAGTTATTTTGGAGAAAACATTATTTATTCTGAACCTGAGGATTTTTTTTAAATAATTTTCTCAAGCTTTGTATGTAAGCGATGCTGAGAAATAAATGCATAACTTTAATAATTAATTTAATAATTAAATCGCTTCTTCATTAAAAGGTGTATATGTCTCTAGGGAAAGTTAGTTAATAATGAAAATAATATCGCAGACAATTTTTCAACTGTTTGACAGTGATATTTTTAGCAGTTTGTTTTAACTGTATGAGCTTATTTTTGTTTATTTTGAATTACGAGGGAATTCATTCTTGAAGTAGTAGGCTTATTGCAATTTATCTTAGAATGCTTTAGAAATTCATAGGAATCTACGAGAAAATCTGAATGCAAATTAAAAAAATCTGATGTGTACACCACATGACTTCCTTGTACGAAATATTAAATTATACTCATTTTTTCTTGCATTTCATTTAAACTTATTGGATTGAATTAAATCTACTTCGCCGACAGCGCATAAACCACAATAGAATAAATGCATTCTTTAAAATTCACTCTAGTATTTGTTTACCATAGCGACACTCTGGCGCTAGATTCACTTAAGAGTATTAATAATTATATAAAGTTAACTTATATAATAATTATGTAACGGGAACTAAGTTAACTGTTATATAATCCAATAATTATATAAAGTTAACTTATATAATAATTATATAACGGGAACTAAGTTAATTGTTATATAATCCAATAATTATATAACAGTTAACTTATATAATAATTATATAACGGAAACTAAATTAACTGTTATATAATCCAATAATTATATAACAGTTTACTTATATATTTCGTTCATATTATAACTCATAATGCACAAAATTATATCATTTAAAGAATAGAATAATCTCATCGTTGCCACATGTTCTATTCAAATACTATAATAAAGCTAGAACGAAAAGAAATTAAGAAAACAAAACAAAAAAGAAGCAGTTTTTCACAGGCGATTGAGTATTTCTCATTTAATTAATTCAGTTCTCACTTCGCGAGAAGGCAAAAATACATAAAAACTCAAAATATCTATATTAAAAATTATGAAGTAAATCTTAGACACTTATTTCCTCGAAAATATTCCAGAAAGAATTAAGCATGATTTAATTGGCAATAATAAATGAATGCGTTATCTTTGTTGTTGCGAAGCTAAGTTTCTCTAGATTGGCAACAAATCCACTAGTCTCCTGTTTCAAATGTAAACATCAATGGCCGCCATTAAAAAAAGGCTTAGCGGCACTTAGACAACTTTAAAATTGTTGGTAATTCTAAACATATTGCATACAGATTTACTAAAGGCATAAAAACCCTAACTGGAAGATAAAAACAACATAATACAATCATTTTTAAAGCAAAAAATGTACAATTTAAAAACATATAAGAGTAAAGAAACTGAGATCACTGAGTCGGGTAACAGAGTGGATATATATATAAATATATTTATATACGTTTGTTATATTGCAACCAAAATACGAGGTGCACATCTACATGCGAGATACTTATGCGAGATACGTACGACGCACGTACGTACAGACGCCACGAAAAATTCTGTTCAGAATTCAATTTAAAGCAGTTTTATAATTTTTTTGAAGGAAAAGTGTGTTTTATTCTGTCCTTACGTACATATATCACGGAAATACATCGTTAAATTGCATTTGAAAGAGATCAAAATGGGATATTTTCATTGAAATATGCTGCCTGAAACTTTTCACGATTACAATACTTCCTTTTTACTTCGTACAAGGAAGTAAAAATAAAAAGGCCATAAATTGGAAAACAAATTACATAATTACAGATTTCTAAAATTTAGTATTTTTATAAATTTTTAAATATATTTTTAACTTCTTTATAAATTTAATTGTAAACCTTCTGAGATGATAGCTTAAATTCTAAAATTTTCATATTACAGTTTATTTTTTTAAGATAATATTTTAAAATTTACTTCGGATGTTGAGAAACATTTTGAAGAAACGTGTTTTTCATAATCAGTGTTTCACATCAAATCAAAATCAAACAAAATGAAAAAGAAGTAATGCTTTTTCGACAATTTTCATTTTGTTTTGTTTATCACATGTCAGAAAGTCGAAGAGGATAAATTAAAGGAAGTTTTATATTGGTTTGCGTTAAAGTGATTGTATAACAAGAAAAGACTGAGATAGAGAGAAAATCATCCTGTCTTTTCAACACCTTTCATTATGATTTTAGTTATAAACTGAATGGAACAATGAAACGTCCCAGGAAGACAAAGCAACGTATTTTTGGAAAACTTTAATTTTACTTTATGTTACGTTAACTGGGAGTATGACTGTTTGCAAAAAAGAGGAAAATAACTTTTAACTCTTTTTTTTATTCCTTTGAATGATTGTTTGGAGTATTTATTGCAATTATTTTTTGGAAAACTTCTTGGAAATATTTTTATTTATTTATTTATTTAATTTTGCTTTTAGGTGATTTGGACAACGAGAAAAAATAAGAAGAGGAAAATAGGCTTTACAGAAAAATACCATATTCTAGTTTAACCGAAACAGATTTTTAGGGCAGAACACTGAAAAGTTCGCGCCTTTACATTGTATATCGAGAAGCATTATTGTATTTTACAGACTAATTAGAAAATTTGCTAAACAGCTTAATAAAATGAACATTGGTGAAGATGAAAATTAAATGATACTACGACATTTTTATTACAAAAAGTACATTTCGGAAAGAAATGATTACTCCTGGCTAAGGACAGCGTATTTTCCATACCAAGTAAAAAAACGACGATTTTAAGCATCGATTCCTTCTTCTAGGAGAAAACGTCTGAATGTTCGGTTTTTAATACGCCTAGAGACATGAAATTCCGAAGGAAAAGTTGATTCTATATCTTAAGTAATGGATACGATACCATTTTAGTAATTAATTGTCTTGGTCGGAAATTAATTAATAAGAAAGTTAAGTAATGCCATTACTGATTAAGCCACTGACTTCAGCCATGGGATGGCTCTGAAAATATCGTCATCGTTTCCAATATGACATTTTTATTTCAATAAATTATTACTGAAATGAGAATATGGAAAATATTACAAAATTAGTGACTTGGTCATATACTCAACAAATTAATATTGGATAATATTTTGATTTTCTATAATCAGTTTGTTTAATTAGTCAAAAAAGAATTACGTAGTCGAATGGAGCTGAAAATAATGAAACTTTTCCTGCTTCATAAATATATTTTCATTGGCTCGACTAAAAAGTTTTATAAAAATGATTTATTCCAAACCTCTTAAGAGTATAATATGCCATAATTTAAGGTAATTTTTGGATGATAATTTTAGTTTGATTGAATGGATAAATTCCTATAATTTTGTTTAAATTTTCCTAAAGCATTTATAGAACTTTTATTTTACATTTAATTATTTTGATTTTAATCACTGTTTTGAAAGCAATCTTAAAATGAATTGAATGTATGTAATTTCACGATTTCATTTACATTCTGTACTTTCATTTTATTTTGTTTTGAATGTTTTGTAGATTTGTATATCCTTCAATGATACTGACAGGACGTCTTCTACAAGCATGTGAATGTTGATTAAAATATTGCAGATATAATTAAAAGAACCGAAATTTAAGAATTATAATTTTGAAAGAGAAGTAAAAAATAGCAAGCAAAGACTTAATTAATTGTAAATTATAAATGAGAATATTGTCTGGTTTGCTCACAAATAATGGTTAATTGGCCTTTTATATGGCAATAATGTTTTAGAAAATAGTGATAATTTGATAATTTAAAAGCACCTTTCCTTCAAATATTTGGAACTTACCTTAATATTAGAATGACAGGGTTTCCATCCTGTCTAAAAGTTTTAAAGCACTCATTTTGACAGATTTAGCTAAAAATGCATATTTAGCATATATATTATAATATATTAAATATATTAAATTTAAAACTATTCCTCATCAACAAGAATTTAACCTTAATATATTCAGATACAATATTTGGATGAGCTAATAAGATAGAAAAAGGTATTTTGTGTAAAAAAATAACGTTGGAACTATAATTTAAAACCTCAGTTAAATTATATAAACTTATTCATTAAATTCATAAATAACGTAGTCAAAATGAAATTTATTAATTACATTAATTCGAAATGGATTGCATGCATACTTTACAATGATGCTTACTTAGAGAAAAGATAATGAGATGAGATAACAAATGAGGAAATAATAATAATGAGAAAAGGCAAACCTTCCATTTTTAATTTATTAAATTCTAGTAAGTGTAAGTTTTGTTTTGACATATACTACACTCAAGGCAAGTCATGCTATTATTGTATTTAGTAGCAATATATTTTCATTGGAAAAGTAATTAAAAATTTCCCTTCTACATATTTCGCTTCCCGAACGTCTTTGTACGCAACCCAAATATTCCTTTCGACCGAATTCTAAACTTTAAAACTCATGACCACCTGCCCAAGAAATTGCAATTGTTTCATTTTTCATATTTCTTTTAGCCCAAAAGAGGTTATCTCAGAAGGAATATTAATTTCGTCTTGGTATTTTGCGTAGGTTCAGTGTAAATGCCGGTTCACTTTTCAAATTCTTGCCACCAAATATTATCGCCCTCTGTTATATTTAAAGAAATAAAAAGTGAAGAATCTGCATAAATGTATGTACGTTTCTCGCATTGTGATAAAACAACGGTACCTACAGACATCCAATTTTGAATAATGTAATCTTTCACCGAATATGGGTATCTGGAAGCCCTAATTTTGAATTTGAAATTTGTTTTATTATCAATTTCATATTTTATTTTTCATTATCAAACTGAACAACAAGCCAGGAATAGCAACACTACGGAAAAAAATTATCTCCAGCGTACAAGACCGTGTATCGGAAATTTTAAAGATATTTTGCGATATTGCTGTTGAATTGAATTTCATGCTTTAAGTACAAAGAACATGATGTTTAAAAACTAAAGGTAACACACAAAACGTTAAAAAAATTCTTTTGGGCGTAATATAAAATCTGAAAACTTTAAGATGTTTTAGCATTTTTTTTTGTGTGTGTTATTTCACCAGATTCCGCTAATATATTTGGATTTTTGAAAATATCCTAATTGGCCTGGTTGCCTGAAATTTATTCACGCGTTTCTGGTACCATATCAGAAGTTTTCCATGATATCCACATTTCTTTCAATTATCTTTTTTTCATTTATTATTTGGGGTATACTTTGTAAAGTCATTAGGCCTTTTTTCAAGGAGGAGACTTGAAAAATGGGAATGTCCTCTCCGGGTGTCAAACCTGGACTTACCAAATACGCGCCGAGTGTGCTACCGTTACACTATGAAAGCATGCTGGGATGAGGGAGAAAATACTTTATATACTTCTCCTTTTAAAAGGCGACTGGGGATTAGGGGACTAAGTCGCCAATTCCTAGTGGTGACGAATTATCGTCCACCACCTTTTAGTTCCGGAGCCGCAGTAGAGATATTAGGTTATTTTGATGCAAGGGAGGTGAAAATTGTGCAATGTTCTTGACGGGACTCGAAGCTGGACCTTTCGAATGCGCACCGAGTGTGCTATGGCATGTTGAGAGGAGGGAAGCATAAAATTAGGCACAGCGACAACCTTGCGTTTAACTCAGATTTTAATCAACCGATATCATGGGCAAACAATTACAGGTCTCTTTTTATTAGAAGCAAAAACATCTGTACAGATTTTGGAAGATTTTGTTGCTCCTGATGAAGAAGGACTATATGTGTTTGCCCTCGAAATCGTTTGAGAGTTGGCTAAAACCTATGTCAAACACAAGGTTGTTGCTTTGACTAATTTTATTCTATTAGTATTTCTTTTCTCTCTTTATACTTTCATATTTAGTTCTTGGATGCTTTTGCAACAGAACTAAACTCGTGTTTTTTCGTTAGCTCAAAGCGTTTTTTTAAGTCTAGGTGCTGTTTTAAATAAATTAATGTATTTTCTATCTTTTTATTGAAAAAACGGGGAAAAATTCTTAATTAAATTTTACGTAGGGATAAAAAATAAAATATCCCTCCTTTTAAATCCTCAAGTTTAATTACATTTTCTTGTTTTCGTATTTTCCCGAAACGCTATCACTGTCATAGGAGCATGCAAATGATGAGTTTCTTAACTCGCGTTTCCTGGAATTCCATAGAGATATATGAGTTTTTTTGTCTTTGAACTTCTTATTAATGTATAAACAATTCTTCATTTTATGTTATCCTTTCAAAACTCTTCATCTATAAAACGAGATGACAAATTACAAAACATTTCTTATATTTAAATAAAAAGTAGCTTTGTTCTCTTTATTTAAAACTTTTTTTGCAGATTGAATCACTCTGATTAAAAACAGTTTAATAATATTCAAACTTAATTCATTCTTTTATTTTTTAACATGATCAAATATTTATAAAGTATTTCGAATAACATTTTTTGCATATTATTTTTATTACTACACTGCATTCGCTTTCTTAAGTATTGAAAGTTAAAAAAGTTTCTTGTTTTTAGGTGGAAAAACATTTTGCTTAAGAAAAAACTTGAAGTATTGGGTAAATTGTTTAATGAAATGTACGCGGATTATTCATTACACATGAAGGGAGACACAAGAGTTCAAGCAGTACAAATAAAAAAATAAAATGCTTATCAGCATGTAGCTGCCTACTCGTACCTCTTCTGAGGTAGAAATAGGAATATTTTCATACAAAATGTGCAACTTTCCTGATTTTATTGTTTTCCTGTATATACTTTTAATGTGGCATTTCATTTCTTAGGATGTTTCGTTACTTTTTTTTTCCTCTTGAAATTTGAACGTTTTAGCGGAATAACTGGAAATCTAAATATTCAAATGCTTGTAAGAAATCTCGTTCTTAATGTATATTGGAAGTGTCAAAGCAAATACATTCTGTTCTCGATAAAATTACAAATTAAAAGCGAATAACACTTTTTTTTATTATAATCGAAAACCCTAGTAGTAGAAATATGTCTAAAAGTGGATAAACTTATATTGTTACGGATTTGGTATTTAAATAGGTAATGTTAGTTGAATTATAAATTAAATTGTTTTATTCCCCGTGCAGTGTAGCGCGTGATGAATATTAAAGGAAAGCTAAGCCGAAAAATTAAAAATACAAGAGCACGTACATTTAACATTTAATAAATAAATAAATGTCTCTTTTTGATTTCGAGAAAGTTCCAGAAAATTCTCGCGCGCGATTTAAAATCTTATAAAAGGAGGAAAACATCTCAGTTCGGTGTGAATTCGTTTCTGATGTTGCTCTCAAGTAGTTTGAAAGTTAGTTGGAATTGTGAATTGTTTGAAATGTGAAATTCGTTACTGAAGTAAGTAAGTTGGTGTTAAAATACGTTTCTGAAAATTTGTGACTTGTGACGCGCTTTCGAAACGCTTTAACTTACATCAGAGTAGTAAGTTTATACAAAGCTGCGGCTACCAGTAGCTAACAGCTAGGTTGGAGCTAGCCATGTCAGAAATAGAGATAGATGATTTACGGAAATATCTAGATGAACGGGTTATCCGTAACCTACCGAAGGAAAAGTTTAATGAGATTTATAATCTGATTATGGAAAAGATACAAAATCAGGTTTGAAAGCAGGACCGGTTACTGAGAGAATTCAGCATATTTCAGAGCAGTTAAGTGATCTCCAGCTAAATATGCAAGCGCAGGAA
Organism: Stegodyphus dumicola; assembly: GCF_044657685.1. NCBI lineage: Eukaryota > Metazoa > Arthropoda > Arachnida > Araneae > Eresidae > Stegodyphus > Stegodyphus dumicola. The sequence goes on along the minus strand of NC_140771.1, from coordinate 151,143,984 downwards.
ACCCCTAAAATTAGGAGGACAAATTCTAAGCTTAAAAAGAAAAACGTGGTCGATGAGGACGGATTTATTGCCCCTCGCAATACCCTAAAAAGAACGCGATCTGAGACTGAGATAAATTAACCACCTCAGAAAAATAAATTTGCGGATTTACAGAATGACGACAAAATGGATAGTGCAGATACCGAAGGTGAATTTATTGCCCCCAGAAAAACGGCAAACCATATTCCCCCAAATCGTGTTAGACGAGTTCAGTGGCGACTGGGATAAGATAAAAGAGAAAATAGAGGAAGATTTAAAAATTAAAAGTTACAAAGCTGGAATGAAAGGAGATACCCTAACCATTCGAGCAAAAACCCTTGATGATTATAGAGCGATCACAGGCATGTTCGCAAGTGAAGGAGACCCTTTCCACACTTTTAAAAATTAACTCAGGTAGACCGCTAAAAGCGGTGATAAAAAAGCTACCCAGAACGATGAAAGTAGAAGCTATTGAAAACGAGCTGAAGGAGTTAAAAATACCCGTAGAAAAAGTGAGGCAGCTGACCAGCTATAGGGAAGGTCAGATAGTGAAGCTACCCTTGTTTCTAGTTGAAACCAAGCGAAATGATGATGGAAAGAAGATTTGGAATTTGGAAAAGCTTCGAGGACTTGATGTCGTAGTCAGACAGTACAAGAAGAAGCCTGGACCTGTGCAGTGTCACAGGTGCCAGCGTTGTGGACACTCAAGAGAGCACTGCCATTACAGAGCCCGCTGCATGAAATGTGCAGGCTGGCATGAAACGCTCACGTGCAAAACTCCCAAGGAGAAACTACCGGCGCGCTGTGCGCTCTGTGATGGAAGTCATGTCTCATCGTACAAGGGATGTGAAAAGTATCCTAAAATCCAAAGAAATGAACCCCAACTCTCAGCGAAAGAGCAGTAAGCTAGATTTAATTTGAATAAAGATGACTTCCCCACCTTGCCATGTGGAAACACTGACGAAAACGCCAAAACTTGGCCCAGTTGGGCGAAAGGCGGAAAACCTGAAGAGAACATATTTGATTGGTTCAAAAAGCAGCTTTGCAAAGTGAAGGAACTTTTTACGAAGTTTAAGTCAGCAATGTCCCTAATGGGTAAAATTGAAGTCGGCATGGAAGCCATCGAATACATTTCAAATATTGAATATGAGTTCTAATAACCATGCTCACGTGACAAATCTGATCGATGCGACGCATTCTTACTTAAGGATATCCCTTTTCAATGCAAATGGTGTTTACTACAAGAAACTTGAATTAATGGACTTTTTATCGGCTCATGACATTGACATTATGTTGATAAGTGAGACTCATCTCAAGCCTTGTGATAAGTTCAAAATCCCAGGTTATAGCGTTATTAGAAGCGATAGGCTCAGGACTACCCGCGGAGGTACTGCAGTTGTGATCAAGGATCACATTAAATTCAACACTATCAAGCTCCCGACGACGACGAGATTAGAATACACTGAAACTTTTGCTAGCAGTACGACCAATGAGAATTACCTTATAGTAGCAGCGTACAACCCCCCGCAGGATATCAACTTACAGGACTTAGACATCATAATGTCGACGAATTTCCCTACCATACTTGCGTGTGATCTAAATGCAAAAGATCGCTCCTGGGGAGCCAGGATGGGTAACAGAAATGGTAGTCTGCTTAAAAACTATATCTATGCAAATAACTTACAGCTAGTCACCCCAAGTGAATACACTTACTACTGTCGAAGTGGCGGAGACATACTAGATATTGCATTACTTAAAAATATTAGTCAGACTCCCTACTTAGAATTCAAGAAAGAACTGTCGTCAAACCACTATCCAGTAGTGTTTGATTTTCACGGCTTTTACCCTGACCCTCCAAGGAAACGCACTAAACTGAATTGGACCAGCTTTACAGATAAACTACGGAACATGCCTTGTAATCCCCATCTGAGTGACAGCGGGGAAATTGAAAGTGAAATTTATTTGCTGACTTCCAAAATTCAAAATACGATTAAGAGTTCTTCGTATGCTTGCAGAGATACTTTAAGGAATAAACTCCCTGAAGATATATCTCACGACATAAAAGAAAGAAATAGAATTAGGAAAAGGTTTAATGTTACGCAAGACCCTTCACTTAAAAGGACTATAAACTACTTCAACAGGAAAATTCAGGCCGGCATCATGGAATTCAGGTCAAGTAATTCGGATAATCTTTTAGAGCATTTTAGCACTGATACAAGCTCTATGTGGAAAATTGTGAATGCGATGAAAAAAGACAGGACGTATCACATTGCTCCAATTAGTCACATGGGATCCAACCACTATTCTGAAGAAGACATAGCCAATGTGTTCGCAGGGAAACTTGAGGAGACGTTTAGGCCCAACCCCTCGACCAACCTTCAGCACGAAGAGGAGGTTCAAAATGTCGTTAACATGCTCAAAAACAGGGATAATACGGATTATATAAACTTCATGTCCCCGAAAGAAGTCCATACTATCATTAAACATATCAATACCAAGAAAGCTCACGGGTTTGACGGGATCAGAAATCATGCTCTGAACGCACTCCCTCCAAGGTGAGTGGTCTTTAATGCTAGCATCAGGACGAGTTATTACCCTTCGCAGTGGAAACACACGATTATTATCACTATACTGAAGCCGGGGGAAAAACCCTGACTTACAGACAGTTATCGTCGTATTAGCCTTCTTCCGGCTATCGGAAAAATATTTGAGAAAGCTTTAAACAACAGAATTACAGACCACCTAGAAAGATTGGATCTGATAGACCCGGCCCAATTTGGTTTCCGGAAACATCACAGTACAACCCATCAAGTACTAAATATCGTTGATATTATCACGAGAGCTTTTTTCCACAAGACTGGTGTGGCAGCATGCTTCATAGACCTTCAGAAGGCCTTCGACAAGGTCTGGCACGAAGGACTGATTTACAAGCTAAATAACTTTCTTTTTCCTGTCAGCCTTGTGAAGTTAATCATCTCATACCTAAAAAGAAGAACCTTCCAGGTGAGAGTTGGAGACTTCCTTTCCAGAGGGAAAATTATTGCCAGCGGCGTCTCGCAAGGGTCTGTTATAGGCCCAAAATTATTCAACATTTTCGTTAATGATTTACCCAACCCACTGAATGCGATAACCCTGAAATATGCAGACGACACGGTGATTTTATCGGAATCTAAAAGCCCCCAACTTGCTCTTACTAACCTACAGTTTCACATCAACATAGTAGCTGCTTGGTGTCAACTTTGGAGAATTAAAATTAATACCGCGAAATGTAAAATTGTCCAATTCCGTCGCTACAGAAGAAATGTCATTACAAACACGGATATGAAGATAGAGAATGATGTGATTCCAGTTTGCTCGTCCGCAAAGTACTTGGGAGTTACCCTAGATGATAGGCTCACCTTCAAAGAGCACGTAACCAACCAAGTAAATAAAGTAAACGGAGTTTTCATGTCGCTTTATACTGTTATAGGTAGGAAATCGAAATTGAGCTTAAAAGCTAAACGCATGATCTATCTCAATATGATTAGGCCAGTTATGCTCTACGCCGCCCCAGCGTGGGCAATTGCCAATAAGACGGATAGAAGAAAACTAGAAGTCCTTCAAAACAAAATTTTGAGAGCCATCACTAACGCGCCCTGGTTTGTACGAAATAGCATCATTCATGCAGACTTGAAAATAAAGCCCATTCCTGAACAAATCCTCATGGAGGGCACAACTTCTTCGAAAAAATGGATAATTCTCCAGTGCACACGCTAAGAGAACTCGGTAATTATGACCCTACGGTGGACTGCGTAGGTGGTGAAGAGACCTCGGTCAATTCACCATAATGCGCGGTGGTGATGTAAATATGTAAATAGTGTACATATGAAGTTGTGTTTTGTGCTCTATCTAACCTTATTTAACCAAGTACTGTGTTACTGCCAAAATTAGCTATTTGCCTGGAAGCAGGCTAGAGACTCTGAATTAATTACTATGTGTTAAGGACTGTGTATTCTGTGATCTCACCACGCCCACTGGTGGTAGGAATCAGGAGTAGAACCACTGCTGTGGTTCTACTCCTGATTACCTGCTGGACTGCGCACCCTATCTCAGTAACCTTACGCTACTATTCTGACCGAATGCATCATGCAAGGACTTGAATGCTGGATGATTTTGTTTTCCAAGAACTAATTTCCCAATTTTCGTATATTCAGCTTGACTTCGCCATGGAATGATTGCACCTTGTTCTAAAGTCACGCCCCCGGGCGAGGTGCAGTAGCACTTTAATGTACTCTAAAAACCGTGAATGGTCTTTATAGGCTGCACAGATTGTACAGGTCAAAACTCAAAGTAGTTGTATACCTGAGGTGAATCAGAAATAAATAAATAAATAAGTTCGGTGTGATTTTAGTTAGTTTGTTGTTGTTTTAAGAGTTTGTTTAGAAAATTGCTCTTGTTGACTGTAGCGAATTCGTGGATTAGCTTTCTTTAACTGTTTTGAATTAAGTTCTGTTGAACGTTTGAGTAGTTAAAAGATAACTACTGTGAGATAGTATTGTAATACTGCACGAATATCTGAGGAAAATTTAGCATTTTTGTTGGAATAATAATAAATTTTGTTCATTTTTTATCGGACTTGTGCATTCATTTCATAACGAACCCATACACACGAACAATATTTTTCTTGAATGAATAAATTTTATTAACGAATAAATGTTGTTATAAAAAGCTTCCGGTGATATTTTGTCCTTTTTTCCACAAAGTAATGGAATATTATTACTTTTGCTGCATACGTATATACAGTGGATAATTTTGCTAAGAAATTTCTTTCTTACAAGTAAGTTAAAATATACAGTAATACCTCAGTCAGCGAATGGTATGTAATGAAATGAACATTTCGTAAAATCTGAATGCATCAACAATAGTATGAGCATAGGTTTGTGATAACAAAGCGTAACAAACTTATGAACTGAAAATAATTTGCATACTCGAAATCATTGTAAACTTGTCTTGCTGTTCTTAATCTGATTGACCGGAGATGGTGCCAAATGTCGGAAATAATTCATTTTTATTTGTAAAATTAAAACAGTGTGACTGAATTTTTAATCTTCTAAATTTGTAAATTTAAGAAACCTTATTCATTTATCGCTTTTTAATAGATTCTGGAATTTAAAATATAAAAAATACCTATGGATAAACTTCGTCAAAAAAAGCTGAAATATTCGTATATCAGACATTTTTAAATGTTTTTATAGACGTAAAATTGCTTTATATTTATAGTATTATTATATTATAAATTGGTCCAAAATTTGATTTTCAAATATTTAACTGAAAATGTCTTATATTTGTGTTATGTCGTGGAACAAAAACAATTTTACTTTACACCTGACTGCCACTGGCTCCGACATAGCAATGTGAATACTCTACATCTAACATTTTAAAACACTATTCCAGAATTTTAAATGTTTATTTAATAGACTTCTATTCATATATTTGTAAGTTATACACCATAAGCACAGTAAACAAAATTTGAACTTATCTGCACCAGCGTGAATAAGCCTGGCATAATATTCTGAACTCGACGCAACTTTAGGAGGAAAAATACCGCAATTTCAAACACAAGATTTCATCCTTTCAAACGCAGCTAATTTTCTAAATATATTTTAATAATATTCGCAGCGGGACAGCGGATTCATTTCATTCTCCCAAAACTCAAATGTTTTAACGCAATAGTATCGCAAAGGAAACATCGACTCAAAAACAAAATATTAAAATCTATAGAATATCATCCGCTGTTGCCATTCCAGCACTGCCAAGTTTTTCTTCCTGCAGCTGTTGCCAGACTTATCCTCGCTGTATGATGAGAGGTATAACAATTTGAATTCTTTATATTGAAAATGGTCTAAATAATTATTAATAACAGTATGAATTTTCAGTTCTTGAATAAAACAATAAAAAGTACTTGAAAGTAAAAGTGGAATATATTCTTTAACTTGAGCAATTTGTAATTTTATTAGAATTATTGGTATTTTCTTAGAAACGCTTTTTTCACACTATATTAAAAGAGTGTCTTAGTTTCGCGGCTTAACTATGTAGCATCGATAAGTAATGTGCTTCATACATACACATCATTGTATGTTCTCTTATAAATGAAATATGACCGGGCTATCTTCTGTCAATGCTCTGGACTTCACCTTCGCAATGCATTTATTTTCGTAACAGAAGACAGGAAGCAGTTATCGATATGAACACCTAACAAGTTCCTGTCAAGTACGTAGCGAGATCCCGGAAAACATTAGATAACACCAAGAGAAATTTCTTAGATAACATAACTGACATGGCTATTTTTCCTGAAGAATCCAAGTAGTGAACATATTAGAATCGCCGTATGCATTAATTACGTTTTTGTGGAAAGGTTATACTATGTTAATGTCCACAAGACATTGGGAATATTAATGTGTCCTGTTAAAACAGGAGAAATTTTATTGTTTTTGTAACTCGATTAAGCTCATCATGAAATACAGGAGATTAAAATTATTTTTGTACATTAAAATTTTCCTACAGCTACAAATAATCAAAGAAAAAGAACTAATAGTTCAATTATAATTCAATAGGTCAATTATTATCTATAAATAAAACAGTAAAACTGTTTAAAACAATAAACTACTAAGTTACAAAGAAACAGCTTTAATATATGTTGCAGAGACATTAGGTATTTTTGAAGCAAGAGAAATGAAAAATGAGCAGTACCCTAAACGAGACTCTAACCACGGATCTCTCGAATTCGCGTCGAGTGTGCTGACCATTAAATAACGAAGGCATGCTAAGAAAGCGGCAGAAATACGTTATAATTTTTTTGCTTTAAAAAAGGGATTTTTAACTTTTATTGCACATGTATGCATGGTTAATGACTACACTCTCGATTCATACCTTTAATCCTTTCCTCAAAGCACCTTTAAGCATGTTTCAGAAGCTTATTGCTAATGTAATTTTCTAACTTTTTGTATTGCGTATATGTGTTTCTTTGTCAGCTTAAAAAAGGAGCAAAGAAAAATATGTTAACTTTCTGTTTAATTAGTGTTTTCCTAATTTTTCTTCCTGGAACACTTCATTTCGTTCTTCCAGGTATTTGGGTATTTTGATTTTGATACTATTGAACGGAATTATAAATATGTATAAATTTTGAATAAACATTAGGGTACGCATAATATACACAGAAACAAAATCTCGGAAATACAAAACTGAACTGCATTTAACCACAAAAACAGGGGAAATGGAAAAAACTTGCATTAGTACAGATTGCATGATGTATAATGTATTTAGTTAGAGAAGATTTAAGAGTTTTACAAATTAATGTTTTATGTAATTTAAAGCTATGTTGTTTAGAAAATTATTGTAACTTCTTCCTTAAAAATCAATCTTAGATATGTACTTTCAATTAAAAAGATTTCCAAATATAGTACATAATTCTCTCAAAACAATATCAAGCAGTAAATTATTCATCATGTTACCAAAAACTAGGTACAGAACCAATCTATTCACTTGCGTGAAACATTTGAGGAGATTTTGCATTTTGCAATTAATAATTTCATGGTACTCGTTACAAATTAATGGAGGACGCTGTATTATCTAATACCAAAATATTAACCTCAAAAGAAAGAAAATTTTGTAATTGATGTTTAAATCTGAGCGAGAAATATTCGGATTTACTAGATAATATGTGTTCAAAGTCGATCTCTGACTAAGAATTCATGTTATTGTATCGCAAAGAATGTTGTTTGTAAGTATGGTAAATATGGGACGTTATTTTATGTATGCTTCTTAAGAAGAGTGGATTTTTCATTAGTTGAATGTTTGCTGTAACACTCCTCGTTCAGCAAAAATATATGAACCTTATTAAATATGTAACATATTTCGGCCTCTAATATTGCAACAGTTTTCATAAAATTTATCATCTTATTTTAGGAAATTTTGTAATGGAAAGTACATAAAAAGGGACTACCTTTGAAGATATAAATTCTATAGCCATTTCAAATCCTGATGTTTGTATATCTAGTGTTAAAAAACTGTTTTCATATGTATGATTAGTTTTCACAGCAAACTGATATCGAAACAGAAAAGAGTAAAACTCAGAACCATGCAATTTGGAGGCGAAAATAATGTTCACCTTAACCACAGAGCATGAAGTACAGAGACTGTGTGTATTGTGGTGTTAAGGTCATTTACTTTTGTTGTGCACTCTCCTCAGTCTTTTTTCTTCATGTTCATGCATTCCTATACAAGAAAGGTTACAATTTAAAATATGGCTTAAAAGTATACGGCTATTTCAATTTATAACTTGATTTATCGAAATGCGCAGACATCTTTATACTTGTACGCTGCGAAAAAAGAGGCAGCACAGTTCTATATCTCCCGTTCTACTGGGCCGATGACGAAATTCAAATTGCATTTTTCATGTCTCGAAGGCGCGACTTATAATATATATTAAATTTATATATAGCATCGTTCTAACATAGGTATTTTGACACAAAATCGCACTTTTCCTGAAATATCATATCAATGTTTTTCCATCTTTCTTTCTACGGCGCAAATTATAACGTAGTACCAAGTTTTGTAAAAATCGCACAAGTGGTTTTTAAAACAGTAGCTCTCAAAATTTTAGCCTATCCATGATAATTGAATTTGATATATATTTATGAATATCTCTTTTTTTATTAAACTTACTTGATTTCTTCTTCCAGAATTTGAAATTTAGGCTTAATTCAAATATAATTCGCATATTTTGATTATTTATTTTTAGAATTTGCATTTTAAAATATTTTTTATAAATTTTTCGAAAAGGTTTTGCAATATAACCCATAATTTTTTTTCCATCATCTTAAAGTATATCTGTTGCTAGGCACACCTGCAAAAAATTAAGAATTTTTTATTCACAATTTTCTGAGATATACGTGAATTTACGTATTGGCCCGTTTTGAAACTTGGCTAATTTACTATAAGCGATAACAACGAAAATGTGGTTTACGCACTTAGTTAAAATTATTTGAAAGAATGAACGATGGACCTATTTTCCTCTCGTGAATCAATGGAAAAAAGGAAAGTAAATAGGTTACTATAAATAAAAAATCCCACCAAGTGAATTATTCGTGGTGCAAACTGAAAAAATGCGCCAAGATAAAATTTTAAATTTCTCACCAAAAATTACAAAATTTAATATCTAGGCATAATTTGAGTCGTAGAATCAAAATATGGAAAAACAGTTGATGTGTTATTTCAGAAAAAGTCTGATTTTGTGCCAAAATACCTATGCTAGAATAATGCTAGAAATAAATCTAATACATATCCTAAGTCGCGATTTCGAGAGATGAAAAGCGCAAGTTTAATTTCTTGAATCGGCCCAGTAGAAAGGTAGATATAGAACTGTCCTTTTTACTTCCTTGTACGAAGTAAAAAGGAAGTATTGTAATCGCGAAAAGTTTCAGCAGCATATTTCAACGAAAATATCCATTTTGACCGCTATCGAATGCAATTTAACGATGTTTTTGCGTGATATCTGTACGTAAGGACAGAATAAAAGACTCGTTTCCTCCAAAAAAATTATAAAACTGCTTTAAAATTAATTCTGAAGAGAGTTTTTCGTGGTGTCTGTTCGAACGTACGTACGTATCTCGCATAAGTCAAAAACAAGTAGTCTCAGAACGTTGAAATTTTGTATATAGGATTGCTATAACATGTAGATGTGCACCTCGTATTTTGGTTGCAATCGGCCGCACCAAACGTATATAAATATATTTATATATATATATCCACTCTGTAACCCGGCTCAGTGATCTCAGTTTCTTTACTCGTATATGTTTGTAAATTTTACATTTTTTGCTTTAAAAATGATTGAATTATGTTGTTATTTTTAGAATTATCAGCAATTTTAAAGTTGTTTAAGTGCCGCTAAGACTTTTTTCTTATGGCGGCCATTGATTGTTTACATTTGAAACAGCAGACTAGTGGATTTGTTGCCAGTCTAGAGAAACTAAGCTTCGCAACAACAAAGATAACGCCTTCATTTATTATTGCCAATTAAATCATGCTTAATCCTTTCTGTAATTTTTTCGAGGAAATATGTGTTTAAGATTTACTTCGTGATTTTTAATATAGATATTTTGAGTTTTTATGTATTTTTGACTTGTCGCGAAGTGAGAACTGAATTAATTGAATGAGAAATACTCAATCGTCTGTGAAAAACTGTTTCTTTTTTGTTTTGTTTGCTTAATTTCTTTTATACATCATTCTAGCTTTATTATAGTATTTGAATATAATATGTGGCAAAGATTAGATAATTCTGTTGTTTAAATGATATAAATTTTGTGCATTATGAGCTATAATATGAACGAAATATAATACTGTTAAGTGAATCTAGCGCTAGAGTTTCGCTATGGTAAACAAATACTAAAGTGAAATTTTAAAGAATGCATTTATTCTATTGTGGTTTATGCGCTGTCGGCGCAGTAGATTGAATTCAATCAAATAAGTTTAAATGAAATGCAAGAAAAAATGCGTATAATTTAATATTCCGTACGAGGAAGTCATGTGCTGTACACATCAGATTTTGTTTTTCGTAGTGTACATTGCAAAAGTTAACGAACTCTCAGTAACTGCTCATTTTGGACTGAGTCATTGTTCTTTATAATATAAGATTATGGTCTGTCGCATTACTGAAAGTTGTAAGGATTGTTTTAATAGCTACAATGACAAACATGGAAATTTAGGAAAATTCGAAAATCGTCAAATTGTTAATATTCATTAAACAACGCTAAATACCTTCAGTCCCTTTAGTGAAATATTTCAGGATACACTGGAAATATTCACTAGGAGTTAAGTTGCAAAATGAGCTAAATATTGTGCCATGAAACATGATAATGGGGTAATAAAACATACTTTTACACACCTTATGGAATCAGTTAAAAGTATGCAGGTATACGTTATTTAATACAATCTATACATATTCTTTCAGAAACCCTGAAATATTTCATTGCAATCCTCTCAAAGAACAGTTCGTTCACATACGTAAAATCTATGAGCACTGTATGAGCGCATGATCAACTGAGGGATAAAGAAAATAAGTTTTTTATATAAGAAATCCATGTAATATAAAACGTTTTGCGAAATAATTTATGATTCTTTATCAAAGGTCGTGAAGTTCATTCTATGAGAACGTTTTAATATTATTTAATGGGGCAATGTTATATTATCTGAGATAATATCATATTATATTTATGCATTTTATGACAGAAATGATGAGATGTAATGCCCTTTTTAAACACTATTAATAATTTAAATTTTTTATTTGTTGTTAAAGGTGAGATATCCTAAAACGTTAAATAGAAATATGTGTTCGAATTCTTGAACATCTTTCCTCATTTGCTATTTTCATGGCAACAGAGAGTGGTGCATTATAGTTTTAATATATTAGAAAAGTTTGAAACTTGAGTTACGTGAGCATAGGCACTTGTACGTTGAGGACTTCCGATTAATAAATGAGTTACTTCTTAATTTGGTTCATGTTATGTACGTGACATGTTAACATGTTCACTACGTGTTGCTACACGTGTTTTGAGGTCACGTGTTGCTACACGTATTTTGAGGTCACAACTATGAACTAGTTGTACTCCATGTTTCTTCTTGTGAACTATGCGAACAATTAAAACGTAAAAAACGTTGTAGCTTCTGATGCCGATATTTTGAATTACATTTAAAAGAACCAGATAATTGTGGGCTATAAGGTGTTAATCAACTAAGGTATATTAATGAACTAATTAAAGAAAATGTTTTAGGTTTTACGATATCCAAATTATTTTACTATATTGCTTCTTATTTTTTGCTTTATTTTTCTTGCATGTATAAAATGAGTGGAAGAAAAATAACTTTCTTATCGCTCTTTTTAATTACTTACTTTAATCAGTTTTCCTTAGAACAATGCTTCAAGAAAGCATTCTTAGTGAAGCAGATAATATTCAACTACTCTCTCACAACAAATATCCAAAAGCATCCTTCATTTTTCAACTTAAATTCTGTCTATCTAAATAAGAATAATGAAGGCATGTTTAGAGAATTCTACAGTTAAATTGCATTCCAATTAATAAAGTTTGGCATTCGTTAAATATTTAGGGAGATAATAATAAACGATTTTACAACACACCTCTTTGAAACTGTCAAAGCACATTAGAGGAAACTGCAGATTTATTCTGGTTCTCAGTCTTTCAAGTTGTAAGACGCCGTGTACTTCCGTATATTTTCTCGAGCATGATAAGCATACAACTATAAAGACACCGACACTTCCCTTGAATGATGAATGAACACAATTGAGTAATAGAATTGCCAAGTCCATTTTGTGAGTCAAGTAAAGTTCCCATAATATCGGACACTGCTTGTGTACTTTCGTAATATACACTGAACATGCATCAAACATCAATGCTTCTTGCCTATTTGGTATTTACCTTTCCTTAAAAGGAGAAACTCGCTTTTCTATTATGTCAATAAGCTTCATATACCGCTTAAGTAATTGAACCTGAAGTGGAATTATTTATAAACTTGTCTTCATAAAGTCAGTACACATATTTGGACTAAAACCGTCGAAAGGAATTTCGTTTGGGAGCTGGGAAACAAAATGTTGCACCCTTTTCTTTCTTTTTTTTCCTAAAGACATGAACATTTTATATTCTTCTTGTTATGCATGCAAAACGTTCTGCGAGCCTATCGTACCTAAACAAAAATTATCTATTTTAGTTCAGCTAGTTAATAACAATATATGCATGAAAAACATCAGTGAAAAATAAATAAAGAATATTTACGGATAACATTGTAGAGTCATTAGGATTTTTTTAGAGGCAGAAAAGATGAAAAATAGCAAACCCCCTCGCCGGGAATCGAACCACGGACCTATGGAATACCGGCCAAGCGTGCTGAACCACTACACCACAAAGGCACCCCAGGGAAGTGGGAGAAATACCTTATATACTCCCCTTTTTAGAGGGCGACTAGGGTTTTAGGAGACCTAGTCGCCAAATCCTGGGTGCGGAGAATCATCATTCACAACCCTTTTTTTAGTTCGAGCGCCACTTGTAGAGTCATTAGGATTTTTTTAGAGGCAGAAAAGATGAAAAATAGCAAACGCCTTCGCCGGGAATCGAACCACGGACCTCTGAAATACTGGCTCAGCGTGCTGAACCACTACACCACGAAGGCACCCTAGGGAAGTGGGAGAAATACCTTATAATCTTCCTGAAGCGATATATTTTTCGAATTGAAATGTAAGCTAAAATAGAATGAAGAATTCCTAAAAGGTTATAAAATAGATTTATGCCTACCTCTGAATTTCGATAAGTATAAATGAGAGAAATTATTCCGTATGAAAAAATATTCCGTAGAAGAAAATACTTCCATATGGGATCCAAATTTGAAGTCAAAAAGACTTATAGCAAAATACATCTAACACTGTCTACGATATTCTTAGATATGCTAAAAAAACAAGACATAATTACGGCTTATATTATGATGACGAATATTTCTAAATAAAAAGAGATTTTGAAATGAAACTAAAATAAAAAATTCAGGTTTTTATTGAATATTTTTAGTAGATAAGTAATAATAGCATGGATCTTACTTTCATGTTGTTGATTGCTTGTTGTTGATTCGATTGCATGTGCCAACTTGAAACTGATAGTGGAAGTTAAACAGTTTTCATTTTCATTTACTATTATCTTATTCTCAACAATCGAAATGGAGACACAGTGAATCAAAACTTATTAAGAAGCCATGGAAACAAAAAAATTGCATTTTAATAAAGGACAATTTATAATAATCGCAATTTATACGTCTTGTGGTAGGTATAAAAGCAGCTTTAGTGGCATATAACCATTTAGATTTTTTATGCCTGTCTGCAGTAGATACTATAAAACATTTTACAAACAGTCAGTTACCTCGCATTTATCCTTAGAAAGCTGCAAATATCTTCTCAGAATATCTCAGGTAAATTTTATTCTTGACAAGTCTACCAGTCGCCAACGGAAGAGCGGTTTGGACAGTAGGAGGTTCATAAACTCTGAAAGGCACTGTTAAAAATATTATGCAGTATGTGAATCAGAATTACTAAGTTAACAGAGGCCATTACAGTAGTTTGAGAACACAAGTGATGCGATTGGTTACATGAATGTTATCGACGTACAGAGTAGCTAAAAAACTGTTTGACAGCACAAGAGAAAGATCATCTAACCGAAGAGATATCCGAGATTGTGAGTACGTGTATGATGACTGAACACAAATGTAATAACCGAAGGTTTACTACCCCTCTTACACGATTGCAGCATTTTTAGCAGAGAGGATGTAAAAACAGTACGCTTCCAAGAGATTTTTGTCGCTAAAGGCAATTGCTTTCGATGGTTCTACCTATGTGAAAGATCCGTAATAATACTCTTAGTGTGTGTCGACACCTAAATTGAGTTTTTGGCCGTTCATCTTCGAATTGCAGCAACAATGGCTACGTCATCAAATGGCTAAGCATGCTGTTAGTACAAAAATGCCTGCTCTATTTGCATAACCTTATTAAGCACTTTTAAGTTTGGGGGTATTATGAACTATTTGTTACTTACATGTGGTTTCTGCAGTATCAAAAGAGAAAACTGCCTATGAGTGAGAACACCGGGATTTTAAACATTGCGTGATGTACCTTGTTCATGCGCTTTGAATGATCTAATGAAATAAATCATAAGCGGAGAAGTTGTAATTCTTTTTTAGCAACAATTACATGTTGATTTGTGCGCTGTAGCACAGAGTTTTAGGGATGCTTAAGTTTTTGAAAAAGTACCTGGTTTACATTTTTGAGTAAAATATTATAAGAAAAGAATTTAAGATATTTCAAAAAATGTTCGATTCAAGGAGACGTTTAACAAAAAATTTCATTTGAGAGGAACACCGGCTTTATTTGTCCTAAGTTTTAAATTTATGAAATTCGAGAATTGAAATTTCTGCTGCATATTGGAGGAGTAAATAATGGAGACATGAATTAAAATGCATAAAACATTAGCTTAGAGGATGCTTAGAAGATCAAGTGAATAGTTAATGATTACGGCTATAGGAAATTTAGGATATAATTTCTGTTCATTATAGTCATTTATAGTTCTTTGTCCTAATAAGATACACAGAGTAAGGCGACCTATATTGTAGTTCCATGTTAAGTGTTATTTTGAGTTTATATATACTAAACTTTATCATAAAAATGTAAATAGACACAAAAGAATGAACCTACATACTTAACATGAGGAACTGGTAGTTAAAGCAGTTGCAGTTTTTGGCATCTTCTTCAGGTAAAACTAAATGTAAGGTAGTTTTGATAAATACAATTAAACAATGTAATATTTGAAAGCTTTCTCCTTGTTGCAATTTCGCAATTTCAATTGATGTAAAAGAGAAAATAATAATCATACATATGTAAAAGAAATGAAACAAATAAATCGATATGTTGTAGAGTCATTAGGTTAATTGGAAGCAGAAAAGATGAAAAATATGCAACCGCCTTCGCGGGGAATCGAACCATGGACCTCTGGAATACCGGCCCAGCGTGCTACCGTTACACCACGAAGGCACGCTAGGGAAGTGGGAGAAATACCTTATATTGTGACCAATAATGACACAAGAGATCAAAACAAATCAAGATTCGATTTATTTACGAAAATGAGGGTAAAGAAATATTATAATTTGAATTGTTGACTAAAGTAGGATGACTTTTAGTATGGAAAATTTCAAGAAAATTCTTTTCACCAACGTTTGATTTTCGCGCAAGCAAAATGTGACTCACAGATCAGTAATGCTGAACAACACATTATTTATTTGCTTGCTTTCGCTTAACAGAAAATTAATTTTCTCAGACACGAAACTTAAAAAGAACGTTTGGAATAACCAATTTATAGCAAGCCGCAGTCACAAGTGATATTGAAATTTTTCACGGAATATGTGCCTGATATAATTTTAACTGATATTATTTGGCATGTCTTTCTTTACTGTCTTTCTTAAACATTTTGTTATCACTTCTAACAATTCCATTGTCTCTGAATTATTTATCCTAAGATTCCCACTGATGAGAAACGCACACTGTGAAAAAAAATGGGAAAGCTCCTATATTTTCCGTTCTACTGGGAAGATTGACGAAATTCAACTTGCGTTTTTCATGCCTCGAAATCTAATATATATGCAACTTAGCATATATATTAGATTTATATATAGCATTATCCTAATGTAGGTATTTTGACATATAATCGGACTTTTCCTTAAACGGCATGCCATGTTTTTCCATATTTCGATTCTACGTTTCAATTTATGCCGAACTGCCAAGTTTTTCAAAAATCGCACGAGTAGGTTTTAAACAATTAGCTTTCAAAATTTTAGTTCCTCCATGTTAATTGAATTTGGTATATATTTATTAATATATCTTTTTTATTAAACTTATTTGATTCGTATTTCGAAATTTAGGTTAACTCCAAATAAAATCCTCTCATTTTTTATGACTTATTTTTAAAATTTATATTTTAAAATAATTTTTATAAATTTTAGAAAATATTTTGAATTATAACCTATAAAAGTTTTGCCATCATTTTAAAGTAGATGTATTTCTAAGCTAACCTGCTAACAAACTAGTGTTTTTATTGAAAATTTCCTAAGATGTACGTGAATTTACATTTTGGCGCGTTTTGAAATTTGGCGTATTATTATAAGCGATAATAACGAAAATGGGGTTTACGCACTTTGTTAAAATTATTTGAAAGTATGAACGATGACAGTGAAAAAAAGGGAAAAAATAGGTTGCTATAACTTAAGAAGTTCGCCAAGTGACTTATTCTTGACACAAACTGAAAAAAAAAAAAAAAAAAAAAAAAAAAAAAAAAAATCCGCCAAGATAAATTTTTATTTCTCCATGCGTTTCTCCTCAAAAATTAAAAATTGGTATGCTATTTCGGAAAAAGTCCGATTTTGCACCAAAATACCTATGGAAAATAATAATCCTATATATAAATCTAATAAATATCTTAAGTCGCGCTTTAGAGACATGGAAAAAGCAAGTTAAATTTAACTTGCTTTTTGCAAGCTTTTTAACTGCAAGGTCCAGTAGAATGGGAGATATAGAACTGTTTCAGTATTTTTTTTTTTTTACAAACTAATTTCTGCTTTTAATGATTCATCGATAAGCTAAGTGGTATTCTAGTGTGAGACTGAAGGAAAGCAAAATTGAAATATAAAATACTGTATCCAATATACTACGATGTTTAAAAGTAATGCAAATTTTAAATAGACTTTTATTCGTGTTCGTAATATTGCAGTGTAAGCACGGATGAGTGAGTGAAGTGTTGTTGGTGACGTCAAAATGTTGAAGAAAATATAGCCCTAGATAAAAACGCTAATTACTTGGATAAGATTCGAACCTGATATGTTTTGCTTGTTAATCTCATTCTTTTATTATTGGACTTAAAACACACTTATGATCCAAGAGAAAATTCAAGTTTTCTTCCCTCCGCACTACAGTACAGTAGAAGTCCTTCGTAAACACACTGTAAATTTAGAGCATTACCAAACGTTTTTCTTGTCGTTAATATTAGCTAAAACTGATAAAGGTAGAAAACAAGAATTGTGAACATTTTGATTATGAAGAAACCTTATTTTAAGAAAGATAAACTCTGTGCAGTTCCCCCCCCCTCTTTTTTTTTTTTTTTTTTTTCCTGAAATGCGTTTTTTTAAGATCTTTATTAAATAGCGATAAAATGATTGCATGATCAAACAATATACAAAGTTACCAACTATCGATTCCATGTTTTTCAAATAAAATGCAGAAGCTAGGATTTCTTGATATCATTTTCGGATTGGATGCAGAGGTATCCATAACAGACCAGGTGGGTTACCTTATGTGGGCATAATACCCGAATATGTAAATCAATTGATTTAGTGTAGCTTGAAGAAGAACTTTCTTCCCCTCTCTTCGTCCTCTTTCCTCCAGAAGCTAGGTGTTGAATATTTATCAGTTAGCGGAGAAAAGCGAGAACAGCAAATGGAGTGTGACGCCTTCAGTTGCCGTTTATTTAACGATATGCTCTTGGAAGTTTACGCTTTATTATGGTTTTTATTTTCGCCCGGTTTGAGGGGAAACTCTTCTGCTTAATGCTGCGTTTGCAAAATGGGCTCTGTCTGACAAACTTATGAAGTCATTTAATTTTCGTCGCTGGGATGTCTTTTACTTCTTGAAGACCTCTAACTCTGCAGTAATAAGACATAACGGAGACTGGAGATTGAGACAAAAATATTTCATTCCCCTATTTTGCCTTTTTGCTTCTTTAATAATGAATTACATTTTCTATTATGCTACGCAATTTTGAGAAGCGTTAAAATTACCTTTAAAGACTATAACTATAACCCCAATTTCCTCGGAAGTTAAAGTTACGAAGGTATCGAAAAATAAGTAATCAATGTCATGTATATCTAATACGTGCAACATTTAAATGCATAATTTACAGGAATGTCTATATGTAATAAATTCCGATAGGCACGTTCTGTATGTAAGTATCCGTGATATAAATGTCAGTTTTACTATATTATTAATTAACAAATTAAGCACACTCAGCTGACTTAATTTTCGCTTACATTCAATTTGGGGGTGAATTTAAAGCCGAACTTTGCACAGTCCTTTCGATACAAGTTAGTACAAGTTATGGCAATCCTCATATAACTTGTCAATTTGTTAACAAGTAACTACTCAAAATCTTGACAAGGATTGTATTAATTTACATATATTGTGATTCACTACTGGAGGTTTCAGCCTAGTACTACTAGGTAAGACTTTGTGTTTATTGCCTATTATTGCTATAAAACTATCATAGTTAAAAATATATCCCCAGATGGCGTGACAAGCCTAAAGGCAACAATAACGCAAAGTTCCAGAATTCCGCTCTCAAGAGAATGAATTAGTAACGTGGTCTTCAGCGGGCGAATGACATTCTAATTCTACCCTCTAAAACCTTCCTTTTAATATTATCTCCTTTCTATCTTATTTGAATACACGCGAGCTAGACATCTACATATATTCTAGCACGAAAATGGGAAACGAGAAAGACAGGAAAGCACATTAACATAAAATAACTGGTTAGTAAAACTAAACCAATCATTCTAAAATATATATAGTATATATATATATATCATGGAAGTAGGAAGTTAGATGGAGTGGCTCTAAACGGTTTCCCCCATACCTTGCTTTGAAGCATTGGCGATCCCTTCGTTGGTAACCAAAACATTGGGCAATTTACCATTAAGTTCAATGGGGTTTGACACGATCGGATGTAAATATTTTGTAATTTCGTTCTAAATATTCATATAAATGTATATATGTTTATTTTCTACCTTACTATATATACACAGAGTCCTAAGTATATGAAAAGAATACATTTTTAAACAACATTTCATTGTGAATGAAATTAAGTGCTATACTTTTCACAGAACAGTTTGCTCAGAATGGTTTAATTTGAGTGAAATATTTTCACAAGTTTTCGTTAATTACATTAGAAAGAAATTTTAAGGTAATTCGATTTTACTTGGTTAAGGATTACAAAAATAAGGATCAAAATTTATTGTATTATTAATATTAAAATTATGCATTATTTCTTTTCTATTTATAGAGCTTCGTCTTAAAAACATTCTCAATTATGACATGATTTTTTAGCTTCTGAGACCTCTTTTAAATCTAAAAACATAAGTCAATTTATAATTAATGCTCTATTCTCTCCATTTCAAGTTAGAGCACCTTTTATTTTAATAGCGAAATACTTTAAAAAGCACTTAACTTTCTGCGAATATTTCTGAAAGGGAATAAAATAAGGATTATTTTTTAAATATTATTTAAAACTTGCAACTGCGTTATAATAAAATGTAAGGGAAATAATTCTTTTAATTGTACTTATTAGATTTTTTTACCCTTAGTTTCAACAATACATATTCCAAAACTCTTCTTTATTACTTTCTTAAGTATGCATCTCATAGAAATTGCTTTACAATACCTTTTAACAGATTGCTTTCCAGTACGAACAATTCTTGCTTAAATAGTTTTATAACGTTTTTGTCAACAGGATGTCAGTTTATGTTTACAATTCAATGTTAAGTTTATTATATATTTAGATAATATTTATTATCATTATAAATTAGATACATTTAGTAATTAGATTTCTTCACAGCAACTTTCACAGTTGTTTATGCATGAATAAATTCTTCATTTCAAATACACATATAAATAATTTAATAAACATTTATGTATTTTGTTAAAGGCAGATACATGCTTTTTGCAAGCACATGCATGAATACCCATACATATTTCATATTTTTCATTTCCGGCATGTGTAAATCTTTAATTTCTGCACATTCACTATATTTTTCGAGTAAAGTAATTTACACTAATTTTAAAAAGTACATGTTACAATAATATGTGGATGTGAATTTTTTTTTTTTTTATTTAAAACATTTCGGCGTTTGGAACATAAAATAAAAGTAGCGAATACTCTAGCAAGTGTATCGAAAGATGTATACAATTTTATAGGTACGGTGAGGTATTTTTCATTCTTTAAGCATACCGTTTTTGCTAAAATCTATATTTTTGTAGTTCAACAGCTTAGAATTTTATAAAACAAATTCATAATCTAAATCGCTGTTGTTAGTTATCGAAAAATAACCAAGATGTGATTTTTGCGTAAAAGTCACTAAACTATACAAATTGCTATTATCCATCACACTGTGAATATTTCTTTTATGCGGAAGTGTCCCGTTTTTCGATTTGTCGTCTGTCGAAATACTATTAGAGCGCTGTCAAGCGAGCTTCTGAATGTAAACAAAAATCACCCCATCTGGTAACCGAAGCTTCGGAGCAGAGCTTCACTTCTAAAGCCGATTTGGCCACTCTTTTCTTTCTTACCTCCATGATATATATATGAATAATTAAAAATTAAAAAAGCATTTGAAAACCTAATACATTTGTGTGCTGGTAATAGTAACGAGTGGAAGAATAGAACTTCTTGCTTTTCGACGATTCAATGCTCGTCGAGGTCTGTGTTCTCAGGTTTTGACAGACAATGGCAAAACTTTCAAACGATCAGAACTTGAGTTTGAAAATTTGTGGACAGTTATTAGTCATACAACAGTAAAAGACTTTTACGCCTCCCACAATATTTAATGGTGCTACATCGCT
Organism: Stegodyphus dumicola; assembly: GCF_044657685.1. Taxonomy (NCBI): domain Eukaryota; kingdom Metazoa; phylum Arthropoda; class Arachnida; order Araneae; family Eresidae; genus Stegodyphus; species Stegodyphus dumicola. The sequence goes on along the minus strand of NC_140771.1, from coordinate 151,122,728 downwards.
GAGAAATCTGAGTGGTTGGGTGGCTTCTATGAAAGACTAATTAAATCTCTAAAATTTGCTTTACGAAAAACTCTAAGAAAAACTACTTTATCTCGAGTTAGAAACTCTAATTAACGAAATTGAAGGTGTTCTTAACTCTCGTCCTTTAACTTATGTTTATTCTGAATTACAGGAACCTATGCCTCTAACTCCAGCTCATATGCTATTGGGGCGCAGAGTGAAGTTTGCCTCCTGCCGGTCTTCATTTTGAGTCTAATTTAGTTAATAGGAAAATGCTAATTAAAAGATTTAATTATCGAGAGAGATTGGTAAGTATATTTTGGAATAAATGGAAAAATGAATACCTATTAATGCTGAGATCTGTTCATTGTGTTAAACCTTCAGGTAATATTGCTGAATTTAAAGTTAATGATATTGTATTAATTCATGATGAAAAGCTACCTAGACATTTTTGGAAATTAGGAAGAGTTGTAACAGTATTTCCTGGCAGAGATGGAAAAGTAAGGTCTTGTGAAATTAAAACAGGTACATCAGTTATTAAAGGACCTGAGCAGCTTTTATATAATCTTGAAATAAATGAATAAATTTAATTGTTTATTATATGTTTATTAATCTGTATTATTGTTACAGGACTATACCAGATATGTAATGAAAGTTTTAATGTATGTACTGGTGTTAAGTTGCCAGCTTATTATCTTTATTATACTTTATTGCAGATAACTTTACAAATTGTTTAAAGATGAATGATTTGATTAATAGTAAATAAGTGTAGTTTCTCTAATATGTGAATTGATTGAACTTTACATTGTAAGAGTTTTTTTTTTTGTTAAATTTGTATTAATTTAAATGTTTGAATGAACCCCTGGTCATTCGGGGGGCAGTCTGTAGAAACTGTATTACACCAGATGGCGCTGTGTGCACTTGAATTCCTTGGAGTCGTGCAGAACCTTGATGACTGAGAAAGATGTAACACGAACGCGAAACACTAATTAAAGTTTATATGTGCTTCCATTTATTGTAAATGTATTTATTGTGTCGTCAAATAAAATCTAGAGAAAATGACAAAAGGCGAGAATGCGTCTGACAGGTAAGCGAAATTTCTTTATAATTTATTATTGAGTTTCAACGACAAAGAATGTATATGCGTATTTACAGCGTATATTATAAATTTAATGTATGGCTTCTGTTGGTTAAACTACTTAAAGTCTCTAACAAGTAGAAATTGTAGAAATTTCTTGCTGAGAAAACAGTAAGAATGACGTTACTATACCACAGAACTTGTTAATTTTCTGATTTAAATCCTGCACTACGCACGCTTCTCACTCTATTTATTATGCAGATACAATTTTAAAACTACATAAGAAGTAATGAAAATCATTACGATAATTTCAATAAAATATTTATTTTACACACGGATTAGGGATACTCCAGTTTAGATTAAATTAGATCAATAGCTTATAGTTATTTTTATAACAAATAAAATGTGATCATTATCTAATTATAGATTTGATAGCATTTTACTAAATCAGACGTAGTGACATTTTATTCTTGAACTTGAAAAAGTTGTAAAATATTAAACTCGATATGATTTCCATGGTTGAGCATTCGTAGCAACGCAGACTGGCTCATTATAGGCAACTAGCAGTCGGTATGTAATACGTCCGTGATTTCGGTTATAACAAAGCAAACAACCATTGTTAATACACCCAAATGACGCTAACTGAACAATTTTTAATGTTATCAGTAATATCTAAAACACTATTAACTGAACCAACTCCCAATCAAGATAGCGGTTTTGAAGCTTCATGTAGTTTACTAAACGGTCAACAGGTAGCGCCTATAATCAATAATTACAAAATAATGGAAGTGGCTCAACGAGGAGCCAGCCCATCGATAGCAACCTTACCCTACATTGCTCACTCTCACATAATGATTAATTTATAACTCGCAAATGTTCTTTGTGTTGCATAAAATAACGGTTTGATATTGTTACGAATTTGGTATTTAAAAAGCTAATGCTAGTTCAATTATAAATTAAATGGTTTTATTTCTCGCGCAGTGCAACGCGTGACGAATATTAAAAGAAAGTTAAGCAAGAAAATTGAAAATACAAGAGCGCGTGCATTAAATAAATAAATATTTCTTTTTGATTTCGAGAAAGTACTGGAAAATTCTAGCGCGTGATTTTAAAATCTTATAAAAGGAGGAAAACATCTCAGTTTGCAGTAGTTGCTTAGTTTGTTGTTGTTTAGAAAACTGCTCTTGTTGATTGTAGCGAATTCGCGGATTAGCGTTCTTTAGCTGTTTTGAATTACGTTCTATTGGACATTTGAGTACTTAAAAGATAACTACTGTGAGATATTGTAATACTGTATGATAATTTGAGAAAATTTAAGCATTTTTGTTGTGATAATAATAAATTTTTGTTCATTTTTCATCGGACTTGTGCATTCATTTCATAACGAACCCGTACGCATGCAACAATTTTTGGTGTCAGGAGTGGGGTTTGAATGCCAATAACAAGAGCGATGGAAGAGCAATTAAGGCAGTTGATCTCAGCCTTTGCCTCGTTGAAAGAAGATATGAAATCTAATCAGGAAAGGATTGAAGCGGGACAAGAATCCGTTAAGGAAGAGATGAAGACCATTCAAGCTGGTCAATTAACTTTTAAACACGAAATAAAAGCCGTACAAGTAAAGATTGAAGAAAGTCAATACGAAATGAAAAGAGAAATTGCCTGCATAATAGAAACCAAATTCGATGCTATGGAAGGCAGAATAGATGTGGTTGAAAATAAAGTTGGGCAAATTGAAGAAAAAGTTTCTTCCGTAAAAGTTCAAATTGAAGAAAGAGTTTCTTCGGTGAAAGAAGAAATAGAAGAAAGAGTTTCTTCTGTAAAAGAACATATAGAAGAGCGAGTTTCTGCCGTCGAGCAACAAATTGATGATAGGGTTTCAGCCGTTGCGAAAGAAGTTGACACTTTAAAGAAGAGCATAGCGAACGAAAGAAGCAATTCTGAGGGTTATAAATTCTTACCGATGCCTGCTCGTCCATCTATGAAGCTATGATGGGAAGACATCCTGGCAAGTGTATAAAACACAATTTTCTATCGTTTCGGATGCGAATGGATGGGATTCCCATACTAAGGCCTGCCATCTCGCCGCTTCTCTGAGAGCAGACGCAGCGGATATCCTGCAGACGCTTCCAGAAAACCAAAGACTTGACTTCGAAGCTTTATCCGGCGCACTGGAGCTGCGTTTTGGCGAGAAATGTTTAAAAGACTACAGCAGGCTTCAATTAAAATCCCGTCAACAGAAGCCCACCGAATCACTCCAGGAACTCGCCACATATGTTGAAAGGCTGTCCCACATCGCCTTTACGGAGTGACCGAGAGAAACGAGGGAAATCCTGTCGCTGCAGTACTTTATCGATGGCATCCGGGATCCCGAAATACAGAAGGCTCTACGAATGGCGGATGTTAAAGATTTGAAAAGCGCTTTAGTGTACGCCATGAAATTCGAGGCAGCCCAGCAAGCCACTCGTCGAGACCGCCACCCCGTGAGAGCTGCTCAAGTCCAGCAGCCAGAGAATCAAGTCACTGCTCGTCTAGACGATTTAACTAGACAACTCAACGCCTTGAGACAGAATATTGGTGATAAGAAACCGAATGTTAAGTGCTAGAACTGCGGTGCTGAAGGACACATACGACGAAACTGCAGAACACCCCAGGGCACGGATGTTAAGACCGCTCCTAGCAAGCAAGCAGCAGGGAAACTAATTAGTGGCCATCTCGTGGGGCGTAGGTTGCCAGATAATGAAAAGCCCCAGTTTAAAGCGCTTCAGATTTCTGCAGTGAGAGGCGGTAGTAATGGACTTTTTATAATAGGACATATTAATGGAGTTCCCTGCAATATGACAATAGATACAGGAGCCAACGTTACCATCATCCGAAAAGATTTGGCTCAACAATTGGGAAGCAAACTTATCTGGACGCCGCCCTGCGTTACCCTCCAGACTGTGTCCGCTGAGAAGATCGATATCGCGGGGAAAGTAAACGTTAATATCACGTTTGGAAGTGCCGCTTACCATCACATGGCATATGTGGCAGACGTTACAGATCCTTGCATACTTGGATTAGACTTTTTAAGGAAATACAATTTTTCCTTGGACTTTAAAAATAATGAATTGCATTCTGCGTCTGAGGACATAACGTTATTTGGAATTAATAATGAAGAAGTTAAATCTGTCCACAGAATCATAGCACAAGACAATATCACAATACCGGCAAGAACAAAAATTTTACTCCCTGGATCTATAGCCGAAAACAGAGATTTTCGCTACGGCATCATATAATATCCCAATAACTGTAATAGCCCGAAAGGAGTACTAGTAGCCTCAACACTCGTCGACCTATCGAGAATGGTTATTCCTGTGAGAGTTGCCAATGTAACTGAGAAGGCGAGAGTTATTAAGAAAGGCGACGTGGTTGCAGCATGTACTCTAGTAACCAGCGTTGAAAGAAAGAGCAACATCCCAGAACCCGTGTCCTCAGAGAGCATTACATCGCAGTTATTGCAGAATGCGCAATTAAACGATGAAGAGAAGAATGCTGCCGATCGCGTCATTAAAGATCTTCAAGTTGTTTTCTCCCGCTCGTCTTCTGACGTGGGTCGAACTAGTTTGACACAACATAGAATCGATACCGGCGGTCATCACCCGATCAAGCAACATCCAAGAAGCCTACCGTTTGCTAAACAGGAAGAGGTACGAACACTTTTAAAGGATATGGAAGAAAGCGATGTTATCGAGCCTTCAGCGAGTCCATGGGCATCTCCCATCGTTCTCGTCAGAAAGAAAGACGGCTCAGCAAGATTTTGCGTTGACTATCGCCGGTTGAATGAGGTTACGAAGAAAGACAGTTACCCTCTTCCTAGAATTGACGACATTCTAGACACTCTTTCTGGAAGCAAATGGTTCTCAACACTTGATTTAAAGAGTGGGTATTGGCAGGTAGAAATACACCCTGATGACCGAGAAAAGACGGCATTTACTACGGGACAAGGGCTTTGGCAATTCAAGGTGATGCCGTTTGAACTGTGAAATGCGCCGGCAACATTCGAACGTCTTATGGAAACTGTTTCGAAAGGCCTTTCCTACGAAGCCTGCCTGATATTATACCTGGACGAAATCATCATCGTCGGAAAGAGTTTTGAAGAACATTAATAAAATTTTAGGAAGGTGCTTCAGAAACTGAAAGAAGCCAATCTGAAGCTGAGTCCCGCTAAATGCAAATTGTTCCGAAAGGAAGTGACTTATCTGGGACATGTCATCTCTGCAGAAGGTGTACGCACGGATCCTGAAAAGGTATCAGCGGTTAAATCCTGGACACGTCCCGAAAATGTCCATCAGCTGAGAAGCTTCTAGGGCTTTGCACCTACTATAGGAGATTCGTGAAGGACTTTTCTTCCATCGCAAGCCCCCTTCACAAGCTGACAGAGAGCAAGCAAACGTTCTTGTGGACAAAAGAATGCGAGGATGCATTTAACAACTTAAAGGAAGCTTTAACATCTGCTCCAATCCTGACGTATCCTCAGCTCGACAGATCATTTATTCTCGACACGGACGCGAGCAATGAAAGTGTCGGTGCGGTTTTGTCCCAAGAAATAGACGGCCAAGAACGTGTAGTAGCGTACTGGAGCAAGTGTCTGTCTAAACCGGAGAGGAATTACTGTGTCACCAGGAAAGAGTTGCTCGCCATAGTCAAAGCTGTAGAACATTTCCATCATTATCTATACGGCAGAAAATTCCTCCTCCGCACGAACCATGCCTCATTAGCCTGGCTTTTAAATTTCAAGAATCTTGAGGGTCGAATAGCCAGGTGGATACAGAGACTCCAAGAATATGACATCACTATCCGTCATCGAAAGGGATCATAACACGGGAACGCCGACGCCCTGTCTAGAAGACCTTGCCCAGAAAGCTGCCGGTATTGTTCCAGGGTGGAAGCGAAATACGAGCTGCTGACTCCGGTCGCAAGACAAATTACAACATCAACATCGGCTGATCGAGACCCGTGAAGTGATGATGAAGTCAGGAAAGACTAGCTGGAAGACCGCGACATTAAACCCATACTTGATTTAATAGAGTCATCAAACAGAAAAAAAACCTACATGGCAGGACATTTCTATCTGTAGTCCTACAACAAAACAATACTGGGCACTCTGGGATTCACTTCACATTCGAAACGGCGTTCTTATACCGGAAATTCGAGTCGAATGATGGGAAGACGTTCCGATGGCAACTGATACTTCCAAGATCCCGGATTCCTGATGTCCTCAAAGAACTACATAACAGCCCTACAGAAGGTCACTTTGGAATTATGAAGACCTTACAGAGAGTTCGTGAGCGCTTTTACTGGAATAATGCAAAGGATGACGGGCAAAAGTGGTGCCGATCTTGCGATGCCTGTGCAGGTCGGAAAGGACCAAGGAAACGCAGCCGAGGCAAGCTGCAACGTTACAACGTAGGTGCGCCGTTTGAACGTATCGCCTTTGACATCTTGGGACCTCTGCCACGAACTGCTGATGGTAACAAATACATACTCGTTGTCATTGATTACTTCACCAAGTGGCCTGAAGCGTATCCTATTCCTGATCAAGAGGCTGTTACAGTAGCTGAGGTGATGATACAGCACTGGATTTCCAGGTTCGGGGTGCCTCTTCAGTTACATTCCGATCAGGGAAGGAATTTTACCTTGGTAGTAATCAAAGAACTATGCAAACTACTCGGCATTGACAAAACCCAAACGACGCCATTACATCCCCAGTCGGATGGCATGGTAGAGAGGTTCAATCGAACTATCCTTAATAACCTCTCATTAGTGGTTTCCAGAATCCAGCAGGACTGGGAAAAGAAATTACGACTCTTTTTACTGGCTTACCGCAGTACTGTTCACGAGACTACCGGCTATTCCCCATCACAGATGCTCTTCGGTCGTGACCTTCGTCTGCCTTGTGATCTATTGTTTGGTCGCCCTTCGGATTCTCCTTCATCGTCTGAGGAATATATTCAAGATCTCCAGGCCCGGTTTGAAGTGATGCACAACTTTGCACGAGAGAGAGTCAGCTTGGCGACAGAGAAGATGAAGACCCGCTACGACACAAGAGCTACTGAACATCAATTCTACGAAGGAGACAAGGTGTGGTTGTGGAATCCGACTCGACGGAAAGGACTTTGTCCGAAATTACAGTCACCTTGGGATGGCCCGTACACAGTCCTAAATAGGCTGAATGACGTCGTGGTTCGGATTCGTAAGTCTTCGAACTCTAAACCTAAAGTCGTTCATTACGACAGGTTAGCTCATTACTATGGCCATAGTACGTAATGTAAATAATTGTAAATAGTATATGACCATGGTCCTTTTTGTTTTTAAATGTATATTTGATTTGATTTGTATTTAGTATTTGATTTGCATTTAGTATTTGATTTGTATTTGATAGCATTTGATTTGTTTTATTGCATTTATTGTTCATGTTGTTCATTATTGTAATGTAATGCTTATTAATGCATGTATGCCACAGTTGTAAGTTTAGCTTCCTGTCCAGGGATTGTACTGCCCGGGACGTGCAGTCCTTGCAAAGGGGGCAGCGTTACGAATTTGGTATTTAAAAAGCTAATGTTAGTTCAATTATAAATTAAATGGTTTTATTTCTCGCGCAGTGCAGCGCGTGACGAATATTAAAAGAAAGCTAAGCAGGAAAATTGAAAATACAAGAGCGCGTGCATTAAATAAATAAATATCTCTTTTTGATTTCGAGAAAGTACTGGAAAATTCTAGCGCGTGATTTTAAAATCTTATAAAAGGAGGAAAACATCTCAGTTTGCAGTAGTTGCTTAGTTTGTTGTTGTTTAGAAAACTGCTCTTGTTGATTGTAGCGAATTCGCGGATTAGCGTTCTTTAGCTGTTTTGAATTACGTTCTATTGGACATTTGAGTAGTTAAAAGATAACTACTGTGAAATATTGTAATACTGCATGATAATTTGAGAAAATTTAAGCATTTTTGTTGTGATAACAATAAATTTTTGTTCATTTTTCATCGGACTTCTGCATTCATTTCATGACGAACCCGTACGCACGCAACAATATCATTAACTGCTTGATTACTTGTGAGAATTATCATTTTGATACCTGTATATAGTTTGTGAAAAGTTCATATAATATCTGGCACAGTACGTTATTTTAATGAAATTGATGTAAGTAATATAATTTATGTAGTCAGCATTTAAGCTTACGATATACCGTTCACTTGTAGCAACAACACAGGATTCCAATGCATTTCCTTTGAGGTCCTTGTTGCTTTCAAATTGATTCGCGTGACACCTGGATTAAATGAAGAAAATATCCATGCAGCAAGTCCGTTTGCACAAGTTCGAACCGGGAACGAACTACTTATATTGAGCTATCTTAAGCACTCGGGGCAGTTTGTGGGGTTCATCGACGAGAATAATGCTCCAAAACCTATGAACCAAACTTGACTATCGATTGGATGTTTGTCGTGTGTCGTTATTAAGTTTCCAGGTTCTATTCAAGTATCAGTTATCACTGTCGGTGTAAGACTTTGGAAATACGGTGTTTTGAAATCCACTGAATTATTTAGAGTAACATGTATTAATTGTTATTTATTGATTTCATCGTAAAAAAACTAGTTTCTCATTTCAAGCACGACGTTTTCGCATTGTTTTCAGTCACACACATCTTTAATTGTAGGGATGTACGTAAACTTTTATGATCATAATTGCATGTTTTGTATGGAAGTGTTTGAACATTACCTTTAATTACTAATAAAAGCATAACAACAGAATAAATGATTACCATGAATCATCATCATCGGTAAATGATGAATTACTGATAAAATATAAAACCTGAGAGTTGGAAAAAGTTAGACGGAAGGATTTATTTTGGGAATGGGAAGTAAATTTTATGTGAACTATCTCTGATAAAATGAGAGGCAAACATATTTAATTATTTATTTCTATACCTAAAAAAAAGAAAGCATAATACGATTACAAAAATGAAAGCGCAAGAAAGTTTCTGTTAAAAAAAAATTCAAATTTGCACATCACTGAGACTAGGAATGTACATAAAATGCTTATTTGTATTCAAGATATTTAATATATTTTTATTTGAACTGTTAACGGCAAAGTTTAAAAGTTTAAATATTAATATTATTCATGAATTTATAGATCTTGCAAAATGTAAGCTTGGGATACTAACTGGTCTCATACGCTTATCCCAAATTATATTAAATAAACCAAGAAATGGTATTCATATTTGCATATTTCATAATGCCTTTATTATATTTAAAAGCTGCCAGTGAATATTTTAAGCGCAAAATATCTGAATTTTATAATGCTATTCAATTTATAAAGTATAAAAAAGTTTTAAAAAATATGTATAAATATCTTTAAATTATAGGTCCCCTTTGAGTTTTTTTTCCCTGTAAGAGTTCCGAAATAAAATACAAAAATAAAGTTATTTCGAAAATTTATATTTTATTTGGTTTCGTATTTCTAACATTTTCGATGTAAAAATAAAGATTAACTTAAAAGAGAAATAAGGTTTCTAAAATAGATTATGAAAAGAAAAGTTGAGATAAATTAGCGCTTTTTTCGACAAAAGATTTTCAATAATGCTTTGAAGTTATTAGAGGCGTTTTTCCCCAAATTACTAAAGCCATTTCCTTAAATCAGACTTTTACGCTAAAGAGATTTTTAAAAGTATTTTAGCGCGTTAGGAAAAAAGTACGGAGCCTAGGAGGATTACTTTTCTTGAATTAAATGCAAGGGAAAAAAAAAAAAAAAAAACAGTGCAGAATATCATTTCATAAGATGAATTGCTATAAAAATGTATACAAAAAGTGAGAAATTATACTGCCTTTAAAATCTCCAGCAACCTTTGTGAGTAATCTGGACCCTAAAATTGTGTTAACTTACAAATTGTGTCAAAATTCTTGGAAAAATCGTAAAGCATAAAATCCAGCATAATTAATTACTTAAATATTGTTGCAATTTTGAAATAGAAAGAATATATGATTTTAAATGCTATTAAATTGAAACGAGGCTGCACACATAAGCAAAATATGCTTTTCCTGAATCTAAATTTTAGAATGTACATCTGTACCCTTGTTCAATTCCATTTTCAATAAATAATCAAAGTATAAAAGAACTGAATTGGGTTTAGATTGCGGCAACGCGCATGAGAGCTCGAAATTTAGAGGGTTTAGTTTTCGAGGAGGAAGTAGGTTTTAAGGTTCGTATTTACGTTGCATATGTAAGTAATCAAAGAAGTAAACCTAAACAAGAAAAAGGTACTAATACAAGTTTTAAAACTTCATGCAACGTGTAGAGTCATTAGGTTTGTCGAAACAGGAAGCCTGAAAAATGTACAATGTCCTTGCCCAGAATTTAATTCCAGACCTTCTAAGTGATAGCCAGACGTGCTTCCGAGTTACACGAGAAAATTACGAGGTAAGGTGGGAGAATACCTACCTTAAACATTTTACTAAAATACAGACAAAATTGTTAGTTTTGAATTAAAGGGAGACAATTTGTCTCACTCCAGGGATTTAACAATTTAACTGTAGTGTAACACATGGCAGTTGAAATATCCATAGCTAGTTACTGCGACGCAGAACTCGTAGGGTTTGCGTCATATTTGAATGGTCTAAAATTTCGGCTGTAGCATTTTCAGAATCATGCAGTATTCTTTCAAAATATTTCTGCTACTTCATGGAAAAAGGACTATTACGATGTCCAGGAAATTATTCCTCATGGTCATTTAGAAAGGACTTTATCTCGTATTTATGTATCTGTAACTTCTGGAATTTATTGCACTTATTGTAGGCAAAAGAATGAATCTTATGAAATAGAAAACTATACTATTTCATTCCGAGAAAGCACACTAGGACTGTTTATCTGAGAGAACGGATGCCTCTGTGGAGGACATTTTAAAGAAAAATGGCTCATATTCAAGTTATTAAATATGCGAAAAACCACGAAAATTCCGCTCATCGTGCGTTTATCGAGCTACCGGTTTTTTCAACTACCAGTGTTCTGCTATTTACCATTCGGACGGTGGGGAATGACCGTCCGAATGATGTAGTAGCTCTATGTTAGCGCGTTTTTTGTGTTACACAGTCATATATTAATATTTCTGAAATAGATTAATGTTGAGAGGATGCTAATAGGATTCTTGAGCAATCTTTAGTCTTTCTGGGCATTTATCCAGTTTGGTTAAAATGTTATTGGGAAAGAAATGAATGGTAAAATACCTTATCGATGCTAATCCAGGCGATCAATAAAATATTGCACTTAAGAAGATATACGCGATTATTTACGTAGTTCTTAACCTCCTTCGAACATCACAGTATCACTCATGTGGAGTGAATAATATTAAAGAGTGACGCATTTTGTATTAACACATTATTAATGTTTTTGTTAAACACACTAAGTACGGCTTTAGTGAATACAAAATATAACACTCTTGAAAGAATTTCTTACTAAACTAACTCAGATGCTAGAAGAAAATAGTAATGCATTATGATCAGAGAGCAGAAAATAGAAGTCTAATTGATTTGTGTTACATTCTTTAGATGTTTGGCTAGCATTATCTTTCTATATGAATTTCCCACATAAAATAATAAATATCAAAGAGTGTTTATTAATCCGATGTTAGATGACATACATCAATGTTTAGATGATATTTTTAGCCGCTTAATTTTCGAAGAGAAATCTAATGGATTCGCGAGTTCAGAAATTTAAATTTTAAAACTTAAAATTGAATTTCTATGCAAAAGTGAGAAGATTCTTCTAAATAAGCACAAAATAAATACAATTCATCTGGGTCAATTTTTACTAGTTCTAAAAATATAATTAATACAAACTTCTCTTAGGAAGTCAGGTTCTTGCAACATATCCTAATGTGCGAAAAATTTTAACACATCTTAAACCTGAAAACTAATTCAAAACTAATTGGATTAGGACAGAGAAATTTTGTTCACGGACAGGGAAATATTTCGATAGCGTTTATATTGCATTTGTTACTTTTACTTTATGTTTCAAATATTAAAATCGTTTAAGTAAAATAAAAATAAAATATCTTCTTTGTCATTGATGCAAAATTGTAACACCTACATAAAATCAATTATTTTTTAGCGTTCAATTAAATGTAACTCCTAAAGTTTTTACGCCTGAAGCATCACAAATGGTCACTCTATTTCCATAGAGAGTTTGTGTAACTCTTAAAAGTTTTTTTTTTTTTTTTTTTTTTTTTTTTTTTTTTTTTAATTCTGATCAAAGTTTCAAGAAAGAAAGCCACGAGCCCAAGCCAGAAAATTACAGTTTTCAGAAACTTTAGCTTAAAGTTACAATTATCTCCAAATCCTGTTAATGCACATTATTGTCCTAAGACTAAAAAATCTGATGCGTACACCACATGACTTCCTTGCACGGAATATTAAATTATACACATTTTTTCTTGGATTTCATTTAAACGTTTTGGATTGAATTAAATCCACTTCGTCGATAGCGCATAAACCACAATAGAATAAATGCACTCTTTAAAATTCACTATATTTGTTTACCACAGCGACACTTTGGCGCTAGATTCACTTAATAGCGTTACATTCCGTTCATATTATAAATCAGAATACATATCAATTTATATCATTTTAAGAATTAGCTAATCGTTGCCACATGTTCTATTCAAATACCATAATAAATCTAAAACGATGTATAAAAGAAATTAAGCAAACAAAACAAAAAGAAACAGTTTTTTACAGAGGATTCAGTATTTCTCATTCAATTAATTCAGTTCTCACTTCCCGACATAATAACTCTAAATATCTATAATTAAAATTACGAAGTAAATCTTAGACACTTATTTCCTCGAATAAATTCCAGAATAGACTAAACATGATTTAATTCGCAATAATAAAAGAAGGCGTTATCTTTGTTGTTGCGAAGCTTAGTTTCTCTAGATTGGCAGCAAATCCCCTATTTTGCCAAGTTTGAAATGTCGCTATTCTGCCAAGTTTGATGCCCGCCATCGCAAAATTCTTTAGACTTAGCTGTACTTAAAAAACTTTTAAATTGTTGATAACTCCACAAATATTGCATGCAGATTTACTGAAACCTTAACCGGAAGATAAGAATAACATAATTCAATCATTTTTAAAGCAAAAAAATGCACAACTTACAAACATATAAGAGTAAAGAAACCGAGATCACTGAGCCGGTTAACAGAGCGAATATATATCTATATCTATATAGATATATATATATACATATATTTATATACGTTTGGTGCAGGCCGATTGCAACCAAAATACGAGGTGCACATCTACATGTTATAGCAGTCTTATATACAAAATTTCAACTTTCTGAGGCTAGTCGTTTTTGAGTTATGCAAGATACAGTCGCCACGAAAAATTCTGTTCAGAACTCATTTTAAATCAGTTTTATAATTTTTTGGGAGAAAATAAGCTTTTATTCTGTGCTTACGTACAGACGCCATGCAAAAACATCGTTAAATTGCATTCTATAGCGGTCAAAATGGATTTTTTCGTTGAAATATGTTGTTTGAAAATTTTCGCGATTACAGTACTTCCTTTTTACTTCGTACAAGGAAGTAAAAAGATAGATAGCTGAAAATGTATCAACTAAAATTTGTACGTAATGTTTGTTATCTCAAATAAATTGTGATGATTACGTAAGCAATATTAAACAATACTGCATACAAAATCATCGTAATTTATTTGCAAATGATGAGTTAAAATGATGAGGTAAAACTTCCATGCATTTTCAAATGTAAGTATGGTGATAAGGTATATGTCAGAAACACAATAATTGTTGTTTTATGTAAATATAGTGTTTGCACAGTTCATCAAAATTTCTTGAATTTTTAATCAGAGAGCTCAGAAATATCATGTGTGCATCAGGGAAACCTGACACTTTATAATTGAAAGAAAAATATTTTAGAATCTTGCAAGCCCATTACATTTTCCAAACTAATAAGTCCATGTATATATAGGCTAATAGGTTAACGGGTAAATTTTCAATCCTGTGAAACTGTATCCTGATAAAATTGTATCCTGAAGCATTTTATTTGCAGTTTAGATACGAGTAATTTACTAAAATTCAGACGTAAAGAAACGATAGAGTCCATTAAGTAGCAAAAATGTTGGGGTACATTTTTACGATAATTCTGATTCTACAAATTTTTACATAAGCTTTATTGTAAATTGCTTGCAAGGATTCAAATTGTAATATGTAAGAACTTATTTTTCAATATAAAAGGATAAAGATTTGACTTTTAAATTATTTCAAATCACCTTACTCTCTATTATTGTTATACATAGTTCCCCCGGAGGTAATTTATTTCTGTATCATATAAGTAAAGTGTTATAAGAGGTATAAAATTGAAGTATTCAGGATAAGATTATAATTTTTATTAGGTTTTAAAATGAATTAAAGAACATTTTTATGATGCTAAAGCTTTCTCTGACGTGAAAAAGGTAAATTTTCATTAAAAAGAAGTCTAAGCTAAATCTTCATGAGCTAAGATTAAAGAAGCTAAAAATGCTACAATTTTATGATATAGCTACTTCTGTATGAAACGCTAATCTTTTCTAAACCATGAAGCTTTTTTCTGTAGTGGATTTTTTTATCTCATGAAATTAAGCAGCTAACACTTTTAATATTTTGTGTTTAATTATAAGAAATCTGCCAAAAATATTTTTGAAAATCTGTATGAGGTGAATCTCCTACCAGCTTACCATCTACAAGAAAATATTTTAAATAAAAGTATTTTCAAAGAAAACAGCTCTAAGATCAACTCCCCTATAGCAGAATATCGAAACAATAAATTTTGGTTTAGTTCTTTTTCTCTGGAACGAAATTTGCGCAATCCGGATGATACCATCTATGAGGCTCAAAATCTCATTTAAAGGAGAAATAGGCAATCTAGAATAAACTGCTTTGTTTTCCGCTCACGACTTCTAAAATTTATGGATATGAATCCCTAGGCGTAGATCTATCTACACAAGTCTGCTTTTTTGTCCTTCTAAGGAACTCTGAATCCTCGGAAAATTTTCCTTCGAAATACCCAACTGGGAACTGAACGAGAATAGCTTCAACCTCAAAGAAAATTTCAGAATCTTAGTCCCCGCATTTCTAATATTTGAGGTCAGAGCCCCTTTCAAACAAAAACAAAAGATTAAAAAAGAAGTGCAGTTATACACAGTTACAGCTTTACATCCCAAGTGCGTGATGTTAATAAAGGAATGTAACAAAGAAAAATGGCTTCAGCTTAAGTTAAATTCTCCATATAAAAATTAATGGTGCTGTGGTGTAGTGGCCGAAACCGCTATCCAAAACCTGGGTTGTGACATCGGGTTGAAAACAAAACACAGCATAATAAAATTTATTGAATGCTAAAAATATTGGCTATATACAATTCTGCAGAGAAAAACCTATCTCTTTCAAAAAATCAAAATTTATACATTTTACGTGCGAGAGCAATTCGTGGCTCTCAAGATTGCGTTTTTAATATTGCCAACGATTTAATTATTTTAATAAAGACTATTTTAACAACTATTGAAAACGTGTTAAGTTAAAAAATAATAATTTCTCACGAGACATCCATCTTCAGTCTCTTCTTCTTTTATGTGACCTTATCACAACTACTCTCCTCATGAAGAAATGTTTCTTGACTGTGGAAGGAAAAATTCTAAATACATTTCACTGCTTTCAAAACACAAGTGGTAACCATTTAAGTGATAATAGAGAAGCCAGTTACGTTACCCTGCACTTATTTTTAGATAACATAATCGCACAAATACAACAAAAATAATTTAAACTACTCCTTGTGTGCCTTATACAAAGCATATTCCTCAAATTTTACACAAAGTACCTTTTCAGTTTACAAAATGCTAATACGTAACACAAAACATTTGATTCTAACCATTTTGAATAAGAAACACACAATGCAAACAATTTTAAATCTGCAAAAATATAATTCCAAAACACTACAAAAATCATTTTTCAAAAACAAAAGTTTACAGAAGAAAAAGGATTGGCTCCTCCATATATTTCATATGCTAAAGTGCCTGCTGTCCATAGATCTGATCTCGAATAATCAGTCACGGAGATAGGACACGCTTCAGCATTTACAACTTCTGGTGCCATTAATGCTATATTTCCATCTTTCTCAGAATCATATGAATTGTAGACCAAATAGAGGTCTGAATGACAGCACCCTAATTCAATTATAGCAAGCCTAGGAGAGGAGGGTCCATACTGGAAATCTAATAAAATATTGTTAGTCTGTAAAGCCCGATGAGTAACATCATTTTGAAGCAAGTGTACTAAAACTTCCAAAAGCTGAGTAAATAGTAGCAATGCTGTGTAACCAGATACATCTATCATTTTCAAATATTCTTTTAAATTGCAATTGTATCTCTTCATAAGAAGAAATAGAGTCATACTTCTACCACATCCATCAACCAGAAGACGGACCGGAAGGCCTTGTCGATAGTTAATGAAGGCACCAGGAAGCAGAGGTGTTTGATCAGCAAAATCAAAATACATTTCAACTATATTTTGATGAGGTCCCAATTTCTTTTTCCGGACTTTATGATTTGTCAGTTCATCCAAAAAAAAAAAAAAAAACTCGCCAAAGGCTGGTAATGTCTCCTTATACACTGCACGCCATATAGCATATGCATTTGATTCAGCATTATAATTGAACATCATTTTTACAGCAAGGTTATTTGGAAGCAATTTCTCAGAAGAAAACGTCTTGATAGAAGTGGGTTTTTCGAATATCGAATTCTGCAGATCTTGTGTTCCTTCAGTATGCGATATAATAAATTTTGTTTGGTGTTGAACATTATCACGAGTTTCAGTTGCTTGTCCTTCCGAGAATTCTGCTGGCGAAACATCCGCAAGGATAGATCTTTCTTCTAAACTGATGTCTGGAATTTTAATTGCCTCCTCCGTATTACTGGTTAACTTCCTTTCTTCCGAATTCTCATTATTGCCGGCCCTTTCACTTTCTATCCCTTTCTCAAATAGTACTCTTTATCTAACTCTACCGGAGTAACCGCTGCCTTCGTGGTGACCACACGAAAATCACCTTCAATGGTGACTTTCGCCAAAGGTAAACATTTACACTCTGTGTCCAAAGGCTGTTTCAACCATACAGTTTCCCCTAATAAGTTACTGCTTTCTTGAAATACGGCTCAAAACATTTTCCTAAACTCTCCGTTCCTAGATTATTCACCAGATTAGCCTTATTCTTTTCCAGCGATGGACAGTTAGGTCGGATATGTCCGTCCTTTCCACATTGGTAACACCTTATTTTCCGCTGTTTCCCGAAACCTGCTTCATTGAAAACTTGCTTTTTTTTAGGAGCATCCACTTTTCTCAGTCGCATTTCTCTGCTAAAATGGAAGCTGTTTTAAATTCTTCCCAATTGTCTAAGTAGTGCTCTCTTATTTCTAGAGGGACTCGCCGCTTAATTTGCTCAGTGAGCATAAGTTCCTTAAGACTTTCAAAATCTTGAACTTCTACTTAATCCAACCAATTCTCTAAATACACTCTCAATGCATACACTAAATCCACCCATAACATTCCGTTTTTTCTAGAATGTTCTTCAAATTTTGTTTTTAGTGCCCAAGAACTAAGCTTGAATCTCTGCATGAGTAATTGGGTGCTACTTTGGTAGACGGTTGCACGGATTTTTGGCGATTTACGTTGGCTGAATTGTTGGCGCGATTTTTACAAACGTCAGCCATCTTGAAAAACGCTGTTTTTACGCATAGTAAAGTATTCGAAACTTAAAAAATAAATAAATAAATATCGTTAAAAGTAATGGATTAATTTTTTGTTGAAAATGTCATTTTTTAAGATGGCAAGCAAGTGTAAATAAATACATTTTACTATGAGTAGAAAATACTAAAGTAAGGTTATTATTACTTTCATATAGCAAAGAAGAGAATAAAAACACCGCTATAAAAACATTGGGCCAACGTTTAATTAGATTAAAATATTACTGAAATTGAATATCGAATTAAAAACCATCATACCAACATTTAAAAGAATTAGAATATTATTAAATTCAAATACTTTAAAATATGTTATATAGAATATAATTAACATTAAAACATATGAACAATAATTATCTCAGCAATTTCTGAAAATAGTGTATTAATTTTTTTAACAAAAATTGGAGTATACAATTATAAAATAAAAGAAAAATATGTACTTACATTTTTTGAGTGTTTAACCTGTTGTTTATTGATAAGTCCCACAATAAAAAATCAAAATCATAATTTAGATAATATCTTTGAAGACATCTTTGAAGGAATTCGAAGATATAAATTGAATTTTAAAACGGCGCGGAAATGCACAAATTGTCAGTAACCAATCAGGGAGCTGATTACAGCTCGTTAATGCACAAATATGCTATAACCAATCAGAGAGCTTATTACATCACGGCTAGAATTAAAATTATTTAAAAATTCATACATAATACAATCATTTTTTTTAAAAAATGCAAAATTAAATTGTATTTTAATATTTAAGAGCCATAAATAATGTTTAAAACATTAGATTAAATATATACATATTTAAACGAATTACTTTTAAAGTAAGGTGACGTCATTGATTACATCATCCACAACATAAAATTTCATAAAATATGATAAACAATAAAATTTTTATTTCAAATAAAAATGAAAAATTAAATTGATTTTTAATATTTAAAAGCCATAAATAATATTTTAAACACGGAATTTATGCACAATAAAACGCACTATTTTTTAAATAAAATGGCAACAAAGTATCGGTTACCATAAATAACTTATCCAGCAATGGGTTTACCATAAGTTGTATTACTCGCCAAAGGAAAATCGCCAAAAAATCGCCAAAATCCGTGCAACCGTCTACCAAAGTAGCACCAGTAATTTCTTAACATGCTGATAATCATCCCCTTTATCCGCTGGTCCTTTCACTATTAACTGGGCTACATCGTAAGGTAATAAAGGAATTAATTGCGATACCCAATCAATCTCATTAACGTTCTCTTTTTGAGCTTGTTTCTCAAATAGCATAAAGAATAATGAAATATCTATATTACTCGGTTCAAAACGCGGTACTAGATCTTTCAAATTAACCTTTTTTGCCTAGATTGTTCAACTTTCGAAACCGTGGAAACTAGGCTATTAGTCTGAACCACATTCATCAGTTTTTAACCTTTCCAATTCAAAAACTCGCTCCCGTTTCCATTCCGCTCTCTCTCGTTTCCGTTCTCGTTCTGCTCTCTCTTGATCGGCTATTTCTTCTGCTTTTCTCTGCTCAGCCGCAGCCCAAATTCTTGCCGCGTATTCTTTCGCAGCTTCTTCTTCATAGTCCTCGGCATTTAGAATAGCCTGCCTAATTTCTCTTGCTCTATTTGCCTGAGACACATTTGTTTCAAACTCCTCCGCTAACTCCAATAGCTTTAGTAAATTTCCTCATAAACTCACCCATTATGGAAAATTAAAGAAAAATAACCTACCCCGAAAACCAATAACAAAAAAAAAAAAAAAAAAAAAAGGTCTATCTCTTCAAAACTGAATAATTCCCTAACAATTCTGAACACAAATTGCCTTACAAAACTTAATGATAATACCTATGCCTACAAACAAAGTGTATATAAAAATGCTAATTAAGAGGCAACCGTTTCCTGCTCTATATCCAAAATAAGCCTAGTCTCGAATAACTGGCATAACCTCTCCAAAATCACTAAAATGGTACTCACCAATTTTGAAGATGCCTTCGATTGACTCTCCTGGCACTACTTGGATATTCTACCGGGAAATTTCACTATTTTGCGGCACTAGATCACGCTTCCTCCGGCGTTCCTTTCTGACACACTGTCACTTGTCACTGAAGAGGCTTTACCACGCGAACTGTGCTTGCACGCAAAATTAGATCGTTCTTGAAGAGAAATAAGTCTTGACTGTTCACAGGCGAAAACGTCCGTTCCTAAATTTACTCTCAGAAAAGCTGCCACCAACTTTTAATATTTACTGCTGTGGTGTAGTGGCCAAAACCGCTATGCAAACACTGGGTTGTGACATCAGGTTGAAAACAAAACACAGCATAATAAAATTTATTGAATGCTAAAAAATGGCTATATACAATTCTGCAGAGAAAAATCTGTCTCTTTCAAAAATCAAATTCTATACATTTTACGTGCGAGAGCTATTCGTAGCTCTCGAGCTTGCGTTTTTAACATTGCTAACGATTTAATTATTTTAATAAAGACTATTTTAACAACTATTGAAAACGTGTTTGTAAGTTAAAAAATAATAATTTTCAGCTTATTCTCACCAGACATTCCTTGTCCATATTAATCTTCAGTCTCTTCTTCTTTTATGTGACCTTATCACAGTGCAAATTAGCTTAAGACGTTTCTAAAATTGAAGATGCCTTCGATTTTGCCAATTTTGCCGATAATTCGATGCCAATTTTGAAGATGCCTTCGATTGACTCTCCTGGCACTACTTGGATATTCTTCCGGGAAATTTCACTATTTTGCGGCACTAGATCACGCTTCCTCCGGCATTCCGTTCTGACACACTGTCACTTGTCACTGAAGAGGCTTTACCACGCGAACTGTGCTTGCACGCAAAATTAGATCGTTCTTGAAGAGACAAAGTCTTGACTGTTCACAGGCGAAAACGTCCGTTCCTAAATTTACTCTCAGAAAAGCTGCCACCAACTTTTAACCCTAAAAGCTGCCACCAACTTTTAATATTTACTGCTGTGGTGTAGTGGCCGAAACCGCTATGCAAACCCTGGGTTGTGACATCAGGTTGAGAACAAAACACAGCATAATAAAATTTATTGAATGCTAAAAAAATTGCTATATACAATTCTGCAGAGAAAAACCTGTCTCTTTCAAAAATCAAATTCTAAACATTTTACGTGCGAGAGCAATTCGTAGCTCTCGAGCTTGCGTTTTAACATTGCCAACGATTTAATTATTTTAATAAAGACTATTTTAACAACTATTGAAAACGTGTTTGTAAGTTAAAAAATAATAATTTTCAGCTTAATCTCACGAGACATTCCTTGTCCATATTAATCTTCAGTCTCTTCTTCTTTTATGTGACCTTATCACAGTGCAAATTAGCTTAAGACGTTTCTAAAATTGGTTAATATTCTTCGCTGAATGATTTAGTTTTCTTGGAAGTTGCTTTCTAAAGTTACAGTAAAGCTACAATATTTATGATCAAAACTGATTAACGAGAAATATAGTTCTTAGATATGCTAAAAATCATGAATTTAATTATTGCTAGTGATTCTAAAGCAGAAGATTAAAAACCTAAATTTACATTCTACTTCCCAGCTGTAGATAATAGTTTTGCTAATATTTTTAGTCAGTTAGTAACACTATAAAGCCTGGCCTTCTTAGAAAGCATAAAATACCGAGTTTAAACAGACTCGAAGAATTATTTCTTGTCTTGTGATTACAAAAACAAAAGTCAGGAGAAAAGGGTATACGATCCTTTTATTTGAACAATAAGATGTAACAATGACCCAACTTAGGTTTACACAAGCCAACACTTCTGGCTTTACTTAAATACGTAATGTTGACCCAAAATCAAATGTAATAGATTAGCCTAACGGCTCACAGGATAAAGAAACGCGCAGGAAAGGCTCCGGTTTGTAGAAAACCAGCGAGAAAAACTTGATGGCTAGAAGTATTCAACGCCACAAAATCAAATCACTATTAAGTCAAGGTAATAATGTGCAGTTACGTTGGCAGAAAATGTTCTAAAAATAACTTGCGAAACCTTCGTTTATATAGCACTTCTTTTTCCCTCAGTCTGAATGAACGTTCGATATCTCATTTACATTCTGGCGTAAAAAGTGCGGGTGAAAAGAGGGTGACAGAATCGAACTTAAAATTAACTATAAGTTAAAAATAAATAGATAAATCCTCACAGTATGAAAGAAAATACTTCAAATGATACTGTAAATAATGTAGGAAAAATAATGTATATATTCATAAAATTCTATATCTAAATCATGATAGAATTTAACACAACAGTGAAATACCAAACGTTATAGGCTATTTGATTCATAATAAAATAAAAATTATTTTTCTAAGTATATTGATTTCGAATTTTATCTTCATTACTTATAGGTCTGTTTTATACCAGATTTGTTAAAACAATCAGCCAAAGTGTATTTCAAAGCTTTCTGTAATACTTGCCCTTCAGTCAAAACAGATCGATTTTCCACATTCCTCATGCGATGCTTGAACGCACGTTAGAAATGTCAGATTGAATTTAAATCCGAACTTTGTGATGGAAGTCTGCATGAATACATCACACTTGATTCACGTTACTGCTCTGAAGATAGAATGTGCTTTAAATCACATTTAAATCGCATTTCTGACACAATGTTTAGAAAGCGGAAAATCAGAACTCTGGTATAGACATTACACCAAGCTTCGGGCTTACATTGCCAGAAACATTTTTGCTCTAAAGCATGGCTAGTGAACTTCTCGATTTGTGCTAACCAATAATAGTTTGCTAATCATTATAGTCTAAACAATAATATAATAGTGTGCTAAACAAAATAAACTTTTAAAATATGAATTGTAACAAATATCGTTGTAGCGTCACTTAGGGTAAATAAATTACCTCAGTTAATACTTTGTTTTAAAAAGGGTAGCAACGCCTCGGTTTATCGCGAGACTGTGATTATAACAGTAGTTTTAAATTTTTTTGATAGAAATGAGTTTGCAATGTATCGGTTTGATGCAAATAATTGAAATAAAATGTTTATACCTAAAATGAAACTTCTTGTCTATCAATTTCCAGCGAGCCGTCTCGTTTATCTGATTTAATGAGATCGTTAGTCTAAAGCAGGGGTTCTCAAACGGTGGTACGCGTACCATTGGTGGCACTAAAGAGAAAAATAGGTGGTACGGAAAGAAGAAAAGTATTTTTAACTATTAAGTGCAAAAATTAAAACCCCAACATCCTGATTTTGTTCTCTAACACTCGTAAATTTCTGTGATCTGAACTTTGTTCAAGAGTATTGGTGTAGTACTTTGTAATGGTGGTACTAAAGGTCTTCAATTTTTATAGGTGGTACGCGTTAGTCAAAAGGTTGAGAACCGCTGGTTTAAAGTAACCGACACTTTTGGCGCCCCCAGATGGGCGGCTTAATTGGAACGACGACAGGAAGCTAGAGAAGGTAAGAGAAGATTTATTGCTTTCCATTTTGCAGATTTAATATTTAATACTTCAATATTTGAATGATTGAATTTGATACATAAACGGTAATTTATAGGTATTGAAAATACAAAGTTTCAGAAATTTTGAGTGAATAACTAAAGGCCCGTCCACACGAGTACGCTCGAAACGTAGCTGACGAACGCGCTTTTACGTTACCAGCGTAAAAGCGTCCAAACGAGTACGCTTGCGAAGAGTGCGTTTAACCAATAGAATTATTTTGCGCAAAAATCACGTGACGCTGTAATATAGCGTCAACAGAGCTGTATCTTATTTCTTTGCTGTTCTTCTGCATGTTTGCGGCAAGTTGTCCGAATCAGATGATTTTTTTTTTTTTTTTTCTTTTATAGCTGAAACTTTATTTACTATTATGTGCAATTATTAAGCAGAGTCAAAACCGCAAAAAAGTGTCCGAAAGATTTATTTAGAGCGACTTGTTCAAAGAGTGTTTTTTTTTTTTTTTTTTTTTTTTTTTTTACTGCCTTGTTTGCGAAAGGAATATCTGGAATTATTAAATTCCTACTATTAGCTCACACTCTCCCTATATCTTGTTGAAATTTTCAGTACATAAAATGCCTTTTATTCATCCACTCAAGTTCAAATACAATTTTTTAAACTTGCAGTGAATGACACTTGATGTTAATACAGCTTTTTCACATATGAAATTTTTTAAAATTTTTAATTAAAAAAATTATGTTTGTATTTTTATTTATTTATTTTTGTATTTTTAAACTTTTCTTTGTGGACCTAAGTAGGAATTGACTTAATTTTTTTGGGGGAGGGGTATATTACTTGTTTTTTAATTCCTTCAGGATGAGTATCGACCAGTTTGACAGACTTGCAGATTCTATATCGTATGAAAATTAGGATTTATAAAATTGTTTTGGAATACAGTATATAAAGAGAATTAAATTACTTAATTCTCTTTATATACACCATCCACCATATAATAAAACCAACTTCATAATTTTTTAACTCGCTCTCCCTTGGTCTTTTGTTTTTCTTTTTATTTATTTCTGAATTTAGAATGAGGTTCAAACTTTGGACAGTTTATGAGAAATTATGTGCATTATAAAATATGCAATAAAGTAAAAATAAAGAGAGAATTTATAGATGATATATGATAAAGAGATGCAGATATATTTTTACATAAGGATTTCTATTTGCACTGCACATTTTTAAAACTAAATTAAAAACAATAATAATAATGAATGAAATAAGAAATGAAAACAATAATAATAGGTAAAATAAGAATATAATGATTCATGATTAAATATAAGAAACACGTTTCAAAAAGAGAAAAGCTAACTGAATTATAATACCGTCTACGGGTGAGGTTCGAACTTGCCACCTTTGTATTCCTACGCCACCAAAGCAGCGCGCTGACCACTCAGCTATCTGTGACAGCTGCGTTTGTGAAAAATAATGTAACAAGTAGAAGTCGCTGCAAAGGTAATTTAATTAAACTTCAATAAATGATTGCTGTATGAGACAAGTTGTAACTTTCCTCCAAAATTTCGTAATTGTATTTTATTGAATACTCTTTCACAGTCAACTGCTTTATTTTAGAAGTTATTATATTGCTGAAGTTAGTTTTTGGTGTATTTAATATTGGGATTATAGAGCTTTATATTACACATGATATAGCCAATATTTATAATAATTAAGGAGAACTTTGTAAGGCAGAAACTTTGATTTCGTAGAAACTGTAATTTATTTAGGTTCCTATTACTTACGGTGTTATAAATAGGTGAAGCATATGGATATACTAGTCGGATCATTGCTTTATAAGTATACAGTTTTCCCCTTTAAATGAGAATTTTAAATGTATACTAATATGTACGGTTTGAGAAATCTAAAGATGGCGTGAACAATGCTGATTATTTTATTGCTGTATACAGTTATATACCTAAGCAAAAACTCATCTCTGTGTGGCTCTGACGCCATATTGAAACGGGTAAGCAAGAAGGTTTTCTGATTATGACACGTGATAAGAACTCGGTCGGCTATTGGCTATACGCGCGCGTCGCGGGCGAAAAAGCTGAACAGGAGCGTACTCAGTTTTACGTCTTCTGCGTCCTGCGAATTTACGCCGGCGTCAGAAAATTTACGTCAACTACGTCGGGAGCGTCCTAGTGTGGACGGGCCTTAAGACGGTAGAAATGGAAATAATAAAGAGAAACAAAACTGCTCAAAGGGCTTCATTTACGAAGGCCTATAACAAATTAGAAAGCGTACTAACTGATGACAGCTTTGAATATGACGAAATTGAAATGTGTCTAGGTTTATTAAAACAAAAGTTAGACACTCTAGAATTAACTCATAACAGTTATTTAGATAGTTTACAAAATGAAAAGGACTTTGAATTTATTTTAGTTGAAGGGTATCACGAAAAGGCTTTAAGAATTCAGTTAAGAGCCAAACGGGTGTTATATAATTTGTTGAAAAATATTTCAAGTGAAAACAAGAGTGATTGTTCCGATAATAGTCGTTCATTACAAGATGATAAATTACTAAAATTTTTATGCCAGCGACTCCCCGAAGTCGAACTTTATAAATTTGGAGGAGACTTTGGTTAACATTTTGGAACCAATTTAGATATATACATCAGAACGCAAACCTAACTAACGCAGATAAATTTCATTATTTAATTCAGTCGACGAAAGTAAATTCAGAAGCTAGGGAAACAGTTCAATCCTTTCCAGGGACAGATGAAAACTATTCCTTACCTATTCAAAGTTTAGCCGAAAGGTATGGCAGAGGAGATCTATTAATAGATTTTTATGTTAGAGAGCTATTAAAACTCGTCTTGAACAACGCGAATAGAAATAAAAGTGATTGAGTTGTTTATACGAGAAACTTTCTACTCAATTGAGAGCATCGGGCTGCTTAGGAGTTATATCAGAAATGTGCTGCGTAATATTGTATCCTCTTGTTGAAACTGCATTGCCTCCAAATGTTTTACACTTATTCGAACATCAAAGAAAAAAATATAGAAAGCGAACAACATTTAGCAAGTCTCATTGCGCTTCTTTGTTTGCTGAAAAACGATTATCAAACGGAAGAAAAAGTAAACTAGAACAGAAATATTTCAAGCTTCCTCTGAGCGAAAGTACTTAGCAGCGCCGCTGAGTCACAAGTTCAGAGTTCGGACACCTTCAGCGGCGGAATTGTCATAATGCAGACGATGACACTTTATGTACGTTTTGTTCAAAGAATCTCAATACTAGATTTTGCAAGAAAGCTATTAATTCCTTTGGATAAAAACTGTGTGTTATTAACAGGAAAGGTTTATGCCACGTTTGTTTAAAGAAGGGTCATTTAGCCAAATCCTGTTCGTCTAATATTAAATGCCATTGCTGTTCTAAAAGACATTTAAAATTTATGTGTCCTAATTTCAAATGTAATCAATCGAGGGAGGTATCAAAACAAGATGCTAATGAAAATTAAAAAAAAAGGTTTCAGATACTTTACACTCGTGCGTGCAAACAAAAGTATCTTTACAGACTCTTGTAGTTTATTAAGGGACAAAAGGCACAACGTAAAGCAAGGATTATTTTAGATACGGGGTCTCAAAAGTATTACATTACTGTAGAAGAATTATGTGTTGATTTTCAAGGAGAAGAGGAGCTTTCGCACTCATTATTAGGTAAGAAAATAATAACGACATAATTGTTATAAATTTTACCTGTATAGCCTTGACCGTTGACATAGTTGTACTTAATTAACCTGGATCAGGATATATTCTGTAACGAGATATCTAGCGTTAGACCTTGGATGAGTGAATTAAAACGAAAGAAAGTATTTATAACTGATTTTCAAAATGATATAAGACCTATTGAAGTGCTCTTGGTGGCTGATGTTGTAGGTAAACTATTTACAGGTGAACATGAGCAACTGACATCGGGATTAGTAGCCTGGAACTCTAAATTGGGTTGGACATTAATGGGAAAGGTCCCTTAGGTAGAATATCATAATGTAAATATGACTGTTGTTAGTATGCTTTCTCAGGAATTACCTGTTTGACTTTTGTGGGACTTAGAGGCTGCTTGGTATTAGAGATCCTGTTGAGCAAAATGCTAGAGAAGATTTGCAACAGGCTATAATGATTCATTTTCAAGAAATTTTTCAACGAACAGGAGATTAGAATCGACTTATAAGAAATTATAAAAAACAGGATATAGTGAAAAATACCAACACGTTTTTGAAAAATGGATAGAAGAAGGAGTGATTGAGGAAGTTCCTCAAGAAGAATTGTCATTACTTTATTTAATGTTTATATTTTGTTTTATTTTGTTTAGGTTTCTCCCAAAGGTCTAAAACTCAAGTGGGAGAATATTGCGCCACTTATGGTAAGTAAATTACCTCAGTTAATACTTTGTTTGAAAAAGAGGATAAACTCCTCGGTTTATCGCGAGACTGTTATTAGAACACTAGTTTTAAAATGTTTTTGATAGAAATGAGTTTGTAATGAAGCGGTTTGTTGCAAATAATTGAAATAAAATGTTTATACCTAAAAAGAGACTTCTTGTCTGTCAATTTCAAGCGAGACGTCTTATTTATCTTATTTAATGACTGTCTTTAGTCTACATCAGGGTTTCTTAAACATTTTTTCAGTCGCGGCCCCTTTTTACCACTGAGAATGTTTCGCAACCCCCAGTACCCCATAATATTTACAAAAGCTTTGTGGGACCCCATAAGTATTGCGCAAATCCGACACACGAGTGAGTGAAACTGTGAATTTATTCACTTGTTCTGTAATATACTCATTTCAGTTTCAGGTCATTAACTTTAATTACTAATTTTAAGACATAGAACAACATGAAAAGTTTAAATAAGTAACAGACGAAATGACAGCATCACGTGCAAAGCAAGAAAGATGAACGTTTATATTATAAAATGAATGCCTCGAAAAGTTTTCGTTTTCTTTTTTGTCTGTGTTATTTTATCTTTATCTATTTTCAGATACATTGTGTAAAAATATTTGGTAATTGTAAAATTATTATAACAAGTTAAAGAAATAACAAAACCACTACAATTTTTGGAGACCCCCTGCTCCAGGTCATCAGTAACAACATCAATACGAAAATTATAAAACCTTATTAATTTCCTTTGAACATTTCTTTCTGTTGAAACTTTTGGTTACGGTATTGAAAACGAATCACATATTCATTTGCATTTGTTTAAAATTACTAAATTCTATCCTGTGATGTCTGTTTACATGAGTTTGGCTACCAGTGCTCTGAACTATGATGCATTAGGTGACAAGAGCTTTACTTGTGACTTGCTGTGTGTTAATCTTTGTCAGATTTGATACATTGTATAACGCTCTGAGAAGAGACATACGGTATAAAATGTTTCCATAAGCATTGCATGAAAACGTTTTGACAGTAATATATTTACAGTATTTACTGGTATATTTCATCCCGCCTTTTTTGCTAACTGTATGGAAGAAGAATCGAAAGAGGAAAATTATACGAATGATTTAATTTTTGAAATGAAAGGAGTGCTTACAGTGAGAGCATACCAATCGAAAGGTATTCATGGATAAACTACTAGAACTATCATAATGTTATTTATTTAAAATCTACATAATGCATAGTAAGAGTAATTTACGTAATTTACTTAAGTGATTAATCATTTAGTAATATAGCATTGAAAGTTAGTAAAATAGTAATATTAAGATTACAATATCAAATAAAATATTTTCATTTCTACTCTGTATCTCTAATCTCTCCCACTGTTATTGTTGTTCACTGCTTTTCCCTAGACCTCACTTCATTCAGTGATGCTAGAATTACTGCTGTCCCCATCGCCACCACTTTCGTTGTCTTCATCACCGGTCAGTCAGTCTTCCCACCTGTATCGATATTCAGAAGCATTAACAACATTAGATATCCCCGTTTTCTTCAGTCTCTTCATTATTGCTGCTTCATCAGTCAGAGACCGTGCACCAGAAATGCACGAGCAAATCAATTACAAGGCGAAAATAATCAATAATCAAAATCGAAAATAATCAGTACGTTGACAAATCTATTTTCAAACTTAGGAAAATTTGCTTTCTGAACACTTTGAGGAAGGGAAACTACATGAATTTTTAAAAGTATTTTAAAGTCTGTTGTGAAGCAAGGTTGAACTACACAAGTAAATAAAGTATTTATCGTTTAAACCTAATTCTTCTCTGGTATAATGAACCTAAGAAAAATCAGTTTGAAATTTATTGGAATAATCAAGTTTATACATATCTCTAGTACTTATTAAACTAGCTTATTAAACTACTGAGATTATTCCGATTTGCGGATATTTCGGCTGTTACATACTATCTAAGCTGTTTGTGTAACAAAATAGCATTATGCACAAATTCCACTAAAGGAAATAAAAAGAAAAAAAAAAAAAAAAACTTAAATAGCACTTATTGCAATCGCTTCTGTTGTAGAATAACACTGGACAATAAATTTCCTACAAAAAAATATACTTGCCAGAGTTGCTTATTGGACATCTTGAAATAAAATGCGTTATTTTTTCCTTGTAAAACTGTTCTTATGTTATAAGCAAATACTGTCAATAAAAAAAAAGAGTCTTTTTTTTTTTTTTTTTTTTTTTTTTTTTTTTTTTTTTTTTTTTACTTATTGAAGCAAATAAATTAAGAAATGTTTCTCTAAGTTTAGAAAAATTTAGCACAATCGATCAGGTTCATCTGAATGAATAATAAAAACGTACACGATAACTATCAGCCCAAAACACGCCTTCGTGGAGGGCGTATTAAAGTAAACTGGCTTGTATTCATATTAATCATAGGCCATTGTAGAGACATTAGATTATTTCGAAGCAGGAGACATGAAAAACGGACAATGCCCTTGCCGGGACTCGAATCACGGACCTCTCAAATCCGCGACAAGTGTGCTAACCACTTCACCACGAAGGCATGGTAAGAGGGCTGGAGAAATACCTTATATACGCCCCCTTTTAAAGGAAGACTGGGGTTTAGGAGACCCAGTCGCCATATCCTGGTGGTGAAGAATCATCATTCACCACATTTTAGTCGGGCGTCACTGCAGAGTCATTAAGATATTTTGAAGCCGGAAAGGTGAAAAATGAGCAGTGCCATCGCCTGGACTCGAAACATGGACCTCTCGAATACACGCCGAGTGTGCGGGCCATTACACCACGAAGGCATGCAGAAAGTAGGAAGAGAGTACTTTATACCGTAATCGAAACTAATAACGAAATAAATTTTCTTGATGAAGGCGTCAAGTTATAGCATCTAATCTGTCTAGAGAAAAATCTTTGTGTGTTTTGTCTTACACTGGAAAAGGCTCAAATATTTCAGGTATTACAATTATTTTTTTCGTTACAACGCTTTCCGATGAAACGTTGAGATATGCTATAATAGTACTTTGAATACTAGTAGAAAATGTTTGCCATTCAGATAGTTTATTTTAATTTTTGAAGCGTGATAAATAAAGATACATTTTCAATTAACATATTGTGGGAAGTTTGTGAAGCTGCGTCAAAAACATATGTAAAACTTCTTTGGTGGTTTCTTTTACGGGTGCGCTCAAATTGTCCTCTGCTTGAACTCTAAAGAGAGTATACTTAATTGTTCTTGAGCAGCTCTGCTTACTAATTTTTATTGCAAAATCCTCTTAATCTTGATTTTTCTGCTATAAGCACCAGAATTAATGCTGTATAAAGATATCAGAGAGTTTTTTTTTTAAACTGTTTTAATGATTTACAATTGTTAAGCAATTCTTTCTAGTTAAGAACTCGGTAAAAGTGAGAAGGTATCATAAAAGTTTTGATGACTGGAAAAAATTCTAAATTTTCACTTTGTCACTTCAGTAAATTTCTTATACAAAAGCATTAAAATGCATGATCCAAAGAGGAGTTTAATTTTTTGCTCTTATCTCCCTTCACACTGATAGTGTTCGTCTCTTATTTTCGCATTAATATGCCTCATTAAGTCCGCGTTTTGGCGACAAAAGCGTTTCACACTTCGTTTCCCGCATTTGGAATCATTGTGAGTTTAGATAATGCTTCCCCATTGTTCCCTAGCTTTACCATTGGTCATTTATGGAAATGGTGCTATTAAAGCGAAAGAAGCCATCTTTAGAAGATATTTGTGATTTTTTTCGCTCTGGTCGAATTAAAGAAATGATTTGGAATTTTTGTATTTCTCAGCAATTAAATAGAGAAAATATGGTCTTATGTGTAATTTAACTCAAAATATATATATATACTGGCCATAATAATATCTAAAATAATAAATAAATAGTAAATAAAATATCGCAAAACAGGTTTCGTCTTGTCAAAATGTGTCAACTGATACCAAAGCTAAATAATTTCAAAAGTAAGATTCTTTCAGGGCATTTTCATTGCTTTAAATGTATTCACTTTTAGTACAGAATATTTGTTTTAACGCTTTGGAGTTATGAAATTACTCATTAGGAGATGGAAATTTGATTTTCATCATTCATACTAAACTGAAAGCGCACTTTTAACCTTTCGCAAAACAAAACCATCTTCTTTGCAGGATTATCCGTTAATACTGAAATAAGCCTAATAGTACCCGAAATAAAAATAATTAATTTATATTAATTCTAACAGGATGAACTCTAAAGTAATAGTTACAAGTGCTTATTAGTAAAGCACTGAAGATCAAAGAGAGTGTAGTTAATCAAAAATTGATACTACGGTCAAGATTTGTAAAAGGCTTTTTTTCCATCTGTTTCAAATGCTGTGCATTCACTCAAACAGATTATTAAAATACTTCTAAGCTTACATGTAGAAATAAATTAATGAAATTAAAAACTCGGCAATATAATTTAGATTAAGTTCTTAAAACTTCACCTTTGAAAACTTAATTCTATATTCACTTGAAAACGGTAACCAATTTCTCACATTCACCATCATTTTTTAAGCATCACAATTTCCATAAATAACTGCATTTAGCATTAGTTTAGGAAAAGTTAATCAACTCATGTTGTCCAGCATAATTAAGATAATTTATTTTTATTCTACAAAACAATATTTTACTAGGATCAACGGAAAATTATGCTTTAAACCTTTAGGTTCAATCTTTTAATTTAATTAATATTTATAATTTTTGTATTTTACGCGATTTGAAAATCACTTAAGGTCCATTTTAATGTTTGTTTTTGTCTTACGAATAATATTAATTTGTAAAAATTAAATAACTAAATAAATATTTAGTCTCTTGCAATTAATGTCATTATAATATACCGAAAAATATTTTTGCAGTTAAAATACGTAGTAATGAATGCATATATTTGAAAGAAATTTAACTATTTAACGATATGCATGTTCGTTTAATGAGCAGCGTACCCCCAGAGTGTTAGAAATATTTTGTTGGATTTTCTTAAACAAATCGAATACTGTTACTTTATGTTAATTAATGTATGGAAGTCAATAAAAATACCTCTTTAACAGATAAATCATCATCCACACTTACTAAACTCCTAAACTGGGTAAACGATATACAATAGGTTAAAAACAAAATTCAGAAATGGTCACCAAAATGCTATATTGCAATGAAGATTTAACTTATTTTAACATCATCTATATTGCACTGTTATATGAAGTCTAATTACAGATTCCGATATAAGCGACTGATGAGAGCAAGAAGCTCGAAGGCAGTTGTAATACTAGTGATGTATTCATAGAAGACTTTTAAAGGTATAAGTGGCTCGTATAAATGTTAAACAAGAATGAATCATTAAATTGTTTTGTTTCAAGATGTTTAATCAATGGAAAATATTTAAGATCGAACTACAAAATGTCCTGCTGGAATTGCAGAAAAATCACGAAAAGGCACATGCAGTTAAACTTTTTATAACGAAGTCGCCAGCATCGGCAGACATCAGTCAGGCATCCGTAGGTCCCCCGAACGCCCTGCGTCCATTTTCTACCTGGGGCTTTCCCCATCCCGTTAGTGAACGGCTCATAGGTTTAAGTGTTTTTAAATGGCAGGTAATCATTCTTTTGAAGCGACTAAAGGAGCTCTCTTATTTGAATGCACCTTCCTTCTCCTTTGCTTAGGGTCAACGTTTAGCTGTTAATGTTCATACTTGCAACCCTGACAAAAGGGAAAATTGTACACATTGGGTGAAATCTTTTAAGTAGGTTATTGTCAAAACTATAGCATTCTACTTGACAAGGGGAAGAAAATCCATCCCAACGCAAATTCGTATATACGGGCGTTTCAGATGTTTGAGGGAAACAGGTTTTGGTCTCTATCGATGCGACAAATTTACCCCATTCTCAAAGATTTGGAGAATTATCAAAATTCACGAGGTTTGTCCATTCAGTCATACGAAGGCAGTTGACTTCTGAAGCTATTATTTTGAGAAATACAACAAGTTAATTATATTCCTTTCCGCACAACTAATAGCCAGATGAGTTTTCATCTAACCTGATAAGTATACTATGATAAACTTAATACTTTACATTACCTTTGTTTTAGTTATAACTTAATTTTTACTTTGCATTAAAATAATCCCTCTTAATCTTTAATTACGAAACTTGTAATCAAAAATGATAACGATTAAACAATTTCTTTTAAAAATCATATACTCTGTCAACAGAATCTTAATTTTTATAAACTTCTTCCGCTGTTACCAGTATCGCATAAACAACTATCAACAAAACTATTAAAGATTATTGTACATTGTTAGCATTTCATCAATTCCCCGGAAAACGTATCAGGTTTAGTGCAGTACAAACGTTACTTGGGTTCCGTATATGCATGAATGTGGTGTAAATTAATATTCATTCATTCGGATTTTCTATTGCTATAAAAGAGTGCACAATTATCATTCCTAAAATCCTTAGCAAAATCTTTAGAGCATTTTCTAAAGTATATGAAAAATATTTTCTTCTAGTTTTGGAATGGATCAATACTAGAACGTTAGAAACACCTGCTCTTGTGTCATTGGTATTGATCGAATCTCATCAATATATCCAAGCAGTTTCCCTTGCAGATATATCCGGTGGAAATATATATCTGTATCAAATATTGTTTTTAAAACAGAGCTGATTAAATTAAAATGCCTCATTTTAATTGCATATATTTTTGCTTTTCCGAAATTACAGTTTGCATAAAATATATATCATAGTTAATTAGCTCAATACTAAATTATTAAAATGAAAGAAATTTTTGAAGCTAAAAATGAATTTATTAATAATGTTTTAATTGTACAATGTTATGTAAATAAATTCTTAGAGAGTGAGTTCACTGATGTGCAAATGCTGCGATACATATTTTGGTTACTTTAAAGTAACATATACAAATCCTTAGTTATGTTACATCCGCAAAATTTAGCGTAGTTAATATCTTTGTAACACATTTTAAATAAAGCATTAGGAAGTATTTCACCTCCATGCCATAGTAATACTAGATTTCTGTTGAACGTTATATGGTTGTCAATCACTTCTTTAAATAAATCATTTTCCTTGGCAGAAGTGGTCTACGCGTCCACGTTGAATCTGCTACGTTGCATCGCATTTTCAAACATTTTAGTTCAGTTTTACGTTATAATAAAATACTCAACGGGTTGTAAAAATGGATGTCTTTGCGATAAATAAACAAAATAGAAGACATGTCAAATGAACAATTAATTTTTTGAGTGGCTGGATTATACGAAGTAATAATTGCCCATTTTCAACATAATCATAATCAGGCTTCAGTCACTGACAGGAGGACTCTTATTATCGGGCTAAAATTTAGTGAAGATTTATTATGCTGCAGTTCATCAATTATGATTTTCTTCACAGAGCTTGAACCATTCGCGGTATATCTACCGATTTTCAAATTATGAAACACTGATCTTGGGAACTTTGGAAGGGTTAGAAATGCAGACGTCTCCCAGACGGTATAGTGGTTAGGGAAGTCTGACTGCGATACCGAAGGGCCTGGGTTCGAATCCCGGAGAAGGCATGGTTGTAACTGTCCGTCCCTTCATAGGAGACGATGGTGGCCCACCTATTAGGTGCCTCCATACTAAAGAGACCACCACATCTGGCCTTGTATAGATTAATGGACTGTGTTACACTGTAATTGTTCACAATCTGCCATTGAAAAAAAATTGCAGACAATTACATGTTTGACTATTATTTTGACTATTATTGACATTATTTTCAATATCGTTCATGGATTTACTATGCAAGAATAGCCCGAATAATTAGAAGGCCTAATATAATATAAAATTTAAATTAATTCAACTGATTAAATCCAACTGCGGTCTTATTACTCCGGTCTGATTAAGACTTAACCGTGCTTCTGTGTTAGAGATCCTATATTCAAATGAGTTGTAAATGTTAAGCTATGGTCTATTGCTTTCGTTATGCACAATACGAGGTTTGGTTACTGTCTAAAAATGTTGCAATTTTTATTGTTATATATTTATTTGTATTACGCAGCCTTTGCTTTTGTTTTATATTTTATGTTGCTTCCTTCATTACGTGTGCTTAATTCTGCTTTGTCCCTGCACTGCTATAGGTGCTTTTAACTCTATATTTCGCACTGAACTTGCTTCTGCTGTTCTTATGCCGGAGCGTTATTTATTGGACATTATATTAACTTCAAATAAGGTATAAAATATAACCAGAAAATTGATTTTTAGAAAACCTATGTTACTGCAAATATGTATGATACTGGGCACATTTTTAATTTACTGTACATAAGTTTCATTATATTGCACGAAAGCAATGCATTGTCATCATGGTTCTGTATTCTACGTTGCCATCTCTGTTATGTATCAGCTGCTGTAATATCTCTACTTCTATTCATATATGCCAGTTCTTCTGTCATTAATGCATTTACGTGGTGTTTCTGCAAACTGTTTCCATTGACTTGATACACAGGTCTCAGAGTTCACAGGTCGGGCGGCTGCCTAATCGGTGACGTCAGAGAGAAAGTATGTATGTGTATACATATACACACACATATATATAGTATCTGAGACAACAATAAGATAAAAACTAGATATTTACATTAGTAGTTATTTTTATTATTCTCTTGGCAATACCTAAAAATAAGAAAATAATTAGAAAAAAATTGTCTTGATAACATTGTATTGGTAAGATACCTATACTATTAAAATCTATACGCGTCTGTCTGTTTGTTTGTGGCATTATCTTTCCCGAACGGCGAGGAGTTGCGTTTCGAGAGAAGTACATTCAGATTCCAAAAATTCGCGGGAAACAATTTCGGTCATTCTCATCTTCGTACGACTTTATTTAGCCGAGATATTAATTAAAAGATTTGAAATTGATAATTTCCGTACTCATTTTTCCGAATAGCAATAGTCTCGCGCATCGGAGATAAAAAGTTTTTTATTTCGAAAGTGTTACTGCTGCTCGCTTTCAGATCGTAGAATTTGTTAATGAAAAAATGTAAGTTTTGCAAAATATGAAATAAAAAAGTATTGTCAAACAATAACTATGCTATTATTAAATAATGTCATATTCTGACGATGAAGAAAGCACGCGATTGCGTGTGACATCACTGTATGTCGAAAATGTTTCGTAATGTCAGCATTTCAAATAAATAGCTGCTGTTCGCAACATTTTTGTTTCAGATTAGAATAACTGGCACTCTGTGTTATTGCCACGTTAATTCATTTATTGATATTGAGAAAACGTTTTTAGATTACATTAAATTTAAATCATGACGTCATATGTATATGTATTAACATGAAGTGTCAAAAGTTTTTGTTTCCTGGTTTGGCAACAAACAAATTATTTACAAATTGGTTGTTGCTTGGAAAGAATGAACCCATCTCATTCCTTTTAAAATGTTTTTATGCATTTTTAGGTGTCTATAGAACTTGTAAATTTTACTTTAGAAGCAGCCAGCTCATATGGCGGGCTTGCCCGCTATTATTAAGCAAATATAAGATGTTTTGCATGCTCTCATGCATCTGATATAGGTTTGGGTAAATATGAAAAAAATGTCTTATTCTCTGATTTAATTGACATAAAAAAATCTATGATGTTTTGCACGTTATTATACATCTGATATAGGTTTTTATAAATATGTTTTTATATTTATAATATATATATAAGTGACGTCTTGTTCTTTGATTTAATATTTAAGTATGTGAAATTAACTTTGAATTGTAGATCTCACATTTGTACATACACTTATGTATAGACAAGTATTTCCTATGCAATATTTATGTGTATGTAAATGTATAGTTATATGTTAATATTTTCAATGGACGTGATTTATTGAAGTATGTAAAGTATGTATGATGTTTCGACGACAAATAAAACTGTTATTAGATGAAACATGATATTCATTTCCTTGAGTCTCTATTAAAATTACTTAAGTGTCTCTTGTGGAATTTTAAAATATTTTTCACTTAAGGAAGTACATTTTAAAGCATGTTTAATCTCACTGCATTGACGACAGTTTTAATAAAATAAATTGCCTGCTTTTTAGTCTTACAATATATAAATATGTTTCAATGTAAGAGTCTTAAAATTTTAAATATGTCATCGACTATTTATTCAAGAATAAACTTGAATAATGAATATTTTACTCCAGAAGTGTCATTTATCTAAGTAAAATTTGTTGTTTCTTTCTATCATTAATTTATGTTTTATTGATAGCAAAATATCTGTTGTCTTTATCACCACTTCCGGGAAGTGAATGGTGCACATTCGGCACTTATACAAATAAAACACTGCTTCTCCAAAGAATGCTTGTATACATACAACACAAAAACTATTTATATACCATATAAATCTTATGAAAAAAATCATAAAACATTTCTAGTCCAGAAATAAAATTAACAAAATGAGTCGTAAAATTGTGCTGCATCACAGGCACAAGCTTATTGAGATATTACTCTCTTTCACGAAAACACATTTTTAGTATCTTGACGTAACAAAGTCACATATCATATAATTTATATCATGCCTGATAAACCATCAAAGAATTATGCCAACTCCAAAAAACCTTCAATAATCACCGGTCAGCACCATACTGCTTTCATAACCCATAAATATGACGTTAATAAAACGCAAATGTCATTGAGTAACAAGGAAACCTTCTAGATATTTTAATAACTGCTGCATTTGCTTGTGATTTGTGACTCCTAAGGTCTCTGAGGAATAATTGTTCAGCGAGTTCCTCCCCATCCCCCACCATAGCTCTGTACTCCATCTACAGCACTAATATAATTACTTTTTACAGTGCCTTTTTCGGTCGGCCATTGTTAGTGCCGGTTTTCCTTGCCACTTCTGCAGCAAAATAAAATTAAAAAGAGTAAGGCAGGGACACGAGTAAAAGAAGAGATAGTGAAAAGAGGGAAAAAAAAACTTTGAAGATCGAGTCTTCATAATTAAATCACGGGCATTCCTCGGAAATTAAAGCTTAAGGGTCGGGTGGGATGGGTTGTTAGGAGACGGCTTGGTATGTTGTTCTCTATCGCCATAGCGTTTCAATACACTGGCGTGCTCCTGCTTTTAACTTATTTTGCTGACGGAAAAGATAAAATTTCCCGAGAAAATTACTTAATGGCATATATGTATCAATGTTTTTTATTCGAAGTATTAATAACAGAATATTCTTAGAAGGTTTACTGACAAATATGAAAGTTAATTACAAAAACTTATGTTCGTCAGTTGTTTGTATTCGCGTCTGTAAAACATAAGACAGAAATATAAACATCATACGTTACTTTAATTAGCGACGTAAAATCAAATGACATAGCATGTAGACAATGCTCGTTATGATGATCGGTGATTATAACGCTTGTAGAGACATTGTAGTGATTCGTAGACATTGTGTAGACGCTTGTAGGTATTTTTTGGAAGCAGGTAAGATGAAAACTTCAACCACCTTAGCCGGGAATCGAACCACGGTCCTCTGGATACCGGCCCAGCGTGCAGAACCACTACACCACGAAGGCACGCCAAGAAGTCGGGAGAAATACCTTATACACTCATGACGTTAAAATGGCTGTTAGAAAATGTTCCTAAGTGATGGGGTGCAATTTCGTTACGCTGCTGATTTTTACGTAACGTAATAACGTAATTTTCCTGTAGGATACGAAAGGGCAAATTTCTTTGCAATGAGTTCAGCTCATGTTATATCTATTATTTCCACCCTTTTCAGTGCTATTAGAGGTGACCATTTATGGTGATTTTGTACTGAAATATCTTCATTCTTGGGAGAATTAAAAAAAAAGAATTACATAACTGACAAGCACTTATAAGTGATTTCACAGCTCTATTAGAAATATTTTGGAGCATCGAAATGGTACATGTCAGTGAAGCCTTTTATCTGGAAGTGTTTTGTACATATCCTCAAAATTTTGAACACAACGACAGATTTCATGGAAGAAAAACATGTAATATTTGATCATAAGTAATAGAAAAAAATTAACTTCATTATTTTCTAACTAATTATTAATTCATGCATTCCTCTAATAAGTTTGGGAGCCCCTTTACATCCGCGGAAACGGCAAGGAAATGTTTTAACACTGTGTAACACACGCTGAATCCAGGGTTATTTTCCCGTCGTTTACTCATAATATATGTTCATAATAACTATATCATAATGTAGCTAATCTTATGCGTTGCATAATCCGTCGCAAAATATATTAACTCTAATACAGCTAATCTTGCGGTTCATATGCCATCCTGAACTATATGTACTTGAACCTAAATAATCTTGTGTTTTGTGTAATTTTGAAATATGAGTTTTGCGTTAGAAAACGCACTTTCAGCTCTAT
This sequence comes from Stegodyphus dumicola, assembly GCF_044657685.1. Classification (NCBI taxonomy): domain Eukaryota; kingdom Metazoa; phylum Arthropoda; class Arachnida; order Araneae; family Eresidae; genus Stegodyphus; species Stegodyphus dumicola. The sequence continues at coordinate 151,082,607 of NC_140771.1, read as the reverse complement.
CGTTATACTAGATTTCATTACTCTAAACCGGTAACCCTGTCAGAGACTGCTCTTGCATTCGATTGCTGCCGATTTTCTTCCGCTACCCAGAGCAAAGTGATATTTTCTATAAATATTCAAGTGTCGTTCAAGCGAAGATGCGAGTGCATACAGTTTCTCTCCAGCTTTGTTATACGTTTATTAATCAAAATAACTTGGGCAGTATTTTCTCGTCAAATTGGGTTATTTTACAGTTAGTGTTTAGAAGCCTATGAAACTACATGCACGTTCTCTTATCTAAAGGATTATACGTCATCAGCGGAAACTCGATGAACCCATTTCATTATTTCCTTTTTAAGAATTGTATAAATATTTCTTTTAAAGTTGTAGTTTGGCTGAATCAACAAAATATGTAGGTACATTTTGGCCTTTCATATTTGAATCTGCATAACATTTTATTATACTAATGTGATGATACTATATACATAATTGTAGTAAATTTTAAACACCTTATTGTACATTTTGAACTTTAAATTTTCATATGATGAGATATTTTTGCGATTGTATGATCCTTTGAACCTGTTTCCCTAACTAAGATTTGGATGAAAGTTAACAGTTACAGAACATAATACTTGAGAGAAATAAAGGAAAATAATTTCCTGATTGGGAAGTGTTTGAAGGGCTTATTATTATTGGGGAATTATTTAGTTATATATATGTAATGTTTTCAGTTACTCCAACACATCGTGGGCGAATGGTGAGGCTATTCCATTACACGTGTATATATATATTCAATGATTTATCTCTAGAAGATAGCTTGAAACTGTTTAGTAAATGGAATGATGGATATGCAGATAAACATACCCAGTTCAATACATAATTTATTTCCGGACATTCTTGATATATATCTTCAGTCCCACATCATTAATTACTTGTGCGTTGCATAATGTTGTGCCCTTTTTGGACATATATTCTTGATTTTCAGGAATATATTCTTGATTCCCCCTTGGACATAGATTCTTGATTTTCACAGCACTAAGAGTACTATAAGTGCCTCAGAATTTTACATACGCATGTCTCATATTTAAATAATACATGAAAGCTGCAGAGTAGCGAACAGACGCTAGTTAGTCGAAGAAAGAGAGTAAAAAGAGACTGCGTCTCCTTCGTTTTGTGTTCCCCTTTTCTTAACTTCTGGTGTTTTAGAATGGCCCTTCAAGTAAAATGATTACCGAACAGTAGGTCCAGACGGATAGAATGGAGGAAAGCAGGAGGGCGTGACAACTTCGTCAAGAGTGCAGCTATCGACACCGCATCTGGTTGAGTAGCATTCAGTTGTGCTGACAATTACAAATTGGTGCAAATGAAAGATAAAATAAAGCAAAATCAATAGTTAAATATAGGACATAAATGTCATCATGAGTAAAAAGGATAATTCAGTATTCAAAGTCCAATGAAAACAGGGTAATAACTCACAAATGTTGAGGTATCACGTGACGATGTGGGCACTCTCTTCTTAGCAATAAGAATGAAAAGCTTATGCAGTCCTACCAATTTGAAAGCAAATAATATGCCACATCAGGGAAAGAAACAATAAAAATTTCTTGAGTAATATATATACTCGTATATACACATAGTCCAATAGTAATCTACAAATGTGCAGTACACAAGGTTGCTGGTCACCTGGGTCACGTGGGAGGTCACCCACCCAAGAACTTACTCTAGGCAATGCTGCTTGAGAACTGAATTAAACTTAGACAGTCCTTCGTGGAAATAATAGTTGCAATAATAAAAACAAAAGCACATTTTTCGGTAGATGAAGAGACTGCACATTTGTAGCTGGCGTATACATATTTTTAAAAATCCTTTGTCTGTTGTTAATAACTTTTATTCACATTTTATATCTTCTATATGGTAAAATAACGTTAACTAGGAATAGTGCGTAATTCCTAATTTGAATTTGTGCATCTCCCCTTCCTGTTCTAAATTGTTTATAACAATTTTTCTGGACTGCACCTTTCCGTTTCATGCTTGCTAAGGTAATAATTCTCTATTGCGATAGCTCGTATCCAGTCTCAGATCCAGAATTAAATCAAAGAAATCAAGTTGATAAATATCACTGCTACTAATTCGCAATCCGTTTTTCCTCACTTCGCTTGCTACTCCCAAAATGTGCTTCAAATCGCTGTGCTTTGTTCATTATTTTAAAGATGTAATTTGTTATACAAAATTTTGAGGTGCATAGCGCACCCATAAATGATGCTGGGTGAATTCTCTTTATGTTTATCAAGGCTTGCTTTATTGTAAAATAAATCTATAATGAATTTAACGGCACTACTGAAATATTTTCTTCTTAGTTACGACATTATGTGTGTTTGTCCATTAAAGCCTTTCTAAGTAATTACAGCTAACACTTCATCTTTAAAGCTATCTTTTAATTTAAACCCATTTACAGAATTATTATTTATATAACGACACAAAAACCACGCAAGTCAGCAGACGTGAGTCCATTTTTCTCTTTTTTTGCAGTTTAAAGTATTCCGGCAATAAAAGGAATATAAGACATTTTAGATTTCTTTGCTCATTTTTAAATTTAATTTTAAAATATTTTACAGACAGATTTGATTTTTTAGAAAAATTCTTCCGTTAATAGCAAGTTAAGAATTTGGAGTTTCTTATAATTAATCTTCATTTAAATGTATTTATTTTTAACTAATTCTCGCGCTTTTCATAAATTATTAATTTGACTAACATTTTCGAATATTTTGTGTACAATTTTTCTAGGTTATTCTCTCTTTTTATTAGTGTTGTTTTTTGGTATAATTTTTTTATTTCAATTATTCTTTTTTTTTTTTTTGTATTAGTTTTAAATATTTGCATTTCAATAGTAGAGAGCCGAAGGCACGTCGAAGTAGTTTCATGTCATTCTGAGATAAAAATAAGCATTGTTTAGCATTTTCCAACGATTAGCAGAGGTAAGAATCTCAAAATGACAGAAAGAACGAAACTTGTATTCGGCACTCATTAATTATCCTGGGTTAATGTTTTAAATACGTGCCCCCTGATTCGGAGTTCTTTTTGAAGCATTAAGCAAAGGATGACTAAGAGCTTTTATTTGTTTATCCTGTTTTATATTTTTGACACTAATTATTTTTTCCCATTTCTCTTTTAAAAATAAAATTTGCAAACTATTTTCCAACTTTAGAAATATAAATAATAATATCAAATAACAGTCCATTCTCACTCCCAATTGCTTTCAGACTCATTATACAATTTTTCCTTAGGATGACATAATCTTTTTTATTAAAACAATTTGATTGATAAACAGGTTTAACATTAGTTATAACTTTTGTTGGGTGGTCCAACTTACAATTCCGGCAGCCGAGTCGCGCGTCCGCTTGACAAAGAGAAGTTGCATGTGGTCACACTCGGGCCGACACTCCATCCATTTCAGCACAGTTTCAAGGCCTTCAAACGCTTCACTAGTTGATGGTCCCGTCTCTGCTTCAACTTCGACATTAAGGTCATCTTCTTCCTCGACACTTTCTTCTCTCACACCTTCAACAAGTTTATAATTTAGAATATGAAACCAGGATCTGACAAATCACAAACCATCCATTCTGCTTTATCCTTAGCATTAAGTTTTGAACATCGAGGAATTTGCAAAAGAATGTTTCTTAATTCCTCAAAGGACATGTCATCCTCATCTTCTCCTTTCTCCTCCCTTTCGTTTTCTCGAGATTCTTTTTAATTTTTCACCTTTTCCTTCTCTTCTTTAGTTGATTCTGAAAAATTCTGAAAGCGATTCAGAGTTCGGATAATTGGAGTTCTACTGTACTTATATGCATATAACATATAAACTTCTATAAGTATTTATTTATGCATTTATAATTTTATTGGTATATTAAAAGCCGCAGTTTTCAAAATCACAACATTAAAAGTTTATATTATACCTTGATACCACAGCTTGTAATCACCGCTATACACTTTTATGGGGTAGGATCAGAAAGTTTGCTCACTAAAATGAAACGGTTCTTTTCTATGGACTCATCGATCACTAACAGTAACCTTTATGAAAACGATGTAAAATGACGAATTAATCAAGAGCGGTGTGCATAGATGGAGCAAAGAGCGAAAACAAAATCGAACGAGGAGTTTGGAATAATTGACTCAAGCAAAAGCTAACTCTCTGAACTGACAAGTAGGTGAACTCAGTAAATTGAATCAATTCGCGAACAAACAGCAGATCTCTCTTCCTGGAAGCTTCTCAACAATAGCTCTCCGTGAATTATAAAAGAGTTGTAAGTCCGTTGTCTGGAATCGGAGTCAGTTTACTCAGCAAAAATAATCTGATCTTTGAATCAGTTCCGGAGCGGATCCTCCATTACTAATCATTTATCTTACTACCAGTTTTTTTACTATTTTATTATATTTTCAATTATTTTGATATATTCTTTTAACTTAGATTTCTGAAGTTTTTGTTCTTATAATTATTCCTTATTTATTGCTTTCTTTATTATCATTTTATATATTCTTGTTTTTTCAATGTTTCTGGTAGTCTACTGTGGAGCTCCAATTCTTCTAATATTAGAAATTAAAGTCTCCCTCACTTTTCAGTAAAACCCAAATGCAACGTGAATCTATGCAATCCGAACTATTATACATTTATTAAAGTAAAATATGGGAACAATATTAAAGTTTGCCTTTTTTTTCCGTGAAATTAATCTAAAATCCTTAACAAATCAAACTTATATGTTGAAAACATTAAATGGCAAGAATTTAGGTATATCAATTTATTACTGTTGTTTAAACCGTGTATGCCAAATCCAAAATTCAGAAACAGCGTGTCGCCTTAATATTTTTTAATGTGATGTGGTCTGCGCAGTATTGCTAAAAGTGAATAGAATAAGCGTATGCGACGTTGAATTTGAGACATAAACTTAAATATTATTACGAAACGTCCAGGCCCTGAGATAGCTTCCTCGCAAAGCAGTTTTAGGGTTCCCATAAAATGGCAAGAGAAGGCAGGATTGCCACATTTGGCGACAAATCGCCCATTTGGCGACAAAATTTGCGATACCCCATGGACGAATGGAGAATCTTTTGGAACGAATTCTTACCGGTTTAGCCCAAAATGTTCTCGAACACAAGCCGAAAGCTATATGAACCCTGCTGGTCCACAGTCAGTAGTGTGTGCTTCGTCGAGAGGGCGAGTGCCTCGTTTGGAGTGCAAGATAGTCAGTATCGAGTTGGTGTCTCGTCTAGCGAGTCAATCCCTGCGGATTCGATTGAGTTGACAGCCGGGCAGCGAGTGCCGAGTGGGCCGTCGAGCGCACCGAAAGAGTCTCGTAGTGTATCGCGGTTAGTGCATCGTCGAGTGCATCGCGAGTTGTAGCGTCGAGAGTCTCGAGAGTACGTGGAGTTCCGAGAACGACCAAGCAGAGTCAGGAGCTGTACTCTGGTGCTTTGCCGTGAAGCTGTCTTCACTGTGATAGCCTGATAACCTGGAGGCTGTGTCGCTGATCGTGTCAGCGTGTTTATAGTAGTTCATCTACGACTGTAAAAACGTGTTTTGGAGCTGTCCTGACAATACCGGCCAATAAAGTGTGTTTCGATACTTCATCAAGTAGTATTGTCATTATTCACTCCATATCCTCACGAACCCCGTACGAACGTGAAGGAAGAAAATAACGTAACAACTGGTGTCAGAAGGGGGGGGAAAACGCAACAATATGTTTTAGCAGATGTGTTTGATTTCTTAAGTAAATTAAATATGTGTCCAACAACAAGTAATAAATAATGTTTAAAGAATTAGAACACTGAAATTGCTGCAGTCGAATTAACATGACCTTTCGAACGCAGGATCCGTGAATAATGCATTTACATTTTATCCTAAATATATGCAGGGAACATTCTTACCGCGTCGGCAGAAACTGGGTCTTCAACTACCATCAGTTTTACAGGAACAAAAAGCATATGTTTTAGCCCTTATGAATTTTGTACTCGAGCTCTGAAGGTTAATTTATTCTAGAACTTTGAGGGATAAATTTTGTAAACACCGAAAAATAAATGACATTTATTTATCCGAATTTTTAAAAATAGATTTCAGCATAAAAGAAAGACCTAGCATATTTCCATTACAACTCAATTCTCAGAGGATATCAAAATATCTGCAAATTTTCAAATGGAATTCACAGACGCCATACCATATCCCCGTTATATCTAAAGCCTTAATTTAGGTAGACCTTTTATAACCTATACATACCTAAAGGAAAGTTTCAAGTGCTTGGCAAACATTCTATGTTCGTAACATCTCTTTTTAGCATATTTGTTTGGGAAATACTTTTTGTCGAATGAAACATATGAAAATAAAAATTTTCGTTTACCAAAATAAGTAAAATAAAACATTTTCGGGTTTAGCTGAAAGCACTAAAAAGTAAATGAATAAATAAATAAACTAACGTTATATTTTTATCACATATGATTAAATCTAAAATCATAGGACAGCTACTAATGGTGTGTTTTAAATCAAACTAGCGGGCAAGTACGGCAGATAAACGGGGACGGCCAAAGCAAAACTTAATAAGTTTTATGTACTGAAAAACTGAAAAAAAAACGTAAACTATTAATTTCATGTATTGTATACAAAGTTGCTAGCTGCGACCAAAGCAAAATTTATGAGTTCTATGCACACCTGAAAAGAAATGCATAAAAACATTTGAATATGAATCACTTCATTCTTTCCAAGCAACAACCAATTCGTAAATAGTTTTTTTGTTGACAAACCAGGAAACAAAAACTCTTAACATTTCAAGTTAATAAATAAGTAGGATGACATGATTTAAATTTAATGTAGTGTAATAATTTTCTGTCAATATCAATAAACGAATTAGTGTGGCGATAACATATCGTAACAATTATACCAAACTGAAACAAAAAAGTTGCCAACAGTAGCTATTTATTTAAAATGCTGACATTAACGAAACATTTCGACATACAATGACGTCACATGAAATCGCGTGCATTCTTCAACGTCAGAATATGACCTTATTTAATAATATGTTCAATGTTTGCCAATACTATTTTTTCTTATTTTGCAAAAATTACAAATTTTTAATTAACAAACTCTACGGTTTTAAAGCGAGCAAAGCTTTTTGATTCAAAGCGACGATTTACGATTCAAAGCTTTTTGAAATAAAGCAGGTTTTTATTTCCAGCGAGCGAGACTGTTACCACTCGGAAAAATGATTCTGAAAACTAGCGTTTTCCGAATTTTTAATTAATATGACGGCTGATTAAAGCCGTACGAAGATGAAAATGGTCGAAATGACTTCCCATGAAATTTGGAATCCGGAATAATATATTTAAAATTTAGCAATGCTATTTTTCTTTCATAATTTGTAAACTTACAATTATTTTATTAACAGTCTCTGGGATTTCAAAGAGAGCAGTGACAACACTTTTCAAAAGAAAGAAGATTTTTATCTCTAGCGTGCAAGACTGTTGCCACTCCAAAAAAATGAGGACAGAAATTAGCGTTTTTGGAGTTTTTCAATAATATCTAGAATGATTAAAGTCGCATGAAGATGAGAATGGTCGAAATAGCTTCCCACGAACTTTTGGAATCCGCTTGTTTCTCTTTCGAAACTGAACTCCCCGTCGTTCCGGAGCGGTCGCGAACACTGAGCCGACAACCACTTATCCGACGAGACACTTAACCGACAACACTTAGCCGACAAGATTTAGCCGACACGGACACTTAGCCGACAAGACATTTAGCCGACAAGGATAGCTAGCCGACAGGACATTTTGTCAACAAGAACACTTAACTGGCACGGACAGTTAGCTGACAGGACATTAAACGACAATGGGTCTCGTTCCTGCCAATGCTTTCAGATTCCTAATACTTTTACATTTCATTACTACTTTGCTCAACACGTCATGCTACATTCGTTCCCGTATAGTCGTTTCGCTCCTCCCACTAAGGAAATTCCTTTTCCTATCGGGAAATAGAGTGATTCGCCCTACTCCTCGCACCACTAGAACTATTTTTTTTTTTCTGAAATGCTATTCATACCCACAGAATGCTATTTACACGTTAGAGATCGTGTATTTATAAGGCTCCGGCCCAGGATTTCGTGTCTTGTGGCATGCGGCCACCTAAGAGGAGTAGGTTTTGTTTCGTTTGGTTTATATAATTACGGCAAAGCCAGAGGGCTATCTGCCTAAGGGGAGGGATATCTTCGTGTAGGACTTAAGTAAAACTGGCTGGTATACACATTACAGATGGGAAAAAGAACGAATACATTTATGCAGTCACTCTCTACGAGGGATCCGAAATTCGGACCGAACTATCAGTACTCAGAGACTTTACCGCTCCGTCGCTGCTAGGCCTAACAGAAATAAGTGACTGTTTTACTTAATATATATAACAGCCAGTCTCTTTCAATGAAAACTGTTTTTTAGGCTAGACCTTTATAAATGCGTTGCTAAAAAATGAGAAGAAATAGGTAAAAGCTGGATTCCGAACGACAGAAGCGGAGGTGACCAACACAGGTCAGTTACCATAACATTACATGAGTTGTTTACGTTTATCTCAATCATGGTAGCATAAACTACCTATTCTAGAGGTCACAAATAATTTAAAGCTTTGCTTGTCCAGAAAATTCTCTTTTTTAATTGTTTTTAAAAACAAAATAAAATATATTTGCAAAACAAACCCTTCACCTCTAATGTTTCTATAAAACTTATAATTCAAGAGTAAGAATATTTTTTATTGCATTACTCAGATTTTTCATGAACAGGGAAAGTAAATTTCAATAGTGGGAGGAGTGAAACAATTTTATAAGGGAAGGAATGTAGCATTATGCGTTGAGTAAAATAGTAATGAAACGTAAAGGTATTAGAAATTTGAAAGCATTAGGGAGAGCGAGATTGGAAAATTAATATCATTAAGTATTAAATAATATCATTAAGTATCATTAAGAAAAATTATTAATGATGTGAAAGTGTTCAAAGGAACCCAGTTGATTAAATGAAAAACTTTACGGACAATTTTTGCAGAACTTATATGAAAATATAACTAAGTGAACGTCGTACACTTAGCTAAAAAAATGTTTTTCTTTCCTTTCGAAAATTAATTCATATTCCCACACGAGAAATTTGATCACTTTTTCAATTTGGCCAATATACACCAGAGAGCGCGATATATATCACCTATGATAATTTACACAAGAATTAAATCACAAGAATCACATATCGAATCTTTAAGAATCCAAAAATTAATTTTACTGAGAGGTGAAAAAATTACTGAAATATTGAACTTATGGAGCAGCGGAGAAATTTTCTAATTGATAGTAAGTTTAAATAATTATCGGTTCAGTGTGAGCTAAACGTCATTGTCGGCTTAATGTCCTGTTGACTAATCTGACAGTTAAATGTCACGTAGCTATATGTCCTGACGGCTAACTCTCTATGTCAGCCATGTGTCTTTGTCGGCTAAATGACCTGTCGGCTACGTGTCCGTGTCGGTTAAATGTCCTATAGGCTAACTGGTGTCAGTTAAGTGTCTCATCGGCTAAGTCTCAAGGGCCCATTCCGGAGGAGATAATGCCACAAACAAACAGACGCGCACAGATTTTAATAGTATAGATTACGAAAGAAAAATTTTAATAAGTTTAATATAACCTTTTTTCCGGAAAAAAAGATCTAATATTAATTTTTGTTCCAGGAGATCCATAACGACTCATTTTCAGGGAATGTCTATTTTTGATGCAGAGCAATTTACATTTGTCATTTAAAACAATCTTCATTTTGTTACATACTCGTATTCATGTACAATAGTCTACATTTATACATAGTGGCCCAAATGTTTTAGTCTTAGAATGTTTTTCTGGGAATTATAATAATGTTATGTATTGTTTTAATTTACTTATTTGTTTTTTGTTATATTTTATATAATAATTTTACAGATTATTTTTGTGAAATATATTTTGGAGACACATATTCCTTTGTAAGTGCTTATTTCTTTTAGACAGTTGTAGATCTTCTGGATTTCGACTTATCAACATTTAAACTGAGAAATAAAGCTGTTAGAAACTGAGATATAGAGAAAATCTCTCTTAGCAGACTTCAGCGAAAATATTTGTTGACAAATTGATGACATCTGTAGATTTGTTTCGCAGACTGGTCACTTTCTGACAGTTTCCGGAAAAGAAACTTTTGAAGGCCAGAAGCAAATTTCCCCAAAGCTTCACGAAGGCCGGGAAAATCTATTGAAATACAGTTCCAAATTTCCGTGAGCAAACTGAGTTGTCAGTTAACACAGAGCTCAGCAGAGAGTTATTTGAGCTAAGAGTTTACTCTATGAGTAATATCTATATATTTATCATGTCTGAAAGAGGACTTGTCTTAATCTAGCATTCTGCTTGAGCTGTTTGTAGCTGTTTTATTATTTAACTAATTTTTTGTTTGCAGCTATTTATAGAAATTATCTATCAGTCTGTTCCAATCCATTTGGCATAGCTATTGAATAGATCTCCACGAACCTTTGTAGAGTCTTCTAGTATGTTTTAGAATCATACACTGTAGACCCTACTGAAAAGATTGAGTATGGAATCCTCGCTAGATCTTGGAAGAACAGATGACTGCAGAAGAAGGTTTAAGTATTATTTTTATTTGAACTTAACATAAATGCAAAGAAGTCAGTGCTCACAATTTAACACCCCTTGTATCTAAGTAAATTTACAGAAAATAAAATAGACAACCACAATAAAAGTAAATATTAGCTATACGACTATCTTTATCTAAATCTGCTGCATATAGCAAAGCCCTGCCTGGAATATCAATATGTTCTAAAGAGAGTGTCTTAGCACCAACTTTCTGCGCACAAAGCTACTTCAAACACATGGTATAAACTCTCAACTAACACTTCTACTACATAGAAATTATACTTACTGTAGTTAAGAACAAACATGATATTCAGTCGAATAGGAAATATAAAAGAAGGAAAAAATGTTAGTGGAAGATTTAAGGAAATAAATATAGAGTTAATTATTATATATGTTACAGCCAAAGCCCGAAGTTCGGCAGTTCCCGAATTGGCCGGCCATTTCGCGCATTGGCCGGGGCTTGTATCCAATGTCCCATGTATTGGAAATGAATAGCGTATATGTGACTCCCTGGCCAATGCTCCATGTGCTATATTTTCAGTGTATCTGGCATCCACGTATCGAATCATGAATCTGGCAACGCGTTATTGTTTACGGGCCAGCCAACTGAATAGTTTCGATTGCGGGTTAGTGTGCTTTCCTCGGATAGGTGAGCCCTTTCAATAGTCGTTTGTTTTTTGATATACTATGGATCAAACTTAGTTTCAAGAATTTGTGTATTTTCCAAGCACAGTAGCTACAATTTTTCCTAACTCAAACTTCTAATGGCACTGAGTGGTGCTCAGTGCCAAAGTACTGTTCAGACGTCCATAAATCCAATTTTACTTCAATCATTTGAAAATTTCGACTCTAAAATAAAGAGTCATTTAAATATAAAAGATTTGAAAATTTTCTTGATATAAAAGCAACTAAAAGCAAACAAAGAATATTGTGCTCAGGTGCTTCTTAACGCTTTAAGGACCATTGTTCCCAAATAGGAACAACATATTTAAAAAATTACCGAACTTTTAAATTTATTAATTGAAGTTAACTAATATTTTAACATGTCAAATGATTTTTTGAAATAAAATTGAAGTGCTGATCTTACTTTGTTTATTTATAAAATATGCAAAAAATATTTTCCGCTATAATAGATGCGTTGGCCCTTGTGTCGAAGGACGATCCTAGGCGCCTAAGAGGGGCGGATTTGTCGGAAAACTCCTTTGTGGCGGCTATCATTAGCATTACGGTATGCAAACATAAAAAATTTGCTCATGACCTTTTTATTCTGACTTTGGCCGATCGCCCCATGCCATTTCGCGAACTGGCTGGCCAAACCCCGAAATCAAGAAAAGATCGGTCATTGGCTGGTCATTGTGAGGCGATATTGGCTGTTTCGAGATTTGGCCGGCCAATTCGGGAACTGGCCGACTTCGGGCTTTAGCCGTAACATATATAAAAATTAAGAAACTTTTCGCGATTACAATACTTCCTTTTTACTTCGTACAAGGAAGTAAAAAGGTTTTAGTTCTTGAAATTTTGAGTTCAACTTTCGAATAAGCTACATCAGACTAACGCAATCCATGTGTCATAGATTGATCTAGAAATGATGCAGTCCTGAAATGTTATTACTGTTTTTAAATACAGAGAGGAAATACCCAAATTAAAAATGAGGAATTAATAGGCTAGCAGAACTTGGCGATAATTTTAAACTTGTTTGTACTATCGCACTTTCTGTTAACTGAACTTCGACTACATTCTAATTTCTCTCTCTATATATGTATGTATAATTTTTGTTCAATATTTTAGCATTTTAAAATTTTAGTACAGTCATATTAAAATTCTGAGTTCATGTTTTACTCTTAACATAATAATTTCGATTTAGAAGTAAGTGTATTTTTTTTTCAAATGCAATAGCAATATAGATCATCTTGATCTCACCTATCTAATAATCATAATACTCGCGCATTAATAATGCATTTTTTAGACTAAGATTTGAATATATTAAAAAGTTGACTCCTGTGGGTTATAGCATATATGTGTATTTCAGCATATCAAAGCATAATTAAAGCATTATTTAATGTACACTATAGATAGTATTGTAACTGAATAAGGTATTTTCTCCTTCCTGTTAGTATGACTTATTGATGCAAATGGAAGCACGCTCAACGGGTTTCTGGAGGCCCACAATTCAAATCTCGGGGAGGAGATTGCACAATTTTCATGTTTCATTTTTCATGTTTTTTAAAATTCATTTTATTTCGTCCTCATTTATTGACAAATTATTTTGGGGAGTAATTTTATCTTCATGTTACACTTCTTTGAAATTAGTTAAAAAAAAAAAACACTATTAACCACATATAGTTTCACCAATTGCATAATTGAAATTATATTTAATAATAGTTTTAATTTTTGTTTATAAATTATTTAAAAATATTTAATATTTATAATGTTATGCTAATATTTATTTTTACCACTCTTAACATCAGTTATAAATTCCATATTATGAGCCAAAGAAATATTTCAAAATTAATCCTAGGAAGCCTGCAGAAATTTGAGAAAAATTTCCTGAATTCACAGGTACTGTATTATTTCATGTAGAAAAATTTATACCTTTGATAAAAAAACAAAGAACTGTGAATAAAAAAATCTGGCTCAAATTAAAGTCGAGTAAAAAATATGAACTAGTAGTGTTGTTTTTCTTCCTTTTACACTTAAACTCTTACGTTGTGTATGCTATGTAACATTAACTTTCATTTTTAACTTAACTTAATTAAAAGAATCTATTAAATACACCCACCTCCTAAAATGTAGCAAAAAAGTCATTTGCATTTGCCAAAACTAGAAAGGTGTTAGAAAGATTTTTCTTCTTCCATTTTTAATCTTAGTTCTCTTTTGAAGCTTAACACCCTTAGAAAGTTGTTTCACGGACTTATTAAACTCGAATGCTCCATAAAAACTCTTTAGAATCCCTGCGAATTTTCAAATTGGATACTCTTGTATTTAACCACCAGTTTTCCCTCTAAAAGAACGAAACAAAAGAAAGTGAGAGCAAATGCATAAAAGTTCCGTGATGAAATTTTTTCCTCTCATACGATTCTCTTTACAACGAACTTGAAACGAAAAAAACGAAAAAAATTATAAAAAAATGTTATTAAAGTCTATTTTGTACCGTGCAAGATCATAAAATTGTTGGTGAAGACGGCAAAATTTTATGAGTTTTAAAACTTTGACGGGCTTGTTACAAAAATTTAATCCAGACTTTTACATTTTGTTCGACATAGGCAAAACTTAGTTACAGTTTCATTTTACTATAGGAATGCTGATAGATGCATTGAAAGAAGCATTTCCTAAAGCGCCTTTCAAGAATAGCAGCTTCTTCTCCCCCTTCGTTTTTTTTCAGAAGAAAAGAAAAATGTTACTGCTATTCGTGCTAAAAATGGTTTGCTTTCTTGAACAGAAATATGACACATTTCTTTTTATAGAATATTTGTTTCTGAAATACTATGAATATATAATATTCTCTGAATTCTAAATACTTCTAATTATAAATGTATTTTAAATTATACAAATTTAAATTATTCATGTTCTAGTATTTTTGAATTTAAAGAAATCAATTTTGTAAAAATTACGAAATTTAACTTTTTTGCTTTAATCCGGTTCCTATACTTATATTAAGGAAAATTTTGCGCTCATTATAAAACACAGAGCACAAAACGTTTTACGTATAACAAAAATTAGCCGACATATTTAATTTCAAAATTTGCGATTTTTGACATTTTCAATTTTTATTGAATTTTGAATTTAATCATTATTTAATAAATAAATTGGAATAATTCGAACGTGAATTTTTTCCATTAAATTACCTTAAATGGCATTTATTGTGTCTTTAATTTATAATTTTTGTTTTTTACCTTTCGTATGTCAAGAGAATTTTCTTGCCAGTAAACTGTTCAAAGTCTGAAAATATGTTGATAAATTCTTTTCATAATATTCTGATTACTTAGTTTTTTAACATCAGAAACCTTTCTCTAAACAAATATTTTTAGTTATGTACATATGCAAATATTTCGTTTTTCAGTTTGTGTACGGCCCTTGGATATGTTACCCAACTTTAATACCAAGTATCTTGGCCAGTTTTTGTCGTACCGGAGTCAAATATATTACGTTTTGATTATAATAATATAATGATTAGAAGTATAAAAACAGAACATTCCGAAGTATAAAAACAGAGACCGACTGAACATGTAGAAACGTACTAAATGAATGTAAAAATGAACATTATGTAAAATGTTAGGTTTTGTGTATTGTACAGAATTAATTCAATTTAGAAACACGAAAACATAAATATTTGCATTATTCAAACATTTTTGTAACTAGAGGTATACGTTTACACCCAAAGGTTGCCAAAATAAATGCCAGGTAAAGACGTTTCTGGATACGGTGTATGTGTTTAACCAAAAGCCGTACACATGCAATCAATCCTTCATTACGCAATTGCCTTAAAATTTAGTTATGAAGATACATCCACGTTTTCTGTGCAAGAGCAGTCAACTATCGATCCGGTGGTACAGAATTAAATATAAAATAAAACACCGTAAAAACTTATATCGTAGTGTAAAATATAATGAAGGCTACTATACTCAGTTTCATACACTTCGAACATCCCGAATAAAAATTCAAAGTATTAAATTTCAGTCAATATTTAGGTTATTTATCTATGGATGAGAGCCAAAAATATTATAAAGATGATATACTGATATTTTAAGGATAATATACTGTATAGTGTAAGGAGGATTAATCCTGTATACTTTAAAGATGATATAAATTTCTGATTGCTTGTTTACCCTTTGAATGCATATTTCAACTGTGAAAGTTCATAGTATAAAATTGCGCTCAATAACTTCAATATAATTTTATGTTTTTTTCCTCAGTTCTGCTTGCTAATGAGAAAGAATACAGCAAAGCTGTAGAATTATTTTGATGGCAAATTCATGCATTCCCTATAGAAGAAACAATTC
Source organism: Stegodyphus dumicola (assembly GCF_044657685.1). Lineage (NCBI taxonomy): Eukaryota > Metazoa > Arthropoda > Arachnida > Araneae > Eresidae > Stegodyphus > Stegodyphus dumicola. The sequence goes on along the minus strand of NC_140771.1, from coordinate 151,066,958 downwards.
TTTGAACGCTGATATTAATTGTTTGTGCTGACTGTACAATTGTGTATCTTAAAGAAGAAATGTTTCTAAAATTTAGATAATTAAGAAACCTGAGCAATTTTTAAATTCATCTGAAGCCAATTATGAGAATTGGCGTAGCTGGTAACAAACTGTGAGTTTAAAAGGTGTTAAATGTTGGTAAATGTATAGTGTCTTAGTAAAAGGCCGCTTAAAACGTTCTAAAATCGAAAATCCTCTCGAGAAGTGCTGCAAGGTCAAGAGAGATGGGAGATCTTTTGATCCATCCTCCCTTGACGATTCTTTTTTAAAATTAGTACGATATTAGGCAAATTCGTTCTACCTACCGCTTTAATCAAGGTAGGTTCAACTCTTTCCTCTTCTTCGGGGAAAATGTTCGTGACTTGACCTAATCTTATTGTCAGCCAAATGAAATAAGTCATAATCATAACGTATATCACAGAATTACTCTTTGATGTTCAACAAAAATTACTCATAAATTTTTGCTTTTATTATAACGTGAGTTCATCTTATTTTTTAATCATAAAATTTTAGTAATACACTAAATTAAGATGTTAAAAATTTTATAAATTAATTCAGATTAAGCGTTTATTTATAAGTTTTAAGAATTTTATTGTTTTTGAAATTGCTATTGCTACTTGAGAAAAAATAGTAACAAATTCAGATGAAGTTTAGTTTAGTTCACTCATGGTGTTTCTCCTGTGATCCGAAGTTTGTCATCGAATTTAACCCACTTCTTAAGAAACTATCAAGCTCAAATTTCTCACACACATTGTTTGTGACTGTTGATGCAAAATGGTGAAGCGAGTTTTTCGAACTTGTATCGATATTTGTTTTTAAATTTAATGTTTAACAATTTTGGGGCATATATTCGTTTAACGAATATACTAAAACTCACAGAGATTTACTGTTTGCAATATCGGACAGAGCGGGAAATATTCTTTTTCTGAACTTCATTTCTGAGTTTTCGTGAAATTTTGGAAATCACTCGATATTTTCAACTCTTTCATGGTTATGATTTTAAAATTTCAATGTCTAACAATGTTTCGCTTATCAGTTCTTAAGATTCTTCAACTTTAACTGTAACTTAAAAGTATAGAGTACAAAATTTTTCGCTACAATTATCAGGTTTAATGTTCCGTCTTACTTTCTTTGGGAACATGCACAGACCTGACTCGGAACAGGAAGCTTACTAAAGCTATGTTCAATAAATGTGGGAAGTAGACAAGATACACAGGAAGGGTATACAAAACCCTTTATTTTTCACTCTTTACAATAAGTTCCGTAGTTCGGAATACAGAGACCAACTACTTGTGGTCTGAACGTAAGAATATAAAAATATAACTAAACTCTAACTTAAATTTTGGAATAATAAACAAGGAAGATTGGCCGTATATTAACAGGAAGCCGTATGTAGTACAGAGAACTGTTAACACTACAATACGTTTAAAATTATCACGAGGATTAAACCTCTGGCCTGGAAGGCAAACAGCAACCGAGTAAAACTTCTAAGGCAAGCGGTCTGCTTCGACTAATTCCTTCCTCTCTCTCGCTTGGCAAAAAGCCACAACTTAAGTACTTGGCGTTCGCCAGACAAATTTTGCATAAATAAGTTAACGCTTTTAATTCTGGCCGGAAGTAGAAAATAAGAAGTGATAGTAAAGATTTAAAATAAAATAAACGTTAGTAAAACTTAAGATCCTTACACTATAAAATTATTAAAATTTATATTTTTGATATGTAAGAATACTAAAGTATGTCAAAAGGACCTAGTTCACTTGAAATGTTCTAATAATGGCTAAAACTAATTATAATCCAAAGACAGGCTAGTCGAAAAGAAGATATTCGGATATCAGATGAAGCTAATATATAAAAATGTCAAAAACGTTTTTAATTAAAAGGTTTTTTCATTGGTTTTCGAATGGATTTTTCTTAAAAATCTTCCGTTAGAAGATTTTCTATGAAGATATTCCATCATGAGTTATAGGATTTGTCAAATGTAAGATCAGTAAGCTAATTTCAGTACTTCCAGAGGACATTTATTACTAATTAGCTATGTACACACATACACACATATATGTGACGATTTTGCGGAATACACAAATATATGTGACGATTTTGCGGATCGGCACAGGAATGACGAAGCTTGGCATCCGAGTGTGGGCGTTGTTTGGCTGAGTGGAATACAGCAGAATGATGATACAGAAGGATTTTGCTTTTGATTGCACATCTTTATTAATAATAATAATTTCTAATTTTTTCTTCAGATAATTTTTTCTTTTAGATGAAATTCTCCAAATTACATATCAAATAGTGTTTGAAACTAAATAAGATGAAATCTAGGCTTTTAACGTCATAACTATTCTACCAAAGGGAAGAAGGATGGACAGAGCAACGCAGAATCTTGTAGCAACAATAAAAGGAAACAGTTTGACTAAAAAATGGCGCGTACTCGGTATTTATACTAGTGGTTACATAACATGCCAGAATGATCTCCGAAGTAATTTAAAAGGGGAAGACCCTGAAATTGCGGAAAGTTAATTAGAAGTTGTCTGTTCGCGCAAAGCAAAGCCATCGTATTTATTATATTTTACATATATATATATATATATTGTTACGAAACGCACAGGCGCGGTAAGATGGCTTCCCTGCAAAGCAGTTTTAGGATTGCCATAAAATGGCAAGGGAAGGCACGCTTGCCACATTTGGCGAGAAATCGCCCGTTTGTCGACAAAATTGGCAATATGCCATGGACGGATGTAGAACCTTCTGGAACGAATTCTTACCGGTTTAGCCCAGAATGTTCTCGAACACCAGCTAAAAGCTATATAAGCCCTGCTGGTACGCGGATAGTTAGTTAGTATCGAGTTGGTGTCTCGTCTAGCAGCAGTCTAGTAGTCGAGCAGCGAGTGCCGAGTGGGTCGTCGAGTGCACCAAAAGAGTCTAGTAGTGTATCTTGGTTACTGCATCGTCGAGAGAGCGTGTTGAGCTCCGGGAACGACTGAACCGAAGAGTCGGCAGCTGTGCTCTGAGTGTCGTGGAGAGCATCGCAATTTGTAGCGTGGAGAGTCTCGAGAGTACGTAGAGTTCCGAGAACGACCGAGCAGAGTCGGGAGCTGTATTCTGGTGCTTTGCAGTGAAGCTGTCTGCACCGTGATAGCCTGATAACCTGAAGGCTGTGACGCTGATTGTTCCAGCTAGTGTGTATAGTAGATCTTCGACGACTGTAAAACGTAACTTTGGAGCTGTCCTGATTAATACTGGCTAAATAAAGTGTGTTTCGATACTTCATCAAGTGTCGTCGTTATTCACTCCAAATCCACACGAACCCCGTACAAACGTGAAGGAAGAAAACAACGTAACAACTGGTGTCCGAAAAGAAAAACGCAACAATATATAAACAGAGTGTTTCAAAAAGAATATACATATTACAGAGTGTTATTTTGTCCAAACTATCGATCACTGTGCCTCGGCTCGGCATAGGCTCGAATATATAGTCTAGTTTATATTAACAGACACTAGATGTCAGTTTTCTTCTGTTTTGCATGGCAACGTCACATGTTTAAAATGGCTACTTCGCAGCAGAAATCATTTTGTGTTTTCGAGTTTGCCAAGTGCAATTCCATGATTACTCTGCAAAGACGTTTCAAGCTGAGGGGCTAAAGTGATCCTCCAAATGGGGGGAACATTCGCAGATGGTATTGACAGTTTGTAAATACAGGATGTGTATGTCAAGGAAAGAGTCCTGGCCGCCCTCGTGTTCCCGACAAAAATGTTTCACGAATTCAAACTGCTTTCTAACGTAGTCCTTCTAAACCAACTCGTCGTGCGAATCGGGAGTTATAACTGCCTATAACAACAATTTGTCGTGTTTTGAGCCATCGGTTGTTTATGAAGCCATACAAGTTACATTTGTTACAGGCTCTGCGTCGTCCTGATGACAAACGCAAACGTGTGGCATTTTGTAACGAGATTATTGATGCTATTGACAGTGATAACACTCTCATACAACGCATCGTGTTCAGTGATGAAGCGACTTTTCATGTCAGTAGTCATGTAAACAAATACAATGTTCGAATGTAGAGCCTACAGAACCCATATGCAGCCATTGAACATGTACGAGATTCGCACAAAATCAATGTGTTTTGTGCGATATCCCCGTGATCTGTTTACGGCTCATTCTTTTTTTATGCAAACACAGTTAACGGTCAGCAGTATCTCGCTATGTTACAAAACTGGTTGTTTCTGAGGCTACACGAAGACAACTTCATTTTTTAACAAGACGGGGCTCCTCCTCACTCGTGTCTCCAAGTGCGCGATTATCTGAATGAAACTCTACCGATCCGTTGAATTGGTCGTCAAGGAGCTGGCGACTTAGCATGTCTCAGCTGGCCGCCACGGTCACCGGATTTGACACCCTGTGACTTCTTCCTGTGAGGTTTCCTAAGACAGCGGTTTTGTACCGCCACTCTCAGAGAACGTGGAAGAGGTGAAAAACCGGATCTGTACTGCCGTAATATCAGTGACGACGGACCTGCTTGCCCGAGTAGGGAGGAATTTGAGTATCGATGTGATATTGTTCCTGTCGCTGATGGAGGACATACTGAACATCTGTAATCTGAATTTGAGAGTTTCGTACATATGTGTGTAAAGTTTCATATTCGTATGTCATACAGTTTAATAAATATATGCATTCGAAATACGTACATTCTTTTTGAAACACGCAAACGCAAAATAAATTTTAATAATTAAAAGGTTTGAAATTCATCATTCAGTTCGAAACAAACCATATCCAATAGCGAAAATACGAACTGCAAGAAAACCAAACGAAAACAAAAAATGAAATAAGAAATTCAAATCTTTCGTTGCATCATCAGAGGGTTGTTGCAACGAAAGAAGTAAATAAATCAACCTTTTTGTGAACCAATAAAGATAAAAGATAAGCCGAAGTAAGCAATGTAAAAATTGCAAAATCATAGTTCAGTAACATAAATAAAATTAAACAAGCAACAAAAGTATTATATAAAGATTTCGGTAAACTACGAATTTTAAACGGATTAATATAAATAAAAGTAATTAGAAAACATTTTTGTTGTAACATTAAATGCGGTGAAGCAAAAAATAGGTAATTTGTAAAAGGAAAAAACATCGAATTACCTGGATTATAAATCCTAAAATAAATCCAAAAATAATCCACCATAAAATTAAGTATTAGTTCGCTTCAATTCAGTCAATGGTATTTAGTTGTAGTATCCAGTTCAACGAACGGAATAAGTTGCAGTCTTTAATACCAAAATAATTAAAATTAAAAAAAAAAAAACTTAATTATTTTGGTATTAAACACTGTTACACAATACTCCTATTATACTGTAAAAACTATGTTTTGCTACTATAGATTTAACGTATTTTGGCATTAAACACTGCGAGTATTATATACAGAATAAAGTATATCTATCTATATATTTGTTAAAAGTGTTTAATACAAAAATAATTAAATTATTTTTTTAAATTTTAATTATTAATTTAAATTACGCGGTTTATCTTCTGACAGGTTTTTCCATTTCACGAATTTAAAAAACATCATCCTATATAATAATTAATTCTCAGTGAATAAACTAATTATTTTTCGCAGTAGTGTCGTTCACTTATCATGTGTACGTGGAAATAAGTTATTAATCTATTATTGGATAGAGACAGTAAATTTATTTGAACATTCGCACAAATATAAACTTTAATAATGCTGTAAAATTTATATTTAATGTAACCATCTCAGTAATGCTAATTAATTTTCTATAGTTAAATTTCATTCGTTGTTTTCTAACCACAAAAAAGTATTGCTTTCTAGTTTATCCCACTTTTTATTTCGCAACTGAATGCAGTCAAAAAATATAAAACTGGCATCATTTTCTGCAGCCTTCAGAAAGTGGTTCTAGTTGAAAAGTAGAACATAAGAGCAATTTACTAGAACAGCAAACAAAGCATATGTCTTTGGGCGGGCCTTGTTTGCTGATGCAAGGAGCACTTAGCGAAGGATTTAATTGCCGAGATTGTTGGTTTTAGGAAGATTGCTGCAAATCTTATTAGAAATGTTTGCAAGCGTTAAGAAATTATTCATCTTGGCTTTTGACCTAATTTTCTTGAGGAAACGTTTTGATCTGCTTTTTTCGTCTACATCAGTTCTCAAAATTGGACTTTCTTAAAATTGCTACGGTCCCATTCTCAAAAACGGAAAATTAAAAAATACCTGGGTTTTTTTTTTTCTTAACTCAGTTATTTAAATATAAAAGTCCATATAATATTTAAAGTGTGTTTCTTTAATGTAAGATGAGATTTCATTCATTTTAAATGCAGAATTTCTGTGCTGTTGTACTGTATTAATACTACCTTCTATATGTGCTTTAAAATCAGAGTACATGCAATCCTAGATGCGCTGAGATTATGAGCTTACAATAGACTGAATCATAGATTATGAGCTTAGAATAATAAAATATTTCAAATAAAGTCAACGCGCTGGTTTCGATATTTTTAAGCGATTGATCAATAGCTCCAATATGTTTTTTTATAGCCCAAGGACTATTAATTTCGTTTTGGCATTTTCCGCTGGTTCACTATAAATGTCGGTTCACTTTTTTAAATTGTTGCAACCAAATATTAGAGGTGTTATATTTAAAGAAATTAAATAATGAAGAATCTGCATAAATGTATGTAAGTTTCTCGCAATGTGATAAAACAACAATACCTAGAGCCTTCAAATTTTGAATAACGTACGTCTAGACCCGAATATGGGCATCTGGAAGCCCGAATTTGGAATTCGAAATTTGTTTTATTATCGATTTCATATTTTGTAACACTTTAACAAATCTTTGATTAACAGACTCAAAGATTTCAAAGCGAGCAATGGCAACACTGTACAGAAAAAAAATTATTTCCAACTCGTGAGACTGTGTATCGGAAATTCTAAAGATATGCTCAATTTAAAACTATTTTGCGATATTGCTCTTGAACTGAGTTTTATGGTTTAAGTGAAAAGAACATGATATTTAATAAATAAATGTAATACACATAACGCTTAAGAAACTTCCCTTTGGGCGTAATGTAAAATCGTGGAGGTTTCAGATTTTGTTTTTATAGTGTTTTGATATTTTAGATATCTCTACAATTTACTTTGACTTACACTTGAATTTAAGACTTAATTAACTGTATCCGTCATTAGGAAAACTAATTAAAAATTGATGTATAGCTCAAACTAATTTCAATATGCCAATAAAACGTCATCGATGATCGGGCATAACTGGAAAAGTGGTACGAATCGTACAGGTTTCTGCATTTCAAAAATTATATAATAGCATGCGGCATGGCTTATTATGCGAGTTTTGTTTATAACACTTTTTACTGTATAAATTCAGTACATTTGGAAAGTAAGCATATTACTATCCAGTTTGTATGTACTTGATAAAAATAATATTGTAAAGCAGTTTAAATGATATTGAAAATCCAGTCAATGTGTAAATGAATTGCAAGTTTAATTTAATTATCTCAGTAAATGTATTGTAAATATGAATTCAGATAATGTTTAAATGTACACGTAGCTGTCATGATTTTATGTAACTATCATATGTAACTTGTACAAGACAATGATTGTAATCAACATATCTATGCTTATACATAGGCTTTGTATGCCCATGCAATATTTATATGTATATTTTTACACGGAGGAAATATTCCCTTCTGCCAGGATGACTATTAACACTGTAATACTTTAACACCAAAGTCAGGTCAGTGGTTAGTTATCTCAGGCGGCGCTCAGTACATTTGGAATATTTTTACACTACATAATTAAGTTCTTAATTTATTTAATTTTTCAGGTAAATTGCTTATTAATCGATTAACAGGAACTACTGACACGCTTATTTTGAGGAAGAAGAAGTATATTATATTTGAAACACTGCAAAAGAAATATTTAAGAAAAACTTGTGTTTAAAATAAATTATTATTTGATGCAACGAAATGGCGGTTCTGATTGAAGTTTTTGACATTTCTCTTCCCAAAGATAATCTTTGCATTGTGTATTCTCAAAACATTGCAAAAAGGAAAAACAATAAATAACAAAAGTATTAACACTTTTAGGTATAAAGTAAGTAAACGAGCTTTACGTTGTAGAGACATTAGGTTATTTCGAAGCAGGACTCGAACCTCGGACCTCTCGAATACGCGCAGAATGTGCTGATCATTACACCACGAATGCATGTAAAAATGCGAGAGAACTATCTTATACACGTCCCCTTTTCTTTTTTTATTAAATGCCTTTATTATTTATGTGTCATTAACAAGTGAAATATTAAAAAAAATAATCTTAAAAAGATTTAAAAACGTAAGAATCCTTCTCTTTGGGAAAGAAAGAACCTAATATAGAACGCCCTACAGAGGTTGTTAGCAAACTAATGCAGTTGTAAACGCATAAAAATATGCTGCGACTTTAGATAAGTTATGGATTGAATGATCATAATAAAGCGAAGACCAATTTATAATGGGAAAAAGAAGGCCTACAAATTGGTTTTCAAGAATTCAAAAATTTAATGACGGAATTTACAGTTATTACGGATTTTCTTACAAAAGAAAATTCAAAAAAATGTAAAAAAGAAAATCTAAAACCATCTCTTTTTCATATAAAAGTATTTTAGCTCCTAGAATAAAATAAAAAAACAGTCTATTTCATACATATAATAACATATAGATGGAGCACGTTATTCTCTCAAAGCATTTATTTTTGATTCCGATGAATATCTGTGGCATCAGAAGTAAGAGCGACAAGAAGTACTCTGATATGTGTTTGGTATGTATGTATTTCTAATTATACGCTCCCCGGTTTCCACACTCGGTAGAACTTCTCTGTTTTGAATGCATTTTCGAGGGTACACCGTGTGTATTAAGTTAGGCGGTTAAGAAGTTGGGAGGTAAGGAGCTGGTTAAATTATTTTCTGTCTTTCCTCCGAGATGTACACCAGACAACGGACGAGAATACTTACATATGCCTTAGTGCATGTGCATTTTTATGCTTTAGATTTAAATGAATGGTATCTACCGCTGTAAAAATATAACTATCCGGCGTAGAGTTTCCTCCCCTGCGTCCCAAAGGGGCGCTTTTTTCATTTACATACACATACACGTTTTGAGAACATTCGGGCTAATGGGCTAAAATTATTTAAAAACAATCTATCCAGTTGGAGACAAAATTGTTTTTTCCCGTACAGTATTGCCATTGCTCACTTCGAAATCATTGAGTTTTACAAAATGTGAAATACACAATAAAAATACACAATAAAATATGAAATACACAATAAAAAATACACAATAAAATACACACTGAAATATGAAATACACAATAAAAAAAATTCAAAATTCGAGTTTCCAAGTGTCCGTATTAGTGTGGAAGACTACGTTGTTCAAAACTCGATGGGTCTAGGTACCATTGTTCTTTAACAATGCAGGAAACATGCATGAATTAATGCAAATTCTTCATTATTTAATTTCTTTAAATATAATAAACGATGATAATATTTGGTGGCAAGAATTTGAAAAGTCATTCGGACTTTTATAGTAATTCAACGCAAACTCTCGTTTGAGACTAATAGCGCCATCTGGGCTAACATCTGGCTACTATTTAAAATTCTTACAACAGAGAAGATACTGATGTAGATTTTAAGAAATTATTTTAGTGCTTTTAAATTTCTCAGTCTTTGAACAATACAGATTTATTAAATGCGAAAGAGAAGTTAAAAATCTTACGTTATGCTGGATGGCAACACTTTGAAAAAAGTTGCTGCGCTCGAGGCGAGCGAATACATGATGGAAAATGGAAGTTAAATTAAACACTTTATGTTTCCCAGAATGGCAACTTGCCGAAACGGCTGGATGGTACAGCCAAATAGAGTAATATAACATAACAATAGTGTAACGATTCGAAAATTTCAGAAAAACGTTAATTGAAATGTTTTTGATATTATAAAAAATAAATATATTACATTTATATCTTTTGTTGATGCTTCTTTATTTTTGTGAGATTTCAGACACATTTAGTGTCTCTTTCTTATAGTATTTAATGCCATAGTTTTGTTTGATATTTCTCTAAATTCATATGATCAGTAATTATCGAGCCTTTGTAATGAATGATAATAGGAACGCTTTTCAAATGAAGACCTATGACACAAGGTTTTGCTTGTTTCAGTTGATTATGGTAAAATCTAAGAGAGCTTTCCGCCTAAGGAGAGTGATGCTTTCGTGAACTTTCTAAGATAAACTGGCTTGTCTCCACATTACACAGAGAGAAAACTATGAAATATTTTATGCAGCCAGCTCGTTTGCCTGGAACTGGTAGTTCGGTCTGAGGTTCGAATCCCGCGAACGGGCTGGCTGCATGGGCGTTTTCGTGGTTTTCCCCATGTGTAACGTGTATACGAGCCAGTTTCCCTTAGAAAGTCCTCCACGAAAGGCATCCCTTCCCTTAGGCAGATAGCCCTCGTGTGCTTTGCCATAACTGAATAATCCAATCCATCGTTTGCCTGGAACTAAACCGAAGTCGAGCTATCAGTGCCTAACGATTTTACTTCTCGGCCGCTGCCTAGAGCGCTAGATAAGCTATGGTAAGCAATGGAGATAGAGTGAGATAATAAATTGAGGATCGCTAATAAATATCCACTTATGTTTGAAATAACGATGCAAATTGGAAATAAATAATAAAAAAAATAAAAAAAAAAAAAAAAAAAAACATAATCCTTCACATAAAGCATTAAAGAAGTAAGGTTGTAGAGTCATTAGGTTATTTTGAAGCTGGAGACATGAAAAGTGAGCAATGCCCTCGCCAGGACTTTGAACCTAGACCTTTCGAATACGCTCTGAGAGTGCTAGTTGTTACACCACGAAGAGATGCAGAAAGGAGAGAAAAATACCTTTTGTTTAAAACATTCATTATAACATAACACATTACTTTAACAAATGCTTAAGCAGTCTGCTTGTTATCTGAAACATATACCAACATATGCAAAATAAATTCAGAAAAATGTAAAGTAAAATATCTTTTTGCTATGATTCCTAATTAGTTATAAATTTCCTAATTTGGATTAGAAGTATCTTAACTTTTGCTTATTGCATTTTTATATGAGTATATAAAACTGTAGAATCAAATAAATATTTCACTATTTATTTTTCTTTCTTTTTAAACGAGAAGAAAGTAGATTACATAAAAAAAGTTAATATAGTAAAGTGTATTACATACTATAATAAAGTGAAATTATTTTGTAAAGTGGCTGACAAGAAATGATAGTATATTATGCTTAAAATGTTAATAGTTAAATCTAAATCCGTTAATACTAAGTGCAAATTTGCCCACCAGCGGCCGAGCGGTAAAGTCGCTGAACACTGGTAGTTCGGTCCGAGGTTCGAATCCCGCGAACGGGCTGGCTGCATGTGTGTTTTCGTGGTTTTCCACATGTGTAACGTGTATACGAGCCAGTTTCCCTTAGAAAGTCCTCCACGAAGGCATCCCTTCCCTTAGGCAGATAGCCCTAGTGTGCTTTGCCATAATTAAATACACCACCACACCTAAGTGCAAATTTAAGTTGACAAATAAATTGAAAACATAAAGTTGCAGAAATATGCTTCATTGCAAGTAATTGAAGTATATACTAGGAAATTATGCGAAAAACGTTCGTATAACCTTCGTAAATATATGGAAATTAAACCATTTTACTGCTGTTAAATCTCGCTTCACGATTATTAGAAGAAGAAAAATTGCAAAGTTAAAAAAACTTGGGATTGGGATTATTCAGTTATGGCAAAGCACACGAGGGATATCTGCCTAAAGGGAGGGATGCCTTCGAGGAGGACGTTCTAAGGGAAACTGGCTCGTATACACGTTACACATGGAGAAAACCACTAAACCTCCCATGCAGCAGCCCGTTCGCGGGATTCAAACCTCGGACCGAACTACCAGTGTTCAGCGTCTTTACCGCTCGGCCGCTGGTGGGCTCCAAAAATAATTTGATACGTCTGTTTATATAGAGATCTACTGAATCTACTATCTTATATTTCAATCTTAGAATACAGCATTGCAATTAAACAAACTTGGAGAATCTCAGTTATGCATACTGCTGTGATATTATGCGTATCTATTAAGTTGTACACAGTTTTATACTCTGCATTACATTTTCTCAAATATATCAAGAAAAATAATTCTTTCATTAATTTAAGTATTTGAAATATATTTATAATGTTTATTATTGGCATTGTTAAAAAAGCTGTTTTAGAATTTTTTCTGCTGATATTTTCAGATTTAATTTTTACATCTATGAAAAAATCATAAACCATTTTGCAGTTAAGTAGTTTTTATTAAATTTTTTAAATAATCTTTCAAAATTCTGCTACATTATGTCTGAAATGCGTGTTCTCATGTAAACCCCATATGTCTGGAAAGTGTAACAGCTAAGTGATATTTATATTAAAATAGCTTTAAATAAGCTGAAGAAAACTTTCGACAGTCAAAATGCTTAGCTTCGTAATAAAAGCCAGTATTAAATATAAAAATATTAAATTGTTTGTGGCAAATTTACTTTAAGCAAATGTATTTGATTCTTTGAATGCCGAAGCATGTTAGAGTTACAAGATGTTTATGTTATTCAGTAAAAGCCTGAGAAGTTTGGAGCTGCTACAGGATCTCAGAATATTTTTTACAAAAATATACCCAACTAATACATTTTCCATCTTCAACAAAAAGGATCGGAAAGTTTGACCATTGAAAAAATTGAAAAAACAGCAAGATTTTATTCTGGTATTTCGTGCGGAAGGATAACCTCCCTAAAATCTATCGCTGACTGCAGGCAGTGGGAAAGAAGTGTTCAGTGGGAAAGGCTTTCTTTCAAACTAAGGTATACTGTTGAACTTCTTGAAAAGATTTTTACGTATTGCAAAAATGGCATTCTCCAAAATGTTTAAAATGTTTTCTGTAGAAAGGTTACTTTCAGTAGAAAATAGGAAATAGTGTAGTTTAATGCAGTTAAAGGAAAAGCTACTCGGAGTCACAACGTTTTCTTTTTTACTAATGTAATACAATATATTTAAAAGTATGTAAGGGTTTCGATTATTTACCCATTATCGTATATTTTTATCTTTGCTGCCCCTTCTACTTTCTTCAGCTCTCATAAGAACGCAAATTAATTAACATGTGTATAAGAATTCGGCTCTATTTCTCACCTAGCTCTTATAATTATCTATATTGACAATAGCTTGTTACTAGTCGTGTTTGCTTGCGTATTTAGAAGCTCGAGTTAGAGCTTGTAATAAGACCTGTCAATTTCAAGCAAATTGTGAATTTTTGCATAAATATTGATTTTACATTTTATGTTAGCTTAAGTCTCACAAATTGATTTCGTAATTGAAGAGCTGTGTATATAGCAAGGTATAATAAAAACGGTTATTTTAAGCCTTTATTTGAGTTTATAGTTAATTTACTTAAAGTCTAAGATTGAGCATCATGTCACCTGTCTTTGCAGAACCTGGTTTGTATTTCGTAATTCTTCGGTTTCTCTTCATTTTTATGCTTTATTTTCTAAAAAAATATATATATGTTAATTTATAGTCATAGATGATTGGAAAATACCATTCAGCATCCAACATATGATTTTGATTTGATTTACATTTTGAAGTATAGAAGAATTGTTATGGTTTTTTAATGATATGCAGTCATTTTCATGGCATCTTCCTTTAAAATATAGTCACTCCATAAAATAATTTGTTTAGTATTTAAACAAATTTTCTGAAAGAGGCCGAAACCTTTCGCAAAAATCATGAGAACTTGCAGTCACTAGATAAGGGAATTTTCTAAAGACTGTTCTGAAAGATGATAATTCATATTTACGTTTCAGTTCTAGAAATCAAACAGCTCGTATGCATGCATTTTAGTATTCTCTGAAAGGAAATGTTAATTGATTTTGCAGTTCTTGATCTAATGGACCATTTCAAAATAACAATATAGTTCTTGAACTTGGCGTTAAGTTAAGAAATAATTTAGATAAATTGATTGGTGTAAACACAACGCGAAAATCAATAATTACTAACCAAATGTATCTTTAGTTAGAAAATATATCTGTTATAAATTCTATTTTTGAAAAAAAAAATACTGTCAAGCTATGCAAAGTAAAGATTTAGCTAGTTGATGCATTAGTCCTATCGTGAATGTTCGTTCGATAGTTTATAACAGTGGTTTAGAGGAATGCTCAACGTTTTTAATATCAGATTTTAAAAGATAAACTGGTATGGTGTAAAGCAATTCAAAATTTCAATTTCAGTTTATATTTCCCGTAAATGTAAATGTTCGCGGAATCATTCGAATAAATGAAAGAAAATCCAAATATTCTTACTTCTTTAAATATCTGATTATATTAAATAACACGTGAGAATGTAAGTTATTTTTATTTATTACTTAATTATGTAAATATTTATTTAAAGTAAATGCTTTGGGGCAAATAACGTGTTTCTCGTTAATTTTTAATAGTTCATATTATCTGATAGAAAATTTATATTTAAAACTACATGTAAAATTCAGTTTAAGGTATGCAAATCCATGTCCACACGCATTCTTACCCAACCTCCATTTTCGATGTCGTTGGTCATAGCCATACATTTCTAGTTACAAAAATCTTTTAATTCATGATTTGGAATTTTTAAATTTAAAAATATCAATTTCATAAAAATTACGAAATCTAACATTTTTCTCCAGGGTTTTGTTCTTATACAATGCCTATACCCTATATGTTTCGGCCACCAGATAGTCTGCCTGCTTGTGAAATCTTATTTCGCATCGTGCAGTTCGCATTTTGATTTTTTGTGTTCTTGTAAACACTAACTTAACTTTGGAGCTTTGCTTTTTACTGTGTTGTGTTCTAAAGTTAAAACTGCTGAATAAAAAGTGAAATATGCAGTCCACTCGCATATGTTGTATTCTTACTGTTTATTTATTTAAATTTAGGATACCCTGATGCAATACTATACCTATATTTATATAAGTTTTACCTTTCAAATTTAAGCACACTATGGTAAAATTAACAAAATGGAAAATATCAGTTTTATAAAAATACCAATTTATTTTTATTTTCCATTTTCATTTGTGCTAAGGCAAAGCACTAATTGTCCCTAAATTGCACATGAAGGTAAAAAGTGTGTTAACCCCTTAACTGCCGCGGGCGTATATATACGCCTTGCTCAGCCGATGCGTTAACTGCCCCAGATGTGCCCAGATGCGCAGCCGATGCGTTAACTTTGCGAATAATTTTAGGTGTAGCAGCGCAAAGCAAATGATAGCAGTTTGGAAGGACGTATATATACGCCTGGGGCAGTTAACGCATCGGCTGAGCAAGGCGTATATATACGCCCGCGGCAGTTAAGGGGTTAATGCATGAAAGGAAACACGAGTTATGTAAAAAGATGAAAAGAATAACTTTCGTAAATTGCATGATGACATTATTAACAAACGGATGTTTAAAGCTAAAAACCAAGCAACCAAATCTTATATTAATTAGGAATGGGAGCTTCCCGGACTTTTATACAAAATTTATATTGATTGGCCGTGTTTTCAATGAGGTTGTAAACCGTTGCAGATGCTAGGAATCGCCATCCCTCCATTAAGGAAGTTTCCCACTGTCTGAAATTGGCTGGAGGAGGTACATGTACAGAGATAGCGGGTCCGAGGTCACCTTAAAGAATTTTAATGAGATTAAGGTCGGAGAAATACGGCGACCTTTGCATACAAGAAATGACTTCAGGCTCCAAGAATTCGTTAACTATGTTGGCGCAATGTAGGTGGGCATTATCATCCATAAGTAACGAGTCAGGACGCACTGCTGCAACATAGAATCTCGCAATGGACTAAATGACTTCATTCTGATACCGCACTGCCCTCTCAGGATTGTCTTTAAAAATGTGTAGTTGGATGCGATATCCCATTTAAATAGCAGCCAACATCCTGGTTACTGCCACCTTTCAATGCGTAATGCTCGATGATGTTCTGGGCCTGTTTCTGTGTGTCTCCAGATCCGTAAACGCATATTATCTGATCCCATGACAAATTTTTACGTGTCCATTAATAGAATATTGCGCCAACTGGAGACGGGTAAACTGAGATGTTGACGACACCACATCAATCTTGACCCTCTATATTGGGCGGTTAGTGGAAGACATTAAACTTGGCGCTCGAGCATACAGCCCCGTCATGTAAAAGCTTCGGCTGACATAGGCAAATGTGGTCTTACTCAGTTACACAGCAACCGTGGAGTCAACAGCTGTAGAGATCACTCGCGGATTCCCCCCCCGGCTACTCATAACAATACGTCAGTATTCAGAAGGTGGTTTGGTAATCCTTGACCAACCGAGCACAGTTATCCGAATAACTGTTTAATTTGTTTAAAGTTGTTTACACATTAGAGAAATTATCGGATGATTTGTGGCAAAGAAAAAAAAAACATCTTTAATTGACTTTTTTTCTTCAGTTGCACCTGATATCACACCAGCGCTCACTATCTACCATTCGCTTTCTTTCAGGCTCAGAAATGCGAATGTCATCAAAATTTGTCCTACGAAAACTATAAACATTTTGTGTCAGCATTTAAATGAACTTTGAACTTTATTGAAGCTTTAAAGCTTTCAGAAACCTTCATCTTATTTACAATGACTTCTTGTATGTTCGGACTGTCAATCGTGATCTGCAGTAACTTGGAATATCTGCATGCCGTTATCTGAGTCCTCAGCGGTTTTTAGCCCCTCAACGCTTTCGCCATTTCACGTTTTCAATCCAATGAAATATCAGGATAGAAAAAGATTTCTGGTATTAATAGGTTAAGCGACAATCATATCTATGCGGATTGTCGTGAAAAGTGTTGATCAATATCAAGTTTTTCATAAAGGAGATAGCTTTCACAGAATTCTTATTGATTCATATTCTATAAAACAGGCTTTCGAACTGGAATATAGCAAACTCGTAACATCATATGCATAAAGTAAAAATATTTATAGCTTGATGAATTTTTATGTGATTATTTTTTGTGGCTCAAGTATTAAAACTTCATGAAAATATTAATAACGTATATTAAATTTTGTTAACTTATAAGTTGGAAACCTTGGAAAAGCTTTTGGCACATCAAATGTAACAAACTTATAATACAATTACACTAGTAAAGCACTGGAGCATAGCATTGAATGGCATTTAAGAGCTCAGCTTACAGGTATTCTGATTTATATATTAACCTTCAGCTAAAAACAAGCGGAAAAAATGTCAGATATCCAAAATTTGAATTTATATATCAAATTCAATTTCTGTCACATATTTTTTTTTATTATTTGTAAGAAGCATACAATTTTTACAGATGTAAGTATAGGAACGGGGAAACCCTAAAGAAAGTTAATTTTCTTAATTTTTTATAAAATTTGCTTTTTTGAATTTGAAGATGTCGGATCACGAATATTCTTCTGCTATGGAACATTTCTGAAGTTAAAAGAATATGTCTACAACCAATGATTACGAAAATAATGTCGAATAAGGACTCGTGTGGACACTACAACAAACCTTAAAATAATTTTTTATAATCAATTTTATTACTAAAAAAGAATCGCTTACTGAGATTTTTCTCTGAAGATATTTCTACACCGTTTTCTCTCATACTAATACAGCAATTATATTTAATGATTTTTGTTTTTTGGACCAATGCAGATAATGCAAATATATACTACGATTCTTGACAGAATTCATCAATCATAATTTAAGATTAGCTATTTCTTTATGCATTTGAAAAGGAATAATATACAAAGAATTTTAAATAAAGTCCCTGACGCAGTGTAAGGATAATTCCGTTTTGTGATGCGGGATTAATTAAATTTCTCAGAATAAAGTTCTGGGATAGAATAAAATGTGAGGTGATACATAGTTATCGTGGCAAGAATTTTGTCATGTTTAATAAATGAAGTTTTGTAATGGATGAAAATTATTCCTTAAAGAAAATGTAATTCAGCTTAAATAACAAGCTGCAGAGCATTTTATGCTCGCATCTCGATAATTAATGTCTTTGAAAACTTTTTTTTAACTAATTAATGTTTTTGAGATCTGAAGTAATTTCCAAATGTAATTTATGATGAGTATATTTATGTTTTGTGCTTATCATTTTCTGCTCCTAGATTCAAACCGTACTTGACATGCTTATAAGTAATTGCTTTTAAATTTTTCTAACAAACTGTTTAACATTTTGTTGCGTTTGCTTTGCAGATACTCCAGGATGAAATCTCTTTTAATTCTCCCTTTTAGTAAGTTTATTCAAAATAGTTCCATTTTTGGTTATAACTGTTTCTACGGAATTATTTTAAATAATTTTTATTTCTGTAAATATTTGTATATAATTCATATATTAGGTCAATAAGTTTTTTTTTTCAAGAAACATTTAAGGTTTTATATATGATTATTAAAATGTTTGTATTCGAAAGTATAAAATAATGAAAAATAATTAAATTATTCTTTTATTCTTGTGGAATAAAAAGTAGATATTTAAACAAGCTCCGTTTCAGTTACATACTTAATTTTCTTTTGCTTAGCTAAATTCGGGTATTTGTGAAATTTTATTCTATAGAAGATTCTATTTTTAGGCCGTGAATTAAATACCGAAGCATATTTTCCTTGAAAACTCCAGAAATCTAAAGGACAAAAATATATTTGCTACAGCTCGAATGTATCTCTGAAGGTAGTTGGTCATCATTTTCTTCAGTAACTTTGAGAAATATAACTTCAGAGTTCGAGAGGCAGCGTTGTGCCTGGGAGTATTGTTTTGCAAATCTAATTCCTGATCAATTTAAAATTTTAATGTCAATTTTATTTATTAAATTAATTTTAGTTTTAATTAAATTTTGTTTTTTAAATTACAAGATATATTAAATTACATGATCTAGAGAATAAGGTTATTGAATTACAAGACATGGAAAACAATATATGCTGAATTTCATCATTTTTCAGACATTCATTTTTATTTCCAATGACTAGGCAGAACTTTTCACAGAAATGTGTCAGACAATAAATTATAATTAACACTAAACAGTTTCTAACCAAATGTATCTTAATAAAACAATTTTTATATTACTAATTTAGTAACATAAAAATTAGTAGGCGTAATGAAAAATGCCTTTAAATCTACAAAAAAGCTTAACTGTGTAAGGGAAACATAATGTTCCCTAGCAAAAACCGAAATTTTTTATTTTTATAAATATTAATTTTTATGCATTTTTTAGGAAGCATCTCGTTTGTGAACCATAATATCTGAACAAATATGCGATCTTGTTTCATAATACTTTATTGCAATCTCCTTTTCTGAGTAAAAGAAACTAAAATTCTGCAAACTGGCCAAAATCAAGAAAAGTATTCTAAAAACAATTTATTTTACAGCCTAAATGTCTTATTAAAATATAATAATTTAAGCATGACAAGCTGTTTATTATCAAACTTATAAATGGCACATGGCTGTCTTATGTACATTTAAAATCCAATCGCGTCAGCTACGAAGTATAATATCTAAATATTTTGTTCCATATATTAGAGAACTGTTTATATCTTTTACATTAACCAAGGCTCAAAATATATGATATCGTACATTAGTTTCTGCGTGCGATTGCAATGGTATGCATAGAGACAGTACATCAGTTTTGATATCAATCAATAAAACTTCATTTCCTAACATTTGGAAGGAGAATATCTAACGTTAGTCACTGAGGAGTTCTAGCAACAACTGTGATCAGCAACTGGTTCATCCGTATTCTGCTAAAATGTGCCAACATAACAAATGTGCGTCTGTTCCTCTACTCTATGAATACACAAGAATTAACTAAAGCTCGGTTAACATAAGACACTGAAGTTAAAACTGTGTTATTAATGATTATAAGCTTTATATTTGTAGGTTTAATCTCATTTCCCTTCCTAAGAAGCAAAGGGTTAACAAGGAAATGCTTGGTTGAAGAGAGTGTGCCTCGATGAACATTTAAATGGGTATTAAGAGAAGCTGAGAATTTGGTAGTAACAAAGAGGATGTCCGAGAAACAGTTTCTAGATTCGAGTATTATCGAAATCCTGATACTACTGATTACATATCACTAACTTTCATTTTATCTGAGTGAAATTATTGTCAACTTAATAACTGTATAAAATAATATCCCAAACTTTTAGCTTGTAATTATTCATTTAGGTATGCAGTTGGAAGACTATATAGTTATAATTTAAAAGCAATTTATTCATGATTATTATTAGAAATCACGCAATTACATTATTTTTATAATGCTATGTTTGAGTGGTAGATAGTAAGGTTTCAGTGAATCATTTTTGAATTTGTGTTAGTGAGATTACTGTATTATGCCTTCGGTTTTGTGAAATGATAATTTAATTTTGAAAAATATGAATTTTGTAGTCAAATATTAGTCAAATAAATATTATATTAACCATTATCTGCAATTCGACTTTATTTTTTGAGCTTAAACTGTGAAACATATCATCAAATAAATAAAATAATAAAAAAATTAAAAGATAGATTGCACTTAGGTTACTGGAGCTTGACATTGTACATTAGAGAGAGTTTAGTAAACTGTAAAATGCAAATACTCAAAATTAGGGAAATAAGAAATTTATTTTCTTCATTAGGACAATATCTAATATTAAACATATCCCGAGTACGTTTTCAAATTGAATACTCAGTATATCGTTAAACTCACATTATATAACAAATTCTATTCATATTTCAGTTTAGTTTATACAGTGATTTGCTATTTACCGGAGCAAGAAACAAGAAAAATCTCAATATGCTTGCTGGATTTCGAACTATGTGCCTTCCGGCAGCTAGGCGGACTTACTTTCATTACATCGCGAAGGTACACGTTAAGAAAGAGAACAATCCCTTGCATTCTTCTCCGTTTAAAGAGTGACTGAAGAACAGGGTACTCATTAACTAAAGATTTAGAAGTCTTTTGAAGGCGCGAAATAGTATCAGTCAGCAATGCACTCACTGGGATTCAAACTTTGTACATACCAAGTGCTAACCAGATGTGCTTCCAATTACGCAGCGAAGTAGGGAAAGAGAAAAATTTCCAACATTGTCCACACTGAAAAGCCTACTCGAGGGGAAATGGGAGACATTCGCAAAATCCAATTCGTGAAATTGTCGTCTACTGCATTTAGTTCATAATTCTCTTGTATATTCTCTTGTCATTAAGTTTCTTGAAGCAGGAAGCAGAAAAAATGTGCAATGTTACCGGAATGCGAACTCTGAGCCCCCTGAATGCCAGGTCCACGTGCTTTCATTTACACCTTGAATACATATGGTAAGGAAGTAAACAAATCTCATCGAAATTAATAACTATATTTGAGCGGAAATACATCTAAAAATAAATATTTACAATCATCAAAGTCTAAAATAACTTCTAAATTATTATTAGGCACCTTCAAATGCTTCCAAATCAGCTGTTGTTACACGCTATTTAAAATAAAATAAAGACGTATATACATTCACTATTCAGGAGATATAAAGTGCTCAACTAAGAATAAAGCCTTCTTCAAGCTATACATTTTTGCCAGTGGAGGGAATAAAGATGCCATTAGAAAGATACTCAAAGGATTTCCCGTCGGAAGTACACGCTTCTTAAGGACGTTCGTTATATTTTCAAAGACGCCTGGTCTCTTACGGATCTCTGCAGCTACCTGAGTATTTTTCACAGTGAGGCATTCCTCAGATGTAATAGCAATTTTGTGAAAAAGGCCGTGTAGCTCCACAGGGATGATGATGAGGTCGCTGTGGTTAATTCATTTCTCTGAGTAGGTTACATTTAGATCAAGCCGCACAGCTGGTTTAAAGTAAACAAGAGCTCTTTTTATGATGAAATCACGTATTACGGTTACGGTGGATGTCATGCAGTAACTCTGGGATTAATTCCTGCAAAAATATCGGATACCTTAGCCGTCATGGTAAGACAGATATGGGCTGAGTAAAAAATCTTTCACAATGCCCAGGCATTTACTGTAAACCACTGCTGAGCTCAGTATGGCCTTGTAGTTCGGGGTTTTCATTCATCTGAAACTTCCAGCTGTGCACCTTTACAGCACCATCCCATGAAAATATAGCTCCATCCGTGGAACAAACCTGAAAGTTCGCTCTACTTTGTGGTTCTTGTAAACACCAAAATACAGCTATGGATCGCAGTGAACAGTCTCCTACTCCAAATATGCTCCGGACACGTTAAATGAGGTAAGGTTGTAAAGATTCACTGTGCAATACGTGAAATACACTGAACTGCAAAATTCTAAAGTTACCAGAAAATGTTCGTGCATTTGGATGGTGTGTAACGTAGCGTGTGATCTGCTTCTTCTGTGACAGGCAAAAGCGTTGTTCAATCTCAACCACAGGGTTTCATTATTTTGAATGTTTCTGTTATATATAATCACATTCAAATGTTTGATGATAGGATAGTGTTGTCGAAGCAAACGCTTTGAGACATTTCCTTTCGTTTTCCTTTAAATACAGTTTATCTGTGCAATCCTTGCATGACTGTAGTGCTCCATCCTACATTGATGATACGCTTAACTCACTAGTTAGTAAAAAGTTACCTCTAATTGTTAATTAGTGTGTTTACAACCCCATGTTCTACTATAAAAATTATTTGTTCTTGTACGCCTGCTGTATCTTTAATGTTTGCCTAACGAATTTTAACTCTCTCTCTCTCTGTAATATATTAAAAATCAAATGTGTGCAGATACAGTGAAGGACAATTTGGTTTCTATTAAAATAAGAGATCACAATTTTTGATCGGTGGTAAACCAAAGAAACCTTTATTTATGTAATTTAAAAAATAAATACAAACTGCATTTACATAATACATAATACATAACATGCATTTACATAATACATAATACATAATAATAGTTATGCATTTACATAACTGTATTTTACTGTTGAAGATAAAGTTTTTTTTTTTTTTCAATTGCTTATTCTATATATTGTTACGTTTTCTTTTCTGACACCAGTTGTTACGTTATTTTCATCCTTCACGTTCGTACGGGGTTCGTGTGGATTTGAGGTGAATAACGACAACACTTGATGAAGTATCGAAACACACTTTATTTAGCAATATTAATCAGGAAAGCTCCAAAACAATTTTTATAGTCGTCGAAGGTCTACTATAAACACGCTGGAACAATCAGCGACACAGCCTTCACACTGTCAGGCAATAACGGTGGAGGTAGTTTCACTGCAAAGCACCAGAGTACAGCTTCCGACTCTGTTCGGTCTTTCTCGGAACTCTACGTACTCTCGACGATACACAAGAGTATAGCTCTTGACTCAGTACAGTCTAAGACAAAACTCGACGATGCACTTATTCGCGATGCGCTCGACGACCAACTCGGCGCTAGACTTCGAGACACTCGCTCAATGACTGACTATCAGTTCGCTAGACGAGGCACACATACTAACTGACTACGGATCAGCAGGGTTTATATAGCTTTCGGCTTCTGCTCGAGAACATTCTGGGCTAAACCGGTAAGAATTCGTTCCAGAAGGTTCTCCATCCGTCCATGATATATCGCCAATTTTGTCGCCAAATGTGGCAACCCTGCCTTTACTTGCTATTTTATGGCAAC
This sequence comes from Stegodyphus dumicola, assembly GCF_044657685.1. Lineage (NCBI taxonomy): Eukaryota > Metazoa > Arthropoda > Arachnida > Araneae > Eresidae > Stegodyphus > Stegodyphus dumicola. The sequence continues at coordinate 151,043,245 of NC_140771.1, read as the reverse complement.
CCTAAAATAGCTTTGCGGGGAAGCCATCTCACCGCGCCTTGACATTTCGTAACAGTATGTAACATAAAATGACATCTTTATAGGACATGTTCTATTGATGTTTACTTAAAATTTAAGGATATATTCATTAAACTGTACTTTTGCTAACCCCAGTTTGTTTTTCTCTAGGATTTCAATACACTATCCCACAATATACAACTTTATTTTTTATCAATTATTAATAAAATTGATTCAGCTGATGGATCAAATATGAAGTTTCCAAAAAAAAGCGAAATACTTTACTGTAATTGGAGACAAGTAAGTAAATCATTTGTGGTAAAAAATGTATGGACAGAGTAAACAAATGTGAAGGACTGTTCGATAGAGGCTAATTGCTTCAATGTCTTAAGAAATGTTTTGAAGCTGTCTGGTTTAAATAAAGAGTTATTGCGAGATGTCTGAGGAATTTGAGATTTCACTCATGAAAACAAGTACTACAGGATCAGATCTTTACAAATTTTCGATTTTTTGCACCAGCAATAGTCATTACCATTAGATAAAACAAATTTTAATGACTTTGTTTTGCATACATGAAAGTAGTTATCATAATTAAAATCAGCAATAAATTTATGCTACGTTTATTGCTGATTGATTTATAAATAATATAACACTTAAACCATTCATGAGCATAACACTTAAACCATTCATGATTACGCAGGATAGAAACGATAAAACATATCTGTCCTGACCTCGTTACAAAGCAATTTATTTGTGAGTAATGCTGTAAGGAACGTAAATTTTCTATTTTAACAATTGTAAGCGTCGAAATATATTAGAGGAAGATATGCTGAGCCCAAAATAAACATGCTATATCTTAGATGATCAAGAAGTAATAATTTTATTCATGCATTTAGGAAAATCGATGGATATAGGAGGATTTCAAAAGATTCGGATATTCGTTCATAATATTACTTTTGTTCCAGCTTAACCACAATGTTAATTGTTTTAGATATTTTACTTTAATTTATTTATTTATACATTTTTATAAAACATATCTGTATTGTAATAAATTTGGACTGAGTAAGAAAAGAAGAGCATTTTTATGTTTTGGGCTGCTTTCAAAAGTACATTCTGGATTGAATTGAACTTTACTTAAAATTTGGTACTGAATGTTACATAAAATTTGTGTTCACAACTTCGGTAACAAAAGTCTATATTTTATTGTTAGTATATATGTAACATTTTAAGCGCGTAGTCGTGAATACGGTACTTTAATTTCTGGCATCCGAAGACAGTGGTGCTGAGAAGACAGTAGTGGCTGAGAGTCATGCTTGATGAAGCAGTTAACAAAACTGAACTGAAGAATCACCATCTTTATTTTTACACATATGAAATCATCTCTTCGGCAAACAATTTATATTTCAATCATCGTTGAATATAATAAATTTTTATGTAGACTAGATTTTAAAAGTACGACAAAAGCAGGAAAGCATATGCAGCGTGAAGCTGTTTGCATGGGTGAAGTCAGGAAAAAAGGTACGTAGTTCCTCGCGAAGCAGAATTTATACTGCGTAGGTGCGTATGCGAATCTAAGGAGTGATTGGTTAATTTTTCTTTTAGTTTCCTTTTTCAGGCAATGTTTTGGAATGATCTCGAATTTGGGAGAACAGATGAATTTAGGGGGAATCAAATCTAGAGTAGTTAATTTTGAGATTGCCAATTATTTCGTAACACATAGTATTTGATTATATCTTATGTATTTATATATATAGAGAGAGAGAGAATACATTACTGTAATTTTAATTTATTGTTATTACTACGTCATATCTGGCAGGAACTAATTCATCCCTTTAAGCAACTGAAAAATGCACGAGAGAAAATAGCTGGATTGATGCTCATTCTTCATGTCCCTCGTTTAATCGCAACGACATCATTGCACAGCTACTGTTCATGACATGATGTAAAAAGCTTATCACACCTAGCTCTTTGGTGTACATTTGGCGACTGGCGCCCTGTTAACGGAAAAGTAACTAATGAAATACTTAACTTTTTTTTATAATTCTATTTCTTTGTGGTTTTTTGCTTTAGTGTAATATAATAAGTGTAACGTCTAAGGCACAAGGAGTGCTCAACGACTAATCCCTTCCTATGATGCCTTTATTTAGGTTGCGCGGGGATACTTCTAATCTGTTTTTATTGTATCAACTTTCGTTTGTCATCTAAGCTATATGTCTTACACGTCGTAATTTATATAACACTGAAACGTATTTTTCATAAAGCGTCGTAGAATTTCTTTCCCGAAATGTGATAACATTAATTACAAGGCAAGCGCCTTCTTGTTTTTAGTAGCAGTGCACTAAAATTCAGAATCCCACCGTTATAGTCCTGTTATACATCTGTAAATAAAACTCACTTGAATTACAGCAATTAGCAGTATTGAATTATACATGTATTATTCATGAGACTCTTTATATACATAAAAAAATTTCATCATTTCATTACTTCATCAAGATCATTTCCAAAATAACATAATGTTTTGGCAACAAGCTGTGAAAGCTTTCTACGCATTTAGGAATAGTTTTTATTTTGGATGGCTTAGTTTTGTGTTTATATAAAGAATAAAATCATTTGGCTAGATATTCCTAAGCTTGGAATATTTTAAATGAATAAAGGAATGAAAGTATCCTAAGGAAATTTTACTTATCACATTGGCTCAAGATAAGCTTTTCCGAAAGCAAATACATACTGCAACTTCGTCTGTTTCTCAGAACTTAAACACATTCTAATTTAGTGGCCATTATTTGACTTCCTGACTGGGTAGTCCACCTCAGGTATCTAAATGGATTTTAAAGACAACATGATACAACTCCATTCAGCGGCAGATGTGTTTCAGTTGTTGATGTAAGCAATTAGACACAACGATTACTTCCCTTAGGATAACTATTTGTTATGTCTAACTAGGAACATCAGCTGTTGAATGCTATTTCCTGCTAATGTGTCAGGCCTTTAATGAACTTAAAACTACTCTTTCAACTTTAACAATTATTAGGATGCTAATGCTATTATTTTAAATAAAATTAATTTATTTTAATTGAAATTTATTTATATTCGATCATTTCAGATCTTACCTAATTCTTTCCTAAATTTGCATAATTTCCCCTCTTTATTTATGGTATTTGTAGCTATATCCTTTGAGAATTGCATAGAAACTCTCAATCTTGTGGATGATTTACAACACAAACGCTTGATTACTTTTTTATGAAAAAACCCTCGACGACTGTTTACCGGGAGGAAAAAAAAATGTTAGTGAAGGATTTTCTTAACAGAAACTGCTTCTTAACGTTTGTTACAAAAAGGAGATGGGAAAACGTTGAAAATACAACGCAACAAAATTCCTCGTCCTCTAAACATAAAACAGAGGATGAACTATAGGTTTTCCATAGTTTTCCATTTATAGTTTGATCATACGGTTGTTGATGGTTTAAATTCACGGTTACTGATGGCATATGTTTGTTACCAAGAGACTCATTTCCAGTAATTGTAAGATAGTAGAGGGAAGTAGTTTTGAAATTACGCTTAAGCAACATCTAGTCTACATTTTCATTTCTGTTCTGTAAATTTTAATATCACAAATCTCATAAGTTTAATTATCTGCTTCCTTATAAACTACAGTACACTGGTATCATGAACATCGTTATCTTGCTGGTTAATTGCTAATATTTCATTATATTAGCACTGCATTGAAATATAAATAGGGTCAAATGAATATCTATCATTTGCTTGCCTTTCTGATAAGAAAAAAGTTGTAGTGTTTATTTAATTTGTTTAAATAGTTATTTTATGTTTAGAATTTTTGCTATCACGTCTCGCCTTTCGTTTCGTTCGAAGGCAAATTAGCTCGCGTACAGTCAGAGCTTGCTTCCCCTAGTCAAGGCCACGTTGCTGCTTGGCGTGCTATTCTACGACAAGAGTCCGTGCTTTATAATTGCCGAGAGTATTTCACGCTGGTGAAGCTTTAACAGCTGATGAAGATTCATGTTTAAATTACTCTGCTTAGCCTTTAGCTATTTATTATCCATTTAGAATTATTTTTACAGTGCATTTCTGTTTTGAGTTCTCGTCACAAATATTGGTTGATTTCTGAGCACTAGGTATGTTTTCTGTTTACTTTGTTTAGTTTTAAAATTAAGGGTTTTTTTGCACAGATTTCAAATTATGTACACGGAATATTTCTTTCTCAAATTTTATAAATTTATATATATATATATATAAATTTATAATATATATATATATATATAGAGAGAGAGCTATATTAGAAAGAAAATGCATTTCCTTGATTATTTAATGTAATGGTGAGCATTGTAAGCATAGGCAAAATTTTAATTCTTTCTGTTGTGGGTTTTTTTTTTTATTATTTTCCTAATAGTTAATTTCATTTTGGAAACAGTCTTTCCTTTAAATCCGCATTTTCATACCCATGATATCCTGCCAGGACGAGTTTTCAGTTTCATTCTTTATGCAAAGTAGGGTAGAGACTACAATATTTATGCTGAGGTCTGAGCTACTTCAGACAGAGCCTGTTCTATCTTCCGGCTACATTGTTTCGATATTATTTAAAGCTTGTTATTTTACGGCCATGCATATTAATCGCCGGTTAGTCTACGTCGGTGATATTAGCCAAACAGCCAACTACGAGTTAAAGAGCTTTGTGCAGCTTCGGCTGGTTATTCAACTAAGAATTAATTTAGTTTCACATTTTCTATTTTTAAGCCATAATTGCTGACTATTAGTATATACGTCCAAGTGGGGCATCTGTGAATATATTTGAGTTAAAATAAAAGGGTGTTTTAACCTTTCTTCTATTGTTGTTACTGAGTAGAACTTAGCGAATAGTCAACAGTTCTAATAGGTTCTAGCATTCAAATAACTTTAATTTTAATTTAGTTTAAGTACTATACTGTAATTGAAAATAAAATTAAGCATATCTGCATCTGAGCATGTAGCTGAAAGCAAATGTTTCACAAAAGCATTCGTTTGACTCATCTGGGAAGAATTACGTTGTAAGTCTAGAGTGGAGTTTTATTGCAATATAATAATTACTTTGCGCAGATTTTAAAAATGAAATATTTTACCTCAACAATAATTGTTCTTGAAAAATATTAAAGTTACTTAAAATAAAAATTTATGTTTATGATCTCGATAACATCTTTTTAATATGAAAAGTTTCAAACAACATCATGTATAACTATAAAACAACTGAAAAAAATGACATATTAGACGAGTCAGTTAATATGAATATTATAAGAAGCTTGCTAGAATTATAAATAACTTATTTACGGAATGAATGATTAGAAGAAACTGTTGAAATGTCTTTAGTAAGTGTTCGATAAGTAACCTGTCAGTACATCTGTATAGTACAAATTGTTCAATTACATTCGAAACATTCCTTAATATGAAGTTACATAGCTTCAAATATTTTTAAGTACATTCGTATAAAACATCCACATCTGTATGTAAAATCTATAAATGGGAGTTCATTATACAAATCAATTTTAAACATTCTATGCCGTGTTTCTAAAAGATTCATTTAGGGTAGCGCAGCATCAACACATATGAATAGATTTTAATTAAATATGTGATTACAGGCATTCACATATTCCATGATTTAAGTTGCCATTCATTAGTAGCTGAATTTTCTGCGCACAGTCTATTCGTTTAATTTTGCCCCTTCACTAACGCGTCGTCTTGGCTGCTGGTTTTTATTTCTATAAGGTCTTTTATTTCTGATTCCTCTGCACTTCTTTCTTTGGTTTCGTAAGATAACTTCCGTAACCTACACTTCTGCATTTTTCTGTAAACGATTTGATAAATTTAATACACATACATAATTATACACTTTTGGTCCAACATATATTTCGAAAGTGGTAAAATGCCGTCTGGATGTCGAAAGCTTATGTGTACTTCATTTAAACTTCTACTTAATATATAACTTTTACATTACGTTTCATGTGGAAAATATCACTCGAAAATTCAGTTATGGCTTTTTCTTCTCGAGCACCGATACGAGATCTCGAACAGGCACTGATTTGGCTAATGAGATTACTATCGAAGACATCGCTAATAATAGTCTCCAGTTGTCAATAATAAAGAAATAAATCAAAAAGCGCGGATCAAAGAAATTATAATATATTAGGCGCCTTTTGGTAAATTATTCTTTAAATTTCATCTTGTTGAACATTTCACTAAACCTAATGATTCCTTTCAATGACAGTAGCTAAAATAAGGCGATATTTAGGAAAATTATGTAACAAAAGTTTAGTAGAAATCTGAACTTATAGAATATTTCTTAGGTCGATAAGATCTGAATTTTTTAAGGAGTACAAAGAAGAGAACTCAGGAAAATCAGAAAATAATTCAAGGAAGAAAAATTTTAAAATAAAACTTAGGATGTGAAACATAAAATGTAATTACGAGTTGAGACTATGCATGACAGTGATAGTTACGTGAGAGAAGTAACAATGGAGGAAAGCTAAAAATCTCTTCAGACGTAAAGTGTTTACTAGCGTTTTAAAGGTTACTTCCAATTACTTAGACCAAAAATGAGTAAAAAATGGAATTCTCAATAAAATAGAGAATTCAGTAGCTTGAACGCTTTGTGTAATACAATAAGAAAGTTCAGAATATCCCAACTACCAGCTGTCATAAAATTAATATAACTATTCTTATAGAAAGCCTACAAGTGAATAGATTTTTCACTTAAATATCTGAAATAATTCAATTACCTAACGCACTATGTCTAGGCGTGACTTGGTTGACATCATACTCAGTTGTTGATTTATTCATGGATTGCTTTTTAAATAACAGACCTATCAGTGCAATGACTGTTTTTCAAATAGTCCGGCTTTTGTTAGGAGTTTTATCTCAATTTTTGCAGTATCTTCTCTCTTAGTTTTATGAATTCATTCAACACAGTAAAGAAGCAAATTGAGGCTAAAATCAAATTTGAGTTTGAGGTAAACAGCTGAAACAATGCAAAATCCATTTAATAGATTTTTTTATAATTTTAAATATAATCATATTCAAATAAATTTTACGCAAAACTGAATTATTTATATAAATAGTCAAATAATTCTTAAATACTGCAGACAATTTTTATAGTAGCAATTACCAAAAAGAATTGATTATTTCGATTAGGCAAAGCAATTTATATCTACTTAACGTTTAATTTAAAGTCCAAATTGTCAATTAATTCATTTTAATTTTTTTTTTCACTTTAGTTTTGAAATTACTTCGCTCTTTAACTATGAAAACTAAGTTTAGGGTGTAGTTAACTACCATGATATATATCTATTCATAATTGTAAAAAATGGAAGCTTGATAAATTCCTGCTGTATGAAGAATCTAATAACGCTTTTCGAAGAAGCGTTGAAAATAGACAAAAGCCGCTATAACCGATATATTCATGCTACATTCTATTCAAAGGAAGAAAAACGTATCTCGAAGGGTATCAAATAACCTGTTTATTGCTGTAGGTAAACGTGCTTTATTGCAAAAGAAAGTTTTCCAAAGCATTGCTCAGACGAAATATATGCTTCCCACAGAATAACAAGAAGACTATCATCATCGTGGAAATAGAGTGGTCGAGCGTGTTTTGCCGAAAAGGTGGCGGTGAAAGTCTAGAGCGTGAAGGAAAGGATACAGATAATATTATATATAGAGCGATATGACGAGAGCAACAAAGCATGATAAAAATAAAAGAAAAAAGAAGAAATGCTTTCCCCAGCCAGAAAAATGGAGTCTTCAGCAACTCGCTTATTTCTATATTTGGCGACACAAAGAAGTATGTCGCGAACAAAAGAAAACTTTCTAAAGGTGCTAAAACTACACTTATCTCGGTGATTGTCCCCGCAGGTTCATAGCGGAGTGAGTACAGCAGTAAAGGACATAACAAAGGGTACATAATCGTTTGTGCAAAGGCTTGGGGTTTGACCGAGAGACGAGTTGAGGCAGATTTGGTAACATTTTTGCAAGTTATTGGAGAAGTAAAATCTAATCCTATGTTACTAAATTTTACATAGCCTAGACATGAGGTTTTTTTTTTTTTTTTTTTTTTTTTTTTTAAGCATTATGATGAAACTTTTATCAAGTTGCTGTTAACTTTTAATATATATACTATTAAGATATGAGAAAAAAACACAAAATTGGTAGTTAAAATTCCCACAGAAATTTTATATATATATATGTAAGAAAAATAAAGAGTATGTAAAAGATTAAATTATCAACGTGAATTTCCCTTTTCAATTCTAAAAATAGTAATCTCTTTCTGAACTGCGTCATTTCTAGATTAATCCATGTCGTACGACTCTTACATAATTCTGGTGATGTAAATGGAACTGAAACTCAAGCAGCCAGTATTAATTTTACAGCAATATTAACTATCCAGTAAAAATGCATTCAAAACCAAAACTAGCTCAGTCTGAATTAAAATTTCATCCTGAACATAACGCACTTGCTTTCTACGCTTTGGACTAGCTGGACTGCAGTCTTTTATACTGTTCCTTCTTTTTTTACTGCAAATCTGTCAAAAATGTATAAATTTTGGCACAATTGATGTGCCAGCTTGTTTGTGGCCGCAACATGTTTGCTGAAATAAAAAATGAATGTTTAATCTACCTTCGCCTCCAATTTCTTATTCATTAGGGAGCAAGACTTCTACGCCATCAAAATTTCTGCTCATCATTATTTCTAAGATTGTTTTTATTACATATATATGTAAGATATAATAAAATACTATGCTATGTTAAGAAATATTGACAACCTCAAATTTAACTATTCTATATTTGTTGTTCTCCCCTTACACCCAAATTCATCTGTTCTCCCAAATTCGAGAGCATTCCAAATTACATAACACTGTTGAGAAATGTAACTAAAAGTAAAATTAACCAAGCACGGCTTAGATTCGCATATGCACCTACGCAGTATAAATTCTGCTTGGCGAGGAACTACGCTTCTCGATCCAGACTATTAACGTCAGGTGCCCACTGGCAATTGAACTACACCGAATCGTGCCAAAACAAGTCTATTACAAGTTTTAAATATTTAAAGTCAAAATCTATTCTTCGAAATTTAATCCAGCATATGTGGCGATTTAATAAGTGCAACAAAATTCAACAACGAAATGACAATGAAAAAATAATCAAATCATAGATTTGCTGCGAGTGCTTAGAAATGAAATGTAGTGCCAGCCGTTCAAAATTAAAACAGCTTTTGTTTATCGTAAAATGATGAGTGTTTTCAGAGTGCCAACGTTTAAAGGTCATCGTTTTTCCTGTGAATAATTTATTACTACAGCGTTTCCATCGCGTAACTTATGCGTCAGCAATCTTCTCCATTGAAAGTTAGTTCAAAGTTGCTTTTCTAAATTGAAGAGTATGTTGAGGGAGTATTGGTTCCGAAGCAGAGGCTTGTTGTTACCTCTGTTCAGTTATTCCTTTTATCCTCTTCATATAAAATAATGTTGGAGGCTTTCATTTTATGATTCATTTTCATTTTTAATTTTTTATATTATTATTATTATACTTTTTATTATGGAATGTATTAGTGCAGTTCTCAAAGGCCAGTTATCTTAGGCAAGGAAACAGGAGACCTTTTCAAGTAACTGCCTAAGCACCTTGAGCCACTAGTTCAGAAGAGCACACTGGTTAGCTCAAGAGGACAGCCCTATTAATGGATATGTTTGTTTAGAAGTACTGTGAGGCCTTCCAGCTTGGTAAAATCAGGAATTGTAAATGAAGGATAATAACGGTGAAACCATAATTTCTGAAAATGTTATATCTATTATATTTATGGTGTTAAAATATCAATATGGAATTAATATCATAAATATTTATGTGTTTGAACTTAATTATAAGTAATGATTATGTAAGTTTTTATTTCTGATACTCTGTGATAACAAGAACCTTCCCTGAAGAATTATAATTATCTGAAATCTCAAACAAAGACTTTGGATTTATGTTAAACATTTCTTAACCTGTACATGAGAGATGTCAGGAATCGTGAAGGGGCATAGGAAAATCTGAAAACCTGCCGGCTATGTCCTGATGCTTCCTCATGTCTTTCCTCATATAATAAATTTTCTCTTGCTTCGCTAATTCACTAATGCTTTTCTGTCACCCTGCTCTCCCGACCTTTCTTTTAAAGGGGTAAATAACACTTATTCAATCATAATTAAATATGATAAATTTCTATATACATTATTTTTTTTAAAGAAATGACGTAGACAGTTAAGAAGCAAAGCGGCACGAGGATGACAGAGCATCACTTAGGGCAAATAATAGAAGAAAGACGTAATTAATTCGCCAGTGGTATTTATACTAAGTCCTATGTAATTGTAGAGACAAGCTATGATTGCTTAATCTGAGATTGCTACATAACACAGAAAGATCTCGAATTTGGGAGAACAAATGAATATAGGGGGGTGTTTTGGCCTCCTCGGTGATTGCGGTGATTTGTGCCCAGAGGGCGCACCGCACAAAAAGTTAGTTGCGTTACAGAACGTAAGGGAAGCGGACACGCCAAAATGTCGGGCGTATTACCGCTAATTGAGGTAATTGCATCGTATCTGTCAGGTGGCAGAAAACTAGTATGATGTATCAATTCACATGCCAGGTGGCAGAATATGTCTATCATGTACATGCCAGGAGGCATAACGCTTGTAAATATGCCAGGTGGCATACGACTTGTAAATAAATTGTAAATAAATGTACAGTAAACTATCTTGGTGCAATAGATCAAGGAACAAGCATCAACAACCTTCTGATCATTTGGATACGTACATTTTTTTTTTTTTTTTTTTTTTTTTTTTTTTTTTGGTGACACCGGACTTGATTTGTGGAGATGAAGAATGGACGAAGAAAATTAGTGAGTTCATGACTGAAAAGCCAGGATTTAACGCGAAGAAATTCGAGGTAGGCCCTTTTTCATTTTTCCAGTTTTGAATAGAATTGTTGAATAAAAATCTAGGTGATTATTATAGTTGATAGAATCTAATGGTAAAATGGAGGCTATGAATAAGGCAAAGAAGTTGCGTACGGTGACGCGTAACTTAACTACTAAGTTGATGAGTAAAATAGATTCTGCATTGTTAGAAGAGGGTGAAACCGCGGATGAGAAATTAAAAGAACTACTCGAAATGTTACTTGAAAAATCGCAGTTGTTGAAACAATACGATTCTGAGATTGAAAAACTTATAATTACGGAACAGGAGTTGGAAACAGAAGTAATTTCCGCGCAGGAATATCAGGAAAGAATTATAAGTTTTAAATGTAAAATTCAGGAAAAATTAAGAAAAAACGCGTGTAAAGTTGAATCTAGAAATTCTAGTGAAGAAACTATATCTCCGAAGTTGAAAACTTGTGAAGTTAATACTTTAAAATTGCCAAAATTAACGATTACAAAATATTACGGTGATCCTTGTTCTTGGCTTGAATTCTGGAATCAGTTTAGTAATTCCATTCACCAAAACGAAAGTCTAAATTCGGTTGACAAGTTTTGTTATTTAAAATCGCTTTTGGGAGGTTTAGCTTTAAATGCTATTAGTGGATTAACATTTACTAGTGAAAACTATAAGGTGGCTGTTGATATACTAAAAAACCGTTTCGGCAGAGATGACCTGCTAATTAATGCGCATATGAATAAATTGTTGTGTTTGGAACCTGTAAAATATTCCGGAAATACGGCTTCTTTGAGGAAGCTTTATGACGATATAGAAATACAAATAAGGAATTTAAATTCTTTAAATGTTACTAGTGGTTCTTATGGACATTTATTATCCCCTATTTTGTTAAAGTTAATTCCCGAGAATTTAACACTAGAATTCACTAGGAAAAGAAGTGATAAACAAAATTTCGATGTTAATGAACTACTAACGTTCTTGAAAACGGAAGTGGAATGTAGGGAAACATCAATGATGTTAGCGCGTTCTAAGAATTTTGATGTAAATGAAACATCAATACGAAACAAAAGTTCCCATCAAGGTTATCAAAATAAATCTATCATGCATTCTAAAAGAAATGATTACAGTACGAATAAGCAAGGTGCTTCGGTATTAACTAGTCAAAGCGAAACTCCCTCTAAATACTTTCAAAAATCGCATTTTAATCAAAATCGAAAGTTCTCTACCCCGCCTAAGAAAGAGAATCAAAATGTCTGCATATTTTGTTTATCTGCTTGTCATATGAATCATGATTGCGCACTTGATTTAAAGGCTCGCCGAAAGGCATTAATGGATCGAGGTTTATGATTTATTTGCTTTTCGAAAGGGCATCCAAGGCGTTTCTGTGCGCATAAAGATGAAAAATGCAGACTGTGCAATGTCCAAGGTTTACATAATTCGTTAATATGTGACGCCGCATCGAAAGATTTAGAGACGGATACTTCCAATCATACAAAACAAACGCCAATCCTTGAACCTTCTCTTTCGCTCTTATGTAATGAAAATAATAACAAAATTAAACCACCGACTTCCGTTCTTTTACAGACGTTTTCGGCAGCAGTTAGGTGTAAAGGGGGGGGGACGAAAAGGTATTACGTTGTACGCTAGATTCAGGGTCAACAAAGTCATTCATCTTACGAGAGGTGGTTGATTCACTGGGGTTGAAAATTATTAATAAAGAAGCGCTTATTATTTTCACATTTGGATGCAAAGATGCAAAAGAGCGCTTGTATGATATCGTAGAAATCGTATTGCAAAATGTAAGCCATCCCAGTAAAAAGATAAAAATTAACGCAATAGTCATTGATTCTATAACACTAGGGCAAGTAAAAGTTCCTTCTCGGTGGATACGAAAGATGGCGTTTGAGAAGGGAATAGAATTAGCAGATGCTGGTACGAGTGACGAAATTCAAGTATTAATAGGTTCGGATTATATTTGGGAAATTTTAGGAGAACGAAACGTGAAGATTTGTAAAAAATTAGTCGCAACAGAAAGCACTTTCGGTTTTGTGATTCAAGGCAAGGACGAAGGATCAAAGTGTAAGGACGCAAGAGTTAATCATATAACCGTTGTAAATGAGGACTTAGATTATGAAAGAGTTAAAAAATTATGGGAATTAGAAGCAATTGGGATAAGTTCGGATAAAGAAATATCTCTATCTATAGTGTTTTCAAAGTAACACATTTTCGTTCTTCACTAACGTTTTGCAAGTCAGCTTCGGTATTCATTTCATTTATGTGATGTCGAATATCTACTTCTGAAAACCAGGGTGGCCCAGAAACCAATCACTATCATTAATTAGAGCTTCAGCATCCATCCCCCTCATAAGTTTATCAGCAGTGTTTGTCTTCCCACTGCAAAAGTACCAGTTGTTTAAAATTGTTTTCTCCTTGATTTCTACCACACGATTTCTAACAAATTGTTTCCACTCGTTGGCAGATCCCTTGATCCAGTGAATGCAAATTTGGGAATCAGTCCAGTAAAATATATTTCCCTTATCCAACTGCGGAAATATCGATTGCAAATACGAACCTAATCTTGCAAAAATTAATGTTCCCAAAAGTTCAAGCCTAGGGAGTGTTACCCTTTTTAATGGAGCCAAACGGGATTTCGACATTATGAAACTTGTTTTACATTTATTTTTCTTCTTAAATCTAAAATATGCTACGGCACCATAACACTTGGGACATAAAGAAATTTTAGTGTCATTTGAACGAAATACAACTTACAAGAATAAAAGGTATGAAACTCGATTATTGTGGAAAGAGGGTGTTGAAGGTTTAAATAACAATTATGAAATCGCGAAACAGCGTTTACAATTTTTAAATAATAAGTTTCAGAAAAATAGCGAGCTATGTTTAAAATATAATGAGATAATTAATGAACACTTGAGAGATGGTATAGTGGAACGGGTAGATACGTATTTAAATAGTAGTTTGAAAACGAGGTATTACATGCCTCATCACGCGGTAGTGCGCGAGCAGAAGGATTCTACAAAGGTTCGAATAGTTTTTGACGCTTCTTCTAAAAGTAAGGGAAATTTATCACTTAATGATTGTTTGGAAAGCGGACCTAATTTAAATCCTGATTTGCTAAAGATTATCATTAAATTCAGGGTACATTCAATTGCGTTTTGTGCCGACATTCAGCGTGCATTTTTAGAGGTAGGCTTAGCTAAAGAAGATAGGGATTTTTTAAAGTTTTTGTGGATAAATGAAGAAGGGTCAAATCTCGATCACAGTAATTCCAACTTACAAGTTCTCCAACACAATCGAGTTCCTTTCGGGGTCAAGTGCTCACCTTATTTATTAACAGCTACAATAAGACTGCATTTAAAAAAGTATGAAGATGCCTACGAAGAGGCATGCAGTATGTTAAAAGAGCTTTACGTAGATGATTTAATTTCTGGGACAGTTAATGTAGCAAAGGCCTTACATTTAAGCAAGGACATGATTTTCATTCTTAGCGAGGCCAGTATGAATTTACGTAGATGGGTTTCAAACTCACCTGAGCTAAATGAACTATGGAAACTTAATGGAATTGACTCTCGTGAAACATCTGAAGACTCTTTGGTACCGTTGAAAGTTTTAGGTCTTATCTGGGACAATGTCAACGATAATTTGAAAATAGATGTATCTCACTTTGAGAAGTTACAAAATCTCAAAGTAACTAAACGCATCATTTTAGCAGCATGTGGCTCTTTGATCCCTTAGGAATTATGAATCCATTTACTGTTCGAATTAAACTCTTAATGCAAACTATGTGGGAAAAGGGTATTCAATGGGACGAACGTGTTGCCCTTGATACAGAATTCATATTTCAGGAATGGTTAAAAGAAGTTGAAAAAATAAAGTTTTTCGAAATTCCCAGACAGTACTTCAGTGATATGTGTTGGAAGTTTATAGAAGTTCACATATTTTCTGATGCCAGTCCCAAGTGTTATGGTGCCGTAGCATATTTTAGATTTAAGAAGAAAAATAAATGTAAAACAAGTTTCATAATGTCGAAATCCCGTTTGGCTCCATTAAAAAGGGTAACACTCCCTAGGCTTGAACTTTTGGGAACATTAATTTTTGCAAGATTAGGTTCGTATTTGCAATCGATATTTCCGCAGTTGGATAAGGGAAATATATTTTACTGGACTGATTCCCAAATTTGCATTCACTGGATCAAGGGATCTGCCAACGAGTGGAAACAATTTGTTAGAAATCGTGTGGTAGAAATCAAGGAGAAAACAATTTTAAACAACTGGTACTTTTGCAGTGGGAAGACAAACACTGCTGATAAACTTATGAGGGGGATGGATGCTGAAGCTCTAATTAATGATAGTGATTGGTTTCTGGGCCACCCTGGTTTTCAGAAGTAGATATTCGACATCACATAAATGAAATGAATACCGAAGCTGACTTGCAAAACGTTAGTGAAGAACGAAAATGTGTTACTTTGAAAACACTTGTGGAATCTACAGAACCGTTACTAAATCTTGAACTGTACGGAAATTTAACCAAAGTACTGGGAATAATGGCTTATGTTCTGCGCTTCGTGAACAACTGTAAATCCGCTCGTGAAAAGCAATCTGGTGTGCTTACCGCCTATGAGTTACGGAAGGCTTCAGAATTTATTATAAGAAATGTTCAACTTAATGAATTTTCAGAAGAAATTAAGGCTTTAAAGACAGAACAACCGATTAAAACTAAAAGCAAAATCATTTCACTTAATCCATTTCTAGATGAAAACGAAATTTTAAGAGTAGGAGGTAGATTAAGAAACGCAGAAATTACTAGAGAAAGTAAACATCCCATTATATTGCCAAATAATAATCACTTCACAAAATTAATGATACAGCATTATCACGAAAAACATTTACACGGAGGGTTGCATTTAATGTTATCCGCAATAAGACAGAAATACTGGATAATAAGTGCAAAGAATGAAATTAAAAAATGCATTTGGAAATGCATAAAATGTTGCAGAGTACGAGCAGTAACATCTATTCGATTAATGGGAGAACTACCTGCAAGTAGAGTGATTCCAAGTAGAACCTTTTCAAAGGTTGGCGTTGATTATGCCGGCCCATTTTCTGTGAAAATGAAAAGGGGAAGAGGTATAAGACCAATTATATGTTATATCTGTATTTTCGTTTGTTTGGTTACAAAGGCTATCCATTTAGAGATTGCTAGCGACTTATCAAGTGAAGCATTCCTAGCTGCTCTAAAACGATTTGCTTCGAGGAGAGGAAAACCTCAAGAAATAAGAAGTGATTGTGGAACTAATTTTATAGGTTCAAATAAAATCCTCAAGGAATCAGTTTCATCTGTCCAGTCAACCTCAGAATTTCAAAGGTGGTTAGCAAATGAAAACGTAAGGTGGATATTCAACCCGCCAGCTGCTCCACATCATGGTGGTATATGGGAGGCAGCTGTTAGATCTATGAAGCTGCATCCAAAGAAATGTGTTGGAACTCAAATTTTGACTTATGAAGTGTTTCTAACTCTAATTGCACAAATTGAAGCATGCTTAAATTCGAGGCCAATAACACCGGTCTCCAGTGATCCCAATGATTTGACAGCTTTGACTCCTGGACACTTTATTATAGGGAATTCTTTAACAGCTGTTCCGGAACAAGATTTAACCGAAGTACGAGTGTCTCCATTGCAAAGATGGCAACTAACACAGCAGATGTTCCAAGGGTTTTGGAAGCGGTGGTCTAAAGAGTACCTGTGCCAACTACAGCAGCGTAGCAAATGGAGACAGCCTAGCAAAAATATTCGTCTAAATGACTTGGTTCTCATTAAAGAAGATAATATGCCTTCATTACGTTGGAAACTCGGGCGAGTAATAGAAGTGTTTCCTGGAAGAGACAATAATGTCCGAGTGGTTAGACTAAAAACTGTGCACGGGGACATTAAACGTTCTATTACCAAACTGTGTCTCTTACCAGTTGAAGAACATTAACTTAAGTGTTTGGTTTATATTGAATATGTTTTTTTATTATTTTCATTTCTTATTGTACTAATAATTTTATTTGTTTGTTCTAGTTTAACCCTCATAGTTAACGTTTCAATATAGTAAGATATAAGATGTTTTGCTAGAAGATTGGTAAGTGTAATATGTAATTTTATACTTTTTGAAGGTTCTTGTATGTTTTCAGTTTCTATATTTTTCATTTACTTGTTTGCATATATTGAAGATTGTATTAAGATGAATGTAATTCATCGGGGGGGGGAGGATGTTTTGGCCTCCTCGGTGATTGCGGTGATTTGTGCCCAGAGGGCGCACCGCACAAAATGTTAGTTGCGTTACAGAACGTAAGGGAAGCGGACACGCCAAAATGTCGGGCGTATTACCACTAATTGAGGTAATTGCATCGTATCTGTCAGGTGGCAGAAAACTAGTATGATGTATCAATTCACATGCCAGGTGGCAGAATATGTCTATCATGTACATGCCAGGAGGCATAACGCTTGTAAATATGCCAGGTGGCATACGACTTGTAAATAAATTGTAAATAAATGTACAGTAAAATATCTTGGTGCAATAGATCAAGGAACAAGCATCAACAACCTTCTGATCATTTGGATACGTACAGGGGGGGAGAACACCAAATCTAGAATAGTTAATTTTGAGGTTGCCTATTATTTCTTAACATAGCCGTAGTATTTTATTATGTCTTACATATCCCTCCTTCGAATGAAAGGTCGGGAGAGCATGAGTGGCAGAAAAGCATGAGTGAGCAGGGTGGCAGAAAAGCAGGGTGGCAGAAAAGGTGGCAGTGAATTATCATAGCAAGAGAAAATTTATTATATGAGAAAAGAAATGAAGCATTAGGGACATAGCCGGCAGGATTTCCTATGCTCCTTTATGATTCATGACCTTTCTTAAGATGAAAAATATGAAAGCAATCTTCTAATTTTAATTGGCTATAACCTCTTTTATTTTTTAACTTAATTTGGGGACTTCATCTCTTTATCTTAAAAATAACACTATAAATCTAAACTGCGTCATTCAAAGTAATCAGCGATCCTACGTAACGCTTAATGCAGATACATCTTGACCAATCACCAAATTGTAAACCAAAACTTTGTTAACTTTAAACTGAAACATTATATCAATATACATATATATATAAGCAGTTCAAAAAAACCTAATTGATTGCGATCTAAAAACTGCAACAAGTGGTGGTAAAAAGGTAAATGAATTTTAAAATAATACGTTTAAAATTCATCTATGGCATATTAGTATAAATCTATGGCATTTACTCTTGGATATACGTACTTTCCAAATACTTTTTATAATCCAGGTAATTCGATGTATATCCTTTTACAAATTTTTCTTTTTGCTGCACCATATTTTATTTGACAAAAGGAGGTTCCTTCTGATTATTTTCAATAATATTAATAAATTAAATTCGCAGTTTTAAATTCATACTTTATCTAAATTCATTATTTAGCACATTTTAGGCTTACCTATTAAACAGTTCGAATTAATTTTTCCTAATGTTTCATTGTTGTAATATTTTTTTCATTTCAAAACTTTTTTTGACACTATTGGCACTATATAATTTTTGGCACCATTAGTAAAATGCACAATATTTGACTGATTGCCTTTGGATCAAACCATTCATTTGACCACTGAATTCGTTAGCACAAATACCACAACTGTCATTGTCAAGTTCCATTTCCTGATCTGATGAATTATCATCTTCCAACAACATCCGTATTATTCGACATGTCGACGTTTCGATGCTAAAAATATTTCACTTGACGTATCACTATCTCCTTCTCTTTCAAAAATGTTTGATAATATCAGCAATAAACACTTTCGAAAACAAACCAAAATTTTGTATTCTCAAATTGTCTTTATCGATCGGAGGCTTTTTTAAGACTAATCATCTCTAGGAGGTCGCCCTTCTGCCGCTCCTATACGTGTGAACTGGCTGCACCCACCATTGCTACAATCTGATAGAAAAATTAATAAAGTAAAGCAAAGTAGTCCTCTGTTCCTTCTCTCCATTATTTGATCGCTGCCTGCTAAACGCAAAAGACAGAAGTATCGCTGCCGAGCTCAAAGTGTTAATTATCCAAACATTAAAAATAAAAAATAAAAATAATTAAAAAAAAATCTGAATGGTTTCAGATTTTAAATTACATCCAAAGAAACTTTTTTAACGTTTTGTGTGTTACCTTTATTTATTAAATATCATGTTCTTCGCACTTAAACCATAAAATTCAGTTCAAGAGCAATATCGCAAAATAGTTTAAATTGAGCATATCTTTAGAATTTCTGATACACAGTTCCGCGCACTGGAGAGAAAAAGTTTTTTTTTTTTTTACCCGTAAAGTGTTGCCATTGCTCGCTTTTAAATCTCTGAGTTTGTTAATCAAATATTCGTTAAAGTTTTACAAAATATGAAATCGATAATAAAACAAATCCCATATTTCAAATTTGGGCTTTCAGATGCCCATATTCGCAGTAGGATTACGCCATTCAAAATTCGACGGCTCTAGACACCGTTGTTTTATCACAATGCGAGAAACATACATACATTTACACAGATTCTTCATTATTTATTTTCTTCAAGTATAATGAAGGGCTATAATATTTGGCGGTAAAAGTTTGAAAAGTGATACAACCATTTATAGTGTTTCAGCGCAAAATTGCATAATGAAAACAGTAGTCCCTGAGGGGCGAAGCCCCTTTGGACTAAAAAAAAGAGAAAAATTCAGAAGAGAAGTTTAATCCCTCAGCCAGTAATCAGCATGGCGTGCTTATACAATTTAAAGATACATTTTTTTAATTGGTTGATGTTTTGAAGAGAGAAAACTGAATTTTTCTGAAAAGAAAACACATCATTTAGTAATTAAAAAATAACTGGAAATTAACATATGGAATTTTTGAATTTTATTAATCAGTAAGCGAAACTCAATAAAACAATTTCTGAATATCTATTAATCTTTTACCTTCGGGGCTATAAGCTCAGATTTTAAAACTTCGTTAATTAATCATTAATCAGCTGAAAGAGAACGTGACTTCTAAAATTAAACTTTTATCTCGTTTATAGTATCCTCTAAGGTGAAAAATTATGTGATAAAATAAATGGAAGTGTAATAAATTAATCCAAATTCATTTATATTCTGTATTAATGCATGGGAATTTTTCGAGCATTTTATTAAAGGTAAGGCCATTTCATCTCCTTTACGCAAAATGTTAAGGTTTTCTTTTTTCTGCACGTTCCATTATCAGCAAAAGTCAGCGTTATATTTGCAAATTTATTTCTGGGAAAATTTGCAAATATAACGCTGATTTTTGTTGTTTGACTTTCTAAATTAACATTTCTTTGGCGTTTTATTTTACCTTAACTATTAGGCTTGTCATTTAATTTAATGGAAATGAGATTTCGAAACATTTCAGGGTCTTCTTGGATGTACTAGCGATGCAATCATCCTACTTCCGTTCCAATTATAATAATAACAAACATTCTGGAATGTAAATATTTTTTCTATTATTAATGTCATATTTGAAAACTTCTAGGCATCGTATAATGCATACGACGTAATTTTAAAAGGAAACAGTAGTGCCCCTTGAAATGGATTTTCCTTTAATCTGTCAGCTAGACATCAGATGACGTTTTAGCAAATCCGGAGGAGATCATAAAGCATACATATCATATTAATTAGGTGAAAATAATGTTACTAATTTCCTGCTGCTGATGATAGTTCAAAATCCAACACACTACGTGGAGCGATGAAGATTGCTCACTTACAATTACTGTGAATGGGAAAGGTTCTGCTAAATTTGATTTGGCAAATATTCATCGTTTCTCTTTGTTTACATTAAGGTATTGTATAAAATTTTATTTAAAATCTGTCTTATGAAAATCAGTAGCAATTTACCGAAAGATGTTTTCTTTCAGTTTCCATGAGGCAGAAGAGGCTCTGAGGGATCTAAACAGAACGTTTTAATATTGCACTTCTCCCTTTTTTTTTCATCCGTGTTTACGTCTTTTCTCGGAATTATGCTGCACTTAAGGGAAACACGATATTTTTGCCATCACTTTCCGTTCCATTTATTTATTTACTTGTTTACTTCAGCTTCACCGCTCTCTCGAGGGCATTAGGCTTCCTAAATTTTAGTGCCGAATGTCAGTGTTGGGCTATTTGTCTAGCCAGACGAGGAAGCGGAGACTAATCCGATTTCTCGATAATCC
Organism: Stegodyphus dumicola; assembly: GCF_044657685.1. Lineage (NCBI taxonomy): Eukaryota > Metazoa > Arthropoda > Arachnida > Araneae > Eresidae > Stegodyphus > Stegodyphus dumicola. The sequence continues at coordinate 151,022,065 of NC_140771.1, read as the reverse complement.
CTCCATTTACTCATCTGTCACTTTGAGCTGGGATTACTGAACTATTCCACAAAATATCGCACCTGGACTTAAGAGACAGACTACCATAAATATTTATTGGAATGTGTTTTATATCCCAATGCCATCTGTGGAAGGGAAATGAATTTCAAGTTTGTTGTCCTTTGTTTACACCCACGTCTTATGAAAGATTACCCCGAACTCCCAGGTTGAACATTGGCTTAAAGATTCCATTCATTTCTCGATGATCTATGAAATCAGTTATGTGTCTGGAAATAACTTGAAAGAATGCAATTACCTTTCTCCTTTTCACATTAATAAAATTGAAATAGCATTTCGTACTAGCTTTGAAGTACATATCGAAAATACTACATGTGAGGTTTGATAGCTTCCTTTTTATATATATTTTTGGTATGTTATACGAATATTTATAGTAAAGGGAAATAAAAAAAATAAAAGTTTGTCTTTTGTTTCCTTCAGTATGCATGAAAACCTGTATAAGGCAAAAAGATGTAAACAGTTTTGGTTAGAAATATTCATCTCCATTGTATTGCACAGTAGAGTTTATTTTGCATTACGTAGTGACGAATGTATAGCACAGTAGCGTTTCTAACATTCTAATAATACCATAATTAATCTAATATTTTACAAAACATGAGAAGCTTATATATCGCTGTTACTTTGATTGTTTTATCATTTGTTTTGCAACTAAAATCTACAAGAGTTTGATAAATATCAAAATCTTAATACTTCAGATTACTATCCAACATTTTGGAGAGTTTACCACCAAAGTTTACAAACGTTAAAAAATGTTTAAATATTAAAACAAACTTTATAAACATCGCAAAACAAGAAGAAACTGCAAGCTGATCTTTATACAGGAGTTTTAGTTTAATACTTAAAACAATTTAAAGCTAAGCAGTTCTAATAGATGTATTAGATTAAGATTTAAGACCTTGGATAATAAAAAATAGAACGTAGAATCTTCCTATTAAAATAAGCTATTCGAAATGTAGAAATGGTTGAAAATATATTCATTGTATTAATTTCTAAAAAATTAATAGCAAATGCTGATTTGTGCCCTCACTTGTAAAGAAAATACATGTTTATTCAAGATTTTCGTAATTTTCGATTTATTTCAGTGGATCGCTTAAACATGAGTTTTGCAACAAATATTTCTCGAAATGATAAGGCTTTTTACTTTCCGATATAATGATAATATCCGATGAATGATAAGGCTTAATTAAGATGCGAAATCTGGAATATGAAAAGGTTAATGCTAACAGCAGTTTAATTTCAATATACTCAATGCAAATCTGAATAGTTTGGCTTAAAGTGATTTTAAGAATGAGGTGATGAAGAATAATTAAACAAACATATTTATTGCATTTTGAGCTTCTTTAGAAACGTTTTTAAAGTTTTATTCCGTACTGCTTTGTTATATTGTCCCGCAATCAGCTTGCAATCAGACGTTGTATCTTTCTATTATTCAGCATGCAGAAATATTTCAACGAGATTTGGGTATAACGAAAACATTTTTGGATGGAATTTCATGAGAGACGTCTTAGGGGTTATAATTCTTTATTTTAATTACAGATTCAACTGCGATAATCTTAAAGTTCAATCTACTGGAGACTCAATAATCGAACTTATTCTTTATACATGAGAACTTTTATACTTTCACTCAAGACGTAAGTGTATAAAATAATTATCGTTTTATTTTCATTACGGATGCATCGAGCATTATGTAAATATCATTATGCATATGAACCTTGAAAGAGAAATGCTCAATACACTCACAGACGAAGGTGGTGACATCGGTTTTTATGTTAAATTATAAAGATTTTAATAATTTTTGAAGCATTTGTTATAAATTTTTCAACTGAAATTCAATATTTTAAAAATAAAAAGCTTTCAGATTTTACATTACGCCCAAAGCGGGGTTTTTCAACGTTCTGGGTGTTACCTTTATTTATTAAATTCAATTCAACAACAATATCACAAAGCATTTATAAACAGCATATATTTAGAATTTTTGATTCGCAGTCTCGCGCACTGGAGATAAAAATGTTTTTTCTGTACAGTGTTGCCATTATTGGCTTTGAAATCGTTGAGTCTGTTAATCAAAAATTCGTTAAAGTTTTACAAACATGAAATAGATAATAAAACAAATTCGAAATTGGAAATTCGGGCGTGAAGGTGCCCATGTTCGAGGTGGAGAATTACGTAATTAAAAATTTGATGGCTCTAGGTACCATCGTTTTTTCGCAAAATGCCATTTAGAGACTAATGGCCTGTCTGGACTTAAAAAAAAATAGGAAAATATATAACTATTCGGAGAATTCTTTTCGCTTTCTAAATATAGAATTAATCAGTATGCTATTAGAAATACAATACAGATACAATACTTCAGTGATATAAATTTTTTAACTTGGTTTGGTATTTTTATTTTTCATTAATTTATATTTATTTACTTATTTATTTATGTTTTATTTTTATTTATTTACTTGAAATAAGCGAAATATTTAAATAAACTAAACGTATCTGTTACGCATTCAAAATAGAACCCAAAATCGTAAGTCGAGAAAATTTCTCTTTACTCCAAGTAAAGAAAAATAAAATGCATTCGATTATATTAAATTTTTTGGAAGAATTAAAGCAAAATCGAAAATATAACTATGCTAAATAATTCGAATGAAAAAACAGAAGGAAGTCTTTTTAATTTTTTTTTAATATGAATAGCTTAGAAGAGAAATAAGTGGTTTATATACATTTTCCCTCTAGTATTTTAATATGTCAGTTTCAGGAATCATGAAAATTTTTATACCAAAGAAAGTAAGTTTTATGAAATGAAAATAAACAATTATTTTTGGTAAATGAGATTTATACTAGATATTATACCAAGTTACAAATTTTAAGCATTTGACACCAGTACAAAAAAAGAGCACCTGTGGAACACATATATATTCAGAACGTTAATGTTGTAGTAAATATTTAGATACATATTTGGACACAAGAAAAAACACCAGTCACATATCTACCAGTCACGTATCGACATTCGCGAGTTCATCGTAGAAGAACAGTACATCGAAGAAAGTGAAATCTTAAACATCGCCAAAGTAACTAATTAAAATTTCGACGTCATGCTCTCAGAATACTATAGGAATTGGCAAGAAAGAAAAGTGTCCAATCATTTCTTAACAAAATGCGCTGCTAAGTCGATCTCGTGACTATGGAGTAAAGAATTTGCCACTGGGTTCAGTTCTGAATTTACGAATTCTCCTTCCTCCTAGCAGTATATGCGACGAGAAAAATTTTGGCGAATATTAAACACATTTATAGATATGAAAATAGTAATTATAAGAAGAAGTATGCATACATACTGAAGAAAATTGTGGCGCCGAATTAGCTTGGGAAAAGGTTACCAGATATGATATGTAGCTTTCATTTACGCATGCGAGCGTAAAAACTAAAGAGGTAAGGAGTAAGCGAACTTCAAACACCGCTGTCTTTATACTCTTTTTAGCCAACGTTTGGTACCACATTTAAAATGAAAGTGTAAAGGCTTGTCTTCACAATAGCAAAACACATTTTCAAGTATTTAGTGTCAAAACAGTAAACATACCATTTTTATAAAAAATAATTGCGGAATTAAAAAATCATTAAAAAGTATTTGCTTATTATGACATTAGATTAGGTACTCATTAATGTTAGTTTATTCAATTGAAAACTGTACTGAATTTTTCTAGTTAAAAAGAGTGTGGGTAGTAAAAATTACGTTCTGTAAGAGACTAAAATAAATGAATGCGTTGTACCACTTATATCTTTTTTCACAATCTTAAAAGAAAGGAGAAAGTAAAAAAGATCTGAAGTCTAATTTATGTAAATCCTAGGTCGTATTCTATTTTATCTCCGAAACGAATTACTTTTGTTTTCATCCCTTCTGTATTCGTCCTTTCTTTTTACTCCGTTATATATAGCCTCCATCGATTGAGAATGGAAAAAGAAAGAAAATGTTACGACTTGGGATGTAAAAGGGATTTTCGGACTAAAACTAAACACAGAAATTAGAGCATACGACAGAAAGTAAGGAGGGCTGATAAAAAGAAAATATCTGTACGAGTAGCTTAAAATCCATGAGATGGGAATTATCGCTTTGTTTCACTTTTTTTTAGCTACCATTTTGCTATTTAATTGTATGTTTACAACAAGGTTTTTAGTAACAGTAACGATTGCAGTTAATAGAAACTTTTGTTTAAGCCATAAATTTTCATGATTGTTAAAATTAATCGTATAAATAAGGTTAAAAAAAAAGAACTTCGCATGGCTATTTTATGCAAAAATTTCCAAATATGTTTCAAATTGTAAAACTGGTTAAATTGTTAAATTACAGAAAAATTATTACCACTTATTTCCTCTGCTTTGGTAATATATAAGGTAAGTAGGGGCAGAATGGTGGCTGGTAAATAAATAACTATTTGTTATGTTAAGCTGCTGGAACATAATAAAACGGTGTTAACTACTGGTTTACACGTGTGACGAAATTTTAACTCTTAACTTCAGCTCGATTATTCTACGAAACTGGAACCATCTGCTGTTTGTTCAATCTATTATAACAATTAATTATTTCAATCCAAAAGCTAGATGTTATTCTAAATAACAGAATGGACTTAAAAATATTTTGTTAGGCAGTGGATTAGTGAGAATGCCTGATTTAATTTTTACAGTTTCAGTGATTCACTAATGCAGTGATTTTTAAAGTGCGAGTTGATAATTTTTAGTGAGCCGCGAAGTGACAAACGTAAAACAAATACTTTTCTAATTACTGAGAAAATATATATAATAAAAATGAAAGCAATAAATTAGGTTCTTTTACTAAATTATTTTTAGCAAGGTACCTAAGGACTTACTGTATTTCTTTTTTTCTGAACACTTTTTCATCTGTTGTATTGCTTGCAAGGATGCGCGATTGTTCTTTTGTATTTTCTGGAGGACTGTCTGCTCCAGAGAATACAAAAGAAATACAATGTCCAGGAAAATACAAAAGAATACAATGTCTGTTCCAGAAAATTCAGAGATACTCTTGAGAGCGTCTGTCGTGTCATTTGTTACGTGATTTCCTGTGAGATTTCCTGAAGACACAAATGCATATGTCTGAAGACCTTTATGGCAGCCATTTTGTGGAGACTTCCTTGCATGTTGTGGAAAAATCCCCCAAATGATTTATGTATCGCCGTTAGAGGGCGCTTCGCTTCTGAAAAAGAATGTTAGTTTTTAGTTTGCGACGTAGTTAGTTAGCAGTGAACCTTCGATGCAATCCAAGTTGCTTTGTAAATAAAATGATTATTTTTGTAGATTGTTGAAGTATTTCACTTCATTTAGAATTAGAACCACCTTTCGCATTATGGCGCATCGGTGCCGAGAACCTTTGGCCAATATAGAAGTTTGTGTTTTTTAATTTTGGATATCATTTTAAGCGAAGACAGCCAAGGTAAGCCTGTATTTTCTATTTTTATATAATATGGAAGATCTTATTGCTAAACTGAAATCGAAACGAAAGGTATTGAGGACCGGAGTGTCCAAGATATTAAAGAAAATTGAAACCGAACTGAATAAAAATGATAGTAGTATAAATGTAAATGTATTAGAAGAAATTTTAGACCAGTTAAACGAAAAATCAAAATCCTTGAGCAATTTAGACGCTGAAATAGAACGAGAATTAAAAGTCGAAGAAGACGAATTTGAACTTGAAATCTCATCCACTTTGGAATATGAAGAGAAAATTCAAGTGTGGCAGTTTAGAGGAAAGAAAAAGTTGAAAGAGTTGAATAAGTTGGAAAATTCGGACAATGCAAATAGAGACATTTCTAATGAAACCGTTACAGAATCCCAAAACGGAAGTATCAAATTCACTCGTCTTCCAAAATTAACGATCTCTAAATTTTATGGTGATTCTTCGGATTGGTTAGAATTCATAGGTCAGTTCGAAAATGCGATTGATAAAAATCCAAATTTATCAAAAATAGAAAAATTAATTTACTTAAAAAGCTTTCTTGGTGGCTCAGCCGCCAAAGCTATTTTTGGTTTCGCTCTCATCGAAAATAATTACGAAGCTGCTCTTGAACTGTTACGTTCCAGATTTGGTCAAAAGAACATCTTAATTAATTCGCATTTAGGACAACTCTTAAGTACTTCACCTGTAAGAAATCCTAATGATAAAACGGATGAAGAAAACTTTTAGATCACGCCGAAGTCCAGATAAGAAATCTTGAAGCATTAAAAATAGACTCTGATACCTACGGAAATCTCTTAACGCCTTTAATTTTGAAATTACTTCCTAATGAATTCGTTCTTGATTATAGCCGAAAAATTAAAGACGAAAATTGGGATTTAAAAGGTTTGTTAGCCTTTTTGAGGAACGAAGTATTCAGTAGAGAACGCGCGGCTTCTGTTAATTATAATTCTAGAGAAAAATATTCGCGATTGGAAAAGCATTTGCCCTTCAAACATAAACATTCTCCAGCCATAACGAGCAAGCCGTCTACAGTTGAGTTATTAGCGGCGTCATCCGAATCGCAGTGTCTGTTCTGCGGGAACACAAATCATAAATCTGCGGATTGCGAAATTTTAAGTGTAGAAAAGAAAAAAGAGATCTTAAAAAGTGAATCGCGGTGTTTTTTATGTTTGGGTCGGTTTTACCGGATTCAAAATTGTAACAAACAAAAAATAAACTGTGCCTTCTGCTTTAATAAACACTCGAAAGCCATTTGTTATTCATTTCATAAGAAAAAAGATAATGAAAAACCTGAAAAGAAAACGTCGGATTCGAGCGTTATTTCGGCTGTTTCGTCATATAATTCCGATGAAAATAGATCTAATAAAATATTATTACAAACGGCTTCTGCATTGATCCGAAATAATGATAAATCTGAAAATGTCAGAATTCTTTTTGATAATGGCTCAATGAGATCTTTCATAACTAAAGATGTATCTACTAAAATGGAACTTCCGATTGTTAGAAAAGAATCACTTTCTGTTTATTCCTTTGGTGATAAAAGTGCGTTAGAAAAAACCTTTAATGTTGTTAGAGCAAAACTAGAAAATGTAAACAATCCTAATCTTAATATATATATTGAGCTTCTTGAAACCGAAAATATATCCAATACTGTTATCTCTCCTCCAGATTTGAACTTTGCTAAGAAAAATAAAATTTTACAAAATTTACAATTAGCAGATTGTTGTAGAAAAAGTGACAAAATTGATATTCTCATAGGGATAGATTTCTACTATTCTATAATTACTGGTAAAATTAAAAGAATTTCAAGAAATGTAGTAGCCACAGAATCTTTATTTGGGTGGTGTTTGCAGGGTAAAGTAAATAATGATCATAGTGAATTATTAACTATGAAAGTAATTGTAAATGAAAACTTGATATCAGATCAGTTACAACAGTTTTGGAAGCTAGAAAACTTGGGTTTGGAAAGTGATACTCAAAACGACAAAACTGTTGATTTAGAAATTATGAAATCTTTCGAATCTGATATCAGGTATAAGAACTGCAGATACCAAGTAAAATTACCTTGGAAACCGAATTCAAAACATTTAATGGAAGATAATAGGGATATAGCACTTGAAAGATTTAAAAAATTGAGTAACAAATTTAAAATTGATAACTCTTTGTTTGTTCAATACACAGAGGTTTTAAAGGATTACGAGTTAAAACATATAATTGAACCAGTTCAAGAAGACAATCAAAATGATAAAACCCTATTTAATTTACCTCATAGAGCAGTCATCAGAAATGATAGAGCAACAAGCAAACTAAGAATAGTTTATGATGCTTCAGCCCATAAACCAAAAACACTCTCTCTAAATGACTGTTTATATACTGGTCCGAACCTATATCCTGATATTTTTTATTTATTGATAAAATTTAGACAAAATTCGATAGCCTTTACAGCGGACATTACACAAGCATTCTTACAGATAGAGTTAAATGAAGAAGACAGGGACGTTACACGATTCTTTTGGAAAGATGATCCCGGTGATAACAATGAAAGTTTGAAAACCTTTAGATTTACAAGAGTTTTGTTTGGAGTAAAATCTAGTCCCTTTCTCATAGCTGCTACTATTAAGCATCACCTTAAAAAATATTCAGAAATATATCCTGAAACAGTAGAACTCTTAAAGAACTGCCTGTATGTTGATGACATTATTGGTGGTCACCAAAATTTAGAACAAGCCCTGAAAACAAGTTTAGAAATTGTGAACATTTTTAATGAAGCTAGCATGTCACTACATAAGTGGCATACTAATTCCAAAGAACTCAAAGATATTTGGCATCGCAAAGAATTTTCGATGCAAGAATCTCCTGAAGTTGTCCCGATCAAAGTGTTAGGAGTTAAATGGGATACGGATAATGATAATTTTTATTTTGACACTGAGCACTTGACAAATTTCATTTCCTCGTCAATCAACTCAAAACGTTTTCTATTGCAAACCGCAGGCCGTATTTTTGATCCTGTCGGATTTTATGGCCCTTTCACTATAAGAATAAAGTGTCTGATTCAGGAAATCTGGTCTGCCAAAATTGATTGGGACGATGAACTGCCACCTGATCTTAGTTATAAATGGAAAGCCTGGTACGAAGTAATTGAAGAACTGAACCACCTCAGAATTCCCCGCTACTATTTAGAAGGAATATTAGATGCAGATGTGAAACAAATAGAACTCCATAGCTTTTCTGATGCTAGTTTGAAAGCTTATGGATGCGTGGTATATCTGAGAATAGTTTTGAACAATGGAACTTTTCAAACAGTTTTTGTTGCTTCCAAGAGTAGAGTTGCACCTCTGAAATCCCTTACACTTCCTAGATTGGAGCTTTTGGGTGCGCTTTTATCCGCTAGATTGAGTGATAAAATAGCAAAATCTTTAAAATACGAAGTAATCCCCTTCCACTGGACTGATTCTCAAATAACTTATATTTGGATTCATGGATCTCCCGAAAAATTTAAATCTTTCATCAAAAACAGAGTTTATGAAATTCAGAAACTAACTGAAAGCAATAATTGGCATTATTGCCGTGGGAAAGATAACCCCTCCGACCTCATATCACGAGGAACTACTGTTGCTAATTTAAGAAATTGTTCACTTTGGTGGTTTGGACCAGAATGGTTGCAAAACAAACGTATAGACTGGCCAGTTCAACCGAAGTTTGACGTGGGAAACAATGAGCAACTAGAACTCCGTAGTAAGATATCTGTTTATGACGTTGTTGTGAAAAGAGATGATCAACTATTGGATATAACAAAATTCAGTAATGTGCTGAAATATCTCAGAATTATGGTATGGGTTAGACGTTTCGTTGCTAAGACAAGAAAACTGCCTGCTAATAGTGGAACATTAAGTGCTTCTGAAATTCAGGATACTGAAATATTTTGTGTTCATAAAGCCCAGATGGATTTCTTCACACCTGAAATTAAGGCTTTTCAATCTAACAAGTCAATTTCTCCAAGCTCTGATATATTCAGCTTGGCACCGTTTCTTGATGAAAATAAAATTCTCCGAATTAAGGGAAGATTAGAAGAACCGAATATACAGTTGACGAGAAGCATCCAGTTCTTCTTCCTAAAGATTCCAAATTTACTGAATTAATTGTAAAAAGGGAACATAATAACGTTCTGCATGCGGGAGTTGCAGCAACTTTAGCCAAACTAAGACAGAAATTTTGGATTCCTAAAGGCCGTCAGTTGGTAAAGAAAGTCTTAGGGAACTGCTTAATTTGTCGGAAATACGCAGTAAAACCAGCGAAACAAATGACAGCTCAGTTACCTAAAGATCGAATTGTTGAAACTCCACCTTTCTATGTTACAGGCGTGGATTTCACAGGTCCAGTTTACATCAGGTCTGGAAACGACATTCAGAAATCATACATCGTATTGTTTACGTGCGCTGTTACACGAGCGTTACATCTAGAACTCATTTCCAATATGTCTGCAAACAAATTCATTTTGGCTCTCAGACGTTTCATTTCGAGAAGAGGAAACTGTCGCACCTTTTATTCAGATAACGCGAAAACTTTCAAATATGCTGCCAAATATTTACAGTATTTTTACAGCATAATTAAAGGTACAGACTTTCAAAATTTTCTACCAAATGAAGGCTTGACTTGGAAATTTATCGTCGAGCTTGCTCCATGGTGGGGAGCTTTTTATGAACGCCTTATGAAAACCATAAAGGAACCGTTGAAAAAGATATTAGGCAGAGCTCAACTGAATTTTGAAGAATTTATGACTGTGTTGACAGAGGTCGAAAATATTGTGAATAGACGTCCTTTGACCTACGTTTACAACGATTTACATGAACCTGAACCGCTTGCACCAGCTGATTTTCTATTGATCGGACATAAGGATGAATATCCATACAACTTTGCTGAGATCCTGAATAACTCTCCAACAAGAAAGAGTCTAATAAAACATCAGACAACACTTATAAAACAGTTCTGGAAAAAATGGAAAAATCAGTATCTTCTTGAGTTAAGAAATGCTCACTTCTTCGGCACACCAGAAGCCAAGAAAAATCTTAAAATTGGTGATATAGTTTTACTTGAAGGAACAACTAAATCTAAGTTCCTCTGGGATTTAGGTCGAGTAATTCAAGTCTTCAAAGGACGTGATGGTCTTGTACGATCATGTGTGGTAAAAACTAAAAAAGGGGACTTTAAGAGACCTGTGCAATTGATATACCCCCTTGAACTATCAGACTGAAAATGAACTAAATTTGTAACCTTTTAATTTTATTTCTTATATTTTATGTTCACTAACATTAATTTTAGATAATTAGTTTAGTTATTACTAATAATTTACTGTTTGTAATTTGAATTAATATTTACGTATTCAGTAACAATTGAGTTGATGCAGTTAACTATATTTGTTTATTTTATAGAATTTCCTTTTGCAGTTTATATTTACATCAGTTGAATGTATTTGATATGTAAGTTGCTTTCTTATATTTTATTATTTGTACGCTGAAATAGTGATAATTTTTGCAAAAATTATCAGGTGGGGAGTGTGGAAAAATCCCCCAAATGATTTATGTATCGCCGTTAGAGGGCGCTTCGCTTCTGAAAAAGAATGTTAGTTTTTAGTTTGCGACGTAGTTAGTTAGCAGTGAACCTTCGATGCAATCCAAGTTGCTTTGTAAATAAAATGATTATTTTTGTAGATTGTTGAAGTATTTCACTTCATTTAGAATTAGAACCACCTTTCGCATTACATGTCTGTCAAAAGTCTTCAGAATTGTCTTCTCGCTGACAATCATTCTTTATAGGTCGCTATCACCTTTCTATATGACTGCAAAACAGTTGTTGGAATAGTCATTCGTTCTTTTCATTACAAATTGAGGCGTAAAGCTTTTCATTTATTTTGGTGTAATGAAGCATTCAATGGCCACTTGCTAAGAGTGTTTAATTTTTTTGTTTGCCAGTATGGGAATTTTTTCTTACATGTACTGCGTATTGTGCTGACTATTTGCTTTGTGAATAATTTTAGGACTTCTCATGTTCTGCTGGCATGACTATGGCTATGAGATACAAAGATTAAAAGAATTTAATTTGCAGAATGCAAAAAATATCAAAGCAGTTATATTTTTATAATGTCGGCAACCATAAGTACTCGTAACTAGGCGCTCATTCTCATAGCTGTTCGATGGAAGCTTAGCTAGAAAAATGGATGTGTTTAAACTTATTGTTATGTATGTAATATGTTTTATCCATGTTTATATTTGGAATCGGTTATCGCTGCTGTCCAGATTATAATCTTGTCCTTCTGTCGGAGAGAGATGGCAACTTTCATGATGAATCTCTTATGAGCATCTCCGGTTTAATAAGGAGAGAAACAGCTCGGAATGTATAGTAATGTGATTCAACGAACCCCTGAATAAATTTCCTTATTTCAAGTTCAATAACACTGGATTTGCTACTCACTCCATTCCACTTCCAATATGCCAGTCAAGTTGGTTACAGCTTTCTGCAATAGTAAATGTATCATCGTGGATTTGATATCATTAATTAAAGTTGCATTTTGAGCAGAAGGAGGTCGAAAATATTTGAGTAGAGAAAAGAAAATTAGTAAGTACGCAAGAAAATGTGTATTTATTAGACAATATTTCAAAGATTATCAGAAATTTCATGTAAAAATACTAGCCTTAATATAATAATGTTTGAGCAAAAACAGGAAAAAAATCAGAATTAAACTAATATTGAGCGCAATGCCAAATTAAAACTGGAATTTCAATATTAGTGCTGTTTGAATTTACTCTTAATGTACATGTGAAAATATTTATATAAAAATACCTATCGCTGAACTTTTATTTGATTTTTAAGCTTTAATTAGGCATTTTGAAATTATGTTCATTTTATGACTTATTTTCCTTCTGCATACTATTCTGAATAGCTTCTATTATGATTCTAGCAGCTGATACTATTCTCAGTAGCTGAAGGCATTAAATCTAAATTTGGTTTTAATTGCTTTTAATAAAATATGGTTTTAATGTCTTTAGATATTTTAATTATTCCTACCGGACGTTTCAGATTTCTGTTATCTGCTACTTAACAGGTCGAATGCGTGCGAAGTTCATGGGTAGCTTAAGAGTTAACATATCCACTATTTCTCAGAATATTATCCACGAATGCGTACCTTTTTCTAGGCCTGGAACTCGTTTCCTCAATACACTGTGAAACATTTCCATAGAAATACACCTAAGTTTTTTTTTTTTTTTTTTTATTATTATTATTATTAACGATGCTGTTTAAAGAAACGGTCAGTATTTGAGAATGAAACGTCTTTGGAAATGAAAAATGGTTATGGTAATATTGCATTTATCGATGGTTCAATTTAGATTTAATTATTAAACGTTTATATAGATCTCATAACTGAATATAATAGCTATTTATTTATTTAATTTTCTGGAACGCTGATCTGGAGGGGGGGAATTAATAATTTCTTTGATAGCAGCGTTTATTAAAGTTTAGAAGTAATATTATGTATTATATAAATAATTAACGTATTTTTGAAATGGTGTTGAACCTCATTTATACCAAAATGAGATCTTAACACTGGTAAGCAAAATTCGCAAATATATTTCGCTACTAATATTTATTAGGTAGAAGGGAACTTTGTTAGTTTTCGTATTTCGCTCAACTCTCATTCATCGCATTTCGATTTTATGGCGCTGCAGTTTTCATCGGAGTCTTAAAACTGGAATATTTCTATCAGATGGACATCAGATTTTGTTTGCTGTTTGAAAAAAAAAACTAGATCGGGATTACGTTCACGACGAATCCTGATTTAAACTTGGATTTAAAGTTGAATGTCTGGCAATGTTAAAGATATGAAATATAATCTGGAATATGCATGCCAAAATATCCTACTATTATTGAACTAAGGGCATGAAAGAACCTTCATATGATAGGAAAGCAAGAAAACAGCTCATTTTAGGAATACATTACACAGCTATGACTTCTATAAAAACGTTCTTTAAAATATTCAGAATTTTTTTGCAAGAACCTTTTAATGAGGGTGACAGCAATTACATGTGTGCAGATTTTATAAGCTTAAATTAAATCGATTTTATATCAGAAGTAAGCCATTTTTCATTTATTTATAAATATTTTGACATTTGTAGTTAATGTAATTCATTCCTGCATTTAATAAATGTATGGCAGACAGAATTGATATGCTGGTTGGGCATTCTGACTCTTGGTATGAAAGAAGAGCGTTGTTTACTTTCGGCTTTTAACACGATCGTGGTTAAGGACACGAAAAGAAAATTTCGTTGAAACATTTATAAACCTTTGTTCCAGACGTATAAAGATGAAATACTGCAATAAATTTTTAAAGAATTTAAATTTTAAACTGGGCAGTCCCTTTGATTTAAATTGTTAGAAATGTGCGCTTCAGAAAAAAATAGTTCTAACTGCATACTAATAATTCTGAAAACTTAAACATGGTTCTGAATCAACAGAAAATATGGCACTGAACATTTACTCCATGCATCTTCTAGAATGTCATTATTTATAACAATAGATCTACATGACGTTAGAAACAGATTCCATGACATGTAGCACATGATATAAAGAGACAATTTGGACTGAAATATATAGAATTTGTTATATATGTTCACCTAAAAAATGCATCTCATTAGTCATAGAAGAAAAAAAAACTGTCTAATCAATCTGGAGTAGGTAATGGGCTTGAAAATTGGACAAACACATGACTTTTTATTTATTGCCGAATCCAGATTTGGGCCGTACTCTGACTCAGCCACAGCATTATCGCTTGTATAACATGGGGATTGCTTAACAACGTGGGGATTGCTTAATCATTGTTAAGAATCGTATTAATTATGTAAAGTTCTGTTTATGTAAATTCTTCCATACATCTTCTGGTGGAGAATTTTAACAGATTACAGGTATTATGACCTCATTCCGCAGCAATGCACTCAGCTACATAAGACTGCAATGGGATCCCGAATCTATGTACTTACAGTGTCCTTAATGCTTACAGTGTCCATATGAACTGAATCGGCCAAGCGTAGAAAGGTTTAAAAAGTAAAAACTTCATTTTTTAGTATGGTCAGTTTCTCGTTTCCGAACACCGGCTTAGCATGGCAGTAACCCACTTAGAAGATGCACTGTACGGTCATTCACCTAAAACTACTAGCCAGATGAATGATCTCTTTTACCTAAATTTCTTCTTCGAACACATCGGTGCAATAGTGAGGCTTCATACCTCAAGAACATAACGATATTTTGGTTAGTATGCTCACAGGATATGTGTCACTGTTACGTACAAACACAAGTCGTTATGAAAGATTTTTACTGTAAACAATGATATATTCTTGATGTTTACTAATTCTTATTAGCTACAGAGAGCTGCCTTACTTGGCTGTGGCGAAACCGTAGATTATTTTTCTACGGATTATCATTAATCCATTATAATACATTATGCCAAAGACATTTCTGTCAAAATCCTAAGAATGGAAGTGTTGAGCATGCGTATTGTACTAAGACTAATGTAAGGTTGTAAGATATTGGTACATAAAATATACGTAAGGTTACGATTATTGAAATTGCGATATTGAGATATTCATTATTGTATCATTTGCAGCCAAAATTATTAAAATGAGACTGCATAAATTTCTATTTAGTAAAATAGAAGTACATAAATTTATGTATACAATCTTTCGCTTGGTTACTTTTTACAACTTAATCTTGATACTTTCGGATTACCCCAGCCCGCTTTTCAGCATTTGGAAGTTTTTTGGCACATTTTCGTTTACACACGAACATGATTAGTAGCTAAACCATGCTTAGACGTATTCCACGAGTGAAATTACACACTTTATATTTAACCTTTATTTCGGTCAATAGGGTCACCCGGTTATAAAAATTTAAGTAGTGATCATATAGAATTTTGTTTTCTTTTCTCATAAATTCTTTTTTTAATGTTTTTGTATTATTGTTCTTAAATAGAATAATACCTATGAACTATAAATTAACCATCATTTTTTTCCCAATTTACAAAGTAGCCAATGACCTTCTGACTTTTGTGAAGGTGCAGATAATCTGAAAGTAGCGTAATCGCTATTAAATCGCTCAGTCTTTTCATTACGTTCGATCAAATGAAAGAATATGAAA
This sequence comes from Stegodyphus dumicola, assembly GCF_044657685.1. Lineage (NCBI taxonomy): Eukaryota > Metazoa > Arthropoda > Arachnida > Araneae > Eresidae > Stegodyphus > Stegodyphus dumicola. The sequence goes on along the minus strand of NC_140771.1, from coordinate 151,006,371 downwards.
ATACGTAAGCTCCTTTATTAATTACCAACCAACCAAGTACTGAGGTGAAATGAGCTTTAAAAATTACGCATTGTATTTCATATTAGAATAAAGTAAAAGATTCTATGTTTATTCTGAACAAAATGTTCCTTCCTTTATTTTATAATTTTAGGAAATAATGTTACACTTGATTTATTTTATCAGGAAAGTAAAGATATAATAATCCACAAAGGGAGGTATGCCCCGTGGAGGACTTTGCAAGGGAAACTGTTTCGTATCTGCGTTGCACATGGAAAAAAGGACGAAAGAGCCCATGCAGCCAGCCCGTTCGCTGGGTCTCGAACTGAACTACCATTGTTCAGTGGCTTTTACCTCTCGGCCTCTGGTGGGCCAAATAACTACTCTTGAAAACATTTTTTTTTTTTTTTTTACTTTTTGGGTTATAACTCAACACGTGCCAAAAAGTTTTGTCTAAGATGTATGCACTGATGTTGTGTATTGGCCACTGTTTCTAAACTGTGTACTGTACTGTTACTTACTAGAAGTGTTGCTGTTATCTCTTATAACAATGTTCTGGGTTTCAATAAATGTATTGTTTATAAAAATATTTTGAATGTGTCATCTATTTTATTTTTGTATATTGCAATCTCAACTTCAGAAAAAATGTTTTCAAAGTTCAAAAAAGTTAATGACAAAAGCATGTTTTCTAGCTAGGGGCATCAGTTCCGTGCATATGTCTAGAGAAAACTGTTTGTCGAGTGTTAAAACTATCCTTCATTAAGGAATTGGGAATTTTTGTTCAATTTAAAAATGTTTCAGATAGCTAATAATCAAGGAAGGAAATATGTGGAATAAAAAATAACTATTAATGCCTGTTTACCCCCATATAAAGATACTACATGTTATAATAGAAAAGGAGAATGTGAATCTAAATTTTTACAATAAGCACGTATTTTGGCGTGGTAGCAAATGTGTTTTACATACAGAAGATTTATGATAAATCGACAAAGAAAAGCTCAGAAAATGATGGGTGTTCATACTTTTTTGAGCAATAATAGATGTGCAAGCAACTGAAATTAACGCAGTTATATTGTAATGATTTATATATATCACAACAGTTTATATACTGTGAGATAGACAATGGTTTTCTGTTGTTAGAATCTGAATATTTCCAAAATGGCTCATGTAACTAAATTTTGGATAGGAAGCAGCGTTTTCACACGCTCCGAAAGGAAGATACGATTTTTGAATAATAAAAAAATTTCGCAAATCTTGTGTCACGTTATCTGAGAACAGAATAAAGAAACATCGTGAATAAGAAAGAAAAGAAGGCATCTACAGTTACTAATAAACACCAAATATCTATCCATAAAGGTGAACACTTTCGAAGTCCATTTAAAATGTTAAATTCATGTTTCTAGCAGACGAATCACATATTTCGCTGTAATATCATTAATTTTAAAGATCTGGTTATAATGAAATCATAAAGGAATACATAAATTAAAAAAAATAGTGCAAAGTGTACCGCCTTTTGAAACGTACTCCACTAGTAGAGCGGTTAGAGACTGCTGAATGTTGGTTATTTTCGTAGTTTTCTCTGTGTTTATTGTGAGTGAGAGCTAGTTTTCTTAGGAGAAGGTTTTCCACGGAGCGATGTCTTCGCCTAGGAAGATAGCCTTCGAGTGTTTTTCCATGTTTTATAACAGGCATTATTATTTATTTAATAACCGAATCAATCACAATTTCTGAAACGTGTCGCAGAGTGTAGCACAGATATATAATTATTTGCAAGAAACATTTGTATTGTGAGAAATAGATACAAGTATAGATAAAGCATGAACATAATTGCATGATTTTAACGTGAAAAGGAAAAAAAATTCTGAAAGCTTTCAGATTTTATGTTAAGCCCAAAGGAGCGTTTTTTAACGTTTTGTACCTTTATTTATCAAATATCATGTTCTTCGCACTTAAACAACATAAAATTCAATTCAACACCAATAACGCAAAATATTTAAAAACAGCATATCGTTAGAATTTCCTATAGACAGTCTCACGCGATAAAAAAGCATTTTCCCCTCCATAGTGTGTGGCATATTGAAGTGTTGAGTTTATTAATCAAAAATTTGTTAAATATTTACAAAGTATGAAGTAGAAAATAAAACAAATTTGAAATTAAAAATTTGAGCTTCCAGGTGCCTATGTTCGGGTGGTGGATTACGATATTCAAAATTTGATGGCTATACGTAAAGTCGTTTTTTCACAATGCCAAAAGCATACATACATTTATGCAGATTCTTCATAATTTAATTCCTTTAAATATAATACAAGGCTATAATTTTGTTGGTGGCAACAATTTAAAAAGTGATACAGCGTTTATACTGAACCGATGCAAAATGCCCTTTGGAGACAGATAGCCCTTCTGGGCTAACGCTTCTTTGGGTTATTAATCAAGTTAGTTTAGCTTGGTAGGTTGGGAGCAATCCCGACATTCTGGCTACAGCAGTATCTAGATAGACTCGACTTCTGTCGAAACATTAACAGTCCTCACAGTGACTAGAACCATCATCTATTCATGTCAGATGTCATATCTGCCCCTTGGTTGGGGAGACGTTACATGGTGAGATATCGAGTCTTGTCCTTGGAGGTTAGTCTCCCCTTGGTAATGGGGATGTCGAGCTACGTTCTAAGCTTTTTCGGTGGGTGCCAGGCGTCCACCATTCTCATTTTGTTGCATTTCCCAGATCTTGTGAAACAAAAATAATCCTCTTGGGGGGGGGTTATGCCTCCTTGGATGAGCTCTAGTGGTTGGAACATTTAATTGTGTTAATAATGCGGCCATACATCCAGTAAGGTCTAAGTGCCCCTTATTCCGAGTGCATTGTAGCTTGGTTTGGCTTATTTAATTACGACAAAGCACTCAAGGGCTATCTGCCTAAGGCAAGGGATGCCTTCGTGGAAGATATTATGAGGAAATTGCCTCGCATACCCGTTACCACATGGGAAAAACATGAAAACGCTCATGCAGCGAGCCCGTTCGCCAGGATTCGAGCCCTTGAGAGAAGTACCAATATTCAGCGACTTCACCGCTCTGGTGAGTCGTAAATTATTGTAGCAAAAGAAGAAAGAAAAACGCCGACCCAAAAGTCTAAAGTGGATTTCATTAAAGAGCTATCTACTCCTAGAAAGATAAACTAAATTAAAAATAAATGAAGTAGAATTTTAAAAAGATTTGACATAGTAGCAAAAATTATAAAATAAATCTTTCTTATTTATCCATCCAAATGTAAAAATTATTGAACCACGCCAGAACAAAGCTGCGAAAGATACGATAACTTGAACAACAAGATTTTTTTTAAAAGTTCAAGAAATATTATTCTTATAATGTATATACGCATTTTACGTAATTTCATGAAATCTTTTTCTGTAGTCCGAATTGAGTGCTGCGCTTTCGGTCTGTTGAAGGTGGTACTTCACGTATGCATCAAAGAAAATTAACGTATTGCAAAAAGTAGCTTAAGAGGAGCAGGAAACGATTTCTTAAGAAAAGCTTAAAGACACTTTTATTCTTGGAATCCAGGTGCACATTGGTAGCTAAATGAAATAGCTATCATGCTGATCTTTTAAAAATAATAATTGCTGAATGACTGATTACTTAGCTGCCTGAAATCCCTCAAAAGTATGCAAACATCCTAAGAATATGCTTGAAATTTCGGGAAAACATTAAATACTCTGCAGTAATCCATTAAAACGTTCATTGATATTTATTAAAATTCTTAACAGTATCACTATATCTCACATTATTTATATCTTTAAAGAAATTATACAAATTTATGGCCATGACTGAAAACTATGTGATATATTTTGTGAGTCATAGCTACATTTACTCTACATGCAGATGAAGTGTGAGTGATAAAAGATAAAATTTAAAAAAAAAAAAAAAAAAAAAAAATGCGGAGAAAAACTCGAACGATTTAAGAAAAGAAAAAAATACATTTAGCAGTATTCCATTGAAATTAATTTCGGCAACATATTGAAATTTTTATTCAAATCACACTATCTCGCAATAGCTGCATATTTATGTAATTATTCATTCTGGTTTATAGACGTAATATATCGCGTGTGGTTATTTCTCACCTGCAAATAAGGGGTTAGAACTAGATATCTAGCATTCAACAACTGCAAGTTATTTGACAAAATGTCATAAACTGTTGGTATCTACTGTTTACTTCAAAATCTAACTAACATCTTTATACGTTTGTAATACTAGAAAATTACAGATTTCCGTTCTGCATGTAATATATATTACTGCCGGTACCAGAGGAACAATTTGCTTATTAGACTACCGCGTTCAATTCAGTAAATCTGACAATTTAATTGTATTAATAAACTCATTTCGAGTTCTGTATACCTGCCCAGTTATTTATCGATTAATTTGTTACTGTGATGATAATAATATTCCTTTGGTTTGGTTACAGATCCCTTGGAACAAATGTTAATATTGAATTTAAATGTATTTTATCGATTTTCAAGAGCGAACTGATGCACCCGGAAATCATACTTTACTAGCATGCGGAGATGCACTTGGAAATCACTTACTAGTAAAATTAAAGCACTTATAAAGGAATTTGTTCCTGCTTATGCAAATTCTGCAGTCCGAAGTTTGTTTATAATCAAATCATTCTGCAAGAGTAAGTTTAACTGAAATGAGTTGAAAGTTTGATCTCGGAACAACCGAAGCAGCTGGTTATTATCTCTTAATTTCAGTCTATACTAGCCATCCGAGAACACTTATATATTATGTATGGAACTCAAAATAAAAGTTCTAATTAATATGATCCGCGTTGTTAATGATGTAAATTTGTGCAACCATTTTTGCTAATTTGTTTATATTGTATTGCAAAATTATTTTTATTGATATCATACTATTGTGTTTATACCTATTTATTTATTTATCACTTGTTATTTCGCTTCTTCTTTTATGATGACTTTGTGTATAGTTCTTGTGCGTTTCGTACTATTTTATATTTGTAAGTAATTACTGTACTTACAGGAGTTTAACTGTCCAATTATTTCGTCATACATGAAATTCTACATAAGTACTCGGTAGAATTGCATAAATATCCCAAGAAAAACTTTATTAGAGACATGGAACATTTGGCAACTTCTCTTCACATTTGGCCATGTTTTGGAAGTTTTTTGTAAATTCCGCTTCGTGAGCTTAGAAGAACAAGAAGCAAATATGTGTTATATACTACAATCTAGAATACCACAGTAGTTTCATTGACTTTCGCCTTACTTTGTCGCCTCGCAACAGTATAAACAAAGTCTTAAATGAACAACTGTAAATTAAATTTCATTCATTTATAATCACAACTCATTCAATCATTTTTTACTAGTCATGCCTTTATGTAAAATTTTCATTGCTATTCCTGGGTATAAAAGACAGTTACTTTTCTTCGGACACGCATTTTTCATGGTATTCTAATTATACTAGATAGAAGTGATACTGCTAACGTGGACGGGAAATATAATAACAGCGTTTACTAAACCTTAATAATCAATAGTAAATGCAAAAAAAATGATATATTAATGAATGCTTAAAAGAGAATTCTAACCTTGTTAAAAGGAGCGTGCGAGAGACTTAAAATTAAAAGGAAGTGGCATGGTGATTTCCTTGTTTCATCCGAAAGAAAAAATTTGTGTTAAATCTGGATATGCTAGAGTTATTAGAAATCAAATGCCAACAAGAAAAAATATACTCCTCATTCAATATTCATTTAAAAAACTTGCATTAATTTTATTAAGAAACTTAAGATGTGCTAAAACTCACTTTTGGGAGTGACAGTTCGAACCTTTAGGACAGGAACTAGCACCAGCATCCGACATAGCTCCGTAGCGGACTGAAGAAATACATGAACAGGAGAATATGCCGAAATACCTAACCAGGTAAATATTTTTCGGAATATTTTAGAAGCTTTTTTAATTTTAATATCAAACTAATTTTTGGAATGTTGAAGTAATTACTCAAAATCATTTCCAATGCAAGAAAAAGTTAGAAATTGAACAAATATTATCAGTAAAAATGTTATATAAAATCGTAAAATCCGTAACATATAGAGATGCATCCCTTGGTTCTACCATAATTAAAAAAATCTGATGTGTACACCATATGACTTCCTTGTACGGAATATTAAATTATACGCATTTTTTCGTGCATTTCATTTAAACTTATTGGACTGAATTTACTTCGCCGACAGCGCATAAACCACAATAGAATAAATGCATTCTTTAAAATTCACTCTAGTATTTGTTTACCATAGCAACACTATGGAACTAGATTCACTTAACAGTATTAATAATTATATAACAGTTAACTTTTATATTTCGTTCATATTATAGCTCATAATGCACAAAATTATATTATTTAAAGAATAGAATTATCTAATCGTTGCCACATGTTCTATTCAAATACTATAATAAAGCTAGAATGATGTATAAAAGAAATTAAGCAAACAAAACAAAAAAGAAGCTGTTTTTCACAGACCATTGAGTATTTCTCATTTAATTAATTCAGTTCTCACTTCGCGAGAAGCCAAAAATACATAAAAACTCAAATATCAAATTACGAAGTAAATCTCAAATACTTATTTCCTCGAAAAAATTCCAAAAAGAATTAAGCATGATTTAATTGCAATAATAAATGAATGCGTTATATTTGTTGTTGCGAAGCTAAGTTTCTCTAGATTGGCAACAAATCCACTAGTCTCCTGTTTCAAATGTAAACATCAATGGCCGCCATAAAAAAAGGCTTAGCGGCACTTAGACAACTTTAAATTTTTGATAATTCTAAAAATATTGCATACAGATTTACTAAAGACATAAAAACCTTAACCGGAAGATAAAAACAACATAATACAATCATTTCTAAAGCAAAAAATGTACAATTTACAAACATATAAGTGTAAAGAAACTGAGATCACTGAGCCGGGTAACAGAGTTGATATATATATAAATATATTTATATACGTTTGGTGCGGCCGATTGCAACTAAAATACGAGGTGCACATTTACATGTTATAGCAGTCCTATATACAAAGTTTCAATGTTCTGGGGCTACTCGTTTTTGAGTTATGCGAGATACGTACGTACGTACATACGTTCGTACAGACGCCACGAAAAATTCTCTTAAGAATTAATTTTAAAGCAGTTTTATAATTTTTTTGAAGGAAAAGAGTATTTTATTCTGTCCTTACGTACAGATATCACGCAAAAACATCGTTTAATTGCATTCGATAGCGGTCAAAATGGATATTTTCGTTGAAATCTGCTGCCTGAAACTTTTCGCGATTACAATACTTCCTTTTTACTTCGTACAAGGAAATAAAAAGCAATAATAAAATAACTTATTGAAGCAATTTAAAATTTCTTAAAAACTGTGCAATAAACCCCAAATTGTATTGTACTGAAACAGAGCTTTTACATTTTTCACAAGGGTTTAACGACATTTCATTTGTTGTTACGGAGAAATATTCTATCAGCATTCGTTTCTGGCGACAGATAAAGTTTTAACCAGTTCTTTCAAAAATTCTGCTAACTTAAATGCTACCACAGTTGAATACAAATTGTCGCCACACAACCAGAGAGACCATTATTAAGAACATTTCTGAGAGTATTGCAAAGCTAATATGCCACATGACTAAAAACACTTGCGAAAGTATATTAGTTAAACTTTGCTGTAAAGTTAATAGAACGCACAGGATAACGAGATAACGCTTCAACGGTGGTGGACAGCATGGTGTTCTGGTTTATTTCTATGTGACTTCATCTTGTGGGAGTTTGTCAAAGAGTCTCTGCCCTCCGGATTTCAGGATCCTCTCTACCATAACAACATTGATGTGGGAATAACCGTTATACATATAATGACACATATATGCGACGACATAGATTATCCCATAGGTGTTTGCCATATCTGCAAATACGAATAAAATGAGCATTCATAAAATGTGTTAAAAATAACTCTATGAGTTTATTTTTATATCAGAGCAATTTTAATATCGGTTGTATAGTTAAAAATTATTCAAAAAGGCAACTTTATATTGGTCTAGATTTTGAATAAAATTATATCGATTTTAAAAGCGCTTAGGCATAGACCCTTAGTTAATTTGTTACGTGTCATTGCATAGGTTACACAGTTTGTTACAAATTAAAAAATGTTTTATAAAATTATGAGTAAACATGTATATCATATTCTTTATAAATGATCTAAAATTTCGATAAGCAAGCAGTGAACGCAGAATTTAGCCACATGAAACTCTATACGTATAATAAAGAAGCAAGAGTTAAATGATACTTTGAATTTAATAATTGGAAAATAAAAATTTTGCTTTAAATTTATATCATTCGAAAATACTTAGCATATTTTGAAAAGGAAATGAGAGTTCTCATTCAGCTTGTAGAGTTTTATATTCCAAAGACACCCAATTTCTTTCACTAGACCATGATAAACAAAGATTGCATTCTGCTTATCGGTGAGGATCCTAGAGAAGGGTTGGAATCCTGGAGAAGGCATAGATGTTTGAAAATGTATAATATCTGTGCGCAATGGGAGACTCAAAATATGCGGCGAGCTGAAAAATTCTTCAACGTTGGTGGTAGGGAAAGAGGGTGAATGACCCTCGAATCTGTCTGTATGGTACCCAAGGTTCTAGCCAACGACAAGCGCAATCTCACCTCCTTGTCATGATGAATTTCATGGACTTGTTTTAATAACAGGCAAGCTGGATTGTTCACAATAACAACAACAATATATCTCTTGAAATTATACTTTGAACAAATACCTCACCAGTATCCCAGCAGTATTTCAGCTAAAAACTAGAAGTTCGAACCCGAGTTCAAGTCACGGGGACCGTGCTCGTTGCATGAAAGCATTTGTGGATTTTCACTTGTGTAACGTAAATCGCTTCAGGTTCCCTTGAAATTTCCTCCGCGAAAGTATCCCCCTTAAGCAGAGAGTACATCGTTATAATCAAAATAAACGAATAAAATTGACTTGGAATTAGTAACTCTAAAATTTTAAAATTTCCAAGAGACAAACGAAGCGAATTAAGATTAGTCAGCATAAACGAAGTTATAACAACGCATCTATCTGTTATTCAAAGAAGTTATGAATTAGAAATTAATGGATTTAAAATGTAAATAAAGGAAGCAAATTTAATAAGTTTAATCTTTATTGTGAATGAGAAGAATAAGGCATAAAATTTATTTCACTACATTAAAAAATTTAGCTCAAAGCAAAAATTAAATATTAATGGAATAACCAAGTAAGAATCAATGAACATTCTTTTTCCAATGCCATATTTTGCTGAATCATTTAAATATTGCATGTCATTAACATATGAAGCACTATCGACCAGTTTTGATGTGACATTTGGAAGAGAAAATTATGGAAAGAAATATTTGCCAGAGTAAGGAAGGCAATTGAGTGAATGGATCGCTAAAGCACTTACATATTTATTACATATTTTCAGAAGATATACGAATAGACAAATTTCAAATCTGTAATATTATTTTCTAATGCTCTGTATCAGATATTGAAAAGTAAATTATACTAGAATGATAGTCCTTGTCTTTTGGATTTTATACTTTAAAAATGATTAAAAGATTGGCTTTAATAATAAATTACTTTCAAACTCAGGAATATGAGTTACATTTGGTGAATAAACTTGAGAAATAGGAAAGTTTTAATAAATTCACTGCATTTAAAAAGTAAATAGTTACTTTTAATCTGAATTTAGATTTCTTAAATTACTAGTGTTATCATTAGAATGATTACATTCCAGTAAGAACTCATGCTTTTGATGAGTATAATTCCGGACCAAAGACTGCAGTTCTAAAAATGGAATGGAACTTGGCAAGATGTGGAAAAGATGAACAATATCAAAGAAAGAGCAGGACGTGGTAAGGTTGCATTTAAAAACAAGCATTGAATAAAATGTATTCAGTGTTGTAAATGTTTTACATTTTGGAAATAAACCAAGTATAAAACTTTATTTTCGTGATCATTCAAAGTGTATATGAATTTTATGGACGCATTTGATTATACTGAATTTCTAACATGCTGTCAAAGCGCTACTGAGAGCTATTTTATTTTAAATTGCGGAAGATGTCAGGAACAAAAGATTTAAGTAATCTCAGGCACTGTATCTGATTGACAAATGGGATGATCAATAGAAGTCATAATTTTCTTTGCAATAAAATCTTGATTAGAACTGCATTATGTGGTGGAGCTTAAATTTGTAGAAAAAGGCCAGTATCTGATACTGACTTTTCTTGCCGAATTAATTAAACCTTTTCTAAACGTTCCGTTAATTTTTCTTCTTAGAACGTGGAGTTTACCTTCCTGATTTCCAGCAAACTCCTCAGGAATTCCTATTTGCTTGTCAGAAAATATGTTCCTTGGGAGCTTTACTTCAAATTTCTGAAACTAAAGTTTTTGTGCCAGAGGCAAATTGTCAAAAGGCCTTATGACACTGTCTCATGAGGTCAGACAGCGTTTTTTACTAGGTATATGTTCATAAGAACATTACATGTTATTAGTCTTTACAGTGAAACATATAGAAAATTGAGTTTCGTTGTTTTCTGCTGTTAGTTCCTACTTCGAATATTCTCAGGTAGTTTTCTTACAGCGATCTTCTATACATAACGTTTGTTGATGTTATGGCAATTATATTAAATTTTTAACTGTTGAATTTTGTATTTTAGTATTTTCAATTCTTCTGGATTCTTCGGATTCTACGAAGCAAAATAAACTTGTCCAATTCAAAAGTTATATATAAATCTCAATTACATGGGATTAAGTTTAAATAACGAGCTTTCTTAACTGCAGCTTATGATTAAACTGAGATTAGCTCCGTTTCAAATCGCCTGCTGTTTTTAAGGGTGCTGTTGCGATTCCAGCAAATGATGAATTAAGAGCCTTTTAGTAAATAAAACGAATTATAATATTGTAATTGAACACTAGATATTTACAGGTAACTAGTTGCAATGGCGACGACGGCTGCATCAAAACAATTCAGTCTTCCTAGCGGAGTTAACGGCGAAGTTAAAAAAAAGGCTATTAACCTCTCCAGCCGCTTTAATGCACCTGTACAAATTTTGAGCGATTCGAACTCAAGTCTGCAAGCCATTGGCGGTATCAGGTGCAGGAACCCATTTGTTTTTGCTATACAAAAACAACAGCTTCAAATTTCTCCAGACCTAAGGCCCCAGTTGCGCTGGGTTTCAGCACACACTGGCATCATCGGATACAAATTGCAGACGAATTTGCTAATGTAGCAGCAATGAGTATTTACCTACCAGAACATCCACAAATTATTCCCAAATTTCTACCTCAAGAAGACTACATATGCATAGCTAATTTCCAAACCAGATTTAATGAATCAACCACCGGAAGACGAACTCTTCGTTTTCTACTGCACTTTCTACAGGTGTATCTTCGTTTTCACCAGAGTTAACTACCTGCCTCATTGGCCACGGCCCATTCCCGACATATCTGCACCGTTTTGGAACTGCTTAAAGCGATGTATGCGAGTGTGAGCAGAAAGGCAATTAAGACCACTACGTATTCTCCTGCGAGTTTAAAAAGAGACACCACCTGTCCAAGCCATCAGAATCATACTGGAAAGAATGAACATTGCATTTAATGAGGCATAAAGGTGTGCTCAATAAATTAACCAATATATTTCAGTACTGAAGCACACACTACTGTTAATATGCACTTGCATGAGCGTATATTCTGAATAGTTCATTCAGTTTTCATCCTACAATCTTTATAACTTACTAATGTATTTTTGTAAAAGTTTTCATTATACCTTATTTAGTAGTATCGGTAATGCTGAATACATGCAACATCAGTACATATTCTGCTTATGTACTGTTTTTATACTAAGTATACCGAATGTGTATATTGTTCTTATAATACTCAATTATGATCAAATATGTCTGTATTTAGATACTTAATTTTAAATTTATACTTTAGTTTAAGTCTTCTATTATCTGTTATAACCTAAAGTATTATTGAGGGCTACCCATATTAATTTGCTAATAACTGTGGCATGTATCCACATGGAAAGGCCGTTGATAATGCATGCAATTTATGTACAGTAACCATGTTATGTTATAGGTGATCAGCATTTAGATACTTAGTTTAAGTCTTCGTACGTACTGTATTATTCTATGTATACCGAACGTGTGTATAGTTACACTATATATACTGTTCTTACACTATGCAATTATATTCAGACATGTCTGTATTTAGATATTTAGTGTAAGTCTTCTACTATCTGTTATAACCTAAAGTATTACTTAGGCCAGCGGTTCTCAACCTTTTGACAAACGCGTACCATCTAATCAAAAATTGAAAACCTTTAGTTCCATCGCTAGAAAGTACTCCTACCATCACCACTCTTGAACAAAGCTCAGATCGCATAAATTTATGAGTGTTAGACCAAAAACTCAATCAGGATGTTGGGATATTAATTTTTGAATTTAATAGTTAAAATATTTTGCTCCTTTGCATACCACCAGTGGTATGCATACCACTGGTTGAGAATACCTGACTTAGGCTATCCATATTAATTTTTAATAATTGTGGCATGTAACCCCATGGAAAGGCCATTGATAATATATATAATCTTATATGCAGTAACCACGTTATGTGCTAGGTATGCATAATAGCATAACGGTTTAGCAACGTCTGATCATTTGCGTAGAATTATTCCTAATATTCTTAGGAATAATTCTACGCAAATATCCACAAAGGGCACGATGGCATTTTCCTAGAACTTTGTATTCTCCACTTTTACTTTTACTATGACTATGGACTCATTTAATGATTCAAACACGAAGGCATATTATTGTCAAAAGTAATCCCCCCCCACGAATAATCGTAGCATTCCTATGCAAGTGGAATAGGCAACAATAACCTACCCTGTCTATGAAACTCTTCAGTGACCAACTAATAAAGCTACTTCTGTGAGTCCTACCCTGAGATTCTTCCACCGAACAGGCATCACTCCGCATGGATTGCTAGGACGGAAGGCTGCTGCGTGGCGTACATTTAACTAATTGGTTCCTTATATACAGCTGTAAATCTATAGCTGGTTTAAGTCAGCTGGTTAAGTATTTGCTCAGAAACTTAACTTTTTAATCATTCATTTTGTATGTGATTAAAAAAAATTATATCAAAAGTCTTGATTCAAATAAATTTTAATTATTATTTATTTAGCTGTCTCCAAGCACTTTATTCTATGCTAGTGATAACTTATCTTTGATTTTGTCTAGGCTAGCATTAGGTTAGCGGCAGACTCATAGTGGAATTTTAATTTCGAGCTACGTAGATGCAATTCTTACATACATTGGCCTTGTTCAAAGAATCATTTGATGATATTTGCTATCCATAACAAATTAAAATTCAGGATGTTAATATTCAGAAATATTAATATTCAGAAGGACAAATTTTAAGCCGCAACAAACCTGTCTTAAATGGTTCCAGAAGGAATCTCGTATCAACCTAATTAATGTTGCAAACGCATTAATAATAACAATGTTAATAAGCCATGGAATAAACATGATGCTTGCTTAATCACATTAACTATCATTACAGTAGAGGATCTCGCTATATTTTTATCTGTTTAAAGACGGAAGTAATTAAGCTTATCCATCTTACATTAACTCTATATTAATTGTTTATCTGTGACAGCCTCAACTGTTAGAAAACAGAAAAAAAGGCTAAGTGGTATTAAATCTCTAAACGTAAAACGATACAAATGCATAGCAATCACATTTACTATAATTGTCGTAGAGATACAAATTGTTTCTTTTGTACCTGTTGAACAGTGCTGGACTGATGTTTCTATGATTAACTATTCACCATATATATGCACATTTTATCCCCAAGTCTTGTGAAATGATTACACGGGTAAAGAATATCTTCACTTTTAAATAAAATAGTCATAAATTTAGAATTAGATCCATAAAGACATGAAAGAAATTAAATTTAAAACTAGTAAACTCTCAAAATCTCTTAACGAAAATGTAAAACAAAAACCATCAGCTCAGTGGCTTTAAACCAGAACAAATCCCGAAAACAAGACAAATGTATAAAAATGCATAAAATAGGAAAAGGAATGCAATTAAAATCTGATTCAACGTTATCAAGAGGAGGTAGATCAGGCTGAATTGAATCCCTTTTCCCAAGAAAACCACTGTGCTTCTGTTTGTCCAAAATTAGCTGAGGAACCATTTTAAATTATTTAAATATATTAGTTAATCTGAAAATTCTGAATGCCTTCTCAACACAGCAGTCTTCCTTTTATAAGTAATAAAAGTATACAAAAACAAACTTAAATGAAATAAATTTTGTAGAGATAATAGATTAATTGGAAGCAAGAGATATTAAAAATGAAAAACGCCTTCGCTGCGAGTCTAACCACGGGCCTCTGGAATATGCGCTCAGCGTTTAGACCATCACATCACGAAGGCATGCTATGAAGGAGGGAGAAATACCTTACATACTCGCCCTTTTAAAGGGCGACTGAGGTTTTTAGGGAACCCAATCGCCAAATTCTGGGTGTGGATAATCATCATGCGCCACTCTTTTAGTTCGGGAGTCATTGTACAAACATTAGGTTAATTGTAGGCAGGGGACTTGAAAAATGAACAACGCCTTCGCCGGGAATCGAACCACGGACCTCTGGAATACGTTCCCAACGTGCAGACCGCTACACTACGAAGGCATGCTAAGAAGGCGGGAGAAATACTTTATAATTCAACCCTTAATAAAGCAAAAGTAAAATTTATACTATTTACTAATATTAATAAGCGAATAATCCTTAATAAAGCGAAAATAAAATTTATACTATTTACTAATATTAAAATTCAAATTCAAACGTAAGAGCTTATAATATATTTTAGAATTAACAGAGAAAAAATAATTGAACTTATTATTGGAAGAACAAAAGAATAGAGGATAGTAATTCGAAAGTAAACGCCTGTTTGCTTGTTTGGCGCTACTGGCGGCGGAAAGTTTGAAATTTCCCCAAATGTGAATTTATAGTAAGCAATTTTTTTTGGCGTTAAAGTAATGCAAGTAAAAAAATTTGAAATAGAATAAAATATTCACGCCATGGGCTTATTATAATGACTTAGAATGGCGTAGACTGTTAATAAACGTATAGTTGAGGAAAAATGCACAGCAATATATATTTACATATACACTATAAATCCCTCTAAAACATCCTTCTTTATCCCTTTCTTAATTGAGGTTTCAGCTAAAAAAAATTATACTTTACAAAAAATTAGAGAGTGTAGACCACTCCAGCTTTTTTAAATACTGTTAATGAAGTTAATTAGAATTTCATTTTCTTGTAACATTTTACTAAGAAGAATTCCTTGCTTTTGTTGTTCAGTTTCTAAAAGGATGTGACACTGTATTATCCTTCTCCACTATTGGATCAAGGTACTGCGTATACGGATAGTATGAAATATTTATACCGATAGTAACAAAATCAATCGCAATTAGAAAGGCTTTGTTCTCAGATCTGACGTGTAATGCACCATAGAAAAAGTAAAAATGATATATATACTTAAGACAAAATGAAATATCAATTTATAAAATTTAAAAGCAAAGGCAAGATTTTGCGCTACCGCATTGTTTGGAACCTTAAGCAAATGGAAAATCATCTTTTTTAGAATGAAAATTAAGTAGTTACGAGACAGAAGTTATTCGCGTTAAATAATGCGAATTCTGATAATAATACGAATGAAATAATGCGATTCAGCTGAAATTCTATATTCTTCTTAATCCACTTGAACTTGTTTTTCTCGTTAAGTTTTCCTGACTGTTGCGGCAATAAATCAAATATTATTACCTAAGATAACAAATTATTAGTTCAAATCTTATTGTTTTACGTGCTTCGTGCTATTATAATTGACTGCGTATTTTCCACTTCTCTTAGCAGTCATCAAAAACGTCATAGTAGGTGTATTATCATTCACATGGAAAATTCCAAACCATAGACATAGATTTCCATTTCGAGTACACCATAAAATAGAAAAGACGTATACCTAAATTACCAGCCGATTAAGACCATTGCGGTTGAACTCTATATTGGATTGTAGCCAATGAATTTTATTTTATTAATTTGTGCGATATCATGAAATAAATGTACAAATTACTTCGGTATATTGGAGTTATTCCAACAAGTAATGATAATGTTTCCATCGCGGACGAGAACAAAACTAATGTCTATTCCTTCTGCTGCGTATGTTCAGCATTCACGCAATATAACCATGAGAATCGCTAAAAATAAATCTTCGAAATCACTAGATTCTTTTCTTTAATATAAATTCTTTAATATAAGATCATGCTTCTTAAGACTAATGTTTTACACAAAATAAAAGCTTTCCTTGTACGTAAGCTCAAATCTTACTCAGTTCAATAATAATTATAATAATTTTTGCAGAGAAATTACAAAGATTTTGACACAATGTATCATAAGAACAAAGTTTTATTCTTCACCAGCATGCATTAAGATGTTTCGGAAACTGCTTCATACTATTTTATTTGAATTTTGTCCCAATATAATGATTTTCATTATTGTTTTATAGTTACGCAAAATTGGGGCTTAATGCGTAACTAAATAGTACTTAAATAGGACACTAAAAAAGTTCATTCGTAATATTTTATGCATCTTTTCCTCCTCTGACGAGTAAATTTTGGCATAAGAAATAGTTATTGCTTGCTTGATATTTTTCAAAACAGCATGTTACAATTTTATTTTTTTTTGAGTCCGAAGAATGTCGTTTTACAAAGGAAATAGTTACTCATACTAAATACTATGAAATCTCTCTGTCATCATTTGACGGTTCAGAAGAGGCATTACTAACTCCCGTTTAACTAGGAATTTGAAAGATTGGCTCAGAAAAGGAAGTTCAAGGAAAAGTACTTTAAGAATTAGCCTAACCGTTATTCGTTTGGCTTTAAAACGTAGTTTTGATAATGGGGAAGCATTGAATTTTAAGTGTAACATAACCTGTTAGTGTTTCTAGACGGACCGTATATTGGAGACAAAATGAGATTGAAAGTATTACAAGAAAATCGTAGCTTTTGAAACATTCATGCATACTCCAACTAAATTTTTTTTTCCATTCTAAAGATTCAATTATAAAACCTTCGTCAAATGTACTATAGTATATATATGTCATCCCCAATAATTCCTCATGCAAGATTTCTCCATAAATTTATCTGATATAGCTTTACCACTCGTATTTTTAAAATATCAATTATTTTGCGCAAATGAAACGTACGTTTTGGTTGTGCAGTAATAAGTTGCTCAAATTGGTCGTTCCTAATTTCAGAAATTCCATTCGCGACAGTGTATAAAGATGCCAAAACCTTGAGAAGAAACTGCTCAATAAAAAACAAAGGCTGCAGCACCTAAAAGAGTGGGAAATGATGTAAAATGGAGTTTGGGTTAGTTATCATCAGTCATCAAGTTGTAAGGATTTTAAGTTTAACTATCGATTATTTTATTTTAAAAACTTTGCTATCCTCTCTTATTTCCACTTTCTGGCCAGAATAAGCGCAATTTTGTTTATGCAAATGAGCTTGCAAACTGTTAAGCGTTTAAGGCATTGCTTTTATCCAAAACATAGAGTTAGAGAGAGACTTCTCGCTGCCTTACCACGCGCGTGCTTTTCAGTCAGTTCCTGTCTGCTTTAAGGTCAGAACTTAGTCCTCTTTGATATTTAAAGACGCATTGTAGTTTTCTACATTCTGCTCACTACATACGTGGAGTTAAAAGGCCAATCTTGGCGCTACTAGTCTTTGTAAAATATCTAAGTTTAGTTCTTATTTATTTAAGTTAGTTTTACTTCTTATTTTCTACGTTTTAGACCATAAGTGTTGGTCTTTGTATCCCGAAGTGCGGGAACGGCTGTAAACTGTGAGAAATAAAGGGTAATTTAACCCTTCTCATTCTTGTCCTATCTTCTACACACACACGAGCACAGTTTCAGTAAGCTCCCTGTGCTCCCATTCAGGATTTGCAGATGTTTCCAAAGGTTATTAGAAGGAACAGAAGTCCTGACAATGTCATCCATAGCAAGGAAATGGAACACTCTTTGTCATCTAACAAAGGAAGCACACTAATACGACTGTACCATCACAGTGAAAGTTTCAAACCATATTCTTTTGTAGCAAAAACAGAGTATCTTGTTGCAAACGTGAATTTCTTCATTCATGATCTCATATACATGTCATATACATTTTCGAGACTCCATGTATTAAAGGCAAAGTTATAAAACTGTTAATTTTCCCATAAATAATTTAATTTTTAGGTAAGCGTTATACTTGTTTTACAAGATTAGTATTGGTTTAAAGGTTTGTTTTAGGAGCAAAAATTAATCAGAGTAAACCACTTTTTAATGAGATGGATATCCTTTTTTTTTCTGCATAACAAATTTAATCTCGGTGCAGAACAAATTAAATATACTAGATCTTGCGTGTATTAATACATTTTTGTATTCGGAGTCCATAATTTTATAGAGATTTGAAAATAAACGGCTGATAAATGTACGGCTTTTAATAAAGACTATAATTTTAATAGCATACTGAAGAATAGCGTTCAATTCCGTTGCTAAATGTTTTGCACCAAAAGCCTCTCGGCGAATCAAGAAGTGTGTCAAAGTTATATGGTTATTACCAGGTACTTTAACGAAAGGATTTGAAACTAATATTTTTGCCCTTCGTAGCTTTTGAAACATTCATACATACTCCAACTAAATTTTTTTTCCATTCTAAAGATTCAATTATAAAACCTTCGTCAAATGTACTATAGTATATATATTTCATCTCCAATAATTCCTCATGCAAGATTTCTCCATAAATTTATCTGATATAGCTTTACCACTCGTATTTTTAAAATATCAATTATTTTGCGCAAATGAAACGTACGTCTTGGTTGTGCAGTAATAAGTTGCTCAAATTGGTCGTTCCTAATTTCAGAAATTCCATTCGCGACAGTGTTGGAAAACAAAAGAATTTTCCGAATTTCATCGCAAAATTTACTTCCGTGAAGTATCGCTACCATTTCAATAGCAGAAGATACTAAAAGATATTCTCTAATGGCGTATAGCTTTTTATGTTTAAACTCAAATAGGATACTTTATAACGGGAATAAATATTTTTCTCTAACAATCATAAATTTTGCAAAATGCTGTTTTTATTTTTTTGAAGATTTTTAGCAGTCATTTGAAATAAGAAGTCGTACGAAGAATGCTTGGTTTCAAGATGCTTTTCTAATTTTGATGGTTCCATACTTCAAATTAAACGAAGAGGTTGTTCATTACCATCACGATTGTAGAATTTTAAGCCAAATTGGAGAAATATCTTATTGTATATTCTTGCACGCATGTCAGATGCGTGTTTTTCATTACTATATCCTGCTTGAAGAAAATTTGGCATTCCGATTTGCGTCACTGTCTTTGTTATTCAAATTAAACCAAGTTAATCCATGGATAAAACATATTTTTATCTTAAAACATAAACAAAATATCTCTCATATTAATTTTCAAAACTACTACCCTTAGTTGAATTAAATAGTAAACTACAACACTGTATTATTTGCCGATATACTGCTTCAGGACCTTACGAACTGTGCGTTTACGCATACTTTGATTCTGAAATAACTCATATGCTGAACATGTACGGAAGTAGAATAATATAATTTTCATATAAATTTTCAGAAAGATTTTGGATTTTCTTTAATAACTAAGTATAAGTCAGGAGTGTGTAGACGTCGGTTTGTTTTATTGGTATTGAAGTACTGAGAGAATTTATTCGCCATCATATCACCGAAATTGCAGCTGAGCGTTCTAAGATAATACGCAGAGTGTTATACCGCGACTGACAGCCAGTCTAATGAATGTCGGTTGTACACTGCGAAAAAAAAAATTGGGACAGTTCTATATCTCCGGTTCTACCAGGCCGATCGACGAAATCCAAATTGTGCTTTTCATGTCTCAAAAGCGCGACTTAGGATATATATTAGATTTATATATAGCATTTTTCTAACATAGGGATTTTGACACAAACTCGGACTTTTTCTTAAATGACATGCCAATGTTTTTCCATATTTCGATTCTACGATTCAAATTATGCCTAAATATTAAATTTTGTAAAATTTGGGGCGAAATTTACGGAGAAATTCAAAAATTTATCCTGGCGTATTTTTTTCAACTTGCGCCAAGAATAATTAACTTGGGGAACTTTTTAATTTATGGCAACCTATTTTCCTTTCGCATTTTACATTGTGCACGAGGGGAAAAATGACACATCGTTTCTACTATCAAATAATTTTTAAAAAGTTGATAAACCACATTTGATGTTTTACCTCTTTCAACAAATATGCCAAATTTCAAAATGCGCCAATATATAAATTCATGTATATCTTCGAAAACTTGCAATACAAAAACTGTAATTTTTTGCAGGTATACTTATAAATACATCTACTTTAAGGTGATGGTAAAATTTTTATAGGGGTTAGAATTCATTTTTTTTTTTTTGAAAATTTTATAAAAACTATTTTAAAATACAAATTTATAAACAAATCTAAAAAATGGGCGAATTTTATTTAGAATGAACCTAAATTTTGAAATGTGAAAGGAAGAATCAAATAAGTTTAATAAACAAAGAGAGATTAATAAATTCAATTAGCATTGAGAAGCTAAAATTTTAAGAGGTAATTTCTTAAAAACTACTGGTACGATTTTTAAGAAACTTGGCAGTTTGGCATAATTTGAGTCGTAGAATCGAAATATGGAAAAATCTCTGCATGTCGTTTCAGAAAAAGGCCGATTTTGTGTCAAAATACCTTTATTACCACAATGCTGTATATAAATCTAATGCATATCCTAAATTGCGCTTTCGGGACATGAAAAACGTAAGTTGAATTTCGTCAATCGGCCCAGTAGAACGGAAGATATAGAACTGTACCATTTTGTTTCCTCAGTGTACAATCCTAGCTGCGTTGCGTACTGTACGAAATTCTGACAAAACAAAAGCAAAGCCCGGCCGTTAAAAATTAACTGTTTTAGCAATAAATTTTTCATTGTTAAACACAATTTTATTTTTGTCTCTGCATTTCTGTGAAAATCGCGTTATGTTACTGTTTATGCTTTTCAAATAATTTAATTTTACCTTTTCTACTTTTTGATTATTCGTTACATTAGAAGAGATTTAATTCTTTTGACCTTTCTGAAAACCGCATCTATTTTTCTCTTCTGCTGCCTGACTTGAAGAAATATATTAAGATAAGATATGTGTTTAACATATAAATGCCCAATATACTTAGTTATATCTTATGAACCGACGTTCAGATTATGCAATTGACTTTCTTGCATAGTACCCTCAATATATGAGGTGCATTCCCCTGAGAACGTATGATAAGAATTGATGTATTTTCTTCGTGTAAAATACCAGACTTAAAAATAGTGTCATCATCGTCTGGAACACTCTTTTTTTTTTTCAGGCTAATATTAATATTGTATATTTTTAAATTTCACATTTCACTTCGTTAATTAAAATTTTATATTATAATATCTATTTATCGATACTGAGCATGTTCTGAAAGCTTATATTTGATGTAGAATCTACTCAAATTTCAGGGAAATCATTTTTAAATTTTATCAAGATTTGTGTTCTACAGTGTCAGGCTCCAGCAATTTATGATGTTTGCTGTCTTTCTGAGGTTTAATTATTGTCCATCGAAGATCAACATTTCCAAGAATAGATTTAGTAAAATCATTGAGAGAAATAACTGACATACAGAATATAATCTTCCTATGTTGACAATTTAGGTTTATCACTTTATCGAATTTTAGGCTTTATGTCGGATATAAAATTCGAACTCTGAAAATTTTATTGAAGAAACGTTTAGCGCTTATGAAAGAAACAGGGAATTGTAAGAGAACATAGCGTAGAAATAAACTGATAGAAAGCTTAATTTCTTAGAATTTCTGCTATCTGTTATCATTGAAGTTGTTATATGTATATATCAGATTCCTTTACAACTTCCATGGAATAAATTAACTTAAAACTATTTGTCCTCACACCTAAAGGCTCCTAAAAATCATGTGCACAGATTGATATCTTCGTACTGCTTAACTATTAGCCCACAAGAAAGACTGAAAACTAAAATTTAACATGAATTGTATCCTGTAAATTATGAATTTTCCTAGCTACTAGTCTGAAGTACTACAACTAAGCATAGGAAAACTAAAAATGCGACTCCTCGTCTAAATGCTAAACGTATAACTACAACAAAACTTAGGGATATTTAAAATAGATTTTGGACCGTAACGGGGAACTTTCTAACTCTTGCTGAATAGAGCCAAATCTGGTAGTTTCAAATCCTACGGTAAGCATCTTAGTAGCAAAACAGAAGCACTCTGGAAAATTCTAAATGAATTACTAAACATCAGAAATCAAGCATTTGATCGTCGAGAATCGAAGCACGGATCTTCCGACTGCTAGCCGGACGTGCTGCCAGTTATACAACGACAGCTTGCACGAAGAAAAGCAGTATTGCTTTCTTCGTGCAGGCTGTTCGTGCAGGCTTCCCATCTTGTAAAAAGGACTGGTTACCTCAGGAATAATACCACATAACACATGGGATTTCAAAGTACCTTCGTTTAGTTGATTCATTATGCTAATTATTTGAAACACTAAATAGCGCATAAAGTTGCTGCTAGGAATATGTTAAAAGAATTAAAATTTCTATTTTAGCAAAAATGCTCAGTAAAAATAATGTACGAAAAATGTTTTAATTTTACATTTACTTAATTTAACGATAAAACGTATTATCAAACCACTGAACGTGAAAATTGCGAGAAGGACAACATTTAGCAGTTATGATCAGTGTCAGATAATAATATGCAGGATATGCAGCATTTGGGATTTCATATTTTTAGAAGTAGTAGTTTTATATTCTTTAAGATGCTTGTAGATCTTAAAACCATCAAGATTTACAAATATGTTATGGATGGAGATAATTTATTTATTTTAAAAGTATTATTTATTTAAAACTTCCAATTTTTACAGCCAAATACATAATTTAGTAGTTTTGAAAATTAGTAACCAGAAAGATTGCTTTGCCACAGATAGTTTTATAATGTAGTCTATATTTTGAGATAAATTTGCATGTT
The DNA here is from genome assembly GCF_044657685.1 of Stegodyphus dumicola. Lineage (NCBI taxonomy): Eukaryota > Metazoa > Arthropoda > Arachnida > Araneae > Eresidae > Stegodyphus > Stegodyphus dumicola. Next base: position 150,983,127 of record NC_140771.1, on the reverse strand, counting down.
TTACCGGCAATTTTCCACATTGCACGCACAATTTAACCATTCTGTTACATATTTTAATCCCATAATTAAAATCTTAAAACTGCTGTGAATCCAAAACCTAAGAATTTCATAGGCTGTCATTTCATTTTCAAGTGAGTTTATAAAATGTGCTTCAATAAACAATGCAGTGTAGGTTGTAAAATGTACTTCAGTAACAAATACATTGTGCATATTTTCTTGCATTGTAGGTTACATGCGAGTTCTAGAAGTACATTTAAGTGAGATTAGGGCAGATCTGTATTCGCTGGTCTCCTGTTTTCTATGATCTTCTTAAGAGTTCCGAAGTCTTGCAGTCTTGCGCGACTTTATTTTGTTGTTTGATCTCAGTATTATTATTTACTTGACTAGGTTTTTAATCTTTTATGTTTCATTGTATTACTTCGCGTATTGTTCTATGCATGATTACGTTAGGTATTAATGTATTTCATTTTCGATGTATCATTTTTTCTTTGCATCAATATAAGTACTATTTTATTTTTATTATTATTGTATTGTTATTAAGTTGGTTTAATTTCTTTTATATGTTATGTTATATAGAAAAGAGGGGACCACCTAATATCTACCCTAAGTAAGTAGGTATTAGTCCCATACACTAACTAGAAAACTAACAACATTCTGGCATCATTTCTCGAATCGTGATGGAAATTGTGAACTCCAACCAGCACCATCTATTGTTATCTATTGTAGTGGGTGCACGCAACATGTTTCAGGATATTATATATTGTAGTAGAAACAGGCGTGATGTTCCCAAGTTACAAATCATTTTTATGTTGTTATTGTTGAAATAGCGGGAAGCCTGCCAGACGAGCTAGCTGCGGTCAAAGCAAAGTGTTTAATGTAGATCTGACAAAAAATTGCATAAAAACATTTCAATATCAATGAAATCAGTCCTTTCTTTCCAAGCAACAGCGAATTCGTGAATAAGTTTTGTTGTCGAAGCAGTAATGTAAAACGTTTCTCAATAACTCAAAATTGTTTCTCAATAACAATAAAAGAATTATCTTGGAAATAACTTATGGAATCAAGTATTCTAATTTGAAAAACAAATTCCAACAGTAGCTATTTATTTAAAATTGTGACATTAATGAAACATTTATGACATTAATGAAACAATGATGTCATATGCAATAGCATGCTTTCTTCAATGTCAGAATATGACATTATATAATAATAACAGATTTAATGTTTGGCAATGCTATTTTTATTTCATATATTGTAAAACTTAAAAAAATATTAACAAACTCTACGATTTGAAAACAAGTAGTTAGATTTCGAAATAAAGTTTCTATAGTTTTCGAAATAAAGCATTTTTACCTCGAGTTACTCCCGAGTACTTATAGTATTAGCGTTTTCAAAGTTTATAATTAATATCTCGGCTGATTAAAAACATACGATGAGAATGGTCGAAATGGCTTCCCACGAAATTTTGGAATTCAGGGGTATAAATATGTGGTAAAAATATTTACAAAAATATCAGCGTTGGTAGTAAGTGAAGCCCAAGTCATAAACATAATGATCACTCACTGCTGACACGACATCCCTTTAAATCATAGATAGACTGCTTATATTTGATACAGAAAAAAAATACTTTAGGCTGATGGATGGAATTGGCTGCAAAAGAAGGGAAAAATTAGCTTTATAATGAGCCAAAATTTGGAAATTCGGTTTCTTTGAGAATTTAAGGTGAATCTAGATAAATTCTGTACTAACCAGTTTATATGGCAGAATGAAAATACCGTATATATGGTATAAATATTCGGTTCGGATATTATATACGGTATAAAATACCGTATATAATATCCGAAATTTTAAGTTAAAAATAAATTTCTCTGCAAATTTTTAGTCTCGGTCAGGGTAGGGATTATTCAGTTTATAAGTTCAATAGCTTGCATGTATACTCATGCAAACAACAATAATATGTCTCGAGGAACAAAACATGCAAAAAGATCAATAAAAATACTGGTAATTTAATTGGAACTAATTAATTAAATACAACTAATTCAGAATTTCTAACAACACTTAGTTATCAGTGGGACGAAAGCACTTTCACGCAGCAACTGTTTTTCAATAAATATTTTTAAACATATTATCAATAATCAATTTTATTCTTTTTCATCGTTACAAAATGCACATGCTCATTATTTTCTGCACATATACTAGCAGGTCTTGTTTCCTTGCCGGTCATTTTCCGACGAGCTATCGTTTCTATAGTCGTTTTCGGTATCGCGACTAGGTAAAAGATTTTTCCGCAGTATATCTTCAGTTTCACCCTTTTCAACTAAGTTGCTTTTTACATTGAAAAGTTTCTGACTTTTTCTGTCTGGCCCCCTGCTTAAGTTTACAATACCCATGCATTTTCCTTAGTCTAGTACAAAGACGTAATATATTCTACAGCTATAATTTTGAGTCCTTTTCCTGCATTCAAGTAATTACATAACGCATTAATTTTTCCTTAACGAAAATATCAGCACGAAGGTAATATACATACTCTCACATGTGTTCCTCAGAAGTAACGTGCGGAAGTTGCATGAGTGCAAATATTACATGTAAGTACATATGGTTCTGTACATTATTAAATGAATCAAGCGATATTCCTTGCAGTTAAAGAATTACGGAGAATTTATTTGCGAGTGTAACTCAAGTATTCTAGTATTTATTTACATTAAGAATGCTTATTTCGTTTTATATATAGCAAAATATAATTAAAAATATTCAATTCACTGAAAAAGTAATATAATCATTTAAACTGACGTACTGCTCTTCCATACATTAGCATAATAATTTTGAATGAAGGTAGATAAAAATTCTTACATTGTTATGAACAGCGAACTACATTTTTCCTCATTTAATTTTATATTGAGTCTCGCATGAATTATTTGCTTTGTCGTGTGGAATTATTGCAACGATAATAGGAAAAAAAAAAACATAGGTTGCAGAAAGCAAGCGAGCAGAATATTTCTTTTTTGAAATTGTTTGTTGTAATAATGCAGGCAAGAGAAAATTTCACAACGTTGTATTGTCAGCTAAAGAGCATATTACTGCATAGATAAAAAAAAAATCAGATAAAAATATTGTCTTTTAAAGTAATTAGAGCTGTTGTGTGAAATGTAAATTAAAGAACGAAAGTTTTTGTTCACTCCTCTGAAACACATTGTTATCCTTTCTTAAACATGACTTGACTTAAGATGTTTGCTTTTGTTCTGAATTGTTATTAGTCATCAAGGAAAACTTTCCTTTGCTTCATATACTTTCATAATCTAAGACATGTCTTTTATCTATCAGAATTTTAATTCGTAATTTGTAAATGTCAAATTCAGACTCCGTTTTTTAGTTACTTCTTTTAAACATCTGAAAGTTAAAGATCGCCCTCTTACTAAGAAAGGATGCGAAACTACACTAATTAATTTTATGTTAAGCATACTTATGAACCTAAATATCATTGTAAATTAAAGAACGAAAATTGATTTCTCTGTCATATGAAGGGATGGTAAAGATATAATTGTTAGTAGTTATTATTATTTAGTTAAAATTTACTGTGATAAAACGTCTACATGTTTCCTGAGATTGTGGTGTTTCAGTCATTCATTTATTTATTCACTCATTCATAAATCAAAATTAATTCAATTTACAGTGTAAAATAGATTTTTAGAAATGAAAGTCGTTCTCTTAAAAAAAGCAAATGATTACACAAAATGTAATTAGAATAAAAACAAATCAAATTATAATTAATGGTTGAGAAAAACAATAATAATTATATAAATTAATAGGAAATCCTAGAACTTATTTATGAATCTAAGAAGACTTAAAAGGACTGCAGATATTATTTCTTATGAAACTCCTTCCTTGTCTAGCTAGGTCAATTATAATCAATTATACCGTTTTATCAATTATACCGTCAATTATACCGTTAATTATACCGTTTATAATCAATTATACCATAAAAAATGTACACCGTGAGATTTTAGGTTCTATTTGGATAAATTATGTTGATGATAGAAATAATCAGTCAGCGAGCTACATTGTTTTCATTAATTTTTATATTAATATATATTTTCTAGAAATGATAGACTTCGAAAATGAGAGAGAGAGAGAGAGTAGATGGGATGGCAAAGTTAAAACTGCAAAATATTAATCAAAGTTAAAATAAAATCTTGCAAACGCAAATAAAATTTATGTCTTCTTTGCAGATAATAAATTATTTTATTCCTGCATTTAAACTTGCAACTCTACATGCATCTGCTGTTACGCCATAAGAATTTACTGTAACAAAATTTCTTCTTACGAAGAAATGAATTCTATAATAAAAAAGGAATTCAAAGCTTCACTTGAAATTATTAGGAATTATTATAACAAAAGTAAGAAAAGGACATATGTTATAATAAACAAGGGAACAAAACATTTCTTTCCTAAAGTTATTTATAATAAGTATATTAAAGATTGGGGACTTTAATACATAGCATTGTTCATGGGTGAGTAAAATTCTGTGTAGAATTAGTTAAGATTCTTACCAAAATCTCTACCTCTGAGAGCAATTAGCGCTGTTTGTTCGGACTAAATTAAAAAGCGAAAACTTCTTTTTTCCTTGTCTGAAATGTATTGTTTGTTTTCTCTCTAACGTGCCCTTTGAGAACCGTGTTTGGCCTTCAGCTACTTTTTCGAGATTTGTCTTTAAAAGGTGGAACTGAAAAAAGAAAAGTTTTCTCTTTGCGCGAAATTACTGTCTCGATTTAATTTCTTTCGCCGCCTTAAGCATTGTTTGTGGTACACCAAAGTTGAATTACTCCTTTAATAATACATTTTGCTTTTAAGCGTTAGAAAGCTATCTGTAGTTTCTGGGGAAAAAATCCCAATATTTAGTAAATTTCCAAAAAATAAAAGCACTATATTAGAAAACCCTCTGAGACAGAAAAAAAAATTCCTTGGTTGCTGTCAAGAATTTAACCGGCAGCATTAAGTCAATTTCTCTTTGCCTTTAAGTATTAAGACAAGTGGGGATTGTACGAATGTCTTTCTAGGAGATCCTACGAAATGTTGACAGGGTTTATATCCTTAGGGCTCCGAAGCTTTATCTGAAAACGCGAGAGCTCAGGTTTTCCTACTAATACTTGTTAGGTTCCATTGAGTAATATGATTACCAAAGACCCTGGATTTTCTCATCCTGTTTGACTATTTTTGCACTGCTTAATGATAAAAAAGACAAAGATTTTAGTTTTGATGCTAGCAGACATTATTGAGCAAGAACAACGCAAATGGCATTAAACGACATTTTTAATGCTATTCTCAGTAAAGAAGAAAACCTTAAGGATGCTTGGTTTTGTATTCTCTGTACAGCAAAGTTTTAAGAAAGACAACAAGTTGTTTTCTTTAATTTGGTGATTTGAGTAAGGGAAGCATATACTTTAAGGTACGTATCTTTCTTACTTATCAGAGCAACATCTTTCATTTTACATTTAGAAATACTTCACATCACGTTCCGTTTCGCATCTAAGAAGTTCAGAAACAGAACAGTTACTGGAAGAATTTTCTCAAAAGATTTATGTCTTTTAATTTCCTGTTCTATTTCCGTAAATATTTAGTTAATTGTGGAATGAAGTTAATGCTACAGAATTTTTTCCATCTTATCGAAATTTGTCAAAACAGTACAGATGATCCTCCGATTTTCATTCTATCTGCATTGCTGGAACTAATACTAAAAAAGCTCTCGCCAGTTTCTATTATTTTTTGGGTCCTCCGATGTTACTGAAAACTCTATTTAGAAAGATATTAGTACAAAATTCACGTAGGTAATTGTTCCAAAATATTACTGTTTTTTTGGTTACATTAAACTTACTGTTTTGTGTTCCTTACACACGCGTTTTGATAATATTTTTCTATATCACTGAAACTAGAGAGTACTTACATACTATCACAACCAACTTAATTGAAGTGTCACCAAATTTTCACGTTGTGCGAAACTCTGTCAACCATGTGCATAACCATTCTTCAGTCAACCATGCTGATAACAGCTCTTCAGTGAAGCAACGTCGCCCATTTCGTACGCGTTCTTTTTGTTATATTCCAAGCTCCAACAGTTTTTATAGACAAATCGTGATACCTTTTGCTTTTATTTTAAAATATGCGCTTTGGGAATCTGACAGCAATGAAAGAAACTACGATAAAATTTCTGCAGAAATAGTGTTTTGCCGCAAAATCATCATTAAAGGGAACAATGATCAGATCTTTCAGTAAATGGCCGATGCGCAGTAGGGAATTTGTGGAATTCTCTGATGCTTGTTTTTAGCGAAAACTAATCTTTGTATACTTTGACAGAAGAACAATGCAAACAATGAAAAAGTGTTTGGTTAAAAATCAAATTGTTTTAATGTATTATTTATTAAGTGAAGTATACATTTTGAATTGTCAGTGTTTCTTTTATGTTTTATTTTGATATGTTAGTGATGTTTGCAGATTTACGATAAATATCGATAGTTTGGAAATCTTGAGAAGAAAAACAAATTTGCGAAAATCGCTAGCCAACTTTTAATAGGTAACGTTTACTTTTTTAGTAAGAAGAAAAGGACTTCGCGTTAGTACCAAAAATAATTCACTCCCTGATGTTCTGTGGAAGGCAGGTCCCAAATTTTAATACCTGATTTTTTTTAATGCAAGAAATAAATACAGCAATTAAAAGGTTCATCTATATCCTTTTTTTTCCAAAGGCGGGCACTTCGTTTCGTTTCAAATGCGGTCAAGAAGGGGAGAATGACGTTAATTGGGATGGGAAAAGTAAACAGGTGTGTTAGAAATAATAAGGGGAGATATAATGTAAAACGAAGATATTTTCAGGTCTCGTTCAGTATCAATATACCAGGGAAAAAATTGAATAGAGTTACAGAGAGAGCTCTCACCTATTATTTACTGTAAGTCAGTCGTTACCAACATATGTATATGGATGTGCATGGAACCAGAATGCAGACAAATTATATAGGGCTGGAAAAGCTTTCAAGTGCTCTTTTTCTTTTATGTATTACTAAACTGTTTAATAGTATTAGTATGCACTTTTGGGATTATTAATATTATCTACTAAGTAACTGAATTAAATTATCTTTCTCAGATGATTATATCTATTTGTCTATTAAAATATTATTACTACTTATTTTCGTATAGAAATTTTCTTTTTATCCTTTTAGAAATATATGCATGTAGATTATGAGATTGAAAAGCTTGGAAAACACTCTTATTAACAAATAATCAGATCCAGTTCCAATTAAACAGCACTAATTGTTTGTGAAAAGTATTCTAGTTTTTATACTTAATCATATTAAGAAAAGGGAAAATTTTCGTGGTTATTTAATTAAATTTCAAAATGCGTATGGAGGCTGGCTGACAAAGGCATGCTTTCGAAAGGCAAAGGCATGCTGGCTGACAAAGAATTTTCTAGGAAAAATAGGCTCATATTTACATTAGACTTAAGTGATTAGGTTTATTCAATTATGACAAAGCACACGAGAGCTGTCTGCCTAAAGGGATGGATGCCTTCGTGGAGCACTCTCCAAGAGAAACTGGCTCGTATACATGTTATACATGGGGAAAACCACGAAAACGCCCATGCAGCCAGCCCGTTCTCGGAATTCAAACCTCGGACCGAACTACCAGTGTTCAGCATCTTTACCGCTCGGCCGCTGGTGGGCACATTACACTTAAGGAAAATACGAAAATACTTACACATAATGTTAGGCTGTAGGGGGGCTAGTGCAATTCATTTGTTAAATTTGCATATAATTTTCAAGACCCTGCACTCTTTTTCTTTCCCTAGTTTTTAATAGCTAAGTTCCGAAATATCTTTCCGTGCAGATATGTAAAACATAAATAGATATTATTTATTACGTTATTAATTTGAATTTATTAAACCAACGATGTCCTGTTATTTATTAAAATTTAATGTAATATGATTACTTTATAAAATATTCTACATTCAATCAAATTTAGGGCACTTAAAATCTGTATTTTAATTGCATTACATATATTATTTACAATGTGGTGTTGCGTTGCCCCAACTTGCCCGCAACAATAGTAGTGACTGCTATGAACTGGAAAGTACACAAACTCTTAAGAAGGGTTTAACTCCCTTTTTATTCCACTTTAGAAGTTACAGATGCGTTCACTTGACGCTCACAAACTACGCCGACCCGGCGGTTAAATAAAAATCAGAAAGTATAACTAAAAATAAATAACCGGATGAATAAATAACAAGTCACTACCTACGAGGCTCTATAAACGTGACTAAACCGCGTTCTAAGATACAGCTGAGATTTCAGCAAACTTTCTGAATAAGAAGTTGAAAGATTCAACTAACTGCCGAAGTAGGCTCACAGGCCGAAACGCGCGGTTCTTAAATTTTTACCTAGCAACCTTCACGCTCGTGAATCAAGAAAGCACACCTATAAACTCGTTTCCTTTCTATTTAACTCAAAAATACTTCTGCTGAAAATTTGAATACTTTGCGCGTTCTACTAAAATTTACATACTCTGGCATTGGCAATTCCAGGGGAAAGTAAAGGCTTGACAGGAAAGATAGCTTAAAATAAATATTAGTTAAAATAAATATAAACCCTACAACAGTATTACTTTTCTATCAGTATTGCCATGTTTATTTCAGGAAATAGTTTTAATAAAAGTGTCTAAACTTATTACTTACTGAAAATTTCGCAAATTGTACTTTGATACGTAATTATAATATGTCGATATTTGTCCATATGTGATAGTAGCATATACTCTTTTATAGTTTTACACAAACATAGGGCTATTAATTACAGTTCTTTCTCAAAATATCGTATTTTTTCTTGAAATCAGTTCTGTGTACTTTGGTAGTCATCTTTTAGTCTGCTATTCTAAAAACACAGAGCTGTTTTTAAGGAATTAGCTGGTATAATTAAGTTGCCGTTTCAGCTGGTTGCTGCAAAAAAAGTGTTTTTTGATCATTTCCTGTATTGCTTGTAATAAAAAAGAGGGGTATTAAAGGAAAAGAATATTTTGTTTCTTGGAATAAAATATTACTCATCCTAGTCCGCTTTTGAACTCTGTTCTTCGAGAATATATTAAAAAAAAAAAAAAATTCTTATTGTATCTCGCACCTATCACTCTGATAAGCTTTCATTAGCACGAGACGATACAGACACTTTGTTGGCCAAAGAGAGATTTTTGTCATTTTTAGATCTACAGAAATCATTATTCTTGATACCTAATTTAATTTTTTTTCACGTTAATAGTGCATACCGTTGTAATTAATGCATTCCTTTTGTATAAGAGGATCCGATTTTAAGCTCATTTAAAGGTATATTTATTTCCAGTTGAAATGTTATACAGAGTGTATCAGTACAGCGTTGACAAACTTTCAGGAGAGATAGAGTACACCTAAACTATGGGAAATCACATAGGAATGTATGGTCGGAAACGCTTTGCTGGCGCGGTAGTGACAACACGAAAGTCAAGAAAGAAAGAAGACGAACGGGGTAAGAAAACATGTTTATTATTCGGAGTACAACACAAACAAAGAAAAAACAACATAAAGAGACAACGATCATCATTTAAGCATGTGTTCGAAATTACGACCAGGACCGTGATGCAGTAACCGCGCTTCATTCATCTTCCATTCGGCATGCAGATCTTCCTTTCGGAGATCTGAGGCCTACATCGTGGTCGGGAGTTGTAATTTCTAACATCTTCTTTAATGACGATCGGTGTTTGTTTTGGTTCTTATTTGTAGGCTTCTGCTGTACTAAACATAATAAAAGCTGTTTTGTCTCACTGTTTGTGTCCTTCCTCTCTTGCTTTTTGTGTCGTCACTACCGCGCCAGGAAAGCGTTTCCGACCATACATTTCTATGTGATTTCCTATCATCTAGCTGTACTCTATCTACTCTGACAGTTTGTCCACGCTGTACTGATACACCACTAAACTACGCACAGTTTGGTGCTTTTAGTACACAGTTCAGCTCTGTGTAGGCGCAGTTTCACGTACTCCCGCTTGTTTTGTTCTAAGTGTCGTTTAAATTACACAAGTCGATTTCAATCGTATAGAACAAGTTTCAGCCATGGAGGTAGGAAAGGGAGGAGGGGCCATTCCGCGCTAGAAGTTAAACACTGCTTTGAAGCTTGGGTCACCAGACGGGGTGTTCTTTGTTTACATTCAGAAGCTCGCTTGACAAGATTCTGATAGTATTTCGACACACGACAGTTCCATAGAAATCGAAAAAGGGACACTCTCGCATGAAAGAAATATTCATAGTGTGATGGATAATAGCAATTTGTATAGTTTACTGACATTTACGCAAAAATCACATCTTGGTTATTTTTCGATAACTAACAACAGCGATTTTAATTATGAATTTGTTTTATAAAATTCTAAGCTGTTGCACTACAAAAATATAGATTTTAAGAAAATTGCTAAAAGAGATCTGCCAAAATTTATTTTCTAGAAGATTTGAAAAGTTTGAAACTTGATGGCTAAATGTAAATATAAAATTATGTATGTTAAAATATTTGTAATTAGGCACATAGGTCAGATTAAGTTTTTATTAAATAGAGTAACGCATGCAAGGACTATCTGCCTAAAGAGAGAGATACCATCGTGGATGAATTTTAAAGAAAAACTGACCTTTGAGTGGGTATTAAAAATAATACTTATAATTTTCATTCAAATTATATTCATATATATTTTTTATGTAAAACTTTCGGGTGTATGCTAAATTAGTGTAAATTACTTTACACGAAAAATATAGTGAATGCACAGAAATTAAAGATTTGCAAATGCCGGAAATGATAAATAGGAAATATGTATGGGTATTTATGCATGTGCTTGCAAAAAGCATGTATCTGCCTTTGACAAAATACTTAAATATTCATTAAATTATTTATAAATGTATTTGAAATGAAGAATTTATTCACTTATAAACAACTGTGAAAGTACAGTGAAGAAATCTATTTATTAAATGTAATTTATAATGATTTATAATGATTATAAATGTTATCTAAATATATAGCAACCTTAATATTGAATTGTAAACATAAATTGAAATCCTGTTGACAAATACGTTATAAAACTATTTAAGCAAGAATTGTTCGTATTGGAAAGCAATCTGTTAAAAGGTATTGTAAAGCAAATGCTATGAGATGCGCACTTAAGAACGTAATAAAGAGTTTTGGAATATGTATTGTTGAAATGAAGGGTAAAAAAAAAATCTGATAAGTATAATTAAAAGAATTATTCCCCTTACATTTTATAATAACTCAGTTACAAGTTTTAAATAATACTTAAAAAAAAACTTATTTTATTCCCTTTCAGAAATGTTCAGAGAAAGTCAAGTACTATTTAATACCTATTTAATTATTGGGAATTAGCGAAATACTTTAAATAAGTATTCCTAATAATTCTCTAGTAATTCCTAATAATTCTCTAATTTAAAATGAACCGAATAGAGCATTAATTATAAATTGACTTGCATTTTTCGATTTAAAAGATGCTTCAGAAGCCAAAAACTCATGTCATATTTAAGAAAGTATTTTAGGAAGAAGCTCTATAAATAGAAAAGAAATAATGCATAATTTTAATATTAATAATACAATAAACTTTGATCTTAATTTTTGTACCTTAACCGAATAAAATCGAATTACCTTAATTTTTTTTTCTAATGTAATTAACGAAAACTTGTGAAAATATTTCATTCAAATTAAACCATTCTGAGAAAACTGCCCTGTGAAAAGTATAGCATTTAATTCCGTTCAGAATGAAATGTTGTTTAAAAATATGTTGTTTTCTCATACTTAGGACTCTGAAGTGTTGTAGAAAAAGAAAATATATACATTTATATGTATATTTGCGACGTAATTACAAAATATTTACACCTTAACGCGTCAAATCTCATAGAACTCAATGGTAAATGACTCAATGTTTTGGTCACCACGTAGGGATCGCCGGTGCTTCAGAGCAGGGTACGGAGAAACTTGTTTAGGGCGACTCCATCTTACTTCCTACCTCCATGGTTTCAGCAACGTACCGCAAACACATTCCCACGAACCATTATTTTAGGAAATACTGCAGTTTTTATTGTTCTCGTGTTGTGAAAGTGGAAAAGGGAAGTGTTAAAGATCACAAGTTTTTTATTAAACGCTTCCTTTGCAATATTGCTGCCATCCATAAAATTAATTGGACTTTTTGATTAATTCTCACTCCCATGATATCTATGGATGCTATTAGATGCTATTATTGCAAGCAATTAAAGAAGTACAGCTCTTAAAATAGTGCCATATCCAGCTCAATTAATGCAAATGTTTCCTGGATTACAACTTATTTATTTAGAAGACTATCAACGCTGAAATCGTACTCATGAGGAAGGTTCTTAAACACTTTAATCTTCGTTGAAAATTTCTTCCACGTTCCTTCTTCTGAAGCGTTTAGTTTAATTATTTTACATCATTTCGTGCTAGAGTGTTCCATTTCCCTCCGTCATCTACTACAGAGAGATTTTCCTCCCACATACTTGCCCGAAACCAGTTGGGAGACGACCTTGAACTCTATCTGAATGCCCACGACCGTGCTCTATTGTTATAATACGTCTTTTCCATCGCGCACGGCTTTCTCAGTTTCATCGGCGGAGCAATTTTATTCAATTTCCACAACAATTGTGTTCCAAATGATTAACCAAAGTTCTAAAAGGATATAAGCATTGAATGAAACGGGCTCAAATACTGCACCTTCACAGATCGTTATTTAACAGTTTGATACCCTGCGTTTATCTTTCAATTAATTAATTATTTAAACACTATTTTATTTTCATTTGCAGGAAGAACTCTGCGCAGTAAACCAGATATCACTGTACTTTTGTTAACTCCTGCAATCTTGTACTTCAGGAAGGAATTTTTTTTTTCTTTTTTTTATTTCCACTACAATTATTGTTATTAGTATTATTATTTGGTATTTAGAATAGTATGTACATGTGTTGATGTAACTAGTGTGTCTTTTAATACTTATTTATATTCTCTTAACCTTTCACTTTGTGTATTGTGTGTTTTGCATAACTCTGAAAGTTTTTACATAGTGTTATATCTGTTTTCCAAGTATTATACTGATTACTTAATACTCACCTGCAGAAATATTTGTCTGAATAAGATTTAGAACTCCTCTTAACGAATTAATATAATGTACGTCTGATAATTCTCAATTATTTAAGAGGTATCAGAAACCCCTATACCGACAATGTTAAATTGGCCATTTTTGATGTACCTTTTCTCAAAATCTGCTGTAGATACAAGCTTGAAATTTTTTTCTGTAATTAAAGTATATCTATCTGATTATACTGAAATGAGCTTTTGAAACATTTGGAAATTTAGAGTAAACTACAGAATATTTTGTTAGGCATAGTAAAATTTAGCACTTTTCTCACACAAAAAAATTAGTTTTTTTTCTAAGTTTATTACAAAAAGCTCATTTCATTAAATGTTAGGGAACCTAATAAATAAGCCATAAAAAGTTTAGATACCTGTGAGCAGTAGTTCCTGAGAAAAGGTACATCGAGTATAAAAAAATCACGTTTGGAGAACAACGCGTTTTTATGTAAATCCTCATTGATCAAAGCAGTCGATGACAAATTAAAACTAGATTTTTTGACAGTTCTAATTTTCATAGAGATTAAAAAATGGTATTGTTAGAAAGATAAAAGTGTAGAGAATTTGAAAATGCAAAAATCCGAAATCACAATTTTTTGAAGATTTTGGGGCTCCAACACCCCTTAACTAATTAACCTTTGGTTAAGATTTGCCGTAATATAGCCAATAGATAATCCTTCATTTTGTTTTTCTTTCTTTCTTTATATATATATATATATATATATATTTTTTTTTTCCCCGAGGAAATTTTGGATTTGCATAACACCTGAATTTATAATTATTTTTGTCAGACTTTATGTTGTAAGGATCTTAAGTTTTACTAACGTTTATTTTATTTTAAATCTTTACTATCACTTCTTATTTTCTACTTCCGGCCAGAATTATAAGCGTGAAGGAGTTTATGCAAAGTTGTCTGGCGAACGCCAAGTATTTAAGTGTGGCCTTTTTGCCAAGCAGAAGAGAGGAAGCCGTGAGTTCGAAGCAGGCCGCTTACCTTAGAAGTTACGCAGTTGCTACTTTGCCTTCCAGGCCAGAGGTTTTAATCCTCTTGATAAATTAAACGTATTGTAGTGTTCACAGTCTCTGTGCTACATACGCTTCCTGTTATTATAAGGCCAATCTTATTCTAAAGTTAAATTAGAGTTTAGTTTTATTTTGATATCTTTTAAGTTAGACCCCGAGTGGAGGGTCATTGTATTCCGAAGTACGGAAGTCATTGTATATAAAGAAAAAATAAAGGGTTTTGTATACCCTTCGTCTGTATCCTGTCTACTTACTACAATTAGTGAACATAGCTTTAGTAAGCTCTCTGTTCTAGTCAGGTCATTGTATGTTTCCGAAGAAGGATAGAAGAAACATTGAACCTGATAGTGGCGCCCGACGAAGAATAACCATGGCCGAGTTTCAAGAAGAACCTGTGCTGCCTGCAGAAACAGCTCAGAATCCAGAAATGCCAGCTGCCGCCCTGGAAGGATTTGGGTATATTGTCCAGACCATGCGCGCTTCGATGAAACCAGAAGCAACGTTTAATGGAAACTCACAGGTAACCAGTTTTTTGGAAAAATTGGATGACCACTTCATGCTCTACCCCGTGCACGAGTTTCAAAAAGTTACCTTAGCTACCAGCGCTTTGAGGGGCCAAGCGCTTAACTGGTTCAAATGTATCGGCAGAAGTCTCTTGGGTCAAGCAGGAAGTCCCACCTATACCTACGAAAATTTCAAGACTGCCCTACTAAAAGCCTTCCCTGTTGTAAGGGATCGTGCGAAATTAGAAACAGAACTTTTCAGTATATATCAACAAAGAATGGAAAACATCTCGAGTTTTATTTTAAGAAAAATTCACGTTTTCAAGCTCTTGTATGGAAACCGTCCGGATCCTGAAATAATTCAAGTGATTTTGCCGAGGTTACTACCCCAAGTGCAAGACTTTATTGAATTGAGAAATCCGACTACACTGGAAAAATTATTTGAGCTAGCAATCCAGTTTGAAAGTAGAAGAACGGCGGACGTCGAAAGAAGACGCCAATATCAACAGCGAAACCAATTTGGTACGCCAAGACTACAGCAAACTCAAGCACATGGCTACGGAGAAAAAGCGAATCAGTGGGCAAGGAAACCCGAGCATTCAAAAACAGCCGGCGAACGTCGACAGTTCAATAGCAACCCAGGAAAAAAGTCTCAAGGCCAGTGGAGAAAGAAGGAAAGCACCGAAAGAAAAAATAATTTAAACTAAAACGGATTTCTGCTGACGAGAGGGTGCGGAAATCCGAAGGCCACGAAAACCCCTCTTCCTACAAGTTAAATACAGTAATGGTGAAAAATTTAACTCTTCCGAAGATTGAAGTCTTGGTAAATAATATCCCGGCCACCGCACTCCTGGATACCGGCGCGCAGTGTTCCTGTGTGGCAGAAGTCTTTTTTAGAAAGTATTTTCGCAAATACCGCATATATAATGCGGATAATACAACAGTATTAGCGGCGCAAGGAGAACAATGTAAGTGCGTAGGTAAAGTACCTTTGTACATCCGTATCAAGGACGAACAAGTAAAGGTGATGTTTTTTATAGTAAAGAATTTGCAAGCACACTTAATACTAGGAATAGACTTTCTTTCAGACGCACAAGCTACACTGGATTTTAATGAAGCGTCTCTTAAGCTGACGATGAAACCAGTGCGTGTAGAAAAGGTTGAACCGCCGAGGTTAAATCTTGACCACCTGCCTAATGACGAGCAAGATAGAATCCGACAAGTGGTAAGTGAATTTGCTTCCTTATTTAGTGATATTCCAGGATTTACCCAGGTTACTAACCATAGTATTGACACCGGAGATGCATTGCCGGTTCGTCAAAAACCATACCGGTATGATAAGAATAAGGAAAAAATTATAGAATGGCATATTACCGATATGCTACGTAAAAAGATCGTAACGCCTATCTCAAGTAGTTATGCTAGTCCGGTGGTTTTATGTAAGAAAAATAATGATTATCCTTTGGAGCATCCAAAAAGGTGGAGACTCGCTATTGATTACCGTAAATTAAATTCCATAACGAAATATCCGGTATATCCGTTACCGATTATAGAAGAAATTTTAAGGAACATAAAATCAACCAAATTTATGACAACTTTAGACTTAACGAATGGTTATTTTCAAATAGGGATCAGGCCTGAGGACGTGCCTAAGACTGCTTTTATAACCAAGTCTGGCACTTATGCATTTTTGCGAATGCCGTTTGGCCTTTCAGGCGCCCCAGCAACATTTCAGCGATGCATGGACATTGTGTTAAGACCTGTTCTCGGAAAGTCCACATTTATCTATTTAGACGATATCATTATTACTAGTGATAATCTAGACCAAAATGTACAGGATTTAAGACAGGTGTTTTCTTTATTAAATGAGGCCGGTCTAAAAGTTAATGTCGAAAAATGCAAATTTGCAGCCCCTGAATTAAAATATTTAGGTTACAAAATATCGCAAAAAGGGATCGAGACAGATGAATCAAAAATAATCGCTGTACAAAAGTATCCGACTCCAAACACGGCAAAGAAGCTCTCTTCTTTTCTAGGACTTTGTTCATATTATAGGTCCTTTATAAAAGATTTTGCGGCTATCGCTGAGCCATTGTTAAAATTAAAAAGGAAAAAGGCAAGATTCTCGTGGACGGCCGAAGCCAATAGTGCTTTCGAAAAATTAAAACAAGCATTAACGCAAGCCCCTGTGTTGAAATTTCCTGAAAAGGATGAAAATTTAGAAATTTCAGCGGATGCTTCGGATTATGCGGTAGGAGCGGTACTTTCGCAAAATCAGCAGCCAGTAGCATTTTTTAGCCGAACTTTAAATCAAACACAAAGAAACTATTCCGCGACCGAGAGAGAGGCACTTGCAGTTCTGTTAGCAGTGCAAAAGTTCCGAGTCTATTTTGGAAAGGCGCCGATAACAGTATATTCTGATCATGCGGTGGTAACTAGATTGTACTCTGGAAAAAATTTATCCCCAAGGTTAATAAGATGGGCACTCAAGCTGCAAGAATATAATCTGGTAATCAAGCATACCCCCGGAAAGGAAAATATCGTAGCAGATGCCCTGTCACGAATTAAATTAGACGAACAGGGTAATACCGTAAAAGTTGCAATGCTGACAGCGTGTACAATAAATTCCCGAGAAACTGTAATAACCGAACTGGGTAAGGATCCTGAGTTTGGAAGTATTTATGAGTATTTGAAGGATCCTGAAAATTTTAGCCACCAAGATATTGTGGCGATAAGAAATAGGGCGGCCCATTACGAACTAATAGATGGTCTATTATTTTATACAAAAACTACGAATTCCAACAACGAATTTCGACCTGCTATCACAGCTAGTCTTAGATTAAATATCCTGCAAGAGCTCCATGACAGCCCTTTAGCTTCTCATGCTGGTATTCGAAAAACTACTCAACGCGTACGCGAGGCAGTCTACTTTCCTGAACTGCAAAAGTTAACAAGGGCGTATGTCCAGTCCTGCCCAACATGTCAAGCCGTTAATTATATTAATTTCCGCCCGGCCGGGTTTCTAAATAGTATTAAATCCGAATTTCCAAATGAAATAATCGGCATCGATTTATTGGGCCCTTTCCCAAAAAGTCAGTTAAACAAAAGTCGCTATCTCCTTGTTATAGTTGATCATTTTAGTAAATGGACCGAAATTGTTCCCTTAAAACGAGCCTCCGCGAAATTAGTTACCGATTCTATTTTAAATAAATATATTTTAAAATACGGGGCGCCCCTAAAAGTTATATCGGATAATGGTCCTCAATTTGTAAGTAATATATTTGAAGACATGTGCCAAAAACTGGGCATACGTCATTTAAAAATGGTCCCGTACCGGCCGCAATCAAATATAGCGGAACGGGTCAACAGAAATATAGTGAAAATTATCCGTAGTTATGTTAAAAATTTTCATAAAAGCTGGGATAACTATGTCAATGAATTTGCTTTCGCCCTTAGGACCGCAAAACATGATACAACGGGCAAAACTCCTGCTGAGTTATTTCTAGGCAGAAAGGTTATAACACCGTTAGATAAACTATTTTATGTGCAACAAAGAGCCCCAGAATTTAAAATGGGTGATATAGAAAAACTAATAAAAGAAGCAAAAAAGAATGCGGAAGTAGCACAAAGAAAACAAAAATTGTATTATGACTTGAAACGACGGGGAGTAACTTATAAAGTAGGGGATGAAGTACTAAAAATTAAGCATTCACTTTCTTCAGCACCAGAAGATAAAACTGCCAAATTTTTTCCACGCTTTGAAGGACCATATGTTATAGAAAAAATAACTCACGCTGTTGTAGTGTTAAAGGCAAGAAATGGTGAAACCTGTTCCGCAAACATTGACCAGATAAAACCATTCTATGACCGTAATAAAATGCAAATCTTTTCAGATCTTTTGCAGGATCCGGTACGGCAGACACCGCAGGTACAAGTTCCAGAGGTGGGAAAACGACAAGTACAAGGGCAAGCCAATGAGAGACAGAAGCAAGTGAAAAGAAAATTGCCCCGCGGAAAAATTGAAGGTACAAATAAAAAGAAGCCGTTCCACCGTCAAAAAAACAGAGTTCACGAACACCCCCAGAATGAAGAAGGGAGAAGGACGACGTATGTGGAAAAGACCGGGAGAAAGGACGGCAACTATAACCCGGCTGTGAAACGGAAGATTGACTCATCCGACAGAACTCTCCGCAGCAAAAGTCGCCGAACTGCGGAAGGGCCATCAGCGGCGGAGGAAAAAGTACAAGAAAAATTTGAACGGCCAACAACGAGGTCCAAGCAGGATCACGACAGAAGTTTCCCGGTTCCACCAAGACCAGCTGCCTTCAAACGGCCAAGACCACAAGCAGAGGACAGAAGGAAGATGTTCAAGGGTGGCCGTAGTGGTGAAAAACGGAAGCTTCCAGAGGAGAGCACTGAAGGGCGAGCCCGTACAAGAAGGAGGATCAACCAAGCTACGGTCTGCAGCACCTTTAAAGACTGGGCCCAGAAAAGGATGTCTGAATATTACAAAGATAAGTAAAATTTTATGTTACTTTACAAACTTAAGTTAATCTTTCATTCTTACTGCAAGTGGCAGATTTCAAGAAGTTTTACCTCATGCGAGGTCTACCTTTATCGCCAAAAGGGCGAGAAATGAGTTGTGACCGATTTTCTTATTATGTTTTTCAATTACTCGCGCGTAAAACTAAAGTTGATGTATAATAGCGTTGTGTAAAGACTTAAATATTGTAAAAAGTTATTGTATAAATTTTATTTAAAACATTCTAACAAGAAAGAAGTTTTAGTCTGAAAGACTTTTTGAAATGTAGTATTATTTCAATGTAGAAAGAATTGGCACTTGCTTTGAAAAGAATAGAAGTTAACAATGTACTACTAATGTATGTTTTCAAATGTGTAAAATTAACGGCATCTTGATACGTTCTTGTATACATGTGAACTGTTATTTTGAATGTTTAGAAATACCGTGATATGGTAAAAGTGAAAGTAATGTTAAAAAATTTGTTATTCGTGTGACTGTAAAGATTAAATCATGGTGAATATGTGTTAAAGGTTGAATGATGTAGTTAGGCTCTCTGACGCTACACTTTAGAGTTAGCCACTTTCAGAATAGTACCTCAGGGTCTAGAGTTGAAATTAGGGTGTGTTAAGAGGTCTCGTATGTTGAATTTTAACACGTTAGTGTTTTGATTGTAGGAGGAAGTGTTGAACACATAGACAGAAACACATTCGTGTTTGGTGTTTTTACAACACATGTCAGAGAGCACGGGGAGAGATAATTAAAATAGTCATGAATGAAATAAGAATGTTAAGAAAAGTATATTCTATATGTTATTTGCAATGTCATTCTGTAACATTTCATTAAACTAGTTTTCCTTCCAGATCTCTGGAAGGAACCAGAATTGAATAAAGCTCCTGTTTTGATGCAGTACAGATGAAAAAGAAAAAAGATTGTTGTATATTCCGGGAGCTGCTATTGTAACAAATTTCTTTCTTTTAAAATTTTCTAGTTTCTAGCTAAGTTATGACTGTAAAAGGTTGGCCTCGCGTTAGTTTCTAGAGCTAAAAGTTTTCAACAAGGTCGTTTTAGACCTCAGTTTCAAACTAATTAACTCTGGCGGGAAGTATGTAAGGATCTTAAGTTTTACTAACGTTTATTTTATTTTAAATCTTTACTATCACTTCTTATTTTCTACTTCCGGCCAGAATTATAAGCGTGAAGGAGTTTATGCAAAGTTGTCTGGCGAACGCCAAGTATTTAAGTGTGGCCTTTTTGCCAAGCAGAAGAGAGGAAGCCGTGAGTTCGAAGCAGGCCGCTTACCTTAGAAGTTACGCAGTTGCTACTTTGCCTTCCAGGCCAGAGGTTTTAATCCTCTTGATAAATTAAACGTATTGTAGTGTTCACAGTCTCTGTGCTACATACGCTTCCTGTTATTATAAGGCCAATCTTATTCTAAAGTTAAATTAGAGTTTAGTTTTATTTTGATATCTTTTAAGTTAGACCCCGAGTGGAGGGTCATTGTATTCCGAAGTACGGAAGTCATTGTATATAAAGAAAAAATAAAGGGTTTTGTATACCCTTCGTCTGTATCCTGTCTACTTACTACAATTAGTGAACATAGCTTTAGTAAGCTCTCTGTTCTAGTCAGGTCATTGTATGTTTCCGAAGAAGGATAGAAGAAACATTGAACCTGATAGTGGCGCCCGACGAAGAATAACCATGGCCGAGTTTCAAGAAGAACCTGTGCTGCCTGCAGAAACAGCTCAGAATCCAGAAATGCCAGCTGCCGCCCTGGAAGGATTATAGTATGGACAATGATGTACAAAATAAACCACCTCCAACTTTTCTAAAAAGCTCGATACCATTTTTTTCAATTCGTTTTCTCCAAATCAACTTACAAAGAGCAAAAACGGCTTCTCACCATCTAGCAAAATTCTTATCTCATGACCATAAAGACTTTTTTAATCCAAGAACTCATTTGTATCGAAGGAAAAGTAAGTAGCATTCCAACGTCTTGGAATGTTTTTCAATATTCTCCACAGTCCCTTAGCATCCCAGAGCAGCTATCATCCGTTTTAAACATAACTGACACCCAATTCTAATTACAGGCAAAAGAGATCTAGTTACAATCTGTCTTAATAGTTCCAACTCTCAACTACTTATTTTAAGTGTTTAGGCATCCTCCTCCGTGGATATTTCTTCTTTGCTTCAAGATTTAGAAACCATCTTGTCTTCATTTCGAGCTCCATACATTGTGCAAGCAAGCCTCCCATTATTCAGCGTCAGGTGTGCTAACCGCAACCACCCAAGGACAAGGCGAAAAAGATTACAACTACCCGTTTCTCCTTCTTTTGCTGCTGGGATTCGGAGGTGTAGGACGGCTTCTGGCTGTACTCGCTCTGGCCGATGCGATGTGCCATTTTTTCTTCTTTTCGTTTGTTGCTTCCTTCGATGCCGTCTGTTTACACCATGAAATTCGTTTTTAGTGAGATTTTGGAAAGAAGGTTCAAGCAAAAGAAATTCCTGCAGTTTTCTAATACATGGCTGTGGCAAATATTTTTTGTTCAACCACTTTATCCTTTCCAGAACTCTTCCTGCGCACGTGATTTCATCTTTTCCCGATTTAAAGAAGAAAAGAAAAAAAAAATACCATGGTTAATCAAGTACGCTTAATTAACTGCTGTTAAATTTTGACTGTTCCTTATTCACCGAGACTTTGTTTCCCACTGATGAAAAAAATATTAATTTTAATCTGAGTGCAACGTTATTTTGGTTATGCGCATTACACGTGCTAGATGTTCCGATCCTGATTTTGTTTAAGACCTACATTTGTCTGTCTGGCTGATAATTTATTAATTCATTTAAATGCTTATTCAGAAACGATGATGTTAAAGAAAGAATAAAAAAATAATTGATTTTGTGATATCTGAATTATCATCCTTTGGGATAAGTCACTTTGATTTCATATTTCCTTTCAATATCACACATTTCTATCTGTAAATTTGTAAGTATTATGGGCTATTGCTTCCATAACGCAATCTACTAAGTAAGTAATTCATTTGATTTCTCATTTAATAATCCTTTAACACACACCGCCAAATTAATGCATTTGGCCGCCTTATTACATTTGGTACCGTTACCACATTATTTGTGGAGACTTTAATTCGCACAACCAGCTTTGGGGCTACAACTCCACAAGTCCAAAAGGAAGGTCCCTTGAGGAATTCTTCAATTCACATAATCTTGTCATTCATAATCAAGCCTCGGATTTACCTTCTTTCGAAACAATGTATGGGAGACGGTGGCCAGATCTGTTAGTTGCTTCCCGTCATCTAATTCAATTTCAAATCGCAAAATTGAAGAAGACAACTCCCACTCAGATCATAAATATATTACATTTGAAATCAGAGAGAACTCAGAATCAGTTTTAATGAAACGTTTTAAAATTACTAAAAAGAAAGAAAAGAACTTTATTAAGCAGATTCGACAATCCGCACTTCCACTGACTTCCTCCTTCCAACTAAGTGCAACAAAAGAAGATTTAAATAAAGCAACAAAAGAATTTATAACAAAATTCCAAGAAATCTGTGAAAATACCATTCCAATACGATTTGCAAAACCTTATTTTTATATAAATTGGTGGACTAAAGATTTACACGCTCATAAGCATAAGATGAGAGCATTGAAACGGAAAATAAAATCGATTACAGGCGAGGAATTAAGACACTAAGCCTGGCTCAAATTCGATAAAGAAAATGCAAACTACAAAAAGATGATTCTCGAATCTAAATTTAAAAGTTGACAAAAATATTGTTCAAATAATAAAGAAATTTATGGTACCCTATATAAGATAGCCAGTAGTAATATATTTAAACCGTCGCAAATCCAACTTCCCTGAAATTTGCTTTCAAGCTCTGCTAAAAGTCAGGATGCCACTCTCTCAACCCTAAATGAAATTCTTAACTCTGTCTTTCTAAAAGATGATCCAGCTGAAGATCCTTCTATTCAAACCATAATCCGTAACAGCAATGACATTTCACAAACAAACAACGATATTCCGTTCTCAAAACAAGAAATCAAGCAAATAATTAAAAACCTAGCTTTAAAAAAGGCACCAGGCCCAAATGGCATTGATAACCACATTATAAAATTAATCAATCAAGCCCATTCTGACATAATCTGTAGTTTTTGCAATCGATGTATAGAGCTCTCGATCTTTCCTGATTGTCTGAAAATTGATAATATAATACTCTTCAATAAGAAAAATAAAAGCTCCGATGAAACTAAATCTTATCGTCTGATAAATCTTATCCAGCCCTGGGAAAAGTTTTGGAAATATGTCTTATTGGTCGCCTAAAATGTCATGTTTACAGCAAAAACTTAATAAGTAGTAACCAGTTTGGATTTCAAATCCTTCTTTCAACACGACATGTAATTAATTCAGCTCTTGAACAAATCAAAAACCCACCAGCGGCCGAGCGGTAAAGACGCTGAACACTGGTAGTTCGGTCCGAGGTTCGACTCCCGCGAATGGGCTGGCTGCATGGCGTTTTCGTGGTTTTCCCCATGTATACGAGCCAGTTTCCCTTAGAAAGTCCTCCACGAAGGCATCCTTCCCTTTAGGCAGATAGCCCTCGTGTGCTTTGCCATATTTAAGTAATCAAATCCAATCTTGAACAAGTCAGAAACAATAAAATTACCCAACTTCATTCTGCAATAATATGTCTCGATTTAAGATCAGCTTTTGATCTTTTATGGTGGTTAACAGTTTTACAATCGCTGCGTTCCTCTGAGTGCCCTCCAAATTTATTTCTAATTATTCAAGATTACTTCAGAAACAGGAAAAGTATGATTCTTTTACAACAACACTGGAATTGTGCGTAAACGAGTCAGAGGATGCCTTCAGGGGTCTTCTATGAGTGCAGATCTCTGGAATATCACTTTCAACAACATCATTGCTTATCCATGGCCAGATCACTCAAAAATTGTAGATTTTGCTGACGATGTAGCTGTTATTACAAGTGGCCGTACCAGAGACATTTTACAGGCTAACTGCAACGAAACACTTCAGATATTTAACCAACTTTTCCAAAATTCAAAAACTGTAAATTTCACATAGTAAGTTACAATTCTTAGTGATTCATAAACCAGGGCAAAACATAACTGAAGCTTGACTTCTAGAAATTAATAATTAACAGATCAAATCGGTGAATACAATCAAGTACCTCGCTTTAACAATCGACAAGAAATTATCCTGGATTCCTCATCTACAAAATATTAAACTTCGTAAAACATAGCTAACTGCCTACGACGTATGCGTGGATATAACTGGGGCTTAAATCCCCATATAACACGTATTCTTCTAAAAACAGTCATATCAAAAATGGTAAACTACGGAGCCGGAATTTGGGCTCAACCAATGACAATGAGGAAGATCAAATGTTTAAATTCCATTTAAAGACCTTTTACTCTTTGCATTACTCGGGCGTATCGCACAACTTCAAGTATAGCGCTTAATACTCTAGCTGGGACTCTTCCACTATCAATCAGTGCTGAAATGGAAAGTGTCTATATGAAATGGAAAGTCCTTCAACTTAACCAAGCTGCAGAATTTAACAACCATACCTTTCGGTCATCCAATTATGAAAAGAAAATTAATCCCAATCTCATCCATCTAGTGCTTCGCTTCAGCAATATAAAATTCTCCATGTCTGGAGAAAATTCAAGTAGTTCATTTCCAATTGCTTATACTGATGGATCAAAAATTGAAGGAAAAGTCGGTTCCGCAGTCTATTTTCAAATTATCCCTTCAAATATCATCAAATGAAAAGGCCATCTCCATAATAATAATAGTGTATTCCAAGCGGAATTTTCAGCCATAATAGCAGTGATTGGAATAGTCCTTCTCAAAAATCTCAACGAATTTGGCATAAAATCTGACTCCCAAGCAGCTATTCTAGCGATTAAGAATCCCTTATCTTCCTCTCCATTGTTATCCGACATCTTCTTGGCAAAATTTCAAACTACAAAATTCAAATTTCATGGATCAAAGGACATTTTGGTAATGATCAGGCAGATGAATTATCCAAAGAAGCAGCTATTAATCAAGATGGTACCGAAATCATCATCGCGTGGCCTCGCTCAAATTTCAAGTACCAACTAAAACAACTTGCTTCAATATCTCGGCAAGATTTATGGAACAATGTTCCACAGGGAAGATGCACATATAAATTGATCCCCAATGTAAGCTTCACATCTCTGTACTCGAATCCTTCATTAAATTACACATATTTCTACGCAAGAAATATCGCGAAATCTGATATCTGCATATGTGGAGAACAGGGAACTCCTGATCATTACATTTTGTCATGCCTCTTAACTGAGGATATTCATCCCCAAGAACTGATCTCCATGCATTCCAAAGGTTTCTAATTAAAGACAAACATCAGTATCCAAAGTTTCAAAAAATTATGCAACGACTCTCTTCCTACGGCCTAGATCTCTGTCAAGTGTAAGTCCACATACTTCATAAATTTAGTGAACTTTTACATGCTGTGATTATGGACAAAATGACTCCACTCGTGAACTTTATAAACTGCAATAAACCTTTATATCTGAAATAATCCATGAACACCCACCTCTTTAGCATTATTATTACAATTCATAACACTGTGTTGCCAGTACTAATTATAATTATCTCATTATGTTTATCTGTTTACTAATTATGTTTATCTCCTATTTTCGTTGCACCAAATCAGATGTTCAATTTCCTTTGTGAATTTCAAATCGTATTCAGACTACTTTGTAATCTACTTATGCCCTACATCATTAATTTTAATAAATACATGATGCAGGGCGTACGGTGGGATTGCACGATGTACCATAATAGGCAAACTCTAAACCATTTGGAAAGCTTCAGTCTATGAAAATACTTATAAAACTTGCAATTCCCCCCCTTTTTCAAGGAGTTAGTATGGGAAGGCATTGCCAGTTGACCTATGGTACATCTCTGGTGTCCCCCATACTTTTACATGAACCTACCTGTACGGATACACCTTGAAGTTTATATTCATTTGACAATTTATTCTAGTCAAATAGATCAATCTCCTAACATATGCTGTCTCTGAGACTGAAGAATCTATGTTTTCGTCCGCAGAAAAGAAGAAAGCTTTAATGACATTTAATGAAATTGCTATATTTAGAACGCTGTAAATAACATGCTAAGCTTCAGCTACAAAATGGCGAGTAAAACGAAATAAGATGCTATTCTCTGGTTCGTATCATTTTGCAAGATGCTTCTGGGTTTAAGTATGAGACACTGTGAATTAAACACAAATAGATCTGCCATAAGTTGTTGACAGTAGTGTTCATGTTTTAGTATTTTCCTATAAATGTTTTCATAACAATCGTCCACAACAATGCGCATCTGTATTAATTTCTTTTTTCTTTAATGCTGTCGGAAAAGGATTACTTTGTTGTAAATCGGGATGAGTAATTAAAACAAGATTTCAAGAAATATTAATCAATAAGCATTTTTGCACTGAAAATTTCCCTGTTGTAGAAATTTCGCCAAAGCTAGCGTATGTGCTCGCATTGATAGTTTAGATATTTATGCAACATTTTCGAAACCAAATCTATTTTAACTGAACCATTTATATGTTTGGAATTATTATTTAGAATAAACTCAAATATAGGCTTCATTTTCGAATCATCCTACTACTTTGAAATTTTATTTTTGAGCAGCCGTATTTAAGTTATCAAGTTATGCAAATTGGTATTGAGAATTCGTTTCAAGTTAGCTTAGATTAATTGTTTAGACCAAAGACACTCGAGGACTATCAGTGTATCTATGGGAAGAGATGCTTTCGTGGATGAATTTTTAAGGAAAACTGGCTCGTATCCATGTTACATATGGGGAAACCACGAAAAACGTTATGCAGCAAACCCATTAGCCAACACTCGATCTTAGGTCGAACTGCCAGTGTGTTCAGCGAATTGACCGCTCTGCCGCTTGTAGCCGATTTTTTTCATGTTCTGTAAATATTTACTACTAATTATAATATATTAAGGTAGACAATTACTTATAAAGATTTCTATCTCTTTATGTATCCTAGGTCATTTATAAATACGAATTAAAAAATATAGATTACATTTCCTGCCGATATTTTTCATCGGATTATCTTTCTTTTCATTCCCTTTTTCTTCTTTTTTTTTTTTCTTTTGATGTTAGAAATATCTATCGAAAAGTTTTCCCAACTTTTGGATCGTTAGATTACAATACGTTACTATGAATATATCATCTCGATTGTCTTGCAAGTATTGCCACTGCATGAAACAAAAGGTCTTTAATTTATCTTCTACGAAATTTCGATTAGTTCCTAGAGTGTTCCTATACAGCCGAAGATAAGATGTTTTAAGTTAATCAATCTTTAGAAGTTAATCAATTTGTAATTACGTAGGAAACTGAGCGATTAAAAAGTATTTAATATATTATCGTTTTATTTTAATTTTAATATATTTGACATAAATTGAAACAAAAATGTGTTCCTAACATCTTACGTTATTACCCGGTGTTTAATTTGTCGAATAATTCTTTCTTGCCCATTTAGAAAATCACAATTCCGTTGCAATAGCATCCAAATATCCTACGTGCAAACCGCTATAATTAATATCTTTCTTATTTATTTAGACTTTAATATTAAAACTTATAACACACATTTTTACTCCTTTTTAGTTCAGTGAATGCATATATTAAAAGCATAATAAATTTTAAGTTTGCGCGCATTGCATCCATGTAACTAATAATTTTGTAATTTATTTTATTTTTATCATTCACTAATATTTTAATTATTATGTAAAAATGCTCTATTAATAAAAAATAACTTTGCTTCTTATTCACATCAGATTCAACATTATAAGATAAAAATAAGTATAGGTATCCAATTAAAATTTGAGATATGTGAATTTTTTTACGTAAATTTAGATTAAAGTTTTTATTACGAGTGAAACTAAATCTTTTTTTCTCCTTCAAAGACACTTTATCGCCTTTGACTCGGGTTAACAAATGTAAAATAAAGCAAGAGCTAGAATGCCTGAAGGATTAATGCTAACGTAATTTTAAGCATCTTATTAATTTTAATTTAAAGGTATCGATTTTGCATATCTTGAGCTTTAATAAGCCTCGAAGAGTGTCCTGCCATACATAATTAATTTTTATTTTGCCTTTGGTATTAATTTATATTTTCTTCATGGCTGTCTTTACTTTTTACACATTCTCGGTCAATTTTAGGATCTTCATGCATTCCAGTTTTAGAGGTTTTCGTCATGGAAGAAATTATAGATTACTTATAATAAAATTCTTTCAGTAATGCTATATTAAAATTCGCGTTTTCAAATATCTGTTCGCTTTGCCATTTCCTTTTGATAACTAGAAAGTTGAAATATGACTCAGTGATCCGGTTGGGCGTAAAAACGTTGATAAAGTGTGGAAGAAATAAAAAGGTCGCCTTTTCTGCATTTTTGGAGAAACCTTTCTGTTTCATCAGAGATAAAAAACAACTTTTACATTTCTGTTCTTACTTTATTCTGCTGAAATGAATTATGAGTGTCTTTCACGCACATTTCATGACTAGATGCTCTTTGCATTGTGCGGTTTCTTTGAAATAAAAACGAAAATATATTTTGCTTTCTTGTCAACTATCGAGAAATAAAATGCAGCTCATCGAAAGATATGCACTTGAAGAAGACACATAAAGAAATGAAGCAGAGCATTTGGTTTTAGAAATTACATAGAAAATACATATTCATCTGCATACGAAACTTTAATTCTATTAGCAAACGCATTTTATATAATATTGCACTATGCACATGTCAATCAAGAATCCTAATTAGTTCAAAATCTTAAGAAGTATTCTTATTTATCTTACAACATAAAATCCCATATTAATGACGATGCATATTTAAACAACGTTAAAATAATTCTATCATACCTAAGAAAACTAACTGTACATGATTTAACTGTCTCAATAATTAAAGCAACAAAATTAGTTAAAATGCAGTCAATATGAGTTCAGGAGAACAGGATAAAAGACAAATGAATAAAATAAAAAGAACGAGACGATATTTCAGAAACAGAAGTAAGCTGAATACACTAAGTTCAATGCAAAGGAACTGGTTTGATTTGCTCATGAACTGAACTTTTGTAAGAAAATAATGCATATTTATTGAAAATAATATATTTTATTTTTGCGAACACTATGCTTGAAAAATTAACTGGAAATGTACCAACTTCATACAAATGTGTATTGTTGCTGCACTGTTGCACTGTTGCCTAACTGTTTCGCATCGGTTCCTCTTTGAGGCAAAAATTTGTTCCTCTCAAACATATGAAATGCCCGTAAATATGAATCTTTGTTGGGATGGCTTTCCTTTCCTCATGTGGCCCACCAGCGACCGAGCGGTAAAATCGCTGAACACTGGTAGTTCGGTCCGAGGTTCGAATCCCGCGAGCGGGCTGGCTGCGTGGATGTTTTCGTGGTTTTCCCCATGTGTAACGTGTATACGAGCCAGTTTTCCTTAGAAAATCCTCCGCGAAGGCATCCCTCCCCTTAGGTAGATAGCCCTCGAGGCTTTGCCGTAATTAAATAACCTAACCTAACCTAACCTTTCCTCATGCAAAGTAGCATTAAAAATAACCTACTTTAGTGAAGCCTTAGGTGCAGTTTGTCACGTGATTCAGACTCCTGGGCGATTGCCGCAATCTATATGTAACATCGTAGCGCTCGCATAACTTTTGGTAACATAACATGAAAACATTCATGACTGAGAATGAATTTCTCAGGAGGTGTGTGAATGTCTTCGTATCTCAAAGTTACTCCGGTAACAAGGCCAGTGAAATAATGACATATCTGCTATTGTTCAGCAATTATAGGCATAGATGGAAAAAATCGTATATGCTGCTAAGCGTCGGAAGTCCAAACGCCAGAAGATAGGTAAAGACTCAGGAAGGCCGGTCAATGGGGGTGGAGTCTTTTTGAAGATTTTTGAAGATAGATTTTGAAGACAGAACACCCACTGTGGGCAGTTTTCCCTTAGGGCAGCACTGCAACCGCGAACATCCATAGCTAAATGTTGACATTAAATGAAGCACATAGTGCATTCAAACAAGCGAGCTATTATTAGCCACTTCTAAAGAATGACTGGCATATCATTTTATAACTCCAGAAACCATTGAGTCATACACTAAGGTGCATGGAGGTAGGAAGTAAGATGGAGTTGCCGTAAATAAGTTTCTCCCGTACCCTGTTCTGAAGCACCGGCGATCCCTACGTGGTGACAAAAACATTGGGTCATTTACCATTGAGTTCTATGGGATTTGACGCGTTCGGATGTAAATATTTTGTAATTACGTCGTAAATATACATATAAATGTATATATTTTCTTTTTCTACAACTCTTCAGAGTCCTAAGTATATGAAAACAACATATTTTTAAACAACATTTCATTCTGAACGGAATTAAATGCTATACTTTTCACAGGACAGTTTTCTCAGAATGGTTTAATTTGAATGAAATATTTTCACAAGCTTTCGTTAATTACATTAGGAAAAAAAATTAAGGTAATTCGATTTTATTCGGTTAAGGTACAAAAATTAAGATCAAAGTTTATTGTATTATTAATATTAAAATTATGCATTATTTCTTTTCTAGAGCTTCTTCCTAAAATACTTTCTTAAATATGACATGATT
The DNA here is from genome assembly GCF_044657685.1 of Stegodyphus dumicola. NCBI lineage: Eukaryota > Metazoa > Arthropoda > Arachnida > Araneae > Eresidae > Stegodyphus > Stegodyphus dumicola. The sequence continues at coordinate 150,952,171 of NC_140771.1, read as the reverse complement.
TTTTGGCTTCTGAGGCATCTTTTAAATCGAATAATGTAAGTCAATTTATAATTAAGGCTCTATTCAGTTCATTTTGAATTAGAGAATTATTAGGAATTAGCGAAATACTTTAAATAGTACTTGACTTTCTCTGAACAAACTTGTAACTGAGTTATTATAAAATGTAAGGGGAATAATTCTTTTAATTATACTTATTAGATTTTTTTAGCCTTCATTTCAACAATACATATTCCAAAACTCTTTATTACTTTCTTAAGTGCGCATCTCATAGCATTTGCTTTACAATACCTTTTAACAGATTGCTTTCCAGTACGAACAATTCTTGCTTAAATAGTTTTATAACGTGTTTGTCAACAAGATTTCAATTTATGTTTACAATTCAATATTAAGGTTATTATATATTTAGCTAACATTTATAATCATTATAAATTAGATACATTTAATAATTAGATTTCTTCACAGTACTTTCACAGTTGTTTATGAGTGAATAAATTCTTCATTTCGAATAGATTTATAAATAATTGAATGAATATTTATGAATTTTGTCAAAGGCAGATACATGCTTTTTGCAATAATATACAACAATAATATATGAATGTGAAAAAAATTTGTTTTATTTAAAACAATTTGGCGTTTGGAAAATAAAATAAAACTAGCGAATACTCTATCAAGGGTATCGAAAGACGTATACAATTTTAAATGTACCGTAATGTATTTTTCATTCTTTAAGCATAACATCTTTCTTAAAATCTATATTTTTGTAGTTCAACAGCTTAGAATTTTATAAAACAAATTCATAATCAAAATCGCGCTGTTGTTAGTTATTGAAAAATAACCAAGATGTGATTTTTGCGTAAATGTCACTAAACTATACAAATTGCTATTATCTATCACACTATGAACGTTTCTTTCATTTGAATGTGTTCCTTTTTCGATTTGTATGGAACTGTCGTGTGTCGAAATACTATCAGAACACTGTCAAGCGAGCTTCTGAATGTAAACAAAGAACACCCCATCTGGTGACCCAAGCTTCAAAGTAGTGCTTTACTTCTAGTGCCGACTGGCCCCTCCCTTCCTTTCCTACCTCCATGCTAAGGTGAAGGGGGAAAGAACCACATAGAAAATGCACAGACTACCTGCTGGTGTCTGAATGCACTGGCGACTTTGATGTGAAAGAGTTAAAAAGTCTAGTCTTTTTATTGTAAAGAACTTCAAGTAAAAGCATACTCAAACCGAGCCGAAATGCATGCTGTTTTCACTAGTATTGATGTTGTTAGTGATATCTTGATTTTTGTAACTGTATTTTGCTATTCCAAGTCAATAGTATTGTACGGAATTTTAATTATTGTACACGCGTTTTAGGCGAACTTCAAGCTAACCTTCAGATTAAACCACTAACCAAAGCCACTATACACAAACGCATGAGGCAAGTTCGATTAGTAACTTGAAAGACGTTACGCGTAGCATGTTCGTACTGCAGGAAACAATCATGACCTTTCAATCTTATGCTACGGTCTTTCCATTAATCAAAACACCAATTATTTAAACCAGTAACATTTACAAGTTTCTGGTACCAGTCGAGGTTTCGAAGTTTACGTCATGGATTATTTATTATCAAATCCTTTCGTAGAAATTTCAAAATTTGAGTCGTAGAATCAAAATATGGAAAAAAATGGCATATAATTTCAGAAAAAGACCGATTTTTGTGTCAAAATATCTGTAGTAGATCGATGCTGTATACAAATCTAATACATATCCTAAGTCGCGCTTTCGAGACATGAAAAACGCAAGTTCAATTTCGTCAATCGGCTCAGAAAGAACGGGAGATATAGTACTGTTCCATATTTTTTTCAGACCAATTTGAATATATATATATATATTGAACGTATTATGTGTTTATGTCGAGTTTTTACCTTTTTATTTTGAAGAGGTTATAGTTAGATTGAATAACAAAGCTATGAAAGCTTACATAAAGAACGCAAACCGAGAAGTTGCTATAGACTCAGGACAAGTGATATGAATGGTGAGTATGATAACATTCTAATCCTGTAGTCTTATCTCTTATTTTAAGAAATAAAAGTAATAAGTACATGAATAAAAAAAGGAATCAAGTTTCATGAAACTTTCGTGTTACCATGTCTATATTTCTAAGATCGTTAATGTAATCAATAAACTTTAATTCTCTCCTCTGAAGATGATTCAGTTGATAGCTTCATTAAATAAGTAAAATATTAAGCTTCTTTTTAACTTACTTTTCAGTGTGAGATTTTCGAATATAAAGCTTCGAAGATAAACTCTATACTATAAAAGATACTATAAAACTACTATAAAAGATATAATAAAAGATAAAAGTTATTGCTAACTATAGTATTAATTTTCTGAGCTATCTCGAACATTTATTACTGCCTAAATTACCTGTATTTTTGTTTTACACATGATAGGTTTAGATCTCATGAAGTATATTTTATGTGGCTATTTAAAAACTCATTTTTGTAAAATTGTAAATTCTCTATTAAGTCACTAGACGGTCGCTATTAAAAATCGATTGAAGTGATTCAAGCCCTAGTGATCTTTCCTTACCTCCTCCTTTTTACATTTCTTTCTTTCCTATGGTTTTTATTTTTGGATGTTAGAATCTTTAATACTGGGTTCCCGACATGTGGGTATAAAAGGAGAAGAGCTGGCAGACATTACAACAAAGTCTGCAGTTTATTTTTGCAATTGACTCTTCCATTTAGTGGCATTGGTAGGGTCATGAAGTAAAGGGTCCTGATCGAACGGCAACAAGTCGAATATGTTCACCTAAGTAATAAGAAGGGCCAAACATAAAATAGAATTTTGGGAAGTTACCAGTAACAAGAAGGAAGAAGTCTTTTTAACGCACCTTAGAATCAGTCACCCTGGAGTTACGCACAATTAACTACTAAAAGGGAACAGTGTACTTGCTTAACACAGCTATAATGCTATTATATCAGTGTATCATGTTTTAATAAAATGCCCTACAAAAGATCTCGTTTGGTGCATTTTAACGATTGCGACTTGCCTTGAGACCGTATAATCGAGAAAGCGATCAGTACCAATTTATTTTGAAGTTAATTAATTTTTGGCGTTTTAATAATACATAAACAGCATTCACATTTTCAGCATTGATTATTTTATCTCTCATACTGATTTTATGAATTTTCTGTTCTTTTAAATCTTTGTTAGGTTGCAACTTGTTCCTTTACCTAATATGAGTTTGGCAATATCTAACGTATTCGGTGCTTATAATCTTTAAGGTTTTGCCCCTGAAAATTCACTATCATTACCATCACACCGACACTCCTGATGAGGAAATGTCTGCCCATTTCGCCAGAGGGTAGGAAAAGAGCAATCTTCTGCAATTATCATTGAAATTGTTACCAACTAATTATATTTACTACCAATCGTTGAAAAGAAAATCCCATGCATGTTGGTCTAACGCCGATAAGTTCTCTTTCTTGTCAACCGCCTACTTTGAGAAAAACAGTCATTGTAATGAGCTTCCGATCATACTCATCTCGGAAGTGTCTTCCACTCTCCGAATCATTGAGTGCTGATTTAAGCCGCGTTCTTTCACCAGCAATGTGGATTTTGTGCATCGAATGGATGCTTCTAGTATTTCTCAGTCTGTGTTCCAACGTGTGGATAACTCTAGCATCAGGAGGACGGCGTGATGAAAAATGATGGGCATATTCTCTAGCAGTTTGTAGGGTGTTACTGTTACACTAACCGAAGATAAGGTACATGCCGCAATATTCATGAAAAGAACACATTATCAGATTACCAGTCGTATTTACCAATCGCAGCCTTTTAAATAGGATTCGACGTCATTCCATGACACACGCATGAATATCTCGATATGCGTGGTGGACACGTTGACCATCTTCCTGTGTAAACATATGCGAATGCCAATATTCATGCTTCCAGTAAAGATTGTTTCTTTGTACCACATTTGACGTGATACTTTCTTTCGCAATTATCTTGAAAACTGTGGGTTATACATGTGCAATTCTGTGGGCAGTTTTACAAGCGTGGAATGTAATGGCTGTGCTGAATATGTAGGCAGTCTTGATGGGACATCCTGCATAATTTAAGATGGATTAAAATAATTACAATTTTATTTTTGAGTATCGCACTTCTGCATTATATCCTCAGATATGATAATCACAGTTCTTCTCTTAGCTTTCTAAGGTTTGTTGATTAAATTTATGAAATTTATTTCCTTCTATTAATTGTTGATTATATTATAGCTGAATTTTTATAACATTGCTAGAAATTTAATGGAGTGGCTAAACGTTAGACTTCAGTCCACTACTTAAATTACGACCTGAAATGTAGCACAAATTAACTACGTTACACTATTTTCGTACTTTGATAATGCATAATTTAGTAAAACATTTCAAGCTTTCATCGGCATCTTCAAATGCTCTCACAAAATTTTGTTTAGATTAACTCAATACTCGATACAAGATTTTTGTTTAGATTAACTTATTTAACAGCCTGGATTGGATGGTTTATTGCAAAGTAGGATTAACATAACGTATTTCGCCGTAATAAAAAGTATCTAAGGGAAATTGATTTGTATTCACATCACACAAAATGAAAACTATGAAAACACCGATGTAGCTCACCCACCCAGAAAAAATCGGCACCAAAGTCGAATGCCAAGATTGTGCCAATTTATAGATCGGCCGCTAGTTTCTAACGTTCTCTGAAGATATATTTTCATTTAACAATAGCCCACCAGCCGAGCGGTAAAGTCGCTGAACACTGACTGGTAGTTCGGTCCTAGGTTCGAATCCCGCGAACGGGCTAGCTGCATGGGTGTTTTCGTGGTTTTCCCCATGTGTAACGTGTATACGAGCCAGTTTCCCTTAGAAAGTCCTCCACGAAGGCATCCCTCCTCTTAGGAAGATAGCCCTAGTGTGCTTTGCCATAATTAAATACACACACACATTTAACAATAACACAATAGTAACTTGATTGCGTGAAAGTGTGCGAGCTTTACATATCACTATTAATAATGACTTTAATAACATTTAATCTCTCTGTTAAATGGATTTTAATTTAAAAAAACTAATATATTAATATATCAAGCTACTTAAAACCAAGTAATGAAACAGAAAGTATTTTTAATTCTTATATTTTTCGTCAGACACAAGTGGTTAGAAATTAGTAGTCTAAGATATCATCTAACCTTTTCAGATTTGAACAGCACAAAGAGTTAATTAATGCAGTTATGAAATCTTTGTTTAGATTAACTAATTGTGACAAATCATATAAGGACTACCTTGAAATCTACCTTGAAGGAATGGTTTCTTGGAGGAAACTGGCTAGAATATATATAAAAATGTCAAATGCCCACTAATGACTGAAATGAAAAGACCTCTGAATTCCGATAATTCGACCCAGCTACCAATTCCTGGTAAACTGCATAAGAATTTTAGAAGTTCATCTGATGTTTGTCGTACATACGAGATAGTTTCTCAAAGTAAATCATCCACAAAGATTCGTCTTCATCTTAGGTACATAAATCCAGTGTGCCGTGTTAAAATTTAATGAATCCAAATAAAATGGAGAAAACTCGGAAAATAGTTTATTCAATTATATTTCATACTGGGCCCAAAATATGAAGATATTATAAGCATAATTATGAATTATTAGAAAAATATTTCTGCACAATTTCTTGTGATATAAATTCTAAAGTATTCTGAGGCATCATGATATCAGATGCGCCATTTTACTACTGAACAACATCAATGTATAGCAGATATTATCTTTACCAACATACGGGTTTACAGACTTTCTTTTAATTGGAGATTGATAAGTGAAAAGGAATAAAAATTAACAGTAAAATATACATAACATGCAGATATACAGATAAATATAACATACAGATAAATTTAGGGGCAAATTAAGGAACTGTGAATCTTTAAAACAATGCAGACGAAGAAAGGGATTGGAAAGCGAAATGCCTTAGAAAGTAAATCAAATAATGACTTATTCATAGAATAACCACATTTCTATGAAAGCATCAAACAATTTAAATATGGAACATTTCATCGTCGTCAAAGTTAAATATTTATGACATAATATTATCAAAGATGCACATGTTGACAACTTCTGTTAAGAGCAATTTATGAAGGCATCGCTCTCCTGTTTGTTAATTAAATGATGCTATGTTGAGTACTGCAATTAAAAGGAACAACGACAATATAAATTTTACAGTACTGGAAAGATTTTAAAATTTATATGCAAAGGAATAAGCTTAATTTTAACATATATTTCCATCGGCTTGTAATTTATGCTTGAATAGGGAGAATTTTCCTTCCAATTGCACTTCATATTTCAGATTTCAACAGAATAGAGGTCTGAAAAGTTTTTGTTTCAATGCATGTTTAAGCATGGATATTTTCTACCGATCATAGTATGTGTTTAAGACAGTAAAATATGAAAAGACGATGATAAAGAATAGTTTTTAGCACTGTTCATTTTCTTCGAGGTGTATATATATATTTGAATTTAACAAATATTCTCTATTCTATAAAGCTAATTTAAAGTTAATTAAAACTTAAAATTTAATTCTGAAATTCTAATTGCAAATATAAAAGATTAATTATTACTAGATTTAGAAAAAGAAAGAAGAAAAAATTATATATATATATATATATATATATATATATTGTTGTGTAGCGAATTTAATTTAATTAAGTGATTCATAAAAATCAAAATTTTAAGTTGTAATTATTCAAAATTTGAGCTACACAAGTTTGGTTATATTCTTTTTGGGCCTATTAATTCTAGTGTAATATATTTTAGCTTTCCGACTTTACGCGAACTGCGTCTTCAATCTTGTACACGCAAACAATGGATAAGTATTTTTGTTTCTACGTAATAAACTCAGTTTTTCATGTCAAAAATTAATTTGATTTCTTAGTATTTAATATCATTAGTTGCAGAAAAATTAGCTCTTTAATTTGGCATAACTTTCATTTTTCTAACTTTAATTGCATTTCAGTTATGTGCTTTAATTAGTAGATTTTCTTCGTTTCGCTTGTGATTTAGTTAAAGGGGGATGAAATGCCTTCTTTCCGGTTGAAAAGTCACTTTTTCAGCGAGTTTTCAGCGTTCTTTCGTTGGGACCCTTGCAGGGTTGTTGAAATTCCTAATCTCCCCCGGTCGAAGGTGGTGGTTATTTGGCGAGGGTTTGGCGACATAGATTTTCCGTTGAGGTTTCAAAATAGTGGTTTTGGCGAGTTTGATAACATGAGGGTATGCTGTAGTTGCAACTATTTCAACTTTCGGCGAAAAATGGGTTGCGCCAACTTGGCAGTCCGGCGCTCTCCCTTTTAACGGGTTGTTTTAGGGGACGAGCTGACTTTTTACACTTTTTTGCACTTTCTACTTACCATCGGACGCTGTCTCGTTGACAGCTGAATTCATTTCGGAAAATGCATTTTTCCGGCTTTGGATCTACGGGCTTCTTGCCCTGGAGTTTTGAACGAGGGACTTAGTTGCACGCATTATGACCTCGACTAAATTATAGGCTCCTAATTGCCGTGCCTTAATATGTAAGTTACTCAAAGATAATTACAATAGAAAAATGCTAAGAAGGGTGATGCCTAGTTCTAGTGCCGTTAAGAAGAAATTTCAGTCTCTCCTCCATGAATAGAGTTTTCATCTGCATCGCTAGTTCCTGTGTGGCTATTACTTAATGCTACACTTCAATATTCTCCTCCATGAATAGAGTTTTCATCTACATCGATATTCCAAATCTTTAAGAATTACTTGCCGCCATCAAGAGTCTTCTGCATCGCTAGTGATGCCTAGTTCTAGTGCCGTTAAGAAGAAATTTCAGTTTCTCCTCCATGAATAGAGTTTCCATCTGCTTCGACATTCCTAATCTTTAAGAATTAATTGCCGCCATCAAGAGTCTTCTGCATCGCTAGCGCTGGTGTCGCTACGACAAAAATGCTAACTTCAATATTGGATTGGACATCAAAGAGAACCTCCGTAGTGCTTCTTAAATCAATAATAATTGCCGGACTGTTTGGAAAACTATCCACCCCTGAACTCTTCTCTGTTTCTACTACGCTCAGCAGCCGTCCTCCTTGGCATCTTGATAATTTTTAAATATGAGGGCATTTCTCCTCCTCCTGTTCATCTGCAGCTTGTATTTCATAAAATAAGTTTTTTTTATTTGTTTTCTTTTATTTGTTGGTCTGATATTTAAAAAAAAAAAAAAAAAAAACCGAAAAAAGGTTATAGTAGTTAATTCTTAAAGTAAAGTTTTATAGACATTTCTAATAAGTAATTCTAACAACTAAAATAGTTAATAGTGATTGAAATAACTTAATTAGTTCAATTAAAAATTTTGTAGTTGACTAAACTAACCTAATTCTAATGAAATCATTTTGTTGTCCATAAAGTAAATTTTTAGATTGGCCAAGGAAATATATCATTATTTAAATTAGTTAATTGAAACTGTGAATGTAAATTAGTCAGATTGGTTAAGGAAATTTATTCTTCATTAAATTATTTAATTGAACTTGTGAATTTCTTTCTTGGTGAAGATTGATTGGTAAAGGTGTCATTATTTGAGCTTCTTTGCTCCTCTTAGGGATTAAATTGCTTGTAGGATGTAATAGCCTGATTTAATTAACATATTACCCGGTTAAATCATTCTTTTGAAAATAGAAAGTTACTATGTGCAATAACCAGAATTACATTGGTATTGACTACTCTGTGTGAAATGTTTTTTTTTGGAATGTATAACTTGTTAATTATTCTTTTTTTTTTCTCCCCGGGGAGGGTATTGTAGGGGACGAGCTGACTTTTTACACTTTTTTGCACTTTCTACTTACCATCGGACGCTGTCTCGTTGACAGCTGAATTCATTTCGGAAAATGCATTTTTCCGCCTTTGGATCTACGGGCTTCTTGCCCTGGAGTTTAGAACGAGGGACTTAGTTGCACGCATTATGACCTCGACTAAATTATAGGCTCCTAATTGCCGTGCCTTAATATGTAAGTTACTCAAAGATAATTACAATAGAAAAATGCTAAGAAGGGTGATGCGTAGTTCTAGTGCCGTTAAGAAGAAATTTCAGTCTCTCCTCCATGAATAGAGTTTTCATCTGCATCGCTAGTTCCTGTGTTGCTATTACTTAATGCTACACTTCAATATTCTCCTCCATGAATAGAGTTTTCATCTGCATCGCTAGTGATGCCTAGTTCTAGTGCCGTTAAGAAGAAATTTCAGTCTCTCCTCCATGAATAGAGTTTTCATCTACATCGATATTCCAAATCTTTAAGAATTAATTGCCGCCATCAAGAGTCTTCTGCATCGCTAGTGATGCCTAGTTCTAGTGCCGTTAAGAAGAAATTTAAGTTTCTCCTCCATGAATAGAGTTTCCATCTGCTTCGACATTCCTAATCTTTAAGAATTAATTGCCGCCATCAAGAGTCTTCTGCATCGCTAGCGCTGGTGTCGCTACGACAAAAATGCTAACTTCAATATTGGATTGGACATCAAAGAGAACCTCCGTAGTGCTTCTTAAATCAATAATAATTGCCGGACTGTTTGGAAAACTATCCACCCCTGAACTCTTCTCTGTTTCTACTACGCTCAGCAGCCGTCCTCCTTGGCATCTTGATAATTTTTAAATATGAGGGCATTTCTCCTCCTCCTGTTCATCTGCAGCTTGTATTTCATAAAATAAGTTTTTTTTATTTGTTTTCTTTTATTTGTTGGTCTGATATTTAAAAAAAAAAAAAAAAAAACCGAAAAAAGGTTATAGTAGTTAATTCTTAAAGTAAAGTTTTATAGACATTTCTAATAAGTAATTCTAACAACTAAAATAGTTAATAGTGATTGAAATAACTTAATTAGTTGAATTAAAAATTTTGTAGTTGACTAAACTAACCTAATTCTAATGAAATCATTTTGTTGTCCATAAAGTAAATTTTTAGATTGGCCAAGGAAATATATCATTATTTAAATTAGTTAATTGAAACTGTGAATGTAAATTAGTCAGATTGGTTAAGGAAATTTATTCTTCATTAAATTATTTAATTGAACTTGTGAATTTCTTTCTTGGTGAAGATTGATTGGTAAAGGTGTCATTATTTGAGCTTCTTTGCTCCTCTTAGGGATTAAATTGCTTGTAGGATGTAATAGCCTGATTTAATTAACATATTACCCGGTTAAATCATTCTTTTGAAAATAGAAAGTTACTATGTGCAATAACCAGAATTACATTGGTATTGATTACTCTGTGTGAAATGTTTTTTTTGGAATGTATAACTTGTTAATTATTCTTTTTTTTTCTCCCCGGGGAGGGTATTGTTAATTTATCCAAAGTTTTATCTAATCATATTTATCTGAATGTAATAGCAATAATAGTTTGATATTATTGAGTCTAAGATAGAAGTAATATTACTCTGTAGAGGTATGCATTTTGTTGAAAGCAATATTTTACAGTTCAGCTTGAATATGATTTGCTTACTAAGTTAATTCTGCACTGTGTAATAATCAATATGTTAACAGTTCTGATTGAATATTAATTGCCTACAAATTACTGGACTAAGTAACTCTTAAAAATTTTAATAAATAGGCTCACTTTTCTAGATCAGTCAATGTTTATTTATTTCTTTTTGTGTGTGTGCTCAATGATTTTCACCCGTCTCATTCTCAAATTGATTTCAGGGTTAATCCGAAAACACAACGCAAATGTACACGGCTTATTGATATTAGTATGTTACTGTTAGAAAATTTTAAGTGTTTTGTCAACAGAGTAGGAAACCTTTTAGGTACCAGACCTTTAGGAAACCATAACATTATTGGTACCGCCATTTGATTTCACCGTAACATATTGGTACCATGATTTTTAACATAACATTATTGGTGCCGTGAACTTTCGAACCAAATTTTTAGCACTCAACAATTTTTGTTGTGCTGTTTATTTTTGCATCACTTTTGGCTTGCGCTTATAGTGGAACTTAATTTTGACTTGAGACTGGTGATTGTCATGTGCACTATTGCATATTTATGTGAAAGTTTTCTTCCACATGTCTAGGCTTTTTACTGAAACCCTACTCGTTAGTTAGTTACAGTGACAGGCCTATACAGTGTTCGTATTACTGTGCTTATTTTATACTTATTGTTTGAGGTTGCATACCAGATATGTACTACTGATACACATTTGGACTTTAAAACTATTGTATCCAACACAAACATTTTCACGCAGTACCTGTTTAGTTAAGTATTTTGTTTTGTGCAAAATTTTGTATTGCATGTTTACATATTAATTTTGAGTATTACTGTTTCACACTTTTGCAACTGTATGTTTGCAACATAAGGTTAAAAGGCACGCGTGTTAATCACACATTGGGATACATCCCTACTTTATGTGCTGGAAATTGCTGATCGCAGTTTAAAATGCCAAAGAAAGTGTCAAAACGAGCAGCCAGAGCGGCTAGTAATAGTGCAATAGACTGGGAGGAGAGTCAAGAAGTAATGGCTCTATCAGTTTTTGGTTCTGATCCTCTGGATTCTGTTCCTCTGTTCTCAGGTGCAGACAAGGGAATTAGTCTGAATGACTTCTTAGATAGGATTGATCTCATTGCCACTCATGTGGGTTGGTCAGATGAAGATAAGTTAACAGTGATCAGAGTCAAGGTGGCAGGTGAGGCGGCAGAATTAATTAGGAATAATCCTAGGTTAAAGAAAGAAGCCAGTCTTGACTATGTTGTGAAAGCGTTGAAAGAGAGGTTCAGTTCAGTGCACAATTTGCACTCTAACATCCGTGCTCTTATTCAGGCTTTTCAGAAACCACACGAGTCAGTGCGACAATTTGCAGCACGTATAGAGGCTCTTTCGTACAAAACTGTACCAGTGGAAAGAAGCAGTGATCCTGCAGCAGAAGCACAGAGACAGGATTTACTTCTGTCAGTGTTTATCGAAGGATTGCAGTTGCATTTGCGACGCTTGTTGCTGCCACAGAATCACAAAACTTTTGCATCTGCTAAACAGCATGCAATTATTGAGGAAGACATGTGGGCTAAGAGCCATGCTAGTAGTGATTTTGCAACAGCTGAGGTTAGAGCAGTGAATGCTGCTAAGCCAGCAGTCGAGAAGGCAGTTACACCGCCATCAGTAACCAACTCAGAGCTCACTACAGCTATTAAGATGCAGCAGGAAAATATAGCTCAGCTTACAAAAATGATGGGCTCTCTCCAAACACAGGTGCAGAGTTTAATATCACAAGGTACTCGTTCAAGACCCATACAGCCTCGTTGTTACAGATGCAACAGAATAGGGCATGTTAGCAGGGACTGCTATGCGAATATTGTGCCTAATCAGCATTCTAGACAGGGTCAACAGAGATTTCGAAATAACCAAACAGCCAGGAGACATTCTAATAACACCACACCAGCTGTTTCGGGTGCTCCAAATACCACAAGTGTGGCTACAAATGCTTTGAATCCCCAAGCACCAAGTTTTAATTTAAACTTATTCAGGGTGGGGAGAAACCAGTCTCCGTTTCGTCTCCTAAAACCCTTTTGGAGGTGCCATCGGTTTTTACAGTATCCACTAGTGAGGCGTCTTTGCCTATTGTTGAGGGATCTATTTTAGGGAATAAAGTAAAGTTTTTATTGGACTCGGGGGCAACTGTAAACATCATAGAAGCTAAATACAGTCAATGTTTTGGAAATAAAATCTCATTGGATTCATGTAACATATATTTAAAGGGTATTGCTGCAGAAAAAGTAAAAATAAATAAGAAAATGAATTTAACAATAGAATTTCAACAACAATATTTTGAAACAGAATTTTTAATTACTGACACACCTCTTTCATCTCAGTATGGTGCTTTATTAGGAACTAAATTTCTTGCAGACCACAATATGCATTTGGATTTCTCCACTTCTCAACTCTTAGGATCAAATGTAATTCTTAAATGGAATCTAAGTCAGCCTAGTGGTATGAATAATAAGGTTTTCTCAACTTCAGTTTCTCAGTCATTTTGTTACTCTGTAACCAAACATAAATTACCACCTTTTTCTGAAAATATCATTAAGCTCACTGCTCGTTCTGTAAATTTCACTACTGATACTGTCTTAATTGAACCTTTAATAGAACATGCTCAAAGTCAATTTTCCATAGCCAGGTCAGTTAATCAGACTTCTTCATCTAACGAATTTTATGTCAAAATTGCAAATTTTTCACCGAATACACTACATCTCAATAAAGGAATGAAATTGGCCAGTGCCCAACCTGTGAATGTCATCACACATAACTCTGAACTTGTAAACAATACCACCATAGAAACAGGTGAGGATTTCGAGAATTGGGGTGGTGAATTTGATCTTACACATTTACCTGAGCAGCAACAACAACATTTATCACACCTTCTCAATCAGTATAGTAACATCTTTGCTGCTTCAGTCACTGAGTTAACAGGGTGTGACACCATCTTACACAACATCAACTTGCGTGATAATATTCCGGTTAGGCAAAAGCCTTACAAAGTACCTTACCATCTCAGGGATGAATTAGATAGACAGGTAGCAGAGCTGCTTGAAGCCAACATCATTCAAGAAAGTGACAGCCCTTACAGTGCTCCTGTTTTATTTGTTAAGAAAGCGGATAACACCTACCGTTTAGTCACTGACTTCCGCAAGTTGAATGAGAAAACGATAGAAGACAGTTTTCCTCTGCCTTCCATGATTGAATTGATAGAACAGTTAGGAGATTCAAATTATTTTTCCACACTTGATTTAACTTCAGGGTTTTTCCAGATGAAAATTCATCCTGATGACACCTTCAAAAGTGGTTTCTCGACTCCTTCTGGGCACTATGAGTGGTTACGAACACCTTTTGGCATGCGAAATGCTCCTAGTTCCTTTCAAAGGTTGATGTCTATAGTTTTGGCCAATCTTTCACCATTAAAAATAGGAATTTACATTGATGATATTGTCATTGCTTCTAAAACTTTTGATAAACATTTGGAAAAATTGAAGTTAGTTTTTGATAGACTAAAACAGCATAATTTAAAACTTAAACCTTCTAAATGTCATTTTCTGAAAGAACAAATTACGTATTTGGGATATAAAGTTACCAAGCGTATTATACAGCCTGATGATAAAAATTTAAAGACCATTCAGAGTTTTATTGCACCTAAAAATAGGAAAGAATTTAGGCGATTTTTAGGCCTTATTGGCTTTTACAGAAGGTTCATTCCAAATTTTGCCCAAAAGGCACTTCCTTTAACTCAGCTTACTAAAGATAAAGTTCCATTTTATTGGTCACATGAAGCTCAGCATGCTTTTGATATTCTAAAAGCTGAACTTCTGAATGAACCCATTTTGGCTTTACCTAATTTTCTTAAACCTTTTTCCTTGTGTACAGATGCTTCTAATTATGCATTGGGTGCTGTCTTGTGTCAAGAAGATTCTAACGGTTTCCAACATCCAATTTGTTATGCTAGTAGAAAATTAAAAGGTCCTGAAACACGTTATAGTACTGTAGAGAGGGAAATTTTGGCAGTTGTTTGGGCCACAGCACATTTTAGACAATATCTTCTTGGTAAACCATTTACTGTATATTCTGATCAAGCTTCATTATCTCATGTTTTAAAACTTAAAGATCCCACTTCTCGAATTGCACGTTGGATTATGGGTTTATCCCAGTTTGATTATAAGATTGTTCACAAACCAGGTAGATTAAATTTAACAGCAGACTATTTATCTAGAGCAGTAAATGTTACACAGTTAATTCAAACTTCCATTACTCCTGAATTGTTGGATTTACTCAAAAAAGAACAAGCTTCTGATCCTTCTTGCCAACAGATTGTAACTGATCTTAAGAATAATAAGTCTCCTACACCTAATTCTCAGACATTTTTTGTATAGGAAGATGTTTTGTATTGCAAATACAAGAAACCCAAGTCACGTTGGCAGAAACAAGATAGACTAGTTGTTCCTAAAACACTAGTATTAAGAATTTTGCAGGAGCATCATGATTCTCCTATTGCTGCACACTCAGGCTATCACAGAACACTTCATAGAGTTCAAAAGTCTTTTTTTCTGGAAGGGTATGCATAAACAGGTGCACAATTACATTAAGTCCTGTCACTCCTGTATCCAGAGGAGGGGTCGTAGACCTGCTCATAAGGTTCCCCTTATGATAATCCCTATGGCTACCCGTCCCATTGAGCGAATTGCGATGGATATAGTGGGTCCCCTTCCAGTTACTACGGCAGGCAACAGATATATTTTGGTCGTAACTGACTATTTTTCGCGATGGCCTGAAGCTTATCCTTTGCAGGACACTACATCCATATCCATAATTGAGAAATTAGAACAATTTATTTCAACTCATGGTATACCTCAGCACATTGTTACAGATAAAGGTACTAATTTTATTTCTCAAGCTATAATGGAAGTTTATAAGAAATTGGGGATTACTAAACATACTACTACGAGTTATCATCCACAGTCTGATGGTGTAGTAGAAAGATTAAATGCCACCTTAATTAATTCACTTAGCCACTTAGTTTCTCAAACTCAGGAGGATTGGGATAGACATCTGCCTTTTGCCTTATTGGCACACAGAACTGGTCGTCATAGTGCACTTCAGGAATGTCCAGCTTTTATTTTATATGGCAGGGATTTGTGCTTACCAATTGATTTATTATTGCAAACCAATTTTAGAACTTATGATGACACAAACATTTATTCTAAAGATTTGGTTTTGAGATTACAAAAGGCTTTTAAATTAGTCAATCAGAATTTAACAGAGGCAGCTGATAAGCAAGAAAATTTACGTGGAAAGAATTCTCATGATAAGGACATAAAAGTGGGAGATTTGGTATATTTATACACTCCAGTAGTTCAGCCAGGTATGGCTAGAAAACTCTCTAAATTGAATCAGGGACCTTTCAGGGTTATTGAGAAACTGACTAAAGTTAACTATAAAATTTCTTCAATTACAAATCCTGATCGGATTCAGACGATACACGTGGACAGACTCACGAAGGTACCAGAGAGAATTATTTTTCCCACACTTCAAAAGGATGACTCAATTTTGACAGATAATGTAGAGAACTCATCACACGATTCACCTTACCATCTAAGGCTTAGAGATACACATGGTTTTGTGTCGAAAAAGTGAAATGAAATATTTTGAGAAATAGTGTGTTTTGTATACAATTTTGGTTAAATTATTATTTGTTTCTGGTAATTGTATTCTTGTAGTCAAATTTTATAATCAATTAGTATAGTTGTTGTAGTCTTCTTAGCTTATCATTGGTTGAGTGTTGCATTTGGATTTTACATGTTTGGCATGTGAGGTCGTGATCAAATTGTCTTGGCTGGGAACTTTCTAGTCTCAATAGCCGAGGTTTTTTTTTGGAGGTTTTGCTGGGCTGGTCCCCGCTTTTCCCATTTTCTTAAGTTCAAATTTTTTTTTTCTCTCTCTCTCTTGAAATCCCTTAGCCATGGTAGTCGGGATTTGTTTCGGTCAGAATTTTTGACTAGATAGTTTTCCAGCCAACACTTCGTGGTGATTGTCTTCTGTTCTTCTTAGTGCAACTCGTTTCTAGTTTTCTTATGCCAAGAATTTATTAGTAGTTTAGTCGGCGCTGTACAGTCGCGGTGTTTACTCATTTGCCCTCTCGTATTGGTGGGGTGTCAGTTCTTAAGGAAGTGAAATTCTGTGTGTTAGAGAAACTTAGGATTTATACGGTACACTTTTTCCTTAAGCGTACTTTTGAGTTGATATTGTCACTTCAATGGGTGATTGCAAGAACTAGTTTGTTTACATTTTGTGTCAAGCGCCAGTAGCTCTTGAATTGTTTTGCTTTAAACACTCGTATACTCAGTGGTGTTTGTTTATTTACATATATTTTGTTTTACGCACTTTTCACTTGATTTGCCTTTGGGGGGGTTTCGTGATTTTACATTTTACTTTTCACATTTTATTTTAGGGCGTGTCACGTGTTGTTTGACAACATTTTTATTTTGTTTGATGTATGCTTGTTGTGTGCCAGGGACATTTCTTGACCCTCTTACTCGGTTCACTAATGGATTTGCTAACCATACAATTATGGTAGGATTGGATTTGCTAACCATACAATTATGGTAGGATTTGGATTTGCTGACCATACAATTATGGTAGGATTTGGATTTGCTAACCATTGTTTGGTAGGATTTATATTTGCTAACCGTACAATTATGGTAGGATTTGGATTTGCTGACCATACAATTATGGTAGGATTTGGATTTGCTAACCATTGTTTGGTAGGATTTATATTTGCTAACCGTACAATTAAGGTAGGATTTGGATTTGCTAACCATTGTTTTGGTAGGATTTATATTTGCTAACCATGATTTATGGTAGGATTAATTATAAATAGGTATATGTGTCCATCTTTGTGATTAACATGTGGTACCATTATGTATTTTTTTTTCCTCTTCGTATTTAGTAACTTATGTAAAACTTTTCCATTGTCTGTGGGTCCTAAAATTTTTTTGGCTTCGCCAAAAAATTTTTTTCATGATCATCGGAGGGATGTTGTGTAGAGAATTTAATTTAATTAAGTGATTCATAAAAATCAAAATTTTAAGTTGTAATTATTCAAAATTTAAGCTACACAAGTTTGGTTATATTCTTTTTGGGCCTATTAATTCTAGTGTAATATATTTTGGCTTTCCGAGTTTACGCGAACTGCGTCTTCAATCTTGTACACGCAAACAATGGATAAGTATTTTTGTTTCTACGTAATAAACTCAGTTTTTCATGTCAAAAATTAATTTGATTTCTTAGTATTTAATATCATTAGTTGCAGAAAAATTAGCTCTTTAATTTGGCATAACTTTCATTTTTCTAACTTTAATTGCATTTCAGTTATGTGCTTTAATTAGTAGATTTTCTTCGTTTCGCTTGTGATTTAGTTAAAGGGGGATGAAATGCCTTCTTTCCGGTTGAAAAATCACTTTTTGCGAGTTTTCAGCGTTCTTTCGTTGGGACCCTTGCAGGGTTGTTGAAATTCCTAATCTCCCCCGGTCGCAGGTGGTGGTTATTTGGCGAGGGTTTGGCGACATAGATTTTCCGTTGAGGTTTCAAAATAGTGGTTTTGGCGAGTTTGATAACATGAGGGTATGCTGTGGTTGCAACTATTTCAACTTTCGGCGAAAAATGGGTTGCGCCAACTTGGCAGTCCGGCGCTCTCCCTTTTAACGGGTTGTTTTAGGGGACGAGCTGACATTTTACACTTTTTTGCACTTTCTACTTACCATCGGACGCTGTCTCGTTGACAGCTGAATTCATTTCGGAAAATGCATTTTTCCGGCTTTGGATCTACGGGCTTCTTGCCCTGGAGTTTTGAACGAGGGACTTAGTTGCACGCATTATGACCTCGACTAAATTATAGGCTCCTAATTGCCGTGCCTTAATATGTAAGTTACTCAAAGATAATTACAATAGAAAAATGCTAAGAAGGGCAATGCCTAGTTCTAGTGCCGTTAAGAAGAAATTTCAGTCTCTCCTCCATGAATAGAGTTTTCATCTGCATCGCTAGTTCCTGTGTTGCTATTACTTAATGCTACACTTCAATATTCTCCTCCATGAATAGAGTTTTCATCTGCATCGCTAGTAATGCCTAGTTCTAGTGCCGTTAAGAAGAAATTTCAGTCTCTCCTCCATGAATAGAGTTTTCATCTACATCGATATTCCAAATCTTTAAGAATTAATTGCCGCCATCAAGAGTCTTCTGCATCGCTAGTGATGCCTAGTTTTAGTGCCGTTAAGAAGATATTTCAGTTTCTCCTCCATGAATAGAGTTTCCATCTGCTTCGACATTCCTAATCTTTAAGAATTAATTGCCGCCATCAAGAGTCTTCTGCATCGTTAGCGCTGGTGTCGCTACGACAAAAATGCTAACTTCAATATTGGATTGGACATCAAGGAGAACCTCCGTAGTGCTTCTTAAATCAATAATAATTGCCGGACTGTTTGGAAAACTATCCACCCCTGAACTCTCCTCTGTTTCTACTACGCTCAGCAGCCGTCCTCCTTGGCATCTTGATAATTGTTAAATATGAGGGCATTTCTCCTCCTCCTGCTCATCTGCAGCTTGTATTTCATAAGATAAGTTTTTTTTATTTGTTTTCTTTTATTTGTTGGTCTGATATTTAAAAAAAAAAAAAAAAAACCGAAAAAAGGTTATAGTAGTTAATTCTTAAAGTAAAGTTTTATAGACATTTCTAATAAGTAATTCTAACAACTAAAATAGTTAATAGTGATTGAAATAACTTAATTAGTTGAATTAAAAATTTTGTAGT
This sequence comes from Stegodyphus dumicola, assembly GCF_044657685.1. Lineage (NCBI taxonomy): Eukaryota > Metazoa > Arthropoda > Arachnida > Araneae > Eresidae > Stegodyphus > Stegodyphus dumicola. Next base: position 150,932,804 of record NC_140771.1, on the reverse strand, counting down.
TGACTAAACTAACCTAATTCTAATGAAATCATTTTGTTGTCCATAAAGTAAATTTTTAGATTGGCCAAGGAAATATATCATTATTTAAATTAGTTAATTGAAACTGTGAATGTAAATTAGTCAGATTGGTTAAGGAAATTTATTCTTCATTAAATTATTTAATTGAACTTGTGAATTTCTTTCTTGGTGAAGATTGATTGGTAAAGGTGTCATTATTTGAGCTTCTTTGCTCCTCTTAGGGATTAAATTGCTTGTAGGATGTAATAGCCTGATTTAATTAACATATTACCCGGTTAAATCATTCTTTTGAAAATAGAAAGTTACTATGTGCAATAACCAGAATTACATTGGTATTGATTACTCTGTGTGAAATGCTTTTTTTTGGAATGTATAACTTGTTAATTATTCTTTTTTTTCTCCCCGGGGAGGGTATTGTTAATTTATCCAAAGTTTTATCTAATCATATTTATCTGAATGTAATAGCAATAATAGTTTGATATTATTGAGTCTAAGATAAAAGTAATATTACTCTGTAGAGGTATGCATTTTGTTGAAAGCAATATTTTACAGTTCAGCTTGAATATGATTTGCTTACTAAGTTAATTCTGCACTGTGTAATAATCAATATGTTAACAGTTCTGATTGAATATTAATTGCCTACAAATTACTGGACTAAGTAACTCTTAAAAATTTTAATAAATAGGCTCACTTTTCTAGATCAGTCAATGTTTATTTATTTCTTTTTGTGTGTGTGCTCAATGATTTTCACCCGTCTCATTCTGAAATTGATTTCAGGGTTAATCCGAAAACACAACGCAAATGTACAGGGCTTATTGATATTAGTATGTTACTGTTAGAAAATTTTAAGTGTTTTGTCAACAGAGTAGGAAACCTTTTAGGTACCAGACCTTTAGGAAACCATAACATTATTGGTACCGCCATTTGATTTCACCGTAACATATTGGTACCATGATTTTTAACATAACAATATTAATAAGCTTTCATTTAGCTGACCTGTGCTGTTTGTCGTCAAATATTTGTCTATTTTTAAACTACTTTCTGATAAAAATATGGAGTTAATATTTTGTACACAAATTGTTTCTTGATGCCAATACAACGTTATGAAGAAAACTTTCAAATATCGATTTGGATTTTTTTTAATTTACATTAATAATTTTAAATAATTTACAGTAATCATTTAAATTCTAAGAGCATATGTAAATTAAGTGCACGTATCTAAAACCATAAAAATATATAATATTCTATAAAATTAATCCTAAAAATGTTTTAAAGAATTTTTAAGAGCAAACTAATTTGCATCACTGAATAACTGGTGAGCAAGCAGGAGACAGATCTTATCAAGGGGAAGTTGCCTCCAAACCTAACTCTTCAATTACTTATTTCGTGTTTCGTCATCCGTATGGGCAAGGGTATAGTAATATTTAAAACCAAATGTAAACCAAATGTTGTGAATTACTAAAAAAAAAAAAAAAAACATTTAAACTGGTAGGAATTTTGAGAAATTTAGAAAGTAAATTCGTAAAAGAAAAAGATTCATAAAAGAAAGTAAATTTAGAAAGTAAATTGACTAGTAATTAAAATATTTATTAAATGGAAAGTGCCAATATAATAAAGAGCAGACAACCATTTTTTTAAAATTAAAGTAATTTAGAAACTCTTTCCTATTGGAAACTTCCCCGACACGAATTATGCATGTAAATCAAAATAAACTATATATAATCTATAAAAATATAAAAATATAAAAGTAATACTATAAAGGCTAGTAAATAGCAAGTTTTAGTTTAAACTTACCTAGTAACTTCACATTTGTATTCCTGAGAGTGGATTAGCATTTGCTAAACTAAATGAGGCTGTGTAGTTTATATCTGCTAACTATATAAATAGAGAGCGCTAATACAACGTAAACTTAAGTGTTAAGCTGCTATCTGTGTGAGCTATTGTAAACACATATGCTGTAAACTTTTAAGAGTGTTAAAAATCGGTCTTAAAAAATGAAATGCATTTGTATTGTTGAAACACTCAAGGATCGCCACCAATTCTATCAATACCTCATAACATTCATATAAAGCTGTATTTTTGGAAAGAATTGAAGTTCTGTTTATATTATTTGTTTGTTATTGTTGTGACTTATGCCATTGGTCTGACAGTAACAACAATCGACGAGTATGTTCTTGACGAGGAGCGTAGGACTGCGTCAGTCACTGCCGTGGACCTTCGGCTAAATATATATAGCAGTGCGACTTTATTCATTTTCATACCAGTTTTGAAGGAGAAAGACCTGAGAGACGAGGTTAAAGCGGTCTACTGGCCCTCTTTCTCTACCATCAAACCACTCGAGAAGATTTTCGACTAGCCAGATATTTTAAGTACTCGCATGCGACAAAGATCTTATACATTTACAAACATATAAGTCTTCTAGTCTTCTCTGGATTTCAAACCCTGACCCAACGATACGGCAAACAACAACGTTATCCACTATATCGATCATGGCTAAGTTTCGTTTATTTTAATATAATTGTAGGAATAAATACATCATCTACTCACTAGGACATTGGTTTCAATATAATGTCAACAACATTTAAGAATTTTGTATTCTATTTAAGCTACGGTTTAAGGAATTAAAAACATGACAGTAAAAGTTAAATCTATAAAACAAATTCTATTAAGAAAAAACTTAAAAATGGGATATTTTACTCTTTTTTTTTTTTTTTTTTTTCAGATATTCGCACATAATATATGTTAAACATGTTGTTCCTCCTGTAAAATTATTTGTCTTTAAAATCGAAACAAGGAATGAAATGATTTATAAAAACATAGCATTTTGTGGCTTTTCTGAAAAATGAAAGGCTGTTGGAAATTTATTAAAAATCACTGGCCTTTACGAAAATAAAATTTACAAAAACATTTTTAAAATTAGTTTGTAAAGCTTTTATTGAATATGAAGCATGGGTAAATTCATCATAAATCCACAGTTCGTTAATTAATAATTTAAAAATTTTGTCATGTATATTAGTTGCGAAATACTCACATGTAATTTTCATAAACTGTCGTCTGGAATGCTCATAAACTATAGCATAAGAGAAGAGATTCAAGAGCTTTCTAATCAAAGATTTAGATATTTAACGTATTAAGAAATACGAAGTAGGTAAATCAAGTAAATATGCATAGAGCAGCAAAGCACTTGAGGAAATAGAAATTCGTTTATTTCAATCATTAAAAAATTATAATTTTCCTGTGTATGGATGCTTATTTCGAAAACATGTCATGTATTATTGAAACGTAAAATTACACACAAGGAAAAATGTAAATGTTCCAAAAATTATACTGTTATTGCAGAGATTTTGTAACGTCTCTGCAACCAACTGTATGATGACTGAGCACTGCAAAAGTAGCAAAGCTGTTATGTCGCGAATTTCAATTATTAATATGTGTTTTAAGTTATTATTATTCTAATATTTTTATTTGTATTCATGTGTATTTTAATCTGGAAAAAAGTATTCTTAGGCTCTTAAGGTGTTGTTTAACTTGTTGTTCTTGAGTAGGAATTGTAACTAAGGCGGGAAACGGTTGCGGGAGCCATCTGGTTTATGGCTTTTACCAACAATGGAAGTTGGGAGTCGTGTGTCGTCCTTTTAACTCTTGGCGTGTGAAACGGAAATCGCTTTCCTGTCGCTTTGTTAAGGTTGCAGTTTTCTTACTTCAAGACAGTGGGTGGTTAAACTAACCTTGGGTAATTGGATTCTCGTGGAGCTTATTTTTCGCTTGTTAGTTGGGGGGTCTATTTTTTTTACCACGTTGTGAGTACAGATGTTTTTCGGATTGCATTGTCAGATTTTCTGGTGTTTGATTCGTCATGGGTGTGTCATTTTCTCAATTTAGATAACATAAAATTCTGGGATTGGTAAGATTTAATTTTATGATTTTTTTGAAAGCCTATGAACTCACAGAGGCGGAGAAACCGAGTTTTCCTGGGTGCTTGCACCAGGTTAGAGATTATTCTGATTCTGATTTTTGAGCGAAAAGGAAAAGGAGAAGCAGAAAGTTTTGCGGGGCGAGCGATTTGTACCAGCGGGCTGCTGTGATGGCTGTAGCGGAATCTGATTTGAGTGAATTTTGAGCAGCCGCGATGTGAAGGAGAAAGAAAGATCGTGGGGCACTTTGCTCTGCTGCGGGCTTCCTGAGCAAGAGGGACGGGGTACCGTTTTTCTTTGATCTAGGAATGCATTCCTTTTCTGCGGGATATTTAAAAGTTTTGTGCGAGATGCAAGGAACATTTTCCTGCCAGATGTCTAAAGAAATGTGCGAGAGCTGCAAAGAGCATTTTTACTGAGAGCTGATTGAGATGTATAGAGAAAAATCTACCAAGAAAATTTAGCACAGATTGTCTCTCTACACCTGAATCGCCGGTTAATCTCCAAGATCCTTTTTCCGAAACATTCAGCATAAATGTTGCCTCGACGCTTCGATGATGCACGTGATTGTGCTAAAAACTGGTGTATATTCAGCTACCTGTTATTGAATTGAAAAAAGATCCTTCTGAATTGGACTATTAGTTCCCACCTAATGGACAGTTAAAGCGATTCCTGGCTGTTTGAAGAATTATTAGACTGTAATGGGCTTGTCTCATTTCCATGTGGATTAGACACTAAGGAGCCGGCTAATCAGGAAAAACTGTTTTCCATCTGTGAGTGAAATTTTAAGTACATTTTCTCTGTCTCTCTCTCTTAGTTTACCCGAATGCAGAAACAGTTAATAATAATGATTTATCTACCTGTATGTTGTTATTGCTTATATAAATTAATTATTACAGTTAGAAAAATTGAGAAGTTATTTATAATTTCAAGTGAATGCCAGTTTTAGGAGGATTAAATTTTGTTACACCTACTTAATTTGAAAAAAAAAATAATGTTATTTTTAATTAATGTAAGCTGTAATTTGGTGTAGTATTATGTGTTATTTGGCTTAGAAAAATATGTGGTAGGATTACTAATCAGTTATCCATTATTTAATTATATAAAGTCAAGAATTTAATAAATGTGTGTTTAAAATTTAATTGCATTTGTGTACTTATGTTGTGTATATTTTACTGTGGTTTGTCATGTCCCTCCATTTGTTTGAGCCGGAAGGCTTTTAAGAAACATGGAGTTTAATTGAATTTGGGGTTATTGATTTTTTTTTCCTTTGCATAGGTTACTCGCAACGCAAACCTAAAGTTAAATTGTACTATACCACTATACGATTGATTGATAGATATGATATAAGATTGATTGATAGATATGATATACGATTGATTGATTGATAGATTTACTATACGAATCCGATCTCCAGCAACTAAAAGTTAAATTCGGGAGTAAGAGCTTGTTAAAGCCAAACAGAAATTCTAAACATTTTGTTGCGCCATTTTGGATTCAAATTTAGTTGGGCGCCAATGTGATGTAGCCGTTCCTCAATAGACACTAATGCCGGCTAGCTTTAAAAGGATTTATTAACAGAGCACACAGGAACGGTTACAAACAAAAGAAAGATATATAAAAATGAAACATAAACGAAATGGAACATCAAACATTGAGAATAACATAACATAGTAATCTATCATCATGGCGGCTGCAGGTCGACTGACGTTTTTTCATATCGCCACGAGATGGCGTTTAAATAAAATAGTTCGGTTACAGTTCATGAGTTCATGGTGTGAATAAAATAGTTCAATTACACTTAAATAGGTCTGTTACAGAATTAGATTTTGAATGTGAATTATTTGATATTTGATTTTTTTTTTTTTTTTTTTTTTTTAGTCCAAAGGGATTTGAATCCCGAAGGACTATTAGTTTCGTTTTGGCATTTTGCGTCGGACTCATAAATGTCGGTTCACTTTTCAAACTGTTGCCACAAAATGTTAGAGTCCTGCATTATATTTGAAGAAATTAAATAATGAAAAATCTGCATAAATGTATGTATATTTCTCGTATTGTGATAAAACAACGGTACATAGAGTCATCGAATTTTGAATAACGTAATCCTCCAACGAATATGAACATGTGGAAGACCAAATTTGAAATTTGAAATTTGTTTTATGATCGATTTCCTATTTTTTAAAACTTTGACGAATTTTTGATTAACAAACTCAAGGATTTCAAAGCGAGCAATGGCAACGTTGTGCAGAAAAAACATTTTTATCTCCAGCGCGTGAGTCTCTGTATCGGAAATTCTAAAGATATGCTCGTTTTAAAACTATTTTGCGATATTGCTGTTGCACTGGATCTTATGGTTTAAGTGCGAGGAACATGATATTTAATAAAGAAAGGTAACACACAAAATGTTAAAAAACGCCCCTTTGGACGTAATTTAAAATCTGAAACATTTCAGTTTTTTTTTTTTTTTTTTTTTTTTTTTGTTAATTTTGTCCAGCACCATGAATCCAGACCAGACCATGGCACCATGACCAGAAGTTAAAAGTATTGATTAAAAACAAAAATTTTCAGATATAACAAAGCATACATGAACTATAACCTCATATTACCTAAAGGAATAAGCTTCTAGAGAACCAATACATCGGTTTTTAATGTATTTATTATTATACTTAAGAATAATACCTTGTGAAATTTGGAGACAGCCAAAACGTGACTTTTTGCATTGTGTAGACTTTATGAAAAGTGCATTTTACACTATGTACGCAAATTTGGATAGCTGTTAATTTTTCAAGGCCTCTATGATCTCGTGAAATTTTTTATTATGCTTTTGAGTGGAGAATGCTAATTTCTTTACTTACTTTCTACTTGTCCTAGCACGATTAAAAGAATCATCATTATAAGCACGTCGAATCATGTTTCCATGCATAAAAAATTATTCTGAATAAGGTTTTCAGGATCATAATTTCTGGTATTTCTCAGAAAATACTTCACCATATTGTGAAAGATGTGTTTTATTTTTGTTGGAATTGATTAATTACATTTTTATATTAAAACATTATGTATAAAAGCTTAAATTTCAGAGCTTAGAAGTTTCATGCTTCGTGTTTGTCTTGAGGCAAGTAACTTATAGAGTCATTAGGATTTTTTATGGTGGAGACGTGAAAAATGTGCACTGCCATCGCCGGGCTTCGAACTCCAATCCTCCCGAATAAGCGTTGAGTGAGCTTCCAGTTACACCACGGAGACGTGCTGAAAGGAGGGAGAAAATGCATTATACAATGTCTTTTGTATTCGCTTCAACAATTCATTCAAAATGAGTCATTCTATACTAGCCTTATACGAAAAGAAGAGATAAGACGAATCATTTAAATACTTTGCTCATGATTTATCCAATTTAGCCAATATGAACATATATATTTTGTAAATAGATGATTATACTTTCGCAATTCTAATTACTATAAGTTAAGCGTTGTTTAACTCCATGAGAAAAACAAACGTTTGAAATTTCTAATATAAATTCTGTCACACAGCTTAGTTCTCATTTCAATTATGTACAGCTTTTTATCTTGGCACTTTGCCATTTTAAAATAACCAAGCTTTTAGTCCTTAATTTTGAATCAATAAATAATCTCGCGCCAGAGCATCGCAAAATTTGCTAAAACCATTAACCCTTGCACTTTAGGTGCATTAATTATTAACGAGAGAATTTTGAAAGAAACTATTAGGCATTTAATTTCACTGCAGAAAAAGTAAATATTTCGAATAAGGAAACCGCTGTACTAAAGAAAGAAAGGCAGAACAACATCTACACAATGTTTTTTTGTATTCTTCCTTTAAGATTAAAATATAAATTGATATATTTTAGGTTTCTTTCATTGAATAAACAGGAAAGCTCAGTCAAAGTCGATGTAAATTAAAGAATTACATTTAAGATAATAAAGCATAATAATGTTCGAATACATTGCAATGAATGACAAACGAATATTTTATTCTTTTAGATATTATTTAACATCACTCTAAAAAAAGTTTTATTAAAAAGTTTCTGAAGATGTTTTATCTGGTATTTTGCCATTTCGTTTCACTGAGATAATTCATTATTTTTAAGGATATAATAAAACTTCTAAAAAGAACTTTGAATAAAATGCCTTTTCGTTTCTTTAATAGGCAGACGATGAATGAAAGTTATTTTTATTTTAATGTCAGAGAGACTTTCATTTCCTTTAGATTAAACTGTAATAGGAGAGACTTAGCTATAAATAACAATTTGGTTTTAATTTATTTAGAAAGTAGCAGACAGCAATCATGAGCGAAAATTATTTTTAAACAAGTTAAAAATGATGAGCTACGGCTTCAAGATAAAACATGTTTGTTTGGAGATTTATAGTGTGAGTTGTACTTTCAAGAATATATATATATGTATATATATATATGTATATATATATGTGTGTGTGTGTGTGTGTGTGTGTAAGAAAAGTAAAGAATAAAGAATATGTAAAAGATTAAATTAGCAGCGTAAATTAATTTCTCTTCTCTATTCTGGAAATAATAACCTCTATTTTCACCGCGTCTTTCGAGACTAGTAAGTATCATGTGGATCTTACATAGTTCTGATAATGTGGATGGAACTGAAGCTCAGGCAGCCAATGGTAATTTTATAGCAATATTAACTATACAATCAAAATGCATTGGGAGCCAGAACTAACTCAGTCTTTATTGGGATTTCGCCCTGAATCTAACGCATTTGCTTTCTACGCTTTCGCCTAGCTTGAATACAGTCTGTCTGTTCCTTCTTTCTTACTGCAAATTTATCTAAAATATATAATTTTTGGAATAGGCACAATTAACGTGTCAACTTCTCTGTGACCATAACATGTTTGTTGAAATAAAAAATGAAGATTTAATCTGCCTTCGCCTCCAAATTTCCTATTCATTATCAATCAACACTTCTACGCTATCAAAATTACTTCTGGTCCTTACTTCTGAGTTTGATTTTATCATACATATATTTATTTTATATACATGGTAATACTTTGTTGACGAGGCGTATGGAACATCTACAGAACTTCTTTATAATAAAACACATTTAATTACATTAAAATATAAACATATATTTTAAATATAGTACAGATTCAATTCTGAAAATCTGTCTTCGATTCCTCTTAAAATTCCCCTTAAAATCATTCGCTGACATTCTTTCAATACAGCTCGTGGCCAACTGCCAAACGGAAACATTTGAGCGATGTGAGAATGGAAATTTCTCACATCACGCAGTTCATCAGCATAGACACTATCGTAACATTAATCGCCATCGCAGAACTACACGTGCATATAAATACACGCCAAAAAAGTATTTCCCCTCTCTTTGCTGACTACGGATCGCACGAGTATGCGGGGCTGTGGCCCTTGCATATCTCACACTTATGGAATGATTGTTTCTTTTTGATGGAGGAGAAGGAGCGAAACAGCATGAGAATTGCACAAATTATCCTGAGATATTATATTAAAAATTAATCCAGCTATGAAATAATTACGCCAAAATTTAATCCGTCTTGAAATAATTTGTTAATGTGTGTTTCGCATCAAGAAATGGCTGCTAATGTCATCGCTTCGTCTCCTTGTGGTCTTTACCTTGTGCTGACCAGAAGAATGTGTGTAAAAAAATATTCTATATGTATATAAAGCAACATCTGCAAGCCGTTTACATAACGTGGAAGTATGTGCAGTACGAAAAGTTAACGATGATATGCGCCACAAAGTTTGCTTTCGATACTCGCTAAACGGCGATACTCGCTAAACTTCCGTTCTTATGGGCTTGTGTTTTTTGTATGTTATGTTATCAATTTGATATATTTAATCTAGATAATGTTTAAATAAGCGAATAAAAAGAGATTGAGAAAAGAAATGTGTCTCCGCAAGTCTCATGCATATGTGTGTGTGGGTAAGTGAAGTAATTTTATTATTCTCTATTTTAGGGTTACAACGCAATATACCACATATCTTTTTTCAGGCCAGTAAATATTAGGCACATGTAACTTTGATTTGCTTCTTGTAAGTATTTAATTAAATAGGGATTTACACACCACAAGCGAATTATAAGATAAGCGGCTCAGCGCCATCTGGCGTTCAACATTGGCACCCATATATATCTTTAAATAATATACTGGGTAAGGCTTTCAGATGAAGATAACAAAACTGAATGTCGACAAATCACCAGTCTTTATTTTCACACATATCCAATTGATCTGGCAGACACTTAATCAGTCCTACTTTAATATGATACATTTCTATGCACATTGGTTTTTTTTTTTAAAGAAATGACGCAAGCATTTCAGAAGCGATGTTTACGGAGCAGCACTTAGGGAAAGGAATGGAATAAGATAGTTTATTGTGCCAAGAGTATTTATACTAAGTCGGATGTAATTGTAGAGACAAGCTATGATTGGTTAATTTGATGTTGTTATATAACATAAAAGAAACTCGAATTTGGGAAAACAGATGAATTTAGGGAGATAGCACCAAATCTAGAACAGTTAATTTTGATGTCGTCAATTATTTTTAAAGCAATTATCGTATTTTATTATATCTTACACACACACATATATACATATATATATAAACTAGATAAAAATAAATTATCTACTTCTTAGAACCTTGTTATAATTAAACATTAAATGCAACAGAGTGGAAGCTGGTATCTTTAGAAATAAGCAGAGATTATTAAATCTTTTAGCTTGCAGCTAAATTTAAGCGAAATTAGTGAGTAATGTTGTAAGGATCTTAAGTTTTACTAACGTTTATTTTATTTTAAATCTTTACTATCACTTCTTATTTTCTACTTCCGTCCAGAATTAAAAGCTTTAACTTATTTATGCAAATTTGTCTTGCGAACGCCAAGTACTTAAGTTGTGGCTTTTTGCCAAGCAAGAGAGAGGAAGGAGTGATTAGGAGCAGGCTGCTTGCCATAGCAGTTTTACTCGGTTGCTGGTTGCCTTCAAGGCCAGAGATTTAATCCTCTTGATAATTTTAAACGTATCGTAGTGTTAACAGTTCTCTGTACTACATACGGCCAATCTTCAAGTAGACACTTGTTTATTAATCCAAAGTTAGTTTAGTTAGAATTTAGTTAATATTTTTATATTCTTACGTTCAGACCACAAGTGGTTGGTCTCTGTATTCCGAAGTCCGGAAATCATTGTAAAGAGAGAAAAATAAAGGGTTTCGTATACCCTTCCTGTGTATCTTGTCTACTTCCCACATTTATTGAACATAGCTTTAGTAAGCTCCCTGTTCCGAGTCAGGTCATTTAATGTTCCCAAAGCAAATAAGGAGGAACACTGAACCTGATAATGTAAAGAAAATTAACTGCTCTGAGATCGAACATCTTCAACGGTTATTATCCGATGTTAGCAACAATTAATTCTCATTACATCTAGAAATTCGCCCCCTCCACAAAATTCGCTAATTTTCGGTTTTATTCAAAATTAAGCTTAATTAATTTTCGGTTTTATTCAATTAAAAAATAAGCTGAATTTTTTCCTTGGGAACTCTCACAAACTCATCTCTTACATATTTATCTTTCAGCACAGAGAAGAGAATATACTAAGAAAATTTATTAGTGAGAGAATGCTATTTGTTTGGATTCGCATGTCAGAAATTTAAATGGAGAATATCAGTAGGTGATACACAGAAATAAAATACTGGTATCATTTTAATACATGTTTAAAATATAAATAAATATTAAAATACAGATTTAGTAAAAGAAAATGTTCGAAATTAAGGCATAAAATGGTACTTTGAAACTGCAGGAAGAAGTGTTTAAATTATTTTTTAAGTACAGTTTCATTGAATAAATACTTGAAAATTCAGTTTTGGATATTACTGTTACATCTTCAGTTTGAGATGTTAGCTTCATATTTTCACCGCATGATAAAAAGTTTCATGCATATGTCTAGAAGTATTTGTTAAAATAATGACTGAAACTAAAATTTACTTTGAGGACAACAGTCTGCTCAGAAAACGATTATATTCCAAGTTCGTAATACAAAATGTATCTTACAATGAAGTATAAAAACTACTAATGGTACATAAAGTAAATCATTTATTCCGAAACAGAAATAATCCACCGGAAATCATTCTTGCTTCTGATTTATCGCGCAGAAAACAACCAGTTCCAGTGTGAGAATGATAAGAAAAAAATGCATATGTCACATCAAGATAGAAGTGCTTATAAAGAATGACAAAAGGAAAGAAGTGAGGTTCCTAAATGATTCCAAGGCACAAAAATAAACTAATAAAGAGGCAATTCGAGGTTTAAGGGTATGGATTTCCATCCATGCCCTTAAGCAATGCAATTTCGAGACAGAACATCTTTAAAAAAATCTCTGATTTTGAATACGCTTAAAAATCGAAGAGACTGAATATTTTATGGTATGCTCAATGTACAATACTATATACCCAGACTTTTCGATAGAAACCTTAATAACCAGAAAGCACAGTGTATATAATCAAAGAAAAAATACAGTATGCGTTTTAATTGGCAATTTAATGTAAAGCTCATTTTATTGAAGTGGTTATCTAAGCTCTACGGTGGATGCTAATTGTTGTAACGCATTTGTAATTAAAATAATGTGAACTCTGTTGCTATTTAGAAATAAGAAAAAGTAGTTGAAATATAAGAATTTTGTTATTTGACTCAAACAGAGCTCAGTTGAGATATCTGCCTAAGGAAAGGGATGCTTCAAGGAGAATGTTTTTTAGCGAAATAATTTCGTTTTTATGTTAGACATCAAGAAAAGCACGAAAAATCCCAAGGTGTCAGCCCTTACGCTCGTCCTTGGACCCGGGTCAAACTCGTTTTTCAGCTAATTAAGACACAATAACACACCGAACAAATACTAATTCAGAAGTCAAACAACAAAAATCAGAGTTATATTTTTAAATTTTCACAGGACTTCAGCTGTCGTATCGCTGCGCCATTGGTGTGCCCAAAAGAACAATAGAAACTGTGCAAATAAGAAGGATATCAATTCACATTTGAAACTTCATTGAATATTTAAAGTGTCACAGCTACAGAATATCTAATGATAAGCAACGGATATAAAGATTTTGTAAACGTTATTTCTTTCTATGGAATTGCTCATTATTTAATAGCATGTGATTTACACTGTGAATATTTTTAAAAACTGAAGAAAATAGGACGCAGGTCTTCATAAATCAAAAGAAATATTTTTGAATGGAACTTTCAGATTTTCACGTTTTTACCTTTGATTACTATTTTCTTTTATTACTGGTACTTAACCTTAGGATTTAGCATCAAATCACTTTTTAAAAATTACATAATGTTTATCTGATGTTTAAAGATAAGAAAAAAATATTTTGCGATCGTAATTTTTTTGAGTAATATTGCTGGACGCTGCTGGTCATTCGAGATACCTTTAATGAAAACTCCGTACTAACAGAAGAAGTTTACAATTTATTGAATTAAATAACTGCTTATATTATTTATAGTTATTTATACGAAATAAACAGCTATAACTAAATCAAGAAGAAAATCAGAGGTGAGGAAAACTCTCCTTAAAATAGGAGGAATAGTGCGGAGTCACAAAAAATTAAACCCAAAGCATGTCTAAAGCTCAATAACAGTCGCGTGATTCTAAACCTAATCATTGAATTCATTGAAAACCATACTTCAGTTGAAGTCATATTTGTAAGGTTGCTCCGCAGTTCTGGATGCTTCGGAAGAAAATATTTCAAAATTCATTTTTAGAAATTTCCAGAATATCCCCAAGTTCGCGAACATTAGTCGCTGCAGCAATTTGGTGAAAAAAAATTGTCACAAATGCTTCTTACGATACTTGGGAAATAACAGCTTTTGATTAAAATAGCTTTGCAACTGAAACGTCAAATGATTTAAAATTACGAGATCTACATTATAATACACTAAAGAAACACTTATAAATAGCCACAAACGCAATTAAATAAAATTTTTCTTCAGAATCCATTTTAAATCAGTTTTATAATTTTTTTGAGGGAAAAGAGTCCTTTATTCTTTCCTTAAGTACAGATGTCGCGCAAAAAATCGTTAAATTGCATCCCATAGCGGTCAAAATGGATAGCTTCGTTGAAATATGATGCCTGAAATTTTTCGCGATTACAATACTTCCTTCGTACAAGGAAGTAAAAATCGAGCTGTGGAACTTTACATGAGATGCTTTAAATAAAAAAATGTGAAAAATATTGCATAGTACTATAGAAATGTACAAAAACCGAAATACAGTTAAATAAATGCAAATATTTACATATACTCACAACAAAATTATAACATGCTCATAAAATTCTGAACTTATTAATGTACTGAATTTAAGATTAAGTACTGAATTTAAGACAATTAAAAATCGGCGCTCATAATTGTTCATGAATATGAGGTAAAATTCAGCTTTAGATGCATGTCGGTTTTGTAGAAAAGCGGCATGCATTTCGAGAAAGTTCCGTTTACGTTCCTCTTCACTAAAATTTGACAAATTCCTTAATTGTTTTATCAAGTAAGGATTATATGTTTTACTATAGTTTATTTTATTTTAAAACTTTACTATCTTCTCTTATTTTCCATTTCCGGCCAGAATAATGGCGAGTAGGAATTCTTGATGCTAATGAAGTTGTAAACTGTATAGGTATTTAAGAAGTAGCTTTTAGCCAAGAAAAGAGAAAGCCTTCTTGCTGCCCTGCCACGCGTGTGCTTTTCAGTCAATTTATGTCTGCTTTTAAGGCCAGAACTTAGTTCCTGCTGATATTTTAAAGACGTATTGTAGTATTTACATTTCGCTCATTACATACGTAGTGTCAAAAGGTCAATCTTCGCGTTAATAATCTCTGTAAAGCATTTAAGTTTAGTTCTTATTTAGTTAAGTTAGTGTATTTCTTATTTTCTTATCTTTTACGTTTTAGACCAAAAGTATTAGTCTCTGTATTCAGAAGTGCGGGAGCGCCTGTACGCTGTGAGAAATAAACGGTAAGTTAACCCTTCATATTTGTGTTGTATCTTCTACGCACACACGAACATAGTTTGAGTAAGCTTGCTGTTTCTACTCAGGACTCCAGTTATGTTTCCCAAGGCAATTAGGAGGAATAACAATCCTGAAAATCTAATGCACTTAATTTTTTATCTAAAGCTCAATAATAGTATTAAGTGGATTTTTATAGAAGACTTAATACTACTTTATACTGTTTTATACTTTATACTATATAAGTATATTTTTATAGAATATTTTACACTGCATTTACTACAATGTCATTTAACAGCACGGCGCAACAGGAACTAATTATATTTACACACACACAATATATATATATACAAAATTGAAAACTTATACATGCTTATTTATTATTATTATTATTATTATTATTATTAATATCTGTCACTTTGGAGAACTGCTCCTTGTTTATCTTTTATGACACATATTTTGTATTTAATAATGGTAACATTTAGATTACATAACTGTATGTTTAAAAACATTTTAGGCAATAAAGAAATTTAAGATATTTGATGCTCATTCTTGAGATGTTGGCCTAATTTTCACAGTGGTATTTCTTTTGAAATTGGATTAAAATTGAATTCCGTCCAGATGGTATAGTGGTAAAGGGAATTGACTGCATTACCAAAAGGTCTGCGTTCGAATCCGAAAGCGAAAAGGCATCGTTGTAACTGTCTGTGCCTTTATAGGAGGCAAAGGTGGCTCCTCTGTTAGGTGCCTGCATAATAAAATGAACACCGATTCTGGCCATAGTTAGTAGCCAGGGTCTATGATGATTTCTATGACCTAATGAAAATCTGACTGTTGCCACAGTTAATTTAAAACCTTGGTGACTACCTTTTCCAATATGATAATTGTGCTGTTGCAAGAAATACCAATGAAAATTTACCATGAAGAATGACAAGAACGAAGAAATTACACATTAATGCTTTACCCACAGTAATCTCCGGATTTTATCCTCTGTGACGATTTCTTGCAGAGTTTTGTCTTTGTATCTTCAAAACTTTTTCAGCTATATCATGGATGCGTCTGGCAGATCGCAAAAACATTCAGCATTTTAGAAACATAAATATGCAAATAAATAAAACATATCTTTGTGAGATTTCCCCTATTTCGATTTTAAAAATGGTATCGATTGTGTAGTTGATGTGCTACAAAGCCTTAAAATGCTTTATATAATCATGAATATCCCTGCATAACAGGCAACCAGTAAGTTGAAATATTAATGTCGTTGATGACCATTTCGATTAAAATACTTGATAAAACTATTCCTTAAAACGTTTTATAAAATTCTTAACCAACGCTCTAAACTTGAAATATTTCTTTTCCTTCATATACTGATGCATTTTGTTAACCTTATATTGTGAAATCAAATTATAAAAAGCTTTCTAACATATCATTTAATTTCCTCTTATCAAAGCTTTCTCTGAAATATACGTCTGTCTCATGTGACGCAATTCACGAAACTAAAATTTGCAGGGATGCCGTTTAAACTTAAACCCGAAATAAAACGCCTGCCAAAGGAAGCAATGACCACAAATAATGTTAGACAAATAGCGTTCATTCTTTACAAAAAGCCACAGCCGCCGGAAAAATAAAACAAATAATACAAATATTCTTCATTCGTAGAGGGCTTTTCTCAAATCCTGCAGTCCATGTTGCCACCGCTGATCTATGATTCCTAACAATTCTCTAAAGACAGCGGAGACGTTTTTCGTTTGCTTCTCCTACTGCGATATTTTTTTTAACCTCGTAAGACGCACGGGGGCCCATTTTGAGGGTTTATTTCTAAAATATATAGGGGTCGAGTCGCCGTGTGTCTAAGTCCATTTTTCGGCGTCATATCGCTCAGCCAGCATTTTTTATCTGACTTCATAAACGCTCCCAGTGGCCAGGCAAATGTTACCAAACTGGAAAATTTATGTACTCCGCATTTTTCTATTTGATGCTTGGATTTGGTGGCGACTTTCATGTACTGCGTATCTGAGAAAATATATTTCTTACGGGATATTTGATAAGAATAAAAAAGGAAAATAGATATCGATTTAAATATAAAACAGAAGAGATTTTCAGATTGCTTTTGCCTGTGCTGCTTTGTATTAACTGCAGATCGTTTCATATATGTTGCCTTACTCAAAATGCGCTATAATATTCCTAATTTTAGATCTATTCTGCTACATTAATTTTATTATCCATTTGTAATTTTTCATTGCACTATATTTAAAATTTTTATGCAAATTTTTCCCACTTTATAAAGAATCTCTAAATTAACATGAAAACCAAGATTTATTTGATAAACAACTTCCATTTATGTAGAAAAAACTTCTACACATTCCTTTTACCTTCCAAAAGCGGAAATATGACAGAAATTATCGCAATCGCATTCGCATATTCCAGCTATATATATTGCATATTCCTACCTCCAGCTACCAACTGCAGATTCCGAACTTCTAGTCCCGTCAAAGTCATAACCGATTTTTCACCGTTGCAGCTCAAAACAAAAATCTGCTCAGTGATACCTCAAAGGAATAAATGGTGGACGATAAGTCATCACCCTGTGAATTCCCGGCTCACTAGATCTCATCTTGTACCCAGTCAATCTTTTGGTAAGGTAATAATATAGTTCATTTGAATATAATAATGAAACCAACATGCAGTTAGTCCGTTCGCCTAATTTTAAAGCTGGTAGAACTACCAATATTCAGCTTTCTTAACCACTCGTCCCCTGGTGAGGGCAGTCAGTCTTTAAATGGGAGAGAATGTAACTTATTTGGACTTACAAGGACTTAGTTGACATTTCACATTTGCTGCTTCGAAAAATCTGGACTAGACCCGAATAGTCTAAGTAAGCCGCACGGGTGTCCAGATTCTGCTCTCAACTGTCAACTGTCAACTGCTTCGAAAAATCCGGGTATCTCTAGAAAGATGACGAGTTCATTCATTGACCTTGAGATAATGGCAGTAAAGATTATGCTGTTTTGCTCCGAGTCGTCGGAATGTCAGTGGGGTCACATGCTGGAGTACTGTATAAAAGAAGATTACCATTACCTATACTTGGAAGTGCCGTCCAGTCAGCATAATGGTTAGGACACCTGACGTCTGTGGACGGTTTGGGCCCTCCATTGAAAAACAAATACTTGGAAGTTCGGTGTGTTTATGAACTTATCAGCGACAAGGTTCAAATCCAGGCTAATGGGCTGGCTTCATGAACGTTTTCGTAGTTTTCCTCATATCTAGCATGATCCCCAGCCGACTCCTTCAGAAAATCTCCTACGAAGATATCTCATCGCTTTGGTAGAAAGTTCTGGCTTGCTTTGATATAATGCGTTAAATAAAGAGCATGCTTACATTTTTTTATTCTTCCTTGTCCTAGAATCGAAACTCGAGACCTGTTTTATTCTCTATAAAAAGAAGAATAACAATCCACATATTTTTTGTAGTTTTGTGCAAAATTTATTTTCGTAAAGAAGATTCGAGTTAAATATTTGTATAACACTATATTTTGTGTTGAGTAATTTGTTAGAAGTGTTTTACATTACAATCTAACAAAAAATACTGTGTTTTTTTTTTCTTATTAGCACTCGCATTTTGAATCTTTATCATATCATAGATTATAAGTGTTTAACATTGTCTTGTTCAGAAAAGATATTAAAAAAAGTATGTTTCCTGCGAATCCATTTGTTACAGCCTTCGAAATAAATATTTTCCAGAATGTGTCGACTTTCCTTTTTGTCCGTGTGTAATATTAGAATCTTTAATTAAACCCAAAGAAGTTGCCTGCTGCCTAAAGAAACTTTTATATTCTATTTTTCGTTCCCATCTTTTTATACTGCAACACAATTATATCACAAATTACTTTTTATATGATTTTCAAATAATTTAAATCACTGGAAGGAAATATCTGAGACGTTACTTGTTTTCAGTTTGCGATAACTGATGCTGTTGCTAAATGACGGTATATAAAATATTTCAGTTATTTTCTGCATTATATAAGTAATTATCTTGGTGCATCATTAATAAAAGTCATCTTACCCAGAGATTTTAACAATATTTCGTAATAAAAGCTACTGTATACCGTGACTATCATAAATGAAATAGTTTTCTAACATTTTAATTGCAGTTGTTCAAAATGTCTTCCAGTGCTTTCTACATACGTTATTGCCTGCATCCACATTAAAAGTTAATGTTAATGATGAAATTTTATGGTTAATATACAGATTACGAGCCGCTTTATGTATTTAGATATTCTACATTTTATTTGAATTGCATACCCTTTTTTAAATTTTAATGATTTTCTGTTTATATTACTTTAATTTTCAAAAACGAAATACAAAGAATATGGAGTATTTTATTGAACTCTTTACGTTCAGTTATCATTAGTTCTGAAATTGGCAAAAGTATATACTACTTTAGTCTAGAAAGTAAGTCTAAATATTTTTATACTTTTCCCAATCTTTGTTTTTCATGTACATGGTTTAAATACTTTAAAATTTTAATGATAAACTTTTCGAGTACACTACAATAATGAACTTTCTGACAGAGAATTTTCAATTCTTTATTTCTTTCTCTTCATTTCATTTTATTTCATTTCGTTTCAGTTTCTTTTCATTAGTATACATTTTGAAGGAAACCATTTCAGATGTTTATAGTTTTCAGTTCACGAATTTCGTGGTTTGGTGTTTTTACTTCCTTGTACGAAGTAAAAAGGAAGTATTGTAATCGCGAAAAGTTTCAGGCAGCATATTTAAACGAAAATATCCATTTTGACCGCTATCGAATGCAATTTAACGATGTTTTTGCGTGATATCTGTACGTAAGGACAGAATAAAATACT
Organism: Stegodyphus dumicola; assembly: GCF_044657685.1. Classification (NCBI taxonomy): domain Eukaryota; kingdom Metazoa; phylum Arthropoda; class Arachnida; order Araneae; family Eresidae; genus Stegodyphus; species Stegodyphus dumicola. Next base: position 150,913,011 of record NC_140771.1, on the reverse strand, counting down.
CTTTTCCTCCAAAAAACTTATAAAACTGCTTTAAAATGAATTCTGAAAAGAATTTTTCGTGGCGTCTGCACGAACGTATGTACGTACGTATCTCGCATAACTCAAAAACGAGTAGCCTCAGAACTTTGAAATTTTGTATATAGGTCTGCTATAACATGTAGATGTGCACCTGGTATTTTGGTTGTAATCGGCCGCACCAAACGTATGTAAATATATTTATATATATATCCACTCTGTTACCCGGCTCAGTGATCTCAGATTCTTTACTCTTATATGTTTGTAAAATGTAGAATTTGTGCTTTAAAAATGATTGAATTATCTCGTTCTTATCTTCTGGTTAAGGATTTTATGCTTATAGTAAATCTGTATGCAATATTTTTATAATTATCAACAATTTGAAAGTTGTTTAAGTGCCGCTAAGCCTAATAATTTCTTTGATGGCGGCCATTGCTTCTTTACATTTGAAACAGCAGAGTAGTGGATTTGTTGCCAATCTAGAGAAACTTAGCTTCGCAACAACAAAGATAACGCCTTCATTTACTATTGCGAATCAAATCAAGCTTAATCCTTTCTGGAATTTTTTCGAGGAAATCAGTATTTAAGATTTACTTCGTAATTTTTATACAGATATTTTGTGTTTTTATGTATTTTTGCTTTGTCGTGAAGTGAGAACTGAATTAATTGAATGAGAAATAATCAATCGTCTGTGAAAAACTGTTTCATTTTTTGTTTTGTTTGCTTAATTTCTTTTATATATCGTTCTAGCTTTATTATAGCATTTGAATAGAACATGTGGCAACGGTTAAGTAATTCTTTAAATGATATAAATTTTGTGCATTCTGAGTTATAATATGAACGGAATATAATACTGTTAACCTAGCGCCAGAGTGTCGCTATGGTAAACAAATAGAGTAAATTTTAAAGAATGCATTTATTCTATTGTGGTTTATGCGTTGCCGGCGAGGTAGATTTAATTCAATCCAATAAGTTTAAATGAAATTCAAGAAAAAATGCATATAATTAATTTAATATTCCGTACAAGGAAGTCATGTGGTGTACACATTAGATTTTTTGTTCTAGCCTCGTGTGAAGTGATCCGGAGAGATAAACACATAAGTATCAATCAAAATCGTAAAAAAACAACCTTATATTTAGCGTAGGTATAATGAAACACTCAATCGATTTCGAGGGCAGCTAAAGGTCCCTCCTCATCAGGAGAAAGAAATACATAGAAAGAAGAAAATAGGAATCACAGAAACACGTGGTGCTTATCAGCACTGCACGTGGTTATAACTAGATTTTTAATCAGAGTTGCACTGGCCGCCTACTTTTACTGAGCCAGGCTGTCTGATCAAGTATAAAGAAATATTAGCGAAGTTAAAATAGGGAGCGAGGGGCAAATGCACATTACGCTCAAAATCTGAACTTCAATCAGATTTTGAGCGTAATGTGCATTTGCCCCTCGCTCCCTATTTTAACTTCGCTAATATTTCTTTATACTTGATCAGACAGCCTGGCTCAGTAAAAGTAGGCGGCCAGTGCAACTCTGATTAAAAATCTAGTTATAACCACGTGCAGTGCTGATAAGCACCACGTGTTTCTGTGATTCCTATTTCCTTCTTTCTATGTATTTCTTTCTCCTGATGAGGAGGGACCTTTAGCTGCCCTCGAAATCGATTGAGTGTTTCATTATACCTACGCTAAATATAAGGTTGTTTTTTTACGATTTTGATTGTCACATTAGCGTGTTTCTCTTCTAGTCTACATAAGTATCAATTTAACTAACAAACCTATCGGAAAATTAGGCATTAAACTGTTCGGGTCTTATTTTGAAATCACCATATTAACATTATACCAAAGTTTCGTTTAAAGTTTATAATTTTTTTTTATTTTTTTGAAACTTTTAAGTTTTGAGACTAACCCTTCGAGATATTACACTGTCATTCAAAGTATTCAGATAGAGTTTTCTCTAACATTTACAGAGAGAAAACTAAGAATCACATTTTAAAATCATTGTATCACTAAGCGGCTACAATGATATCACTAAATGAGTACATGTATGACTAGAGCGCATTTCTACTAAAAATGCAAGAAGATTCAACATGTATGTTATTTCCTAATAAAAATCAACATGGCGTAAGTTATAGTTTTTTATATCATGCGAAAGTTTATGCCACAATTTTTTGGCAGCAAGACATTTCGATGAGTTTTAAATTTGTGAGTGTTGCTAAACGTAAAGCAAAATTTTAACCAAAATTAACACTTTTTGGTTTAAAGTTAGGGAAAAAATTAAAAAGCAGTTTGCTACAAATTGTTTGTGATACATTTAATTAAAAGATCAGCGTCCAAAATCCCAATACCTTCCAGGCAATCCTTGTCATGAATTAGGCTACTAAAATCCCAGAAGGCCAATGGTCATTTGATTTGAGGCATCTGGGAGCGGTGGGGGGCATTAATAAAGTCTCGCCCATGGGAATGCAACCAATCAAACAGAAAAAGGAGATGACTGAGCTTTCTTCTGACCTCCTCGAGAGAAATGTATGGCAATTTCTAAGAAGAATGGATTTGTAAATCCATCATTACGTTGAGCTACGTATGCCTCCTTGTATTTCTGTTTTTATGCCGAATATCACACTGTGGCGTAATATTTGAAACAAAACACGTAGTATTTCCTATGTCCTATGTAAGACGTAGCAATACAGTAAATAAGGTTTTCATTATCTGCAATACATACATATCATATTCAAAAAAACGCGGCTAAAGGTGTTTCAAAATGTTGAACCTTGAAATAGTGCGTTTTTAGGACTTCTTTTTAGAAAACTCTAGCCAACCTACCAAACAGTACCACGAATTATTATTTTTATCTAACTTCCATATCTTAACTTTATCTAACTTTGCGTTTGATATCAAATTCTTACGATTTGATTATATGAATGTAAAGCGCACGATGGCTGTCTGCTTAAAGAGAGCGATGCCTTCATGGGGGGGGGGCATTCTGAGAGACATTTTATCGTATTCATGGGAAAATCACAGAAATCAACGGCGCAGCTAGCCCATGTAAAGAATAATGATATAGATTTGCTATAAAAGTGGGAAAACAGCAATGGGAACATTTCAAATATTATGCGAAGAGTAAGCGATCAAGCATTAACACGAACTGTGTTTTTCGTTGATAGACGAGAAAAGGTTAATGTTGAATACAGGAATGATCAGAATTCACAATCTCGTACAAAGAAGAACACCGAAACATTTCGACAATTCTTACTGAAAAACTGATACATTTCTATTCGAATGATAGCCGATGAATTTAACGTGAGTGACTAAAGATACAGTCTGAAAAATTCGAAGAAAGAAAATTTGTTCTCGTTTTATTCTTCCCTCATTTTCTGCACAACAGGAGCATTAAGATCGGGTGAATAGGAATATAAGATCGGTATCAAAATTTAATTTTAAAAGTAGACACTACTCCTAAACTTTTCAAAATACTTTTGAATGAAGAATTTTTTTCTAAGGCAAGCTTTAGCCGTTTATTGGCGTTGGACACTATTCATGCTGGAAGAGCTGTTTTCTTTATTATGGAGGCAACTAATAGGTACACCACCGTTGTTTCCTATGAAGCGACAGACAAATTATATTCATACACTTTCTCCGGCGTTCGAAATTGAACCCTTTGTTATGGCAGTCAGAATCGCTAATCACTTTCCCGTTTAGGTGGCCCTTTTGACAAAACTGCAATCCTGGGCTTGATTTGGTGAAGATCCACTACTGCGAATGAAGCTTTGTTTCTGAAATGTTGAAAAATGTCATTGCAGGTGACGTTTTTGAGAGAAATCAATTCACAAGTAATTATTTTTCTGAAGAACAGAAGTTTAATTTCATTTTTATAAATATGTAATGGACAGATTTATAAAGAGAAATAGGCGCCTTAGATCAGAACATTTGCTTTTAAAAGCACAATAATGCTTTACTTGTGCTTTTAAAAGCACAAGTAAAGCAATTCCATTTTCGTCAAACAGTTTCTAGTTAAAGTTTCTTGCCCGTCTGTTCCTAAAGGTGATGAAAGTGTTTCAATTCTTAAACTTAGTAACAAATTTGGCACGTACAGACTGCTTTCTCTTTCCTAATTTATCGCCTCTAAGATTGTTAGTTTAAAAGCATGGAAGAGATTCAGAAAACTGTAACCAAAGTCCTAAATAAAATTCCAAAAGATAAGCTCTACCGAGGAATGAAGCCTGCTGCATGAGTGCGTGAAGTTTTGTACAGATACAATGTGCAAGGAATATCAATTGAAGATTAAGAATAAGAATCATCTCTATTTTTTTATTTTGTACGAGCTTAGTCCTAAAACTGAGTGCGTGCATATTTCAATTATAAATACAATAATTTCTCAAAATAAAGTATATAACTTTATGAGAACAGTTTTATGGTGTTGGTGAGATGATTGCATAAATATTCTTTCTTACTTTATATATGGTCCCTGGAATGTAATAACTCCATCTAGTAAAATATTGTGCGTAATGAAAATTTATTAAGTGCAAGTTTGACAGAGACGAAGCTATCAAACTTTAGTGTCGTAAGGAGTGCTATTTTGTACAATACAGAACCATTAACTCTGTTTTTCCATTTATGTGTTCTTTAGGTGAAAAACTAATGACATTTCGTTGGATAGTAATTGAAAATAATCCGTGACTTAAACTTCTACTTCAAAACGTTAACGAACAAATAGCATGCAATGGTTTGAATTTTTTGCATTTAATTTATCAAACCGTAGTCAAAATCTTATAAAGTGGAATTTGCTCTATGAAAACAATATGAACAAAGTTATACATTACGCTTCGATTTACTGCAGTCTAAATTTCTCAAGCGTTCTTTAGGACAGTTTCTACCACATTCTGAAAACAATACTTTTGCAAAAATGTCTACCTTATCCTGAGAACAAATTCTGTCTTATTCACAATTTGTTTTCGTGCGATATTCTACCTGTTCTAAAAACTACGTAAGGGTAATTCTATGCGCTATGTAAAATGTTTAGATTTTATATTTAAGAAAACAGATCTATAGTAGTTTTTATTGAACAGCTTGCATGGTGTTTTTTCGTGATGGCGTTTGTGAACTGAGTGAGTTCACAAACGTCATCAGGCGTATATATATGACCTTACATACTGGATTTTGTTTATATGTAATGTAAATATGAATCAGCTTCTCTTCGAAATTTCTTTCCAAATTCACCCTTTCGCTTAGGTAGCTATCCTTAGTGTGGTTTGTATAATTAATTAATGCGGTCAAGCCTCACATATTGTCGGAAGTTAATGTTGTAAAATGTTTAATATGGAAATTATGTACTTAATTTTATTAAAGTAATCAGTATTACTTGAAAATTATCTTGAAATATTTTGACCAAACATACGGATTCATATTTATCATTATATTTATGTTCTCTAATCAGAAGATATAAAAAAGTTATAATAATAATTTCTTACTATATACAGTTGTAGTCTGTGGTACAAGTACAAATGTTCAGAAATTTGGAATCTTGCAAGAATATTTGATCGTCTTTTATATGTATGTCTTCAAGGCCATTAGAATACAACATTATTATAAAGGTATGTGTACCAAAGGTATACACATATAATATGCCTGTATGTGTGCCTGATAGAAAAGGGAAGAAAGTAAATTTGGCTGAGATTCGAAAATTGTTACAAAAAATATTTTATAGGTATCATGTTATTCACATACAATTCATAAAGCAAAAATCACACTCTGCGTTTTTAGTACTATTAAGAAAGCATACAGCGGTACCCCACGAATTTTAGTTTCGCATATACATTTTTTGTCGAAATCTCTCTAAGAAAATTATAAATTGTGCTGTACTTTGAGCGTTTACTCAATAACTAACAATTCTTCAACATCTAATTTGTTTATAGTGATAATTAATCTGACATAGCATTATTAGATTCAGAAACTGAAAGTAACAAGTTAAAAGCTATTTAGCTAAATCTAAAGATATCTTCATTTATTAAAAACATTAAAATAAAATTCAATTAATAAAGCTGTTAAATTTTATGCATTTTATTTTATCTCAACAGACATACTCAGGCTCATCAGCGTACATCCGTCTACAATCTCAGAATCTTGCTTCATATTTGAACTCTTATATAAATAATGAAGAGCGAAGAAAGATACTTTCATAAGGATGGCAACAGATTTCATTAACTATCAGACTAGAAGCCGACTTTAACGTGTCCTTTCCCTTAACATTTCCCATCAGGGGCTTTGCTTTAAACTTGTGCAGCTTTACCTTGTAAAGATGTCTCAATGCTGAACAAAGGTTTTCTTCTTTGATTTTGCATTAATTCCCCTGGCAGGTGTAATTTAAGATCTGCCTTCCTACTTTGCTAATGAGACCCCTTAAGACTTGAATTATATTGAAAGAACTATGCATTGTAAAATTCTGCAGTACTGAGTTTGAACACTCATTACTTTCCAATGAAGCCATTTATAGAGCTTCAAAATTCATTTTTTCACTTTCTGGCAATTCACAGGTTTTATAAAAGCTTTGCGAAAAATAATGTATTAGCAACGTTGTTGCTATTACATGGAAATTCTGTCACCAGTTTAGATGTTCATTATTTTATGTGACATTAAATTAAGTGTTCTAGTTTTTCTTTCCTATTGATAACAATTTTTAAATTTTTTATGTCATTAATCTAGCATCACAAAGTTTTCTTTTAAATTTAAACATATAAACAATATTAAGATTATTACATAAAGATGTCTATTAAAAAGTATTCAGTGATTGTTTTGTCTGCCGTAGAAACATGATGAAAAATTTTGTCACAAAGCGGATTAAATTATAAAAATATTTGCGGCAACACAAACTATCTGATTACTATTTCAGCACACAGTTATATTATGTAGACAGTTGTAAAAAGTTGGAAGTAATTGCTTTTAAAATAAATAGGTGATCATAATTCTCGCAACAGTCACATATTCGAAGATCTTACGGATTTTAAGGTGTATGAGTCTCCTTAAGGGATATTGTTTATTTTATTGTAATTTTGTTATACGTAATACATGTTTTATGAAGTTGTTCTGTCGAATAAAATTCTGCACAGTTTTTAAATTTAACGTTTGGTGTTCTCTTCAGGCATTTTTCCCGTACATTTAAAAGCCAGACGAAGGCTGGCAGCTTAGCTGCCAGTGGATAATAAAGCAAATTCCAAATTTGGGCTTTCAGATGTCCATATTCGCGTGGAAACGTATGTTATTCAAAACTGGATGGCTAATATTAAGTAGCAAAAATTTGAAAAGGGAATCGGACATTTATAGTGAACCAACGCAAAATGCCAAAACGAAAATAATAGTCCTTCAGGGCAAATTGCCCCTTTGGACTAAAAATCTTGCCAAATAAATACACAACTGCACATTTCATTTAAATATATTGAAAGGAGAAATTGTATAGGAGGATGCATGAAAAACAGAGACAGTGGCAAATTCGTCATCTCCAAAGTTCTCCATCCCATCTTTACAAGGCATCATCTCCAAAGTTCTCCATCCCATCTTTACAAGGCATTATCTCCAAAGTTCTGTAATTCTTGTCGAGTCCACCATGTGCGGAGATTTGTAAAGTTCTAAATTATAATGCTCATAGAAGCATTAACAATTTTTACGGAAGTTGCAAGAGTTATAATTTCAAATTAGCAAAAAATATCGGTAACTATCATAGCTCGATAAATGACCTAAACTGCTCGAAAAAGGATCTAAGACTCCTTATATTAGAATGATTCTTCATGAAATGAAACGTACGATTTGTGATTTTTCAGTCGCTTCCACTATTCCTTCATTATGTTCACTTTATTTTCATTTTTTTTTCTTGTTTAACTGCCTATTCATCATATTACTCATATTTTACTCTTACTTTGGATTTTATGCAGTACTTGTTTGAAAAGAATGAGAAATATGTATTAAATAATAATTAAAAATAATTGCTTTTTTGCTTTACGTTATTTCGGTTTACAAAAGGTTTCACATGAACTTTGCTTTACTTCCATTAAGGAAAACTCAGGCGTTTCAGAGAAAATAGATTCCAAGAAGCTTTTCTAACAATGTAAAAACGTGTGTCGTTGTTGTAAGGAATGCACTCAGTTTTTGTGGTTTCGCTTATAATATTGAGATAAAAACTATTTTTATACTATTTTTATAATTATTTTTTATACTATACTACTTTGAATAAATTTTAAAACTGATTTCTCGTACTACTTAGTTCTGTCCTTAAGCTTATAATATGAGATCAAAACTATTTTTATACTTATTTTTTATACTATACTATTTTGAATAAATTTTAAACTGATTTCTCGTACTACTTAGTTCTGTCCTTAAGCTTAATTTATGGTAAAAAATTACAAAGTCAGATAAGCTGAATTCATTTAAATCATAAAATATATACTATCACATTTAAGGTTTTGCTTATCTGATTACGGCAAAAGACTCAAGGTCTATCTTCCTAAGGGAGGAATTCCCTTCGTGGAGGACTGGCTAAGGGCTAGGTAAGTTTAATTAAATAAGGCAAAACAACAGGAGGGCTAATGAGGAGGGATGCCTATGAGGAGGGATGCCTTCGTCGAGGACCTTTTGAGGTATCTGACTTGTATCCAGATTGCGCACAGGGAAAAACCATGAAAACCAACCATACAGCCAGCCGTTCAGCCGAGATTCAATCCCAGGTCGAACTACCAGTATTCAGCGACGTTACAACTCTGCCGCTGGTAGATCCGATTTACTGATGGATATTGCTCGCATGTAAGTTACACATGGAGAAAACTTTGAAACAGCCCATCAGCCAGCTCTTTCGCTTGGATTAGAGCAGTATTCAAAGACTTTACCGCTCGGCCACTGGTGGGCACCATCACGTTTAAGAAAAAATATAAATCTGTTAAAAATTATTCTCTTATACAAGTGCAGATTATATTGCTAGTTATCATGGGATAAAAATTCAGTAATGTAAACATGATATATACTTAAACAAAAAATTTATGCATTGCAGTTGTCAAATTTTTCTGTAAAATATGAAAATTTAGAGAGTTATTATGCTTATTTAAGAAGCGGTAATTACTAAATATCAAGTGAAAATCTAGTTAACTAAACAATACATTATTCAGAGTTTTTTAAATGTTTTTTGGTTAGGGTTAGAAATTTCAGTTTTTAAAATATAAAGTGAAGTTTCATAAGACTACATTTAATGTTTTTCTTAAATGTCGTTTTCAATATTTTTTAATATAAAGCCATAATTCTACATCAGCATTTTCTCACTATTGCTATTTTTAGATATCATGTGTATATTTCATTTTCTATTTCATTTCTGAGGTTACGGTCCTCTTTGCCGTCCTCTTTTTTTAGCATCGTCTCTCTCACCCTCGAGAGAACATTTAAGTGGTACGCTTCTCGGCCAAGGGGATACTCTACATCAGCATAGAGTGCAATCCTAATTTTTAGAACTATTCTGAAATCTTTTAATCACGTTATCTGTCATTGAAATTACCTGGATTCCAGTTTCTAAGACAAAGAATAGACTGTTGTTAATTTATTAACAAACTTTTAATTTTTTCGCTAATATAATCAATGAATACCATGCATTTTATCGGACAATCTTGCGACTTAGCTAGAGGTTCCGATTTCTCTCAAATATTCTGGAACATCTGCTCGACAACGATGGGAACGTGTATAAACTCTGTACCTCGTTCAAATCCAGCCGGTCTGAGTCGAGTCGATACTATTTTTAAGCGGTCGTAAGCAAGCAATGGACGATAATGAAGCATCAACTGCACAGACGAGTGTGGTTCCGAAAATAAAATCGAGAAAGCATTCTCAAAAATACTTAACCCTTTTAATGTCGACGGATAGTATAGATATACCTATGCGAAGAATACCAGCCAGATTGACGAACTTGCGTAGGTTTTGGGAAAAACCTCAGAAACCAAACTGAGAATGATATTTACAGAATTTTAAAAGCAGTATATTACGAAATTAAGAAAGAATAAAGTAATGTCAATTATATTTCAATATTTGTTTAAAATCATACCAATGACATCGATATAAAACATTTTAATTTTTGTAGTGAATTTTGTTAATTCTTTTGCAAGGAAATTGATCGTTTATAACCGTTTCATAAATTTATTTTGAGATAGGGCTCTGTCGTATTTCAAATAGAAAGACGCCCGTAAATAGAAAGGCCATTGAAAATAGGATACGCTAGGATATATCGTCCAAAATCAAATGAAAAGCAAAAACCATTTAAAATAACTTTGTTTGTGAATGAAAAAGCGTTACTTGTATGTTACAAAGTTTCGCATAAAATAGCCTGTCACAAAAAATCGCGTAAAATAATAGATGAGAAATGCCTCACATCATTCGTGAAAAGCCTATTTTGACAGCTGAAACTGAGATCTTAGAAACTATGTTTGGAGATAATTTTCTTAAACATTTGAGGTCCATACCTCTATCAGAGGAAACTGCTGACTGTTGAATTGAAGATATAGCTAATGTAAAGCTTCAGATTTTCGGAAAGTTTGACAAGTTGTTTTCAATTCAGCTTGATGAGGAAACAGATAAAAATAAACATGCTCATTTAAATGCTTATGTACAATTTTGTTATGGTATGTAGGTCGTATAAAAGCTCCTTTTCTGCAAACCAAACAGAACTTAAAGCAAAGCACTCACATCATTTGCTACCTTAAATGATTTTATAAAACGAAGCAAATATGGAGTGTATTTCTGCTGCTCGTTCAGTTTCTGGAAGAGTCCAAAATAAACAAGCAGTTGTAAAATAAAAAGCTCCACAGTGTGTTTGGACGCACTGCATGATCCACGGAGATAAGGGATCTGAATATTCCGCTAATAATGATTGTAATTGTAGTAAATTACATAAAAATTATATCCCTAAAACCAAGAATCTTTTCGGCGCTTTGTAAAGGCAGAGTATTGTACATTCAGAATTAAAAATTTAATGTGAAGCAAGATGATTATCCCGCGAGAAAGTTTTGCGACTTGTGTATGAATTAAGAGACCAAACCGCCATTTGTCTACATGAGGAAAACATATCTGTAGCCGAGAAGATTTATTTGTGATAAAATTAAGTTATCTGATCGACGTATTCGAGAAATTAAAAAAAAAAAAAAAAAAAAAGACTTGACTCTTCAAATCCAAGGAACAAATACGCATATGTTGGATACGAATGATATAGTTAATGCTTTATGTAGAAAATGATAATTTTAAGGTAGAAATTTAAAGAAAAAGGCCTGAAAAAATTTGCATATGTAGGTGAATGTGTTAAAATTACAAGGCTGGAGAACAAGAAGTGAAATTTGTTTTCCTAAACATTGAAAATCATTTAGCCCTGCTAGCAGAGAATTTTAAAAAAAGTATTTTCTTGCTGACGACAATTTGGTTACAAATTACATCTGGGTTAGGAATGTATATCAATATACTCTTGAATGCCTCTCAAATCAAAAGAAAAATTTAATGATAACTCACTCTTTGAAATTTGGCATGGGTGGCTGAAGAGTTTTTTGCGCTGAAAACGGAATATTTACTACCATTTTCAAATGTAAATTAAATTTAAATTAAATTTAATCAAACCGAAATATTCCAGTTTGTTTTAGAGTGGGCAAGAGTTTTCTTGCCTTTTCGCTAAATGTGGATCTTATTTTTCAAAATCTGAATAATTTACACCTAAACAAAAAGTTTGTTAGAGTTTTAAGTAATTCTGAAGTAAATTTCATGAATGTAAAATAAGAAACAGACTTTAAATATTTATAAAATATGGCTCTGTAATGAATGATGTAACATATTCTGCAATAATTCTTTTTAATGATTGATATAAAATATTCTGTAACAAATGGAAGTAAAAATGTTATAAAAGTTTTTTTTATTAAATGCTAGGGGCTGCGAGAAATAAAATCAATCATATCTACAAAAGGAATAATTTTAATAATCTGACTGATGCAGCATTTTCATCTCATCACGATTTCTTTTTCTTCTTCTTATATATATTATTTTATTTAACTAAATATCTCATTTATTTAAAATATTTTCATAACATATGTCATAGTAAAATAAGTAATATATTTAAATATTTGGGGAAAGGAAATAAATAAAACCATATGGATAATGCAGATTATTTAATGTTGTTGCAGAATCCTGTAAAGGAATACAATATATTGACAGTTGTACAATTCATTTATTATTATGAAAATTACTGAGATTTCTAAAGATCATTTAATCTCTTCATAAACTCTTTTCATTATTCCCTTTTCTATCTTTTTTAGTGGCAAACTTTCGTCTTAAACTTCTGTGTATATTTTTTTCGGAAGTGATAGATTTAATGTTACTGTAAATAGAAATTTAACCGACAGATGTTGAATTCTATAGCCGACCAGACGGTGTAGTGGTCAGGGAGGCTGACTGCGATGCCGAAGGGCCTGGGTTCGAATCCCGGAGAAGACATGGTTGTAACTGTCCGTCCCTCCATAGGGAAGTCGATGGTGGCCCGCCTACTAGGTGCTTCCATAATAAAGAGACCACAACATCTGGCCTTGTGTAGATTAATGGATTGGGTTACATTTGTAGTTGTTGACAATCTGCCTTTGGGAAAAAAAAATGTTGAATTCTATATCATTATTACTTCAGCAGGTGTCTATAGATGAAATGGAAATCGCCTGGGTTTAAGGTCTTTGTCAAATACTTTAAGAGTCAATGGCTTTTCTTATCATTATCTTTGATTCTGAGATTACTTTATCTTTGTATTTATTTTTGGTTTAAAAGTAAATTAGCATCACAAGACTTAATTTAAGTATCTTTTAAGTTCATCTAAAATTTTATCTCAACTTGAATTATTTTCCATATTACTGAAGAGTAAAACTGATGTTTAACATTAGGAATAATCGAAAATATTAACTTCGTCAGAAATGATTGAGCTAATTTCTCTACTAGAATATACCAGAAGTTAGATACTTTCATATTTCTTTCTCTACTGGAAGTTAGATACTTCCATGTGCTCAGATCTATTTTCTTTAAAATTATTACTGTTCTTGAGCAACCTTACATAATCGTTTCTTTTCTTCCTTTATAAATATTTTAAAATGTACTATAAGAAATTATTAAGAAAATATTTTTAAAGAATATTCAACTATATAATTAATGTTTTATTTATGTATTTTAAGAAATATAAATTAATATATTTATAAGAAATTATTTTAAAAATATACTACACCTTCTATTAGCTGCAGGGTGAATCTGACGAGAAGAAGGCAAAATTTTGAGGGTGATAGAATGCAGTATACGAGCAATATTCGTCGTAGAATGTATGGTCGGAACGCAAGAAGTTAAAAGGAAGTTTTATACTGTCACATTTAAATATTAACACAAGAATGAGAGGAGATACTTTAAAAACAATTCTTTAAAAGGAGTGTAATTGTAAGAACATTTTTAAAGAAATCGCTCAAAAGGCCTTCCGCCAGCTGTAATGTAGGCATCGCACCTGCGGGATAAGGACTGACGCAGATTTGCTAAGAAACCACGCATTTCCCCAGTATCGCCTGCAATAGCGGCGATCGTGGCGACTAGATGAATATTGGTTTTAATGAGGCACTTTTACGTTATGCTTTTCATATGGTCCCATAGGTAAAAATCCAAACATGAGAGAGCCGGTGATATTGGAGACAAACTATAGGATCACCTCAACGAATCCATCACATTGGAAGTTTCTTCCTTCGTATAATCACACATCTTCTCGGCAATCCACGGTAGAAAATGCCGTTGGATGCTAGGACTGACCCTTTTTATACCATTTACAATGTCACCTACCGGCTCACCATTTGCGTTCCGACCATATGTTCTATGGCGCATATTGCTCGTATAGTTGCCTCCTATCACCCCCTTAAGTCTTGTCTACTTGTTCAGATTCACCTTATTCAAACATTACACACATGTGGATTTAATTACTGGTGGACGGGCTGCTGTATGAGCATTTTCGTGCTTTTCCTCATATGTAATGTTGGTAACGAACCAATTTTCCTTCAAAAATCCTTTATAGGGTTAATCCTGTTCTTAGACAAATAGGCCTTGCGTGTTTTGCCATAATCATCCAAATCAAAAACCAAACAAGTTACAAGACACCTTCAGTTAAACTTAAAGTTTTGCCTACTTGTTCAGATTCACCCTGCAGCTAATAGAATTAGCTGCGGGGTGAATCTGACGTCATGTTAAATTAATAAAATTTTTAATGTATGTACTTTTTTATTTTTTTTCTGCCTTTAGTAGTAAAGTGAATAAAGTGATTTCCATAGAGGCTTATAAATTAATTCTGCTCTAGACGTTAAGTAATTTATAATTTTAAACTATTATATATTACATAAACAAGCTAACATTATATACTATACGACAGGTATTTTTGTTTACTGTATCCTTATTTAAGTATAATAAATATTCTATTAGAAAAAAGACGAAAAACAAATAATGATGAATTTTCAGTTTTTAATTATATGTTTTAATTATTTTAAATTAACTTTCTTTGTTAAAATGAAATGTGGTTAACGAACTGCGAGTTAGTCCATATTGCCTTAATGTACTATTTATTTTTGATTTAAGCATCATAAATTAATTTGTAACTAATTCGTAACAGCAGGTTTCACTAATAACAATCTCTTTACTCTGGAGATATTAGTGCCTCTTATTGTGTTGCAATACACTGTATGATGTAATTCTAAGCTCGTGCTCCTTATTTTGTTTAGGTACACTGGATAACATCTGTTATTCTCTCTTTACTCCCTTAAATAGTTTCTTGGTTATGAAAACACTCTTTTACTAAAAATAAATTAAACAAACGTGTTAGAGTTATTATTTTAACTGTATTTACTGTAACGCTTTATGCTGCATTTAATTGTTGAAATAAAATATGGAAAAGGAAATAATAAAACATCTTATTTTCGCAAAAATTAATACGTATTTGTTGTTCTTCCACCCTTTAAAATATAAAAAACTGCTTTTCGAAAATTAGGATGGATATTAGCCAATCTAGATTTTCTGAGTTCTACTGTAATATTCTGTATTATTACATGTGCAATTAGTAGTGGCTAAAAATTTTATTAGTAAAAGTGCTTCCAGTTATAAAAATGTTATAGGCACTCTCAGTAAGTTTCTAATTTTCTGTAACGAACAGCTATTTTTTAAAATTACAAATTAAGACTTTTTTGGAGAAGAATAAACCGAGTAGCAATGCTACGCAAAACATAATTATATTCAATTATTTTCAATTCATACAGCACTTTTCTTTCCTATGCACTTAGATTTTATTTTTAGTATTTATGAAATACGAAATAACCGCTATGTAACTTTTGTTCTCGTTTTGTAGATCATGATAATCAGAGAGACTTCACCAGTCGCAGGATATTAAAGGAATAATTATTGTCATGCATTTTATCTTCATTCTTTAGTTTTTCACTGTAACGTAACTTTAGTTTTTCACTGTAAAGTAACCGCCTAATGGTGAAAGGAAAGAAAACGTGAAATGTCATTTTTGGCAAATACTCCATTAATTCATTCGTTAAACATTCTGAATTATTAAAAACGTCGACCGAATGTCAGAATGATTTATGATTCCAAAGTGGCCAGTAAAAACGCCGCTTTTCGGATGTAATATAAATCATTTCCAGGAACAATGAATGTCACGGTATCATCCCACTATATTCTTCTAACTGTTAATGATTTTAGTTGATGGCCATATGTATAGTGGCAGGATGCTTAAATCAGGAATAAAAATGAAACACTATGTAACAAAATAACAGTTTATATAATAATTAAAACTAGTTTCAATATTTTCCCCCTCCTTGTTCAAATAATCATGTTTTTTTTTCCTTGCCATTAATAGGTCCATGTCTACTAACCTCATGGAAGGTAAAAATGTTTTTAATTCTCATCAAATGCTTTACTATTATAATGATAATTTAGAAGTATAAAAGAATCACAATAAGGAGTGCAGATGCATGTCTCATAATATTTAAATAGTAGAACCATTGCGATTTTTTGAAGCAGGAGACATGAAAAATGAGCAATGCCCTCGCCGGGTTTCGAACCTGAAGCTCTTGGATACACGCCGATTATGCTAATCGTTACACCACGGAGGCATGCCGAAAAGAGGAAGAAAATATAATCAAAGCAATTAATGTACGATAATAATACGATATATTTTTCAAGTATTCTTGAATAAATCTTCGTGTATTAAATTAACGCAAAATTATCTTCATTCGCTAGAAATTTTACATATGAATTACTATTATTTATAAATTCACATTTGTTAGCTTTAGTTTGATATAAAACTGTTACTACACGTTCATTCACTTTCTTTTTGTTTGTGACTCATTTAAGAAAACATGCAAAATTCTTAGCTCTAATACTAGTAATTAATATTACTATACACATCATAAACGCTTTTAAGTAGTTGGTCTACGCGAGGCATCGACTAGTATTGGTGTAAAACATGTTTAATAAGTATCATTATTATTGTTCATATAAATAATCATAGTACAGCTAATTAACGGAACTAAAAGAAAGCTATTACAATGAAAAATTCCTAATTATTGCTATTATTTTCTGAAATAGACTTGATAGGGACTGTATCTGGATATTTTTCACAAAAGAAAAGTGTTTAAGATAAATTTGATGGTAGTTAGTAAGATTTAAACATATCTCTAAACAAATGAGGGAGCCACGAATTGAATAAAATTCTGAAGATGTTTTGTTTGGCATTTAGATGAAGTCACATCCGTGATGCAGTTGAAGATTCAACGAACTGCCGAAATAGGCACACAGGCCGAAACGTGCGGTTCTTAAATTTCTACCTAGCAGAATACTCTGCGCGTTCTACTACCATTTACATACTCTGGCATTGGCAATTCTAGGGGAAAGTAAAGGCTTGACAGGAAAGGTAGCTTAAAATAAATGTTAGTTAAAATAAATATAAACCCTACAAGGTTATTATAATCACAGTAATTAAACTTATTAATATCCAAAGTTAATACACGGATTTTAATGCTTTAACTTAGATTTTTACATGCAACATCAACGCGTTAGGAAATGAATATTTTATTTAAAAAAGGAAAAAAATATTTTGGTAAATCGAAATATTTCAGGATTGAATAATTCATCAGTTATTTTTCTTTGGTTGTAAGTTCTCATTTTGATGCTTTTTGTACTAAAATACTTTCTGAAACTTTTAGAATATGTAAGTGTCCAGAAACATAAACTAAACTTATCGTTTCCGAAATTGCTTTAAGCATTTAGCGAATTCATTAGAATTTTATATCACAGATCTGAATGAAACTGAAAGGGCAAATGGAGGAAAAAAAAGAGTGTAAGTAAAATAAATAAATAAAAGAATGTTTCATATCGAGACATCCATTTCTATTTACTTCGTAATGGCTTCGGCATTATTTGGAGGAATATGTATTCCTCTGTAAAAATGTTGTTTGAGGAAACAGGAAAAATTTGCTGATGCATTATATTGTTTGAGCTAGACTCTTTGAGAATTTTACGAAAGAAAATGAAATACAAGGAGTTTATTTATATCATAATTTTTAGGGTGATGTTTGCTTATAAATAAATAAAAAAAAAGATGGTGAGCAAATTCAGCTTCACAGGTTATTGTAAATTTCCGCATGTATGAAATATAATATTTACTAATTGCTCACGATAACATCGCGCTGAGGTGTGCAATGATATCAATTTAAGGTATAACTCAAAAGTGCAGAACTTTATCCAAGAATATTTAGTCGCCTAAGAGCGAAGAGTTTAAAACCGCTGTACTCCGGTAGTTTGACAATGTTCGTATCCTAGAAAAAGGTTTGTTTGCATTGATGATTTCGTCGTTTTCGAAATGCGTAACCTTAATGGGAGCCAGTTTTTCTTGAAGTTTCCTCCGAAAGCATCCTAACTCTTAGGCAGATGGCTGTCGTGTGCTTTACTGCACTCAAATAATTTAATCAAATAATCTAATCTGCAGATTATTTTTCTCACTCTCCAGTTAGGACAAAAGAATGCTTTCTCATGTTTCAATAATTTGATAACATGGGGTTTTGGATAATCTGATATTCTGCGGAGATAATCGTTTTAAAATGACAAGAACTAGAGATTACCATTAGAATTTACATAATAAATTAGTAAGTTCTTTCTTTTCTGCACGTTGTGTGGCCGCCATTTTGTGATTGCATGGGTTTCGGTAAGTACTTTTTTGCAATTTTGAAGTTCTGTTTATGTTTCGTATATTTGGATATTGTGCTTTGCTTGTCTGATTTCATGCATCTTGGTTACAAACGTTTTATTTTCTATTCGTTTCAGTGAGGGATTTTTCTGCTTTTTTGTGTGTGCTTTATTATTGCATAGTTAAATTAGTTTAATTTTCTGCATTGTTTATCATGTCTTCATCAGTTAATCATTTCACTAAATTACGCCTGAAACGGCAAAAATTTCTGAATCATCTTGACTTTTTACTTAAATGTAAATGTAAAAAATTGATCCCAAATTTTATTCAAATAAAATCTAATCAAAAACCTTCCAGTCGCGTTTCAAGAATTCTGTTAAATTGCAAGCTTGGTCCATCATAAAGGATACATGTCAACAATTGCCCAAAATTGAACATGAACTCTATAAGCTTCATCTGGAACTCGCTAATTCATATCCAAAATTCACTGACCTTGAACAAAAGTCTTGGTCTAGAACGGAGAATGAAGTTAACCGTCATAAAAACACCCTTGCAGTTCGAAAACTTCGAAAAACTTCTTTTACAGTCTTCCAGTTCAAGTAGTTCAAAAAATCTTCCCATTGTAAACATCAAGCCAATAGTTAATATTTCTAATGTTAGTCTTTCAGAAGAGCAAGAGAGAATTCTAAAATATAATTTTAACTTCTCCCAAACCTGTAAACCCTCGATTCCAAAGATTTTGGCTCCAATCGAAAAAGCTTTCAGGTTCAGTAAAGTTTCAGATTCACAGAAAGAAATGATTAGGCATCTTATCGCTCATAATGTGAAATTCAATAATAAAGCTTTGAAACCAAATCTAACTGCGAGAGAAAGAGCTACAATGCGCGAAATTCATTCTAACCCGGATATTATCATTTCAAAGGTCGACAAAGGTGGCCAGATAGTCGTCATGGATAAGAACACTTACATCGATGGTATCACTAAACTCTTAAATGAAGGACCATATAACCCGATCCCTAATGATCCTTTACCTTCGGACTTGTCAAAAATAAAAACTGCGATCAAATCTTCACAAACATTTCAAGCAACTTAAAATATTCGCTTATCCCATCTGTTGCGAATTGTGCCAGATTATATGCTCTTCCCAAAATTCTTAAAAGTGGTATTCCTTTCCGCCCTATTGTATCAAATTTAGGTACTCCCTCGTATCCCTTAGCTAAATATTTAGTTTCTAGATTTTCAACTCTATTAGACAATAACATTTACCCCATAAAAAATTCAATACAGTTTGTAAAATAGGTTAAAAACATTTCTCCTAGAAATTTACCCAAGGTTTCCTTTGATGTAAAATCATTATTCACCAATGTTCCAGTGGAGGGTGCATTAAGATGTCTAGAAACCAGACTTCGCGAATTTCATTTTTCTTGCATCGAAATTGATGAGCTAATTTCTCTCACTCAACTCTGTTTGAAACACATTTTGTTTTCCAAAATAAATATTACAATCAAAGAGGGATTAGCCATGGGAAGCCCCCTCAGTCCCATCCTGGCTGATATCTACATGCATTATTATGAATCAAAATTGTTTGAAACTTTAAACTTTCTGGCATGGTTTCGCTACGTAGACGATACTTTCACCCTGTTTGAAGGCAATAAAGATGATTTAAATAAAGTTCTTTCAACAATGAATTCTATTGATGCTGCTATTCAGTTCACTTTTGAACTTGAGACTTGCAATTCTCTTCCGTTTCTCGACATTCTGGTCACACGTAACACTTCCAACTTCAGTACTACGGTTTACCGTAAACCTTCATCGGTTTGCCTTCCACCACACTTTAAATCATGTCATCCGACTAAACAAAAGTTAGCTTCATTTTATTCCTATGTTTTCCGTGCTCTTCAAGTTTGCTCCTCCAAACTAGCCCTTGATGAAGAACTAAATTATTTAAAAGCGATAGCTATTGACAGGGGCTTTTCACCCAACATTATTAATCAAGCAGTTAAAAAATTCTCATCTCAACACACTAAAAGGCACACTCTTGTTTTAGGAGATTATAAAAATTCTGTTGTCATTCCCTTCTTTCCATCAATTAGCTATAAAGTTGCACATATTTTGCAGAAATTTAACTTTCGGGTTGTTTATTCTCCCATCAATAAAATTCCGAGTTCCATACTCAAGGACCCCATTCCGGATATGAATTCTTGGTGTATTTATTGGATTCCTTGCCAATGTAGTTTAATTTACATTGGCCAAACGAAGAGAGCCTTAAAATTTCGCGTCAAGGAACATGCGACACATGTTAGAAAAAAGGAAACACAGAAGTCTTCTGTTGCTCAACATTGTTGGTCCGAAAGTCACACTTTTAATTTTTTTGCTACCAAAATTATTCAAAAAACATCTTCCATTGGAGAAATGGATTTTCTAGAGGCATTTCACATTAAAAAAATCTTTCTGTTCTAGTTAGGGATCCTAATTCCAATCCCTCTTTGCCTTCGGGCTTTAAAGAAATTATGTTTTAGTTCTGGTTTCACCAACAGATGGCGCCGCTTGCTTATTTTTTCCAGGCTTTCTTATCTTATCTAATCATTATTTCCTATCTTGTTCATTTGCGGTTTTGCAGCTGAGGATGGTGTTTTGGTAAAACCATCCAAACTAGTCCTGTGAAAATTTTGAAAATATAACGCTGATTGTTGTTGTTTGACTTCTGAATTAGTAAATTAATCGTATTTAAAGCTTCTGTAGTTTTCTAGAGACAAATGAAGTGCTGCTTATTAATATCAGCATACCAAAAAATAAGTTGAATACAAAGAAATGTGTATAATTATAGGAAAAGGAAATAAAGGAACAAATATATAATGGATTACTTTATATTAAATTTTCTAAAATACTTCAAAAAATGTTTTTTTCCTTGTACTGAAACAACGAATACTGAATTTAGTTTTATATTGAAAATTTTAGTAATTTCATAAATGCTCATTATTTATAAACATACCTATCCACTGGAATCTTCCAATTCACTTTAACATAAATATGAGGTGTACCTTCAGCCAACTTGGAAATTTAATGGTTGAAGATGATTTAATATTTTAATAAATATGATTCGCCTAGTCTGTGCGATCTCCACATTTCGCGGTATGCAATGTCTTTTAATGGGGATATGATAAAATCTCTGTTTATGGGTTTCCATTGCCAGACACTTTGGTTGAGATCAAGAGTAGCATTAACAATGTATTTATGACAACTAGAAACACAGGTGTGGACTGAACTGGAAAATCACTTAGACGTGTGTCTTATGACCAGAGGAAGACACCCTGAAATTATGTGAAGATATAAATAAAATCTTGAATATTTAAAGTTTACACTCTTATTTATTGTTTCAAGTGTTAATATGTTTGAGACACAGCGTTTTAAATTTCAATGAATCGTTTATAATCACAACTAAATTTCAGCCTTCCGAAAAGATAATTTCGTAAAATTGAAGCAAGAAATTTAGAAAATTTTCGATATTCTTATATCAGCGATACTATATCAATATATTTTAGCATATATTAAATAAACAATTAGTGACATGTATCAGTCTACTTTTTCGGCTCGAAAGCGAATATAAATTAAATCATTCTAGATATAACGCATGTTCATGTATGAGACATCAGCTACAGTAAAAAAGCGTTTTTATTATTTTATAAATAGATACTTTTACTTAGGTAATTAAAATGAAGTTTAAAAACTTCCAATTAGTGATTTAAAAAATGCAAAAATTGAACTTTTATTTTACCTTCAAGGTTAATTCAAAAGTTAATTGCATGTTTAATTCGAAAGAGAAAACAAGCTATTACTACTCGCAGCTAAATAATGTAGCAGTGTTGTTTAAAGTGTCATTAATGGGCCATTTTCTTAATGCAGTTCATTAGCCCTAATCCTCATTCGTGATTACTAGCAACTCACTTGGCGTAAGGATGTGATTTAGAGTCCATTTAATTAGGATAAAATGCTTCCGATGTCTTAAAATCTCCCCAAGGCCTGGGTAGAAGAATTCTTTTAGGAGAATAATAACAGTAACAAAGCAATTAAAAAACATCTAAATAGTTTGACCTAATCGAATTGTTATCAGATGTATTTATTATGCTGCAAGTGTATTTACTCCTTTAACCCATATTTTACCAATGATCAAAGAAATTAATATTTTTCTTTTAAATTTCAAATTTTGTCTTATAAATAGGTAAGAAAAGGTATTAAATTGAAAAACATACGAAACTTTTATTTTCTTTTAGTTTACAGGCTGTCCTATATATAGGACGATGGTCAAATCCAGTGCTATGAAGTTACAAGGCATTATTTTCTTTCAAGCACATTCTTTTAAATGGAATGGTAAAAAAAAAAAAAAAAAAACTTGAACATAAGCCAATATTGGATTTTTTACAAATAGTTGCGGTTTCCTAGTACGATTTTTTAATTGACAACGACGTTGACGTCGGGCGATCGGGCTTTTTGACAATCACGTGATCAGTTTGCATTTTCAAGAAGTCCGGATTTCTCTGCTGCGCACCTAATGTTCTGCTTGAATGTTCCTAGGTATTGATAATTCCAAATAACTCACTATTATAGCCTGTCGATATTCTAGAAGATCAAGAGCTTTGGTTTCTTTCATATGCATTTTACAACCATGTCGATCGAAATAGCTCACCATTCCTTCATCAATTTAGATGTTCGGAAAATACACTTAATTGTTGTAAAGCAGGGATGTCAAACTCATAGGTACGCTTGGGTTAAACAAACAAGGTTTAACTTTAGGCGGGCCCCCCCCCAAAAAAAAATCAATATACATACAAACGTAGATTTATTTCGAATAATACAATAATAAACATATATATATATTTATATAGAAAAGAACAAGAAAAATTTAATGTTTACGTCCTGATACTTGACATCTCTTCTATGTTATTATCTTTCCTATTTCGGGAGAAATTTTGTTTGCAGTGATAACATTCAACGCTGACCCAAGGTGAGCATCATTAATACGGTTTCTAATAGGAGACTTATTACCTTTCATGACTAAAAATAACTGCTCGCAACGATAAGTGCTACCAAACATGGAAATAATTTCATATGCGAATTTTCGATTATTTTCAAACCTGGCTGGTAAATATTTGTAAAATTCAGGCACGCCCACTTCAATGAATTTTGCTTTCAAATTTGAGTTGCATTGAATCTCGATCACCTCCATTTGCATATGGCTGGTATATAGTCAATACTTATTGAAAAAATCGAAGAAAACAAAAAAAAAAAAAAAAAAAAAAATGTCTTCGAGGGAACTAAAATCATTAAACCTCGTTTCAAATTCAGTTGTTAAATTTGCAATTTTTTCTGCGTATTTTTGATACGAACAAGTATCCTCTAAACTTGATTTGTTCATGCTGCACGTCGGGAAGTGCATCAAATCTTCATTTTTAAGTTGTTTCTCCCAAAGAACTAGTTGACATTTGAATACTTTAATTATGTCAAACATGTTCGTAATGATATGATCTTTTCCTTGTAACGATAAATTTAAATCGGTTACGTGTTTGGTTATATCAACCAAGAAAGGATCGTAAAACAAACTTACGTCTTGATTTTTCGTTTTTAAAAACTGACATATTTCTTCTTTCAAATCCCAGAATTGTTTGAGAATCTTGGAGCAAGATAACCAACGTACCTCGGTATAGTAGGACAAACCCAAATATTCACTATCTAACTCACTTAAGAAAGCAGTGAATTGACGCTGATTTAAACCTCGAGATCTTATAAAATTTATAACTTTTTTTTTTATATATGACAAAACATTCTCCATACTTATTACTTTCGTGCATAAAACTTCTTGATGTATAATACAATGCATATGATGAATGTTTGAACCGTGAATTTCACTAAGTTTTTTTCTTAGTAATGCTACGAATCCCTTGTTTTTCCCGGTCATTGATGGAGCGCCATCTGTAGCTACAGAATTTAATTTTGCCAAAGGTAGATTGTATTTCTGCAGAAGTCCAAAAACACAAGTATTGTGTCTGTGGCATGCTAGGTTCTCCCGAGCACTATCTATTTGACTGCAGTCTAACAAAAAACCACCACTTACCACATCCAACGAATGATAGAACACTTTACTATCGTTTCATAATCAAACACCCGCCAGCTATAAGGAGCATCTGCGCAGTTGTACAGCAAATCAACGCCCTAGGGCAAGACATTTGCGAGCCACAGTAGCATGGTACTGCAGACAATGTACTCAACTATTAGATATTCGCAGTATGTACACATTCTGTAATACACATTCCACATTCAATTTCGAGCCTCGTGTTAACATCTGCTTTCAATAGCCACCAACTTGCAGATATAATGTTACTGACATGTTTATCAGTGTGAAGCACTGGGCACCCAATGGAATGATGTGTTATCGTAAATCGAAATATATAATATCCGTACAATGCACGAATGTAGTGTATGCAACGAAATATGTAATTCATGCAACAGAAGCCCCTAATGAAAGTATGTACATTATGTATTATGGGAACTGAGCATATTTCCGCACAGCACTACTGCTTTACGCACACCTTACTATGTCTTATATGTTTCCTCTGAGTGTAATATTTGCATTTATGTGCTCTACGTGTTTCCATATGTATTCTATGTGTCATGATATGTATTTTCGTGTGTGTTTCTATGTCTTTATGTTACGTAATTAAGAGTGTGTTTTTATGCTTTTACGTTTAATTTTGTATATCTATGTGTTTCAGCTTATATGAGTGTTTTAGTGTTTTAATGCTATCCTTTATATTCTTTCTAAGTTACTTTGTGTTATTAACAACGTCCTATGTAAAAACTACCCGACATCTAGCCCCTGTATGGCCATGTAAACTCCTGGTGCAGCCTCACGGGGCTCCAGCGAGTTGCTTCTTCGAGATAGTGGAGGACGTGGGACATATGCCTGTTTACCTATGTTATACGTCAGGCGTCCCCGTCCTCCGTCACCTGTCACCTGTGGTAGTACCAGGCATCGGTATTAGTTCCAGTAATTCCTCAAAAATGTTAAAATTCTTGTCACAAGAACGAAGAAACACTGCTAATTGAGCTTTGCCACTAATGTCCGTGCTCTCGTCACAGGCAATGGAGAAATTTTCGAAACTAGATGATTTTGCCTTGATCTGATCACTTAAATTCGTGGCTAAATCAGTAACTCTTTCCGCAACTGTATTTCGAGACAATGAAATTGATTGAAAAGCCTTCACATTTCCAGGACAAACAATTTCTCCAGCTTTCATTAGGCATTCCTTGATGAAATCACCGTCAGTAAAAGCCTTCGAATGTTTAGCTATCAACTCGGACAAGACGTAGCTTGCATGTACCGCCGCTTCACTTTCTTGCAATACTTTACTAAACATGGACTAGTGCTTTTTCACTCCTAACTTGAGCTCTTTCAACTTTTCTTCTGTCATTAATCCTTCGTAATTGTTATATTTCGATTTGTGTTGTTCGTAATGACGTTTAATATTATATAATTTTTCGATTTTTCGATTGCGATTTTTCGTTTAATTTTACTACCACTTGGTTTTGATATAGACATACTGAATACAAAGGGCTGGAATAAACACGGTTAAAGTTAAAAAGTTAACAAAAATTTATTCTTTCCACAAGAGATAAATCAAAATGCTGAAATATTTCTTCAAAAATATTCTAACAATATCACAAAATGACAAACGTTTAGCAAAAATCAATTCGAAACAGAGAAACTAATTCTATCTCACAGCGAAATCGCTACAAATCAATCACAGCATTAAGTAAACAAACAGTTCGCTAGAACTACAGCTAGTACTGAGATGAGTTGTTTGTTCTCGGCTTTTATAAGCTTTATAATTAATTTCTCGAATATACTGGAAACATCTATAAATATCTGGATTTTTGTGGATGGCAACAGCAATTACGAGATATTTATTTATTAGGTATTAAATGCACGCGCTGTTCTATTTTTAACCTTCCAACGCAGCTGTCTTTTCAAAAATCGTCTGCGTTGCTAAGGCAACATGAAGCAAATCTAATTACAATTTTAAATAAAAAAAAACTAACTAAATAAATAACTATTAAATCCGTAACAATACGAATTAAGTAATAATTAATAATAAAGCAAAGTGCATGCACATGCATGCACCAATATATCGTACAAAACTATGATTGGAAAACTGAGACCAAGAGTTCGGCCACATTCGGCTATCGGGGGATGCGTACAAGTTCTGAGTGCACGTGTCCCCCAAAAGCCGAAGGTAGCTGAACGCAAGCTACTCACACGCATTTGTAATTTAAGTAGTGTCTGTGTCAGCTCGCTGTGAGTAACACTGAATAAATTATCGTTAATTACTTAGCAGTAAACATTTCATTTTTTCTTCGTCGATATGTTATTTTATTATTACATATTATTATTTGCCGATATATTGGCCGGGCCGAAAAAATGTTTGTTGTGGGCCGCATGCGGCCCGCGTCCGCGAGTTTGACATCCTTCTTGTAAAGCATCATTCAATAAATCATAAATTGGACTTACTCTGTAACAGCAGTCCGAGTCAATGGTGCTGTTGTGAATGAAATGAATGTACTGCTTGATTTCAAAATATCTATTTCGTGGCATTGCTGGACTAACTAGTATAGTTCCTGTGTCTGGCGCATTTCTTACGCTATAATTTTCAGAGGTACAATTAATAAATTAGATCTAGGTGTGAATAATAAACAGTTCTTAAATTTTATAGTGTTTATATATTTTTCAGTCCTGAAAAAATATAACTATTTCAATTAAAATGTCATAAGATTGTAGAAAAGTGAGGCATAACGTGTATTTACAGTAAATGAGAAAATGAAACTTTGTGATGTATTCTGATTGTTTACATGAACGCGTAAACATTTCTCTTAATGCTGTGAATTGAAGATCTTCAGGCAGGCACCGTTCATTCTATAATAGCAGGACAGTCAAAGGTGAGGAGCAGAAGTACCAAGGAAAGAAAATACCGTTCATTTTGTTGACTGTAGGCTTTGGGGAAAAAGAAAAAAAAGCTAGTTATCTCTCTTTGTACTCTAGTTATTTAAGTACTGGATAGGACTAGCATTTGGACTGCATTTGCCAATACTAGGTCTTTGGGTATGCTGATCTGAACGGTGCAGGCTGAATTACAGCAGCTCAAATGAAAGTAAAATTTATCATCATTTAAAAGAAAAGAATGCAGAAGTACATTATGTAAGATATCAAAATAAGAAGAAACCTTTATTACTAGACTCATGTAAAAAGCTCCTCTAAATTCTTAATTTGAATTACTTACCTTCCCTCTTCAAAACTTACTACTGCACCATGTTACATCACACTTTCCCTACAGTAATCGCAACGAGTTATCTATTGCTCAGTTTTGTCAGATTGTTTTAAGGATTAAAACAAAGATTTTGGAGTTCATAAATACTACTGCAGTTATCACGCATCACTTTTTTGCTGCTTTCTCTGATAGAAAAGTCGCGTCCGCTAAGCTTCTTTGGATTAAAACAAAGAGCTTATAAATACTACTGCAGTTATTATGCATCAATTTTGTTTGTCTGCTTACTCCGCTTAGCAAATTCAGATCTCTTTGCTAAGTTTCCTTTTCCGTTGTTTACAATTTAAACTGCGTATATAGAAATTCTGGGGTGAGTTTAGGATCTCTAGTGATGTACCGATGAAGCAAAAATGTATTTTCTGAAGAATTATTCAAAATAATAAGGACGTTCAAATCCTCAAGCCAGTTGTGCTTTTCCGTTCCATTCATATCTTTGAAGCAGTATATTTTTCGGTCATGACTAAAAAAGTAATTAGTTTCATCTTCTGCAGTCAGCGCTCTGCTAAGATCTAACAAGGTGCCATGACTGCGAAACTCTAAAATATCATACATACACCCACAAACACACCATATATGTGTGTGTGTTAAACTATATATGCCTCAGATAATAATACCTTATGTAATTTACTTATTTGCAAAGCAATGGAATCATATGCCCAGACATGGTGTTGTTGTATTTTTAATTGTCTATGTTTAGAATGTTAGACTTGGTCATATTAAATGTCTTTCCTGTTAAAATATGATGTATCTTAAATCAGACTTCAGATTGCATATAGAATTATAAAGCATTTTCTCCCTTCTTTCAGCATGCCTTCGTATTGTAACGGTAGCACACTCGGCAAGTATTCAAGAAGTCCAAGTTCGAGTCCCAGTAAGGGCACTCCATATTTTTCCTGTCTTTCTGCTTCGAAAAATTCCTAATGACTGTACACTGGCGCCCAAAATGAAAGGTGGTGGATGATGATCCTTTACCACCACGGTTTAGCGATTGGAACCCATAATCCGCAGTCGCCCTTTTAATGGGGGGGAGTGTATAATATATTTTCTCACTCCTTTCTGCATGCCTTAGTCGTGTAATGATAACACACTCGGCTTGTATTCGAGAAGTCCAGGTTCGAGTCCTGGAGAGGGCGTTGCTCATTTTTCACATCTCCAGCATCAAAATAACCTAATGTCTCTGCAGTATGATATTTAAGTAAAACTCAGCACCACTATCATCGGTCCACGATACTAATCAGTATAACTCCGAGCCAGTACATTTATGTAGTATTTTAAATAATATGATTCTCCACTATCCAGATCTATCTAAGACACATTAATGAATAAAAAGGTTTTTAATGTCATTATCTGCCCTGGAAGAATATAATATATATTATATAGATTTTAGTATTACATTTTTATACTATTCTCATTTTCGTAAATATTAACCTCATTCACTCGATGCCATCGAAACACAGATAGCATAATTCTTTTTAGTTTCTTCTTTAGTTATTAGTTTTCTTATCATTCCCATGAAAATGAGAAATACAATTAAACATTAATATCTATTCGGTTTGGTGAAATAGTTTGCAAATTTTCCCATAAAATGAAATCTTATACAGATATATTGAAATATTTATGCACTAACGCCAAATTTAACAAATTCTTCTGTAGATTTATTTGTCCTATGCGAAGAAGTATTGCTAGAAGTCAAAGGTTTTATTTTTTAACTGAAAGTAACATTCAGTATATATTAAGCATTCATTACCACATAATTTATGAAAGTGGTAGCCATTGATTCTTGAGCAAGAATAATGCATCTGCTTTTCGTATGATTTATATATGAGTTTCTTAAAATACTTATATCTTTAAAATCAGGTAAATAACGCAACCTTATATTTGGCATGGATTTTTTTTTAAAAAATTTAATACGATTTTTTAATTAAAACCGACACCTGCTTAATATTGTTTTTTAGATAATTTAACATTTTGCATTATTGTTTCCTTTCCAATTAGAATTTCCAATATAGTTGAAAATGACTCATCTTTCCCTCAGTCAATATGTATTTAAAGTTTAACTTTCATTGCATTAGTTGATAATGAAGAATGCGTAACAAATAAAAATTAATTAATAAACTCTAGAAAAGATCTTTTAATCAAATTTTGAGCACATTAAATGCCTTTATATTGTCTCTCATATTGTGATCCTGCGACTTCCCCTTTAGCTAATACTGGTTTCAAAGTCTCACTGATAACTGTCAAATCAAAAATACGTTTCTGCTGATCAACCAGTGTTATTTCGTTCTAGTTTTCTAAATCATAGATTTATTTGCATCCTTCGATTAAGAAACTAAAAACGTGATCAAAAAGGTATTGCTTAAAATACAGTTTATCTAAAGATGATGTATTGTAGGTAGACTATAATATCAAAAAGTAAACTTTAATAAGTATTTATAGTTTTGCTCAATGCTTGTGTACCTTTCGCGTTTTCATTTCAGTTCTCCTTTATTACAATGCAAATTTTTTTAACAGACTCATTTTTGAATGCAGAATTAGGGAAAAACCATGTATAATACTAGATAAGTATTTAAATGTCAGAAGCGAGCTTATAAACGTGAACATCATCAATGTATTTAAAAAACAATATCCTGCTATAGTACAGACTTTGGGATTTTATAATTAATACATATTTAATTGTTCAGATTTCTGTATTTGGAGCCTTAAAATTTAAAATCTACAAATTAATGTATGTAACTAAAGCACATAAATTAAGACTTTTAGTTTGGAACTTTTAAAGGGGAACTTTTAAAAGATTATTATCAAGACAGAAGACAAAAGCTCCAAAGTAAATCATAAAGTAAATTAGCAAAGCAACAACCTTCTGTTTGATAAAATAAATACAACTGTGTGTTTTCCTTCGTGGGCGTTTTTTTGCCCCTGCTGAACCTGTACCTGTTTGCCGTCTAAATCAATGAAGTTTTGGCTAAACTCTACACAAAGCTCGAAGTTGTTGCTTTTCTAACTTTAATGATAATTATGTTGCAATTAAAAAGCAGACAGGGGGTATAAACGATAAAACGTGTACGATGTATCCGAGTATAAATCGCGACCTAACTTTGCCCTTCATCATAGTTTAAATTAATTGAACAAATGACTGAAATATGCTCCGGTAGAAGACTTTTTCATTAAAGAATGTAGTGTTTATAAATATCAATGCAAAATAGTTTTAAAGTAAATATTCTGCATCAAAGTGGGTGCAGATATCTGGGTTACCACATTCAAGAACATTATTGCCTATTTATGGCTAAAACACTCAAAAGTGTCCTTTTTACAAATGATATTCCTTTATTCCAAGGGGTCGTTCCAGAGACATTTTACAGGATAATTGTAATGAAATGGATCAGATATTTCACCAGTTTTACAAACTTCAAACACTTCAAATCTCACATAGCAAGTCTCAAGTCGTAGTAATCCATAAACCAGGGCAACATAAACATAACTAAAGTCATAGTTCTAAAAATTGATAGCCAAATGTTTGTGAATACAATCAAGTACCTTGGGTTAACAATTAACTAGAAATTTCTCGTGATTCCGTATCTAAAAATATTAAACTTCGTACAGCATCAGTAGCTAACTGCCTATGACGCATGCATGGGTATAACTGTTAACCTAAATAACACAGTTTTTTCTAAAAAACAGTTATATTAAAACTAGTAAGTTACAGAGCCGGAATTTGAGCCCAACCAGTGATAGCAGTTATATGAAAGTCCTTCAGATTAACAAAGCTGCAGAATTTAACAAACAATCCTTTCTGCCACCCAATTGTGAAAGGAAAATTAATTTCAGTTTTATTCATTCAGTGCTTCGGTTCGGCAGAATAAATTTCTCCATGTCTAATGAAAATTGAAGTATCTCATCTACAGTTGCATACACTGATGGTTAAAAAATTGAAGGAAAATTTATTTCAGCAGTCTACTTTCAAGGTGTCCCTTCAAGTCTCATCAAATGAACGTAGTGCAGATCATCTCTGTAATGATAATAGTGTTTTCCAGGCTAAATTGTCAGCCGAAAAAGCAGCGACTGAAATAGCTGTTCTAAAATAATTAACTAGTTTGCCATAAAATCTGACTCCCAAGCAGCTATTTTAGCAATTACGATCCCCTTACCTTCCTCTCCATTGGTTCCCGACATAAATTATCATTTCCGAACTACAAAATTCAAATTTCATGGATCAAAAGACATAGTCGCCATTTTGGTAATGATCAGGCAGCTCAATTAGCCAAAGAAGCAGTTCTTAATCAATATGATATTGAAATAACCCTTCCGTGGCCTCCGTGGGACTTGCTTTAAAATATTGGAAGGATTTGGGAAATAATGCTTCACGAAGAAGAAGCACTTATAACTTGATCCCCCAGTGTAGACTTCTCATCTCATGTCCTCGAATCTTCTGTCACATGTGCTCGAATCCTTCATTAAATTACTAATTACTTCATTCATTAATTACTTCATTAAATTAATTTTTTTCACATATTTCTACCCAAAAAATATGGCGAACATCGACATCTGTATATGTGGGGAATAGGGAATAATGGATCATTACACTTTCCCATGCCTGTTTGAGGATAATCACATAAAATACCCAAAAAGTGTTTTCCTAGCAAAAGTTTCTAATTAAAGATCAATATGAGAATCGCAAGTTACAAAATATTATACAACGACTTTCTTACATCAAGTTAGTTCTTCATACTGCATAAATTTAATGAATATACATATATATATTGTGAACATATAATCGAAAGGATTCCACTTGTGAAGTAGACTTGTGTTTATAAACTGTAATAACCTTTTGTAACTGTAATAACCTCGTGGACACTTCTTTAGCATAATTACTACAGCTCATTAAAACATTATGTTCCCAATATTTATTATATTTATCTCATTATGTTTATCTTTTAATTTGATGCATCAAAACAGTTGTTCGCAATTAAATTTGTGAATTTCAAATTGTATTGGAACTATATTATAATTACCTTATGTCCTAAATCGTTATTTGTAATAAATACTAGATGCAACGTGTGCAGGTAGGATTGCACGATATACCATGCTAAACTCTAGGTCCTTTGGAAAGCTGCAGTTGCTTATTTTCTCGACATTTCTTTGTAAACTCTTATAATAGTCGCAACTTATTTTGGTGGGCGGGCTTGTTAGTATGGGAGGACATTACCAATTGACCCATGGTACATCCCTGGTGTTCCCCATACTTTTACTTGTACCTCCACCCGTTTCGAATCCATTAGCTTTGAAGAACTCAATTTGAATAAATTTCTATTTGGATAAATTTTAAAAAACTACACTAACAACCTAATTCAAATTTATGTTGTGTAGAGAATTTGTCTGATCGCGTTATAAAAACTAGGTGAATGATTTTATGGAAATCTTAATTTTATTTGATTCTGAATTATTCATTTTAATGCTTTAATTTTGGGGAAAAACAGATGCTTCTGGGAATATTATTTAGTTTAAAGGATATTATTTATTTTTCTTTTATTTGCAATATTTGTACAAGCTTTGATTCATTGTGAAAAGAAGCAGGGAAAGGGAGGCAATTTTGCTAAGTCATGATTTCGCGCGCTTTGTCCTTTAGAATGTTCTAGAAGAAATTTCATTGTGCAGTTGACCTTAGGACAGGAAGTAAATGACAGAACGGTCAGAGGTTGCCACTTAGCCTTCGATGGAAGTCATTCAGGTTTTGGCGATCGGAAGGTCCGTGTTGGGCAGCAGTGCTCCTGTTTCTGTTTTCCAGAGTGAAAATTGCTTCGTCGTTATGAAAACGAGTTACCTGCCGTGTGTGTTTCGCCAATAGTGCCAGGACAGGACGATGTCCTCTGAAACTTTCATTTGCAACCATGGATAATCTCCGCCGACGTCAACTCTTATTAGGATACGAGTCCTCCACTTCAAGATGTACACCACAAGATAAGTTCTATTTTTTGGTGTTTGAACTTTAAATAAGGTTTCAACGACTTCCTTGGAATGTAAAATAACAACGTCGAATCTTAAATTAATTCTCAGGCTTTCAATTGTTTTCCTTTCCCCCTTCTAAATTACCGAGACAAACTTTAAGGTTTTTATATGAATTAGGATGTAATAATTTAAGTTGTTTGTGTAATCTTCCTTTAAACAGATATGAATTGCAAATAATATGTTTTCCTTAACCTCTTAGAAATTATATAACGGGTACCCGTTAAATTAAAAGAGTCATGTTATAGATTTGCAAATCATGAATTTAAATGTAACAAAGGTAAATGACAAATTGAAGAATTCCTCTGTGTCTACAATAAGCAAATTGAAACTGTAACAAAAATAAGAAATTTGACTCTCTGATTAGGATAAGATTTAATTTTAATTGTGAGGAATTTGAATAAACTAGTATTTAATCTGGAAACCTATTACTTATGTTTCTTTTTATCTTTTATGTGTTTTTCTTATATATTTATTGATTTTACATGTTGCTTATTCGATCCTCTCACGGCGCGGTCCCAGATGCATTTTCACAACGCAATGCATTAAAAATTCACTTATACGATCACTAAAAGTGTGATAATTAGCAAACTCTTAAGAGTTTAGTTTCTCAGTTGATATTTAGTTAATTACGGTTTCACCTGTCTGTTTCTGCATTAGTTTCCTCCCTAAGAGGAAGTAGTAATACTGCATTGGTGCCCATGACTTTTACGGCAAAGTATAGAATCAGAACATTGGTGCCGTAGATAGTTAACATTTATAGAATGAAGAAAAAGAATAAAATAAAGCCTTTCAATCTCTTTTCTTCGTTTTTTATGTTTCAAAGGGCAAAACAATGACTAAACGTATGTACATAAACGTAGAATAACTCTGAAACCATTATATTTTAACTGTAGTCATTGAAGAGGAGTGTAGAGTTTTATATCATTAAATATAAATTATTATATTTTGATGCATATTATGTACTTTAAAGCTCACACTAACATATAGGCATAGTAATATTTTTAACAACATTTTCTGAAATACTGACGATTCAAAACAAATTAACCACAGTAATCTATACATAAAAAAACGAAAGTCAGTGTGTTTGTTTGCTCGCTAATAACTCAGTCACTACTATAGATATTGTCACCAAATTTTCTACAATTCTTTTCTTGGTCCTGGAAAAGGTCGACATCCACATATTTAAAAAAAAAAAAAAAATAGCGAAAATCAGAAATATTAATTGGAATCTCTGAAAACGCTAATTTTCCCCCGCATTTTCCCGTCTGGCAACAGTCTCGCACGCTGGAGATAAAAATCTACTTTATTTCGAGAAGTGTTGCCACTGCTCGCTTTCAAATCATAGAGTTTTTTAATAATATATTTTTAAATTTTACAATTAAATAAAAATAGCATTGCCAAACATTAAATACATTATTACCGATTCCAAAAATTGGGGAAAGACATTTAGACTGTTGCCATCTTCGTACAACTTCAGCCAAGATATTAATTAAAAACTCTGAAAGCGCTAATTTTCGCACTCATTTTTCCGAGTCGCAACAGTCTCGCGCCTTGGAGATAAAAAGGCTTTATTTCGAAGAGTGTTGCTACTGCTCGCTTTCAAATCGTAGAGTTTATTAATCACAAATTTGTAATTTTTACAAAATCTATGTATATAAATAAAAATGTCTGTGTGTCTGTTCGCGTTATTGATTTCTGATGAATGTTTTGCTACATTTAATCGACTAAAATTGAATATAAGTGAAATATTGGATGGAACTTGAACTTTTGCGAGCATTTGATTAGAAAGCCGAAAATCATTAACAACTGCATGTAATTGTTGCTGGTATAATGAGAGAGAATTAATTTATTTTTCTATCGAAGTTTCTTATGTGGGTTCCATGTCGGATCAGACTGAAACATTTATGACTATGAATCGCATTTTTGTCATCTTTATTAGAGAAGGATTACAGCGGTATCGGTTTCGCTGTTGTTAGATACATTACTCTCAACCCAAGTAGCACAGCAACGTCGTAACGACGTTGCAAACTCGTCGCGGATGTCGTTGCAATATGTCGTCTTTATGACGCCCAAATGTTCGGGAAACTCCACTGTTTTGCAGCCGTTGCAAAGACATCTTAATTACGCCTTTGCAGATGAGGGTTTTGTCACACAGACGTAGTTATTGCGTTTTTCGTAGGTGATAGTTTGGTTGTAAAAGCATCGTATCACGAAGTCTTAAAGACATCTAAATGCTCACAAAATTCTACCTTTTTGCAACACTTATGAAAATGTAGTTATTATGTCCTTGTGTTACATATTGATTTATGCAGAAAAATAAGCTTAATAACTAATATATTTTTCTTCTTTTTTTAAATTTTGTATTCCTTGTATTTATCTAAAGTTTAAATATTTTACCATTCCCTGAAAAACAGAAGATAATACATTTCTAACTTAACTGGCATTGGTTAATTTCGCTAGTAAATATATAAAATAAAATAATAAAAATAAAAACCACTTAACTTCGAATTCTAGTTAGTTGGGTTATTATAGTGACATTGAATCTCTATAAATCACGAGATCTAGATATAATAAGCAGCAATTAAAAAGGTAGTTAATATATTTGTTAAAATTAGAAACAAATTCTTAAAATTAAGATTAAAAATTTGTTGAAGTTATGAAATTAAGAAAAATTTATTACGGAAAGAAATTTATTCATTTTAAAAGGAAATATAAAAATAATTTATTATTTTCTTATTATAAGCATGTGTTTTTATATCTTGTTTTAGTTCTTAAGCATAAACCTACTTGAAAAAATTAATTAATTTTTAGACTGATGTTTGTGCATTAAATCCCTTTAAATAAATTTTATTGCAGTTAATTTAAATATCAAGATATCTCTATTTTGAGGATGTTTTAGGTATAAGACTGCTATTTAGAAATTTCATTAAGTGAAGCAAAAAATTGCTGGACTAATCAAATATGAGATTAGACCTCCCTTTAATAATGCATTTTAGAAACCTAGCCTTCTTTGATGTCTAATCTAACATTTGAAAAAATGTATAAGACACTTTTTTATTTTATCTATCAAATTTTATTAGCTGTTAAATTTAGTTTGGTTTTGAAAATATAATCTTGAGATGATTTAATTCTCTTTCTTTTTTAACCTTTTGCACAACTTTGTTATGTTAAGCTACAGGTAAAAAGTGACGGAAGAGGGAAAACCCATACTTTGGTTTCATTTTCAATATTTAGATATTTACAGTGCCATGCGTATTGCGGTGCTAGAGTCAGCTTCCTGGTTCCCTCTGTAAATTGGCAAAGAATGTATAAGACTGATCGTTGTGACTACCTTGATCATTATGATAAGCGCCCTTGTTGCGTAATATAGCGTTGGTAAGGAATGCTGTCATATCTGATGTTCGGAAGTCTGAGATGGTGTCTGGATGATAGAGGCTAACTCATCAGGTAATCTTCGGGAATCCGCGGGCTTACCCAGATGCATTGGTGCTCATAAGTCAGGCAGGATTTATTAAAATATATTGGACTATGATCTTAATTATATGTATTCTGAT
Organism: Stegodyphus dumicola; assembly: GCF_044657685.1. Taxonomy (NCBI): domain Eukaryota; kingdom Metazoa; phylum Arthropoda; class Arachnida; order Araneae; family Eresidae; genus Stegodyphus; species Stegodyphus dumicola. The sequence goes on along the minus strand of NC_140771.1, from coordinate 150,875,830 downwards.
TTACCTCTTGTTTTGCTTACTTTGGAGAAGGAAAGGAAGGTGCGATTTCCTTGTGGTTCATGATCAAATTCGTCTTGCCATTTTGCTTAACCAAGGTGTTAACGATATTTTCAAGGTAAAAATGCAATAAAAGCAGATTTTGTGGATATTGTTGGGTGATACAGATGCTTTCCGTGTGTGATATTCTTGCTCGTTCAAGTATTAAACAAATATGCAACTTAATACGTTAAATCCTGAACTCATTCATTTTTTCAGGGCTGATTCTTTGTACTATTTGTGGTAGACTGTTGTTGCGAATATATGCATCTAATGTAGAGTTCTCTGATGTCTTGGTAAATAACCAGCTTGTTGTTCGGTGTTTAATATGCATGTAATGGGAACCATCCATTGGAGAACTGAAATTGTTTCCTTAATTTAAGTTCGATTTTAAATGCAGTTCTATATGTGTATGCAGCGGTGTGAGTTCTGCTACGAAATTTGCTGGAGTGGAGGTAGTAATGTAGGCAGGTGTATATCTTATCCAAAAATCTTTGAATGCACATCAGATTACTCATGTTGCATCAATTTTGACCAAAATGTCAATGTATAATTTAAGATTTTCTCGGTGTCTGTTTCTTGCAGGAGTTTCTGTAGTTATGACATCATGCCTCACTTAGCACCTGAGAATTGACTAAGTTTGTATGCAACTTTTAGGGAGTTGTTTATGAAGTTCGGTGTTTTCTAATTCTCAAGAAATTTCTAAGAAAGAACAGATGTTACTATGATATTTAACATACAATACAATTGTATAAGAAAGCTTCCTATAGGAAACCCTTCTGTTCTGTAACAGGCATGTTCCAAAATACAAGGGCATTTTATATATGATACCGTTATGTATTCGGGCTAATGCAGAAGAGCAAATGCTATTTATAGCTTCTTACACGATTTAGAAGTTTCTGCTCTGTATGGAACAACAGGGACAAGAACATGCGCAGGATAATCTAACTGCAACATATATACACGTAACTTCTAATTAAATTAGCGAATTAATAACTAATAATAAGGTAATTAAAAGAACTTCTGGTTCTGCAAAGTCTTTAGTATTTTAAAGAGTGCTTAAAAATAGTAATCAGTGGCTCAATCAATTTGTAAGGACCGGGAAGAAAGGTTTATAAGTATTGTTTAGGGTTGAGCTAGCACATTCTCAAAGACAACTAGCGAGACGCTTAAGGAGAGATAGTCTTTTAGTAAATAGCTGAGATATATATTCAGTATGACACTTCATCATATTTTCAAGCACAACTCCAAAAACACTTATCAAATGAATTTAAACATTGAGAAGTAAATACTACGTTCTAATATTTGTATGTACAAGAGAGAAGGTCTGTACAGCAGTTTTAGCAAGTTTAACAACCATGTTATTAATATTACACCGATTTCCTAACATTCAGAAAGCAGGAATAAGGGTGTTCTCAAATACACGCTTTGCACATGTCTTCTGCTACTGTGTGCAAATGACCAGATCATCTGCAAATAAAAGGCATAAAATTCACTCAACCGGGTTCAGAGCAATAGTTATGTCATTTATATATAAGTTGAAAAGAAAGCAGCTTAATACAGATCCCTGAGGGAGATTAGTCTGCAGGACAAAACTCATAGGTACTTTAATCCCAATACAGACTCTATAGAAACAATGGCCAATAAAAGAACGAATTCGGTTTAAGGTATTGTTTTCATTACCAAGATCAGTAAGCTTAAGAGATAACGTCTTTTTTCATATCATATCATACCCTGATTTAAAATCAACATAAACAGCCTTTAAGACATTTCTGGAGATTTTGGAGACAATTCTGGCGAACTAATATTACGAAAAGGTGGTCATCGAGCTTACGAAACGTTGTTTGAAGCATGTATATGAAACTGATTGGGAAAAATCTGTTTCTTTTATCTTTCTTAAAATAAATAAGCATCACAATATTTCTTGTATATAATTAGTATCCAAATGCTATAAATAGCGCTTATACTCAGACATATGTAAAAGTTTCCGTTGTAAGTTTTTCATTAATAGTGCATGTGTAGAGAGACAGCACGTCTTTATTTCAAATTTAATGGCTGAATAAAATCGCAATTTTGCTCTTTTTTCTCGGCTTTATTTGACCTTTTATTAAGAGACAATTTGTTTTCATTTTTACATTGAAACACCATTCTTCGGTTTGTTTCTACGGGGTCGTCTGTACTGTTTAATGTTGTATTATGGGCAATATTTGAGACTTGATTAAATAAATGTGGATAACGCTTCTTTTTATTAAATTTTAAACCAGTTAAAAAGCTGTTTACTACACACCAGCCTTCTCTAAAGAAAATAAAAGGCACATTAAAGGAAAGTTAAAGCTATTTTTGAGATTTAAAAGCGAAATTCCTTATGTTAGAATGGGGAATAAAGCATGTACTCAATCTCAATGACTTTAGACAATCGCTGTTTGGACTGACACTGCTAAAGTTAGAGGTAAGCCTCATGGAGAAGATTTACGAAGCATTTTAGGTACTTACCCATTGTTTATATATAAAATCTTTTAACATAACTTTCTACTTCCTACAATAGATAACGTAATTGAAACATTTCCAAGAAATCAGCTAAGTTCCATGCAGTCTGTCTTAAAAATACAGAGACATTTACAACAAAAATTATTCAAAAATACCATTTTTACTTCATATGTAATTAGCTAATCTTTAGTTTCATTTTCAAGTGCCTCAGTAATATATAATTTTCGAATAAAAAGAAAATTTAGTTTAATTGATTCAAATGTTTTAACACAGTCTTGTTAAACCTAACAAAAAATTGTTTATTATACTAGAGGGAAAAGTATTCTAATATTTAATTTCCTAATAAAAATGCTGTACACATGATGACATTAAATCATCATTTCCGTAGCAAATGTAGCAAAGGGGTTGGAAATATCTGCATTATACGCAGGGAATTTAAAACAAGCTGTAAAGATTTTAATTATTTATTTTTAATTAGTTTTCGAACTTTAGCTAGAAAAATACTCAAAAGTTACTTGTAAAGTATAAGACGGATTCTTCTGAAATATCAGGCAATCGATAAATTACCTTGAATATTCCATACATACCATTTAATCTTATTTATACATCCACTTATTTACTACATTTATGTTATTAATTTTAAATTTTAGTTACTTTCAGCATACCAGAAAGAAAATTGAAGACGTTAAGGAAAACCATTTACCATTTAAAACTTGGTGAAATGAGTTTACAAGTCAGATACATTCTTAGGAAAAAAAATATTTTTTAGAATGGATTTCAATAAATTATACTTTGAATACCATAAATAGCAATAAAATATTTTAAATAAATACTTTTTTACCAAAATTCAAAATAATTCAAGGATCGCATCTAACGCTGTAATACTTCATTTGAATAAAATGTTAATTTTTATTTTTTAAAAAATACATACTTTTCATTTAGGCTTTATTGCGTATGTTCAGAGAATACATCGAAGTGCGCAGCAGATTGCACTCCTTCAATTCCTTCGGCTAATCAAATGCACCGAAATCTAAATATACGAGGGCTATCCAGAAAGTAGATTACGTTTTGGAATAAAAAAATAAACAAAGTATAGGAAACAAATTTTATTATATACAGATGAAAGCCACACTCAAATACTACTTTTCTACATAGTCACCATACAAATTAAGGCATTTATCGTAGCGATCATCAGCTTGGAAATTCCTTCGTCGAAAAATTCGGCCGCCTGCGCCTTCAACCACTTCGTTACCTCTTCTTGCCTTCCATCTTGCACAAAACTTGTGGTAACCAAGCTTTTCGCTGATGATTTCGTGCAACAAACTTCGCGAAATTTGTGGAAAACTCAAAGAAAGTTCCGTTATTGTGAAATTTCGATTTTCACGGACTTTAGCATCGACTTTTTCGAGAAGTTCGGCGGTCACTATGCTGGGTCTCCCACTTCGATCTTCGTCGTGAACATTGGTTCGGCCATTTTGAAATCTTATGACCCACTGACGCACTCCACCTTCAGTGATAATGTTGTCCCCATACACTTCACGAAGCTGCCGATAGATTTCTATCGGTTTACAGTTTTTTGCAGTCAGAAACCTTATTACTGAGCGCACCTCGCAGCTCGCGGGATTTTCAATTAACGCAGACATTTCAAACCGTCACAGTATCTGAACGGAGCACAGCACGAACCTCTCACTAGCACGGCTAGATGCAGACTGAGCTGCGCAACGCTCTGACCCCAAGATGGCCGCGCTAGCCCCGCCCCTAGCGGACACATTTTTACCAATTATTATTTTCATTTTTACCAATGGTTAATATTCTTCTATGTTTTGATTTTTTCTATCACTTCATCTCGTGCGACATTTCGAAATAAGAAAACACTGATTATATAACTTCTGGTCAGATTAGAGCAATTAATTCTGTCAGTTAATGGGAAAATATATGCAATAAATTTAGTTCGCGATCGTGAAGGCCTTATAATACATGTAACAGAGTCGTGACTGCATGTTTTTTCACCTAACGCAAACAAATGGTGCGCCCCTATGCTCTGTATTTTTTTTTGTGGGGGGGGACGAAAAATATATACGTGTGTGCGTATATATATATATAAACATATCGTAATTCTTGAAAAATTGATCTCTTTAAATTTATCAGTGCCAGGACATGAATCTTCTCATTATTTGAAACATTCTTGTAACTGGAAATACATAACTTCGGCCAAAAGTTGCTGTAATAAAGGGTGAGTAAGGACACATTGTATATACACTTGCGTGCAGAATTTAGAAAATTTGCGAATTATGTCTATTTTTACGACAAATCTTGGACCAAAGGTACCAGTGATGCGGCAGAGGAATTATGCTAATATTCAGAGTCGAATACGTAAGCGTATACATACACCTGCGCGAAGCTGTAGTTGTAAAGAGCATGTAAGTGGACGAGGGGTTTTCGGCTATTTGTGTGCTCGTGATCCTTCATAACACTGACCATGCTTTTAGCAAGAATTGATTAAATTTTATAAAGAATCATGTAAAACGAGTAACTATGACCGTATGGGTGACGGAATGAGTATATAATTGACAGTAGATTAAAGGCAGAAGATTGAGAAACGCAGGTGGTTACAGAATGGAAAGTCCCGGTTTATCTGCAGTTTGCGGAAACAGTGAATTCATATCCAAAGAACCTAGACAAGTTCAATCAAGATCCACAACGACGAATGAGTATTGTTATTGAGCACTTTCAGCTCGGTGACACAAGATTGCTACAACTTCCCTGATCTCACTTAAGCTTTATTCTGCCTCTGAAACTCGAGTTTGATTTTCCATAGCAGCCTGAAGTTTTTGAGATTGGGTTATGTGCCAGAAGAACCGCTGTTTGCGTTCTCACTGCAGCACACAAAAGGGAGTGTTTAGCATGGTGCAACATTCACCTTATACCAGATTTCAGTCGAGCAATATTACGTACCCCTTTCACGGCACCATTGTTTAATAACTTGAATTGTAAAGGTACCATTGGAAAGTGAGGGTACCTGAAATAAATCGGTAATATCGTTTCAATTCAGTAAAAAACAGATCATTCAAAATTCTAGATAAGCAAATAAAGAAAGGTTGCTTACCTTTATGATCCGTTTTCTTCGATTCTGGTCCGCCGCTTTAGTAGACTCCGATTTGGTTCCAAACTCATCTAAAATTGGCACTATTTTGTATGAATCACTTTATTTGACATTTGACATAAAAGAGGAACAATATCTAAATCATTACACTATCAAAAAATACTTCTAACTACTTAGCATCATTGTTCTACATATCTAACAGCGTCATTAGTCTACTGCGTCACTGTTCTAAAAGCATACACTTATCGTTGCCAGTTCGAGCTCGTATTTCTTTCCTCTATTCATAACAAATACACCCCAAGTTTCTTCATTCTTAATCCAGTACAATGTGTTCCTTGAATCTGTCCAATAAAACGTAGGTATATTTTCTTGCTTCAAATCTTGTTTTATAGATTTCATTAATCTTGCACCAACAACACAAGCTAATAATTCTAGTCTACAAATTGATGTGGGTTTTAGAGGAGAAACTCTAGATCGTGCTTGAACTAAATGACAAGAAACTTCATTTTCATTTCTTAAATAAACGCAGGTTGCATATGCCATTCGGGATGCATCACAAAATATATGAAAGTATAATTTCAATTCAGAATCAATATTAAGCATCATCTGTCGAGGAATTTTTATTTCTGTTAAACGATTTGCATCATTTTTCCATTTCATGTATTTCCTTTGAATTTCTTCAGGAAGAGCTTCATCCCAAGTTACTTTTAATTCCCAGCAGTTTTGTAACAGAATTTTAGGAATTAAAATTATAGGGCAGGTGAATTCAATAGGGTCATAAATTTTATAAATTTCAGACAAAATTGTTCTTTTAGTAACAGGTTTGTTTTTTGATTCATTTAATCCCTTAATATCACAACTTAATGTGTCATCATGCAAATTCCAAAGAAGTCCCAAAATGTTGACCGTTTTAGCTTCACAAGGATCATCGAAAAACTCATTCTCATTTAATTTATCAAGCTTCGACTGTTTTAAAATGGGTTCAACAACAAATGCATCCCTTTTATTTCGAGGATAGTTATATGCCCACTCTTGTAATTCAAATTTAGCACTTGCCAAAATTTCAGTGGCATCATTTTTTAACTTCTTTAATTCTGATTCATCATTCACACTTGTAACTAAATTATCAACGTACCAGGATTCTACTAATTTATTAGCACTCGCACGATAATTTTCTGGTACTTCATTCATTAATTTCGTTAGTGTTGCATTTAAGAGAAATGGACTGCTGGTTATTCCAAAGACAACTCTTCTATGCCTGTATATTTTCAAACGCTCAGAATTTCCCTGTTCCCAACATAAAAATCTTAAATAATCTCTGTCTTTAGGATTAAGTGCTATCAGCAGAAAAGCCTTCTTAATATCAGCGCTCACGCCAATTTTTCCCAGTCGAAATCTATTTATTATAGCTGGAACAGTATCAATCAAATTTGGACCCTTTTCCAAACAGTCATTTACGGAAGATGATCCTTTAGTTCTTACGGATCCATCGAAAACCGGTCTTATTTTTGTCGTGGTGGAATTCATTCGAATAACAGCACGACGGGGTAAATAATGAGAGGGGTTATTAACTTCTTCCTCAGGAACAATCTCTATTATTTTATCATCTTCCCAAGATTTAAAAATTGCGTTATAATCATCTAAATATCCCCCATCCCTTAAATTCTTCACTGTGCTCTTTAATCTCTTTTCTGCTATTTCTCGATAGTTTGGAAGTAGGGAACGGTTTTCAATCCAAGGTAAACAAACTTGAAACCTTCCTTCTTCATCTCTTTTCACATTGGAAAGAAAATGTGTCATTGTTTGTTTTTCTAATTCCCTTTTAGTTTGACTTTCTGAAGGGTTTAATATCCCAAGAGTATCAAGTTTCCATAAATCAGAAATTTTACTATCTGATACTAACATAGAAAATGCATAAGGACAATCATATTTATTTTCCATTTCTACGGGAATTTTTCCCATGATACTCCAGCCTAAATAAGTTTCAATGCAAACTAATCCACATTCTAACTTCTTTATTTTCCCTGTAAGTAATTTTCCCGCTATGTCTGCACCTATGAGGATATGAATTTCAGAAAGAGAAGGCTCGAACAACAATTTTTTATGCCTACCTTCAACATCATTCAAAAATATGTTATGGGTTTTTAACTCATTTAAATAAGGCTTGATGTTCAATTGTGGAATATCAGAACAAATATTCGCTTGATCAAAAGCTTTGAAGTTACACTGATAATCGTTTTTGATACTACTTAAACGTACAACGAACTGTTTATGAGTTTCAACCACTTCAGTTCCTGAGTGAACAGACTATGAATCACACTGCTTTCGTTAATACATTCGTACTGCATAGCATTAGCTAAGAATTTAGATACATAGCTTCGTTGACTCTCAGAATCAATTAAACAGCGGCAGTACATTTCTGGACCATTGCCACGCACTCTTACAACTAAAGTTTGTAATAAAACTTTCTCTAAACATGATTTGTTCGTCAAATTGAGATCCTTCTTATTTGATTTTTTCTCATCTAAACTATTTCTGTCACAGATTAAACTGTTGTGTTTCCACCCACATGAATCACACTTTATCTTCGAAAAGCAATTTTTTGCCAAATGGTTACCCCTTTTAAGGCATAAATAACACATTCCGAATTTCCGAAGTGACGCCTTTCTGTCTGTTACATACTTCGGGCCAGCTTCGAAAGTATGTTTTTTTTTTTTTTTTTTTTTTTTTTTTTTTTTCTGAATCCTCGCAAAATATGCAGCTGTTAATTGAAACCTTTAACACAGCAGCCGTTGGAATAGAAATTATTTTTATTCTTTTTTCTTTAGGAAAGTGGCTCGAATTACGGTTGTTTATTTTATCTTGAATTTGTAGCATGGATTCGAGGCACTCAATTTCCGTTTTCAAGAACTCTAATAATTCGTTTACATCGAAATTATCTTTCGATTTCTTTTTTCTTTGGAAATCAAGATTCAGTTCTTTCGGAATTAATTTTAATAAATCTGGTGTCAATAACGTGCCATATGTGCCAGAAGTTACATTAAGTGATTTTAAACTTCTTATCTGTATTTCGATATCATCATACAACTTACGTAATGCAAATATGTTGTTAGCATTCCTAACAGGTTCTAAACTTAACAGTTTTCCCATATGTGCATTTATAATTAAATCTGATTGACCAAAGCGTGTTTTAAGTAACTCGATTGCGACAAAATAATTTTCACTTGATAATGCAAAACCACTAACAGCATTACAAGCAGCACCTGATAAAAATGATAACAAATAATTAAATTTGTCTGTATCTGTTAAATCACTATTCTGATGTATCACATTGTCAAACTGGTTCCAAAATGATAACCAATTAACAGGATCGCCATTAAATTTATTGATCGATAATTTAATAGTTCATCGATAATTTAATAGTAATATAATTTAGGCAATTTAATTTTTGAATGAGATACAGAAATATTTGAAATATCATTATTCACAATATTACCAATTGTATTCGAAACAGGAATTTCAGGTTTCCTATTCTCTTTCAACATAAATGTTAGTTTTGATTTCATGGAAATTATTTTCTCGGAATAAACTTCACAAGGTTCAAATTCCGATTCATATTCAATAGCCTCAATTAATTCTTGTATTTGTTTATCTAATTCTTTTAGGCTGTTATATTTTGAATCTAATAAATCAATATTTTCATTAAGAATACACAAATTGTGTTCTGTTTCTTGGAGGTATTCTTTACAATTATTTATCAACTTTGTTGTCATACTCCTAACTACAGTTCGTCTTTTCTTTAATTCTTCTATTTTAGTAAACGTGTTTAAATATTTCAGATAGAAAATATTTCAAATTAAAAATCAGTACTCTCAAATCATAAATAAACTTCTCAAATCAAAAGGAGATATTTTTTAAACATTCCTAAATCTTTCACTTCAATATAGTCTACATCGGCGGTCCCTGTTCGGGCGCCAAAAAATTTATATCGTTTCAATTCAGTAAAAAACAGATCATTCAAAATTCTAGATAAAGGTCCGCTTTCTTCGATTCTGGTCCGCCGCTTTAGTAGACTCCGATTTGGTTCCAAACTCATCTAAAATTGGCACTATTTTGTATGAATCACTTTATTTGACATTTGACACAAAAGAGGAACAATATATAAAGCATTACACTATCAAGAAAACACTTCTAACTACTTAGCATCATTGTTCTACATATCTAACAGTGTCATTAGTCTACTGCGTCACTGTTCTAAAAGCATACACTTATCGTTGCCAGTTCTCAAAAAACAAACTTTCTTTTTCAATTCTCGTCGGTCTGGAGGCTCAATCCGTTCCCAAAGAGCGGAGCGTGCGTCGTTCGCGACAGGTACTACAAAATAGTATCATTCAAATATCACTACCAGTATTACTCAAATAAATAATTAAGTTTACACATTTTTGTAACCTTAATTAACACCGAATATAGGGAACGTAGCGTTGTGATAATTTCTTTGCTGGGTTCGTGCCTGTTAAATAGCCAAACGCTAAAATACGTGAAATTCTCACATTAAAGTAAGACATATAGTAGCATATCGGTGACAAACGTACTAAAGTATATCAAACGACCATTAAATCAATGAACCTATTGCAAACAAGGCGTCATATGTATCAAAAGTTATAATAAAATAAACAATAGACAAACTCAGTTCAGCTCACACATGTACGATTTATAAGTTTAAATTTTGATTTATCACACATTATCTTACACTAGGAAAAATATTTCATTAAGCATTTTTATCAGCAATGTTTTCCCGTTAATTCGAATTCCCGATAGTACGACTTGTCCGGAAGCATTTTTTAGGTGTTACTTAGATGAAAGCCAGGCGAAAAGTGACAAGCTTGACTTGACTTGCGTCGAATGGAAAGAGAGTGACAGCGCGCGAAAGCGCTTGAACTTTATTGAAGGAGAACACGTACTCATGCCCCCCGAGCAAGATAATACAATAAGAATGTTCTCGAACATCTATGACTCGTTAAAGATTGCCAGCTCTTCTGATTTTCTTCACATGCGAAATATTTCTTTTTGTTACTATTTTTCAATTCGAAATTAACAGAAAAAATTAACATTGAAGCACTGGTTCTCCGATAAGAATTTAGTGAAATAAAATCCCTATTATCAAATAATAAAGAAACACAATTTACTACATAACAGCACCGTGCGTTTTAGAGACGAGTCAAGGTTCAGCCTGGACACTGATTCAAGACTTCGCTGAATCTGGAGAGAATCTGAAATAAGATACTACCCCTCCTTCATCAGGGAAACTGATCATTACCGAGTTGGAGGTGTAATGGTTTGGAAAGGTATTATACTGGACAGCCGGCCACCTATGCATATGTTTGACAAAGGTTCCCTGACTAGTATGAGGTATACAGAACAGATCGTAGAACACTATTTTCGACTTTTCAGTGCCAAATTTTCCTGGATTCCTGTTAATGAATGACAACGCTCGCTGGCACAGGGCATAGCTGGTCGAAATTACCTCGAAATTGAGGATATTGGCCGCATGTTTGACCAACCAGATCTCCTGACCTTAACCCCATAAAGCATGCCTGGGACGTTCTTAGCAGGGCTATTTAATCTCGGCATCCCCCTCCGAGAACCATCCCGAAGTTGAACTCATCCCGATGTGATAGAGCAACATACCTTCTTTTATACTTTCTTTTAGATTTCAGTACGCTATCACAACGTGGATTTTTAACATCCGTCCACTATTAGCTTTACTGATATTCATGGGTACATAAAATAGGATCTACTGCCACAAGGACTCCACAACTGCCTCCTGTCCATTATGCGGTCACACTGTGCGACCTGCCTGGCTGTGATGGGGCAACATATCTCCTTTTAGATTTTCAGTTCGCTATCACAGCGAGGATTTTGAACATTCCTGCACTATAAACTTTACTGATAGTCATACGTACATAAAAAGGACTTTTTCTAAGTCATCTCCTTTTCTGTTATAAATATGCATTTATACCAAATTTCATTAAAATCTATCCGCTAGTTTTTCAGAAATTCGATATAATGTGCAAATTTTCTTAATTTTACACTCGAATGCATGTGTGTAGTTTTCGATTAGAGGTTATATACTTAAGATTACATGAAAAATTCTAGATCTATATGCTCACATATTTCTGACTCAAACGCGAGCTGTTTCATAACTTTCTAGAATATCTAAAGTCTCCTTCAGAACAAAATTTCTATCTAAATTTTCATAATAATGTTCAAAAATTTCAATTCCCTCTTTTTAACTTTTTATAGTATTCTAAAACTATTAAACAGAACAATTCTGCCAAGCATGAAAGACCATATGCCCAAAATACTACCCACTTTATTCGCGAGGCCTCCGATCACTCCAGAAACATTAAGATAGCACTGCTTGGACCAATATCAACTTTGGGGAACTTTGAATATCACTGTTTTGATTTTCTATACAGAATGTAGTGAACAGGATTTAACGTTTGCTTCAAAACTGAAAATTAAAGCTCTCCTACAGCTATTTTGATTTAAAATGCTTCTGGAGAAATGAAAAGTATTTGAAAAATTAGCGGAATATTTTTTGCCAAATTTTACTGCAGAAAGGAACTTTCAGATCCAAGATCTTAACTGTATATTTCATTTACAAAATATAGTTTGAAACTTTTCAATAAATAAGAGTGTATTCATAAAACTGTATACTTAAATTCCTTTTTTTAAAACGCAGTTTTCCAATTTTGGTTTAATTAGAAACTTTTAATATTACATATAAAATGTTTCCCACATTTTTTATTTTTAATACGTGGATTTGAAACATTCAATTTTCTAAGGATTCGAGAAACTTTTACGAATCGGATTCAAGAAAATAATAATTAACGTTTACTTTTCATTGCTTTATCAGATCATTAAATCTCAAAACCTGCTGTCTAGGTAGGTAACAGAAAAGAGTAGATTCGAAGTATCTTGTTTAATTTTAATTGGGAGGAGATTTAACTATTACTTTTCAGTTTCTGTTAGAAGACAAAATTGTATATTTTATATTTTTTAATAATTAAGGACAGTATTGCTTACACAATAATCATTTAATTCTATAGCCTCATTTTCTCAGTTTTAGAGGCTATAGAAAGCCCCTGAAGTGGGACCCAAAAATATTATTATCAGACGTGCTCAGTTCTCCTTTAATAGTTACTGCTAATGCTAGTGATATAAGATGACAATATACAATACATTCTAAATGTTTAAATATGTCATTACATAGTAATATGCAGCTAAATTAGGTGTTTTTATATGAGGTAAATATAATCTCTTTCAAATTCCGATTCCTTTTTTCCTATTTACAATTCAAAAATCTTCCGTAAGAGCGGTATTAAAATGCATGTATACCAGATGTTTCCTTCTAGTTTCTCCTTATAGATTCCCCTTTCCTTCCGTATGGAAAAAACACATTCGCTTAGCATACTCATGTATTTTTAAAAACGTTTCTCCTATCATCGATTAGTGACATCGATGTACTCAGCGTTACATGGAGGACGAATAGCATCCGAACCAGAATTTCATATTATTTTTTTATGGCATTTTTTCGTGTTTTTCCAGTTTCTAGGATTTTGGTTCGATATTTCCATGTCCCATACAGCTGACTTCAACAGCAAAGAAAGTGGAATGGGTATGTTATATCCTAAAATGGCGCAGAACTTTGATTTTGTTTTTTTCATGAATGTTTTAGACGAGTATAAGGTGATAGAAATGATTTTTCTATTCTCTCTTTTCAAGATTTTTTAAGACAGATTTGCTCTTCCTTTCATAGAGGAGAATATCGATTTCAGAGATGTTTTGTAGAGAAAAATATAATTTCTTGTTTCTTCTTCATTCTAAAATAGTCAAAAATAAGCATTTAAATTTCTAAAGTCATTATTCTACAAGATTTGAAGTTCAATCAGAAATATGTGAGACAAAGTTTACTTAAGAAGCATCAAAAATTTATTTTATAACAATTAAACTTATTTATAATGATTTCTTTGTACTGACATTTAAAGAATGAAAACGAAGATGATTATTTAATGCATATAAAAAAGAATCTCACTTTGGAATAACCAAAATCTGCATCCTAAAAATTATTCACAAACAGTTTTTGCTATTAAAATTTTAAGATACTAAAAAGGACAGGTTTAAACGGTGCATATAGAAACATATCTTTACCCTTTAATTAGATTGTAGGGATTATTTTAATTTTCTAATAGTTGTTCTTAACTTTAAAATCCTTTCCATTAAATTCTTGTTTCCCACCTATAAACCCCTACCGCAATGAGTTTTCAATATCACGTTTAATACGAATATTAGAACCAGTTGTAAGATTTATTTTAATTTTATAACAGTTATTTTAAGTGTATGCCTCTTTCCTGTCCTTCCTAGCTTCAGCTTACAACTCCCTACCAGAATGTGTTTTTAGAATCGAGTTAAATATAAATGAGAAGTAGAACAGTATTTAAGTCAAATTCTACTGACTTTCCCAGGGAGAGTTAGGATTCCTGAATAGCGCGCATTTGCCTTTGCGCTACATCTCACTAAGCTGTTATGACGCTCGGCCGTATTGCCTTTGGATAGCTTCGCTGGCTAATTTAGTATTACAGGCCAAATAGTTTAGAATTGTGCTAGCTCCGGCTAAATGTCTTCAGTCAGTCAATAGTTAGTTCTTATTTCTTATGAGTTTAAGCCCAAGTGGAGGCTTTGCTGTACGCCCTGAGAAAGTGGCCGACTGTTGAATCGTTATTTTAAGCAAATAAAGGGTACTTAACCCTTGAGTTTACGTTTCTGCTTTTAGACTTAAGCGATTGTTCGCTTAGCAGCTCACTAAATTCATCGAAACTTAGTTTGGTTACAGCCGAAAACATCGCGGCAAAAACATCGCGGACGAAAACGTCGCAGAGAAAACAACGCAACGCGAAAACGTCGTGCTACAAAACATCGTGGGAGAAAACATCGCAAAGAGAAAACATCGCACTTCTAAAACATCGTGGTACAAAACATCGTCGTCGAAAATAAAGCGGTTCAAAAATTTCGCAGTTTGAAAACATCGTCGTCAAAAATATCGTGGTAAAAAATAAAGTATCTACAAATCATCGCATGACGATAACATCGTAGACATGCTTTTTTCAGTCTTTAATAACTGTAAATAGATATTCCCATAATAATTTGTGAGCGCAAGATGTAAAGAAGGATAATTTTTACTTTCACATTTTTTTATTAACTAATAAATTTTTGCTGAAAAAGTAAGAAGGAAACTCAAGCATAGAAAATTAAATGCAACTTATAGATTATACTTTTTATGAAAAATTACCAGTAAAAACTTTATAAAAAATTATTTATTAATGGTCTTTGTTAATTATGTCGGTTTAAAATTCTATTAAGTGCTATAAGTTGCATTAATTTTCTATGCTTATTTTTCCTTCTTATTTTCTCATCAAAAATTATTAGTTAATATAAAATATGAAAAACAAATTATCCTTCTTTCTATCCTGCGCTCACAAATTATTATGGGAATATCTATTTACAGTTATTAAAGTCTGAAAAAAGCATGTCTGCGATGTTATCGTCACGCGATGATTTGTAGATACTTTATTTTTTACCACGATATTTTCGACGACGATGTTTTTAAACTGCAAAGTTTTTGATCCGCTTTATTTTCGACGACGATGTTTTGTACCACGATGTTTTAGAACTACGATGTTTTCGCTTTGCGATGTTTTTTCCCACGATGTTTTGTAGCACGACGTTTTCGCGTTGCGTTGTTTTCTCTGCGACATTTTCGTCCGCGATGTTTTTGCCGCGATGTTATCGGCGGATACCCTTAGTTTAATAGAATAAAGGCGAGGAACTCTACACAATATTTAATGGGAAGTGAGTCATTTCTCTAGAAGAGCTCAGAAATTTTCAGTAGAGCGTGATCTCTCTTCAGGCCACCACGTCGTTGCTTTAAGCCTATCTTACTACTTTCGGACGTAATCTTAATGCCTGTTAGTATTCGCTGGTGAGATTTAATTACCAGCCAACTCGGTTAGCTATTTCTGTACGGCTTCAGCTAAGTTTTAGATAGTTAGAATTAGTCTATTTTCTTATTTCCTATTTTAAGTAGCGGTTTTAAGTAGCCCAAGTAGAGGTTTTTCTGTTAAATCCGAGAGGGACTATTTGTATTATATCTCTTTGAGTGAATAAAAGGGTGTTTCAACCCTTCCTCTTGGTGGTTGTAAGAAGAGCAGCGAAAAGTGGCTAGACTCTTTCATAAAGTTCTAGTTGCCAAGGGCACTAAATTAACTAGAACTTTGTAAGATGCAATTTGCATCCTACGGAAAGAAGCAGTATTTTATTAGAAATGAAAATGACTTTCAAAAGTCTCTTTGCTACTGAAATTTCAAGACATTAAAAGAAGGAGATGAGAGGATTAGTCAGTATAATAAAAAAGAATGTCTTTAATTTTATTAATTGTAACCTGCATCATAAAAAAGTCAACGTCTTTCATTATAATTAAAAATAATTAGCAAAAATGTATTTTCTGCTGAAAATTAAGAGTAAATGGGAAAGGAGAGGAGTAGAAGATGCATATAAAAACAAAACATTAAAGAGTTAAAATCAAGTATAAGCTGTATCCTAAGAAAACGAGATGTGTTTCATTCAAAGTGAAAGCGATTTGAAACAATTTCCTTACTAATAAAACGGCAGGATATTGAGAAGAACATAACTGATCTATGAATGAAAAAAAAAATAAAAAAAGAGATTTAATCTTTGATTTTTTATAAAATTGTAAAGTAATTTCTTCCTCTTCACGGCGTACTTTCATGGTGTATTTGGAAAACATATTCGGCTAGTCATGGGAAGATCGCGGCAAGCACATTACACGTTTTTTAATCTTATTTACCGTATGTTTTGCGAAAATTTACATCATAGTCTCACTCATAGTCTGTCTATTACTAATAGGGTAGAGAGTTTCGCAAATATCACTTCAAAACTCCAGTCATAATTTTGAAATTATTATTTAAAATGTTTAATGTAAATTTAATTAGTAGTTATTAAATTGAATTAATTTCGCTATTTCAAAATTAGTGCGACTAAGACTTATAAATGATGGAAAAGTAAATCAAAACTTATTTCTAAATATTATTCATTATTTTCAAGTCCTAGAGCATTATTCCTTTAAAATAAATAATCAATATAATTAAAAGAAAATATTAATTATTTTTAGTTAGGGATCACTTACAGGCAAAGAGTTATTAATTTTTCCAATAAGTTGTAAAATTGGACCGTCAAAAGACGTGACTATTGTAAATTTGACAATCTCGTGAAATACGGTGAAAACATATCTTACAAATGAAAGGCAGGGATATGTCCCAAAAAGGTCTGAACGGAGATTAAAGGGGTAGGTTAATCTATAATGTTATATAAAAAAGAATCATCAGAATTCATCAGAAGAATAAAGTATTATACTGTCTTTCAGCAAGCGTGGGTAATTTTCGAAGCATTTTTGAAAATTTCTCAATAAGTGTTGAATGTGGCTGGGGAAAGGTCGCCCTTTAAAACATACACCATATGCTGCTATAATGAAGCAAACCCATTCTGAAAGAGAAAAATCCACTATTTTTTGGTTATCCACTCAAAACGTTAACTAAATATGATTTCGCAACTTAATTCTGATAAGTTAGTGAAGTGGACAATTTGCTTTATATAAGCGTAAAAATGCAAATAATGTGCTAATTCTACTGTAATAACATCTCGCATATTATAAATTAACGATGAAATATTTACTGTACGATATTATATGCATACATTAAAATACAAGCTACCAGAAGTCTTAACATAAGGAGCCAGAAAGCAATCAAAATTCAAAACTATCTTTGCCTATTAAATCATAATCAGCAGTGGCATATAATTTTCTATAATACGTTATTTTTGGTTCTAAAATTAAATTTAAAAGCTGTAGACAATGTAAGACTATACACAGTATCTCTTTAATTTCATACGCAGCAAGTTTATATATATGAAGGTAGCACAGATGTTTCGTTAAACAGTACTGAACTTTGTTACTGTACTTTTTCATTACACAGTTTTCATTAAAACACTAGGGGGCGTTCATAAAAACTGCTCCGATCAATGTAAAGTTCTTACTTATTCATTTTAGATGGATGTTAAACAATCCAGTAAATATTTTTATATATTTTTATATTATTTGATAATATTTTTAATCAATGTCATAACAATGTGCGTTTTTAAGCAGAGTTTTATATGTCCAGCATTTATAAATATTTGTGTTAGTTTTTTAACTTAAATAGGGAATTACTAGTCAATAACATATTGCATACAATGATCTAAAAATTATTGAATACTATTCATAAATATCACCGTATATTGTTGGGAGTATATTTATTTGCTTTATACATATGCACCTCCTTGCGTTAACAATCTATAAATTTTGCGATTGATTTAGTAGTTTATTTCTGTCGGAGTGTAATTTAATTCCATTGTTTGGCTCCAATTTCAATGTAACAACATCATAGAAGTTCAGAGAATGTTTCCATCTAAATGCTGCTAGAAATAAAAAATGCTTTTTTCCAAACCTATGCAAATGAATTTTGAAAACCAGTGAAGGCGCAACCTTTTTAAGGATGTCTAAGGCAAAATTTTCTATTCATTGGGAAACAATACGCAATCGACAGAAAAGTTCCTATTTTCAAGAGGAGGTTCCTTTTGAATAAACCAAGCTATGAAATATTTAACGCGCATATCTCTTGCTTAGATTTCCTATTTGGTGTGTTTCGTTATCCCCCTAGGCTTCTGTGTCTCAAAACTTTCCTTGATCCTGTCAGTTTTGGAGTTAACTGTCTTTCTCTATTTACATCTCCTAGGGCTGTTTTCAAATTCTGATCGGGAGAAATCTCACTTGAATAGAGAAAATTTGAAGTTTCATCGAAATAAAATTCATGCCAAATTCTAGAGTAAAGTTCGATTTCAGAATTTATTTTATAATATATGAGGATCGATGGTTTCCTAATTTTTTATGGCATTTGAAGCATTTATATTTGTTCTTCTGATAAAGGATGAAATATAACATCGGTTAACTTAAAATAGAAAATATGTATCTGACAGAAAAATTTCAGAAATGTATATAAATTACATATATTTTAAATGGATGGAAACTGTCTGAAATTGATTTTACTATCTTTATTAATTTTGGTTTACATGAATGTCATTATTCTTGTTCTATTAATATCAGATACATTTCTTTGGGTTTCGTTCGTAAACTATTAAGAAATCCGATACATTTCTTTCTGTTAAATATTATATCCCTTAAATATTATATAATACTTCTATTTAATTTTCTTCAATTATGCACATGACATTTTTTATGAAGCACATTTCATAAAAATTGACAAGTTAATATTTTCTCATTTCAGTTTGGAAGACTTTCCGCTTTGAATATTTGATTCTTAAAAATTAGACAGAAATCATTATTAGACTGCCTATGGCTAAATTGAAAATTAAATTGATTTTCTTTAAATTTGAATTTAAAACTGTCACTCTTCTTTCTTATGCACTCTGCAATGGCATATGATATGTAATTTGAAGATTTTACGGACGAATGTTCGAATTTCAAATTTTGTTTGTATTTTTTCTTCATAGCGCTCGTTCGGTTACAAAACTATATGCATTTCGATTTGAAAATAGTCGTGCATGTATAGTCGACATTCATGCATATATATAAACATATCTCCTTTATAATAAAATTATCCTATTTTAGGCTTACCATAATAGTTCTTAATAAAGCCGGGACATTTTTTACTCAAACTGGAATTGAGGAAATACTCGCAGCAGTAAATGAAACTTTATAGAACTAAGCACCTGTGATTGAAAAGGATGAATAAAAAAAATCATTTAAAAAAAAAAGAGTTAGAAGAAATTTTAATAACTAAAGTGAAGAACATACCTTAGAAAATCCTTTTAAGAAGTTTTTAGTATTTATCACTAGCATAAAGTTTCTTTAAAAATTTGTTGTTATTTTAAATCGCATCGAAATATTCGCTGAAACTTAATTCACTGCTAATTTTGCAGCGTTGTAAAGATTTTACGGTTGATTCAGCCACATGATATTCATTTCTTCTGAGTGGTGCCGATGTTCCGGTATGATGAAAATGTATTCTTTTATTTGAACAGGCTTAGGCAATAAAGTGTTTTTTTTTTCTTATATAAAAAGAGGAAAAAAGAGTACAGAAAAACATTCAATTCGTTAAAACTGGAAGATTCTTAAAATACAACAAATATTTTCATGTTCCTCTGCATCCAGAGTCAGCGTGAAAGACAAATTATGTTTTTTAACAGTTAAAAAGTTAGAATGGCGTTGTTGTGTTACTCTAAAATGTAGGTAGGAGAATAATATGTCGAACAAGTAGATGCAAAGCTTAATACTCGTATCACATGATGTATTCATAACGTAATAAGAAGATGGAAAGCATAGTATCACATGACAACATATGTTACCGTGAAAGACCGAAATTGGAGAATATCGACTTTCACCGGAGAATGTCAACATTCACCAAATACGTCAGTGAAAGATCGAATATTTCTTTACATTCTTGTACACTCGGACCCCCACCGATGTATGTCGACAATCACAGATATGCTCTGGTGTAGGTCGAAAAGAGAGCAAAACAGCAAACATATACTTGTAGTTATAATAAAATTGAAGAAGTAAAACGTAAAAAATAAGTCGGTAGATATTAAAGAATTGTATTCACTTTAGTAAGTATTATATAAGAATAACTAAGAGAAATAAAATGCACTTTATTTATCAAAATTAACTTCCAAATAAATTTTGAGTTCTATGCAGAAAAAGATAAATAAATAAAATTCCTCTAAGTAAAATAAATCCACAGTGCAATAAGTATACTTTATTTACCAAAGTGAAATCTGTAGCTACGTTTAAAACGAACATACTCCATTCGGGATATCCAGAAATGTTGAAATTTAGTCATTTTAGAAATGCAGAAGTATTATTCAAATGCAGTTATACTATCTTTTCTACTCTTATTTTTAATTCAAGTTACACCGAAGAATTGGGGAAAATGTCAAATATAATAAAATTTTGATTTTTCGTTTAATGGTATTGGAATGGAATATGTTTTTTCTTCTAATACCAAAGCTGAATGAGATTATGAAGCTAAAAAAACGAAAACAATTTAGATTCGTTCTGGTCCAGGATATCAATTTAATATAATAATACATCATTTACCTATCCGAGATTTTCCACTGTAGACGCTTTGTCTTTTTTCAACAATGCGAGTAAAATCCAAAGGTTAGAAAGAAATGTAATATTAACTCATATCCTAACCCATGGCAAAGAATAAGATCTTCGGAAATCTAAACGACATACTATTGAGCTTAAAAAAAGAACGGAAAAAAATTCTTGAATTCTAAGCCTGCGTAAATACCAAGATGGCTGATATAAAAGTCAGCGCTCCACTGATTTTCCAAAATCTGGAAATGCTAAATAATGGTAGTTCAGCCTTAATGAACGAGCTAGTTGAATGGATGATTTCAAGATCTTTGCTATGTGTAATGTAAATGCGAGATAGTTTTCCTTAATATGTTATTCTACGAATGTACTGTTAACTTAGCCAGATAGTCTTAGTGTGCTCCGCTATTTTAAATTAATCAACTAGCTAAAGACCTGAATGAGAGAAACCAATTAAAATATTATTTAGAATTTTGTGAAATAAAGTAATAGATTAAGTTTTCTTCAAAAGAGCTCCAATTTATTGATTAGTAATAAAATTATGAATCGGAACTAAACGTTTAAAAAAATAAAATATGTAAGGATTCAGATTTTAACATCGTATCAGAGGGCTTCTCCTTCACACTTAGACCATATACCATTCAACAGAAAGATCGCACAATTTTTTTAAAAAAGAATGCCCTGATATAGTGCTAACCTTTGCTGTAATGTCTTAGTGTAGATTATTTTATTTTTCTCGTTTATTTTTCTCGAACGTCAACTTTTCTGTGGAATTATTTTCATTTTTGTCACTCTTCAGCTTTCAAATAATTAGCCACTGACGTTTTCAGCCGCCTAAAATATTTGCTTTAAAAAAGAATATATATGTATATATATATATATAATGCTTTTAATAAATCCAATTAGTGTAATTTCACCGGTCCAGCTGGAATTAATCAAAGAGATAAAGAACTTAGTTAATGTCATTTAAACCATTTATTTAATCAGTAAGAGGACGATTAAATTTAAAAGAAAAATTAAATATCTTACGCTTCTTCAATTGGTAACAAACTAGCGAGTGGAAGATAAAAATATTTTGTATTGGATATCTTTTGAATTCCCGACAAAATGTTGAATATTGCCATACCTTATTTATATCCGCTATCTCTACATTTCGAATTCGATTTTTTTAAGTTTATGTTTTGTCACGAAACCGCATCATTTTGAGACATAATGGACTATAGGAAAGCGAAATTTTACTCTACGCACTCCATTTTCACAAAGTTATGAAACGTAGGCACTTAGCTATTTTACGAACTTAAAATAAATTTCGTGTTTCAATTAATCGATTAAATACGAATTTATTTAACAAAGTGAGCTTAACACCTTTTCAACGGGATTTTTTTCTAAAAAAGTTTATTTTTAAAAATGCACAGTTTATTCTTCTTTGATTTTTGGACACGTTAAACATTTATCCTTGCGACTGCTTTTACAAAAAGAATTTTGGAAAAATGATAATATTTTGTATTTCTAAAACATTTTTTAAATGAAGCTTCCGAGTACACTTCTCACATCTCACATCTTTAAAAATGTGATTTTGGCAACAATTTTCCTTTCTGATGAAATCGCATCATTTTGAATAATTTCATTCTTTTAGAAATATGGGTTTGACAACAGTTTTTCATCGTATTTCTTATGTCACTGTTTTTAAGAGATTGGCATATTTCATTGTCATTTTTTTGTATATATAATACTTTTTTCTTGACAAAGTTTTTCTGCAGAGTAAAATTCTGCGCGAAATTTTTTGTTTTTTGAGTTTCTTTGATGTTATTTTTTGCTTATTTCACTGTTTGTAAGATATTTAAAAGATTTGCATGATCTTTTTTCTTCAACAGAAAGCTGGTTAATTTTTTTATATGTAATATATATTTTTTTTTAAATTTGTGTTTTATTTCAGGAAGTTTTCTGCTGAGTAAAATTCTGCGCAGTTTTTAAATTTAACGTTTGGTGTTCCCTTCAGGCATTTTTACAGTACATTTAAAAGCCAGACGAAGGCTGGCAGCGTAGCTCCTAGTATTGAATAATATATAGTGGTAACATTTGGTGGCAGCAGGCTTTTATTTGTGTTGTCTCATATATATATATATATATATATTGATATTGTATAATAATATACAATTGATGGCAACACATTTTGATGGTAACATTTTAAGTTTTTTTCTTAATAACATTTTATAGAAAAAAATGTTGCCTTTCTGTCTATCATAAAATATTTTTTAATACTGTAATAGTCTGTACTACATAAAAAGCAAAGAATGCAATCTATTACACCTCAAAACAAGAAAAAGCAGTTACATATATATATATATACAGAAAGAGAGAGAGAGAGAGATAAATATATATATATTTTGGGGGGGTTAAGCTTTATTCGGTCGCCGAATATATTCGTGAAACAGTCCAAATAAATTTTTATGCTATGCTAAATTTGAGGGTCTAACCAGTGGCCAAGTGGCTAAGACCGTTGAATCTTGGTAGTTCGATCTGGTTTGAAAATCAAACGAACCGGCTGCCTGCTTGGTTGTTTTCCTGGTTTGTTCCATGTGAACAATATTTTGACTCTAATATTTTTGTTTATATTTTTTCTAACTGCAGTTTCTGAGTAATATTGCACGAGCTTCAAGCAGATGCAATCGTTTTCTTACTCTATAGGTTTTTTTTATTCATTATCTATTCATATTGTTATTATCTATGTTTTGTAACAGTTTAGATTTCAGAGAATGGCAATATACTATATTGTTGTTCTTCTTTTTAGAGAATTAGTGTAACTTTTGTTTTCCTCATTTGAGAGTATGAGTAAAGGAATTATTTAATTATTGTAGAGTCATAAATAACTAAAGAGATATAGATAGTTATTTCCGAGTAATAAATAGTTCTTGAGGTAACAAATTTGGTGAGAATTTTTGAACACCATGTGTAAAGTGAATACGAGCCAGTTTCTTTTAGAAAGTTTCCCTTTTCAGAAAGGAATCTCTCCCTTTAGCCATCGTGTGCTCTACTATCTTCGAACAACCTAATCGAATCTAAATCTGAGATTAAATATAATGTTATTTTAATTTTAGTTTCGTAATGTTCAGAAAATAATTGGATCCAGAACCTTTTTTTAGAAAGCATAAATTTAACTATGGAAGTATTATACTTCTTGTATTGAACATACAAAGTCTATTTGTATTTGCACCTCTGACAAAATACTGAAGCGAAGTTTTAATTTACACTTTTAAGAAACTAAGTTTCGAATTTTAAAGTAAAAGAATACAATAAGCACGCAGTAAAGGAAAACCTTATTAAATTTTAGATTAAGAGTGGCACAGTATATCCTACGGATACAAAGTATTTGTATCTTGAGATAAGGTGAAATGTATAGCCAGTTACATGAAAGAAAACTCAGTAATATTATAATAATGCTACTTTGTCATTATACCACTTTGTCAAATTTTTCTAACAATTCTAACACGTATAGTTCCAATGATTTGACAAGATATGCAGTGATGTTTTTAAAGTATTTAGAATGAAGTGATAGAAAGCAGGAAGAGGAGTGTTATTGGGCTAATACACTGAAAGAAACATGTACATGAAAATTTGAAATTCGGCGAGTAATAAGGCATCTCTTTTCTTAGATAACTAGTCATCATGTCTTTTACCATATACAAAGTAATCTAAATTATTTACCATAATTAGTTGTACATAAATTCGTCCTAAAGTCTGAATAACAACATTACAAATTACCTAATTCAAGCGAATATCGCTACGATATCGTTTGATTGAAATGATTCTACACAACATGGTCTAGTGTTTTAAGCTTTCCACAGAGACAGTTACTGAAAACAGCGATGCCATTTTTAACCAAACAAACTATTGGGCTAAATAAAATACCCATCAAAATGTTATCTATTGCAGCTTTAGGTACTTATACAATGACATCATTTCTTTTTTAAACTGATAAAGTTAGTATTTGTTGCATATCGAAGGCTGTATATATGATAGTCAAATGAAATTTACAACTGATATATAGACACAGACTATATATATGCAAATAAAACGTATCTATTAATTATTGTTCTGAAATAAAATGATAGATCAAAGTATTTGTCAAGCAGCTGAAATCATGACTTTGAATGAAAATACTATGTATTATTAAGATATAGGAGTTTACCAACACAACACAGCAAAAAATAAAAACATATTTATATCAATGGATTTCTATTATTTGCAGAAGAAATTGTTAAAAAAATTTAGTTATTGTATTTTATTTTGCTCACATCCGAGCTCTTATTTTCACAATCATTTCAAATATTTTATTATTCTGAGAAGGAATGAACGAATCTCATTCTTTTTCCCTGGAAAGTGCCAATGTAACATTTATTACGTACCACGGATTTTTCTTTTTGGAAAGAAAAACACAAAAGGAAGAATTCTTACAAAATGCTACTATCGCCATATTTTTATTTATTTATTGTTGTTCTGGCGCAAATAGAAAAAAAGTAAACGAAGAGCGGCAGTGCACGACGTATGCACCGGTGCTTTTGCTCATTACGGGCCAATGACCAAAAGAAAGAAACTGACGTAGAGCGGATGGAAAGGGTGAAGGCGCCAAGCACTAACATTTCTTCTGCCGACTCAAAGACTCCGGAAAAAAAACTTTTCCAAAGAGAAGTGGTATATGTCCTCTTCGTGTTATTTTGAAACGCAATGCCATATTTTTAAACTTAAAACTTGAAGACGGATTTGAGTTTAGCATGCACATGAGATGCATCAGTTCAGAAAACAATAATGTGAGAAATGCTAAAATATTCAAATGGTATGCAGAGATCAAGAACGTCAAAAACTGATTCTGTAAATATTTCGTTGGTTACATCAGAAATAGATGATAGCATATAATTAAAACGGATATTTGATTCCTGATAAATGGTATGCTAAGAAAAAGGAATTATTTCCAAACCTTGAAAGAAATGGGAAACATGTGGAAGGAAAAAAAGGATAACAAAATTAACAAGTTATTTAAAAATCACTTAAAGTTTGTTTGGTGTTGAATACTGTTAATGAGTTCCAAATAGTTTAACAATTATGGATGATTAGTTTGGAGCTTTGAAAATACTTAAGGTTCTTAGCTGATGAATTCTAAATACATTTACGAACTTATGCTTAAAGAATGTTATAACAGAGCTGGGATTTCTAGAAGCTTAATACTACATTTCTCTATTTAACAGACTCAATACTCATATCTTTAAAATGTAGTAAAATATAGTAATAAAGCGACTGAAAGGAACTCTTCTGAGATATTCCACAACTTCTTAAGTTGCCAAAAGACGTTTCTTTAGAAAATAGAACAGAAATTATGACTTCATTTCTGATGCGAAGGATTAATAAGACAGTTTTAATGATCAGATTTATAATACATGTATTATAACGCTTTGAGCTATGGAATGCACTTTGCGTTCTTAAAAAGGTTTTTGTTTCAGGATTGCTTTTAATATTTTTACTAACCAATATACTGAAAATTTATATAAAAGTTACTCAGATAGCATGCCAAATAATAAAATCAGTACTCGATGAATTTAATTAATAAAGAATGAAAACAGAAGAAATTCGGTGACTATAAATAGAATGATACCAGTCTACATAAGAGAAAAGTGTTGAACGTCATGCTTGTATATAAACAACTTTTCTATCTGGGGCAGTTATAGAGAAAATACTTATCATACCTGGGACTGTAAGAGTTTCCGTGATGCTTGCAGATGTTCTAGCATTTAATAGTTATTAAATGCTAATATAAATACATATCTTGTAGCCTGTATAAATACAGATTTTGTAGCAGTATTTTCTAAATATGCTAGATGACTGATTCATTGTGTGCTGGCATGTTATGCGCTTGGAACCCGAGAAAAGTATTAAGATAAACTGTACCTGCATTAGGCAAGGATGTCTAATTCAATCAGAACGGAGTAAAAATTGTTTTCGTAACACGAGGCTGTAACACGAGCTATCAGAATTACGGAAAGGATTAATGAAGTATCTGAAATAGCAGCATTATTTTGATGCTGGCTATGACATGTTTGTTTTAGTTGGGTTCACTGTGAATTGCCTTCATGCATTGAAGTTCATTGGCTTATCTGTTTCCATCAATTGCTTATCAGGTTATTTTACATTTAATGAAAAACATAATTATAAAGTATTAAAGCAATGGTATTGACATTATATATGCTAAATGCCATGTTCGCATTTTGCGTAGAAGAAACGAGAAGATGTAGTGTGAATACAGATTGAAATTTAGAGAAATAATATATTTTCTGACGACCTTTATAATTGTCAATGTGAAATAACTAGAGCATTGCGTTGTAACACATTAGCAGACGGGATAAAATTATATTTGTGAATATGATAATAAAGCATGCAATTCTAAATTTTGAAGAAAAGAGAACTCTGTACTGAAACCTCGATTAAGAAAATATAATACTAAAAAATATTTAAAAGGATCATGCAGGTTTCAGTTAGATAATGAGCTATATTACGTGCATACTAATAAAGTGTTATATACTGAATATAACATGTATATCTGACTGAACGTCACTTCAGATCGTAAATAAGCTTTGCCTAATTTTACTGACTTTTGTTAAGACAACGTTTTGCATTTTATTAACAGGTTATTAAAGTTTTTCATGTATTATTTCAATTGAGATAATACGTTAGTTTTACTACGTTTGTCAAATATAAATATTAATGACATATCACACACATTTCTACATATTTTTAGATTTCTTTTGGCGATTTATACTCCTAGAAGGAAATATATTAAATTTTGTTCACGTTGTAGTCAATGTAACTATTTTTGCTCCAGTATTTTGTCTCAGATTGGAGGAAGCACGTAAAAAAATATTTTTAAAATAATAAATCTCTTTATTTGGAAAATCTAGTACTTTTAGAAGAGCACATACTAGTGGCTAGAAATGTGTTGTATATAATTACTTGGAAAAATGTATTTTTCTAAGAAATCATAATAGTACACTAAAAATGTATCATGATTACAAGATAAACATATCAAGACAAATCTAATATTTTTTCGCTTGCATGTTGCAAGTGCGATTCAAATTCTTTCAGTTCTTGTCCACAAAGTAAGCAGGACATCTACCTACACACAAACTCATATGCTCTACTTACGTTAAAAATCAATTAAATTAGTTACTTGAAACGCATAGTCAAAAAATTGTATGCAAAATGGTAATAATAATTTTGATTTCTGTAGTAAATTACTAAAATTTCTGTATGAAACAAATAATGGGTTTGAAAATGTATATCTAGATTTGTTATTTAAAATCTCTCAAAGTTCTTTGGAGTCAGGCTTCTAAAGAAAACGCAATGGCTGTTTCGTTACATATGCTTTCTGAATAAACACTAAACCTCACGTAACGGCTAATATTAGGAAACGTGCTTGGGATACCATTACAGGTTTTCTTCGGTACGCAAATGGGAATGTTCAGTGTAAACATTCGCTCAAATAGGCAGCGTGTGGAACATCCTCAAGTTTTTCATTGTTAGGCTTATCAAATTCCTTGAGATCATGAGCTAGTGAAAATATTCCATCATCCAATAAAAGACTAATGCTGTTGTTGGAGTTTCAACAGACTGACCGACTTTTCACTTATCTCACTTGTTTGTCAACACAAACCCATGAATTGTATGCAGAGAGCCCATGATCGCGTCTGTCGTCGGTATAGGCCTGGAGGACACCTTATGGTAAATGAGAGTATAACTGTTAGCAGTTCTGACCCAGTATTGAATGAAAATCCTTCGGATGATGCGTCCAAGGGTTTATTACTGCTTGTTTTCACCCTTCAAACTTCTCGAGAGGACTTTTAGCTAGCCGTATATTTTAAATTCTTGTTAAGACCACTTCCAAATACCCAATCCTGCTCCGAAATTCGAACTCTGACTTAACGAGACCGCAGCCACTAACCCTAACCACAATACGATAATGACAGTAATAAGCGTTTCACCATATAATATATAGATATATATAATACTTAAATTAAAGAAAAAACATTTTAAATCACATGAATAGATGCCTTATAATTTTATTTTAGTAATGTTAATTAACGGGTTACATTGTAGTTTATAAGACCTAAAAATATACACTAGAAATAATTGAGAATAAATTTTTCACGTATCGCATAAACAAGAAAATATTTTAAATTTAACAAAGAAAACTTTGTTTACATTTTTCTAGTAGATAGCCGAAAAACTATGAATTGAAATTTTAATCAAAACTTTTGTGTACAAGATACTTTTTTGTTTCAGTTCAGCTAGAGCCGGAAGAAAATAAATACATTCTGTAATTTAGTTTCAGGCATTTTATTTATTAACAAAAGTTTAGCTTTAGAAAAAACTTTCTAACCACCATAGTTGTCGAATATTGCACTTGTATTTCAGTCACCGCTTAACTCATTGTTCCTTTGTGTACTAGTGGTACTATCAATATCCAAGCCAGACAATCCCAGATATCTCGCCTCGGAAAGCCTTTTGTATTTCTGTTGGATAAAAGCTCTATGTTTTGCTTTTTGCTTAGTTTCTGCATTCAGCCGAATAAAAGATACGCGGCTCGACACGCGTACACGTCAATAGATAGAAAATAAATTCCTTTGAGAGTTTCTGTTTGATTTGCGTTGTTAAATACAATCGCGCAGACAAAAATAAAGTTCCATTCGTATTTAGTGTTAATTGTTGAATTTAAAATAATCATTCTTCTTTAAGGATTTGGGATTTTGAATTATTTGCTAGACTGGGCAAAGCAAACAATAAATGGTAGCCTGAAAATATTTTTACTTCTTTTATATTTTGTTGAAATGCCAGCATTACCTCAATGTAATCTTCTGTAGATACCTTTTTTTTAACCTAGATTGAACAATTACACGCAATTAACTTTGAAACATTTCCGAAGATGAATTTCTGTTTCTTAAGAAAAATTTCAGCCGTAACTATTTTATCAGTAATGAACAATGAAAACGGAAATTAAACAGGATGGTTTAAATGAGATTTTAATAGAGAGTCAGAGAATCAGAGAAATAATATACTGCAGACTAAGAAAATGAAAAGTTTTGCATTTTTCAAAGTTTCGATGCTATTTCGAACGTATATTGAATTTTTCACAGTTTCGTAGGCTTGATGCAGTTAAATGTCTTTAAGCCGTCACCAAGAAACTCCTCTTTTCCTCTTGTAAATTCTCAAATAATGTATTTATCATTATAACTTAGATGTTTTCCTTGGGAAGATTCCAATGGGAAATTTCCGCTTATTTACACTGAGGTTCACTTTTATCCAATGTAATTATCTCTCATTGGTGAAATCATTTAACATTAAAAAACACTCACCAAAGACTTTTTAAAAAGCTCTGTAGTATCCCCACCAGCAATCTTTACCCTTTCTGTCCCCATACCACAGTCTTGTTGGCAGTCTGAGTCGCATTTTAAAGTATAAAATCTAATTTCATTTCTCCAAGTGTTACATGCATTAAGACTTGATTATGGCTGAGCAAATTTCACTGCTTTTTCCTTTAGTTGTTATTAATCACGTCAATTTACAAGTTTCAACTTGCAAATTGGTAAAGTTTAAGAAAGATGACAGCAATTTCTATTTCCTTTATTGAGCCGCCTAGACGGAATAGTGGTTAGTGGAGCCTACTGAGGCACCGAAGAGCCTGGGTTCGAATACCGGAGAAAGCACGGATGCATGTAAATGCCAAAATATATGACTTTCTTTGGTAAATGCATGTGTCATTGCGTCATGGGACACTCTAAATACATGGCGAGTCGAAAGTCCTGTCTAGAGGTTAATGGAAAAGGAAGAAGGGGAGACCCTCGGACCACTTCCCCCGGCGTGCTTTCTATCAGAATTGGGGGTGAAACTGAACGCAGTAGTGCTGCCATCTGTATGGTGCCCACCCAAGGCGCGATTTCCTTTGTGGGCTTGTTCTGATGTTACTGTAAGACAAGTCAGATAAGTCACAACAACACACAATAGCACTTGCTTTATTCAGGTTGTGAATCCGGAAAGGAAGAATTGATTTTCTTATGAATTTTAGTATGCTTCGAATTTTTCAATTGCTACGTATATTTTATCTCTATAAATATTCTTTAAAAAAATCTAAAAACTAATTTTATAGCAATGAAAATATTTTCTAATTCTATAAGTCGTTCAGTTTAATGAGTTACTTTTTACTCATTTTTAAAGCTATTGTTCAGGCTAGACAGGATTTGACATGGTCAAATTTTACGAATTAAATTCTGTGGTTTAATTAGTTGATAAAATAAAGGATTAAAGATATATTATTATATTCATCAAGGATGTGAATCAAGGAAACACTTCCTTGAGAATAATACATTATTTCAGCTTATACTTTGAGGTACTTCTTTTTTCAAATATGGAATTAAATCTAAAAGATATTTCGAATAATAAATCTCTCAGTTTACAAACATATAAAAATTTTAGAATTCCAAACTGAATAGAAAAGCATAAATATAAATAAGAAACTTAAAAATTTAGTGGAAAGCAAACTACATTAGGATTTCTGAACTTGTATATTTCGTTTGGTAGGTTTTGTTTGAGTTCATCTTTTTTATTCTCCCTCTATCCTCCCAAAAGAAGCGGTCTCGATGAAAAGATAAAAAAAAAATATTAAAGTTTCAGAAAATTAAGCTAGAGAAAAATATCATTGAAGAAAACTATAGGTGATTTACCCATTAATGAATGATTTTTTTCTCATAAACACGTGATATGTTTTGCTAAACTCGAAAACAGAGATTAGCTGTTGTTGTCCACTTCTTAATCTAACGAAGGTCTAACGAAGGTCCACTTCTTAATCTAACGAAATTTAATCAAAGATGCATTTCTGTAAAATCCATTTGATAAATACATTTTAATATGTTTTTTGTTTTAATGAAAGATGGAAAGATTATCATCCTATTGAGAATTTGTCCTTACATGTGATAAATTGTTAAGTTTCTTCATTTGCACCTTTGCTGAAGAAACAGAGATATTTGTTTGTTTATTATTCTCAGTTTGTAAATAAAAAGACTACAATAACAATTTTTTTGTTATTAAAATATTTATCACCCACTTTAGCAGAAAACAGTTTGTCCGTAAAAGGTTTTGAATAACACTTTTACGAAAAATTCCGGGTATCATATTTCAACGAAAATATTCATTTGACCACTATCGAATGCAATTTAACGATGTTTAGCGTGATATCTGTACGTAAGGACAGAATAAAGGACACTTTTTCCCCAAACGGAATTATAAAATTGAGTTAAAATGGATTCAGAAGAGATTTTTCCCGTACAGACGTCCATATATACGTATCTCGCATAACTCAAAAACGAATACCCTCAGAACGTTGAAATTTTGAATATGAGACCGCTGTAAAATGCAGATAAAGTATATAAATATATAATATATGTATATAAATATAATATATGTATATAAATTACCAAAAGTATATAAATATATGTATACTTTTGGTGCAACCAATTGCAACCAAATAGGGAGGTACACATCTACATATGCAACCAAATATACGGATCAATATATTTAGTGGATCAACTAAATATATCAGACAGCGTGGATATTAGTGGATCAGCCAAATATATCCACTCCATTACTCGGTTTACTGAGCTCAGTTTTTTTATTCTTATATGTTTGTAAATTGTACATTTTTTGCTTTAAAAATCATTAAACTATGTTGTTCTTATCTTCCTGTTAAGATTTTTATGTCTTTAGTTAAGCTGCATGTTGTAGTTGTAGAATTATCAACAATTGTTGTTCTTTAAGTGCGGCTAAGTCTAATTTTTTTAACCATCGCAGCCCTATTTGTTTACATTTGAAACTTAGGATAATAGAATAGTAGATTTCTTGCCAATCTAGGAAATCTAAGCTTCCCAACAACAAAGATAACGTGTTCCTTTATTATTGGAAATTCCATCATGCTTAGTACATTCTGGAATTATCATTTAAGTTATTAAATTATCGCATGTATCAGTTGCTACGCCTTCAGTGTCTTTTTGTCGAGTGGGAACAAAAGGAAACTTTTAGTTTTGTGCACGGAAAATGCCTTTTTGCTTGTTGGCCGAATTGCTTGTTTTGCGAAGAAACTCTAATTTTAATTGTAAAAATTGCTTTTTTAATTGTTTTAACTGTGTTTTATGTTTCACTATATCTTTTAATTTTTAATGAAGCTGTTTTGAGTTTTTATGTATTTTTACCTTTACGCGAAGTGAGATCTGAATTAATTGAATGAGAAACATATCTGTAATGAAATTCGAGGAAGTAAGAGTTTCGTATTAACAACAAATATTGTCGCCAGTCTGGCTCAGACAGGGGCGACTGTATACGACTAGCGCATGCGCATTAGGTAAGCGGAGCTGAATCGTCTGTAAAAATTTTTTTTTTTTTTTGTTTAATTTCTTTTATATATTGTTTAAGATTTATTATAGTATTTGAATAGAACATGAAACAACGATTAGATAATTCTTGTGTATTCTGAGTTGTAAAATGAATTAAATGTAACGCTGTTAAATGAACCTATCGCCAGAGTTTCGCTATGGTAAATAAATATAGTGTATTTTAAAGAG
Organism: Stegodyphus dumicola; assembly: GCF_044657685.1. Classification (NCBI taxonomy): domain Eukaryota; kingdom Metazoa; phylum Arthropoda; class Arachnida; order Araneae; family Eresidae; genus Stegodyphus; species Stegodyphus dumicola. The sequence goes on along the minus strand of NC_140771.1, from coordinate 150,842,259 downwards.
TGTATTTATTCTATTCTGGTTTATACGCTATCGGTGAAGTAGAACTCAATAAGTTTAAATGAAATGCAGGCAAAAATGCGCATAATTTAATATTCAGTACAAGTAAGTCATGGGGTGTACAGATCAGATTTTTTTAACACACGCTGTGGTTAGGTTTGTTTTCATATAAAACAGAAATGGATTTTTTTCGACACATAATTTTCTGCAATGTTATTTTTAATGCATTCTATATAAAATAAAGTTCCAAAATTCCGCTTTAAACTTTTAAAATAATACATAAAGGAAATAATTAGTATCTGTAATTATAAATAAAAAGGGGGATTTGGTTAAATGGCATATGTTTTCTCCGCACATGTACTGGACGATTTGCATTTAGTACATATTTTAATCAATATGATTCATTACTATACTTGCATAAAACCTAATTTCTAATAAATTATAATTTATGATAAGAAAAACTTTCTATATACCATCTCCAAGAAACACAAATTTAAAACCATCAATGAAAAAAATTTAGAATTTAAATTAGTATTTTAAATAATTTCAACTATTTGTTGAAAAAGTCTCCTAAGAAAAATCTTTAATTACAAAAATTGTAAAACCAAAAGTAGAGTCTCGCAAAAATACTAAAAACAAAGAGATGGAGAGTAGGCTGCAATGTATTATCTCCAAGAAGAATTCCAATTTTCTATAGCAGATTTTTTTTCAACAAATAGCTGAAATTATTTAAAATACTACTTTAAATTCTAAAATTTTTTTAATGATGGTTTTAAATTTGTGTTCCTTGGTATATGGAAAGTTTTCTTGTAATAAATTATTATGAATTATTGGTTTATTACTTTACAGATTTTAAAGCAAGTCATTGGTTTTTTTAATTTACTTTTAATTAATTTCTAATAACGATATTTCACAACACATTTGCAAAAAATACAATTTGATTGCAGTTTTTATTATAAAATGTATATTTATGCTTGCGTAATAACGAAAACCAATGATTATTTTAAAAACTGGAAATGATTACCACTTTAAATATAAGAATTATTAAAATTCTGTGCCTGATTATCAAAACTTGCTTCCCTGATTTCAGTATTTTATAGATTATATAATTTGCGCACGCCATTCATCTATTTACATAGGTACGCAACTTGAATATGAATTTACTAAAATTTATTTCAAATTTTAGTGACATCTGATTTACGAAAATGGCTAGCTTGCAGAATAGTGTATTTATTTTGCAATCGGATGCAAAAATTAAATTTATCATACAGTATCTTAACTTTTCTCTGATAAAATTCAATTCTGTATTTCTGCGAAGAATAAAAATGACAAATAATAAAGAATTCTTTAAATTTTAAACATAATTTATGATTTTATTTTGAGAATAGTTGTAATCCGTAAATTCTTCGCTTTATGGGCGTTTATGTTATTTTCTAAGCGTAATACTGAGCCAGTTTTCCTTAGAAAGCCTTCACAATGACTTCCCTCTTGTCTTGAATATGTAAAAACATTGTTATCATTTTACTAAACAAAACTTATATTCTGTTCAATGAAATTTTAATAAATATTGCGCTTTTCTAATCTAATGTTTTGCTCTGCTCGCGGTAAGATTTAGAATAAAATATCACTACATGTTTACTACCTAGTCGCTTTTCTAAGCTTTCCAACATAAATAAGGAATGGAAAAAATATTTAAAAAATTATAAACTGAGAAAACAAACTCGAATTTTAAATATGCATTTCAGAAAGATGTGAAAACAGCATTGAATGCAATGGAAGGAAAAAAATTATGAAAGTCGAAAATTATATATCTCTGTTAATTACCGCTTTTTAAATAAAAAATATCTTCAAAATATTTTCCAGCAGTTTTATAAACACGAAACTCCATCAGCAAATACACTTTTTTATGGATGTCAACCAATATTTAAGTAACATTTTACGAATACCTTTCTCATTTGTTTTCCAACTCATCATTATTTCATGTTTTTCTATCGGTCTTTTATTTGAAACCTGTAAAGCAGTGAGTAATGTTTACCACTGCTACTGTAAAGCAAGAGTAATTTTTTACTTTTTATGCTGTATATTTAAGAAATGAACATATTTGTGTTACTTAAACATTTTCTAGAATATTTTTTATAAAATTTTCAAGCTATATAGAAATTAATTAAAGTTTACTTCAGAGCAAGAACATGAAAAACTCAAGTGTATCATCACCGTTACACGAATCGCCAATTTTCCAGTTTCTAACTAAACGTGATAATCATTCTCTCACGACAAAGCCTTTCACTGGGAAGTGTAATAGTTTTTTAAGTTGCCACTCACTGTAGAAATCTTGAGCGCTTTAAAACAAGGTTTTCCATTATCAGGCAACCTCCGTTCCTCGATATGGCCATTATTTTGTTTCCTGCGTCGTTGCTGGGAAATGATCTTATTTTCCGTACCCTGGGATGTTCTGCAATTCTTTCGTACGTGGCCTTCGGCTCCACAGTACCAGCACTTTGGTTTCTTGTCAGTCCTTTTCCTTCCCGTGGCATTTAATTGTCTGTTTAAATCGTATGCCTTATTTTCCGTGCTCTGTGGTGTTCTGCAGTTCCTTCGTATGTGGCCTTCAACACCGCAATTCCAGCACTTTAGGGTCGGTTTCCTTTCACCACTATTCCGTCTTAAAGCATTCACTGGTCTTGTCAACTCATCCGTTTTATTATCCGTGCCCTGGGGTGTTCTGCAATGCCGTCGTAGGTGACCTTCAGAACCACATCTCCAACATCTTACAGCCACTTTGTTCTCACTGCTACTCCGTATCAAAGCATCGACTTGTCTGGATAAATTATCTAAACGAGCCATCAATTGATTCACTGGCTCGTGGACTCGCACAGCTCTGACTGGGTAGCGATCTCTACGAGTTGCTTGCTGGGCTGCCTCAACTTTTACGGCGTACAACAGAGCATTTTTAATGTCCTTCACATCTGCCATTCGCAGAGCTTTCTGTATTTCAGTGTCTCGGATGTCATCGATGAAATATTGCAGCGAGAGGATTTCTCTTGTTTCTGTCGGGCACTCCGAAAAGGCGTGATGTGACAGCCTTTCAACATCCGTGGCGAGCTCCTGAAGTGTTTCGGTGGGCTTCTGTTGACGGGATTTTAGTTGAAGCCTGCTGTAGTCTTTTAAACACTTTTCTACGAAGCGCAGCTCCAATGCGCCAGACAGAGCTTCAAAATCTAGCCTTTGATTTTCGGGAAGCGTCTGCAGGACATCCACTGCGTTTGCTCTCAGAGAAGCGGCGAGATGACAGGCCTTAGCTTGGGAATCCCATCCATTCGCATCCGCAACGATAGAAAACTGGGTCTTATACATTTGCCAGGATGTCTTCCAATCATATGTGGATAGCTTCAGAGATGGACGAGCAGGCATCTGTAAGAATTTAAAATCATCACTCTTGCTCCCTGCCGTCGCTACGAATTTCTTTAAAGTTTCCATTTCTTTGGCAACTGCAGAAAGAAACTCTCTCATCAATATGTTGTTCGATTTGGTGTTGGACGGCACAAACTCTTCCTTCAATTCGTTCCTCCACAGCAAAACTCTCCCTTCTATTTGTTCTTTGACGGAGGAGACTCTTTTTTCAATTTCTCCAACCTTACTTTTGACCGAGTCTATTCTACCTTCTATAGCCTCGAATTTGTTTTCTATTACGCAGGTAATTTCTCTTTTCATTTCCTCTTGACCTGCTTTCATCTCGTCTCTAACAGATTTCATCTCGTCTTTAACGGATTTAACTTTCTGGTACTTTCTCGAAATCAAAAAGACATATTTATTTATATTACACATATTTATTTTAACTATTTGACGAATTCCTGTCCCACTTTCATTTCTTCCTGTCTCGCTTCAATCTTTTCCTGTACGGATTTTTGACCAGCATCCATTTTCTCTTCAGTTTCTTCTTTAAAAGATGTTTGGTCAGCTTCTATCTTTTCTTGGAACGCAGCAAAAGCAGTAATGAGCTGTCTCAATTGTTCTTCCATCCCTCTTGTTATTGGCATTCAAACCCCCCTCCTGACACCAAAAATTGTTGCGTGCGTACGGGTTCGTTACGAAATGAATGCACAAGTCCGATGACAAATGAACAAAAATTTATTATTATCACAACAAATCTGCTTAAATTTCCTCAAATTATCGTGCAGTATTACAATATCTTACAGTAGTTATCTTTTAACTACTCAAACGTTCAATAGAACTTCATTCCAAAACAGCTGAAGAAAGCTAATCCGCGAATTCGCTACAATCAACAAGAGCAGTTTTCTAAACAACAACAAACTAAGCAACAACCAACGAACTGAGAGGTTTTCCTCCTTTCATAAGATTTTTAAATCGCGTGCGAGAATTTTCTGGTACTTTCTCGAAATCAAAAAGACATATTTATTAAATGTTAAATGCACGCCCTCTTGTATTTTCAAATTTTCCGGCTTAGCTTTCTTTTAATATTCGTCACGCGCTGTACTGCGCGGGAAATAAAACCATTTAATTTATAATTGAACTAACATTAGCTTTTTAAATACCAAATTCGTAACAATATTAAAAATGTAATAATTCTGAATAGGCTTTGTCAACAAAACACTTAGTGTAGAGCTTCAAATGCGGCATCCTTATTCCATTAACGACACTTTACATGAAACAATGAATTCGTCATGTAATGTTTTTGATTAGTTGTATAAAACCGCAAACTCAGCAGATGTTTAGGACATTTCATAACACCATATCCCTCATGCAGGAAGTTAAATTCATTCTTTCGTACTTGATAAAATAAAAACGAATTCTATTACTCACGCAAAAGCGAAGCGAATTTCTAGCAAAGGATGAACAATAGCAACATCTGCTAACATAAATCACCGTCAGAGAAAATTAACCTAGTATGTGCCGAAGACATCTTCTGCAAACTCTTATTATAGACTTCGGACTAGGCGAACAAATTCATAGCCACTCGCAATGACGTCATCAGCTGGGCAATTAGCAGCCTCATTTGGAAGTTCTTCGCGTCTATCCTAGAGTCCCAACAAGAATAGCGTCGAAGACAGCTGTCGTTCCCTCTTTTCCATTCATTCACGGCTGGATTTTCCGCCCCTTTTCCTATTTTCCTTCACTTTTATCACCATCGTTGCGATTTCTTTTTCATGAAAACTGTCCGTCTTTTGCGTAAAATTTCTTCTCTGCAAATGATATATGAGACACATTCTTTTCTGACTACGTTAGTATTAAAACTGCATAACAGATCTAACTCCGTAGAAAAATGTTGAATAAAGTGTCTATTGATTCAATGTAATAAATAGCAAGTGCCTTGTAATATACCGGATGATTCAATAATATATAGCCAAAATATAAAAGGTGATCGAAATAAGCGTATTTTACAATGAAATGTGTGTGCGGAAATGACGTGTTGAGGTGCTTCACTGTGCCACTGAATGGTAAATAAAAGCCTTGTGCTGACATAAATCTTCATTCCTCGTGCGAGTTTTGAGAAATATTGAATTTAATTAAATTCTCAGAATGTTGGCAACACTCAAAACACAAATATTAAACTTATCTTTGAAATTTAACCAATCTATGTTTGATTTATATACTGAAGGATTTCAAAGCAATAAAGGGATTTCTTCGCAATTTAAATCTAATTTTTTTAAGAATATACCTAATTATATAATTTTTAAAAAGGTTTAATTTATAATATCTGTAGTTCACAAATTTTCAATAACATTTTCAAATTTGTTGCAATTTGTGAAAGTTGATTTTTACCACCGTCCGAAAGAATACAACTTTAATTCATCTTCCACACTCTCTTCGAATAAACAATTATAAATTCTTCAGTTTTATTTTAATAACATATGAATTGATGTAATTTAGTATACATTTGCATTATACTAAATATTAAAGATATGCTTACATACATTACACGAGATATTAAAAACATTACACACATACATTATAGTAGATATTAAAAAGATGCACTTATCACCAAAGCCGTGGAGGCAATTTTATCAGGTATACTATTGTTCTGAATTTTATTTTGTATACTATTGTTTCGAATTTTATCATGTATACTACAGTTCTGAATTTTATCATGTATACTATTGTTCTGAATTTTATCATGTATACTATTGTTCTGAATTTTACCATGTATACAATTGTTCTGAATTTTATCATGTATACTATAGTTTACCGCTTTCAAAACATGTTTGTTGAAAAACGAAATATTGAAAACATTTCTAAAATAAGATAATTTGTTCAAAAAATTATAAAAATCAATCTCGCTTAATAATTCGCTACTCAAAAGTTGTAGTAAAACGTTCTTTATTTCCGATTTTTAGTTATATATTTTTTTTTTTTTACTTTTAACAGAAAATACACTATAAGAATTTTTATTTGCAAGGTGAAATTATTAATTACTCAGCAAATCTTTCAGTAATTTAAAATTTTAAGTTAACATGGGAAGGTGGTACAAAGTAACTACGAGTCCTATTAGATATTTAATTCTACAATATGTTATATGTAATAAAAGTATCCCCAAATATGTTATATGTAATAAAAGTATCCCGAAAATCGGCCATGTAAAGCATTAAACTATATTTGAGGTGTCAACAAATGGTTAATGTGTGCGAGAGTACAAAATGCTTTAAAATCAGAACTTAATACGAAGGCGTCGGATGTTTATCTCACAGAAAATCGAACCAAGGCTTAGTAATACAAAATATACAGCTGAATTAAAAGAAGGGTTCATAACAAAAATTAATTTTCAAACTGACAGATGAATCTGTAAGCATGTGGATGCAACGGTCGTATGGCAAGAAGGAGATTCTTTATGAACAAGAGAAAACGTGAATTTGGCGTTTCCAAACTCATGATAAACAAACCATCATATCGGCATAATGCAAGATTATCAAACAAATTAAATTTTAATATAGTTGGATCTGATGTATGAATCGCCTAAATTGCAAGACATGGATGTAGAAAATAAAATATGTGCACTTAAATAAGACGGTGCTGCATGCCATATAACCCTAAAACATTCAATTACTGTATGCATTACTTCCTGTTCATGTAAGTTTCGGTGATCAGAGTTAGCCGTTCAGATCGCTCAATTTAACGCCATTGGACGTTTTTTCTTTGGGGCTTTTTGAAATCTAAGATTTATACCAATAAGCCCATGAACACCAACTCCTTCAAGGAGGAAATTATCAACGAAATTCAGCCACATTTATGCTAAACGGTGATTGAAAATTTCAACATAAAATCGCGTATGTGTCATCAAAGCCGTGAAGGCCATTCACTCGATATGCTATTTGATACATAGCTCTATAATGTATGCTTTATGAATCAATAAACATTTGCAATTTTAACTTATAAACACGTGTTTTCTATCGAAATTACATCTGGCATGAATTTTGGAATGAATTTTTTATGGATTTTAATTTGTCAGCACGAAATTTCAAGAAAATAATATCCAACATTCGAAGGTTAAAAGCATAGTACTAAGTATGCGTACTCTTTTAACCACTTAGTTTGTTGAAATAAATGAATAATGCTCTGCTATAATTGTTAAAATAAGTGTAAAATGTTTAGCAATACGATCTGTAGTGCAGGTCTCAGAGTTACAATTTCTCGAATGATCTCCCAATGACTGCCAGAGTATTAATGTGGTGACAACATTAAGAAGCATCATGCAATAAGTGGAAATATGTAAGCTATAGACTTCATATCGTCTTTATAATAACTCAGAATAATTTGTCATTAATGAGTTTAAGTTTCAAAAATATTAAAACACGAAAACCATGTGAACATTTATTTGCCTTCTCTTCTTAATAAATAAAAGTAAACGTTTACTTCTGCTATCCCATGGAGCTAAATTTGTACTATGGAGTAAAATAAAAATTAACACAACACGGATTCCACTTTTACAAGTTTTGTTTATTCTTGCATTTCGCTTTGAATGTAAAATGGTACAAATAAGAAAATATCAATATTTTAAAAATGTAATAGAATCATTCAAATTTAGTTAAAAATATTATTATGTAAATAATGTTCAATCTGTATGCTATTGCTAAATTTAATCATAATATTAGATTTTATTCTAGATGCAGATGTCTGCGTACGCAGGAAGCAAAATTAGAAATTCTGAAATAGATGCATTATAGAATTTTAGAAACCTATTTTAATTATGATACCTAAGACATAAATAAACACTTGTTACAAAATATTGTGAAAAAGTTCAGGTAAAACGAATTGTTAAATCCTTAATTTAAACTGTTTTGAGCAATTCCTTTTTATAATACGGGATCGAATTATGCAAATAAATGTGGAAGCAATACTAGCAAGCAGATACCTACCTGAAGGACTTATAAGGGAAAGTCCGACTGTCGCGAAAGCTCCCATAAACTCAGGCCGGGATTCGAACTTAAGGCAAACTACCAGCATTTAGCAACTTTATCGCTTAGTCGCTGGTGGACTTCAGATCTTGAAAATAAATGAAAGACTTTATGCATTGTAGATAAACAAAAACTAGTCTTATACCACTGGATTTGCTACTCTTGATTTAAGGTCAACATAGAAACTTACGTTTTCAGTGAGTTTTAAGAGACAGAAACTCCAGTTGCACGTAAATGCAAAAAATCAATAAGTCACGCTATAGCAAAAACTTTATTGAGAATTCGTTTTAAAAATTATGCTTATCAAAGAATATTTCCTATTCCCGACAATACAATTAGTTGCATATATCTGGTCGTTTGAAACAACAACAAAATGCTTACAAGCTCTTAGAGCATAAAATACCAAATACCATACGTACCTCATTAGAAATCCTGAATGTGGCAGTTATAGGTACAGCGGATGATCTGATGATGAGCTAAGAATTATTTTATTAAATTATCATATCGGATTTAAAGCTTCTGTAAAGCATTAATATAATTTTATTTCGTTTTAATTTCAATTTGTTTACTTAGGAAATTTACATATGCATAATAACTTTCATGCGTATTTACTTTTGGTTGTAGCTATCTGCAAGCTTTTGTTTAATTGTAAAAAAATATGTAGAAAGATTTAAAAAAATAAACAAACCAAACGATTCTGAACCATATGCTTAATATACGGTATTAGAAACATATTTTATAATTTAGAATAATATATTTTGATGTATTTAAATTTATAACAGTTACTTACATTATTAAAATATAAAATGAAGTTTTAAAACTTTTAAGAAATGTTCCTGTCAATTATAAATCACTTCGCATGTTAATCAATTACAGACTGATTCAATTCGAACGATAAATGCAATTAATGTTTTCCCGAATGGCAATTTTCTGAGAACTCATTATTCTCAAGGTCTGTGGAAAATAAGCATCTGATGTTTCAAACAGTGGCAACATCATGAGAACCTAAGAAATAAGTTCAGTACCTTATCTTTCAATGAGCAGCAATACTTCTCAAAGCAAATGAAGGAATGACTAATTATGACATGTATTTGCACCTTAACGTAACATAACTTAACACTCCACAAATTCTGGTTGGACTCCATTAAGGCGTTCTTTACATCAAAAGTTATTATCCGAACCAGCTCTAGCCCTTATAATTCAGGCACGACAGACTCGACTGCAATTGCTGTTAAACAACTACAATTACAAGTACAACTACGTAATTGTAACTATATTCTGCAAGTATAATTATATTGTAATTATTAATCACAGCCGCAGTTTCTTAGTAATTATTGTAATAAAGTAATTACACTTATCGTAATTGTAATTATAATAAAACTTCAATTGCAATGCACTTGTAATTGAAACTAACAGTTGCATTGTAACTGTCATTAAAATAATTGCAATTACTTTGTAATTGTTACTTGCAATTGCAATTGCATGTAATTGTAATTTAGAAAATATAATCGAGTTACAATTATATGTAACTGAAATTGTAATTGAATTAAATGTTTGTACAGCTTTACATTATATGTAACTGAAATTGTAATTGAATTAAATGTTTGTACAGCTTTACATTATATGTAACTGAAATTGTAATTGAATTAAATGTTTGTACAGCTGAAGCTTTACACACCTCACAATAATAGCTGGAAATAACTGAAGGAGATATCAGATACGTAACGATTCCTCCTTAGCCTACTAAATATACCGTAAAGTTCCTCCACTCACAGAATAAACCCTAACCAGTTGTTCAGCTAACCGCTATGTCTCACAGCTAATTGGCAACTGATTTACAACTGAACGCCGTGACTCTCCGATCCGCATTTTCACCCTGTAGAATATGATCTGGAAATCGGTTGTAGGGCTCTGAAAACTTGCTTTCGCAAATATTTCAGAAAGTGGCCAGGTTGGCGAGGAATCGCCAAGTATCTTCAACTTTGCGACAAATGTTGTCAACGATGCTCCTTAGAAAAGAAATTGCCTGCATCTCGAGTTCTAATTAAGCTATTTTTATAATTTCAAAGCCATTCCGTATTAAACGATCTAATATTCTATGCAACAATATAAGATATGTGTCTAAAAATTACATTAAACCTAAAATAAGCAGTAAAATTGCCATTCTAAAATCAATCAGTAAATATAGTAAATGACTAAATCAATACAAAATACTATAAGACAAATCAATCAATCAAAAAAGCATTAAAACATTAAAAGCAACAATCAAAAAGCATATAATTATAAAACATTAAAATACTTACAAATATTTACAAAATCGCCCTTTCCTTCATGTCCCCTGAAGTTTAAAAGAAGGAGTTTTTTGTGTACGACCATTACATCTTTCAGTTCTTGAACAGACAGTAGAGGCTTTTCCAAGGAAATCTGTAGCTTGGAAGAGATCCCGAGACGACGCTTTGGGTTGCACAATCAGACTTGATCTCCTTGCTTGAATTCCCACTTCGTCGATTTAGTATGTTATCTGGTCTTCATCCTCTTGGTGTCTATATTAATCCATTCTGTGGGAAAATGATAAACGTCCTTTAAATATTTTTGCAGCTGTTCCAGACATTGCTCAGGCGAAGAGAGGTGCCCGGCGGTCGACAGAAGAGGAGGTCACATAGCAGACGAAGATCGCGGTCAAAAATCATATGTGCTTTGTTTTCATGAACGGCAGTCATGCAAAGCAGGGGTAATGACATTTTGGTCCCAGTCCTGTTGTCTGAGAAATACATCTCTCTACCATGCCGTTCAATTTGGAATACAAAGTAGCGGTTTGAATTTTGTCCATTATAAAGAATTTTACAAGTCCTCTAAATTTCGAAAATATGAAATTTCTTCCTTTTTCAGAATGAATAAAGTGAGATACTCTAAACTGTGAAGTCCAGTTCTTTCCTAGATGGAAGCTTCCTGATCAGACATCATCAAGAATGGCATAAGCTTGCTGCCATTTACTAAAGTAGTTTATGGCAATTAGGATATACATTTTACCATTAGTTGTACGAAGTAAAGATCCGAGAATGTCCAAATCAAACCTCTCGAATTGTGCTCCCACATTGTTGCATTCTATCCTTCCTCGCGTATGTGCTTCGGGCCTTTTTGAGCTTTGCGCATCCTATGACTTGCATCCTATGATTTGCATTTGCTGTGAAGCTGTGATAGAACATTAGACACTCGAGATCTCGGCAAGATGAGCTGAATGAAAAATTCCTTTCGCTCATTTTTAGAGATTTTGCCCTAAAGTGTTGTTTTTTGACTGAAATGAAGAGCACGTTAAAAATTATAAAATGCTCATATCGTAAGGAAAAATGTTAACTATCGCCGTCTAGCGGCAAAGTTGCTCTCTCTGATTCCACTGATTTTAACTGTGCTGCTTGAGCATGGAACTTAGTAATTTACAGGGTAACGTAGAGAAGAATTTTGATTTGGTTTGGTGTAATTAATTATGACAAAGCACTCTAAGGGGATTTAGAGCAATTACTACAGTATTTGTTGCCGTAGTGCATTTATTGCCTGCTTGTTATCTAGACAATAGCTGCTCAACGAAGAGCACACCTGTTATCTGAACGTCGTTAATTGTCACTTATGTCTTAAGTCAGGTATTCTTTTTGTATTCTCTGAACAGTGTTATCGTTAATTCTTTCGAGAAACTTTTGGAAGATTTGTTTTGAAAATACAAAGCTCTATTGCACTTGCTGAAGTTTAATTTCTTTGACCAAATTTTGAACTAATGTGTTTCAATGTTTATTATTGTTTGCAGTTTTTCACTGGCGAATAGCGGCTTCAGTGAATTTATCAGAATTACGGTGTCATCAACGAACACTCTTTTACAAAACAATTGAAGCACCAAGAAGGACTTTTGCGATCATGACAAAATTTGGTATGCAAAAACATCTTGATCAAAGTTTCAAAGCAAATGAACAGGAATTGCGATCATAGCGCGCATTACTAGTGCGCAATTCGCAAAAGTATAAAACCAGTAACAGAGGCGGAAAATTTATCTTTTTTTTTTTTTTTTTTTTTTTTTTTTTTTTTTTTTTTTTTTTTTGTTGCTGCTGCTATTGTAATTCCGTAAAGAAGCAACTAAAGATGCCATTACGAGGATATCGAAGACCTTTTACAGACAACTAAACGACTTCGAACATGGTCGCACTGTAGGGGTGCGTGAAGCTGAGTGAGCAATAAGCCGCCACCTGCAGCGTACAGACACTGCTGTGCAAAGATGGTGGCAGCAATGGTTGCTACAAGGAAATTGCTGAGGAAATGAAGGCTCTGGAAGGCCAAGCAGCACAATTTCGAGGCAAAATAGGATGCTTATTAGCCAGGCTCGAACCGCCCCAACGGTACCATTTTCGACTATTCAACGCACTACAGCCACGTCTATTCCACCCGTGGTACCGTCCACCATCTCACGGCGCTTGTCTGAGGCGAGGTTACGCTCACAAAGGTCTTTAAGACGTTTGCCTTTGATCCCACAACATGGGCGGAGTGGTCTGGAGAGGTATCGCAGCCGATCATCGTGGCTGCAATAAGACGGGCATAGTATAGTGCTCAGCGATGAATCCCGCTTGAGCAGATGACCTCTGTCTTCGTGTCTGGAGATGACAGAGCCAGCGGTCCCAATCAGAATTTGTTTTACAAAGACATACAGCTATAACCCCTGGTATGATGGCGCAAGGAGCTATTTCTTATGACAGCAGGCCACCTTTAGTCATTCTCCGTACATTTTTAGCAGTTCAACGATATGTTGATACCATCCCGCGACCGGTTGCACTACCCTTTATGGCACGTAATCCTGGGAACATTTTACAAGATAATGTCAGGTCACATACCGCTCGCATATCTCTGGACTGTCTCCGTGCGATTGATACTCTTCCTTGGCGAGCAAGGTCACCATACCTTTCTCCAATCGAGCATGTCTGGGGCATGGTAGACCGCCAGACTGGGGCACAACAAAATATCGCAGATCTGGAGCGACAATTGATGAATGCCCTGCAGAATGCGTCAAGGATGACATTAGGAACCTCTATCACTCCCTGCCTCGAAGAATTCAAGCATGCATTGCCGCCAGGGGCGGTTCGACTGACTACTAATTTGAACACTCAGGGGGTTGATTGTGAGCCGTGAACAGGTACTATGACCTTGATTTTTTTAATCATTTTATTATCTGTGCATGAGCTATATACACATTCAGTTTCATCAAAAACAACCACTTCCTTCATGGTTTTTCGAGTTTTTTGCAAAAGAGTGTATTTCACTACTTTTGAATTTAAAGGCTGTGGCATGTAATTGATGTAGGGATGAAACAATCTTGGTCCTAAAACACCGCTCTTAGGCATTCTGTTCTGTTACCTTTCCTCGTGTAAAGTGCATTCTGTATTCGTATTTGAAATGGTCGGTTGTTTAAGTATGACCTGAGTAATTTGATGCAGTTTATTAGAATTACAGCCTACCTCGGTTTATAAAGGTAGCAGGCAACTCACACCTTATCAAACGCTTTTTTCGATATCAAAAAATAGCCAGCTACCGTGTTTCTCTTTGTTAAATTATCTGCTATAGATTCAGTGATATTTTTAGCTGATGCTATTTCGTTCTAAGTCGTCTACTAGTGTGGTTAGCAGAACTTTTTTAAATATTTTTTCCAAAAAGGGAAGCAAGCTGTTCGGTTGATATAACTTTTCCCCTATTTGAGACATTACCGTGGTTTTAAGAAATAAATGATGACCGCATGATGTTACTGCTGTGGGAAATAATTCTTTCTGAAAAATGCATTAATTACATTTCATATTAAAACACTATACCTCTATGGAAGCTCTTTTATCGACTTGTTGGATATTAAATAAAATTATTGTGCTTCACTCAGTTTAAGATTTTTAATACTTTTCTCACTTATATAGTTGAGTTTGGTGAAATATGGTTCAAGCCTATGCTCTGAGCTAAATTTTCGATGAATTCCTGTAATTCTTTTTCTATTTACGTGTGAAAACTTCAATTTGGGTTTAAATATCTCTTTTATCTCCTGCGTCTTGACTTTTGCTATATCTTTTCCTGAATATACGAATCCGGTTTGTGCGTTTATGTATCCAATTCTTGCTGTATGTGGTGCATTTGGTGTTTTTCTTATCTTCCAAGTTAAATTTGGCTGATATCCAACGTTTTCAAGGAATTTATCCCATTTGTTCTATCTGTAGTCGCTGATTAATTTGGAGATTTCCAAGACATTTTAGTTAGATATTCCTTTTAATGCTTGGAGTTCTGCCTTTCTCCATTATTTTTCTCAGTACGTTTTCTGGAAGGGAATTATTTTCGCAATTTCTTTAATTCTTGTTGCTGCATTAATTGCTTTGCTTATTCTGGCGTTGACCTTATACACTTCGATTCGATTTACCTAATATACTGAGTATGGCGTTTGCATTTTGTATATTTGTAGCTTTCCTAAATTTTCGCCAATTTATTATGTGCTTGGGATTTTGTGGTGTATGCTCAAGCCTATGAAAGGTGAATTTAACAACTAGGTGGTCAGATGACAGTTCATGTGTCACTTCTAAGTATGGTATTTGTAACACGTGTTTCGTAAATACAATGTCCAGGATAACAGGCGATCCTGTATAATGGTATCTTGTTGGCGATAGTGTCCATGTCACTTATTCTGTTATGTAGTGCATAATTCTGTAATACAGTTAATCTGGTTATTTGCATCTTCAGTATATTTAACAGCTCTGAGAGAGCTTCAAACACACCTAAAATTTTTGCATTATGAAAATTAATTATATTTGGAACTTAATCTTCTCCTCAGTTTGTGGAATCATTCTAGTAATAAACTGCAAATATTTTATTTGCTATAATGTCAACTGAGTCATCAAAAATCGCAGATAAATAAACATTTTTGTTATGCCTTCTTCTTTATTTATTTATTACCTTTTTTTTTTCAAATATTATTGAATAAACTTCCTGCCAAGAGCTTTGTATGCTGTACAAAGTAGCTGCCTTTGATGATGCGGACATGGTTATTTTCTTAGGAATTTAACTATGGAGACTTATATTCAATAAATATAGAACATAAGCATCAACCGAACATAATCTGAATTTTATCATATATGCACATAATCACATTTTCTCTTTTTAGTATTCGATGTATATTTGAAACTACTCTTAACACAATGACATACCGGGTTTTAGATTCTGCACTTGCCAGTGCGCAGAAGCTAATTTTCATCCCGGTAAGAGTTAACCAAACTAAGAGTTTAAGTAAATGCAAAAAATGTAAATAACCACTTAGTTAATTGTCAGTCATATTCATAAACATTTATATAAGACAATTGAATTTCGTTTATTATTCAAAATTAAGTTTGAAGAAATACAACAATTTATTTTATTTTGAAGCCAAATTTATGCATATAGAGGTATTTTTTTTAATCTGTAAAACACGAGATTTTTGAAATAATTAAAATTAAAACTTGAAATGCAATTACTTTTCAGCACATCTTTAAACATTTTAATTCACTAGACACCTGTAAATTTTCTTATTTGAAAGAATATATTTGAGTAAAATGATTGAAATGGGCATATAATTTTAAGCCCTAAGTTGAATAATTTGTGTTAAGTAATAACAGTTTTTATGATAGATGTTTTACATTACTATTGTTCTATATTAAGTATATAACAGTTTTTATGATAGATGTTTTACATTACTATTGTTCTATATTAAGTATATAAGTATGTAACAATATTCATTTAACAATATTCATATATAAGTATATTCAATATTCATTAAGTATATAACAATTTCATTGCCATATTGTCTGTGTAAATAATATTCAAGAACAATTAGTTTATTTAGCACAATATACATCATAACATTCTTTAGGACGTATTCCAGGATAATATAAAATGCAAGAATGTCATGTGCATAAACAATATATAACAATTCTGAAATTTCTAAATACTTATAACAAATTTTGAACATCGGCTATTTGGCAATATGAGTGAAAGAATATGAATAGATCCAGGTATACACGAATAAAAGTAATTCTATCATTCCTACTATAAAAGTATTTGCGTTATGAGAAAAGCAATCTAAACCCAGTAAATTACATAAGAATGTCCAGTGTCTTAAATTTAATTAAAATTAAAACAACAAGCATAAGTACGGAAAAATATCTAATGTTTACTATTAGTGACGTAATTGCATTACACTTACAAAATTAGGTGGTGGCTCGTCAACTATGTTACAGAATTAGCTGAAGAAACAACTATAAAAAACATACCTTTAAAATTAATTAACAAGTGGGGGCTCCACAACCTTACCGCAGTAAAATAAAATTATCTCTTTGAACACGGAACTCTTGAAATACATGTTGCTTTGCTTTTGCAGAGGTTCACAGACTTCAACATTCATGTGGAAAACTGGCATTCAGTAAATCTGTCGAAATAAAAGAAAGGGGTAGGCAAAATGAAATCCACTAAGGAAAGGCATCAAAAGGCGAGGTCAGGCTCCAATATTCCGACCTGGACAGCAATTCCCTCAGGATGATTCCCAACTTCTAACTTTCCGTAGGCCATTTTCTGTGTGGATAACGTCTCAGGACTTTCTTTTCAGCAAATAGTCTCAAATTTCGGTTTCCGTCCGCCTCTCTGAAACACTTTCAGGTCAGCCATGAAGATGGTAGAAGTAGGTAGCATATTTTCTAAATGCAAACCGCCGCTGCTACTCTCCAAGCCGCTCAATTGAGGTGCACGTTCTCCCTCGCACCAACTCTCTTATCTCCCTTCCAACTACGCAGCAGCCACTTTTGTCCCCTGGCAGGAACTTGAATAATTGGCGAAGAACGATGATGGGGTCTCCAAGTACGTCAGCCCAAAAAGAATGAAGCGGTGATTTCTTGAAGGAAAAGTTTTCTCCAGCTACCAGATGTTGGCTGCCCTCGGTATTCTGAAAATGCAGCCTCCAAGGGCCCTGAGAGAGGTCAAATACCCTTCCTCTGAAAAAATGACGTAAAACACTAGTCTCGCTTCGGGGTCCAAATAGGATACAGCGAGAAACCTAACAGACAAAATTTTCACCCGCGTAAGTAATCCACAGCAGAACATTTCTCTTCTAGAGATCTCTGAGCAAAGGAGTGCATGCTAATCCGCATATATGGTGCGTTACTTGGCTAAGAAAGTCGGGACGCAGCAGACTCTTTCAACACAATTAAGAAATTCAGTACTGAAAAATTAAACTATTATTTGCCAATTTAAGTTCAATTTAATACGCACATAATAAAATTCTTTCTTCAGAAGAAATAAGGATGAATAATCATTTTCAAGATCGAGTTTCTTCTACAATTAATTGACCTTACTATCAGTGAGAAAATCTGATTTTTTTACATCGCAATTACACAAATTTCATACTGTAAATTAACTATTATTTGACAATTAAATTCAATTAAAAGCATACACAATAAAACTGTCTCTTCAGAAGAAATGAGGATGAGTAATCATTTTCAAGATTGAGTTTCTTCAAAAAATTAATTGACCTTACCACCAGATCATATAATATGATTTCAAGAAAACTTTAATAGAAAGAGGGGGTAAAAGTTAAACTACCTTAAAATTAAATTTAACACACCAAAAGTGCAGCAATAAAACTTTAAAAAATGAATAAAGTTAAAAGTTAACCTTAAGAGTCAGAAACAGACTAGTACAAAACCCAAAGTAAAAATTTTGAGTCCCTAAATTAAAGTTAACCAACATTTCTTTAAGGGAAAAACTTTTAAAGCCTCCAACTTAAATTTATCAAACCTTAAGCTTACGTTACAGCTTAACTTACAACCAACTTTAACCAAAACAAAAACAAAAACTAAAAACAAATTAATAACTTCAATTACTGACCAAACTGAATTAAGAATCCATTGACTTAAAGCTTGAAATTAATAAACAATTAATACTATACTACTGACCATTAAAATTGCAACAACAGGAAGGAATGATCTGACGAACGTCAAAATGATATGAAAGGGAGAAAAGGTTGGCATTTAAGGGCCAGCAGTGTATTTATTACCTTTCTCTTCACAAGGACGTTGAAAGAAGGAAAGAAATCAGCTTTTAGGTCCTCGAGAAGAAGTAAATAACGAAGGTTATACCAGACAAATCATATTTATTGATTAGATTATAATGAAGCTTCAAAACTCGATTTCTTTTAGGGTTTTCCGTATTAGAAGAAATTTAATGGGGTAAAACCTTTTCAAAGACTGAAGAAAAATTTTTAACTGAAATGATACATATAGTATTTTGTACTTCCATACCGGCAGCGGATTGAGAGGGATACATCTGTATATCGAATTATAAGTACATTTTTAATTATAAATAAATATCTATAAAAATAATTACGCGATTAAGCACTTTTAAACTTGCAACCCATAATTTATGAACTACTTCTTAATTATATTTCGCTTTAGTGAAAATTTGCACCTGTTTTTATAGAATTCTTGTTTAAGGAAAAGCGTTCGGGATTATGTCCCCAATTTTTATTCACCGAAGCAATTTCTCAGATGAATTTAAATGCCAGGAAGATGAAAGGATTCTCAAATACCAACTATACTAAATAAAATGATGTTTTCAGTATTTTGTTTAAAATTGTGAGATTAGCATAGCTGCCAATAACAATGTCTAATTAAATAAAACGAAATACGAGTGAAAAATATAGAAATAACTTGCAATGGTCAGCAGTCTTTCGAAGCGAAAGGAATATTCATTTCCTCATTATGGGAACATGCTTGCGACTTGGAAGTTATTCAGTTTCACTATTTCATTGAGTTAACAGTAACTCGGTTATCGATATTTATTCATGCGTACTTCTCAAGTCATAATTTATCCAGAGTATAACAATTGGTTCAAGTGTATCAGTCTTGAACCAAAGACTGAAATACAGCTCCGAAACATAGAGCTGCTGCTGGCGTCATTTCAGCTGCAACTTACGTCACTGCTGCTGAAAAAAGTGGTTAAAGAAAGGATTTCTCCTCGCCAGAGAAGATGCCAGGATAGAAATTCGCAAATCACTGGTTAAATAATTAATGATCTGTAACTTAGCGTTCCTTTTTCCTCTTCGACCAATTCATCAGGAAAACGATAAGAAATGCAATTAAATACCGACATTCGTAAAGCATCTCGGGTTTTTCAGCATAAGATAATGGTTTTATTCCATGCATGGAGAATTAATTATTGAAAGAGCATTTCGCCGAACCCAATGGCGTGGAGATAAATAATTCGAAATTATTAATTCGGGTTTTCTTTTCAAATTCGTTGCGGTTGTTATTCTTAATTCAATTTTCTACCGCTGTTTCATTGGTGATTAAAATGCCTTAAACGAATGTTAATTCGGTCCGTTACTGACTCTGTGGGTTATGTATCATCGGCTTTATTAGTTTTTGAGTATGGCTTCTGGTGATAAGTCTGTTAATCTTCTGCATTCGCAGTTTTTATTAATTAAAATGCTCTTTTCTTGGCTGTCGTGCAAGTTACATTTTTCCCTTCTTAATTATGTAAAGGAACATTATGCCTTTGAGTATTCAGCAATCACAAAATGTCCGCCGATGTTAAAAGAATGGAAAATCCTTTTGTTATTCGACTACGGTTTTAAATCGAGGCTTATTTCAGTTAATGAGATTTGGATCTTTTCATTTTTGATGACTTAATTGCGTATTCTTTTAATTGCACGTCAAGCACGATTCTAGTAGTTGAAATGTTTGATAAACACTTGAAATGAGTTTTCATATTTTGCGTAATGGCAAATGACAAATACAAAGCCTTTGCTTTTAATCTCAAAGCAGTCATTAAAGTAGACATGTCTATCATATTTTGAGAAAGAAGAAGGTGGATTTTGTTTCGTTAAGACGCTTAAATTGAATAAAAATTTATGAGCCGATCTTCCATTTAAACAATCTTTGTGAATTACACGCTTGTGTGCATTCATTTGAATTTATCATTATTCTTAACATAAATATGCATTTCCTTCATTGGAGTTGCGTTTGATATTTTCACTTTGAATTATGATAATTATATTACTCTAAAGTTCAATCAGCGTGATTTAAATAGAACATATATATTTTTCTCGTCATATGTCGTCAGATGAACAATCATATTATCTAAAAGTCAATTCAGCTTGTACAACTACCATGCTTAGCACTATCTCCATACTTAGAGTGACACCTCCAAACAAGAAACTAGTCTTCCGACTTATGATGATTAGAAATAGAGCACATTTTCAGATTTATATTTCAAACAGAACACATTTTCAATTTCAGATTTCACATTTTCGATTTTCAAATTTTAGTTCAATAACTTCAAACGTGCATGGTTAGTTAAAATTTATTTCACTAAAATCTCATATTCGGCTTCAGAATTATAAATTTTGAAAAATATGTAAACTAAGATGTCTAAACTCTCTATAGTCCATAGTTATTAAATTTCTTTTAGGCTACCCAACAATAAAATCTGAGTAGCTTCTCTCCTATTACTTAAATGTCCGTAAAAATAATTTTATACTCATTAAAAAATTAGGTAAAAATTTTCTTAATAAAGGCTTCTTAATAAGGCTTACTAAAATAAATTAGTTAGATAACATACACGGTGTTGTAACATCAGTCAAACTCTTTATAGGGAAACCTCAGAGTACTTGAAAACATCCTAAACTTATTGTATAAAACATATTAAGGCATATGTTGTCGATTTTTAGTTTTCAGACTTTCTGGCCTCTCTGTTCTCAAAGAAGCAGGGAATGCTTGTGCAATCTAGTAAGGTTTACAATGTATAAAATTTGAAACTTAAAAACGAAAATAAGCATAGTCCTTGTTTATTTTGTCTCAAGTGGTTATAAATAATAAAGAAAGAAACTAATTTTATAATCCATCAGAAAAAAGAACCGTGACAATTTTATGGTAATTATATATGCTTTTATAGGTGTCACAAGCATTTATTTCTGTTCTCCTCTTTTGGCTTACATGTATGATATTACAGCTAATTTTACTCTTCGTACAATGTTTTAGGTTAAAGGTATCATAGGAATAATTGTTTACAATAAAGATTGGCATCATCCTACTCAAGTCACACTCCCAAAAAGTGAATGTGTGTGTGTGTATTTAATTATGGCAAAGCACACGAGGGCTATCTGCCTAAAGGGAGGAATGCCTTTCGTGGAGGACTTTCTAAGGGAAACTGGCTCGAATACACGTTACACATGGGGAAAACCACGAAAACGCCCATGCAGCCAGCCCGTTCGCGGGATTCGAACCTCAAACCGAACTACCAGTGTTCAGCGTCTTTACCGCTCGGCCGCTGGTGGGCTCCCAAAAAGTGAAAAGGAAGTATTTTAAAATCTTCGAAATAATCTTTGACAGGTACTAAAAATATGAACTGAAAATATTCTAATTCACGATTTAATCATCTCTATTAAAATCCAGTTCCAGAAGAGATTTTACAAGTTTTCAGAACCTGTTGAAACATAAAAGCAACATTTATTAAATTGCTGCCACGAAGCCACATACACAACTTTCTGCTGCTAGACGCATCTAAAAATGACTAAAATTTTAGAGTTGATATTAATTTTAAATTCCCAGTATCTGGCTTTGTAATTCAATTCAAAACTTAAAATGGTAAAAATGGCAAAGCACTCCAATACATGTTATTTAAAAACCTCTTCCCTATATAAAAATATAAAGAAGGGAAATAATTGCAATCAGTTGGCCATTGCAGAATGTTATCATCGTCATAAGGTTTTGTATTTGACGAGACTAATATACAAGTGAAATGTTAAATGCATATAATGATATAGCTATGCTTCATTTTGTTAAGAGCAATAAGAATTTCGGTTTAACAGCTTGTAAATAAAGTTATAAATATCCGATGCAAAATTCT
Source organism: Stegodyphus dumicola (assembly GCF_044657685.1). NCBI lineage: Eukaryota > Metazoa > Arthropoda > Arachnida > Araneae > Eresidae > Stegodyphus > Stegodyphus dumicola. Next base: position 150,819,922 of record NC_140771.1, on the reverse strand, counting down.
GTAACAGTTTTGAGAGGTTGTTGTTTAGAAACACATTCGTAAGTATCATCACTTGTAAATATCATTCTAAACACATTCGTAAGTATCATCACTTGTAAATATCATTTTAAACACATTCGTAAGTATCATCACTTGTAAATATCATTCTAAACACATTTGTAAATATCATTCTAAACGCATTTGTAAATATCATTCGAAACACATTTGTAAATATCATTCTAAACACATTTGTAAATATCATCACAAAATTAAATTTAATGATAAATGCGTCAGAATGCATGTCAGTGCTAGTATTTAAAAGAATATCTGATCTGAAAGCAAGTAAATGAGTGTTCAAAAATTGACTTTTATATGATTCCCAGTCATAAAGCTATAGATATGTATTGAGGGAAAGCAGACACATATCATTTAGATATCTAGAGATCTTTGATTGCATATATCTTAAAATATTAGGCTGCTATACTATCAGCCATCCTATAAATTACACTTAACTTAGTTCAACTTAATTACACTTTAAGGTAAGAATTGAATAAACAAGGAGAAAACATAAAAGAATTTTGCAATAAATTTGACATATATGTATGTGAAGGGTGTTGTAATAAAATACGGTGTCAGAGGCTATTACCAATGAATTTTACGGTCTTAAGAGAAAACTCTTTGAATATAGACTAGTATGCTCAAGCTGTTATAAAGAATCCACAGTAAATAATCAGTACATTTCAAATCATGGGTCCAAAATTAGATGGAAAATTTCAATTTAGATGTAATATAAGCTCAGGGAAATTAATGCAAACCTTTCTTCATTCATATTATTCCTTTAAATCACAGTCTAATTCTATGGTGCTATGTTCAATTCTCAGTTTTATGTGTTTTTTGAAATTTACCACTTATTTATAAAAAGGAGAACATCACATCCTGACTATTAGTGAGAATGTTTCGTTTCTCAGCAGGGAATATAAAAAATTGAGACTTAGTTTTCTTGGTTTTCTTTAATGTTCTTCATGAAGGCTTCTTTTTAAAAATTAATTAGAATGTTGTTTGACACAGTGGAATTGTTAACGGTTAAGCCAGTTTTATATATTTTTGGCTTCTCATGTTTCTCATTCTCAGTTATTAAGTTTTCTTTCAGTGAATAAGTTTTCTTAATTCTGATTTGATTAAAAAATATGTGTCTAATTATTTTATCACTTTAAATTCTTTTAACAATAAAATTATGTATAAGTTGAACTTTATTTTGAAATTTCAATTGATATTTAATTTGTGAAAAACGTATTTGCACAAATTTTGAACATCTGATTGCAGAGATGAAATTTAAAAACGCTAATGCGCTTAGTAGTAAATACAGCACATAAAAGTACCTTCTGGTGAATTTTCTCTTCTGGAAAAAATAAATTGCACGCTAGCTTAGAAATAAGTCATTACTTCGTTCCAAATGAGTCAGCGAATTTGACAAGTTTTTTTTCTTTATATCAAAATGCAGATTCTGCAAAACGTTTACTTTTCCTTCGACATATTTGATTTCGTAATTCTAACGCTTTTCGCCACATTTTTCTACTTTCAAAATAATGTTTGAATAATTTTTGCCCTCTCATAATCATTTCTGCTCAAAGCTAGAATTAAATCACGAGAGAAATTATTCATCTTGCTATCCAGTCGTAAGATTTCCTGATACAGAAGAGAGTTAGATGACATTCTTGTTTATATTTTTATTTTATGAAGAATAAATTACATATTAAGTATCCTAAAGACAAAAATACATTAAACCTTCTACGTGTGTATGTGCGTGTGTGTGTGTATGTGTGTGTGCGTATAACATAAAACATGTATAATGCATACATAAGGTTAATGTGTAAAAAAAATAAGGTAATTTTGAATTTGGCTATTCCCTTTTGCTATCCTTCAAATAGAAACATACGTTTTATAAATCTCTCTGAACTCTGACATTTCAAAATTAATCCCTAAAATTTGGTTCCTACATAGCGCTTATGATGCATTTACTTCGATAACATAAAATGTCTTTTACAAAATAATAATAGTATTTTTTTTAATCCGGAAACTTAATTAACTAAGAGAACTAAAGTGGAACTATATTTCACTGGCATTTACTCAGTGCATTTTATGCAGTAATCTGCTCATTTTTACTTGCAGTGAACCTATATACATATTATTTAGTAAGGGAGGTAATATTTTCAGATAAAAAATTTCGATAGTGAATTTCCAATGAATAAGCACATATTAGGGTCCCCGCAACATTTTCACTATTTTATAATGCTGTTTGCCTGCCTGTGTGTATGCGTGTGATGATTTTTGCACACACGATAACTGTTATATCAAACTTCGATTTTCTGTATTTGAGCTTTCTGTCTTTACATAAAGATATGATTAGATTTAGGGTAAATTTGCACAATGGAAAAGTACGTTTCACGAACCCCATAACAGTTTTTAATGCACAACCGGAATTTGTATTTTAGTTGAAGCCTAAAACAATTTTTAAGAAACAATTATATTGAAATACAAATTAAAACTTCCCAGCTTTAGTACTTACCGGATTTTATATCCGATGGGAACAACATATTAGATTTGGGCTTAAGCTGATGAACCAGAAAGAATACTTTACTTGAAGTTTTGAATAGATTTTTATGGAAACATAAATTGTGAGATAATTCAAAACTTCTCAGATTTGGTATTCAAAACATGTATGTTACTAAAGTAACATATTACAATTATAAGCATTAAATGTACTTTTGGAATTGGGTCAAATGCAGTGAGAATAAGCTCATTAGAAAGATGAGCTCTCGTTATGAAGAAATTAAATATATTAGATTCAGTACTTAATTTTGTAATTTTAGTCTTAGGTCGAAACACTTTTTAAATAAAAGGATGCTGCATCCAAATGTTATCACTTTGAATTATTTTTTAAGAAATACTGTTGCAAATATAAATAAGATAGCTAACCTAAAAATACTCTATTGGGAATTCTAAACGTTTTATGAATTTGTTCTTCTTTAAGAACGAAGAACATGATGTCTAATAAATAAAGCTAAACAAAATAAAAAAGGTGTCGTCTTATTAAGAAAACTGAGCATATTGATATCACGAACTGAGAAAATACTGAAAAACGTGTGTGGCCACACTTAGCAGTCTTCAAAAACTCTTGATGATAAGCTGCATTTAAAATTTCTGTGATTGTTAAGTGATTGATATTTTCCAAAGAACTATGTGACCAGAGGATATACTAGGATAGTTAAGATGTTTCGAAATAAAAGCATGACAGCAGATGTTCAAACAAGCATACTATAGTTATCATTTTTCCGTTTTATAGGAGAATAGAATAATAAAAAACGAGCATTGTCTATAATTTACATTGAACTTAAAGATAATAAATATGTTAGATTTTATTTACAAACGATTAATCAATTCCATGTTTTAAATAGCAGAACGTATCGCTTGATACTTTACGTGTAGCTCGCTGTCATTACTTCCTTGTACGAAGTAAAAAGGAAATATTGTAATCGCGAAAAATTTCGGGTATCATATTTCAACGAAGCTATGGGATTTACCATTTTGACCGCTATCAAATGCAATTTAATGATGTTTTCGCGAGTCATCTCTACGTAAGAACAGAATAAAGGACTCTTCTTCCCCCGAATTATAAAACTGATTTAAAATCGATTCAGAAGAGGTTTTTTCGTGACGTCTGTAGCTACGTCCGTGCGTACGTGCATACGTATGTGTGTATCTAGTATAACTCAAAAACGAATAGACTCAAAACGTTGAAATTTTGTATGTGGCACTGTTACAACATGTAGATGTGCACCTTCCTTTTTTGGTTGCAATCGGCCGCACCAAAAGCACATATATATATATAATATTATAAGCTAGTTTGTATCCACTTTGCAACTCGGCTCAATGATCTCAGTTTCTTTATGCTTATATGTTTGTAAATTGTGCATTTTTTTTGCTGTAAAAGTGATTGAATTATGTTGTTCTTATCTTCCGGTTAAGGTTTTGGCTCAAATGCAGTTTAACACACTGTTTGGAGACTATTTTTGAATAGGCATTAAACGCGCCAACATGGCTAACTCTAAATTTTGATTCACAATAAACGCTGATTCATTTTTTAAATTTTTGCCAACAAATATTAGGGCCCTGTATTGTATTTATAAAAATTAAATAATGAAGAATCTGCATAAGTGTATCTATGTTTCTCGTATTGTGAAGAAAAGACGGTATCTAGATCCATCAAATTTTGAATAACCTACGTTTCCTCCGGAATATGGGCATCTGGAAGCTCGAATCTGTTTCATTATCTATTCCATATTTTGTAAAACTTTTAACGAATTTTTGGTTAACAAACTCAACGATTTCAAAGAAAGCAATGACAACAGTGTACGGGAAAAAAAACATTTTTATCTCCAGTGCACGGACACCTCAGTGTAATTGTTTACTTTTTATGTGATTAAAGCTAAGCCTCGAGGGCTTTCTTTCGAAGAGGAGGAATGCCTTTATGGAGGACCTTTCTGAGTGAAATTAGCTAGTATACACGTTATACATGGGAAAAACCATAAAAAAGTTCATGCACCCAGCCCGTTCGCGAGATTCGAATTTCGGACCGCTCGGCCTTTCCGCTCGGCCGCTGGTAAACCACTTCAAGTTAAAGTTCAGAGTAATAATGCGCTTTGGAAAAAAAAAATTTTTTTTTTGGCCATGTGTTTAAATAGTCATAGATGGAGAATGACCTTGCCTTAACTACAGATTATCTATTAAAATAAGTATGTTTAATCACTGGAATTCAGAATTCCTTAACGTGGTACGTATGTGACGTTTTCCGCTAGCTTAATCAGTTACGTGACAAAAATCACCTGTAATATGAAAGGCAACAAAGTATCGTATTTGTCATGGTTTTAGTATTTTTTTTTTATTATTTGAGAAGAAACGAATTATTTTTCGAAAAATCCTTCCTTAGCTCGTTTTTTGCTTCGTTGCCACATGTAGTTTAGCTCCTGATGTGCTAACAATTTAATCTTTTAGCGAAAATATAGGCACGAATCACACTAAATCATTCTTTTCGTAGCCCGCCATGTGAGCATCTAGAAATGTGAGTTTTCTTCGAAATCAGATTTAAGTATTGTTTTAGTAGAGGCAATATTTTAATGTTCTTTATCGAGAGCTTTCAAACGTCTTTGAACTTTTCAACACTATTTTTTGAATTTCTGTATGTGTTAGATTTTGAAAAAATATGCAGAACTTCTAAAGAGAGGCACTATATTCCCCAAAATTTTCAGCATTGTAGGCTTATTTACAACTGTCTGTTTGCCAACGAAATTTAAGTTCATGTCAAATAGTGAAATTGTTAACTTTTGCTTCAAAACTCACATCTGACAAGTACACAATATTTAGCCGCTTCGTCCGATACATTTAGCTACATGCATAACATGCAGCAGTAAAAAATCAGTAAAATTATAAGAATGTCAGTTCAGCAAGTTTGAAACTCGAGTGTTTTCATGCAAAACACACTATATTTTATTTGAGATTGAAATAGTTTCATTCCTGATTTTTTAAGAAATCATGTGTGGCTTTTTCCCGTTTTGGAAGCTGATAGATTCCCGAACGTTTGCGAGAATGTCCATGTTCCATGTCATAGTGGATTTGAATTAATTAACTAAAATATTGAGCATTGATTCTGGGCATAAAATTGATAAGTGATTAGTATTTTATTAATCTGAAGAGTAGATTTCAAAGGAAGAACTTAGTTCCGCATTCCTAGCAAGCACAGTAAAATTTTTGGGCACTCTTCCGTTTTGTGGACCGCAGCGAAAATTGCAGCGAAAATGTATGCGCAAAAGCGCCAAATCTAGCAAACGCGCCCATTTAACAGAGTTCCAAATCTAGCGTACGCGCTGATTTCAGATTACGTAAGTTTATATAGTTCTATATTTCTTAAGACACCATTGAAATACTAGTTTAATTTTTAAATCCTTTTTTAATATCCTATGGATTTAACAATTTGGGAATTGCCCATGACGAAAAGTCGGCAATAGAATTTTATGGTACATAACACTCCAAAACGCTATATCAATTTCATGTTTTACAACTATTAACAAAAAAGGAATAATTTATTAAAATATGAACATGTACTAAAATTTTGATGCGTCATGAAAAGAGTGGGTATTAATTTTCACCCATTAAATAAACAGCATACTCTAATTTCTGATTATCCTCATCCCTAATAAAGATCGAGAAATCATTGGCGACTTTGTGAGTTGATGCAAAACTTTTGTCTATTTTTAAGGCTCATAGATTTTGTTCTACTCATAAATACTTATTAAAAAAACTTAAGAAAGAAGTTCTATGAGAGAAACATTTTATACAGGCAAACGCAAGCCATACGCAGCAAAGGGAAGCGTAAAGCGTGAGAGTTGGCTATTGTAAAGAGTATATTTGAAAATAGGCCAAAAATGCTGCAATTCTACTGAATATTGAAACTTGACGTGCGTATAATCAGGGTGAATATGTACATTTATAAGTTTTAGCGTGATTTTAAAGAGATATTTCCACATAATTGGTGTTTCGTTAAAAACAATGAAGAAAAAGTGGTTATTCAAAATTCCTATGGTTTCCTCATCTGATTGAAAATTTTTAGATTATTTCTCTTACCACAGAATTGCTCTTGATTCTTAAGAGGTGGTATTCGAACGATCTATTTGAAGCTTAAGTGAACACTCAGCCGTCGTTGTTGCGATGAATTTCGAACCCACCAGCGGCCGTGACGCTTGGTAGTCTAACCCGGGTTCAAATTCACAAGGCTAGTTGTGTTGGATGTTTCGTAACTTATGTGTAACATGGATAGGAACTAATTTCCATTCAAAATTGCTTAAGGAAGGTATTCCTTCTCACAGGTAGAGAGCCCTTAATCAGTTTACTTACATACTTTGCGATGAATTTGCAGTTATATTCGGTGCCCTTAATGACTGACTGACCGATAATTAAATGCCCACTGAGAGTAAATACAGGTTCTTTTAATAGAATTATCCAGTAATTTGAGTTTCAGATTTTTATACCATTCACAAATCCCAATTATAATTATCCAAAATGATACAAGAAAAGGAGATAAAATGCTGATAGAGAAATTAATAATAAAATAATTGCATAATCAGCTGCATTAATTCCTGAATCTAAACTAATGATTTAAAGTGTATTCACGTTTTCAAATAGTAGGCGGAATATTTTTCTTCTAAGCACTGCCGACTAGGAGAAAGCAGTTTCAATTCCGAAAGCCATCTTTTCTCTTATTTAGCTGATTACACCATTAACTTGTTTAATTTATTTATCTTCATTACGTAATCAGCTTAAAGTTGATAGCTGTCTCTCTCCTTTGTCAGAGAAAGAATTACATGATCAGTTTCTAATTATGTCATGATATCACAGTAGATAATTTCCAGAACATTTTCAACATATGATTAAAATGATAATACTTATTTAGTAAATGTATTTAGTTCCTCGAATGTTGTCAGCTGTTAATTGAAGCAAATTATAATCAGCCTTCAGGCCCAGAATACTGCTGATTATTGGTCTCCTTACTATCCTTGCAATAGAAACAGTCCACAGGGTTCAATACAAAAGGATTAAGTGTAGGACTGATATGTGAATAGTTATTTAATCTTGTCGTCTTTAGAACTTCCTGTGCATTAAATAAAAGGATTAGTGCAGGATTAACGATGCGCAATAAAATAATTACTACTAGAGCAAGAGCTTCTAGTCAATGCTTTGGAACAATAAATGGATATTACTAATGGATGTGCCATGCGTTCTTGTTTAAGTTCCGTTAGTATTATATTTATCAAGTTAGATTCATTAAAGTAATTTATTAAGATCTAATAATCCCTAAATTGCACTATTTTATTGAATTAAGTAAAACTTGCAATGGAATTTCCAAAGAATGTTGTAAAAGCATTTGTTATGGGGTGCGATTAGAATAAACTGTTTCTTCTCAATATTTATTGGTTCAAAGATTACAAATAATTATTTGGTATTATAAGAAAGTTTTATATTAATAAATTTATTATAACTGTATTATTTATTTAACTTTTCATTTCATTATATTATTTAACTTTACTTAAATGAAAGTTTGATTGGATACATATAATTACATTTGTAACAAATTGTCTCTATCAGGTTTTCTGTCATTTGTAATTTTTACAAAAGAGATATGGATTTTAAAAATGTTATGCTGAGTCTGTACCATCCTACAGTCAGACTACATTTTTTTCTGAATGTCTTTTAATTATACGTGTAAATGAAAATTAATTACAATTTGAAATTGATTGACTTGTGTATCTAATAGAACGTATGTGAAATCCACGTTTAAACATCTTGCAGTTCCAGATGTTGTCAATTTAATTTTGAATATAAAATAATGAACGGTAACAATGAATTCGTTCAACGATTACATCAATTATGAAAGTTAGCTTATACAATCTCATCCTCTTTGGCAGCATGAACTAAAATAAAGACTCCGGAAGACGTAAGCGAATTATCGCTATGTCTTGAAAATTACAACAAAGATTGTAAAAGGGTGTAAAAGACACTTTAACTCAGATAAATAAACAGAAGACACAACTTGTGCTTACAGAACAAGCCCGCATTTATGGCTTAATTTAATTAATTGAAATTGCTAGTTAAGTAAACTGTAAAGGCTACACAGACAGAATGCCCACAAGTTGGCTCAAACTTAATATCAGCGTAACAAGTCTTAAGGTGAGAATAATGCAACGCCGTAGATAAATTGCTATCAAAGAGATTCAACTAGTAATGTTCTAATGATATTCAACTAGTAATGTTCTAATTCTGTAGTCTAAAACCATCCTTCAAATACTATCTCTTTAAGACACAATAACACGCCGAATAAACACAATTCGGAAGTCAAACAACAAAAATCAGCGTTATATTTTCATTATTCACCAATGTTCCAGTGGAGCGTGCATTAAGATGTCTAGAAACCAGACTTCGCGAATTTAATTTCTCTTGCATCGAAATTGATCAGCTAATTTCTATCACTCAACTCTGTTTGAAACAAACACATTTTCTTTTTCAAAATAAATATTACACGAAAACTGAAGGATTAGCCATGGGAAGCCCCCTCGTCCCATCCTGACTGATATTTACATGAATTATTATGAATCAAAATTGTTTGAAACTTTAAACTTCCCGACATGGTTCTACGTAGACGATACTTTTACCCTGTTTGTAGGTAATAAAGATGATTTAAATAAAGTTGTTTCAACAATGAATTCTATTGATCCTGCTATTCAGTTCACTTTTGAACTTGAGACTTGTAATTCTCTTCCGTTTCTCGACATTCTGGTCACACGTAACACTTCCAACTTCAATACTACAGTTTACCGTAAACCTTCATCGGTTTGCCTTCCACCACACTTTAAATCATGTCATCCGACTAAACAAAAGTTAGCTTCGTTTTATTCCTATGTTTTCCGTGCGCTTCAAGTTTGCTCCTCCAAACTAGCCCTTGATGAAGAACTAAATTGTTTAAAAGCGATAGCTATTGACAGGGGCTTTTCACCCAACATTATTAATCAAGCAGTTAAAAAATTCTCATCTCAACACACTAAAAGGCACACTCTTGTTTTAGGAGATTATAAAAATTATGTTGTCATTCCCTTCTTTCCATCAATTAGCTAAACATTTGCACATATTTTACAGAAATTTAACCTTCGGGTTGTTTATTCTCTCATCAATAAAATTCCGAGTTCCATACTCAAGGACCCCATTCCGGATATGAATTCTTGGGGTATTTATAGGATTCCTTGCCAGTGTGGTTTGATTTACATTGGCCAAACTAGGAGAGCCTTAAAATTTCGCGTCAAGGAACATGAGGCATATGTTAGAAAAAAGGAAGCACAGAAATCTTCTGTTGCTCAACATTGTTGGTTCGAAAATCACACTTTTAATTTTTCTGCTGCCAAAAGTATTCAAAAAACATCTTCCATTGGAGAACTGGATTTTCTAGAGGCGTTTCACATTCAAAAAAAAATCTTTCTGTTCTAGTTAACGATCCTAATTCCAATCCATCATTGCCTTCGGCCTTTAAAGAAATTATATTTTAGTTCTGATTTCATCAACAGATGGCGCCACTTGCTTATTTTTTCCAGGCTTTCTTATCTTATCTAATCATTATTTCCTATCTTGTTCATTTGCGGTTTTGCAGCTGAGGATGGTGGTTCGGTAAAAACCATCGAAACTAGTCCTGCGAAAATTTTGAAAATATAATGCTGATTTTTGTTGTTTGACTTCCGAATTGTACTATCTCTTTCTACAACATTTGAATAAGCGCGACCTAGAAATTAGCTTTCCGGATGAAAAACAGAACTGGAGAAAGTAAAGATAATTAAATAAAATAATAAAAACTCATAAGCAGTAGATCGAATCAGAAAACCTATTTTTATTATGAGTGTCAGTAATTATTTTCTCTAAAAATTTAACTCTCAGCCATAAAGCTCATGTGTTTTCTTCAAATAGTACATACATCATAGCATCTTCTGTATACATATATATCTTGTTATGAGATAAAAATCTAATATAAAGTACCTGGCTTTCATTTTTTTTGAGTGGTTTTGTAATGTTATGCCTTTAAGTAATAAGGATACAAATTTAAATTCAAGCCCACTTTAAAAAGAATAAAATTTGAATTCATGAAAAATTAAATTTAAAAATTTCTAAAAAATATTTCAAAGGCACCGAAGCCAGACATAAGGCCACACTGATTAATTATCATATAGAAAGAGAAAATAATTATGCTTTTGTTAGAACGATAAAATAAATTTCTCTGAAGGGAAGTATTCCGAATTCATCAGAATTTAAAATTACCAACACTGAAAAGAAATTAAAACTGCAATTACGATTTTAGCTAAATTTTTATTTGGCTATTAACTCAATGTCTTAGATTATTAGACACTAAGGCTGCTATCATACATCCGCTTGTTTCGGAAGAACAACTCTTTGAACAATTTTTCTGCTTTGTCACAACAGCAAATCACCACAGATCACTTTGGGGTTAACATGTAAAGGAGAAACTGGTTCTCCATTGCAAACAAGCTGATAGCTGATTGGTTGAAAACGAACAACTCGCAATTTCTTTCGAAAGAAAGGAAACAAATATGCGTCTTTCTTTCAATAGTAAACCAGTGAGAAAAACTGTCCGAAACAGTTGTTCATATGAAACAAATGCATGTGTGATATGGGCTTTAAAAATACTGAAAATGTAGAATTATCGACATATACATCATATCCACAACAGCCTTACGCAGCTTTATTTTTGTACTCGTTGGCCATGGACATGCACTTGCAGTTTCGGAAATATTTTGTATAAGACAAGTACTCATGTGTGGCTCTTTCAGATTCAAAGAAATATTTTTTTTTAAACTTTCTGAAGTTAATATTATAATGTTATTTATTAAAGGATCTTATTCATTTCTGAATGAGAAAAATTGGTTAGCATAGTTTAATTTAAATATTTGGGATTATGTTCAGAAGTCATGCCAAAGCTGAGGAAATAAATGTTTGAATTTGTACATAACTAAATATCAGTTAATCAAATATTTTTTTTTTTTAATTTTGAGTGCGTATGAACATATTCTAAATATATCTCGTTAAAATAAAGGCCGATTTATAATTGTGATAGGCACGATATACTAATGTGGAGAAGATAGACCAGAATATTAGTATTTAAACTTATTCTGACATTTTATTCAGAAGATTTGCGTCGTCCTATGAGCGTATAATTTCCATACATTTAGAAGAATTAAAATTATTCATTAAAAAAATCCTGTAATAAAATGGCTGTCAGTTAAGTAAAATAACACCGAATCATACGCCTTAAATCAGTAAATTTCATTCAACTAATATTCGTTTAAAAATTTAAATTTAAGACAAATTTTCGGGAATATTTATAAGTAATTCAAATTCCAATATCTGAGGAAGTGAAAAAGAATTTTAAAAAATGACATAGAGAGACATTTTATATGATTATGGTAAATTATAGAATTGCTAATCTAAAAGCATGTATTATTTAATACAAGAGTTTTGCATATACGTATCATGTATAAATAAACCCGTCATATTTAGTTTACCATTAGTATTAAAAAGTACCGAAAGGATTAAAGTTGCAAATATTACAATAATTCGTGTCTAATTCAATAAAATATCTTTCAATGTATGAATGACGAAAGAAGTAAACAAAGAATATACTTCATAGTTAACTAAGTACCATCAGATATGTTTCAACTTAAACAATATTGCTGATTATGTTTGTGTTACTCACTCTATATATCATGTCGATTTTTGTAATAGTTGACATTAATATTTAATTAACTAAACTGTTAACATGTACGTGAGCGTTAAAATAACACTGCAGAACTCATAAGCATATTGTGCAATATAAATACATAATAAAATATCGATTAATTTTCTGCGTATGTTTTTTTGCGTATGTACATAGTTTTGTGAAAATTAGTTTTCATAAGCTTTTCTGTGAGATTCTTTCATGCAAGTTCTGTTTACTTATGAACACTTTTCTATGAATCGTATCTACATTTTTACGTGTGCGCATCATTCTGTGTGAATATTTTTTTTTCTATGCACATTCATTAGAGTGGAATTTTTTCTACGGAATATATTCTTGTCAACCTTTTTTTTTTCATTTGAGCACTTTTTTTAATCACCTCCATTTTTAGAAACCTGCAACCCTTAAGTTGCGCAGTTTTACAGCGATATTAGCTATTTGTTTGGCCGGAAAATTGCTAGTTATTTGTCTGGTCTGAAAATTCTTGATGCCAGGTTAGGGCAGAATACATTTATCTTTCCCGATAAACTGTTATTTCAAATTATATTGACAATCTTGCGGTAAAAGAGTTTTACTTTTATTTTCCAAACTGTAAAAATACATCCGTTCTCATATAAAAAAGATTAACAATGTAGAAAAAAGGCTATGTGCTTATGGCGCTCTGATGTTCAGCTGCGTGCGCCGCTAGACCACGTCTTGTTGTGTTTGTAAAAACTGGTAGCGCGGCAGGATGTCCGCCGATAACATCGCGGAGAAAACAACGCAAGGCGAAAACGTCGTGCTACAAAACATCGTGGGAGAAAACATCGCAAAGAAAAAACATCGCACATCTAAAACATCGTGGTACAAAATATCGTTGTCAAAAACAAAGGGGTTCAAAAACTTCGCAGTTTAAAAACATCGTCGTCGAAAATATCGTGGTAAAAAATAAAGTATCTACAAATGATCGCATGACGATAACATCGCAGACACGCTTTTTTCAGGCTTTAGTAACTGTAAATGGATATTCCCATAATGATTTGTGAGCGCAAGATGGAAAAAAGGATAATTTTTACTTTCATATTTTTTATTACCTAGTAAATTTTTGCTGATAAAGAAGGAAACTTAAGCATAAAAAATTAATGCAACTCATAGCATTTAACCCTCCAGGCGGCAAGGCCGTATATATGCGTTCGAAAATAATGGCTCTCATAGCGGCAAGGCAGCATATATGCGTCCAAATATTTTGGTCCTCATGGCGGCAAGGCAGCATATATACGTAAACTTAAATTTGGCACGAAACGGCAAAGCAGCATATATACGGCCTGTCTCAGAGTGCCCTCCCCTCTCTGCTCTTAATGTAAACTGACAGGTGATAATTTTTCTCTGCGGGAGATAATTAAGGAGAGGAAACTATCTATTCGCTAGGGGGCAAATGGGTTTTATCGTTAGGTTTTGAATAACAGCTCGGAATAAATAGCTCGTTTAAAACTTCCAGCTGTTCTGTGCTTATACCAACTATAGTAAACTTAAATGTTTATGTTCGTAAAGAGAATTTTCATTTTCCAGACTAATTATTCTCCAAATTTTAGATGCAGTTTGGCAAAATGTAATTGGAATTTAAATTAAAATTGCAAGAAACTGCAATAATATTTTGAAATATGTGATTTCAATTATATTGCAATTGTAATTAGCTTCGCAATTACAATTAGAAAGTAAATACTTTTTAAATGCAACAATAATGTATGTAATTGCATTTTAATTCTTAAGTCTTACAATTACAATGCAATGATAATCACAAACATTGTAATTATATAATCTAATTACAATTACAAATTTCATTGCATCTAATCACAACTACGGTAATATTAGCTAATTACAACGTAATTTTAACTGCAATTGCAGTAGGTAATTATAACTAAGTAATTAGGGAAGTAATTGTCTCTGATAATTAGAATTACTTAACATAGTGAAATTATGATCATAATTGTAATTCTAAGTGTAGTATGCAATTGTAATAAAATTATGCAATTACTAAGTAGTTATAGTTAAAAAGTAGCTGTTTTTTTAATTACAATTACAATTTACGTAATTTCATTTAAATTACAATTACTCTATATTTGTGAAATCCAATTTCATATTCAATGCAACTGCAATCATATAATCTAATTACAATTACACTGTCATTGTAACTCCAGTAAGTAATTATAATAATGTAATTAGGATAGCAATTATTTCTGATAAAAGCAATTACGTAGCCCAGGAAAATCATGATCTTAATTGCAAATGTAATTGCAGAATGCAATTGAAAACACATAGTAATTGAAATAATATTATGCAATTATCTTGTAATTACAATGTAACAATTTTTAATTACATATACCATTTACTCAAATGCATTTTAATTAGAATTGCATTTTAATTGTGAAATCTAATTGAATAAACAGTATAACTGTAATTATATAATATAATAAAAATTACAATGCAATTGTAATGACCTCTTAATTAAAATTGCGCAGCAGATGATTAACTATTTAATCAGAAAAACAACTGCATCTTATAATTTCAGTGACATAGGCTAAGGAAATCGTGATAATATTTGGAAATTACAGTCAATAATATTATATTCGAAATGTTTCTGCATTTTGGATAATGAGTTTTTAAATAATACAACGGGATAATCACCTATAAGAAAAATATTCATATTTTCTGTCATGTCTTCTGAATCATCTTACATATATTGTAGTTTGTGGTACCAGCATAAATAGGAGTTTATTTAAAGGAAATATTTTATATAGACCGAAATGCACATAACGTTAGTAAGCAAATATGTATGTTTATGATCTTCGATATACATGTGAACTTAAATTACAAGATTAAGGGAAAGCAAGCAAAGAGTTTATGCCAGTGCAAAGGGATGTTTTCGCAAAGGATTTGTTACGGGACGCTTGTCTTGTTTACATTACACAAGAAATAAATCATAAAAATTACATTTTTCCTTTTCTTTTCAGAAAGGAGATCATCAAGGACTAAACTAAGTCTCATAATTTTATCCAACCTATTGCTTTAGCTGGTAAAAAAGGATTCTGATCAGCAATCAGTATGCTTAATTGCTGTGTGCATTAGACATTTTACTAAATCCATTTATTATGGATTACCGCCCAGACAGTAAAGCGGTTCGTGACTCTGGTTGCCGTACCGAAGAGCCTGGGTTCGAATCCCGGATAGGGCATGAATGTAATTTGTTCGTCCTCTTCATAGGTGGCAACGGTGGCCCACGTATTAGTTCCCTCCTTAATAACATGACCGGCTTTAGTAGTGATCAATGTCTGTAAATAGCTACTACCTGCCATTGGAAAAAGAAAAAAATTACGAATTGGTCTTTTATTCAACATAACACACATTTTCCATAAATAGTTAAAATGCATTATTCAGTTACAAGTGAAAGTACTTGCATGAACTATTTTCCATCATTGTTTCACGTAAGAACAAATAAAAGTAAATTTTCTTATGCACCTGTGATTGTCATATTATTTGGATTACGGTAAAGACTGCAAAGATGCTTCTGTGGAGGACTTTCTAAGGGAAACTGGCTCATGTTCATATCAACCGTTAATAAAAGCAGGAAAAGATCTTTATTTAATTGAATGCAACGAAACGTTTAAGAAGAATGCTGTACTCATAGAGAACTTTCTAAAATAAAATGATTTGTATTCATGTTACACATAAGGAAATCCACGGAGCTATCTAAACATTTAGATTGTTTGGGCACCCGATTTGAACTAGTAGTATTCAAAAGACGACTTATTACTCTGCTGAGCGAAAAATCTAATTGTTTTTGAAGTTATATTGTAATTCGAACAATCCTTGTATTACAATTATTATTATTGTTTTTCCCCAATGGCAGATTGGGAACAGTTACAGTGCAACACAGTCCATTAGTCTATACAAGGCCAGAAGTTGCAGTCACTTTATTATGGAGGCATCTAATATGTGGGTCACTATCGCCTCCTATGAAAGGACGAACAGTTAAAGCCATGCCTTCTCAGGGATTCGAACCCAGGCCCTTCGGTATCGCAGTCAGGCTTCCCTAACCACTATACCATCTGGGCGGCATAATTATAAATATAACTGCGTTAGTTATAGTTTTAACTACAAAGTAACTACAATGAATTACCAGCTTTTCTCAGTCAATAACAGATAGCTTAAACTTTAAAGATAAATGGAAGGTCTTATAATTTGTCGAATGGCAATATTCTAAGAAAGTGTACTCTCCAGGATGGTCGAAGTTTAATTACAGTCTTACATTTCGCATACTCGCAGCACTTGCCCAAAGGCTGTTCCAAGATTATGTCTGTTCACCTCATCCATTAATTTTGGAGACAGAATCATGTCTAGAGACATTTTTTTCTGAGGACAGTATTTTATATAATAGAAAAGAAAAATAATAATAATAATGCGTCTCCCTCAAGGTGCAGAAAACAACGAGTACTGATAAATTTAATTGAAATTACAATTATAATTCTAGTTAATACAAATACAATGTTACTTTAACGGTTAGAATTACATTATAGTTCTAATGGCAAAAATATCAAATGAGTGTTATAGATTAGTATACTTTTACTTATCACAATATTAAACTTTTAATACCGTTTTATTTTATTTAGCTTATCACAATATTGAGCTTTTTAATACCGTCGGTACTGAAAAATGTTTTACTAGTGTCATGAAATGTATATTCGATAATAGTTTCTCATTGATGTTTTTCTTATATATTTTTCTGCATAATTCATAAATGTTTGCAATGGAAATAATTCTGAGGCTTTTATAATACTTCTAAATTTTCATGAAATAAAGTTCCATTAAGGTTTACTTGAAGCAGATTCTCAGTGCAAGCGCTCGAAAAGAAGTTATGCTACATTTACATATTATGAAATGTTTGAATGTACAGTATTTACTTGTAACAGCGGTGCTCAATATATCGCGTTTTCTGAAAGAATGCATATGTTGCCTAAAATCGAATTTAAATCACTATAATCAGAATAATTGGCTAAAGTATTAAATTGTAATTTTTACAGCATCAATCGAATTCGTGGAGTTTATTGAAGATAAAAATGTGTTGATATTGACAAGCTATATTAGTTTTTGTACTATAATGAATGTTAGCTAGTAGCTATATGAATATAATGAATGTACTATAATGAATGCTACCTAGTAGCTACTCTAGCTAATAGCTAGAGTAAAACTCAGGATATGGTAACATTAAATAAATAAATAAATAAAATTTAAAAAAAAAAAGAAGAAGCAGAAAACGAAAGCGAAAAGGAACTGAATACATTCGGAAAGAGAAGGCTTACTATGGTGAAACATTAGAAACGTGTAGACAAAGTGTTAATACTATATGTGAGAAAATACTAAGGACAAATTGAAATACATCATAGCTACGTTTGGTGCTTTCTATATTATTTGTATCAATATTAATATAAGTACCGAAAAATACTTAAAAAATAGGTATTTTCGAAAATTTAAAGAACAAAATTGCAGTCTGAAAATTTATAGCAGCGGAACTTTTGAAGTAATTTGATGCCTTTTGAAGGTCGCCATGAACATAACAATTTATAACTGTCAGCTTTTACAACTAGGAATCAGATAAACTCTATTGTTTGGTAAACCGGACTGTCTAGTAATGTTTTCGGTACTGTCTAGTTTCCGGGAATGGCGATGTATGCAAGCTTTTTCCTCTTTCTGCCCTAAGAATAAACAGCTCATAGGGGAATTCTGAAAAATATATAACCCTTTCATATATGTACTCAAATCCTGATATTCACAATAGCGTTTCTTTATTTAGATAGCTTTGAGCATGCAAATTCAGTAAAAATCAGAAAACTAGAACCATACTTATAACAAAGCAGGTTATCTCAGTAAATGAAGGGAATTAAGTACCGGCGATGGCAAGATTTTCCCATGGTTTGAAGACTAAGTAATTTATTCCTTTCAGAAAATTTTCTCGGAAAGCAAATCATCACTTACGGATGGAAAAATGTTCTAAGAACTACGGGATAAATTTATAATGGGAATAAAAGAATGAAAGAAATCGGAAACTCTTTTCTAGTAATCATCTTACTCCTCGAAAGTTGGTTTCAGTATCACCTTTTTAAGGAAATGATACATGAAATGGATTTCAGAAACTGAATCTCGAAATCATCAATAACTATCCAATATTCTGCATTTGTAAAAATTTGTTTAATTTGCATTTCAACCAAATGTTGAAAACAAAATGGAAAAAAATCTCCTTACAAAAGGAAAAAAAAAAAGATTCCCATTCTTTTACAGTGATATTCCATTAAATTATATCAGAAAATCATATCACTGTTGGATGCAATAAATACTTATTTCAGACATGTTGCCTGTTTATGTTGTTAACTCTCTTTTGCAACTGAACACTGGTAGTTCTGCCTAAGTTTGAATTCCAGCAAATGCGTTTGTTGCTTGGTATTTTGGTGAATTTTAAGTTGAATATACCAAACCAGTTTCCCTGAAAAAGTCATCTACAAACGCATCCTTTTCCTCAAGCAGGTGCCCATCGTATGCTGCCTGACGAATGTGCAAGAATTTTTCTTCTTTTACACAGCTTTCATAATCACATATTACCCACCAGCGGCCGAGCGGTAAAGACGCTGAACACTGGTAGTTCGGTCCGAGGTTCGAATCCCACGAACGGGCTGGCTGCATGGTCGTTTTCGTGGTTTTCCCCATGTGTAACGTGTATACGAGCCAGTTTTCCTTAGAAAGTCCTCCACGAAAGCATCCTTCCATTTAGGCAGATAACCCTCGTGTGCTTTGCCTTGAATAGTACCATACCAATAATACCATAATCACATATTATATTATTGAGCATTTTTAATTTGCAAAACTATAAGTTATGGAAAACTCAATGACATATTTATTTAGATTAATAAAAAGATAAAAATTAAATGCGTCATCGGCATCATTTTGTTAGTAATATCATTATATAATCTATTGTACTTTTTTTTAGTGTACTGGGGAATTAAAGAAAATTTCTCAAAAGTATCATCATGTTTTCGTAAACTGATATATAGTGTTAAATTATTATATTAAATTTCAGTTTATTATAGCAGAAATCGTAAATAGCTGCATTATTTATAGCTCTTGCTTCACTGAGCTTTCGGAAGTTAATCTGCGTCCATCCGCATAATCGAGAAGCAGGTCGATTTGTTTCTCAGTGCAATCGCTGTGGGATCTTAATTCTACTGACCGATGTTCTATAAATTTAAAATATTTTGCCCTGCCTAAATTCTGTAGCTCTCTACATTCTAAAACTTTTGCCGTTGTCAAGTGCCAAATTCTTAGAATTTCGCCATCCCTGAATTTTCTTGTTCGATGCCTCTTTAAATTCTAAGAATTTTTCAGCCATTAATCTGCCTCCTGGCCAGACGTGTTTTTCGATGCCACATATGTCACTGAAAAAGGTTGAAAAATCGGAATTTTAAAATCAAACTTCCTACTTTTCATCAAATAAATTTTATCGATTATGAGTGCTGTGAAAGCATTAAAACATTTATGTAATAAATACACAAATACTTCAGAAACATTTTTTTCCCTCTACTGAAGAAAGGCCTGTCTCTGACTACCTGCGAATTTGATTAAGTTTTATCCAAAATCTACGTCAAAGCGTTTCTTTTTAGCCTAATATTAAATTTTACATTGGCATGTTCCTGTCCCTGCTTGATGTTGACAAGGTTTATTCAAAACTTACTGTTCTTATTTTTTATTTTAAAACAAACAATTTAAATGGGAATCCTCAGCTTGCTTTTATTTATTTAAATAATAACATTTGATAATGTGAATTGAGATCTCTAAGTAAGTGATCTCTAAGTAATTTGCGTATTTGAACCAAAAAAATTTTTAAAGACTAATTTTGAAGTTTTTGTTTTGGTTTGCTTTATTTTTCCTTCAAAGCACGCGAGAGCTATCTGCCTAAAGGGAGGAATGCCTCCGTGGAGGACATTCTAAGAAAAACTTACTCGCGCCCACATTATGCACAGAGAAAACCACAAAAATTCCATTTTGAAAGATAAAAGTGTCTAATTTTTTAGAGCGAGATTTTCCTAACAATTAATTTTAGCAATTTAATACAAGTGCTATATTTAATTAAGAATTAAAACAATGTTCTTTTGTGATTAACTTAAGGTAACTTTTTCTGTCAAAAATAATCATATGAAAATGCACCGAATTTCAGTACCATGTAATTTAGTTCGGAAACTGAGAGGTATCTGTGACATCTTGTCTATATGTAGAAAAATTTTAATAAGGTTATTATGACTGAAATTTGTTTCAAAATATTCAATATTTCATAACTTCTATCAACCAATAAATGCGATAAAGGTAAACTCCCCTTTTATAAATATGAAACAAGATAAACGAAATAAATTTGTGGTAAAATGAATTACAAACATTATGTCGAAATGACTGATACTGAGCATGTGTTTGTTATTTTAATAGTAATTTAATTATCAATTACATATAGCTTTCAATAGGAATTGGGTATTTTAAGCCTCTTATAAATTTTTTCTTAGCGTTAAAGCTATATAGCATGAATCAAAAGCAGAAAATTAGTTAAACTACACTGTCTCACTAGTCATAAGATTATATTACTGAAATATGCATATAAAAGCAAATTAACATTCTATAAACGTACATTAAAATACCGAAACGCAATAAAAATTAATAACATTTATACTTAAAAAGCAACAAAGCCGGGCTCATGTGAATCACTAGAGGCGCCAAATTGGCTATACGAATTCGAAAATTACTTTAATTATTAGGGGAAATAGGCTTCGTCAAACTTAAATCAATAAAACAAAGCAAAAAAATTGCAAGAAAACCTGTAAATTAATGCAATATGCATTTCAGTGTTATTTCTTATTTATCAAAAATTTGGATTTCCAGAAAAAAATATCTTTTTTCGTCTAACCAAAGCATGGACACAAAATGTGTTCTTTCCTCCGTAAGGGCAAAAGCAGCCCATCTGCTTAATCGCCTCTAGGCGGTAATCAAAGGACAGTAGGAAACCATCACTTAAGTGAAACGACTTGTTGATCGCCCGACAAGGAGGGGGGAAGAAAATCTAACAAAAGCCGTTTTCAGGACAATTTTGGTTCACTCTAAATGAAAAAAAAAATTGTAAACATGGTTAATTTTTACTGGAGTTTTCGAGACGTAAATAGATTTGAATGCGAGCCGCCCGGTGGGTTAATAGAATTTTAAACCGACATAGTTGCCAACCAAAGGCCATTAATAAATGGTTTTTATGAAGTTTTTACTGGTAATTTTTCATGAAAAATACAATCTAAAAAAGATGTAGAAAAAGAAATGCAAGTAACTACATGACCCTATCTATAAAAAAGTTGCTTCTGTAAAAAATAAAAAAAAACTTTATTAGCAAAAATTTATTAGTTAATAAAAAATATGAAAGTCAAATTATCCTTCTTTCCGTTTTGCGCTCACAAATCATTATGGGAATATCCATTTACAGTTATTAAAGCCTGAAAAAAGCGTGTTTGCGATGTTATCGTCATGCGATCATTTGTAGATACTTTATTTTTTACCACGATATTTTCGACGACGATGTTTTTAAACTGCGAAGTTTTTGAACCGCTTTAATTTCGACGACGATATTTTGTACCACGATGTTTTAGAAGTGCGATGTTTTCTCCCACGATGTTTTGTAGCACGACATTTTCACCTTGCGTTGTTTTTTCCACGACGTTTTTGTCCGCGTTGTTTTTGCCGCGATGTTTTCGGCTGTAACCCGCGGCAGTGAACACGCCCACTTCGCCCTTAGCTCGAGCGTAGGATGTACGAATTTTAATTTAGTAGTTTCTGTTATGTTATTTGGCTATGTTATATTAGTTGTTTTTACAATTATAGTGTGTTATGATAAATTACTGTCTAACCGTCCTTCACTGTCGAAGCTTCCGGATCTTAATGAGACTGTTAAGCAGAATACTATCTATGCATTTCATTGTAACTATTGGTCTTCCTGTTTCATGTAAGCCCAGGAGACTAGCTCCAGATAGATTAAAAATTGCTAAGCATGAAATTCAGAATATGACCAATTTAAATCACATGCGACCCTCCAAAAGTAATTATTCCTCTCTTCACATGGTGTCTAAGAACGGCACAAACGAATGGAGACGTGCGGGAGATTTTCGGAAGTTAAACGATCAGACAGTGAAGGATAAGTATCTTATTCCCAACATTTGTGATTTTTCAGCAGAGTTACATGGAACAAAGGTATTTTCTAGATTAGACTTGATTAAAGCCTATCATTAAATACCAATTAATCCCTCTGATATCGATAAAACGGTTATTGCCACTCCTTTCGGACTTTTTGAAAGCACAAGAATGCAGTTTGGGTTATGCAATGCAGCTGCAAACTTTCAGCGCTTTATTTATGAAGTAACTCGCGAGCTGCCAGGAGTATTTGCTTTTGGCAACGATATATTGATTGCGTCAAAGGACGAAACTGAGCATTTCATACAGTTGAAAGCTCGTTTTGAAAGATTAAGTAATTATGGGTTAAGAATTAATGTATCTAAATGATATTTGGTTTAAAATCTTTGGAATTTTTGGGTTTTCATGTATCTGAACAAGGTTTAAAACCTTTACCCGACTGGGTAGAAGCCATTCAAAAATTTTCAAAACCAAACACCTTAACTCAGTTAAGGAAATTTGTTGGCATATTTAATTTTTACAGACGTTTTGTCTCAAGTGCATCACGTGCTTTAGCTCCCTTGAATAGGTTATTGGGAGGACGCGTTAATAAAAGGTAAACTTCACAATCAAGGAAAAAAAATGTCCTATCGAATTGGACAGCAAAGCCGAGAAAGCATTCGAAAATCCAAAAAAGGCAATTGCTGAGGCTACCCTTCTTAAACACCCAATTTCTGGTGCAACCTTGAAACTTTAAATTGATGCTTCGAATGTTGCGGTTGGTAGCTCATTAATGTAATTGCATAATTCAGTTTGGGAACCCATTGCGTTTCTATCCGCTAAAATCATCAAAAGTCAAAGGAAATGGTCAATCGGGAACTATTGGCTATTTATTTGTCTATTAGGAAGTTTCGGCACATGTTTGAAGGCAGGGCCTTTACAATCTACACTGATCAAAAGCTCTTAATATATGCTTTTTAGCAGAAGCCCGAAAAGTGTTCTTAAAGACAACTTCGTCATATTGATTTTATAGGCCAATTTTCCACCGACATACGTTACATCAAAGTTCGTGACAATATCTTTGCTGATGCCTTATCTAGGGTAGAAATACATGCAGTATCTGATAATAAAATTTTTCAACAGATTCACTGTCTTTCTCATGCCGGTATTTCAACTTCAACAAAATAATTACTAAGCGCTAATTTTGGCCTAATATGAAGAAATTTATTAAAACTGCAGTTCAATCATGTCTACAGTGCCAACGTTCTAAAATTCACAGACATTCGAAATCACCCTTGGGTACCGTTTCCTTGCCTGATGCAAGATTTGCACATATACATATTGATTTCAAATGTCTCCTTCCACGATCTGAAGGTAACCGTTGTTACATGACAATTATTGACAGGTTTACCAGATGGCCGGAAGTCATACCTACTGCCGACATGTCAGCTCAGATGACTTGCAAAGTGATAGTGCATAACTGGATAGCTAGGTTTGGGTAACCGGTATCTATAACAACTGACTAAAGCCGAAATTTTGAATCTCACTCATTTGAGGATTTAATGAAGATTTTGGGTACTCATCGCATTAGAACTACTGCTTATTATCCTCAGTCCAATGAACTGATTGAGAGATTTCATAGGCAACTTAAAAGTTAAATAATGGCTCATAACAACCCAAAATTGACTGAAATTCTGCCTATAGCTCTGTTGGGTATCAGATCTGCCTTTAAGAAAGATATAATTGCTACTTCTGCCGAATTTGTCTACGGTACCACACTTAGATTACCCCAGATATGCTGAATACTATTAATTTTGTATCTGCTACTGAATCTTATGTGCCAGAACTTCGATCAGTCATGCTTTTAATTAGACCTATTCCAACCTCTAGACATGTTCAACCATCAATTTATGTACACCCTGCACTTCAAACCTGTTCTCATGTATTTCTGCGTATCGATTCTGTTAAACCTCCTCTAACTCCAACTTACACTGGTTCTCATACCGTAGTTAAAAGAATAGACAAAAATGTTATTATTGAGGTAAATAACAAAAAGATTGCAGTTTCAATCGATCGCTTAAAATCATCATATATGTTGTCAGAACGTATGAATTCACTGTAATTCCTCAGTTTCCACAGGAAGTCAGCGGAGACTCAAAAATTGCTTCAAAACAAGTAATTAGCCGCAGTGGATGTTGTGTTCATTTTCCTGAAAAACTAATAACTGTAATATGATTGTAGTTTTCTACTGTGGTTTGCTGGAAAAGCCATAGTGTATAAATACTTGATTTTTTTTTTCATACGTATTGGGAGTTACATAAAATACTTATTAAATTTTCATTATTTCTGTTTAAATAAGTTATGCATTGTATGGGTATGTATTTCAATTAGAATTTAAGTGTATTATTACTATTTATATATTTTGTATTTCTTTTATGTACGTACATTTTTAAAGTATAACTTTTATTAGAAGGTGCACGTCTTAAATTGGAAATTTACAGCCAACCCCTTTTTGTGTCGTGGCTGTGTCACTGGGGGGATACTTTGTGGCAGTCTGATGTTCGGCTGCGTGCGCAGCTAGACCACGTCATGCTGTGTTTTTAAAAACTGCTAGTACGGCAGTGAATTCGCCCACTTCGCCCTTAGCTCGAGTGTAGGATGCACGAATTTTAGTCGAATTTAACTATTTATATATTTTGTATTTCTTTTATGTACGTACATTTTTAAAGTATAACTTTTATTAGAAGGTGCACGTCTTAAATTGGAAATTTACAGCCAACCCCTTTTTGTGTCGTGGCTGTGTCACTGGGGGGATACTTTGTGGCAGTCTGATGTTCGGCTGCGTGCGCAGCTAGACCACGTCATGTTGTGTTTT
The DNA here is from genome assembly GCF_044657685.1 of Stegodyphus dumicola. Taxonomy (NCBI): domain Eukaryota; kingdom Metazoa; phylum Arthropoda; class Arachnida; order Araneae; family Eresidae; genus Stegodyphus; species Stegodyphus dumicola. The sequence goes on along the minus strand of NC_140771.1, from coordinate 150,794,474 downwards.
TAAAAACTGCTAGTACGGCAGTGAATTCGCCCACTTCGCCCTTATCTCGAGTGTAGGATGCACGAATTTTAGTTGAGTAGTTTCTGTTATGTTATTTCATTATGTTATGTTAGTTGTGTTTAAAATTATGGTGTGTGAGAATAAAGTTATATTTGACGAAATGGAGTCATGTCTTTGAAGGATATACACCAAGCCATAACCATCACGCACCATATGCTTAATAAGTTTGACATTTATTATTTTTTCTACAATATATATAGTTGACACAGCTGAAAATGTATATATAACTGATAATTTTATAAATACTTGCCCTTTCAGTGGAGATGATAAAAAATAATTCAACTGACGTTAAAAGGTACTCGGTTAAACAATGATGTATGTATTTTATCTTTATATTGATCGTACACCTTTGTATATAAAATAGTCTTTTCAGTTAATTTGAAGACAAGTTCTGTCTTCTTCATTGTCAGGTTAATGACAAGATGATGTTTTTTATAATCACACAAAACTCACCAAAATGAGTCACAATGGTGTTGAAGAGTTCGAAACCTGAGGTCTTGTGTGATACCTACCAAATCATATTCCTTTTAAACGGATATGTAAAGAAAAGCAGCTGAAGTTTTTTGTGGGATAAACCAAAGATTTCTTTATACTGATATTTAAATGAAATGTGCTTTGGTTGATGTCACAAAGGACCTCAATTTTTCTATCTTTGACACAGCTTCGATGGTAATTCATTAGCACAACAGTAATTCATTTCCGTGAATTTTATTTGACTATAAAAAGCAGTACATTGTTGTCATGGACTTGCTAATGAAGTAGACAAAATTTGTCTTTAAATTACTGATGAGTCTGCATTCAACGAAACGGTAAAGAAATGAAAATATTTTATGTATCTATGTGTATAGCGTAATGCTTATAATGCATTTTGTAGTATAATTCATACAAACATAATTAAATACGAATTCATGTATACGTTCATTTGGAAATAATATGGAAAACGGTGTACTATATTTATGTATTAAACGAAACTTTCGTTAGATATAGATATGTAGTCTTTTGTAGAAAAAGTTCATGGGTTACTCAGTTAATTATTTTGTGGAGTATCGTATGTAAAACTTTCATTTAAAGAGATTTATGCACTTTTATGCACATTGTAATTTGTTCATTAACATTCAACCTGCTATGTTGCAAACAAGCAGTTTTCTATTGCATCCGATATGAATTTCGACTTCTACAACTAGCTCAGTGGTAGAATGCTTGCCTGCCACGCGGGCATCCCGGGTTCAATTCCCGGCCGATGCACCAAAAATATGTACAGTGGGTACAAAAAGTTGCACACATACATTTTTGTTCACAATTTATAAGAAAATGCATTATGAAATACAAAAATTGGCATTTAAAAAACAGAATAAGCTTATTCATTTAAATTTATTACAAAAAATACAATAATATTAATAAAAAACATTTTTTTGCAACAATATTAAAATATCTTATGCCAAAAAAGTATTTGCACACTCAACTCAACTTTAGCAAATTTGCATTTTTATGCTATTATTTTACAGTCATCCCTAAGTAAATAACATACGTAAGACGACTATAAAAGGAGGTGTTTTCGAAACGTTATCAGTTGATTGTGGATTTCAAATTGTAATGGCACCTAAGAAATCTTAATTGCCGAGTTCGTTGCGAGAAAAAATTGTTTCTCTACGTGAAAATGGCCTAAGTTATCGAGAAATAGATAAAAAAGTAAATGTTTGCATCTCTACTGTTCGGTATGTTATAAAACGTCATAAAGAAAGAGGATCTACATCAAATAACTTGCGCTTCGGACGCCCAAAGAAACTTTCACTGTAAATGAAGTGAAAAAATCATAAGAGAAGCATTTACCACGTACAGTGGGTAAAAAAAGTATTTGCACACCTACATTTTTGTTTGCAATTCATAAAAAGAAGCACTCAGAAATAAAAAAATTGGTATTGCTAAATCAGAATAAGTTTAATCATCCAAAACAAACAGAAAAATTACAATAATATAAATAACAATGCTTTTTTGTAACAAAATTAAAATATCTCGTATCAAAAAAGTATTTGCACACCTGCATGAATGCAAAAGAAATAAAATATACAAGCAAATTTCAAATAACTAATATTTAGTATGCATGCCTTTAGCATCTATTACTGCTTGTAATCTTTCTGGCATTGATCTAATTAAATTTTCTGTAGGCTCAGTATTCGGTCACCCTTCAATAAGGGCTTGTTTAAGGGCAGATTTGCTTGAAATCTTCCTTTTTCTTATTTTTAAATCCAATGAATTCCACAGATTTTCCAAAGGATTTAAGTCTGGTGATTGTGGTGGAGCGGCAAGTTTTCTGGGTACGTTATAAAGCAACCACATACGAGTTATACCGGCAGTGTGCTTGGGATCATTGTCTTGCTGAAAATAGTACGAATTACTGATACCCAATTTTATTGCACTTTGTGGCAAGTTATCTCGCAACACATCAATATAGGTTCGAGCTGTCATATTCCCATCAATGAAACACAAATTACCAATTCCTTTGCAAGCCATGCACCCCCAAATCATAACAGAACCTCCTCCATGTTTAACTGTAAGTAACACATTTTTGGTATGAAAAGCACCACAAGGTTTTCTCCAAACTAATTTTCTGCCATCTGATTTAAAGATATTGAACTCACTCTCGTCGGAGAATATGACATTTTTTCAGAAATCGATTGGGTTATTGATATATTCCTTAGCGAATTCAAGTCTCTTCAGTCTGTTTCATTCAGTTAGGAGAGGTTTTTTCCTTGGTGATCTCCCATAAATGTGTGCATCGTGCAGGACATTTCGAACACTTTGAGCACAGATTTGAACTCCAGATGTTGAAACGACATCATTGGCTAAAGTAATTGCACTAACAAATGGATTTTTTGATGCTTCTCTTATGATTTTTCGCTTCATTCGCAGTGAAAGTTTCTTTGGGCGTCCAGAACGCAAGTTATTTGATAAAGATCCTCTTTCTTTATAACATACCAAATAGTAGAGAAGCAAACATTTACTTTTTTACCTATTTCTTGATAACTTAGGCCATTTTCACGTAGAGAAAAAAAAAATTTCTCGCAATGAAATCGACAATTCAGATTTCTTAGGTCCCATTACAATTTGAATCGACAATCAACTGATAACGTTTCGACAACACCTCCTTTTATAGTCGTCTTACATATATTATTTACTGCGGGATGACTGTCAAATAATAGCATAAAATGCAAATTTGCTAGAGTTGAGTTGAGTGTGAAAATACTTTTTTTGACATAAGCTATTTTAATATTGTTGCAAAAAATGTTTTTTATTAATATTATTGTATTTTTTGTAATTAGTTTAAATTAATAGGCTTATTATATTTTTTAAATGCCAATTTTTGTATTTATTAATGCATTTTCTTATAAATTGTGAACAAAAATGTATGTGTGCAAATACTTTTTGTACCCACTGTATGTGGTTGCTTTATAATGTACCCAGAAATGTTGCCACTCCACCATTATCACCAGACTTAAATCCTTTGGAAAATTTTTGGAATTCTTTGGATTTAAATATAAGAAAAAGGAAGATTTCAAGCAAATCTACCCTTAAACAAGCCCTTATTGAAGAGTGATCGAATACTGACCCTACTATTACAGAAAATTTAATTAAATCAATGCCAGCAAGATTACAAGCAGTAATAGATGCTAAAGGAATGCATACTAAATATTAGTTATTTGAAATATGCTTATATATTTTATTTCTTTTGTATTCATACAGGTGTGCAAATACTTTTTTGATACGAGGTATTTTAATTTTATTACAAAAAAGCATTGTTATTTATATTATTGTAATTTTTCTTTTTGTTTTTGGATGATTAAACTTATTCTGATTTGGCAATACCTATTCTTTTATTTCTTAATGCTTCTTTTTATGAAATGCAAACAAAAATGTAGGGGTGCAAATACTTTTTTTACCCACAGTACGTCGAGTTGCATCAAAACAAATCAAAAGTCATGTTCTGACTGCTTCTATTCCGAGGCACAGAAAAGTTTCCATTCAACCCGCGAACACCTACATTAATTATACTCTGACATCTACTCGATTCGATACGAGAATAGCTGTTAGGAAAAATTAAAAGAAAATAAGTGACAATTTATCGGTACGTTTGGACTAGAAAGATGGCAGCAAAATGTTATTTGAGAAATAATTTTTATTTGAGGAATTCATTTGGTGGCAATCTAATTCGCTCTACTTTCGAGGTTTTATCGCTAGAACATTGATAAAGCAAACTTTGAATATCAATTTTTATTGCTCACATGTGTTTTAGCGAAGTTCAGTGTCTTATGCACACCTGCTTATGGCATATCCGTTAATTTCAAGAATTACTCAGTTTCTAAATGATACTGCCTTGGAAGCCAATTTTGAAAACTGTTGTGAGACCTCGTAAAAATTCCTCTCTTCGATGGTGTTTTAACAACAAAGCTGTTACACAACGCTTCCGAAAATTATGCGAAACGAATTCAACACTAAGAATGGGTGAAGTCTTAACTTCGTTCAAAATTACGTGACATTATCTTTGCTAGCCCTCATTTCCTGAACACATTAACATACAAAAGTTTTCAGTCATTAAAACTCAGCTCTTCACGTCGCCAAACATCTCGCCAAAAGCAATTTTTCGGGAGCCATACCTTTTAGAAATGGTGTAGTATCTTATAGAGCCATCACTTAACAATTGGCATAAAAGCCGTTGTAGAGAATAAAGAGAAGGTGTCGTCTGCAGGGTTCGCCTCTTTCTCTTTAAAATATCGGTAAACCATTAGATGGCGAGAAAGTGTTTTGGTTTTAGATACTGTCTTGCAGTGTTGTTGTTTTTTTTTTTTTTATCGATCCTAGACGACTGCTATTGATGATAAACGCTGTTTCTGAGTTCTCATTTTTGTATTTTATTTCGAAAGCAGAGATTTTTGAAATGGCAATTAATGATAACACTTTTTTTCGTATTCTAATGCGTTTTGCCATTTTGTAGTCTTCAAAGCAACGAAAATGCAACTGCCATTAAGTATTCGGGATTTGAAAACTAATACGAAAAACTGAGATATAAATTGAGATTAAAGTGCTTTATTTAAAAGTCATTCAAGGAAAATGACATACGTCTGAGAAAGAAATGTTATTTAAATTTCTAAATGCATGAAATACAGTAGCATAAAATGAAAGTTTCATAATGTCTCTAAGTTTTACTTCAGATACATAAAAAGTCGAAACTTCATCTTTTTAACAAATATAAAAGTATTTTTGCTTTTGTTTAAAGATGAACTCAAGAGCCTCTTTTTGTCGAAAGGACAATTTTTTCCCTCAAGGGAATGCTATGCAGCAAAACGTATAAATAAATGTATTTTTGTTTCTCTTACAATAAACAATCGGGGTTTACTATATCATGAATATTTAAACCATAATAAAATAAAAATTATAGTGAAATCAGAAACAATCAAGGAAATGTTAAAATTTAGATGTGGACAAAAAGTAATATCTGCAGTAATTATATTAAAATTAAATCATTGGTCGCATTTAAAAAAAAGTGTTGCAAAGATTTTAAATATTTCACAGCAAAAATTTACAAGATTTTTAGTAATTTTAGAAGTTTTTTAACTTAATTAACCACATCCTGTTTACAATTTGTTGGCTCCTTTTGCTTTCTAGCTAATCTCAGTTGCCAAGTGATTTGATTACTAAATATTAGTTGTTAGTCTTGAAACACACTGCAGAAAACAAATGTAAAAAATCCATGTAGCGAAACCGTTGGTGGTTTCGACTAACTGTGCTTTTCGACGCAATATGAATGGAATTGGTCTTCTTTAGAATGTCTGCCATGAAAACATCCGTCCTAAGATGAATAACTTTGCTTGCTCTCCCTTTATACCAAAAACTAATTCAGTCCTATCCAGAACTATTTAAATTATAGGAATATTCACCATTTCATGTCCTTCAATCCATATATATATATATATTATATATATATATATATATTATATATATATATATATATTACTAGACCGCACGCAAACAATAAGGACACACAAAAACACACGTATTGTGACCATCACATCATGAAAGACCAAATGGGTCGGAAGAATGAGCAATGGAAACATCACGGTATTAACCGGTATCATACCCTCTAGCTCAAATGCATGCTTAACAACGGCGAGACATGCTGGCAAGAATGTCATTGATCGCTTATAGTGGCAGTAGCACGCATTTCCGTAGTAATGCATGTCGGAGATTGTGGACGCTGTGTGTGGCATACTGTGACCTGCTGTCCGCCATCCAAACACGTCTCACACATGCTCTATGGGATTCAGATCCAGGAATCTAGCAGGCCACGGCAGATGAGAAATGGTTTATTATTTCGTATCTTGTTCATTTGCGGTTTTGCAGCTGAAGATGATGGTTCGGTAAAACCATCGAAACTAGTCCTGTGAAAATTTTGTAAATTAACGCTGATTTTTGTTGTTTGACTTCTGAATTTCCACGATGTTTGGTACCGATAGCGTGTTCCTAGTCCTCGCCATATCACTGCCCTTCTGAAATCGTATTATCCGAATATTAAATCGAGCATCATTCGTAAAGAGGACAGCTCTGCTGTCCCACTGCTTTGCTGTCTAATTGATACGTTTACGAGCTCAATTCTACCGTGCTGTGATATACGAGAGGAGAAAGGAACACAAATGACAGGTCGTCAGTGTACGGTCCAGCTACTTACAGTCGAGAGGACAGACTTTGACGGTATATGGCCGTTCAACAGCTGCAGAGAGCTGTGACGCTAGCTGTCGTGCTATTAGTGATCCTCGCAAGTGACGTCTTGCGAGGAGCGATTGTCTGCTGTTGTCATAATCCTTCGGATTCCAGACCAAGTCTTCTGCAGGGGCTTTTATCCCTTTGGTAACGATTCCATAGCCTATTGATTTCACTCCGGGCACACCAGCGGCCGAGCGCTAAAATCGCTGAACACTGGTAGTTCGGTCCGAGGTTCGAATCCCGTGAACGGGCTGGCTGCATGGGCGTTTTCGTGGTTTTCCCCATGTGTAACGTGTATACGAGCCAGTTTCCCTTAGGAAGTCTTTCACGAAGGCATCCCTGCCCTTAGGCAGATAGCCCTAGTGTGCTTTGCCGTATTCTCAATACACCGACACCGATTTCATTGGGATGCATATTCAGCTTTCTCGCAGCAGCAGATTATCTTGCAGCAGCTCACAACTTGCCGACAGCCCTCCAACGCATTTCATCCGGTAAGTGATATCTTCGGGGCGTGCTTTCAACTTTGGCTATCTCGGAGTATACGGAAATATTGCTGTTTGCGAAATAACGCATTGTTCCGCCTGCCTTTTTTTAAGGAGCTGTGGTGTTAATGCGGCATTGAATTGAATGCTAATTTTGGTTGCGCGTTTAGATTTGACGATGCCGCCGCTATCTCATGTGTGAATTGTATATTTTAATTCTCCATTTCTAATTTCGTACCTTCGTTCTGTGTATTTAGTATCAAAAAATATTTATATACATTTTCTTGTAATATTTTATATGACTGAATTATCTCAATACTATATCCGCGAAATATGCTGCTGAAAATTAATCAATTATAGATAAGAAATTTAAAACCAGATCCACAAAGCCATGAAAGAATTGAAATAAAAAGCAGCAAAAATTAAAATTCCCTATAAGATTACGTAAAAACTGAACTAATAATTACCAAACTACAAAAATTACAGATATGGAAAATACAAAAATGATGTACGGAAAGGAAGGCAATCGGTATTTGATTCAACGTTATCAAGAGGAGATCTTTGTATATTTTGTTCTAAATTTCTTATCACTTATCTGTCTATATATATATATATATATATATGTGTGTGTGTGTGTGTGTGTGTGTGTTTATAAGTTTCAAGGTCAAGGATAATAAAGGTAAAAATAATGAATTTCAAGGTCAAGTGTAGAAGGGAATCCTAATTATTCCATCTAAGAAAAATGGTGATGAAGTAATTAGTAATTCTATTGTACGGTAAACATGAAACCGATTTATATACATATATATATATATATATATATATATATATATATATATATATATGTATATATATATATATTTGTCATGATACATTTGTCTAATTACATAAACACAGATTTTGTAAAGCTTTGGCAGCTTAGAAAATTTAAGAAGATACAAAAGGGATAATCTAGGTTTAGCAGAAATAATAAGGACTGTCAGTCGTATAATGCTTACATGATTAATTCCATATCTGCACGCGTCTTTGAGGCGATTTGAAAATCAACCAGGTGCGGAAATGTATACAGCGCTGTAGTGATGACTTATTTTAATTATCTATAGGATCGGAAGTGAGAGTTTCTAATTCAGTTAGATATTACTTTGAATATTGCTCAGCTAAGTTTAAATTAATTTCTGAGCTTCTAATGACTCTATGTGATAACTTTAGAAGCCAGACGAATCTTTTGGTATATGGTGCACTCTGCAGGATAGCTTAACCTCTGATGGACAACCCGTCTGATAGATTGTTAACTGCGTTTGATATTTTTTATACATGACATCTGATTTAAATATTATTTTTTAAAAATGTTTATGCCCACCAGCGGCCGAGCGGTAAAGCGCTGAACACTGGTAGTTCGGTCCGTGGTTCGAATCCTGCATGAGTGTTTTCGTGGTTTTCCCCCATGTGTAACGTGTATACGAGCCAGTTTCCCTTAGAACGTTCTCCACGAAGGCATCCCTCCCCTTAGGCAGATAGCCCTCGAGGCTTTGCCGTAATTAAATAACCTAACCTAACCTTTAAATGTTTATGCATCATACTGCATTATAAACATTGCTATTATACTTGCATTATAAACATTGCTATTATACTTGCATTATAAACATTGCTATTATACTTGCATTATAAACATTGCTATTATACTTGCATTAGAATCAACACTGCTATTACATACTTGCATTACTTATTTTGCTTATATTAGATTTCTTCGTACAGAGTTGTTAGAATATGTTAAAATACGTTTCTTATTATAAATTTTGCGTCCTGCTATGCTAGAATTCTTTATTATTACCACATAAAATGTGCTATACAATATTTATTAAATATTTTTGCTATACACAGCATTGCGTTAGTTTTCCTTTTGTTGCCTTTATTCTCATTTTGTTGTGTTTTGTTTTCTTATTTTACCGAGTTTGTCCTTTTGTGATATATAAAGTTAAGTATATAATGTTTGGGTTCCTGCATTTGCGATATTTTGTCTTGCTATGCTTTGTGTTTTTGATCTAATATTCACGTAACCTTAGGAAAACGTCTCCCTTTTCTTAAAGATTTAGGTCATAATATTAATTATTTTCGTATGAATTAGATTTCTTTATCCTAGCCATATTTTATATATAAAATTCTACAATTATAGCTTTGAAGTTATTTTAGGTGGAAATCTTTTGTTAATTCGCATAATATACGTAGCGAGTAGTTTATCGCGACCCTTTCCGTCCACATGCACACATCGGAAATCAGCATGCCATGACTTAAGTAAGTATTGGGATAAAATACATTTTTAAACATTTCGGGATAAAAATTCAGCTATTATTCTAAAACTAAATACTTTATATTGTTTGTGTCTAAATAACGTGATAAATCTATTTTGAGGATTAATACTGAAAGACCCTAATATTTTGAGGACTAATATTTAAGATGAGATTATATTAAATAACTTGCCTTTAAATACGAAATTAAAAAATACAAAATTTCTGATGTGGACAATAAAAATTCTCATGTGGACACCACATGACTTCCTTCTGCAGCCTGTTAAATTACACACATTTTTTGTTGCATTACATTTAAACTTATTTCTACGAATTTCATTAGAGATATATTTTTGATTCAATCAATTAAGTTCTCACTCCACGGCAGTGCAAAAATACATTAAAACCCAAAACATCTTCGTAAAAAATTGTAAAATACAGGATAAACTAAAACACCAAATGTAATTTTAAGTCCACGTGTAACGTGTATACGAGCACATGGACTTAAAATTGCAACAGTTGGTGCGCCAGCTGACTTAGTTCATTATTCTACTAGGTTTCAAATGCAAACAAATAGCCGCCACATTAGGACTAGAGCCGCTGTTGATAACTCTACAACTTGCTTGTAGATTAACTAAAGGCATTAAAACTTTAACTGGAACATAAGAACAATATAATAACTTTTAAAACAAAAATTCGCTGTTTACCACATATAAGCATAAAAAAGCGATGCTCACCGAGCCGGGTATGTGAGAAGGCATACATTTGGGGCGACCGATTGTAACAAACAAATGAAGTGTACACCTAGATGTTAATATCAGACTCAACTACAAAACTGATTAATTTCAACATTTTACGACCAATCGTTTCTGAGTTATGCGTGATATTAGTTTTTAGTACGCAGACGTCCCGGAGGAAATATCTTTTCTAATCTACTTTAAATCCATTTTATAATCTGTTTTATAAAAAGGAGTCTTTGGATATGTCCGTACGTACAGATGTTAGGGGAAAGAATCATTCAAATGATAAAAGAGAGGTCAAAATAGAAATTTTCTTTGAAAAATGATGCCCGAAAATTCTTTCGATTTCAATACTTCCTGTATTTCGTACAAGGAAATAAAACGTATTGGGGCATTACGGTACAAATGCTATAACGAACTAATTCTAGCAGGCGTTCTTTGTTATACATCTGGAAGAAATATTTTAAATGTGGAAAAGTTTAGTTTAAAATACCCATACTATGGAAGTTTAGGAGCTACTTTGATAATAAGGTAGAAGAAACTAACGTTCCTTTTGACGAAAGAAAACTTACAGTTTTTCATTAATGTTATAAAAAGTCTGAAACGAAAGTAGATGAAATATTGAATTTTAAATAAAAATCTATTGTTCAGTTTTATTTTGAAGTACTGCAAAAGAAATATGCATGAAAACAAACCGTGAGTAAGGCATCAAAGGAGATTCACCGAACGCTAAGAAGGAAAACGGTTCTATAGAAATACATTATAATTACAAAACCCAATGAAACCAGACTGACTTTAAATGGCCATGGAATATTTAGAAAATCTGGTAATGCACTGCTAAGAATATTTTGAGAAATGTAAAGTTTATAGCCGAATAGCTAGAAAAATCAGTTTCTAAGTAAACCAAATTGAAGGGCATGATTATAATTCATAACCTTCCATTGTGCTAATCTAAACAGTTATGATTTACATCTTTACTGTCACTTTTCCCTTCTGTTTTCCTACAATAATTAGTTTAAGAGTATTTAATGTTAGGTTTTCGGACTGTAAGACAAAGCGTGTTTATACCTTTCGTTAGGTTTCGCTAGCTGTGATAGATTAGAATTCTTCTTCTTTACATATAGCCGTCGATATTTAAATTGTTAAGCAGGTAAGAAGTCTGAGCAAACTTCACATTAAATTTGTGCAATCTTCGACTACTAGTCTTAGTTTCAATTTGAATTTTTCTCGTTAATTTAAATTACATCGTCACGATCTGTGGTTGCTTACGTGGACCCAAGAAGTGTGATTTGTTTTCAAAGTTCTGATTTAATAAAAAGTTTATTTTTTAACTTTCTCAGGGCTTAGTCGTTATCTTTAGACACAGCGATAATTCGCTGTGCGTCATTACAGAGTTTATGCTTCGAAAGAACACCAAACTCTATAAATTCACTGAAATCTGAGTCAAAAAGCCGCATAATTTCTGGCATTCTAACATATGAAAGTAAATTTAATATTTTGGAGGATGATGAAAACTAAATGGTGGATTGGGAATCCATCGCTGAACATCAAATTAAGGACATTTCTGCTTCAGTAAGACATGGTGGGGGTAACATATGGTATTGGAGTATATGAATGCTTTTGGTGTTTTTATATTATACGTTTTATTGATGACAAAACTGTAAATTTATGTATCGTTATTTTGGGATGATTGTTATTTGTTCAATATTTTAACCCATATCTTATTTTGATACAAATTATTGTTTAAAAATATTATTGTAAATTTAATTCAAGTTCAAATAGATATTTTTTGCTGATTGTATATTTAACAGACTGTAGATTTTTAAAATTTTTTGCTATTATATACTATCAATATTGTTACGGATTTGGTATTTAAACAATTAATGATAGCAGAATTATAACTGAAATTGTTTTATTCCCCGTGCAGTGCAGCGCGAGACGAATATTAAAGAAAGCTAAGCCGTAAAATTAAAAATACAAGAGCACGTGCATTTAACATTTAATAAATAAATATCTCTTTTTAATTTCGAGAAAATGCTAGAACAATCTTGCGCGTGATTTGAAAAGCTTATGAAAAGGAGGAAAACCTCTCAATTCAGTTAGTTGTTGTTTTAAGAGTTTGTTTAGAAATCTGCTCTTGTTGACTGTAGCGAATTCTCGGATTGGCTTTCTTTAGCTGTTTTTAATTAAGTTCTGTTGAACGTTTGAGTAGTTAAAAGATAACTACTGTGAAATATTGTAATACTGTACGAATATCTGAAGACATTTAAGCAACTTGTTTTTATAATAAAAAAATTTTGTTCATTTTTCATCGGACTCGTGCATTCAACTCATAACGAACTCGTACTCACTGAACAATTTTTGGTGTCAGAAGTGGGGTATTGAATGCGAAAAACAAGAGCGATTGAAGAGCAGTTGAGGCAGATGATGGCAGCTCTTGCTACATTTAAAGAAGAGATGAAAGATTCCGTTAAAGAGGAGATGAAAGCAGTCAAAGAGAAGACAGTTGCTGGACAAAAAGAAATGAAATTGGGCCAAGAATCCGTTGAGACGAGATGAAATCCGTTAATGACGAGATGAAATGCGTTAAAGATGATGACGAGATGCAAGCAAGTCAAGAGGAAATGAAAAGGGAATTTACCTGCGTAATAGAAAACAAATTCGAGGCTTTAGAAGGTAGAATAGAATCGGTCGAAAGTAAGGTTGGAGAAATTGAAGAAAGAGTTTTTTCTGTCAAAGAACAAATAGAAGGGGGAGTTTCTGCGATGAAGCAACAAATTGAATAAAGAGTTTCTGCCGTCCAACAACAAATTGATCAGACTTTTTGCTGCTGTTTCCAAAGAAGTTGACACTTTAAAAAAGTGCATAGCGACCGAAGGAAGCAATTTTGAGGGCTTTAAAATTGTACTCATGCCTGCTCGTCGCTCACTGAAGCTGTTTACGTATGTTGGGAAGACTTCTTGGCAAGTATATAAGACACAGTTTTCTTTAGGGTCGGAAGCAAATGGATGGGATCCCCAAGCTAAGGCCTGTCATTTCGACACTTTTTTGAGAGCAGATACGGCGGATATCCTTCATACTCTTCCCAAAAACAAAAAAATAGATTTCGAATCTCTGTCCAAGGTGTTGAAGCTGCGCTTTGGGAAGATGTGTTTAAAAGACTATAGCAGGCTTCAATTAAAATCCTCAACAGAAGCCCACCGAAAAACTTTGGGAGCTCACCACGGACGTTAAAGGCTGTCCCATCTCGCCTTTTAGGAGTGCCCGACAGAAGCAAGGGAAATCCTGTCTCTGCAATACTTTATCGAAGGCATCAGGAGTCCTGAAATACAGAAAGCTACTACGAATGGCGGATTGTTACAGATTTAAAAAGCGCTCTAGTGTACACCATGAAATTCGAGGCGGCCCAGCAAGCAACTCGTAGAGACCGCCACCTAATCAGAGATGCTCTCCAGGAGCCAAGGGATCAAGTCACTGTTTGTCTATAACCACACAACTCAATGCCTTGAGAAAAAATATCAGTGACAAGAAACCGACCTTAAAATGTTGGAACTGTGGAGCTAAAGGACACATATGACGGAACTTCAGAACACCCCAGAGCACGGATGTTAAGACCGCTCCTAGCAAGCAGCAGGTAAACAAATTTGTGACCGTCTCGTGGGGCAGAGGTTGCCAGATAATGAAAAGCCCAGTTTAAAGCGCTTCAGATTTCTGCAGTGAGAGGCGGCAGTAACGGACTTTTCATAATAGGACATATTAATGGAGTTCCCTGAAATAGGATGAGAGATACAGGAGCCAACGTTACCATCCTCCGAAAAGATTTGTCTCAACACCTGGGAAGCAAACTTATCTGGATGTCGCCCTGCGTTACCCTCCAGAGTGTGTCCGGTGAGAAGATCGACATCGACGGAAAAGTAAACATTAACATCATGTTTGGCAGTGCCGGTTACCATCACACGCTATATGTAGCAGAGATCACTGATCCTTGCATCCTCGGATTGGATTTTTTAAGGAAATAGAATTTTTCCTTGGACTTTAAAAATAGCGAATTGCATTCTGATTCTGAGGACCTCTATTTGGAATTAAGAATGAAGGACCTAAATCTATCCACAAAATCATAGCTCCAGATGATATCAGAATACCGGGAAGAACAGAAATTTTACTTCTTGGATCCATAGCCGAAAACGGAAATTTCCGATACGGCGTCATAGAATATTCCAAGAACTGTAATAGTCCGAAAGGAGTACTAGTAGCCTTAGCACTCGTCGAACTGTCAAGGATCGTTATCCCGGTGAGAATTGCCCATGTAACTGAGAAGGCGAGAGTTATTAAGAAAGGTAAAGTGATTGCGGCATGTACTCCAGTAACCAGCGTTGAAAGAAAGAATAGCATCCCAGAATCCGTGTCTTCAGAGAGTGTTACATCGGAGTTATTGCAGAATGCGCAATTAAACGATGAAGATAGGAATACTTCCGATCATGTAATTAAAGATCTTCAAGATGTTTTCTCCCGCTCGTCTTCTGACGTGGGTCGAAACAGTTTGACCCAACATAGAATTGATACCGGCCATCATCCTCCGATCAAGCAACATCCAAGACGTCTACCGATTGCTAAACAGGAAGAGGTCAGAACACATTTAAAAAACATGCAAGAAAGCAATGTCATCGAGGCTTCAGTAAGTCTATGGGAATTCCCCATTGTTCTCGTCAGAAAGAAAGACGGAGCAACAAGATTTTGCTTTGACTATTACCGGCTGAATGAGTTAACGAGGAAAGACAGCTACCCACTTCCTAGAATAGACGACATTCTAGACACTCTTCCTGGAAGTTCTCAACATTTGATTTAAAGAGTGGGGATTGGCAGGTAGAAATACATTCTGATGACCGAGGAAAGACGCCATTTACCACAGGACAAGGGTTTTGGCAGCTCAAGGTGATGTCGTCTGGATTCTGCAATGCACCTGCTACATTCGACATGGAGACTGTTTTGAAAGGTCTTTTCTACGAGCTCTGTCTGATATACTTGGATGATATCATCATAGTCGGAAGACTTTTGAAGAACATCTAGAAAATCTTAGAAAGGTGCTTTAGAAACTGAAAGAAGCCAATTTAAAGCTGCGTCCCGCTAAATGCAAATTATTCAGACAGGAAGTGATTTCCCTTAGACATGTTACTCTGCAGAAAGTGTGTGTACGGATCCTGAAAATGTGTTAGCCGTTAAATCCTGAAAAAGTCCCGAAAATGCCCATCAGCTGAGAAACTTTTTAGGGCTTTGCACCTCCTATAGGAGATTCGTGAAGGACTTTTCTTCTATCATAAGGCCACTTCACAAGCTGACAGAGAGCAAGCCAAAGTTCGTGTGGACAAAAGAATGCGAGGATGCATTTAACAACTTAAAGGAAGCTGTAACATCTGCTCCAATCCTGACGTATCCATTTACGACGTATCCAGACCATTTATTCTCGACACGGACGCGAGCAATGAAAGTGTGGGTGCTGTTTTGTCTCAAGAAATAGGCGGCCAAGAACGTGTAGTGGCTTACTGGAACAAGTGCCTGTCTAAACCGGAGAGGAATTACTGTGTCACCAGGAAAGAGCTGCTCGCCATAGTCAAAGCCGTAGAACATTTCCTTGATTATCTATACGGCAGAAAATTCTTGCTCCGCACAGATCGTGCATCATCGGTCTGGCTTTTTAATTTCAATATTCCTGAGGGTCAAACAGCCAGCACCTTGTCCCGAAAGCTGCCGATATTGTTCCAGGGTCGAAGAGAAATACGAGTTGCTGAGTCCCGGCGCGCGACGAATTACGACATCAATATCGGCTGATCGAGACCCGTGGAGTGATGATGTCAGGAATACTGTGGCATTAAACCTATAATTGATTTAAAGAAGTCATCAAACAGAAAACCTACCTGGCAGGACATTTCGATCTATAATCCTATAAAAAAAAACAATACTGGGCACTCGTAAGTGCATTTCACATTCGAAACGACGTCTTATACCGGAAATTCGAATCGGATGATGGGAAGACTTTCCGATGGCAAGTGATACTTCCAAGATCTCGGATTCCTGATGTCCTTAAAAAACTACATAACAGCCCTACAGGAGGTCTCTTTGGAATAATGAGGACCTTGTAGAGAGTTCGTGAGCGCTGTTACTGGAATAATGCAAAGGATGACATGCAAAAGTGGTGCCGATTTTGCGATGTTTCTGCAGGTCGGAAAGGGCCGAGGAAATGCAACCGAGGCAAGTTGCAACGTTACAACGTACGTGCACCTTTCGAACGTATCGACTTTGACATCTTGGGATATCGGCCATGAACTGCTGGTGGCAACAAATACACACTCGTTGTCATTGATTACTTCAGTTGCCTGAAGCGTATCCTATTCCTGATTAAGTGGCTGTCACAGTAGCTGAGGTGATTATGCAGTACTGGATTTCCAGGTTCGGAGTACTTCTTTAGTTTTATTCAGATTAGGGAAGAAATTTTACCTCGGCAGTAATCAAAGAACTATGCAAACTACATGGCATTGACAAAACCCAAATGACGCTATTACATCCCCAATCGGATGGCATAGTAGAGAGGTTCAATCGAACCATCCTTAATAACCTCTCATTAGTGGTTTCCAGAGACCAATAGGACTGGGACAAGAAATTACCACTGTTTTCTTAGGCGTACAGCAGTGCTGTCCACGAGACTACCGGCTATTTCCCATCACAGATGCGCTTCGGGTGTAACCTTCGTCTACCTTGTGATCTCTTGTTTGGTCACCCTCCGGATGCTCCTTCAGAGCCTGAGGAATATATTCAAGATCTCCAGGCCCGGTTTGAAGTTATGCACGACTTCGCACGACAGCTAGCCAACTTGGCGACGGAGAAAATGAAGACCCGATACGACACAAGGGCTACTGAATGTCAATTCAACGAAGGAGACAAAGTGTGGTTGTGGAATCCCACTCGACGGAAAGGAGTTTGACCGAAATTACCGTCAGCTTGGGATGGTTCGTGCACAGTCCTAAACAGGCTGAATGACGTCGTGTTTTGGATCCGTAAGTCATCGAACTCTAAACCTAAAGTCGTTCATTACGACATAACTCATTACTATGGCCATAGTACGTAGTGTAAATAATTGTAAATAGTGTAAGACCATGTGTCCTTTTTGTTTCTTTTTAAATGTGTATTTGATTTGTGTTTAATACTCGATTTGTATTTAGTCTTTGTTTGTATTTAGTCTTTGTTTGTATTTAGTCTTTGTTTGTATTTAGTAATTGATAGTATTTGATTTGTTTAAGTTAATTATTGGAAGCATTGTTCATGTTGTTTGATATTGTAATGTAATGTTTATTATTGCATTTATGCCTTAGTTGTAAGTTGGGCTTCCAGTCTAGGGATAGTACTGCCGGGACGTACGGTCTTGGAGAAGGGGGCAGTGTTACAGATTTGGTGTTTAAATAGTTAATGTTAGTAGGATTATAAAGTTAGTTGTTTTATTTCCCGCGCAGTCCAGCGCGTGACGAATATTAAAAGAAAGCTAAGCTGTAAAATTAAAAATACAAGAACATGTGCATATAACATTTAATAAATAAATATCTCTTTTTGATTTCGAGAAATTGCTAGAACAATCTCGCTCGTGATTGAAAAATCTTGTAAAAAGGAGGAAAACCTCTCAATTCAGTTAGTTGTTGTTTTAAGCGTTTGTTTAGAAATCTGCTCTTGTTGACTGTAGTGAATTCGCGGATTAACTGTTTTTACCTGTTTTGAATTAAGTTCTGTTGAACGTTAGAGTGATTAAAAGATAAATACTGTAAGATATTGTAATACTGTACGAATATCTGAGGACATTTAAGCATTTTGTTTTATTTGTTGTGTTAATAATAAATTTTCATCGGACTTGTGCGTTCAATTCCTAACGAACAAGTACACACGCAACAACATTTTACAAAAATAATTCTAATAACTTAATAAGCAAATCCAACATAACATTTGCTGCAAACATTCTCAGCAGAACACCGAATATTTCAGAACATTCCATCAATTATTATCTGACTTTAAAAATTAAAATATTTTGTAGCAGTAAAAAATACATTCTGGAAAGGCACGTGAAATGTTCAGTTTTAAAAACATTTAGGTGTATATAAAATTCAGAAAATATATTTCCACGCTTTATAACATTCGTATGAATTTTTTTCTGCTTATAAACATGCAGTCAAACTTCGCCAAAAGTTCACTAGGTTGATTGCTTTCTATAAATTAACTAAATCAAGTAACTGCCTTATACACAGAGAACACAAATGATAAAGATAGATTAGCATGAATAAAAATTCACAAATGTAGAAAATTCGGTATGTTGGAGAAATTTGTAACTCTGAAATTTCAGCCCCAAACCCTTTATCATTAATTTTTGAACAAAGTTATGAGTTAGCACATGAAATCTATATTTCCAATAACAGAATGTCACTGAAATGTATCATAAATTACATCTGCAATTTTCCAGGGAATTTCAGCTCAAAGAATTTCGCTGTTAGTATGAATGAAGGTTACAGTTGCAGAAAATGTTACTGCGAGGAGCAACCTAATGTTAGGTTTATAGCATATGCCTAATGACTGAGGAAATATTAGCATGACAAATAAGGCTTAACATATACAGTTAATATGCAGATTGAAACAGACCTATTTAAGTGTAATTGAACTATTTTATTCACGCCATGAACTCATGAACTGTAACCGAACTATTTTATTTAAAACGTCATCTCGTGGCGATATGAAAAAACGTCAGTCGAACTCCAGCCGCCATGATGTTAGTTTACTATGCCTCTGTTATTCAACTGTTTGATGTTCCATTTGGTATATGTTTCATTTTTATGTATATTTCTTTTGTTTGTAACCGTTCCTGTGTGCTCTGTTAATAAATCCTTTTAAAGCTAGCCGGCATTAGTGTCTATTGAGGAACGGCTACATCACATTGGCGCCCAACTAAATTTGAATCCAAAATGGCGCAAGAAAATGTTTAGAATTTCTGTTTGGCTTTAACAAGCTCTTACTCCCGAACTTAACTTTTAGTTGCTGGAGATCGGCTCAGTTTCTTTTCAGGTGTGGACTACTGGTCAAATATTCTGGAAACCAATTCTGGAATTAAAATTGTCATACCGTGCTGCTAGCACATCGAATCATCAACTGGACAATTTCAACGGAAAAGATAAGTTTCGTTTACATTATCGTTTAATCTGAGTTTAAAGTTCTTTTAAACTGATTATTTATTATAAGCTGCTTCTTAAAGCAAATGTAAATTCTTTACTGAAATCTCATTTATTGATACTACATAAGAGTATTAAACGAAAGCAAACGGCTTTCTGTTAACCAAACGTTATTTCTTGAATTGTAATTTGTTATTTTAAAATGTTAATGGGCATAGTAATTAATTTGTGAATAATATTGTTTCACTGAATACATGTTTTGATATTAAAGTTTGAATATATTCATGGACGTTGTTCATTAGAATTTATTAGTTTCGATTCTGACATACAGCAGCAGATGTTTTGCCCCCGCGGAAATGTTTAGACTAGCGATGATTTATGATGTGTTTACGTCAAATTTTTTATTATTTTTATTTCCTTTGAGTGCTGTTGTTCCTTATTAAATGTTTTATTCTACATAAAATAAAATATTGTACTTGTTGATTTATCTTTCGACGAACATTTTGAGAAAATGATTATAGTATAATACTTTAAGAAAATACGATTGTTTTCCTTTAATGAATGCATGTCTTGAAAATATTTCTTGAAGCGAAAGAAAATAATTATGAATAAAATCGAATGACTATTTAAATAAAGTAAAAGAGTTACTAAGTGTGTGTTGCTTAATCAGCTTAATATTTTGTTAAGATTAAGATTTCGAAGAATTCAGCTTAAATATAAAAGCTTATGGTAAGACATTTATGTATGTTTTGTATGTTTTGTTAAGTAGTAAACAATTTTTGAGCAATTTATTATATGTTATTTTCTTGATACAAGTTGAATTTATGAGGGCATTTTATGATATTTTTACGACTCCGAAATAATAAACTTTGTGAGTATTATTGTTTACATTTATAAATACTGTTTAATAGTGGTATATAAATGTACGAGTAACATTGTTTACATTCATACATGCTGTTTAATAGGGGTATATACATTTTACTTAAAGGTATAATTATTAATTCTAAAATGCTGTATTGTGAATAAAATCGAAATAACAACAAATTCAACTTCATCTTTTCCCTCCCCCCTGACCTCTCATATAATTATGGCTTACCTTGCCAAAGCACGAAAAGAGGATTTAAAAACTCTCGCTGCAGAACTGGGTTTCACTGTAAACGACACTATGCGAGTAATAGATCTTAAAGATCTTATTGTCAATTCTGACGCTTATGAGGAGGCTTTTACCAGGAATCTTCAGGAAACTTTAATCGAAACTAGACAACAAAAACAACGCGAAAGCAACGATCTGGAGACCGTCAAAGAAAAGAACAAGAACTTTTATTAGAATTGGAACGTTTAAAATTAAACCTGGCAGCTGCTAGCTCAAACCCTATCTATGCCGCCTTTGCTTTAAATGCAGCTATTGGAACAAATATTCAACACCTAATCCCTAAATTTACAGGAACTTCTGACATTGCAACCTACCTGCAAATTTTTGAAAGACAACGTGAGAAAGTTAATATAAAACAAATAGATTGCATCACTCATCTCCTACCTCTTCTGCCTATAGACATTTCGCAAATTATTTTAAGAGAACCAAAAGACAAATTAGAAGATTATTCTTACATCAAGAAGATTCTGCTACAAAGATTCAAATTAAATGCTGAATCATTTCGAATTAAACTTACTACACACCAAAAACACCCTGAGTCCTTATGGAAAGATTTTACTTACGAATTAAACAATTATCTCGAAGAGTGGCTCCATAGTCTCGATGTTACAGACTTTGAATCACTCAAAGACTTAGTCCTCACGGATCAGCTTAAAAGAAGAGTCAGTAGTGACGTTAAGGAGCATTTTATTGATACTTGGGGAAAAATAAAGAGTTCATCTGAATTAGTACAGAAATTGGATGATTATGAAGCTGTACGTGTTAAAAATACGAACTATAAAACTGAACTTCCTGGCAGGCGAAACTATTCTTACAAATCGACTAATCCATCCAAACACAAAGTAGAAAATCGAACAAGTGACATACAGGGAACTCATAAAACCTTTTTAAATCGTGGTCCACAACAAACAGAGGAAAAGCGACCTCCTTTAACATGCTATGGGTGCGGAAAAACTGGTTTTATCAAGTCTAAATGTCCAGACTGTAACCCCCCAAAGACTTCAAATTCATCAAATTTTGGCACTATCCAAATCCGATCCTGTTTATCTTCCACTCGGACTGCTGTATTTCGAATTAATATTGGTGGTGTTTCCGGTACAGCTTTCGCCGACACTGGTGCTAGTCACTCAATTGCAAGTGAATCCCTCTATCATATTCTGCAAAAACAAGATGCAGTATTTGAAAAGACAACGCTACAGGTGTCTTTCGCTGATGGTTTGGTATCTGAAAAAGAGGTACTTCGCACCGAACAAATCATTCTTCTCGAAGGCAGAGAGTTCAAAACTCCGCTCCTTGTGTTGCCTGATGCCAAAAATAACTCGACTCTGTTAGGAACTGACTTTCTTCAAAAAGCTAAAATTGTGTTAAATCTTGCTGAAAATAAGTGGAACTTTTCTGATGAAGCTCGAAGAAAATATAGCTTCGTGAAACCTCATCAATCCCAAGTACTGGAAAAAACCCCAGTTGTTGTAAACAACTGCCGACTACGAGAAAATGAAGGACAGCAATTAACTACAGCCCAACGGCTTGCAACTGATGCATTGCTTAACAAATATCACACTGTCTTCAAAGTAGGGGGAGAAGCCACTAATGAAAAGCCATCTGGCTTACTTCAAACTCCAGTCTATGCTCAACGTTTTGAGACCTTGTCAATTGATCTTTTCGGTCCCCTTCCTGAAACACCGTCTGGTGAAAAATGGATTTTTATTGTGCACGACTATGCCACGAAGTGGACAGAACTATTTGCTTTAAAGGAAGCCACGGCCAGAGAATGTGCCACTATTCTTTTGGAGGAAGTCGCCCTTCGATTTGGGTTACCCAAGAAAATAATAACTGATAATGGTACCCAGTTTACTAGTGCTATTATGCAACAATTATGCTATATCTTGAACATTGAACTATGCTATATCTTGAACAGTCTTACTTCTGTCTATCACCCACAATCTAACCCAGTTGAAAGGAAGAATAGAGATCTGAAACCACGTTTAGCAATACTTGTTGGTAACGACCATCAGTCATGGAAGGATAAGCTGCCATTAATAAGGTTTGCTTTGAATACAGCCAAATGTGATTCAACTGGACATTCTGCTTCTTTTCTTCAATTTGCACGAGAGTTACGAACCTTAGATGATGTAAAGCATGATATAAAAGCCGTAATTGAGAACGATAATTTTGTTCCCGAAATTACTCCATATTTGAAACGTTTTGCAAGAAATGTACAACAGGTACGAGAAAGAGTGGAAATGCATCAAGATAAGCAGAAACGATATGCTGACAAAAAACGAAGAGAAACACCGAAATTCGTTCCTGGAGATAAAGTTTGGGTCACCCTCCACCCAATCAGCAAAGGTCCACTGAAGAAAACTGCTAAATTCATGCCCAAGAGAGATGGTCCTTATGTGATAGTGACTACAAGATCTCCAACCACTAATGATATTGCCGATCCTCATGAACCAGACAAACTCGCCAAGTATCATGTTTCAGCCTTGAAACCATATCAAGATCGAAATAAGCAAAACTCAGCTCGTGTAATTCCAGTGGTTCCCTTAAAGAAAAGACGACTCCCGAAACGTGTAATACCATCCGAATCTGCACCTGTTGCAAAAGGTGCTGGTGACGCAAAATCTACTCTTTGTCAAACTGGAGCCCGTTCATCTGATTCTCCGCCCGCTGCACAAAGTAGACAAATGTCAGTTCCTGACTTCTTGCCGAGACGTCTACGAAGTCAGAGGGGGAGGATGTAACAGACCTATTTAAGTGTAATTGAACTATTTTATTCACGCCATGAACTCATGAACTGTAACCGAACTATTTTATTTAAAACGCCATCTCGTGGCGATATGAAAAAACGTCAGTTGAACTCCAGCCGCCATGATGTTAGTTTACTATGTCTCTCTTATTCAACTGTTTGATGTTCCATTTGGTATATGTTTCATTTTTATGTATATTTCTTTTGTTTGTAACCGTTCCTGTGTGCTCTGTTAATAAATCCTTTTAAAGCAAGCCGGCATTAGTGTCTATTGAGAAACGGCTACATCACAAGATAATAACGCTATTGATAATACAGTTATCAAATATTTATTACGTTGATGGATTATGGTTATAATATTCGTTTTTAACGGTTTTCCATTATTGCGAATTTACGGGTTTGTGCTTAAAAATGCGACATATTTTCTTCCACAACATTTCTTCATTTCTGAATTGATGACTCTAGCGCTGTTGACACTGCACTATTTTGAGCATTATGCAGACTCCTCATGCAGTATAACCAGCAGACTGTATAGAGTAGGTGATAGAGTAGGTGCGCGTAATGTGATCACGGTTAATATTATTCATACGGATCCAAGTCTAACTCGTTTACTGATTATTGTGATCAGCAAGTCTTTAAATGAGATCAAAACATCAAAGATGGAGTTTTTAAACATAAGCAAATTCATCAAATAAAAGATATATCCCCAAATAAGGTTAAATTAAAGCACAGAAATTGCGAAATGAGATAGAAATTTCTACAGATAGCCTGAATTTGTTTTACTTCAACCATATACAAAAGAGCTCCCTTTCCAAGATTGGGGAAGCAAACTTATCTAGAAAGTTTAATAAAGTTGCTGTTTTCACCAAAACTGTTTTAAGTTATAGATATCTGCGAATATTCTGTTATAGAAATAGTTAATTTTTAAAATTGTTTAGGAATTTTTATCTTGAAGACTAGTAAAAGGCGTGATGATCTGCGTCTATGGGATAAATTTAACTACCGTCATCAGTCCTAAAAGTGAGTTACTGGAATGATTCCCGTAAGTTAATTCTTATCATATAAAATTTTGAAGGATCGCGAATATGTCATTTGCAACGCAAAATCGAAATTTAAACATGAAACGACGTATGCAAAGTGAGAAAGATCACAATATTGAGAAAACATAGAAGAAATGGTTTGCAAATATTCGCAAAATAGACGTGTGGAAATCAATTCATTGACGTGGCAGAAAGCTAAAATATTTGTTGTGAAAGATAGTGATGTTAATTAATTAGGATTACGCTCACGGTATCGGTTAAATAAAGTCTAGAAATATTACCAACAATTCCTAAATGAACGTTTACGTAACAACTGCAAACAATTCACTGTTAATAACTTTTTTCTGAATTAAAATATGAAAGTTTTCCTATGTTTCTAGTTACATTTATATTAAACTTGTTTAACTTCTTTGCCATTTTGAAAGACCTTTTCTCCTCGTCGTTTAATATTATCATACGATTAATGTTATCAAATTAGTCGTCAATAAGAGTTATCCCATCAGATTAAGCAGCGCTTCGTGTAGGAATTACCATTTCAATATAACGGAACAGAAAGAAAATATAGATGATGGAATAGCTTTTTTTCATTTAGTAGCAAAAGTATTGATGTAGAGATTAAAGTACTTCTTTTCTAATTTACGTAAAGCATTTTACATTTCTAATCCAGGTAAAGCATAGGAATTTTACTCGTTTGTTTTTAAAGCGATTTCCCATAGTAAATTTGCCTCGTATTTACATTACAAAAGGAATAAGTGATAAAAGCTTTCATGCAGTTCACACCAATACGTATATTTAACTGGGAATGGAGTAATATAAAATTGTCGATAATTTATTCCTAGTGCGTTTGCTAAACTCAGGTGTTTTCTTTAGAGCTATTCACATGCATGCAATATGGTTTGAATGCACTGGAAAGAAAACTTAACAATATGTAATTGTGTAAGTATTAATTAATTTCGAAATCTCGAAATGACATTGTTATCAATAGTAATATTGTAATGGCATTTATTTAATGAATTAAAATGGCTTGTTGAACAGCTCCAAAAGCTCCGAGTTACAAGAGGTGCAAACTATAAAAAATAAATAAATAAATATCAATGTGTCAATAATAATGTCAGATGTATTTTTAAATATAAGAATTATGCTACCGTCATAAAAATTACGAAAATATTATTCAACTGCAATAGCGAAAGCTTAAATTTTAAAGCTATGACAAGCAAAGCGTTAAATGGAGGATAAAAACTTAAGTGATTTAAGATCCTTTCCGAAGCTTAAATCAGTTTTTTTGAGTGATTTAAGTGAAAATAGCCCTTACAAGACTTCTCAGCACTGTCTGCAGAACTGTATGCCGCTGGACTTGACAAATTTCGCATTCTGATACTTGCGTTACATTTCAGGTTGTTATGAACACAGTTGGTTATTTTCTTCTCTCTCTCTCTTTTGTTTGGAGGAGAGCAGGTCTAATGTATTTTACGGAGATTCAAACTTACACCCAAGGCAATCCTGAAATATAGAAAAAATCATACTAACAAAAAGTTTTCGTTTTGCAGTTCTAAATGAAACTATTGAAGGTTGCCAACAACATGGTAAAGCCGAAAAAGTCACAAATCTATAAATAAATACACGCAATTCAGATGTATGGATCATTAGAGGAAATTTCTGCTTCAGCTGGCAATCGGCTTCGAAATGACCAACGGCTTCGACAAATGAAAGCATCACCGCAACCAATACTCCAAACATCCAAAGGGGTAACATGAGCGCGCCTGAGGTGATATCCCGGTTACAGCCTGTGCCCGTGAAAACCACTAAAAATATCTCTCCGACAAATAGGCATTATGTTGGACGCCAGATGGCCGGAATTGATTGCTGGAGCGAAAATCGGTGGCGCCATCA
This sequence comes from Stegodyphus dumicola, assembly GCF_044657685.1. Classification (NCBI taxonomy): domain Eukaryota; kingdom Metazoa; phylum Arthropoda; class Arachnida; order Araneae; family Eresidae; genus Stegodyphus; species Stegodyphus dumicola. The sequence continues at coordinate 150,768,125 of NC_140771.1, read as the reverse complement.
GCTTTGATAGAAATTTAGCTGATCGTTATTTCGGGAAAAATTCGCCTTATTCCTGCAAACATTCCGATCTGGAATTTTTGTCAGTGAGTTATTTTATATAGCAACTTATTTTTTGCTCAACAAATAGTAAGCAACAAATTACAATGTCTGGCACATCCAAGAGAAGCTTTAAACATTTGTTACAGTTACTCGAAACCCGGATTCCATTAGTTGGAATAAAAGTGCTGTTGACAAATTTTTCTGTGTGCTCATACATAAATTCATCGTTTTTAGGGAAATATACGAGTTTATTAATACTATTTTTTCCACCGTTCTGTAGGATAAACAAATACTATTTTTATTTCACCGTTCTGTATAACAAACAAATACTATTTTTATTTCACCGTTCTGTAGGATAACCAATCTCTTATAAGTGGGTTTAATTTGGGTACTACGGTTATTTCGACTCTGCACTCTTTTCTGTACGAGCTACGCCTAACGTGGAAGATACTTAACACTAGAGAACTAAGATTTGAAAAGTGCTAAACATCTTAGGGAGATACTTTATTTTTTAATTCTGCATTAATTATTTGGTAGTATAAAAAATATTGATATGATCTTCTGCTCAGGATTACTTTGAAAAATTAAGACATTTTTTTATCGAATGAAGTATCACCTCCAGATTTATCTTTCTCACTAACATTTACTCCAAGGAATAATGTAGTGATTTAGCTGAAAAAATAAGTAAAGATAATAGTAATGTTCATACCAATATAGGCTCAAAAACTACTGATCATACATCATTACAAGCGAGTTAACACATGTAATAATAAATGTGAAACCACAATCGTAAATCTTCCGAAAAAAATTAAAACGGCAGCAGCTTATTAAATTTTACATATAAGTTCTGTAATATTACTGCAAGAATATGACATGAAATTAAGTTTCAAAGGACAGACGAAAACCAGGTATAAATATAGTAAAAAAATGCATCGGAAGATGATTTAGTAGAAAAGGCCTCATACGTCAACTTGCTCAGAAGCAAGAGGAATTAGCTATCTAGAATTTTTATTAAGGAAAATATAAAAATCAAAACATGTTAGGTGCAATCAAAATATGTGCAAGAAATAATTCTATTACAGAAAACTTATAGCAGGATATTGAATAAGTACATTTAATTATATGCATTTGAAGATATGCGAGTGTACTTCATCGTACCATTTGTTTTACTATTCCTCCGTTTTACACCTCCACTTTTCATCTACTTCTAACAGAATGTAAAATAGTATAAAATATAAACAGTTCTCCTTCATAGTTTTTAGAACTGTTGGCAGTGTAGGCTAAATTTTTACTCTATCTTATACTTCGACCGTCTTCACTAACTAGCAAGCAAAGATTGTTTGCTTTGCGTCTCTGCTTTCATTTAGAGAGGGAGAGATTTATTTAGATTTAAGAAACATTTTGCTTATACTGCGAATGCATTCAATTTTTTTTAAGTATCGTTGAGAAGCTTGTTATGTTACATTCAAGTTACGAAAATTACGCTCACGTTAATTTAAGCTTGCGTAACAGTCACATCGACATTTTCTTTATTAATACATACTTTATTTTCATTTCACTTTGGTTGTTTTACTTATAGCTAAGACGTCATGCGGGACAAAAATTCATTTAAAAGCAAATTTAGTTTGTGTAAGGCTGCGTTAAATATATTCCGGTAGAGTTCTATTTTATGGACGAGGCTGGCAACACTTCTGAATGCACCGTTTTTTGTAAAACCAGGCAGGATGAATTTAAGGTGACAGATAACTAGAAACTAGCATATGAAGAACGAGTGCTTCGAATAAAGTTGGTGCTGTATTATATTGTAGGTGCTGTAGAAAGGGCACGAGGAATTCATGATGGGGGATTAAAGATTAAACATTGTTTATTTTCCCCACCGAGGTCGAAGTTTAGAAAGCTCTGCTACAAGCAACTGTTCTAAAGAAAAGGTAGTGCTGAATATAGGCCAAAATTTCCTCAAACTAAGAATTGTATGAAAAGAACATGAAGTACATGAAGGAATTTCTAAGAATAGCTGCCTATAGATAAAACGTAATGCTGTGAGAAGGAAGGTAGATGAAGGGCTTTCTAAGAAAAGGCCTATAGAAAATCGGACAGATTCGTCGGAAGAAATCCAATCCAGGAGCAGACCAGATCATATTCAATGCTACCCCACCTGCTTCCGGTTCGGCAAAGAAAGAAGCATAGAAAGCTGGTAGAATGAACGGAAAATACCCTAGATTAAAGATATCCATTAAATGTAACCAAACAGCCCTACAGAGGAAAGGAGAACTGAAAACACACAACCAGGAGAAGCAAAATCGAGAAAGTCGATAACAAAGAAAACACCTGTAGTCCGAGTAGGCATTTTGCAGAAGAGGCCTATCAGAAATGCGGAAAACCGCCAACGAAGATACAAGCAACTACAGCCCCAGTAAGTGTTTCGTAGGGAGAAAAAACGAAGACAGATTGAATCTCCATAGTACCAGTGACGCTTCAAGAGACTGAATGAACAGTATGCAACCTGAAATTGCCTCGTCTGGATGAGTAGCATGAGGGAAAAGAAGTAAAACAGTCAACTAGAAGGAAAAATGTTCAACGACAAGTAGAATGATTTTCTTGACAAGGTAATGACTACGTACAAGCGCGCATTTTAGCGCAACTTAAAACAAGAAGGGGAGGAGCTGATTAGAAATTATTTTATTTATGTTCATTAGCATAATAAAAGTAATACATTATGCTAGTCTCTATGTTTTATTTCAGACGAGGATGTTTGAATGGTAAAAAGTATCTAAAATATATGAGTGAATAATTTTTAGCCTAAATTATAAATACCTGTGTTACTACAAAAGTTTTGGCCAGAAAACTGAGTTTTGTGTAATGAAAACATAACTGCAAGGCGCCAAAATTAAATTTTCTTAAAAAATTAAAATGCTAAGTATTAGAAAATTCCTGCACTAAAATTATACACTTGAAACCTTTATGTGTTGCTGGAAGTGTAATGAAAACGTTATTGAAAAGTAAACATACTCTACCATAAACAAGCTAATTTTATATTGATTTAGATTTTGGAAATATGATATGTGTGAAGCATAATTTGGCAAAGAAAAGCTAACCAGTTCTTAAGTTATGAGGCAAAAGTAGCATGCTGCCTAACAAAGTTCCTTACATATATATTAAGCTGTAGTGACTGAAGTCATGAATGTTTGAAAGGAAAAGCCGTTGTATATAATAAATGAAAAAGGCTTTGCAGCATTGAAGTATATAAAATGCTTAAATTACAAGGTATTAAAGTATTTATTTTCTTTTTGGCAAGCTGAAAGAATGTTTGTCGATCAAGCTATTGTTTATAAAAGAGGACTGAGTAGAACTAATGCACTAAGTTTTGGTTTGCATTGAGGCATAATTTTTAGTCCTCCTTCACAGTCTTTTGTTTGTCAAGATCTTTGTTTCCGAAAAATAAATTTCAGTCAGAGCGATTATGCATTTTTATTTTAACTAACCAGTAATGCTACTTTCTGTTCCATAATACCACATTTTACTGATCTCCACCAGATTGTAAATTAGTTCAGAGCACAAATGATAGTAAAGTTTGATATTTAAATAAGAGACATTGGTAGCTTAGACTAATTGTTTACAATATTTTGTATCTCTGTTCTTCTCCCAGACTAAAATACAGTAAGACTCTGCTTAACGCTGTTTCTGTTTAATGATCTTTATGTCAATTGTGGGATTTCCCGAAATTGCACGCAGCGTTAGGCTTCCCGATATCCGAAGCAGTTTTCTTCTTTCTTGCGGTGTTACATGAACGTATTTTTATCGTTTCAAACATTTGTTGACGTTACTGTAAGTATACATATAACGACTGATATAGTGACAAAAATTATGATTTTTAGTTTTTATCATGGGTGATAATAAAAAGCACGAAAATAAAGCAACAAGGAAAAGCATTTCACTAGAAACTAAAATGCAAGTGATTAAAAGATTAGATACAGGTTAACATCAATCTCAAATTGGTGCTTCATTGAATTTGGCAACTTCAACAATAAAGGCTATTCTTAAGAATAAAGAAAAAAAATACAATCATCGGGAACTACAATTACGACAAGCTCTGCAACTAGAATTACCCGTTCTAGAAATATACAATAGAGGAAATGGAAAAACGACTTTCTATATGGATTGACGATGAAATTGAACTCAATATGTCATTAATCCAATCTATTTATTATAATGAAAAAGGCAAGAAGAATTTCTAATTACATTTAGGTTGAGGCAAGTGAGTGCAAGCCGAGGATGGTTTAAACATCGAAATAATCTTCATAATATACAGATTGCAGAAGAAGCAACAAGTGGTGATAAGAAAGCGGCGGCTGAATTCCCAGCGACATTAAAAACAACAATTGAACGTGGTAACTATCCTACAGAATTGGTTTTTAATGTTAATGAGACAGGCTTATTTAGGAAAAAAATGCCAAAACGAACATTTCTATACCGTGAAGAAAAACGTGAACCAGGATTTAAAGCTTCAAAAGATCGCCAACTGCTGGGTAGTAATGCAAGCGGAGACTTCAAAGTAAAACCACTACTTTTTTATCATTCCAAAAACACAAAAGCGATGAAAGGAATATCCAAATAAACTTTACTTGTAATTTGGGAGTCGAATGAAAAATCATGGTTACTATGAAAATTTTCTAGAATTGGTTCACTGAATATTTTTGCCCGTCTGTTAAACGCTATTGCGAAAAAAACTTGAATAAAGACCACTACTTTTAACTGATAATGTTCCAAGCCATCCCACAAATTTATCCGACTTTAATAACATGAATTCCAGTCGAAATGGTTTTCTTGCTGCCTAACACAACTGCCTTAATCCAAACAATGAATCAAGGCGTTATATCAAATTTTCAGGCTTATTACCTGCGGCGGAATTTTAGATAGATGTTCGAAAAACAAACGGAGAAGAGAAAAAATAAGAGAGTTTTGGGAAAACTAGAATATCATGAATGCTGTAGAGAACATAAACCTTTCTTGGAATCAGGTAATAGAAAAATGTTTGAAATGGGTGTGGAAGAACATCTAGTCAGATCTAAGCAGTTTCACCATTATACTACAAATTATGGACCAATTTATTGAAAATGTCCCAAATTTTGATAGGAGTTCAAAGGCAAGACGGGGTATTATGGAAGCCTTATCCACCTACCAGTAACTTCTTACAGAGCGCGAAAGGAAAACGCAATTTAGATTAGATACCTTCTTGATAAAAAGGCAGAAAATTGGAAATACAGAAGAGATTGAATGGTCTAAAATGTAAACATGCCGACTTAGAATTTTATTTTTTTTTGTATATATGTATTCATTTATTATGTTTCTATATTTGCAAGAAATAAATTTTTATTTTATTGTTATTAAAACATAATTAATAAATTTAATGATAAAATACTTGACCAATTTTCTACCCATCTTCCCCTAACCCCATTATTTGCATGATGAGATAAGCTCATTTAACGCTGTTTCATATTATGCTCTACTTTGATGGAAGTATTAAGCGGGGTCTTACTGTATAGTTTAATTTTTAATTGCTTTGATCCTTTGAACGTATTTAGGCAGGAGTAGCGAAATTTCAAGACATACGCTGCTTATTCAGTGTACTTCAAACATGATTAAAAAGCATCTTATTCCTTCTTGCAAGTAAGCTTGTGCTGATTTTAATTTGAATAACCGATAGGTTAAAGCATTTATTAACATTTTCTTTTATGTTTACTTCTATTGTGATAACACTACGGAAGAAACCAGAAAGCTTAACAATTTCTGGCAGGATCTGTACAATATGAGCTTATTTACTTGTTACTTTAAAATAAATAACATTAAGAGTAGGTCAGAATGAGAAATAAGTAATGGAGTTTAACTTGAGTTTTGGGCGTAAGGGAAGAACAGCATTATACACCTGGTTTTGAAATTTTGATTAAGTAAAATGATGTGATTACAGAACAATTAGATGCAGGGACATCAATAAAGAAAAATCTATGAGCAACCCAAGTGTTTGGCTTCAAAATCAGAGAAAGCGAGTCGTGTTGTTTTTAAGCCTCTAGAATCTTCCTAAATAATCTAATCTTTCTAAATAATTCCTTGCATCTTTGTAGCCTTCTTTCAGCGATGCTTCATGATTTTACCCATGAATGAGATATGAATTAGTATTTTGTTTTGCGGATAGCGAATTTGGCAGTGTAAAATCTCAAAATTCTCTGCCCACGATCCTTATGAGAAACTGTTACCTTAGTCTTTCATGTGCTTATAAGAAAATCGCTGTTTTGCGTCATCACTCTGATACTTTTGTCAAGAGAAACTTCAGTGCGACCACTTTCGTTATATGCAATAATAGTCTCACAAAAAAGCTTCCACAAGATTTTAACACAGAAAAATAAATAAGAAATTAAACTATAACTAACTAAAGGAGTCTTAGCCGAAGCTAAACACAAATATCTAACGTAGTTGGCCCTTAATTGAAACTAAGTGGCGAATATCAAAAGGCACGTAATATACGGTCGAGAGCTTCAAGACAGACTTAGCCTAAAGGCAAACACGCGCTACTCAGGATTCGTAGCTCTCTGTCATGAAGTAAGTTGAGCCTTCATTTAATACATCCTCTATATCATTTGCGTTCAACGCGATTCTAAAACCTCAATCTGGTAGGGAGTTGTAAATGGAAACAAGAACTGATAGTAAAGGGACTTTAAAATAAAAATAACTATTATAAAATTAAAATATACCTTACAAGGCAAAGCGCACATTCTCTTGCTTTGTACACTTTTACAAAGTGTACTTTTAGAAAGTTTACAAAGTGTACACTTTTTAAAGTGTTTACTTTTGCAAAGTGTACAAAGCAAGAGAAACACAACAAAAAGAATGAAAATAACGTTGATGCAGCGTAGGGAACAAACGAAACTGTATTACATAACTAATTGCTGTGCTGTGGAGGTATTATGTCAATGCTATTTCATCCATAATTAACGGAGGGATTCCCTTTCAACAACAGTTGTGTATTATTTAATCGGTAAAACTGAAGGCATGTGTTACACATGCTATAGAAGGAAAGCGGTGTGAAAATCGCTAGAGGAAGTTAAGATTGTCATAAAAGTTAATCTAGCTATCAAAAAGGATGTAGGAGAAGGCCGAGATATATTGCAAATTTGATGCATCATGAAATATCTCCAGGAACATCCTTCTCCGCTGCTCCTATTCAACGTTCTATGATCGTAACGGAAAATGTTCCCCTTTCCTTTACTTGAGGAATACAAGACAAGAATTCCTCAATCTAAAAGGATTTTACTGAGACCTTCTGAGTCAGTACATGGATCAGAGGTGATATTCCATTGCCAATGTTTTGGATACCTGAGACACATTTCAGCTTAATTAAGCCAGGTCAGCACGAAGGTGGCACGAGGACGCAGAAAAACTGCTTTTTAATCGGGCAACAATGCCCGTGACTTAATGCAGACGCTTTTACACAAATATAGGATACAAATGGTAAATGCTTTTCTCCTATGTTTACCGTTTTTTATAAAAAAATCTCATCCTTTAACAACCCGCTATTCAGCCGCATCAATGCATCAGTGCTATCTACTTATGTTATTCTTGACATGCGAACGCGCAATATTTTTCAGAATGTCTTTCGGACGAATGGCGGGGCCTGAACACATTTGCCCGTGAGTGTGAAATAATGACACCGTGATTATATCAGTGGTTATATCGTGATTATATCAATAAATTCAGATATGTCTAATGATACTTGAATTGTTCTAGGGTAGTGTGAGATTAAAAAATGTATCATTAAGGCAAACATTTAAGTCTTCAATCTTCCGCTCTTATTTCTGATTTGACCACATGTAATGTGCTCCTGATAATAACAATAAACATATCGAAATATATCTATACTTTGTTCCCCTTTCGATGTTGTCTTTTGTATCATTGCCTGCTCATTTTCTGTTATTTTCGTTGTGTCCTCTAAGTGCGCTTGCTGTTAGAAAACCGATACTTCTGACCCATTGTTCCAATGCCTTACGCGTTTTCTCCATCACATATATCATCGGGAAATTCCGGTGTTGAGTTCTAAATTATTTCGATACTGTTGTCTTAATTACGACGGTGACAAGAGTTCTGCCTCTATTTTTGAATGTATCGCGAGCTCAAACATTTCACTTATGTATAAAATTTCCAATAAAGGGCTAAGTTCACAGGACACCAGGGCTTTAATAATGCAGGTTTTCGTCCAATCACACTAATATTCTGTGTAAACATACTGCATGACATAATGGTAGAGGAAGGAATATTTAAATCTCACACTGACTGTTATTATTGATTATGAAAGCGTGTCCTAACACAAACGTTCATTAGAGATGAGAAGGTTAATGCTTACATAAACATATATAAGGGTATATTATAAGAATACCTCCGAATTCTTGAAAATAAAGATACATACGTAAGAGGGTTTTTGAATCGGATATATTTCGGTGTCCATAAGAATGCACTGATTCCAGACTAATTGGGAACTTTACCGGGCACAGCATCATCGGAAATTTTGTCGGAAACATAACTAATGGGTCTTTCACCACAGGATCGTATCTCACTCTCTCATAAGTTTCAGAATTTTAAGTGCATGTCTTTTCTCGTGCACCCAAAAATTGTTTTGGTCTACTTGTTTACGTTGATATAATGCAAAGTCTGAAGGTGACGCTTTACTAAGGCGATCTCCAACCCATTCGCCCTCAAACCAGCCTATCCAGCAGAAGTAAGATTTCTCTCTTTCCACACTCGCGTGATTAGTTGGACTGCTTATTTTATGCCTATCTGTATGTGTTTTGCGATGCTCACATTCTCATATACTTTAGACCCGCGTATTCACTAGCTGTGCATTTTCAATCATTGCATCTCGTATGTCTTAACTAGTATTTGAATGCCAAATACTAAGGCCGCCAACGCCTCGTTTAAGATAAGCACGGCATGCATAGAAGGGGGCTTAAGAAATCATTTGTATTTCAAAAAATAATTGGAGTTAAGAAAAATTGGTTTCATGAGGAAAGTGTATTTAAAGAAAACAATTGCTACGCGGAATTAAAATTACTTATTCATTCTTGTTCCCGTAGTCTCTTTATCAGAGCTCCTTACGAATCAAACAATGTATATTTTAAATCAGAATGCGATTTCTAATACCTTATTTTCTGATATACATCGCTAATACACTGCTGGCCATTAAAATTGCCACACCATTAAGGAAAGCAAATACAAAAAGGATATTTATTGCACGTAAGCAATATGGACTATGCCACAGTTCATCAACCGTATTGGTTGGAGACGGGTGCCGGGCCAGTCTTTCAGGAACCAACACGACGTGCAACATATGGTCTTGCATTATCTTGATGTAATATGCTCTTTAAGGGCCTCGAAGATAAGGCACAAACATTGGATGTAAGATGTCAGAAATGTATCAATCTGCGTTTAAATTACCATCGATCGGAACTAGAGAAAACCGTGTCGTGCACCCAACAGCTGCAAAACCCATCACACCAGGTGCAGGGCGCCTATGCCAATATCGAATGCAAGCAGCCGACGTGCGGTCTCTTCGGTCACTCCAGACACGTATACGGCCATCAGAATACAGGACATAGAAGCGGGACTCGTTTAAAAGGGAAAATTGGGCCACACCTGTTTCCCGCTTTCTCGTTTGGCGCACCGGAGGCACCGTTTCTCTCTGCTGCATTGTCAAGGGAAGCCGAAATAATGGTCACCCTGCTGATAGTCCATGTTATAGCAAACGTCCATGCACCTTACGAGCTGGTTCTGGGAGTGCTGTAAACATGCTCATTTCCTGACATATGGTCCGTGATGTGGTCGTATGGTTTTGCAGGGTTGACCTCACGATATGTGTGTCCTCTCTAGAGTTAGTCATGGGAGGGATTTGAGATCATGCTTGCCGTTCAGTATGACCCTCAACAATCTATTGATCCCATATTCGTATGGCAATGGTTGGATGTCACCCAGTGTGACCGGCGATATCACGGAACGATAATCTACACATTCGATAGGCAACGATACTGCTTTTATCGAATTTCGAAACTTCTTGGTAAGCATTTCGTCTTCTTATTCGAGGCGTAACACAATATTCTAAGCAAACCCCAACCTTATGACTTTCCGTATGTGAAATCCACTATACAACGTTTCTTTTATGCAGTGCTTCAGATGTCGTTTCTCCCTCCTGCCTCGTCTAAATGCTTTGAAATACTAATCATTTGAATTAATCATTCATCAAATCCCAACTTCTTTTTTCTTTCATGTGAATTTGACGTTCGTCAGATCATTTCTTCCTGGTGTTGCAATTTTAATGGCCAACAGTGCAAAAAAACAGGTTAGGCTGGCTACATTACTAATTTCCATATGCCAATGTGAAAGTACAGCGAAAGGAAACATCTGATGGTTGAGTGAAATGTATTCAGTCTGGTCATATTTTTTTCCGACTATTAACTTTATGATCATGGAAAGATTTATCACATACAGTTGTAAGATTATATTTTAATTAATCCAGTTTTTTACTATTTTGACTTTATATAACTTTCGCCAGTTTTCATCAAAATGGAAATTAGCTAAGGATCTCAGATGTCATACGTTTCCTGACAGCGCTTCTCAGCAGAAGTTAGCCGTCACCCTTGTGTTACATTCCTTGGTGTTGGAATTTAACTTTCTGGGTAAATTTTGTATTGCTGTAATTGCTTTGTGAGAATTTATTAAGTATGAACCAAAGTTTAATTAACCGTGTTAAGTTTTTTACTTTGATTTCTGATTAATTTGAACACGCATTCAAGTGACCCGTAATTTAGGGATTCTTTGAAGTTGTATAACCTAAGATCTCTGCTAGCTAATCTAATTAATTATTCAGTTTAGTTGTGATTTTTAGTTAAAATCAACCTTGCATGATACGTTGTCTGACAAAACATCTACACGGTTACTGGTCTCTACAGGTCTGTACTTCAGTTGCAGCAGCATAAAAACCTGTAATGCATGATGGCTAATCTATGCTGTCAAGCGCTCATTGAAAATATAAAACTCACGAGTTGATTTATGCTTAAGCTGTCGAAAGTTAGAAATTGTTGTAAACTTTTCCAAATATGCGACACTTTTATTCCATGTTCTGGTAATACCTTGCTGCAAGTCTCCCAAACTTTAAGTACTACATGACACGCAACCAAAAAAGATAAACACAGAGGAGGTCAGATTGTATCAAGTAAACAATAGATAAAGAATGCCAAAGATTGTATGGGAGGGGAAATCTTAGAGGCAGTCTTTTCTATTCCTTACTTTACCTTCCTCCAGAATGTTTTGCCATTCTTCCAATAAGCGATCTGCCAACAGTGGGTGGAAAGTATCTGCGTTAAATAAAATAAAATCTTACACGATTACAAAAATAACAATCAGATATTTTTTCAATGCATGTATATATGGAGTTAAATTACATATTTCAGTAGGCCATGTTTTAAAAACAAATACAATGTATAAGTGCTTAAAACGTACAAAACATTGATTAAACTTAACATAACATGAAACAAAGGAGGTTACAACTCGTTAAAGCCAGAACTGGGCTTTCCTGGAACAACAGAGATTGAGCGATAGCAGAGTGTCTTAGTTTTGCTACGCAGCTTGATATTAACTCCAGAGGGAAATAAAGGCACCTCTCCAAAGCGGCACTCCACCACTGCCTTTTGCAATAAAAAAAGTGTGAGGTAAGTCATACTGTCTTACATTTCCTCGCCTGAAGGACAATTAAGAGGAGGAGGCAATGTGCAAACGGTCATATCATATCGATTAAGTATCGCTCACCGTAAATCGAACCCATACTGTATTTCTGTTTCACCGCACTCTAAGAATACATGAGTGTTTAAGTACTGTAAGTTTCTCAAAATAAAGTCACGTTTAAGGCATCCAGATATGTATGCATCTGTATATAATTACGTGGACTTCTACGAGGATATATTAAATATTTTCATTCAAAAGACATTAGAGGTAATTTGAATAGAGTAATCTTTGTAGTCTATGTAATAGCAAAAATTTGAAACGAAATTATTTCTACTTTCTACTCAGAATTCTAGGAATGGGTTTGCTATTAACTTTTAAATAGGTGATTCAGTAGTTCTGCAATTTAAAAATGATGAAATTTAAAAGTTTTGATTTACGTCATGTTACTTCCTAAATTCTGCGATATATATGTAAGAATCATTTCGAATTGTGAAAGTGAATTATCAAAATCAAATTATAATAAATGTATTGTGATACTTAAAAACAACAACCAATATTGTAGCATATGAACCTGGCATATAGAAATAGCAAATTAAAAAATTATGTCTTCCTTTTGACACTCAGTTAAAAAACAACCTTTAGTTTAGGAATTATAACCTGTATAATGAAATTAAATCGTAAAATTTGAAACAATAATTTATACAAAAATTCGTACCTACAACGCACATATTGCAGATTTAAGCAAGTATGTTTCAATGGTTAGTGTAAAATGTTGTTTCTGTACAAGTTGGCTAAACGTATCTTTAGCATAAATGAAAAGAAATTCTATCTATTAAATAATTATAACAATTCATTATATATTTCAAGTTTGCGTAATAGACACTTTTCATATATGTTAAAGTATTAAGTTCGTATTCATACAGAACAAACTTTAAGTCTACATGTTTTTCAAATTTTTCATTCTTTACACTACATCTGTTGTTACATTTTCAAAATATTGCCAGCTGTCCAGCTATCATGAGGCTATAATATTCGACAGTTTCATTTTTATTTATGAGTGACATGCAAAATAACTCGGTAATATCAAAATCGGGAAATATGTAATATTATTTGAATATTTTCTGCTTTTAATTTCATTTACTCTTGTATATTTGTATGAAATGCCACGGTGTTAGAGTCAGAATGAAGTAAATCATTAGATTAAACCAGTGTATTTCATAAACTAGTAAAAATTATGATTTTTTCCAGGTTTTCCGAAGATGAAGAAATGATTGAGTGAAATAAATATTCTTGCCAAACACTGATGAAGTGATCTAGTTTTTCGAGGTTTAAGAAAAGACCGAGCAATAAAGATTTCTGATTCACTATGATGATGTATTCCAATTTACAAATGTTTAAGAACTGTTTTTATAATTGTCAGTTATTTAACTGAAAGGTTACATTAATTGACCTGCGGCAGGATCCACCGTTTTATCCTTCAGTTTCGTGTAAGATTCTTTTGTTACCGGATATCCGTAGTCTGCAGTCATAAGTACAATGCACCTCTTCTTAGTGGTAGAACTGATTATATAAATTTGAATTTTTGGAATGTTAGTGCGAATTTAAGAGTTTTGTCTTTAGATTAGGTAAATTAAGATTGATTATGTAAATGATAATCTAAATGATTATGTAAATTAAGTGTTTTAAAATGTGAATTTGAGAGTTTATTTCCAAGATGCGTCAAAATGAGTATATGAAATTAAAATTATACAAATTCTGTATTTATCTAGTTTTTGTGCGTGATTATTCCGCCCGAAATTCTATAAGTGACGATACAAATATCACTATTCTATAAGTGATGATGCAATTAATTAAATGAATTTTAATTCAATGTCTTTTTCTAATATGAATATAATGGTAGTAACACATGTTAAAAATTGCTTTCGAAAGGGGTAAGAATAAGGTGGCACGCAGAACATTTTATGTTATAAAATGATCCCCACTTGAAAAAAGTTTGAATAAAATTACTGATCATGAACCTTGAATGCTTAAACAGTAATGTTGTAACTTTAGAAATTGTATGTTCTCCTGTATAAAGGTGAAAAAGTCAAAAATAAGAAAAAGCTTTTCTTCATTTTTTTTTTTTTTTTTTTTTTTTTTTTTATGATGACAATACTTAATGTTTCAAACAAATCTCCTGATATTATCATTAAAAATGCTTATTCTCTCATTGAGTAATTCTTCACAATAAAATTATAAAGTTTAAATAATTAATATTAATTTATCTTGTTGCATAATTTTCTGCTAGACCTTTTGCCACCTCGAACAGACCAATATGCAGGATGAACAAAAAATGAATATAAATAGTATACCTTAAATATTGATTGTAGACTTGTATATCCATATGGAAAGTTTTTGATAAAGAAGAGGACAAGTCTACTGAAACATCCTACACATTGTGTATGAAAGAGCTGAGTTAAAATGAAATCCAGCATTTTAAGTTAAAACTACTTTCATACCAGTGTTATTCTTATGAAATATATTTAACACAAATAAGGAAGAATTCCATATTTACATCTTCTTCTCTAAAATAAATTTAGATAAAAAATTAATTACATTGAATTTTAATATTTCCTTTCTTAAGTTGAAATGTTAAGCTACCGACTATTCGTTTATAATGTATTTACTCATGAAATATTTTTGAATAACATTACACTTTCCAATTATTCACTTTCCTCTACCTCTAGGAAAGGAAACACATTCAGTTACGGAGATAATTATCACGCTTAGATAAGTCAAAATAAAGTAATCCAGATTTTAAGGCATAAAAAAGTTTAGATATTCAAGAACTAATCTACTATGATATGCTTTTTTACTTTTATGTTTTCTTTTTTTTTTTTTTTTTTTTTTAAATCAAGTTTTTTTAGAGTAATTTAGGGAGCATTTAAAATGCGGAATTTACTAGTTACTCTTAGATTTATAATTTTGTTTCTTATTTAAGTACCTCATCATAAATATATCTCTGCTTTATTAAGAACACCTCTGTGGATATAGCAAATATACTATATATAGAATCGAGATATTTTTCTTTCTTTTCCACTGTGCAAAACAGTTTTAGATATATAAGACTTGTAATTTCTAAGGCTAATTTTACATTTTCCAAAATCGGTTTAGTTATTATGAATATTTAACGGAAATAAAGAAAGAAGTATATCTAACACAAATAAAGAAAAATTCGGTATTTACAGGTTTCTTCTTTGAAATAAATATAGTTAAAATTACTTCGTTTAAACTTTAATAATTCATTTCTTAAGTTTAAACGTTGAGACTATCCGTTCAGGATTTGTTTACTCATACAATTGTTTCAAATCACTTTGCACTTTCCAGTAGTTAGAGTTTATTTGAAACATCCATTTATATAATAAAATAAAGGAATTGCGCACATAATATAATTACAAGCAAAATAACTGCTACAGTCTTCTAAGGCTCAGCTTCATACATTTACCCTCTGTAAATAGTAAGGTTCTTACACTGAATAGCAAATAAGTCCTTGTGTGTATGCGTTTCTAATAAATTGTTTCAGCTAGAAACAAGAATGAACACAAATGTTAGTGCATGTGGGACCTGTTTGCAGTTAGAGAGTGATGAAGCATCTGAAACCCTGATCTGGGAAATGGTGGAGTTTAACGGGGTCCCGTATGTTCCACTGGCATAGCCTGTTTATTCCCAGAAAGTTAATGTTGGTCACTTAAGTAGCAGTGGCCATAAGGGACTATTGAAGAAAGGAAAATACGAAGAAGTAGAAAGCTCTTGATAGAAGATATGCGAGTCGAAGATTCATACTGTCATTTTTTCTTTTCTTTTCTTTTTTCTTTTCTTTCCTTTCCTTTTTTTTTCTTTTATGTAAATGCAGCTGATGATTGTTTTGCAAATATTAACATCGAAAATAAGAAGGGAAACTATGGAGAAAGCGGCGCAAGGTTTTCAGAGTTCATGATTTTCAAAACGTAATTAACAATAAATTATGTTACTTGTTATAATATAGCACATTAAATGCAATGGTAAATAATTATAATGTATTAGAAATGGATAACTGTGTTAATTATTATCATTTTCCATATCTTCAAATGTTCGTACATCTAATTAATATATAAACAAAACTGCATATTGTTAATTTATTTGAGGATATTACGTATCCCGCTATAGTTTCGTCATTCTACTTGTTTCATGTAGATGCTAACAGAACAGCGCAAATTTATAAAACTATAACAAAATCAGAAATATGCTTTTTGCAATCAATCATTTTGTTTTACTTCACGCACTTTAAGTTACATTAAATAAATTCACATTTTAAATAACTGATTTTTATTTATACATTTGTTTTGATTTATATTTCTGCTTCATCTGAATCATTTAGATAAGTAGGCAAATATAAGCGTATTCGAAGAGATAGGGAGACATAGTTACATAGATGGAAAGAGACAGCTTAAATAGCAGATAATTTACCTTCATATCAGATTTCTTGCAATTCTGATGTTGTCTCTACATTTGCGCTGAGCTAAATAAATAAGTAGATAAACAAAAACAAACCAAAAAAACAAGTTTGTTAAATAAAAAGCTTGAATCAGGTTAACTTTCGAAAATCTGAAATGCAGAGAGGCCAGTAAAATGCAAAATTTATCATTAGGCCAGTACCGAAAACCTTGAGTTTAAATTATAACAGATGATGTCATCGATAATGTAAACGTTTAAATGAGTTCCTGCAATTTTTAAACGTTTGAATGAGTTCCTGCAATTTTTTTTTTATATCTCTGTGTATCAATTTATTTGCTTCATTAGGATCACTGGTGTCATGACAATTTTAAATGTATTTTTGTGTCACCAACACTGAATGTATTTTGTATTTTCATCACTAGTGTCATGACAATTTTAAATGTATTTTGATGTCACCAACACTGAATGTATTTTGTATTTTCATTGTATAGTATTGTATAGCATCTACTGTATCGTATTATATTGTGGTATTGTATCTACTGTATCGTATTGTATTGTGGTATTGTATAGTATTGCATAGTATCTTATATCAGTTGGCTTTTAGTACAGGTTAAATATGTTATTTTTTTTTGTATTGTATTGTATTGTAATATTGTATAGTATTGTATGGTATCTTATATTCGTTAACTTTTATGCAGGCTAAATATGTTATTTTTATTCCTCATAATCGTATAATTAGCCTTATTGCATGTTTTTCCCACAATACCACGCGATCAATTGTATTGTACCGCTATTGCATTCTGTTACATTGTATTCTTTTATTTTTATTTCTTTTGGTATATCCTCTGTGTATTGCCGTAATCATTTACATTCATTATTTCACTATGTTCTCTATTTTTATGTTAAATTGTCATTAAGTCTAATTCTACTGTCTATATTTTACTCATTGTATATTATTGGGCTGCCCAACATCAGACTGTACTTTAGCTTATGTATATTCTATATTTGTGTGTATTACACCTTTGTAAAATTTTTGCTTATTGTCAAAACTCGCCCTTTTTAGCCCTGCATGCTTTTGTTATTTTATTTAATAAATGTGGGGCCTGGGCGGTTGTTGGGACTGTCTTTCGTGGGCATTTGGTCTGTTGGACTGCCCCCGGGTTGAATTTGGCTCTGGGTTTGGGCGCCCGGTGCGTGGCGTCTTGTGATTCCTCTTTAGGCTCTAGATATAGGTGGACGTGGTGCTATACCGATTAACCTTTTGGTAAAGGGACAGTGCCCACGTCTTCCGTTGCTTATCGCTTTATATCTCTGTGTTTTGGTAGTAGAGAATGTGCATTTCTTTTCATATGAGAATAAGATGGTTAAAATTGTTACACCTACGAAATTTATATTTTCTTAGAGTAGTATTGGTACTATCGGTGCTTTTGAATTTAATTTTATTAATAAATGTGATTAAATCTGCTTATTTATTATTAATTTTAAAATCTCGATAAATTAAAAACGAATTGCTTTCCTTGAATATGCGTACTTAGTACTTTGCTGGACGAAGACCATCTTGATCTGTACAGTGGTTACCGTCGCCGGCTACCGTATCTTTTGTCCCAGTTTAGTATATCTCACAGAAATCTTGAATATTTATAAATATATAATGTTTGGCTACACTGTGGTATAATACCCGTGAGCTCAAAGTTGATTTGAGCAGTTTATGATTAGAAAATGGGCATAAGAGAATCCTGATTCCACCTCAGGTGATTCCCTTCAAAATTAGGATAAGACTGAGCAAAGTTATATAGTAGAAGGTATCTAAGGCCTCTGTCAATGAAGGACGCAATTCTATGCTTCTTGACATGATAAAATGCATCTGTTTGTTCTTATGCTACTAGCAGGCAAAATGAACTAAGTTACTATATCACTGATTGAACAAAAAATCGCTTTACGTCTAAATTCTTCTGAATCTTAAGCATGAATCTTGATAGAAGAAAATAAATATATTTAACATAATATGACAAAAAAAATTTTTTTCTTAACACTTTCTGTTTCTGAATTAATTCGTTTCAAATTATACCCATGCATGTCTTTATTTTCCTATAGCTTTATATTTTTATAAATTATTTTGAATGAAGTATCAACACTTTGCCGTGCGCAATATGTCATCAAATAGAATACAAGAGCTCCTTACACGTACGTAATTATTTGCCTTTTATTGACATAAAACAAATACGTTTTCTAACACTAATTCGAAATCCATAATAACTGAAGAATCCCGAACAACATCATGAATTCGTAATTATGAATGCTAAAATCAAATTTCCTGATAAAATAATTCAATTATGCTGAACCCTAGACAGCGAAAAAATTAATTACGCCAAAACACAACTAGTTGGCACATATAAGTCGTTAATATTATATTGCATTTTATTCACAATGTTTTCTAGTTACGGAACAGAAATGAAAGCTAAACATCTAAAGGCATGTTTTTTTTTCCCCTTTCAGTTATTAGTTTTAATTAGTTTTCTCGATTATTCCTATTTTAGTGCGTGTAACGTATAATCGGAAGAGCCTGAACGCAGGTTACTCATTCATTGAACTTACTGTTTTAGAATCTGTTGTAGTGTAATCATAATCAATGTAAGTAAATTTTGCGTCCTTAGTTATCGGCAGTTAGCATTCATATTATTAATTGATTTCGTTCTCCTTATGTAAGTATTCAGTAACAATTGTTAATTATACGGCACAACAATATAATTGCTTAAAAATATACTTTCATAACTCGCAAGTACGGAGTATTTGAATACAGTAATACTAAAATTTCTGTGTCTTCCTATGCGGTACTTAAGAAATTTATAATTTCAGTGATAGAAATTTGTAAAAAACAAAAGCAGTTGTCATGTACTTAGAATAATGTTTATATATATCTTCAAATGTTATGTAGCTAAAAACCATAGACATAATTGAGGCAAAAAAAATGCCACTGCAAATAAATGTCTTAAGTGAATTAAATTTAATGTAAATTTCGCAAGTGAAATAAATTTAATCAGAAAAAATGTATTTAATAATTTTTATAGATACTATTAAAAATTCAATGGGAAAACTTGCGGTTGAGTTCTAGTGTCTTGAAGAATATAACATTTAAATTTTAATAATTAAAAAAAATCTAAACAATTATAAACTATAATAATCGTAAAATCAATTAGAAATAGCATGGCCTTCAAATACTTGCATGCAGTTTTCATCTTGATAGCTGCAAGAATGCTCAGATAAGCAATTGTGTTAGACCTATAAATACCTTAAAAATCATTCTCAGAATTTAAATTTATAAAAAAACATAATCTTTTGATAAAAGTGAGCTCTTCAGAATTACGAAAAAATTGTAGAAAACATTTCCCAATATATTGTTCCATTGTGAATTAATGTTACGTGGAAAACTTATTAAATAAAAAAAAGGTTTAATTATTTAAACATTTAGATTTCTTTCAGTAGCTTCCTTATGTACAGAAATTGTGACAAATTTTCTTCTCAGGATCAATGTTTTCTGTTTTATGACAAGAAAAAATAGGTTTATTAAAAATAATAAACGCCGCTTACGTCTTCAAGTTGTTTAATAAAGGCGAAAAAATTGAATTAATTTTGTATTATACTAGAAATTCTGAGTTACACTAAGAATTTCTGACATTCAAGGACTATTGATAATGAATTTAAAGACTCTTTTTAGGCGTTTTTAAGGCAGGCACTATTTTCTATCATGACTGATAGTTTTCCGTAATGTGAGGATTTATATAGAAGTTCATAACGTCTAGATTTGAGTGTAATGACTATTTCTTGATCTTGACAAATACATCCAAGGCCATAAACTGCTAAAAAATATCATTTACTTATTTTTCGATCTGAAGAGAAGAAAAAGCAGTAAATATGTAGCTAAAATGTAAATATGCTGCATATACCCACAACTTCTTCGATCCATGGAAATATATCTTCATGCATTATTTATATAAGGAATTTTAGATTTCTAGAAACTGAAAAAAGGGTATTAGGGTGATATCGAATATGGATAAACGTGCAGGCAACATGAAAGTAGCCTCTAAATAAACCTTTCCTCATAAACCTTCTCTACCGAATCCCCACCACATCACATGCTCCCTTATTCGAATTTATTGAGGAAACCTTCCGAAGAATAGTTGAGCAAATAAATTGGTTTTAGGTCAATATAAGCAATAAATGGCTATAAAAAATGAAACCGCATTTGTCTGTTTTACAAATTAAGATAGAATGCAGAGTTTATGATAGTTTCGTAACCCATTCTTTATACAAAAATGGTTATGATATATAACGTAGTTATATAATTTAAAGTTAAGCTGTAATAACAAACGAAAAAAGTCCTATGTAGTCAAAAATTTTGCGCATTGTGCTGCAAAATTAAGGAAATTAAAAGGTAAATTTTAGTACGCACGCTAAAAAGTTACCAAAAACTGTGGCTCCGTGAAAACTTCAACATAAGCATATTTAGTTGCTATGAAGTGTGTGAAAAAGGAGAAAAATACAGCATTTGAATATTTACAAGTACAATTAATAAAAAATTAAAAAAGCAAGCAATGTGCTAAACGAGTAATTTTAAATACAGTAAAATACTAATCAATTGATCAAGGTAAAAATAAAAATAGTAAGCTAGATGCTAAACGAATTAAGTAGATTTAAAACACAGTAAAATACTAATCAATTGATCGTTATATATATATATATATATATATATGTAGAACGTAATTTTTCTTTAATTTTATCATTTTGTACTTAATCTAGTTACGAAAAAAAGATTCCGACGATTATGTAAATATTTCCTTTAAGGTATTCGTTGTTGTTGTCTTGTCCTTATTACATGCAACAATGATTGACAGAGCCTACTCCAAAGAGAGATTCAACTTCTATTCCCCCCTCCAATTTTGAAGAAGACAACCCCAGGGGGGATACAGGGATCTTCTACTTCTCTTCCCTCCCACCAACTCCACACGTGAGAACTTTAGGGTCGCTGCATATTTAGACTGCCGGCCTGCTGCACCGACAATATACATTTACAAACATCCATGTCTTCTCTGGGATGCGAAACATGTTTGCATGATCTAGTTAATCAACTTGGTTGGAGGCTTCAAGCAATTTTACCTTGAAAAGTTCTGTTAGAAGCTTTGAACACAGAAGATTAACAAGAAGTTTAATGCACGTTTTTCGATTTTTTTGTAATTCGGAAAGTTTTTTTTTAATAATTTAAAATTTACTTTATCACTCATACTACAAAATGTTTCTGGAATTTTGATAGGAGACTGCAAATGTTTTTAAAGACTTTTACTAGGTTTCAAACTTCCATTCTTCTTTAAATATAAACATAGTTATGGTATATGGAACGTTTTCTTATATATATATATATAATCCTGTGAGGAAAAAATAGACAGACTATTTTGCTGCTTATTTTATGACAGAAATACCAAATGAAATGAATAATTCATTTGAATTTTCTCCCATAGTGATTAAGGTTTTCTTTTCTTTTTGACAAATGAAATGCATTCATCTGTAGAAACTTACGAACTCCCATTTTATTTCAGCATTTTTAAGTCTACATCAGTCTGAAACTTTTATTTATCCAGTCCCATCACTGTCGAGACCAAATGCTGAACCGCTGATACAGGAATTTTTAAGCGTCAACGTTTTTACGTTGTTCTAAAGAAAGGCGGGGAATATTTTTGCATAAGAAGTAAGTTCGTTCCAAATTCTTTATATGCATCTACATGCAAAAGATTCGGTTTATAATTGTGTGCTCAGGAAAAAAGTGATGTCCTTAAATAAAATGATATGCGCTCCAGATTTATTATGCATACTGCGGTAGAAAGCAGTTTTTAAGATGACTTAATATGCATTTTGTTGATATATTATGTATCAGAACATTGTTCCTATTACAGTTAACATTGATCAGTACAAAAAAAATTAGCGATGACTGTACCACAGAATGAACGATAAAAAACAATTCCAATATTATGTAATGAATTACATTAAATATCAATGTGTTGTACGTAACGAAATACTAGCTAGTGCAGAATTTTATTCAGAATTTTCGTGTCATTCAGTATTTATGAAATAATGCGTTATTGCAAAGTATTATATTGTTGTAGTTCTAATACGTCTTTAAAAGAAATCCCTCAGATCTACCGACGAACGGGCTAGCTGCATGGGCGTTTTTGTCGTTTTCCCCATGTGCAACGTGTATACGAGCCAGTTTCCCTTAGAAAGTCCTCCACGAAGACATCCCTCCCCTTAGGCAGCTAGCCCTCGAGGCTTTGCCATAATAGCACACACACACACTCCCTCAGATCTACCCCTTTGTTGGAAAAGATGAATTCCCAGAAGACATTGCGTTCGAAGTGCAATGTCATTATTTAGACACTGAATGATTTTCGATAAGGGATACCTGCAGCAAAATATATTATTTTAAATTTACATATTAATAAACCCTGTCATCGGCCTGGCGTTTCGTTAAGAAACAACACATTTTTAGAAAGTTCCATGAGAAAGTATTACTTTCTTGATTTTAATGTCCAAATGCTTATTTCATACCTGGATTTATTTTATTTTATTACTAATTTCACACCTGATATTCCATACCTTAATTTATGTAAATTTAATATAGTGCCTTATTTTCTTGAAATATTTTAAGCCGCAAGCATATATACTTTCTTACAAACATCACTAAAATATTCTACACCATATACATATGGCCTATATAGTGAACCTACTGTATATTCTGTCAAATATTTAGTTCTGCAGCCAGTTTCAAATATTCATAATGCACACTGACTTTTAAATCTAGGTTGTTAAGAAGTTTAAATAGTATGAACGTTCGAATGAGCTTCGCATAAAGAAGTTCTAAGAGATATTTTTTGTGCTCGATAAATGTTATTTTAATACTGAACAAAGGTAATCAACAAACGAAAGATACTATGTTGATCAGATATATTATTAGGTATCTTGCGCATCTAGATTTGCCTATTGATTTCATTACTTTAGGCTCACACGTGTCATTTCGATTTGTTTTAGATATTAAAACACTCCAATATAATTTTTGGATGAAAGAAATCTATAATGCTTCTGGGAATGTCAAGTGATAATTTTTAATAGATCATGCTTTCAGCAAATTTTAATTTTTATGGATATAATTGCACAGCCAGTATTTTTATGTTATCGTATTATTTCGTGTTTTAAAGTATTATGTAAAACATGTATAGCTCATCTTTTGGTTCACGAAGGTTCATGAAGCTTCATGAATACTGAATGAAGGATTTGGTGAGCCACACATATATAAATAAGAATACACTTAGTCCAGATTTGAACAGAGCAGAGAGATAGCAGGTAATCTTACTAGCAATAATGACTCATGGCTGCATTTTTCGCCACAAAGCTTTAATGTGTCTTTTAATATCTTTTCTTCAGTGCATTTAATAAAGGCTTTTATTTCGGAATGGAATCTTCTAAGATATTTATTCCTAATATTCATAAAACGAATTAAGAAGATCTAGAATTTAAAGCAGTTAAACAATAGAGTCTGAATTGAGAATGAAATGAAATGAAAAAGCAACATTTACGAAATAAGGAACACAATGGTTTCATGTGTCTTGGGTAACAATCTCTTGAACCCTTCTTTCGTTTGGGAATTTACTATATGAGGCTACATTAAGAATATTTAGCCGTATCTGTAAATTTCTGAATCTCAGTATTTTTATGTCTTTCCTTTCTCGTATTAGTTGATCAAAATGAGGACATTGTTAAGCATTTCTAACACAAGAACAAAGCCAGAAGTCCTAAAGCAAGGCTTCCTTTTATTTATACATTACCTTTTTTTTGCTCTGCTGATATTAGAAGCATACTGAAATTTGAAACCAATAAGCAAAGTACTCAAAAAACCCGAAATGGTATAGATAAAATTCAAAGCCTAATGCATTCAACTGAAACTTTAAACTGCTTCTGAACTACAGTCTGAAGATATTAGAAAATATCTGTTAACACTGTTCTGCATATATTGGAAGGAAACACTGCTTGAAACTCAAATTTGAAACCTAAGCGAATTATAACTATATTAATTATTATAGATATTATAGCTATGTTCATTATTATTAAGAGAGAAAAAATGAGAAGCGTGTAAATTACCATTAAACTCAGATAATTTAACAGGTGGTATTTTTTGGCTTACAAATTCAGCCAACATCTATCACGTAACTTAAAAATAGCGAATTCAAATTCAAGTAAAATAAGTTGCAAATTAGCCAAAGGCTAGACAGAATTTAAGTCCTCCCTGCTAGAATTTAAGTACTCGCAACGAAGGTCTTTAACGTCTTTGTTAAGAACTTAAATTACAACTAACCATGAGCCAAATCTCAAAAATAAACGACCTTACAATAAATGCTAATCTTACAAATATATTGAAAAGAAGCTGCATCTTGAAACAATTTTCTTCCATTTACATTTTTTTTTCAACTTTTGAATCGCCCGGTATATTGATGATGAATTACGAATAGTTTTAGCCGCGAATGGGACTTATTCAGTGGACACGTGTAATGCTGGCAACATATATATATATATATATACACACATGCCCGGAAATTTGGGAAAGCATTTTCTATAACAGAAAAATGAAAAATGCAGGTTGATACAAGAATATAATTTTATATAATTACATAACATAATATTTTTTGCTTTTCAGTTATTCAGAAGATATATAATCTTCCCATGCTAGTCTAAATGTACATTCATCTAGTACCTTATAAAATGTTTCACTATTCCCCCTGGTCTATTTCCATAGAAAGTCTCTACTGATAAATCAGTTTAGAGTATAAAGTGCACTTTTGGGTGAACTTTAAAATCCGAAAGCTTTTTCAGACTTTCTGTTTATAAACACAATTTCTTTAAAAAATTGGGAATTATTTGACCGATTTTAATAATGGAAATTCCTGAAGAAAGTATAATACTAAAGCACTAATACAAGCAAAACAGAATGGCCAAAAGTTATAAAGCATTCTATCATTTGCTTGGTTGAAATTTTGAAGACCGTTATATTTTGTTTCAAATTTGGTCTTACTCTACCATATACATAGATTTAAAAACTACATTTTTTATATTTGTAATATGTACTTCAATATTTACTTTATCAAGTATTTGGTGAAATAATCGTATGAAATGGAAAGTGTAACTTTAAAGTTATGAAATACTTTCGGTGCAAAAACAAAATGCAACACTAGGTATTTGCTCACATAAATACCCTTTAAACCGGCTTAAATGTGGCCCTATATGTTTCATGTTTGCTTCATGAATACTTTACTTTTCGGTATCAGAAATGCTATAAAGCCACATTTTCTTATATCTTTGTTGCCGACCGGCATATAAAAAGGTTTTCCCAAGCTAGTTATTTTTTTACTTTAATGTTTCAACCGCAAAAAATTGTAAATTTAAAGTTTAGATCAATCAGCATAACTTTTAATATAGTTTTTGTAATAAAAGTCCAAAAAGGATGTCTTATCTGGTACGAAAGATATTAGCAGAGGCACTAAATTCAGTGAAAGACTTTTAATGATTTGCATTGGTGACGACATAGATCGTTACTTATATGGAGAAGGTTATGTAAAAGATATGGAGAAAGCATGAAATTCCCTTTTCAGTTTAACGTTATCCCCATTTTATCTGAAATCTCTTGTAATATACAAAGAAGACTAGGGAGAGAAGAATTGGATTGGATTGGATTATTCAATTATGGCAAAGCACACGAGTGCTATCTATCTGAAGGGAGGGATGCCTTCGTGGAGGACTTTCTAAGGGAAACTGGCTCATATACACGTTATACATGGGGAAACCACGGAAACGCCGGTGCAGCCAGCCCCGTGCGCGGTATTCGAACCACGGACCGAACTACCAGTGTTCAGCGTCTTTACCGCTCGGCCGCTGGTGGGCGGGGAGGGAAGGAACAAAGGCCTTTTTGTATCTTCAGATCAATACAGACAGTGTTTACGTGTAATAAAGCATAAAAAAAAGCATCAATCAGCCAATCATGCCCCAGTTTTTAGAATCTCGTGAGACATTTTCAGCGTTAGTTTTACCTACTCTTTCTACTGCGGATGAAATGTTAACAGAAGAAGGATATAATTTTATTCATTAGCATTTGAAGAATAAAGCTCAAAACAATCTGCAGAAGCAATAATGAAGAATGTTCAAAATGAAGAATGTTTGTTTCTGCTGCATACCATTATGCTACGAAACGTAATCTTACAGTTTACATTTAACCGCAAATGTGTGCCCTCCTGTTTCTGACCTCTTAGCTAAAAGTATCTGATCCACAGAGATGTTAAAATTAAAAATACTTACTATCTTCTAAATCTGACATTTACACAAACTGAAATTTACAGAAACAAAACTCCTCTAACATGAGGGTAGAGCAACAGATTCTCAACCCAAATTTAGATTAAATCGCAAGTAATTCACAACATTAGCGAACGGAAACTAGTCGTCTTACCTCCATTTTATCAGTCACTCACGGAGAATCACAAGGTAATATGTATATGCCAACAAATTAAAACAAGTACCAGAAGAAAACAGTCAGGCAAAGCTTCCAAAAGGCTTTCTAATAAAACTTTGAAACTAAACTGTACTTTAAATTAAGCGTAATTTTGATTGAAACGAAAAACAGAACTATGAAAAACACATAGTTATTAGATAACTGGTAAAGATAGTGTAGAGCTATCAGGTTATTTCAAAGTAAGAGAGATGAAAAATGTGCAACGCTTTCGCCGGGAATGGAACCTCTGGAATACGCGCCCAGCGTGCTGACCACTACACTACGAAGGAATGCTAAGAAGGCGGCAGAAATACCTTAAAATAGAATAAAATACTCACATGTACATTCGCATAGAATTATGCTTAAAAAGAATATTTTGGAAGTTCCTGTAATAAATTCCCATCAGATATTCAAAGTATTTTTTATTTTGTAATGACCCACTATGAGCCAACCCTGGTATTATTTTATGTTTAATAAATAGCGTTAAATACATAGCGATTTTAATTAATATTTGTGAAATTTTTGTTAGCACATGATCTTTATCTTAGTTATATAATTAAATTAATCAATAAAAATTAATTCATTTATTTGGTAACTATGTTACTCCAAAATTAGTATCTTGCGTTTATGTATTTTGAGAAAAACTTTCAAGACCCAATTTGATGGAAGGCTTTGAAGGTACACTTTCTCTGTTCACGTTGCGCACGTAAGCAAACGACAGAAACTCTCCTGCAGCCAGTCCATTCGCCATGATGTGAACCCAGGTCAGAGTACGATGTTTCAATCGTTTTGTTTCTATGTCAAGGATGGACATGGCGAATTTGCAAGAATTATTTTAATAATGAGCTGCTTATTTTAGCCATCAGTATTACAGTTGTATTCCTTACAATTATTATATATTCACAGTTGCTGTAATGATCCCATAGTTGTTTTATTCTATTCTAGCAAAACTTCTTCATATTAAAAACTCCTAGGGTTCTATTTTTATCTAATTTTTGCATAAACTGCGTTGTTATTCGTAATACCGCATACCTATCTATTTCTCATCCCCTACGGCTGGAGGCCTGACGAGTACTCTTTTTACCATCTCATAACCCAGCAAACTAGCACAGCTATTGCAATCAACATTACCTACAGAGTAAGAGCAAGACAGTGATGCAATTGTCTGTTCCTTATCTAAAGTTATAAATTGGAGTGTGTTAGCCTTCTTTAATCATGACTTTGGAAATTGACTTCCTTAACCGTCAAGAAAACCATTAGGCTCCTTAAAACCATCCTTTATTTTATTGCATACTTGTCATTAAATATAATTAAAATTTTTTCAGTTATTAGTAAAAACTAATTTTTCATTACCATGCAAAATATATGTTAAATGATTGTATTTCCTATTTACTTCTCTGCCGAATAATGATATAATGAAGCTTTACTGTGTTTAACGAGTACCGCCGCAGAATTGTTACAAAGCCTACATATTCGACTTTACGATACTATCCTAAATTCCTGCGCTATGTTTGAGGTCTCCCTACTGGTTGATATAGACCATGCTAGGTCTGAAGGTAGCATGGTTGTTACACAAAACATCTGAGAAGGTATATTGTTATTGTTATTACCCAGATGGAAGAATAAGAATTCTAGTAGACATAAAAAGCAAACGATTGTTTCTGTATTTGAAACCATCCAGAAACTATCACTTCTTAACACTGTACTAAGATAGTGATTCTCAACCACTAAGCCTCTTTAATGTGCCGCCAAATTATTAAAGTGTGCCGCCAAATTTTCGAAATGTATATAGAAACAACTTATAATGAGTTTAATCTTAGTATACGGTTCACGTCAGAATTGACGAAATTCGGTTTTGAAGACATTAATAAGCGCGCCAATTGTGGTATCCAAGCCGATTTTGTGCCGAATACTTCTGTATTTGAATTAACATTGAGTAAAGAGGAATAACTAATTTCGCTTTCTAATAATCGAGATTTAATTTTAAAATATTCGGAAGAATCAATTAATTCATTTTGGATTAACATTAGATGAGATTATCCCACGCTGGCGAAAAATTCTGTAGAGACATTAGGTATATTTTGGAAGCAGAAGTGAAAAAAGAGCAAAGCCTTCGCCGGAATTCGAACCATGGACCTCTGGAATACGCTCCCAGCGTGCAGACCACCACACTACGAAGGCATGCTATGAAGGCGAGAGAAATACCTTATAAAGCTTCAAAAATAGTGTTACAGTTTCCTATATCTTATTTGTGTGAATTCGAGTTTTTTAACCAACATAGAAACAAACAAAAGATCGAGACTGTTAAATGTAAATGATGACAGCGTAGCATTGCCATTTTTATGACCAAATATAAATACAATTATCAAGAAACATCAAGCTCAAATTTCTCCCTTAAAGTATTCTTATTATTAACTTATAATTAATCCCTTAATAAACGTACGGCTGTTTTTGCAGTACATAGTATAGAGACATTAGGTACTTTCTGGAAGCAGACAAGATGAAAACTGTGTGACACCTTTGCCAGAAATCGAACCGCGGACCTCTGGAATACGCGCCCAGCGTGCAGACCACCACACCACGAAGGCATGCCAAGAAGGTGGGAGAAATATCTTATATGCCCTCTTTTAAAGGGAGACTGGGATATTTTAGGGGATCCAGTCGCCGAATCCTGGGTGTGGAGAACCATCATCCAACACTCTTTTAATTCTGGCGCCACTGTAAAGACATTAGGTATTTTTTGGAAGCAGGGAAGAAGAAAAATATGTAAAGTCTTTGCCAGTAATCAAACCGCGGACATCTGGAATACGTTCCCAGAGTGCAGACCACCACACCACGAAGGCATGCCAAAAAGGTGGGAGAAATACCTTATGATATTATTTTATTTTGCATTCAAAATTATTACCCTAAATTATTTTACACAGTATATTATAAGTAAGTAAACAACTTTTAAACTTATCTTTTAAACTTATCGACCCAAAAAAGTTGAGAATCCCTGTACTAAGACATTAAGGATTCGTTTTGTTCCGTTACGGATTGTCTAAATTTAAAGGAAAAAATAATTCTCTTTTACCCTCAAAGTCTGTATGATCGGATAAAAGATATTAATTTCCATTTAAGTAGAATCATAATTCTAATCTGACTTATAACTTTATGAAAATTTGTTTTAGATGACTTAAAGCCAATTTAAGAAATGTAATCTACAAGCTTCAGATTAAAGTATCGGAATAATTAAATACGAACGTCTTCATTTAATAAAATTAAAAGTCTTACATTTTAAATTTTGATTACATTTCCCTCTAACATCTTATTTACGTTAATTTTAGCTTCTTCAAATAAAATGAAAATCTTATCAACTGAAGCAATCTAAACTCGTTTTATTAAAACATTATTTCTAATTTATTTCCTTTCTTAATTTTAGGATTACTTATTATTAACTTCTTAATGTATGCTTTTTAATGTAATCTTAATATGATCAGTTCAAATTATGCAGCCGATTCTATGCTATTTTCAGATAGAACACTACCATGAAATCCCTTAGTCATAAATATTAGTATATTTTTAGTCATTTATTTACACTAATATTTTGGAGAATTTAACACTTAAGTGTAAATAATAAAATCACATTATATTGTGCCATAACAGTGATGACGAGAAATTCAAATAACAATGAACTAACGGCCAATTCCTTTTCCAGTATGATATTAGAATTTCATATTGATTACCAGCACATTATAAATGGCATATTTCACAGTTTAGTAATGTAAAATGTGTTTTAATATGTTTGTTGTTTTAGAGTGGACCAAGAACGGTACAATTTTATAAAAGTGTGAGGTTCATTTTGTCTTACATGTTTAATGCTACAGAGAAGATGGCTCTAAGTTTATTTAAAATATTCGAAGTATTGATAATGTAATCCGCAAGACATATTGCATTGAAAACAAGTGCCTTTCCTTTATCAACCGCTAAAGAATATATTTTAAGCAGAAACTTTGAAGTATATTAGTCATTATCTATAGCTAAATCCAATTTTAAGAGCCTCATGTTTTAACATTTTTTAAATGGCTCTCGCGAACCCCTGCAATCTCTCTAAATTTTCCACAGTTTAGGAGTACAGTATTTTTAAATGTTTAACAGGTGTATAGCCAGAGAAAGTAATTACCTCCAGATTTTACTACATAACGCGTTTTCCTACATTTCCTACATTTTACTACACAAAGCGACCCTGACTGCTAGCGACTGCTAGATTTAAATATTTGACTAAAAGAATTGTTTATTTCTTTAAAAAAAGGCTAGAAATGTCAAAGTATTGACAACTATTAATGAATTTAACTTTGGTTATGTAAATGCTATAAACGTAGAACAGAAGAAAGCCAACTCGTTTTCCCTACTCGTTGCAAAAAAGCCCGATCAACGTCGCTTGAACCAAAGCAAAAAGAGAAGTTTACCTTCTTGGAAAAAAACAGAAATAGTAAAAAAATATTTTAAAACATTAAAAAATAATGTAAATGTAACAAATGAAGGTAAAACATATGATGCGGTTGAATTTTAAAAGTTTCAGTGGATATAACTATGACCCTGACTGCTAGCGACTGCTAGCAGTCAGGGTCACAAAACATAACTTAATATTATTTTGTGAGATATGGAGAACATTTTACTTTTTCTCGAATAACTAATGGCTTTCTTCTGAAAGCATAGAGTAAAGAGCTGAACAGCTGCATGATAGAATTCTAGAATGCTCAAAAACCACAACTAGATTTTTTGAGGCCCAATTATAGTGTTATAAAACCTTTTAAAAGTTGAAAGTAGTTTTTAAATGAAACGAAACATAAGTTAATATTATTAGTAATAAGTTGAATATTAAAA
The DNA here is from genome assembly GCF_044657685.1 of Stegodyphus dumicola. Lineage (NCBI taxonomy): Eukaryota > Metazoa > Arthropoda > Arachnida > Araneae > Eresidae > Stegodyphus > Stegodyphus dumicola. The sequence continues at coordinate 150,736,408 of NC_140771.1, read as the reverse complement.
CTAAAGTATCGTTCCAAAAAGATCTAAATTAAAGGTATTTTGAGAACGTAATAAGGCCTTCTGTTCTCATTTGAGAGAAAGGGAGCAAATGATGAAAATCAAAGCATTATTGTACACTACTGGCCATTAAAGTTGCAACACCAGGAAGGAATGATCTGACGAACCTCAAAATCATCTGAAAGAAAGAAGGTATGCAAATGATTAGTATTTCAATACATTTAAGGGGACGGTGGACTTTAAAATTTAGTTTTTTAAGTTTTCGAGTTTTCAACAAGACATTTTATACATATAGGTATTATAACATCTGTTTATAAAATATGTGTTCAAAATTTCAATTTATTTTAAATTAAAATTTTTAAAACAAATAATTAATTATTTTAATTAAAGATTTAAAACGATCCATGCGCGCATATTTTCAATATTTGTTATCAGTTTTTCCTTTTAGTTAGTTAGAAAGACTTGACAAAAGCTTATGCGTATCCGTTATTGAATATGATCGATAAAAAAAATTTTAAAAAGAATTTTTGTGAACTTATACCCAGTTTTAGGAAAAATGTCACTTTTTGTTAAACATTATCACATGTTTAAACTTCTTAATAACCTCATATCCAAAAATGCATACACAGTTCTACTGCAACATATAACAAAATAGTTTCTTCCAAATAGCATTCATTTTTAACTAAAAATGAGACGCATGGAGCATTTTCAAGACATACGAACAGCGAAAAAATTTGTTTTGAGAAAACAGAATTTAAAGTTTTCTTCAAACTTAACCTTTAATACATGAGAAGAAAGAAATTAACTTTAAATATAAATATATTAAATTTGAGAAAAATAAACATATCGCAAATTGGTATGTGATTCAAAGTTAGAGGTAAAAACAATTTATGCATTATATCCACTGAAACTTTTAAAATTCAACCGCATCATATGTTTTACCTTCATTTGTTACATTTACATTATTTTTTAATGGTTTAAAATATTTTTTTACTATTTCTGTTTTTTTTTTTTTTTTTTTTTTTTTTCCAAAGAAGGTAAACTTCTCTTTTTGCTTTGGTTCAAGCGACGTTGATCGGGCTTTTTTGCAACGAGTAGGGAAAACGAGTTGGCTTCCTTCTGTTCTGCGCTTATAGCATTTACATAATCAAAGTTAAATTCATTAATAGTTGTCAATACTTTGACATTTCTAGCCTTTTTTAAAAGAATTAAACACTTCTTTTAGTCAAATATTTAAATTATAACATCAGTAAATAACTGTTGAAATACCTTTTTTACATTTTCTCCAAAATTTAAAGGGCAAAGTTTACGCTGTTTACACATTTTAAATGCTTGTACCTTCTTTAAAAATTAGAATATTTGAACTCGGTTTTTTTGCATATAATGTAGTTACGTATGTGGAATATTACGAGTGTAAAAAAAAAAATTCAATATTTTGGTTGATTTTTAGCTATTTTAAAGTCCACCGTCCCCTTAAGACTACGCAGGAGGGAGAAAGGATATCTAAAGATCTGCATAAAAGTGCATATCATTAATGCAGTAAATTTCTCATTCGGAAAGCGCTTCATAAGGTCGGCGTTTGCTCAGAATATCGTGTTATGTCTCCAGTTATAAGAATAAATGATTACCAGCATGGAGGATCGATGGCTACCGAGAGTGTGAATTATTCTTCCGTGATATCGCCCATCGCACTGGTCGACATCCAACCATTGTCATGCGAATATGGATTCAATGGATTACTGAGGATCATATTGAACGGCATGCAGGATCCCAACGCTCTCCTCTGACACACATATTGTGAGGTCAGACTTGCAAAACCCTACAATCACATCACGGACCATTAGTCAGGAAATGGGTATGTTCGCAGCAGGCCTAGTATCCGCTCGTACGGTGCGTCGAAGTTTACAGTCACGTGGGCTATCAACACGACGACCATTACTTCGGCTTTCCTGGACAATGCAGCATAGTGAGTATCGGCGACCAGAGTCGCAGAAGCTGGATACAGGAGTGGCACAACCTCGTCTTTTCAGACGAGTCCTTTTTCTTCTTGTAGTATTCTGATTGGACGTATAAGTGTCGGGAGGCTGGGAAAAGACCTCACATCGCCTGCTTGCATTCAATATCAGCATAGGGCAATTATATTACCTTGCTTTACCTGGTGTAATGGTTTGGGAAGTCATTGGGAGAACGACACTCACATCTCTAGTTCCGATCGACGGTAATTTGAACGCAGATGAGTACATTTCTGACATCTTAAGTCCAGTGGTTGTTTCGTATCTTATATGCCTGCCAAACGCCATCTTCCAACAAAATAATGTAAGATGACATGTTGCACGTCGGACTCTGACCTTCCTTGATACACAAGTTATTTGATTGCTGATCTGTCCGGTACGATCTCCAGATCTGTCGCCCATTGAATACAACTGGTCATGGGTTTCTGAAAGAGAGTGGCCCATCAACCTTTTCCATCTAATACTGTTAACGAAGTGTGGCATAGGCTTGAAGCATATGGGATGAGTTACCCGTTCCTGTCATCCAATTCCAGTTCGTATCCATGCCTAACCAGGTAAGGGCCGTTTTTTTAGATGCCAAGGGTGGCAGTTCTTTCTATTAATTTCTCACACATGTAAACTCCTAAACTGTTCACAAATTTTATAATTTTGTACTCATGTCATACTGTTTACGTACAATAAATATCTTTTCTGCATTTGCTTTCGTTTATGGTGTTGCAATTTTAATGGCAATCAGTGTACTTTCGAGACTTAGTGTTTATATGTAGAATGAAGCGCTGTTTCAGTTTCAGCGTAATTAAATTTCATTCTTTCACTCCTACTTTTTATCTTTCGTAATCTGGCGCTCTAAAGATGTAAAAACAATATACCGAAAAGAAATCAATAAGTATATGTTAATTAAATCACTTTTTTATCTTTTAGACTAAATGAGCGGTGCGAAAAACTTCGTTGCAGACTAGGTATATTGAAAATTTAGATTTCATGATTTATTAATTTCCCAGCATAAAGAAATCGTTTGTAAGATTTAACTTGAATTGATATTTAAATTTGAGTCCTGTAACCCTACTAATATCAATAAGTATCAATAAGTATATGTTAATTAAATCACTTTTTTATCTTTTAGACTAAATGAGCGGTGCGAAAAACTTCGTTGCAGACTAGGTATCTTGAAAATTTAGGTTTCATGATTTATTAATTTCCCAGCATAAAGAAATCGTTTGTAAGATTTAACTTGAATTGATATTTAAATTTGAGTCCTATAACCCTACTGGAAAATAAGCGAGTAATCAATACGCCTGAAAATAGTATGACAAAGACCTGTAGAGATTTAAAAGACCTTTTTATTAAATTGAACTTTTAACATAAAAGGCATGACCTGTGCTAAGGTGAAAACCGAAATAGTAATTAGATTTAAAGCGCGCTAGCAAAATCCGACAGCACGGCTCAATTGACCAAAGGTAATTTGCATTCTAAAAGGCGAACTGAAAGAAGAAGTTAAAGATCGAAATTATAATAATAAATTAATAAGCATAAGAACCTTACAGAATGATAATATGTAAATTACATGGGAAATTCGAGCGAAAATTAATTACTCTTTTCACGAAATACGAGTAATAATGGCTGAATGTAACACAAATGCAATAAAGACTGAAACTCAGTGCATTTTTTGTGTTATTTATCTCTTTTAAAAATGCTAAATCATTTCGCAATCTCCTTAAGTTATCCTGTAGAAAAAGTGAGCAAAAAGAAAAAAAAAAAAAAAAGAGATGAATTATAACTAACTAACGGAAAATGAACTTTTCAAGATAAATGATCGTTTGCAAGATAGTTTTGCATAAATTGCGTTTTTAAAAACGTTAACATTTTAAAATGTTATATTTTCCCAGGTTACCTATTATAACTCACTTTGTTCTCGTAGACGGTACAATTATTATATTTCCATGTAGTTTTCTTTATGCTGCGTACTGTTAATTTGAAGGATTGCATTGAGAATTTCTAAAAGACAAAGAAATACCCAGGGGAAATATCTTTTTTATTACGTACTCAAAGGCTATATCTTCAATGTCAACAACTACTCGTCCTGTGAAGCTCATAATGCTGCAGTTAATGCAACTAGATCGACATGACTTTCACTCACAATATTAAGGGGATCAAAAGTGAAGCATCTAAGCGGATTTTCAGAGATCCTTATTATCATCCTTTTGACGTAACTCTAATAGACAGTGCTACAATTTCTGGGTGACTGCAGTTCATTTTTGTCTTGTTTGATGTTTTGCTAGCTGAACGCCGAGAACCCTCCTTAGCAGCGCTCTCCGGCCTTTGTGTCTAAAAAGTTCTGTTTCGAGGTGACTTTGGACAACTGCGTTGGCGGATATATTGGAAGTCTCTATTTTTCGAAGATTGATTTTGTTTCAGTTGCGACTGACATCAATTCATTATTTTCTTGAAATATTAAATGCTCTCTCTTTGCACAGTTAAATCCCAAATGCAATTACGTATTTTATGCAGTATACTTTAAAATATCATCTTTAGAAATACGGTATTCAAAAATTATTAAAATTGTATCTACTATTTTGCGTATTAAATCAAATGTGTTTTACTTGATTTTATTTTATTTTTTAAATATTTTTCGTTTCGCCCCTTAGATTAGTATAAACTTCTGTTAGCTAAAATTAGAAGTCTTCAGTTTGACCTGTTGTAGATTGGTTAGAATTGCTGGATTCTGTATTCTTAATTTCGGTTTTGAATACTGAAAAAGTCTAAGATGGTTGTAAATATGCAGCATTTTTGTGGCATGGAGGCACTAAAATACACTGCATACCCGTCGTGTAGCGCTGTGGGTGGGGAAGAAGAGTGGAACGTCCTTGGACCCATCCCTGATGGGATAAATTCTCTCCTTCATAATTGGACATAGTAATACTGCCAGATACAGGGATTCCAAGGCCCATACCAGCCACGGACGCAAACATGCTCTCCTTGGGAAGATAAAATTCATTGTTATGTTCTGATGTTATTATCGAACAAAGGAAATAAATCGTAGAGTTTTTTTTTTCGGGGAGGGGTTGGATCCGATTTTATTTTTAAATGAAATCCATGGAATAACCATAAGTTTAGTTAATTAGTAATAAGCAGCAGAATAAAATGAAATCAAGCTTTTTTTTAAATAAAATTACAAATGTTTCTGATGTTAATTCATTCCCCGTGATCGCAGACATAATGCTTGCATGCACGTTAGTTTATACGAAGTTGCTTTGATGTAATAAACATATTGGCTAAAACTCAGACTTCCATCTTCAGCTTAAGACCATCATACGGATAGTTCGATATTCGTGGACTGTGCCCATACAGTCGTAATCTTATGAATAGTTTTCTGTAAAATCTACTTCTAGCATTTCTTGTGACTATTGAGAATGAAAGGGCGATTTAATATAATGTTCTGATGAACTAACTTGTAGAGACATTAGATAATTTCGAAGCAGGAGAGATGAAAAATGAGCAACACCTTCGCCGGGACTCGAACCATGGGTCTCTCGAATAAGCGCCGAGCGTGCTAACCACTACACTACGAAGGCATGCTCAGAAGGGGGAAGAAATACCTTATAAACTTACATAAATGTTTAAGCCACTAACAATTTTTTTAACTTAAACATGACATATTCTGGATAAAGCAGCTAAGGTAACTAAATGAATACGTGTCATACCTTATCTCTTCGGTCTCCCAAGATTTCATTCTGAACACATCACCCCTCTTTTCAGATTCTTGGTCTAACTAGCTTTCTGCCTGCTGCTTCTCTTCTTACCGCAACATAAAAAAATAAAAAAAGGCTGTAAAACAGGCTCACGTACTGTGCCAATTTAAGCCAAAATAAAAATCAGTATTTGGAACTGTCCATGTATCTTTACGCAACTATCATGTATCTTTACGCAACTACTACCTCTTGAAAACTTTTGATGATGATGATTCAGAAGTTCGAAAAACACATTTTTTATACAATTTAAATACATCAGTTTAGGCTATATCTGCGCATTAGCCTTAATTTCATTCGTGTTTATTTTACATTTTATGACAATACGGTTGAGCAGGAATCTAATTTATTCAAAATGAAAGGTAAGTTCTAACTGATGTGAGTTTCATTTCACAGTTTTTCTATTGGATAATAAAATATTTCACTACTGGCTGTTAAATCCGAAATTATGTAAAATCATTATTGGCTGACGCATTTTTATACGATCCTGCTTCAATAATGTCAAGTAAGTATCATATGATACGGATTAATTTAAAAGTGACGCAGTTAAGAGAGATATATTATAAGCGCTTACTATATTTAGGACAGAAAGACGGAATAGCCAGATTAAAACGGAGAATTGAAGGATTATTGCAAATTAAATTTAGTTTTCCTTTACTTATTTTTATCTTATATATTTATATATATATTTATATTTTTGTTTATTTAGTTAGAATAGTTTTCTTTCATTTGACTGCAACAATAGCAAAAAATTATTTAATACTAATTAATCAAAGTTTTTCTTCCACACATTATCTAAACCATTATCTAACATTTAAGAATTCAGACAGAGAGCCAAATATATTGGACACCATTCCTGTTATAATTTATTTCTATTCCGTTTAGGGCCATTATTTCATTGCTTTTAAAAAAATAGTTAAATAAAGTTAACTGTTGATTCAAAGAAATGATCAGTTCAATTTTTAAAACGTTGATATTTTTGTTGCAGTATTCTTTATTGTTAATAACTGAATTTATTCACAGATATTAAACTTTAAAATACATGTCATAAGATGGTTTTAAATAAAAAGAGACAAACATTCTAAGTATAAAAGGCAGAGTATCAATGTATGTGGTGTAAGTACGTAGTGTGTTCGAAGTATGTGGGGTAAGTCAGTAATCAGAACTATTCATACTTAAAATATATCAGAATATATATATTTATTAAAAGACTCTGGTTTCCAAGAATAAATATCTCGGGACTGTAGAAAAATTTATGTTGTTCTTATCTTTAAAAATAAACTAAAACTGTAGCATAAACCCATTTCAAAATGGTATTTTGTGTTTTCCTAGTATGTGATACTTATTTTGATTGAGGCAACTAAGACAAAAAAGGAGTTTGTGCTAATTTTCCCAAGTGAAATTGAAGTGACGGCCTTGCATTCTCATCGCGTATCCGCTGATTATACATCTGCGAATTGCAACAAACAAAAAACGTTCTTGAAAATTAAGGAAATAATTTTCTTTTTAGATTACAAAGTACATATATACCAAATAAGAAGCGCCGCAGTATTTTAAAATAAAACGGAGAGGAAATGCCCTCTCTTTTGGATTCTAATCCTGTTCATACTCGTAAATAAAAATATGTATCTTCAATTAAAATATAGTAAATTAAATTTAAATAATTATCTTGCGCCTTTGCTGCAAAGAATAAAATTTGAATTTAATAAAAATTCTCTATTCATAAAAAGCAAATTTACACACACACTACTTAAGTTACTAAGTACCGATTTCCCCCTTTATTCAGCGTGATTTAAGGATAACAACAACGTATTAGGATCATTTCACATCAACATCTGAGAAAGAAGGCTCGAAAGAGCAGGGTCTATTTGTTTTGTAGTGAACATTACACTATTTTCAGTTACAAAGTGTTTTTAAAGCACTGCGTTGAAACTTATATAATCTTGTAGGTATCGATCGAAACAGTTTCGAATTTAGACCTGTAATGTTTGTTTTCTTTACTGGTGGGACTCAGTGACGGAAAGAGACATTTAAAGTACGTTTCAAAACGCACGCCATGTTTAGTAAACTCTTTTTGATAGCGCATTTGTAGAAAACGATTTCGCATTTACGCATTATTTTAACTTTTTTGTTTAATTTGTTCAACGCTAAAATTTCATTGATACGTGGATCTACGATCATTCATCAACACTGAATTCTCGATAGCATAAGATATGCCGAGAAATTCCATTGAGTGAGTATAAAATCAAAGCTACGGTACATACTGCAAAAGCAATTGGCTGCGAAGAATTTCAGATATAGATTAAATCAATTTCATAAGCCAGTGATAGCGAATTATTTCAGATATAGAAGAAAGCAATTTCAAAAGCAACTGGCGGCAAAGGATTTCAGATATAGAAGAAATCAAGGAACTAATCGAGAAATAACGACGAATGAAAAACTGGATGTTCTTATAGCACCAGCCCGACAGTTAAAGGGGGAAATGAAAACGAAGACAAAGCAGCTTTAAATTCAATGAAGTTTAAGGAATTGCTAAAAAAAGGCGCAGGAACTGCCTGTTTTTACAATGCAGATTGATACAAATGAAGAAAGAAAGGAATACTTTATGAAAGACGCTTAAAAACTACGCTTCGTACCGAGAAACCTTTAAAAAGTTGGTTTAATAATTAGCTTAATATCACATCGAATACTTATTAAGCAGTCGTAAAATCCTTTAATTTAATTTTTATTTATTGTCTTTTAATTACAATAATATTTGTGGTATTTTTAAATTATGCATACTTTCTTAATTTGAATTGACTGTATTATATTACAAAACGGTTTAAGGTCTACTACTGACGAAAAAAAGAAGTTCCATTCTAAAGTGTTTACAGTTTGAGAATTACACGTAATTTTAACTACGGACAAAGATGAGAGAAATACGAGTATTTTTCCTATAATTAGCTGAAATAGAAAGGGATAAGAATTTCCCTTTCTTTTTAGAATTAGAAAGCAATCAGAATCATCTCTAGTTTTAGAATCAAACAGCGATCAGTATCACCTTATTTTTAAAATTAGAAAGCGATCAGAATTCACCTCTATTTTTAAAACTAACGTAATCAATAAGAACTTCCTACTTTTAGCTTAAATATTGTTAATCCTTTGCGGCACAGTGTGTCCTGTCTGGACACACCTAAAAATTCTGTACGCACAGAAAAATTGAATGAAAAAGGGATTTATAGGTTACTATTGGTTACTCTGAACCTTATTTATTCAAAGTAGATAGCAGCTGAACACAAACCTGTCCATATATTTTAGCCATGTTTAGTTTTTCAAGACCCTCATTTTTCAAAGAAATCTTCCAGATTTTTCTTAGCGTATAAAAGGAATTGTTTGAAAAGAAATTTCTATGTTATTTTTTGGCTGTATGCTAATCTCCTTATTCTAAATTAGTTTTAAATTTTTAACTTGAAATCTTGCCTAAAATCAAGCGGCAAACCCCAGGTGTGCCCAGACTGGGCTCACCGATAATCTAGGAAAACTGAGAGTCTGTATTCTTTGTTTGTCCGCATATCATCGGTCAGTTCATTGGCAACAAGCCTCGTTTCAGCACTCTTTTCGAAGCTCTATTCAATTAGTGTGCCCACTTTGGGCACACCCACAGAATTAAAACGATAAGTGCTATCTTCACAAAATTTTACTTGTGTACTCCTCTAGGCCTGATTAGTCTGCCTACCTTTTTTTAAATCAAAAATACGACTTTAAAAGGTAGCGTGCCGGAAAGGGTTAACCACTACAGAATGAATTTAGTAAGTAAACACTTTAATTTTTCTTCTGTGTGTATAAAACAAGTAAGTGCTAATTAAAAAAGAAGTAAAAAAGATGAATTAAGAAAATGTGAGGTTAGGGTATTTAGTTATATTCTACAGCAACGACCGTGTTGAATAGTGAAGGAATAAAACTTATATTACAAAATGTATCGCAAATCAAATTTGTGTTAAATAAATGTGAAATCATACATCACGCTTCACTGAAGTACGCAGAAGAACTTGTATAATACTGAATCCAAATTGTGAATTAAGATATCCAGTCTGAGTTCTTCCTCACTGGTATTTAGATAATATACGAGCTTTGAAACATCATAAAAAGATACATTGACATTATTGTAACAGATGTCTCAAGAGAGACCAATAAATGAAATTGTTGTTGACAGAGGAAAACTATTAAAAAGATAAAATGAAAATAATTAGTTTTACATTTATTTAAAAAAATTAAAGACAGCACTATTTCATATTAAATTAAATAAGGTACTTATGCTTCTAAAACTTCCTTTTTGTTTCTAATGCTAATGAAACAATTTTTAATTTTATTATTAAAGAATGTGAAGACTGATAAGAAAAAATAATATTTAATGGTTTTTGCTTTTTTGCTGTTTCCGTGCTTTAATGTAAAAACTTTGCAAAAGAGTAAAATCAACATAGATTTGCTTATAACCAAAGATCCTTTGTTGGAGACCGTATGTAGTTACGTTCAACAGTTGCTGATATTTATTAACATTGAACAAACCAGATAACTGATTAGGTTTATTGTTTAGTTTTAAATGAAACCGACTTCAATAAAATGATAATTAATTAGTTTTAACTAAAAATTCTTTCATCTTACTTGTGTTTAGTTAACGGTTTAGTTATTACATTTTTATCTGTATTGGCTTTATACGTAATGCATTTAAATCGGCAAGGAAATGAAGTAAAGTGAAGTTAATATTCGGTCTGTTAAATAATGTCTATAACTAGGTGGCCATACATCTAACCGTTGTTAACTTCTATTTTTTATGTCAGTTACCATTTTTTCTAAAAATATTTTTAAAACATTATCTTTTTGTTGTCATTTAACATTCCCCCCCGGGGATTGACTCAGGCGAATGTCTGGGAAGTACTGGTTAGGATCTGTACCTAGGCAGTCTCAACCACGGGGGTATATAACTTGGCTTCACAGGATTAGAACCCGAGTATTGTACTCAGGTTGCTTCAGGCTTGGCAGGGACCGTACTGGTAATTTCGTGTCTTTTCCTTCGGCTGGGGTGGAACTAGATCGGAGATCGTCGGCCGAATCCCCGGGGGTTTGACCCCATTCAGTTCTGTATGGGTCCTCTAGAATAAGGATCTGGGTCGGAGATCTATCGTCTGGTGTGTCTGCCATTTACCATTTAAATAATATGCCTTGTCATGACTACGCGCCTGAAAGCCGTGAGGATACAAACTCTCCCTCTGGCTTGTACGAAGGCTTGGAGAAGAGCCAGTAATATAATTCACATTCTCCTGTACGAGAAGAAAACCGGGAATCTTTAATGACGAGTTTCCGTAGATTAATTATGTTGGCTTCTTTCAAAAGTGCATTATGAGCACCATCATAATATATTTTATACAGCGTTTCTATGTGTTGCTTGAACACTTGAAATGATCTCTCTATGAAGATTCCGACTCTAAAGAAATCGACAGTTCATCTTTATCTTTAGCATTTGAGTTATTACCAGAATCAGCATCATATAGTTTAACATCACCAGTGTCCATTTTGAGGAAGATAAAAGAAAAATGTTGCAATTTTAGACAGAGAAGACGAAATTTGGTTAACTAATTAAAGCAAACGCCAATGAATTTAAAAGCATGTGTGAGACCTATTGAATTTTCTTCTTTAACATTCTCATTCTTTAATTGCATAGAATTAGGATAATTTTTAACTATATGGGGTTCTTCTCCTGGTTCGAAACAACTTTTGAATTCTTAAATATCCATTGTTCTTTAACCGGATAAATCATTCGAATCCCGCATTGGGCTGCCAAATTATAACCGAGAAGGCATACATCTAATCGCTATTAGCGTCTAATGTTTCATAACAGTAACCGTTTCTTCTAAAATTATTAATATTGCAAGTGAGTTCTGACTTTATTTGAATAAACTAATTCACTATAATTTTAAGAGATTTAGATGTAAACAAACAGCTGCCACATTAGGCCTAGAGACAACTTAACTATTAATTTGTTGATAATTCTAAACATATTGCATGCAGATTACCTAAAGGCACATAAACCTTAACCGAAGCATAAGAACAGTATAATTCAATCAATTTTATAGCAAAATAAATGCACAATTTACCAACGTGTAATAATAAATACTATGATGAAACTGACATTCTTGTGCGGTCTATTAAATTATGTGCACTTTTTGGTAGGTTTCATTTGAGATGTATTCTACATTTCATTAAGTTCTCAAATTGCGGCAAGGAAAAAAATACAGTTATGATAAATTACAAGTGATACTAAAATAGAGTTATATATTATGCAAAGAAAAATTGAATTTTCGTAAATGGGAATTTAGATTCTTAAGTTTATTTTCGGATTCTATCTTCAAAAGAATTCAGTTCCAAAGGAAGTTTTCAAGGTTTTCAAAATTTTTATCGTGAAAATCATTATTTAACTTTTTATACAGATCGCCATTATAATTCTTCCATTAAATTATTATATTTAATACAGAGCCCATCAGGTTTGTTCTACACTTTCATTCTACATATTAAGCTAGATATTGTATAAGGTGTCCTTCATGGTGTAACGATTAGCAGACTCGACGCGTATTCGAGAGGTCCGTGGTTCAAATCCCAGCGAGGGTATTGCTCATTTTTCATCTCTCATGCTTCGAAATAACCAAATGTCTCTCCAAGCACACTTGGAGTGTATTCGAGAGGTCCGAGGTTCGAGTCCCAGCGAGGGCGTTGCTCATTTTTCATGTCTCCTGCTCCGAAATAACCTAATGTCTCTATAATTGTTACAAAAAATTATATTTTTTTATCTATTTTTTTTTTATTATTATTTAAATTTCTTTGTTTTTGAACAAAATTTTCTTAACAGTGACCTTGCATGGAAAAAGTAATAGCACGTTCAGTAGAAAACAATATTAATATAAACTTTGAACATTAAACGGTAAGGACAACTATTTACTCCAGTTGCTTGATGTTTAAATGCATCAGTAAATATAAGCTTCTACTGCATATCATAAGGTAACTGTCTTCTAATATTATATAGTGAGATTCTTATAGTGAGTTATTAAAATGGCTATAATTCAAATATTCTCCTTTATTATACGCATTCAGGTATTTTAATACAGAACATTGAAATATTAAATAAAATGTATATATATTTAAGTTAGAGAATAAAAATATATTTACGTAACATTTTTTAAACTAAAAAAATCTCTGTAATTGTGTCGTTCGTAGTGTCCTGAAGCTATGACCAGAGGAAGATGGTTAGTAAAATACATCGAATTAGTTCGTACCCATAGCTACCTCTCCTATAAAATATACAGGATCATATCTAGCGGAACAATTAGCATATGCTATCACTGCTTCTATCCTAAGCAGAGGATGTAAGGCGTAATGCACAAAGTGTGAATCTTTGGAGGTATACAACAAAACCTGTCGCTATTTAAATGTTTCCTATTCTGGCCAGACTGTTAACATTTGTTAGGGTTTTGTTCTCCATATCTCGCGCTTTGGGGAACGTAAACAACAAATTTTGATGTGAAAAACAGTGAAAAGAAGGAAAAGAAAGGATAGGGAAGGAAAAAAAATTAAAGATCAGATTAGAGATGGATTTTTTATTATCACTTTCAGAGTCGTCAGAGTTTTTTATCTACTAAGTATTTTATTATTTATAAGGATAGATTTAAATTCCTTTGCAGTACTAATACGTGTAGTATTACGTGTAGTATTAGTACTGCACGTACTAATACTACACGTATTAATACTGCAAAGGAAGTAATACGTGTAGTATTAGTACTGCACGTGTAGTATTAGTACTAATACCTGTAGTGTTCTAGACTGCTATATATAGTTTTAGATTTCGAATTTGATTTTATAGTTTTAAAATAAAGTACAGAATATCATTTTAAAGTTTTATTAAGGCTTGAAAAAGGAGGCGAACGTTTTTTAGCGTTGGGTTATTCAAATTATACATACATTACTAAATCTCTATATTTGAATGTATTTGCTTTCTGCTGCCTGAGTATCGTATCTTTTTAATTTATTGTATATTAAATAGTGTAATGTAAATTTTATTATAGAGTGCGGTGTATTATTGTAGTCTTCAATTTGAGGCAACAATATTTTACACAAAGTTTCTTTGATAAGAATTAAATTTATATTTTAATCTAATTACAACAATCTGATTATCTCTTCTTGTGTTTCCGGTAGTTTGTGGGATATTAACAGTAATTAAAATCGCAATAACAATCTTCAATTTAGCGTACATACGTTAAAACACTCAATCGATTTCGGGGGCAGCTAAAGGGCAGCTCATCAGGAGAACGAAATTACTAGAAAGGGGAAAAAGACGAAAAATAAAGCATTGGCAGAGGAGTCTCAGAAACACGTGGTCGTTATCAGCACACACGTGGTCGTGACCGGTTTTTGAAAAGGATTACACAGGCCGCCTACTTTTACTGAGCCAGGCTATCTGATCAAACGTATAACACATAGACTACAACGCAAACAAATCAAGGAAGTCAAAAAATAGAGAGGGAGGAGCAACTGCACCTTCACGCACCAAGACTGAACCTCGAAAAAAGGGTTAAATACATACATAAAATGATAATTATATTAAAAGCAGTTAAAAATTTACATTGTTAAGAATTTGCTTTGTGCATTTTTCACGGAAAGAATATTAAAATGAAGAAGTAAATGTAACAGTGCCTCTCATAGCCCGGGTAATCGAATCTGACAATATCCCAGAAAATCTGAAATAGGAAAAATAGCGGAATTAACCCTTTCCTGCACGCTACCTTTTAAAGTCGGAGTTTTGATTAAAAAAAAAAAAAAAAGGTAGGCCTAGAAGTGTACACAAGTAAAATTTTGTGAAGATAGCACTTATCGTTTTAATTCTGTGGGTGTGCCCAAAGTGGGCACACTAATTGAATAGAGCTTCGAAAAGAGTGCTGAAACGAGCATTGTTGTCAATGAACTGACCAATGAGATGAGGGAAAACAAAGAATGCAGACTCTCAGTTGTCCTAGATTATCGGTGAGCCCGGTCTGGGCACACCTGGTGTTCGCCGCTTGATTTTAAGCAAGATTTTAAGGTAAAAATTTAAAACTAATATAGAATAAGGAGATTAGCATACAGCCAAACAAATAACATATAAATTTATTTTCAAAGAATTCCTTTTATACCCTAAAAAAATTTGGAAGATTTAGAAAAATGAGGGTCTCTAGACATGGCTAAAA
Source organism: Stegodyphus dumicola (assembly GCF_044657685.1). Lineage (NCBI taxonomy): Eukaryota > Metazoa > Arthropoda > Arachnida > Araneae > Eresidae > Stegodyphus > Stegodyphus dumicola. Next base: position 150,721,405 of record NC_140771.1, on the reverse strand, counting down.
TATATGGGCTGGTTTGTATTGAGCTGCCATCTACTATAAAGAAAGAAGGTTCAGAGTAACCTATAAATCCTTTTCCATTAAATTTTTCTGTGCGTACAGAAGGAAATTTTTAGGCGTGTCCAGACCGGACACACTGTGCCGTAAAGGGTTAAATACATACATAAAATTATAATTATTTCTAAAAAAATCATTCTTATTTTCATTAACTAGGACGTTATTAATAACGACAAGTATTACTATCAGGAACAATTTAAAAATTGCGTGTTTATTTTGGAATTTATTTTTTATTTTTTAAAAGTTGAAATATTGAGCATCTGCAAACAGTTCTTTTTTGATTGTATAAAACATTTTTACCCTTGTAAAACATAATGTTTTTATTCGTTTTCGTTTTACTCAAATATAACTAGCAATGTAATGGTTTATTTCCAAAGATAAAATCATGATACAGTTTTTACCGAATACAAGGACTGTACTTAATGTATGAAATATTCTCCATTTTTGTCATGGTGAAAACCGAGATATGCTGTTCATGAATACTGTGGTAGATTTGTTGAAATAAATGCCAAATTAAAGCTGAATATTGTCATTTATTGACTTTAAAAATGCATTTATCAATGCAGAGCTACATACAAAGCTCTTTCGCTCTCTCTCTATATATACAGTGGATGGACAAAAATATGGAAACACCTTGTGAAATGCATGTTTGAAAAGAAAGATTGATTTTAATGAAATATGTAGGTGGCCCTGGCGTTTTCGACTACTGACGCCACCTATACAACATCGTAAATGTGCTAAACAGTTCAGTTGTTGTCGGCGTACTGTTATGTGAGGTTGTCATTGCATTATGTCAGAGTTAACAGACTTCGAACGTGGGCAAATTGTTGGAGCACGTATGGTAGGTTCTTCCGTAAGCAAGGTAGCCGAGGTGTTCAGTGTTTCAAGAGGTACTGTATCGAAGATTTATTCCGCATATTTGAAAAGCGGAAAAACATCATCTGCTAAATCACAGCGCGGACGAAAGTGTGTCCTGAGTGATCGTGACAGACGATCATTAAGGGCAATTGTGAAGAAAAATAAGAAGACCACAGCTGCAAAAGTTACTGTTGAAATGAATGTTGTGTTACCGAACCCTGTGAGTACCAAAACAATTAGAAAGGAGCTTCATAAACAGGGAATTGCTGGCCCTGCTGCAATTGAGAAACAACTCATCAGTGATGCTAATGCCCGTAACAGGAAAAGGTGGTGTTTAAGTCATAAAGCCTGGACTATAGAGCAGTGGAAGCGAGTAATATGGTTAGATGAGTCTTCTTTCACATTGTTTCCCACTTCTGGCCGAGTTTACGTCTGGAGAACGTCATCTCAAGCCTATAATACAGACCACTTGTTGCCAAGAGTGAAACATGGCGGGGGTTCTGTTATGGTTTGGGCAGCCATATCGTGGTTCTCTGCTAGCCCCGTGATAACTGTGTCAGGGCACATGACTGCCAAGACTTATGTGAACATTTTGGCCGATCAAGTTCATCCCATGGTACAAACTTTGTTCCCCGATGGTGATGGTGTCTTCCAAGACGACAAAGCCCCTGTTCACACAGCTCACATTGTCCAGGACTGGTTTTATGAGCACGAGGATGAGTTGTCCCATCTCCCCTAACCACCACAGTCACCAGACTCGAACCTTTGTGGTCTACATTGGAACGGAAAGTGCGTTCTCGTTATCCACCGCCAACATCGTTATCTGAACTTGCCACCGTTTTGCAGGAAGAATGATATAATATTCCCTTGGCAAACATACAGGAACTGTATTTATCCATTCCGAGAAGACTGCAAGCTGTTTTGGATGCCAACGGGTTCCCTACACCATATTAAGCAAAGAAACATGTTTTTTTAAAGGTGTTTCCATATTTTTGTCCAACCCCTGTATATACAGAGAGAGTGCGAAAGAGAGACTATATTTATTTATTTGTCTGTTATACTGAGCGATCAAAGTATGGCATGTATATTTTCATAGTAATGCATTTTTAGACTAAAAGTACTCAAAGCACTTGAACCACTTTTATCATAAATACAGCAAATGCTTTTATCCAAGCGTTTTACTTTATAGAAAGTAAATAAAAAATAAAATGAATGGAAAAGAAGGAAGCAAAATGTACTTCTCGTCTTTTATTTACATATGTAATAGGAGTTGAAAGTATTCACTGCGCCTCATCTATACCTGAGTTTGCTGAGCACATATGAATATGTAAATTATGATCAGATATAAAAAGGGTCTAGCAAGCTGACTCGAAACAGGGAGAATATTTGAAAGCCAAGAACATCTCAAAGGATGAAAGATAAATTAACTTAAAGTCGAATATATTTTAAATACTAATATTTTTTGGTGTTACAAGTTGAACCAAATTTAGTTTATCATTCTAAATCTAACTTTTTGATTTAAAACTTTTTTTACTATACTGTTTACACATGTTAAGCAAACTTATTACCCTAATTCAAAAGATTTTTTTAAATTCTAATTCCAGTAATTAATTACGCATGTAGTAAGTCATTTTAGGGGGCTTCTATAAACTTAAATAAAATGCATGCGATAACATGTTGTGGCGTAACAAGTAAAATTGTTTTCAGAGATTATCCATTATCATTTGTTGCAAGAAATATAGATATTTTAATTCTATAAACTCTATGTTTACCAAAATACTTTTACGTCATGGTCAGTCAACAGGGCACAACTTTGAAATGCGAGGATCTCTTACTAAAACCAGAATTAACAAACTGAGAACATTCTATTTATTAGTTTGTAGAGGTTCCTTTCAGTTTCTAACAATTAATTTAAGTTTAAGCATGCTTTACTGTCTATTATCGTTTCCCATTACACTATTCACTAGCAAAATGAAATTTTAGTATCGCGTTTTATGCAAATGCGTTAGAAAGAGTATTTAAGAAAGATTCAGATTACTTCAAACGAGAGTGCTTAAGAGTCCTTAGTGGCGCATGTTTGCCGTCTGGCTATAAAACCAATCCAACTCTTAAATCTACTACGCTTTGCCGTATTGTACGTGGCGGTTGATAATCGGCGGCTAGATTAAATTAAGGGCCAACTACGTTAGGTATTTGAGTCTAGCTTGGGCTAAGTCTCTCTGTATTAGATTGGTTTCTTATTTTCTTGTATTGAGTTAAAAGCCCTAGTGGAGCCTTTCCTGTGAGCCCGAAAAGAGGTCATCTGTAATTATTTCTTTGAGTGAATGAAAGGGTATTTTTTAACTCTTCACTGGACTTAGATATTATATATGTGAACTCAGAGATAAGTTGCTCTATAGCTCATTATATTCTTTTACGTTCTACATAGACAAAGTACCGAGGAACATTATATTGACACCCGAAGGTTCACCAAACCATGTCGTTAGAAACTGGAAACTTTTCGTTGACCTCTCCTAGACTGCAAATTCCACAGGCACCAACAAACCCAATGGAAGGTTTTAGGATTTATCACCGAGACCATGCGGGCTGCGATGAAACTAGCTGCTAAGTTTGATGGCAAAGGTTCTGTTATGTCCTTTATAAAGCAGGTGGAGGTTCACTTCATGTTGCCTCCGGTTCCGGAAATTCCAAATTTAACGATTGCCACAGGAAACCTTAAAAAGGCAAGCTCCCGATTGGAATCGGAATTCCTGCTGGGACAATCAGGATCTGAAACATGCAGCTGGGATACATTCAAAAACGCTCTGCTAAACGAGGTTCCCAGTTGTGAAAGACTGTGCCAAGTTGAAAGAAAACCCCGAGTTCAGGAACATATATGCATATTTGCAAGACATGCACAATTTTGAGAATGTGGATATTATGACAATAAGAAACAAGACAGTGCACTGTGAAATTACTGATAAATTGTTTAATGATATATGAATAAACATAATAAAGAATGACAATCAAGAATACAGGCCAGTCGTCTCAGCGAGTCTATGTTTAAATATTCTACAAGAGGTACATGATTCGCCTACTTCAGACCACCTCGGTATCAAGAAAAGGTGCAAAGGGCCTCAGAAGGGGTTTATTTTCCGCAATTACAGAAAGTCGCGAAGGCGTTGCCATATGTGCCAAATAATTAATGATGTTAATTATAACTCGATCGGGTACTTAAATAATCTTAAAATTACATTTCCCAGTGAGTTAGTGGGGATCGATTTGTTGGGTTCTTATACCCGAAGTAGACTAGATAAAAATAGATAGCTTTTAACTATCGTAGATCATTTTTCAAAATGGGTGGAAATAATTCCCCTTAAACGAGCATCAGCAAAACTCGTGTCTGATTAATTTTTAAGTAAATGTATATTAAAGTACGAGAAGAAGGGAGTCCGAAAAAGAGCCAAGAAGTCTACCAAACAAGTTAGAACGTCAGCTTACTTCGAAAGAAAGAGTTTGAGAGTCCTTAGCGGCGCGTGTTTGTCGTCTAGCTATAATTCCACTCTTAAATTTACTACGCTCGGCCGCACTGTACATTGATAATTGACGGCTAGAACCCGAGTGGAGGTCCCTTCTCGGGCTGGTACCATCTCTGATTGTTATTTAGAGTGAATAAAAGGTTAGTTTAACCCTTCGTTATTCTATACTGGACTTCGTTATTATATAAGTGAACTCAGCGATAAGTCGGTCTACAGTTCATTAGGTCCGTTAACGTTCTACATGAACAAAGTACCGAGAAACACTGTAAGTTTTTCGTAAAAGAATTTTTGAAAATTTGAATGTAGAACATTTTTGTTAAAATGTGTAATATGATCAATATTATTAGTATCTGGAATACTATTATTAGTATCAATATTATTAGTATCTTACTTGATTAAAGAATACCCAAATTGGAACTATGATTTTATAACAATTAAGAACATATTTAAACGTACAAGACTTTCGAAATATATGCATATATCTCGAATCATTCCTTATCTCTCTCTCTCTCTCTATATATATATATATATATATATGTGTGTGTGTGTGTGTATAGAGAAAACTGAAAATTTAAATTAGCTTTATACGAATGAGAGGATATTTGTTAAATTCAAATTTCATTCCTTGCAGCAATGGCACAAGAGGATTATTTAAATTTAATTTACCTTTACTATTTGTTCTTATGAAACAATATGTGTATATATATACGTACACAGTGGAGCACCGTTTCAAGGTACCATTCACAGTCGACTCATAGATGAGATAAATATATAAACGAAATTTTAATTTTCGTTATGAAACATATATATATTAGATGCATAGTTTTGATACTCGTTAGCTACTACTGACTATATTACATAATTTTTATCGTTCTTTCTCAATTTTTTTTAAATATGAACTATATTCAAATTAAAAATTAATATTTTAAATACATATTGAATTAATATTATGATTTTAAATATTTTTATAATTAATATTTGAAAAATTATATTATTACACATTTAATGCTTTAAAAATCATATGAAACCAATTTTTGTGCGTAATTACGTCAAACAGAAAATAATGGCCATAACTTTATTTAAGTAAATTTTAACTTTTTCTAAAGAAAAATATTTAAGTGTCGCTTGAAGTGTCTTTTGATACTGAATCTCAAGCAAAACGTTGTAAAGGGAATTCAATTCCTAAAATGTTTCCTCGCCTGTATTATTACACACAAACAAATATTACGCTTGTTATTCTCCATTTCTTACGTGACATGAGATTCTATGCCGCAGTATAAATTTATACAAACATTCAGTTAAAAAAGTTTGCTTACTTCACATTCAATCAAAGTGATATATTTTTTGACTTGATTAACGCAGGGCTATTCACTGAAATGTTGAATGAGCGACACTTAATAAAAAATGTTAGCAAAATGGCTTCAATTTCAGAAAATGTTCCATAAGTTTCTTTAAAGAGGACTGTCAACAAATTTATGTTTTTTTTTTCAAACTTTATAAGAAATTTATAAGACAAGTGCTGAAGCTTACCTTATTTAGGTCTCTGATGCAGTCTTGCTAGAACTTCGAATTATCTTAAAAACTTAGAAGTCCCTGAGATGCGCTCCAGAGGGTTCTGGCTAAAATAAGATTTAAGCGCTGATTGATAGAAAATAAGAAATAATTTTAAATAAAAATATAAAAACAGAATATTTTATAGGCTTCTAAACAAAGACTAAAATGACGTACAGTAGGAGCAACTTAACGTTATCACTTTTGTTCTTGATTATTTTGATAACATAACCGAATGATAACTTTAAGCGATAAGAAAAATATCCTTCAAATCAGCAAAATAATTTCATTAATTTAGTTTAAATATAGCTAATATTCGTAAGGCATCTCTCCTTTCAGAATTTGCTGGATATACACCAGTTTCTTGATTTTCTTCTTCATAAAGTCTATCACATGATTTTCTTGGACTTTTTTCAGAAAACAACTAGCAGATATCTTCTTCTGTCACTGATGCTGCAACTTGAATTTTTTCAGGCTCTTTTAGGGCGAAAGATGTTTTTTATATATTTTGGCGTAAAAATGAGAGGTCAGCTAGAATTCCGTTTCGTTATTCACTAATTTTGATTAATCCATTCGCTGTTTTTAGAACTTGGAATGCAGGCTGTTTCGCACATGTAAGCCTTAAATATAAATGCTTGGCGAAATTTCAAGATGCTTGGCGACTTACTCCTTTATTAGACGGTATGTCTCTGCCATTTGGCAATTTCTATACCCTATTATGAACTTATTTTATGATTTTATATTTTATTTGATGATTTCAGGTCTAAAATTCCGTCTGCAGTATTTGATAACTTTAACCGAATTGTTGATCACAATAAGCGATAGATTTTCCATGGTTTCGCATACAAATTGGCGAAACTTCACCAATTCGATAACCATATCTGAATAACGCTTATTAATTGCATTAATATCGATTAATTAAGTGGCTCTTAACTGTAAATAAGTTACATGTATTTGTGAGTTTAGAAAAACTCTGAATTATTATTATAATATGAAACTGAGTTAATAATTAAGAAATGAAAAAAGGAAAAATCGGAAGCATATAAAATTAACACAGTAGATGCAGCTAAGAAATATAAAATACATTAAAAACGGAAGATTCCAGATATCTACATAAAAGCGCAGATGCCAAATTTAAATTAGTTTACATTTTATAATATAAATTGTTGAACATTCTCTATTCAAGATTTTAATATGAGTCTGCTGCGCATCTTTCGTTTTGGTATATTGTATCTATTTGGATTCTATTCTATCTATTTGGCTATATGCATTACATTTATATATCAAAAATCAATATATTAATATCTACCTAATGTTGTGTTGTAATTTGTTTTCACATTTAAAGGAAAGAAATATTTTTTCTGTAAATACAAGTGTTAAAGAATTGAAAAATGTATTTTATAATTTTTGCATTTCTAAAAAAATTCAGGAAAAATTTAGCTTGTAAAATAAATAACTGCAAAATATATACTTTATGTATTGTAAGTCTATTTTGTATCAAATTTCAATGAATATTAAGAAAAACTTCTTTGCATAAATGCTGCTTAATTACTTCAGATTTTCTCATAGAATAAAATCTACGTATATAACAGCAGTTACAATAAAAAACTAAACACATCTGAATAAAAGTTTTAAAATGGATGACTTAAAGAATTTGAAGATTGTGTTACTTTTTTCTTATGTGATGTCACTCAATCTGATATGCATTTTTGGTTAGATTTGCAGGTACGATCTACTCAAAGTTAATGCTAGGTTTATTAAATACATTTCTTGGAAGTTTCAGAGAATCCTCTGAAAAAACGTCTAAAACAATTATAATTTATGTTAGTGGCTATAATGCAGCCTGCGGCAGCTCTCAATAATCAATGTATAACATATTAAACTTAACATTCCTCAACAATTTACAATTCAGTCCGTTAGTCCTCGGATATTTGCCACAATTTTGCGAGTCAACACTCGCATTATTAAACCTCTTCGAACAATTTCAGTTCACTTCTAGAACGAAAGCGAAATGGTCAGTGCTGTACTTCAGGGCAAAGCTGCTGCAGCTGAACTTAATTCCCGCTTCTGGAATACTTGCAAGTTGAAGCAGCTTCATTTACTCAATCTGTTGCCACTCCGCTCTCTGAATAGACGGTGGAAACCTTTGTTTAAATCTGCGATTAATTCCGTTGCCTTCACCTCCCTCTTTTGCGATTGCGGGGAAAAGAAGGTCGTTGCTATGCGTTGAAAATTATAGGATCTTAAAATTCGTTCTTGATGGTTCATTTCTTTCGCGACGTTTTCAAAGGAAGGAAAGACTGACTGATTTCTTTGTTCGAAATTCATTTGTTGATCATTACTGCTTAAATTTTTTTCCGTAATATTTATATGGATGTAATTGAATAAATTTCATCTTGCGCTTATAATACTTCAATTATCACTTAGAAAGATTCTGGTACATATTCAAATAGAAAATACTTTTTTTTTGTAACATTTTACTTACATTAATTTTCAGTTTCACTATTGAATACATATTAATATATAAAGGAGTTGACTAAAGTTGAGTTGAGATTTTAGTGATAAATATCATTTTATGCTATATTAACTAAGAGTTATAAGTAATAAAATTATAAATTGTATAATATTTTGGAAAGATAATAAATGAGATATATTTAATATTAAAATTTAACCATTTCGTAATGATCATATTATGTATAAACAGTAAGTGAAGAAATAAATAAATGTCCTAAGGTAAGCACTTCGAAAATAAAATTTCAAAGAAACTTTTTTGTTATTGCACTTTTAATTCTACTTGCGTTGTTATTTATGCTGCTAAAGAAGATTACAGATGAATTATATTATAAGAAATCAAAGGTATTCTCTTAAGGGGTGTAATAAGGCAACACTTAGCAAAGAAGTTTAACAGATCGCAGTTCCTGGATTCGATTCTAGAGGAGGATGAAATGAGATTCTGAAGGATTTCCCCTCCTGGCATTCTAAACATAAAATTATCATATTGTTAAATGTTTGGGAAGTCCTTTGCCATTAGCAGTTACAAATATATAAAATAAAGTTATTTCATTAGAATATATTGTTTGTACTGATAATTTCCCTTCTCTGAACTGAATTTCGTTTCTCTAGGTATATTTGATCTGCTAATGAATTACTTTTATCATTAATTGTAGAACACAAAACATAATATAATATCAGTGCATATAGAATGGATACTATTGAGATAACTATTTACAATTGAAAGTGTAGACTATTTATAGATAACCTTTAGAATGGATATAAAGCAAAATAAATCTTGAAGCAGAATCAAGATTTAAAGTTTACAAGTGTCACTGATATTTCGAGTTCAAATAATAATTTCGAAAATAAGAGCTATTTAGCAAAACATTTCAGTGCCGAATTTAAAGGACTTTTCACGTAAAAGAAATTACACTTAATCGTAATTAGTACGATGTTTACGTATTACCGACAAAATTGAATTTTCTCTTACAATTTCAAAGGATACTGCTTTTAAGAATTTTATTCATTTAATGAACAAATATTTATATCTGGTAAATATATTTTAGTCCTATAAGCTAACAGACTTGAAGTGGATTATCGCTGTGTCTGAAACCAACGGCAAAGCCTTGACAATGTTAAAATATCCGTTTTATTTAAACATAATTAGGAACCTAAATGCATATGCTTATGCTACAATAACCACGACTCGTAGTGATGAAAAATAAATAGAACAGTTCAATTTAATTTAAGCATGCTCTATCTGAAATACATAAACCGCAGTTCAAATAGTTGGTACTAACTTGCATTATGGTAAGGAATACGGAGATGAGAATTTGTATTAAAGGCTAAATCAAAATAACTAGTTAATTAACACAAGATTTTTTTACACTAGCTACACTAACTTCTTTACAGTAGCCCACTAGCTATACTAGCTTTTACTATGCTTCAAATCATTATCAACTGCTGTCTTTAAATTTATTCTACACAGTATCAGAGCACTTGACGTTTATAAAACATTTAACAGAACACTTTATTTGTACAAAACACAAACTGCTAATGCCTCATGAATATGAGAAGATATTTCAATTTAACTATGCATCTATCTTCAAATACTTTTATTTTTAGTAAAGAGATGATACTATAGTTTTAGTTTATGAAATTACTATAGTACTATAGTTATTAGTAGTTTAGAATTTACTATAGTTTTAGTTCGAAATCGCAGATTACATACTGAACTGAAAATAGATCATATTAGAATTTTTTACTATCGACTGGCCAAAAACTTTCACGAAGACCTGGAGTCCATTGGTAATCCCGTGATTAAAATTTATGATTATGATGTCAATGATCAATGCAACATTAAAAGGTCTATGGCCATTCTTAGTGATGCTGTTGACTAACTTCTGTATAGCATGTTTTGTGTTGTGCATTAATGTTACTTCTTACCTGTACTGTATTTGTAAATTATTCTATGGATGTATTCATGTTTTCTTTTTAATATTGCACACTGGGTCTTGCACTTACCAATATTTTTGCATTATTTTTTGCTATGTACTGTTGTTTCTGTTCCTGCTAGTGGCTTTCCTGGACGGCATTTTCTCTATGTGAATCATGCACGCTCTCATTGTTCATTATTAATCATCCTAACTTCATTATTAAGCCCATATATATATATATATATATATATATATATATATATATATATATATATATATATATAATTCTCATAAAAGATTCTTAAAAAAATTGAAAAAAAAGAAGAAAATATCTGTATTAGAAATTTTGGGCATATTTTTAGTTTGCATTCTGTTTGAAATAGCGTATTTTCGATTGGGGGTAGGATCCTTTGACCCAGGCACCCCGGTGGTACACCATCACTCGTTGCGTACATGTACAAAACATGTAACAAATCGCTTTACTTTTAGAAAACAGTTAATAAACATACTTTCTGAAAACACGTTTAAAATTCATTTACATTTACAAGAATAATGGTGTGTGTATTTAATTACGGCAAAGCACACTAGGGCTATCTGCCTAAGGGGAGGGATGCCTTTCGTGGAGGACTTTCTAAGGGAAACTGGCTCGTATACACGTTACACATGGGGAAAACCACGAAAACGCCCATGCAGCCAGCCCGTTCGCGGGATTCGAACCTCAGACCGAACTACCAGTGTTCAGCGACTTTACCGCTCGGCCGCTGGTGGGCTCAAGAATAATGAGTTTGCTGTTAATGTTTACACATTTTATGTTTGCACAACGTTCATTACTTGCTGATATTCTAAAATCGTGGCAATTTTTTTTTAATTTCATAAACTAAAACTATAGTATCATCTCTTTACTAAAAATAAAAGTATTTGAAGATAGATGCATAGTTAAATTGAAATATCTTCTCATGTTCTTGCTGAATAAATTCTAGGCCGTCTTCGCTTGAGGAACATAGGAAGTGTAGTACTAAGGCATAAAATAAACTAAATGTTAAAATAAATAAATTAAATTGTCGCTTAGCTTTTTTTCTATGGAACTCGTTCATTATATTTTCGAGAAATTCTGCCAGGACGGGAAACGTCCAATACGTAGATTTCTCCCGTGTCGATGACGTTTTGGTTCGTCAACTAGTAATTTGCTTTTCTGGAAATTGTGCCTTATTTGTATAGATTTCCTCTAGGGATGTGAGAATTCTGATATAGCTGGCAGTTTTACTGCAAATTGATTTTCCTTTTGAAACATCCCTTGATTCGTCTAGAACTTTGGCCATTTCCTTATCTCGTCACCCATCAGTCGCTGGCCTCATAAATTCTGGCTTGGTTTCCTTCACATTTTCCCATATTTGTAAGCCTATCTCGTAAGTGGGTTTCTCGTTCACTGGCTTTCCAATAGACGTTGCTGATTATACGGATGGTCATCGCATCTGAGAGACCTTTGCACTTTTCTTTGATTTTTCTTTTTTATTTGTTCCTCCGTTCTCTGAAGCTTATCGAATTTAGGTCCTTTCTTCTTTTTCCCTCCATCCGGCTTCATTTAGTTTCCTTTGCCTTCCAAGCTTGCCGTTGTCAAGGATGCATTTCAGCTAAAAGGTATTATACCCGTTATTAGCGTTATGTTTCCATTGCCCATTTTTCCAAACCAGTTGGCATTTCGAGATGTGACGATAGTAATATACATGTGTTTATGTATGTCTTTGTTTTATTGCTTGCTTTTTGGTTTAACGTCACAAACTTTTGGACCAATGCCACACCAACCTCTTGGATCAGTTTCACGCATATCCATCAAATAATTTCGGGCTTGTTTCGTGTTGCGCCTTTGTTACTTATTTTTTAGCAGGAGTGTATGAAACGTTGGGAACGAAGGGGTTAATGCCGCTGCAAGTCTTTCAAATGCCGTGTTTGATTTTGGCGAACAGATGAACTTGGCTTTTAAGTTGTTGTTTCTTTTAAGTTTAGTAGTGACTCTGCCATATGAGCCAAATCATTGACAAAAGTTCTTTAACATTTAACTGCTGTGAGCGGTCTGAGAGACCGCTCAGGATTTTCTAACCGTCGTTTCCACCCCTAAACGCGGAGAATGGTCCCTGTCCTTCCTTCTACCTTCCGAAACCTGTCCCACAAGGTCACCAGTTTCACACTTCTATCTTTATTATGGTTTCATTTATCACGTTTTTTACTTTTCAAGGTGTCTGGGAGACCGCTCACAGCAGATGCGTGGCAGTTTTAGTGACGATAGACGTTATTTATCGGATGCTTGTTTTTCGTAAAAGTGATAAATATAGCTTCAAATTTTACAAGAAAACATCTCGTATATTTCACTCAAAAAGAAATTGAATATCTTGTTAAAATTTTTGACGTAGAATACCCTGATTCTGAAGAATCCTGTAATATTCCCAGCGAAGGCAAAAGTTTTTGCAGATGAATATCATAATTTTTCTAATGACTGTAAACAAAATGATGATTTTTATGGAAAAAAGCTCTTCAAATGGAGCAAAAAAGAACCAAGACTGGCGATACGAACAAAAAAACATAACGTAATAGTTCAGCTCTCTGGTCTGATACATCCCGCAAAAATAGCCTCTAGAGTAGAGCCTGTAGATACTTGGAATTTATTTTCATACATATTGTTCCAGTCATATCCTTTAGCTACGAAACTGAAAAGAAAAAAATGTTATCTTTTTATTAGTTAATCAATGTTGTTAAGGCAGAAGTGATCTGGCAACCACGATGAGAAAAAACGACAACGTAGTTAGCTAGCGACCATTATTATTGTGCTTGATTGCCTGCTGGGAGGTGCACCTATGCGATGGTAAGAGTGTCCATCCAAACACAAGTTAAAAGAAATAAAGCTACAGCCCATTAAATCTTGTTTCATGAGTATGTTTTTTCTCGAATATATTGTGGTAGTGCTGGTTAAAAAGCATAAAGGTGAAGTGTTAAATTGATAAAAAAGTGTGATATGTTACTTCGCATTAGACAAGATAATTAAAAATTAGTGTGTGTTTGGATTTACAAATTTCGGGTTCATTTGGATTACCTCAAACGGAGGTAAGTGAATTTGCTCATATATGTTTGGTATTATTAATTAACGTTAATTATGGAAGCATTTTTAATTAAGAAAAGAATTTTAAAGTCAAATATAACGAAAGCGACATCAGATTTCGAAAAATATACTTGTGATGAATTTCAGTTACAACTTTTTGAAAATAAATGTGCAAAATTTAATAATGAATGTTCAGAGATTTTGATAAATTATTTGTAGTAGTAGATGAAAAAGAGTTTGACAAATATGTATCTGAACATCAAACTGTTCAAGACAGCATTGATACTTTGTGGGTTAAGGTTGTAAAGTTGCTCGCCTCCAACCTGCACGCAACAAAGTGGTGACTGCTGAAACTGGAAATTAGACAGAGTCTTGAGAAGGGTTTAAGTCCCTTTTTATTCAACTTTAGAAATTACAAATGCGTGCTCTTGACGCTCACAAACTACGCCTACCCGGCGGTAAAATAAAAATAAGAAACTAAAAGAGATACTAACAAGTCAGTAACTACGAGGCTCTCTAAACGTAACTAACCTCACCGCGTTCTAAAGTACCGCTGATAATTCAACAACTCTGAATATTACGTTGAAAGATTAACAATTTGCCGAGGCAAGCACACAGGCCGAAACGCGCGGTTCTTCAATTTCTAACTAGCCACCTCCACACTCGTGAAGCAAGAAAGCACACTTCGAACTCGTTTCCTTTCTATTTAAGTCAGAATACTTCCGCTGATAATTTGAATCTTTGCGCATTCTACTAAAAATTTACATACTCTGGCATTGGCAGTTCCAGGGGAAAGTAAGGCTTTACAGGAAAGATAGTTTAAACTTAAAATAAATGTTAGTTCAAATAAATATAAACCCTACAAGGTTAAACGGCAAATGTCAAAATTTAGTGCTAAAGATGCAAGTAATGTAAAGATTGAAAATACCAGTGCACAAGGTATGAAATTACCTAAATTAAACTTGCCGTCTTTTAGTGGAAATATTCAAGATTGGTTAAGCTTTCGGGATCTTTTCATTTCAAGCATTCATAATAATAATGTATTATCGGATTCCCAAAAGCTCTCGTATTTGAAGTTATCGCTTCATGGCGAAGCAGCTAGGATTATTCAATCAGTCACAATTTGTGACAATAACTATAAAATTGCTTGGGATTTTTTAGAAGAGAGATACTCCAATAAACGTGATCAGGTTTTTGCACAGATAAAGCGTTTCATGTCAATTTCTCCCATACAAAATGAAAGTCCGTCTTCTATTTTGAAATTAGTAGACACAGTGAATGAAAGTGTAAGGTCTCTGGAAATATTAGATCAAAAAATAGAGGGATTCGCAGAAACATTTCTTGCATATATTTTACTGCAAAAATTGGATGTTTCCACTCGTCTTTGGTGGGAAAGAGATTCAAAAACAAGTGAGTTACCTAAATTATCTGAGCTTATTACATTTCTAAAAAATCATGCTAGAACTTTGCAGTCGTCAAAGTCATCTAATGTGTTTAATGCAAAAAAAGGGTCAACCTATTCAAAAGGTCAAATGTTAATGGTCAAATGCCTTAGTGTCAAATGTTAAAGGTCAAGATTTTAAATGTATTTGTTGTAAAAGTATCAATTTTCACAAGTTGTATAAATGTAATTCTTTCTTGAAAATGACTGTAAGTGAACGTCTTGAATTTGTTAAGAAACATAAATTATGCTTTAATTGCTTAGGTTTTAATCCGACTCATACTGCAAAGAACTGTCGTTCAGAATTCAGCTGTTCAAAATGCATGAAAAAACACCATAGTTTACTGCATTTTCCCAATCAAGACATTTCGCATTCACCTGCTACTATAGCGAGTTGTGTGGGGAAGGAGAAAGCACCGGCTAATAATTCTGACCCTCCTTTAGTAGTCAACTCGAATCTAAACCCTGACGTCAGATGTTTTGAAATGTTATCTAATTGCAACCAAATAAACAATTCGGAATTTATTGGTTCGTCTGTAACTGCTTCACAAGTGATTTCGAAGGAGGTATTACTATCTACTGCTATTATTTATGTTAAAGATTCTTGCGGTAATTTTATTGCTTGTCGAGCTTTACTTGACTGCGGAAGTCAGTGTTCGTGTTTCACCTATGATTTCGCTAATAGGCTTGGAATAAAAGGGAGTAAAATTAACATATCAATTTCATGTTTAAATGGAAAAGCTCTATCGGTAAAATCTAAGCTTACTGCTGTGATATCAAACAAGCGTGATTACCACAGAGCTCTTGAATTCTTTGTTGTACCTAAAATTAATGATTTGGTAGCAGTGAATTATTTTAAAATTTTATTTTCACAGCTTCCGCAAAAGATCAAACTAGCGGATCCTCATTTTAACAAGCCCCAGAAAATAGATGCCTTGTTAGGTGCAGAATGCTTTTATGAACTATTGAAGGCTGATCAAATTCATCCACGAAATTCTAATGTAACTCTTCAAAATTCCGTATTTGGATATATTGCTACCGGTGTAAATGTTGGTTCAAATTCAGGCAATACGATTCAGTGTGGATTTATGAAAGTCGAAAAAGACTTAAATTCACTAATCAAGTCCTTTTGGGAAATTGAGGCTGTTACAGAATCTCTCAAAATAAAAAATAAAGAAGAAGTAGAATGTGAGGAGCATTTTAGAAAAACCCATCAGAGGGATATTGAGGGTAGATATGTAGTGACGCTACCATTAAGGCAAGATGTTCATTTGGGTGATTCTTCGCAATTAGTCACCCAACGGTTAAATAATTTGTGGAAGAGACTAGACAAAACCCCTGACATGTCTAGGATGTATTGTGAGTTCATGAGTGAATATGAAGCGTTAGGGCTTATGCAAAAAATGCAGAGTGTGACGGAAACTCCTAAATACATAATGCCTCATCATGGTGTTTATAAGGCAGACAGCAATACAACTAAGTTACGAGTGGTATTCGACGCATCGGCTCCTTCATCGTCTGGTGTTTCATTAAACGACTATTTGATGAGTGGAGGTGTAGTTCAAGATGACCTGTTTGCTATCTTGCTACGATTTAGAAAACACAAGGTGGAATTCACTGCTGATATATGCAAAATGTATCGGCAGATTCGTATAGATCCTGAGCAACGCAAACTTCAATGCATCGTTTGGAAACATACGATGAATGATGCATCTAAACTTTATCAATTACTTACGGTAACATATGGAACAAAATCAGCGCCTTTTTTAGCAACAAGAGTGTTGAAGCAGTTAGCTTTAGATGAAAAGGATAAGTATCCATTGGCTTCTAAAACGACACTCAACGATTTTTATGTTGATGACATTTTGTCTGGTGCAGAAGATATCACCTCTGCTGTAGAATTGCAGCGGCAGTTAATAGACATGCTACAATCTGCGAAAATGGAATTGCACAAGTGGTGCTCAAACGAAAAAATTCTTTTAGAACAAGTTCCATTCGAAAAACAAGAGTATCGTTTTGGAGAATCTTCACAAAGCACCGTAAAGACTCTGGGTTTAAGATGGAATCCAGAAGAAGACTCTTTTAGTTTTACTGTGTCTAGTTCGTCAAAAATCTGTACAAAACGCACGGTTTTGGCTGATATTGCTAAACTGTTTGATCCTTTAGGTTTCCTAGGGCCTGTAATCATGCGTGCTAAGATATTCTTGCAAAGGCTGTGGCTTTTACATCTAGAGTGGGATGATCCACTTCCTTTCAAAGAGCAACAAGAATGGGAGACATTTCAAAAGGCCCTACCAGAGTTGAAACAAATCAAAGTCCCTCGTTGCACTCTAATAGAATCAATTAAAGAAATTGAGCTCCACTGTTTTGCTGATGCTTCAAAGTTTGGATATGGTGGAGTAATTTACTTGCGCTGTGTCTCTAAAATTGGCGAAGTTAAAGTGACTTTACTTTGCAGCAAATCTCGAGTATCGCCTATCAAAGTAATAACCATTCCTCGTCTGGAGTTGTGTGCAGCAGAGCTCCTTTCCAAACTTGTGTGTAAGGTAATAACATCTTTGAGTTTATATGTTGACAAAGTTATTCTGTACACAGATTCAACAATTGTGTTAGCCTGGATTGCTACATCTCCTCATCTTCTAAAAGTGTTTGTGTCAAATAGAGTAGCTCGTATCCAAGAGCTAAATAAGGATTTCTGCTGGCAACATATCAGAACAGCAGACAATCCCGCTGACCTAATTTCTCGCGGTCTGAGACCGGAAATTATTGCTGACATCTCTTTGTGGTTTCAAGGACCAAATTTTCTGCATCAACATGTCATTAATTATAGTGTTAATAATAACTTTGAAAATTCAAATGAGAACTATGTGCGCGAACTGAAACTTATTTCTAATGTAAATTTGACCGTAACTGTTAAAAATTCTCTTTTGGGTTATGTTTTTAGTATTACTAATTGTTATGCTAAATTAATTAATGTTTTTGCTTATGTTTTAAGATTTATAAGAAATTGTAGATCCAAGGAAAAACAAGTAGGTCATCTGACAGTAGATGAGGTTTCGTTAAGCGAAAATAAATTACTTTCCTTAGTCCAATGTCAAAACTTTCCTGAAGAATTCAAGAACTTAAGTAAGAGAAGGGAAGTATGTAAAAATAGTCAGTTAAAATTTTTATGTCACTTTTTAGATGTATCTCAAGTTATTAGAGTAGGTGGTAGACTGCAGGAAGCTAACTTACCCTTTAACACAAAGCACCCTGCTGTCCTGCCAAAAAATCATAAACTGACTCATTTAATTATGTTACACTACCATATTCGAAACTTTCATACTGGAGCACAAGCGCTCTTGCATAATGTTAGACAAAAATTTTGGCCGATAAGTGGGCGTAATCTTGCTAGAAAGATAGTAAGAGAATGTGTTACGTGTGCCAAAGTAAAACCAGTATTGCTGGATCAAAAGATGGGAAATTTACCATTAGAGAGACTGAATCCATCCTTTCCCTTTAACCATACTGGTGTTGTCTCTTGTGGTACTTTTGGTATAAAGTATACAACTCAAAAGAAGAGCGTAGTGCGCAAGATTTATGTTGCAATTTTTGTTTGCCTCTTGACTCGTGCAGTCCACCTCGAGATCGTTTCAAATTTGTCTACAGAATCATTTATTGCTGCTTTGAAGCGATTTATTTCTAGAAGGGGTAAATGCGCAACCTTATTTAGCGATAACGCTCGAAACTTTGTTGCGGCTAGCAATGAATTGAAGCGACTCTACAATTTGTTGAAATACCCTGATGAATTCTTAACCAAATATCTGACATCTGAAAGAATTTATTGGAAGTCTATCCCTCCCAGGGCTTCTCACTTTGGAGGTATCTGGGAGGCAGGTCTCAAGTCGTTTAAATTTTATCTTAAGCGTGCAGTTGGGAGATTGATTTTTACATTTGAGGAGTTTCTTACAATTTTGAACCAGATTGAAGGAATTTTAAATTCACGTACAATATCCCCTTTGTCAAATGACACAAATGATTTAGAAGCTCTTACGCCCGCATACTTTCCAGTCGGGCGACCTTTAACATCAATAACAGAGCCTGATTTAACTGATTTTTCTGGTAGTTCTTTAAAGCGCTGGCAGCGCACTACTAAAGTAACGCAATATTTGTGGAAAAGATGGCAAAATGATTACATCAGTCATTTACAGCAACGATTTAAGTGGTATTTCTCTAAGGATAACGTCAAAAATGGCACTATAATTTTAGTAAAGGAAGACAACATGCCCACTTCGACTTGGTTATTGGGTAAAATAGAGGAGGTAATTTATGGTAAGGATAAAAAGGTTAGAGTTTGTATTGTAAAAACCAAGTCAGGTTTTTTAAAAAGACCAATAACTAAATTAGCTGTACTACCAGTAGATGTGACATAATTTCATGTATATTTCCTGAGTTCAAAAACTTGTTATATAGTATATGCATTGTATTTTAATTTAGATGTTGTGCATTTCATGTTCTGTGTTAATTATGTTTATTGCTTTTTTCATGTGTATCAATTTAGATGTTGTGCATTTCATGTTCTGTGGTTAATTATGTTTATTGCTTTTTTCATGTGTATCAATTTAAATTTTCTGATATATGATTTGGACTATATGGTGATTTAAAACTGTTTAATTTTGGTCATTGTTAACTATGTAACAAACGCCCAACCCGGGCGGTATGTTAAGGCAGAAGTGATCTGGCAACCACGATGAGAGAAAACGACAACGTGGTTAGCTAGCGGCCATTATTATTGTGCTTGATTGCGTGCTGGGAGGTGCACCTATGCGATGGCAAGAGTGTCCATCCAAACAGAAGTTAAAAGAAATAAAGCTACAGTCCATTAAATCTTGGTGTTTGTGTTTCATGAGTATGTTTATTCTCGAACAAATGTATTAAACCGTATCTGAAAGTTGGGATAACTTCCGCTTTTTTGCCAAAGGAACTGAAGATAACAATTAGAAGAATCCTTGGACAGAAATAAATTAAGAGAATGGACTTATCAAATCAAGAAGAAAAATTAGAAGAAAGAAAATCATGAAGACTTTGCCCACCTTGTAAGGAAAGAAAAACAGCATACAAATGCTTGGAATGCAAGGAGCCATTGTGTCTTCCATGCTCTCAAAAAATATGTTTTGACTGTATATCATCTTATGATTCATCTTTGTAAACAAAGATATACTAATCTATTATTTAAAATTCGACGTTGTAGAATTATGGTTTAATTGATAGTATTACTTAATAAAGTTACATATTTTCATGCATGTTTAATAAAATCTTTGTCCTTTAAAAACGGCCCACCAGCGGCCGAGCGGTAAAGTCGCTGAACACTGGTAGTTCGGTCTGAGGTTCGAATCCCGCGAACGGGCTGGCTACATGGGTGTTTTCGTGGTTTTTACCATGTGTAACTTGCATACGAGCCAGTTTCCCTTAGAAAGTCCTCCACGAAGGCATCCCTCGCATTAGGCAGATAGCCCTAGTGTGCTTTGCCGTAATTAAATACACCACACCACACCTTTAAAAACGTTGTTCCTTAAAACGAAGAAAATAGTCATATATTTATATGAGTTTTTCTGAGTAAAATCAAATGATTTATGTTTAAAATATATTGATTTAAATGAATTAGAATTCTATAAATATGCATAATGTATCTATAAATTTCCTTAAAAAGGCATAAAATTATGTATTGTTACACGTTTCTTTAAAGCGATCTGTGAGACCGCTCACAGTTATTACGCCGAAAACATTGTCACAGCAGTTAAAGGATAATAAGAGGACAAACCCAAATGTGAGGCTGACGTATTAGGCAGTGTATACTTTATTTATTGCTATGATTTTAGAATCTTTCTTTTCGTTTCCCCTTTGAGCTACCTTATAAGTGTTGTGTAGCGAATTTAATTTAATTAAGTGATTAATAAAAATCAAAATTTTAAAGTTTTAATTATTCAAAATTTGAGCTACACAAGTTTGGTTATATTCTTTTTGGGCCTATTAATTCTAGTGTAATATATTTTGGCTTTCCGAGTTTACGCGAACTGCGTCTTCAATCTTGTACATGCAGACAATGGATAAGTATTTTTGTTTCTGCGTAATAAACTCAGTTTTTCATGTCAAAAATTAATTTGATTTCTTAGTATTTAATATCATTAGTTGCAGAAAAATTAGCTCTTTAATTTGGCATAACTTTCATTTTTCTAACTTTAATTGCATTTCAGTTATGAGCTTTAATTAGTAGATTTTCTTCGTTTCGCTTGTGATTTAGTTAAAGGGGGATGAAATGCCTTCTTTCCGGTTGAAAAGTCACTTTTTGCGAGTTTTCAGCGTTCTTTCGTTGGGACCCTTGCAGGGTTGTTGAAATTCCTAATCTCCCCCGGTCGCAGATGGCAGTTATTTGGCGAGGGTTTGGCGACTTGGATTTTCCGTTGAGGTTTCAAAATAGTGGTTTTGGCGAGTTTGATAACATGAGAGTATGCTGTGGTTGCAACTATTTCAACTTTCGGCGAAAAAATGGGTTGCGCCAACTTGGCAGTCCGGCGCTCTCCCTTTTAACGGGTTGTTTTAGGGGACGAGCACACTTTTTGACACTTTTTGCACTTTACTTCTGTTGCCCTTTGAATTGGCCGGAGGCGACAGCTGACTCCGACGAAGAAAATGGAGCTTCTCCCCGATAGGCCTACGGGCCTCTTGGCTAAGCGCTGTGAGCGCGGGCCGTAGGTATGGGCATCTATGTCTTCAAAAAAAAAAAAAAAAAACAAATCGAAATTCTTTCATCAGTTTTTGTTGTGTGTGTTTGTGTATCTCAAGGAAAATATACAGAAGTAAATTTCTAGAAAAATGATGCGCACCATTGATTCTTCGCTTCACTCGAGACCAGAGCGTTAATTAAAAACCGTTGTTTTTGGAAACCTCATTTGCTCATCCTAAATTCTACTAGAACTTCAAGGCTACCATAATGAATAAATTAAACACGTTGCTTTTGGAACCTCATTTGCTCATCCTAAATTCTACTAGAACTTCAAGGCTACCGTAAGGAATCCATACTGTTCTATGAACATCTTTTTCCATTCAACAGGCCGCCAGCACTGTATTTCACTTATCTTGCCGTAATGGAACCTCAATTGTTCATCCTAAAATCTACTAGAACTTCTAGGCTACAGTAATTGAATCCAAACTGTTCGACGAACATTTTTTTTTTCATTCAACAGGCTGCCAGCATTCCTCATGAGCTTCGATGGATTTCTTTTGTTTGATGATCCTTAACAGATAAGTCCCTTTTTCTCTTTGGTTAATTCTTGGTTAGTTAAATATTATAGATTCCTGCAGTTAAAATGATTGAATTAACTTAATTTGTTAATTTGTTGAACCCTAAAATTTTTTTTGTAGTTGATAATTTTATCCTAACTCTATAGAAATCATTTTTCTTTGGTGTATCAATCAAGTAAAAGCATTAAATGGAATAAAGATTTATAACCTTATTAAAATTATTGTAACTTAACTTAATGGTTAAGAAAATTAAGTTCTTCAGGAAATTATTTACTTTAATATTTTTTTTTTTAATTACCCATTGGTGAGGATGATTTGAAATAGTGCTTGTATTAGAGCTTTCTTGTTTCTCAGGACGAACTTGTTTGTAGAATAGTAAATGAGTCAATACTTATCTTATCCGGTTAAAACCATATTTAATTAATCTAAGAAAAAAAAATTAAATAAATAAAATTGTTATGTGCAATAATAGTATTTAAATGATTATATTGAGTGCAATATTAAGCAATATTTTTGTTGTATTGATGAATTCTGTGTGAAGTAGAAAGTGTAGCTTGTTAATTTTTTTTTTTATTATTTTTTCCCCGGGGAGGGTAGTGTTCTTAAATTTATAGTTTATTTTGGTATGTTTTACCAGATTTGCAATATTAAATTTAATAGTAATTACAAGGATGTAAAATGTGTAAAACAATAGTTCAAATTTTGTTGAATATATTTTGATATTTTTTTTAACTAATGGATATATATATATTTATAATTGGCATTAATAGTTAAATAAATAAGTTTTTCTAGATCATTCAAAGGTTAAATTTTTGTGTGTGTGCTCATGATTTTCACCCTTCTCATTCTCAAGTTGATTTCAGGGTTAATCCGAAAACACAACGCAAAATGTACAGGGCTTATTGATATTAATATATTTATGTTAAAAAATTTTAAGTGTTATGTCAACAGAGTAGGAAACCATATGATTTTTCTATAACAATTATATGGTACCATGATTTTTTTTTCTATAACATATTGGTGCCATTTGATTTTTCACCATAACATAAGCTCAAGTTAAAAAGTTCTTTGGCCGCTAATTTACCATTTGTTCGTATTTACCCTTAAGCTTTCTTCTTTTAGAAGCAAAGACACTTTGTGTAGCGTCGCATAGTAGTAGCGTAAGAGCTATTAGTATGAATTACAATTTTGTTCTTTAGCATTTCTGCAATATGTTTTTCGATTATTTCTTTCTTGATCTTATAATAGCGGTAGTGTTTTTCATGATATGGGGCGTAATTTCACTTTTTATTCTGTGATTTACCAGCTGAGGAATCTCGATGGCCCCATCAAATGAATCTGGAAATCTTACCAACTGCTCCAGTTTCATTACTTCGTCCATGTTCTATTCCGTCAAGTCAAAGGCCGGCGGTTGGACCTTTGTTTAATCAGCTTATTCATTTCCAATTGCAAAGTAGTTTCCTGAAAATTAACGTTTGCTCCCGCAGCCTTTAAGAAATCCATCCATCTCTAAAATTGTACGAACCTGTAAAATTTTATCTACAAAGAAATCCCACTTTCCGTTTATTTTTCAACGGCACATTTAAAGTCACTTTCTCTACGAATTCACACTGTTTGCATTCGGTGGCGATCATTCCGGTTTCTGCGACACCAAACCCACTATGCTGTTCAAGGTTTTTCCTGAAAACATTATCTGCCCAAAACTTACTTTGTGTCTCTGTGTTCAATTATACATCCGTTGGTACGTTTTTAAATAGAATTGTAATCATCGGGAAAGAGAAAGTTTATCAACACTGCATTGAATTGAATCTGAGAGAGAGATTTTTTGTTCCAGCTTGATTGGATCCTCTGTATTTTAGTACCTATGTTAATACCAGTTTAAAGTCTTAGCATCTCCCTCACCGGTTTCCTCTTTTGCGATTCATTTTCGCGATTGCATCAGCTGTTGAAAATTTCTTGATGTTATGAAAGTGTCCAGTGCCATCAAACGTTGGGTTTTATTCCGCTACAGATACGCGAAAATATTCGTTTGACCTCTACTCATATCTCGTTGAGCGAGAGCTCATTAATAGCTGCATAATTAAAAACTTCATCGCTAGCTTAAATAACTATTCTAGCGTATTCGGGTTTCGTAATTCAACAAAATCCTCAATTTTAGGCGACAATCTAGGCAATATTACATGTATTACCTTTGCACTGGGCTTTTCCCTATAAAATAAGTTCACTACTTGTATTTTCCTGAGTATAAACTCAGTAAACTCTTAACTCTTATTTGGGCATCTAATAAACAGTTCCACAATTACTTTTACTCTCTCGTCCGCCAATGGTAATGCTTTCATATGAATGGTTTTAAATGCCTTGAACTTAGAACTCTCACTGTCTGGCTTATTCAATAAAAATTTACTGATGCTTTTGTAGCAGCTCAGTGCCTGTCTTCGAAGGGCTGCGGTTAATCATCGATTTTAAGAGTATAATTTCTGCATTTTTAGGCTCATTCTCTTGAAATTAATTTTAAATGCAATAATAATTTTTGGAAATATTTTAATCCAAAATTTATTTTTCATTTAATTTGCATAAGCAATTCTTATATACCAAAGGAGATTTTAAAGTAAATTTTAAGATACGAGTTTCATGAATAATTTCACCTATCGGAAAAAATTAAAAGCAGAACAAAATTTTCCCATAAATTAATATAAACACAAATTTAGTTTTATACTTTTAGTGCTAATTTCAGTTAAAAAAATTAGATGTTTAATATTTAGACTTATTTTACTCAAGTAAGATCAATACACGACACAAAACTCTCTGTCACAACAACTAAAATGGTACGGAGTTAATTGGAAAGGAGAGAGGTATAGGTTCTTTTTCATATGTATCGATAAATAACTTTTTTAAGAAAATAAGTAACCTTATTTTGACTTAGATAATGAATAATTCTATCAATTCTGAAGACGAGCAAGAACAGGTTTTTCTTCTTCAGGAATAAAAAAAATTCTTCAGGATATCCTTTTTTCCTTTGGAACAAATATTGCTTGGAAACATCTACGACAAAATAAAGTTGCCTTTCTGGTTAATTTAAAATTTTACATCGACGTATTATTTTCAGGGTACTTAGGAATGCTCTCCAAGTGTTAAAATTAGAAGTCATCATTCAAATAATTTCAAAAAAGGTTATAAACTGTAATAAATATACTATTCCATAAAAGATATTATAAACAGTTCATAAAATCGTCTTTGCATTTTGATATTTAAGTTTCTGTGAAAATACTTATTTATACCTATATTTAATAAATTGCTCGCGTACTGAAAGTTTTACCTATTGGTTCATTTCAATGCGTATCATAACATTCTTGCCGGGGGTAAAGTTTGAAAATCCAACAAAACCATTTCATCAAACTGACTGCAAGTATTCGGTTAAGATTTACAGACATGTTCCATTCAAGTATACGGTCATTTACCCCAAAAATCAAAAATGCATAAATCGCAAATGTATTTTAACTATTACTTTAAACAATATTTAAATTCTTTAATAATTTTAAATTAAATATTTTATATTGTTGTCATGTAAGCAGCTTTGAAATCGCACATTTCTCAGTTTTATGATTCGTAGAATAAACATAGGTATTTGTTTTTAAACAGTGTTGATTCAATGATGAGATATTACGCATAATGTATTGTACAGGAATGCGTAATATTAAACAAAATAATGAGAATAAGCATTTAACGAAAAAACTTATCTTTTCATAAAGCAAAGTAAATTAAATGATCTGTTAGAGAACAAGATACTCAAACAGAACAAGATTTTAACCCAAGTTCAAGTTTGAGAACAAGATTAAAATATGCATCAAGAAGCAGCATTACTGATTTTAGTTTGAAGAACCCACAAAGTCATATTATCTAACTAACTCAACAGCATATAAACTAAATATTTAAATAAATTAGCAAATATCATTAGACTTTCAAAGTAACTCTCCCCTTCTTTAAAGAAATCGAGTATGAAACGTGAATTATTATACATGCCAGACATTTCAAAAGAGAAAGTCAAATTAATGATAATTCTAAATACGAGCAATGAAAACAAATAGAAAAGAAGGACATTAGCTATAATGTTTTTGAAATCATCTTTTATTTGTGAATGTATTCCGCTGCGTGTCATTTTTCTGAATTTTGTTGAAAGGAATGAAAAATAATATTCGAAAATGATGGTATTGAAATATGATGAAAACATCTGACAAACTAATGTTTCCATTCATTTACTTTTTAATTGGAAGAGCAATGTTTCCGAAATCTGAATATATTATCGAAATATTTATTCTTCACAAATTTCACAGATTTCTTCTTCGATAAGAAACATGGCTAGCTTATCTGGATAAAGACTGAGCACAAAAGGGCTATCTTCCTCTAAAAGCAGCAGGTCTTTAACTTTTACTTGTAAGAATAAAGAACAATTTTTCGAATAACTTTAACTGGAAAGAATTAGAGGTCTTTCCAGTAAAAAGTTCCAGTAATATGATGTGTTTTTATTTCCATTATACCTATATACACTTATACTCTTGAATAAAATTTTTCTGCCATCATTTAAATATGCGTTCATAAGTAATCTCGAAATATTCCCCAAGCTCATAAATGAAACAATTTAGATCAATCTAAATATTTATTCTTCGAGACGCGCTTGTAATTGACACACAAAGCCAGCTTTATTTTTATTTATTTAGTCATTTTTTAATGTAGTGCCATTCGCTTTTGCCTTCGAGATAGTGTACAACTCAATCATCAGATCATTGAGCTCACAAACAAAATTATTGCTTCCCAAAGATCCTGCATCTTACAATGGATACCGGATCATGTAAATATTTTTGGTAATGAGAAGGCCGATGAGCTTGCAAAGGCATCCCGTGATTCTCTTCAGCCATCTAACTGCCTAACCCTCGTTGATGCCAATGCAGTTGCCAGCCAAAGACTAATCGGTCAAGTTAAAGGAAACTCCATCCCGGAATTGAACTGTGACAGAGCCATATCGACTATCATAACCAGACTTAGGACAAATCAGTTAAAAGGGATGAGGATTTCTGCAGACGGACAGCGTAGTTACACCAACATTTGTCCTCATTTCTCAGATGACATCCCACTGTCTCGCCATCACATTTTCAGCTGCCCAGCAATCCAGGCCAGACTGTTTAACATCGGCATTGAAGACCCAGTGGACCTACTTTATACTGACAGAGCTGCCGAGGTCGCAAATAGCTTCGAAGCTATATAATTGCACTTTGTCATAGACACGATATCATCATTATAGCGTACAACTTTGGTAATATTAACTTACATTGAATCCACGAAGCGCAGAAAAGATACCACAATTTCCTGTATACAGTATAAAAGTGTGGCAAGACTATATCCGTATTACTAATGGTAAAGCCTTGGTATTTTGTCAATATGCTCATGCCCTGTGCCACTCAATTACTCACTACGCCTCTTCATATTTTTAAACAGTGCGTCAAGGACTATAACAGTACCAATATCAGTAAAATATTAGTTTCTTGTCCATTTACTTTTGTTGTGTTCTGTAGTTGACTTTGTAGGGTTTTCTTATTTTGCATAACAAATTTATTTTAAGTTTTCCTGTTCTCAACTTCGCCTCACTTCTGTCGCCAGGATGTAAATTTGAAGTTAAGTAAAGTGTTATTTAAACGTGTGATTATCTCAGTTTATTCACAGCGTGTTTCGCTAGCCAAGCGCACGTTTCGTTGTTATTTCGCGGTCACGCTAGTAAACCTCTTGGCTTTATCAGTTTAGTATCACGCCGGTTAGATTTCTGTGAGTCCATCTTTTAGGAGTAATTTTGAAGTGCGTTCTTGCACTCTTTTATTTTTCAGGTTTGATTTGTATTATAATCTTAGTTACCGCCGCAAGTGAACGGTGTTTTGTAACGCACGGAAGTCCGTGCTTTCCGTTAATTTAGTTTGATTTAATAAAGGCTTATTTTGCATTCTTCTTCTGTGCTGGTATTTAATTCACGCCTTAAACCTGGCGAATTCTCGCCAGGTTTAAGGCGTGAACCTGGCGAACCTGGCGAACCTTAGATCCTATAGTGAACCTGGCGAATTCTCGCCAGGTTCACTATAGGATCTAAGTTAGTGTATGTGGAAAAGTAGAAATAAATTTTACAACTTTAGATGTAACTTACTAGATTAGAACAATTTATTTCCCTCTCAAAAGCACTGATCTTACACTGTTGTTAAATTAATGATAGGTCGTGGGATTCTGGCCACTGTGCTTTAAACCTGTTAAAATCAGACCTTTTTATATTGTGTTCTTTATACGAGGGTTGGGGAAAAAGTCATGACAACTATTTTTTTCTTGTAGATATGCAAACGGATCACAAAACGTATATGTGTCGTGTGGAAGTTCTGCAGGCATAGTGTGTACGCAACCGTGCAAGGTGGAAGTAATCCGTTTTGAGCAGCGCTCTTACATCAAAATAGCCGAATAGAATGTCACAGTAGTAGAAGTAGAAGCCCTTGGGGATAATGCCCTACCGTATCGTACAGTAGCACGGTGGGTAGGAAAGTTTCAGCAAGGATGTGTGTAAACCAGTGATGAGCAACGTTCCGGACGAACGGTGAGTGTGCGGACCGACTTGGCACATGCTTTCATCAAGCACGTCATGGATGAAGACAGACGATGGACATTACTGGAGTTAGAGAGGGCAAGTTGCATCGAGAAACGCACCGTCCGCAGGATATTGCGCAATGAGCTAGCGTCAGAATCCTTCCTCAGTCAAATTGATGTTGATCGTCAGGGGTGTCATTGTTTGCCACTTTGTTCCTCATGGCAGAACAGTGACCGCACAGTACTACAAGGACTTCCTGGTGCGACAGCTACGATGTGGCGTTCGGGATAAAAGTCCGGATCTTGTGGATAGTGCAATAATTCTGCACGACAATGCAAGACTACATAAAGCAGTGTACGGCAACTACTCCGACGTTGGGGATGGGAAGAACTGGAGCACCAACCCTACTCTCCTGACCTTTCACCCTGCAACTTTGATCTCATTCCCAAGATTAAGGAACCAATACGTGGTAGGCGGTTTGCAACACGATGACATTGCTGTGCGTCAACAGATGACCCGAATCACACATGGTGCGGCAAATGCTGAGGCTGATGGTATTCAGGACCTCCCACATCGTTAGCAGCGTGTGGTGACAGTAGCAGGGGACTACATTGAGGGTCTTTAGGCCCAGGTTTGTCACGTCAACTTTATGTTTATTGTGTTCTTTTGAGCGGTGAAGGCTATATTGCCCTGTATACTCCCGTAATAAATTCGTGTGTTGTGATATTTCAGTACTATTCATTGTCTACATGTAGTTAAGACCTTGTCCTTTCGTCTGTATATGTCATATTTTTCAACAGGACTGGTATCTTCAAGAAAAAAAAAATAGTTGCCATGACTTTTGCCCCAACCTACGTAGATCAAATATATATCGCTAAGTTACGAGTTCATTAATCACACTTTAAATTAAGTGAAACTATTCCTCAACTTTTTGTTTGTGTTTATCTTGAATTTCAATCGAACTCAAAGTTCTCTTTTTATTTTCAAAGAAACTGGAGGTAGCTTCATGCCTGAAACATTTTTCTCAATCTCGAAATTAATTATCAAACGTTTCATCTCAGATCGTTTCCTTTTCTGTAACTAGAAAGAATAAAATGCGTTTCTGATAATATATTTTCGGATGCAGAAAGCTTTAGTAACAACTCATTTGAAGTTTCCAATTACAGAACTTTCCTCAAAGACTGTTTCTAGTCAAAGACTTCTAAAATTGCAGATGCGCTAGAACTTCATTATTGATAATCGATGCTATTCGTTATTGACAAAACTAGTGTGCGTTCATTTATACTAGTGAAAGGAAAAAATAAAAAGAGTATCGTTCCATTCGATTTTGGAATTTGGGAAAATTATATGCGGCTTCTTGATGTATAGCATTTTGAAATTTAAAATCTTTATTCTTCAAAGATTGTACTTAAATATTTGTCTTGAGGCCATTTTAAGTTATCTATAATGCATTTACATTCATTTCTTTCACCAGATGAAATTTATTATATTTTTCTCTTTATAAACTTTTCTTAACAAATTGCTTCAAATTATATTACGATAAATTATTGCGTTGCACCATAAAATTGCAAAACACTGTGGATAATTTTCTTTAAACTTCTGCTATCGTCAAAATAATTTAATGATAATATATACTTTGTTCCTACACGCGTTTTGTAGTGCTCTAGTTAAATATTGGAAGGGAGTTTATATAAACAACCTCCTTTTCATTAATCTAAAAATTTTGATTAATTGACCGCTCAGCTTGAGATAGAAGATAGTAATAATCTATAAAGACAATTGTTTTTGAAATTATGAAATTTTAAGAAACCAACTTATATATAACAAATATTTCAAATTACATTGCAAATTATTTTGACAAGTATATTTTTTCTCAAATCTTAATAAATGGCTTAATTTCTTTCGCATACATTTTCAGTCGAATATTAAAAGTGTCAAATAATATTTATTATTTTAATATTTCAGATCGATAAAAAGAAATTTGTTCCTTATTTTGAAATTAACATAAAAACCTTAGCAGTTGAGAAAAACCTTAGCAGTTCGGTATTCAGTTTGGTTTTTGTCATAAACTAATTCTAGACTTCTAACAGAAACTTGTCTGAGAAAAATTACAAAGTTTTCAGAAGGTTTAGAAAACTATTTTATTGAATCAAAACTGAAATCAAGTAATTCTTATGAATCAGGCAGCCGCTTGTGGCTATGTAATTTAAAGTAATAGTAAATTCAAATTTAAAATTAAGTCAAAGGTTACACAAATGATTTTACATAAAGTATGATCAATCTTTTCACCGGTGTAACAATTTAAATGTCGTCAACTATAATAAAAAGCCGAAGAATACAATCTTAGTTGAGCTAACTAATCTAGTAATGTTGGCCTAGGCAGGCGAAAAATGCTTTGTCTTAGAACCTAACAACCTCAGTTTAGATACTCAACCGAAATTGCATTCTGGGTAGGAAGTGGAAGGAAGATTTGACAGTATAGATCTAAAAAATAAAAGAACTGGTTAATGAAAAATAATAACCTTACAAGGGTTTTATCTTTAAATATCAATCTTAAACATAATTTTCGAACACAGTTTTCTCAAAATAAGGCGGATAACGTACAAGGCGGAAAGCATTATGATTGTTAGAAAGGTGGAAAGCATTACCAGTGTTACGAGCACATAAGTACAGAATCTACAAGAATCGCATAATAAAAGTGAAATATCTACTTCCAGCGAGGCTTCCATATTTTATTAATATTGTTCAAGATGTCTTTTAATAGCCAGCAAGGTATGGTTCTTCTTGGAAATGTCCAATACAAAGGTCGTTCAATAATTAAAGGCATTTTTGTCCATTCCACTTGCATAGCTGTGGGTGTTTATATTGGATGTGTGAGTGTTCCAATAGAGGATAGAAAAGTTTTAAAATTCTGTACTCTAGTGCTATTTACACAATGTATTTGGGATCATTAGATCATAACGCATTAAAATTTCCAACCTAATTCCCACGTTCTTCATATGAGTCTTCATCAGTTTTAAAATGCGAATTGGTGAATTATCAACATGATACACAGCCTCTTCAGATTCAAAGCTTGAACAAATGGGGAGACTTCGCGTATCGATAGCCCTTGACAGAGATGTCTTAGTCAAGAGTAATCAGTGGTACTAGGCTTTCTTACAGTATTACAGATCAAACGTTCACCAGTTCACTTCCACTTTACTCTTTAAAGGGTGCTACAATCCGGATTTTACGCATCCGAAGACGCTTACCATACATAAACTCTTCTGGAAATAGGAAAAAGATGGTGAAGGTAGATTAACTGCTAAATAATGTATGTTTTAAACGCTCACACTTTGACCTCCAGAATTTTCTGACACCAGTATTTGGGCATATTTCCTGGTTTTATTTCATAGCTACTCAAACCTCAATATTAACCTTGTCAAGCTCGTGACAAAGGTCTGATAGAAATGGCTGAGGTTTGATAGAAAGTCAAGTTTTGCCATGTTTTGACTAGTGGTTATTTTACTTTTCTCGATTATTTTAACTTCCTCTTATTTCGGCGATTGTTTCCAAATACACTGTTTTCCTAGATATAAAAGCATAAGCTTGAATACTGTTATGTTTAGTTCATAAAACAAGTCCGGCTATAATGGAACGAACACTAATAATTATTCTCTTTTAAACTCCAAAATATGCCGTTGTTATGACACGTAATACTTAAAATATGAACACTGCTTAAATACAAATTCCAAACTTAACTGCTTTATCTAAACTTCGAAGATTTTTAAGATTTCTATTATGAAATGCACCTGCTGATTTTAAAACTGAGTGAAAAATTTAGTACGATTTTCTATGGAATCATTCGTTTGTTCACGACTGTAAAGACACAAAGTATGTATCCAAAGTTCACAGATATCATTCACAAGCTGACAAAACTGTCTCAGGGATAAAAGGGATTATTTTTAAATGCATGCCATGGATATAAGTTATTGTTACTAAGATTCCTGCTACAAACTAAGGTGTGTTTCGAAAAGGCAAATGAATTTTTTAGTGCTTAGGAAAATATTAGACAAAAAGGAAAATTCTTTTAATACAATTAAAGCTAGTTAATCTTATTCCGTGCTGATTGTTAATCTCTGACACTTCTTAAAATCATTTCAATGTATTTTTCTTATTAAATCTAGGTTATTAACTTATTATTACTCAGTGCAATGAAAATGCTTATTAAAGTTTTCAAGATAAGTGAGTTTTAATCTTAAAAGGTTTCCGTTGAATATTCGTCTTATGTAACATAATATAATTTACAGGCGAGATGTGATTTTTCTTCAGAAACCAGATAAATCTTAAAAGGTTTTCCTTGTATATTGGCCTTATTTAACATAAAATTATGTAAGGGCAATACATATAAAACGAGATATTTTTAGTTATTTCAGCTCAGTTGTTTAGCATTTACACGTATGATGATCTTTTCCTGAAAGGTTTAAGGTTAAATAATAAGGCTGACAGTTAATTCGGAATGCAGACTCGAATTCTGCGTAGCATTTGGTTGTTTGTGTGAGTTCTTCCTCTAGCTGGTGTAATATTTATTTACTTCTTTTGATGTATTATGGGCAATACTCTCGGTGTTGAGACAGCTAAAAGTCTATTATTCTTAGTCACCCCCAACCGATTTTCCCAGGAAGTCGCCGACCATTGGATTAAAAAAAATGTTACACACATATTTTGAAAATATTTTCTTCGACTTTAACTGATAAAACTATTTCGTATTTCATCAGTTTTCTTTCATAATAAAAATTATTGCAAAAAATGTAAAGCTGTTGATTGGGCAGTGGCATCATTTTGTATACTAATTTGTGTAAAGCATGACTATTTTAAATTTTTTTCATACTTTTTCCCTTTTAATTAAAAGCATTATGGGAACTTTATGCAATCAGTTCATTTAGTCGCAATGAACCTGACCTGGAACAAACTAAGGGCATTTATTGGTCTCCCAATAAGGAAAAACGTTTCGAGTTAGAGTACTCTTTCCTTTTCCCAATGCATATGTCCTTTCTGAGGAGAGAGGCTGACGATAGCTGTTGAAAAGAGCATTAATAATCTGCGTCAACAAAACCGTGTCTTGAGAGAAATTTAGTGGACTATTTCCTATATCTTTATTTTGAAAATCGAGTGATAGTTATTAGAGGTTTAATTTAGACTTTAAAAAATCTTATGCATACACCAAATGACTTACGGAATATTAAATTATACGTTATTTTTACTGCATTTCATTTAAACGTATTGAATTCTACTTCGCCGATAGCGCATAAATCACAATAGAATAAATGTACTCTTTAAAAATTCACTATATTTATTTAAAATTTATATTTAAAATTCACTCTGACGCTAGTTTAATTAACAACGTTACATCTCATTCATTTTATAAATCAGAATGCACAAAAATTATATCACCTGAAGAATTATCTAATCAATGTTGCATGTTCTATTCAAATACTATAATAAGTCTAAAACGAAGTATAAAATAAATTAAACAAATAAAAAAGAAACAGTTTTTCATAGACCATTCAGACCATTCAGACCATTTTCATAGACCATTCATTCTAATACGCATGCGCCACTCGTAAACATTTTCATCTGTCTGAGTCAGACTGGCGACAATATTTGCTGCTAATACGAAACACTCATTTCCTAGAATTTCGTTAGAGATATATTTCACATTCAATTATTTCAGTTCTCACTTCGCGGCAAGGCCAAAATACGTAAAAACTCAAAATATCATCATTAAAAATTGTTGTAGTTCCACCTACAAAATTTAAACGTTCTGAGGCTATTCGTTTTTGAGTTATGCGAGATACATATATACATACATACGTACGTACAATAGTTACGTACACATATCACAAAAAATCTCTTCTGAAAGCATTTTATATCCGTTTGGGGGGAAATTAATTATTAAGCATAATTTAATTCTAAATATTAAAAGAAGTCTTTACTTTGTTGTTGCGAAACTTAGTTTCTCTAGATTGGCAACAAATCCACTATTCTGCTAAGTTTCAAATAAGACCAAATAGGGTTTTGGTAAAAAAATTAGGCTGAGTTCTTTATTCTGTCCTTATGTACAGATGTTACGTAAAACCCTTGTTCAATTGCATTCAATAGCGGTCAAAATGTGTATTTTCGTTGAAGTATGGTACGCAGAATTTGTCATGATTACAATATTTGTTTACTTCGTACAAGAATGTCTAAAGAAGATAGACAATTCAAGTTTCTGGACAAATTTATCTTTCTAAGTGCTTCTGGAAAAGGAATCTGAAACTAAAGCGCATGACTTTGGTGATCAGAATAACAAATAATAGGCTTAGTAGAAACGGCGGGTTTATCAAGAAAAGAAAATTAAAAAGGAATAAAAAGTTTCTCTTGTTTTAACAGAAATCCATAATAAAGCCCCGAGACTTGATTGTGAAAACATCTTCTTGCTTCCTTTTGCGAAGTAAAAAAGAAGTATTGTAATCGGTAAAAATTTCGGGTATCATATTTCAAGGAAGTCATTCATTTTGACCGCCATCGAATGCAATTTAACGATGTTTTTGCCTGACATCTGTACGTAACGACAGAATAAAGGACACTTTTTCCCAAACGAATTATAAAACTGATTTAAAATGTATTCAGAAGAGATCTTTTCGTGGCATCTGTATGCATGTGTGTACGTATGTATGTATCTTGCATAACTCATAAACGAGTAGACTCAGCACGTTCAAATTTTGCATATGGGACTTTTATAACCTGCAGATGTGTACCTCCTATTTTCGTCGCAATCGGCTGCACCGAAAGTATATAAATACATGTATATATGTCCAGGCAGCTCAGAGTAACAGAATGGATATATATATATATATATATATCCACTCTGTTACTCGGCTCATTGAGCTCAGTTTCTTTATTCTTATATGTTTGTAAATTATGCATTTTTTACTTTAAAAATGATTGAATTATGTTGTTCTTATCTTCCGATTAAAATTTTATGCTTTTAGTTAATCTGCATGTTATAGTTGTATAATTATCAACAATTGAAAAGTTGTTTAATTGCGGCTAAGCCTAATTTTTTTACCAAAACCCTATTTGGTCTTATTTGAAACTTAGCAGAATAGTGGATTTGTTGCCAATCTAGAGAAACTAAGTTTCGCAACAACAAAGTAAAGACTTCTTTTAATATTTAGAATTAAATTATGCTTAATGCATTCTGAAATTATCATTTGAGTTACTAAATTATCCCGTATATTGACTCAGTATAGAGTTCGCAACAAATTATGTCAGTTTCTACGTTTTCCGTTTCTTTTTCCCGAGAGAGAACAAAAGTAAACTTTCAGTTTTGTGCACCAAACTATCTTCCCTTCTTGACTGCTGCTCGAATTGCTTATTCTTTCGTAGAAACTGTAATTTTAATTGTAAATTAAAAAAAGAAAAAAAAATCTTTTAACTGTTTTTGGTGTTTTGCATTTTTCTATATCTTTAAATTTTTAATATAGATATTTTGAGATTTTATGTATTTTGGCTTGTCGCGAAGTGAGAACTGAATCATTTGAATGAGAAATATATCTCTAGTTAAATTCGAGAATATAAGTTTAAATGAAAGGCAGGAAAAAATGCGTATAATTTAATATTCCGTACAAGGAAGTCATATGATGTACACATCAGATTTTTTTTTTTTATTTATACTAGAGCAATATTTATTTTTGTGGGCATTGGAATTGGATATTATTTCATATTTTTCCGTTACACATACTATTTCGGCGGTTGGTGGCAACGCTGCATTGACTAATGTATACATTTATATAAATTCCTCACAAAATAATGATAATATTCAAAATAATGATAATATTCAAAATAATTATAATATTCAAAATAATGATAATATTCAAAGGAATGATAATATTCAAACTAATGATAATATTCAAAATAATGATAATATTCAAAGTAATGATAAAATTTAAAACGACTTCACTAAAAATGTGTTTTAATTGATAACTGCCTTAACTGGATCATCTCTCAGGTTGGACTACCATCGCAAAAATACCCGGGTAAAGATTATGAGCCAATCTTGACGCAGGTATAAAGATTACACAGGGAATTTTTACGCAAATATAAAGATTGTGAGGTAGCCGCCCAGAAGGTACAGTGGTTAGGGGAGTCGACTGCGATACCAACGGGACCGGGTTCGAGGCCCGGAGAAGGCATGGTTGTAACTGTCCGACCTTTTATAGGCGGCAAAGGTGGCGCACCTGTTTGGTGCCTCTGCAATAAAGTGACCACTACTTTTGCTCTAATAGCTGCCAAGCCGAAATCATCTGACGACCCTCCATTGGTAAAAGAAAAATTATTGTGAGCCGTAAAATATGCAATTTAGATTGCATGGTTGTGAATTTGAATGTTCAAAGCAATTTTGAAGAAAAACCTCGAGGTCACAGTTAGTGAAGAGTGGCTGCTGTTAAAATTATATCATTTAAATATTTTAACAAACGTACAATAGCTTGTAGCTTTTCTTTTAGTTCATTTAAGCAATTATTCAAATTTTTGTTTTCTTTTTCTGGACTCCTCAACTTTCCCTCGCATAAACTCGCTCGGAGGCAAAATTAAAGTTAAGTGAACTTAGTATAAAAACATTGTTTTGTTTTGTCCTTGCTGTTGTTACGCCTGAGTTGCTGATACGCCTCGTAGCCATTCAATAAGTCTGTCACCGTGTAAGTTGTTGAGTCAACCTTAAATTAAATTTGTAGTCCCGCATAACTGCTTATCTTTAAATTATATTGTTAAATGATTCTAGAATTCCACCGCAAGTAGACGGTGCTATTGTAAGCACAAAGTACGTGTACTTATGTTAAGCGTTTGACGAATAATAATGGGTTTGTTTTAGTCTTCTTCTGTGCAAGTACTCTTCACGCGTGTGTGAAAATTCGCCAGGTTTCCTACTAAAATCATTTAACAGTTTAAATGATTAAGATACATATGGTAAGCGAAGATACATAGATCTTATAAGTCCATTGGCTGTTTTAAAGGAAATAACAAAATACGCTATTATATCTGCATAACATAGACGTGTAATGGCTAAAATTAACAATGCTAACTTTATTGATTTAGAAGTCAAACAACAAAAATCAGCGTTATATTTGCAAATTTTCATAGGACTAGTTTCGATGGTTTTACCGAACCATCGAAACCATTTAGATGATTCGGTAAAACCATTGAAACTAATCCTGTGAAAATTTGAAAATATAATGCTGATTTTTGTTGTTCGACTTCTAAATTAATACTTGTTGGACGCGGAATTTCATCTTAATGCTAACTTTATTAATCTGCTCTAGTATATTTTTAGCTGAAGTATTTTTGCTGATAATGAAATGTGTTCAGATTGATCAACAAGCAATTTCTGCATTGAACTAGCCCTATTCAGAAGACGATATTATTTCCAAATTATGTTCTGAATGAAAGTTTTATCTCATTTTAGAGATGATATGGTTAGATTAGTACATTATCAACGTGGTCCAAAACTGATTTCCTAATGACTGTTGCAGCTTATGAGAATGCTGACAATATATGAACGAATGTAGCCATACTTGGAAATTATATAAAACACTATAAAGAGATTTAAATAGCTTGAATCATAAACTGGACTTAGATAACGGTTAAAGAGAGAAAATCATAATTAAACTCACTAACTGCTGGTCCAAAAAAGTTAAATCTGGCACTGCATGTTTTTGTATTAAATGTAAGGAAAAATTAAATGAAGTTATGGTACAGTACCTGTCACATTTGAGTCTATAAATATGTGCTGGAGTGAGTCAAAAATTAAGAAGTATATTTGCTTCAATCTGATTAAAAAAATGGTGTGTTCAGCTCTACAAACAATACTTTTGTCTGATTCGATGTCCCAGATATATGGGCTGATTCTTCACTGCTCTGAATAGTTCTTTTATAAGCTAAGTTCCGTTATGTTGGAAACGTAACCTTTTACCAATGTTTCCCTTTATAAATTATTCTTTTTGTTAATTCTTCCTTTTTTTAAACCTATATATAAAAAATGTTTCGATGGTCTGAATTTTGTTACTCTTCTTTTCAGACTAAAGTTGTAGAATCGTTAGGTCATTGTAAGAAGAGGAGACTTGAAAACCGAGCAATACTCTAGCTAGGATACGAAATCCGGAGTTCCTGACTCTAGTTCGACATGCTTCCACTTATACCATAAAAGCAGGCGGTAGAAAAGAAGAAAAATACCTATATTCTCCTCCACTTAAAATTTGACGGAGGAAGCTGAAACGCAGTCGACAAATCTAGATAGTGACGATTTTTCTTGCATCATATTTTAGTTCAGGTAACACCTGTAGATCATTACTGTGGAAGAAGGAAACGTGAAACATAAGAAATGCACTCTCCAGGATTCGAACTCCGATCCTCCGATTGCTATTCAGATGCAAATCATATCACAAACGCATGCGGTAAAAAAGAAGAGGAAAACTGTTGTTTAAATAAGTACACTTATACAGTTATAACAAGAAACTGTAGAATATGGAACAATATATATAATAGGAAACAGTAACAGAATTCAAAATTTGGGCTTTAAGTTACCCATGTTCGAGGCAGATTACGTGTATGAAAGATTCGCTGGTTCTAGGTACCGCCGTAATGCGAGGAGCATCCGTACATACATATGCAGGTTCTTTATTTTTCGTTTTTTCTTTTAAATAATACATGGCGATAACATTTGGTGCTAACAAATTGAAACGTGATAATGACCAAGCGTGATACGGATGAAATGTGAATTTCAATACTAATAGCACCTATGGGGCTAATAAAGCGGATGGAAATTATATTAATGTTAAACAAACTTATTAAAAATTAAAGCCAGCAATTTATAGTTAAATTTTAAGTGGGTATAAAATAATCTTACTGTCGTAATATATATGCGGAAAACTGTTGAATTCCTCAAAAGCACCAATTAATATAATTTCCATCCGCTTTATTAGTACCATAGTTGCTATTAGTATTGAAACTCGCATTTTATCAGTATCACGTTTATTCATTATGACGTTTCAATTTGTTAGCATCAAATGTTATCGCCATGTATTATTTAAAAGAAGAAACAAAAAATAAAGAACCTGTATATGTATGTACGGATGTTCTCGCATTACGGCGGTACATAGAACCACCGAATCTTTCATGCACGTATAAAGAATGTATCAAATAAAATCCAGATACTCCACCATTCTCCAATAAACATATCTAGAGAAAATCCGATAAATCTCAAAATAAACTTGGAAACTCAAGTGTTTTGAAAACGTCTTCTATTTTCTCAAATCTTAATTTTAAAATTTTATTTTTTGGAGATTACAAGAAAGCACTTGTTTTTAAGTACATATCTATTTTCTCGACTGTACTAATAGGTATGCGGTACGTTAGCGTTAAGATGAAAAAAAAAATGTTTTGGAAGCTATAAAGTACGTGTTTTTTGACTGGAGTTCAAAAACGTTTCTGTATTTATCGATTTATACACTTAGTCTACTTTCAATAAATTTTGAGACACAATAAACGTTTTCTTTTCTTAACTGAGAAATATTTTTATAACTAAATGAGAACATGTTCTTACATTCTAATTTCAATCATAAATAACTATTTTCTCCCTGATTTAAAAGGAAACTTAATGATAGCTCTCTTTTATGCATGATATATATATATATTAATATATATATAAACTGGAGGGTAATGGAGGATTTTGAAGAGTTAAGGGATTACTTGTAAATATAATTTTGTAAAAATGTATATTTTATCAATACTGGATACACTTCTTTAACTAATGAAGGGCCAACTCTTTTCAAAAGAATTATAGCCCGAATTGAGTGAAGATTTTTATCTAATTTTTCTAATTTTCTTATCATTGGCCAGTATTTAGTTACAGTTTTGATTGAACTTGCAACTTCAGTTTTAAAATGGACTAGTACAAAAAATTTCTTACAATAAATCTCTATTTCAATTCGCAATTTTCTAATTCAAATAAAATTAATTCAATTAAAATATTTGAATTTTTATTTTTATTTTTATCTTTACTAAAAACATTTATTCAAAACCATTTGTTTTTTAAATTTACATCTTTAGTTGTTTGCAACATCTATTTTCACAAACAGTAGCAGGTTTACACTTTTTAACATGACTCAAAGTATGCAATATTTCTGCACACATAACAAGCATTTTAAATTTTGAAAATTTACAGGATAGGATTTTTTTCCAATAGCTCTCATAGGTAGCAGCTTTACCCTCAACTTTACATCGTATCAGAGCCCTCAATTTTTGCAGTTAGCAGTAATAAACTACTCAACTCAACTAGTTTAGCAAATACTTGCACAACTCAGAAATTCCAATATGTAGATCTAGGTAAGTTAAATTAAAAATTCCTATTTACTAGCGTTTATTATTATTATTATTATTATTATTATATTTTGATATTTTTATATAGTTTACTTTTAGGTCTACATGCATAATTCGTGTTTTGCCAAAGTTTCCAGTAGGCAAGAGTCTATAAATTACTTTGGTTTTCTAAAAAATGTGGTTTTCTACTCTTAATGATTTTAATTAATTTTAACTCTAGTTATTTACCTGCTATTTTGTAAAAATCCCACTGTTTAAATTTATCTTTTAGAAATTCACTACATTTGGTTTTACTTTTGGTTTTGAATTTTACTTTTACCCTTACCTATATGGATGACGAAACACGAATTGAGTAATTGAAGAGTTGGGTTTGGGGGCAACTTCCCTTTGATAAGTCTGTCTCCTGCCTGCTCAACAATTATTCATTTATCAATTTTTTGAATAAAAAATTATTTTTTTTGGAATAATATATTTTTTCATGGTTTTATATACGTGCAATTAATTTACATATGCTCTTAGAATTTAAATGATACTGTAAATTAGATCGAAGCAATAATAATTATTTTTTTTCTCTGCAATTTAAATTTCTTAATTAAATTTTGATTTTATATTTGTTTTATACGAATAGAGAATATTTGTTAAATTCAAATCTCATTCCTTGTAATAATGGAGCAAGATAATTATTTAAATTTAACTTAACTTCTGCTACCTGTAATTTTCTTGTGAAACAATATATATATATATATATAATAAATCTATATACATACACAT
Source organism: Stegodyphus dumicola (assembly GCF_044657685.1). Lineage (NCBI taxonomy): Eukaryota > Metazoa > Arthropoda > Arachnida > Araneae > Eresidae > Stegodyphus > Stegodyphus dumicola. Next base: position 150,679,404 of record NC_140771.1, on the reverse strand, counting down.
ATAATTAAAAGTTAAGTAGTAAGAACAAAGGAAAAAAGACCTATGTAGTAAAAAATTTTGCGCATTGTGCTGCAAAATTAAGGAAATTAAAAGATAAATTTTAGTACGCACGCTAAAAAATTACCAAAAACTGTGGCTCCGTGAAAACTTCAACATAAGCATATTTAGTTGCTATGAAATGTGTGAAAAAGGAGAAATATACAACATTTGAATATTTACAAGTAAAATTAATAATAATAGTAAGCTATATGCTATACGAATTAAGTAGATTTGAAACACAGTGAAATACTAATCAATTGATCGAGGTAAAAATAAAAATAAAAAGATTTAAAAAATTAAGAAGCGCTAAATGGTTAATTAGCCCAAATCGAAGTTCATTTTGGCTCGTCAAGGGCAATTTTTTTTAATGAATTTCAAAGTAAGCTAACTCCATCACGCGTTTCGCCGAAACAGACAATTGAAACTGTGCGCCACAAATTTTTCAATGAATTAAATAAATTATGTCAAAAACTTTAGTCTCAATTCTCTGTTCCAATTTCCCTACGCGTCCGCTTATTTTGACACATTAAGGTGTAAAAAAGATAAAAAATAAATAATGGAAAGGCAATTCCGATGTACAGAAAAAATAAATAGCGATATGCTATTAGTCAAAATATACAAGATCTTATGGGTGGACCTGCGAGCTTAAAGAATTAATACTTTGTAAAAGGAACGTAAATTATATTTAAATCAAAACGGAAAAGATAATATAAAAGACGAATTGAAGCGTGGGTCTTGCCAAGACCTAGAAAAAATCTTATAGAGAAAGAAATTATTAAAAACAGACCTGGAACAGAGCCATCTACCTTGGTAACGAGGAAACTCGAAAAGGGTGGGCAAAACACCCGAGCGTTTCCATTGCCCTCCGACTGGCCGGATGACGTAGAAAGGGGTGAAAACCACGTCACTGTGAAGTGAGCCAATGTCAGCCAATGTGAAGTGACTGACCGTTGGCAGCAAACCTGACTCATTGCAAAGAGAGGTGAAAGGTGTTGAAAAATGCGAAAAACGTACAAAATGATGGCTTATCATGGTAGTTTGAATAAAACTGGACTGGGTGAAAGAGAAAATGGCTAATTCAACAAAATATTACCTAAAATGGCCTTTAAAGTAAGCAGAAATAATGAATAATTTGTTAATTAAAGTCGTAATTCTTCAAGCTAGAGAGCGTTCAAGCTGCCAGAAACTAAAATAGCCCATAAGTTAATAATAGAGTAGAATTGGCCAGCAAAGTTTTTTTTTAAAATTATTTAAAAATAGTATTAAAAGTATTGTGCCAAATTTTAAGGGGAAAAATAGATGTTGTGACAGGAATTATTTGTACATTTATTCATTAGATCTTCAGAATCAGCCATCCATTTTATACCGTTCCATAGGGCTTTAAGCATAAAATTTCATTATCTAGTTAAAAAAATCTAAAAATTGGCAAGGTTAATGCCAGCTTTTTTTAAGGTATTTTTAATTATTTTTTGAGGAATAAGGTTATTGTTTTGCTGTATTCCAGATTCTTTTAATTCTAAGCAGCTGTGAGTAAATTGAGGATGACTCTTTGAGAAACATTGGAATTCCCGTTTTGTTAATTTAAGTGTTGAAAAGTTGAATTCTCTTCGTTTGTCATATATATAAATTTAAAGCATCTAAAGTTAAAATTAAATTGGAATGAAAGCAAAACAATTCCCCAGCAATATTAATAATTCCAACCTTGTGAAAGAGGTTTAACACAATATCTTAACATACCAACATTAAAATAAGAATTCATTAGTAGAGCTAACTCGAAAAATAAAATTGTGAAAACGAAAACTATACGAGATTATAAGAATATAAAAATCAATCTACTTTTACTGAAAGTCCAATTCAGAACTCATAAGGGTAAAATGATTTAAAGTTTTATAAAAGTCGATTAATATATTTCGAAAACATGTTTCGTTCTCCTGGTTCATTTGAGATAAAATACCGAAAAAAAGGTTCAATTAAATTTAAATTTAAGAAATAATAAAATCATATAAAACCGAAAAATCGAATGTCAAATATATCCAGAATGTTCCCTACACGCTTTCGTATCACTTAGAAAAAAGAATAAAACATTGTGCTAAATTGACTATTAAAAAAACATAAGACTTTACTAATTCAGAAGTCAAAAAACAGAAATCAGCGTTATATTTACAAAATTTTCACAGGACTAGTTTCGATGGTTTTATCGAACCACCATCTTCAGCTGCAAAACCGCAAATGTTTTTTTTTTGTTTTTTTTTTGTTTATCAGAATATTGCACTTGGAACCGGGACTCGTCGAAAAGGCGACATTGTGCCGATCCTGTACCCAGCTTTGTCGTTTGGCGCACTAGATTTGCCATCTCTCTCTGTGCTGTATTGTCAAGGGAAGCCGAAGTAATGGTCACGCTGCTGATAGTCGGCGCTGCTGCAAAAGCCGACGCACCTTACGAGCTAATACTGGCCGTGCTGCAAACATGAATATTTCCTGGATAATGGTCCGTGATGTAGTCGTAAGGTTTTATTCACTGGATTAGTACTTTTCAGTACTGGCTTTAGTCATGGGAAAGCGTTGAGAACCTGCATGCCATTCAGTATGACCCTCAGCAATCCATCGATTCCATATTCACGTGACACTGGTTGGACACCAATGCGACCGGCAATATCACTGAAAGATAATTTAGACTTTTGATAGGCAACGGTCCTACTGCTATCGAATTTCGAAGCTTCCTGGTAAGTATTTCCTCTTATTCGAGGCGTAACACGATATTCTCAGCAAATTCCAACTTTAGAAGGCCCTTACCGAATAAAAACTCATCCACACAGCTTTTGTTTTATTCAGTGCTTTGATTTTCTTCTTATTAATGCATGACGTTTGTTACTTATTTATTGTTTGTATATATTTATTATTATTTATTAATTTTCAGGCCTAATGTGTTTTGAAACAATTCTTAATTTAAGGTTATAATCATCTTTCTTTTATACAGGTTTTCCTTCCTCTTTCTCCTCAAATTTGAAATTTTTTATTTGTGCAAAAAAATATCTTAAAGAGTCTTGGGTACTTTAAAAAAAACTGAATTTCATGCCTTTAAATTTTGATTTAATTGACTTAAAAATAAATTTCAACTTTAACTATTTATCGGAAAAATATTAATTTAGCAAGTTGTTTTTGGTTTGTTTACAGTTGCTATTTATTCAAGAATCGGACAAGTTCTTGTAATGACAATTAAATAAGAAAAATATTAATTTTTGTTTAATCTTTTAATTTAGTTTTATACCATTCTTTATTAATAATAAAAAAATTCAATGTCATGGAACCTTTTTAAAATTACATAAATTTGGGTTTTTTTTTTTTTTTCCACTTTGAATCGTTTATTTGTATGTTTTTATAGTCATTTACATATAATTTAAAAACGCAGCTGTGTTGAAACATTTACGGCTGCTCCTTGAAAAAGACCGAAGCATTTATAATTATTTGTTATATTACTATATTATTATATTTTTATTTTATTTTATTCACTTGATTTGTGTTTCTTTCAGTTTTATTTTCTTCCTGTTAGCTGAGTGGCTACGCGTTCTGATCTCTTGATATATATATATATATATATATATATATATATATATATATATATATATATATATATATATATATATATATATATATATATATGTGTATGTGCGTGTGTGTGTGTGTGTATATATGTGCCGCCCAACCGGTATAGTGGTTAGCGTCGTTGACTGCCGTGCCGAAGGACCTGTGTTCGAATCCCGCAAAAGGCATGGATGTTTGTAAATGTATAGTGTCGGTGCGGCATGGCAGCACTCTAAATATGCGGTCAGCCGGAAGTGCTGTGGTGTGGCTTGGTGGAAGAAGAAACTTGTGGGAGACTCTCGGAACCATCCCTACCATAGTGCTCTCCATCAAAATTGGGAGTGGAACTTAGCTAAATCTCACCGTCACCTGAATTGTGCTTAACCGTTTGAAGCGCTGCGTTCATTTGTCTCGAAAACCGCGACGCAGCGCTTTTCCAGTGTGTCTTTGTTGCTCCGTGGGTGTGAACGTAGTCTGACCTCACGCGTACTTTGTAACACGAGTGCATTATAAAATAATTAACTGCGTCGCGGTTTTCGAGATAAATGACCGCAGCGCTTTTGCGCCGCGTAGCAGTCAAACGGTTAAAGCTGATGCCAACGGCAGGCGTATTCTAGCGCTCCTTGCTACGAGGAATTTCGTCGGCTTTGGCTGACTACGTCAGACAAGTGAGCGTAAACAACATCAAGATGTATGTATATTATATGTGTCTACAATACTTTATATATACTTTTAAAATAATTTTACAAATTAGTGACTCTATTTAACCTAAGAAAATGTACTGAAAGATGAAAAAGCTTCACAATTATAAACCGAATTATTTTAAGAACTTATTACCTCAAAAGGAGTCTCGAAACATGATTTTGCGTTCTTTCACTTTAATTCAGTGTTTCATTTTTCATTCGAATCTGCTACCATTATGGAAAAACGAGAGATATGTTATTCTTTCATATTTAGTCTCTCTGTTATTAATTAACAAATTTAACGATTTAAAAGCAATGGATGAATTTCTTAATATTTGTATATATATATATTTTTACTTTTAATAAGATTGATTAAGATAAAATGCATTTAATGTATGATGTATCTAATTAGAAACAGTAAATATTTTTATAGAATTACTTTACATACATATTTCCCCTTTTTAAATATGAAGATAGTATATAAGGTGTCCCAAAAGATACTTTACAACTTCAATGCCAAGTAACTCGTAGGTAGCGGAAAGATGTTTTGCTTTTTCAGGTGACAAGGGTCAACATGACTGAACAAGAGGTTTCTCTTTTTATATGCAAGGCGGCAGGAGCAACATAAATGAATCAAATTATGGAGTCTGTACAGGAAAATGCAAAGTGTGTAGCTGGGTTTAGTGAAATAAATTCCCGAAAAATTTCAAGAAACGATCCGGGAAACCACAACCCTCTTGACCATCCATAAGAAAATGGCACAGAAACTTCATTGAAGTAGGAAGTGCGGATCTGAAACATCATGTCGGAAGGCCAAGGTGAACTGATGAATATATGGAGACAATTCGACAGGTTTTCTAGCGATCACCAGAAAGGTCTGTTCGTAGGGCATCGAAACGGCTGCGAATCCTTCGGTGCACTGTTGGTTGCTCCGAAAGCGTCTTCATCTCTTTCCTGCTTTTGCTGCAGGAAATCAAATTAGACGACAAGCCAAAACGTGTTGCATTTCTTCACGACATTATTGCACATGTAGATAGGAATAAACAAGTTTAAAATATATATTTAAAAAAAAAAAAAAAAAAAAAAACTTTTTGACTTGGTGCTTCAGAATACTTTACATGTTTTTCCTAACAAGTCGAATTATATGACTCTGATGCTGTAAAGTACCTTTTGGGACACCCTATATAACGTTCTGCCATTACTCTAAATGTATATTCATCTATTACCTAATGATAGGTTTCGCTATCCCACATTGTCCATGTGTATTGATAATTTCTACTGATAAATCATATTAAATTTTAAAAATCTTTTTGACCATGATTGAAATTTGAAAATTTTCAAATATTTTTTAATGTCAATTTTTTGTACAAGAAGTTCCTTTGTCACATACTCTGACCAAATCAACATTATATTCTGTAGAAGACATTACCTTGGAAAACAAACTGAATTTAGTTATAATTATACAAGATACATTTTTACACTTTGTCCAAAGGTTAAAGTTTCTACATCTTAAAAAAATACAACTCACGTTTCATTTAAAAATAAATTTTAATTTTAATTCACTTTCATGAAAACAAATTATTTTTCACGTTATATTTTATAATATACATTTCGAGAAAAAACCTAATAATGTAATAACTGCATCACTCAAATTCAACTCACTCTAATACGTATGTTGACAAAACTACTATTAACTTAACATGAGTCAAATAACTGCAGATTCGCATTTTATAACAATTGTTTCTTCCAATGCACTTTAGAAGCAGAATTTAGAAAACCCTCTACAAATAACAAAACACATTTTCGCTGCAGAACATATTATTTCTTCTTTTTTCAAACATGCTGTTATTTGGATCATCTATTTTTGAGAGAATGTGCAAAATTGTCTTGATCTCATATTTCATTCTTTTTCCCATCTGCTATATCTAATAGTACCATACCGTCGTTTTCATAGTTTTCAATCATGCTTACATTCCTCTCTCAATTTCATTTTCAGAATATATTACTTTCTTTTGTTTGCTGCAACCCATCATCCATAGCAAACACAAGGGAGAAGAAGCGATTCAGTGCATCATTTTTCAAAGTATAATAATGTTTCTTGGGTATTTTACATGAATGTCGGTGAGCATCAAAACGAATCACTACTTACGAGCATCTAATTATAAGGCTCCTGGATAATGTAACAATATAGTGGGATGTAAATTTCGTACATAAAAATACTTCTTTTTCACCCTTCCTTGTAGTATTGATATTTTTTATTTAAGCAGCTCAAATAAGAGTGAGAAAAACAAGAAAAGTTTACTTTACAACACTCTTAATATAAAGAATTAATAAAAAAGGCACACTTGAAAAGACATAATTTATCAGCTCATGGAAAGCACTAAGTAAAATTCATTCCTTGCAAATTCCGTTTACGGAAAATTTATTTTTAAATGTAAATAACATCTATTTAGTAAAGAATAATGACCAATCCGAAAATTATCACTTCTAAATTACCTTTTTTATATTTGTTTTAGAAACTGATAGTCAATTAATATAAATTATCTTATGTGCTTTATTTTAATAACGCTGTCTGCTCTAAGCGCCGTATTCTTGGAGTATTTTTTTCACTTCTCCTGATTAAATAATGAAACAATGCTGCATATTTTTACAAAATATAAAATTAATTTCTAACTGTAGGTGTACAGTAATGTACTAATATAGTTCAACATTAATAAATACGTCTAAGGGAACAGCTAATATAATGGTGCAATATATTTTTACACCATCTTACATTGCCACATCCTGTACATAAATCAGATCGCAATGTAGTTAAATGAAAAAATATACTGCTCATCGTAAAGTACACTCAGGAAATAAATAATGGAAAAACATTATTAAAAAATAACAAAATTTAAAACGTTTATCGCCTTATTAATATCAAAATGTTGACTTTAAAGTCGAGTTTATAGAAATTTCAAAATAATGGTAATTTAATCCCCAATGTTTTGAAACAAATCTTTAACTATTATGGTGAATAGCCACCTTTGACATAAATGCAAACGTCATATCCTGATAGCATAGTGTTTTTCAAACTGTTTATAATTTCTTGTAGAATTACACGCCATTCTTCTGAAAAGTCTGAAGGACAAATATGACATCTAGTGCGCTACAATTCAGTGGCCTAAAATATCCCATACGTATTTAGGGTTTCGGGTTCATGTCAAGGGAGTAAGTTGGCCAAATTATTCGTTAGTCAACCATTCGTTTCCCGGTATTCGTTTTCGACATTATCATTCGTTTTCGACATTAAAGATTCTCTACGTGCATAAATATTATAATCCAACAAATCTAGATCAATAGATCACTTAAAGAATTTTATATGAAATCTAAAATATACTTCATTAATATGTTATACAGAGCTTCCATCAGAGTCCAGTAAGGTTATTTGTGATGGGTGCACCATAAATCATTAAACGTCTATCGTGGAAATGTAATCTTTTATAGTTAAGGTAATAAATTTGTGTGTTACTCCGCCCCTGAATACCGAACTATATCAGACTATATCTGGACTTCTCAATAAGCAGTACATGGCTGCATTTCTCTTAGTTGTATTGAACATTATAATGATATCATTATAAACGAGCTTCTTTGAATTATGAACTGAATGAGGCTTAAACTGTTCGTATTCTCACGTAAAGGCCAACATCCTGCAGCCTTGCGCAGCAATAAAAAGCAGTTTCGGGTTCCTACGAACAGTTGAAAATCTAAATCTTTTGTAATTGCTGCACGGTTTCTTTAGAAGGACAATAACCAAACGGTTTTCGTGTGTGATTGCTCCTCGTGGCTGCCTCGACTCAGTTTTCTACCTGATTCATATCTTAAAAGATGGATTTAAGTTCTTGTAATGCTACTTTTAGGTACATTCAGGTATTCGGTTAACTGCATATATGTCGGTTTCCTTGAGGCCACCATTTAATCGCCTCTTTTGCAGGTCTTTTAAATTAGTGTTATCTAACGAAATTGCATATGGCCAAATGCTCGATCTGAAAGCAGCTGACAAAATACACTCATGTCCATAAATTGAGGATAATGCGAAATCAGGCAAAGGAAGAGTTAGAAGCAAAACAAATTTGACTTATTTCTAAAGCTTATTTATTAAACAAAATGTAAAGAGCAAAAAAAGATGCTATATGTTTGATATTATTAAAAAAATTAGCGATTTTTCTCCCTGGAGCAAATTACAAAAAAAACCTATTTACAAAAAACCAATATTACATGGTTGGTATGATTGTTAATACATTGTATGTCTCCCAGACGATGCAATACAGTCCGTACAACGCCTAGGCATGCTGAGCATCAAATTATCGATCTGATCTTGGGGGATATTACACCACTCAAAAAGCAATGCTCTCCGAAGTTCCGGTAGACATGTAGGAGGAGGTTGACGGGCTGCAACTCGTCGGCCAAGCATGTCCCGCACGTGCTGTACTGGATTCAAGTCCGGTGAGAATGCTGGCCAGTCTATACGGGTGATATCCTCCGATTGAAGGCATTCGCTTTCGATGTTTGCACGGTGAGGACGGGCGTTGCCATCCATAAACACAAATTGTGCGCCCATGGCGCCCCGAAACAAACGTACATGTTGTTCCAGAATGACGTCCCGATAGATTTGGCTTGTCATGGTTCCAATTTGAACATGCAGGTCAGTTCTGGAACCCAGAATAATTCCACCCCAAACGAGCACTCCTGCACCACCGTAACGGTGTCGTTCAATGATGTTTTCTTGGTGGTAACGGGTACCTGGAGCTCTCCATATGAACATCCGACGAGAATCAGACTGCAAGCTAAACCTAGACTCGTCGGAAAACATCACACAAGCCAACTGTTGTGGTGTCCACAATGCATGCTCTCTACTCCAGGCTAACCGCAGGCGACAGTGAGTTGCAGTAAGTGGAACGCATCTGACAGGTCTACGAGCATATAGACCAATCTGCCCTAAGCATCTGTACACGGTCTGCCTTGAAATTGTCGTACCAGTGGCTGAAGAGAGCTGATGACACTGGCCTGAGGCTGTGCTCCGCCTGTTTCTTTTGGCAGTAACTGCCAAATACCGGTCCTCATTCGGTGTTGTAACTCTGGGGCGGCCTGTGCTGTAACGTCTGCTCATATTACCATCATCTTGGAATCGTTGCCAAAGCCTAGAGATGACACTCTAGGCAATTCCAAGTTCGCCTGATACTTCCAGTTGGGTACTCCCACATTCCAGACGGCCGATAATTCTACCACGTAAAAAATCATCCAAATGCGTCCTTTGTGTCCTAACTATTCGATTATTGCACTGAAATGCTTATTAAGCGCCTGCGAACAATTTTACTTCTTTGCCTGTATTCCTTATATATCACTCTCTTAATCTCTCGTCATTGTGAAGTACCATCGGTGTAATCTGGTTATTTCCTGAAATTTGCATATGATTCTTGAAGATGTGTGTAGTGATTTTACAGGTGATATATTTATTTTAGAGTTCGATTTCCGCGTGACTCCGAATTATCCTTAATTTATGGAGATGAGTGTATTTAAAAACACTTTTGAACAGAGCGAATGAAAAAAACGAAACATATAACTAAATTTTACTTACTGAATGTTTTAGAAAACGCCCATTAGCAATAATAATTATTATTACAGAAGAATAAATGAGAAAAATTTAAATTTATGTTTACTTTCTACTTGAAGTCTATAGGTTGAACTTGAAGGAATTTCTATTGGTTATACTTTGTAATTCAAATATATTGACGGATAAACATTAAATTTTAGACAGACATTTATTTCAGAAAATTCCAATATGTAGAATCAAGCACTAAATAATTTACCTTAATAGGAAATTTCTGAATACTGAAATGTCATCTGACGGACTACATTTGTTGGTTATTGTAACGTGGGGAATTTTCACCCATTACCCTCGTCACGTAGCGTGGTGTGCCTTAATAAAGACAAAATCCAAACTTTTCATTCTGTCTTTCCTCTTTCAACAATCACTGCGCACATAAGCCGAATCTACATTTTTATTTCCTAAAACGGTACGTATCGAGTTTTCAACAAATGCATTACTGAAATAAACACATGAGCTTCATAAAATTGCTTCGTAGATCGCAAGCGGCTCGTGAAGCGCGATTTCGAGACCACTGACTAAACGCTGCCCTTGAGACATAACTAATCAATGCTGATCTTCTTCCAAAACAATAGTTATTTTAGTAATACTATAAGGTATTTCTCCCGCTTTCTTAGCAATCCTTCGTGGTACAGTGGTCAGCACGTTCGACGCGTGTTCGAGAGGTCCGTGGTTCGAGTCCCGGCGAAGACATTGCTCATTTTTCACATCTCCTGCTTCCAAAATTCCTAATCTCTCTACAGTGACCCCTGAACTAAAAGGTGGTGAATGGTGATTTTTCACCACCAGGATTTGGCGATTGGGTCCCCTAAATTCCAGTCACCCTGTAAAAGGGGGAGTATATAAGGTATTTTTCTCGCCTTCTTAGCATTCCTAGGGTATTGCTCATTTTTCATTTCTGCTGCTTCTAAGTAACCTAATGCCTCTACAACAAACTCGATTTCTAACATGCATATATAGCACTATTTAGTTCAAGCCTCTGAATGGGGTTATTTCTAGTACTAGCCTATATGCAGAAGTCAATTTTGCTTTCAGTTACATATAATTAACATAATCTGTTGCACTATTAGACATCAGCTGAAAACGTTAACACTGAGCGTAATTTTTCAGATTATCCTTTTATTTTGGTGAGGAGTGTTACTTCAACTTAATCAGACTTAGGTAAAATTTTAAAAAAGGCCTCAAATTGTCAACAAAATATTTTGAAATTCTAAAATTAGTATCTGAAATCTGTGTCTCGACCTGGACGCCGAGTTGAAATCCTTTGCTCTTCGCAGTGGGGGAAGAATATTCCCGGATCCTCAATCTTGCTTTTGCTTAGCTAAACTGATCCCACCACCATACTTGACGCACCACGTTTGTCTCAGTTATCACATTTTGGCTAAAAGCAAAACTTGTTCAGATAGAGTAAATTTCGGTGGATCTATTTCAAATCTAGCTTATTATCTATTTCAAATATAGCCCTCTGATAGAATCTGATAGAATTTTTACTCCGGACAGCTAATTGCAGAAAAGCTGTGCAGACATATGTCACTGAAAGGTCTACAAATGTCCTATTATTACAATTATGTAATAATGGCAATAAGAATATGAGCAGTTTTCTACAATTTTGATCAAGCACAATATAGAGCATTTAGTCTGAGGATCTCGCATTACGTCCCATCCTTTCATTATCTTCTCAAAAGGGCCTTCGAAAAACCGTAAACTGTATAGACACTATAGTCACAAACGTGCATGGCTGAAACGCAATTCGAAATCCAAGGTTTCTGCGTAGAAGCACACTCTCCTGATTTGCTTATTTAAATTAAGATGTAAATGTTGAACAAAATAGAATAAAGCATATTTTTATCAGGATTCGCCCTTCCGTGACCTATTCTCGCAAACTCCAATTCATGTTAAGTATATAATGGCATGCATTAAAATATTTCGTCATAAAAACTTACAGGTTTTCCACGCAAAAGTCTTGCTATATTCTGGAGATTCATCAATAAAGTAGATGGCTCATCTCCCTTTAGAACTCTCTCTTTAGTTAGCTTTACTACTGAGCTGTTTTATTTAGAATAAGTTGCCTAAATACGTTGCATTATTATGAAAAAATAAATAATGTATTTGTTTATAGATATCTCTGTATATGCTAGTAATGTCAAATTTTCTCTTTGAAAGTCTTAACCAGTAGACAGTACTTAAAGAACTTTGGGTTTCAAAGAGAATAATTATTTCTGTAAAGAGCAAATTCATTCTCTTTTCGTTCATCAACATTCCCTGACCTCCTCTCAAGAATAGAAGGTTTGAAAACCAAATATCTCCCAGATGCATCTCTCAAAGGCTATTTCAACAAAACTTAGATCCCAAAGATAACGTCATCATCAGCGACTCGCTAGCTCTCGATGGACACTCAGACAACGAGCACATTGTCTAACGCCTCTTCCTTTGTCACCGCCCTCTCCATTCTTGTACGATGTTAGGAGTGGAAGATCACGGGGAGTGGGAAATGTGTCCTTAATGGTCCCCTTCTACTCGTTAAGGACGAGAATCCCTAGACACCTAGGTTGAGAACAGATTGAAAAGGAAGCGGGGATTTCTAAAAATTTAATTTAGATACGTCAAAAGAAATTATGTGTGCAAGAAAGTTTCCTAACTACCCTCCATGATGAGCTAGGCGCTTAGGTTCTCACAATTTATGTGCCATTTAATCCTATCTCTGGCAAAACTTTATTTTTATAAAAAAAGTATCTTATATATTTAAAAGTTTTTAAGGTTTCTTTTTGAAGGCATATATTCTGGGATAAGGAAGACTTTTTTGTAAATAAATACTTCTTCTTCATTAGAAACCTTTTCCCCTCCATTTGTTTCACAACGAAAACTATTAATTTAATGTAAGAAAAGTAGAATAGCTTTAAATCAAAAATCCGTAGTGATAAAAAGTCGAAATATTAATTCTTAAAAATAGAAATTCTCTCTGCAAAATCTCGAGATAAAATGTCATGGTATTTAATAACTCTTATTTCTCTATTTTAAAATAAATAAATTATTTAAGGTTTAATTTAAGAATGCAATGTTTCATGAAGAAACATTCTTGTTTATGATATGGCGCAAAGAATCATTCATAAATGAGAAAAATAACAAAAGTATAATGCACAATATTCTTCTACGCATAAAGGATCGTAAAGAGGGAAAATGCATATTACTTATCATTCTGAAATTAAAATATATTGTTTCACTGTAAGATGCTGTAATCTGGGGTTAAAATATGAGATTTCAAGTCGGAATATGAAAATATGCTAAATTTGATCTTGAAATTGATTTCGAATTCATATGAAATTTATCATCTTTGGAAATAGCGAATGTTTTCAAAATGTATTCAAGCACTTAAAAAGTCAAATTTACATTAGTTGTTGCAGATTATGTGTTACAATTCATTTGCCTTAAGAATTTCACTGGTTTCATCAAAAACAAACGAGTTCACATTAAACAATTTACAGCTTATTTTGAATTCTAAAACCTCTCGACATTTAAATCAAAACTATTGTCTAACCGAAGTCACAGTTTATTTATTACTAACTGAAATTCTTATTTGCCATTGCTATAAACCAAGGGTCAGTTTTGGTCTCTACAATAAGGCTTAGAGTAAAACTAATACTATTTCCATACAAATTGTTTACAATCTTTCTACAGAGCATTGGCTTCAGGAGAAATTCGTAAGTAAATCTTTGTGTTAAGTGAAAAGGCTATTAATTTCTTGAGTAATTATAAAACAATTATCAGACACAAGACAAACATTGCCAGAGTTTCCTCTGCACTGATAATTTTTCAAATAGAATATTGACAGTATGTAATGAAACTGACCGTTTAGAATTTCTTTCTTAGGTTAGAGAATCTCAAATCACCAAGGTAAGTATTTCGAATTTTAAGAAAGGCTTTTATTCTGAGTAACAGTGTAATTCGTAATACCATTGACGAGTGTTGCGTTGCTGTTAATGCAAAGCGTTGATGAGAGACTCTATTTTTCAAAAACCGTGTCAGCAATTGTAACTGTACTTTTCTTTAAAACTGTTTATTATAATATTCATATGTAAATCTGAAATTCCTATAAATATCTTAAATTTAAAAAACGTTGAGTTTTTCACCTTGTCTTAAAATTTCATTGAAAAATGTTGCCATTGAATTGCGTTTAAAATACGATTATTATTTTCTAATGCGAGTTCGTTTTTTGCATATCCAGAGATTCATATAGATTTTAAAGCTATTCTTTATGTCTTACCTTAGGCATGTCTTCCCTTTTTGATGAACACAACTGGATGAGTGTTTGAATGAAATTGCTTTTTTTCATGTTTTAAGAGACTACTAACAGAACTAGCTGTATATAAACAAATACTTTTATATCTGCAGTATACTTTTATATCTGCAGTATCTGCGTATACCAATATAAAAGAAAATATAAAAAAATAAAAATGAGCTTTCCAGTACTATGTAAATAGAGCTTCTAAATCCATTTATTATCTTATCTAAATCACAATTACATATGCAATTTGGGATTATTAATATATAGCTTTGAATGACAATATATTTTCTGCAGTATAAAGTTTCCTATTCGTACTTTTGCCGTGTTACTACTACAGGGTACGTACATTAATATGAAATAATAAGATTAATATGTTTTTTTATTCTCTTGATGATCCCGATAATTTACTGGTAACGTGAAACTTTTTGATCAACAGCAAATTGACAATTTAAATATCAGTCTATTTTGACCAAATTTTAGACTACTAATAATACTATCTTCTCGATGCAGCACACAGATACATACATAACCATTAGACTAGTGCTTCGAAACAGAATTTTTTAAGAATGTAATGTTTCATTTTTTCAAGACTCACCTGAGGAATATATTAAAAATGCACACACAAAAGATCTGGCAACAGGAGTGGCATGAAGCGACAGCGGGATGTCTCACACATGAATTCCTTCCAAAAGTGGAAAAAACGTTCATGCACACTGCTTCCGAAAGCAATATTTGTTGGGCAAGTCCTATTCCCAGATTACTTCTGCAAGATGACGCTTGCAAATACTGTTATGAAGAAATGTTTCGTGAAAGGATCGTATAAACACAAATATATATATATATATATATATATATATATAACTTATCTGTAAAGACATCTTGAAGTGGAGGAGAGCTCATATCTTAGCTCTATCCTTACGTCACTTGGCAAATCCGCAAGACAGAGACTCGAACGGCACGACAATAAATTACATCAGCTATACCGTCAAATCTTACGCCTGCTACTGGTTTCCATAGAAGAAAATTATTCTCACTGGAAGCAAGAGAACAGCTTACACCGCACGGCTGTCTGCCTAGACTCTCAGCTCCACCAAGGAAAACGTAGACAATTAAGCTAGGCATTTTAGAGAACGGCTAACGCAGGCTTCCAGTTGACTAAGGTGACATAATTCCTTCTGTTTTCAAGTCGGAGTTCAGAGGACATCGTCCTGACTTTTGCCGATACAGATAGAGACCCAAGTCTCTGTTAATTTTTTTGTTATTCGCTCAACAGTTTTTTTTTCTTCGCATTTTTGAGAAAACCCGCGGCCGGGGAGCATAATTGCCGCTCCCCGCCGGAAGCACTGCTCGATGCCGACTAAATCTTTTCCTTTCTCCTTCGCAACACCCACAAGTTTTTTCTCAGTCTCCGTCAACAAGTCCGTCAAGTCAGCGAATCCAAGCAGTGACTGCCTAAGCGAGTCCAGAGTAAGTGTGTAAGAGAGTCTCGCCTCTTAACCAAAACGCGGCCGGGGAGCATATTTGCCGCTCCCCGCCGGAAAACACCTCTCGGAGTCACTTACATTTTGTCCAGCAAGCCCAAAAATCAGCGAGTCAGTCCGAGAGTCAGCCACAAGTAAGTGTGTCCAACTCAAATTTCCTTCTTCTCCTTCACCAAACGGGCTCCCACTATGGCTTCACTTATCGCCCCCTTAATTATGGCAAAATCTTCGTTTTCAACTCCAGAATGCGGAAAAAAAAGGTGATCGCGCATGCGCGCCCTTCTTCACTTAGCCAACAACCGGACCCTCAATCGCCAAAAACCTGAATGACTTACATTGAAAGACAAGTAGCAACCTTTGACCTTTCCGTCACGTACTTTCCTCTCTTAAGGTCAACTAACAATGAAAATTCTTTCTCGAACATTCTAAAGCGCGCGAAATCATGACTTGGCGAAAATTGCCTCCCTTTCCCTGCTTCTTTCACAATGAATAAAAGTTTGTACAAGATTTGCAAATAAAAGAAAATAAATAATATTCATTTATACTAAATAATATTTCCCGAAGCATCTGTTTCTCCCCAAAATTAAAGCCTTAAATTAAATAATTCAGAATCAAAATAAAATTTAAATTTCCATAAATCATAAAATCATTCACCTAATTTTTATAACGCTATCCGGTAATTTCTCTACATAACATTCCTTTCCCCTAAGGAATTAAATTTTGGTTTACCAAAATTTAGCAGACAGACACTTCTTGAAATACCATGACTCATACTGTGCAATAAGGCTAAAGGATAACATGATGTAACAATATTTCATACGACTCCTTGGTACAGTGACGTTACTGACACATTAAATGTAAAGTCCAAAATGTGCAAGTAAAACAACAAGATTAATCAAAGCAATTACTAATTAAAATACTCAAGGAAGATCATCAAAAATAATTAATCAAAAACATCAATTAAATCACTTAATTAAACCTAGAAATACTCAGAACACATACAAAAATAAAAATAAAAATAAGGCGCTAATCACAAACAAAATATGTCTAAGATCAATCAATAATGACAAAAAGAATTTCTCTTTTTTTTTTCAGTTCATTACATCACACTAGTGTTGCAGTCTCTGTGTGGCCACATTTCTGAACATTTATTTATCCATTCATTCCCTTTCAGTCCATTAATGTAAACAATTTCACCTGAGGTCGAACACATTCTACTATTGCGACAATTTCTGCTGAGCACAATCATGGAGTACATTAAATGAGTACGGAGTTGTCAATGCAAGCGAGGGAAAACCCTATAGTTAGAAATCATTGTGTTAGCAACTCCCCCCTGCAGCCTTCAACGCGAGAAAATGAAAGCAACCAACCCCGGAATGTGAACTCAGCACCACAATACTCCTTAGTAGAGGAACTTGACCTTAAAAGAAACCAGATTTCACCCTCCTACGTCTCACCTTCGACCAAGGAAGAACAATCACTCTTTCAAAGTTGAAGAAGACTTTATCTTTCAATTTTTCCCTTACGATAGATAAGCCACTGAATGTGTTCGAATACACACACCTGAAGAAAGAAATAATCGAATCCAATTGTTCCCACCACAAAAAAAAATGAAATAAATAAAAATAAGATAATTAACGCGCCGCAAATACATAAAATACATTCCTGAGAAGATAAACACACTAATAATTCAAACACTTCCAGATAAAATATGTCACATGAACGTATTCAAATAAGGAGTAAAGACCCCTAAGTACTACGAAATTGAATAACTTCTAAGATTGAATCCCAAACAGTCACGTCTAAGAACAGAAGCGGCCTGATCAGGGCCAAGCATTAGAAAAGAAAAGAACGTTACAACACAAGGAACCTCGGAACCAGCCGAAAATACCCCACACAAAGATCAGAAAGAAGGAAAACGTGATTGTCCAAAAATTCAATCCAACCAAAATCAATTCCGAGAATGAACATAACGAATACGCTGTGCAAATACCAATTAGAATTTTATCCAAAACACACAAAAATAATAGTAATAATACAACCTAATGTATATGCAAAATGATGTTTGGCTAATAATTGCAAACAGATACTACCAAGATACAGATATAGACATAAAATGAAAATACAATTAAACTGTAAAAATTTCGTACATAATTCAAATGAGCAATGAGATCAGCGATACTTAAAAAAAAAAAATTAAACTGCAATACCTAAACAAATACACACATAATCATTACGTTAAACCATATCAAGTTAAAAATATTTCACTGTAATTCAAATCAAGCCAAAAAAAATCAACCAGCAAGAGTGAAGTGTCGCTAAAAAAATTTTCAAACCTTAAAGTAAACACTAGTGAGTAACAACACCAAACTTAAGTCCCCTTAGTAAGACAACACCAACAAAATTCAGTAATTCTAAAAATCCATTAGGTCCACAAAAAAAAATTTCAACTAGTCAAAGAAATCAATCAAAGCTGGACTGAAGCACGTTACTAGAACACTAAATAAAATAACACAAATCAAAAAAGCGTTCAAAACAAACCCCCAATTTAGGCAAAAACTGAGATCTATTCTGCATCAGACTCTTCCAAAACGTTGTATAGTAACCTAAGTAGCAGCCTTCAGCAACACCTCCACCCAAACAAAAGAAACAAAGTAACTCTTTACCGCGTCCATGTAAGCTGAGAAAAGCGCTGTATTATGAATGACAGACTCAAACTTTACGTATCAAGCAAACCTCCAGACACGTTGAAAGAGAACATAAGATCTCTTATCTCGGAAAGAAAAGTGCGCTGACTGAAACGTTACAATCCTGAACCAACACAATGAAAAAGATACAACAATAGTTTTCTCAGATAACAAGTTTCTGTTTCTCCCGGTGTAAGAGGTCAAGTGCCACCATGAAGTGCAAGTATTTACAAGAAAACGAGCTTTCAGGACATTACAACTTCACGCAAGACCTAACTGCAAGCAACAAATGCAAAGTTCTCAAAAGTGCTAAACTAAAAAAAAATACTCATAACTCGTAACTCAAAAATCCCTAAAAATCACACAAATGAAATCCATAACTCAAATTCTACTATTTTCCTATGACCACAGAAATCTCAATTCTTCCACAAAAACTAAACATCAGAGAACTTACATTTTACGGACCTTGGCAGAAACCACCAAAACAAAATAAAAACCTGATACAACTATCTTGATACTACCAATTCAAATACAAAACTTAAGCCAAAAGAAGAATTAACCCCAAATTCAGCAACCAGTCCAACCAAGAAAGAAAATTCAGTACCTCAAATCACATCTATTACGATTAACTAGCAAATTCAAGACAAACTACTTGTAATCAACAGAAAATTCCCGCTCATGAGTACAGAGCAAAAGTAACTAATCTTCTCAAACTTATCTAAAAATTTCCACAAACCAAATTCCCGTTGTCACCAAAATTCTCATTAAAATTCACTTTCTACAATTCACAAGACTAACTCAATTTCTACTGTTTAAACAATTCTCACATGACAACTCTTCACAAACTTAAAACTCAGAAGATAACTAATCCCAATTACTCTGAATCATTAAACTAATTAGAACTTCACTCAAGCTGAAGAATTCAATCCAAAAAGAAAAAATTAAATATGCTAACATCATTATTGCTGATCTCAGGCAAAAATTCAAATCTAACCTACGTTTACTTTAAAACAGAATTTTGCAATTGAAAAATAACCTTCAATTTTTTTTAACTCATTCATTTGTATCATTATGCCTTCAGAACTTATAAAATTCATTGCTCAATACTAAATTAAATTTTCTAACACATTACACAATACACTGGAATCATAATAAAACATTGTAAATCAAAAAGCAATAATATACTACGCTAGAGAATCATGAAAACATTACATACATTTCACAAAATATTATTCAATTAAGTCAAAAAATCAAAATTTCTCTAATGTTACCCCTCACAATTACACATTTCAAAAGATTCTAGGTTAAATAATTAGCAAAAACACACACACAAAAAAAAAAAATTTCTAGCTACGCATAGCTATGGCTTGTCTCATTCAGTAAAATAATTAGAGTCTTTAATCTCTTTCTCTTAGAAGTGCTCAAAAAATGAGTCCAGTTTTTACCGACAAGCACTCGAAACTTGTTACAAGGATACACAAATAGCATAGGATTATCGTGAAATAATTCATTTTCCATCTTGTATCAGAAATCAGAAATCAAAAATATACATCCAGAAAACACTCAAGGATTTTCATAAGTAAAATATACAGTATCTATTCTCCTACATTAAAAATATATATTTTTTCCTAACTTTAAAGTTCAATTCTGTGTGCCTAACGTTAAAGTCCAAAATTCCTGAAATTCACACACATTTTCAAACTTTATCACTCTCGTATTAACAAATAAGCAAACACAAATCAAAAACTCTAATTAATCCTAGCACATAAAATTTAACTCCCTCCTTAAAACGTAAATTATACAAAATAGGTAAATTCAAAATCCAAATTCAATTCTCGATCCGATCCCCCACTAAGCAGAGGTCACGGCACAAATGTTATGTTAAAAAGTTTCGTCACCAAGGTTAAATAGTTTTACTTCTAGGTACCATGTATTATCTGAAATTCCTATATTGTTAAATGTTAAATATGAAACTACTTGCCGTTAAAGGGAGTGATCGTATAGTGAAACGTGTACAGCATTTTTGCGTTGTGAAAAAAAATGCATTCCGGGACCGCGCCGTGAGAGGATCGAAAACATAAAACATATACAAGATATAAAGGAAACGTTCATATTAAATATATAAAGAAAACATACTGTAAGAGGTTCCAGATTAAATATCAGTTTATTCAATTACAACACAATAAGAAAAATCTTAACCTCATCTGAGAGTCTGTTCATTTAAATTCATAAAAAACTTAAGGTTTGTCTGGTGATTTAAAAGAAAGGAAAGGGAAACAATTTATGGCCTGAGAGTTAAATTTTAGATTCGACGTTGTTTTTACTGCTAAGGACGTTTTTGGAAAAACTTGCCTAAAGTTCCAACACACCAAAAAAAAATAATACTTATCTTGAGTGGACATCTTGAAGTGGAGGAGAGCTCATATCTTAGCTCTATCCTTACGTCACTTGGCAAATCCGCAAGACAGAGACTCGAACGGCACGACAATAAATTACATCAGCTATACCGTCAAATCTTACGCCTGCTACTGGTTTCCATAGAAGAAAATTATTCTCACTGGAAGCAAGAGAACAGCTTACACCGCACGGCTGTCTGCCTAGACTCTCAGCTCCACCAAGGAAAACGTAGACAATTAAGCTAGGCATTTTATAGAACGGCTAACGCAGGCTTCCAGTTGACTAAGGTGACATAATTCCTTCTGTTTTCAAGTCGGAGTTCAGAGGACATCGTCCTGACTTTTGCCGATACAGATAGAGACCCAAGTCTCTGTTAATTTTTTTGTTATTCGCTCAACAGTTTTTTTTTCTTCGCATTTTTGAGAAAACCCGCGGCCGGGGAGCATAATTGCCGCTCCCCGCCGGAAGCACTGCTCGATGCCGACTAAATCTTTTCCTTTCTCCTTCGCAACACCCACAAGTTTTTTCTCAGTCTCCGTCAACAAGTCCGTCAAGTCAGCGAATCCAAGCAGTGACTGCCTAAGCGAGTCCAGAGTAAGTGTGTAAGAGAGTCTCGCCTCTTAACCAAAACGCGGCCGGGGAGCATATTTGCCGCTCCCCGCCGGAAAACACCTCTCGGAGTCACTTACATTTTGTCCAGCAAGCCCAAAAATCAGCGAGTCAGTCCGAGAGTCAGCCACAAGTAAGTGTGTCCAACTCAAATTTCCTTCTTCTCCTTCACCAAACGGGCTCCCACTATGGCTTCACTTATCGCCCCCTTAATTATGGCAAAATCTTCGTTTTCAACTCCAGAATGCGGAAAAAAAAGGTGATCGCGCATGCGCGCCCTTCTTCACTTAGCCAACAACCGGACCCTCAATCGCCAAAAACCTGAATGACTTACATTGAAAGACAAGTAGCAACCTTTGACCTTTCCGTCACGTACTTTCCTCTCTTAAGGTCAACTAACAATGAAAATTCTTTCTCGAACATTCTAAAGCGCGCGAAATCATGACTTGGCGAAAATTGCCTCCCTTTCCCTGCTTCTTTCACAATGAATAAAAGTTTGTACAAGATTTGCAAATAAAAGAAAATAAATAATATTCATTTATACTAAATAATATTTCCCGAAGCATCTGTTTCTCCCCAAAATTAAAGCCTTAAATTAAATAATTCAGAATCAAAATAAAATTTAAATTTCCATAAATCATAAAATCATTCACCTAATTTTTATAACGCTATCCGGTAATTTCTCTACATAACATTCCTTTCCCCTAAGGAATTAAATTTTGGTTTACCAAAATTTAGCAGACAGACACTTCTTGAAATACCATGACTCATACTGTGCAATAAGGCTAAAGGATAACATGATGTAACAATATTTCATACGACTCCTTGGTACAGTGACGTTACTGACACATTAAATGTAAAGTCCAAAATGTGCAAGTAAAACAACAAGATTAATCAAAGCAATTACTAATTAAAATACTCAAGGAAGATCATCAAAAATAATTAATCAAAAACATCAATTAAATCACTTAATTAAACCTAGAAATACTCAGAACACATACAAAAATAAAAATAAAAATAAGGCGCTAATCACAAACAAAATATGTCTAAGATCAATCAATAATGACAAAAAGAATTTCTCTTTTTTTTTTCAGTTCATTACATCACACTAGTGTTGCAGTCTCTGTGTGGCCACATTTCTGAACATTTATTTATCCATTCATTCCCTTTCAGTCCATTAATGTAAACAATTTCACCTGAGGTCGAACACATTCTACTATTGCGACAATTTCTGCTGAGCACAATCATGGAGTACATTAAATGAGTACGGAGTTGTCAATGCAAGCGAGGGAAAACCCTATAGTTAGAAATCATTGTGTTAGCAACTCCCCCCTGCAGCCTTCAACGCGAGAAAATGAAAGCAACCAACCCCGGAATGTGAACTCAGCACCACAATACTCCTTAGTAGAGGAACTTGACCTTAAAAGAAACCAGATTTCACCCTCCTACGTCTCACCTTCGACCAAGGAAGAACAATCACTCTTTCAAAGTTGAAGAAGACTTTATCTTTCAATTTTTCCCTTACGATAGATAAGCCACTGAATGTGTTCGAATACACACACCTGAAGAAAGAAATAATCGAATCCAATTGTTCCCACCACAAAAAAAAATGAAATAAATAAAAATAAGATAATTAACGCGCCGCAAATACATAAAATACATTCCTGAGAAGATAAACACACTAATAATTCAAACACTTCCAGATAAAATATGTCACATGAACGTATTCAAATAAGGAGTAAAGACCCCTAAGTACTACGAAATTGAATAACTTCTAAGATTGAATCCCAAACAGTCACGTCTAAGAACAGAAGCGGCCTGATCAGGGCCAAGCATTAGAAAAGAAAAGAACGTTACAACACAAGGAACCTCGGAACCAGCCGAAAATACCCCACACAAAGATCAGAAAGAAGGAAAACGTGATTGTCCAAAAATTCAATCCAACCAAAATCAATTCCGAGAATGAACATAACGAATACGCTGTGCAAATACCAATTAGAATTTTATCCAAAACACACAAAAATAATAGTAATAATACAACCTAATGTATATGCAAAATGATGTTTGGCTAATAATTGCAAACAGATACTACCAAGATACAGATATAGACATAAAATGAAAATACAATTAAACTGTAAAAATTTCGTACATAATTCAAATGAGCAATGAGATCAGCGATACTTAAAAAAAAAAAATTAAACTGCAATACCTAAACAAATACACACATAATCATTACGTTAAACCATATCAAGTTAAAAATATTTCACTGTAATTCAAATCAAGCCAAAAAAAATCAACCAGCAAGAGTGAAGTGTCGCTAAAAAAATTTTCAAACCTTAAAGTAAACACTAGTGAGTAACAACACCAAACTTAAGTCCCCTTAGTAAGACAACACCAACAAAATTCAGTAATTCTAAAAATCCATTAGGTCCACAAAAAAAAATTTCAACTAGTCAAAGAAATCAATCAAAGCTGGACTGAAGCACGTTACTAGAACACTAAATAAAATAACACAAATCAAAAAAGCGTTCAAAACAAACCCCCAATTTAGGCAAAAACTGAGATCTATTCTGCATCAGACTCTTCCAAAACGTTGTATAGTAACCTAAGTAGCAGCCTTCAGCAACACCTCCACCCAAACAAAAGAAACAAAGTAACTCTTTACCGCGTCCATGTAAGCTGAGAAAAGCGCTGTATTATGAATGACAGACTCAAACTTTACGTATCAAGCAAACCTCCAGACACGTTGAAAGAGAACATAAGATCTCTTATCTCGGAAAGAAAAGTGCGCTGACTGAAACGTTACAATCCTGAACCAACACAATGAAAAAGATACAACAATAGTTTTCTCAGATAACAAGTTTCTGTTTCTCCCGGTGTAAGAGGTCAAGTGCCACCATGAAGTGCAAGTATTTACAAGAAAACGAGCTTTCAGGACATTACAACTTCACGCAAGACCTAACTGCAAGCAACAAATGCAAAGTTCTCAGAAGTGCTAAACTAAAAAAAAATACTCATAACTCGTAACTCAAAAATCCCTAAAAATCACACAAATGAAATCCATAACTCAAATTCTACTATTTTCCTATGACCACAGAAATCTCAATTCTTCCACAAAAACTAAACATCAGAGAACTTACATTTTACGGACCTTGGCAGAAACCACCAAAACAAAATAAAAACCTGATACAACTATCTTGATACTACCAATTCAAATACAAAACTTAAGCCAAAAGAAGAATTAACCCCAAATTCAGCAACCAGTCCAACCAAGAAAGAAAATTCAGTACCTCAAATCACATCTATTACGATTAACTAGCAAATTCAAGACAAACTACTTGTAATCAACAGAAAATTTCCGCTCATGAGTACAGAGCAAAAGTAACTAATCTTCTCAAACTTATCTAAAAATTTCCACAAACCAAATTCCCGTTGTCACCAAAATTCTCATTAAAATTCAATTTCTACAATTCACAAGACTAACTCAATTTCTACTGTTTAAACAATTCTCACATGACAACTCTTCACAAACTTAAAACTCAGAAGATAACTAATCCCAATTACTCTGACTCATTAAACTAATTAGAACTTCACTCAAGCTGAAGAATTCAATCCAAAAAAAAAAATTAAATATGCTAACATCATTATTGCTGATCTCAGGCAAAAATTCAAATCTAACCTATGTTTACTTTAAAACAGAATTTTGCAATTGAAAAATAACCTTCAATTTTTTTTAACTCATTCATTTGTATCATTATGCCTTCAGAACTTATAAAATTCATTGCTCAATACTAAATTAAATTTTCTAACACATTACACAATATACTGGAATCATAATAAAACATTGTAAATCAAAAAGCAATAATATACTACGCTAGAGAATCATGAAAACATTACATACATTTCACAAAATATTATTCAATTAAGTCAAAAAATCAAAATTTCTCTAACGTTACCCCTCACAATTACACATTTCAAAAGATTCTAGGTTAAATAATTAGCAAAAACACACACACAAAAAAAAAATTTCTAGCTACGCATAGCTATGGCTTGTCTCATTCAGTAAAATAATTAGAGTCTTTAATCTCTTTCTCTTAGAAGTGCTCAAAAAATGAGTCCAGTTTTTACCGACAAGCACTCGAAACTTGTTACAAGGATACACAAATAGCATAGGATTATCGTGAAATAATTCATTTTCCATCTTGTATCAGAAATCAGAAATCAAAAATATACATCCAGAAAACACTCAAGGATTTTCAACAGTAAAAATATACAGTATCTATTCTCCTACATTAAAAATATATATTTTTCCTAACTTTAAAGTTCAATTCTGTGTGCCTAACGTTAAAGTCCAAAATTCCTGAAATTCACACACATTTTCAAACTTTATCACTCTCGTATTAACAAATAAGCAAACACAAATCAAAAACTCTAATTAATCCTAGCACATAAAATTTAACTCCCTCCTTAAAAAGTAAATTATACAAAATAGGTAAATTCAAAATCCAAATTCAATTCTCGATCCGATCCCCCACTAAGCAGAGGTCACGGCACCAATGTTATGTTAAAAAGTTTCGTCACCAAGGTTAAATAGTTTTACTTCTAGGTACCATGTATTATCTGAAATTCCTATATTGTTAAATGTTAAATATGAAACTACTTGCCGTTAAAGGGAGTGATCGTATAGTGAAACGTGTACAGCATTTTTGCGTTGTGAAAAAAAATGCATTCCGGGACCGCGCCGTGAGAGGATCGAAAACATAAAACATATGCAAGATATAAAGGAAAAGTTCATATTAAATATATAAAGAAAACATACTGTAAGAGGTTCCAGATTAAATATCAGTTTATTCAATTACAACACAATAAGAAAAATCTTAACCTCATCTGAGAGTCTGTTCATTTAAATTCATAAAAAACTTAAGGTTTGTCTGGTGATTTAAAAGAAAGGAAAGGGAAACAATTTATGGCCTGAGAGTTAAATTTTAGATTCGACGTTGTTTTTACTGCTAAGGACGTTTTTGGAAAAACTTGCCTAAAGTTCCAACACACCAAAAAAAAATAATACTTATCTTGAGTGGACATCTTGAAGTGGAGGAGAGCTCATATCTTAGCTCTATCCTTACGTCACTTGGCAAATCCGCAAGACAGAGACTCGAACGGCACGACAATAAATTACATCAGCTATACCGTCAAATCTTACGCCTGCTACTGGTTTCCATAGAAGAAAATTATTCTCACTGGAAGCAAGAGAACAGCTTACACCGCACGGCTGTCTGCCTAGACTCTCAGCTCCACCAAGGAAAACGTAGACAATTAAGCTAGGCATTTTAGAGAACGGCTAACGCAGGCTTCCAGTTGACTAAGGTGACATAATTCCTTCTGTTTTCAAGTCGGAGTTCAGAGGACATCGTCCTGACTTTTGCCGATACAGATAGAGACCCAAGTCTCTGTTAATTTTTTTGTTATTCGCTCAACAGTTTTTTTTTCTTCGCATTTTTGAGAAAACCCGCGGCCGGGGAGCATAATTGTCGCTCCCCGCCGGAAGCACTGCTCGATGCCGACTAAATCTTTTCCTTTCTCCTTCGCAACACCCACAAGTTTTTTCTCAGTCTCCGTCAACAAGTCCGTCAAGCCCGAAAGTCAGCGAATCCAAGCAGTGAGTGCCTAAGCGAGTCCAGAGTAAGTGTGTAAGAGAGTCTCGCCTCTTAACCAAAACGCGGCCGGGGAGCATATTTGCCGCTCCCCGCCGGAAAACACCTCTCGGAGTCACTTACATTTTGTCCAGCAAGCCCAAAAATCAGCGAGTCAGTCCGAGAGTCAGCCACAAGTAAGTGTGTCCAACTCAAATTTCCTTCTTCTCCTTCACCAAACGGGCTCCCACTATGGCTTCACTTATCGCCCCCTTAATTATGGCAAAATCTTCGTTTTCAACTCCAGAATGCGGAAAAAAAAGGTGATCGCGCATGCGCGCCCTTCTTCACTTAGCCAACAACCGGACCCTCAATCGCCAAAAACCTGAATGACTTACATTGAAAGACAAGTAGCAACCTTTGACCTTTCCGTCACGTACTTTCCTCTCTTAAGGTCAACTAACAATGAAAATTCTTTCTCGAACATTCTAAAGCGCGCGAAATCATGACTTGGCGAAAATTGCCTCCCTTTCCCTGCTTCTTTCACAATGAATAAAAGTTTGTACAAGATTTGCAAATAAAAGAAAATAAATAATATTCATTTATACTAAATAATATTTCCCGAAGCATCTGTTTCTCCCCAAAATTAAAGCCTTAAATTAAATAATTCAGAATCAAAATAAAATTTAAATTTCCATAAATCATAAAATCATTCACCTAATTTTTATAACGCTATCCGGTAATTTCTCTACATAACATTCCTTTCCCCTAAGGAATTAAATTTTGGTTTACCAAAATTTAGCAGACAGACACTTCTTGAAATACCATGACTCATACTGTGCAATAAGGCTAAAGGATAACATGATGTAACAATATTTCATACGACTCCTTGGTACAGTGACGTTACTGACACATTAAATGTAAAGTCCAAAATGTGCAAGTAAAACAACAAGATTAATCAAAGCAATTACTAATTAAAATACTCAAGGAAGATCATCAAAAATAATTAATCAAAAACATCAATTAAATCACTTAATTAAACCTAGAAATACTCAGAACACATACAAAAATAAAAATAAAAATAAGGCGCTAATCACAAACAAAATATGTCTAAGATCAATCAATAATGACAAAAAGAATTTCTCTTTTTTTTTTTCAGTTCATTACATCACACTAGTGTTGCAGTCTCTGTGTGGCCACATTTCTGAACATTTATTTATCCATTCATTCCCTTTCAGTCCATTAATGTAAACAATTTCACCTGAGGTCGAACGCATTCTACTATTGCGACAATTTCTGCTGAGCACAATCATGGAGTACATTAAATGAGTACGGAGTTGTCAATGCAAGCGAGGGAAAACCCTATAGTTAGAAATCATTGTGTTAGCAACTCCCCCCTGCAGCCTTCAACGCGAGAAAATGAAAGCAACCAACCCCGGAATGTGAACTCAGCACCACAATACTCCTTAGTAGAGGAACTTGACCTTAAAAGAAACCAGATTTCACCCTCCTACGTCTCACCTTCGACCAAGGAAGAACAATCACTCTTTCAAAGTTGAAGAAGACTTTATCTTTCAATTTTTCCCTTACGATAGATAAGCCACTGAATGTGTTCGAATACACACACCTGAAGAAAGAAATAATCGAATCCAATTGTTCCCACCACAAAAAAAAATGAAATAAATAAAAATAAGATAATTAACGCGCCGCAAATACATAAAATACATTCCTGAGAAGATAAACACACTAATAATTCAAACACTTCCAGATAAAATATGTCACATGAACGTATTCAAATAAGGAGTAAAGACCCCTAAGTACTACGAAATTGAATAACTTCTAAGATTGAATCCCAAACAGTCACGTCTAAGAACAGAAGCGGCCTGATCAGGGCCAAGCATTAGAAAAGAAAAGAACGTTACAACACAAGGAACCTCGGAACCAGCCGAAAATACCCCACACAAAGATCAGAAAGAAGGAAAACGTGATTGTCCAAAAATTCAATCCAACCAAAATCAATTCCGAGAATGAACATAACGAATACGCTGTGCAAATACCAATTAGAATTTTATCCAAAACACACAAAAATAATAGTAATAATACAACCTAATGTATATGCAAAATGATGTTTGGCTAATAATTGCAAACAGATACTACCAAGATACAGATATAGACATAAAATGAAAATACAATTAAACTGTAAAAATTTCGTACATAATTCAAATGAGCAATGAGATCAGCGATACTTAAAAAAAAAATTTAAACTGCAATACCTAAACAAATACACACATAATCATTACGTTAAACCATATCAAGTTAAAAATATTTCACTGTAATTCAAATCAAGCCAAAAAAAATCAACCAGCAAGAGTGAAGTGTCGCTAAAAAAATTTTCAAACCTTAAAGTAAACACTAGTGAGTAACAACACCAAACTTAAGTCCCCTTAGTAAGACAACACCAACAAAATTCAGTAATTCTAAAAATCCATTAGGTCCACAAAAAAAAATTTCAACTAGTCAAAGAAATCAATCAAAGCTGGACTGAAGCACGTTACTAGAACACTAAATAAAATAACACAAATCAAAAAAGCGTTCAAAACAAACCCCCAATTTAGGCAAAAACTGAGATCTATTCTGCATCAGACTCTTCCAAAACGTTGTATAGTAACCTAAGTAGCAGCCTTCAGCAACACCTCCACCCAAACAAAAGAAACAAAGTAACTCTTTACCGCGTCCATGTAAGCTGAGAAAAGCGCTGTATTATGAATGACAGACTCAAACTTTACGTATCAAGCAAACCTCCAGACACGTTGAAAGAGAACATAAGATCTCTTATCTCGGAAAGCAAAGTGCGCTGACTGAAACGTTACAATCCTGAACCAACACAATGAAAAAGATACAACAATAGTTTTCTCAGATAACAAGTTTCTGTTTCTCCCGGTGTAAGAGGTCAAGTGCCACCATGAAGTGCAAGTATTTACAAGAAAACGAGCTTTCAGGACATTACAACTTCACGCAAGACCTAACTGCAAGCAACAAATGCAAAGTTCTCAAAAGTGCTAAACTAAAAAAAATACTCATAACTCGTAACTCAAAAATCCCTAAAAATCACACAAATGAAATCCATAACTCAAATTCTACTATTTTCCTATGACCACAGAAATCTCAATTCTTCCACAAAAACTAAACATCAGAGAACTTACATTTTACGGACCTTGGCAGAAACCACCAAAACAAAATAAAAACCTGATACAACTATCTTGATACTACCAATTCAAATACAAAACTTAAGCCAAAAGAAGAATTAACCCCAAATTCAGCAACCAGTCCAACCAAGAAAGAAAATTCAGTACCTCAAATCACATCTATTACGATTAACTAGCAAATTCAAGACAAACTACTTGTAATCAACAGAAAATTCCCGCTCATGAGTACAGAGCAAAAGTAACTAATCTTCTCAAACTTATCTAAAAATTTCCACAAACCAAATTCCCGTTGTCACCAAAATTCTCATTAAAATTCACTTTCTACAATTCACAAGACTAACTCAATTTCTACTGTTTAAACAATTCTCACATGACAACTCTTCACAAACTTAAAACTCAGAAGATAACTAATCCCAATTACTCTGACTCATTAAACTAATTAGAACTTCACTCAAGCTGAAGAATTCAATCCAAAAAAAAAATTAAATATGCTAACATCATTATTGCTGATCTCAGGCAAAAATTCAAATCTAACCTATGTTTACTTTAAAACAGAATTTTGCAATTGAAAAATAACCTTCAATTTTTTTTAACTCATTCATTTGTATCATTATGCCTTCAGAACTTATAAAATTCATTGCTCAATACTAAATTAAATTTTCTAACACATTACACAATATACTGGAATCATAATAAAACATTGTAAATCAAAAAGCAATAATATACTACGCTAGAGAATCATGAAAACATTACATACATTTCACAAAATATTATTCAATTAAGTCAAAAAATCAAAATTTCTCTAACGTTACCCCTCACAATTACACATTTCAAAAGATTCTAGGTTAAATAATTAGCAAAAACACACACACAAAAAAAAAAATTTCTAGCTACGCATAGCTATGGCTTGTCTCATTCAGTAAAATAATTAGAGTCTTTAATCTCTTTCTCTTAGAAGTGCTCAAAAAATGAGTCCAGTTTTTACCGACAAGCACTCGAAACTTGTTACAAGGATACACAAATAGCATAGGATTATCGTGAAATAATTCATTTTCCATCTTGTATCAGAAATCAGAAATCAAAAATATACATCCAGAAAACACTCAAGGATTTTCAACAGTAAAAATATACAGTATCTATTCTCCTACATTAAAAATATATATTTTTCCTAACTTTAAAGTTCAATTCTGTGTGCCTAACGTTAAAGTCCAAAATTCCTGAAATTCACACACATTTTCAAACTTTATCACTCTCGTATTAACAAATAAGCAAACACAAATCAAAAACTCTAATTAATCCTAGCACATAAAATTTAACTCCCTCCTTAAAAAGTAAATTATACAAAATAGGTAAATTCAAAATCCAAATTCAATTCTCGATCCGATCCCCCACTAAGCAGAGGTCACGGCACCAATGTTATGTTAAAAAGTTTCGTCACCAAGGTTAAATAGTTTTACTTCTAGGTACCATGTATTATCTGAAATTCCTATATTGTTAAATGTTAAATATGAAACTACTTGCCGTTAAAGGGAGTGATCGTATAGTGAAACGTGTACAGCATTTTTGCGTTGTGAAAAAAAATGCATTCCGGGACCGCGCCGTGAGAGGATCGAAAACATAAAACATATACAAGATATAAAGGAAAAGTTCATATTAAATATATAAAGAAAACATACTGTAAGAGGTTCCAGATTAAATATCAGTTTATTCAATTACAACACAATAAGAAAAATCTTAACCTCATCTGAGAGTCTGTTCATTTAAATTCATAAAAAACTTAAGGTTTGTCTGGTGATTTAAAAGAAAGGAAAGGGAAACAATTTATGGCCTGAGAGTTAAATTTTAGATTCGACGTTGTTTTTACTGCTAAGGACGTTTTTGGAAAAACTTGCCTAAAGTTCCAACACACCAAAAAAAATAATACTTATCTTGAGTGGACATCTTGAAGTGGAGGAGAGCTCATATCTTAGCTCTATCCTTACGTCACTTGGCAAATCCGCAAGACAGAGACTCGAACGGCACGACAATAAATTACATCAGCTATACCGTCAAATCTTACGCCTGCTACTGGTTTCCATAGAAGAAAATTATTCTCACTGGAAGCAAGAGAACAGCTTACACCGCACGGCTGTCTGCCTAGACTCTCAGCTCCACCAAGGAAAACGTAGACAATTAAGCTAGGCATTTTAGAGAACGGCTAACGCAGGCTTCCAGTTGACTAAGGTGACATAATTCCTTCTGTTTTCAAGTCGGAGTTCAGAGGACATCGTCCTGACTTTTGCCGATACAGATAGAGACCCAAGTCTCTGTTAATCTTTTTGTTATTCGCTCAACAGTTTTTTTTCTTCGCATTTTTGAGAAAACCCGCGGCCGGGGAGCATAATTGTCACTCCCCGCCGGAAGCACTGCTCGATGCCGACTAAATATTTTCCTTTCTCCTTCGCAACACCCACAAGTTTTTTCTCAGTCTCCGTCAACAAGTCCGTCAAGCCCGAAAGTCAGCGAATCCAAGCAGTGAGTGCCTAAGCGAGTCCAGAGTAAGTGTGTAAGAGAGTCTCGCCTCTTAACCAAAACGCGGCCGGGGAGCATATTTGCCGCTCCCCGCCGGAAAACACCTCTCGGAGTCACTTACATTTTGTCCAGCAAGCCCAAAAATCAGCGAGTCAGTCCGAGAGTCAGCCACAAGTAAGTGTGTCCAACTCAAATTTCCTTCTTCTCCTTCACCAAACGGGCTCCCACTATGGCTTCACTTATCGCCCCCTTAATTATGGCAAAATCTTCGTTTTCAACTCCAGAATGCGGAAAAAAAAGGTGATCGCGCATGCGCGCCCTTCTTCACTTAGCCAACAACCGGACCCTCAATCGCCAAAAACCTGAATGACTTACATTGAAAGACAAGTAGCAACCTTTGACCTTTCCGTCACGTACTTTCCTCTCTTAAGGTCAACTAACAATGAAAATTCTTTCTCGAACATTCTAAAGCGCGCGAAATCATGACTTGGCGAAAATTGCCTCCCTTTCCCTGCTTCTTTCACAATGAATAAAAGTTTGTACAAGATTTGCAAATAAAAGAAAATAAATAATATTCATTTATACTAAATAATATTTCCCGAAGCATCTGTTTCTCCCCAAAATTAAAGCCTTAAATTAAATAATTCAGAATCAAAATAAAATTTAAATTTCCATAAATCATAAAATCATTCACCTAATTTTTATAACGCTATCCGGTAATTTCTCTACATAACATTCCTTTCCCCTAAGGAATTAAATTTTGGTTTACCAAAATTTAGCAGACAGACACTTCTTGAAATACCATGACTCATACTGTGCAATAAGGCTAAAGGATAACATGATGTAACAATATTTCATACGACTCCTTGGTACAGTGACGTTACTGACACATTAAATGTAAAGTCCAAAATGTGCAAGTAAAACAACAAGATTAATCAAAGCAATTACTAATTAAAATACTCAAGGAAGATCATCAAAAATAATTAATCAAAAACATCAATTAAATCACTTAATTAAACCTAGAAATACTCAGAACACATACAAAAATAAAAATAAAAATAAGGCGCTAATCACAAACAAAATATGTCTAAGATCAATCAATAATGACAAAAAGAATTTCTCTTTTTTTTTTTCAGTTCATTACATCACACTAGTGTTGCAGTCTCTGTGTGGCCACATTTCTGAACATTTATTTATCCATTCATTCCCTTTCAGTCCATTAATGTAAACAATTTCACCTGAGGTCGAACGCATTCTACTATTGCGACAATTTCTGCTGAGCACAATCATGGAGTACATTAAATGAGTACGGAGTTGTCAATGCAAGCGAGGGAAAACCCTATAGTTAGAAATCATTGTGTTAGCAACTCCCCCCTGCAGCCTTCAACGCGAGAAAATGAAAGCAACCAACCCCGGAATGTGAACTCAGCACCACAATACTCCTTAGTAGAGGAACTTGACCTTAAAAGAAACCAGATTTCACCCTCCTACGTCTCACCTTCGACCAAGGAAGAACAATCACTCTTTCAAAGTTGAAGAAGACTTTATCTTTCAATTTTTCCCTTACGATAGATAAGCCACTGAATGTGTTCGAATACACACACCTGAAGAAAGAAATAATCGAATCCAATTGTTCCCACCACAAAAAAAAATGAAATAAATAAAAATAAGATAATTAACGCGCCGCAAATACATAAAATACATTCCTGAGAAGATAAACACACTAATAATTCAAACACTTCCAGATAAAATATGTCACATGAACGTATTCAAATAAGGAGTAAAGACCCCTAAGTACTACGAAATTGAATAACTTCTAAGATTGAATCCCAAACAGTCACGTCTAAGAACAGAAGCGGCCTGATCAGGGCCAAGCATTAGAAAAGAAAAGAACGTTACAACACAAGGAACCTCGGAACCAGCCGAAAATACCCCACACAAAGATCAGAAAGAAGGAAAACGTGATTGTCCAAAAATTCAATCCAACCAAAATCAATTCCGAGAATGAACATAACGAATACGCTGTGCAAATACCAATTAGAATTTTATCCAAAACACACAAAAATAATAGTAATAATACAACCTAATGTATATGCAAAATGATGTTTGGCTAATAATTGCAAACAGATACTACCAAGATACAGATATAGACATAAAATGAAAATACAATTAAACTGTAAAAATTTCGTACATAATTCAAATGAGCAATGAGATCAGCGATACTTAAAAAAAAAATTTAAACTGCAATACCTAAACAAATACACACATAATCATTACGTTAAACCATATCAAGTTAAAAATATTTCACTGTAATTCAAATCAAGCCAAAAAAAATCAACCAGCAAGAGTGAAGTGTCGCTAAAAAAATTTTCAAACCTTAAAGTAAACACTAGTGAGTAACAACACCAAACTTAAGTCCCCTTAGTAAGACAACACCAACAAAATTCAGTAATTCTAAAAATCCATTAGGTCCACAAAAAAAAATTTCAACTAGTCAAAGAAATCAATCAAAGCTGGACTGAAGCACGTTACTAGAACACTAAATAAAATAACACAAATCAAAAAAGCGTTCAAAACAAACCCCCAATTTAGGCAAAAACTGAGATCTATTCTGCATCAGACTCTTCCAAAACGTTGTATAGTAACCTAAGTAGCAGCCTTCAGCAACACCTCCACCCAAACAAAAGAAACAAAGTAACTCTTTACCGCGTCCATGTAAGCTGAGAAAAGCGCTGTATTATGAATGACAGACTCAAACTTTACGTATCAAGCAAACCTCCAGACACGTTGAAAGAGAACATAAGATCTCTTATCTCGGAAAGCAAAGTGCGCTGACTGAAACGTTACAATCCTGAACCAACACAATGAAAAAGATACAACAATAGTTTTCTCAGATAACAAGTTTCTGTTTCTCCCGGTGTAAGAGGTCAAGTGCCACCATGAAGTGCAAGTATTTACAAGAAAACGAGCTTTCAGGACATTACAACTTCACGCAAGACCTAACTGCAAGCAACAAATGCAAAGTTCTCAAAAGTGCTAAACTAAAAAAAAATACTCATAACTCGTAACTCAAAAATCCCTAAAAATCACACAAATGAAATCCATAACTCAAATTCTACTATTTTCCTATGACCACAGAAATCTCAATTCTTCCACAAAAACTAAACATCAGAGAACTTACATTTTACGGACCTTGGCAGAAACCACCAAAACAAAATAAAAACCTGATACAACTATCTTGATACTACCAATTCAAATACAAAACTTAAGCCAAAAGAAGAATTAACCCCAAATTCAGCAACCAGTCCAACCAAGAAAGAAAATTCAGTACCTCAAATCACATCTATTACGATTAACTAGCAAATTCAAGACAAACTACTTGTAATCAACAGAAAATTCCCGCTCATGAGTACAGAGCAAAAGTAACTAATCTTCTCAAACTTATCTAAAAATTTCCACAAACCAAATTCCCGTTGTCACCAAAATTCTCATTAAAATTCACTTTCTACAATTCACAAGACTAACTCAATTTCTACTGTTTAAACAATTCTCACATGACAACTCTTCACAAACTTAAAACTCAGAAGATAACTAATCCCAATTACTCTGACTCATTAAACTAATTAGAACTTCACTCAAGCTGAAGAATTCAATCCAAAAAAAAAATTAAATATGCTAACATCATTATTGCTGATCTCAGGCAAAAATTCAAATCTAACCTATGTTTACTTTAAAACAGAATTTTGCAATTGAAAAATAACCTTCAATTTTTTTTAACTCATTCATTTGTATCATTATGCCTTCAGAACTTATAAAATTCATTGCTCAATACTAAATTAAATTTTCTAACACATTACACAATATACTGGAATCATAATAAAACATTGTAAATCAAAAAGCAATAATATACTACGCTAGAGAATCATGAAAACATTACATACATTTCACAAAATATTATTCAATTAAGTCAAAAAATCAAAATTTCTCTAACGTTACCCCTCACAATTACACATTTCAAAAGATTCTAGGTTAAATAATTAGCAAAAACACACACACAAAAAAAAAAAATTTCTAGCTACGCATAGCTATGGCTTGTCTCATTCAGTAAAATAATTAGAGTCTTTAATCTCTTTCTCTTAGAAGTGCTCAAAAAATGAGTCCAGTTTTTACCGACAAGCACTCGAAACTTGTTACAAGGATACACAAATAGCATAGGATTATCGTGAAATAATTCATTTTCCATCTTGTATCAGAAATCAGAAATCAAAAATATACATCCAGAAAACACTCAAGGATTTTCAAGAGTAAAAATATACAGTATCTATTCTCCTACATTAAAAATATATATTTTTCCTAACTTTAAAGTTCAATTCTGTGTGCCTAACGTTAAAGTCCAAAATTCCTGAAATTCACACACATTTTCAAACTTTATCACTCTCGTATTAACAAATAAGCAAACACAAATCAAAAACTCTAATTAATCCTAGCACATAAAATTTAACTCCCTCCTTAAAAAGTAAATTATACAAAATAGGTAAATTCAAAATCCAAATTCAATTCTCGATCCGATCCCCCACTAAGCAGAGGTCACGGCACCAATGTTATGTTAAATGTTTCGTCACCAAGGTTAAATAGTTTTACTTCTAGGTACCATGTATTATCTGAAATTCCTATATTGTTAAATGTTAAATATGAAACTACTTGCCGTTAAAGGGAGTGATCGTATAGTGAAACGTGTACAGCATTTTTGCGTTGTGAAAAAAAATGCATTCCGGGACCGCGCCGTGAGAGGATCGAAAACATAAAACATATACAAGATATAAAGGAAAAGTTCATATTAAATATATAAAGAAAACATACTGTAAGAGGTTCCAGATTAAATATCAGTTTATTCAATTACAACACAATAAGAAAAATCTTAACCTCATCTGAGAGTCTGTTCATTTAAATTCATAAAAAACTTAAGGTTTGTCTGGTGATTTAAAAGAAAGGAAAGGGAAACAATTTATGGCCTGAGAGTTAAATTTTAGATTCGACGTTGTTTTTACTGCTAAGGACGTTTTTGGAAAAACTTGCCTAAAGTTCCAACACACCAAAAAAAAAAATAATACTTATCTTGAGTGGACATCTTGAAGTGGAGGAGAGCTCATATCTTAGCTCTATCCTTACGTCACTTGGCAAATCCGCAAGACAGAGACTCGAACGGCACGACAATAAATTACATCAGCTATACCGTCAAATCTTACGCCTGCTACTGGTTTCCATAGAAGAAAATTATTCTCACTGGAAGCAAGAGAACAGCTTACACCGCACGGCTGTCTGCCTAGACTCTCAGCTCCACCAAGGAAAACGTAGACAATTAAGCTAGGCATTTTAGAGAACGGCTAACGCAGGCTTCCAGTTGACTAAGGTGACATAATTCCTTCTGTTTTCAAGTCGGAGTTCAGAGGACATCGTCCTGACTTTTGCCGATACAGATAGAGACCCAAGTCTCTGTTAATTTTTTTGTTATTCGCTCAACAGTTTTTTTTCTTCGCATTTTTGAGAAAACCCGCGGCCGGGGAGCATAATTGTCACTGCCCGCCGGAAGCACTGCTCGATGCCGACTAAATCTTTTCCTTTCTCCTTCGCAACACCCACAAGTTTTTTCTCAGTCTCCGTCAACAAGTCCGTCAAGCCCGAAAGTCAGCGAATCCAAGCAGTGAGTGCCTAAGCGAGTCCAGAGTAAGTGTGTAAGAGAGTCTCGCCTCTTAACCAAAACGCGGCCGGGGAGCATATTTGCCGCTCCCCGCCGGAAAACACCTCTCGGAGTCACTTACATTTTGTCCAGCAAGCCCAAAAATCAGCGAGTCAGTCCGAGAGTCAGCCACAAGTAAGTGTGTCCAACTCAAATTTCCTTCTTCTCCTTCACCAAACGGGCTCCCACTATGGCTTCACTTATCGCCCCCTTAATTATGGCAAAATCTTCGTTTTCAACTCCAGAATGCGGAAAAAAAAGGTGATCGCGCATGCGCGCCCTTCTTCACTTAGCCAACAACCGGACCCTCAATCGCCAAAAACCTGAATGACTTACATTGAAAGACAAGTAGCAACCTTTGACCTTTCCGTCACGTACTTTCCTCTCTTAAGGTCAAATAACAATGAAAATTCTTTCTCGAACATTCTAAAGCGCGCGAAATCATGACTTGGCGAAAATTGCCTCCCTTTCCCTGCTTCTTTCACAATGAATAAAAGTTTGTACAAGATTTGCAAATAAAAGAAAATAAATAATATTCATTTATACTAAATAATATTTCCCGAAGCATCTGTTTCTCCCCAAAATTAAAGCCTTAAATTAAATAATTCAGAATCAAAATAAAATTTAAATTTCCATAAATCATAAAATCATTCACCTAATTTTTATAACGCTATCCGGTAATTTCTCTACATAACATTCCTTTCCCCTAAGGAATTAAATTTTGGTTTACCAAAATTTAGCAGACAGACACTTCTTGAAATACCATGACTCATACTGTGCAATAAGGCTAAAGGATAACATGATGTAACAATATTTCATACGACTCCTTGGTACAGTGACGTTACTGACACATTAAATGTAAAGTCCAAAATGTGCAAGTAAAACAACAAGATTAATCAAAGCAATTACTAATTAAAATACTCAAGGAAGATCATCAAAAATAATTAATCAAAAACATCAATTAAATCACTTAATTAAACCTAGAAATACTCAGAACACATACAAAAATAAAAATAAAAATAAGGCGCTAATCACAAACAAAATATGTCTAAGATCAATCAATAATGACAAAAAGAATTTCTCTTTTTTTTTTTCAGTTCATTACATCACACTAGTGTTGCAGTCTCTGTGTGGCCACATTTCTGAACATTTATTTATCCATTCATTCCCTTTCAGTCCATTAATGTAAACAATTTCACCTGAGGTCGAACGCATTCTACTATTGCGACAATTTCTGCTGAGCACAATCATGGAGTACATTAAATGAGTACGGAGTTGTCAATGCAAGCGAGGGAAAACCCTATAGTTAGAAATCATTGTGTTAGCAACTCCCCCCTGCAGCCTTCAACGCGAGAAAATGAAAGCAACCAACCCCGGAATGTGAACTCAGCACCACAATACTCCTTAGTAGAGGAACTTGACCTTAAAAGAAACCAGATTTCACCCTCCTACGTCTCACCTTCGACCAAGGAAGAACAATCACTCTTTCAAAGTTGAAGAAGACTTTATCTTTCAATTTTTCCCTTACGATAGATAAGCCACTGAATGTGTTCGAATACACACACCTGAAGAAAGAAATAATCGAATCCAATTGTTCCCACCACAAAAAAAAATGAAATAAATAAAAATAAGATAATTAACGCGCCGCAAATACATAAAATACATTCCTGAGAAGATAAACACACTAATAATTCAAACACTTCCAGATAAAATATGTCACATGAACGTATTCAAATAAGGAGTAAAGACCCCTAAGTACTACGAAATTGAATAACTTCTAAGATTGAATCCCAAACAGTCACGTCTAAGAACAGAAGCGGCCTGATCAGGGCCAAGCATTAGAAAAGAAAAGAACGTTACAACACAAGGAACCTCGGAACCAGCCGAAAATACCCCACACAAAGATCAGAAAGAAGGAAAACGTGATTGTCCAAAAATTCAATCCAACCAAAATCAATTCCGAGAATGAACATAACGAATACGCTGTGCAAATACCAATTAGAATTTTATCCAAAACACACAAAAATAATAGTAATAATACAACCTAATGTATATGCAAAATGATGTTTGGCTAATAATTGCAAACAGATACTACCAAGATACAGATATAGACATAAAATGAAAATACAATTAAACTGTAAAAATTTCGTACATAATTCAAATGAGCAATGAGATCAGCGATACTTAAAAAAAAAATTTAAACTGCAATACCTAAACAAATACACACATAATCATTACGTTAAACCATATCAAGTTAAAAATATTTCACTGTAATTCAAATCAAGCCAAAAAAAATCAACCAGCAAGAGTGAAGTGTCGCTAAAAAAATTTTCAAACCTTAAAGTAAACACTAGTGAGTAACAACACCAAACTTAAGTCCCCTTAGTAAGACAACACCAACAAAATTCAGTAATTCTAAAAATCCATTAGGTCCACAAAAAAAAATTTCAACTAGTCAAAGAAATCAATCAAAGCTGGACTGAAGCACGTTACTAGAACACTAAATAAAATAACACAAATCAAAAAAGCGTTCAAAACAAACCCCCAATTTAGGCAAAAACTGAGATCTATTCTGCATCAGACTCTTCCAAAACGTTGTATAGTAACCTAAGTAGCAGCCTTCAGCAACACCTCCACCCAAACAAAAGAAACAAAGTAACTCTTTACCGCGTCCATGTAAGCTGAGAAAAGCGCTGTATTATGAATGACAGACTCAAACTTTACGTATCAAGCAAACCTCCAGACACGTTGAAAGAGAACATAAGATCTCTTATCTCGGAAAGAAAAGTGCGCTGACTGAAACGTTACAATCCTGAACCAACACAATGAAAAAGATACAACAATAGTTTTCTCAGATAACAAGTTTCTGTTTCTCCCGGTGTAAGAGGTCAAGTGCCACCATGAAGTGCAAGTATTTACAAGAAAACGAGCTTTCAGGACATTACAACTTCACGCAAGACCTAACTGCAAGCAACAAATGCAAAGTTCTCAAAAGTGCTAAACTAAAAAAAATACTCATAACTCGTAACTCAAAAATCCCTAAAAATCACACAAATGAAATCCATAACTCAAATTCTACTATTTTCCTATGACCACAGAAATCTCAATTCTTCCACAAAAACTAAACATCAGAGAACTTACATTTTACGGACCTTGGCAGAAACCACCAAAACAAAATAAAAACCTGATACAACTATCTTGATACTACCAATTCAAATACAAAACTTAAGCCAAAAGAAGAATTAACCCCAAATTCAGCAACCAGTCCAACCAAGAAAGAAAATTCAGTACCTCAAATCACATCTATTACGATTAACTAGCAAATTCAAGACAAACTACTTGTAATCAACAGAAAATTCCCGCTCATGAGTACAGAGCAAAAGTAACTAATCTTCTCAAACTTATCTAAAAATTTCCACAAACCAAATTCCCGTTGTCACCAAAATTCTCATTAAAATTCACTTTCTACAATTCACAAGACTAACTCAATTTCTACTGTTTAAACAATTCTCACATGACAACTCTTCACAAACTTAAAACTCAGAAGATAACTAATCCCAATTACTCTGACTCATTAAACTAATTAGAACTTCACTCAAGCTGAAGAATTCAATCCAAAAAAAAAATTAAATATGCTAACATCATTATTGCTGATCTCAGGCAAAAATTCAAATCTAACCTATGTTTACTTTAAAACAGAATTTTGCAATTGAAAAATAACCTTCAATTTTTTTTAACTCATTCATTTGTATCATTATGCCTTCAGAACTTATAAAATTCATTGCTCAATACTAAATTAAATTTTCTAACACATTACACAATATACTGGAATCATAATAAAACATTGTAAATCAAAAAGCAATAATATACTACGCTAGAGAATCATGAAAACATTACATACATTTCACAAAATATTATTCAATTAAGTCAAAAAATCAAAATTTCTCTAACGTTACCCCTCACAATTACACATTTCAAAAGATTCTAGGTTAAATAATTAGCAAAAACACACACACACAAAAAAAAATTTCTAGCTAAGCATAGCTATGGCTTGTCTCATTCAGTAAAATAATTAGAGTCTTTAATCTCTTTCTCTTAGAAGTGCTCAAA
Source organism: Stegodyphus dumicola (assembly GCF_044657685.1). Taxonomy (NCBI): domain Eukaryota; kingdom Metazoa; phylum Arthropoda; class Arachnida; order Araneae; family Eresidae; genus Stegodyphus; species Stegodyphus dumicola. The sequence continues at coordinate 150,636,800 of NC_140771.1, read as the reverse complement.
AAATGAGTCCAGTTTTTACCGACAAGCACTCGAAACTTGTTACAAGGATACACAAATAGCATAGGATTATCGTGAAATAATTTATTTTCCATCTTGTATCAGAAATCAGAAATCAAAAATATACATCCAGAAAACACTCAAGGATTTTCAAGAGTAAAAATATACAGTATCTATTCTCCTACATTAAAAATATATATTTTTCCTAACTTTAAAGTTCAATTCTGTGTGCCTAACGTTAAAGTCCAAAATTCCTGAAATTCACACACATTTTCAAACTTTATCACTCTCGTATTAACAAATAAGCAAACACAAACCAAAAACTCTAATTAATCCTAGCACATAAAATTTAACTCCCTCCTTAAAAAGTAAATTATACAAAATAGGTAAATTCAAAATCCAAATTCAATTCTCGATCCGATCCCCCACTAAGCAGAGGTCACGGCACCAATGTTATGTTAAAAAGTTTCGTCACCAAGGTTAAATAGTTTTACTTCTAGGTACCATGTATTATCTGAAATTCCTATATTGTTAAATGTTAAATATGAAACTACTTGCCGTTAAAGGGAGTGATCGTATAGTGAAACGTGTACAGCATTTTTGCGTTGTGAAAAAAAATGCATTCCGGGACCGCGCCGTGAGAGGATCGAAAACATAAAACATATACAAGATATAAAGGAAAAGTTCATATTAAATATATAAAGAAAACATACTGTAAGAGGTTCCAGATTAAATATCAGTTTATTCAATTACAACACAATAAGAAAAATCTTAACCTCATCTGAGAGTCTGTTCATTTAAATTCATAAAAAACTTAAGGTTTGTCTGGTGATTTAAAAGAAAGGAAAGGGAAACAATTTATGGCCTGAGAGTTAAATTTTAGATTCGACGTTGTTTTTACTGCTAAGGACGTTTTTGGAAAAACTTGCCTAAAGTTCCAACACACCAAAAAAAAATAATACTTATCTTGAGTGGACATCTTGAAGTGGAGGAGAGCTCATATCTTAGCTCTATCCTTACGTCACTTGGCAAATCCGCAAGACAGAGACTCGAACGGCACGACAATAAATTACATCAGCTATACCGTCAAATCTTACGCCTGCTACTGGTTTCCATAGAAGAAAATTATTCTCACTGGAAGCAAGAGAACAGCTTACACCGCACGGCTGTCTGCCTAGACTCTCAGCTCCACCAAGGAAAACGTAGACAATTAAGCTAGGCATTTTAGAGAACGGCTAACGCAGGCTTCCAGTTGACTAAGGTGACATAATTCCTTCTGTTTTCAAGTCGGAGTTCAGAGGACATCGTCCTGACTTTTGCCGATACAGATAGAGACCCAAGTCTCTGTTAATTTTTTTGTTATTCGCTCAACAGTTTTTTTTCTTCGCATTTTTGAGAAAACCCGCGGCCGGGGAGCATAATTGTCACTGCCCGCCGGAAGCACTGCTCGATGCCGACTAAATCTTTTCCTTTCTCCTTCGCAACACCCACAAGTTTTTTCTCAGTCTCCGTCAACAAGTCCGTCAAGCCCGAAAGTCAGCGAATCCAAGCAGTGAGTGCCTAAGCGAGTCCAGAGTAAGTGTGTAAGAGAGTCTCGCCTCTTAACCAAAACGCGGCCGGGGAGCATATTTGCCGCTCCCCGCCGGAAAACACCTCTCGGAGTCACTTACATTTTGTCCAGCAAGCCCAAAAATCAGCGAGTCAGTCCGAGAGTCAGCCACAAGTAAGTGTGTCCAACTCAAATTTCCTTCTTCTCCTTCACCAAACGGGCTCCCACTATGGCTTCACTTATCGCCCCCTTAATTATGGCAAAATCTTCGTTTTCAACTCCAGAATGCGGAAAAAAAAGGTGATCGCGCATGCGCGCCCTTCTTCACTTAGCCAACAACCGGACCCTCAATCGCCAAAAACCTGAATGACTTACATTGAAAGACAAGTAGCAACCTTTGACCTTTCCGTCACGTACTTTCCTCTCTTAAGGTCAAATAACAATGAAAATTCTTTCTCGAACATTCTAAAGCGCGCGAAATCATGACTTGGCGAAAATTGCCTCCCTTTCCCTGCTTCTTTCACAATGAATAAAAGTTTGTACAAGATTTGCAAATAAAAGAAAATAAATAATATTCATTTATACTAAATAATATTTCCCGAAGCATCTGTTTCTCCCCAAAATTAAAGCCTTAAATTAAATAATTCAGAATCAAAATAAAATTTAAATTTCCATAAATCATAAAATCATTCACCTAATTTTTATAACGCTATCCGGTAATTTCTCTACATAACATTCCTTTCCCCTAAGGAATTAAATTTTGGTTTACCAAAATTTAGCAGACAGACACTTCTTGAAATACCATGACTCATACTGTGCAATAAGGCTAAAGGATAACATGATGTAACAATATTTCATACGACTCCTTGGTACAGTGACGTTACTGACACATTAAATGTAAAGTCCAAAATGTGCAAGTAAAACAACAAGATTAATCAAAGCAATTACTAATTAAAATACTCAAGGAAGATCATCAAAAATAATTAATCAAAAACATCAATTAAATCACTTAATTAAACCTAGAAATACTCAGAACACATACAAAAATAAAAATAAAAATAAGGCGCTAATCACAAACAAAATATGTCTAAGATCAATCAATAATGACAAAAAGAATTTCTCTTTTTTTTTTTCAGTTCATTACATCACACTAGTGTTGCAGTCTCTGTGTGGCCACATTTCTGAACATTTATTTATCCATTCATTCCCTTTCAGTCCATTAATGTAAACAATTTCACCTGAGGTCGAACGCATTCTACTATTGCGACAATTTCTGCTGAGCACAATCATGGAGTACATTAAATGAGTACGGAGTTGTCAATGCAAGCGAGGGAAAACCCTATAGTTAGAAATCATTGTGTTAGCAACTCCCCCCTGCAGCCTTCAACGCGAGAAAATGAAAGCAACCAACCCCGGAATGTGAACTCAGCACCACAATACTCCTTAGTAGAGGAACTTGACCTTAAAAGAAACCAGATTTCACCCTCCTACGTCTCACCTTCGACCAAGGAAGAACAATCACTCTTTCAAAGTTGAAGAAGACTTTATCTTTCAATTTTTCCCTTACGATAGATAAGCCACTGAATGTGTTCGAATACGCACACCTGAAGAAAGAAATAATCGAATCCAATTGTTCCCACCACAAAAAAAAAATGAAATAAATAAAAATAAGATAATTAACGCGCCGCAAATACATAAAATACATTCCTGAGAAGATAAACACACTAATAATTCAAACACTTCCAGATAAAATATGTCACATGAACGTATTCAAATAAGGAGTAAAGACCCCTAAGTACTACGAAATTGAATAACTTCTAAGATTGAATCCCAAACAGTCACGTCTAAGAACAGAAGCGGCCTGATCAGGGCCAAGCATTAGAAAAGAAAAGAACGTTACAACACAAGGAACCTCGGAACCAGCCGAAAATACCCCACACAAAGATCAGAAAGAAGGAAAACGTGATTGTCCAAAAATTCAATCCAACCAAAATCAATTCCGAGAATGAACATAACGAATACGCTGTGCAAATACCAATTAGAATTTTATCCAAAACACACAAAAATAATAGTAATAATACAACCTAATGTATATGCAAAATGATGTTTGGCTAATAATTGCAAACAGATACTACCAAGATACAGATATAGACATAAAATGAAAATACAATTAAACTGTAAAAATTTCGTACATAATTCAAATGAGCAATGAGATCAGCGATACTTAAAAAAAAAATTTAAACTGCAATACCTAAACAAATACACACATAATCATTACGTTAAACCATATCAAGTTAAAAATATTTCACTGTAATTCAAATCAAGCCAAAAAAAATCAACCAGCAAGAGTGAAGTGTCGCTAAAAAAATTTTCAAACCTTAAAGTAAACACTAGTGAGTAACAACACCAAACTTAAGTCCCCTTAGTAAGACAACACCAACAAAATTCAGTAATTCTAAAAATCCATTAGGTCCACAAAAAAAAATTTCAACTAGTCAAAGAAATCAATCAAAGCTGGACTGAAGCACGTTACTAGAACACTAAATAAAATAACACAAATCAAAAAAGCGTTCAAAACAAACCCCCAATTTAGGCAAAAACTGAGATCTATTCTGCATCAGACTCTTCCAAAACGTTGTATAGTAACCTAAGTAGCAGCCTTCAGCAACACCTCCACCCAAACAAAAGAAACAAAGTAACTCTTTACCGCGTCCATGTAAGCTGAGAAAAGCGCTGTATTATGAATGACAGACTCAAACTTTACGTATCAAGCAAACCTCCAGACACGTTGAAAGAGAACATAAGATCTCTTATCTCGGAAAGAAAAGTGCGCTGACTGAAACGTTACAATCCTGAACCAACACAATGAAAAAGATACAACAATAGTTTTCTCAGATAACAAGTTTCTGTTTCTCCCGGTGTAAGAGGTCAAGTGCCACCATGAAGTGCAAGTATTTACAAGAAAACGAGCTTTCAGGACATTACAACTTCACGCAAGACTTAACTGCAAGCAACAAATGCAAAGTTCTCAAAAGTGCTAAACTAAAAAAAAATACTCATAACTCGTAACTCAAAAATCCCTAAAAATCACACAAATGAAATCCATAACTCAAATTCTACTATTTTCCTATGACCACAGAAATCTCAATTCTTCCACAAAAACTAAACATCAGAGAACTTACATTTTACGGACCTTGGCAGAAACCACCAAAACAAAATAAAAACCTGATACAACTATCTTGATACTACCAATTCAAATACAAAACTTAAGCCAAAAGAAGAATTAACCCCAAATTCAGCAACCAGTCCAACCAAGAAAGAAAATTCAGTACCTCAAATCACATCTATTACGATTAACTAGCAAATTCAAGACAAACTACTTGTAATCAACAGAAAATTCCCGCTCATGAGTACAGAGCAAAAGTAACTAATCTTCTCAAACTTATCTAAAAATTTCCACAAACAAAATTCCCGTTGTCACCAAAATTCTCATTAAAATTCACTTTCTACAATTCACAAGACTAACTCAATTTCTACTGTTTAAACAATTCTCACATGACAACTCTTCACAAACTTAAAACTCAGAAGATAACTAATCCCAATTACTCTGACTCATTAAACTAATTAGAACTTCACTCAAGCTGAAGAATTCAATCCAAAAAAAAAAATTAAATATGCTAACATCATTATTGCTGATCTCAGGCAAAAATTCAAATCTAACCTATGTTTACTTTAAAACAGAATTTTGCAATTGAAAAATAACCTTCAATTTTTTTTAACTCATTCATTTGTATCATTATGCCTTCAGAACTTATAAAATTCATTGCTCAATACTAAATTAAATTTTCTAACACATTACACAATATACTGGAATAATAATAAAACATTGTAAATCAAAAAGCAATAATATACTACGCTAGAGAATCATGAAAACATTACATACATTTCACAAAATATTATTCAATTAAGTCAAAAAATCAAAATTTCTCTAACGTTACCCCTCACAATTACACATTTCAAAAGATTCTAGGTTAAATAATTAGCAAAAACACACACACAAAAAAAAATTTCTAGCTACGCATAGCTATGGCTTGTCTCATTCAGTAAAATAATTAGAGTCTTTAATCTCTTTCTCTTAGAAGTGCTCAAAAAACGAGTCCAGTTTTTACCGACAAGCACTCGAAACTTGTTACAAGGATACACAAATAGCATAGGATTATCGTGAAATAATTCATTTTCCATCTTGTATCAGAAATCAGAAATCAAAAATATACATCCAGAAAACACTCAAGGATTTTCAACAGTAAAAATATACAGTATCTATTCTCCTACATTAAAAATATATATTTTTCCTAACTTTAAAGTTCAATTCTGTGTGCCTAACGTTAAAGTCCAAAATTCCTGAAATTCACACACATTTTCAAACTTTATCACTCTCGTATTAACAAATAAGCAAACACAAATCAAAAACTCTAATTAATCCTAGCACATAAAATTTAACTCCCTCCTTAAAAAGTAAATTATACAAAATAGGTAAATTCAAAATCCAAATTCAATTCTCGATCCGATCCCCCACTAAGCAGAGGTCACGGCACCAATGTTATGTTAAAAAGTTTCGTCACCAAGGTTAAATAGTTTTACTTCTAGGTACCATGTATTATCTGAAATTCCTATATTGTTAAATGTTAAATATGAAACTACTTGCCGTTAAAGGGAGTGATCGTATAGTGAAACATGTACAGCATTTTTGCGTTGTGAAAAAAAATGCATTCCGGGACCGCGCCGTGAGAGGATCGAAAACATAAAACATATACAAGATATAAAGGAAAAGTTCATATTAAATATATAAAGAAAACATACTGTAAGAGGTTCCAGATTAAATATCAGTTTATTCAATTACAACACAATAAGAAAAATCTTAACCTCATCTGAGAGTCTGTTCATTTAAATTCATAAAAAACTTAAGGTTTGTCTGGTGATTTAAAAGAAAGGAAAGGGAAACAATTTATGGCCTGAGAGTTAAATTTTAGATTCGACGTTGTTTTTACTGCTAAGGACGTTTTTGGAAAAACTTGCCTAAAGTTCCAACACACCAAAAAAAAAATAATACTTATCTTGAGTGGACATCTTGAAGTGGAGGAGAGCTCATATCTTAGCTCTATCCTTACGTCACTTGGCAAATCCGCAAGACAGAGACTCGAACGGCACGACAATAAATTACATCAGCTATACCGTCAAATCTTACGCCTGCTACTGGTTTCCATAGAAGAAAATTATTCTCACTGGAAGCAAGAGAACAGCTTACACCGCACGGCTGTCTGCCTAGACTCTCAGCTCCACCAAGGAAAACGTAGACAATTAAGCTAGGCATTTTAGAGAACGGCTAACGCAGGCTTCCAGTTGACTAAGGTGACATAATTCCTTCTGTTTTCAAGTCGGAGTTCAGAGGACATCGTCCTGACTTTTGCCGATACAGATAGAGACCCAAGTCTCTGTTAATTTTTTTGTTATTCGCTCAACAGTTTTTTTTTCTTCGCATTTTTGAGAAAACCCGCGGCCGGGGAGCATAATTGTCGCTCCCCGCCGGAAGCACTGCTCGATGCCGACTAAATCTTTTCCTTTCTCCTTCGCAACACCCACAAGTTTTTTCTCAGTCTCCGTCAACATGTCCGTCAAGTCAGCGAATCCAAGCAGTGACTGCCTAAGCGAGTCCAGAGTAAGTGTGTAAGAGAGTCTCGCCTCTTAACCAAAACGCGGCCGGGGAGCATATTTGCCGCTCCCCGCCGGAAAACACCTCTCGGAGTCACTTACATTTTGTCCAGCAAGCCCAAAAATCAGCGAGTCAGTCCGAGAGTCAGCCACAAGTAAGTGTGTCCAACTCAAATTTCCTTCTTCTCCTTCACCAAACGGGCTCCCACTATGGCTTCACTTATCGCCCCCTTAATTATGGCAAAATCTTCGTTTTCAACTCCAGAATGCGGAAAAAAAAGGTGATCGCGCATGCGCGCCCTTCTTCACTTAGCCAACAACCGGACCCTCAATCGCCAAAAACCTGAATGACTTACATTGAAAGACAAGTAGCAACCTTTGACCTTTCCGTCACGTACTTTCCTCTCTTAAGGTCAACTAACAATGAAAATTCTTTCTCGAACATTCTAAAGCGCGCGAAATCATGACTTGGCGAAAATTGCCTCCCTTTCCCTGCTTCTTTCACAATGAATAAAAGTTTGTACAAGATTTGCAAATAAAAGAAAATAAATAATATTCATTTATACTAAATAATATTTCCCGAAGCATCTGTTTCTCCCCAAAATTAAAGCCTTAAATTAAATAATTCAGAATCAAAATAAAATTTAAATTTCCATAAATCATAAAATCATTCACCTAATTTTTATAACGCTATCCGGTAATTTCTCTACATAACATTCCTTTCCCCTAAGGAATTAAATTTTGGTTTACCAAAATTTAGCAGACAGACACTTCTTGAAATACCATGACTCATACTGTGCAATAAGGCTAAAGGATAACATGATGTAACAATATTTCATACGAGTCCTTGGTACAGTGACGTTACTGACACATTAAATGTAAAGTCCAAAATGTGCAAGTAAAACAACAAGATTAATCAAAGCAATTACTAATTAAAATACTCAAGGAAGATCATCAAAAATAATTAACCAAAAACATCAATTAAATCACTTAATTAAACCTAGAAATACTCAGAACACATACAAAAATAAAATTAAATATAAGGCGCTAATCACAAACAAAATATGTCTAAGATCAATCAATAATGACAAAAAGAATTTCTCTTTTTTTTTTTCAGTTCATTACATCACACTAGTGTTGCAGTCTCTGTGTGGCCACATTTCTGAACATTTATTTATCCATTCATTCCCTTTCAGTCCATTAATGTAAACAATTTCACCTGAGGTCGAACACATTCTACTATTGCGACAATTTCTGCTGAGCACAATCATGGAGTACATTAAATGAGTACGGAGTTGTCAATGCAAGCGAGGGAAAACCCTATAGTTAGAAATCATTGTGTTAGCAACTCCCCCCTGCAGCCTTCAACGCGAGAAAATGAAAGCAACCAACCCCGGAATGTGAACTCAGCACCACAATACTCCTTAGTAGAGGAACTTGACCTTAAAAGAAACCAGATTTCACCCTCCTACGTCTCACCTTCGACCAAGGAAGAACAATCACTCTTTCAAAGTTGAAGAAGACTTTATCTTTCAATTTTTCCCTTACGATAGATAAGCCACTGAATGTGTTCGAATACGCACACCTGAAGAAAGAAATAATCGAATCCAATTGTTCCCACCACAAAAAAAAAATGAAATAAATAAAAATAAGATAATTAACGCGCCGCAAATACATAAAATACATTCCTGAGAAGATAAACACACTAATAATTCAAACACTTCCAGATAAAATATGTCACATGAACGTATTCAAATAAGGAGTAAAGACCCCTAAGTACTACGAAATTGAATAACTTCTAAGATTGAATCCCAAACAGTCACGTCTAAGAACAGAAGCGGCCTGATCAGGGCCAAGCATTAGAAAAGAAAAGAACGTTACAACACAAGGAACCTCGGAACCAGCCGAAAATACCCCACACAAAGATCAGAAAGAAGGAAAACGTGATTGTCCAAAAATTCAATCCAACCAAAATCAATTCCGAGAATGAACATAACGAATACGCTGTGCAAATACCAATTAGAATTTTATCCAAAACACACAAAAATAATAGTAATAATACAACCTAATGTATATGCAAAATGATGTTTGGCCAATAATTACAAACAGATACTACCAAGATACAGATATAGACATAAAATGAAAATACAATTAAACTGTAAAAATTTCGTACATAATTCAAATGAGCAATGAGATCAGCGATACTTAAAAAAAAATTTAAACTGCAATACCTAAACAAATACACACATAATCATTACGTTAAACCCTATCAAGTGAAAAATATTTCACTGTAATTCAAATCAAGCCAAAAAAAATCAACCAGCAAGAGTGAAGTGTCGCTAAAAAAATTTTCAAACCTTAAAGTAAACACTAGTGAGTAACAACACCAAACTTAAGTCCCCTTAGTAAGACAACACCAACAAAATTCAGTAATTCTAAAAATCCATTAGGTCCACAAAAAAAAATTTCAACTAGTCAAAGAAATCAATCAAAGCTGGACTGAAGCACGTTACTAGAACACTAAATAAAATAACACAAATCAAAAAAGCGTTCAAAACAAACCCCCAATTTAGGCAAAAACTGAGATCTATTCTGCATCAGACTCTTCCAAAACGTTGTATAGTAACCTAAGTAGCAGCCTTCAGCAACACCTCCACCCAAACAAAAGAAACAAAGTAACTCTTTACCGCGTCCATGTAAGCTGAGAAAAGCGCTGTATTATGAATGACAGACTCAAACTTTACGTATCAAGCAAACCTCCAGACACGTTGAAAGAGAACATAAGATCTCTTATCTCGGAAAGAAAAGTGCGCTGACTGAAACGTTACAATCCTGAACCAACACAATGAAAAAGATACAACAATAGTTTTCTCAGATAACAAGTTTCTGTTTCTCCCGGTGTAAGAGGTCAAGTGCCACCATGAAGTGCAAGTATTTACAAGAAAACGAGCTTTCAGGACATTACAACTTCACGCAAGACCTAACTGCAAGCAACAAATGCAAAGTTCTCAAAAGTGCTAAACTAAAAAAAAATACTCATAACTCGTAACTCAAAAATCCCTAAAAATCACACAAATGAAATCCATAACTCAAATTCTACTATTTTCCTATGACCACAGAAATCTCAATTCTTCCACAAAAACTAAACATCAGAGAACTTACATTTTACGGACCTTGGCAGAAACCACCAAAACAAAATAAAAACCTGATACAACTATCTTGATACTACCAATTCAAATACAAAACTTAAGCCAAAAGAAGAATTAACCCCAAATTCAGCAACCAGTCCAACCAAGAAAGAAAATTCAGTACCTCAAATCACATCTATTACGATTAACTAGCAAATTCAAGACAAACTACTTGTAATCAACAGAAAATTCCCGCTCATGAGTACAGAGCAAAAGTAACTAATCTTCTCAAACTTATCTAAAAATTTCCACAAACCAAATTCCCGTTGTCACCAAAATTCTCATTAAAATTCACTTTCTACAATTCACAAGACTAACTCAATTTCTACTGTTTAAACAATTCTCACATGACAACTCTTCACAAACTTAAAACTCAGAAGATAACTAATCCCAATTACTCTGACTCATTAAACTAATTAGAACTTCACTCAAGCTGAAGAATTCAATCCAAAAAAAAAAAATTAAATATGCTAACATCATTATTGCTGATCTCAGGCAAAAATTCAAATCTAACCTATGTTTACTTTAAAACAGAATTTTGCAATTGAAAAATAACCTTCAATTTTTTTTAACTCATTCATTTGTATCATTATGCCTTCAGAACTTATAAAATTCATTGCTCAATACTAAATTAAATTTTCTAACACATTACACAATATACTGGAATCATAATAAAACATTGTAAATCAAAAAGCAATAATATACTACGCTAGAGAATCATGAAAACATTACATACATTTCACAAAATATTATTCAATTAAGTCAAAAAATCAAAATTTCTCTAACGTTACCCCTCACAATTACACATTTCAAAAGATTCTAGGTTAAATAATTAGCAAAAACACACACACAAAAAAAAAAATTTCTAGCTACGCATAGCTATGGCTTGTCTCATTCAGTAAAATAATTAGAGTCTTTAATCTCTTTCTCTTAGAAGTGCTCAAAAAATGAGTCCAGTTTTTACCGACAAGCACTCGAAACTTGTTACAAGGATACACAAATAGCATAGGATTATCGTGAAATAATTCATTTTCCATCTTGTATCAGAAATCAGAAATCAAAAATATACATCCAGAAAACACTCAAGGATTTTCAACAGTAAAAATATACAGTATCTATTCTCCTACATTAAAAATATATATTTTTCCTAACTTTAAAGTTCAATTCTGTGTGCCTAACGTTAAAGTCCAAAATTCCTGAAATTCACACACATTTTCAAACTTTATCACTCTCGTATTAACAAATAAGCAAACACAAATCAAAAACTCTAATTAATCCTAGCACATAAAATTTAACTCCCTCCTTAAAAAGTAAATTATACAAAATAGGTAAATTCAAAATCCAAATTCAATTCTCGATCCGATCCCCCACTAAGCAGAGGTCACGGCACCAATGTTATGTTAAAAAGTTTCGTCACCAAGGTTAAATAGTTTTACTTCTAGGTACCATGTATTATCTGAAATTCCTATATTGTTAAATGTTAAATATGAAACTACTTGCCGTTAAAGGGAGTGATCGTATAGTGAAACGTGTACAGCATTTTTGCGTTGTGAAAAAAAATGCATTCCGGGACCGCGCCGTGAGAGGATCGAAAACATAAAACATATACAAGATATAAAGGAAAAGTTCATATTAAATATATAAAGAAAACATACTGTAAGAGGTTCCAGATTAAATATCAGTTTATTCAATTACAACACAATAAGAAAAATCTTAACCTCATCTGAGAGTCTGTTCATTTAAATTCATAAAAAACTTAAGGTTTGTCTGGTGATTTAAAAGAAAGGAAAGGGAAACAATTTATGGCCTGAGAGTTAAATTTTAGATTCGACGTTGTTTTTACTGCTAAGGGCGTTTTTGGAAAAACTTGCCTAAAGTTCCAACACACCAAAAAAAAAATAATACTTATCTTGAGTGGACATCTTGAAGTGGAGGAGAGCTCATATCTTAGCTCTATCCTTACGTCACTTGGCAAATCCGCAAGACAGAGACTCGAACGGCACGACAATAAATTACATCAGCTATACCGTCAAATCTTACGCCTGCTACTGGTTTCCATAGAAGAAAATTATTCTCACTGGAAGCAAGAGAACAGCTTACACCGCACGGCTGTCTGCCTAGACTCTCAGCTCCACCAAGGAAAACGTAGACAATTAAGCTAGGCATTTTAGAGAACGGCTAACGCAGGCTTCCAGTTGACTAAGGTGACATAATTCCTTCTGTTTTCAAGTCGGAGTTCAGAGGACATCGTCCTGACTTTTGCCGATACAGATAGAGACCCAAGTCTCTGTTAATCTTTTTGTTATTCGCTCAACAGTTTTTTTTCTTCGCATTTTTGAGAAAACCCGCGGCCGGGGAGCATAATTGTCACTCCCCGCCGGAAGCACTGCTCGATGCCGACTAAATCTTTTCCTTTCTCCTTCGCAACACCCACAAGTTTTTTCTCAGTCTCCGTCAACAAGTCCGTCAAGCCCGAAAGTCAGCGAATCCAAGCAGTGAGTGCCTAAGCGAGTCCAGAGTAAGTGTGTAAGAGAGTCTCGCCTCTTAACCAAAACGCGGCCGGGGAGCATATTTGCCGCTCCCCGCCGGAAAACACCTCTCGGAGTCACTTACATTTTGTCCAGCAAGCCCAAAAATCAGCGAGTCAGTCCGAGAGTCAGCCACAAGTAAGTGTGTCCAACTCAAATTTCCTTCTTCTCCTTCACCAAACGGGCTCCCACTATGGCTTCACTTATCGCCCCCTTAATTATGGCAAAATCTTCGTTTTCAACTCCAGAATGCGGAAAAAAAAGGTGATCGCGCATGCGCGCCCTTCTTCACTTAGCCAACAACCGGACCCTCAATCGCCAAAAACCTGAATGACTTACATTGAAAGACAAGTAGCAACCTTTGACCTTTCCGTCACGTACTTTCCTCTCTTAAGGTCAACTAACAATGAAAATTCTTTCTCGAACATTCTAAAGCGCGCGAAATCATGACTTGGCGAAAATTGCCTCCCTTTCCCTGCTTCTTTCACAATGAATAAAAGTTTGTACAAGATTTGCAAATAAAAGAAAATAAATAATATTCATTTATACTAAATAATATTTCCCGAAGCATCTGTTTCTCCCCAAAATTAAAGCCTTAAATTAAATAATTCAGAATCAAAATAAAATTTAAATTTCCATAAATCATAAAATCATTCACCTAATTTTTATAACGCTATCCGGTAATTTCTCTACATAACATTCCTTTCCCCTAAGGAATTAAATTTTGGTTTACCAAAATTTAGCAGACAGACACTTCTTGAAATACCATGACTCATACTGTGCAATAAGGCTAAAGGATAACATGATGTAACAATATTTCATACGACTCCTCGGTACAGTGACGTTACTGACACATTAAATGTAAAGTCCAAAATGTGCAAGTAAAACAACAAGATTAATCAAAGCAATTACTAATTAAAATACTCAAGGAAGATCATCAAAAATAATTAATCAAAAACATCAATTAAATCACTTAATTAAACCTAGAAATACTCAGAACACATACAAAAATAAAAATAAAAATAAGGCGCTAATCACAAACAAAATATGTCTAAGATCAATCAATAATGACAAAAAGAATTTCTCTTTTTTTTTTTCAGTTCATTACATCACACTAGTGTTGCAGTCTCTGTGTGGCCACATTTCTGAACATTTATTTATCCATTCATTCCCTTTCAGTCCATTAATGTAAACAATTTCACCTGAGGTCGAACGCATTCTACTATTGCGACAATTTCTGCTGAGCACAATCATGGAGTACATTAAATGAGTACGGAGTTGTCAATGCAAGCGAGGGAAAACCCTATAGTTAGAAATCATTGTGTTAGCAACTCCCCCCTGCAGCCTTCAACGCGAGAAAATGAAAGCAACCAACCCCGGAATGTGAACTCAGCACCACAATACTCCTTAGTAGAGGAACTTGACCTTAAAAGAAACCAGATTTCACCCTCCTACGTCTCACCTTCGACCAAGGAAGAACAATCACTCTTTCAAAGTTGAAGAAGACTTTATCTTTCAATTTTTCCCTTACGATAGATAAGCCACTGAATGTGTTCGAATACACACACCTGAAGAAAGAAATAATCGAATCCAATTGTTCCCACCACAAAAAAAAATGAAATAAATAAAAATAAGATAATTAACGCGCCGCAAATACATAAAATACATTCCTGAGAAGATAAACACACTAATAATTCAAACACTTCCAGATAAAATATGTCACATGAACGTATTCAAATAAGGAGTAAAGACCCCTAAGTACTACGAAATTGAATAACTTCTAAGATTGAATCCCAAACAGTCACGTCTAAGAACAGAAGCGGCCTGATCAGGGCCAAGCATTAGAAAAGAAAAGAACGTTACAACACAAGGAACCTCGGAACCAGCCGAAAATACCCCACACAAAGATCAGAAAGAAGGAAAACGTGATTGTCCAAAAATTCAATCCAACCAAAATCAATTCCGAGAATGAACATAACGAATACGCTGTGCAAATACCAATTAGAATTTTATCCAAAACACACAAAAATAATAGTAATAATACAACCTAATGTATATGCAAAATGATGTTTGGCTAATAATTGCAAACAGATACTACCAAGATACAGATATAGACATAAAATGAAAATACAATTAAACTGTAAAAATTTCGTACATAATTCAAATGAGCAATGAGATCAGCGATACTTAAAAAAAAAATTTAAACTGCAATACCTAAACAAATACACACATAATCATTACGTTAAACCATATCAAGTTAAAAATATTTCACTGTAATTCAAATCAAGCCAAAAAAAATCAACCAGCAAGAGTGAAGTGTCGCTAAAAAAATTTTCAAACCTTAAAGTAAACACTAGTGAGTAACAACACCAAACTTAAGTCCCCTTAGTAAGACAACACCAACAAAATTCAGTAATTCTAAAAATCCATTAGGTCCACAAAAAAAAATTTCAACTAGTCAAAGAAATCAATCAAAGCTGGACTGAAGCACGTTACTAGAACACTAAATAAAATAACACAAATCAAAAAAGCGTTCAAAACAAACCCCCAATTTAGGCAAAAACTGAGATCTATTCTGCATCAGACTCTTCCAAAACGTTGTATAGTAACCTAAGTAGCAGCCTTCAGCAACACCTCCACCCAAACAAAAGAAACAAAGTAACTCTTTACCGCGTCCATGTAAGCTGAGAAAAGCGCTGTATTATGAATGACAGACTCAAACTTTACGTATCAAGCAAACCTCCAGACACGTTGAAAGAGAACATAAGATCTCTTATCTCGGAAAGAAAAGTGCGCTGACTGAAACGTTACAATCCTGAACCAACACAATGAAAAAGATACAACAATAGTTTTCTCAGATAACAAGTTTCTGTTTCTCCCGGTGTAAGAGGTCAAGTGCCACCATGAAGTGCAAGTATTTACAAGAAAACGAGCTTTCAGGACATTACAACTTCACGCAAGACTTAACTGCAAGCAACAAATGCAAAGTTCTCAAAAGTGCTAAACTAAAAAAAAATACTCATAACTCGTAACTCAAAAATCCCTAAAAATCACACAAATGAAATCCATAACTCAAATTCTACTATTTTCCTATGACCACAGAAATCTCAATTCTTCCACAAAAACTAAACATCAGAGAACTTACATTTTACGGACCTTGGCAGAAACCACCAAAACAAAATAAAAACCTGATACAACTATCTTGATACTACCAATTCAAATACAAAACTTAAGCCAAAAGAAGAATTAACCCCAAATTCAGCAACCAGTCCAACCAAGAAAGAAAATTCAGTACCTCAAATCACATCTATTACGATTAACTAGCAAATTCAAGACAAACTACTTGTAATCAACAGAAAATTCCCGCTCATGAGTACAGAGCAAAAGTAACTAATCTTCTCAAACTTATCTAAAAATTTCCACAAACCAAATTCCCGTTGTCACCAAAATTCTCATTAAAATTCACTTTCTACAATTCACAAGACTAACTCAATTTCTACTGTTTAAACAATTCTCACATGACAACTCTTCACAAACTTAAAACTCAGAAGATAACTAATCCCAATTACTCTGACTCATTAAACTAATTAGAACTTCACTCAAGCTGAAGAATTCAATCCAAAAAAAAAAATTAAATATGCTAACATCATTATTGCTGATCTCAGGCAAAAATTCAAATCTAACCTATGTTTACTTTAAAACAGAATTTTGCAATTGAAAAATAACCTTCAATTTTTTTTAACTCATTCATTTGTATCATTATGCCTTCAGAACTTATAAAATTCATTGCTCAATACTAAATTAAATTTTCTAACACATTACACAATATACTGGAATCATAATAAAACATTGTAAATCAAAAAGCAATAATATACTACGCTAGAGAATCATGAAAACATTACATACATTTCACAAAATATTATTCAATTAAGTCAAAAAATCAAAATTTCTCTAACGTTACCCCTCACAATTACACATTTCAAAAGATTCTAGGTTAAATAATTAGCAAAAACACACACACAAAAAAAAAAATTTCTAGCTACGCATAGCTATGGCTTGTCTCATTCAGTAAAATAATTAGAGTCTTTAATCTCTTTCTCTTAGAAGTGCTCAAAAAATGAGTCCAGTTTTTACCGACAAGCACTCGAAACTTGTTACAAGGATACACAAATAGCATAGGATTATCGTGAAATAATTCATTTTCCATCTTGTATCAGAAATCAGAAATCAAAAATATACATCCAGAAAACACTCAAGGATTTTCAACAGTAAAAATATACAGTATCTATTCTCCTACATTAAAAATATATATTTTTCCTAACTTTAAAGTTCAATTCTGTGTGCCTAACGTTAACGTCCAAAATTCCTGAAATTCACACACATTTTCAAACTTTATCACTCTCGTATTAACAAATAAGCAAACACAAATCAAAAACTCTAATTAATCCTAGCACATAAAATTTAACTCCCTCCTTAAAAAGTAAATTATACAAAATAGGTAAATTCAAAATCCAAATTCAATTCTCGATCCGATCCCCCACTAAGCAGAGGTCACGGCACCAATGTTATGTTAAAAAGTTTCGTCACCAAGGTTAAATAGTTTTACTTCTAGGTACCATGTATTATCTGAAATTCCTATATTGTTAAATGTTAAATATGAAACTACTTGCCGTTAAAGGGAGTGATCGTATAGTGAAACGTGTACAGCATTTTTGCGTTGTGAAAAAAAATGCATTCCGGGACCGCGCCGTGAGAGGATCGAAAACATAAAACATATACAAGATATAAAGGAAAAGTTCATATTAAATATATAAAGAAAACATACTGTAAGAGGTTCCAGATTAAATATCAGTTTATTCAATTACAACACAATAAGAAAAATCTTAACCTCATCTGAGAGTCTGTTCATTTAAATTCATAAAAAACTTAAGGTTTGTCTGGTGATTTAAAAGAAAGGAAAGGGAAACAATTTATGGCCTGAGAGTTAAATTTTAGATTCGACGTTGTTTTTACTGCTAAGGACGTTTTTGGAAAAACTTGCCTAAAGTTCCAACACACCAAAAAAAAAATAATACTTATCTTGAGTGGACATCTTGAAGTGGAGGAGAGCTCATATCTTAGCTCTATCCTTACGTCACTTGGCAAATCCGCAAGACAGAGACTCGAACGGCACGACAATAAATTACATCAGCTATACCGTCAAATCTTACGCCTGCTACTGGTTTCCATAGAAGAAAATTATTCTCACTGGAAGCAAGAGAACAGCTTACACCGCACGGCTGTCTGCCTAGACTCTCAGCTCCACCAAGGAAAACGTAGACAATTAAGCTAGGCATTTTAGAGAACGGCTAACGCAGGCTTCCAGTTGACTAAGGTGACATAATTCCTTCTGTTTTCAAGTCGGAGTTCAGAGGACATCGTCCTGACTTTTGCCGATACAGATAGAGACCCAAGTCTCTGTTAATCTTTTTGTTATTCGCTCAACAGTTTTTTTTCTTCGCATTTTTGAGAAAACCCGCGGCCGGGGAGCATAATTGTCACTCCCCGCCGGAAGCACTGCTCGATGCCGACTAAATCTTTTCCTTTCTCCTTCGCAACACCCACAAGTTTTTTCTCAGTCTCCGTCAACAAGTCCGTCAAGCCCGAAAGTCAGCGAATCCAAGCAGTGAGTGCCTAAGCGAGTCCAGAGTAAGTGTGTAAGAGAGTCTCGCCTCTTAACCAAAACGCGGCCGGGGAGCATATTTGCCGCTCCCCGCCGGAAAACACCTCTCGGAGTCACTTACATTTTGTCCAGCAAGCCCAAAAATCAGCGAGTCAGTCCGAGAGTCAGCCACAAGTAAGTGTGTCCAACTCAAATTTCCTTCTTCTCCTTCACCAAACGGGCTCCCACTATGGCTTCACTTATCGCCCCCTTAATTATGGCAAAATCTTCGTTTTCAACTCCAGAATGCGGAAAAAAAAGGTGATCGCGCATGCGCGCCCTTCTTCACTTAGCCAACAACCGGACCCTCAATCGCCAAAAACCTGAATGACTTACATTGAAAGACAAGTAGCAACCTTTGACCTTTCCGTCACGTACTTTCCTCTCTTAAGGTCAACTAACAATGAAAATTCTTTCTCGAACATTCTAAAGCGCGCGAAATCATGACTTGGCGAAAATTGCCTCCCTTTCCCTGCTTCTTTCACAATGAATAAAAGTTTGTACAAGATTTGCAAATAAAAGAAAATAAATAATATTCATTTATACTAAATAATATTTCCCGAAGCATCTGTTTCTCCCCAAAATTAAAGCCTTAAATTAAATAATTCAGAATCAAAATAAAATTTAAATTTCCATAAATCATAAAATCATTCACCTAATTTTTATAACGCTATCCGGTAATTTCTCTACATAACATTCCTTTCCCCTAAGGAATTAAATTTTGGTTTACCAAAATTTAGCAGACAGACACTTCTTGAAATACCATGACTCATACTGTGCAATAAGGCTAAAGGATAACATGATGTAACAATATTTCATACGACTCCTTGGTACAGTGACGTTACTGACACATTAAATGTAAAGTCCAAAATGTGCAAGTAAAACAACAAGATTAATCAAAGCAATTACTAATTAAAATACTCAAGGAAGATCATCAAAAATAATTAATCAAAAACATCAATTAAATCACTTAATTAAACCTAGAAATACTCAGAACACATACAAAAATAAAAATAAAAATAAGGCGCTAATCACAAACAAAATATGTCTAAGATCAATCAATAATGACAAAAAGAATTTCTCTTTTTTTTTTTCAGTTCATTACATCACACTAGTGTTGCAGTCTCTGTGTGGCCACATTTCTGAACATTTATTTATCCATTCATTCCCTTTCAGTCCATTAATGTAAACAATTTCACCTGAGGTCGAACGCATTCTACTATTGCGACAATTTCTGCTGAGCACAATCATGGAGTACATTAAATGAGTACGGAGTTGTCAATGCAAGCGAGGGAAAACCCTATAGTTAGAAATCATTGTGTTAGCAACTCCCCCCTGCAGCCTTCAACGCGAGAAAATGAAAGCAACCAACCCCGGAATGTGAACTCAGCACCACAATACTCCTTAGTAGAGGAACTTGACCTTAAAAGAAACCAGATTTCACCCTCCTACGTCTCACCTTCGACCAAGGAAGAACAATCACTCTTTCAAAGTTGAAGAAGACTTTATCTTTCAATTTTTCCCTTACGATAGATAAGCCACTGAATGTGTTCGAATACACACACCTGAAGAAAGAAATAATCGAATCCAATTGTTCCCACCACAAAAAAAAATGAAATAAATAAAAATAAGATAATTAACGCGCCGCAAATACATAAAATACATTCCTGAGAAGATAAACACACTAATAATTCAAACACTTCCAGATAAAATATGTCACATGAACGTATTCAAATAAGGAGTAAAGACCCCTAAGTACTACGAAATTGAATAACTTCTAAGATTGAATCCCAAACAGTCACGTCTAAGAACAGAAGCGGCCTGATCAGGGCCAAGCATTAGAAAAGAAAAGAACGTTACAACACAAGGAACCTCGGAACCAGCCGAAAATACCCCACACAAAGATCAGAAAGAAGGAAAACGTGATTGTCCAAAAATTCAATCCAACCAAAATCAATTCCGAGAATGAACATAACGAATACGCTGTGCAAATACCAATTAGAATTTTATCCAAAACACACAAAAATAATAGTAATAATACAACCTAATGTATATGCAAAATGATGTTTGGCTAATAATTGCAAACAGATACTACCAAGATACAGATATAGACATAAAATGAAAATACAATTAAACTGTAAAAATTTCGTACATAATTCAAATGAGCAATGAGATCAGCGATACTTAAAAAAAAAATTTAAACTGCAATACCTAAACAAATACACACATAATCATTACGTTAAACCATATCAAGTTAAAAATATTTCACTGTAATTCAAATCAAGCCAAAAAAAATCAACCAGCAAGAGTGAAGTGTCGCTAAAAAAATTTTCAAACCTTAAAGTAAACACTAGTGAGTAACAACACCAAACTTAAGTCCCCTTAGTAAGACAACACCAACAAAATTCAGTAATTCTAAAAATCCATTAGGTCCACAAAAAAAAATTTCAACTAGTCAAAGAAATCAATCAAAGCTGGACTGAAGCACGTTACTAGAACACTAAATAAAATAACACAAATCAAAAAAGCGTTCAAAACAAACCCCCAATTTAGGCAAAAACTGAGATCTATTCTGCATCAGACTCTTCCAAAACGTTGTATAGTAACCTAAGTAGCAGCCTTCAGCAACACCTCCACCCAAACAAAAGAAACAAAGTAACTCTTTACCGCGTCCATGTAAGCTGAGAAAAGCGCTGTATTATGAATGACAGACTCAAACTTTACGTATCAAGCAAACCTCCAGACACGTTGAAAGAGAACATAAGATCTCTTATCTCGGAAAGAAAAGTGCGCTGACTGAAACGTTACAATCCTGAACCAACACAATGAAAAAGATACAACAATAGTTTTCTCAGATAACAAGTTTCTGTTTCTCCCGGTGTAAGAGGTCAAGTGCCACCATGAAGTGCAAGTATTTACAAGAAAACGAGCTTTCAGGACATTACAACTTCACGCAAGACCTAACTGCAAGCAACAAATGCAAAGTTCTCAAAAGTGCTAAACTAAAAAAAAATACTCATAACTCGTAACTCAAAAATCCCTAAAAATCACACAAATGAAATCCATAACTCAAATTCTACTATTTTCCTATGACCACAGAAATCTCAATTCTTCCACAAAAACTAAACATCAGAGAACTTACATTTTACGGACCTTGGCAGAAACCACCAAAACAAAATAAAAACCTGATACAACTATCTTGATACTACCAATTCAAATACAAAACTTAAGCCAAAAGAAGAATTAACCCCAAATTCAGCAACCAGTCCAACCAAGAAAGAAAATTCAGTACCTCAAATCACATCTATTACGATTAACTAGCAAATTCAAGACAAACTACTTGTAATCAACAGAAAATTCCCGCTCATGAGTACAGAGCAAAAGTAACTAATCTTCTCAAACTTATCTAAAAATTTCCACAAACCAAATTCCCGTTGTCACCAAAATTCTCATTAAAATTCACTTTCTACAATTCACAAGACTAACTCAATTTCTACTGTTTAAACAATTCTCACATGACAACTCTTCACAAACTTAAAACTCAGAAGATAACTAATCCCAATTACTCTGACTCATTAAACTAATTAGAACTTCACTCAAGCTGAAGAATTCAATCCAAAAAAAAAAAATTAAATATGCTAACATCATTATTGCTGATCTCAGGCAAAAATTCAAATCTAACCTATGTTTACTTTAAAACAGAATTTTGCAATTGAAAAATAACCTTCAATTTTTTTTAACTCATTCATTTGTATCATTATGCCTTCAGAACTTATAAAATTCATTGCTCAATACTAAATTAAATTTTCTAACACATTACACAATATACTGGAATCATAATAAAACATTGTAAATCAAAAAGCAATAATATACTACGCTAGAGAATCATGAAAACATTACATACATTTCACAAAATATTATTCAATTAAGTCAAAAAATCAAAATTTCTCTAACGTTACCCCTCACAATTACACATTTCAAAAGATTCTAGGTTAAATAATTAGCAAAAACACACACACAAAAAAAAAAATTTCTAGCTACGCATAGCTATGGCTTGTCTCATTCAGTAAAATAATTAGAGTCTTTAATCTCTTTCTCTTAGAAGTGCTCAAAAAATGAGTCCAGTTTTTACCGACAAGCACTCGAAACTTGTTACAAGGATACACAAATAGCATAGGATTATCGTGAAATAATTCATTTTCCATCTTGTATCAGAAATCAGAAATCAAAAATATACATCCAGAAAACACTCAAGGATTTTCAACAGTAAAAATATACAGTATCTATTCTCCTACATTAAAAATATATATTTTTCCTAACTTTAAAGTTCAATTCTGTGTGCCTAACGTTAAAGTCCAAAATTCCTGAAATTCACACACATTTTCAAACTTTATCACTCTCGTATTAACAAATAAGCAAACACAAATCAAAAACTCTAATTAATCCTAGCACATAAAATTTAACTCCCTCCTTAAAAAGTAAATTATACAAAATAGGTAAATTCAAAATCCAAATTCAATTCTCGATCCGATCCCCCACTAAGCAGAGGTCACGGCACCAATGTTATGTTAAAAAGTTTCGTCACCAAGGTTAAATAGTTTTACTTCTAGGTACCATGTATTATCTGAAATTCCTATATTGTTAAATGTTAAATATGAAACTACTTGCCGTTAAAGGGAGTGATCGTATAGTGAAACGTGTACAGCATTTTTGCGTTGTGAAAAAAAATGCATTCCGGGACCGCGCCGTGAGAGGATCGAAAACATAAAACATATACAAGATATAAAGGAAAAGTTCATATTAAATATATAAAGAAAACATACTGTAAGAGGTTCCAGATTAAATATCAGTTTATTCAATTACAACACAATAAGAAAAATCTTAACCTCATCTGAGAGTCTGTTCATTTAAATTCATAAAAAACTTAAGGTTTGTCTGGTGATTTAAAAGAAAGGAAAGGGAAACAATTTATGGCCTGAGAGTTAAATTTTAGATTCGACGTTGTTTTTACTGCTAAGGACGTTTTTGGAAAAACTTGCCTAAAGTTCCAACACACCAAAAAAAAAATAATACTTATCTTGAGTGGACATCTTGAAGTGGAGGAGAGCTCATATCTTAGCTCTATCCTTACGTCACTTGGCAAATCCGCAAGACAGAGACTCGAACGGCACGACAATAAATTACATCAGCTATACCGTCAAATCTTACGCCTGCTACTGGTTTCCATAGAAGAAAATTATTCTCACTGGAAGCAAGAGAACAGCTTACACCGCACGGCTGTCTGCCTAGACTCTCAGCTCCACCAAGGAAAACGTAGACAATTAAGCTAGGCATTTTAGAGAACGGCTAACGCAGGCTTCCAGTTGACTAAGGTGACATAATTCCTTCTGTTTTCAAGTCGGAGTTCAGAGGACATCGTCCTGACTTTTGCCGATACAGATAGAGACCCAAGTCTCTGTTAATCTTTTTGTTATTCGCTCAACAGTTTTTTTTCTTCGCATTTTTGAGAAAACCCGCGGCCGGGGAGCATAATTGTCACTCCCCGCCGGAAGCACTGCTCGATGCCGACTAAATCTTTTCCTTTCTCCTTCGCAACACCCACAAGTTTTTTCTCAGTCTCCGTCAACAAGTCCGTCAAGCCCGAAAGTCAGCGAATCCAAGCAGTGAGTGCCTAAGCGAGTCCAGAGTAAGTGTGTAAGAGAGTCTCGCCTCTTAACCAAAACGCGGCCGGGGAGCATATTTGCCGCTCCCCGCCGGAAAACACCTCTCGGAGTCACTTACATTTTGTCCAGCAAGCCCAAAAATCAGCGAGTCAGTCCGAGAGTCAGCCACAAGTAAGTGTGTCCAACTCAAATTTCCTTCTTCTCCTTCACCAAACGGGCTCCCACTATGGCTTCACTTATCGCCCCCTTAATTATGGCAAAATCTTCGTTTTCAACTCCAGAATGCGGAAAAAAAAGGTGATCGCGCATGCGCGCCCTTCTTCACTTAGCCAACAACCGGACCCTCAATCGCCAAAAACCTGAATGACTTACATTGAAAGACAAGTAGCAACCTTTGACCTTTCCGTCACGTACTTTCCTCTCTTAAGGTCAACTAACAATGAAAATTCTTTCTCGAACATTCTAAAGCGCGCGAAATCATGACTTGGCGAAAATTGCCTCCCTTTCCCTGCTTCTTTCACAATGAATAAAAGTTTGTACAAGATTTGCAAATAAAAGAAAATAAATAATATTCATTTATACTAAATAATATTTCCCGAAGCATCTGTTTCTCCCCAAAATTAAAGCCTTAAATTAAATAATTCAGAATCAAAATAAAATTTAAATTTCCATAAATCATAAAATCATTCACCTAATTTTTATAACGCTATCCGGTAATTTCTCTACATAACATTCCTTTCCCCTAAGGAATTAAATTTTGGTTTACCAAAATTTAGCAGACAGACACTTCTTGAAATACCATGACTCATACTGTGCAATAAGGCTAAAGGATAACATGATGTAACAATATTTCATACGACTCCTTGGTACAGTGACGTTACTGACACATTAAATGTAAAGTCCAAAATGTGCAAGTAAAACAACAAGATTAATCAAAGCAATTACTAATTAAAATACTCAAGGAAGATCATCAAAAATAATTAATCAAAAACATCAATTAAATCACTTAATTAAACCTAGAAATACTCAGAACACATACAAAAATAAAAATAAAAATAAGGCGCTAATCACAAACAAAATATGTCTAAGATCAATCAATAATGACAAAAAGAATTTCTCTTTTTTTTTTTCAGTTCATTACATCACACTAGTGTTGCAGTCTCTGTGTGGCCACATTTCTGAACATTTATTTATCCATTCATTCCCTTTCAGTCCATTAATGTAAACAATTTCACCTGAGGTCGAACGCATTCTACTATTGCGACAATTTCTGCTGAGCACAATCATGGAGTACATTAAATGAGTACGGAGTTGTCAATGCAAGCGAGGGAAAACCCTATAGTTAGAAATCATTGTGTTAGCAACTCCCCCCTGCAGCCTTCAACGCGAGAAAATGAAAGCAACCAACCCCGGAATGTGAACTCAGCACCACAATACTCCTTAGTAGAGGAACTTGACCTTAAAAGAAACCAGATTTCACCCTCCTACGTCTCACCTTCGACCAAGGAAGAACAATCACTCTTTCAAAGTTGAAGAAGACTTTATCTTTCAATTTTTCCCTTACGATAGATAAGCCACTGAATGTGTTCGAATACACACACCTGAAGAAAGAAATAATCGAATCCAATTGTTCCCACCACAAAAAAAAATGAAATAAATAAAAATAAGATAATTAACGCGCCGCAAATACATAAAATACATTCCTGAGAAGATAAACACACTAATAATTCAAACACTTCCAGATAAAATATGTCACATGAACGTATTCAAATAAGGAGTAAAGACCCCTAAGTACTACGAAATTGAATAACTTCTAAGATTGAATCCCAAACAGTCACGTCTAAGAACAGAAGCGGCCTGATCAGGGCCAAGCATTAGAAAAGAAAAGAACGTTACAACACAAGGAACCTCGGAACCAGCCGAAAATACCCCACACAAAGATCAGAAAGAAGGAAAACGTGATTGTCCAAAAATTCAATCCAACCAAAATCAATTCCGAGAATGAACATAACGAATACGCTGTGCAAATACCAATTAGAATTTTATCCAAAACACACAAAAATAATAGTAATAATACAACCTAATGTATATGCAAAATGATGTTTGGCTAATAATTGCAAACAGATACTACCAAGATACAGATATAGACATAAAATGAAAATACAATTAAACTGTAAAAATTTCGTACATAATTCAAATGAGCAATGAGATCAGCGATACTTAAAAAAAAAATTTAAACTGCAATACCTAAACAAATACACACATAATCATTACGTTAAACCATATCAAGTTAAAAATATTTCACTGTAATTCAAATCAAGCCAAAAAAAATCAACCAGCAAGAGTGAAGTGTCGCTAAAAAAATTTTCAAACCTTAAAGTAAACACTAGTGAGTAACAACACCAAACTTAAGTCCCCTTAGTAAGACAACACCAACAAAATTCAGTAATTCTAAAAATCCATTAGGTCCACAAAAAAAAATTTCAACTAGTCAAAGAAATCAATCAAAGCTGGACTGAAGCACGTTACTAGAACACTAAATAAAATAACACAAATCAAAAAAGCGTTCAAAACAAACCCCCAATTTAGGCAAAAACTGAGATCTATTCTGCATCAGACTCTTCCAAAACGTTGTATAGTAACCTAAGTAGCAGCCTTCAGCAACACCTCCACCCAAACAAAAGAAACAAAGTAACTCTTTACCGCGTCCATGTAAGCTGAGAAAAGCGCTGTATTATGAATGACAGACTCAAACTTTACGTATCAAGCAAACCTCCAGACACGTTGAAAGAGAACATAAGATCTCTTATCTCGGAAAGAAAAGTGCGCTGACTGAAACGTTACAATCCTGAACCAACACAATGAAAAAGATACAACAATAGTTTTCTCAGATAACAAGTTTCTGTTTCTCCCGGTGTAAGAGGTCAAGTGCCACCATGAAGTGCAAGTATTTACAAGAAAACGAGCTTTCAGGACATTACAACTTCACGCAAGACTTAACTGCAAGCAACAAATGCAAAGTTCTCAAAAGTGCTAAACTAAAAAAAAATACTCATAACTCGTAACTCAAAAATCCCTAAAAATCACACAAATGAAATCCATAACTCAAATTCTACTATTTTCCTATGACCACAGAAATCTCAATTCTTCCACAAAAACTAAACATCAGAGAACTTACATTTTACGGACCTTGGCAGAAACCACCAAAACAAAATAAAAACCTGATACAACTATCTTGATACTACCAATTCAAATACAAAACTTAAGCCAAAAGAAGAATTAACCCCAAATTCAGCAACCAGTCCAACCAAGAAAGAAAATTCAGTACCTCAAATCACATCTATTACGATTAACTAGCAAATTCAAGACAAACTACTTGTAATCAACAGAAAATTCCCGCTCATGAGTACAGAGCAAAAGTAACTAATCTTCTCAAACTTATCTAAAAATTTCCACAAACCAAATTCCCGTTGTCACCAAAATTCTCATTAAAATTCACTTTCTACAATTCACAAGACTAACTCAATTTCTACTGTTTAAACAATTCTCACATGACAACTCTTCACAAACTTAAAACTCAGAAGATAACTAATCCCAATTACTCTGACTCATTAAACTAATTAGAACTTCACTCAAGCTGAAGAATTCAATCCAAAAAAAAAAAAATTAAATATGCTAACATCATTATTGCTGATCTCAGGCAAAAATTCAAATCTAACCTATGTTTACTTTAAAACAGAATTTTGCAATTGAAAAATAACCTTCAATTTTTTTTAACTCATTCATTTGTATCATTATGCCTTCAGAACTTATAAAATTCATTGCTCAATACTAAATTAAATTTTCTAACACATTACACAATATACTGGAATCATAATAAAACATTGTAAATCAAAAAGCAATAATATACTACGCTAGAGAATCATGAAAACATTACATACATTTCACAAAATATTATTCAATTAAGTCAAAAAATCAAAATTTCTCTAACGTTACCCCTCACAATTACACATTTCAAAAGATTCTAGGTTAAATAATTAGCAAAAACACACACACAAAAAAAAAAAATTTCTAGCTACGCATAGCTATGGCTTGTCTCATTCAGTAAAATAATTAGAGTCTTTAATCTCTTTCTCTTAGAAGTGCTCAAAAAATGAGTCCAGTTTTTACCGACAAGCACTCGAAACTTGTTACAAGGATACACAAATAGCATAGGATTATCGTGAAATAATTCATTTTCCATCTTGTATCAGAAATCAGAAATCAAAAATATACATCCAGAAAACACTCAAGGATTTTCAACAGTAAAAATATACAGTATCTATTCTCCTACATTAAAAATATATATTTTTCCTAACTTTAAAGTTCAATTCTGTGTGCCTAACGTTAAAGTCCAAAATTCCTGAAATTCACACACATTTTCAAACTTTATCACTCTCGTATTAACAAATAAGCAAACACAAATCAAAAACTCTAATTAATCCTAGCACATAAAATTTAACTCCCTCCTTAAAAAGTAAATTATACAAAATAGGTAAATTCAAAATCCAAATTCAATTCTCGATCCGATCCCCCACTAAGCAGAGGTCACGGCACCAATGTTATGTTAAAAAGTTTCGTCACCAAGGTTAAATAGTTTTACTTCTAGGTACCATGTATTATCTGAAATTCCTATATTGTTAAATGTTAAATATGAAACTACTTGCCGTTAAAGGGAGTGATCGTATAGTGAAACGTGTACAGCATTTTTGCGTTGTGAAAAAAAATGCATTCCGGGACCGCGCCGTGAGAGGATCGAAAACATAAAACATATACAAGATATAAAGGAAAAGTTCATATTAAATATATAAAGAAAACATACTGTAAGAGGTTCCAGATTAAATATCAGTTTATTCAATTACAACACAATAAGAAAAATCTTAACCTCATCTGAGAGTCTGTTCATTTAAATTCATAAAAAACTTAAGGTTTGTCTGGTGATTTAAAAGAAAGGAAAGGGAAACAATTTATGGCCTGAGAGTTAAATTTTAGATTCGACGTTGTTTTTACTGCTAAGGACGTTTTTGGAAAAACTTGCCTAAAGTTCCAACACACCAAAAAAAAAATAATACTTATCTTGAGTGGACATCTTGAAGTGGAGGAGAGCTCATATCTTAGCTCTATCCTTACGTCACTTGGCAAATCCGCAAGACAGAGACTCGAACGGCACGACAATAAATTACATCAGCTATACCGTCAAATCTTACGCCTGCTACTGGTTTCCATAGAAGAAAATTATTCTCACTGGAAGCAAGAGAACAGCTTACACCGCACGGCTGTCTGCCTAGACTCTCAGCTCCACCAAGGAAAACGTAGACAATTAAGCTAGGCATTTTAGAGAACGGCTAACGCAGGCTTCCAGTTGACTAAGGTGACATAATTCCTTCTGTTTTCAAGTCGGAGTTCAGAGGACATCGTCCTGACTTTTGCCGATACAGATAGAGACCCAAGTCTCTGTTAATTTTTTTGTTATTCGCTCAACAGTTTTTTTTCTTCGCATTTTTGAGAAAACCCGCGGCCGGGGAGCATAATTGTCGCTCCCCGCCGGAAGCACTGCTCGATGCCGACTAAATCTTTTCCTTTCTCCTTCGCAACACCCACAAGTTTTTTCTCAGTCTCCGTCAACATGTCCGTCAAGTCAGCGAATCCAAGCAGTGACTGCCTAAGCGAGTCCAGAGTAAGTGTGTAAGAGAGTCTCGCCTCTTAACCAAAACGCGGCCGGGGAGCATATTTGCCGCTCCCCGCCGGAAAACACCTCTCGGAGTCACTTACATTTTGTCCAGCAAGCCCAAAAATCAGCGAGTCAGTCCGAGAGTCAGCCACAAGTAAGTGTGTCCAACTCAAATTTCCTTCTTCTCCTTCACCAAACGGGCTCCCACTATGGCTTCACTTATCGCCCCCTTAATTATGGCAAAATCTTCGTTTTCAACTCCAGAATGCGGAAAAAAAAGGTGATCGCGCATGCGCGCCCTTCTTCACTTAGCCAACAACCGGACCCTCAATCGCCAAAAACCTGAATGACTTACATTGAAAGACAAGTAGCAACCTTTGACCTTTCCGTCACGTACTTTCCTCTCTTAAGGTCAACTAACAATGAAAATTCTTTCTCGAACATTCTAAAGCGCGCGAAATCATGACTTGGCGAAAATTGCCTCCCTTTCCCTGCTTCTTTCACAATGAATAAAAGTTTGTACAAGATTTGCAAATAAAAGAAAATAAATAATATTCATTTATACTAAATAATATTTCCCGAAGCATCTGTTTCTCCCCAAAATTAAAGCCTTAAATTAAATAATTCAGAATCAAAATAAAATTTAAATTTCCATAAATCATAAAATCATTCACCTAATTTTTATAACGCTATCCGGTAATTTCTCTACATAACATTCCTTTCCCCTAAGGAATTAAATTTTGGTTTACCAAAATTTAGCAGACAGACACTTCTTGAAATACCATGACTCATACTGTGCAATAAGGCTAAAGGATAACATGATGTAACAATATTTCATACGACTCCTTGGTACAGTGACGTTACTGACACATTAAATGTAAAGTCCAAAATGTGCAAGTAAAACAACAAGATTAATCAAAGCAATTACTAATTAAAATACTCAAGGAAGATCATCAAAAATAATTAATCAAAAACATCAATTAAATCACTTAATTAAACCTAGAAATACTCAGAACACATACAAAAATAAAAATAAAAATAAGGCGCTAATCACAAACAAAATATGTCTAAGATCAATCAATAATGACAAAAAGAATTTCTCTTTTTTTTTTTCAGTTCATTACATCACACTAGTGTTGCAGTCTCTGTGTGGCCACATTTCTGAACATTTATTTATCCATTCATTCCCTTTCAGTCCATTAATGTAAACAATTTCACCTGAGGTCGAACGCATTCTACTATTGCGACAATTTCTGCTGAGCACAATCATGGAGTACATTAAATGAGTACGGAGTTGTCAATGCAAGCGAGGGAAAACCCTATAGTTAGAAATCATTGTGTTAGCAACTCCCCCCTGCAGCCTTCAACGCGAGAAAATGAAAGCAACCAACCCCGGAATGTGAACTCAGCACCACAATACTCCTTAGTAGAGGAACTTGACCTTAAAAGAAACCAGATTTCACCCTCCTACGTCTCACCTTCGACCAAGGAAGAACAATCACTCTTTCAAAGTTGAAGAAGACTTTATCTTTCAATTTTTCCCTTACGATAGATAAGCCACTGAATGTGTTCGAATACACACACCTGAAGAAAGAAATAATCGAATCCAATTGTTCCCACCACAAAAAAAAATGAAATAAATAAAAATAAGATAATTAACGCGCCGCAAATACATAAAATACATTCCTGAGAAGATAAACACACTAATAATTCAAACACTTCCAGATAAAATATGTCACATGAACGTATTCAAATAAGGAGTAAAGACCCCTAAGTACTACGAAATTGAATAACTTCTAAGATTGAATCCCAAACAGTCACGTCTAAGAACAGAAGCGGCCTGATCAGGGCCAAGCATTAGAAAAGAAAAGAACGTTACAACACAAGGAACCTCGGAACCAGCCGAAAATACCCCACACAAAGATCAGAAAGAAGGAAAACGTGATTGTCCAAAAATTCAATCCAACCAAAATCAATTCCGAGAATGAACATAACGAATACGCTGTGCAAATACCAATTAGAATTTTATCCAAAACACACAAAAATAATAGTAATAATACAACCTAATGTATATGCAAAATGATGTTTGGCTAATAATTGCAAACAGATACTACCAAGATACAGATATAGACATAAAATGAAAATACAATTAAACTGTAAAAATTTCGTACATAATTCAAATGAGCAATGAGATCAGCGATACTTAAAAAAAAAATTTAAACTGCAATACCTAAACAAATACACACATAATCATTACGTTAAACCATATCAAGTTAAAAATATTTCACTGTAATTCAAATCAAGCCAAAAAAAATCAACCAGCAAGAGTGAAGTGTCGCTAAAAAAATTTTCAAACCTTAAAGTAAACACTAGTGAGTAACAACACCAAACTTAAGTCCCCTTAGTAAGACAACACCAACAAAATTCAGTAATTCTAAAAATCCATTAGGTCCACAAAAAAAAATTTCAACTAGTCAAAGAAATCAATCAAAGCTGGACTGAAGCACGTTACTAGAACACTAAATAAAATAACACAAATCAAAAAAGCGTTCAAAACAAACCCCCAATTTAGGCAAAAACTGAGATCTATTCTGCATCAGACTCTTCCAAAACGTTGTATAGTAACCTAAGTAGCAGCCTTCAGCAACACCTCCACCCAAACAAAAGAAACAAAGTAACTCTTTACCGCGTCCATGTAAGCTGAGAAAAGCGCTGTATTATGAATGACAGACTCAAACTTTACGTATCAAGCAAACCTCCAGACACGTTGAAAGAGAACATAAGATCTCTTATCTCGGAAAGCAAAGTGCGCTGACTGAAACGTTACAATCCTGAACCAACACAATGAAAAAGATACAACAATAGTTTTCTCAGATAACAAGTTTCTGTTTCTCCCGGTGTAAGAGGTCAAGTGCCACCATGAAGTGCAAGTATTTACAAGAAAACGAGCTTTCAGGACATTACAACTTCACGCAAGACCTAACTGCAAGCAACAAATGCAAAGTTCTCAAAAGTGCTAAACTAAAAAAAAATACTCATAACTCGTAACTCAAAAATCCCTAAAAATCACACAAATGAAATCCATAACTCAAATTCTACTATTTTCCTATGACCACAGAAATCTCAATTCTTCCACAAAAACTAAACATCAGAGAACTTACATTTTACGGACCTTGGCAGAAACCACCAAAACAAAATAAAAACCTGATACAACTATCTTGATACTACCAATTCAAATACAAAACTTAAGCCAAAAGAAGAATTAACCCCAAATTCAGCAACCAGTCCAACCAAGAAAGAAAATTCAGTACCTCAAATCACATCTATTACGATTAACTAGCAAATTCAAGACAAACTACTTGTAATCAACAGAAAATTCCCGCTCATGAGTACAGAGCAAAAGTAACTAATCTTCTCAAACTTATCTAAAAATTTCCACAAACCAAATTCCCGTTGTCACCAAAATTCTCATTAAAATTCACTTTCTACAATTCACAAGACTAACTCAATTTCTACTGTTTAAACAATTCTCACATGACAACTCTTCACAAACTTAAAACTCAGAAGATAACTAATCCCAATTACTCTGACTCATTAAACTAATTAGAACTTCACTCAAGCTGAAGAATTCAATCCAAAAAAAAAATTAAATATGCTAACATCATTATTGCTGATCTCAGGCAAAAATTCAAATCTAACCTATGTTTACTTTAAAACAGAATTTTGCAATTGAAAAATAACCTTCAATTTTTTTTAACTCATTCATTTGTATCATTATGCCTTCAGAACTTATAAAATTCATTGCTCAATACTAAATTAAATTTTCTAACACATTACACAATATACTGGAATCATAATAAAACATTGTAAATCAAAAAGCAATAATATACTACGCTAGAGAATCATGAAAACATTACATACATTTCACAAAATATTATTCAATTAAGTCAAAAAATCAAAATTTCTCTAACGTTACCCCTCACAATTACACATTTCAAAAGATTCTAGGTTAAATAATTAGCAAAAACACACACACAAAAAAAAAAATTTCTAGCTACGCATAGCTATGGCTTGTCTCATTCAGTAAAATAATTAGAGTCTTTAATCTCTTTCTCTTAGAAGTGCTCAAAAAATGAGTCCAGTTTTTACCGACAAGCACTCGAAACTTGTTACAAGGATACACAAATAGCATAGGATTATCGTGAAATAATTCATTTTCCATCTTGTATCAGAAATCAGAAATCAAAAATATACATCCAGAAAACACTCAAGGATTTTCAAGAGTAAAAATATACAGTATCTATTCTCCTACATTAAAAATATATATTTTTCCTAACTTTAAAGTTCAATTCTGTGTGCCTAACGTTAAAGTCCAAAATTCCTGAAATTCACACACATTTTCAAACTTTATCACTCTCGTATTAACAAATAAGCAAACACAAATCAAAAACTCTAATTAATCCTAGCACATAAAATTTAACTCCCTCCTTAAAAAGTAAATTATACAAAATAGGTAAATTCAAAATCCAAATTCAATTCTCGATCCGATCCCCCACTAAGCAGAGGTCACGGCACCAATGTTATGTTAAATGTTTCGTCACCAAGGTTAAATAGTTTTACTTCTAGGTACCATGTATTATCTGAAATTCCTATATTGTTAAATGTTAAATATGAAACTACTTGCCGTTAAAGGGAGTGATCGTATAGTGAAACGTGTACAGCATTTTTGCGTTGTGAAAAAAAATGCATTCCGGGACCGCGCCGTGAGAGGATCGAAAACATAAAACATATACAAGATATAAAGGAAAAGTTCATATTAAATATATAAAGAAAACATACTGTAAGAGGTTCCAGATTAAATATCAGTTTATTCAATTACAACACAATAAGAAAAATCTTAACCTCATCTGAGAGTCTGTTCATTTAAATTCATAAAAAACTTAAGGTTTGTCTGGTGATTTAAAAGAAAGGAAAGGGAAACAATTTATGGCCTGAGAGTTAAATTTTAGATTCGACGTTGTTTTTACTGCTAAGGACGTTTTTGGAAAAACTTGCCTAAAGTTCCAACACACCAAAAAAAAAAATAATACTTATCTTGAGTGGACATCTTGAAGTGGAGGAGAGCTCATATCTTAGCTCTATCCTTACGTCACTTGGCAAATCCGCAAGACAGAGACTCGAACGGCACGACAATAAATTACATCAGCTATACCGTCAAATCTTACGCCTGCTACTGGTTTCCATAGAAGAAAATTATTCTCACTGGAAGCAAGAGAACAGCTTACACCGCACGGCTGTCTGCCTAGACTCTCAGCTCCACCAAGGAAAACGTAGACAATTAAGCTAGGCATTTTAGAGAACGGCTAACGCAGGCTTCCAGTTGACTAAGGTGACATAATTCCTTCTGTTTTCAAGTCGGAGTTCAGAGGACATCGTCCTGACTTTTGCCGATACAGATAGAGACCCAAGTCTCTGTTAATTTTTTTGTTATTCGCTCAACAGTTTTTTTTCTTCGCATTTTTGAGAAAACCCGCGGCCGGGGAGCATAATTGTCACTGCCCGCCGGAAGCACTGCTCGATGCCGACTAAATCTTTTCCTTTCTCCTTCGCAACACCCACAAGTTTTTTCTCAGTCTCCGTCAACAAGTCCGTCAAGCCCGAAAGTCAGCGAATCCAAGCAGTGAGTGCCTAAGCGAGTCCAGAGTAAGTGTGTAAGAGAGTCTCGCCTCTTAACCAAAACGCGGCCGGGGAGCATATTTGCCGCTCCCCGCCGGAAAACACCTCTCGGAGTCACTTACATTTTGTCCAGCAAGCCCAAAAATCAGCGAGTCAGTCCGAGAGTCAGCCACAAGTAAGTGTGTCCAACTCAAATTTCCTTCTTCTCCTTCACCAAACGGGCTCCCACTATGGCTTCACTTATCGCCCCCTTAATTATGGCAAAATCTTCGTTTTCAACTCCAGAATGCGGAAAAAAAAGGTGATCGCGCATGCGCGCCCTTCTTCACTTAGCCAACAACCGGACCCTCAATCGCCAAAAACCTGAATGACTTACATTGAAAGACAAGTAGCAACCTTTGACCTTTCCGTCACGTACTTTCCTCTCTTAAGGTCAAATAACAATGAAAATTCTTTCTCGAACATTCTAAAGCGCGCGAAATCATGACTTGGCGAAAATTGCCTCCCTTTCCCTGCTTCTTTCACAATGAATAAAAGTTTGTACAAGATTTGCAAATAAAAGAAAATAAATAATATTCATTTATACTAAATAATATTTCCCGAAGCATCTGTTTCTCCCCAAAATTAAAGCCTTAAATTAAATAATTCAGAATCAAAATAAAATTTAAATTTCCATAAATCATAAAATCATTCACCTAATTTTTATAACGCTATCCGGTAATTTCTCTACATAACATTCCTTTCCCCTAAGGAATTAAATTTTGGTTTACCAAAATTTAGCAGACAGACACTTCTTGAAATACCATGACTCATACTGTGCAATAAGGCTAAAGGATAACATGATGTAACAATATTTCATACGACTCCTTGGTACAGTGACGTTACTGACACATTAAATGTAAAGTCCAAAATGTGCAAGTAAAACAACAAGATTAATCAAAGCAATTACTAATTAAAATACTCAAGGAAGATCATCAAAAATAATTAATCAAAAACATCAATTAAATCACTTAATTAAACCTAGAAATACTCAGAACACATACAAAAATAAAAATAAAAATAAGGCGCTAATCACAAACAAAATATGTCTAAGATCAATCAATAATGACAAAAAGAATTTCTCTTTTTTTTTTTCAGTTCATTACATCACACTAGTGTTGCAGTCTCTGTGTGGCCACATTTCTGAACATTTATTTATCCATTCATTCCCTTTCAGTCCATTAATGTAAACAATTTCACCTGAGGTCGAACGCATTCTACTATTGCGACAATTTCTGCTGAGCACAATCATGGAGTACATTAAATGAGTACGGAGTTGTCAATGCAAGCGAGGGAAAACCCTATAGTTAGAAATCATTGTGTTAGCAACTCCCCCCTGCAGCCTTCAACGCGAGAAAATGAAAGCAACCAACCCCGGAATGTGAACTCAGCACCACAATACTCCTTAGTAGAGGAACTTGACCTTAAAAGAAACCAGATTTCACCCTCCTACGTCTCACCTTCGACCAAGGAAGAACAATCACTCTTTCAAAGTTGAAGAAGACTTTATCTTTCAATTTTTCCCTTACGATAGATAAGCCACTGAATGTGTTCGAATACACACACCTGAAGAAAGAAATAATCGAATCCAATTGTTCCCACCACAAAAAAAAATGAAATAAATAAAAATAAGATAATTAACGCGCCGCAAATACATAAAATACATTCCTGAGAAGATAAACACACTAATAATTCAAACACTTCCAGATAAAATATGTCACATGAACGTATTCAAATAAGGAGTAAAGACCCCTAAGTACTACGAAATTGAATAACTTCTAAGATTGAATCCCAAACAGTCACGTCTAAGAACAGAAGCGGCCTGATCAGGGCCAAGCATTAGAAAAGAAAAGAACGTTACAACACAAGGAACCTCGGAACCAGCCGAAAATACCCCACACAAAGATCAGAAAGAAGGAAAACGTGATTGTCCAAAAATTCAATCCAACCAAAATCAATTCCGAGAATGAACATAACGAATACGCTGTGCAAATACCAATTAGAATTTTATCCAAAACACACAAAAATAATAGTAATAATACAACCTAATGTATATGCAAAATGATGTTTGGCTAATAATTGCAAACAGATACTACCAAGATACAGATATAGACATAAAATGAAAATACAATTAAACTGTAAAAATTTCGTACATAATTCAAATGAGCAATGAGATCAGCGATACTTAAAAAAAAAATTTAAACTGCAATACCTAAACAAATACACACATAATCATTACGTTAAACCATATCAAGTTAAAAATATTTCACTGTAATTCAAATCAAGCCAAAAAAAATCAACCAGCAAGAGTGAAGTGTCGCTAAAAAAATTTTCAAACCTTAAAGTAAACACTAGTGAGTAACAACACCAAACTTAAGTCCCCTTAGTAAGACAACACCAACAAAATTCAGTAATTCTAAAAATCCATTAGGTCCACAAAAAAAAATTTCAACTAGTCAAAGAAATCAATCAAAGCTGGACTGAAGCACGTTACTAGAACACTAAATAAAATAACACAAATCAAAAAAGCGTTCAAAACAAACCCCCAATTTAGGCAAAAACTGAGATCTATTCTGCATCAGACTCTTCCAAAACGTTGTATAGTAACCTAAGTAGCAGCCTTCAGCAACACCTCCACCCAAACAAAAGAAACAAAGTAACTCTTTACCGCGTCCATGTAAGCTGAGAAAAGCGCTGTATTATGAATGACAGACTCAAACTTTACGTATCAAGCAAACCTCCAGACACGTTGAAAGAGAACATAAGATCTCTTATCTCGGAAAGAAAAGTGCGCTGACTGAAACGTTACAATCCTGAACCAACACAATGAAAAAGATACAACAATAGTTTTCTCAGATAACAAGTTTCTGTTTCTCCCGGTGTAAGAGGTCAAGTGCCACCATGAAGTGCAAGTATTTACAAGAAAACGAGCTTTCAGGACATTACAACTTCACGCAAGACCTAACTGCAAGCAACAAATGCAAAGTTCTCAAAAGTGCTAAACTAAAAAAAATACTCATAACTCGTAACTCAAAAATCCCTAAAAATCACACAAATGAAATCCATAACTCAAATTCTACTATTTTCCTATGACCACAGAAATCTCAATTCTTCCACAAAAACTAAACATCAGAGAACTTACATTTTACGGACCTTGGCAGAAACCACCAAAACAAAATAAAAACCTGATACAACTATCTTGATACTACCAATTCAAATACAAAACTTAAGCCAAAAGAAGAATTAACCCCAAATTCAGCAACCAGTCCAACCAAGAAAGAAAATTCAGTACCTCAAATCACATCTATTACGATTAACTAGCAAATTCAAGACAAACTACTTGTAATCAACAGAAAATTCCCGCTCATGAGTACAGAGCAAAAGTAACTAATCTTCTCAAACTTATCTAAAAATTTCCACAAACCAAATTCCCGTTGTCACCAAAATTCTCATTAAAATTCACTTTCTACAATTCACAAGACTAACTCAATTTCTACTGTTTAAACAATTCTCACATGACAACTCTTCACAAACTTAAAACTCAGAAGATAACTAATCCCAATTACTCTGACTCATTAAACTAATTAGAACTTCACTCAAGCTGAAGAATTCAATCCAAAAAAAAAATTAAATATGCTAACATCATTATTGCTGATCTCAGGCAAAAATTCAAATCTAACCTATGTTTACTTTAAAACAGAATTTTGCAATTGAAAAATAACCTTCAATTTTTTTTAACTCATTCATTTGTATCATTATGCCTTCAGAACTTATAAAATTCATTGCTCAATACTAAATTAAATTTTCTAACACATTACACAATATACTGGAATCATAATAAAACATTGTAAATCAAAAAGCAATAATATACTACGCTAGAGAATCATGAAAACATTACATACATTTCACAAAATATTATTCAATTAAGTCAAAAAATCAAAATTTCTCTAACGTTACCCCTCACAATTACACATTTCAAAAGATTCTAGGTTAAATAATTAGCAAAAACACACACACACAAAAAAAAATTTCTAGCTAAGCATAGCTATGGCTTGTCTCATTCAGTAAAATAATTAGAGTCTTTAATCTCTTTCTCTTAGAAGTGCTCAAAAAATGAGTCCAGTTTTTACCGACAAGCACTCGAAACTTGTTACAAGGATACACAAATAGCATAGGATTATCGTGAAATAATTTATTTTCCATCTTGTATCAGAAATCAGAAATCAAAAATATACATCCAGAAAACACTCAAGGATTTTCAAGAGTAAAAATATACAGTATCTATTCTCCTACATTAAAAATATATATTTTTCCTAACTTTAAAGTTCAATTCTGTGTGCCTAACGTTAAAGTCCAAAATTCCTGAAATTCACACACATTTTCAAACTTTATCACTCTCGTATTAACAAATAAGCAAACACAAACCAAAAACTCTAATTAATCCTAGCACATAAAATTTAACTCCCTCCTTAAAAAGTAAATTATACAAAATAGGTAAATTCAAAATCCAAATTCAATTCTCGATCCGATCCCCCACTAAGCAGAGGTCACGGCACCAATGTTATGTTAAAAAGTTTCGTCACCAAGGTTAAATAGTTTTACTTCTAGGTACCATGTATTATCTGAAATTCCTATATTGTTAAATGTTAAATATGAAACTACTTGCCGTTAAAGGGAGTGATCGTATAGTGAAACGTGTACAGCATTTTTGCGTTGTGAAAAAAAATGCATTCCGGGACCGCGCCGTGAGAGGATCGAAAACATAAAACATATACAAGATATAAAGGAAAAGTTCATATTAAATATATAAAGAAAACATACTGTAAGAGGTTCCAGATTAAATATCAGTTTATTCAATTACAACACAATAAGAAAAATCTTAACCTCATCTGAGAGTCTGTTCATTTAAATTCATAAAAAACTTAAGGTTTGTCTGGTGATTTAAAAGAAAGGAAAGGGAAACAATTTATGGCCTGAGAGTTAAATTTTAGATTCGACGTTGTTTTTACTGCTAAGGACGTTTTTGGAAAAACTTGCCTAAAGTTCCAACACACCAAAAAAAAAATAATACTTATCTTGAGTGGACATCTTGAAGTGGAGGAGAGCTCATATCTTAGCTCTATCCTTACGTCACTTGGCAAATCCGCAAGACAGAGACTCGAACGGCACGACAATAAATTACATCAGCTATACCGTCAAATCTTACGCCTGCTACTGGTTTCCATAGAAGAAAATTATTCTCACTGGAAGCAAGAGAACAGCTTACACCGCACGGCTGTCTGCCTAGACTCTCAGCTCCACCAAGGAAAACGTAGACAATTAAGCTAGGCATTTTAGAGAACGGCTAACGCAGGCTTCCAGTTGACTAAGGTGACATAATTCCTTCTGTTTTCAAGTCGGAGTTCAGAGGACATCGTCCTGACTTTTGCCGATACAGATAGAGACCCAAGTCTCTGTTAATTTTTTTGTTATTCGCTCAACAGTTTTTTTTCTTCGCATTTTTGAGAAAACCCGCGGCCGGGGAGCATAATTGTCACTGCCCGCCGGAAGCACTGCTCGATGCCGACTAAATCTTTTCCTTTCTCCTTCGCAACACCCACAAGTTTTTTCTCAGTCTCCGTCAACAAGTCCGTCAAGCCCGAAAGTCAGCGAATCCAAGCAGTGAGTGCCTAAGCGAGTCCAGAGTAAGTGTGTAAGAGAGTCTCGCCTCTTAACCAAAACGCGGCCGGGGAGCATATTTGCCGCTCCCCGCCGGAAAACACCTCTCGGAGTCACTTACATTTTGTCCAGCAAGCCCAAAAATCAGCGAGTCAGTCCGAGAGTCAGCCACAAGTAAGTGTGTCCAACTCAAATTTCCTTCTTCTCCTTCACCAAACGGGCTCCCACTATGGCTTCACTTATCGCCCCCTTAATTATGGCAAAATCTTCGTTTTCAACTCCAGAATGCGGAAAAAAAAGGTGATCGCGCATGCGCGCCCTTCTTCACTTAGCCAACAACCGGACCCTCAATCGCCAAAAACCTGAATGACTTACATTGAAAGACAAGTAGCAACCTTTGACCTTTCCGTCACGTACTTTCCTCTCTTAAGGTCAAATAACAATGAAAATTCTTTCTCGAACATTCTAAAGCGCGCGAAATCATGACTTGGCGAAAATTGCCTCCCTTTCCCTGCTTCTTTCACAATGAATAAAAGTTTGTACAAGATTTGCAAATAAAAGAAAATAAATAATATTCATTTATACTAAATAATATTTCCCGAAGCATCTGTTTCTCCCCAAAATTAAAGCCTTAAATTAAATAATTCAGAATCAAAATAAAATTTAAATTTCCATAAATCATAAAATCATTCACCTAATTTTTATAACGCTATCCGGTAATTTCTCTACATAACATTCCTTTCCCCTAAGGAATTAAATTTTGGTTTACCAAAATTTAGCAGACAGACACTTCTTGAAATACCATGACTCATACTGTGCAATAAGGCTAAAGGATAACATGATGTAACAATATTTCATACGACTCCTTGGTACAGTGACGTTACTGACACATTAAATGTAAAGTCCAAAATGTGCAAGTAAAACAACAAGATTAATCAAAGCAATTACTAATTAAAATACTCAAGGAAGATCATCAAAAATAATTAATCAAAAACATCAATTAAATCACTTAATTAAACCTAGAAATACTCAGAACACATACAAAAATAAAAATAAAAATAAGGCGCTAATCACAAACAAAATATGTCTAAGATCAATCAATAATGACAAAAAGAATTTCTCTTTTTTTTTTTCAGTTCATTACATCACACTAGTGTTGCAGTCTCTGTGTGGCCACATTTCTGAACATTTATTTATCCATTCATTCCCTTTCAGTCCATTAATGTAAACAATTTCACCTGAGGTCGAACGCATTCTACTATTGCGACAATT
Organism: Stegodyphus dumicola; assembly: GCF_044657685.1. Taxonomy (NCBI): domain Eukaryota; kingdom Metazoa; phylum Arthropoda; class Arachnida; order Araneae; family Eresidae; genus Stegodyphus; species Stegodyphus dumicola. The sequence continues at coordinate 150,594,110 of NC_140771.1, read as the reverse complement.
TCTGCTGAGCACAATCATGGAGTACATTAAATGAGTACGGAGTTGTCAATGCAAGCGAGGGAAAACCCTATAGTTAGAAATCATTGTGTTAGCAACTCCCCCCTGCAGCCTTCAACGCGAGAAAATGAAAGCAACCAACCCCGGAATGTGAACTCAGCACCACAATACTCCTTAGTAGAGGAACTTGACCTTAAAAGAAACCAGATTTCACCCTCCTACGTCTCACCTTCGACCAAGGAAGAACAATCACTCTTTCAAAGTTGAAGAAGACTTTATCTTTCAATTTTTCCCTTACGATAGATAAGCCACTGAATGTGTTCGAATACACACACCTGAAGAAAGAAATAATCGAATCCAATTGTTCCCACCACAAAAAAAAATGAAATAAATAAAAATAAGATAATTAACGCGCCGCAAATACATAAAATACATTCCTGAGAAGATAAACACACTAATAATTCAAACACTTCCAGATAAAATATGTCACATGAACGTATTCAAATAAGGAGTAAAGACCCCTAAGTACTACGAAATTGAATAACTTCTAAGATTGAATCCCAAACAGTCACGTCTAAGAACAGAAGCGGCCTGATCAGGGCCAAGCATTAGAAAAGAAAAGAACGTTACAACACAAGGAACCTCGGAACCAGCCGAAAATACCCCACACAAAGATCAGAAAGAAGGAAAACGTGATTGTCCAAAAATTCAATCCAACCAAAATCAATTCCGAGAATGAACATAACGAATACGCTGTGCAAATACCAATTAGAATTTTATCCAAAACACACAAAAATAATAGTAATAATACAACCTAATGTATATGCAAAATGATGTTTGGCTAATAATTGCAAACAGATACTACCAAGATACAGATATAGACATAAAATGAAAATACAATTAAACTGTAAAAATTTCGTACATAATTCAAATGAGCAATGAGATCAGCGATACTTAAAAAAAAATTTAAACTGCAATACCTAAACAAATACACACATAATCATTACGTTAAACCATATCAAGTTAAAAATATTTCACTGTAATTCAAATCAAGCCAAAAAAAATCAACCAGCAAGAGTGAAGTGTCGCTAAAAAAATTTTCAAACCTTAAAGTAAACACTAGTGAGTAACAACACCAAACTTAAGTCCCCTTAGTAAGACAACACCAACAAAATTCAGTAATTCTAAAAATCCATTAGGTCCACAAAAAAAAATTTCAACTAGTCAAAGAAATCAATCAAAGCTGGACTGAAGCACGTTACTAGAACACTAAATAAAATAACACAAATCAAAAAAGCGTTCAAAACAAACCCCCAATTTAGGCAAAAACTGAGATCTATTCTGCATCAGACTCTTCCAAAACGTTGTATAGTAACCTAAGTAGCAGCCTTCAGCAACACCTCCACCCAAACAAAAGAAACAAAGTAACTCTTTACCGCGTCCATGTAAGCTGAGAAAAGCGCTGTATTATGAATGACAGACTCAAACTTTACGTATCAAGCAAACCTCCAGACACGTTGAAAGAGAACATAAGATCTCTTATCTCGGAAAGAAAAGTGCGCTGACTGAAACGTTACAATCCTGAACCAACACAATGAAAAAGATACAACAATAGTTTTCTCAGATAACAAGTTTCTGTTTCTCCCGGTGTAAGAGGTCAAGTGCCACCATGAAGTGCAAGTATTTACAAGAAAACGAGCTTTCAGGACATTACAACTTCACGCAAGACTTAACTGCAAGCAACAAATGCAAAGTTCTCAAAAGTGCTAAACTAAAAAAAAATACTCATAACTCGTAACTCAAAAATCCCTAAAAATCACACAAATGAAATCCATAACTCAAATTCTACTATTTTCCTATGACCACAGAAATCTCAATTCTTCCACAAAAACTAAACATCAGAGAACTTACATTTTACGGACCTTGGCAGAAACCACCAAAACAAAATAAAAACCTGATACAACTATCTTGATACTACCAATTCAAATACAAAACTTAAGCCAAAAGAAGAATTAACCCCAAATTCAGCAACCAGTCCAACCAAGAAAGAAAATTCAGTACCTCAAATCACATCTATTACGATTAACTAGCAAATTCAAGACAAACTACTTGTAATCAACAGAAAATTCCCGCTCATGAGTACAGAGCAAAAGTAACTAATCTTCTCAAACTTATCTAAAAATTTCCACAAACCAAATTCCCGTTGTCACCAAAATTCTCATTAAAATTCACTTTCTACAATTCACAAGACTAACTCAATTTCTACTGTTTAAACAATTCTCACATGACAACTCTTCACAAACTTAAAACTCAGAAGATAACTAATCCCAATTACTCTGACTCATTAAACTAATTAGAACTTCACTCAAGCTGAAGAATTCAATCCAAAAAAAAAAATTAAATATGCTAACATCATTATTGCTGATCTCAGGCAAAAATTCAAATCTAACCTATGTTTACTTTAAAACAGAATTTTGCAATTGAAAAATAACCTTCAATTTTTTTTAACTCATTCATTTGTATCATTATGCCTTCAGAACTTATAAAATTCATTGCTCAATACTAAATTAAATTTTCTAACACATTACACAATATACTGGAATAATAATAAAACATTGTAAATCAAAAAGCAATAATATACTACGCTAGAGAATCATGAAAACATTACATACATTTCACAAAATATTATTCAATTAAGTCAAAAAATCAAAATTTCTCTAACGTTACCCCTCACAATTACACATTTCAAAAGATTCTAGGTTAAATAATTAGCAAAAACACACACACAAAAAAAAATTTCTAGCTACGCATAGCTATGGCTTGTCTCATTCAGTAAAATAATTAGAGTCTTTAATCTCTTTCTCTTAGAAGTGCTCAAAAAACGAGTCCAGTTTTTACCGACAAGCACTCGAAACTTGTTACAAGGATACACAAATAGCATAGGATTATCGTGAAATAATTCATTTTCCATCTTGTATCAGAAATCAGAAATCAAAAATATACATCCAGAAAACACTCAAGGATTTTCAACAGTAAAAATATACAGTATCTATTCTCCTACATTAAAAATATATATTTTTCCTAACTTTAAAGTTCAATTCTGTGTGCCTAACGTTAAAGTCCAAAATTCCTGAAATTCACACACATTTTCAAACTTTATCACTCTCGTATTAACAAATAAGCAAACACAAATCAAAAACTCTAATTAATCCTAGCACATAAAATTTAACTCCCTCCTTAAAAAGTAAATTATACAAAATAGGTAAATTCAAAATCCAAATTCAATTCTCGATCCGATCCCCCACTAAGCAGAGGTCACGGCACCAATGTTATGTTAAAAAGTTTCGTCACCAAGGTTAAATAGTTTTACTTCTAGGTACCATGTATTATCTGAAATTCCTATATTGTTAAATGTTAAATATGAAACTACTTGCCGTTAAAGGGAGTGATCGTATAGTGAAACATGTACAGCATTTTTGCGTTGTGAAAAAAAATGCATTCCGGGACCGCGCCGTGAGAGGATCGAAAACATAAAACATATACAAGATATAAAGGAAAAGTTCATATTAAATATATAAAGAAAACATACTGTAAGAGGTTCCAGATTAAATATCAGTTTATTCAATTACAACACAATAAGAAAAATCTTAACCTCATCTGAGAGTCTGTTCATTTAAATTCATAAAAAACTTAAGGTTTGTCTGGTGATTTAAAAGAAAGGAAAGGGAAACAATTTATGGCCTGAGAGTTAAATTTTAGATTCGACGTTGTTTTTACTGCTAAGGACGTTTTTGGAAAAACTTGCCTAAAGTTCCAACACACCAAAAAAAAAATAATACTTATCTTGAGTGGACATCTTGAAGTGGAGGAGAGCTCATATCTTAGCTCTATCCTTACGTCACTTGGCAAATCCGCAAGACAGAGACTCGAACGGCACGACAATAAATTACATCAGCTATACCGTCAAATCTTACGCCTGCTACTGGTTTCCATAGAAGAAAATTATTCTCACTGGAAGCAAGAGAACAGCTTACACCGCACGGCTGTCTGCCTAGACTCTCAGCTCCACCAAGGAAAACGTAGACAATTAAGCTAGGCATTTTAGAGAACGGCTAACGCAGGCTTCCAGTTGACTAAGGTGACATAATTCCTTCTGTTTTCAAGTCGGAGTTCAGAGGACATCGTCCTGACTTTTGCCGATACAGATAGAGACCCAAGTCTCTGTTAATTTTTTTGTTATTCGCTCAACAGTTTTTTTTTCTTCGCATTTTTGAGAAAACCCGCGGCCGGGGAGCATAATTGTCGCTCCCCGCCGGAAGCACTGCTCGATGCCGACTAAATCTTTTCCTTTCTCCTTCGCAACACCCACAAGTTTTTTCTCAGTCTCCGTCAACATGTCCGTCAAGTCAGCGAATCCAAGCAGTGACTGCCTAAGCGAGTCCAGAGTAAGTGTGTAAGAGAGTCTCGCCTCTTAACCAAAACGCGGCCGGGGAGCATATTTGCCGCTCCCCGCCGGAAAACACCTCTCGGAGTCACTTACATTTTGTCCAGCAAGCCCAAAAATCAGCGAGTCAGTCCGAGAGTCAGCCACAAGTAAGTGTGTCCAACTCAAATTTCCTTCTTCTCCTTCACCAAACGGGCTCCCACTATGGCTTCACTTATCGCCCCCTTAATTATGGCAAAATCTTCGTTTTCAACTCCAGAATGCGGAAAAAAAAGGTGATCGCGCATGCGCGCCCTTCTTCACTTAGCCAACAACCGGACCCTCAATCGCCAAAAACCTGAATGACTTACATTGAAAGACAAGTAGCAACCTTTGACCTTTCCGTCACGTACTTTCCTCTCTTAAGGTCAACTAACAATGAAAATTCTTTCTCGAACATTCTAAAGCGCGCGAAATCATGACTTGGCGAAAATTGCCTCCCTTTCCCTGCTTCTTTCACAATGAATAAAAGTTTGTACAAGATTTGCAAATAAAAGAAAATAAATAATATTCATTTATACTAAATAATATTTCCCGAAGCATCTGTTTCTCCCCAAAATTAAAGCCTTAAATTAAATAATTCAGAATCAAAATAAAATTTAAATTTCCATAAATCATAAAATCATTCACCTAATTTTTATAACGCTATCCGGTAATTTCTCTACATAACATTCCTTTCCCCTAAGGAATTAAATTTTGGTTTACCAAAATTTAGCAGACAGACACTTCTTGAAATACCATGACTCATACTGTGCAATAAGGCTAAAGGATAACATGATGTAACAATATTTCATACGAGTCCTTGGTACAGTGACGTTACTGACACATTAAATGTAAAGTCCAAAATGTGCAAGTAAAACAACAAGATTAATCAAAGCAATTACTAATTAAAATACTCAAGGAAGATCATCAAAAATAATTAACCAAAAACATCAATTAAATCACTTAATTAAACCTAGAAATACTCAGAACACATACAAAAATAAAATTAAATATAAGGCGCTAATCACAAACAAAATATGTCTAAGATCAATCAATAATGACAAAAAGAATTTCTCTTTTTTTTTTTCAGTTCATTACATCACACTAGTGTTGCAGTCTCTGTGTGGCCACATTTCTGAACATTTATTTATCCATTCATTCCCTTTCAGTCCATTAATGTAAACAATTTCACCTGAGGTCGAACACATTCTACTATTGCGACAATTTCTGCTGAGCACAATCATGGAGTACATTAAATGAGTACGGAGTTGTCAATGCAAGCGAGGGAAAACCCTATAGTTAGAAATCATTGTGTTAGCAACTCCCCCCTGCAGCCTTCAACGCGAGAAAATGAAAGCAACCAACCCCGGAATGTGAACTCAGCACCACAATACTCCTTAGTAGAGGAACTTGACCTTAAAAGAAACCAGATTTCACCCTCCTACGTCTCACCTTCGACCAAGGAAGAACAATCACTCTTTCAAAGTTGAAGAAGACTTTATCTTTCAATTTTTCCCTTACGATAGATAAGCCACTGAATGTGTTCGAATACGCACACCTGAAGAAAGAAATAATCGAATCCAATTGTTCCCACCACAAAAAAAAAATGAAATAAATAAAAATAAGATAATTAACGCGCCGCAAATACATAAAATACATTCCTGAGAAGATAAACACACTAATAATTCAAACACTTCCAGATAAAATATGTCACATGAACGTATTCAAATAAGGAGTAAAGACCCCTAAGTACTACGAAATTGAATAACTTCTAAGATTGAATCCCAAACAGTCACGTCTAAGAACAGAAGCGGCCTGATCAGGGCCAAGCATTAGAAAAGAAAAGAACGTTACAACACAAGGAACCTCGGAACCAGCCGAAAATACCCCACACAAAGATCAGAAAGAAGGAAAACGTGATTGTCCAAAAATTCAATCCAACCAAAATCAATTCCGAGAATGAACATAACGAATACGCTGTGCAAATACCAATTAGAATTTTATCCAAAACACACAAAAATAATAGTAATAATACAACCTAATGTATATGCAAAATGATGTTTGGCCAATAATTACAAACAGATACTACCAAGATACAGATATAGACATAAAATGAAAATACAATTAAACTGTAAAAATTTCGTACATAATTCAAATGAGCAATGAGATCAGCGATACTTAAAAAAAAATTTAAACTGCAATACCTAAACAAATACACACATAATCATTACGTTAAACCCTATCAAGTGAAAAATATTTCACTGTAATTCAAATCAAGCCAAAAAAAATCAACCAGCAAGAGTGAAGTGTCGCTAAAAAAATTTTCAAACCTTAAAGTAAACACTAGTGAGTAACAACACCAAACTTAAGTCCCCTTAGTAAGACAACACCAACAAAATTCAGTAATTCTAAAAATCCATTAGGTCCACAAAAAAAAATTTCAACTAGTCAAAGAAATCAATCAAAGCTGGACTGAAGCACGTTACTAGAACACTAAATAAAATAACACAAATCAAAAAAGCGTTCAAAACAAACCCCCAATTTAGGCAAAAACTGAGATCTATTCTGCATCAGACTCTTCCAAAACGTTGTATAGTAACCTAAGTAGCAGCCTTCAGCAACACCTCCACCCAAACAAAAGAAACAAAGTAACTCTTTACCGCGTCCATGTAAGCTGAGAAAAGCGCTGTATTATGAATGACAGACTCAAACTTTACGTATCAAGCAAACCTCCAGACACGTTGAAAGAGAACATAAGATCTCTTATCTCGGAAAGAAAAGTGCGCTGACTGAAACGTTACAATCCTGAACCAACACAATGAAAAAGATACAACAATAGTTTTCTCAGATAACAAGTTTCTGTTTCTCCCGGTGTAAGAGGTCAAGTGCCACCATGAAGTGCAAGTATTTACAAGAAAACGAGCTTTCAGGACATTACAACTTCACGCAAGACCTAACTGCAAGCAACAAATGCAAAGTTCTCAAAAGTGCTAAACTAAAAAAAAATACTCATAACTCGTAACTCAAAAATCCCTAAAAATCACACAAATGAAATCCATAACTCAAATTCTACTATTTTCCTATGACCACAGAAATCTCAATTCTTCCACAAAAACTAAACATCAGAGAACTTACATTTTACGGACCTTGGCAGAAACCACCAAAACAAAATAAAAACCTGATACAACTATCTTGATACTACCAATTCAAATACAAAACTTAAGCCAAAAGAAGAATTAACCCCAAATTCAGCAACCAGTCCAACCAAGAAAGAAAATTCAGTACCTCAAATCACATCTATTACGATTAACTAGCAAATTCAAGACAAACTACTTGTAATCAACAGAAAATTCCCGCTCATGAGTACAGAGCAAAAGTAACTAATCTTCTCAAACTTATCTAAAAATTTCCACAAACCAAATTCCCGTTGTCACCAAAATTCTCATTAAAATTCACTTTCTACAATTCACAAGACTAACTCAATTTCTACTGTTTAAACAATTCTCACATGACAACTCTTCACAAACTTAAAACTCAGAAGATAACTAATCCCAATTACTCTGACTCATTAAACTAATTAGAACTTCACTCAAGCTGAAGAATTCAATCCAAAAAAAAAAAATTAAATATGCTAACATCATTATTGCTGATCTCAGGCAAAAATTCAAATCTAACCTATGTTTACTTTAAAACAGAATTTTGCAATTGAAAAATAACCTTCAATTTTTTTTAACTCATTCATTTGTATCATTATGCCTTCAGAACTTATAAAATTCATTGCTCAATACTAAATTAAATTTTCTAACACATTACACAATATACTGGAATCATAATAAAACATTGTAAATCAAAAAGCAATAATATACTACGCTAGAGAATCATGAAAACATTACATACATTTCACAAAATATTATTCAATTAAGTCAAAAAATCAAAATTTCTCTAACGTTACCCCTCACAATTACACATTTCAAAAGATTCTAGGTTAAATAATTAGCAAAAACACACACACAAAAAAAAAAATTTCTAGCTACGCATAGCTATGGCTTGTCTCATTCAGTAAAATAATTAGAGTCTTTAATCTCTTTCTCTTAGAAGTGCTCAAAAAATGAGTCCAGTTTTTACCGACAAGCACTCGAAACTTGTTACAAGGATACACAAATAGCATAGGATTATCGTGAAATAATTCATTTTCCATCTTGTATCAGAAATCAGAAATCAAAAATATACATCCAGAAAACACTCAAGGATTTTCAACAGTAAAAATATACAGTATCTATTCTCCTACATTAAAAATATATATTTTTCCTAACTTTAAAGTTCAATTCTGTGTGCCTAACGTTAAAGTCCAAAATTCCTGAAATTCACACACATTTTCAAACTTTATCACTCTCGTATTAACAAATAAGCAAACACAAATCAAAAACTCTAATTAATCCTAGCACATAAAATTTAACTCCCTCCTTAAAAAGTAAATTATACAAAATAGGTAAATTCAAAATCCAAATTCAATTCTCGATCCGATCCCCCACTAAGCAGAGGTCACGGCACCAATGTTATGTTAAAAAGTTTCGTCACCAAGGTTAAATAGTTTTACTTCTAGGTACCATGTATTATCTGAAATTCCTATATTGTTAAATGTTAAATATGAAACTACTTGCCGTTAAAGGGAGTGATCGTATAGTGAAACGTGTACAGCATTTTTGCGTTGTGAAAAAAAATGCATTCCGGGACCGCGCCGTGAGAGGATCGAAAACATAAAACATATACAAGATATAAAGGAAAAGTTCATATTAAATATATAAAGAAAACATACTGTAAGAGGTTCCAGATTAAATATCAGTTTATTCAATTACAACACAATAAGAAAAATCTTAACCTCATCTGAGAGTCTGTTCATTTAAATTCATAAAAAACTTAAGGTTTGTCTGGTGATTTAAAAGAAAGGAAAGGGAAACAATTTATGGCCTGAGAGTTAAATTTTAGATTCGACGTTGTTTTTACTGCTAAGGGCGTTTTTGGAAAAACTTGCCTAAAGTTCCAACACACCAAAAAAAAAATAATACTTATCTTGAGTGGACATCTTGAAGTGGAGGAGAGCTCATATCTTAGCTCTATCCTTACGTCACTTGGCAAATCCGCAAGACAGAGACTCGAACGGCACGACAATAAATTACATCAGCTATACCGTCAAATCTTACGCCTGCTACTGGTTTCCATAGAAGAAAATTATTCTCACTGGAAGCAAGAGAACAGCTTACACCGCACGGCTGTCTGCCTAGACTCTCAGCTCCACCAAGGAAAACGTAGACAATTAAGCTAGGCATTTTAGAGAACGGCTAACGCAGGCTTCCAGTTGACTAAGGTGACATAATTCCTTCTGTTTTCAAGTCGGAGTTCAGAGGACATCGTCCTGACTTTTGCCGATACAGATAGAGACCCAAGTCTCTGTTAATCTTTTTGTTATTCGCTCAACAGTTTTTTTTCTTCGCATTTTTGAGAAAACCCGCGGCCGGGGAGCATAATTGTCACTCCCCGCCGGAAGCACTGCTCGATGCCGACTAAATCTTTTCCTTTCTCCTTCGCAACACCCACAAGTTTTTTCTCAGTCTCCGTCAACAAGTCCGTCAAGCCCGAAAGTCAGCGAATCCAAGCAGTGAGTGCCTAAGCGAGTCCAGAGTAAGTGTGTAAGAGAGTCTCGCCTCTTAACCAAAACGCGGCCGGGGAGCATATTTGCCGCTCCCCGCCGGAAAACACCTCTCGGAGTCACTTACATTTTGTCCAGCAAGCCCAAAAATCAGCGAGTCAGTCCGAGAGTCAGCCACAAGTAAGTGTGTCCAACTCAAATTTCCTTCTTCTCCTTCACCAAACGGGCTCCCACTATGGCTTCACTTATCGCCCCCTTAATTATGGCAAAATCTTCGTTTTCAACTCCAGAATGCGGAAAAAAAAGGTGATCGCGCATGCGCGCCCTTCTTCACTTAGCCAACAACCGGACCCTCAATCGCCAAAAACCTGAATGACTTACATTGAAAGACAAGTAGCAACCTTTGACCTTTCCGTCACGTACTTTCCTCTCTTAAGGTCAACTAACAATGAAAATTCTTTCTCGAACATTCTAAAGCGCGCGAAATCATGACTTGGCGAAAATTGCCTCCCTTTCCCTGCTTCTTTCACAATGAATAAAAGTTTGTACAAGATTTGCAAATAAAAGAAAATAAATAATATTCATTTATACTAAATAATATTTCCCGAAGCATCTGTTTCTCCCCAAAATTAAAGCCTTAAATTAAATAATTCAGAATCAAAATAAAATTTAAATTTCCATAAATCATAAAATCATTCACCTAATTTTTATAACGCTATCCGGTAATTTCTCTACATAACATTCCTTTCCCCTAAGGAATTAAATTTTGGTTTACCAAAATTTAGCAGACAGACACTTCTTGAAATACCATGACTCATACTGTGCAATAAGGCTAAAGGATAACATGATGTAACAATATTTCATACGACTCCTTGGTACAGTGACGTTACTGACACATTAAATGTAAAGTCCAAAATGTGCAAGTAAAACAACAAGATTAATCAAAGCAATTACTAATTAAAATACTCAAGGAAGATCATCAAAAATAATTAATCAAAAACATCAATTAAATCACTTAATTAAACCTAGAAATACTCAGAACACATACAAAAATAAAAATAAAAATAAGGCGCTAATCACAAACAAAATATGTCTAAGATCAATCAATAATGACAAAAAGAATTTCTCTTTTTTTTTTCAGTTCATTACATCACACTAGTGTTGCAGTCTCTGTGTGGCCACATTTCTGAACATTTATTTATCCATTCATTCCCTTTCAGTCCATTAATGTAAACAATTTCACCTGAGGTCGAACGCATTCTACTATTGCGACAATTTCTGCTGAGCACAATCATGGAGTACATTAAATGAGTACGGAGTTGTCAATGCAAGCGAGGGAAAACCCTATAGTTAGAAATCATTGTGTTAGCAACTCCCCCCTGCAGCCTTCAACGCGAGAAAATGAAAGCAACCAACCCCGGAATGTGAACTCAGCACCACAATACTCCTTAGTAGAGGAACTTGACCTTAAAAGAAACCAGATTTCACCCTCCTACGTCTCACCTTCGACCAAGGAAGAACAATCACTCTTTCAAAGTTGAAGAAGACTTTATCTTTCAATTTTTCCCTTACGATAGATAAGCCACTGAATGTGTTCGAATACACACACCTGAAGAAAGAAATAATCGAATCCAATTGTTCCCACCACAAAAAAAAATGAAATAAATAAAAATAAGATAATTAACGCGCCGCAAATACATAAAATACATTCCTGAGAAGATAAACACACTAATAATTCAAACACTTCCAGATAAAATATGTCACATGAACGTATTCAAATAAGGAGTAAAGACCCCTAAGTACTACGAAATTGAATAACTTCTAAGATTGAATCCCAAACAGTCACGTCTAAGAACAGAAGCGGCCTGATCAGGGCCAAGCATTAGAAAAGAAAAGAACGTTACAACACAAGGAACCTCGGAACCAGCCGAAAATACCCCACACAAAGATCAGAAAGAAGGAAAACGTGATTGTCCAAAAATTCAATCCAACCAAAATCAATTCCGAGAATGAACATAACGAATACGCTGTGCAAATACCAATTAGAATTTTATCCAAAACACACAAAAATAATAGTAATAATACAACCTAATGTATATGCAAAATGATGTTTGGCTAATAATTGCAAACAGATACTACCAAGATACAGATATAGACATAAAATGAAAATACAATTAAACTGTAAAAATTTCGTACATAATTCAAATGAGCAATGAGATCAGCGATACTTAAAAAAAAAATTTAAACTGCAATACCTAAACAAATACACACATAATCATTACGTTAAACCATATCAAGTTAAAAATATTTCACTGTAATTCAAATCAAGCCAAAAAAAATCAACCAGCAAGAGTGAAGTGTCGCTAAAAAAATTTTCAAACCTTAAAGTAAACACTAGTGAGTAACAACACCAAACTTAAGTCCCCTTAGTAAGACAACACCAACAAAATTCAGTAATTCTAAAAATCCATTAGGTCCACAAAAAAAAAATTCAACTAGTCAAAGAAATCAATCAAAGCTGGACTGAAGCACGTTACTAGAACACTAAATAAAATAACACAAATCAAAAAAGCGTTCAAAACAAACCCCCAATTTAGGCAAAAACTGAGATCTATTCTGCATCAGACTCTTCCAAAACGTTGTATAGTAACCTAAGTAGCAGCCTTCAGCAACACCTCCACCCAAACAAAAGAAACAAAGTAACTCTTTACCGCGTCCATGTAAGCTGAGAAAAGCGCTGTATTATGAATGACAGACTCAAACTTTACGTATCAAGCAAACCTCCAGACACGTTGAAAGAGAACATAAGATCTCTTATCTCGGAAAGAAAAGTGCGCTGACTGAAACGTTACAATCCTGAACCAACACAATGAAAAAGATACAACAATAGTTTTCTCAGATAACAAGTTTCTGTTTCTCCCGGTGTAAGAGGTCAAGTGCCACCATGAAGTGCAAGTATTTACAAGAAAACGAGCTTTCAGGACATTACAACTTCACGCAAGACCTAACTGCAAGCAACAAATGCAAAGTTCTCAAAAGTGCTAAACTAAAAAAAAATACTCATAACTCGTAACTCAAAAATCCCTAAAAATCACACAAATGAAATCCATAACTCAAATTCTACTATTTTCCTATGACCACAGAAATCTCAATTCTTCCACAAAAACTAAACATCAGAGAACTTACATTTTACGGACCTTCGCAGAAACCACCAAAACAAAATAAAAACCTGATACAACTATCTTGATACTACCAATTCAAATACAAAACTTAAGCCAAAAGAAGAATTAACCCCAAATTCAGCAACCAGTCCAACCAAGAAAGAAAATTCAGTACCTCAAATCACATCTATTACGATTAACTAGCAAATTCAAGACAAACTACTTGTAATCAACAGAAAATTCCCGCTCATGAGTACAGAGCAAAAGTAACTAATCTTCTCAAACTTATCTAAAAATTTCCACAAACCAAATTCCCGTTGTCACCAAAATTCTCATTAAAATTCACTTTCTACAATTCACAAGACTAACTCAATTTCTACTGTTTAAACAATTCTCACATGACAACTCTTCACAAACTTAAAACTCAGAAGATAACTAATCCCAATTACTCTGACTCATTAAACTAATTAGAACTTCACTCAAGCTGAAGAATTCAATCCAAAAAAAAAAAATTAAATATGCTAACATCATTATTGCTGATCTCAGGCAAAAATTCAAATCTAACCTATGTTTACTTTAAAACAGAATTTTGCAATTGAAAAATAACCTTCAATTTTTTTTAACTCATTCATTTGTATCATTATGCCTTCAGAACTTATAAAATTCATTGCTCAATACTAAATTAAATTTTCTAACACATTACACAATATACTGGAATCATAATAAAACATTGTAAATCAAAAAGCAATAATATACTACGCTAGAGAATCATGAAAACATTACATACATTTCACAAAATATTATTCAATTAAGTCAAAAAATCAAAATTTCTCTAACGTTACCCCTCACAATTACACATTTCAAAAGATTCTAGGTTAAATAATTAGCAAAAACACACACACAAAAAAAAAAATTTCTAGCTACGCATAGCTATGGCTTGTCTCATTCAGTAAAATAATTAGAGTCTTTAATCTCTTTCTCTTAGAAGTGCTCAAAAAATGAGTCCAGTTTTTACCGACAAGCACTCGAAACTTGTTACAAGGATACACAAATAGCATAGGATTATCGTGAAATAATTCATTTTCCATCTTGTATCAGAAATCAGAAATCAAAAATATACATCCAGAAAACACTCAAGGATTTTCAACAGTAAAAATATACAGTATCTATTCTCCTACATTAAAAATATATATTTTTCCTAACTTTAAAGTTCAATTCTGTGTGCCTAACGTTAAAGTCCAAAATTCCTGAAATTCACACACATTTTCAAACTTTATCACTCTCGTATTAACAAATAAGCAAACACAAATCAAAAACTCTAATTAATCCTAGCACATAAAATTTAACTCCCTCCTTAAAAAGTAAATTATACAAAATAGGTAAATTCAAAATCCAAATTCAATTCTCGATCCGATCCCCCACTAAGCAGAGGTCACGGCACCAATGTTATGTTAAAAAGTTTCGTCACCAAGGTTAAATAGTTTTACTTCTAGGTACCATGTATTATCTGAAATTCCTATATTGTTAAATGTTAAATATGAAACTACTTGCCGTTAAAGGGAGTGATCGTATAGTGAAACGTGTACAGCATTTTTGCGTTGTGAAAAAAAATGCATTCCGGGACCGCGCCGTGAGAGGATCGAAAACATAAAACATATACAAGATATAAAGGAAAAGTTCATATTAAATATATAAAGAAAACATACTGTAAGAGGTTCCAGATTAAATATCAGTTTATTCAATTACAACACAATAAGAAAAATCTTAACCTCATCTGAGAGTCTGTTCATTTAAATTCATAAAAAACTTAAGGTTTGTCTGGTGATTTAAAAGAAAGGAAAGGGAAACAATTTATGGCCTGAGAGTTAAATTTTAGATTCGACGTTGTTTTTACTGCTAAGGGCGTTTTTGGAAAAACTTGCCTAAAGTTCCAACACACCAAAAAAAAAATAATACTTATCTTGAGTGGACATCTTGAAGTGGAGGAGAGCTCATATCTTAGCTCTATCCTTACGTCACTTGGCAAATCCGCAAGACAGAGACTCGAACGGCACGACAATAAATTACATCAGCTATACCGTCAAATCTTACGCCTGCTACTGGTTTCCATAGAAGAAAATTATTCTCACTGGAAGCAAGAGAACAGCTTACACCGCACGGCTGTCTGCCTAGACTCTCAGCTCCACCAAGGAAAACGTAGACAATTAAGCTAGGCATTTTAGAGAACGGCTAACGCAGGCTTCCAGTTGACTAAGGTGACATAATTCCTTCTGTTTTCAAGTCGGAGTTCAGAGGACATCGTCCTGACTTTTGCCGATACAGATAGAGACCCAAGTCTCTGTTAATCTTTTTGTTATTCGCTCAACAGTTTTTTTTCTTCGCATTTTTGAGAAAACCCGCGGCCGGGGAGCATAATTGTCACTCCCCGCCGGAAGCACTGCTCGATGCCGACTAAATCTTTTCCTTTCTCCTTCGCAACACCCACAAGTTTTTTCTCAGTCTCCGTCAACAAGTCCGTCAAGCCCGAAAGTCAGCGAATCCAAGCAGTGAGTGCCTAAGCGAGTCCAGAGTAAGTGTGTAAGAGAGTCTCGCCTCTTAACCAAAACGCGGCCGGGGAGCATATTTGCCGCTCCCCGCCGGAAAACACCTCTCGGAGTCACTTACATTTTGTCCAGCAAGCCCAAAAATCAGCGAGTCAGTCCGAGAGTCAGCCACAAGTAAGTGTGTCCAACTCAAATTTCCTTCTTCTCCTTCACCAAACGGGCTCCCACTATGGCTTCACTTATCGCCCCCTTAATTATGGCAAAATCTTCGTTTTCAACTCCAGAATGCGGAAAAAAAAGGTGATCGCGCATGCGCGCCCTTCTTCACTTAGCCAACAACCGGACCCTCAATCGCCAAAAACCTGAATGACTTACATTGAAAGACAAGTAGCAACCTTTGACCTTTCCGTCACGTACTTTCCTCTCTTAAGGTCAACTAACAATGAAAATTCTTTCTCGAACATTCTAAAGCGCGCGAAATCATGACTTGGCGAAAATTGCCTCCCTTTCCCTGCTTCTTTCACAATGAATAAAAGTTTGTACAAGATTTGCAAATAAAAGAAAATAAATAATATTCATTTATACTAAATAATATTTCCCGAAGCATCTGTTTCTCCCCAAAATTAAAGCCTTAAATTAAATAATTCAGAATCAAAATAAAATTTAAATTTCCATAAATCATAAAATCATTCACCTAATTTTTATAACGCTATCCGGTAATTTCTCTACATAACATTCCTTTCCCCTAAGGAATTAAATTTTGGTTTACCAAAATTTAGCAGACAGACACTTCTTGAAATACCATGACTCATACTGTGCAATAAGGCTAAAGGATAACATGATGTAACAATATTTCATACGACTCCTCGGTACAGTGACGTTACTGACACATTAAATGTAAAGTCCAAAATGTGCAAGTAAAACAACAAGATTAATCAAAGCAATTACTAATTAAAATACTCAAGGAAGATCATCAA
Organism: Stegodyphus dumicola; assembly: GCF_044657685.1. Lineage (NCBI taxonomy): Eukaryota > Metazoa > Arthropoda > Arachnida > Araneae > Eresidae > Stegodyphus > Stegodyphus dumicola. The sequence continues at coordinate 150,577,320 of NC_140771.1, read as the reverse complement.
AAATAATTAATCAAAAACATCAATTAAATCACTTAATTAAACCTAGAAATACTCAGAACACATACAAAAATAAAAATAAAAATAAGGCGCTAATCACAAACAAAATATGTCTAAGATCAATCAATAATGACAAAAAGAATTTCTCTTTTTTTTTTTCAGTTCATTACATCACACTAGTGTTGCAGTCTCTGTGTGGCCACATTTCTGAACATTTATTTATCCATTCATTCCCTTTCAGTCCATTAATGTAAACAATTTCACCTGAGGTCGAACGCATTCTACTATTGCGACAATTTCTGCTGAGCACAATCATGGAGTACATTAAATGAGTACGGAGTTGTCAATGCAAGCGAGGGAAAACCCTATAGTTAGAAATCATTGTGTTAGCAACTCCCCCCTGCAGCCTTCAACGCGAGAAAATGAAAGCAACCAACCCCGGAATGTGAACTCAGCACCACAATACTCCTTAGTAGAGGAACTTGACCTTAAAAGAAACCAGATTTCACCCTCCTACGTCTCACCTTCGACCAAGGAAGAACAATCACTCTTTCAAAGTTGAAGAAGACTTTATCTTTCAATTTTTCCCTTACGATAGATAAGCCACTGAATGTGTTCGAATACACACACCTGAAGAAAGAAATAATCGAATCCAATTGTTCCCACCACAAAAAAAAATGAAATAAATAAAAATAAGATAATTAACGCGCCGCAAATACATAAAATACATTCCTGAGAAGATAAACACACTAATAATTCAAACACTTCCAGATAAAATATGTCACATGAACGTATTCAAATAAGGAGTAAAGACCCCTAAGTACTACGAAATTGAATAACTTCTAAGATTGAATCCCAAACAGTCACGTCTAAGAACAGAAGCGGCCTGATCAGGGCCAAGCATTAGAAAAGAAAAGAACGTTACAACACAAGGAACCTCGGAACCAGCCGAAAATACCCCACACAAAGATCAGAAAGAAGGAAAACGTGATTGTCCAAAAATTCAATCCAACCAAAATCAATTCCGAGAATGAACATAACGAATACGCTGTGCAAATACCAATTAGAATTTTATCCAAAACACACAAAAATAATAGTAATAATACAACCTAATGTATATGCAAAATGATGTTTGGCTAATAATTGCAAACAGATACTACCAAGATACAGATATAGACATAAAATGAAAATACAATTAAACTGTAAAAATTTCGTACATAATTCAAATGAGCAATGAGATCAGCGATACTTAAAAAAAAAATTTAAACTGCAATACCTAAACAAATACACACATAATCATTACGTTAAACCATATCAAGTTAAAAATATTTCACTGTAATTCAAATCAAGCCAAAAAAAATCAACCAGCAAGAGTGAAGTGTCGCTAAAAAAATTTTCAAACCTTAAAGTAAACACTAGTGAGTAACAACACCAAACTTAAGTCCCCTTAGTAAGACAACACCAACAAAATTCAGTAATTCTAAAAATCCATTAGGTCCACAAAAAAAAATTTCAACTAGTCAAAGAAATCAATCAAAGCTGGACTGAAGCACGTTACTAGAACACTAAATAAAATAACACAAATCAAAAAAGCGTTCAAAACAAACCCCCAATTTAGGCAAAAACTGAGATCTATTCTGCATCAGACTCTTCCAAAACGTTGTATAGTAACCTAAGTAGCAGCCTTCAGCAACACCTCCACCCAAACAAAAGAAACAAAGTAACTCTTTACCGCGTCCATGTAAGCTGAGAAAAGCGCTGTATTATGAATGACAGACTCAAACTTTACGTATCAAGCAAACCTCCAGACACGTTGAAAGAGAACATAAGATCTCTTATCTCGGAAAGAAAAGTGCGCTGACTGAAACGTTACAATCCTGAACCAACACAATGAAAAAGATACAACAATAGTTTTCTCAGATAACAAGTTTCTGTTTCTCCCGGTGTAAGAGGTCAAGTGCCACCATGAAGTGCAAGTATTTACAAGAAAACGAGCTTTCAGGACATTACAACTTCACGCAAGACTTAACTGCAAGCAACAAATGCAAAGTTCTCAAAAGTGCTAAACTAAAAAAAAATACTCATAACTCGTAACTCAAAAATCCCTAAAAATCACACAAATGAAATCCATAACTCAAATTCTACTATTTTCCTATGACCACAGAAATCTCAATTCTTCCACAAAAACTAAACATCAGAGAACTTACATTTTACGGACCTTGGCAGAAACCACCAAAACAAAATAAAAACCTGATACAACTATCTTGATACTACCAATTCAAATACAAAACTTAAGCCAAAAGAAGAATTAACCCCAAATTCAGCAACCAGTCCAACCAAGAAAGAAAATTCAGTACCTCAAATCACATCTATTACGATTAACTAGCAAATTCAAGACAAACTACTTGTAATCAACAGAAAATTCCCGCTCATGAGTACAGAGCAAAAGTAACTAATCTTCTCAAACTTATCTAAAAATTTCCACAAACCAAATTCCCGTTGTCACCAAAATTCTCATTAAAATTCACTTTCTACAATTCACAAGACTAACTCAATTTCTACTGTTTAAACAATTCTCACATGACAACTCTTCACAAACTTAAAACTCAGAAGATAACTAATCCCAATTACTCTGACTCATTAAACTAATTAGAACTTCACTCAAGCTGAAGAATTCAATCCAAAAAAAAAAATTAAATATGCTAACATCATTATTGCTGATCTCAGGCAAAAATTCAAATCTAACCTATGTTTACTTTAAAACAGAATTTTGCAATTGAAAAATAACCTTCAATTTTTTTTAACTCATTCATTTGTATCATTATGCCTTCAGAACTTATAAAATTCATTGCTCAATACTAAATTAAATTTTCTAACACATTACACAATATACTGGAATCATAATAAAACATTGTAAATCAAAAAGCAATAATATACTACGCTAGAGAATCATGAAAACATTACATACATTTCACAAAATATTATTCAATTAAGTCAAAAAATCAAAATTTCTCTAACGTTACCCCTCACAATTACACATTTCAAAAGATTCTAGGTTAAATAATTAGCAAAAACACACACACAAAAAAAAAAATTTCTAGCTACGCATAGCTATGGCTTGTCTCATTCAGTAAAATAATTAGAGTCTTTAATCTCTTTCTCTTAGAAGTGCTCAAAAAATGAGTCCAGTTTTTACCGACAAGCACTCGAAACTTGTTACAAGGATACACAAATAGCATAGGATTATCGTGAAATAATTCATTTTCCATCTTGTATCAGAAATCAGAAATCAAAAATATACATCCAGAAAACACTCAAGGATTTTCAACAGTAAAAATATACAGTATCTATTCTCCTACATTAAAAATATATATTTTTCCTAACTTTAAAGTTCAATTCTGTGTGCCTAACGTTAACGTCCAAAATTCCTGAAATTCACACACATTTTCAAACTTTATCACTCTCGTATTAACAAATAAGCAAACACAAATCAAAAACTCTAATTAATCCTAGCACATAAAATTTAACTCCCTCCTTAAAAAGTAAATTATACAAAATAGGTAAATTCAAAATCCAAATTCAATTCTCGATCCGATCCCCCACTAAGCAGAGGTCACGGCACCAATGTTATGTTAAAAAGTTTCGTCACCAAGGTTAAATAGTTTTACTTCTAGGTACCATGTATTATCTGAAATTCCTATATTGTTAAATGTTAAATATGAAACTACTTGCCGTTAAAGGGAGTGATCGTATAGTGAAACGTGTACAGCATTTTTGCGTTGTGAAAAAAAATGCATTCCGGGACCGCGCCGTGAGAGGATCGAAAACATAAAACATATACAAGATATAAAGGAAAAGTTCATATTAAATATATAAAGAAAACATACTGTAAGAGGTTCCAGATTAAATATCAGTTTATTCAATTACAACACAATAAGAAAAATCTTAACCTCATCTGAGAGTCTGTTCATTTAAATTCATAAAAAACTTAAGGTTTGTCTGGTGATTTAAAAGAAAGGAAAGGGAAACAATTTATGGCCTGAGAGTTAAATTTTAGATTCGACGTTGTTTTTACTGCTAAGGACGTTTTTGGAAAAACTTGCCTAAAGTTCCAACACACCAAAAAAAAAATAATACTTATCTTGAGTGGACATCTTGAAGTGGAGGAGAGCTCATATCTTAGCTCTATCCTTACGTCACTTGGCAAATCCGCAAGACAGAGACTCGAACGGCACGACAATAAATTACATCAGCTATACCGTCAAATCTTACGCCTGCTACTGGTTTCCATAGAAGAAAATTATTCTCACTGGAAGCAAGAGAACAGCTTACACCGCACGGCTGTCTGCCTAGACTCTCAGCTCCACCAAGGAAAACGTAGACAATTAAGCTAGGCATTTTAGAGAACGGCTAACGCAGGCTTCCAGTTGACTAAGGTGACATAATTCCTTCTGTTTTCAAGTCGGAGTTCAGAGGACATCGTCCTGACTTTTGCCGATACAGATAGAGACCCAAGTCTCTGTTAATCTTTTTGTTATTCGCTCAACAGTTTTTTTTCTTCGCATTTTTGAGAAAACCCGCGGCCGGGGAGCATAATTGTCACTCCCCGCCGGAAGCACTGCTCGATGCCGACTAAATCTTTTCCTTTCTCCTTCGCAACACCCACAAGTTTTTTCTCAGTCTCCGTCAACAAGTCCGTCAAGCCCGAAAGTCAGCGAATCCAAGCAGTGAGTGCCTAAGCGAGTCCAGAGTAAGTGTGTAAGAGAGTCTCGCCTCTTAACCAAAACGCGGCCGGGGAGCATATTTGCCGCTCCCCGCCGGAAAACACCTCTCGGAGTCACTTACATTTTGTCCAGCAAGCCCAAAAATCAGCGAGTCAGTCCGAGAGTCAGCCACAAGTAAGTGTGTCCAACTCAAATTTCCTTCTTCTCCTTCACCAAACGGGCTCCCACTATGGCTTCACTTATCGCCCCCTTAATTATGGCAAAATCTTCGTTTTCAACTCCAGAATGCGGAAAAAAAAGGTGATCGCGCATGCGCGCCCTTCTTCACTTAGCCAACAACCGGACCCTCAATCGCCAAAAACCTGAATGACTTACATTGAAAGACAAGTAGCAACCTTTGACCTTTCCGTCACGTACTTTCCTCTCTTAAGGTCAACTAACAATGAAAATTCTTTCTCGAACATTCTAAAGCGCGCGAAATCATGACTTGGCGAAAATTGCCTCCCTTTCCCTGCTTCTTTCACAATGAATAAAAGTTTGTACAAGATTTGCAAATAAAAGAAAATAAATAATATTCATTTATACTAAATAATATTTCCCGAAGCATCTGTTTCTCCCCAAAATTAAAGCCTTAAATTAAATAATTCAGAATCAAAATAAAATTTAAATTTCCATAAATCATAAAATCATTCACCTAATTTTTATAACGCTATCCGGTAATTTCTCTACATAACATTCCTTTCCCCTAAGGAATTAAATTTTGGTTTACCAAAATTTAGCAGACAGACACTTCTTGAAATACCATGACTCATACTGTGCAATAAGGCTAAAGGATAACATGATGTAACAATATTTCATACGACTCCTTGGTACAGTGACGTTACTGACACATTAAATGTAAAGTCCAAAATGTGCAAGTAAAACAACAAGATTAATCAAAGCAATTACTAATTAAAATACTCAAGGAAGATCATCAAAAATAATTAATCAAAAACATCAATTAAATCACTTAATTAAACCTAGAAATACTCAGAACACATACAAAAATAAAAATAAAAATAAGGCGCTAATCACAAACAAAATATGTCTAAGATCAATCAATAATGACAAAAAGAATTTCTCTTTTTTTTTTTCAGTTCATTACATCACACTAGTGTTGCAGTCTCTGTGTGGCCACATTTCTGAACATTTATTTATCCATTCATTCCCTTTCAGTCCATTAATGTAAACAATTTCACCTGAGGTCGAACGCATTCTACTATTGCGACAATTTCTGCTGAGCACAATCATGGAGTACATTAAATGAGTACGGAGTTGTCAATGCAAGCGAGGGAAAACCCTATAGTTAGAAATCATTGTGTTAGCAACTCCCCCCTGCAGCCTTCAACGCGAGAAAATGAAAGCAACCAACCCCGGAATGTGAACTCAGCACCACAATACTCCTTAGTAGAGGAACTTGACCTTAAAAGAAACCAGATTTCACCCTCCTACGTCTCACCTTCGACCAAGGAAGAACAATCACTCTTTCAAAGTTGAAGAAGACTTTATCTTTCAATTTTTCCCTTACGATAGATAAGCCACTGAATGTGTTCGAATACACACACCTGAAGAAAGAAATAATCGAATCCAATTGTTCCCACCACAAAAAAAAATGAAATAAATAAAAATAAGATAATTAACGCGCCGCAAATACATAAAATACATTCCTGAGAAGATAAACACACTAATAATTCAAACACTTCCAGATAAAATATGTCACATGAACGTATTCAAATAAGGAGTAAAGACCCCTAAGTACTACGAAATTGAATAACTTCTAAGATTGAATCCCAAACAGTCACGTCTAAGAACAGAAGCGGCCTGATCAGGGCCAAGCATTAGAAAAGAAAAGAACGTTACAACACAAGGAACCTCGGAACCAGCCGAAAATACCCCACACAAAGATCAGAAAGAAGGAAAACGTGATTGTCCAAAAATTCAATCCAACCAAAATCAATTCCGAGAATGAACATAACGAATACGCTGTGCAAATACCAATTAGAATTTTATCCAAAACACACAAAAATAATAGTAATAATACAACCTAATGTATATGCAAAATGATGTTTGGCTAATAATTGCAAACAGATACTACCAAGATACAGATATAGACATAAAATGAAAATACAATTAAACTGTAAAAATTTCGTACATAATTCAAATGAGCAATGAGATCAGCGATACTTAAAAAAAAAATTTAAACTGCAATACCTAAACAAATACACACATAATCATTACGTTAAACCATATCAAGTTAAAAATATTTCACTGTAATTCAAATCAAGCCAAAAAAAATCAACCAGCAAGAGTGAAGTGTCGCTAAAAAAATTTTCAAACCTTAAAGTAAACACTAGTGAGTAACAACACCAAACTTAAGTCCCCTTAGTAAGACAACACCAACAAAATTCAGTAATTCTAAAAATCCATTAGGTCCACAAAAAAAAATTTCAACTAGTCAAAGAAATCAATCAAAGCTGGACTGAAGCACGTTACTAGAACACTAAATAAAATAACACAAATCAAAAAAGCGTTCAAAACAAACCCCCAATTTAGGCAAAAACTGAGATCTATTCTGCATCAGACTCTTCCAAAACGTTGTATAGTAACCTAAGTAGCAGCCTTCAGCAACACCTCCACCCAAACAAAAGAAACAAAGTAACTCTTTACCGCGTCCATGTAAGCTGAGAAAAGCGCTGTATTATGAATGACAGACTCAAACTTTACGTATCAAGCAAACCTCCAGACACGTTGAAAGAGAACATAAGATCTCTTATCTCGGAAAGAAAAGTGCGCTGACTGAAACGTTACAATCCTGAACCAACACAATGAAAAAGATACAACAATAGTTTTCTCAGATAACAAGTTTCTGTTTCTCCCGGTGTAAGAGGTCAAGTGCCACCATGAAGTGCAAGTATTTACAAGAAAACGAGCTTTCAGGACATTACAACTTCACGCAAGACCTAACTGCAAGCAACAAATGCAAAGTTCTCAAAAGTGCTAAACTAAAAAAAAATACTCATAACTCGTAACTCAAAAATCCCTAAAAATCACACAAATGAAATCCATAACTCAAATTCTACTATTTTCCTATGACCACAGAAATCTCAATTCTTCCACAAAAACTAAACATCAGAGAACTTACATTTTACGGACCTTGGCAGAAACCACCAAAACAAAATAAAAACCTGATACAACTATCTTGATACTACCAATTCAAATACAAAACTTAAGCCAAAAGAAGAATTAACCCCAAATTCAGCAACCAGTCCAACCAAGAAAGAAAATTCAGTACCTCAAATCACATCTATTACGATTAACTAGCAAATTCAAGACAAACTACTTGTAATCAACAGAAAATTCCCGCTCATGAGTACAGAGCAAAAGTAACTAATCTTCTCAAACTTATCTAAAAATTTCCACAAACCAAATTCCCGTTGTCACCAAAATTCTCATTAAAATTCACTTTCTACAATTCACAAGACTAACTCAATTTCTACTGTTTAAACAATTCTCACATGACAACTCTTCACAAACTTAAAACTCAGAAGATAACTAATCCCAATTACTCTGACTCATTAAACTAATTAGAACTTCACTCAAGCTGAAGAATTCAATCCAAAAAAAAAAAATTAAATATGCTAACATCATTATTGCTGATCTCAGGCAAAAATTCAAATCTAACCTATGTTTACTTTAAAACAGAATTTTGCAATTGAAAAATAACCTTCAATTTTTTTTAACTCATTCATTTGTATCATTATGCCTTCAGAACTTATAAAATTCATTGCTCAATACTAAATTAAATTTTCTAACACATTACACAATATACTGGAATCATAATAAAACATTGTAAATCAAAAAGCAATAATATACTACGCTAGAGAATCATGAAAACATTACATACATTTCACAAAATATTATTCAATTAAGTCAAAAAATCAAAATTTCTCTAACGTTACCCCTCACAATTACACATTTCAAAAGATTCTAGGTTAAATAATTAGCAAAAACACACACACAAAAAAAAAAATTTCTAGCTACGCATAGCTATGGCTTGTCTCATTCAGTAAAATAATTAGAGTCTTTAATCTCTTTCTCTTAGAAGTGCTCAAAAAATGAGTCCAGTTTTTACCGACAAGCACTCGAAACTTGTTACAAGGATACACAAATAGCATAGGATTATCGTGAAATAATTCATTTTCCATCTTGTATCAGAAATCAGAAATCAAAAATATACATCCAGAAAACACTCAAGGATTTTCAACAGTAAAAATATACAGTATCTATTCTCCTACATTAAAAATATATATTTTTCCTAACTTTAAAGTTCAATTCTGTGTGCCTAACGTTAAAGTCCAAAATTCCTGAAATTCACACACATTTTCAAACTTTATCACTCTCGTATTAACAAATAAGCAAACACAAATCAAAAACTCTAATTAATCCTAGCACATAAAATTTAACTCCCTCCTTAAAAAGTAAATTATACAAAATAGGTAAATTCAAAATCCAAATTCAATTCTCGATCCGATCCCCCACTAAGCAGAGGTCACGGCACCAATGTTATGTTAAAAAGTTTCGTCACCAAGGTTAAATAGTTTTACTTCTAGGTACCATGTATTATCTGAAATTCCTATATTGTTAAATGTTAAATATGAAACTACTTGCCGTTAAAGGGAGTGATCGTATAGTGAAACGTGTACAGCATTTTTGCGTTGTGAAAAAAAATGCATTCCGGGACCGCGCCGTGAGAGGATCGAAAACATAAAACATATACAAGATATAAAGGAAAAGTTCATATTAAATATATAAAGAAAACATACTGTAAGAGGTTCCAGATTAAATATCAGTTTATTCAATTACAACACAATAAGAAAAATCTTAACCTCATCTGAGAGTCTGTTCATTTAAATTCATAAAAAACTTAAGGTTTGTCTGGTGATTTAAAAGAAAGGAAAGGGAAACAATTTATGGCCTGAGAGTTAAATTTTAGATTCGACGTTGTTTTTACTGCTAAGGACGTTTTTGGAAAAACTTGCCTAAAGTTCCAACACACCAAAAAAAAAATAATACTTATCTTGAGTGGACATCTTGAAGTGGAGGAGAGCTCATATCTTAGCTCTATCCTTACGTCACTTGGCAAATCCGCAAGACAGAGACTCGAACGGCACGACAATAAATTACATCAGCTATACCGTCAAATCTTACGCCTGCTACTGGTTTCCATAGAAGAAAATTATTCTCACTGGAAGCAAGAGAACAGCTTACACCGCACGGCTGTCTGCCTAGACTCTCAGCTCCACCAAGGAAAACGTAGACAATTAAGCTAGGCATTTTAGAGAACGGCTAACGCAGGCTTCCAGTTGACTAAGGTGACATAATTCCTTCTGTTTTCAAGTCGGAGTTCAGAGGACATCGTCCTGACTTTTGCCGATACAGATAGAGACCCAAGTCTCTGTTAATCTTTTTGTTATTCGCTCAACAGTTTTTTTTCTTCGCATTTTTGAGAAAACCCGCGGCCGGGGAGCATAATTGTCACTCCCCGCCGGAAGCACTGCTCGATGCCGACTAAATCTTTTCCTTTCTCCTTCGCAACACCCACAAGTTTTTTCTCAGTCTCCGTCAACAAGTCCGTCAAGCCCGAAAGTCAGCGAATCCAAGCAGTGAGTGCCTAAGCGAGTCCAGAGTAAGTGTGTAAGAGAGTCTCGCCTCTTAACCAAAACGCGGCCGGGGAGCATATTTGCCGCTCCCCGCCGGAAAACACCTCTCGGAGTCACTTACATTTTGTCCAGCAAGCCCAAAAATCAGCGAGTCAGTCCGAGAGTCAGCCACAAGTAAGTGTGTCCAACTCAAATTTCCTTCTTCTCCTTCACCAAACGGGCTCCCACTATGGCTTCACTTATCGCCCCCTTAATTATGGCAAAATCTTCGTTTTCAACTCCAGAATGCGGAAAAAAAAGGTGATCGCGCATGCGCGCCCTTCTTCACTTAGCCAACAACCGGACCCTCAATCGCCAAAAACCTGAATGACTTACATTGAAAGACAAGTAGCAACCTTTGACCTTTCCGTCACGTACTTTCCTCTCTTAAGGTCAACTAACAATGAAAATTCTTTCTCGAACATTCTAAAGCGCGCGAAATCATGACTTGGCGAAAATTGCCTCCCTTTCCCTGCTTCTTTCACAATGAATAAAAGTTTGTACAAGATTTGCAAATAAAAGAAAATAAATAATATTCATTTATACTAAATAATATTTCCCGAAGCATCTGTTTCTCCCCAAAATTAAAGCCTTAAATTAAATAATTCAGAATCAAAATAAAATTTAAATTTCCATAAATCATAAAATCATTCACCTAATTTTTATAACGCTATCCGGTAATTTCTCTACATAACATTCCTTTCCCCTAAGGAATTAAATTTTGGTTTACCAAAATTTAGCAGACAGACACTTCTTGAAATACCATGACTCATACTGTGCAATAAGGCTAAAGGATAACATGATGTAACAATATTTCATACGACTCCTTGGTACAGTGACGTTACTGACACATTAAATGTAAAGTCCAAAATGTGCAAGTAAAACAACAAGATTAATCAAAGCAATTACTAATTAAAATACTCAAGGAAGATCATCAAAAATAATTAATCAAAAACATCAATTAAATCACTTAATTAAACCTAGAAATACTCAGAACACATACAAAAATAAAAATAAAAATAAGGCGCTAATCACAAACAAAATATGTCTAAGATCAATCAATAATGACAAAAAGAATTTCTCTTTTTTTTTTTCAGTTCATTACATCACACTAGTGTTGCAGTCTCTGTGTGGCCACATTTCTGAACATTTATTTATCCATTCATTCCCTTTCAGTCCATTAATGTAAACAATTTCACCTGAGGTCGAACGCATTCTACTATTGCGACAATTTCTGCTGAGCACAATCATGGAGTACATTAAATGAGTACGGAGTTGTCAATGCAAGCGAGGGAAAACCCTATAGTTAGAAATCATTGTGTTAGCAACTCCCCCCTGCAGCCTTCAACGCGAGAAAATGAAAGCAACCAACCCCGGAATGTGAACTCAGCACCACAATACTCCTTAGTAGAGGAACTTGACCTTAAAAGAAACCAGATTTCACCCTCCTACGTCTCACCTTCGACCAAGGAAGAACAATCACTCTTTCAAAGTTGAAGAAGACTTTATCTTTCAATTTTTCCCTTACGATAGATAAGCCACTGAATGTGTTCGAATACACACACCTGAAGAAAGAAATAATCGAATCCAATTGTTCCCACCACAAAAAAAAATGAAATAAATAAAAATAAGATAATTAACGCGCCGCAAATACATAAAATACATTCCTGAGAAGATAAACACACTAATAATTCAAACACTTCCAGATAAAATATGTCACATGAACGTATTCAAATAAGGAGTAAAGACCCCTAAGTACTACGAAATTGAATAACTTCTAAGATTGAATCCCAAACAGTCACGTCTAAGAACAGAAGCGGCCTGATCAGGGCCAAGCATTAGAAAAGAAAAGAACGTTACAACACAAGGAACCTCGGAACCAGCCGAAAATACCCCACACAAAGATCAGAAAGAAGGAAAACGTGATTGTCCAAAAATTCAATCCAACCAAAATCAATTCCGAGAATGAACATAACGAATACGCTGTGCAAATACCAATTAGAATTTTATCCAAAACACACAAAAATAATAGTAATAATACAACCTAATGTATATGCAAAATGATGTTTGGCTAATAATTGCAAACAGATACTACCAAGATACAGATATAGACATAAAATGAAAATACAATTAAACTGTAAAAATTTCGTACATAATTCAAATGAGCAATGAGATCAGCGATACTTAAAAAAAAAATTTAAACTGCAATACCTAAACAAATACACACATAATCATTACGTTAAACCATATCAAGTTAAAAATATTTCACTGTAATTCAAATCAAGCCAAAAAAAATCAACCAGCAAGAGTGAAGTGTCGCTAAAAAAATTTTCAAACCTTAAAGTAAACACTAGTGAGTAACAACACCAAACTTAAGTCCCCTTAGTAAGACAACACCAACAAAATTCAGTAATTCTAAAAATCCATTAGGTCCACAAAAAAAAATTTCAACTAGTCAAAGAAATCAATCAAAGCTGGACTGAAGCACGTTACTAGAACACTAAATAAAATAACACAAATCAAAAAAGCGTTCAAAACAAACCCCCAATTTAGGCAAAAACTGAGATCTATTCTGCATCAGACTCTTCCAAAACGTTGTATAGTAACCTAAGTAGCAGCCTTCAGCAACACCTCCACCCAAACAAAAGAAACAAAGTAACTCTTTACCGCGTCCATGTAAGCTGAGAAAAGCGCTGTATTATGAATGACAGACTCAAACTTTACGTATCAAGCAAACCTCCAGACACGTTGAAAGAGAACATAAGATCTCTTATCTCGGAAAGAAAAGTGCGCTGACTGAAACGTTACAATCCTGAACCAACACAATGAAAAAGATACAACAATAGTTTTCTCAGATAACAAGTTTCTGTTTCTCCCGGTGTAAGAGGTCAAGTGCCACCATGAAGTGCAAGTATTTACAAGAAAACGAGCTTTCAGGACATTACAACTTCACGCAAGACTTAACTGCAAGCAACAAATGCAAAGTTCTCAAAAGTGCTAAACTAAAAAAAAATACTCATAACTCGTAACTCAAAAATCCCTAAAAATCACACAAATGAAATCCATAACTCAAATTCTACTATTTTCCTATGACCACAGAAATCTCAATTCTTCCACAAAAACTAAACATCAGAGAACTTACATTTTACGGACCTTGGCAGAAACCACCAAAACAAAATAAAAACCTGATACAACTATCTTGATACTACCAATTCAAATACAAAACTTAAGCCAAAAGAAGAATTAACCCCAAATTCAGCAACCAGTCCAACCAAGAAAGAAAATTCAGTACCTCAAATCACATCTATTACGATTAACTAGCAAATTCAAGACAAACTACTTGTAATCAACAGAAAATTCCCGCTCATGAGTACAGAGCAAAAGTAACTAATCTTCTCAAACTTATCTAAAAATTTCCACAAACCAAATTCCCGTTGTCACCAAAATTCTCATTAAAATTCACTTTCTACAATTCACAAGACTAACTCAATTTCTACTGTTTAAACAATTCTCACATGACAACTCTTCACAAACTTAAAACTCAGAAGATAACTAATCCCAATTACTCTGACTCATTAAACTAATTAGAACTTCACTCAAGCTGAAGAATTCAATCCAAAAAAAAAAAAATTAAATATGCTAACATCATTATTGCTGATCTCAGGCAAAAATTCAAATCTAACCTATGTTTACTTTAAAACAGAATTTTGCAATTGAAAAATAACCTTCAATTTTTTTTAACTCATTCATTTGTATCATTATGCCTTCAGAACTTATAAAATTCATTGCTCAATACTAAATTAAATTTTCTAACACATTACACAATATACTGGAATCATAATAAAACATTGTAAATCAAAAAGCAATAATATACTACGCTAGAGAATCATGAAAACATTACATACATTTCACAAAATATTATTCAATTAAGTCAAAAAATCAAAATTTCTCTAACGTTACCCCTCACAATTACACATTTCAAAAGATTCTAGGTTAAATAATTAGCAAAAACACACACACAAAAAAAAAAAATTTCTAGCTACGCATAGCTATGGCTTGTCTCATTCAGTAAAATAATTAGAGTCTTTAATCTCTTTCTCTTAGAAGTGCTCAAAAAATGAGTCCAGTTTTTACCGACAAGCACTCGAAACTTGTTACAAGGATACACAAATAGCATAGGATTATCGTGAAATAATTCATTTTCCATCTTGTATCAGAAATCAGAAATCAAAAATATACATCCAGAAAACACTCAAGGATTTTCAACAGTAAAAATATACAGTATCTATTCTCCTACATTAAAAATATATATTTTTCCTAACTTTAAAGTTCAATTCTGTGTGCCTAACGTTAAAGTCCAAAATTCCTGAAATTCACACACATTTTCAAACTTTATCACTCTCGTATTAACAAATAAGCAAACACAAATCAAAAACTCTAATTAATCCTAGCACATAAAATTTAACTCCCTCCTTAAAAAGTAAATTATACAAAATAGGTAAATTCAAAATCCAAATTCAATTCTCGATCCGATCCCCCACTAAGCAGAGGTCACGGCACCAATGTTATGTTAAAAAGTTTCGTCACCAAGGTTAAATAGTTTTACTTCTAGGTACCATGTATTATCTGAAATTCCTATATTGTTAAATGTTAAATATGAAACTACTTGCCGTTAAAGGGAGTGATCGTATAGTGAAACGTGTACAGCATTTTTGCGTTGTGAAAAAAAATGCATTCCGGGACCGCGCCGTGAGAGGATCGAAAACATAAAACATATACAAGATATAAAGGAAAAGTTCATATTAAATATATAAAGAAAACATACTGTAAGAGGTTCCAGATTAAATATCAGTTTATTCAATTACAACACAATAAGAAAAATCTTAACCTCATCTGAGAGTCTGTTCATTTAAATTCATAAAAAACTTAAGGTTTGTCTGGTGATTTAAAAGAAAGGAAAGGGAAACAATTTATGGCCTGAGAGTTAAATTTTAGATTCGACGTTGTTTTTACTGCTAAGGACGTTTTTGGAAAAACTTGCCTAAAGTTCCAACACACCAAAAAAAAAATAATACTTATCTTGAGTGGACATCTTGAAGTGGAGGAGAGCTCATATCTTAGCTCTATCCTTACGTCACTTGGCAAATCCGCAAGACAGAGACTCGAACGGCACGACAATAAATTACATCAGCTATACCGTCAAATCTTACGCCTGCTACTGGTTTCCATAGAAGAAAATTATTCTCACTGGAAGCAAGAGAACAGCTTACACCGCACGGCTGTCTGCCTAGACTCTCAGCTCCACCAAGGAAAACGTAGACAATTAAGCTAGGCATTTTAGAGAACGGCTAACGCAGGCTTCCAGTTGACTAAGGTGACATAATTCCTTCTGTTTTCAAGTCGGAGTTCAGAGGACATCGTCCTGACTTTTGCCGATACAGATAGAGACCCAAGTCTCTGTTAATTTTTTTGTTATTCGCTCAACAGTTTTTTTTCTTCGCATTTTTGAGAAAACCCGCGGCCGGGGAGCATAATTGTCGCTCCCCGCCGGAAGCACTGCTCGATGCCGACTAAATCTTTTCCTTTCTCCTTCGCAACACCCACAAGTTTTTTCTCAGTCTCCGTCAACATGTCCGTCAAGTCAGCGAATCCAAGCAGTGACTGCCTAAGCGAGTCCAGAGTAAGTGTGTAAGAGAGTCTCGCCTCTTAACCAAAACGCGGCCGGGGAGCATATTTGCCGCTCCCCGCCGGAAAACACCTCTCGGAGTCACTTACATTTTGTCCAGCAAGCCCAAAAATCAGCGAGTCAGTCCGAGAGTCAGCCACAAGTAAGTGTGTCCAACTCAAATTTCCTTCTTCTCCTTCACCAAACGGGCTCCCACTATGGCTTCACTTATCGCCCCCTTAATTATGGCAAAATCTTCGTTTTCAACTCCAGAATGCGGAAAAAAAAGGTGATCGCGCATGCGCGCCCTTCTTCACTTAGCCAACAACCGGACCCTCAATCGCCAAAAACCTGAATGACTTACATTGAAAGACAAGTAGCAACCTTTGACCTTTCCGTCACGTACTTTCCTCTCTTAAGGTCAACTAACAATGAAAATTCTTTCTCGAACATTCTAAAGCGCGCGAAATCATGACTTGGCGAAAATTGCCTCCCTTTCCCTGCTTCTTTCACAATGAATAAAAGTTTGTACAAGATTTGCAAATAAAAGAAAATAAATAATATTCATTTATACTAAATAATATTTCCCGAAGCATCTGTTTCTCCCCAAAATTAAAGCCTTAAATTAAATAATTCAGAATCAAAATAAAATTTAAATTTCCATAAATCATAAAATCATTCACCTAATTTTTATAACGCTATCCGGTAATTTCTCTACATAACATTCCTTTCCCCTAAGGAATTAAATTTTGGTTTACCAAAATTTAGCAGACAGACACTTCTTGAAATACCATGACTCATACTGTGCAATAAGGCTAAAGGATAACATGATGTAACAATATTTCATACGAGTCCTTGGTACAGTGACGTTACTGACACATTAAATGTAAAGTCCAAAATGTGCAAGTAAAACAACAAGATTAATCAAAGCAATTACTAATTAAAATACTCAAGGAAGATCATCAAAAATAATTAACCAAAAACATCAATTAAATCACTTAATTAAACCTAGAAATACTCAGAACACATACAAAAATAAAAATAAATATAAGGCGCTAATCACAAACAAAATATGTCTAAGATCAATCAATAATGACAAAAAGAATTTCTCTTTTTTTTTTTCAGTTCATTACATCACACTAGTGTTGCAGTCTCTGTGTGGCCACATTTCTGAACATTTATTTATCCATTCATTCCCTTTCAGTCCATAAATGTAAACAATTTCACCTGAGGTCGAACACATTCTACTATTGCGACAATTTCTGCTGAGCACAATCATGGAGTACATTAAATGAGTACGGAGTTGTCAATGCAAGCGAGGGAAAACCCTATAGTTAGAAATCATTGTGTTAGCAACTCCCCCCTGCAGCCTTCAACGCGAGAAAATGAAAGCAACCAACCCCGGAATGTGAACTCAGCACCACAATACTCCTTAGTAGAGGAACTTGACCTTAAAAGAAACCAGATTTCACCCTCCTACGTCTCACCTTCGACCAAGGAAGAACAATCACTCTTTCAAAGTTGAAGAAGACTTTATCTTTCAATTTTTCCCTTACGATAGATAAGCCACTGAATGTGTTCGAATACACACACCTGAAGAAAGAAATAATCGAATCCAATTGTTCCCACCACAAAAAAAAAAAAAATGAAATAAATAAAAATAAGATAATTAACGCGCCGCAAATACATAAAATACATTCCTGAGAAGATAAACACACTAATAATTCAAACACTTCCAGATAAAATATGTCACATGAACGTATTCAAATAAGGAGTAAAGACCCCTAAGTACTACGAAATTGAATAACTTCTAAGATTGAATCCCAAACAGTCACGTCTAAGAACAGAAGCGGCCTGATCAGGGCCAAGCATTAGAAAAGAAAAGAACGTTACAACACAAGGAACCTCGGAACCAGCCGAAAATACCCCACACAAAGATCAGAAAGAAGGAAAACGTGATTGTCCAAAAATTCAATCCAACCAAAATCAATTCCGAGAATGAACATAACGAATACGCTGTGCAAATACCAATTAGAATTTTATCCAAAACACACAAAAATAATAGTAATAATACAACCTAATGTATATGCAAAATGATGTTTGGCCAATAATTACAAACAGATACTACCAAGATACAGATATAGACATAAAATGAAAATACAATTAAACTGTAAAAATTTCGTACATAATTCAAATGAGCAATGAGATCAGCGATACTTAAAAAAAAATTTAAACTGCAATACCTAAACAAATACACACATAATCATTACGTTAAACCATATCAAGTGAAAAATATTTCACTGTAATTCAAATCAAGCCAAAAAAAATCAACCAGCAAGAGTGAAGTGTCGCTAAAAAAATTTTCAAACCTTAAAGTAAACACTAGTGAGTAACAACACCAAACTTAAGTCCCCTTAGTAAGACAACACCAACAAAATTCAGTAATTCTAAAAATCCATTAGGTCCACAAAAAAAAATTTCAACTAGTCAAAGAAATCAATCAAAGCTGGACTGAAGCACGTTACTAGAACACTAAATAAAATAACACAAATCAAAAAAGCGTTCAAAACAAACCCCCAATTTAGGCAAAAACTGAGATCTATTCTGCATCAGACTCTTCCAAAACGTTGTATAGTAACCTAAGTAGCAGCCTTCAGCAACACCTCCACCCAAACAAAAGAAACAAAGTAACTCTTTACCGCGTCCATGTAAGCTGAGAAAAGCGCTGTATTATGAATGACAGACTCAAACTTTACGTATCAAGCAAACCTCCAGACACGTTGAAAGAGAACATAAGATCTCTTATCTCGGAAAGAAAAGTGCGCTGACTGAAACGTTACAATCCTGAACCAACACAATGAAAAAGATACAACAATAGTTTTCTCAGATAACAAGTTTCTGTTTCTCCCGGTGTAAGAGGTCAAGTGCCACCATGAAGTGCAAGTATTTACAAGAAAACGAGCTTTCAGGACATTACAACTTCACGCAAGACCTAACTGCAAGCAACAAATGCAAAGTTCTCAAAAGTGCTAAACTAAAAAAAAATACTCATAACTCGTAACTCAAAAATCCCTAAAAATCACACAAATGAAATCCATAACTCAAATTCTACTATTTTCCTATGACCACAGAAATCTCAATTCTTCCACAAAAACTAAACATCAGAGAACTTACATTTTACGGACCTTGGCAGAAACCACCAAAACAAAATAAAAACCTGATACAACTATCTTGATACTACCAATTCAAATACAAAACTTAAGCCAAAAGAAGAATTAACCCCAAATTCAGCAACCAGTCCAACCAAGAAAGAAAATTCAGTACCTCAAATCACATCTATTACGATTAACTAGCAAATTCAAGACAAACTACTTGTAATCAACAGAAAATTCCCGCTCATGAGTACAGAGCAAAAGTAACTAATCTTCTCAAACTTATCTAAAAATTTCCACAAACCAAATTCCCGTTGTCACCAAAATTCTCATTAAAATTCACTTTCTACAATTCACAAGACTAACTCAATTTCTACTGTTTAAACAATTCTCACATGACAACTCTTCACAAACTTAAAACTCAGAAGATAACTAATCCCAATTACTCTGACTCATTAAACTAATTAGAACTTCACTCAAGCTGAAGAATTCAATCCAAAAAAAAAAAAATTAAATATGCTAACATCATTATTGCTGATCTCAGGCAAAAATTCAAATCTAACCTATGTTTACTTTAAAACAGAATTTTGCAATTGAAAAATAACCTTCAATTTTTTTTAACTCATTCATTTGTATCATTATGCCTTCAGAACTTATAAAATTCATTGCTCAATACTAAATTAAATTTTCTAACACATTACACAATATACTGGAATCATAATAAAACATTGTAAATCAAAAAGCAATAATATACTACGCTAGAGAATCATGAAAACATTACATACATTTCACAAAATATTATTCAATTAAGTCAAAAAATCAAAATTTCTCTAACGTTACCCCTCACAATTACACATTTCAAAAGATTCTAGGTTAAATAATTAGCAAAAACACACACACAAAAAAAAAAATTTCTAGCTACGCATAGCTATGGCTTGTCTCATTCAGTAAAATAATTAGAGTCTTTAATCTCTTTCTCTTAGAAGTGCTCAAAAAATGAGTCCAGTTTTTACCGACAAGCACTCGAAACTTGTTACAAGGATACACAAATAGCATAGGATTATCGTGAAATAATTCATTTTCCATCTTGTATCAGAAATCAGAAATCAAAAATATACATCCAGAAAACACTCAAGGATTTTCAACAGTAAAAATATACAGTATCTATTCTCCTACATTAAAAATATATATTTTTCCTAACTTTAAAGTTCAATTCTGTGTGCCTAACGTTAAAGTCCAAAATTCCTGAAATTCACACACATTTTCAAACTTTATCACTCTCGTATTAACAAATAAGCAAACACAAATCAAAAACTCTAATTAATCCTAGCACATAAAATTTAACTCCCTCCTTAAAAAGTAAATTATACAAAATAGGTAAATTCAAAATCCAAATTCAATTCTCGATCCGATCCCCCACTAAGCAGAGGTCACGGCACCAATGTTATGTTAAAAAGTTTCGTCACCAAGGTTAAATAGTTTTACTTCTAGGTACCATGTATTATCTGAAATTCCTATATTGTTAAATGTTAAATATGAAACTACTTGCCGTTAAAGGGAGTGATCGTATAGTGAAACGTGTACAGCATTTTTGCGTTGTGAAAAAAAATGCATTCCGGGACCGCGCCGTGAGAGGATCGAAAACATAAAACATATACAAGATATAAAGGAAAAGTTCATATTAAATATATAAAGAAAACATACTGTAAGAGGTTCCAGATTAAATATCAGTTTATTCAATTACAACACAATAAGAAAAATCTTAACCTCATCTGAGAGTCTGTTCATTTAAATTCATAAAAAACTTAAGGTTTGTCTGGTGATTTAAAAGAAAGGAAAGGGAAACAATTTATGGCCTGAGAGTTAAATTTTAGATTCGACGTTGTTTTTACTGCTAAGGACGTTTTTGGAAAAACTTGCCTAAAGTTCCAACACACCAAAAAAAAATAATACTTATCTTGAGTGGACATCTTGAAGTGGAGGAGAGCTCATATCTTAGCTCTATCCTTACGTCACTTGGCAAATCCGCAAGACAGAGACTCGAACGGCACGACAATAAATTACATCAGCTATACCGTCAAATCTTACGCCTGCTACTGGTTTCCATAGAAGAAAATTATTCTCACTGGAAGCAAGAGAACAGCTTACACCGCACGGCTGTCTGCCTAGACTCTCAGCTCCACCAAGGAAAACGTAGACAATTAAGCTAGGCATTTTAGAGAACGGCTAACGCAGGCTTCCAGTTGACTAAGGTGACATAATTCCTTCTGTTTTCAAGTCGGAGTTCAGAGGACATCGTCCTGACTTTTGCCGATACAGATAGAGACCCAAGTCTCTGTTAATTTTTTTGTTATTCGCTCAACAGTTTTTTTTTCTTCGCATTTTTGAGAAAACCCGCGGCCGGGGAGCATAATTGTCGCTCCCCGCCGGAAGCACTGCTCGATGCCGACTAAATCTTTTCCTTTCTCCTTCGCAACACCCACAAGTTTTTTCTCAGTCTCCGTCAACAAGTCCGTCAAGCCCGAAAGTCAGCGAATCCAAGCAGTGAGTGCCTAAGCGAGTCCAGAGTAAGTGTGTAAGAGAGTCTCGCCTCTTAACCAAAACGCGGCCGGGGAGCATATTTGCCGCTCCCCGCCGGAAAACACCTCTCGGAGTCACTTACATTTTGTCCAGCAAGCCCAAAAATCAGCGAGTCAGTCCGAGAGTCAGCCACAAGTAAGTGTGTCCAACTCAAATTTCCTTCTTCTCCTTCACCAAACGGGCTCCCACTATGGCTTCACTTATCGCCCCCTTAATTATGGCAAAATCTTCGTTTTCAACTCCAGAATGCGGAAAAAAAAGGTGATCGCGCATGCGCGCCCTTCTTCACTTAGCCAACAACCGGACCCTCAATCGCCAAAAACCTGAATGACTTACATTGAAAGACAAGTAGCAACCTTTGACCTTTCCGTCACGTACTTTCCTCTCTTAAGGTCAACTAACAATGAAAATTCTTTCTCGAACATTCTAAAGCGCGCGAAATCATGACTTGGCGAAAATTGCCTCCCTTTCCCTGCTTCTTTCACAATGAATAAAAGTTTGTACAAGATTTGCAAATAAAAGAAAATAAATAATATTCATTTATACTAAATAATATTTCCCGAAGCATCTGTTTCTCCCCAAAATTAAAGCCTTAAATTAAATAATTCAGAATCAAAATAAAATTTAAATTTCCATAAATCATAAAATCATTCACCTAATTTTTATAACGCTATCCGGTAATTTCTCTACATAACAATACCTGCACATACTCATGCGGAGAATTGGATGACGCGAATAATTACGCTTTCAAATGGCCCGCTCACAAAAGATATTCTTGAATAGATTCTTCACTGAAATCCAGTTATTATTAATAAGACACATCCTGCGGTAACTCAAGAAAAGTATCGAAAAACTCAGCCATTGCAGGTTTTAAATCTACCAGGCAGAATAACGCAAGAAATGCGGAATGTAATCAATCTCTACATGGTACTGAACAATATATAACAAACTGTACAACTGTAAGATTAAAAAAATCAGGAGTTCACCCAGATGAGCATGCACTACGAAACACATCATACAGCAAATACCAAACTGTGATATTAAAAGAATCTCATCTGCAACCTACCACTTTTTTCACTCATTTAAGATACTAATAGCCCCATGGTAGGTTTAATTCTAAGGATGGTTAGAGCGCTAAGAATGGTTAGTAATATCTATCCGATCCATGGTGAAGTCTTTGACACCCTTCTTACTTCTACTGCCTACCTGTAGAAGCAATTGTAAACTTCTACTTTATCATTCAGTTATAACTGTACTGTACCTCATTTGAGTAGTTTTCCTCTTTTAGCCGCATCCCATCCATAAATTGCTTGCCGGCGAACTTCCCATTCCTAAAGCGATGCACATTGCTTAAATTCGGAATGGGGAATTCTGATTTGAGATACTAAAATGTTATTATCTACCACTCAACATCGCCCTGTACCACATCAACATGCCCTTTCAGAACGTGCTTACCATTATAAATTCTGCTAATTTCGGTTTCCTCTACTACCTTTTATATTTTTGCCAGGTAAAATTTGAACAATTCCGTATTAAAACGCAATATTTTCCCATTTGATGACTACAGAAAAAATTTTATAACACACTTGTGATATTTTAGCCAAAATTTCTCGTAGTGAATGTGAAGTCAGATTATATAATTTATCAACCAGAAAACTGTTAAATGAATTTTTTAAATATTTTTAATTAGCATAGGAAATACAATACAAATGCTCACATTTTGCTTATTCTACGGAGCGCAGGTGTTGTGTATTTTATCACGCAATAGATATATGCGAAATTATTTCTAAAAATATTGTTCTAAAATTCAAACAGCATTCAGAATTTTAAATTATGCATTTGTTTCAGGAAGAAAGCCAATACTTCACTAGGAAATTTATACTAAGAGCGTGATTGTTGCAAACGAAAGTAGGGCACGTCAAACAACAATTATGAGTCTTAAATGAAGTCATAAATTCAAATAATTCTCGAATTGCGCCTGCTTGCACAGTAGACACATCCACTGCATTGTGATTTCGATATTTCATCTAACTAGTCTGTGTCTCAATTTGTCAAAGAGAAGGTAGAGACACGAAAAACATTATGCTGTTTAACAAAGGTACAAAGGAAAGCGGGGAATATATGCTAGATAACAATTTTTTCACTTTCTGTTAGCAGTTATTAAATGTTAGCAGCTAACTAATAATGTTAATCACGTTTTAAAATGTGATTGATTTTTAACAGCCGAATTCCTTTGATGTTAAATGTAATGCAATAATTGGAAAACTGATTATATTATATGCCTTGTTTTAACTTTGAAACTAAAGTAATTTTATCTAAACATATATAAAAGTCTTTTATTTATTTCTTACTGAATTTAAGGAAATTTTACTCTTATATATATATATATAAATTTCATATATTTTATATATATCTGTATACATAAATTCAGTTAATATTTTTTCTATATGTATATATATACTCGTGTGCTAAGTTAAGAAAATTAGAAATTATGTCTATTTTAACGAAAGGTATTGAATCAAAGTTATTAATTATGTGGTCGAAAGGTTATGCAGATATTCAGAGTTAATTACGTAAGTGTAAACTTGCGTGTCTGCGTAGTTGAGATTAAAGGAGGGATGGAAGAGCACGAAATGTTTTCGGCGATTTGTATGCTCGCACGCCTTCACAGTTTTCGTAACTTCGATTACAGAGCTCAATGAAATGCAATCGTCGTCTGCAATTTCTGGAAAGAGTTTCGGACACTGGATCCATGAAGACCTGGACATGGTCGATGAAGATTCACAACGACAAATGGGAGTCGTTGTTTGGTTTTTCAGATAGGCTATGCAGGAGTGCTGCAGCTTCACAGCTCTCAGGCGAGATGTATGCTGCCGTTGGAATATGAGTTTCACAATCTACAGTTGCCAGAGGGCTTCATTTAGATAGGATTATATGCAGTAACTCGCTTGCATTGCGGTCATTGCTGCGCATAAGCGAGCACGTTTCGCATGGTGCAGGCAACATGCATCTCAAGACCGGACTTCAGTGATTCTTCAGAAGCCTGGGCACCAATTCACGGCATACCTGTATCTGAAGGAAAGCTAATAACACGATACTCTTCCTCTCTCATTAGGGAAAAACATCATAACGGTGATGGAGGTGTAATGGTATCGCGGGCATAATGTTGGATGGCTGCACATCTTTACATGTGTTAGGCAGGGGCCCCCGGAATGTTATGAGGTTCAGAGAAGAGATCGTAAAGCCCTATGTTCGACTTTTCAGGGGCGTAGTTGGTCGTGGGTTCTGGTTAGTGGACGACAACGCTCGTCCATATAGAGCACAGCTGATCAACGATTATCTTGAAAATGAGGTTGATTGATGCATTGTTTAGCCAAGTCAGCCAGAAACGAAGATAATTAATGGATTGATCAGCCAGAAATGAGGATAATTGATTTAATGATCATGCAGATCTCCTCACCTTAACTCTACAGTGCACGTGTGAGATGCTTCTGGGAGGGTAATTCCATCCCGCCATCCCCTTTCAAGGACCATCCTGGAGTTGAAAACTGCCTTTCTGCAGCAGTGGGATCGATTGCCACAGAATCTCCTCAACCACCTCTTCTCCAATATTTTAGAAGATTTTCTTTCCTGAAATAACTTTGTTCTGCAGAACACTGAGGGTGCTCACCCATCATACGATAGAATTTACGCTCACGGTTGGCCAGACCTCACGTTTACAACAACTCATGCAACAAACCTTATCCAGGACTGGAAGGTTGAAGACGCGATAAGTTTATCAGACCACAAATTTATTACTTTCACATTAGACAAGATTACATCAGTACCAATTATCAAACGTTATAAACTGCCAGGACAGAAAATCACTTCCTTCACCAATAAGATTCGCAGCCTTCTCATTGAATTAGAACCGCAGTTAATGCAGGCTAAATCTCGGGAACATCTGGAAGCATTTACAGATTCACTACAGAATACTATCAAAGAGGCATGTGATAAATCTCTTCCACTACGTAGTACCAAACAACTCCATACAATTAATTGGTGGACTGGAGCTCTCCGCACGCAACAACGCTAATGTCGAGCCCTTCGCCGTAAATTAAAACAAGACAGGCGACTCAATTTACAAACAGAAACATTACAACGCTTTCAACGAGAGCGCGCAATTTATAAGAAAATGATTATAGAAGCCAAAATCAATTCGTGGAAGTAATTTTGTACTAAAAATAAGGAAATTTATGGCATCCATCATAAAATAATAACGGGGAAGCTATTCATGCCGGCGCATCTTCATATCCCCACTACTTTGCCCACCACTATTAATTATACAGAAGAAAACATCCAACTGATCTTAAACGCGGTCTTTAGTCAGGACTCTGCTAATGGTGACACAGCATATCATGCTTTAGTTAGAAATGATAGCACAACATATGATGCCGCTCCAGATTTAGATTTTAAGCAACACGTATTTCCGCAAGTGCTCAGACGGTTACCACATAGAAAAGCGCCAGGGCCAGATGGCGTGGATTACGCTATAGTAAAAGTTATTATAAACGCAGCTCCAGCGTTCTTTTTGTTCTGTATTTCAATAAACGTTTTAGCACAGGCACATTTCCTAAGAACTTCAAGATAGGACAGGTTATTTTATTTTTGAAAAAGAATCAGGATCCAGCAGATCCAGGTTCTTTCCGTCCTATCTGTTTATTATCAGCATTGGGCAAAATTTTTGAGAAACTCTTAATGAACAGACTCCGTTTCCATCTGCAGATTCATAACGTGCTTAGCCCGAGACAATATGGCTTTAGGACTGGCGTTTAAACTACACATGTGCTTTATGACATACGAGGATCTATTCTAGAGAATAGAAACAATGGCTACCACACTGCACTCGTGAGTATTGATCTCAAGAGGGCTTTCGATAACCTCTGGTGGCCAGCTATCAGGAAAGCGCTCAGGGATGCTAACTGTCCAATTAACATCTATCGGACTTTAAGTCATTACCTCTCTGATCGCGAACTCTTAGTTGTCCATAATAATGGCTATATAGAACGTCAACAAACTATGGGCTGTCCACAGTGTTCTTGTGCTGGCCCTCACTTATGGAATTTAACATTCAACAGCTGTTTAACAGCTGAGTGGCCAACACATACAAATATATACGCATATGCTGATGATGCGGCCTTGATAGTGCGAGGAAGATCTCGTGAAGAACTGCAATCCAACTGCAATGATACATGCACGCTCTTCCACTCTCTGTGTACATCACTAAAACTAACCATAGCCGATCAAAAATCTAAAGTTCTGCTTATTACTAAAAAAGGAGGGTCACTCGTACGAAGACCACGCATTATGCTCAATGAACAAAGGATTCAAATTGTCCTATTGTGGCTATATAGAACGTCAACAAACTATGGGCTGTCCACAGTGTTCTTGTGCTGGCCCTCACTTATGGAATTTAACATTCAACAGCTTTTTAACAGCTGAGTCGCCAACACATACAAATATATACGCATATGCTGATGATGCGGCCTTGATAGTGCGAGGAAGATCTCGTGAAGAACTGCAATCCAACTGCAATGATACATGCACGCTCTTCCACTCTCTGTGTACATCACTAAAACTAACCATAGCCGATCAAAAATCTAAAGTTCTGCTTATTACTAAAAAAGGAGGGTCACTCGTACGAAGACCACGCATTATGCTCAATGAACAAAGGATTCAAATTGTTAAAGAATTGAGGTATCTGGGTCTTATTTTTAATGAAAAGATGACCTGGATACCTCACGTAATTGATCTCAAGATCAGAACATCGGTAATTGCCAGACGGTTGAAGCAGCTACAGGGGCATAAGTGGGGTCTTAACCCACATATTCAGAAAATTTTATTCAAGACAGTTGTCGAAACGATTATTACGTATGCAGCAGCTGTGTGGGCATTTCCTATGCAGGGCCATAAAATTAGACATCTGTCAGCAATCCAGAGACCCTTTGCTCTAAACAAAACTTGTGCTTGTCGCACAACAGCCTCTAATGCAATCAATGTTTTAGCGGATTATTACCCTTCCACCTACGAGTTGAAGAAGAGGCTGTCAGGCAACTCATCAAACAGTTGCGGCGTCCATCTTCTTTCTCTGATGAATATTTCCTTCCAGAAGAGTATGAAATACCGGCTCCTAATTTTCGTACCCATCCATCATTTAAAGGCATAGGTGTTCGCATCCAAGTCCAGCCAACTACTACAGCTCTGTCTTCTCAAATAGAAATTTATACAGACGGCTCGAAAATTAACGAAAACACAGGCAGTGCTTTTGCTGTTTTGCGGGATCATATAGTTACACATCATTGGAGAGGTCAACTGCGCTCTCAAAATTCAGTCTTCCAAGGTGAAGCGATTGCTATTGCACAAGACTTACGCTACCTAATCTTTTACGGTATTAAAAAAGCAGTTATAAAAAACAGACAGTCTATCGTCGTTGCATACTTTGGGTAATCCTGACCATCCATCTACCATCATCCAAACCATTCAGCAGGACCTAAGAGAGCATTTCCCCCATCAGCTTAAACTCGAGTGGATCAAAGCTCATGCTGGGCATTACGGAAACGAAACTGCAGACAGTCTAGCCAAAGAGGCAGCTTCAGGCAATGCAGATACTCAAGTCAATATCCCATGGCCTATTTCTTATCTAAAGAAATGCCTGAGATTGAAGGCCATTGGACGATGGCAAGAGGAATGGGACGAGGGCTCAACCGGTCGACGAACGCAGTATCCCATAGCGTATGTGGACACTGACCGTATCATTTCCAACCCTCAGCTCGTTCGATTTATCACTGGCCATGGTCCATTTCCGCAATATTTTTCAAAACGCGGACTCAGCCATACTGAGTTCTGCTGCTGCTGAGTTATACGATCCCCAGCGCATTACCTGACCACTTGTCCATTGACATCTGATCTTCATATTCAACTGCCAAGTACCAACAGGCAAGTTTTCTGCAAATTTATCATAAAGCAGAGATATCTGATTACAAACGTTGTCAATTTAATGGACAAACTGTCTGCGCTGGGCATGGACTTATGTCAGACAGCGTAAATTCTCCTGCTGCCATAAACGTATGATCCGTAAGGATTATATGCAAATTTGTATCAGCAATATAATAGTCTTACACCAGCAAAGTATAGTACCAGTATTAATTAGTATTGTGTCAGTATTAATACCAAAGTATTGTATCAGTATTGTAACAGTTAAATATTGTATATGCATATTTGTATCAGTAATGTAACAGTCGTAATTGAGTAAAGTATTGTATGTATCAGTATTATATCAGTCCTGTTTCCGGAGTGTATCAGTCATATTTGCATCAGTAATATACCAGTAATGTGTCGATAATGCATATGTGTTGTGTTAATTCGCATTAGCTTGAGTCTTTGTAACGTGTTATTTCGTGGTTTTATTTACCGACTTGTACGAAATCATTCCCATTTACAATTAATCACTATTAGTCAGTATTGTATGAGTATTAGTACCAATAAAAGTGTTGTATGAGTATCAATATCAGTAAAGTATTGTATGAGTATTAATATCAGTTAAGTATTATATGAGTATTAATACTAGTAAAAGTACTGTATAAGCATATCTGCTCATGCATACATCGCATGAGCAATAAAAACAGTCTTACAATCAGTAAAGTATTGTATCAGTATTATATCAGCCTTGTATCAGTAGTGTATCAGTTATATTTCATCAGTAATATACAAGTAATGTATCAGTAGAACATTGATCTGTGATATCTTAATTCGCATTTTTTTTTTTAAAGTCTCTGTAACGTATAATTTCGTGGATTTTTTTTACCGACTTGTGCAAAATCATTCCCATTTCATCAGTATTAATATTCAGTGTTATATCAATGTATCAGTAATGTAGCAGCATTAATCAGTATTAATATCAGTACCAGTATTATATCAGCCTTTTATCAGTTCTGCATCTGTCATATTTGCATCAGTAATATACCAGTAATGCATCTTGAATATTAATCTGTAACTTTGTAACATGTTATTTTGTATGTCTTGTCGTGCACGTTCATTACTGTTCAGGTGGCATTATGTATTTTGAAGGGGTGTTATAGATAGTACAATAGTACAAGTAACGTAACAGTAGAACATTCATTTGTGATATTATAATTCGCAGTATTTTGAGTCTCTGTAACGTATTATTTCGTGGATTTATTTACCAACTTATGCAAAATCAATCCCATTTAATCAGTAATAATATTCAGTGTTATATCAATGTATCAATACTGTAGCAGTATTAATCAGTGTTAATATCAGTATTATATCAGCCTTTTATCAGTTCCGCATCTGTCATGTTTGTATCAGTAATGTATCAGTAATGCATCTTGAATATTAATCTGTAACTCTGTAACATATAATTTTGTATGTCTTGTCGTGCACGTTGAATACCTTTCAGGTGGCATTATGCATTTTGAAGGGGTGCTATAGATAGTGGTGGAAGTGTTGCTATACTAATTAACCGTTTGATAAGGGGATAGTGCCCACGTCCTCCGTTCTCTCTCTCTTCTCCAGTATGCCGTCAGGCTGTGAGAGAAGACCACACCCCATTTTAGATTCATTTTTAGTTCGGTATTACATTGTGGATTTTGGACATCCATGCACTGTGAGCTTTACAGATAACCGTGCCTACATAAAACGATATTTGAATGGTATATCTCTTTCTTCTGTTATATTTTCACACTAAGTTTCAAAGATCTGTCAATTAGTTTTTTTTTTCAGATATACTACATAATGTGCAAATTATTTCTCACAAGTGTATATTATATGTTACACATGCATGCATATACAGTTTTTTACAGCTTTCTGAATTTTCTTAGATACTTATTCTGAAGTCACATTCCTAAGAGATTCTTTCTTAATTGTTCTCATGGAGTAAAGGTTAGTTCATCCATCTAGAAGGTGGGAAATCTACGGTTCGAGTTTCGTAGAGGATAAAGCTTTTTTTAAAAGCTTCCCAATTAAAATTGTAGACGAGAGTGTATCATAACCAGGATATGGTCAACTGATCCAGATGCAGCAAATCATGCCTTTTCTAAGTTTCCTTTTAAATGTGGGAAAATATAAAGAATTATCACATTTTTCATGAGAGGAATCTGAAGAAACGTGTTTCGATTCTAGGCGAGCCCACAGTTAAAATGCACAATTTAAAATGTCCTGTTCCAGGACATAATATTCTTTACGCATTTAATAAGTTACTGTATAAAACGTTTTTTTAAATAAAATGAAGTATAAGTAATTCTATGTTTCACGTAATATTTTTAATAATTCATAAAAAAGTATCTGAATAATCGTAATTTTTGACATGTGAATACCCCAGTATCTTTATTTTTCGAATTAGCTTACATCAGGTCACAGTTTCCGGTTATATTATCGGTCATTTAATCATTAGCGTTATTTTCAAGGAGGAGACATGAAAAATGAGCATTGCCCTCGCCAGGATTCGAGCCCTGGACCTCTAGAATACGCGCCTAGTGTGCTAATCGTCACACCACGAAGGCATGTTACAAGGAGCGAAAACATACCTTACATACTGCCCCTTTTAAAGGGCAAATGGGGATTAGGGGACCCAATCGCCAAATCCTGGTGGTGAAGAATTATCATTCATCACCTTTTTTAGTTCGGCCCTAATGTAGAGACATTAGGATTTTCGAAAGCAAGAGAGATGAGAAATGAGAAATGCTCTAGCCGGGACTCGAACCTGGACCTCTCTAAATACGCGACGAGTGTGCTAATCGTTGCACCAGGAAGGCATGTAGAACGGAGGGAGAAAATACCATACAACATGAGCTGGAAACTTTTGTTTTTTGAGCTGTTAACATACCTCTTGTGTGTTATCGGATAAAGCGTTAAGATATGCATATAAACATTTGCAATAAATTACACAGGAAATGGGAGACCAAACCTAATGCTTTCTCTCCAAGTTATATAACAGATTCAGTTTATCAGTTGTATGGAGTTAGTAGTAATATGAATTTCATTATTATTTGCTAATGCTACAAATTTTATAGGATAATAAATGTGAATTCAGCTGAAACTAAGTTGGTTAGTAGGTCGACAAAGAGGGCTAAGAGTATTCATAGTCTCAGCATGGAATGGGAAGAATGGAAATATATATCCATTATTCAAGTCTAGTAAACTTTCCAATTTATTACCAAATGAGTGCTATATGGCATATATTTCATATTTTATTATAAACCTTCATAAGTATTTGTTAACACCATCTATAATACTAAGTATATAAGCTAATAATATTTTGTAAGTTTATTTAATCAGCTTTGTTTGATGATTTCTAGGAAAGTGCACTAACTTTCGAAACGAAAATATGATTATAAAACTGGAGCTAACTATACCTAGATTGATTCCAAGTTTCACAGAGTACATTTGTATAGCAATCATATATGCTAATGAACATACAATCCTACTACTGTACCGAATATACATGTTATTCATTTGAAGCGAATGCGAGAAAATCATGACCCATGTTCAACTTTGTGAATACACTGCTGGCCGCCCAAATTGCAACGCCAAGAAAGACAAGAGATATCACAACAAAATTTATTTAGTAGATAACATGTTGACCGAGTATTAAATGATTAAATTTATAGACTTCTGTGAAGTGTAGTTCCTTCCAGAATCAGTAGCCAGAGTAGCCGCCCCATTGTTGGAGATCACCGCTGCCACACGCCTCGGCATTAATTCAAAGAGACTTTGGATGTGTTTTGGGGGTACAGCAGACCAAGCAGCTTCCACACGTTGCCAAAATTGATCTGGTGTGGCAGCTTGAGATGTAATCTAGGTCAATCCTTCAGCAAACATGGACCTCATGTTTTCTATCAGCGAAAGATCGGGAGAGCGAGCCAGCCAGGGAAGTAATTCAATCTGGCGATTGACGAAGAACCCTTGGACAATGCGTGCCACGTGTGGTCTCGCATTATCTTGTTGAAATATGGCTGTTGGCAAGCCCTGAAGGTAAGGAAGGACGACTGGCTCCAACACCTCGGAAATGTAGCGCTGTCTGTTTAAAGGCAAGAGACAGTATGTAGCGCTGTCTTCCCTGGCTGTTTAAAGTACCGGCAATGCGTATTAGAGGAGTGCGAGAGTGATATCCAATACCACCTCATACCGTATAAATTGATCTCTAAATAGAATTTTTTATTATATGCTTAAAAATGATTTTATTTCTAAAAGACAATTTGGTTTCACCCCTCAGAGATCATCTGAGGGAGCATTATATAAAGTTATTGAATTTATACGATCATTTCGGAAATTAAAACATGTAGTCGTCGTCTCTTTCGATGTCTCTGGGGCCTTTGACGCGGTATATTGGCCATCGTTATTACAACATTTATTAAGATTAAATATTTCTAACAATTTATTTAGAGTTATTTATTTTCAAGATTGATCGATTGTATTTATGTCTAAATCTGAAAAAAATCTCCATTCAAAAATCTGTTTTTAGGGGGTGTCCTCAGGAGTCCAATAGTGCTCCTCTGTTCTGGAGTCTTATTATGCATGATCTTAGAAACAACGAATTTGAAGGGGGGGGATCGACGTTGTGCCATATGCTGACGATTTATTACTTCTAATTAATGCTGATTCTGTGGAGAAATTGGAAAGAAAATTTGATGGTTTCGTACGGATTCTTGATTCTTGGTGTATACATGAAAAAATGACCATTAATATTGATAAAACTAATTTTTTGTTCTTTCCTAGAGGTGGCCAATCCGTCCGACCTCCTAAATTAAGATAGTTTGCAAATATTTTGAAGCCTTCAGATTCCATCAATTATTTAGGTGTCTTGATTGACACTAAATTAAACTTCACTCATCATTTCAATAATGTTCATAAAAAATGTGATTTTATTCTTAAATTTTATCGCAATAAATTTTCCGGTGATATTTTATATTTTAGAAAAGATATTTTAAAATCGCTCTATTTTAATGTTTTCATTCCCATTGCAATGTATGGAATCTCTGCATGGGGTCTAGGGCGGGAGAGCTGGTTCGCCTGAGGAACAAGATTGATTCTGTTCAACGCGGATGGCTGGTAACACTCACAAGATGTTTTCGGACGGTCTCGGGGGAGGTGCTTTGCGCCTTGGCGGGGATCTCACCCCTCTCTATATACTATATATATTTTTACAAAAAAACATGTTTACGTATAGGTACAGTTGATATGCTCATGTATGATGATATCCCAGTTTTTTCCACAGATTTTCATAAATTTAATTATCACTTTTTACACCCTGCAGAGCGTTTTGTTATTCCTTATATATACTTTTTTTACAGATATTAGAGAGTGTGAGATCTTTACCGATGGTTCTTGTATAGATGGAGGTGTGGGCTCGGCCTTTACTGTTTTTTACTATAGAATAGAGATTCATTCTGAAAAATATGTCTTAGAAAGATTTAACTCTGTCTTCCAGGCTGAGCTCGCCGCATTATTCTATGCCTTAAGATGGATTAAACATTGTAATTATAATTTATGTAATATATTTATTTTCTCTGATTCTATGTTCTCTTTGGAGGCTTTAAAATCGTTTAATTCAACTAACGATTTGGTATATTCAATTAAGGACTTATATTCATCTTTAAGATTTAAATACAATATAATCTTTGGGTGGGTAAAGGCTCATGTTGGGATTATTTGAAATGAGAGGGTTGATGTCCTCGCCAAGGAAGCTGCTTCTGGGGATGGGCTGGGGAACACCAATTTTCCTGGTTCGGTTAGAATTATTTGTAATTTGATTAAAAAGTTTTACTACAATGAATGGTATACTAAATGGTTAACTTCTGACAAAAGAAATCACTACCTTGAAAACTTGGATTTTGTAAAACACAAACAATTATTTCCGATTAGTAACATAGACGCTAATCAATTTTTAACAGGTCATGGTCGTTTCCCTGCCTATCTCTAAAGATTTAAATTACAAAATGAAATGTGTTTGACATGTAACATGTTAAGCGATGCTTAGCACTTCCTCGGTGGCTGTAAACTCACTCTAGATATTGTCAAAAAATATAGAATTGATAATGATCCTTTTGCGAATTATAATGACTTTGTTAACTGTAGTCAGGAAATCATGAAATTTATTAATAGTGAGCGACGAGCGGCTGGTGTAACAATACATTAATTGGCTTAAAAAAAGATTTTTTGGTGGTGTGCTTTCGTTCTTTGCTGTCTGTTTTATGTAGTATTGTCCATTTCCTTATTCTTTGTTTTGTTCTTAACAACCATTTTATTATGTTAGTTCTGTTTTGTTCTTCTCTGCTTTCCTTTTGTGTCGTCTAAAAGGCAGATCTAAAATATGTTAATATGTTCTAGTTTGTGTTGTGTTTGTATTTTTGATGTTCATGCATTTGTAAAGATCTGCCTGTTTTCTTTAATTTCTTTTCTTTGCTTTATTCTAACTTTTCTAGTTACTCGGTGCTCTGGGCTTTGGCTTCCCGGAGCACGGTGTGTCGTTTAGGTGCTCGGGTCTCTGGATGTCGTCGTTTGTGGTTTTGGAGTGGGCGTAGTCCTATGACCATGGAGTCAATCTTTAGATTGACAGGGGGTCGGACTGCGTCCATGTTAAATACCGCCCCATACCGTAACCCGGTGCAGGATCAGTGTGGCGGTGCATATCGCAGCTGTTCAGCATCCTCTCTCCACGATGTCTCCAGACTCGAATTCGACCATCGTGGTGTTGTAGACAGAAACGGGACTCGTCAGTAAAAACAATTTCATTTCATTCTGCCGTCCACATCCTTCTTTCGTCACACCATTGGCGGCGGAGCCGTCTGCGGTTCTTCTTCAAGGGTAGACGAAGCAATGGACGTATTGCGGACAGACCACTCTGCTGTAAACGGCGTCGAATGGTAGACGCAGACACTGGATAATGCGTTACACACTGAATGTGCTGTGTTATGCTTCGTGATGTGACTGAGCGATCCATCACTGCCATGCGCACAATGTTCCTGTCATCACGTTAAGTGGTGCATTGAGGTGGATGCGATCGAACACGTCGGTCCGTCGTACCCTCCTGCATCCAACGGCCACATATCCGCATTACAGTTGTTTGGTTTCGTCTAACACGACTACCGAATTTCCTGAAAGATAATCCACATTCTCCGTAGGCCACTATCCTTCCTCTGTCGAACTCGGATAATTAATCAAACGATGATCGCTGTTTACTACAAGGCATAATTGTTATTTTTTTTTTATTTTATTTTTTTTATTTTATTTTATTTTTTTTATTTTATTTTATTTTTTTTATTTTATTTATTTATTTATTTATTTATTTATTTATTTTTTTGAAAAAACCACAAGAAAACAGAATCGTCGAAAACTCCAAGTCTTAAATAGCGCTTTGAAGTGGCTCCACAGGCGCGCGTGATGTTCGTCAGAGGTGAAATTCTAATCATTTGCATATCTCACCTCCGCTAATGCATGTTGTAAATTTCATGTTATTTGCATGCTTCCTTCAGTGTGCTGCATTTACGGTAGCAAGCAGTGTATTTCACGCTAAACGTATAGATTTACAGTTAACATAGTTGCAGTACCAGAGCTGCATGTTTGATATCTAAGAAAGAAAAGCGCAACAGAGAAAGTCTAGCTCAACAAGGCAGGTAAATTCAGTTCAATAGCAATATCGCAAAATAGTTTTAAAATGAGCATATCTTTAGATTACATACAGAGTGCATACGGTCGGATACAGAGTCTCGCGCGCTGGAGATAATTTTTTTTCCGTACAGTGTTGCCATTGCTCGCTTTGAAATTATTTAGCTGGTTAGTCAAAAATTCATTGAAGTGTTACAAAATATGAAATCGATAATAAAACAACTTTCAAATTCAAATTCGGGCTTCCACATGCCCATATTCTGTGGCAGATTACATTATACTCTAGGTACCATTATTTTATCCCAATGTGAGAAACATTCACACATTCATGCAGATTCTTCATTATTTAATTTCTTTAAATATAATAAGAGTTATAATATTTGGTGGCAACAATTTGAAAAGTGAAACAACGCTTATCGTGAATCGACGCAAAATGCCAAAACGAAATTAATAGACCTTCTGGGGAAATTGCCCCTTTGGACTAAAAAAATGCATCATCGAAAATATTGTATCGAAAATATATCATATAATAAAAGTGTTTTGTATTTACCGAAATAAATTTTTAAAGCTTTGTATGTATTAATTGCGTATGTAATAATAATTATATATATATATATATGTAGTGGGGGAGTTGAAGATGCTAAATAACAATTCCAACGTTGTTTTCCACACCACAGATCATTTAATAAAGGTAATCAGAAAAGGTACAAATTAGATTAAATACAAGTGCCGTTTGATACAAACAGGATTCCGTATAGTTTTACCAGTCTTATCACATAACCGATTAGTGCCTACTCGGACTTGCTGATGTATCATACAGTCCAATTTACCACCAGTCCAATTTTCGCGTGGAAAACTACAGTTCCTGATTCTACACCTTCACGTGTAAACAGACATCTCACCACCTTCGCGTGGGATAGCAGAAGAGTCTCTGTCATACTCCTCTTTCACCTCGCTGCTGGCGCATCGGTGAGGCTCTCTGGTGGTTGTGTCGCACTTACAGATACTACAGTTCGGCCTTCCTGACATTTTTTCGTCCTCGAAAACACAGATCAGCAACACTGGAACATCAAGACAGCACATGAAAATAAATTAAAAAAAAAAAAAAAGAAAAAAAAAAAAAGAAAGAAAGAAGTATGGAAGAACCACACGTAGTTCTATATAGTAGAAGTCCACGGCTTCATGAGATCAGCTGCTGTAGTGGTACATCCAGGACCTTCATGGTGTCCCACTTTTTCCACCTGGTAACGATCTTTGCCTTTCTTCGCTGTTACACGATATGGGCCGAAGAACTTTGGCCTTAACTTTAGTCCACCTCCATATTGCGTTCTTTGTATGGCAACTAGGTCGCTCACATTGTATACTTGTGCCTCTTTTCTCTTCTTGTTGTATGTTTTTCTATTCTCTTTCTGAATTTTTAGAATGCTTTTTCTTGCTTCCTCTCTCATATCTTCTCGATCTTTCATCATAATATTTCTTTCTTCTTCTTCAAGAATTTCCATAATCTTTAAGTCCTCTCGATTTCTCATTTTAACACCAGTGAGAAGCTCAAATGGAGAACTCTTTGTGCTTCTGCTCTTAGTACTGTTTAAGATACTTTGTACATCTCCAACATATTTGTACCACTTGGTGGGATCATCTATGGATAATTTAGATAGGACTGGAATCAGAGTGAGATGAATCCTTTCTACTTGTCCATTTCCTCTGGGAACGCCTGTAGTTGTAAATATGTGCTGGATATTCTCCTGACTACAGTAATCTTCAAAGTCTTTAGAGGTAAACGCCGTACCTTTATCACTTATAATTATCAAAGGACTACCGAAAGTTGATTGTTGCAGTTTCAACTTCTGCAATGCCTCTTGAGCTGATGTAGACTTTACTGGATAGAGCCACACGAACTTTGTGAACGCATCAACCACGGTTAAGATGTGATTGTAGTTCTTATTTGTCGACGGTAATGGTCCTATAAAATCGATATGAAAAGTGCTCAAAGGGATACTATCTTTTGGTATGGGATTCAGCAATCCTTCGCTCTTACCTCGTTTTCTGTCGCACAAAATACATTCTACACAATTTGAAATAACTTGCTCAATTCGCTTTCTAAGGTTAGGAATATAAAAGTCGTTTTTTAGCAGATCTTCTGTTTTAGACACTGCGAAATGTCCCTTGTTGTGGATACTACGTATGATTTCTAACTCTAATGCTTCGGGTACCACAAGTAGCTCACGACCACTGTCGAACTTGTATAATACTCCATTTTTCACTAGAAAATCTTTCTTTAGTCCTTGCTCGACTAAGGATTTTAGCAACTGGAGACGCTCATCACTTCTTTGCGCAGCTGCAATTTTGGCTGTAATTTCTCCCTGAGAACAAGTAACCATCATAACAGCGTTTCTACTTAATGAGTCCACATGCTTCATTTGTTGCCCAGATCTGTGAACAATTTCATAGTCAAATTCTTCTAGAAGTAACGCCCATCTCGCCACTTTAGGGGTTAGATCTTTCTTAAACATGGTCTTCTGGAAAGCATCGCATTCCGTAACTATTCTGACCTTAGATCCTAAAAGGTAATTCCTGAATTTCTTTAGAGCTTCTACTATAGCTAAAACTTCAAGCTCATAACTAGATAGCTTCTCTTGTTGGAGACTAGTTTTTTTACTCATGAAGTAAATGGGGTGTAACTGTCCATCATCTGACTTTTGTAGCAATACAGCGCCGAAACCATGACTGCTTGCGTCTATATGCAGTTCTAATGGTGCTCCTTGTTTAAAAATATGAAGAACCGGACTTGTGGATAAAAGTTCTTTCAATTTATTAAATGCATCTTTTTGCTCAGGCTCAAATTTGAATGCTGCTCCGTTACGAAGAAGATCAATTAGTGGTTTCGCTATTTTTGAATAATTGGCAATAAATTTCCTAAAATACCCAGTAAGGCCCAAGAAACTTTGAATCTGCTTAAGGTTTTTGGGTTCCGGGAAATTTTGAACAGCCCTGGTTTTTTCAGTAGAGGGGCGAATTGTACCATCCTCAATAACATACCCGAGAAATTCTATTTTTCTTTTCAAAAATTGGCATTTCTTAAAATTAATCTCCAAACCATATTCTTTGGCTACTTCTAAAACGCGTTTCAACTTTGCTAACCCTTCTTTCTCATTCCGTGCTGGAATAATAAAATCATCCATGTAAGTAACAACAGTGTCATCCCGAATTAAATCTCTAAACACATTATAAATAAATCTTTGGAACACACTAGGGGACGTGCACAAACCAAAAGGTGCTTTTAGAAATTCGTACAAGCCTGCATGAGTAATAAATGCCAAATATTTAGTGCAGTTTCCCTCAGCTGGAACATGAAAAAAACCATTTTTTAAGTCTAATGTCGAAAAAACCTTTGCTTCACCCAAACGATCTAAAACTTCTTCTACTTGTGCCACAGGAAAAGAATCCTTAACTATTTTTTTTTATTTAATTGCCTGAAGTCAACACAAATCCGTGTCTTCCCACATTTTTTTCTACACAAAACAATTGGCGAAACATATTCTGAACACGACGGCTTTATAATCCCATCCTTTAACCATTCATCTATTTGATTATCAACAATTTTTTGATCAGCAAAAGGAATTCTCCTCGAACGCTGAGAAACTGCAATATCATCTTTTAATATTACTTTCATTTTTAAGTCTGTACTGCGCGGCTTTTCTAACGGTTTATACTCATTAATAAGAGTGGAAACAGTATTGCGTAATCCTTCATCTTTAATATGCCATAAATCTGTTTCGCCGTCTCCCTCAATGTCTGCAGAAATAAAAGACAAAAAATTCCTTTCCGAAGAGACGGAATCATTTTCATATTGCGTAATCATCACCTGGTCACAACAGAACATTTTTAGACAGAAAGGGGGGAAAATACAGTCTGTTATCAATTCATCAACCATCGCTGCTTCTATCTCTTTTTGTTTTTTGCTTTCGCATAAAGAAAAAATAAACTTAGCCGTTTCCGCTTTAACCACGTGACCAAACGAACTTTTGAGTTCTATACATCCACTTGATAATTTATTCGGAAAAAGAGATTTCTTTACAACTATCAATTCACTTCCAGAATCTATTAAACATTTTACTTTCTTACCATCAATCAACAGTTCAATAAATTCTAACTTATTTCTAGCTGCATTATCCGATTCAATCTCTAACCCAGATACCTTTTTTGGAGACAAACTTTCCTCCTTTCCTAACCGTTTGGGACAATTTCTCGCAAAGTGAAATAATTCCCCTTTACTCCCACAAACATAGCAAATACGATCTGGTTTACTACTACCCTGATTTACAAACTTCCCTGAATCCTTGAAATTGCTCTGAGCTTTTCTAAGATTGTTTTTGGAAAAATTAAGCTTTTTATTTTCTGGAGTTTCGATTCGCGTGTTACTGGTATCAATTAAAGATTTACCCCTGGATGAATAAAATAAATCACATTCTCTTCCCAGTTTGATTAGGTGGGAACCAACTTTGACCCTCCCGAACACTAATATGTTCCTTTGTTTTAGAATCCAAAGTTTCATACAACTTATCAGATACAATAAGATCACACAATTTCTTAAAGTTGCACTGAGTCGAGACGCGAACTGAACATGCGATTCAGATGAATGTCTCTGCGCATTTTTAAAATTGTTCAAACACTCACGCGGTGTTGGTTAAAATTCTTTCAAGATTAGGGTTTTTAATTTATCATAATCCGCGATTTCTTGTTCAGAAACATACGTTAGAACATTATTACATTTATCACATAACAAATTAATCAACACTTCTGATTTTAACTCCACTGGTACACTTTTAGTAGTAAAAGCTTTCTCAAGTGACTGAAAAAACAA
The DNA here is from genome assembly GCF_044657685.1 of Stegodyphus dumicola. Classification (NCBI taxonomy): domain Eukaryota; kingdom Metazoa; phylum Arthropoda; class Arachnida; order Araneae; family Eresidae; genus Stegodyphus; species Stegodyphus dumicola. Next base: position 150,535,936 of record NC_140771.1, on the reverse strand, counting down.
ATGCATAGCTTCCGGTTTCTGAGGTACAGCTATAGTTAGTGTTTTGACGCTTTTAATAATATCTTCAACACTAGTCTGCGCGTTTCTTCTATCACTCGATAATGATTGTAATTTTAAACTTTCTAATTCAATCTGCTTCTCGATTTGAGCTAATTTAAGACGTTCGATCTCTAACAGATAGTGTTCATTACTTGTTTTAGGCGTCCGATCCTCTGCGATCGACTTGACGACGCCACGAACAAATTCAACGTTCGTTTTGAAAACATTATAATTTTCAATAATTTTTTTAATGTCAGCTTCTTTAGCATTTTCTGGAACAGTCTGTCCAATTTGTTCCGCAATTACTATTAAATCACTTTTCTTTAAATTATTTAGGAAACTCATTTTAAAATCGAAACAAAATTATCACTATCTTCAAGAAAGAAAAGTTTTCACAGTACCTTCTCTGAAGTATCCAAGTATGAAGTATCCAAATATCCCGGACAGGCCCCCAGATTTTCTGTAGTGGGGGAGTTGAAGATGCTAAATAACAATTCCAACGTTGTTTTCCACACCACAGAACATTTAATAAAGATAATCAGAAAAGGTACAAATTAGATTAAATACAAGTGCCGTTTGATACAAACAGGATTCTGTATAGTTTTACCAGTCTTATCACATAACCGATTAGTGCCTACTCGGACTTGCTGATGTATCATACCACCAATTTACCACCTTCGCGTGGAAAACTACAGTTCCTTATTCTACACCTTCACGTGTAAACAGACATCTTACCACCTTCGCGTGGGATAGCAGAAGAATCTCTGTCATACTCCTCTTTCACCTCGCTGCTGGCGCATCGGTGAGGCCCTCTGGTGGTTGTGTCGCACTTACAGATACCACATATATATATATATATTCTGACTATTTTTTTTTCGATCGCTTCGATGACTGATGTGTTGGATCTCGTGTACAAAGAAACTGAATTTATTAAAATTTACAACCTGCGTTTAGAAAAAATAATCCGAAATACTTATTTATTGCTTAACTGTTTCATGGTTGGATGTAAAATTGAAAAAATATATAAAATCAAAATTCTAACTTTAATTTAAGAAATCTCTCAGCTGGCCATTTTAATTTGGATATTTCTGCTTACTGTCCTAAAAATAATAGCTTCTTATATTAGAAATCTCTAAACTGCAGCATTTCAAATTTAATATATGTCATATGATTCTATATCATATGACTGTAAGGTATAATTTATAAATACCAGTTTAAATAAAATTTAAAGTCCTATTAAATTCTTCAGAATTTCTGTTCAAAAGTCTTTTTGTTTGAGAGTTCACATAATTATAATTCTTTAGGTAAGGATCTTTTGTTACCACAGAGTATCACAAATAAAAACATTTCCATAAGCATTACTTATAATTAAATATAAGACACATATACTAATTTCCATAGTGATAAATTAATTTTAACACCATAAATAATAGGAGTAACATTTTCAGAATTTATGGTTTCACCGTTATTATCTTTCATTTGCAATTCCTGATTTTACCAAACTGGAAGGCCTCGCAATACTTCTAAACAAATACATCCATCATTAGGGCTAACCTCTTGAGCTGACCAGTATGCTCTTCTGCACTACTGACTGAGGGATGCCTAGGTAGTTACTTGAAAAGGCCTCCGTTCCTCGCATCAGGTAACTGGCCACTGTGAACTGCACTAATGCATTTCATAATAAAAAATAATTATTATAATAATATAAAATATTACACTCAGTCATAAAATGAGATGCTGCAGCATTATCTTATATGATGAGGGTGAAAGGGATAACTATGCAGAGGTAGTAACAAGCCTCTGCTTCGGAACCATTACTCCCGCAACATATTCTAAACATACAGTCACCAATAAATTTTAACATGCATTTACCATGATTTCATATTACTTATCTGTACCAATTTCACTTCCTTTTTATATCGACTTCATTTTTTAGAATAATTATAAAATTCTTATTCAAAATTGTCTACACAAATTCCAAAATATAATTATTTATCTTAGCAGCCTTCCCTAAAAATAATTAAAAATCTTCTTTACTTACTTCACTAAATTATTAGAATTCGAATTTTTAATACCATTTTTCATAAAACAATACTATACGTTTAGTCCAATACAAGCAGGAACAGCAATATGTATTCAAATTTTCAGTATAATAATAATTGTTAGCAATTTCAGTATGATATATTTAGTTGCATTAAATAAACCTTTTAAAAAAATCCATCTCACAGACTTAGAAATCAGTCGATGAATAAATCAGGCAAGAAAAATCATTCCCATTTTTCAATTCAGATTGGACGAGAAAAGCAACTTTGGACTAACTTTTAAGGGAGAAGATTGTTGACGCATAAGTTACACGATGGAATCGCTGTAGTAATAAATTATTGACAGAAAGAACGATGACTTCCTAGATTGCGTTGTTGAAATACTCGGAATCTTTACACATTAATTCTCTTTCATAACGCTAGATTAATTTTTAAAAATGGATTTTTCTTCAATTTAAATATTTGCACTCTAGGCACAATGATTTTACTGATTTTTTGATGGAAATACTTTTCGACAGCACGCTTTTTAATCACGAGAAGACCGTTACTCTTGATTCCGGAATCAACACATTTCGCTTACGTCAATTTTTTTCAAATACTTTATTCATTGGGATTGGCAGCAGAGATTCATCCTGTCGACTCAATTGTGATAAAATCAAACTCAGAAGTAATGACCAGCAGGAATTTTGATGGCGCAGATGAGTTGATCCATAATGAATAGGAAACTGGAGGAAAAGACAAATTAAATCTTAATTTTTTATTTCAGCTACATGTTGCGGCCAAACAAGTTAATACATTATTTGTGCCTATTCCAGAAAGCTTACATTTTAGATCAATTTGCAGTAAGGTAAAAGCAACAGACAGACAGCAGTCCAGCCAGACCTTGTGACGTTTGTGTCTGATTACTTGAAACTGATATGGGTATTAAGTATGCAAAACACTCGAGGGAATCTGACTTTCCTATTACATATTTTACATTTTTAATGCATCATTCTAACACAAGTGGCATTCTCAACCGTTAGTATTTGCCTTCGTGTAATTAAAAAAAGTAAAATGTCTACAATGAAATATTTTTGTTTTACTCATTGTTTCAGTCTGCGTTAGTCACAAACCCCATACGCAAGCGATTACTTAATATAAACATATATCTATGTATTAAATAAGAAGATGTTTTCTTTATTAAGTAAGTGCACATCTTTATAACGCATTAATTTACGGTGAAATAGCGTAATTTTATTTTTTCCCCTACAATTAGGCTTAGTAATGTTGGCTAATTCATATTCAATTACATACACATAGAGATACATATATGTATGTTACCGTGAAACTCCGAAATTGGAGAAAGTCGACTTTCACCAGACAATATCAACATTCACCAAGTACGTCGGTGAAAGATCGAATAGTGCATTACATTCTTGTACATTCGGACCCTCACCGGTGTATGTCGACAATCACAGATATGCCCTCGTGCAGGTCGAAAAGCGAGTTCATAAAGTGTCCTAATAGTTTAAGTTGTTGCAATAAATGAGATTTGAATCACGTAATTTAGTAAGTTTTTTATTACTATTATTTCATTTTCTCATTTAAAACGTACTGTATAATTAAGTAAGTTTTTAACTTCTATTATTTTCCTTTCTCATTTTGAATGTGTGTTTTAAGTTCTTATCTTCTTAAGTTCTTCTTTTAAGTCTCAAGTGCGTTTTTTCGCGACTGAATTACGGAGAAGAAAATATAATACTCTTAGGTGTTCAACATTCACCATTAGTACATGGTGAATGACGACATTTACCGGTATAAGTCAGAAATAAGAGTATTTAGATAATATTTCGGGCATACGCCAAGCGACTATGATAATGTTGACATTCACTGGTGACACTCACTGGCGAAAGTGTCGGTGTTTCATCGTAACATATATATATATATGTATGTATACATCTTATACCTTCTTCAGTGGTGGGGAGCAGATATTAATTTTTAAACTAGTAGATATCTTGTAATTATTTAGTTTATTCTTTTTTTTTCCATGTGATGAACTCAGTTTGCATACCAAGATAAAAATGTAATTTCTTTTAACACTTAAATTTTAACTTTTTTTATTTTTTAAAAATACTTTTCCAAATTGTGAGAACACAGAAGTCTCACAGTGTACATTGTGGCTGCATCGATTCTTGTATCGTTATCACGCGCGAGCACGTGCGTCAAAAGGTATAAAAACTGGAAGGACTGGTTTGTCTCTCTTTTTTCCACTTTCCCCTCTTGCTGCCTGACGTCGTGTTAACGAGTGTGTGAGCCTTCGGGCCACACACACTCAGCAGTCGCCATTGTTCCTGTCTAGTTTTGCACGTGGAATGTCGTCGTATTTTTGCAGAGAAAGAAGCAGAATGAAGAGATCCAGTACCTAGAGTAGAGTGTTTGATTTGAGACTCACTAAGTCCTGCTGATGTGAATAACATAAAATAAATGCTCAAGCAGAATATCAATAGGTGTTCGACTTCAAGATGTGCTTGACCAGCGATGTGTCACCACGTGATGGTAAGTGTGTAAAAATAACGTGAATGTAAAAAAAAAAAGAAGAGCTTACAAGTGTGTAACCAGACAGCGCGATAATACGAAAATGAATATGACAACTTTTCAACCGCAAAATTATTCGATGGGACAGGATTGCGCGAATATTCACGCTTCGGCACTCCACGAACATTCCATTTGAGTTATCGCATTGTGTGTATCTAAGTTATGATATTTTAGTATTTTATATGTGTGGGATAAATGTGCCTTATTTAATCCAGAAAATATGTTCGATAAAATAAATATGAGATTGAAAAAAGAAAATATTCGGCTCATGCATGCATCATTGGGTAAGTCTTGTTAATCTATTTAGTAATGATTATGCAATGTACTAAACACTAAATTTTAGTTTAAGTATTTACGCAAAATTAATTTGTATTTGATGTTCTTAGTATCGTCACTTTTGGCGATCACGCCAGTAACACCACACAAATTTATTACAAAATTTTCAGAAGTTTAAGATTGTAACTGAAAATATTCAGCCACGTTTTTTCTCTTGCATATGGGTCATGTCTTGCTTGAGATTTGTGTATTAAATGTGAAATCACTTCGAACATCAGTTTTAATTACTATGGGAACATCTTTATATGTAGTAGTTATATGTAGTTTAATTCTAGCTAATTATATAAGTAATTATATGTAGTTTAATTCTAACTGTTTTCAAAACAATAGATCTTAATCAGGTGGCTTCTTGCATTAGCTTTAGGTCAAAAAATAAAGGCCCAATACTATTTTTGGTAGCAAAAATATTGATTTTCCCTGCTGAAAATTATTCGAGAGAAGATGGACTTCCACCGCCATATTTCCGTCATTCTGGAGAAGAAAAAATTGACGATGATGACCACTTCTTTATGGAAAGAAAACGTCTGGCGGCGAAACCAATAACATAACACTGATTCGACCGCTAACAAACCGACCCGCCACTCTAACACTGATTCCCCCCTCCGTGGAAGAACCTGAATCGATCGTCCAATCGACAGAGCCTGTCGAAGAAGTCTCCGTTTGCCAATTCTCCTCCTACCTGGACCGGAGGCAATGGCGGGGAAATGGGGTGAGAGTGTACCAGAATAGAGGATTGTTGAGAATGTATGGAATGACAGAATTAAAGACTCTTTTCCGAAATTTTCGGCTGGTAGCCGGGATTTTCGGATGTAGGGATTCATGTCTAGCAAACAGACAGGTTGACCATGAACACTGAATCATATTAAAGTTTCATGATTCATGAAACTTTAATTCATCATTCATTCAGTCATATTAGAGTTTTACTACTTGAAACTCTTTATTGGATAGCTTGAACTGGAGAATATCTCTCGATAAAAGATCTCAAGAACAGTAATACGCTTAGCTAGTAGAATCGTCTTTATTTAAGAAAGATAGAAAAATTATTTAAGAATCAAAAATTTCTTTAACTTAAGTTTTTCTATTCTGAATTATCGTAAACTCGGGGTTTTATTTCAGTTTGCTTCAAAAAAAAAGGGGGGGGCAGAATTCATTTGAAAGAGGTTGATTTAATTCGCTTCAAATTCAACAGTAATGTAAAAATTATATTTTTTTCTAATTTTAGAATGTTCGTATTTATATATATACAAGACAAAGGTAGAATTCATTTGGAAGAAATTGATTTTATATGCTTTAAATTCTACAAGAAAGTAAATATTAGACTGATTTATTTTTGTTTTTATTTTTAGAATTTCTATATATATCTATATATATATAGTTATTCATCTCTGTATATATAATAAAACGTAATCTTAGAAATCGAAACGAAAAACAAATTGTTGCATTATATATATATATATATATATATATGTATGTATGTAATAATTTTGATGCGTAGTGGTGATGACAGAGTGGCAAGAAGAGACGAAAATAACGAAACCGGGTTCCGACAAATCACCAGTCTTAAGTTTTGCACATATCCAATTAGTTTCGCAGACACTTATTCAATCATACTTTAGTACAATAAATTGCTATGTACACTGCGAAAAAAATAGTAAAAAGAAAATTTGAAATGTTAGATTTTAAATCACGTCCAAAGGTCACATTTTAAATTACGTCCAAAAGGTCGTTTTTTTAACATTTTGTGTGTTACATTTATTTATTAAATATCACGTTCTTCGCACTTAAACCATAAAATCCAGTTCAACAGCAATATCGCAAAATAGTTTTAAAATGAGAATATCTTTAGAATTTCCGATACATAGACTCGCGCGTTGGAGATAAAAATGTTTTTCTGTACAGCTTTGCCATTACTTGCTTTGAAATCCTTGAGTTTGTTAATCAAAAATTCGTTAAAGTTTTACAAAATAAGAAATCGATAATAAAGCATAATCCAAAATTCAAATTTGGTCTTCCACATGCCCATATTCGTAGGAGGATTACGTCATTCAAAAATTCGATGTACCGTTGTTTTATCACAACGTGAGAAATATACATACATTTATGCAGATTTTTCATTATTTAATTTCTTAATATAATGCACGACTCGAACATCTGGTGGCAACAGTTTGAAAAGTGATTCGCCGTTAAAAGTGATTCAACGCAAAATGAAAACAATAACCCTTTAGGCACAAAGACCCTTTTGACTAAAAAAAAATTCCGAATTTTATAAAAATCCAAATTTTTTCGCTAAAGTGTATTTGCACGTACTGTCTGTAATTTACATCCTGATCGATCTTAAAATATATTTAACTGGAGAGTAAAAGTATTCACCCAGACGTTTTTAAATTGCAAACCATAAATGTTCGATATCTGTCACCTCTGATTGATTAGATGGTAAAAACTGCGAGAAAATTTATTTAGCCTGATTTCATCCGGCATACTGTTTTCAGATTTTCCCCACCCAACTTTGTTAATTCAAAGCTCACACTTATAATGTAATTATAGTTTTGACCAAACTGTATGCTATTACATGTATTTCATCAGATTTATTTCACTGATTGACTCTTAGTTATGTTTAATTTTTTCTCGGGGCAGAAACTGAAAAGCAAGCTTTTATGTATGCATAAAGCATGACAACAAAGCTCTTTCATTTCCGCAAGAAATAAAGTTCTCGATAACAGAACTTCATTAAAATTTACTAATTAAAATAGGATGTGTATGTGGTATCTTAAAATCTTGTTTCATCACAATGCGAGAAATATACATACATTTATGCAGATTTTTCATAATTGAATTTCTTTAAATATAACACAGAGCGATAATTCTTTGTGGCAATAGTCTGAAAAGTGATTCGCCGTTTGTAGTGAATCGACGCAAAATCGCAAAATGAAAACAGTAGTCCTTCAGGAACAAAGTCATTTTGGACTAAAAAAAAGGGGGGGAACAGTTCCATATCTCCCGTTCTACTAAGCCGATTGACGAAATTCAAACTGCAATTTTCATGTCTCGAAAGCACGACTTAGGGTATGTATTAGATTTATATATAGCATTGTTCTAACATAGGTATTTTGACACAAAATGGGACTTTATCTGAAATAACACGCCATATTTTTTTTCCATATTCAGATTCCACAACTCAAATTATGCCTCGATACTAAATTTTGTAAAATTTGGTGCGAAATTTACAGAAAAATTCAAAAATTTATCTTGGCGCAATTTTTTTCAGTTTGCGCCACGAATAGTTCTCTTGGCGATCTCCTTAATATATGACAACCTATTTTCCTTTCCCTTTCATTATGCCATGGAGGTAGGAAGTAAGATGGAGTCGCCCTAAACAAGTTTCTCCCGTACCCTGCTCTGAAGCACCGGCGATCCCTACGTGGTGACCAAAACATTAGGTCATTTGCCATTGAGTTCTATGGGATTTGACGCGCTCGGTTGTAAATATTTTGTAATTACGTCGTAAATATACATATAAATATATATTTTTTCTTTTTCTACAACATTTCAGAGTCCTGAGGATATGAAAACAACATATTTTTAAACAACATTTCATTCTGAATGGAATTAAATGCACCTTTCACAGGACAGTTTTCTCAGAATGGTTTAATTTGAATGAAATATTTTCACAAGTTTTCGTCAATTACATTAGAAAAAAAAAATTAAGGTAATTCGATTTTATTCGGTTAAGATACAAAAATTAAGATCAAAGTTTATTGTATTATTAATATTAAAATTATGAATTATTTCTTTTCTATTTATAGAGCTTCTTTCTAAAATATTTTCTTAAATATGACATGATTTTTTGGCTTCTGAGGCATGATTCCGAAAAATGTAAGTCAATTTATAATTAATGCTCTATTCGGTTCATTTTAAATTAGAGAATTATTAGGAATTAGCGAAATACTTTAAATAAGTATTTCGCTAATTCCTAATAATTAAATAGGTATTAAATAGTACTTGACTTTCTCTGAACCTTTCTGAAAGGGAATAAAATAAGTTTTTTTTAAGTATTATTTAAAACTTGTAACTGAGTTATTATAAAATGTAAGGGGAATAATTCTTTTAATCAGATTTTTTTTTACCCTTCATTTCAACAATACATATTCCAAAACTCTTTATTACATTCTTAAGTGCGCATCTCATAGCATTTGCTTTACAATACCTTTTAACAGATTGCTTTCCAATACGAACAATTCTTGCTTAAATAGTTTTATAACGTATTTGTCAACAGGATTTCAATTTATGTTTACAATTCAATATTAAGGTTATTATATATTTAGATAACATTTATAATCATTATAAATTAGATACATTTAATCATTAGATTTCTTCACAGTACTTTCACAGTTGTTTTATAAGTGAATAAATTCTTCATTTCAAATACATTTATAAATAATTTAATGAATATTTAAGTATTTTGTCAAAGGCAGATACATGCTTTTTGCAAGCACATGCATAAATACCCATACATATTTCCTATTTTTCATTTCGGGCATGTGCAAATCTTTAATTTCTGTGCATTCACTATATTTTTCGTGTAAAGTAATTTACATTAATTTAGCATACACCCGAAAGTTTTACATAAAAAAATATATATGAATATAATTTGAATGAAAATTATAAGTATTACTTTTAATACCCACTCAAAGGTCAGTTTTTCTTTGAAATTCCTCCACGATGGCATCTCTCTCTTTAGGCAGATAGCCCTTGCATGCGTTTTTGATAAAAACTTAATCTGACCTATGTGCCTAATTGCAAATATTTTAACATACATAATTTTATATTTATAAAACTTGTAAGCCCAAAGTGATTATTTTTCAGATATATAAAATTAAAACGATGGGTTTAAAATGAGCAGCAGTAAAGCCTCTCCTCTAAAAAATTTTAAAAGGTACATGTTACAATAATATATGGATGTGAAAAAAAATTTGTTTTATTTAAACCATTTTGACGTTTGGAAAATAAAATAAAAGTAGCGAATACTCTATCAAGGGTATCGAAAGACGTATACTATTTTAAATGTACCGTAAGGTATTTTTCATTCTTTAAGAATAACATTTTTCTTAAAATCCATATTTTTGTAGTGCAACATAGCTTATAATTTTATAAAACAAATTCATAATCAAAATCGCTGTTTTTAGTTATCGAAAAATAACCAAGATGTGATTTTTGCGTAAATGTCACTAAACTATACCAATTGATATTATCCATCACACTATGAATGTTTCTTTCATGCGAAAGTGTCCCTTTTTCGATTTCTATGGAACTGTGTGTCGAAATACTATCAGAATCTTGTCAAGCGAGCTTCTCAATGTAAACAAAGAACACCCCATCTGGTGACCCAAGCTTCAAAGCAGTGCTTCACTTTTAGCGCGGGTTGGCCCCTCCTCCCTTTCCTACCTCCATGCATTATGCCTGAGCGGAAAAAAAAGGCACTTCGTTACTACCTTTTCCCAGTGTGCATGAGAGGACCAAAAATCACATCGTTCCTACTTTCAAGTAGTTTTAACAAAGTGCCTTAACCACACCTGATGTTTTATCGCTTTCAACAAATATGCCAAATTTCAAAACGCGCCAATATATAAATTCACGTATATCTTCCGAAATTTTGAATAAAAACTGTAATTTTTTGCAAGTTTGCTTAGAAATACGTCTACTTTAAGATGATGGTAAAAAATTTACAGATTATAAATACATTTTTTTTGAAAAATTTGTAAAACATTTTTAAAAACACAAATTTTTAAAATAAAACATCAAAAATGAGTGAATTTTATTTGGAATAAACCTGAATTTCGAAATGTGAAAGTAAGAGCAAATAGTTAAATAAAATAAGAGATATTAATAAATATATATCTAACTCAATTCACATTGAGAAGTTAAAATTTGGAGAGCTAATTTCTTAAAAACTTATCACATACTTTTCCCGGCTTCCTAGCATGCCTTCGTGGTGTAGTAGTCAGCAATCTGAGCCGGTATTTCAGAGGTCCGTGGTTCGATTCCCGGCGAAGTCGATTGCTCATTTTTTCATCTTGCCTATTTCCAAAAAATCCTAATGTCTCTACTGTGGCGCTCGAACTAAAAAAGGTTTCTGCACTATGGGCCGGTATTCCAGAGGTCCGTGGTTCGATTCCCGGCGAAGGCGTTGCTAATTTGTCATCTCTTCTGCTTCCAAAAATTACCTAATGTCTTTACAGTGGCGTCCGAACTAAAAGGGTTCTGAATGATGACTTTCCACACCCAGGATTTGGCGATTGGGTCCCATAAAAACCTCAGTCGGCCTGTCTCCCGTTTAAAGGCCTGTGGGCCTTTAAAAGGGTGAGTATGTAAGGTATTTCTCCCGCCTTTCTAGCGTGCCTTCGTGGTGTAGTAGTCAGCAATCTGAGCCGGTATTTCAGAGGTCCGTGGTTCGATTCCCGGCGAAGTCGATTGCTCATTTTTTCATCTTGCCTATTTCCAAAAAATCCTAATGTCTCTACTGTGGCGCTCGAACTAAAAAAGGTTTCTGCACTATGGGCCGGTATTCCAGAGGTCCGTGGTTCGATTCCCGGCGAAGGCGTTGCTAATTTGTCATCTCTTCTGCTTCCAAAAATTACCTAATGTCTTTACAGTGGCGTCCGAACTAAAAGGGTTCTGAATGATGACTTTCCACACCCAGGATTTGGCGATTGGGTCCCATAAAAACCTCAGTCGGCCTGTCTCCCGTTTAAAGGCATGTGGGCCTTTAAAAGGGTGAGTATGTAAGGTATTTCTCCCGCCTTTCTAGCGTGCCTTCGTGGTGTAGTGGTCAGCCCACTGAGCCAATATTTCAGAGGTCCGTCGCTCGATTCCCGGCGAAGGCGATTGCTCATTTTTCATCTTGCCTGATTAAAAATAATAATAATAATAATAATAATAATAAGGTCTCTACGAACTACTCGTGCGATTTTTACAAAACTTGGTAGTTTTGCGTAATTTGAGTCGTAGAATTAAAAAATGGAAAAAAAATGGCATGTCATTTCAGAAAAAAAAATCCGATTTTGTGTCAAAATACCTATATTAGAACAATGTTGTATGATCTTAAATTCTTTAGTGCGAAAACAAGTTACTACTACTTGCGAAATTGCTGCAAAGTTTGTTAATAATACAGTAAGACCCCGCTTAACGCGAGGGATACGTTCCATCGAAGTAGAGCGTAATGCGAAACAGCGCTAAGCGAGGCTATCTTAACATGTAAATAATGGGCTTAGGGGAAGACGGATAAAAAAATGGTTAGGCATTAAATTTAATAATGTTTTTTAATAAAAATAAAATCAAACATTTATTTCTTACAAAAATAAAAACAATATAAACGCATATACTTTTAAAGACAAATAAAATTCTCAGTCACATCATTCAGTCTATTCTGGGTTTCCAATTTTCTGCCTTTTTGTTAAAGGCATTATGATAGATTGGCTTAATGGCATATTGGGTTCAATTTCGTCGTCAATCCATATAAACAGTCGTTTTTCCATTTCCTCTATAATGTTATTTCTAGAACGGGTAATTCTAGTTGCAGAGCTTGACGTAGTTGCAGTTGCCGATGACAGTATTTTTTCTTTATTCTTAAGAATTGTCCTTATTGTTGAAGTTGCCAAAATCAATGCAGCGCTAATTTGAGATTGACGTTCACCAGATTCTAATCTTCTAATCACTTGCATTTGAGTTTCTAGTGAAATGCTTTTTCTGGTTGCTTTCTTTTCTTGTTTTTTATTATCACCCATGATAAAAACTAAAGATCATAATATTTGTCACTGTATTAATCGTTATAGTATTATACAAATTTAAACTTACAATAATGTCAACAAATGTTTCAAATGATAAAAATGCGTCCATCAAGCAAGAAACACAACTACACTGTTTCGGATATGTTATTTGGAAACCTAGCGCTGCGCACAATTCCGGAGAATCCCCGGGTTGAAATAAAAGAGCGCTAAACCGAAACAGCGCTAAACGAAACAGCGTTAAGCGGGGTCTTACTGTAATTTATTTCTTAAACAATATTGATTAATCGATTATATTATCTCCTAAGTTTAATTAAAGTAGAATTATTTTAAAAGAGTGAATCCATACTGGTAAGTTATATTTTGAAAGATGTTTTGAAGTAACTTGAAAGTAAAATGTTAATAATGTTATAACGGGGACTGGAATTAAATCATCATGAAGAACAAAATTTCAATTGCAAAAGGAAAAATTAAATTAAAAACATGTAATCATTGCCATTGACCGGAAATTAGTTGACTTTTCAAGGGGAACAAATCAACTCCCGTTCAATGAACAATAATTAATAAAAATACGTAAATACGAAGGTGTTTCGTCTTTACTCGAGTTACAAGGTAAAGCCAAACCGGCAATTCTAGTCAAGCCAAATATTTCCGCGAATAGAAGGGATTACGAACCAATGCTGATACTCAAAGAACTTATTCTTATGAAGCATTTTAGCCAATTCAATTTGGAGTAAAAATCAATTTCTGTAGAGAAATCCGAAAAAACTCGAGTAACCGTCCCCGATACCCTCATGTTTATGCATTTGAGTTTTATATTATTTGTAAAAATTAAACATTGGAAATTGTCATTATGAAATAAAATTCAAAGTAAAGTTGAAATAAACATAGAAGATTACAAAATAAGATAAATAATGCAAACTTTGTAAAAACAAATAAAAAATAATATAAAAATAATATAAAAAATATAATAAGAACAGTGAATGTACATGAAGATATAAAGGTCAGAAAAGGTATTAAGTAACTTACATTCTTTCTAGTGGGGAGTTGGCAAAGTGTTCTCTTCGTGTCTGACTCATAAGTGTAGGGTGTCCGAAAATTCTTAGCGGCAGTGGGGGGCTTTGAGTAATACCAGTCGGTAAGACTTGGGTGAAGTAATTTATGGTAGTGGGTGGGACTCGGCATTCTTGAGGGATGTATTATTTGGAGTTCTTATTTGAGTGAAACTGTCTGTTAAGATTTTTTTGAAAATACTATTGAATGGAAATTAATTAATTTCTGGCTAAATGATTAAGAATTTAAGAAAGGAAAAAAGGAATTGTCACTGTCCAAGAGCTATTAGACAGACTAAAGTCATGAAATAGGCCCATTTTTTTAGTAACAGCATAAGTCTGAAGACAATTAGCTTTTTACAATGTATACAACTAAGTAATTACACTATATACAAATCCTTCAACTGATAGTCATCCAACTTATACCGCCTTCTCAGGTTTAGGAACAAATTATCATATCCCTATCAGTTAGATGAGTGAGTATTTAACGCCTGCTCTTTTAAGGCAATGGTTAATAAATTGAATGGGTATTAGATTATTTTTGAGAATTTTAAAAAGGAGCAAAATTTCGCGTTGTAAATCTATTCTATCTGTGCATATAATTTTAATTCGTCGTATTTGATTAATTATTGTATTGTTAATTACTTTTTTGGATATGTTGGAGTTCCAATTTATTAATTTCTTAGTATTGAAATTGAAGTTTCTTGTTTTGTCAAAAAGTAAAATTTTTTTGTAGTTAATGATTTGAAGATCTAGAAAGTCTATACTGTTTTGTGAATTATTAGTTTTATTAAGTGTAAGACAATTCGGATAAATGTCGGAGTGTTCAATTTTACCAAAATTATTAATTGTAATAAGGTCATCAATATATCTGTAGGTGTGTTTGTAGTAATTTAACTCTTGTGGTTGTAGATTTTTTTGAAAGTTAAATTCTTTGACAAATAAAAAGATATTACAGATCGAGGTGCTGGAATGTAAGCCCATTGGCAATCCTCTGACTTGTTTAAAAAGTTGATTTTGAAACTTGATGTAGTTATGAAAAAGTGTGCATTTTAGGTAGGTTTTCCATTTGTCAAGAGTCATGATATTGAGTATATTAGGGAAAAGTTTAGGTAGATCAAGTAGACTGGTATAGATTTCTTCTAGAGGAAGTGAGGTATATAAGTTTTCAAAATCATAGCAGTTAATGATTTGGATGTTAATGGTATGATTGGTATTAATGACAGGAGTGTTATTATGAATGATCCAGCAATAGTTATGATTAGTGTTACAATCATTGAAAATAAATTTACAGATTTAAATAAGTTGAATTGAAAAATAATAGTCTACATTTTTCTTGTAATTATTAGTTCCATTAGCTATAAATCTGAACTTTAATGGTGTTTTATGGAATTTGGGAATTGCATAAAGATTAGTAAATCTGTTGTAGTTGTATTGAAAGTAATATTGAGTTGCTTATGAAAAGTTTTAATCCTGTTTATTATAGATGTTTCTGTAAGGTTGTGTAATTGATAAGTAGTTGCGTTGAGAAGTTCTTTATGAATAATTTCTGCGTAGAATTGTTTTCATATAATGCTAAAGTTATTAGTTGCTTTATCTATTTTTGTAATAGTAAAAAGCTGTTTTAATTTTTTAATATCTGATGTAAGTTGCGACCAATTTATTGTACTTTTAAACTTGAGGTGACTGATTTCGGTGGATATGCGTTGAAGAATTTTAGCTTTCCATTTTAAGAAGGTATCTATGGGTAAATTCAGTTGATAGCTTGCTTTCGTTGATGTTGTTTTCGAAAGCCTTGTAACAGTAATTTTTTGTTATGTTTCTGACTGGTCTAAATTTTGTACCAGACCTCATTAGTGCTTTTAGTTGATGGTTTTGTATGATATTCAGGTTGCCAGTAATTATGTGCTGCTGATGAGAATCTACGTAATTGCTGTAAACTGGCGTCTTACAATGTCATTCTGCTGTTTCATCTATTTCATGGTGGTTAGTGAGCAAGTTGCTTAAGGTCCTTTGATATTTAAATGCAACCATTGGTATTGTGTCAACTGCGGGGAAGTAATCTTTACAATCTCTCATGATTCTTGAGAAATGAATATTGTCAAACTGCGGATGCAGAAAATTGACTTTAAAATAAATTTTGCGTTGAGTGAGACTATTAGAAAGTCTGAAAAGACAAAATTGAAAATCATGTCTTTAATGATTTGTATGTCTTCGTAGCTTTCTTGAATGAATTTTTTTTTAGTTTGATAAGGAATTTATTAGTACAGGAGTGTAACCAGTTGAGAAGTTTCTTGGAAAAGTTGTCTGAGTCAAAAAAAACATTTCAGTTGTTTTTTCAATGCAAGTGTATCCAAAGTGGATAAAAATCTCGCATTATTTTTTATTTTGCTTCCTCTTTTTCCTCTCTGCGTTTTGTTGCTGTAGAGCTTAAATTGGCTGAAAATAGATTTTTTAGAAGTATCTCTATGACTATGTATATAAATGTTAAGTCCATATGGATAAAGTGAACGTTGTTTTAGTATATAGAGATATTCCTGAAAAATTCGTGTTATGTGATTGGGTATTATATCTAGTATCTGAAGTTGAATAGAGTTGAAGTCATGGTGTTTAAAGTGCTCTAATTCTGCTGTATTGAGTTGTGATGGTGTACTTATTTTAATGCTATTTTTTTTTTTTTTTTTTTTTTTTTTTGCGTTAAATGTTTAATTTGAGCTTTGTGGTTATTGATTCGAAAGTTTATAGTTTTTAGTCTGTCGCTATATATTATATTCTAAGTCGCGCTTTCGAGACATGAAAAACGCAAATTGAATTTCATGAATCAGCCCAGTAGAGCGGGAGATATAGAACTGCCCCCCCTTTTTTTTTTTTTTTTTTTTTGCCTAGTGTAGATTTGTTTTTTTAAAGAAATGACATAGACATTTGGGAAGCAAAGCAGCGGGATATCGTAGCAGTGGTGAAGCTAGGAAAAGAATAACGTAGTTTTTTGTGACAAGAGTATTTATATTAAGTACAAGCAGAAAGTAGTCTAAGCTATGATTGATTAATCTTAGGTTGTTACATAACATAGAAGGATATCGAATTTGAGAGAACAGATCAATTTAAAGGGATAGCATCAAATCTAGAATCGTTAAGTTTGAGGTCGCCAATTATTTTTAAAGCAGCTATCGTATTTTGTAGCTATATATTGGGTCAGTCCATAAATTCATGAGCATTTTTTGGTAAATTTTTAAATAAGTTAAAAAACACGATTTAAAATTTTAATAAAATATATATTTTCCTCCATTATCTACAATGTTTCGCCATTTTGCAGGCAGCTTTTTTATGCCATTGCTGTAAAAAGACTCTGGTTTTGATGCAAAAAAACTTGAAAGTTCATTGTGTACATCCTATTTAGAATTTGCTTTTTTTTCCCAGTAAAAACATTTGTAAGGCACGAAATAAGTGAAATTCACTTGGGCCAATATCTGGGGAATAAGCTAGATGTGGCAAAAGCTCCCAATTAAATTCACTAATTTTTTGCAGGGTTGTTTGAGCCGTGTGCGGTCTAGCATTATCGTGATGACACAACACTTTCTTCTTATTCACCAATCGTGGGTGTTTTTTTTTTTTTTTTTTTTTTTTTTTTTATTAATTGTGAGTTTAGATGGCAAAGTTGTTCACTACAACCTTCTGAATTAATCGTTTGATTTGGTTCTAACAGTTCAAAACGTCCTCAACGGGGTTCATCATCAATGCTGCTTTTTCCAACTTTAAATTTCTTCAACCATTTCTGGGTAGTCCTTACACTAATAGTGTGTTCATCATGTACACTATTAATTTTTATCTCTGTAAACCTGGCAGATTCACCATACGAAGATAAAAAATGTAGCACAGCACGTTTGTACTGATTATTAGATTAATCTTATATGGGTACTAAAACGCGTTCGATATTTACGAAAGCTGGTGATGAACTGAATAATCTGTTAGCCAAACGATGACAAGTTTCAACAGGTTTAAAATTGCATTGTTTCAGTAAACACGTCATAATGAATTCGACGCTTACTCTTATTGCGCACGAACTTATGGACTGACCCGCTGCATATATTTAATATATACATATATGTAATATAACTGCTCCATTATTCTAATAAGAGGACTGGTGAAAGAATGTTACAACGGATTGACGACGATTTTCTGCATTGTAACTGCATAGTTAGCAAGTTGACATTCGAAGAACAAACATAACGATAAATTCTACACATAATTTTATTCCTTCATAATGCACATCAGAACTGTGAGTGCGCTATGTACTCCCAATTTTATAGAGCTTAAAATTTCTTAAACAATGGATGAAATTGGAAAAATAAAGTCTGTGTGGCAAGCGGCAAGGCGACACAAGCGTCTAGAAGCAGAAGGGAAGAAGTAGACATGTGACGCAATTAACCTTTTATAACATTTCATATCACATGACAGTTTAATGTCCAGATGCCGGGTTCAGATTTCATAGATAAGTGCGCAATACAGATTAGATGACGGATATTTTTCGTTTAGTTAGAAAAAATCATGCTGTGTTATATTTAGGATGAAAGCATGAGTTAAATGGCTATTATTAATTTATTATTTGAAAGATTTTACATATCAAAATATAAAATATCTATCTTATATAAAATATTCATCTGTATATCTATAAAATATCTATCTATCTCTCTCTCTCTCTATGTATATATAGAGAGATTTTATACTAAAGTATAATATATTGTATATATAAATATAATATAATATATATATCATACATTATATATATATAGAGAGAGAGAGAGAGTTTTTTTCAGTTTCATATGCATTTTAATGTCTTAAATGAAAATTTAAAGGATTCGTTTTTCGGTTTCTGATCTCAAATGAACCAGGAGAATGAAGCACGTTTTCGAAAGACAATAATCGACTTTTACGCAGCTTTGATTCATTTTCCCCTGATGAGTTCTGAATTGGAGTTTTCAGTAAAGAGAAATTAATTTATATTCTTATATTTTTATTGTCTTGTATATTTTTTCCTTTCGCATTTTCATTTTTATTGTCGAGTTTGTGCTTATTGACTGATGAATGCTTATTTTAATTTTAAATTGTGTTAGACAATGAAATTTTATGCTTAAAGCCCTATGGGACGGTGTAAAGTGGATGGCTGATTCAGAAGACCTAATGTATAAATGTACAAATAGTTCCTGTCACATCTTCATTTTTCCTCTTAAAATTTGGCACTATACTTTTAATTCTATTCTTAAATAGATTTTAAGCATTTGCTGGCCAATTCTTTCCTGTCATTAACTTATGGGCCATTTCGTTTCTGGTAGCTTGAACGCCCTCTAGCTTGAAGAATTTCCACTTTAATTAACAAATAGCTATTTTTCATTATTTCTGCTTACTTTTGTGGCCATTTTTGATAACATTTTGTTGAATTAGCCATTTTTTTCACCCAGCCCAAGTTTCTTCAAACTCCTAAAGCAAGACGCTATCTTGAACCACTTTAGCATATTTCGACAAATTGACCCCCCCCCTGCACTGAGTCAGGTTTCCACTAACTCTAAGTCACTTTTCATTGGCTCTTTCCTAGTGACGATTTTTTCCCTTTTTACAGCATCATGCCTTGTTGGTTAGCAATACGCTTGCTCGGGGCTCACACCCCCTTTTTGGAGTTTGATCTTTCAACGATGATGACGGCGCCTCGCCAGGTCTGATTTTAAACAATATATTTTCTCTTGTAAAAATTTTTGGTCTTGGCAAGACCCTTGTTTCAACTCCTCTGTTTTATTATTATTTAAATTTTAAACTTAATTTTTGGTACTTTTACAAAGTATTAACTCTTTAAGCTAGTAGATTCTCCCATAAAATCTTGTATATTTTGACTAATAGTAAATCGCTATTTATTTTATTTTGTACATCGGCATTACCATTCCATTATCTATTGTCTTTATTACACCTTAATGTGTTCCTTCATTCGGACGCGTCCGGAAATTGGAACAGAGAATTGAGGCTAAAGATATTGACAAAGTTTATTTAATTAATTAAAAAATGTTTCGCGTACAGTTTCAATTGTCTGTTTCAGCGAAACGCAATATGGAGTTAGTTTGATTCGAAATTCATTAAAAAATAATTTCCCCTGATCCATAATGATATTCGAATTAGGCTAATCTGCAATTTACCGCTTCTTAGTTTTTATATTTTTGCTCAAATAATTTGTTAGTACTTTTACTAATGTTTTAAATCTACCTTAATTAGATTAGCATATTGCTTACTATTAGTATTGATTTTTACTTGTAAATATGCAAATGTTGTATTTTTTTCTCTTGTAACACATTTCATTGCAACGTATTTTGCTTATGTTAATGTTTTCACGGAACCACAGTATTTCAGCAAATTTTTAGCGTACGAACTAGGATTTTTCTTTTAACATTTTTCTAAATTTTGCAGCACAATGCACAAAATTTTTGACCACATAGGTCTTTTATCGTTTGTTCTTTTTACTTTACTTTAAATTATATACTACTAATAGTATAGTTAAATTTCATATTCCTTTTTATAGGGTATACACAATTGATCACGACAATAGGTAAAAAAATAATTTTGGGTAAAAAAATAATTTTACAGTTAATACAGTTTTATAAAGTTATTTTATAAACTTAATTTACGTGCATGGAGAACGCAAACTGCAGTCGATGATTGAATACTGAAATTTAAATACCAACTAAATTTGACCTAAAACTGTTTTACTAGTTTTATAGTCATTAGGGTTTCTGAAGTAGGAGACGCGAAAAATGAGCAATGCACTCGACGTGACTCGAACCTGGTCATCTCGAATAAAGGCCGATGTGCTACGGTTACACGGCGAAGGGAGGGAGAAAATACCTTATATACTCCCATTTTAAAGGATGACTGGGACTGGATTCGGGCGCTACTGTAGAGTCATTAGATTATTTTGTAGCAAAAGACATGGAAAATTAGCAGTGCCTTCTCCGAGACTCGAACCTGGACCTCTCGAACACGCGCCGAGTTTGCTACTGTCACACCTCGAAGGCATGCAGAAAGGAAGAAGAAAATATCTTATAAAGTTTTCTATACAAAACGTTGGCTGCAGATTAAGATGAAATCCTGGATCTCCTGAAGAGACGCTATTATCAAGACAATTATTCATAACCTTCAACGAGTCAATAGAGTTCCTACTGCACTACGACGTTAATTCACCATCGTTTTGTCAGGTATATGTCAGAACTAAATAAATATGAAGACCTAGTTCCTTACACGTAAAAAAAGGTGTGTAAATATATGTAGCCTTAATGTTTTCAATTTTAATTACTGGTTCAGTTATAATTGCAAAATATATCCAAAAATATTTTCTAAAAAAAGCAGTAATGATGGATCTAAAAATTTTCTCAAACTTTTATTTGAAGTACCTTGTATAAATATTGAGTACAGTAAACAGCTAAGCATTTAAGTATGATAATCACAATTCTGTTTTCAGAGGAAACCCTAGTGATTTTTTGTTTTAGGAAAAACCAGTTTGAGAAGTACTGGCTCCAGACATCTGAAAGAGTTTTTTCATCAACATGATCATTTCGTACTCAATGGACATCCATTACACAATAAATTCAATAATGAATGGCTAAATCTATTCCATACTTAAATCAACGCGTACTACCTCCACTTCTGCTAATGAAATGAATTGTTAACCTGGATATTTCATTGCTTTCGCCACATAAGCGAAAATTTCCTTAAAAGCCTCCAACAGTTCACCTTTAATTAAACAAATGCTTATATGTATTATGCTAACCCTTTCGTGCACAGTATTGCATATAAGAATTACACAGTTTGATTCAGAAATGTACTTGCACATCTGATTACTTAGTTTAATGTTGGGATATCCTGTAAGGATCTTAAGATTTACTAACGTTTATTTTATTTTAAGTCTTTACTATCACTTCTTATTTTCTACTTCCGGCCAGAATTATAAGCGTGAAGGAGTTTATGCAAAGTTGTCTGGCGAACGCCAAGTATTTAAGTGTGGCCTTTTTGCCAAGCAGAAGAGAGGAAGCCGTGAGTTCGAAGCAGGCCGCTTACCTTAGAAGTTACGCAGTTGCTACTTTGCCTTCCAGGCCAGAGGTTTTAATCCTCTTGATAAATTAAACGTATTGTAGTGTTCACAGTCTCTGTGCTACATACGCTTCCTGTTATTATAAGGCCAATCTTATTCTAAAGTTAAATTAGAGTTTAGTTTTATTTTGATATCTTTTAAGTTAGAACCCGAGTGGAGGGTCATTGTATTCCGAAGTACGGAAGTCATTGTATATAAAGAAAAAAAATAAAGGGTTTTGTATACCCTTCGTCTGTATCCTGTCTACTTACTACAATTAGTGAACATAGCTTTAGTAAGCTCTCTGTTCTAGTCAGGTCATTGTATGTTTCCGAAGAAGGTTAGAAGAAACATTGAACCTGATAGTGGCGCCCGACGAAGAATAACCATGGCCGAGTTTCAAGAAGAACCTGTGCTGCCTGCAGAAACAGCTCAGAATCCAGAAATGCCAGCTGCCGCCCTGGAAGGATTTGGGTATATTGTCCAGACCATGCGCGCTTCGATGAAACCAGAAGCAACGTTTAATGGAAACTCACAGGTAACCAGTTTTTCGGAAAAATTGGAAGACCACTTCATGCTCTACCCCGTGCACGAGTTTCAAAAAGTTACCTTAGCTACCAGCGCTTTGAGGGGCCAAGCGCTTAACTGGTTCAAATGTATCGGCAGAAGTCTCTTGGGTCAAGCAGGAAGTCCCACCTATACCTACGAAAATTTCATGACTGCCCTACTAAAAGCCTTCCCTGTTGTAAGGGATCGTGCGAAATTAGAAACAGAACTTTTCAGTATATATCAACAAAGAATGGAAAACCTCTCCAGTTTTATTTTAAGAAAAATTCACGTTTTCAAGCTCTTGTATGGAAACCGTCCGGATCCTGAAATAATTCAAGTGATTTTGCCGAGGTTACTACCCCAAGTGCAAGACTTTATTGAATTGAGAAATCCGACTACACTGGAAAAATTATTTGAGCTAGCAATCCAGTTTGAAAGTAGAAGAACGGCGGACGTCGAAAGAAGACGCCAATATCAACAGCGAAACCAATTTGGTACGCCAAGACTACAGCAAACTCAAGCACATGGCTACGGAGAAAAAGCGAATCAGTGGGCAAGGAAACCCGAGCATTCAAAAACAGCCGGCGAACGTCGACAGTTCAATAGCAACCCAGGAAAAAAGTCTCAAGGCCAGTGGAGAAAGAAGGAAAGCACCGAAAGAAAAAATAATTTAAACTAAAACGGATTTCTGCTGACGAGAGGGTGCGGAAATCCGAAGGCCACGAAAACCCCTCTTCCTACAAGTTAAATACAGTAATGGTGAAAAATTTAACTCTTCCGAAGATTGAAGTCTTGGTAAATAATATCCCGGCCACCGCACTCCTGGATACCGGCGCGCAGTGTTCCTGTGTGGCAGAAGTCTTTTTTAGAAAGTATTTTCGCAAATACCGCATATATAATGCGGATAATACAACAGTATTAGCGGCGCAAGGAGAACAATGTAAGTGCGTAGGTAAAGTACCTTTGTACATCCGTATCAAGGACGAACAAGTAAAGGTGATGTTTTTTATAGTAAAGAATTTGCAAGCACACTTAATACTAGGAATAGACTTTCTTTCAGACGCACAAACTACACTGGATTTTAATGAAGCGTCTCTTAAGCTGACGATGAAACCAGTGCGTGTAGAAAAGGTTGAACCGCCGAGGTTAAATCTTGACCACCTGCCTAATGACGAGCAAGATAGAATCCGACAAGTGGTAAGTGAATTTGCTTCCTTATTTAGTGATATTCCAGGATTTACCCAGGTTACTAACCATAGTATTGACACCGGAGATGCATTGCCGGTTCGTCAAAAACCATACCGGTATGATAAGAATAAGGAAAAAATTATAGAATGGCATATTACCGATATGCTACGTAAAAAGATCGTAACGCCTATCTCAAGTAGTTATGCTAGTCCGGTGGTTTTATGTAAGAAAAATAATGATTATCCTTTGGAGCATCCAAAAAGGTGGAGACTCGCTATTGATTACCGTAAATTAAATTCCATAACGAAATATCCGGTATATCCGTTACCGATTATAGAAGAAATTTTAAGGAACATAAAATCAACCAAATTTATGACAACTTTAGACTTAACGAATGGTTATTTTCAAATAGGGATCAGGCCTGAGGACGTGCCTAAGACTGCTTTTATAACCAAGTCTGGCACTTATGCATTTTTGCGAATGCCGTTTGGCCTTTCAGGCGCCCCAGCAACATTTCAGCGATGCATGGACATTGTGTTAAGACCTGTTCTCGGAAAGTCCACATTTATCTATTTAGACGATATCATTATTACTAGTGATAATCTAGACTAACATGTACAGGATTTAAGACAGGTGTTTTCTTTATTAAATGAGGCCGGTCTAAAAGTTAATGTCGAAAAGTGCAAATTTGCAGCCCCTGAATTAAAATATTTAGGTTACAAAATATCGCAAAAAGGGATCGAGACAGATGAATCAAAAATAATCGCTGTACAAAAGTATCCGACTCCAAACACGGCAAAGAAGCTCTCTTCTTTTCTAGGACTTTGTTCATATTATAGGTCCTTTATAAAAGATTTTGCGGCTATCGCTGAGCCATTGTTAAAATTAAAAAGGAAAAAGGCAAGATTCTCGTGGACGGCCGAAGCCAATAGTGCTTTCAAAAAATTAAAACAAGCATTAACGCAAGCCCCTGTGTTGAAATTTCCTGAAAAGGATGAAAATTTAGAAATTTCAGCGGATGCTTCGGATTATGCGGTAGGAGCGGTACTTTCGCAAAATCAGCAGCCAGTGGCATTTTTTAGCCGAACTTTAAATCAAACACAAAGAAACTATTCCGCGACCGAGAGAGAGGCACTTGCAGTTCTGTTAGCAGTGCAAAAGTTCCGAGTCTATTTTGGAAAGGCGCCGATAACAGTATATTCTGATCATGCGGCGGTAACTAGATTGTACTCTGGAAAAAATTTATCCCCAAGGTTAATAAGATGGGCACTCAAGCTGCAAGAATATAATCTGGTAATCAAGCATACCCCCGGAAAGGAAAATATCGTAGCAGATGCCCTGTCACGAATTAAATTAGACGAACAGGGTAATACCGTAAAAGTTGCAATGCTGACAGCGTGTACAATAAATTCCCGAGAAACTGTAATAACCGAACTGGGTAAGGATCCTGAGTTTGGAAGTATTTATGAGTATTTGAAGGATCCTGAAAATTTTAGCCACCAAGATATTGTGGCGATAAGAAATAGGGCGGCCCATTACGAACTAATAGATGGTCTATTATTTTATACAAAAACTACGAATTCCAACAACGAATTTCGACCTGTTATCCCAGCTAGTCTTAGATTAAATATCCTGCAAGAGCTCCATGACAGCCCTTTAGCTTCTCATGCTGGTATTCGAAAAACTACTCAACGCGTACGCGAGGCAGTCTACTTTCCTGAACTGCAAAAGTTAACAAGGGCGTATGTCCAGTCCTGCCCAACATGTCAAGCCGTTAATTATATTAATTTCCGCCCGGCCGGGTTTCTAAATAGTATTAAATCCGAATTTCCAAATGAAATAATCGGCATCGATTTATTGGGCCCTTTCCCAAAAAGTCAGTTAAACAAAAGTCGCTATCTCCTTGTTATAGTTGATCATTTTAGTAAATGGACCGAAATTGTTCCCTTAAAACGAGCCTCCGCGAAATTAGTTACCGATTCTATTTTAAATAAATATATTTTAAAATACGGGGCGCCCCTAAAAGTTATATCGGATAATGGTCCTCAATTTGTAAGTAATATATTTGAAGACATGTGCCAAAAACTGGGCATACGTCATTTAAAAATGGTCCCGTATCGGCCGCAATCAAATATAGCGGAACGGGTCAACAGAAATATAGTGAAAATTATCCGTAGTTATGTTAAAAATTTTCATAAAAGCTGGGATAACTATGTCAATGAATTTGCTTTCGCCCTTAGGACCGCAAAACATGATACAACGGGCAAAACTCCTGCTGAGTTATTTCTAGGCAGAAAGGTTATAACACCGTTAGATAAACTATTTTACGTGCAACAAAGAGCCCCAGAATTTAAAATGGGTGATATAGAAAAACTAATAAAAGAAGCAAAAAAGAATACGGAAGTAGCACAAAGAAAACAAAAATTGTATTATGACTTGAAACGACGGGGAGTAACTTATAAAGTAGGGGATGAAGTACTAAAAATTAAGCATTCACTTTCTTCAGCACCAGAAGATAAAACTGCCAAATTTTTTCCACGCTTTGAAGGACCATATGTTATAGAAAAAATAACTCACGCTGTTGTAGTGTTAAAGGCCAGGAATGGTGAAACCTGTTCCGCAAACATTGACCAGATAAAACCATTCTATGACCGTAATAAAATGCAAATCTTTTCAGATCTTTTGCAGGATCCGGTACGGCAGACACCGCAGGTACAAGTTCCAGAGGTGGGAAAACGACAAGTACAAGGGCAAGCCAATGAGAGACAGAAGCAAGTGAAAAGAAAATTGCCCCGCGGAAAAATTGAAGGTACAAAGAAAAAGAAGCCGTTCCACCGTCCAAAAAACAGAGTTCACGAACACCCCCAGAATGAAGAAAGGAGAAGGACGACGTATGTGGAAAAGACCGGGAGAAAGGACGGCAACTATAACCCGGCTGTGAAACGGAAGATTGACTCATCCGACAGAACTCTCCGCAGCAAAAGTCGCCGAACTGCTGAAGGGCCATCAGCGGCGGAGGAAAAAGTACAAGAAAAATTTGAACGGCCAACAACGAGGTCCAAGCAGGATCACGACAGAAGTTTCCCGGTTCCACCAAGACCAGCTGCCTTCAAACGGCCAAGACCACAAGCAGAGGACAGAAGGAAGATGTTCAAGGGTGGCCGTAGTGGTGAAAAACGGAAGCTTCCAGAGGAAAGCACTGAAGGGCGAGCCCGTACAAGAAGGAGGATCAACCAAGCTACGGTCTGCAGCACCTTTAAAGATTGGGCCCAGAAAAGGATGTCTGAATATTACAAAGATAAGTAAAATTTTATGTTACTTTACAAACTTAAGTTAATCTTTCATTCTTACTGCAAGTGGCAGATTTCAAGAAGTTTTACCTCATGCGAGGTCTACCTTTATCGCCAAAAGGGCGAGAAATGAGTTGTGACCGATTTTCTTATTATGTTTTTCAATTACTCGCGTGTAAAACTAAAGTTGATGTATAATAGCGTTGTATAAAGACTTAAATATTGTAAAAAGTTATTGTATAAATTTTATTTAAAACATTCTAACAAGAAAGAAGTTTTAGTCTGAAAGACTTTTTGAAATGTAGTATTATTTCAATGTAGAAAGAATTGGCACTTGCTTTGAAAAGAATAGAAGTTAACAATGTACTACTAATGTATGTTTTCAAATGTGTAAAATTAACGGCATCTTGATATGTTCTTGTATACATGTGAACTGTTATTTTGAATGTTTAGAAATACCGTGATATGGTAAAAGTGAAAGTAATGTTAAAAATTTGTTATTCGTGTGACTGTAAAGATTAAATCATGGTGAATATGTGTTAAAGGTTGAATGATGTAGTTAGGCTCTCTGACGCTACACTTTAGAGTTAGCCACTTTCAGAATAGTACCTCAGGGTCTAGAGTTGAAATTAGGGTGTGTTAAGAGGTCTCGTATGTTGAATTTTAACACGTTAGTGTTTTGATTGTAGGAGGAAGTGTTGAACACATAGACAGAAACACATTCGTGTTTGGTGTTTTTACAACACATGTCAGAGAGCACGGGGAGAGATAATTAAAATAGTCATGAATGAAATAAGAATGTTAAGAAAAGTATATTCTATATGTTATTTGCAATGTCATTCTGTAACATTTCATTAAACTAGTTTTCCTTCCAGATCTCTGGAAGGAACCAGAATTGAATAAAGCTCCTGTTTAGATGCAGTACAGATGAAAAAGAAAAAAGATTGTTGTATATTCCGGGAGCTGCTATTGTAAGAAATTTCTTTCTTTTAAAATTTTCTAGTTTCTAGCTAAGTTATGACTGTAAAAGGTTGGCCTCGCGTTAGTTTCTAGAGCTAAAAGTTTTCAACAAGGTCGTTTTAGACCTCAGTTTCAAACTAATTAACTCTGGCGGGAAGTATGTAAGGATCTTAAGTTTTACTAACGTTTATTTTATTTTAAATCTTTACTATCACTTCTTATTTTCTACTTCCGGCCAGAATTATAAGCGTGAAGGAGTTTATGCAAAGTTGTCTGGCGAACGCCAAGTATTTAAGTGTGGCCTTTTTGCCAAGCAGAAGAGAGGAAGCCGTGAGTTCGAAGCAGGCCGCTTACCTTAGAAGTTACGCAGTTGCTACTTTGCCTTCCAGGCCAGAGGTTTTAATCCTCTTGATAAATTAAACGTATTGTAGTGTTCACAGTCTCTGTGCTACATACGCTTCCTGTTATTATAAGGCCAATCTTATTCTAAAGTTAAATTAGAGTTTAGTTTTATTTTGATATCTTTTAAGTTAGAACCCGAGTGGAGGGTCATTGTATTCCGAAGTACGGAAGTCATTGTATATAAAGAAAAAAAATAAAGGGTTTTGTATACCCTTCGTCTGTATCCTGTCTACTTACTACAATTAGTGAACATAGCTTTAGTAAGCTCTCTGTTCTAGTCAGGTCATTGTATGTTTCCGAAGAAGGTTAGAAGAAACATTGAACCTGATAATCCAACCGTAGCTCGTGAGCGTCTGATCCCTTATCAGTATTTTGAAGTCAGGTATCAAAAGGAGGAAAGAAAAGTCAACTACCAGTCATTAATACAACTACCAGTTACATATTAATCTAGATACCTAACTGTAACCATATCCGGCCCACATATGCTTTTCAGTAATTTCGAGAAGGGGAAGGTACTAGAGGTTTCTCGGCAGCCGGGGGAAATCTACATAAGATCGGAGAGAGCATCAGTTTCGGAGTTGTTATTTGCGTTCAGCTTGAGTTCGGAATATTAAAACACTGAAATGTCACACCCTGAATGAATACACACTGAAATGTCAGTATTCCAAACGTCATCGTTGTCGTCACGGTGGTTTGCTTCAGATCGAACTGAATGCTGCGTTTTTATTCGCTAATCTTTAGGAGTACCTTGTCGCGCAACGTCTAATTATTTTACAGCCTTAACCCCTGTTCACTTGCCGCAGAGCCTCCTTACCCTGAAACAGACGCCATCGAACAAAGAATGAATTTCAGAAGCTGTGCTTGAAGTAATTGATTTGATGATTTCATACAGGTGCAAAAATTATTCGCTTCGCTATGTAAATCAAAGGGTTTTAACGGGTGTTAAGGATTATGTAGACAGCCTAACCATATCACTACATGAGTCACAAACAAAATACCTATCATTATAATTTTAACAATGACTGGAAAGATAAATGTTCTTCCATGAATTTTGTTTGATTTGTGGTTCAGCAGTTTCTGTAAAGAAAAAAAAAACTGGCATAACAGCAGTTTAATAAAAAGGTAAAGTAAAATGGCTGAAGAGGACAGTTGTTGACAAACAGTCAATGTTTACCAAGTTTCCAAATGAAATGAAGGCCACTACGATTGCAAAATCTGCACATATACTTGCAATTTAAAGCAAAGCTTTGAGGACGCCAACATAATTAAAGAAGCAATGCTTTCTGCAACGGATGTTTTATTTCCAGAAGCTAAAAATAAGAATGAAATTATGTCAAATATCCAAGATGTTCCAATACCAAAATATTCTGTCCCTCATAAAATAGATGCTATTTTTGAGAATGTCAGAAAACAAGTAAAAGCTAATTAATTAAATTGAGTTTTCCTAATTTTGCAGTGTGATGAATGAACAGATATCCGAAATGTAGCCCAAGTAAGTATATTCATGAAAATGAAAATGGTATTTAACAATTGTTCAGTGGAGGGAGATATACATTTAGTTTATAATAACAACGGCCAAGCAAAGCAATGTTACTTTAAACAAATTTGGAGAATTACATTCAGAAATGTAAGAAGGTTGAAACAAATATTCTAAAAATCACATGCTTAAAATTAATTTCGAAATTACATTTTCTGATTTTCCTAAAATTTAGCCATTTGCTTTAAAACAGATTTTTGGGTATTCGTAGATGAGAAAAAATATCCACTGTTAAAAGAAACTTTGCAAAGGTTGAACTCCTGCTTTGGATCAACTCACTTCTGAGAAACCAACAATATACTGTTAATAACAGTACAATGTAATATTTCATATACTACGGCAGGAAGTGACGCTGTGGGAAATGATATAGCGCTATTGAAAGGTCTGCGCTACTACATTAACACTATTCAGAAGTTTTCCTCTTCTAGTAGTGTTCTGTTTTTAAGTAGTGGTTTTATTTTATGTCCGAGAGCTGAAGGCACCGAAATTGTATTAAAATTATATCTCTCTAGTCTCGTGGGTACATGATTCTTCGGTATGCAGTTATCTTCCTTCACAATGCACAGAAACATAGTAAATTTACTTTATTTACTTTAAATGGGTAGCCATGATTCAGACTGTCTGTATGTGTACGTATTTACATTATTTTTGGAATATCTTGGGTATAATTATTGGAAAATTTAGATATTTTAATTTTGGTATTCGCGTGAATTTAGATGTTAATAAATTATTTATAAACACCTAAGAATATTTTCCTGTAAACAAATTTATTCACTGGTATTAAATATTTGGTGTGAAGAGACTTAATACACACAGTAAAACAAGTAATGTAAGAATAACTATCCTTATGGTCACTTTGGATTCACTAAAGCCACAACAGATGGCAAATACACGTTATACACGAAGCATAATTTATATTAACAATATTATACTACATTTTGTGTTAAAGAAGCCTGTATTTAATATTATGATACGAGTCTCAAATTTTTTGAAAAACATTTACTAAAGTGCTTGCTAAAAAATGAAATTTTGAAGTTTTCCTTCACTATTTAATAAGCTCAGATTAGGGTTAAGCACGCAAACAATTTTGTACCAATTAGTTACTCACATTTCGACCTTTAACGTTAGAAAAAAAGCTTAACATTCCTGGCAATTTAGCGTATAAAATGTGCTACAGAATGACAAAAAGAAAAATAAATCCTTTTTGTTACATTTAGTAGATCGTAGAGCAAAAACGAGCTCTGTGACAAAATAATTATACATTTTTTAAAAATTCAAAAAACTTATTTTCCATTTTTCACAGCTTATCAATAAGTATGACAAAAATGCGACAACATAATAAAATTTAATAAAAGTTCTAAAATGTTTTTAAGTCGTAATTTTTCAATATTAGCATTACTTTCATTCTGTATAAATGGTTTAAAACCCATATCATGCCAATCATTGAAAAAATTAATATTTAAAAAAAATTAAATATGTGTTTCTCTAAGCCTATGTATGCATTAAAATGAAAAAAAGTAATACATTTTTATTAGTTTGATGAACACAGCCTGTCCAAGAAATAGTACAATGGTATAATCCACTGCTAATCATTCTTAATCAGGTGTCATGGGAGAAAGCATCTTAAGCACAGGCCCGACGTTGTATTGTTTGCATATAGTTGTTGGTTTTGCTGCGCAAGTTTTCAGCTGGTATCTTCTTTGTCTATTTTATGGGGTTCTGCACAATAACATATTTATTTTGAAGCTTTTGGAAATCTTCATTAACCTGTTGAACATTCAGTTTTCTGCAAGATGGCTTGTTTGGAATAGAACGTACCGAATAGGCAACTGTTACGGGTCCTCGAAAATCAAGCAGGCTAAAACTATCATCACTAAATAACTCACAGAGCTTCCATGAAGCAGCAAATGCTGTTTTAAACGCATTAAAAAATAAAGGCCGGTACCCTTTCTTTCTTCGAATTAAATTAATATGAGCTATTGCATGATTGTCAAATAGTTCAACTCCGTTTTTATATTTAAATGTAGGATACAAAACACATTGGTTTCTTTTACTTGTTTTCTGCCACATTTTACTCTTCTTTCTATGGTTTCTATGATTCTTCTATGACAAGTTTTGTTTCTTCGAAATTGGACATTACTGAAACATCATGGCTGTAATTCCATCGAACTGCTGCAACTTTATTTTTTGAATCAAAACTGCTATCTGAAGAGCCCATTTTTGACACAGTTTTAGAGGTGGCCATTTAGACATTCTGTGTTCTCTAACAGTACCTGTAGCAAAGGCGTTTTTATTTTCAAGGACGGATAATAATTCATGAGAAGTAAAGAAATAATCCACATAAAACTTGTGTATCTCAGCTTTTGTAATTATTGACAGCAAATTCTGGACAACAGTATGAGATAATGGCTCATTCCCGATTTTCTTGGTTACTTCTTTTGCGTCTATGGATTTTTATTCTTTTCCAAAATTCAAGCAAGCAAAAACGAGAGAAATTTAGTCTACTTCGATGAATTTTAGAATACAAACTGACTTCATGAGTCAATGCTTGAAACATTCACTGGGGGGGGGAACCCCTTCCCCACATTTCACACACCTGTGTCTCATGTGATGTGCACCTGCCAGCTATAGTAAAGTACCTGGTTAGTTGAGGAATAGCGATGTTTGAAATGTAACAGAGACAGAAAGGATTATTCCCATTACAAACTGATGGGGATTTGATAGCAGTGGATTTTACTTTCGCCTATTTTTAGGACAGTTAAAAATGCAAGGAAAATTTATCTTTTAGGCAGAATTTTTTATAATGTTTTCCTGGTATAAAGTTATGGAATGTTATCTCAGTAAATTTAAATGTATGTTTTTCTCGGAGATCAAAATTTTAATAAACTTGTACGTTGAAAACATAAGCAAAAAATCTGCAAAAATCTTCATTTAAAAAATTAATAAAAGTTATCTATATTAATTCTAACTTGAGACAAAAACAACTATATAGTTAAATAACTCTTAAATAATAAATCGTCATTAATTTGAATGAAATTATTTGTGTGCTGTCCAATTTTTAGGACGATGAAAGAATATAGGTTACAACGTGTTCAAGCTAGTCTGAGTTACAAGTTATCTCGGCTTTAAATAGATGGAATTTTATATATATCTCACCTAGTATAAAACCTAGTAGTTTTGTTAAGCAGTTCTCTTTTGAATTGAATTGTTTACTTTTACTTGATCTTTTGACATTTAAGAATATGCATTAAATGTATTTTTAGTATTGTTGCTCCGCACGGGTTCGTAATAGATTGAATGCACCAGTCCGAAAATAAGTTAATAAAATGTATTCTTATCAACAGAAGTGTATCAGAAATTTTGAATTTTCCTCAGAGATATTCGTACAAATGTTCACAATATCGCGCAGTATAATCAGTAGTTATACTTCAAACTACTAAAAACGTTAAATGTAAAGCAGTACAAAGCGTATTTAAAGAGAAAGCAAACGCCGATTTATCTCAGTTCACGCGGAACTACAACTCGCAACAGCAATAATTAAACAACTAAGCTGAGATGCTCTCTCGCTTTTTATAGTTTTCAACAGGCCGCGCGAGATGTTTCTAGCAAATTTTGCTTCTAGAAATTACTGTAAAGCAATAAGAGGATTAAGTTACGGTTACAGCTAACATAGCACTCAATTACATTTATTTAATTTCAATACAAATTAAAGAAATCCCTATTTGTGAAATGTCAAATGCACATGCCCTTGTATTTGCCTTGTATTTTACTTTTCCGGCAAAGCTTTCTCTTAAAATTTGTCCTGTGTTGCGTTGCATGGAAAAATACAATTTTAATTATAATTCTACTAAATTTATCTATCTAAATACAAAATTCCTAACACTGGCCCCTTTCCAAGGACTGCATGTCCCGGGCAGTTTCAATCCCTGGACAAGAAGCGATACTTACAAATAAGGAATCCATGCAATAATAAGTTATGCTGCTTTATGCTGTTTGTTTGTTACAATAACAAAGAGCATAAACAGTAACTGCAATATGTAACTTAAAACAAACCAAATACTAAATATATAAATGAGCGCACAAATTTTACAAACAAATAGGACCATGGTCTTATAGTATTTACATTATATACACTACGTACTATGGCCACAGTAAGGAGCTAGCCTGTCGTAATGAATCCCACCTGGGGGGTCGACGTAGAGAATTCTGCGAAGCTACTGGCTAGGATCTGTGCCTAGGCAGTCTCGCCCACGGGGGTATAAAATTTATGGTACTTGGTAGTTCTGGAGGTCCTGGGAAAGATCACTTATTGGCCGACCTCGGGTTCTGGCAAGTCCTGAGCGGTACGGCTCTGGTAGCCGGGGGGCTGGTTAATTACCCACTGCGACGGGCAACCCGAGAGACTGGCAGGTAGCAAATCAAACTACCAGTGCTGCCTAGTGAATCCAAGATGGTAAATCGCTCTCCTGGAGGGGCAGTAGCAGAGGTTGAACCTCTGCGATTTGTCCTAAAGGGGGAGTGGACCTGTAATTTGGTTAAGTCTCATGAGGCAGGGAAGCCGATATTGTTGTTGTCGCAATGAACGAACTTGAGCTTAGGTTTCGATGACTTACGGATCCGAACTACGACGTCGTTCAGCCTGTTTAGGACTGTGTAAGGATCCTCCCAAGTTGACTGTAGTTTAGGACAGAGTCATTTCCGTCGATTCGGATTACACAAACACACATTGTCTCCTTCGTTGAATCGATGTCCTGTAGCTTTCGTGTGGTATCGGGTCTTCATCTTCTCTGTCGCCAAGGTGACTCGCTCTCGTACAAAATTGTGCAGAACTTCAAACCGAGCCTGGAGATATTAACTATACTCATGAGGCTATGAAGGCGCATCCGTAGGGCGGCCAAACAGGAGATCGCAAGGTAGACGAAGGACACTATCGAAGAGCTAGTGAGATGGGGTACAACGAGTAGTATCGTGGACAGCTATGAGAACTCCACTAAAAATAGAGTTAACTTCTTGTCTCAGTCCTGTTGGTTTCTGGAAACCACCAACGAGAGGTTATTAAGGATGGTTCGATTAAATCTCTCTGGTGTCGTTTGGGTTTTAAGAATGCCGAGTAGCTTGCAGATTTCTTTAATTACAACCAAGGTAAAATTTCTTCCCTGATCGGAATGTAACTGTAATGTACTCCGAACCTGGAAATCCAATGCTTTATCATTACCTCTGGTACCGTGACAACCTTTTGACCAGAAGTAGGATACGCTTCAGGCCACTTGGCGAAGTAATTTATGACAACAAGGATGTATTTGTTGTCATTAGCAGTTCGTTGCAGAGGTCCCAGGAAGTCAAAGGTGATACGTTTTAAAGTTGCACCTACATTGTAACGGTGCAGCTTGCCTCTACTGCATTTCTTCTGTACTTTCGGATTTGTATAGACATCGTAAGATCGACACGACTTTTACACGTCAACATTTGCATTGCTGCATTAAAAGCGCTCACGAACTCTCTGCAAAATCTTCGTTATTCCGAAGTGATCTTTTGTAGGGATGCTGTGTAATTTTTAATCTTTAAGGAGATCCGGTATCCGGGATTTTAGAATTATCAGCTGCCATCTGAAATCCTTTCCATCATCCGATTCGAACCATAATTCCGGCACAAGACACCATTTCGAATGTGGAGTGAGTTCCAGAGAACCCAGTATTGTTTTATCGTAGAAATATAAATCGAAATGTCCTGCCAAGTAGGTTTTCTGTTTGAAGGCTCAAAAAAATCAATTATGGGTTTAATGTCGCCGTCTTCCATCTGGTCTTTCCAGGTGAGAAACTCTCCTGATGATGGATATTTATGTCCTCAGAGGCTGAATGCAGTTAGTTATTTTTAAAGTTCTAGGACAAATTACATTGATTATAATCAATTATTAATCATTAGTAATAATAATAATAATACAATAACCAATAGATACAATTAACTGTTGGAATTTAGAGATCTGAAATTTAATATTTCGAAGATGCTTGTTTACATTTTTGTCACAGTTAAATAACATTCAGATACGTGGAACGACTGAATTTTTCTAAAATGGAATTCTACACACATATGGTGTTCTGCACACATGTGGTGATGATATAGTTAAAAAAAGTTATTAAATCCTGTTTTCCTAGTTTTTGGTCCATTTTGCCGAATTCAACATTCGAAATAGTACTAAATGTTTTGCAACATAATATGTGGTATGTAAATTTATTTATGCAGCCACGCGGTGTACGGTTAAAGGAACCTACTGCGATATGGAAGATCCCGGGTTTGAATAACAGAGCAGGCATGGATGTCAACTGTTTGTCTCCTCACAAGAGTTAATGGTGGCTGTATGTTAG
Source organism: Stegodyphus dumicola (assembly GCF_044657685.1). Lineage (NCBI taxonomy): Eukaryota > Metazoa > Arthropoda > Arachnida > Araneae > Eresidae > Stegodyphus > Stegodyphus dumicola. Next base: position 150,499,723 of record NC_140771.1, on the reverse strand, counting down.
GTGCCTCCATAATAAAATGGCGTCCATTTCTGGCCTTAGTAGTGGCGAAAGCTTAAAATAACTAATGCCGGCAGTAACTATATATGTATGTATTCAAAGTGAGATTTATTTTAAGAGAAATTATTTATATATCTAAATATATTTTTTGAAAGCTTAACATTTCAAAGTATTTATTTCATAATCATTGTAAATTTCGATATACTATTTCTTGTATTTTACTTATACTTGTAATTAAAAAGAAATCTCCTCGTCATTGTGTCTAAATTCAGTTTTTTTTACAATTATCCAGACTTTTCTTCACTGTGATAATATAATTTCAAAGCCCGTAGTTTTATCTGCACTTAATATAGTTAATGTTCTTGATTTTCAGGAAAGTTAGAAATATGTTGGTAGCTTCCAATTACATTACTAACTGAAGTTTGTGATAGCATAGTAATATCATATTAAAAACAGCTAAATATATTTGTGCAAAATTATGATTAACGGGGAAATGTATGCTTAAATGTTTTTCAGAAGTTAGTATACTACCAAAAAAACAGCTAGCTAACTGAAATCGTTTTCATGACATTGAAAGGAGTTTGAGTGATATGTTTATATGTAAAAAAAATATATTTTGTTTTATATTTTAGAGACATTCGATGGGCTTTTTTATTTCTGAAAACTGCTATGTTTCATCTAGCTTATTGTGGTTTTCAAATGAGTTTTCATAAAGGATAAAAAATGCATCTTTGAAAATTTAATTAAAATAAAAATAATTTTTGAAAATGTAATTTATGAGTATATATTTGCGCATTGTTTGTAGATATTTCATGTATACATCCTTCGAATTACATTTCAGAAACACTGGATATTAATAATGAAATATCCTAGATATTAAATTTCACAAATTTACAAATCTTGCTTGGAGTATATCATTCCTAAAATTTTATATTATCTTGATGTTATATGCAATGATATATGCAAAAGAAAAGTCATTGATTTTGTCTAAAATTATAGATTTACTCGTTTTATATATCTTGCATTCACGAAATCCAGGTACATTGCAGATGGGGATGTTTATGGACTTATCCGAAATACGCACCCTTGCTTATAGATCGGAAAAATGGTTCCAATTACCCTTACATCATCAGGAAAGTGTATAAACATTTTAATAAGAACTTGTTTGGAATTATTTCTCTTATAAAGTATAATTTCCCGAGAATGTCTATTAAAGGAATATGATGAAATTTACACTATTTTTGGGGTATTGTTTTCGGATAATGAATTAAAACATATTAAACTTTGCTTAGCAATATGCATTATTGCATACGTGGAAGAATATAGAAAACCTCTGTAAATATTAAAAGTGTATTCTGATGTAAAATATTAATAAATATTACGATGTCCTTTAAACTTCAAAATCTAATACATTTCATCAAAAATGAATGATTCATTGGCAGCAGTAGGTTGCTATGAGAGCTAAGATCGAAGAAAAAGAAAATTCACAAAATATAAATGGGATATAGGCGATACAACTTGCTTATAAATGTGGTATAGGCTTTTGCATTATGTGTAGAAAATTTTGTCCGCGCTCAAATATTTGTTCCTGAATCTTTTTTCCGTACGCTATCGAGGGAATTTTAAGGTTCTTCATGCTTGTGTATTCCATTTACAATTCCGTTGGCGGAAAATTTTATATCGAATTTTGAATAATAGGACTGGAATAATAGTATCCCAGTCTGATTAGAAGTCCAGATACAAAATATTGTAAAATAAAGTACGCGAACTGAATCATAAACAACTACAAGTCTGACATTTCTTCTATTAGGTAGCTCCATAGAAAGCAATTTTGCTAACTAAAATGTTGTATAAAATTAGATATACTTTCATAATATTTTCCCCTACATCTTAATATCCTCTAAAGATGTTTAAAGACGTATTGAATCCAACAAGCAGGCTATTTGTTTCAATAAATGAGCTAGGCATAAAGTCTGAAAATTTAGAATTTAATTACCATCGATTTTAAAAAGTTATGCAACTAAATCAAATATAATTGTTTTAATTAGCGAAAAATAATTGATTTAAATTGGGGTAAGGAAACTTTGCATTGCATTTCCCGTTGAATTACTTTAAAACAGGCAGACTTTCATATTTTACAAACGGTCTTCTGAAATATGAAATTATACCTTAAATGAGTTATATTTTTTATTTATTCATATAAACTGCAGTGTTCTGCAGATATGCCATTACACCTTGGTGAATCGGTGTTGTGTTGCTGAACAAGAGCAAAAGTCTTCCAATATCATGCATTCTACTTCCCCTACAATAGAATGTCAGAGGAAGATATCAGAGATTAGAGTCTTCAACCACTCTATTACTGATAGGTCACAAAAGAAATATGCTTCTTTCGGAAAAATTAATGTGTGTGTAAAAGAATTAAAAACAGTTCAGTCAAATTAAAAATTCACATTTCTTTTACCTTGGCATTTTATTCATTGTTTATATTAAATAATTGTCACATTAAATTAGATCAGTTTTCTTTTCTACACAATGATAATAAATACTATACTTAATTAAAATATTTCCAATAATGTTAGAAGACAACATTAATAATTGGAGAAATCTAATGCCTTTTAGAACACCTCAAAGTAACTTTACTACTAAACAGATGTCATAAAATATCTTGAAGTCATAAAATACACTGTTTTAGGTAAGAAAATGCATCATTACATTATGCATAATCCTAAATTTTTCAATAAATATTTGGAACATACGCTTGGAGAAGTTAAATTTTCAAAAGAAGACTAGAGCTTCGACTAATATTTCGAGATTTTATAAGTATATATATATGAAAGGGCTTCTTATATCTAAATCAAAATATGTTCTTTTGCTCTTTATTTTTAAGGTATGCTGTGGAAAGGACCATAAATTTTTCTCGAATCCGAATTAGAACCCAGCCCTAAAATGACCTCAGATCTTTCCAGTTTCAGATCCCTTAAATCTTCAAATAAAGATAAGAAGAAAAAAATAATGAAAGGTAAAAGTATTTTTTCTAAATTAGCAGTTTATAAATCTTAAAAAAAATTAAGAAGGATAAAACATTTAAGAATACATTTTTGAAAAGATAACCCGTATATTTATCAAAATACGAATGAAATTTCGTAAATGAACTACATAAGTAAAACTCTGGGCATGTTTCCTTTTCCTGGTATAATTGCTAAGAGATTTGAATAACTGTTAAAATTTGAACAAATAGATCAAAACTCTACATATTATCTGATATAATTAATGTTGTTTTCCACGACTAAATGCTAGGAACAATCAAGGCACAAATTTTATCTAGAGCAAATAAGGCGACTCAGAAATTTTAGACAAATGTCAGTGTATCAATTCCTGGAAAATTTAGGTAGATTTCATTAAACCACATCTTGAAACAACATCGTGTTCATGGCAGCCATTACAGGAAATATGTCTTATAATATCATCTTGTCGCAACTAATATAACCTTCTTCGAACAGTCGCATTCCTGTGTAAAAATAAAAATGATTTACCAAAGGTTTTAGTTAAACGTTTAATGGCATTTTAGGTTATGACGAGAAGGAAAAGAATGATAAAGAAAATATTGGAATTTTAAAATCTCAAGTCTCTTATCTGCAATGATTTTTTTCTAAATAAAGTATCTTATCTACAAATAATAATTCTTAACATTAGTTATTTATCCATTTTCAAAAAAGTTTATAGATTCTTTTTTAAATGTTTTCGGTGTTAGGAAACTGAAGAAATCGCAGTGCTATTGGGCGGATTCGAGCTCTGAACATCCCGAACACGCAGCGTGTTCCAGTTACACCACGAAGGCATGCGGAAAGGAGGAAGAGACTTATATACTCTCCCTCTTAGAGGGCGACTGGTGATGAGGGTGCTCACTTGCCAAATCCAGGTGGGAAAGAGTTATCGCCATTTGTCGAGTCTTTTAGAATTTTTTGAAGCAAGAAAATTGGAGAAATAAGCTACACCCTCGCTAATACTAGTTCATACCTCCCGAATACGCATCCAGCGTGCTTCCAGGTACACACGAAGGCATGCGTAAAGGGGGAAGAAAATACTTTATAACTCAATATAAAATTAGGCGGTATATTTCCGTATAATAAGATCCGTAAAAATTTATCTTTTGCTTAAATAAACAAAATGTGAAAAATTGAGAAAATTCGCTCTTAAGAAATTAATAAAATTATTTATCAAGAAACGATGCTCTTAAAACAAATGCAATTACAGTGTTAATTTGTATGAAACTTGAAATATAATTTATTTCAAATGAAAGACAACACGCAAATATGACTTTGAAATTAGGCTAGAAATGACAGCTTTGTTTGGCATACATTTTGATAAAATTTCGAGGACGATCAGACACAAGTACTATTTCTTCAGCCACAAAATACATTTTGCAAAACGAATGGCCCAGCTGAAATTCCTTTCTAAGAGCCCAACTCGACGCGGTGGAGGGGCGGAAACCTTCTCCGAATGAGGGGCGACTAACGACCCTCTACCAAGCTGCTGGCGGTCTCCTAACATGGAGGCCATGAGCAGGTTCGCAAGCCGGAAATAGGTAGTTACTTTATTCTTGATATTTCCATAGTTACGCTTAAATTTTTGGTTGTGCGGTCTTACTAAGCTGCGTGATTTTTTGTCAGATAGACAAGTGACAGGGGAAAAAAAAGCATTTAGTTGGTTTCTACGCAGAGCAAAAATATGAGTTGTGAGAAGATAAATTAGGCACTTTACTTTTATAATGATAAATTCTACGTGAAGTTACGATGCATGAAATTCCTGGTCAACAGAAAGGAAGAAGCGCATCAAACCATTCTTCGATGATGAAAAAAACTGTGTTTTTTTGGCTTTTAGTAAATCCAAAAGTTGAGAGTGCCAGTTTCGTCACTTGAGTTGATGACTTCGTAATCCTGCATTTATTTACAGTCTCTAGCACGTTTTGTAGAAAATTAGTATGTCTATTCCGTGTAAAAAGTCCATAATCTACTGCTGTGAGGCATTACTCTGCGATTGCGTGGTGACAGTGCATTACTGAAATCTGCTCCCGTTCCTAGGAGCGGCACAATAAGCATGATTGTTCTTACTAAGAACTTGCCTTTAGAGTTCACATCCAGTAAATGAAAAAACATGATGCAGATTATACCTCACATAATTAGGTTTTCTCTTTCGGAAGATTTTTCACTTTCATCTTTTGGAATATTACAAATGTAAATCAGGTGAGTTCTTGCACAGTTGGAGTTAACGACTCTGATTATTGCTAAAGTGCACTTGAACGAACGAAAGTAATTTGTCACTTGAAACGAATGGGTTTTCCTTTGAGAAACATTTTGCATGAAAACCTACTAAAATAAATATCATTTGCTCATCTATAGAAAGATGTGTTGAAAAAAACCTTATATGGCATGAAATTGGCATTTAAAATATTTAAATAGAGACGGAACATAGTCAATTTTTTGGATTTATCCAATCTTTCATAAGTTCTAATGTTTCATTCAACGTTAGAAACATTGTCTCGGATATTCGTTATTTTGGAACAGTTGTTTTGGGGAATCTGATAACGAAATTACCACTATCTATGGAAATCTGTGTATACGTTCACAGACACTATTTAAACTGGCGATGCGTTTACGCAACATTTTTAAAAATGTATATTTATATTAACGAAAATAAAATAACAACCTTACCTTTTGACGCCGTCATACAGTGTAGTGTTTCTAAAAGTTTGGCGTGTCTCCATAAAATTATTGGATTGTCTTTACTTTCTATGAGATTTACTCAAAATTAAAAGAAAAACTTTGCCAAAAAATAATAAAATGATAATTTATTTTTATAAAAAAATTTTAGCGTGAGAGAAATAATTTTTTTTTGCTCAAAAACAACGAATTTTAATCTACAATATACAAAAGTTGGTCTGTAAAAGATAGTTGGGGTTAGCCTGTCATTTGTATTATCCATTATAGGAAATGGATAGACTCCAATAAAATCTTCAATAATAGAGTCATTATTAGGCAGATAACCAGTGGCTCATGTTGTCAGCCGAGCCTTTTGACCTCAGAGCAAAACACTTTATACACTACTTCTTCAAAGTATTCAGTTCATGTTTCTTTTTGATATTGTCTCAGAATTTCGTGCGTTAATGTTCAAATTCAAGTAAATCTGTTGTAAGTTGTTTATGGCGATCGTTGTGAGGATGTCCATTCCTGAACTTCTGGTTCTGGATATAATACAAAATGCGAATTTATACGTTCAAGAAAATTAATTACCTAACTTTATCCATCAAAAGTCACTGCGAGTTTCTTGGCACCTTGTATAGTGTCCACAATATATCCAAATCCCTCCATGCAACTAGCTGATTCAGATGTGGCTTGCGACGTCGAGGGAGCTAGACTAAACGTAGGATGTTCCTGTTGCATGGTACTTATTTTAGTTCGGGCGCCAGCGTAGAGTATCCATGGTTTAAGCAAAATACACAAAGTCACGACTCAAATGTCGAGCTAAAAGCGACTGATCGCAAGAAACCAGAAGCATACTATGGGTGTAAAAGACGCTTTTAATTAACAATTCAGATAAGTTTATAAGGTATTTCTCCCACTTTCCTAGCGTGCGTTCTTGGTGTAGTGGTTCTGCACGCTGGGCCGATATTCCAGAGGTCCGTGGTTCGATTCCCGGCGAAGGCGGTTGCTATTTTTCACTTTTCCTGCTACCAAAAATGTACCTAATGTCTTTACAAGTTGATAATTTTTTTTTCAGTAGTCATCCAACCCATTTAAGAACTGAACGCTACAAAGAATAACGAGAGAATTGAATCATGACTGCTATTGTGGAATAAGGGTATTACACAGAAGAAATGAAAGCAGAAACTACCTAAAATAAAATTAACCAAAAAGAAAATCATATTTGAGCATTAGGTTTTAAAATTACCTTCGTACTCTCATATTTTATGCTGTTCCGATGGGTTATCTGCTGCTCTACAAGTAACATAGCTGTGACAGTAATTGGCAGAAATCGAATCATTTGCAATTTGTTTGTTATTTTGATCATAAAAGTTTGAAAAAAATAAATTATTGCATACCTAATATAATTTAAAAATTAATAAAAGAACATGTTATTGCATAAATTGTATTTCAAAATGAAACTCTGTTTTGAAAATTAAACTATTGTTTGTTGGAAGCAAATCGCATTTAAGAAGCCCAAGTCCCGCAAGTTCCTCGCGAAATTAAGGCATCGGGATAGCTGCAGTGTGACCATACTTATGCATTAGAATTCATTTCAAGAATACGAATGTGTCGCGTGATATTTTTCGACAACGCAAAATCCTTCAAGAAGGTAAAAACATCTTCAGAGCTTATGGAATACTATTAACGACCGACAAAATCAAGATTATTTTGGAAATCAAGTTAAAGAATGGAAGTTTGTAATCCAGCAAATGCTTTCGTAAAGTGCATTTTACTAATGGCTTGCAATGCTCATCAAATCAGACTTAATCTTAACTGAACCTCTACTCAGCTATGAAGAATCATCTATATTGGTGTGGTGTGGTGTATTTAATTATGGCAAAGCACACTAGGGCTATCTACCTAAGGGGAGGGATGCCTTCGTGGAGGACTTTCTAAGGGAAACTGGCTCGTATACACGTTACACATGGGGAAAACCACGAAAACACCCATGCAGCCAGCCCGTTCGCGGGATTCGAACCTTGGACCGAACTACCAGTGTTCAGCGACTTTACCGCTCGGCCGCTGGTGGGCCCATCTATATTGGAAATTCAAACAATTGTGAAATTGCGACCTTTTGTAACCCTTTGTAGAGTGACGTGGAAAAAATAAAACCACTGGCAATTCTCGTGGAACCAAGATTAACTAATATCTCCTGGAGTAACATCGACCTGAACCAAAATGGAAATTTTCATGAAATAAGTCTTAATAAGTTAGAAAAATTCTAGAAGCAGCATAGACAAGTTAGCTTGGTGGAAGATATAGCAATTAGTTTCAGAAAGGTCATCACATCTCAAAGATTCGGTTGTTCGCATCCGTAAATAAATATTTTCAAGATTATTGTAGAAGATGGGGATTGTAGATGAAAGTATTTCTCACCGTCATGAGAAAGACATGTGCGCGCCCCATTAATGCTTCCAATGGCAATACCATAGGCAGTCCAGTGCAGTTGTTATATCCTTATAAATGAATGATAAGCGACAAATACAATCTTTAATTAATTAATAGTTCATTCGGGGAAGGGTATGTTGCGGCACTATATTTCAGTGGCTATTAAGAACTCATGTGGCAACAACAGCGGGATCATTTAGTTTTAATTTAGAAGAGATTAATTTAGAAGAGATTAATTAATTTAGAACATGTTAGGATGGAAATGGTTGAGTTTAAAATTTTCTTTATAATTAACTCACAGTGATATAAATATTTTGTAGCTGTAAATAATAATGTAAAATTAATTTGTGAGTTTTTTCGAATTATCTCTTTCATCTTGGATTTCTACCGCTAACTATGCACCTAAAATAGAATAAATCCTAGAAATCGTGATTTAAGTTAAAATAGCCCAAAAGCAAAACATTGTATCTGGTCTTTTTTAAGCGGCTTCTTTATAGAAGTTAGGAATAAAAATTCCCAAGGAACATTTCGGGCCGTCTTATGCTGAGATTTAAACCTCAGTTAGGATGATGCAACTTTCAAAATGTAATCCGTGTGGTGAGATTATATTTGAGATAACAAGATTTTTTAGATATATTGTAGAAATATTTTTAGTGTACATCTCTAAAAATAAAAATATTTTTTGGCAACATTATATTCTTATTCTGCCTCGTAATTTAAGGGGTAAATTCAATGTTTATTTTAAAATTTATTATATTTAATGAGAAATATTATATTTTTAATTTTTTTTATGTATAAGAAGTACGTGCAATCAAAACTATTTTCAATTAAATAATTCTTAAATTTAGTTTAAAATAAAAATACTATTAAAAATTTATCACAGTTTTATTTTCTTTGTTTTCGAAGCTGCTCCATGTTTCTAAATTTAATATCTATGTAAAGGACATCAGAAATTATGGTATATTGAAAATTTAAAAATTTTACAATTTTCAGCCGCTTTACGTCTTTATTTTTTAAATAAGTATCATATTCCTTCCATTTGAATAAACGTTTTTTCCTATTTTCATCTGTTTTATTCTCTGCTTTCTTTCTTCTTCTTAACCACAAATCAAAACTATTTAGATTTGATATGGCAGTCAGAGCTTCTTCGCTGTAAACAAAGTAAGAATAATCGAGCGCGTATTAGTTTCCCACCTTCTGATTCAAAAGTATTTGCCTTCTTCGGAAAAGCTGGATTTTTTTTTTTTTTTTTTTTTTTCTGAAATCTAAAAATCAGTCGCAAATGAGAAGTATAATACTGAAATATAAATTGCAGCCTAAATTTTCAACTTCCAATAACCTGGAAGTTCTCTTGTAGTTTGAATTGGAGTGTGTCAAAAATTCAGATTTTTGATCTTGCGAAATGTTTGCTAGCATTTACACTGCGGAAAATAAAAGGGGGTGAACAGTTCTATATCTCTCAGGTCTACTGGGACAAATGACGAAATTCAAATTGCGTTTTTCATGTCTCGAAAGCGCGACTTAGGATATGTATCAGATTTATATATAGCATCATTCTAACATAGGTATTTTGATACAAAATCGGACTTTTTCTGAAATGACATGTCATGTTTTTCCATATTTCAATACTACGACTCAAATTATGCCTAAATATTGAATTTTGTAAAATTTACTGAGAAATTCAAAAATTTATCTTGGCGTATTTTTTTTCAAGAATAATTTGCTTGGCGAACTTCTTCATTCATAACATATTTTTCTTTTCTTTTTTTCATTGTAGACGAGCGAAAAAAAGTCATCGTTCATATTTTCAAATAATTTTAACAAAGAGCGTAAATCACATTTGGCGTTATTATCGCTCACAAAAAAATGATGCAAAATTTCAAAACACTCCAACATATAAATTCATGTATATCTTCGAAAATTTTAAATAAAAATAAATCTCTAATTTTTTGAAGGTGGACCTAGAAATACTTCTACTTTAAGATGATGTTTAAAATTTAATAGGTTATAATACTTTTTTTGGAAAAATTTATAAAAATATTTAAAAATACAAATTTTAAAAATTAATTATGAAACACGCGCAAATTATATTTGGATTAAAACTAAATTTCAAATTCCAGAAGAAGGAATCAAGTAAGTTTAATGAAAAAAAGAAAGATTAATAAATATATATCAAATTCAATCAACACTGAGCAGCTAAAATTTCGAGAACTAATTTTTTAAAAACTACTCGTGCGAGTTTTGCAAACTTATCAGTTCAGCATAATTGGAATCGTAGAACAAAATGTGGAAAAAAATTGGGTCTTTTCATAAAAAGTCCGATTTTGTGTCAAAATACCTATACTAGAACAACGCTATATATAAATCTAATACATATCCTAAGTAGCGCTTTCAAGACATGAAACCGCAAATTGAATTTCGTCAATCGGCACAAAACTATACGTTAAATAAGAGAATGAACAAATTTTTAAACCTCATTGAAAAAATTTTACGTTTTACAGACAGTAGAATACGCGAGCTGACAATTCTTAGTACTATTCGATTAACCAGACGACTGGTAATGCTTCATATTATGGAACTTATGGCATAACGATACTAAATATTACGGTACTTTGTAATTCATAATACCTATTATTTTAACAGGAATTTCTTCGTATATCTGCAGTAACACTAGCTTTCCAGTATTATTAAGGAAATGGAGGTGGCTAAAACAAAATAAAAATTTTCAGCGTCATGTAATTAAGATGTACTATGAGGGTAAATAATATTATTAATATTTCATCGAATGATAACTTTATACTCCGTGGGATCGAAAAGTGCCCTACTGTTCTAGATATAGTTTCGCTATGAATCTAGTGTGGGGAAGGGGAAAAAATCCCTGACAATTGGTATTTAATGCGGTACTTATCGAAAGTAATCTTATTTATATCCCTTTGATTAATTTATGATATTACATTTATAAATTTACATATACTTATTTTTGCAGTGATGTCAAATTAGCTCGCTTAGTTTAACCGAAAAATAAATAAAATAATAATGGCTGACGACAATGAATTTGAGAATAAGCATTAGTTGAATGACTTTTTTGGGGGGTCATCTAATTTACTCAAATGAATTAACGTTTCTTTAAATTCGTAAACAAATAATAAAGGATGCTTCTAAGAATGAACAAATTTCGAAATTAAATTTGTTGCAGTTCAAAATTTAAGTAACCATTTCATTTGATCTTTCTCAAACTCTGACTGGATAAAAGTGCATAAACAGAGAAAAATTTACAATGTTTTGCCGTTTTATCAGATAACTTTTAAAATAGAGTTGAAGATTTCACAAAACACCATTACGACATTACAGCGTATCCGAAGTTTTATTTTGAGTGAGTGTCAAACTTAAATAGAAGCCTAAAAATGCTTTATGCAAACGCATGTAGTATTAAAAAACGTATTCATGTGAACGTATGAAAGCAGTTGTACACATCTAAAGAAAAGATTTTAACACTTCACATGCGTCTCCTATTTATAATGTCTCTTTTCAAAAGTAAATATATTCACTTATCTTTTCAAAGTTCATATAACGTAAAATGTTTGCATTATTTTTTAGATGAATAGTTTTGACTGCAACTTTGGCAAACATTATGAAGCCTATCAAAACTTGATCAGCTTACAAAAATTTCTCATTGGTTACAAGACAAAGTAAAATTTATATTTATATTTTTATAAATATGTTTTAGATTGTATATTTAATTTATTCTGATCAAACGTATAGCTGGGACTCTTTACCCTTTTTTGCCGCGAAAAATTTCTTAGCTGATCTATGCGGGGCACACATTGTGAACAGTGGGTATTCGATGATATGCAGCATACATAACCAAATTGCTCATTTTTCAGCAGCTCGTAAGCTTCTTAAAAACATTTTTCAAATATGTTTTACAAAGGAGCTTAGTATTTAATAAGAAGATCCCATTAAATCGTTTGTTGGAAATTACATAAAATCAGAAATATATATAGTTATTAAAAGCAAAACTTTATGCGTAAAAAACTATCTATTATTTATGTTAAAATTAAAGCTTACGTATTCTAAAGAGTGAAATAAAATATTTTCTTAAATATTGATTTAGTGCTAAAAGCATAAAAATTGCAAACAAATATTGTTTAAATAATTCAATAATTATTCCAACAATTTTTCAACAATTAGTTCAAATTACGAGGAAAACCTAACTTTTCCTCGTAATTTGAAAGTATCTTGTAAATCAAATTTCCTAATATTTTCTAATGTATACGTGTAGATAGTTATGCAAAGATATACAGACAGAAAGAATATATTTGTATGATAAACGCTTGCAGTTTAATGTGATTTAATTCACCTGGCTAGTTGTCATAATGTATAACCATCGTGTCTAGACAATTACGTCATGTACCGCGCTGCCATATGATGCAAATTAATATCTTTCAATTATTTTACATCATCATTTACATTATTTACTTCAATTAGAGATAACGTACGACACCAGAGATTCCTATCGCACTTCATATGGTACGTTGGATAGGATATTATAAAACTTATTTCTTTAAATATTAAATCCTAGACAAATTATTGTCACAATATCTCTTAAAATAAATTGCAGGATTTTATTAAAACCAGATTAGTCATCGTGATATTTTATATTCGTCTGAATATGGCAAAGCATATAAGGATTATGTGTTTAAGGTAAGACATGCTTTTAAAGAAGGCTTTGTGAAAATACTTTTATTTTTTCCCCTCATTTTTTACCCTATAATATTTGTACATAAACATAAAGATACTTATTATTTTCTAAAGTGATTCCTTCCTATACTTATGGAGACCATTTTAATCAACCTCTTAAGTGCCCTTTTTGCTATCAAATAAAAATATTTTATGCAATTAACAACTTAATTATTTTACAAATTTCATTTTATAGTCTCATTGCTGCAACAAAAATAGTTTTCTATGGAAAACAGTATTTAAATACCTCCGAATTGTTTGTTTTATCCCTTCTGAACACCAGTTAATATATCGCACATACTTGATTTCGCAAATATAATTCACCCATCTTTAAATGAATTTCATTTTAATTTAATTTTTAGTTGGTTTTTCTTAATTTTAAATTTCAATTTAATTTTTTAGTTGGTTTGTAGGTGTATTTATAAACAAATGTTTCTTTAATCTGATTGGCCAAGAACTATACAGAAGGCTAAGGTGAAATAATATTTAATTAGTGTTCAATACATTTCATTTTTGAAAAAGCTATTACTTATTTTAGAATAGGGAGGAAGTAACCATATTAAAAAGAGGAATTAAGTGGTTAAGTATAATTCATAGTTGTTTTTTTTTAATCTTACGTATTTTCTTATCTTACATATTCCCATTTTTCCAGAAGAAAAGCCTTTTGAGAAAAGTGCATTACAGCACAAGCACAGAAACAGACATTTTTTTACAATATATGAAAATCAATGAATTGCTTCAGAGCTGGTAATTTAGAAGTTTTATACATGGTATAGTATGTCAATTAAATTTAGTGTCTGAATGAAAGTCTGGAAAAAATGAAAGTTTTTAAAATATAAATTTTGCAACGTTTTTAAAACATTTTCTCGAAATATTATAGAAATTATCTTGAAGTGTTATTTTTTCGCAAAATAGTTCGGAACATGCACAGTTCTTGAACTAGGGTTTGAAGATCACATAATAAATTTGACTGTTTAAAATCTCATCTAAAAAATTAGATATTGTATTCAGTATAAAATCAAAATATTTTTATTACACATCTATGGAATTCTATTAAAACATACTTATTTACTCATTATAAAACAAATTCTGATATTATTATGGTAGAGCAGTATAATAATAAATAAATAGAAATTTACAGATAGAATACAATATAAGAACAAACTCTGGTGAAAATGAGCAGCTCCTCAACATGCAAATCAGCGTAATACTTGCTAATGGCTGTGGGATGCTTAAATACATTTGTAGCTAAATTCATCCATCCTTTTAGCACCATTATATATAAAAAATCAAGGTTTTTATTTACATTTTTATGACCATAAAAGTCTTTCTGATAGTTGTAATAAAAAAAATAAATGTATAAATATAAAAATTCAAATTAATACGAATAACTTGCATACTCAAAATAGGTCTTATACTTTTATGAAAAAAGAATTTTACATTACTCTAAAACATTTCTTTTTTTTTTTTAATTAGATTAAAAAATAGAAGGATTTTAAATCGTGGTAGAATTGTTACAATTGAGGTGTAATATCTCTAAAAGGTGTTGGTGTATTTAATTATGGCAAAGCACACTAGGGCTATCTGCCTAAGGGGAGGGATGCCTTTCGTGGAGGACTTTCTAAGGGAAACTGGCTCGTATACACATTACACATGGGGAAAACCACGAAAACACCCATGCAGCCAGTCCGTTCGCGGGATTCGAACCTCGGACCGAACTACCAATGTTCAGCGACATTACCGCTCGGCCGCTGGTAGGCCCTATCTCTAAAAGGATATTTGTTTAGGTAAGGCCTTTTAAACATTTTCATACAGTATAAACATTTTTGAGTACTTTTCCGTTTCGCCGGCGCAAATCTCGCCAAACAGACTTTATTGGCGACAACATACAGTATACACACAAAAAATATTTAAAAAAATGTTAGTTATAAGAATTCTTTTTTTTTTTTTTTTTTTTTTTTTTGAAGGCATAAACATTTTAATATTGCTTAAAATTTTATAAAAAGCCAATAAATAAAGACAATAAATTTGTAAAAAGACATTAATTTAAGAATTTACTATGCTTTCATTTTTCAACATCTTGATTCGCTGGTTCATATCTCGTGACCACAAGCGATCTCATCTCACGTAAACTATACTACAAAAATCTAAAGCTCTCATTAATTATCTACATTAATTTCAAGCTAAATCTTAATTTGGAACATAAGTTTAAATGCAAGAAATATTTCATATTCGTACGAATAGCTTACTCATAAATTATGTAAAACTGCAGTGCTTTACTTCGCTAATGCATTCTCATTAGAATTGATGAAGTTAACCCTTGATTTTACCTTTTCTATATTTTCGGCTTCGGGTAAGCTCTGTGATTGCATCCTAATTGACTTGATTACCGAAAATGGCCTTAGACATAAAACTGAACTATCTGATAAAAATTCTATGTAATTATATGCCAGTATTGAAAGAAACAATCAATCTGATAAGAAAAAGCTGTGACTTGTTTTGGAAATGAGGCGTGAAAGGTTAAAGGTTACCAGCGAGAATATTCCGTTTGGCATCGGTTGTACCATTATTGGCGACTTTATCGCTTGCCCCGGCAAAACGGAAAAGTACCCATTTTTGAATACATCCACTCATTATTGTACATAATAATAACAAATTTAATAATTTTATAATATAGCAAGTTTTCATTGAAATAAAATTCTTTTGAAGTAATTTTACTGAAATTATGCTTTTAATTATTGCTAAGATATTTCTAATCTAGTTATTTTACATAGACTGGAAGACCCCCACATAATTCTCTAAATATTAATATATACATCTAATGGGCTAATCCACTTGAATAAACTGGTGTTCTGCACTAACGGCCAAAGTAGGCTAGGCTAGGCCAAAGTAGGCTTTAAATGAGAAAGGGCTCCCTTTCTCATTTAAAGGCAACTGACGTTTTTGAATTGCATTAAAATATTGCATTTATAAAAAAGTAAAGAGAAACTGTTTTAAAATGAAAATCTGAAAGGCGAAACGATTAAAAAGAAAATGGCTCCTGTGGAACTCTCGCAATTAACAGTCTTTAATCGAAAACGAGGATATATAAAATCGCAAATAACGAGAATAAAGTCATTCTTACAAGATGAAGTGCCAGTGGATAATACGGATATTATTCAAAAGCTTCAAACAGTGGATAAACTAAGTTCTAAGTTAGAAGATTTACGCAACGAATGCTAAAGCACGCTTTCGGACGTTGATTTGCTAGCCTTTGAAGCAAGCCTCGATGATCTGCAAATTGACCTCGAAACATGCGAGGTAAGCTTTCCAAAAATTCTCAATCAAAATTCTATTGCAAATGTTAAAAGTAGTCCGTGCTCTGGCAACTGTAAAGTAAAATTGTCGTCAATTAATCTTCCCGAGTTCTCAGGTTTATAAGCCGAATGGCTATCATTCAAATCACAGTTTATGGCATTAATTGATAATAATGATCAGTCGTCAAAACAACAAAAATTATATTATCTTCAATCAGCACTCAAGGGTAATGCCAAACAACTAATAACGGTAAATGATACGTATAATAGTTTATTCAAAACGTTACGGTTGCTTATTATAAGTCATATTAATGAAATATTTAACTGCTCTAAAGTTAAATGTGAATGCGCATCTAATTTAAGACAGATGCTTGATAAAATCGAAAGTAATTTGCGATCCTTAAAAACAGTTGGAATTACACGCAAACCCTCTTTGTGAAGCAATTTTAATATATGTAATTCTTCAACGAATAGATATTGATACTCGTAAGTTATACGAAATGGGATTAGGCTCTTAATTACCGTGCTGGGCAAAGTTTATAGAATTATAAACAAAAGATGCCAAGCTTTAGAAAACGTAAACAAAGGTATGGGAGAAAATGAATTTAAACGGGAATTAACTCCGAAATTCAAAATACTAATAGTAAAAAATGACAAAAATAATTGTATGTTAGGATGCACCGAATCACACCCCATTTTTCAGATGTAAAAGCTTTATTGAATCAAACGCAGACGAGAGATTAAAATACGTTAGAAAGTTTAATCTGTGTTATAACTGTCTTGGATTTCATGCAATGTCTAAATGCAAGAAAATTCATTGTAAAACATGTAACAAAAATCATACACGGAGCAAATTTCGCGTTCGAAAGGCAATAACAAAACAAAAATAAGCATGATTTATTATTGACAGTGGAGCCGATGAAGGGGGAAAAGACAGGAATTTTGAAACCAAGTGTTGCGCAATCACGGGTGCCAGATGGCTCAGATAGCGAAACGCAAAACGCTTCTTGTTTTTATTCACTTAATACAAACAAAAATGTTCTTCTGTCCACGGTCAGAGTTAATTTAAGGCAACCCAATGGGGAATGGTTAAAGTTAAATGCGTTATGTGATTCAGCCTCGATGCGAAATTTAATAACTGAGGAAGCAGCTGATTTATTAGGCTTTCAAAGATCGAGATGTAGAGCAGATTTAATTGAATTAAAAAATACTATAGTTCCGATTACGGAAAAAATTTGTACGCGCATAGCTAACGACGAAGAATCTTTCAGTAAGGAACTCGAATTCTTAATTTTGCCAGAAATTGGTGGAAATGTTCCAGCTGAAAAAATAGATGTCAAAAATTTAAAATTGCCAGAAAATATAAAGTATGCTAATCCTAAATTTTATTTACCTCAAAAAATATCGCTTCTTTTGGGAGTTGACGTGTTTTACGAATTATTAAGGGGAAACCAAATCCAGTTAGGGGTAATCCTGTCACTTTAATTGAAACAGTTTTCGGGTGGATGGTAACAGGTTCTATTCCCGTCGTGTCTCCAAGTAATTCTCGATGTTATTTTATACAAGATGGTGTTGATGAGGGTTAAGACAATTCTGGGAATTAGAATCAATTGGTGTCCTCCAAAGTGTACACTCACATGAGGAAGCTAGGGCCATAACACTCTTTAAGAATTCTGTGTGTTATAAGGAGGGAAGGTACGAAGTTGGGTTACCATGGAAGCGCGATTTTAAGGAATTAAGTAATAATTTAGCAGTTGCCAGGAGACGACTAGAACATTAGAATAGGAAATTTGAGAGATGCTCAGAACTTTATAACGACTACCGAGAGATACTGAATGATTATGAAACTCAGGGTATCATCGAAAAGGTTCCAAATGACAAGATAGAAAGTGATAAGCCGTTGTTTTATCTGACATTTTCAATGGTTTACAGAGACTCTGTTAGTTCCAAGAAGCGAATCGTTCTTTGATGCCAGTGCACAAACAGGGTGAACTTTCCCTGAATGACTGCTTATACGCTGGACTTAGCCTCAACCCTCTGATATTCTACATGCTTGTCTTCTTCCGTTTGAATGCGGTGGTCGTCTTAGCAGATATCGAGAAAGCGTTTTTGCAGATATCTTTGCATGAAAAGGATCGAAATGCAGTAAGATTTCTGTTTCCAAGTAAAAACCCAGGTACAAATGAACATTATGATATCCATATTTTCAGATTTTGCCGTGTTCTGTTTGGCGTCAACGCCAGTCCTTTCTTGCTGTCTGCCACCAACACATCGAGAAGTTTCGAGAGTTGCATCCCGCGACGGTGGAAATGCTCGATAAATGTCTATATGTGGACGATTTTGTTGGAGCCCTTGACAACGTCTCATCTGCCTTTCAAATGTAATGTGAAGCCAAAAGGATTATGGCTGCCGCAGGAATGAATTTATGTAAATGGAGTTCCAACAGCAAGGAACTGTTACAAATGTGGTATGACAAGGGGTTCAAAATCCATCCCATTCATTCAAAGGCCACTCCTACTGACAAATTACAAAGGGTTCTCGGTCTTCCGTGGCACGTGCATCAAGACTACATTACTATTGATGTGAAAGATTTACTCGAGTATAATAAAGGAGAAAGTGTTACAAAAAGAACTGTGTTAAAAACAGCGAGAAAATTGTACGATTTGCTTGGTCTTTTAACACCGTTTACAATCAGACTCAAATGTCTATTCTAAGAACTGTGGCTTAAAAAGTGTTCATGGGATGCAGAACTTCCAGGAGACCTTCTTCATAAGTATACTCAATGGAAGCTTGAATTATCTGATATTACGAACTTACAAGTCCCTAGGATGATCCTCGACGGTAGCCTAGGTGATGCTAACGAACTTCAAATCCACGTTTTTTCCGATGCCAGCCAAAGGGCATATGGGACTGTAGTGTACTTAAGAGCTATAACTAACCAGAATGTTTTGTTTTATAATGATCTGCTTAAAATTACTAATAATTATTCTAATATTATTCGTATAGTTTCTTATGGTTTTAGATTTATTTATAACTGTAGAAATCCTAAAGACAACTGTAGAAATCCTAAAGACAAAAAAGGTGAGTATCTGAAGTGTCAAGATTTGAACAATTCAGATTTTGTTCTCTTAAAATTTGCCCAAAGTGAGTATTCGGAAGAAATTTCTACCTTAATGAAAGGTGAGAGTGTAAAAAGTAAAAGTAAATTAGCTTCTCTTAATTGTTTTCTTGATAAAAACGATCTTATTCGCGTTGGAAGACGAATAATCAATTCTAGTGTTAACGATAGCATTAAACATCCTATTGTCCTCTCATCTAAACATCCCTTAACTTACATGATTGTAGAGTATTTTCATTTGAAATATTTGCATGCAGGATCCCAGACTATGGTGTACCTAATACGGCAAAGGTATTGGCCGTTAAGCGGTAGGAAATTGTTCAGATTGGTGATACACAATTGTGTCACGTGCACAAAGAACAAAACAGTTGTAGAGCAACAGTTGATGGGCCAACTGCCTAAAGAACGCATAGAACCTTCTCCTCCATTTACGGTTACCGGCATAGATTTTTGCGGACCCTTTTACGTGAAATGCAAAAGACAGACGAGAGGGGTATTGAATAAGATATATGTAGCAATTTATGTATGTTTTTATACTAAGGCAATACATCTAGACTTTGTGAGTGATTTAACATCAATGGGTTTCATTGCTAGTTTGAAAAGATTTTTTTCTAGGCGAGGCAAGGCTTCTAAGATTTTCACTGACAATGGACGAAATTTCGTTGGCGCAGATGCCGAGTTAAAAAGACTACTGAAAATCGTAAATTCTTCAGATGAACAATTGGTTCAATATTTCACGGAGGAAACAATTGATTGGCATTTTAACCCTCCAGGATCTCCTAATTTTGGAGGATTGTACGAAGCCGGCGTAAAATCTTTCAAGTATCATTTAAAACGCATAGCCGGAAATTCTCATTTTACTCTGGAAGAATTCATTACAGTATTAGCGGAAATTGGAGGAGTTCTAAACTCCAGACCATTGACTCCATTGTCGGCTGATTTTAATAACTTTGAACCCCTAACCCCAGGGCATTTCCTTATCGGGAGACCCATCACTTCCATCGCAGAACCCCCACTTACAGATATCAATGAAAATAGGCTTAGCAAGTGGGAAAAGGTTTCCAGATGTTCTCAAAGAATCTGGAAGCTTCGAAAAAAAGATTATTTAAATAATTTGCAACAACGCCATAAGTGGCAGTTCAGTAAGAATAACATAAAGGTTGGAACTTGGTGCTGGTAAAGGAAAAAAACCTACCATGCACCAAGTGGTTAACAGGAAGAGTAGAAGAAATATTTACTGGAAGTGATGGGAAAGTAATAGTTGTGAACATACGCTTGCCACAAGGCAAGAGACTTAAAAGATCTGTACGATATATTTGTGTGTTACCCTTGTATTATTCATTGTATTTAAGTTTCATTTCTATATTTAATATTACTATTGTACTTTGAGCGTAATTGATGTGTAACTTTCATTTAATTTAATATTGTATTGTTTTATAAATGATAGAAATATTGGATTGAGAAACCAATCGGTGGGGAGTGTTACGAGTTTGAAATATTTCTTTCTCTGAACTTTTTTGGCAACGCTGCGCAAGCGCGAGTGGAGATCGTCTAGGAACGAGGAAGAGAGTTTCACTCTCGACCTACGCAGTCATTAAGCAACGATGCTTCTGTTCTCGGTACGAAACATGTAACTGTAACTTCTGTAATTGTAAATAGTTCTGTTCATTAAAGTTTGTGTTGTAAAACTAACTTACAGTCTACTAATTCGAAGGATACGCGTAACACAGTGCAACATTTTTAAAATTGTGCATAATAAGAATTTACAGTATAATAATAGTAATAATGATTAGCAGTTTCTGTATGATAGCACACAGCAATATAGCATAGTGGTTTATATATGATAGCATTAATAGCTGCATTAATTAAAAGATCTTATTCAAAAAACTTAATATAAAATTTTATATAGCGCAAAGCCTAGAAATCAAAAGCAGAATGAATAAATCGCGCAACAAAAATCAATCATATTTTTCAACTGATAATTAAATACATAATAAATTTTGAACTCCGAACGAACGAATAATAACGAATTCGCATAATTCTTGCGACGGAATAGCCGCGTATTCACAGGAAGAACGCTGACTTTGAACAGCACTGGACTGCGTACTTGAAATGAATTCGGAACGTTCGTACCCTTATTAATCACTTATTATTTAGAGAACTTTTTTTCTTTCATTTTCTTCTTATTTCTAAATATTGAAAATGTGGCGGAAATAAATTCGAAATTGAATTGATTATTAACTGCAGTAATAAATAATTCCACATTGCAAGTTAGAACTTTTAGACTTGCAGGTAAACAGGCATATTTATTTGATTTTTACAGATATTTTATCGGCATCTATTGACAGAATAAATTTTATAATGAAGTTTGTAGCACAGAAACCCTTCTTGGTTGATTAAATTATAATTGTAATGTTTCGGTGATATAAATGATGTGCTGATTCCCAGCTGTGCGCATACACTGACAGAGCAGTGTAGATGGAAATGATGGATTTGCAGACAGAAGTGGCCGAATTCAACAGAATTTTATCAATGGATAAAGCATTTTGGAGCCACAGTATTTGCTTCACACAGAGTTATGGGTTCATGTATGCCCACACATTTTTCAGACTTAGCCCATCTTCAAACAATGCGCGGTACAGCGAACTAAGGGGCGCGTGCAAGGTCAAAGCGGAAAAGAAGAGGAGGAAAGAGAACGTGCGTACTTGAATACTACAGTTGTTATACTGGGTTTCTCTTGCATTTAAGCAGTACTTCCCAGTAACCAAAGCGAAATGCCCGAAAGCGAATCTGATGTTGAAAATACATGACATTAATCCCAGAACAGGAAGGAGAACATCAGTAGAGTTCCAGAAGAGCGAACCTGAGCCTCTGCAAGAGCTGTGAAAAAGAGCATAAACACATCTGGAAGAGGGAAGCACAGAAGTCGCCATATAGTAGCAGAGAGAGCGACGAGAAGACTGCAAGGCAAGATGGTGAAGGAAGAGTAGTTGAGGATCAGGAACCAAAGGATAAGAAACGGGTGAATTAGGAAGCAGGGCGACAGAGAATCAAGAAGGGGTAAAACCCGTGACTTTTGTTCACGACTCACAGTTCACTTAGTTAGAAAATTAATTTTCCTACAATCTTTTGACAAAATTGAAAAATTTTTAAATTCTTTCGAAGATTTCAAACACTATGAAAATTAATTTAATTTCTGAATTATAGGTTTCATAGCTTTACGTGCAATGTCCATGATGCAAGAATGGGTTTTACTGAAGTCTTTAGAGTCCAATAAAGCAGAAACAGGAGGTGAACTGGGTAGAGACGCTTCGTTAGGTGCAGGCATAGAAATTGATTTTGATTTCTGAAAAACTTTTGAATGGTTTTGGATAGATTTTAAATTACGGGTTTTAGTAAAGACTTCGCAATCCTTAAAGGATAAAACATGTTCTATTTTGTAGCGGACATAGGTCGGCTATAAAATTAATATTTTGGAAATTTGCATATGTAAGGTACTAGAACACTTGAGACAGCGTGGGCTGTTATTGCGAAAATTTGACCGTGGCCAAATCTCTGTCATCTAAAACACCGAATCAGATTCTTATTTGATCATCATCTTATAATCCTCACACTCAAATTTTACAAAGTGTTAACTGTATAGCTTTTTCTCCCTGCACCAGTACGGATCACGAAGATGTTAAACACAGGAAGAATCTCATGATTCACGTTTTTTACTCGAGAATTGCTTAGCTTTGTGTACAGGGATCCCATATGATTTAGTTCAGCCATCATATCATTAGGAGTCGCATCCAAAGAAGACCAAGAATAGTGACTTCCAGCGGAGTATCGGATTTTGCTCTGAAGGTACTGAACTTTATGAGAAGAATTCTTGTGAACTCATTCTTCATGAATTCATGAGAAAAGCAAGCGCGTGGATTCATTGATCACTGGATTTAAAGGTGATAGTGATAGATTCTCGTGACAGTAAAGTCATCTACTCCGTTCTCAGTAAATAAAATTTTCATTTCATGCGAGGAAACTTCTGGACGGGAACAGATGACCGACTTTATTTTCTCTTTTTAGAAGTCGATGTGAAATTGGAATCAATATCAACCGGTAATTCCACACAAACAAGAGCATCCGCAGGGTTATCCTGAGTATTCTCAGAGTCAAATTTGGAGAATGGATTCGAAGAAATCGGCACCGGAACATTAACCTGTGCTGTCGGCGGCTTGGCGGTTTTCTTAAGTGAAGACCAACTTTCATCTTGTAATCCTTTGATCAATAAACTTTAGCATCTCATTAGGGAAGTTTTCGCTGGCAATTCTTTTAATAAAATTCGTTTCACAGCGTTTCAATTCAGCAGAAACCTTTTCGCTTTCTTTCCACCGTTTTTGCCAATCCTCGATAAATTAATATATAATTCATAGTTATACAGGTTGTATCAGTACAGTAGTGACAAACTTTCAGAAGAGATAGATTACGCCTAGACAGTCGGGAATCACATAACAATACGTGGTCAGAAACGCTTTCTTTTCGCGGTAGTGACGGCGCACAACGCAAAAAAGGAAGGACACAAACAGTGAGGCAAAACGTGCTTTATTATGTTTAATACAGCAGAATCCAACAAATAAGAACAAAAACAGACAACGATCGTCTTTAAGAAATGTGTTCGAAATTACGACTCCGGACCGTGATGCAGGCCTCACTTCTCCGGCGCATGGGAATTCTGCATCACGAACAGAAGATGCATGGCGCACGGTTCCTACATCATGGTCCGGGTCTTAATTTCGAACACTTTCTTTGATGACGATTGTTGTCTCTTTATGTTGCTTTAGCTGTACTCCGAATAATAAGCATGTTTCGTCACTCCGTTCGTCCGTGTTTCTTTCTTAATTTTTGTGTCATCACTAACGCGCCAGCTTAGGATTTAGGTGTACTCCATCTGTCCTGAAAATTTGTCACCGCTGTACTTATACAACCTGTATATATTTTTTTATCTAATATATTTATAAGTATTTCCATCGA
This sequence comes from Stegodyphus dumicola, assembly GCF_044657685.1. NCBI lineage: Eukaryota > Metazoa > Arthropoda > Arachnida > Araneae > Eresidae > Stegodyphus > Stegodyphus dumicola. The sequence goes on along the minus strand of NC_140771.1, from coordinate 150,475,430 downwards.
TCGAAAATACAAACAAAGAAATCGTATAAACTACAGAAGTAACTAGAGACAAATGATTTTCAGGTATGAAAGAAGAAGAAGTCAAAGAATTAATGAAGAAATGACGAATGAAGAATTGAATGATCTTCTAAGACTAGCAAACAGTGAAAGCAGTGATAATGAAGAAGATAAATCGCCTTTAATTTAAAAGAAATTAAAGACATTGTTAAAAAAAAGCACAGGAACTGTTTGATTTTGCAATGGAGATTGAATCAAAGAAATAAAAAGAGGAGGACGCTTTATGATATTCATTGAAAACCTTTGCACTTCTTTCCCTGAAAATTCTAAAGAGTTACGTCAGTCATTGTTCTAAGCAAAAATCACCAGCATTTAAAAAAAAAATTAACTGTATCATGTACTTACTAAGTATTAATAAAAATCCTTTCATTTAACATTTGTTCCGATATCTTCTTTTCAATTGCAATAATATTTAGGTTTGTTTAAATAATGCACATTTTTAACCTGAATTGTACCTAACATATATTCCATTAAAAGCTAATTTTGTGAAATGCGATTTTGCCGTATGCACAATTTATGAATGATGTAATGAACCCTCGCATTCGAAAAGTTTAATTCTGTATTAATAAGCGTTTTTTACAGTCAAACGTTTGGAAAAATTTGATCTCACAACACTACCATATTCTTCGCTTATCTTCTCCTTTTCTTTCCTAATTTTATTGTCTGAAAATTGAGAGTGGAAAATTATGCGAATAACTTAATTTTCGAATGACGTGTTTACTGTAAGAATATAACAACTAAAAAGTAGTCATACTAAAACAACTGAATCCAGGAGTGAATGAATTACGCGAATAATGCTTGCAATCACAATTATCGCAATATTATTTTCTAAGCCTCCATTCTAATTAGAAATGCATAGTAATCTTAACACTACCCCTATCTTATAAGATATCGACACTTCTATTTTCTTGTAACTTGAGTCTCGCTCTTTCCTATTGGAGTCTCTGCTATTCCTCAATCCTCGAATCTTGCGTAAATAATTAGATTGTTAAAAATTGTTAAATTTTCAGAACCTGATGCTTAAACTCTAAGGAGAAAATTCCGTTTAGAAATACGGTATGTTTAGTTTTTAGCTTTTTTATTTGCAAATGCAAAAATAATTTTTTATGTGTACTTAGAATATTATTATTTACAAAATAAAAGCAAGCGGTTTTATCATTTTAGGCGTTGATTATTCTCAGTTTATCTGAAATAAAAAAAAAAAAATATCACATTTAATTTGATCAAAGGAATTGAAATATTGTTATCACGAATATATATATATAAATAGATTTAAATACTTCAGGATTACAAATGGCAGGTTCAAAGTTAAAGTATTTATTTAAATGAACTAATTTACATTTGAAGTTTAATTAAGGCCATGGGAATTCAGCTTCTTTTTTAACAAACACTACTTTTATATTTAATATTCAATTATAAACTGACTATTTCTCTTCCGTCCAACCGGCATAGTGATTAGCGACTCTGACTGCCATACCGAAGGGCATAGGTTCGAATCCCGGAATACGGATGTTTCTAAATGTATAGTGTCTGTGCGACATGGAGGCACTCTAAATATGTGGCGAGCCGAAAGTCCTTTCGAGAGGTTTGTGGTAGAGGAAGAGGCGTAGTAGACCCTCTTATCCTTCCCCTCAGTATGCTTCCCATCAAAACTGGGGGCAGAACTGAGCCAAGTCGTACTGTCATTTGTATAACACAAACGTATAAGTATATTTCATTTTAATCATTTCATTTAAATGCTTGATATTCTTATATTTCCTTCATTCTAATGCTGCAGTTTTGATTATTTGCCGTTGAAACATCATCCTCATGTTTTGTTGTAAATCGTTCTCAATCTGAGTTCATGAGTTAGTCACTACTCTGGATTTTATTCCTAATTAAGTCATTTTCATATTTTCGTCTTCAGCGCGATTCATTCAAAGTGCCCTCTAAGACTCTTCACTTGGTAAAGAACAGTGATTACTTTTTTGCTTTTACTGACGTATCCTGTCTTTTAAGACAAACTGTCTTTCTCTGAGATATATGACTAGTGGCAAAGTTAAAAAAGCGCTCTCCAGGTATAGGGAATAGCATTGTTTGATTTTACTCTACCGATTATATTTCGAACCCCGTCAGAGAATGGAAACACACGAAAATATATGTGCTATGTACGTAACATTTAGATTTTACCAAGAACTATTTTTAGAACACTTTGCAAAGAACTATATAGTATACATCCTGTGTAATCGTGATCATATTATATTCAATACAATTCAGTAGAACTTCAGAAAAAATTAGATAAGTAATGTAATTATGAATTACATGAAACAATTTGGTAAGATTATTGTGCATAACAAAAAAAAAAAAAAAAGTAAATTAATTAAACTGAGCAACTGGTGCGGTTTTTCCAAAAACAGAAGAATATGAATATATGTGAAACTAAGAATGGATATATATATATATATATATTGTTTCAAAAGAAAAAAAAAATGAATATAAATACAAATTGCACATTTTTTAAAATTATTTTAACTTTAAATTTGCTTTTTTACTTATATACATGTTTGTTAAAAAAAAATTTTAAATATATATATATATAAGTAAATGTGTAAACAAATAAATTAAGATTCTTTTACGCATTCGACAAAATGTAGACTTTTATTAATTATGCAAATAAAAAAGTAACTAAAGTGTTTATTGATCTGTTGGCATGAATATCAATAAAAAGCGGAAGTTAAATCTAGAGAGACCTACTAATCATGTCAGAATTCCTTCTAATGATGTGACAACAGCAAGTTAGCGCTGCGTAGGCCTGTGCATACAACTGCAGTGTGATTATTGCAATAATAATAAAATCTAAATGTTATTACTTTCATTCAGTTTTTACCTGATACATTTTTAAACGTCTATGGTATTGCAATTATTTTCAATTTTTATTCGAACTCCCAAAGTTTTGCTGAATTTTCTTATGTCATTTTATCTTATCTGATAGAGTTCTAGCTGGGATCAAAGTTGCCTTCACAAGCATTTTATAACAAGTGTTATATTCCTGAAATAAACAATTGTATTGCAATTCTAAGTATCCCGAAATTTAAAAAACTTAATAAATACGGAACTTAATAAATAAGTAAAATTTTTCTTTCCCGCTGGCTAACACAATCCATAAACCAGCTGTTTGATGATACTAAGTCCTTTGCCTTTGTGACTTATTTGAAATTTTTGGATTTTTGTCGCTATAATTGTTATTATTTCTGATTTTTTTAATCTGAATGTTAGGCAGACTAGTTATAAAAGATGTATCGTGACCAATAGGCAAAAGTTGCATCTGTCGTTGTCCCAAGCCTTGGATTCTTATTAGGTGGCCAAATAATTTTGCCTAATTCTGTCCCAGTTTTGTTGCAAAATCTCTCGGGGGAACGAATACCAATGTCTCGTATACCCTCTATCCCCTTCACCATCAATATATTTAGAAGATCATCCGTTCGGCAGTATTTTAAGTGCTGTTATCCCATAAAATAGTATTAAACATCCATCCCCTTTTGGGGATTCGAACCTCAGTCTCGAAAACTGTTTCTCTACCACCATACTAGCCAGACGATATAGTACTAAAACTGATTATTTGAAACTCTAAATGATGATAAAAAAGGGTTACCCTTCTTTGATCTTGTACAAGTAGATACCTCTCGATCCTCATAAATAGACTCAATGTTTCTTTCTAAAGCGAATTGATACAAAGAAGGTAATAATTTAATGTATTAATTATTGCTGTTTAAGAAGACGCAGTTAAATGATGCAGGCATTAACTTACATTCTTTCGACCTGAAAGTATATATTCAACCCTACTTTTCTACCTACGCTTACATTTGTGATGAATGCTTTAATGTATATTTTATACAAAATACTTAATGTAGCGTGTAATTTGAGGATGGATATATATTAAAAAGTAATCTTAATTGTTGTTTGGTAAACAGATATTACATCATTTATAAACGAATAATACGGTATTTTTATCACTATGAAAGTCCAAACGGTTAGACTATTCCTTAATGCAATATTATATACTGGGTAATTTCTTATTTCTTACTTTGTGTACCTTCTTTGTGACATCTGATTTGTTGGGCGATTCATCATATTCCTTGGAAAAATCAGATTCCACCCAGGGGAGTGTCTTTTCAGAAAATGATCGACCGCTTTGTGGCTCTGATCTGAAAAAGGCCGCCAGCATTCTGCATCGAATGAAAAAAAGTACGGATAAAGAGAACATGAAACCTAAGATTCGAGAAATCCTTTGTTGTGAGGATTAAGCGGAGCATGCGGAGGAATAAATCAAGCTGTTTCCCTTTTTGGAGTTATTTCAGGTAAAAATGTAACTTCAGAAGTTAAATGGGAAATATATTTTTTAAGGCAAAATAGCTACTTATTTCTGAATTTTTGTATTAATAATTTAACGAGGGTTACACTATATATTTTGTGAAAAAGTATGTCGTTATACTTATTTAAATTTATTGATAGTATCTTCATTAACTAAATAATTCCTTAAATCCTCTGGTACGTATTTTGCAACTGTAAGATCCGGTTTTCTTCAAACATCAAAAAAATAAATCAGCTAAGTTATAAAATAAAATCAGCTAAAGTACAAAAATGAAATTTCACTGGATTTGAAAATAAAAATTTAAAAAAAAAAAAAGGTACCAGAGAAAAATGTACAAAAAAGTTAATTAAAAAGTCAGAGTTTAAAGCTGGAATTAAATTCAGCTAAGTAACTCAAATGAATAAGAAAATTATGCACTATAAAGTACTCAGAATCCAAAACAACCCAACATATCACTGCTCTGAATGAGGCACAAAGACAACAGTTAATTTCTATTACTGCTTCCTTCCATGGCAGTAATCCCAACAAGGGAAAGATACATTTACATATTTCATCATTTTAATATTATACACAGCCTTTTCCTTTTCTAGCCTACAAGGAGGTTAGGCGTTTCTTTCACAAGGATTACAAAATGAAACAGAAAAAAAGAACGGTAACTCATTAGAAGAGAAAATAAAAATAAAAGTAAAGGCTTAGTTAAATAACAAGTAAGCTAACATACACTGAACGAATTTTACAGACTTTCCATATGGAAAAATGTGTATCGTAATTCATAGCCTTCTTGCCATCACAGGTTAATCTTAGCGATACTACATATTGAAAAAACAAAACTAAACATTAGATAAATGTTCTATAAATCGGTCTAGTATCTAGACGTTTGTTTTGTTCTGGCATTGAATCACGAAGTACAGCGGATATATTTAACATCCGATTTTTAAATGGAAAAACAGTTTTGGTTGTACTCCTCTTTATCCGGGGGGAAACCAATGGATTACTTTCACGTATTTAAGACGAATTCCCGGGAAATCTTGTAGGTTCTCCGAAGAAACATTTTTAAAACCATAAAAACTGAAATAACGGGTTTCTATTAGATTGATAATTTTCCGTTCATGAAGACAGTAACCGTAATTTTTCAGTGAACTTCAAGTCGTCTGGGAATTAAAATTCCATTATATTTTCTGTTAATTCTTCCTTTTAGCATTCGGAGCTCTTTCAATTTTATATTTCTCATTTTTCATAGGTAACGTTGTGCATCTTTGTAACATTTATATTTTTTAATTCATCGTTTTTCATATAAAGAGATTATGTTTGCATTACAAATATGTATCAGAAGTGTGCAAATTAGCACCATAAACAAATAAAATGAGCAAATTATGACTCGAATCATTAACCCTATTTATGATTCGACATTGCTAGTGATTCAACTTCGATATCTTAATACAATAAGTGTCTTAGCCTAATTGTTCCACGGGTCGGTTAAATTTAATTGAGTAGTCAACAGGCAATTTGGGTTTGACACAATTGTTTTGGACCACTTTCGGGTACTTTAAATTTTACTCTAAATATTTTAAGACAGTTAAACTTGAGTAAATTAATGAAAACATGTATAACACTTAAGATATGAAAAATAGATTAATTTAAAATATACAATGCGACAGATCTGAAATTAGTTAATTCAAAAACTACTTTAAGAAACCTCGTACATTAGAGTGGTTATTTTAGGATCCAGAGAATTTCATATTCGTAGATTTGTTATTTAAAAATTTCTCACTATTTATTTTTCTCTTGCAGTAGTCACGGCATTTAACGGAATGGTACGTTTTTACATGTACGTAATAGTTTGAAAATGCTGGGGTCATGTAGATGCCTAAAATAACAAAAATACAGTCACAGCCGAATTTAATTTTTCCTTTGTTATTCTAGTTGATAAAAGTTTTAATTAGCGAGTACAAAACATATTAGCGCAAAATGGGTGCCTCTTCAGTAACTTTTACATTTCTCAAGACAGCAGGCAGCAGCAATTTGACAGAAGCCACACGAAAAAGAATATAAGACTCATTCAAAGACGAAAGTCTAGTTCAGAATGATAAATTTATGATTTGCAATTTTTCTAGTGTATGTTAAGAATTCCGATATTCGGCGTCTGAATTACACTTTGAAAGAGCATTTGCGTCAACAGCGTTATGCAAAGTTATATAACAGCAATTAACTTTGACAAGATGCAATTTACAGAGCTCTATTAAAAGCAAATGTTATTTATAAGATGGAAATAAGAGATATCCAAATCAAAATGCAGATTTAAGGAACAACTGCAAATTAAGTTAGTACTTTTATTTGATGTTACTGTGATTTCATGCAGTTCTATCCCAACTTCGATCACGAATATGCAGTTCAATACCTCTTTATTTTTTAGATATTTCTTCGAGAGGGATTTAAGATATTCCTATGCCAGAAAGATACTATAAATTTAGACGCATTTATATTTTCTACGATACTCCAACCGAGTCCAACGACATGGAAACCGGTTCCATTGACCATCATTTCTCGCGAATGGCTTCTCACTGTTTCTTCACATTGATAATATCATATATTCTTATATTCGGAGGAACTGAGGCGGTTTATATATTCCATAATTACGTACAAATTAAAAAATTCTGCTTCATTTTCCAACAATGCTAAGGTTTAACAAGTGTTCTCAACCGAGGGGGGATTTCATAGTTTCAGAGGAATAATGCATTCAATATTAGATTTACCTGTAAGTACGTTAATTTATGAATACAAATGACTACTATTCAAATTTTAATATTTATCAATATTTTGCATATTTTTCTCATTTTATTCATGAAACACAATAAAAAATAATCTAAATTTAAAGAAAATTTAAATAAATGCATTTGTATTTCTCGAGTTTTGAAAAGGAGGGTTCAGAGCAGTAGTAAAAGGGGTGCATGGGACAAAGAAGTTTGATAACCACTGATTTAAACTATGTTACTCTTGCTAAGATTATAAATAGCGATTAACGATGAGGAACCGGTCTACGAAATTTTCTAGTTTATTATCATACTAATTCAAGAAAGTTCACTTTTCACTAACAAAACACTTAACAATAAGCATTTATAATTCTAGAAATATGGGAAGAGTTTTTCCTTTTCAAATATGACATTGTGACTGCTCCGCAGAAGTTCTTTCAAACAACTGATAATTTCCTCCCTGTCATAGAAATACAATTACAGAATTAAAAATACATTTTTTTGTCTTTTTAAAAAAATATGTCTTTTTTTTCTTACATATTACAGTTTTATACAGCACGATCGTGTACTATTACTCATACAAATGCTTACAATAAAGATTAATTTTTACGGGACGAGAGAATCCCTGAAAAGCATCATTATTTGTAAATCTTATCATGGAAACGATAAAGAAGTTATCGTTTGATCTCGTTCGGATAATCTTTTAACTGGATGTCTGCATTATAAAATGAGAAACGCATGCAGTGTTCGGACAATTTTGATGTTAAAGATTAGTATTTTATTATTCCAACTTATTTACATTGTTGTCCAAGTAGAATTATTTTAGGATTCTTTAAACAGAATATGAGTATTTCAAAGACAATATTCTGAGTATTTTAATTTATATCGTCTTTTTTTTAAATATCTGTAAGAATTTCTGAAAATTACATAAACTATCTTAGGTTTATTACAGTTTTCAGTGAAGAAAAAAAATAACCGGTGTTTAAGATTCAAAACTTCATCTCAGTTTTATGGATCATTTAAATCAGAATCTTGCATTTATATACTAATTTTAGGTTTAGTACAAAATTATATTTTTAAATCCTGCTATTATATTTTATCATTAAAATTCTGAAACATATAGTTCTTGAAGGAGTACGCAAAGTCACGGAAATTCATATACGAAGAGTAAAAGTTATTCAGGATGAAATGAACACGAAATTGTTCCAATATGTTTGTAAGTTGCTGACTGAATAAATGTGAATAAAACCAAAATGACTCATTATTCCAAGTTATTTAAGAAGCTCAGAGCAGAGTATATTAAATCCTTTGAAAGTAAAAATATCGCTGGAGAAATATGACTCAGCCTGCAAGATCGTAAGGTTAAAACAATGGAAGTCTTTTCCAGATTTTGGAATAATTAATATAATTTTAAATTTGTTTCTAATTAGTTCTGAAACGAAAATAATAAACTGAAAATTAATCCATATAACAGAAGACATTTCCGTAAAAGCGGAAATTAAATTCAACTAATACAGAAAAGTGTTAATTGGACTGAAAAAATCGTCTGTCAATAAATTTTCCCATTTCCTCTGATGACAGTTTGAACAGATAGAAGTAGATTGTAGAATTTAGAGTGAATGCTGTTTAATCAATTTTGTTAATTAATGTCTTGCATTTGTAATCATCTGCATAATTTGCCAGGTTTAAGTTTCTCAATTTCAGTTATTATATATCAAATAAGGAATCAGTGAGCTTTTTATTTGCAGCCGATGTCGGCGAAAGGATTAATTCTAAATTCTCCACTTGTAATTGTCAAAAGTGTCATTCAAAATCATTCAAAGCGATTTATATTCCAAATTGTAGCAAAGCAATAGACATTAATACTTCTACAACGAACACTGGACAACAATTGTTCTATTTTAATTCCTAAAAATCACTTTGTGATTTGCCTACTAATGCATGTTTTTAAAATTTATTTTAAAAATTGATAATGTTTTTTAAGCATTCAGAACTAAATAATAAAATTTTCATTATAAATAGAGAGTGCTGTCAAAGTTTCTTCAATACTTTTTTAGATTTTTCTTAATACATAAATTATGCCAGATAAAAAAATCAAAGCACGCTCTGCAGTGTTTTTAATTCTTATATATTTTATTATGAAAATACTAATCAGGGAAAGAAGCTTTTATTAATATTATTCAAAAAACGAGAAATGGTACAATTGTATGAGACACTAATGTCAAATAATGGTACACGATACATAATGAATACCATTTGGAGTATGTGCATTCAACTGCTAAATATCTGATGCGCAGTTTCCTTAGCCAACCAACAAAAATTTTGGATAATTATTATTATTTGACTGAAATAAATTATTACTGAAATATACTTTTTAAAAATCTAACGGCGCACTACAAAATACTTGAATAACATTTTAATATAACTTTATAAAATCAAATGAGATCAAATCAATGTGTAAAATATGATAAAATTTTGCTTGAATGTTTTTGGAAGCAAATAAGTGTAATTGTTGATGCAAAAAATATTCCATTAAATTTAAATTCTAAATTACTAATTCGATTTATATTCTAACTTTTTGTAGCCTTTTGCTTTTATGATGCAAAAATTGTGAATCCAATAAATTCAGTTTTCTTCATGTTCTTGCACTGATATTCATATTCGTAAAGGAATTTTTTCACCACTGTCTGTATTTTTTTGGGGGGGAAGTTCGTTCTGTTGGTATCTTGTAAACATATTTCGTGTTGCTAAAGCATTGATAGTATTTGTTTCTTTCTTCCGCTTTTGTTTTTAATTGTTTTCTGTAATAAGACTGTATCGCTAAATTCAAATATCAAACTCATTGAAGCTTCATATTAATTTATTTATTTTACGCTAAATTAATACTGAGTCGCGTGAACGGATATATCCTTTTCTTACTATATTTCTCACTTGTATTTTTGAGATTCACAAACCTGACATTGCTTTAACCGTATACTATAATGAATTCAATGTATAATATATGTATGTAATTAATATGAAGAGCCGTTTGAAGCCATAAAGCGTTTCTAATAACTTTAAGTCGTTTAACATCCAATTGCAAAAGGTAAATAATTATATAATCAGGATCTTAAATTCATGAAAATAATATTGCAAAGCTTTTCGCACACAAAAATTATTCATTTATGTGGGAAATCATACCGTCCAATGCTGAATGAGAATTGCCCGTTATGACGTCATCAGTATACCATCACAGTCCAGCGCAGTAAGAATCATCCCAGACAGCGCTGAGACCTGGTCGAGAGTGGAGGGCAGACGTGAGCAGACGGCTCACACGTCTTCAAGAGTTTATAAAAGGACTCTTGGTGCATCATTATGTTAATCCTGCATACCGTTAACTTCATCTTTATATACTTTTCTTAATTACTTTTATTTCTTCCTATTAAATAAACCATTTAAATATTACTTCGTGCTCTCATGCTGTGAATTAAGTCAAATTCTACATTTATGATATTTTAAAGTGCACAGTAATTGAACTATTTTGAAAGCTCTTAAGCGTACTTAACTGTACATTATTTTCATGTTAATATAAATTATTGCAGATAACAATGATATCATAAATGCATCTAAAGATTGCGTCACGCGAGAATTCCTCGTTAATTGTATTAGTTGATCTGAATTTGAGCTAAAAGGTAATCTATCATACGAAGCATAAGAGTCTGCTCCCAGATCAGGATAGTTTTCTGGTTTTAAAAAGAATCTTCTTCGGAATTTCAGCGGGAAACATTTTCGAATAGAAACTCACGTCCAATTAAGAGACAAAGTCTAGGAGAGAAGTTTGATATTCGTCTGTAGTTTCGTTCGCTTTCTTTTGCTAATTGCTTTGCAGTTTTCGTTTTATGTGCTCTTTTCCAAGTGATATTATGAGCAATTATTCAGAAGATATCGTATGTTGATTTCATTCTTTAGGCTGCTACTCTTCTCGTATTAAACACAGTTTAATTAGAAAGAATAATGGATCTCATTATTAAAAATCTACATTTCGCATCTTGTTTTATTTTTGAGCAGATGATCTGTACACTTTATTCTTTTCTGTTAAGTGAAGTAACGAATGATACTGTTAAGAGTTTTAATATCTTGCTGTTAGCAACTTAATGCATGAAAATAGCTTAACAAAATGCACATTTTTCCGGTATTAATCGCATAAATCTCTTTCCAAGACGTTGGTGTAAACATCATGTCATATGCATGAAAGTTTCCGTAAATGAGTCGGCTTCCAGAAAGCAATAGGCAGCTGTCTATAGAACAAACGTTAGAAACGAAAAGTGACATTTAAGCTCATGGGATAAATGAAGTTAAGAATTTTTTTATCATTCACCTTGGTGTCCCATTGTAAGTAAAGAACCTTGTGTATTCTTTGATCGGATGCAGTCCTTGTAATGCCATATCCTCTTAGAGCAGAATTTTTTTCAATGTCGATTTAATTTTTCTCTTTATCAAAAGGATTCTTCGAGGTCAACTGTGTCAGACAACACCAGTTATTCGAAATAGCACTACTGAAAGTCTATGACAGATACAAGTAAATAAATTTCATTAAGTATAGTGGAAGAAATTGAGTTATTGCATTCCCGCTTTTAAAAATGTAGAAATTCTGCTGGCAGGCCATTTGTAGTATACGGATTTAATAAGCATCGAAGATGCTATTTGCAAGTAATTGCACGAGACTGCAAACTTAAAGAAAATTTATGATGTAATTTGCATGCTTTATATTATGGCACGACAAGTTTTCCCTGAAATTCATATCCAATACTTACATATCTCAGAAACAAAATTCCCTTTCGCATTGGGGTATCAAAATTTAGATCTTAAACTCTCCCACTAAAACCAAGTAACTTTGACTAAAATCAAGTAACCATTTAGCCGTTTGCTGCACTTAATACATGTGCATATTTCATCAAAATGAAAAGCGGTGACATGAAGAATGTACTGTTAGCTTTCGCAGTTACTTTAACATGTCACATCATCAAGACCTCCCTTTATACCTTTTGTGTCTTGTTTTGCTGAATTATAGGCAAAAGTAAAAGATATGAGGAAGGTATCCCTCTTTCTCTGCTCAACATCTACATTGTCTACATGCAGAATATGTGTCCCAGTGTCCTGTTGACTCTTTGTATTAAACCACTGGTCTTTGGATGGGAGGCTGTCGTCAGAACATGAGATTTCTGTCATAATTGATTGAGGCCTTTAACAACATTGGATAAGAGATTACGCCCTCGATCACTTATTACTTTTGGGGACACCGTGCTTCCGGACAATTTCATCAGCTATAAATTTGACGATTTTCGTGGCGTCAGTAGTTGATACTGCTTTTGTGACTATAAATCTGGTAAGGTAATCTGTGCGAACAATAATCCACCGTTCCCATTTCGGGTGACAGGAAAGCATCCAAGTAAATCTACTCCACTTTCGGCAAACAGTTTGTTAGGAGATTTTATGCGGTGAAGCTGTCTTAGTAGAAGTTACAATGATGATTTCCGTCTTTGGCTTTCTCGACATTGTGATGTATCCCATTGTGCAATCCCATATAAACCCTGCAAAATAGCACTTCCTCCTTATTCGGTCGATATCGTCAAATTCGAGATAACTGTTTATTGGAGCACCACGGAGACATCTTAGAAGAACGTTATGAAGTTATCTAATTTCTACGAAGAACCATTGCTGTCTCAGAGGATTATAGCTTCTTTTGTACAGTATGCCATTTCTTATTTAGTAACTTTTGCAAGCGGCATATCTCTTGAGCGTTTTAATAATGAACAACTGATTACACCTTTGCTACCTTTTCCGTAATATGCGATGGCTGCGAGGTTTTCTTGATTATCATTATGGCTGCAATGAAAAATGATGTTGACATGGTTTGACCTTGCCGATGTCGTAGTGCCATCTGTATTTGGTACTGAAAATGCTGTCCTGTTGAGTTTAGTTTTCTTTTTCTTTTAGTTTTACTTACTAATGTGAAATTTTATGTTTTAATGAAAAACGAAATCGCCAAGTCAAATTGAAACCTATTCTGGATTAATATCTTTACTGCATCCATTACAGGTGTGGAAACACGAAGATGTATTTTCAATGTGCTTGAAATGATGCTGAAAAGCTTAAAATAATGCTTATAACTGTAACTTCAAGTATAAAAGCTGTAAAACAGCAATAAAGCATTAAGAAAATGAAGGCCTAAATTGGAATAAAACGCACATGTTCTTTGGATAAAGCTTTAGCAAAATGTCCAGTAGGCTATATGATGTACTATAATAGAAAATAAACACACTTTAGACAATTAGAATTAAAGTATTAAATGTGCACTTGTATAAGAAATTGCTCATTTCATAAAGTTTATGAAGGAAACTATCTATATTCCGTGTTTTTCTTAGTCTTCAGAGTAGTAATAACATGTGAAGACTGGCCATATCTCAGTTATTTTCAAATCTAATTATACCTTCGAACAATAAAATATGTAGCAAAGAATGATTTTACATTGAATTTCTAGTATTTTGTGAATTTCAGCTAATCGAGATTAAACTTATTATTTAGCTTGCATACATGTTCGACACGCAAAAATAAAATTACATCAAAAAAATTTATAACATTCTTCGCCTATTTTAACGAATTTGTGATCTGGTCTTGAAGTAGTGATGTATAATGTGTTATTTTTTTATCAGCTTTAGCTGACATTTTAGCCTTCATTGCTAGAAATAACTTCTTGCTTATTAATTAAAATGGAAGAAACGAAAAGGAAACAGGAAAACATATTTTTGTGGTTTTCATTTCCTGTGGAACTTAATGTTCCCTTTAAATTTGAAAACAAATTATCTTCGTGTTCCTCATCTCATTTTACGAAAGTTTCTCCGCTTGACTTTCCACCCATTCATACCTTAAATTTTATGTGTTTTCCTTAATTTTTAAAGGTTTCTGTTTATATCTGATGTAGGCAATCGTCCTTTCTGTGTCCTTCCTATCTGTTGCTAAAGACCAATTTGATGTGTCCAAAAATTCGACGTATCTCATACTCCAATCATTTTCCCGTATATTTCAGTGGAGATTTCCTCTTTTATGGCATTATTTATTCATTTTGTTGTTTAAAAATTGAACCTCTTTTGAATTAATGCAGTCTGAAGTAAATATTTTGCTAAAATTTTGGAGACTGAAAAAATATCTTAATTATTTTAACATAGAGTTTAAACTTCCTGTTATATAAATAAAAACGGATCTGCTTCAATTTAAAGCATCCATACTTTAAACATTCTTTCAATAAATATAGAATCACGTAGACAAGGTTCTCATTTAACTATTTTATAGTTAATATGTCTTTTTCTTTCTGATAACCGTATGAATAATAGTTTTTGCAATCTTGTTTCTAATTTTTTTAACAGATCTTACAAGAAAATATTTCTAGCACAAAAAAAAGGTAGTTAAAGAGCTAAACCAATAAACGAGCACCACAATTTAGCTGAAATAAATTTTATATCAAAGCATTTTATTGATTTTTTTAACGTGCAAAATTAACAGTTGGTCCAGGAAAATTTAATTTAACCTCTATTTGCGGTCGTGCATAAAGTTTGAGATTTAAATGTACAGACAATGTACATTTAAATGTACAGACATATGAACATTTCTAATGAATGAATGTCTACGTAAAACGAAGAATAAAATGTGTAAACATGCATCACTTACAGCCTATACTATGCAAATACAGTTTATAAAATGCTCATCGAGAATCTCTTCGATGTTTTGTTTAGTACGCTCATTGAAATTAACATAGGTTAATGTAGTGTTGAAAATGGTTCAAAGACGACATTTATATCAATCAAAACGATAACAACAATCCGTTATTTTAAGAAAGTGCGTCCTAAATATACGTCTTCGAAGATTATCGGAAAAACATAGTCTCAAAAATATGGGGACTGCCTAAGAATCCGTTATCTTTTGTTCCTTAGCACCTGGGAGGCCTGGTAAGCCTTCACTATCTAGGTTGAAATTCTTTGTGATACATCTATTTAAGGTGACTTATTCATTCTTCGCTAATTCGATGGCTTTTAGGATATTTTTGGTATGTATGACACAGCCTTTATACGGTGAGACTTGGTCCTCGCCGAAGGCGCAGGTGGCTGGCTTTTGATCTTTTTTTTTTTAGAGTGCATAGATCCGTTTCGTGATTTTTAGCGCATTTAAAACATCTGGCAGTACAATGGCACGGATTCCCGCGTGTGCTTGTACTTATGGTACTGCACGAGACCTGGCTTAGACTTGTAAGTGGCAACTAAGATATCAAGACCTCTTAAGGTACATAAATTATAACTTTTTTTTGCCTTCCGCTGTGCGTTTGCAATCAACTTGAAATAATGGAAGATTAATTATGATTCCATTTCTTACAGTTGTAATTTGCTTGATTTTAGTTACTGGAATTCCTTTATCAGGAAGTTCCTGCTTAATACCATTAGTGTTGGTATTTCTGGAAAGTTTTTTAATCATTACTTTAAGTGGTTTTTCTGAGTTAAGTTTAAAGCTGTGGAAAGATATTCTACTCGTTCGAAATATCTTTGTAATATGGCAAAAATGGTCGATTTCGTAAACGTTTACGGTGGGAGTGTCACCTTTCATGTTAGGTTACGAACTGTAGTTACTGTAGTTACGAATTGCATGATTTTCAATATCTGGTTTTAGTGTATCCCAGTTTTCACAAAAATCATCGATAATAATTGGCGAAGATGGCAAGAGGTTTTTATTGGGGTATGTGACCCGCTTCGTCATCATCTTCCAGATTATTTTCTTGATTAAGATCGGAGAATTTGTTCTTTTGCACAGACTAAGTCGGCTGTGGGCTTGGAAGGTTGCGTTTCAATGTGTTACAGGGGAGATACATCCCTCATGATCAGTGAAGGCACGTTTTTTGCTTGATTTTTTGGGGTTATTTGTACATATAGCATTAGTTTCCATTGCGAAATTGGCACTGTTGTTTTATTTTGAGCTGTGTGTAGCAATGTTACTTTAATTTATGTTTTGATACTTCACTAAAATAATATTCATAGCTTCGGTCACATAATTTCATTCTGATATACGACAGACGTCATCTTCGGTTATCTCATTTTTAAAACGAATTGTAATTGTGCTCGCAAATAAGTGCATCTCTTACTCTTTCAACCTATTCGGAACACGGGTTAAGCTTTGGATTCTCACAAAACGATTCAAACTAACTATGGAGCAAATCCAGGATTTTCAAGTTAAATCCCGGATTTTCTCCATGAAAATGCGGTCTAGTCAAACCAAGCAAATGTGGCAATCGATGTAAACATCAATGCTACTCACCAATAGTCAGGATGGTTAACATCTTCATTGCGAAAGCGTAAGTAAAATGAATAATGCAGCTCGAAATGGCAGCTCAGAGAAATCCCACCCAGCCTCTAGGAAGTCAGAGGAACTGAAAAAAAAGATGAGTTTTCGTGGGTGAGTCCCGGAAAAGGCATGGATCATGTTCACAAAAATCATCATTGGAACCTTATTTCAACTCCATTTAAACTGGCGTGGAGCTGCAGAGTTAGTGCCGTGGAACTGTGCAACCAATGGTGAAATTCTCCTATCCTTAAAATGGCCTCCACTAGCAACTTTCTCTTGTTAAGCACATGTCCTGGTATCATCAGATTGAAGACTTGATTTTAAATATCCTTGGAATTTAAAAGATATATATTTAATAAACTAGTACAGTTTTCTAAAGAAGAATACACGTTGATTGCTAACTTTCTTATTTTCTTATTGAATTTTGAGGTGGGGGAGAAAGGAAAAAAATATGATGAAAAATTTGGAATCTTACCTTCTATGGAACAACATGCAAAGACCTTAATTTCAATTTACGCAAACATGGCATCCCGTGTGACGAACCTGCATTTATCCATGGCGGCCCGTAGAGCAATCACAAAACATCCAATGGTTCAGTTTTCTAATGCTATTTATTATTCGTTATATTTACATATTTACAACTGTCCTATTGTTAGGTGGACTACCTTCACAGAAATCATGTTGCCTAATCAAACGACATTTCGTTTTTACTTACATGCATTGCGCTACTGCCAAGCAGCGCCCTCTACTTCTTTCTTTACATCCCGAAAGGTTGAGCACAATATAGGATGAGTTAGCTGTTGAGCACAATATAGGATTTTATTTGAAAATGACTGAAAAATTACATGAGTTTAAACTGCATTTATTTATCTTCTCCGACCAGATGGGGTAAGTCAGTGACGCTGATTGTCATAAAGAAGCGCTCAGGCTCGAATCCACCGATGGTGTGGATGTTTCTAAATTTATAGTGTCTATGCGACATCGGGACTTGTCACTTATACAGTGCTCAAAGCCCATGCCAACAACAGACGCAGTCATTCATTCCTTGCCACGGTAAAATTCGTACTCATTCTGATTGGGCAAGTAAGATTAGCCACAACATCACACCCACGACACCTGCATCGGCTAATTGATATTATTGATTATAATGGAGCGGTACAAAACTACGTAAGCAGACTTCTTGTAGGAGTAGAATAAACTTAGGGCAATGCGGAATCATATAGCAATGCAAGGTGGGAACTGGAATCTTAATGAGATAGGTTTGGTTTGGTTTATTAGATTACGGCAAAGCACTCGAGGGCTATCTGCCTTAAGGGAGGCATGCCTTCGTGGAGGACGTTTTAAGGGAAACTGGCTCGTACACACGTTACACATGGGGAAAACCACGAAACCACTCATGCAGCCAGCTCGTTCACGAGATTCGAACCTCGGACCGAACTACCAGTGTTCAGAGACGTTACCGGTTGGCCGCTGGTGGGCCTTTTAATGAGATGGGAGATGTAATAGTTTCGACAGCAAGAAAACCGCCGACACCTATTATAGAGATATTAGGATTTAAAATATGAATGCACTGAGATCGGAAAGTGATATTTAAAGACAATAAACTTAAAATAAGCCATGAGTTTCCTGATAAAGAAATTGCCCGAAGTTTCGTTCCGTGGCCACCGCAATGGAGCCTGGGACATTTTCAAATGTGTCGGGCATCCGTGAGATGCTCTCGGTAGCCACGAAACGCGCGGTTCAAACCCTAGGTGCGTTTTAAAAAGTCGGAGATTCCATGCCTTACGCCGAGTTACAAAATGTCGGTGATCTTCATCATCAGGAAAGTTGGGAATTTATTTTGTCTTCAAATACCAGTTTGAGATCACAATGCATTCCCAAAACATTTTTTTTTTTGGTACTACCTCTGATCAGATGGAGGATAAACGAAGATGCAGCAATGAGAAGCCAATATTGGGTGGAAAATGTTTTAATTTGGCGTTAATTTACAATACAAGTGGTCATAAAAAGTGCTCAAAGTTCCGATGTTTACTCCGCATCTCATCAGAACTGCATTTCCAACCCTCTAATGCTATGTGATTACGAAGACACCTAGATGTACTATACTCTTGCTAGAAGTCTATTCCTCTAGTATTGAATCACTCTATGTAACTAAAGAGCAGTTTCTTTCTTGAACTTCAGTCGGAAGAACTGCCGCATATGTAGCGGGATCTGCACGAAATTTCAGCGTCGATATAAAAGCCCATAAATCTCCAGTTAATGATAAGCTTGCAGGTCTTGGTTTTAAATCTTGATATCTTGATTTTCACGTAATCTCGTAGAATTATCTTGAAGTGTTTACTGTATTTACCTAATAAAGGTATTTCAGACCTCACTTCGTTATGCAAAATTAAGTAATATTTCGTTATACATCAAATATGCAAAAATTATTAGAGAATACTTTGCTAGTTGGTAATCATGCAGTAGAGTTAAATTAAAAAAGAAAAAGAAAAGTTAAGCCATGAAAATGCACGTTATATGCGATTTTCGAAATACCATACTATTTAATGCGTCTTTATTTTGCTTTATCTTCTGAAAAAAACTTTAGTTTACGTTCTGTTCATTAATATGCTGAATTGAAGAATTAAATTTGTTCTATTTCTCATGTGCTATTTTATTTTTTTTAGAAACATTATTTGTAGTTCGAAAATATTTTTACTGAGTAGAAATAAATTAGGAACCTATGTTCTAAAACAATAGATTTTTAATTATTTTATACATTCAAAATTTGAGTTAAATTTCTGCAAATACATAATTTAAAAAAACGTTGAATAAAATATAGGAAATGATTATATCTTTATTCTTTTTGCTCCGTTTTACACGGAAGAAACTATGTTAAGTTTTAATTCTACAGGGACGCTAATATTTGTTATTTTATGGGTAGTTATTGAGGACATAAATTAAAAAAAACGGAGCGTTTTCATTGAGTATAAAAAATTTCGCCTTTCGTATTTTTACGAAATACACTTTTTCCATACTCACGATAAGTTTAAAGATGTTAAAAATCAGCATGAGGATAATAGAAGAAAATGTCAGCGATTTCTTACTAAACACCTCAAGGAGCTTTATTATTTTTATTTAACGATAAAAAACATATCTGTTAAAACAAAAAACATGAGAATACGTTATTGCCTATCGGCGATATATAAAATCTTTTAGCCATTTTAGACATCGTAAAATTTCACCATCAGTATTAAAGTAAACCGTTTGAGATATAATATCGGGTTTTATCGAAAGTTTTCCGCCACCGCAAATATCGTCTGGCAAACAGTTCGCGGCTGACGTGTTTAATCATATTTTGTCAAACAACTTTTGGCATTTGAAAGAAAGAGATTTTCTTTAGAACACTGTGTTGTAAAACTTCTAAAAAAAGTATCCTTTTCATTAAGTACAACAAGTCTGAAATGGAACTATCACGCTACCAGATTAGAACCATCATTTACTTCCAATTCTGTTGCAAAATTTCAGTTACAGAATGTCACCTAATCATATGTGCAGCATTAAATATTAATTTTGTATCATATGACACTATGAAGGTTTCATATGGAAAGTTCGAAAACAATAACTATGACATTCAAGAAACAGAGCGCTCTGGCCGGCCTACTGATGTTGATGAAGCCCGCCTGCGAGAATTTGTGGAAGATCAGTACGCAACCACTCGAGAACTTGCTAAGAGGTTAGACGTTAGTGCCATGCCATTAGTCGCGCTATTCATAGCATAAGCAGCATAAGCCTGACGTACAAGTTCAATCGCTGGGTGCCACATGAGCTGACTCAAGCAGATAAGGACAGATGTTTTTAGGGCCTGCACTAATGTGCTCGAATATCTAAACAAGACAAAATTCTAGACCGCATCGTCATTTGTGATGGAAAGTGGATTTACAGCAACAGTACACGCCGAAATTGGAGTTGGTCTGCGCCTGGAGAGCTTGTCGACAGCTTCGTAAATCGCAATTTGAGTAATGAAAAGATCATTCTTTGTATCTGGTAGGACTGCCGTAGTATTATCCACAAACAATAACTTTAAAAATGTAAAATGTTCGGCTGTAAGGTGTACAGCGAGATACTAGGCGTGTTGACGCTGCTCTCAAGAGAAAAAGCTGGACTGAAATCCGGTGCAAAACGATAATGTTCCATCAAGGTAATGCAAGACCGCATGTGTCTGCATTCTCCGGCTGGACTGTGTACGGACTCGAATTGGATCTTTTGACGCACCTACCATATCGCCCTTTCGGACTTCTAAATTTTTTTCACAATTGCAGCCACGTCTTGCTGGTGCTATCTTATATTCTGCACAGGAAATCCAAAATCAGGCTGACCTGTTTTTGGACTTGCAATCACCAAGTTTCTTGGCCGAAGGCTTTGGAGAACAAAATGTTGTCAGAAAATCATAAATTTGAAGGGGGATTATTAGCCGTACTTTTCATGATTTT
Source organism: Stegodyphus dumicola (assembly GCF_044657685.1). NCBI lineage: Eukaryota > Metazoa > Arthropoda > Arachnida > Araneae > Eresidae > Stegodyphus > Stegodyphus dumicola. Next base: position 150,454,437 of record NC_140771.1, on the reverse strand, counting down.
TATAACTTTGTTAAGAACGTTTTTTGAAGAAAAACTTTCGTTACAACCATATAAGATTTATTATTTTAAAAACAGTTTGCAAAAAGTGATTTTTTATAACATAAGTGTAATAAATTAATTATATCGCTGATGCCCTGTAAGATCGAACAAGATATTTATAATTTTACTTCTATTACATTCTATATCTGCGTTCAAAAAAATTTAATGGTTCTCATTATACCTTTTGTAACATAGAGATTGAAATTCTTTGCATCCGAAGATTTATCTTTGGGATGATATTAAAATTGTAATGCATTTTTAATATTCCATTAATTTTTTTATATATTCTGAAAAGAAAATCAAATGTATTTCTAGAGTTTTCAAAATTGAAGCTCTTTTAGGTAGAAATTTAATATTATTAAACATCAAGGATTTTTGTTTATGAGTTAGTAGCCGTAGGTGTATAATTTTCCTTTTAAAAGAGGAAAGAAATATATGGCTGAACTTCGTATATCTTTTTTTGTTTCTTTTTTTGAATACTTGTAACGGCAAAAATTTCTTTGAGGTGCTAATCTGGAATCTGTATTTTTTGCATTGCAAATGTTTTAATAATATTTTAAATTAACTGGAATTTTCATATGAAAATTTTAATAAATCTCGCACAAAAGGTAATAAAGACAAATCCTTATTATCTTTTGCGAAAAATACGAGGTATCCGCAAATTTCTTTTGAAAAATTTTTCAATAACTATTTTTTGCCTTTTTTTGTTTTTCTCTTCAAGTTACCACTGAACTATTGTTATACTTATATACGTTTTACTTGGTATCAATGAAATCAAAAAGCTTACGGAATACTTTTTGTATAAACTTTATGGTCATTCAGTATAAAATATATTCCCAGCTACATTTATGACATTTTAATTTAAACAATAAAGTTGAATTAGCAGATACCAAAACAAAAGTAAACATTCTACTTTACCCTGTTCTAAAAGCTTCAGTTTAAATTTGTATGTAACGTAACGTACTGAAATATTAGATTAATATCAAATTGGGATGATGCTATGAGGCAATGTAAGATCATATATTAATTTAAAAAAACATATTAAATGTAAACTAATAATACCAATTAAATGGTCTATCTATCGATGGGCCATTTTTACAAAATGTTATTTAAAATCGTCATATTTAACAATTTTGCACTTTTGTACATGTTAATGGAAATTTTACATTCCATACTACACATATCTAGGAATAAAAGTTATAATTATGATATTTTCACGAAATATTAGAAAAATTAAAATAGGTGTCACTGGCCCAATGAAAGTCGCCTTCATTGAGCCGGGGAGTTTCTATGAATGAGGTAGTAGCTTTTTTTTCTTTTTAATAGAGTGTTATGATGTTACAATTCAATAAAATATTTAAAGCTATTCTGGGCATGATTCTTAAATATAAAATACTGATTAGAAGCTAACATAGACCACTGAAAATACATTGAAACATACTGATAGCTTAACATTATTCACAAGGAATCAAGAGTTGGATTTTAGATTAGTCTTTATAATCATAAAATAGACCTACGAAATAACATTGAATTTCGTTTATTAGAAACTATTCAATGAAAATGAGAATTTGAGAGTAATTTATAATTAGGCTAGTATAAAAAATATAAACCCATAATTTGAAAACTTTCAAATAGCATAAAATAATTATTAAGCCTGTTATTAATATTAGGCTATAAAGTTTACACAAATTACTGCACCAATTATTCGTTCTTGATGAGTTCCGTTTCAGTTTTTGCAATAGATATTAACCTTCTTTCTGATACCAGCACACTTTGCACGATTAGACACTGAATCATGCCTTCCTTGAAGTCATCATAACAGATAACACGGAGCGAAGAATCCTCGTTGCAACTGATAAGCCTATTTACTGAAGGCAATGAAAGCTTATCCTTTACTGCCTTCTCCGATAGAGAAATTTGAAATCGTTTTTTCACAGCGGCACCCCTTCTTCATTTTTTTCACTCTCTTCCAGGATGTGCTGGTATGGACTACTTGTTACCAGTATTGTTTTTGGACTTTGTTAAAGCGTTTTCAAACTGAGGATTAAATGGAATCTGAGAAATTTCACCAAAAGAAAGCTTTAACTTTTGACAACAATGTTGATGCACCAGCTGGAAAACTGTTCTGATTCTGGTCCCCTGGTTTTTGCAACAGATTTTATCCTGGATCCTGCATGCCATGTGACAGTCCACTAGGGAAGTAGTTATGCTTGTGTCAGGAATTCCTACGGCAGGAACATCATCTGTTTCAATCTTCATTGCTGCAACAAAATGAAAGTCTTGAAATACATTTCTGTGGACTAGTCAAACTATTTGTATTGGCAAAATCATTCATTCCCGTCTCAACTGTTGTCGCTTGCCCATATGAATCTCCCAAAGAAACTGGGCGACACCTTTTGATTTCCCTTCTCTCCGTTCTGTTGTAGAAACTTTTCCATTTCATTGATGTAATAATTGCTCAGTGGCTTGAAGAACGAAAAGTGACCGGGGGGTTTAGAGCATAATTATACTGTTATAATTATGCTAAACAAAATGGTGCTATATATTTATATATATATACAAAATTATTATATTTTTATTTATACAAATATATTTTTATTTATGTATCCATATTCGGGATTGTACGCAGAAATTGTTCCTACTGAAGCTCCAACTTGTAATTCTTCTGCAAAACGTGTACGTTTGTAAATTAGAAGTGGTGGGACATATTGTCCAGCGTCAGACGCGTAGCAAACTGCTGTTGTAGTACAACCTTCTTACCCTTCAAAGCAAGAACCTTTTAAAGTTCCTTTTGGACTGCTGTTTCGTCCACGTTAAAAACTGGAGTTATATCGAATTTATTCTCATCAAAAACTTTCACTAATAAGTAAACAAAATGGTGGACATTATCTTTATTGAATCATTTAGCCCAAGCAAAAGAAGTCACAACTGGTTGATGCAGACTGAGCTAATATTGTCTTCTCATGAAAGAATAATACCACTTCTTACCAGCTATTCTTTTCTTGGTGTGGAATTTGATTCTTTTCTGCGACTCGAAAGCAAGAGTGCGAAGCTAACGAGGTGTTATTCGAAACAAAAATTCCTGCAGGTTTAAGGACATGCGACTCTAGTTCTTGTTTCACTTCTTTGGGTGGATCACCTATGATACATATAACGACTTTATGGTACTCTGCAAAACAATTTGTTTCCTTTAAATGTCACGGCAATTTTGACTTTGGAATATCAAAAGTTATTGCAGCCGCATTCACTTCCATGTCACCATTTCTCACTGAATCAAATGCACGACTCATATTATCTTTCTCCCATTTACCATATATATTTCCTAGCGATACATAACCCCCCCCCAAAAAAAAAGAATGTAAGGCGCCCTTGATTATATAAGGTTCACATTAAAAATCAGAGATGTACGACAGGAAAGCACAAAGATCACAAAAATATGAACAAAATCATTATCAGATGACAAAAATATGCAGTGTATATCATAAATGATTGTTTGGCTTCCGTTGGCTAATTTGTTTTAAAGTCTCTAACAAGCATGCATTGCTGAAAGGTTTTCCTGAGAGCAACAGTAAGAATTAGTTACTCTACCACTGAAATTGTTAAATTTCTGACTTAGTATCGATATTGCATATTCCATAATCTATTTATTGTGCAGATACAATTTTATAACTGCAAATAGGCATAAATGACTCACGAAATAATGAAAATCATTACGATAATTTCAATAAAATATACATTTTACACACAAATTAGGGATACTCCGGTTTAGATTAAAATTCGGCTAATAGCTTATGATTATTTTTATAACAAAGAAAATGAGATAATTATCTGATTACATATTTAATTAATCCTGATAGCTTTGTACTCAATCCAAAACAGTGATATTTTATTCTTGAACAAGTTACAAAATATATTAGCCTTAATAAAATTTTCATGGTTGAGCCACCAACCCATTCGTAGCGACGCAGGTTCGCTCATTGAAGGCAACTAGCAGTTGGCATATGTCCGTGATTTCGATTATAACAAAGTAAACAACCATTGTTGATGACGCGAAATAAAACTGATTTAACACAGTTTTAATTATTATCAATAACAACTAAAACGCGATTAACGTCTCACTGATATATATTTTCTTTACATTGATAAATTGAAAGTAAAGTACAAAAATCTTACCTTTTTGTAAAGCAAACTTGTTTGATCGTAGATTACCTCCTAGCCAAGATGGTGGATTTCAAGCTCCATGTAGCATACTAACCAGTCAAGAGGTATTGCCTACAGTGAATAATTATAAAATAATAGACGTGGCTCAATGATAGTAACCTTACCCTAATATAGGTGTATATATAAAAAAATAAAAAAGCAATGTCACACAGATTTAAATTAGGCAAGGGATGAAACCTTATTTAAATAACCTTCTTTCCTGTCTTAAACATAAAAGTGTTTACTATGATCACAACATAAAACAGCAGCTAAATTTGTCTCTTGCGTGCCTAATGTCCCTCTCCTGATGAAACTAATTAATCATCTACTTATCTACTTTTTGTACCAGTTTTATGATTTTCTTTATATAAGATGAATATTATTTTCTTATTTACTTATTTGAACTTGACTATTCATCAAAGACACATCAAACTAGTTTTTATGGCAATATATATTTTCCTAGTCTACATCTGTATTCAAAATCTAAACTTTCGTATGTGCATAATATTATAACAATTTAATATTTAGTTAACTTTCCTGTCTCTGCTCCCATAAACATGCCCTTAAATAACTAAACACATTAATAAGATCCTACTTATTCACACTTCTTTTTCACACTGTTCCAGTCAGCCGTTATACATTAATTTAATTAAAACAATTGCTAAGATTAAAATACTTTGTTGTCTGGTTTTTGCCAGGAGTTAAAATTTGAGGGCTTAGATTTGGTTATTATATTTTTTATAATATAATCTGGGCTCATATTCAATTAAACATCTAAAGAGAATCTATATAATGACCCTACGTAGATATAATTTATTAGATAACAATAAAAAATGAAGGAAAAGTAGAGAACAGTAAAATATATCTTGTAAAGAAATTCATTCACGTCATACACCAGAATGGCACGAATGTGAAACTTTTTATATGGCTAAATTAAATTTGGCTTGTAAAACTTAAATGTTGCATCAAGGTTCATTCCTTTCAAAAATATTATGCCAATAATTTGATATTATTTCCTAAAACTGAAGATACCAGAGTGACATAACGTGAAAACTGCCGTAGAGAATTGATGCATAAATTTATCTATCGAACCTTAACTGAATCAAATTGAAATAAAAAAAAGCATGCCAATGTAAAATTAAAAATCAGAAAAACAAATTTTAATTTGGAATCGATTTTGAATAAAACTTCATAACTCTTGATGATGATCATATACAGATTCCATTTCCCGAGGAACGCAAGCTAAATGTCTCATCTAGGAATATGAATCTAATGTTCGAAAAAGAGAAGTAAGCAAATCTTTGATAGGTAATCATACTGGGCACTTAATCACATTGTTTGACACGGGTTCCTCAAAAAATCTTAAAGCTTATTCAGTTGTTGAAATAGATATTTCGGAAGCTTTTCAAGCTCAGATAATTTTATCTTCGGTATTAATGCATAAATAATATTACAAGTCTTACAAACGCTTTCAGAGTTTTAATATCTTAGATTTTCACGTTTCATTGCTGTTTTCCTATGCTATGTTCCTTTCCTATGATGCTATGCTCGGCTTGTTTCTTTAGATATAAAATGATTGCCGTCCTTCCTGCTTTGCAACAGAAGTTACTTCAAGAGTGATATCGAAACCTTTTTCTCTAGTAGAGACAAAATCATCCATTTCTTTGATTCCAGCCTGAATCATAACGCAGCATCTGGACTATATTTGAAGAAGCACATGCAGAAGGAAAGCGAAATTACCTATTAAAATTGTTGTCTCCGGGTTTCAAGATATGAGATAGCTTCCCCGCAAAGCAGTTTTAGGGTTGCCATAAAATGGAAAGATAAGGCAGAGTTACCACATTTGGCGATATTTGACGACAAAATTGGCGATATGCCATGGACGAATTCTTACCGGTTTAGCCCAGAATATTCTCGAACACCAGCCAAAAGCTATATAAACCCTGCTGGTACGCGGAGAGTTAGTTAGTATCGAGTTGATGTCTCGTCTAGCGTGTCAGTCCGTGCGGAGTTGATCGAGTTGACAGCCGGGCAGCGAAAGCCGAGTGGGTCGTCGAGTGCACCGAACGAGTCTCGTAGTGTATCGCGGTTAGTGCATCGTCGAGAGAGCGTGTTGAGCTCCGGGAACGACTAAAACGAACAGCCGGAGGCTGTGCTCTATGTGTCGTCGAGTGGATCGCGAGTCGTAGCGTGGAGATGCGAGAGTACGTGGAGTTCCGAGAACGACCAAGCAGAGTCGGGAGCTGTACTTTGGTGCTTTGCAGTGAAGCTGTCTCCACCGTTATTGCCTGACAGTGTGAAGACTGTGTCAGCGTGTTTATAACAGTTCGACGACTGTAAAAGTGATTTTTTAATACTGGCTAAATAAAGTGTGTTTCGATACTGCTTCATCAATTGTCGTCGTTATTCACTCCAAATCTACGAACCCTGTACGAACGTGAAGAAAGAATATAACGCAACAACTGGTGTAAAAAAAAAAAAAAAAAAAAAAAAAAAAAAAAAAAAGGTAACAATATGCTTATTCTATCCTAGTTCTTCTGCAGATGAATGTCGTAGTCTCTCATATCCTTTGTTAAAAACACAGAGAAAAGTGGGAGTGAATATAAAAGAAAACTAATAAAAAGTTGATTCCCTTAACCGATGGAATCTAGATTCCAGTATCCTAAAAGTGAATGATTTTAGTGCAATTCGTCATATTCGATTTTCATACTCTTGGAAGTTCTCTCTAACAATATAAAATAGCATTAAGTGCATAAAAATCTACGGAACCGAAAAGTTCGTTCGTTATAACTGTGGGTTCGTGAACAGGGTTTCGACTGTTCAGCATGTTTGTAAGCCTGTCAGGATTTAATTTTGTAAATAATAATTTTGATAGTGATATTTTAGAGAATTGATGTATCTATGGAGGCCATAGATTAATTGTGATAGAACACATTAGGGTTATCTGTTTAAAGTAGGGAGTGTTTTTTATGAAGGATTTTCTGTAGGAAACTGGCTCGGACTCATTTTACTCAAGAAAGCAATATACAAGCTTGCAACGCAGCCGCTGATGGACGGCCATACGCTGGATGTGATCGTATGCAAAGTGAGGCTATTCTTATCCAAGTTGTTTTCAAATGCAACCAGATATGCAGATAGTCTTCGTTTTGCAGTTTGAATTTTTTTTTTTTTTGTAAAAAATTAAAGAAGTAAACAAAACAAGCAAAGGTATATAACTGTTTTCTATGTTTATATTTATTTTTGCCTATATCCAACTATCCGGGCTCTTTGTTTAGTACTTAAATCGTTTTGGTCAGTTCAACCCTCGCCATATTCCAATATTTTAAGTGAATAAGTTAATTAAGCTAATATGTATTTCATATGAATTCAATCAATGTTACTCAGCTGTCATTCTTGACTGAAATGCATTTCTCTTTACAGTGGTACACTAGCGAAAATGTGGTGGATTATAATTTATCGCCAACTTGAAGTGGTAGAATGAAGGTCGTCACTTCTCCCAAGGGAAGGAAGAATGTAAGTAATTAATCCGTCTTTCCAAAGTGCTATAGTGGGGTAATGGTGAACACATTAGTCCCGTAATCTGGGGTTGCATTTCCTATTTCTCGTGGCAGCTGAGTGAATCTTTCAAAGATGTTTTCTTTCCTAATTCCTAGTGGATCTACAATAAAAACTCTACGTATTTTGTTCTTTTTGTAGGTTTATTTTCGCAGTGTGAAAGAGAATAATAATATTAATTTCCTTAACATTTTTGAAAATCAAATCATTGGTAAGAAATTTTGAAAATAAATGTTGATGTCTCTCAAATTTTTACTTTCATGGAAATACATTCAGATCTTTTAGCAGCAAATTCGTTACTAGTGAGCTTTTTTCTCCTTTTGAATGATACTTCTGTGCTAAAGCTATTAGTATTTTAAAAATTATCACAAAATTTGTTCTTAAAAACAGATTTAATTTAAAGAAAAAAACAGTAATTCTTCCAAAAAATTTAAATAACTAACACTGAATCTAAAATATTGGAAATTGTAATTTATTGTAAAAAATAAGTTTGTTGCTGATTTTTTAGGAGCATTCGATTATCTGCGGGGAAGGAGTAATCTGCTTCATTAATAAAATAGTTACTGAAATAGTTACTGTGATATTTCTGTTCAGTTCAAATTTTTAATCTAGATTTATACATGTCCAGCAGTTGCATGAACTTTTTCAAAGAAGATCTTTCTTTAAAGCTTAAGATTTAGCTCTTTTATATACTTCGCATGAATGAAAGCCTGCATTTGCGTACTAGACTAGATTGTTTAATTTATTAGGACTAACTGATCATTTGAAGTGTGCATTTAATCGAAAATACCTCGGAAAAATACATATGAGATATAAGTATTTCCTCTTCTCTTACCGTCAACCTATCGAAAGCACTTTTAGTTGACTTATAATAAGTGCCATTGTAGCTAAATGCTACGTGCTTTCGTAAGTCGATGTTTGATCGGATATGAAAACCTAATCCAAGGGGCAAGAATCTGCCAACCTTCTTTCAGCAGCATACATCCATGACGGAAAGTATTTTTGCATGTATTATATATATATATACAAACGTGTATAAGTAAGTCTTTTGTATATAATAATTGGTAAGAATTTTTGAAAGTAAATGTTGTTATTAAGTTACAAATCTTAAGTTACAGATCCACAACATAGAAATAACCCTAACTTCGAAATTAGTTAATTTGCGTAAAGTGAGGTAGTTCATAGATGACAACCCTTGACATTCGCTCTTATTTACAATTCTTATTGTTAAAAAAAAGATATAAACTACGTAACTCTTAGGAGTTTTTCCTTTAGTGGTCAAAGCTCCTAATGGTTTTTCACCTAATTTCCCTGACAACCTGTTTAGCAGTTCACTTTCCACGAAACGACAAATGAGTTTATACAGATAATTTTGTTTTATAAATATTACAGTTTATCTCGCATATATAGATTTGCTAAATAAAGTTGAAATTTTTTGTTATAGTTTGTCAGACATCAGTCTTTTTCTTTAATAAAGAACGATAATCTAACTTCATATAAAAAAAATATTCGGCACAGTATTTTAATAACATTTGCAGGTATAGCACATTTCTTACGGATATGACCATGAAATCAAAATTTGACCATAAAATTTAAGCAAAATTTTACTAAAATCAGATATATGTTTTATTATTGCATCATTTTGAACCACAAATTTTGCTACCTAGATATAATTTTAAAAATTAATGAAGAATTGGGGTATTAAAGATTATGGCGAAATTTCGAGCATTATTTGCCTGTACGGAAAGAATGCCGCAGATGACTTTTTATAGCAAACGGACTCTCATTAACACTACTTATTGGAAAACCTTGAAATATTACTTGCAGCCAATCCGTTCAACGAGCAAAAATGCCAGAGTTTAGAGAGCTTACTGTTTGCCATTGGTGGATTCAGTTTCATGAAATGAACGTAATTTAGTTGTATTGTGTAAGACATTTACTTAGCTATTGATTGTTCTGGGGTTTTGGAGAGTCGCTAGATGCTTTTACAGCGCATAAATTTCATGATGTGAACAAAGTAATTTTATTAAAAATGATAATATAAAGCTTAGAAGGAAATTTTATCTCCATCATGGGACACATTTTGCATTTTAAAGTAAAAATGTATTTCATTTAAATGAACTTATCTTTCAGATACTGCATACGTTGACTCAAATTTAACTACTCGCTTTCCTATTGAAATCTAATGGACGTCTATAAAATATACAATTGACTTAAAAGAACTTAAAATGATCTTATCTGTGTTTACAAATGATGTTTACACTTTTTTAGAATGATTTTCATTATAGAACTAACTTGGGTTAAATTGCCAAGGGTTTCGATCCCTCTTCCACTACTTTCTAGAGGCGGTCAGTCGTGGAGAGTGTGCGCATAGAAACAGAACATTTTAAGAGAAAAGCACAATAGTTCATATGTAAAAAGTCAGGAGGATTTTATAGGAATACGTTGAAAATGTATCGATGCAATACCTGTATCAGTCTTCAATTTGTCAAGGTACTTTTCGGAGTACGACCTGCTACTTTGAATTAACGAAGTTTCATTCCCTGAAAAACAAGAGAAAAAGAAGTGGAATTCCTTCTGAAAATATCGGACGTAAAATTTTCTCTTGGTAATATTTTGATCGGATGTTAGCATTTTTCCACTCTTCTTATGTTTATATCCAACTGAAGAGAATCCTGCACCATTTATAAACACTTTACTGAAACTTTCTTCGCATTGACAGAACCAGGTTTGTACATCTTTTCTGTTTCCTATAATAATTAGGCACTTGTTTTGTTGCAGTCATTTAGACAAGTCCATGCGTAATCAAGAGTCACAATGTAATTTTAATTATCTCCTGCTAAATAGTTTTCATACAGTGGTAAACACATTGTTCTAAAATGAGCCATATGTTTCAGCAGAAGCTGGTGAACGTTATTGATTTTAGTTTCTTTATGTTAAAAATCTTGGTTTATTATTTTATTCCTTGTGTTCGAGATGTATTTAAAAACTTTGCAGTTGATTTCTGCGTAGGCGGATTTTCTGTTGTTACCAAAGATTTTAACATTAGAAACACTATGTAGTTTTTTCGGGTATTCTGTTGGAGTCTTCAGGTAGAAATAACTGATTGTTCCTATTAATAATGCTACTTATTTTGCACTTATGCATTTTTAACATACATTTTATAACGTTTTTGAATAGGGAAGAGGAAAATTTCTCTTCAGAAAACGCATACATATATTTTTCAGTTCACAGCTTTTTAACATGCGATATTTTGAAAGAAGTAGCATACGATATTTTGTATTTGAAATAATCAGCTGTTGAAAGTTTTGTGCAAAGCATTTGCTGTTTTTAATTCGTTATCCAAATTGGTTTAAAAATGCGTAAACACCGTGCGTAGCATATGTGTATTTAAATAATTAAAACTGAGGTTATTCATATTTCCAATAAACAATTTAAAAGTGTATAAAATTGACATTATGCGACTGATACTAAATTTTATTATCATGGAACAGAAGCACTAGTATTAATTTTTTCTATGTATTTTGCAAAGCTGCTTGTAAAAGCTATTAGAAATTTCAGAAACGGAAACCTGAGAAATTAGTTGGTATTTTGCCGAAATTCGAACAACAAATCTTTTAATTGCTCGTTGGCTCTAATAATAATTCTGAAAAATTCCCGCAAGAAAACATTCAGTCCGAAGGCCAGGGTGGCCAGCTTATCATGTGCATTCTCCTCTCTGCATGCTATAAGCGGTTTTATGGTAAATTTTGATTGCGGTAATCTTATTAATGTTATCGTTTTTGTGATAAATTAAAAAAATTCTTTCGATAATTGTATTTGGGGCAGGGATCAGGCCACAGATTCACTTTAAAAGGTTAAATATCGTTGTTTTTATTTACCTACGGCATCAACTAACTTTCCAATACGTGTACGTAAATTTTAGAAATGCGGCATAGCTATTTGTCGGAGGAATAATGACGGAAACATAAAGTATTTGTGAAATATGGGAAAACCTAGCAACGAGTTTATTTGGTTAACATAAACTTGAGTAATTTATTCGTAATATATACATTTTTTTAACTTCACGGACTTACAAATAACCGCATTAGATTAATTTTGTATCAGAGAATCTTATCAACGAATTAGTTGTCGCTGTTAATAAGTCGTTGTTGATATATTACCTTAACGATGGTTTAGTTGTAGATGTTTCACCAAAATGTTTTTGAAATTTACTTTAATAAATTTTGAATAAAGGTGACAAACGTGGTAGTCAAAGACTTTAGTAATTGTCCTTCACCGGTGCTTTTTCAATTGCAATACTGTGCGCGTAACTGAATGTCTTTTATTCAACATGATTTGAAGCTATTACATTGTGTTTGCAATTTTGAGGAAGCCCCTGAAGAACCGTCGATCCATTCCGTCACAACGTAGAGGGCGCTAGCAAAGAAGCTCTGCGGTCGTAGAGGAATCGCCGCAGAATCTGCGATCGTGAATAGCGCCATCGGTGGTTCCTAAATCCACTGCTTCTTCGATCCCCCTGAAAAATAATCGACCACAACATATACAAGAGCCTTTTTTCGCTTCAACAAAACCCGGACCTTGCAGTAGAAAGTTGTTCCGAAACTTTGGAAAGCGTGTCTGCGCTGTCGGGTCGTAGGGTCCTGGCAGGACCCCTTGTGGTGGAATATAAACAGTACTCATTATGTGTTTTGATAGTTGTTGAAAAGTTGTTCTAAGGTAACGCGTGGTAAACGCGACTTGATTTCTCTCCGTCTCTTCCTCTCACAGAAAAGACATTGGATTTTTTTTAGTTTGTTGTTTGGATTGCAATTGCCAAAATGATGTGCCAAAATCAGGCTTCTCATGTGCTCCAATTGACTGTTTGTCTCGTGTTGGTATTCTCCATCAACTCCTATGGGATGCACACTGACTGGAGTACTATTCTTTCAGGTAAGTTTACTGCATGCACTATCCTTGCACTTATGTATGTGTAATAATAATAAACTTTATAGATAATTGTTAGTCGGCAGCACAAAATCATTTTGTATAAACTTTAACTAAAAAGAACACTACCATTTTACGAAAAATTGTTGTAACTTCATGATAAATATCCTGATATAATAAATAAATGCGTAATAGTATTGAATTTTACTAAAGGAAACAATTAATAAAAATCAGCTATTTTATGCTGCTAGGACAGTTCATTTAAATGTATTTATATAAATTAACATAACTCTAAAGTATAATCATAAACTGCAGAAGGTGTTGAAAAGTTTTATAAGTTTATGACAATGCCAATTTAATTCAGCCCTTCCGTCCTCAATTCCTCTTTGTAACGTAGTATTTCCACTAATAGCTGTAAAAGTGCAGGTAGTATTAATGTTTGATGGAAAGGTTTATTTCATTGATTTTTTAGTACGTAAACGGTAATACCGTAAAACATTTCTTCTTAAACGAACATGAAATCTAGTTCAGTATTTGTACTAGATTTATATATTTGTAGTTGTGGTACTTCCATGCACATTTACCTATATACTTGTATACTTACATTATCTATCTATTATATATATATATATATATATATATATATATATATGTGTGTGTGTGTGTGTGTGTGTCTATGTATCAATCATGCATAATCACGTATTTTGTTCCTGTAAACATACCATGCGAAATCATTTCCTCCACCATTTTATACCGATTTGGATGTATCTAAATTTCTATTCCTTCTTCATACATTAATGTAATGTCTAATATGCATGTGAATTAAATATAACTTATGCATACTATTTTTTCATGAAAATGTACTTTCTTTTTGAATACATCATTGACAAGTCTAATCACTCATTCGCAAAACTTTCATTCTGGAGAAGGAAAAAACACGCATAAGAATTTTTAACACACTGAAATTTAGAAAAATCAAGCTATATTATCTTCATGATAACCAGCGTATATACTATTCGAGTAATATGAATTTATCTGTTTTAATATAGAGTGAAACGTAAAAAAATATTTAGAAGAGGCGTACAGAGAGCAACAAAAAATGGAGATTCATGGTTTTGTAAGGTGTCGAAGGCATGTAGACTCCAAATATTAATTTAAAGGAGATGTACTGTTTAATTTCTAAAGTACGTAAAACATAAACAGTATTTAAAAGCACTGAAAACAACGAAAAAATATTAAGCTATTTAATGTTTATACAAGTAATAGCATTTTAATTACCTTCGAAAGCATGCAAATGAGAAATGCTTTTCCCAAATTCTAGTAACGTACTGTACCTATCGGATATTTACTGGTCTAAAATAATGTTTACACGTTGCTGAAAAAGATTTGTGTGTAAAATTGAAACTGGAAATTGTGCAGTTGGCGTATTCTGTAGTTGGCACAGTTCTGTTGTTGCCACTTTTCTTATGTATATCGAAATAATTATTTACGGATGTCCGAAAGAAAAATAAAGCATCAAAATGTCAGTAAACGTTGCTAGGGAAAACATTTAAAGAGAGCTGTCCCCGTTGATAATCAAAGTACTGTTGAAGCCGGAATTTCGTTTGAAGCGAACCCAGTTAGTTGTAGGTAGGTATTCGTAAACTGTCAAAAAAGCTGATAATGCTATAACAATATTCTTTTGTATGAAAGAGAAAGGCATATAGCATTTTTCATGAGTACGATATTCGAATAAAATGTGAAAGAAATGTTTTTTTGGAAATGGAATAACCATTTCTTTCACATATATCATAATGTTAGGTTTCGAGCTAAAAATTGGGTAAACAAAAGCCGTATACACTAAATATTTATTTTCAAGTGTGTGTCCATAATAATGCATTAGTTGTTTTCAAGCTGTAACTGCAATAACAAAAATTAAGTGGAAGAAGAATATAAATATGGATTACAAATTAAAAAATTATTATTTTTGCTACATAAACTAATGTGTGAGTATAAAACATTTCATTAGACATATTTATTTGTTTCACTGAACAAAAAACGCATCTTAGAATAGGTAAAGGATATTTATGAATACACATAATAAAAGTATTTTCAACTTTCTTTAATTATATTTTATTAATTATTTAATTATTTATCTCAAATAATCTAGGTGTCAGCTAAATATGATCAATTTCTTCAACCATTCCTGCCAAATGTGTAAAAAGCAAATGTCCTGTCATTTGAGGAAAGAAATGTCTTAGAATCAGTATTTTAAAGAAATCTGTTGGAAATCTTCTGCTCAAATAATACCATACATTTTCAAGTTGTTTATTTCTTTGTATTCATTAATTTATGTTTAAATAAAAATAATTCCGAAAGTCGTATACAAACAAAACTAGTTTTTATTTCATTCATACTTTGAACTGAACCTGAATTCATGAATGAATTTTGTTTTTCGCGCCAACAGATAGCTAATAAGTGTGCAAAAATAAAGCTTGACGTACGTTCTGAATAGGTTTTAGAGTGTATATTAAATCCGATAGTTCATTCTTTCAGACCCTGGAATGGCAAAATGAAGACATACAAGAAACTAACGTTTTTGAAGATTGTTAGATTCTCCGAGAAGATTTCTTTTTGTTTTAAAGACAAATTAATCATGTTTAAATGAAACTAACACTAATATGAAACTGGTTAATCTCATAAATGTGTGTAATTATGTTATTAAACGAAGTTTAAATCGTATTAGCAGTCAGTATAATTTTCACATCGAATCTTAAAAGGAAGTATTCATTACCTTTGAGGATGAACTGCTCTTCTCTAAGCATTCCCCAATAAAACTCCTACTGAAAGAATGTATAATTTCTGTTATAAGGAATTTTACACTGAATACTTGTAAAGCTTCTCTCTAAAGTAATAATGGAAAATCAAATATCTACCCCCATAATTCACAGAGAAAAAGATATTATAATGATTATTTTGCAACTTATGCTTTTGTTTCGATGTATGTCTGCACATTCATATGATAAAATAATTTACAAACAAATTCAAATATGTTTCTCATGCAACGTATTACAATTTATATTAATGAAAATATAATTTAAGGTAATTTGGTGTTGCAATCATTCCTTTAGAAATAGAAGTCATTTCTCATTAAACAAACATGGGTGACAATTTGGTTTTTCATAAAGTTTTATTTACAAGAGTTATAGTCGTAACTGCAAACATATTTTTCTTATGTACTTGCGAAAGCTTTACTCTATGAACTTTCGATAGTTGAAAAACATAACTTTTGTACTGTTTAATTTTCTATTTACAATCATTATAATGTGTTTGCACTTCTCAGCAAAAACATCCAGCTTGTGGATTATTTGTAGAAAACGGCTTTCTCTTCTCTGTGAATTAATGAAAGGTATTCAAATAGTACATTTTATATGTGACTTAAAAATAGTAAATATGGCTGAATTTCTAGTGACGAAAAGATTTAATTGCTAACAGCTAATACTTGCGTATTTTTTGGTAAAAGTCTGCTGGAAGATTCGAAGATGAACTTTCTTTGAGGGGGACTTCATTATATAAAACTTGAGATTAATACAAATAAGTATTCATTGCGTGTGCTGAACTAAGATGCCCCGTTTATACCTAATACTCAGGTAATGTATACACCAATCATGCTAATGTGTAAATAAATACATCTATCACGGCTTCAAGCTTAGTAACTTTAACATCCGAAGTTAGCGATTTATGTCATGAAGTAAAACACATTTGAGTATAATTATCAAAGAACATATTCTTCTCTAATTTATTTCTTCTTAGAAATGTTTCGTCTTTTAAGCAGATAATAGATTTTTCTTCAAAATTCATATAATTTAACGAAGACCGTACTTATGCTATCCAGTTCCTTTCTTTTTGTTTTCAGTAATTTAAGGTAAAGTCTATAAGTATGCATTCTCTGTGTCTGAGTTTAGTAATGATAGCTGAAATTTTTTTGGCTTGGTTTACGTGATTACGTCAAGCCTCCGAGGGCTATCGGCGTAAGAGGAGGGATGCCTTCGCTGAAAACTTTCTAACGACAACTAACTCGCATTCACGTTAAACACGGGGAAAACCACAAAAGCGCCCTGCAGCCAGCCTGTTTGTACCTCGGACCGAACTACCAGTCTTCAGTGTACCGCTCGGCCGCTGCTGGCCTCTGAAAAACTGGACTCAATGCAACAATAAATTTTCAGATTATTTAACGTAATAAAAGGTTTAATATATTTCCAGTTGTTAGATGTTTTATACATCTTGCTGCTTCTGAAAGACTTTTAAATGCTTTAAATGAATATTAAATGCAGTTTCTTCAAAACTTCCTTTCGAACCATATTAAGCCTGTAATTTTAACGTTCATCAAACCTATTGGATTATATTTGTTTAGGGAAAGAAACAGCATTCTATTTAACCTAGTAAATCAATTAGATTTGAGACGCATTCACAGCATAAGCTTAATGTGTACAGTTAATTACTTTTCGATGCTCAGAAAGGATTATTTATCAGATATGATCAGTTTATTGTTACCACTAATTTGTGAGATTTCCATAATTTGTTGTAATTACCAGATCATAATTAATGATAGTTTTCTCAATACTTTTAAGAGAGAAACATTGCAAGTAATCTATCATTTTCTGTCTTCCTGTGTGCTCATATTGATCATAATAAAATTAGGACGCACTGCTAATAAGATGCATGTCTTAGTTACGGTTCTAAAAATCAGGTCCAACGCATTTTGGTTTCGCATGTTATCCCAAAGGTGGAGAAAATTTTGTTTTATTTAAATAAACTATTAATTTATATTTTGTTTATGCTAATTTAAAAGTTAAATACACTTCTGAAAGTTTATTTAAAGTTTGACACAAAAACAAACGAGGCATTTAAAATTTATATACAATCTTATATAATACATATTGGGACAACTGCTGACATATTATAACGTCTATGATAACTTACTAATTCGTCGGCGTTTTAACGTTTATATTTTAACCGTTATGTAGCACTTTATAGAATCTCTCGGAAATTCTGTATACTTCTTTTGTCAAGATATCAATGGCGCGATGCAAATCAATGGTTATGCAACTCACTCCAATAATATGCTGATCTGTGCCAGTAGATAAAAGTCGTTCGTTAATTTTCGAATAAACAATTGTATTTTATGTTATTATGTTACATTAGGCAAGATGTTTTGTACTTGTATTGAACATTCATTTAAAATTTTTCAAATTAGTGCTCACTACATAAGGTTTTCTTCATTGTAATCATCTCGCCATATTTACTTTCTTTTATATAATTTGAATAATATGTATATAATTAGTATTATATATGTCATTTCAGATTAAATCTTTTGTTTCATTATTTAGTATTCTGCAAATTTTCCTTATTGCAGGAACTTCATAATCTATTTCCCCCAAAAATCTTATTATATTTTTCCTTATAATTTGTGTATTATTCTTTCCCAAATAAAATGGCCTTCTGCCATCCACACTAGATCGTGTTTACTGCTATCAGTAGTGAGGGTATTTTTTGGTCTTATTTCTCCTATATACCATTTGAAGATTCTAGCTCCTTGTCTTGCAACTATCATGCGAACTTACGTCATTAAATGTCATAATTGGAACTCGGTCCTGCAACTGAGACATTATCTTCGACCTATTTAGGTATCATCCAAATATTTATGCATGCACCTTTTAACTTCATTCATCATTTTCATATTATTCTAATGCAAGAACAAAATAATCATAAAAGGCTAAATTATATTTATTTTAAAATATATTTATGTTAAGTCATGAAATAAAAGGTGGAATTGCATGGAGTAAGAGCAGACAAATGATATTCGATAAAACAGGAATTCTCCTCTCAGGTGTTTTATTATTTACCCTGAGGCCTGATTCTGCTGACATAAATTTATTTTTGCTTAAAGTGCAGTACATGAACAAAATAGTGGCCTCGATCTCGGCATTCAATGTCTTACATTTATATATATTGATGGATAATCATGTTAATAAAAATTCTATAAATATCCTTAGACTTCAGTAAGGTATCTCAGCTGACATAGCTGACAGCTTCCCCTGGTACAGTATTTTACGATACGGTATAGTAGTTAGAGACTCTGAGTGCCGTACCGATGAACGCGATTTCATTTCCGAAAGCTTTAGATTTCCCATAAAACTCTATGGATTATTTTTAATTCTGTAGATGTCGAATGAAGTTGTAGTGATCAACTATATACCCTTCCTCTTCAGGAGCATAAAAACCTGTTTTTAAACAGGGAAAATTTACATTTAGATAAGAGACACGTGGGGAAACAAAAGAAAGATAGACGTGAGTTATTGACGATGGTGGCAAGCACTAAGGTTCGGAGTTTGGAGGAGACTAGCGTATAGTTAGATATACGGAATAGAGTTTCTTGCTCTGCGAAACGTTTTGAGTGAATCGCCGGAAATTCCTTAGAGATATGTGTGATTAGAATGTTGAAGACAAGAAAGGACGAAGTTAATCTCTATCGTCGTTTGTAGATGTCATCCACCATGTATAAAACTTTAATATCTACCTGTCCCAGCGTCGAAAATCAAAGATAGTCGCCTGCTGTAACCAATGAGAGATTCTTGCCACTTATACATACATATGCTTTCAAAAATTTTCTATTATGTCTATATTTGATAGCCTTTAAATTAATAAATTTTTATTCAAATTCTTTGCCAATCTAAATTTGTTTGTTTGCTATCTTAAAAATTATATCCATTATTTATTAAAACGTATAACTGAAGCATTTCCTGCTAATGAAGATTCAAATACAGTTAAATAATCTACATATAAAGGAAAATTTTTAATCATAAAATGCAGAATCATATAAGGACAACAAAGCGGAGTAGGACTATTTGAGCAATGGATCTCTTCCCCTGCGGAAAATGAAGCACTAGAAGTATAACTGAATTTTGACCGCTACGAGTTACTTAATGGGTTATAATGTTCGCAGAAGGAAACGCAGTTGTTCTCCCTTTCTCGTCAATAATAAGTGCATTACATCAGTCCGAGGAAGACTTTCTGAGGGGAAACTTGTTTGAGCTGTTAATAATACTCACTTGTAGAAGCAGAGTAGAGTAAATACATTTTCTGTCGCTTTCAAATGAAATCTAGTGGTACGCCCAGGAAGCACGCACCGCTCTTAAAAGCGGACGTAGTGTTTCCACTCAACGAAAAATTAAAATTAATGCAAAATTGCCAAAGCATTAGTTTAATCTTTTCTCTGACTCATTTTAACTGTGGAGTAACCACGGAAAAAATCCTGACAGGACGACGT
Source organism: Stegodyphus dumicola (assembly GCF_044657685.1). NCBI lineage: Eukaryota > Metazoa > Arthropoda > Arachnida > Araneae > Eresidae > Stegodyphus > Stegodyphus dumicola. The sequence continues at coordinate 150,434,408 of NC_140771.1, read as the reverse complement.
CGTTATCAAAGCAGGAAATATTAAAATGCATAAATGTTTATCTTATATATATATATAGATATAAATTATTTCCTTTAATGTATTAATAAAGCAGTATTTCATGTTTTATTAAAACCATAGATAAAGAACGTTTCCTTGATCATGCGGTTTTTATATTACTAATGGAGTGAAGTTATGAACATTTTATTATCGAAATTTTTGATAGAATTCAAATTTATCGCTCTGATTTTCTATCTTTAACAAATTTCTGCTGGTTGAATTTCGGAATTCACATATACTAAAATTTCCAAATATTAAAGTCTGGGGTCGACATTTATTTCAAATAATTCTAATCTGTTGAATTAATCACTAAATAACTTACTTTTAACCTATACTTAAAAATATTATGAAAACACATAAAATGTTTATAGAAAACTTCTCCAGTGGAACAAAACTTGAGTGTAAATACCCACAACCATTCTCTTTCTATTATGTATTAACCTTTTTATTGACACATGCAGAAAAAATACATATAATTGTATGAAACTAATTCTACATTTTTTTACTACAGCTTGACAGTAAAATATTTTTTTTTTTTTTTTTTTTTTTTTTTTTTTTTTTTTTTACTACAGCTAGACATCTAATAGTGTTTCGAGTTTGACAACGCTTAGAGCACAACTCAGATCAGTGAAGGGTCATTTAAGAAGTGTTGAAATTGAATAAATATTTAATTTCACTTTAGAATAAATATTTTATCAGTAGCTCGTATAATTATGTTTAAAAAATACCAACCCAAAGATACATACTTCATATTAACTAAATATAAAAGTATGATTCTGACTTGTAATAGCAATATTAATACTTACACAGTTGCAAGCAATGATTCGCAAGTTTACGTCATTTAAGAAACAGGAAAGCGAATTAATTTGTTTCAAATAAGCACGCGATTCAAAATATAAATGAAAATTTAAAATACTATCCTCTTAACTATATAATCAGATTGAACTAAATAATTTAACTTACTTCCACAACTTCTCTTGAAGCATGTTGAAACGAAACTTGAAAAGCGGGTAAGCGTGTTTTGGCAGTAGCACCATCTCGGCTCACTTACGACTGACTCTTTTCCCAGCTAAAGAATCATTTTTGTAACAGTAGAACTTCGCTGTGTATATAAATTGAATAATCAGAAACATGGAATCACACAACAATCCAACATTTGGAAAAACAGCAGAATTTTGCTACAGTTACAAAACTGAATCACGAAAGTAATATAAAAAAAATTGTTAACTAAGGTATAACCGGAGAAATTTTGTTGAAATTTTGTGAGGGGGTTGACAACATTTTTTTTATCCTTGCAACAAACAGATGTTTTTCCTTGAAGTAAAAACTTTGTTTAAAACAACCAAAATGTACTCAACAAAACATGTTTTGCAGTTTTAATCAATTCTTTTTTTTTCTGGTTTCAGGCTACGGTATTAAAAGATCAGTAACGGACCGCAGAAAAATTATAGGCGGACCCCATGTGGCCCACGAACAGTACATTATGCACGCCTAGTTTAGAACCTTAGAGAAAATATACTGGAAATTATATTATTACCGGATTGTAGATGCTCATCGGTCAATTGGGCCCTTTTGCTGGACTTGTTAATTTTGAATAGTTTTGTGACTGACTCAAGGATAGTAAAAGCGTAAAAAAATGCTAGGGGTAGAGGAAAAAATTACGCGGTATTGGATACGGGAAAAAAACACAGGCCAGAATATAAACGTTTTACCAACTGTCGGCTGGCAAATAAATGTTTTGCTAGTACCGATGTCTTACCTTAGCCTAATCGTGCGGTCTGGTATGCAAGCATATAAGGTCTATAATTTTTTCACTTAACGGACAACGTAAATCTATTCACTTTGCTTCATTTTCATCCGCTAGCAACCGCGCTTATAAGCACTATGTTTCTAATATTGTTTATATTTATATTTTAAATTGCCATTTCCTGAGAAAAATGCGAGGATTAAGCGCCCTTTTTTCATCTTAAAGCAGAGTTCTCGGATATGCTTTTTACCTATGACTTGCAGCTAAATTGGAGCAGATGCTTAAACAATGTGCAGAAATGGAATGCCGATAACATTTCCTTCGAGAAGGTGCCCGTTTACTTTCCACTCTGTTGTTTTTATAATACTAGTTACTTTACGTGGACTTATAAAATTCTTCTTTTATTCATTGTTTTTATTTCTTGCAATAAAGTACACTTCTAACTGGTATTAAAATTAAAAATGGGGTGAAATTAATTAATTAATTCAAAAGTCGATACATTTTATTTATTTTTTAAATTCAAGACTATTTTATAATTTGTGTTGAGGTTTCTGTTAGGGGCATCATTAAACCACCCTTGGCTGATAAGTGTTACGACACTCGGTAAATACGTACAGTATTGAACAAGTAAGTTTTATAAATTTAAGCGAGACTCTTAAGATTAATTACATTAAGTTAATAAATTATTTATTTAATTTAAATAAATAAGTTATTTATGGAGCTTATAGGATTACCAGAAATAGAAATTTGTACTTCTGTGAAACTTTTTATTGCACGTTATCATGCATAAATGCATTTACACACTTGTAAAGATCTTAAAAGAAAAGATTCATTAAACTTGACTCCCGTCTTGACTATTCGTAAAACTTGATATAAAACTAACTTTCGAAAATAATTAATTTTGTAACTAAATCAAAATTCGTAACAACTTTATTATGTTCTATAAAATTCAAAATATGTTTAAATATCAGAGATTCATTACTCAATGATAAAAGGTGTAATTAAAAACTTAAGGAAAAACGTTTTAAAAAGCTTTTCTTTCAAAGCTCTTAAGTACTGAAGCTGGAGAATTCGCTTATTTCACCTTATAGTTAAACATTTCTATTCTTGGAGCTTATGAGTGTACTCTCCCACACAATTTAGGGAAATTATTTTATTTAATATTGAAAAAATACTTTTCTAAGATATGTTTCACGTTTTCTTTAACATTTCTATTTTTAGAATTATCTTTTTTGTCGCTAGTAATAACAGTAGATAGAATACAGAACTTTTTGTTTGTAATAGTTATGATATAATATGTTACAGTAATAGTTATGATTTTTCTCAACCCTGATATTTATTTTGTATTCATCAGACTGTTTTTTGTTATTAAATGTCAGAGTATTAAACATTACTGATAATTACAGTTTAGAAATGTAGCAAAATGTGCCGATGAAAAATGTTTCCTGTCGCTGGAATTACATAAAAGAAAGTATTTTTTATCTTGTTGAGCATGATTACGTTTGAAAAATTTGCATAGCTGTTCTAAATTGAATCAATTCTAGTTGTGTTAAAATTTATGAATAACCTTTGTTTAACAGTTAGAATTATTATTATATTTGTAATTTAATTTTGAATTTTATTAAAATTATTAAATAAAATTTACCTACTTACGTCGCTCTTATACATTGTTATATATCGATTTGCCAGGTTGCAGAATAATATTACCTTCTCGTAAGAAAACATAAGTCTGTTTAATTAAGAAACGGTTGAAAAATGGCTATCAGACGTCAGCATAATAAAGAAAAATTTCTTACGGAAATAAAAAAATGAAAAAGGAAATTTGTAGACCACTAAAGGTGATAGCAAATCATACCATTATATTTAGGAATTGTTTTTACCCACGAGGAACGTAGGTTGATTTTATATAATATATTGTAATGGGATGTTGTAAAATCTTCCATTGAAAGTAAGGCCAAGCGGTCAAGTCGCTGAAAACTGGTAGTTCAGTCCGAGGTTCGAATTCCGCGAATGGGCTGGTTGCATGGCATTTTAGTGTTTTACCCATATGTAACGTGTATATGAGCAATTTTTCCTTAGAACGTCCTCCACGATGGCATCCCTTCCCATAATCGAAGACAGCCCTCAAAGCTTTGCTAATTATATTACTTAATATATTAAGTGTACAGGCACTGGTTTTTATTCCTTATTGATTCCTAACGAAATACAAGAATGATATAACAAGAAAAATTTTCTTGTATTTATTTCATTATTCTTTCTTTAACTGCCGACTTCCTTTAAATAAACAAATAACTATTTTCTCTAAGTTAAATGCCTTAAAAATACAGGTAACTTGTAAATCGTACTTTTTCTGTTACTTATGTTATGGTTTGTTTCTCTTGTCAGTGTTCTATTTAGTTTAGCAATGTCGTCCCTAGTATTATCCTATTAATCAGAGCTTAACTTTGCATATACTATGTTTATAGTATGCAAGAGAGAATTGTTAAAGTTAACTGATAGAAAGGAAGAATAATTCCTTCCATGGCTAAAAGAACATATTATCATTTAAGAAACTTTAAGATTTAAGTATAAATGTCTTTAAGGTGATTTTCGGCCATCAAAAAGTTGTACTGTATAACAAATCACACGATTATCTTCAAATAAAAGCAATTCACCAATGTTTTGTAAAAATCTCTAGAAACATGACATCTGAAATCTTACTCTTTCTCTTAAATTTAGGTACGATGTTACGTATCTAAATGTGCAGCTCTCATGACTTACGGTTTAGATATGTGAGTTGGTACATCGGTATTTTAATGCCTTCAGTTAATGATTTTGATTTATGCGCCATGCTAATAGAACTCTTAAGTTCATACATCCTTGTCTGCCTGTTTATGAGGGAGTTTCACAACTATTTATGTAATTAAATTTTCATAATTTTGTTTCATAATTTTGGTAGGTAAGATGCTAAATGTAATTGATATGTTAGAAAGTTAAAAGAACATTGTTAAAAGATATTTGAAAAATAAACACATTTCAGTGCCCGGAAATTATTTCTGTAAACATTATTTAGTGAATATTATGGTAAGCCTTCAGTCCCTTAGAATTTACAACATTTTGGATCTCCAAAATTAAGTTCAATTTTTCTCATATCTAACCGATTTTGAGCTTCCATTTTGTTGCCGTTAAATATTATATTGCTTCAGCAATTAGAATTAAATTCTAGTTCTTAATCTTGGATGTCTGCAACATGGAAGTTTGCTTTATATTATTCTGAATTTAACAACAATCATTTAGTGATTCTGATTTGCAGCCTAAGTATTTTAATTTAAATCCTTTATATTAGTTATATTCAGAATTTTGCGATATCTAATTTGACGTTAAGTGAAATTCTCAAATTTCTGCCCTTATATTAATTAGGGCATTTTATATTAATTAATGCAATATTTTTGTATGTTATCTTTCATATACCGTGAAATAAGCATTTTTTAATTTTAAATATTATATTCCTAGAAATTCTGAATTATAAATTTCAACAGTACTTAAAGTAAATGTAAAGTTAATTTTAATTGCAAAAAGTTTAATTTTTTGCCCTTTCTGCACCGGTGCTATCTCAGCGTTTCCTTCCTATCTCAGCGAAATAGTGCTACACATTCAGCTATTAAGAAGATTCCGTGCTTTCAGATTAATAGAATTCCAAATGTAAATTTTAGAATACAAGCTAAACTGTTCTTATTACAAATTAATTAATGTAGGATATAGTACATATGCACTGAAAACTGAATCTAAATAGAAACTGAAATAAGACATTTTGTTTTCTATTTTTATCTTAATATCGGTTGCGAAATTGAAAAAGAAATTTCTTGAGATTACGTAATGCAAAAATGTAGCAAGATGTCTGTTAGTTTAAAGCCAATGAAAAGACATGCTAATCAAATTAGGCAACACCGATTATGAAAAAAGTAATTTTTTATACAGCTTAAAGGAAATCCCTCACGAGTTCTAAATAGCTTTCAGTAAGTGCAATTGGTGTCCTGATAAACCAAAATTTGGGAGATACACTTGAATGGCAAATTTGTTGTAAGCTTCTTGCGTAAGCGATGCAGTGAAATAAATGTACAGCTGCGTTTTAACTATTGTTTCTTCTTCCTTAAATAAGCAAGCATTCACCATTTAGGGGGGATAATTTCCCGATTCATCATTTGAAGGCGATAATTTATGATGAAATAATATCGCAGCAATGATATTGAATTAAATATGATATAATACAGTAATAATTTAATTCTTATCTTATAGTATAATTATATTATATACCTCATTCTAGTGCCTAATATATTCTTTATCCTTATAGTATTAATTCTTAATAGTGGGCTAATCACCTATATTTAGCTTGATTCGTTGAGTCTTTAAACTAGAATTATCATAACAAAAATTATATTGGAGGTTTTTAAAATTTTGATTTATATGTATAGCTTTAAAATTTGTTTTAAAATTTTGAAACTTTGAAAGAAAACCACACAGAGTGACAGACTGTAATCTGAAATTTAGTTTTTCTTTAAACTCTTATTTCTATAATTTTATATTAAAAGCAGATCTTTTGAAATAAGATGCTAGCATATGTTTCCGAACGTTTTGTACAAGCCATATAAAAATTTATACATTTAACAGCTTAACCAAGACAATGAAATATAGTAACTACGTGCTGTTCCTACTTACAAACAAATGCGCATATAAAGCTTGGTTTCATGCAGTGTTATAAAATGTAGTTTGTATATTAGCTTGGTTTCATATACAAAGTATTTTGTTTTAGTAATTTAAATAATATAGTGGAATAAAATGCTCTTAGTATTATAAATACATTTGTGAATAAATAATTGCAAAGTTAATAAATGTGCATACATACGACGCTGTATAATACTTTTGGCAAAGAAAAAAGCAGATGTATTCCTTTAAAGATTTTGAAAATAGCTTACAAATATATGTCATGCATCTTAGTTTATTTTGAACAAGTTTAGTATGTAACCATTTAAAAGAAGAGTGTCCTCGGTTTTAAAAATTAAAGAATTTAAAGAAGAGTGCTTTGAAGCCTCGGTTTTCTATGATAAATCTGAAATAGAAATAATAATTTTAAAGCTTTCTCCTAATGTGATCATGCTGTCAGTTCGTAAATCATCCCTTTGCACTTAAAAAACACCGAAAGACCTGTTGCACAAATAAATTTAATTATAGGCATTTCCTGTTAAGTATAAATAACAGAACTTCGTTGCGGAGAAAACGCAAAATTTGATGCTCTATTCCTTCACTTCTAAGACTATAATTCAGGGTCATTACGTGATTTGTTAATAAATTAAAACATTTCAAATATAATTATGTATGGAAATTCTTCAAGGAATATCTGATTGTACCATTACTCATAAAAATTATGTGCAGCCATTTATTGTTTTTTTATTTAATCTGTAATAGTACGTTTCTAATATTTATTGAGAAGAAACTATTTAAACTTTAATTATTTATCAATGTAAATGTATTCAAATGAGATACCTTTCATTCACTCGAATAGCTGAATCTATTTGGATTAATTTGCTTTGTCAGTTATCATAGATTCAATTATTATGCAAAATATATTTTTTTTAAATTTGATGTTAATTAAAAAAGCTGCTTTATTGTTCATGATTAGATTAGACAATCTGAATTAGTGTATATTAAAGTTCAGAAATTTTTCAAGATGCGCGTTCCTTTCAAAAATAACGATAAAACTTGCTCAATATAATATCATTTGCCTATGAAATAAGATAGAGTATAATATAACACATTCCTCCAAGCATAAGATAATCTTTAACCAATTTTCTAAATCTTTCCGTGCTCTGTACGGAATAAATGAATACTCAGTGTTGTTAATTTTAGTATTCAGCCTGCTTAGAATAGATATGAGAGATAAAAAATTTAACTTCTCATTGCTGCTCTTTATTGAATGAATTATTAAGAAATAGTGAACATTATTTTAAAACTATTTACATAAACTAAAGCACGTTAATCCCTAAAAAGTGCAGTAACGCACCGTAAAATATAAATGAAATAGTTACCTGCAAATCTAACAAACATTATTTAGTTGTGTATTATACTTTTTTATCAAACTTTTATGGCTTTTATTTTAACCTTCGTATTTGTTTTTTATTTGGCAAATGTAGAAAAATAGAGTTATATAATGATTGGGTAATTATGTACGTAATTGTTGAAATTAGGTTTTGAAATCCATCGAATATCGCGTTTCAAAGAAACTGCATTATAAAAAATTATACATATGAAAAAGTATTTTAGAAAAATTCGAAGGAAATAGATCAAGAGTTGTTTCATAAATTCTGTTGCTAAATGCACTTTCACAATTCTTATCACAAATAAATCTCATTTCCGATCTAGGTATTCTAAAATCAAAACAACAGAAAAACATGCCAAAGTTTAACACGCAATTAGCATAGCAACAACCTTGTGTTCGGCGTAGATTTAGTCAAGAACTCATTCGATTTGGAGTGCAAACAGGTACAGGTCCGTTACAAATTCTATTGCTAAATGCACTTTCACAATTTTTAAACAAATGAATATCAAATTTACAAATAAATCTCATTTCCAATCTAGATATTCTAAAATAGAAACAAAAAGGAAACATACTAAAGTTAAACGTGAAATTAGCAAAGCCTCGTGGCTGGCGTAGATTTAGTCAAGAACTCAGTCGATGTGGAGAGCAAACAGTTACAGGTCACTCTTTGTCAGGAGGAAAGAAATTGCTCCCGATGATGTACTTGTTTGAATTTGAAATTGATTGAGTTCTTGACTAAATCTGTTCCAAGCACAAGGTTGTTGCTTTGCTAAATTTATGTCAGATTTATTCTGTTCATGAATTATAAACACAAAATTGTAAACACAAAATTGTAAACACAAAATTGTAACAGCTAAAAAACTAAACAAAAGTATTGGAAACCAAAACGGAAACTTAATGGCACGCCATAGAATGTCATAACCACTTAATGTCACACCATAGTAATGCCAGCTGGTTTATCATCAGTGAAATTTATTCATATCGTTTTTTATGGAAAATCAGTAAACAGTTTATCTAACGAAGGTAACTAACGTTAACTTTCTGTAAAACGAAAATCATTAGTTATAGCTTGTGCTATATAGTTTATTTCTTATGTGGGTGCAAAAAAATAAGAATTTATATCATGATTGACGAATGACATTTTGCGAAGTGTCATCCCTAGTATTTAAATTCGAATCAGACATGTAACTGTTCTCTAATAGATTAGTTGAGCTTTGTTATAAACTTTTATTTTAAATGTTTTCACTTAAGGAAATGTTTTGAATTTTTCTTATTTTAAACTTTAGTTTAATATTTCAAATGACTTAACTTTAATTATTTTAATGTTTTCAAAAAGAAAGTAATTAATAAATCTTTAAAGGGTGTATACCTTTTATGCTTTAAACTGGGGTTTTCAAGCAGTGTTAACTTTTATATTTTAGGATAATATGTCTTGCTAAACTCCTAAATTTAATGTTAAAACAGGTTTTAAAAATGTGAATCATATAGTAAGACATTCTGTGGAAACCTCCTAAAGCAGTACGAATAAAAATGTGATTAGCTACAAAGCTAAGAATTTCTTTCATTTGAGATAAATTACATAGATATTAAACAAGTACTCAAGTGCCAAATCCTGACTATTCTAATTTCTCTAAAGCTCAGCAGTGTGGATTATAGGACCAAATGATAATTTATTTCCAGACATTTGAGGAAATGAATTAGCTGCATACGTAACTCGATCCCCGTACGTAACGCTGAGCAAAAATGAGTATTTGTTTCTTCTTTAGCAAAGTTTCCAGAAAACGTATGAGAATTTTCCCTGACATGCAAATTATTCCGACTGTCTGTTTATCTAATAATAGCAATTAACTTAAAATTTCTGCAAAGTGTTAGAAAATACTTTCTGAATTTTTAAACATCGTTATGAGATTTTAGCTTCCTTAAAACAAAAAGTTTCATAATGTATTTAAAATTGAAAAGATGTAACTAATACCAGGATAAATTTAGAAGTACTACAATGAGCTATTATTTCGTATGAGTAGGTAGCAATAATGAAATCACGTGTTTTTATGTTTTGAAAATGTTAAAAACAAAACTTCCGCAGACTGTCAAAATTAGAAGCTTTAAAAACTAAATTCGTCTTGTAGAACTTGAATAACCTCTGGGTAATATACAGTATTTCCATATATACAACATGATTATTTTTCTCAATGCACATTAATCCGATTATGCCTCAAAAATCTTGTAACAAGCTTTAAAAAATCAAACATACGGGTTTTGTGTTTAGTCAGATATTTAATTTCCTTTAGTACCCTCCTCCTAATTAAAGTTTTTTATTGTGTATGTGATGGTTCAATAGATGAAACAAGTGAAGAAAATAAAGGTGTTAAATCATTAAATTTTAGTTCTTGTCAAATGAACTTTAATCATTTGTAAACATTATTATAACGAATCTGGAAATAACGAATTTTCGCAATTACCTTGAAAGCATGTACATATAATTTATACTCCGTATAAGCTACCCAGTTTTTATTAAAAAGGTTTGAAACTCAAATATATATATATATATATATATATATATAAATATATAACAGTATATATTTACTCTGATGAAGGTAACTAATGTTAAATTTAGTTTCCTTTTAGATGGGTTTTAAATTAATTTCATCAAAATATTCACTTTTACGATTGCAGCAGAAGTTCTATTTCGAAACGAAATATTACAGTTATTAACTCACCTTTAAGAGCACATGAAAATCACCTATGAGTTTTCTTACAGGTTGTTTCGAGGCTGATTTATATCTCCAACGATGTATCCAATCACACTATAAAAATCAATCATCTCAGGATGTGATAATCTAACATCGTAGCAAACGCACTAGGCGTGGTTCTGTAGGGTAATGCAGCATCAGGTACCTGAAGTACATGTATCATCGAAAAAAGGGAGGCGAAGTATTTGGTATTTTAATGCATTGTTTCGGTACTTAGATCACTATTACTCCTACTACTAGTGGTCTACTGGTCTGCTGTCCGCAAGTCTCGACCGAATGTTAAACAGAATCCATTAAGAACACGATGTTGTCCATAACTGTCGTGAGCCTAATTTATAGGCACAGTGTGGACGTTATTGAGGCACCGTATCAATTAGAGCGATTGATGAAGCGTAAAAACGAGTGGAAGGCCGATATTAATCATGTCAATCATATGAGTTCTGGGAATCAATCATATTACAACGCTCACACGTATGTTAACTGCACATTTTTCTTTTATGATTTCTTTCATTTCCATAAGCAACTTGATATATCTTTTATGGTGTACTTTCGACCTTGTGAATTCACTAGTAGCAACTGCTTTTCATAAGTTGTTCATAAGCTCACTTGGGGAAAGTAAAGTGAATCAGATTACAAATAATAAGTTTTCTTTCCTTTTCCCACCTACATAATCTAAAAATTTTAAGCGGTGATATTTTTCATTCGGTAGAAAAAATATTTTGATGTTTATATAAGCGTATAAACTTGCTTATGTTATAAGCGTATAAACTTGCTTATGATATTTGAAGACATGAATGTACTAAACGTATCTCTAACAGACTCAGTGATTTTCTAATAACGCTTTATTACTAGTACCTAATGAATAAAACGTCATAAATGTGCTTCTTTCCTAGAGATCTAGATAATAGATATTAGAGAACACTGTTACACATTTAATAAATTGGTTCGAATTTTGAATGAAACAATTTAATAGGTTGGTTTTGGTTGGCTACGTTGCAGTCTATATTAACTGCCGATTAATCTTGATATTCATAATAATTGACAAGCCTGCTATTTTACAACATTCTCTGGCTGATAATAGTAACTTAATGTTCTAAAACTTTAGCAGTATTTGGAAAAAAAAAAAAAAAAAAAACTCATTTCAATTTGGAATTTATACAATTGAACTATTTTCGCAATATTTGCCTGCGGTCCTAGAGAGGAAATCAATAGTGTCTTATTACAAGAATGATTGAATTGAAACAAAAGTGTTGTTGTAAAATCCAAACTGTTTCGTTTGCGACAAACATATATGATGTAAACGCCACATGACTTCCTTGTCCAGCCTATTAAGTTATAGACATTTTTACTGCACTTCATTTTAAACTTATTTTCTCGAATTTCATTAGATTCTTTCAATAAATTCGGCTCTTACTTCAAAGGAAAAAATGCAGAAAAGCTCGAAACGTCTTCATTAAAAATTGTAAATACAGAAAAATCTAAAGCACCAAATAGTTGCAAATATTTCTAAAATTATTATGCACTTAAAATTAGAGTTTCTACGCAAAAGCAAATAATGCGGCAGGCAGGTAGAAAGAAAAATTTTCAGTGCACAAAATTGAAAGTTAACTTCCGGTCTCACTGGGCAAAACCACACTGAAGTTGGCGTACCAACTGACTTAATTCTCAATTCTACTAAGATTTTTAAATGTAAATAGTTGGTGTCCTCGTTAGCCTTAGCAACATTTAAACTTTAATTGTTGTTGATTCTATAACTATTGCATGCAGATTAACTAAAGGCATGAAGAACTTCACCAAACACATAAGAACAGCATAACTCATTTATTTTTTAAACAAACGTGCACAAATTATGTACAAAATTTCAATGTTCTACGGCTACTCGTTTTTTTTTTTTGAGTTATGCGAGATATAAATATACATACGTGCATACAGACGTCACGAAAAAAATATCTTTTAAATGCACTTTTATATCCATTTTACAATTCCTTTTGGAAAAAATCATCCTTTATTTTATCCATACGTTCAGATGTCACTTAAATGTATGGTGCAAATGGATTCGAGAGAGGTCAAAATTATATTATCGTTGAAATATTATACTCGAAATTTTTCGCAATGGCAATACTTCCTTCATACAAGAAAGTAAAAAGACACATACAAATGTAAAGAAATCAGTGACAGGACAACTGAAGGAGTCCAAAATCTTGAAATCTAAAAGATCGTCGTTTTTATAATGAAATACGCTCAGTGGGTTAAATCATGTTAACCAGCGAAACTTTTAAATAAATTGTATAATTTTCCATAAGTCGTATTAAAATTAAAGTATTTTTAAAGATAAAAGTATTTTTGCTATTGAAATAAACTGAAAAATATTTGCAAAATAATGATCAAAACTAATTTGGACTACAGAATTCAAATTACAGCATTTCACGAAAGGAATTGCTAAATTCTGGGCCTAGCATGATTGTCCATTCAAATGACGCGTAACGCAACCCGTGTCAGATATTTCCTTTGTACGTATCTCACAATAATACTTAACTAAGGTTACATTCAACCATAATGTGTTATCATGGATTCCGAATAGATAATCAGAAGCAGGGTATAACCCTATAGTTTAAAATAACATTTATACAAAATATTGCGATGTTTTGAAATATAAATGACGACATAAAATACTCTTCGATTACGAATGTGAAGGCTAATAACTTTTTCTATTGGTTTGTACGTAAGTGAAATAATCATAAATATTGAATAGTTATTCTGTGTCATCCTTTACAACATTTGACGTAATTTTATGCTTTATATTTTACCTTTCTGCTTTGGTTTCAAGATACTTATGAAAATTTCGGTTGTGATATTCATAGACAAATAAAAACTATTTTCTCTTAAGCTTTACGAATAGGAAGAGTAGTATTTTGAAAGCTTATAGTTTATAAATGTAAAGAAATAAATACGCGTTCCTTCTTCTAAAATAACCGTTATGTCAAAGTAAGAATTGTCCTTTCTTCGCTTTAATTTCTTGTATTAAGAACAATTAAGACTCTACGCAGCCTTCGGTCTTAAATGTTATATACTTCACAAGGAATCATACAGGTGAAAGCATTGAAGGAAATACTTGCCATGAATTAAGGACAGAGAAACTACCGCTTCCAAAAATGTAAAGATAGTTAATTGCACTTAAGTATTTACTGCAGTAAATTAGAAAATGCTAGTTATTTGTTTTAATTTAAGCTTTGTGATAATTAACTGCATTACAAAAGCAATTTTAAAAATAACCAAAAATATCCTTCACATGTAGTTAATATTGATATACAGCTTTAGAAGTTATTATGACTTAGTTTCACGGGATTTTTAAGTATTTTGAAATCAAATATTCCACCCAGCTACCATGCAAGTAAATCACATATTTCTTCCATAAATGTGTATTGTATAATTATAGCCTGAGAAAAACAAATCTTTTCTACGATTTCTTAAGGGAACGGTGGACTTTAAAATAGCTAAAAATAAACCAAAATATTGAATTTTTTTCTTTTACTCTCATAATATTCCATATAAGTAACTACATTGTATGAAAAAAACCGAGTTCAAATATTCTAATTTTTAAAGAAGCTACAAGCATTTAAATGTGTAAACAACGTAAACTTTTCCCTTTAAATTTTAGAGAAAATTTTTAAAAAGTGTATTTCAACAGTTATTTACTGATGAAATTATTCATACATTTGCCAAAAAGAAGTGCTGATTTCTAAAAAAAGGCTAGGAATGTCAGAATGGACAACTATTAATTGAATTTAACTTTGGTTACGTGAATGCTATACACGTAGAACAGGAAGAAACAAACTCGTTTTCCCTACTCGTTGCAAAAAAGCGTGATCAATGTCCCTTCAACCAAAGCAAAAAGAGATCTTTACCTGCTTCGAAAAAAACAAAAATAGTAAAAAATATTGTAAAGCATTAAAAGATAATGCAAATGTAACAAATGAAGGTAAAACATATGAAGTGAGTGAATTTTAAAAGTTTCATTGGATATAATGCGTAAATTGTTTCTGCCTCTAACTTCGAATCACATACCAATTTGCGATATGTTTATTTTTCTCATGTTTAATATTATGAGATTAAAAATAGTTAAGTGATACGAAAATGTTATCTGGTGTCAGCATATTCATAGTTAAAGGTAATTTGATGTTTCTCATGAGCATGTACTAAAGGTAAGTTTGAAGACCAACTTTAAATTCGGTTTTCTCAAGACACAATTTTTCGCTGTTCGTATGCCTTGAAAATGCTCCCTTCGACTCATTTTTAGTCAAAAAAAGGATATTTGGCAGAAACTATCTTGTTATATGTTACAATAGATCTGTGTATGCATTTTTGGATATGAGGTTATTAAAAAGTTTAAACTTGTGATAATATTTAAGAAAAGGTGACGTTTTCCCGAAAACCGGGTTTAAGTTCACAAAAATCCTTTTTAAAAATTTCTGATTCATCATATTAAATAATGGATACACAAAACCTTTTGTCAAGTCTATATAACTAACTAAAAGGAAAAATTAGGAAAACATATTGAAAATTAGCGCGAAAGGAGCATTTTAAATATCTAATTAAAATAATTAATAATTTGTTTCAAAATTGTTAATTTAAAAAAATGAAATTTGGAACATATATTTTATAAACTGATGTTATAATACCTATATGTATAAAAGTTCTTGTTGAAAACACAAAAACGTAAAAAACTAATTTTTAAAGTCCACCGTCCCCTTAAACACAAAACAAAGAGAAACTTCAAAAGAACAGCACAATACTTATTACACTTTAGATGTTTCATATGGTAGTAAAAATCGCTGACTGCTGCACGGCAAATTACAGACATAGCGATGTCTTCTGAAATTATCGTCTAATGAGAGGAAAACTCAGAGATATAGGTCACATGTATCAATAAATATTTCCTGAAAAAGGAAATAATAGCACAAATTCTAATGGAGTTGGTGAAAAGCAAACAAGCAAACATGGACAATATTCTGATGTGTAGTTCATTATTTGAAATATCAGTTTCAAATAAGTAGGTCACTTTCGGATACTTCAGAGTTAAATGTAAATCCCTTTTCTCTGCATTAAGAGATATAGTGTAAAGAAGTTACCATAATGAATAGTAATTTATCAGTGCTTTAGGTCTATCTTCTGAGGTTTCAGTTTGTCTGAGACATGAAAAACTGAGAATATAACTTTGAATCTGTGTTATATTTAATGTTCTACCCCAAATGACGATCTCTGTAATACGTGAAAAATCTATTGCTATAGTTAAGAGCTCTGAACAACTAACCACACAAACAAAGCTGACAAAATTAAATTTTCATGTTCGATAATGAAATTATAAGTAAATTTGCGACGTTTAGTATATAGTTTTCTAATATTTTCTCGACCATATCACACAAATATTGAAATTCCTAAAAGGCATATTCTTCTATCTGTCGAGAAAACGTTCGTTTCTCTTATTCTACGGTATTTTTTGCTGAATAGGTGAATTCTGCATTGATAAAAATGCTAATAATAATAATGTTCAAGGGTGAAACTGTAAGACTTTATGCAGTAGTTCTTCTGGAGTACAGAAAATAATTCAAGCTCTTGTTACTATGCTTTTGTATATTTTGTGTCCATCTTCTTTTCAAGCGTAACACTCACGATCAATATGATAAGACATTAATCTCAGAAATGATTAAATTCGGAGTTATATAGCGCGATTCGTTAAAGTATCAGCAAAGTATTATCATGATAAAAATATTTCACTTGAATGTAAATGGTAGTCAGTCCTTGACTTATGACGAGAGCTACTTTAAGGGTTCAGTTGTATGTTGATTATGAAATAAGCTAGGGATTCATATTTTTTTCTTTATATCTTTGACAACATTTTTATAAATTCTGTTTAATCTAAAACAGGTTTAAGAATGTATAAATACAGGTAACATGTATAAATAATTTATATTTAAGCATATACATATGCACTATACACATACATATTTTATAAAATATACCTATACTCTTCTTTAAATTAATAAACAGAAGCAATCGCATGCAAAAATATAAAGATGATTTTAATGAAACACAATACTTGAAAATATCAATTACTTCTCATTAGTTTTGATCTGCACTTCTGAGTAACTGAAGTCTTTGATTTAATTTTAAATAAAATCTTGACATTATTTTATTTCAGTAAACTATTTTGACGGCTTTACATTTTTTCTTCCTCATTAATAATTTTATTGTTACACTGTAAGATATTTCTCCCACTTCCCTAGCGTGACTTCGTGGTGTAACGGTAGCGCGCTGCGCCGGTATTCCGTGGTTCGATTCCCGGCGAAGGCGGTTGCATATTTTTCATCTTTTCTGCTTCCAATTAACCTAATGACTCTACAAGCAGTTCCATTTTATTTGTATAATACTAATTCGTACACATCCTCTAAATCTATCCTTTTCCTTGAAATGGTTAAATGCAACAGGTTTTCGTCTCTAACTATTTCGCAGTTATTATTTCATTCTCGAAAACCTTGATAATATTTATCCTGAAATTATAATATACAGATATTCTTATCCTTTTTACTATGCTCGATTGATTTAGAGTTATCCTTATCTTTTTTATAATGATTGATTTTTTTATCACTACGTCGCTAGCTAGGCATTAAGACGGAATATAAAAATTATGTTACATTATTCGACTGCCACGGAAACTCCAATCGATTGAAAAGAGTGAAAAATAATAAAAATAGGTGTGATTTGACTAAGGCTAATATGTTTTGTAACGACGTTTTGCAGCTGCGCCTGCAAAATACCCTACGTGAGATTTGCCGATGATTTTATTTTCCCTTATTCACTTTTTGTGGTAATTATCAGAACTGACGAATGATACCAAATATCTGTATCGCATCATTTTTCAGATAATTTTACGTCTCAAGAATACTTTACCTCTTCCTACATCAAGCAAATAATGAAAAATAAATAAAATCGGTAAATTCCACATAGCGCATTCTGTAGAGCAGCGAAGTTTTGAGAAAATAAGACATCAATGTATATGCTGGCGGTAAACTTAAATTAGAGATTTTTTATTTGGGTTTTTACCCGCCGTAACAGCGGGACATCATATGTCGGTGCTACGCAAATCAAGGACTATCTGTACTTTAAACACTATTAGATCCCGAAATAATATTCTTGTACTTAACTGCATATTTTTTTCTCATTTCGTTTGAAATACAATACTTTTAAAGTTATCACGAAATGAATGACAGATTCTTTTCGCTTCAAGTAATTTAATTATAAATAAAAAGGTGTAAATGCATAAGCATGCCTTGAGTTAAATGTTATCTATATTGAATATTTTCAAATTGAAATATATAATAACAAATTCGAATAAATATGCATTATAAAATCTCTCTGATTGATTGTATTACAATATTTCTTGAATAATTCTTTCGTTATTAAATTAATGAGAACTCGTAAATTAGCGTAGAGCAAATTTAGTTTCATGCAATAGTGTATGCATACTTACTTTTATTTTATGGCTTATTTTAATGCTTCTAGCTGCATGCTGACCAAAATGTTCTAAAACATTTTAGAGAAATTAGACCTCGAAATTGCATGAATTATTCTATTTCAGATAAAATCATTCTGTTTCAAATTAAATAATACAGGAAAATGAGTGTAATATAGAAATGAAACGTTTCCTGTTATAATTTTACTAAAATAATTTTGAACTGCACAAACCTTTTCGATTCCTCAAGCTGTCGAGAATGCATCCCAATAAGTATATGTCAATGCTTTGAATCATGCATATCATAGTGCAGAACATAATAGCGAAATATTTAAACATACCTTACCAGCGGAAAATTACTTATTATAACAATGAATATAACAGTGTTTATATTGCGTGGCGTATCCTCACAGGATGCGTTGCATAGATGTTATCAACATTTTACGACTTATGTCGGACTATATGCTGAGTTACTTGAGTTACTATCTCTTACTTGAGTTAAATCTTATGAGCGGCCATTGCTAATAGATAAGCGTGTATCGATTTACTGGTCCACACACCATGACACGAAATTTCTATGATCCTAAAACGCTGTTTATTACCCGATGAAGTGCAGCGCATACACAGTCCAGATTATTTGATTTCAGTTGCCTTCCCGGGTTTAAACAAATATGAACGTGTCTGTTGCTTTTGGCATTTAAATTGTGATTTCAGTTAAAACTAGTACAGCTGAATAACTCATTAGGTATGAAAACATGTTCATGACAATTCAAGTTTTAATCAAACAAACATGTTTAAAACAAAGTTTTAAGCATGTTCACGACACAATTTTACACATTTTTAAACTTATGCATTTTTAAACTTATGCATTATATATAAATTTTTAAACTTATGCATTATATATAAAGACTTGAATAGGTATAAAAAATAACATCAAACTGCATGCAATACTTGTGAAATTGTTTTGTAACTTTTTATGCCTATACAGCTTACGGCTGTGTTGCGGAGTAACTTGAATTGTAAAACGAATTGCGAATAGGAAATTATATTAAAGACCTGATATTGTTTTCAATACTTAAAGTCATACAAATAAAATATTTATATTAATAAATTACTATTTAAAATTCCTAACAGTAATGATTTGCTACAATAATTAAGTTTCAGATTTAAACTAACGTTTGAATTTTAAATTCCAGGCATTGTAGTATACTTATTCAGGCATTCTGTGTTTTGTAATTTAAAAAATATCCTTCTATGTCATTGATTTTGCTATTCTGAAAACATTGGTACTTGGCATCAAATTTTTGACAGTTTTTTTAATTCTAGATATGTTTTCCAGTATACTTTAGTGAGACTGTCTGACTGATGGATGCATTTAGAGCAGCGTTCTCCAGTCGGGATTCATCAGGGTTCCAAAGATGTTTTAAAGAAGTGCACAAGGAAAAAAAATGCATTTTGGGGAGAGATAAGGGAACTAAAATGTTCCTGACAGCATACTATTAAAAGTAATTTACCGATAATGAAATAATAAACTAATGTCAGAATCCAGAAATATGAGGTTAAAATATACTCGTATATTATGGAAACTTCTTTAGTTTAAAAGGAAATAATTTCTGTCCGTGGAAAACTTTCGAACCCAAAATCATTTAAGCAACAGCTAATCTTGAAATAGTCCGACATTGAGATATAGCTTTTTCATTTTTCAGTGAATAATTGGTATCCCTGTGGTGAAATTTATTCTTTGTGTTACTGAGCGTTATTGTTTTAGTGGATTATGTTTCCATGAGTACTTACTTATAAGTAGTGGCGTCTCCTGAGAGATGTGGTTTCCTCCGAACACCTTCCAAAAATAAAATTAAAAAAATACTGCTTTCCTGTTAATTTATATATATATATATTTGTAAACTTTTTGCATAATTCAATTTTCAGTTTTCAAACTGTGTTGCCTAGAATTTCACAAATAATAAATATTAAGATTACAGTACAGCACGTAAGTATAGCAAAGACTAAAGAAATGTGCAGCAGTATGACAGTACCATCTGCGCACTGCTTCTTGTAGCACAGACAAAATAACGCCATCAGTATCACTGAAGTTATGCAGATATTAAGACACAAATAGAATAAATAATTAACCGTACATAAATTTAATGTTATAATAAAAAGGGTATTTAAATATATTTACACTGTGTTGGAATTTTTTAATTTTTGTCTTTTAACAACCTAACAATAAATATTATACTTACAAACTGTTTGATGGTCTAACCAATAACTTTCAGTATCTTGCAAGTAATATTTCGTTTAGAAATGTTACATATATGTCTATGAGATTCCATACATACTTAAAGTCAGGACTCGGGGGGGGGGAAGTCTTTACAAGCAAAAGAAGGTTGAGAATCCTTGATTTAGAAACACAGGAGAAACACACAAGAACTTAGCTTTATTTATCATATATTGCAAGTATTAGAATTTCAAGAAGGGTGAATTTGTTATTTTTATAAATCTTAATAACAATTTGAAATGAGAAACGCTAAAAGACATACAGTATGAAAGCGTTTTTAATTCTTGATGTTAAAACTGTTCCTTTTGCAAAGCAAAGCACAGATAAAAAGTTTAATATATGCTATAATAAGCTTTTCCACTGAACTGAGCTTGCAGTCATTCCAAATAAGCGTACTTCCATTTTTCGCAAAATCATCATTAAACACACCATCATTCTTTGCCCTGTACAGGAATGCATTCAGTTAAATGAAAGAGCAAATTCTGCACTGTTGGGTATTAAAATGTCTCTGTAATTCAGGAATCGTTAATGTTTGTTTTCCTGTCTGGTAGATAATGATTTACAAATATCCGCCGAAATGTCAAAATATGAAAAAAATATACCGCTAACCTTCCGCTGTGCAATGAATTGTAAAATTTTAATCCGCCTAGGAGAGGAAATTTAGCTTTAACAAATAAATTTCCGAACCAGAAAAAAGGCGAACTGAGTAATTTATTTCGATTTAATTCCCTTTCGGAATATTAAATTAAATAAAAATCGTAATGACTCTTCTGGAGCTAAAAGTTTTCATAACATTTTATTACTCGTTCATTGCTATATAATACGTACAAAACAGTATTATGCTTTTTTATTTATGACTAAATAATGGATAAATTGAGTTGTAACACGGAACTAGCGTAATAAATTATTGCTTGAGTCTAATATCTTTTATTACTTTTCTGAATACAATAATCTACACAATAACGTTTTTATTCTTGTGTTTAGTTAGAAGGCAGGTATAATAAGTAAATTATGTTTCTGACATTTTCGATTAAAAATGCATTTTAAATTTAAAATGCATAGCTGAACTGTAGTTATGAATTTTATTTCAGTTTTGTTAGTTTATGAAAAACTAGTATTGTGATTGTAATCTTATGTAAAATAATCGTGAAGTTAACGTGTAAGTCATGTAATTAACAATTCATCTGTACGTTATTCATCTAAGTACAGAGGCGATGAATTCATAAATTCAGGAACTTCATATATCTTTAAGGTAGTCCAAAACTTTGAATTCCTTTTTTACATAAGTATTTATATATATATATATATTATATTATTTGTCTAAATTCCAGATCCAAGTATACATACCAAAATATAAATTCGGTCATGACCTATTAGTTAATATTTTATTCCATATTACAATGTAGTATTTAACATGAATGAAAGACCCAGAACTCATTTTTCTAGCGATTCTTTCATATGTGTGCTGAAATCTAAACTCTCACATTTCAGAAAATGATCCTTTATAAAACTTCCCTTCTAACATGTCTGTTCTTTCTTTGCGTGCTACAACATTTCACAGAGAGGAGTTTGCCACATTTGACCTGCAGGTCACATGCTCGCTGATTTTCGTATCAGCAAACCCGGACAAGAGTATCGAAGTTTTTTATTAATTGATTTATCTCTGATACATGTATATTTATATATTTTTCTGAGATCATATAAAAGTTAATTAACCTTTTATTATGGTTTAGTTCTTTACTATAACGTTTCTTTTCAGTAGTTTTTTGCTATAAGTATTTCCGCGCAGCTCTGTTTAAAAGAGATATTCCGAAATGCGGGCCAATAGAATATCTAAGCCAGCTTAGTTTTAATCTATTTAATATGTTATAAAGTTTAATTTGAACTTCCTGTTATGTTAAGTTAAAAAAGTCATGGGTGTTTCGTCTGCAGTACAAGCTGTGCGTGTTCTGTTATATTAAGTTTACACAAACGTGCTATTTTAACCTTCTTCTGTATGTTGTTTGTTTGTAACGTTAACTCATTATTTGTCTAGTAAGATGTGCAGTGTTTTTGCTTCCTACAGACGGTCTTTGACATTGAAAAAGTGCGCAGGAAATATACCTTAACTAAAAGCGTTTAGTCGATTCAGAGTTCCTCATAGTTTAAGGAATAGATTCATAATTTAGTCAAATCAAATTTTTAATGTTAAAACATATTTGAAAATGCCAATATGTATGTAAATGTGCCTTTTCAAGTAAAAGCAATTAATTATCTCAATCAATGGCTTCACCGAAACGGCTTCAGTTTGAAATTACTAGCATTATCGGAAACTCATTTTCGTTAAACGCTTTGTCTCTCTTAATATCCACAAAGACTTATCACATTTTTATTTTATGTTAATATTTGTTTAACAATAAAATTTCATTAGATTTTAAATCTTTAAATTTCAGTTCACAATTATTTAGTGAATCATCCATTCAAAAATCTGTTGTTAATTCTGTATGATCTTATATTTTTCCCTAATTCCTGTCTTTTGCGAAGATATTTCGAAATAATATAACATATCTTTAGAAATAGTACATTTTCGTTCATCTTAATATTGGTTACAACACTTACTTTGGAACTCATGAAGGCAACACTTATTGGTCGTCATACATATTGGATCCCTTTAAGCAGATAGCCCGTGAACTTTGCCGCAATTAAATAACCTAGCCTAACCAAACAGTTCAAACCAAACTTGGAACTGTTCATTTTTGCCGTAGTATATTACAGGTACATTTAAATAATTAGATAAGTTTCAGAAGGCAATTTACCAGATGTTTGTTGATCATAAACGATTCCAATATTATGTATCATTTCTTCTAAATTCCTAACCAGACAGCTTTCCCAAAACACATATTCGAAATAAAATATTAAAAATACTTCTATGTAAATGTGTGTGCATTCATGAGTATCAAAGTATATAGTTAACGAACTCGGTAACTATACAGGCTTAATGTAGCACCTGTTATGATGTAATTAGTATTCAAATGCGCATCTGTAATTTTATTTTATTTATATAATGATTATGTTTTATTTTAGAGATAATGTAAATATGCTACGTAAATTGTGACTGCTATTATCTGCAATAAAAAAGAAAATCTGATCATGATTTTTTCGAATCAAATAATCATCACTGGATTTCATCATTGAATTCATAAAGCTGAAATATTAACTTTATTTTAGTAAATAAAATATATAAACTACATTTTATACAATCTCAGGCATTCACTGTTACTGCTCTATAACGAAACCTCTTGAAAACACAAGGATAATGGAGACGAAAGCTCTAAAGTTCCACCCTGTATCAAGTTAGCTTCTTAATGGAACTCTTTTATATGCACAGCCATGCGTGTGACTGCAAAGATTTTAATTTTAAGCACGTGTAACGAGTTTTAATACAGGTGCTAGCTTTAAATATGCTTCATAACTCTTGTTAACAACATTTTTTATCTGAGGCTTCAGAAAAAGCTCACTAATTTATTCCAGACTTTCTACATTTCATGTTTGGATCTGGCTGCATGCCCTATTTCCTTATCCATGGCAAACATTTAATATTGTAGCTTTACTAAATAATTATACGGAATTTCAACACTGGTGTAAACATGGTAAGAAGACAGTTATCATTTCTTGTTTGTGGAAAATGGAGAAATAAAAACATACTGTTGAATTATTTTCCGATTTATTATTTAGAGAGAGAGGTTAATAGTAAACAAATTGTGCATTAAAGTACACAAAGCATTTCTCACACACTTTACCGATTCAACAAATGAATGATAAGTTTGCATCTTAAAAATAAACCGTTCCTTTTTTCAAAAGTTTGAATTTTACACAATTGTATCAGTCACATCCAAATTTTCTGTTCCATAGCATGTAACATAGATGTCAAAAATTGTCCTTTGGTCAAAAATTAGTCAAATTTCTTATTCTCAAGAGACTATAATAAGTACATTCGAATAAAAACAGTTATTATAGTAATAGTTTCTTAATCTGTGCATTCACAAGTATAAACAATCTGATGTGTATACCACATGACTTCCTTGTACGGAATATTAAATTATACACATTTTTTCTTGCATTTCATTTAAACTTTATTCGATTGAATTAAATCTACTTCGTCGATAGCGCATAAACCACAATAGAATAAAAGCACTCTCTAAAATTTACTACATTTGTTTACCATAGCGACACTCTGGCGTTAGGTTCACTTAACAGCGTTATATTTAATTCATATTATATAACTCAGAATGCGCAAAATTTCTATCATTTTTTATATCATTAGAAATATCTAACCGTTGCTACATGTTTTATTCAAATACTATAATAAATCTAGAACGATATATAAAAGAAATCAAGCAAACAAATAAACAGTTTTTCATAGACGATTGTATTTCTCATTCAATTAATTCAAGTCTTACTTCGCGACAAGGCAAAAATATAAAAAATTGAAAATATCTATATTAAAAATTACGAAGTAAATCCTAAACACTTATTTTCTCGAATAAACTTCCAGAATGGTTTAAGATAATAAATTCCAGAATGATTTAATTCGCAATAATAAAAGAATGCGTTATCTTTGTTGTTGCAAAGCTTAGTTTCTCTAGATTGGCAACAAATCCGTTATTCTGCCAAATTTCAAATGTAAACAAACATGGCCGCCATCTCAAAAATAATTAGGCTTAGCCACACTTAAGAAACTTTTAAATTGTTGATAGCTCTAAAAGTATTGCATGCAGATTTATTAAAGGCATAAAAACCTTAAACGGAAGATAAGAACAACATAAATCAATCATTTTTAAAGCAAATACATCAAATTTGTTTTTAAACTTCGATTCAAAAATTTTCTGAATATTAATAAAGCAATGAGCTTAATTTCATATCGGTATTTTAGTTAGAATATTTTGGAAAAGCTATTGAATCAAAAATTCTAAACTTATTTTCTGTAGTTAAGTACTTATTTATTGCCCTAAACGATCTAAGTATTACAAAGAAAATTCATCAGTTAGAAGAAATGAAAATTTTATAAGTTCGAATTCAAAACGGATGATTTTTAATTGAATAGCCTATTTGAGGAAAACGGTGTATAACCTATTTATGGCGTAGGACAGTGAAATATATATATATATATTAGCGCGTGTGTGTGTATTGTTAGTTTCTAATTATGTGATATGAAATATCGTTTTACATTTATTTTTGAACTATCAGAATTCCAAACAAGGTAACTAAGAAACAAATTAATCTGGATTAGAATTAAACCAGTGTAATGCATTTATGAGCAGAAATAATTATTATGAGCACTGAAGAGATTTCCATTATAAAAAGTGACATATTTATAGCAGATTTATTGTAACAATTCTCTAGATTTATGTTAAATATCTGTTTCAAAAATGATTAGTATAAATTATTATTATAAATAATAATTTCATCTTCCTGAAAAAATGAATATTTTAATAATTTTTGCTGCCTTATATATTCTTTAATGAAGTTAAATACACGTAAGATGAAAAATAAGTAAACATATATAATGGTATTTATGTGTACTTCGTCTTACGCAGATGTTGGTCATATTATTATGTTAGTCTCATCGGTAACAGCGAAATCGGGAATACATTTGATGAATTGAAAGCTGTATATTTTACTGAAAAGAAATGCTTTTTATTAAAAGTAAAGGATTCATATTATTTTCCATCAAAAGAAGCATGTATATACTTTACTTCCATTTGCAATTTGTGTGCTTCTGAAAGTAAGTTTTAAATCATTTTATAAAACGGGACCGAGTCATAAATAAAACGTCTCTTTGTTTCTATCAAAGAGAGAAATATTGCTGCTAGAAATGGATGGCAGAAAAAAAAATTGATGCTACCAGTATTATTTATTTTCTTTCTTGTCTTTTTCTATTCCTGAGTTACAAAGCTAAGCTCGGTGATTAAAGTGTGCAAAAACGAAAGAAAGAAGGATTCAGATTCTCTTCTGGGAATTGCAGTGACTCAACAAATCTTCATTAAATCAGGATGGGGGATAGAGTTAGGATTGGACCCAATTAGGAATTCGACTTCGGATGTGAAGTCGTCATTTCTGTAACCACGTGAAGAGTCATGAGAAAGGGAGGGAAAGAAGAGTACTTCCTTTAGCAGATTTGTAGTTAAATGCATTCGCAGAATACTCTGAGTTTTCAATACCATCAATTAAATTTCATAATCATGCACTGCAGTTTTCTTATCTTAAGATAAACTACAGCTAATATGCGTGCATTAAACAAATTTACCTTGACTGAAGGCTTTATTAATTACCATAATCCTTTCACATAAATAGAACTATGTATGCCATACCATGGAAGTGATTATTTAATTAATGACATTTAACGCAAATTAAATAAATACGCACATACTCATTCAACTTCGGAATGTAGATGGTGATTGTGTGTGGGCATCCATATCACTTTATTAAATTTGTAAGCAGAATGATCGCATTAAATTTTATACTTATGTTACGTAAAACCTTTAAATGATACAATTCCGTTATAAGGACCGTACGAAATGGCAGAAAAAACATGTGCGCAAAAGCGCCTGCCAATTTCAGAGCTCTTAAATTTAGATAGTTCCACATCTGTAATTCGGCATTGAAATACTGGTTTAATTCTAGAATTTTTTTTTGATAAAGCTATGGATCTAACAGTTTGAGAATTGCCCAATGACGAAAAGTCTGCAATACAATTTTTTCAAAGGAAATGCATCATTCATGATAGAAAATAATGTTCGGAAAACCATGAGATGAAATTATGCTTTAGTGGTAACTCAGTAGCGAAATAGCGATATAGGAAAGAAAGATTAAGAGTTCAAAATTGGTTCGAAGGATCAAATATCCCCTTCCTTAGAGCCGTTAGGTTCATTTGTTTTTGCTGTTAGGAGAAGACATCTACAGAATTTCGTGAACTTCAACTGATACATGCATGAGGTGTGCGCCACAGCTTTAATTGCTCGGCCTAAATTGAAAATCGGCGGTTGTGGCAAAACTACTGAAGTAGACGAAAGCCACTGAAAGAAAAAATAACATTAGACATGTTCTTACGCCACAATAGATTTCTGGCGGATTGTGCAGAGAATCAAATGAATATTTCGTCGTCGCTGTTGTAGATCGATCGGCTAAAATCTTATTGAACGCCATAAAAGGAAAATGATTTATACTGATTTTGCTGGAAATCATCTAAGTAAGATGGACTGCGAGATGCAGGCTTTGAACATTTTACTGTCAACCACAATTTTGTGGACACCCTATGTGGGTGTCATACACACACAACAAAGTGGTTATGGAGCAGTGCTAAATGGCGTAATAAACGCCATTCTAACAGTGTTCGATAGTATTTCGATTCTTATTTGCCCAAGGTTATGTACAGATGTTTGCATAAAAAGTACTGAAATTTTCTCTGCAGTGTTTTAATTTCACTTATATTAAGCCGTTTCTTTATAAATCAAAATAAAAGAAAAATATATCATATGAAATTAACATTTCTTCAAATTAAATTATTTTGTATAGTTAATTACTACTATGCTTTCTTTCAGCTATTTTCAACCGTTTGTATATAACTTATAATAATAAAAAGTTATTACATAAAATTAACCTTTCATCTATATTCAAATAATTATTTTAGAAAGTTAATAATATTATGCTTCTTTTCTTGCGTAAAGGTTACCATAATTATTTTTGGCGTCACTGACATCAACAATAGTTTGGTGATTTGTTACTGCATCTATAACGGAATTGTACTCTTTAAATAAATAAAAACAAATTTCAGTCTCTGAATTTTGGTTGTAATCTCAATTAAATGATGCATTTGAATTTATTACACCTCCACGTATTTAAATGTGCAAATTTAACATTATAATGATAAAGAGTAAGAATCATCTAAAAGTGTTTCGTTACCTTCAATATAAGTAGTTAATAAATAATTATAGGTATAGCTTTAGTAACATAGTTTCTGGGTAATATGGTAGACGAAGAAATGAAATCCATCCAAGATCTCGAACGTTTAGGTAAGGTGTTACACAAATGTTTGCACTGCGTTGTCATGTATCAGATTCACATAATCCTGAATTTCGTTGAGATTTGCAGCATTGTGCTTAATAATTTCAATGTACAACTGTGTAAATCATTTACTCTATTTCTATCGCCACGCCTTACTGTCTAATCTATGGTCAATCTTTAAACTGTCCATGTATATAATTTTACTGTCTTTTTTCAAATTGACTTAAAAGTATATTTATATAATTTAAGCCCATCTGCATTCATTCAAATGTATGTCACCGATCCTCCTCAATTATCTCAGCAAACGACCAACAGCCACAGTAAATAAATTCAAGTGGAGTATGTTCGCTTTCGAGGTATACTCCCTCTCCTATTCCATCAACCGTCGCATGGAGTTCGTGAACTATTCTAAGCAATTCTTAAGTATTTCCGTGCCTAATGTTGTTTTGTGTGCATATTTATAACCACACGCTGCAAAATTTCTCTAATGCACTCTTTTGCCAAAACATCGAAGCACCATGAAGGAAGTGGTTGTTTTTGATGACATTGAATACATATATAGCTCATACACAGGTAATAACATGATTAAAAAATAAAGGTCACAGTACCTGTTCACGACTCACAGTCACCCACTGAGTGTTCAAAGTAGTAGATGGTCGAAACTCCTCTAGCGGCAATGCTTGCTTGAATTCTTCGAGGCAAGGAATAGTAGAGGTTCCTAATGTCATTCTGCGACACATTCTGCTAAGCATTCATCAGTTTTCGCTCCAGATCTTCGATATTTTGTGGTGCCCGAATCTGGAGGGGTACTATGCTCCAGACATGCTTGATTGGTGAAAGGTCTGGTGATCTTGCTGGCCAAGGAAAAGCATCAACCGCACAAAGACATTTCACAGATATGCGAGCGGTATGTGGCCTGGAATTATCTTGTTGGAAAATGGGCCCAGGATGGCATGCCATGAAGGGTAATGCAACCGGCCGCAGGATGGTATCAACATATCGTTCAGCTGTTAAAGATGTAGGGAGGATGACTAAAGGTGACATGCTGTCATAAGAAATAGCGCCCCACACCATACTAGGGGTTATGCCTGTATGTCTTTGTAAAACAAAGTCTGATTAGGACCGCTGGCCATGTCTTCTCCAGACACGAACACGGTGGTCATCTGCTCAAGCGGGATTCATCGCTGAACACTATACGACGCCAGTCTGATGGCAGCCATGATGATCGGCTGCGACACCACTCCAGACGACTCCGCCGATGTTGTGGGATCAAAGGCAAACGTCTTAAAGGCCTTTCTGAGCGTAACCCCGCCTCAGACAAGCGCCGTGAGATGGTGGACGGTACCACAGGCGTATAGGCGTGGCTGGTAGTGCTTCGAATAGCCGACAATGATACCGTTGGGGCAGTTCCGGCCTGACTAACAGCCATTCGATCTTGCTTCGCATTTGTGCTCCTTGGCCTTCCGGAGCCTTCATTTCGTCGACAATTTCCTTGTAGAAACCATTGCTGCCAACATCTTTGCACAGCAGTGTCTGTAGCCTGCAAGTGGCGGCCTATTGCTCGGCATGAGCATCCAGCTTCACGCACCCCTAAAATACGACCACGTTCGAAGTCGTTTAGTTGTCTGTAAGGTCTTCGGTATCGTCGTCATGGCATTTTTCGTTGCTTCTTTACGGAATTACAATGGCAGCAACTAAACAAGATACGTTTTCTGCCTCTGTTACTGGTATTATACTTTGTGAATTGCGCACTAGAAATGCACGCTATGATCGCAATTCATGTTCATTCGCCTTGAAACTTTGAACATTTGCATGTTCAATCAAGATGTTTGTGCGTACCAAATTTCATCAAGATCTCAAAGGTCCTTCTTCGTGCTTCGAATGATTCGCAAAAGAGTGTATTTTAGACAATGATTTGGAAGAGTTGTAAAAATTCCATTGAACAACTTCCTGTGACAATAATATTTACTTTCATTTTATTCCCGGCTATCATGTAAATCATGGAAAACAGTTATCATCTTATTAAAGGGAAAGCTATGCTATATTATTAAAATATAATTACATATTAATTATCCGTGTAAATAAATGCATCCATAATATAATATTTAAAAATTTATGGTCACCCATCCTCTTCTAATCGAAACATTAAATTTCATGCTTTTTTTCATGTTGAGAATGTAATGCTACTCAAAATAAAGTACAGCAAATTAGTTACTGTTTGAGAAAATGGCAGTTTAATCAAATTTATAAAATGATTATTTTATTTCAGTAACTTAAGGGGAGTCATACACCTTAAAGCCCGTAAGATCTTCGAATATGTGACTGTAGCAAGAATTGAAATATTATATTTATTTTAAAAGCAATTACTTCCATCTTTTCACAGCTGACTACATAATATAGCTGCTTTCTGAAATAGTAATCAGAAAGTTTGTGTTGCCAGAAATACTTTTTTAATTTAATCCGCTTTGTGACAAAATGTTTTGTCATGTTTTCAACTTAACGCGCACAGTTTAAAATATTCTATTGCATAATTTAATTCGATATTTAATATATAGCTTTTATAATATTTGGAAACTAATGTGAACCAACAATTCTAAGAATTTCATGTTACATTTTTATTTTATTTGGAGTTGAGTTTATAAAATGTTATTAATTAAAAAATTCGGTAATGTTTTCTTGCATAAATTTTTTAATATTAAAATATTCATCAGGCATCAAATTTCAAGTATGTACTATTAACCATTTTTAAAATATCATGCACTCGAGGTGGAAACATGACGAAACATTTTGTCACAAAGCGGATTAAAATACAAAAATATTTGCGCCAACACAAACTTTCTGGGTACTAGTTCCCAAAGCAGCTATATTATGTAGTCAGCTGTAAAAAGTTGGAAGTAATTGCTTTTAAAATAAATAAAATATCCCAATTCTTCCAACAGTCACATATTCGAAGATGATAAGGGGTTTAAGGTGTATGAGCCCCCTTTTAACTGATTTCATAAATACTTATTCAATAATACTTCACTGATACTTCAACTTAGAGAGGAAACATTGCAGTGATTAATCACAGAACTGAAAATATAAATTTGTGATAGAAGTAAGCATTATGCGTATTCTGGCTTTAGATTATATAAACACCTTGTTCTCGTTACATACAAAACATGCTTGTTGCTTCTGTGGAAAGAAGCCGAGGATTTTGTAAGTATCTGGAAAATAAACTATAGTTAAATGAATATCAAAACTAATAGCACTAGATAAATGAAGCGATAACTGACAACCATTGTCTAAGGAAAGTTTTCGTGTGAAATATGAAGCCTTGCGTAGTTTAAATTACATTTTGTTACATCAGGTATAGTTCAGAGACACAATATTTGCTAATGACAGAAACATACAATTGTGACACATTTTAAATCTCACTAAATATCTATGAGTGAAATCTTTCTGTTAAAGTCAAATTTTGTTAAACATTATTATTGTATTAATATATTTACGTTCCGTTTCTGTCAAAACAGGAACAACGTAAACATTGTGCACAAATTTGAACATATGATGCCAATAAGCAGGTTATAGAGACATTAGGTATTGTTTAGAAGCAGGCAAGATGAAAAATTAGCAATTGCCTTCGCCGGGAATCGAACCACGGACCTCTAGAATACCGGCCCAGTGTGCAGAACCACCACACCATGAAAGCACGCTAGTAAGGTGGGAGAAATACCTTATATATTCCCCCTTTTTCTTAAAGTGCGACAGGTTTTATAGGGCAACCAATCGCCAAATCCTGGGTGTGGAGAATCGTCATCCAACACCCTTTTAGTTCGGGCGTTACTGTAGAGACTTTAGGTATTTTTTGGAAGCAGGCAAGATGAAAAATGAGAAATCCCCTTCGCCGGGAATCGAACCACGGACCTCTGGAATACCGTCCCAGCGTGCAGAACCACTTCGCCACGAAGGCACGCAAGGAAAGTGGGAGAAATACCTGATAAGGTGGTTAGTTATAGTATTATCGATATGAATGAAAAGTATGGTTTATTGAAAAGATATACTGTATAATATTCTAAAAACCAATAAAACAATAGTAGATGAATGCACATAAGAACCATTCTGACAATAGGAGTTGACTAAATGGCCAGATTTATGTAAGGGTGAGATTAAACACGAAATTTAAATCCATAATAGAGCAAGATAATTCAATCAAAATGCACAATTTAAGTTTTTAAATTCTTCTCGCTTAATTTATAAAACAGAACAGACGCATTTATTGAGCAATATTTTACGGAGCAATCTATAGTGCTTTCAGAGATACTGTGTATCCTTGATGTTTTCCTAAATATTATTCTTGATGGACAAAATCTGTCCAATTGTGTTTAGAGTGTTTATAAAAACAATTTCAGTTCTGAGAAAAAGAAATACCTTAAATGTACAAAAATATAATACTTTATATGCTTACCGTGGAGCAAAATGTGAAATAGATAAAAATTGTATTTTCGTTTATAATTCAAATACATAATATTCTATGTTTTATATGCAGAATTCGTCATGATGCTAGAAAACGAATTTGCTAATGTATGACTGTTATCACTAAACATTCGCACATTTTAAGCCAAAGTTAGGGAAATGGGCGTTACCCATGCTCATGCTTAACGATTCTGTACTGAGACAAAACTCCCTTTTAAATTTGTTTGAGGACATATCAAAATATTTCAAACGTAAAGTATGTGGAACATCTTGCATTTATCGAAACATTATGAACATATATTTATTTTCTAGGGAATTAGATTCGATATTCACAATTTTCTCTGCCCTTAGTGTTAAAACTAATTTCATTAAATATCTACAGTTTTTAGCATGCTTGAGCTTTTCTTTATTAGTGTAGACTTTCAATGTTTTTCCTAAAGTAACTGGAAATGCAGCTCTAAATCATGTGTCTTCCCAGAATTATGTTTTAATAGAAACGTTTTTAAAACTATTTTTTTCTTAAAGAGCTTGGTTTCCTTTGTCATTAAACACCAAATAGAGATAATCTACTGAAATACACTTTCCAATAGATAACAACACAAATAAACGTTAATCAAGATTTATTTTGCAGAGTATTACTAGAAGAAATCACCAGATTACGCGGAAATAGTCTTTAGAATTAAGAAGATATAAGAGGAAAAGGATAATAATAAATAACAATAATTTCCTCCGATCCTATTTAAGTGCATCTGTTTATTTCCTGGAGATAAACGGAATTTGCTATAGAAGTAATGCTTGAACTCTTAGTATTCTTCAAATTCTGGTGTTATACCCTAATAGAACATGTGTGATGAAGAGATGCCGAATGCAATTATAAAGAAATATATACATACAAACAGAATATATAATACTATTGTTTAATTTAGGAATTTGCGTTGACTTTTTAACCCCTGAAATGACCCCTTGTGGTATAAGTATGCACATAGAATTTCAAGATTAAAAGAAACGGTATGATGACTAACACATTCAACTATTAATAATCTATTCTTAATTGATGTTTCTTGTCTGTATGGTTATAATAAATTAAATAACAGTGCCATCGCGTTTCGTCAAATGTCAAAACTGAAAAAAGATAGATGTAATTAATGTAATTAAGTAAATGTTTTTGAATGACAGAGAAAATTTTAAATTATAAAAATTATGCAAGACTGAAATGAATTTCAATGACTTTTATTATTTTATTTTTAAATGTATAGTATCATTAGTATCATGTATCCTTTTTATGTCTACTTCCAGTAAATGTTAACGATGAAACTATGTACTGCTTGAAATAAGTTCTTAAAATCGCAAAAATTTAAGGCTGTCTTAAATTTCTTATGTAGCAACCTAAATTTAGAGGTAATCAAGTTCCTTTTGTTACAATAATTCTGTTTTCAATTTCGGGTTCTTTATACGACAAATTCGTACACTTGCGTTCTTCAGCATTGTAGCATATATATCCCTCTGAAAAGTAACATTTACTGATATCTTATTTAATAGGTACAGGTAAAAGTGAGGCCAACATCTCTGTAATACAACAGGTGATTGAGGCATTGCCAGATCTAGCTAACTGTACGCTTCTGCCCCAATATTGAAGGCTAACACCTTAGGGATGCGATCCGAAAGTCTCTCACCCCTCTTCCCCGGCCGACAATCTATCGAAAAGACTTTAGGCTTGCCGCGTATCTTGAGTGCCCTTTTGCCTTACAGACATTGTAGGGTTACACATATCCATGCCTTAGCCGGGATTTGAACCCAGGCTCATCGAAGTCAATGTCTCTAACCATTACACCGGCTGGGCGGTTCTTATGCAGTAACAATGTAAAATGTTAAGAAAAGAAACAGACATAAAAAAAACCTTCAAAAAAAGAAAGATATTGCAAAATTACTTAAAAATGGCTTTTATATGAATCACTAGATAATGATACTCCCTTCCTAATAATTTTAACATAAGAGATGCTTAAAAAATTAATTTAATTTTTTAAGCATCTCTTATGAGATGTTGTTTAATTATACAATTATTTTGCTTAAAATAAGAAATAGGCATTTTAGCTGCATCATTTGCTTAAAGGTCAGTATAATCAAGTTTGATGCATTCAGAAAATGCTTTTCTATCTACTGTATCTTAAAATTATGTTCATATATGAAGATCACAATCCCGTAACTAGTGATTTATACGAAATGAACTCCCAATTACTTGTGCTAAACACAAACAATCCGGAAACTGGTTAACTTAACATAAGAAATACACTTTTGAGAGGTTTCGAATGATGACATGGATCATGCGAATTAATAGTGAGTTTATTATAAATAATGGAAAGAAAATGGGGAAGAACATGAGCGTTGTTTCGTAGCAAATATGTACTGCATTCCTTTTGTTGAGATATAAATTGACAACGTTTCAGGCAATCGCGAATGTTTCATTAAGCAATGTTTCTATTAATCTCGAACTTAGCTCCGTTTGCGCACGTCTTCGGAATTTACATCACTTACTTTTACCCCATCATTTGCCTAAATGTGATATCTTGAATACCTTGCTTCTTTTTTTGTTTTTCTTCACTCATTCGCTGAATTTTACCTGAATCTCTTTTAATGTTCTTTTCTCTTAGAATATCATAACAGAGTAAAATTTCATAGCTTTCTCATAGAGTACTGACTTTGCGTTGGATTGGTTGTTACTGGAATTATTCTCAGTTTTTGTTTTGAAATTATTAAATAACATTAAATTTCAGAGCTACAGTTTCGAAGTTGAATAGAATTTTTCTCCTAAGCTGTAGGAGTGAAAATTAAGAAAATGAAACGTGTTTTCTTAAGAACAGTAGAGATGTTCGAAAATGTTTAAGCGTAATGATAGAAACGAAACATCTACCATCATCTTATGGCTGAAAGTGACCAAAAAGTAAATAAAAATTACGTTTTTTAAAGGCTGACAGTAAAGAAGAGCAAGAACTCGATAAAACGTAAGACGTTTGTTAATAATTTTGGCTGAAGAGGGAAAATGTGCTTTTTTTAACGAGTAATGAACAACAGCGGCGGATATATGAGTTTCAGCTTTTTTAACTTTAAGTCTCCTTTTAAGAGCGAAATTTTAAGATCTTATTTTCTCTGTTTCATGCATACTAAAACAAAATGACAAAGAAAATTATGCAGAAAATTACATATATGGAATGGAGTCATTAAGTATTGAACTAACAGGTTTCTTAGAAGGAAGGGAAAAAATGAAAAAAAAAAATGTAAGAAATCTAACTGAAAATACAAGCAATTTTAAAAGTAACAGATGGAAAGAATGCAATTGCTTGCAGAAATCATACCATCGGTTGAAATGGAAGAATGGTCATTTTTGTGTCGAGATGAATATATTATACGTTGTTGGTTACCACTACAGGTTGAGAAATTTCTGGCAACGACAGCCGTTTTTAACTTCAAATACAACTCTTCGATGTATTCTTCTTTCTCTTATTTTCCTTGCTTTACTTATCATGTCCCTTTTTTCAATCATGGTTATCGGGAAATCAAAAATACGCTTTTGAAAAGATAGGGATAATTGAAAATTCAAGGAGTTCATTTACACTACTTGGAATTTCCACTTTGACTTGCTTCTAAAACGATATACAACCTTGCATATAGATAATGCGGGTAAATAATGCGAAGGTATCCAGTGTAGACTATAAAATATGTAATACTTTAAAATGTGACAAGTCAGTCGTGTATTGCAACTTTAGAAAAGCACATGTGAATTATTGTTTACGTATGAGAACCTTTCAATAATAGCAATTTAAAGAATAGTATTCGTATTTACGCTGAACTTGAGTAAAAGAAACAAACCACTAAGTACACAGTTTGTTTCACACGAATAAACTCCAAAGCGAAACTATGCTCAACGATTTTATTCACTTGGTCACTGGTGGGAACAAACTATCAGGTTAAATCTAAAAATTCTGCTTTCTTTCTTTCGTCGTAAGTATTGACGATAAAACGAATAACTCACAGTTGCTTAAACAACGTTAAACCTATGGACCAGTAAATAATTTTAAATCTCACCAATATTTTATCTTTCCTGAGAAATGTCACAAAGCTGAGGTTTATAAATCAGCATGGGTATACTAGTTTTACTTAATTGCATAATATATCTTCTTGATAAAATATGCAGATAAGAAAAACGGGAAGACTATAAATGCATCCTTTGGTAAGTTCTGTCGTTATGTACAACATACAGTCTTTAATTTATCTTCCCTAAACTTTCGTTCGTTGTGGATTTCTAGAGTGTCACCTCAAGCAAATCCGAAAATTTTGTTTCATTCTTCTGCTGCTGATTATCAAATTAAGCAAGTTAAAAGAAAAGTGTTTATATCCGTAAAATACGAGGCCTACACACAATTTATTTACCATGCAACCTTGCACGTAGCCGGTTTTTAATATGTTGCAAATTTGCAAATATGTGAATTTTTATAATTTTTTATTCAGATTTAATTAGCTTGTCATTTTGCTATTTCTCAAATATAATAATCTAGTTGTTTATTAAAAATCTGAGCGATTCAAAGCAATAAACCTAATTCTGAATTTAAATTTTTATTTAAATTGTTTTAAATAATACTTCTTATTGGTATAAGGTCAGTATGCATTTAAGTTATAGTATGTCCCACTGAGCGTTTTATGGTAATTTACACCGTTTGCATCTAATAAAAGATATTTTAATACCTCAAGAAGAGGTTAAATTTTAAAACGAAAATTCTGACATAATTCAGATACGCGGTTCTGTTGAAAATGCTTCGGCTGCTCTTTTCAACAACATTTTTTATATCAATTTCATTATTTTATTTTATTAAATTCATTTTGTTTCAGTGCTGATGTGTGTACATCAGGTTAGACTGGTAACACATTTCTTGATCCCGTTTGTGATTTAATATCTCTTGATTATATATATATATATATTTGTTGATGTTGTTTTAATGCACACTTTTTAAAAAATAAACTATTAACGGTAAGCACTATTTTGAGGTGCTAGATTTCAATTTAGAATCTTCAGATTGCAAGTTTAATTTTTGTAATTAGGAGAGGAAAAACTTAGAGTTCCAATGATCCAAGGACAAAACTCGATGTCATATAAATATGCTATAGAAGTAACACAATTTTTCCTAAAAGAGTGTCATATCAAATGTAATTACGGCGCGCTGCTATCATATCTCAAACGATTGAATCTAGAAAGAAAAAGGCTGACGCACAAAAGAGCACATCACCTAAATTAACAATATTATTTTCACTCTTGTTTCGAGTGAACCTTATCTTCTCTAATCATTTCCTGTAACATCAATAATACACATACAACTTCTTCGGACAGAGAAATGATACGAAACAAATTTGAAGCTATGCAAATCTTTCCTTATATATTCGAATTCCAACATTTAGTCTATACCGGCATCGCTTCGTAGCTTTCTTCACAGCCGAAATTGTGCAATGAAGATAAAGTGGTATACAGAGCGGGAAGAGTTTAATCGAAAAATCACATTTTTCTCTTGTCGAGTTTTGTTTTGGTTTAAAGAGTTCGAAGTCAAATTCAAAATTCTATTCGGAGGGATTTCTTTTGCACAATTACTGGTTCTGATCAGCAGATTTTTAAAACTACTAGAAAAGTTCACAATATAATGTAATTATCCTTCTTTCTGTTATACGTACTTTACAAATATTACTTTGAGGTCACAATGCAAGTTGTGGGTTTGTAAGTTTAAAAAAAAACGTCGAAACTTTATAATATTTTATATACATATAATAATAATATTTTAAACTGATGCCATATATTTCTATATTTCTTTTATAAAGGGTCGAATAATACCAGCTTAAGGGTAGGATGTCCTTAATCAATTTATGGATAGACTATACAGTTCCATGACACCTGATTTAAATATTTCGTAACTTAAATATTTGATTTAATTGAAAACGAAATTGTTGAAACCATAAAAAAAAATTATAGTTTAGAAAACTATAAAATTGTTGGCTATTATTCAACATTTCATGTTCCTCTTACAAAATGCCGAATTAATGCTAACCTTATTAAAAATCTTGCCTTCGAAATCGATAGAGATTTATTCAAACTCTCGGCCAAAATAAGGTTGCTCGTTACTAAATGAGCAATTAGTTTTGCTCATGACTTAAAACTAGTGTTAATGTACTTATTATAAGGCTAGTTAAATTATTCAACATTTCATGTTCCTCTTACAAAATGCCGAATTAATGCTAACCTTATTAAAAATCTTGCCTTCGAAATCGATAGAGATTTATTCAAACTCTCGGCCAAAATAAGGTTGCTCGTTACTAAATGAACAATTAGTTTTGCTCATGACTTAAAACTAGTGTTAATGTACTTATTATAAGGCTAGTTAAATAGAAGAATTATGCTCAGAATTAAGTTGCAGCGTCGATTCAACAATGCTTTGCAAATGTCTGTTTGTTTCTACTCACCTTGCATAGTTACGTGATTTACATTATCAGATATACCTTAAGAAGATGTTCGCTTAAACCAGACAGCTTTACTTTTGTGAACTCACTCCTCGAGCTTATCACTCTTCCTGCAAACAAAACAGCAAATAGAAACAAAATGTTATAAAATAGCAAACAAAACTACAAATCTATTGCTAAAATGAAAGTAATGGTTTATTTCTCAGGTGACAGTTACGTATATTGACATTTATTATTACCAGAAAAAATAAAAGTATTTATTTAACTCTCAAAAGACTTACCCGCTATCTCTAAACTCATGTTCAGTGTTATGTTGAACTAACTGAAAAGCAAAAAACCTACTTAGTGCTCCTCTGATACTCTTCCTATTACGAATAAATTCATTGCTTCTCGAAACTCCATTTCTTAATAACTTCATTCTCATTAGGACTTAATCAATCAATTAAAAAGATTTAGCCATTCACAATCACTTTATTTTCCCATGAGTTAACCGCTTTACTGTTAATTGCTGGAAACAGTATGTTAACATTTGCGGTGGAGCAAGAAGTAAATTGTTCCCATACGCGTTGCGTTTCGAGTGTCGTTGCCTGAAAGACCGTGTTCTTGTCGAGAATTAACAATTCTCCTGAGCACAATTAAGGTGGCTGTGGTGGCATGGAATTGAAATGCTGAAGGTGAAAAATTAACGCTTTGGGGGTGATGTTGCGGCATTCAGATTTCGGTGGTTCCATTAATGACGTGATTACAAATCTGAAGTTAACATATAAAGGAGCTAGAGACAGTTAAACTCTGCTCAGCTCCAAACTCGTTTAACCAGAATGAAACAGTTAAGATTCAGAATTAGAAATATTTCCCACATTTGGATACACTGGACAATGAATGCTGTGATAAAAAAGCGTATTTATTTTTAAAACTATTTTCAGAGAGAGATTAGTGGATTCTACTGCATGAGATGAAAATTTTGGTAGTTTTGTTTCATGCTAGCAGGATTTCCTTTTAATCACCAATTTGCCGTTGGAAATATATTTTTTTCTGGTGAAAGAAAATATAGTAAAATATCTTGTCATCTTTTCATGGTTCCTCATTATTATGTAATCTGTAAATCTTTAAATAAAATATCTGTAATATTTAAATTTGTGATCCTAGAGACATTGATAACAATTTCTTCTTTTATTCTTACATTTCTGTTCAGAAGACTTTGTTTACATCATTTAAGAAGCACATTTTTTAGAAATACTAATACGTAAATATGTGTCAGTTAACGATAGAACCTACCGGAGATTGTGATTAATTTTATAAGCATAAATTTAAACACAGACACAATACTATGTTGCTGTGATTTAGTGTTAAAACTGCGCCATGAGTTTGCATTACTTTTGAAAAGTTATTATTATGTACGTATCATAAAAGAACATTTTAGAAGTAGTTGAGTTTCTACTAGTTATTTCGATTGCATTTTCTGAAAATATAGAAGGAATATTGTATTTGATGTAATGCACTTGATAACAATCAGAATAAAAAATAATTTTACGTCTAAAATTTGCATTATTTTCTTCCATTCAATATAAAATGAAATCTAAAGAGAAAGTTAATATAATCTATACACATATTCTTAAGGAAAATCGTAATGACAACATAGGTTTTTGGTTTTATTTTCATTCCGATTAATTTTGATTCTATGTTTAGATACTTACTGCTTGTACTTACCGAGTTCTTAACAGAGATATTAGCGTTGTCATTGCTTTCTCTTTCGGAGTACTAAACGTGGCTTCATAACACAATATAGATACAGTTGTTAAGCTTAAAACAAAAGCAAAACTGCTAATTTAATTATAGGTTAGAGAACATCACATTTAAAAATTTTAATCGTGGATTACGGGTTGGGACATTTTACTTTCTTCAGATCTACCTTATTCAATACCCCTTTGCGATGTCGCAATATTTTTTATTGTTTCGTAAATTTCTTTGAAGAATTTAGAGTTCAATCTTATAAAATCTTTGAACTGTTACTTGAATATTTTTTGTAAAACTGTGCTAAGAAATTAACTTGTAATCTCATATTTTTTAATCATATGAAAAAATTAAATTACAACTAAAATTATAAAAGATTCGTTTTCATTAAATTATAAAAGATTCGTTTTCATTAAATTATAAAAGATTCGTTTTCATTAAATTATAAAAGATTCGTTTTCATTAAATTATAAAAGATTCGTTTTCATTAAATTATAAAAGATTCGTTTCTAAATTATAAAAGATTCGCTCGATTAAATTACAAGTAAAATTATGAACGATTCGATTTCGGTGAAAGATATTCTGATAATACATACGCTGTTCCAGGATCTTTAAAATTTTCATTACTCGGTTGCCTTGTTCACCACAAAGGTTTTTTTATCAAAATGTTGCCAGTTGAACACAAATGAAATATTATAACTAGCACTTTTTTTCTCAATCAGATGTTCTGCAAATTAAAAGGAACAACCTTAAATTCCATTACTTTTAGAGAATGTCAGGTTAAAATTTAAGAAATTATGTATAAATATTCGGATAAATATATGTATATGCAAACTAGTGACAGTTACTCGTGACTTTTGTTTGAAAGAAAGGAAAGAAAAATTTCTGCTGTGTAAAGAGTCGAGAAGAAAGTGCATTCACGAAACGATTTGATAACATCAGTCTCTTGCTTTTGTTTTAAACTGGCGATTCATGTACTAAAAATATTGATCTTTATAATAACGGCGAGTGAATTAAATACTTATTTACAAGTGCAACAGACAGGAAAATGAACGACAACATTCTTATTCGACTTCAACTGATGTTATGGCAACAGTCCTTCCTTTTTTATTCTTACGTTTCAAAACAATACTTACATTTTATTTACCTATGTACTATATTTGCAACAATAATCAGAATTGCGAATAATAAAACAAGCTATTTTTCTCATCTTTTATAGAACTTACACATTTTGAAAATTATTTCTTAAGTGCTGGTGGTAGGGCGATCTGCAGCAACGCTGGCTTTAAAGGTCCTGGCACTCTGAAACAATATGAAGTTGCCATTGCAGTTTGAATATGACTATTCTTATGCTGTGTAAAACTGAGCTTCTTGATGCCATATGAAACTAATGGATACGCACTTTTTATCGTGCATATATTCTTTTAACATATTTAAACTGATGATCAAGACTAAAAATCTTTTGATTTTTAAAGTTAATGCTTTTATTTCATATTTTATAGTAGTATCATTTTGAGTATCTAAATTTCCCAAAATTTATTTTGCGATGCCAATAAAAAGTATATTTTTAACAGCCCATCATGTTATCAAAACGCCTCAGAAATAATAGATCGAATATTAAACCAAAAATGTATAGTTAACAGTACTGTGCTAAAAAATGAACAGATCCGATAATAATTTTAACAACGATCAGTGATCTTCATACTTAATGATCATACTATGCACAAAACAAAAACTTTTATGCATAATTCTGTAGTACAGAAAAACCATCCTTTAGAACACGTCCCAATACATGAATTATCTAATAAATTAAAGCTGCCGTCAAATATGTACTACACATAGCAAAAACAAATATGAAATTCTCTATATGTTATTCAAAATCAAACTGTTAATTACAATGTATTTAGCACATGTTTACATTATTAATATTAAAATGTGTTATTATTTTGCGTTTCGTTTATAACATCAGCGTCCGGAGCAACTTATCACTTGCTAAACTAACTTTGAAGATCAGTATGTTTATTTGAACTGTCACACAAATAACTCATTAAATTATATTTCCCTCCTGTTTTCTGTAAAATGCATTTAACTTGTAACATACAAAAGTCTTTGTATGCCTTTGATATGTAAATGATAGAAAATAAGATTTCTTGATACACATTCAACGCCTTCTTAAGAACCCTA
Source organism: Stegodyphus dumicola (assembly GCF_044657685.1). Taxonomy (NCBI): domain Eukaryota; kingdom Metazoa; phylum Arthropoda; class Arachnida; order Araneae; family Eresidae; genus Stegodyphus; species Stegodyphus dumicola. The sequence goes on along the minus strand of NC_140771.1, from coordinate 150,391,106 downwards.
CGGTTGATCTCACGTTGCAGATGAAATCTCAGTTGCAGGTGCACTATTTTATAATTTTGTACCATTTGGATGCAGTATTTTAAAGTGGTTCTGAAGATTAGCGTTACTGAGACAGCCAGTAATTATAATTATTTCGCAGGCTTTCAGTTTCTTGACATTGCATCTCAAATGGTGAGAACATAATGACATTTAGAGTGATTTGCAAGCACGGAAAGTGTGCATTTTGAATTCTGCACCTACCTCGTAGCTTCATGAACAAGCTACTTCGTCCAACAACTGGTATCCGCATTCCGGAAGGAAGGGGAATTCGAATGATGCATTTACAGCTATGCTAATGTGAACTGTTCATTTTAATTGGTAGAGGAATTGAAGGAAAGGGGTTAGAGAGCTCGCAATAACGATTCTAATGTGCGCTGCACTTCGTCGAAGGAGAGTACTAGTTTGCAAACTGATGCTCGGTCCGAATTGTAATGAAAATGGCGACGGAATCCCGAATGCCACCTAATGGAATGAGTCTTTTGTAAAGCGATATAAGTATAGCTCACAAGGAAGTGGCATGGGCGTTTGCATTAGTAAGAGTGAATCACCGAGATTTATCTGGCAATGCATGCTGCGTGTATATATAACTGCAAGTACGAATTGCAGCGAATGTAGATAATGACAGCTTGGAAGTGATAACGGGAACCTTTGACTTAAAGGCTAACTGTAGAGCTGTATTAAAGCTTTTCAACTTTAATTAGTTGTATTATACCAAAATATATTGGTAAGTAATACAAATTTAGTAATTACTTCCCGATCATGTTTAGCGATCACAAACAGTTATGCAGTGCACCCTAATGTTTCACAACCTGATGTATTTTAAGAATTACTACTGCCAATGATTTGAGGTATTGAGCAGGTATACAAGTTGTTTTTATGAAAAGTATAGTATGACTAGCACTTTGGCGGCAAGCCGCTTTAAGTAATTATTATAGAATATATATATATATATATATATATATATATATATATATATATATAATAAGTCCAATAAATCCAGTTAGTTTAGTTGTTTAATTTCACGGATCTAGCTAGAAATTAATAGAAATCAAGAACAGCATTTATTGCTTTTGTAACGTCATTTCTATTATTTTGGAATAAATAGCTATTTTTTATGTTTTCGGTCATTACTGTCACTTCTCATTTCCGTTTACCTACTGGAATGTAAATAAGAGGTATTAAGAAAAGGTTCCGAGAATCTAATTCAGAGCGTGTTCTGTTTTTGAGGCGTTATTATGTTAATTAGCTCGGATACAATTGTATATCTCTGCATTTTAGATGCCGTCATTTAAATTGTTACACTGGTAGGAACTTTTCAGTCAACAGTGCGTTAAATCCTTTGTGTAACTTTTTGCTAAGTTTAAATACTAAATGTTTAATTTTAATTTACAGTTTCTTTACATTATCTCACTATAAGTGGCTGGCGAAACTTGTAAGCGCCAGTCGCGAACTCAAACTTCTGACTTAATACAAGGGTTTGTTTTCAAATTTGCTTAAAACTTCTGTCTAGACAATAGCGATAATTTGACGTCTGGTCAGAATTTTGACACCAGTTTATGCTATTAAAGGAAGTCATATTTGACACTTTTAAATCGCTTAGTTTGTTAATTAATAATAGACAGCTAATTAAAAAAATTAAATATATTGCGCTTTGTGCAATGGCTACTCTCTAGCTCGTGGAAGATGGAAATATTTTATTTAAAGCAATGGCAACATATTTCTTTTAATTCTATGAAATGTAAAAATCTTGAAATATAAATATGTTAAGCTTTGTCGAGTAGTAAAACATCATACAAAACAGAAAATTAAAAACTTAAAAGAATTCGGGTCTCAGGTTTCGAACTGCACATGCTCGAAAGGAGGATTACATATGTTCAAAGTATGGTGGCTTTACGTGGCGTTGTTTCCGCAATGCATACATTCATACGTAAATACATGCATACACGCGTGTAACAAATTAAAATTATTTATGGACGTGATATGAACGCTTGAGGAGTTTTCGGCGATTTGTGCGTTCTTTCATGACATTTGCTGCGTTTCTCGCAAGAGTTGAGTAAATTTTATAAGGAATAATATTATATATAATTATAATATTTATAAGGTATTTTGTAAGGCGTACCTAAAATGAGTAGCTATGAATGTGTGAATGACGGAATGAGATGGAAAATCGCGGTTAGCTTGGAGGCAGGCCACTTACAAGCGCAGGTGGCTACAAAACTCAATGTAACGCCTAGTATCACCTGCAATTTGTGTAAATAGTTTCAGGACATTGGATCTATATCGAGAAGACTTGGGCAAAGCTGATCAAGAGCCACAACGAGAAGTGAGGATGGTTAATTGGCTCTTTCAGCACGGCAATACAAGACTAAAAACAGCTACATAGTTCTCACGTGAACTGCATTTTGCGACGGAACTCAAATTTCATAATATGTAGTTGCCCAAAAGCTTCATGTAATGAAGTTGTATACCAGAAGACCTGATGTTTACGTACCGCTTACATACAAGACAGCGCGTTTAATATGGTGCAGACATTAATGTCGAGATTCAGTCTGGACATTGATTCTCGCAGTACCTGTATCTAGAGAGAGAACCTGGAATTCTGATTTTCGGAGAACCAGTATTTAGAGAGAGCATGGAATTCGATACCATCCCTCCCTCATCAAGAAAAAGGAAAGTGGTGATTACGATGATAGAGGTAAAATAGTTTGTGCCGTCCTTATGTTCGACAGCATGTTACTGACAATGGCTTCCTGACTGCTATGACTGCTAAAACGAAAAAATCACTTATTAAAAATGTTTATTAATTTATAAAAAGTTTATGTGCTTTTAATGAAGTATATCGCAGGAGCCAAAATTTTGTGACCTAAAATGTACTTTTTTATTTGACTTATTTTGATCAGTAATTCAAAAGTTATTTAGTTAAAAAAATTTTTAGGGCCCATTACCGGCCGAGAGGTAAAATCCCTAAACCCTGGTAGAACACATGAATTCCGTTGAACAGGCAGGCTGCGTGGGCATTTTCGTGTTTTTTCCCATGAATCTTATATATGAGCCAGTTTCCGTCTTCATGAAGGATTTATCTACGAGAAGATAAGTCCTTTATGAAGACTTATCTTCTCGTAGACAGTTAGTCCTCGCGAGCTTTGTCATAATCAAATAAAAACAAATCAATGCACAAAATCTTCTTGAAAGAACCTGCTACGAGTTATATAGCCAATATGAAAACAATATGGTTTTCTCATGCCCGTCCCTAATCTTGAGCGTTAGTGTGCATGAGCGATTTATAACGACTTTTCATTTCTTACGTGATTGTTTGAAAAATATTCTGTCATCGTATGAAAGTAGAGTCTGCTGTGTAATTCAGGCAGTATACATTTTGATTGATCTACCATATCTTGAATATTAAGCTAAATCATTAACATTTGTTAAAGCTCAAAAGCGCAAGAGAAATCTAGAGTTGAAAAACACTTGAGCATCACCTTACTTTGTGAAAATGGTTAAAGATTCGTTTTCATACTTCATTTATCACTGATGCTGTCTCTCCGTACGAGTACATATATTTATATTAAATGCACCCTATTATTTTCATTTATTGATTCTTCTTATCTATGTGCGTTTCTTTTGAAATGTAACCTAAGCAATTGGAGATTATCTCTCCAGTATAATGTCTAGGAGATAGCTTAAATTCCTTCTTTTTTTCTTTCACTTCCCATTAGATTTTGAAAGCAGCTCGGATGCAACATCAAGAAATGCCCAATTAATTCTATCTGCAATTCTATATCCATTATCATCTCCAAAGCATTTTATTTTGCTTATTGACAGCCGTGTAAGAAAAGTACGTAGATCCTTTTATATGCAGTAATCTTATACTTTATTTATCCATTATTTATATCCTATTCCATTAGAGGGATCGTAGCTAATCTAGCAAACCCATCATACTTCAGCGAGAAGCGGTATGATAACATGAGGGAGATCTCATGAAAATATATACCACTATTACTGATGTAATTACCACGGTGGAGAGGCGGATATCTACGGGTGGGTGCAACACTGATATGTGGTTTGTCAGCATTGGATTATCTCCGCTGAGGTCATGAGGAAAGGTCGGGGGTGTATAAGAACTAGAGGGGGGGAAGTAGATGCATGCAAATGAGTTTGCATCGCGAGACCGCGCCCAAAACCTTCCTGTAATGATGGAATGTGGCGGATTACGGATGAGAAACCGAGGTGCACGCCATGCTGTAAAATGTTATGCGTGTTTATAGCAAGAGCAGCAGTTTAATAAAGAAAATACATTTTTTATATTCCTCGGCTCAACTGTTTGCGTAAAATGGCAGTGATGTTTCGTGTTTTTCTTACATTCTGAAGTGTATGAGATACGAAAGGAAATGATTCCTAATTAAAGGACAATCTAGCATGTAAATGCTTAGAACAGAGATTTATTTCATTTACAAAGTAACTGGCAGTGCGCTGAAACTTAAATTTTTATTAATGTGCACTTGTTTGAAGAGTTTTCTAAAATGCGGTAGAAATGAAAATTTCTTTTTGGAATAATACCCGCTAATCTAATCAGGCAGAAACTTAATTCTCCTTCTTGTAAAATGAGAATTTTCTTTATAATTTGAGAAAAATATGTAGTAAATTAAGCACACTATTTCCATCTTATATTTGACATCTTATATCTAACTAGAAATATTGTTATCGATTTGTACATCTACAGAAATAGTCGATATTGCGTTTATTAGACAAGTGGTAAAAAGCGCCGATTCAAGCCTATCTTTGAACGTTACAGTGAGAGAGGTTTACGACAAGACCTACGACAGGGCATATAATTTCGATTCACGCAAATTTTAAAGAAAGAACATAAAATCATAAAATATAGTTAATTTGCTTTACATTATTACACTACGCTTAAGGAAAGATTCGATAGTGTAACTGCGTTCAATATCATAAAATCCTCCTCCTCCCCGTCCACTGAAAACTGATATTAGGAATTGAAATCAGAAACTGAAAACTGACTGCATCATTTACTGCAGAGTACTTTTTAACTGTGATGTTCAAAACGGATTGAGTATGGCCTATGACATCTTTTCTTGTAGGTCCAGTAAGTGCATTTAGTAAACTTACTAAAAGAAAATAAGTGCATCTAAATTAAGCATTAAGCAGGTGTTAAGAAATAATTCGAGAAACATTTTCCTACTGCAAAACGTTTAGAATGACATGTGAAAAATGAACTTCATTTACAAAGCGCAGAAATACCTTATAATTATGAATATAAATAATAGCATTAACCATGAATTCTATATCGTTCGGTATGACCATCAAGGAATAGTTTGATCTGAATGCCCAAAACATTATAAATTCCAAATTCTAAAAATTTATTTCCTGTATATTTAATTTTATTTTGTCTTCGGATTATATGTAATTCCTTATTCGAAAGCAGTAGGCCGTAAATTAAAAAATCATTAAATCAAACGTGCCTTTCTACTTCCTAAGATTTACAAATGTTCTTAATTGATGGTTTATTTTTTGCCTTCTACGATTTCTTAGAACGCATTTTGATATTTTCTAGTAAAATTAAATACGAAAGAAAAAAGATTATACAGCGGCTTCATTTACATTGGTTAGTTTTATGTAAATATATGTACATTATTAAACGATGTTGTAATACATTTAGTTACCAAATAGTTTCGAATTTAAAAGTATACTAACTTGCCGATCGATACCAGACATACAACGGCCGACATGGAAATATTTTAACTTTTCTTGCTCTTCACAGTTCATACACGCTAACATTCCATTTACAAATCTAGACACAAGATACAAAGTGTTTATATTTCTGTTAACCAGTTAATCACACCCTCTGAATATTTGCTTTTACATCTTTTATCCATTTATCATTCTGTATTTCAACTAATGTACATTTTTGTTGAAACAAATCTCTTATGGTGCATTCTAATATAGCACGTAATACCTTAGTCCAAAAATTACTAAAAAGAAAATATGGCAACATGTATCTATACAAAATGTTTTGCCATTACATTTTTTTTTTTGAACAATTACTTCGTTGTATTTGCTGCTTATTTTTTGTGCTTTAATCATCATTAAACTTTACGCAGACAGCACATTTTAGTACAAGTTATCAAGTTCAGTAAGAACATAAATTTTTATACTGTATTTATAGCAGTTACTTTGCATGTATTGATGAAACAATTGACAGCTGGGCCATAAAAACTTAGATTCATCTATACATGGTTGTTTAACTGGATATTTCGTGTACCTTATTAAAAATAATGGTAGGAATTTATTGAGCCTTTCTTTGGCAATTTTAAGGAGAATAATTTTACTCAGTGAAGAACCCTCATTATAAGATGAAATCGATTTCTGTTAATTTGTTCTGTGAAATATTTCAATTTTGAACAATAACTCGCATATTTAGCTCTACCTAAGTGAGATTTGTTTCAATATGTAGTAAAATAATTAAGTATTATAAATATTTATATATTCGTGAAAAGTAAATTTACGTCATTATTTATTTGGAAATTTCTCATGTCTTCCCTTTTGAAAGAATTTGGTTATTCATTAATTTCTAGAAATATTTAATTTCTAAATTCCATCATTAAAATTACTTTGTAAAATCACATTGAAATAATATTATTTGGGATTTATATAATACGCCACTACCGGATTATTTTATTATATGCATTGCTGGTGAATAATTGGATTGTGCTCTTCTAATTCATGTTGCCTCTTCATTTTGCGTGTTATTTTCAGGGTGGTTTCGGAGCATTTTCCAGCTCTGTGTTTACCATAAATATGTATTTTACACTTAAAATATTCATCCGATAAAAATACGTATCATTTAAATTTTAACAAATTATATATATGTATCTGTTGCAATGTGAGTGATTCTGTAAATTTCAGAACTGTGTAAATCGCGTAAAACTGAAAGAAGAAGAAATTGCGCTAGCCAGCATAATAAAACCACCCAAGAATATTAATCCTGACAAACATGAAGTACGAAAAGAAATAAGATAAATTTGCATTGCAGAAACTAGCTCTGCTGCATTTTAAAGAGCTTCTAAAAGATAAGGGTTCAATACCCAAATTATTTTAATGTCAAACAAATGTAAGTATAATTTTCTATAGCACTGTAGGGATGGCGGAGATGAATACAAAAACCTGAAAACGTTTTTTAAGGGCATTCAATCTAAAATTAGTATTAAGGTACATTAAACAGAAATTTGCTTTTTTCGAATTTTAACGAAGCAAATAAATCGAGTTAAGATAGCTGAGATCTGAAATTATCTGAAACATAGAGTCTGCAAATTATGGGCCGGCCTGTGTGAAAGGGCTTAATTCTGTAAGAAATAGCTTTTAATTAAATTAAAGAGTTAATCAGTTCTTTATCCTTCTTTATCTTTCTATTTAAATTTTTAGTTAGCTTTCTTTCAAACATCTTAATTCGTGATTTATTTTTGAATTTATTCGACTTATATTCTCACTCAATATATTACTCCAGTTGTTTCTGTTACTTTCTTTATAGTAAGCGTTATATTAGTCTACCGATGTTTTGTACCCGAATTCGTCAACATCAAAGAATCAGCCGTTCACTTGCTATCTAATGGTCAAATAGTTACAAGTATTACTAATCTTCCAAATCTTACCAATCTTATAAGCTTTTATTTATGCATCACGTTTGCTTAAAAGTGGCTTGCTTTCATATTTTCTTAAATGTGGCATAGCTAAAAAGACTTTGTGCATAAAGTATTTTACAGAATGCAAAACTTAGGTATTGCATATTGTTACGGATTATATATTTAATTTGCTATTTTTAGTAGAATTATAATTAAAATTGTTTTAATTTCCCGTGGAATGCAGCGCGTGACAAGTTGTAAGAGAAAGCTACGTCAAAAAAGTAGAAACACAGGAGCACGCACATTTAAGATTTAAAATAAATATTAGATATCTCGTAATTGTACTCTTTCGCTTTTCAGAAATCTCGAGAAATTTCCAAAATGTTTTCATGCGTGATGAAAAAGCTTCAAAAAGCTGGACCGAAACACCGGATCTCAGTTCAGTTGTTTACTAAGATTGTGTTGTTGATTTTAGCGAATTCGCTGTGAGATCGAATGCGATATTGTGATGTGTGATGTTGTAAGAATAATTGTGAGGAAAATGGTCAGCATTTTGTTTTATTTCTTGTGATAATAATAACTTTTATTAACTTTGCATAAGACTTGTGCATTCAATCTATTACGCACCCGTACGCACGCAACAATAATATTTGTATACAATATTCCTTATTCTTGATATTATATTTTATTTATTTATCGTAAAACATAAAAATATAATAAGATATGTACTTGTGTATGGCTCTGAAACTTTGATCTTAATTGAAGTAGAAGTTACTCATTCAGCTGTTTTTAAATGGAAAATCCTAAGCAACATCTTTGGGGTTGCATGTAGTGATGACTTGTGTCGAGATAGATACAAGAACGATTTATATAAATTTTACCAAGAAAGTGTTATTATATGAACCTTTCTGGTAAGGTTTACTAACTTAAATTTTCTTCTTCAAAATTCTTAACTTTAAACCAATGGGAAAATGTGTCACAGGAAGTCCCCAGCTTTCATGGCTGAACTGCATCATTTTAACATTATTTAGTATTACCAACTGCAAAATTTAGGAAAAAGGAGAATGGAATAAAGGAGATTTTAACAAAGGCCATGGTTTACCCTAATCTATTCTGTTAATATAATATAAAGCAGAATTCTAGGGATAGTTTTGACGTTAAGGATATTTTCACTGTGAAGTCTCTCCAAATTCTTTGGTTTATTATGTTACTTACATCGCGCTAACACACCGTTGTTCATTCACGCGATCTAATTAAGTGTCGTACTGAAGAAGATATAAAATTTTTAATTTATATTTCGTATAGATTCTAATTCCATAAAGCTGCCTTTTGGTTTAATGATATCTTTGTCTTTCAAAACCCAAGTGCTGGACAAATTGGAAAATTTTGAAGCAATACATATATTTGTGTAATGTAAATTTTTATTTTATGTTTAACAATATATCTAAATTATGTTATTACATACGTATTTTATTTATCATATATACAGTCGATGAATAGGAATTTTTGTACCATTACAGTAACCTTTAATTTTCCTCAATTTATCTTTCAAAATACAAGTACTGAACAAACTGAATGCATTTAAAGCAAGAAACACATTTCATAGAGTAATTTCAATATTTCATTTTATGTTAAACAAAATATCTAAGTAATGTTATTACATAAATGTTTTATTTATAGTATGTTTAGTTGATGATTATAAATTTTTGTAGAATCACTGTTACTGATAAAAATAGCTTAACGACGTATGTTACGCAATTCTATTCAGAATGGTTTGGTTTTATGTTCTCTTACAGAAAATATTTTATTCCTTGAAACAAGATAAAAAGTATAACTAACTTAGCCCATAAGGAAGTTTCGTTTCTATAGCATATTAAGCAATAAAAAAATCTAGCAGGTGATTTATCTTGGGTTTTCCTGAATTGCGAGAAATAAATGATTCATTCTCTTCGGCTTTAGGTTCAACGTAAAGGATTTGATTTACAAAACATTATTGTAAAATCCGTTACTTATTTTGAAAATATAGAGAATATTTTTCACTTTCTTAACATTGTTTAAGAATTTTCTTTAAATGTATTTAATCAAAAATCTCAAACGACATTCTTATCTTTACATTTCACATGTAAACTTTTATTTAAACAATACATTTGAAGTAACTCGTAAATTCTTAAGAAAATTGTTTTCTTCTGTACTGTGAAAGACTTAAACTTTTGCAATTTGATGAAATTTTTCTTCCTTCTGTTTCATATCAGAAATTTTCTTATGAAACAGAGTAAAGAAAAATTTCAGACAGCTTAATTCGTGGCTAGATGTGTAAAAGCTTTCATGCAAAAGAAAATTTTCTTTTCGGTCTTTTATGCTTTTGAGTAAAATATTGTTTTCTGAGTAGCTTAATTAAAAGATATTTATATAAAGTGAATATTTTTATATTTTCCCATTAAAATATCTCCCCAATTCTTTAGAATAATTGAAATCAAATTTCAAAAAGATATTCATGTTTAATTACCTACTCCCCAATAACTGCTTTTAAATAGACTGCAATACTAAAGTTAGAATTTTAAATTTTTTTTTCCCATCCTAAATAATTATACATCACATATATTTACTGGTTATTACATTTTTTATAAATTTTTAATCCCAGATGAAATCCTCATATTAATAAACCGCATTGTTTTATGCTTACGGAGAAGCTCTTTATTAATCTAAGTATTCTAAATACCTTGTTCGAATGCTGTGCGACATAAGAACAACTTAGCAACGATTTTAAAGATATTACAGCTAGCCTTCCTGGTGTTGTGTCATTACCGACCAGGTATAAAGATACCCTTCGGATAAAAATGCGGTACTTAATTAGATCACACAGATAAGTTTTTGCCCGCTTTTATCTGATCTAGTCTTTATGTCTAAGAAAACGCGACAAGAAATGTCAGGACCAGAGAGTGAAATTTAGACACATTTTTATTTTAGAGTGTCCATTTTGCCTTTTATATCTGGGGAAATGATAAAGTATATTTTTAGGTATTAAACTTTAAATTCTTTACTGAAGTAATCAAGAGTTGATGCACTTTTGGCCCCATCTGGCTAAATTATCGATATAATTTTTACACGTTCGTGCGAATTTTCAGTTTGCTCAGCCTGGATAAAATATAGATGATAAGTGCCATTGCAGTGCTTCCAAACGGAAACCGTGTGATTTCAGTCGTACCAGATGGAAACATTTTGATCAGTATGTTTTCAGTCGGTACGTATAATTTAATGAGAAATAGTTTAAACGTTGTTAAGTTTCCAGTGCTTAGTTTCCATTTTAGTTTTTAAATTATTTCCCTATCAATTATAAATTAAATGGAAAAAGAAAAAAACGACTTTTTCTTTCACAATAGAATGTAGTGAAAAATATTTAGTTGAATCGTTTAAATAATTACAAGAATTTAATATATATTTAAAAATACATGAATTACGTTTCTCTAATTCATGAGCATGCAGAAATATAATTAGTAGGAGAGTTGCATTGTCTTTTAATGAATACGGTTGCTTTTCACAATGTATGCAAGCTGCTTTTAAATTCCTCAAGACATTGATGTCTTCAGACGATGGTGTATTTTGAAATGTGCTAATTAAAATCGCGATTTCTCTTTGAATAACTTTAAAGGGGAATATCAAATCTTACTACTAAAACTGTTTATACATTCTTTAAACAAACATGATGTTAACACAGATACTCTTACTGCCTGCATTTGCAGCAACAATCATTTTCTCACATGCATTGTTTGTCATTCTTTGTCTCCAGTGGATTTCTATATAAATTACATTATTTATTCATGCATTTGGCTTTCCACGAACTATCATTTTACTTATTAATTGTTTGCATGTCACGCTTTCGTTTAGCTTTTCCCTCGCGAATCGTATAACGGATAGTGTTCTTTAAAACGTTTATTTTTAATTCAGTGAGATCACATTGAAAGTAATTGTATAAAATATATTGCTCATTTACAAAGTATAAATGTTTCTCCGCTTAATAATGTTGCCTCATTCTTCGTTTATTTGCTTGATTCTATTAAAATATGAGTGACTGAGTTTCCATTGTTCTGTCTAAGCCTCTCTGTAAAAGAAACCGCTGATTAAATGTTTCTATAAATAAATAAACGAAAGTAATTGAATTTTTGAAAAATATTCAATTAACATGTAACTCAAATAGGAGAAAAGCACAGACATCTAAAATCTAAAACTAGGGAAAAAAGGTCAAATTGTATGTTCATTTCCTTATTTGAATAAAAAGCCTGATCTAAAGTAAGCAAAAATGCTGTTGTTCCTGAAGAAGAGAGATCTGTGTCTCATCACCTTCGACATGGATAGAATTTCATTGAAAGTTTACGTTTGCCTTTTTACGTAATTTTAAATGTCATATGACTGCTCAAATTATAATACAATTTAAGATAAAAGACGTGTAAAGCCATCTTAGAAGTTTAAAGTTATCTTACTTATTCACGTAGTGTGAAATATAAAATTCGGAACTCCAACAGTCCGACACAAATATATATAGATTCAATGTTAACAGATGTAAGCAAATAACTAACAAGGCAGCTCTTACAATGTTAGAGGACTAAACAGAGCATCCGTTTTCTGCTTCTTAAAAAGAAACATCTCATATTTTTGTCCTCCATTCATAGAAATTCCTAATAAAATAGAGTACTGAGCATTTTTTTAAAAATGAATATACTGTTACACAATTAAAAGTAAAAATAAACATTTAAACAATTGCTAATCTCTATCCTGTTATAAATTTTTCTTTCATTCTAATTCCAAAATTTTTATGATCAAAACTCCTGGGGTTCAAAATAATGAGAGAAGTACACAGAAGTTGTATAAGCCCAGAAGTACAAAATACATGAAATACAATCAAATAGACACGATAAAGTTATAAAGAAGAGCAATCGGTATATCTCTTGCTTTCCGATTTCAGAATACCTAAAGACTGAAAGCAATTCCTTGATATTCAAAGTAAAAGAATATGTAAAAAAGAATGGAGAATTGACAAGAAATGTTGAAAGGAAACCCAATTTATATGGCCCGAGACTAGCAATCACCACGTCAGCACATATCGGAGATTTATCGCTATAAGTGAGCTTTCAGCAGAGATATCTAAAAGATAGCTTGCAGTAGTAAAAATGAAATACATCATCATATACTTCAAATTTTCATTTTCTTATGAATTCTGACAAAAGAAGAAGCAAGACATGTCAATCGAAATATTTATACTTTAAAAAAGGTCTTGGGAAATAATAAAAAAATCATAATAAGGTTGAACTGTAAATATCAAACGCTTAAAAAATATCATAACACATTCAGATAAAAAATAAATCCCTATAATTGAGTTTTTTTATTTTTAATTTAATCTTTATTCATTTTTAGGATATCAAATATATATTTACTTTATAAGAAGCGAGAATATCATGTTTTCGTTTAATTTATTTTTTAACTTTGCTTTAACTATTACTACTAGGAAAAAAATCTATAAAATATGTGTAAATAAAAAAAATTAAAAATTTAATTTTTCGGCAGCCTAAAATTTTAATTTTTTAAGATTTTTTGTTTAACTTAACAATAAATTTAAAGTTTATTTACCTAGGCTTAACTTTTAAAAACAAAAACTCGTTATTTCATTTATTCTAAGAGAAGAAGGTATGATCCGGATAATCAGTGTTTCGGATATCCTGAATGTAGAAGATTCTAGATTTAGTACTCTCAGTTTCCAGCACGTGTAAGCAATGTATCGCAAAAATAATGCATTTCACTACTTAACATATTTCACTATTCGCATGCAGATAATACTTACTTGACTTTTTTCCAAATCATTGCAAAGAATACTCTGCTAACCATAGGAATAGTATGCTTAAGTATCCTAGCTGCATCGACTTCTGTCGAGCGACAGAGATGCGAAACACTGGTAACCAGTTTCGGAATCTATGTAGATGAAGGTATCGGTATAAATAAATTAAAACAGATCACAGTAAAATATATTTATTTCCAATGATAATAGCTCCTAGGGTGTCTCCCAATACATAAATGTTGTTGAAACGATTTAAAATCATTCTACAGACGGTAAACTACGAACGTACATAATTTTAATTGAATGACACAGAAAAAGACCTAGAATTAATAAGTGTCCTAAAATTAGCTTTGATTCATAAACCATATAAAAAAGTCTAATACTAGAATATTTTCATTAGGCATGATTTATTGCGTTTGCTTAGAATATAATTTAAAATGCTATTCATTTAATAGACAACATATTCAAACACATAGCTTTGTAGAGACATATGTTATTTTGAAGCAGAAGAGATGAAAAAGGAGCACTGCCCTCGCCAAGACTCGAAACACAGACCTCTCGAATACGCGCCGAGCGTGCTGAAAACTACACTACTAAGGCATGCTAAGAAGGTGGGAGAAATACCTTACATACTCTCCCTTTTAGAAGGGCGACTGGGGGTTAGGGGGTAGATAACCATCATCCACCTGCCTTTTAGTTCGGGCGCCACTGTAGAGACATTAGGTTAATTTGGAAAGCAGGAGTGATGAAAAATGAGCAATGCCTTCAACGGAGCTCGAACCACAGACTTCTCGAATACTCGTCGAGCGTGCTGAGCACTACACTACGAAGGCATGTTAACTCTTTCACATCGAAGTTGACCCAAACGCCTGAGCATTCAGACAAGTGCAGGTCGCCCCCCGACAACCTGAATAATTTCCTACCTAGTGCTTTCTCCCATCACGTTTTTGCGTTGCTCATTGCTTTCAAGAGTTGCTAAATGGCATGCCAATCATTCTTTTCAAGCAAGTAAATATAGTTCTGTTATTTTAATGCACCTTCTTTTTCCTTTGTTTACTGTCAATGATTAGCTATTGATTCCCAAAGTTGCAATGCCGTCCCAAAGGGAAATTTCAGCGTGAAAGCGTCCAAGAATGAAGATTTCGCTTTTCTTAAGTAGGTTATTGTTTGCGCGGTAATATTCAATTTGTCATGGGAGAAGAAAAAGCATTCCAACAGAAATTCGTTAACATGGGCGTTTTTTATGTTTGAGTGAAAGAGATTTGATGCCAAGATGCAAAAGATTTAAGAGGGCGGGAGAAATACCTTACAGCTTTACTTACATAAATTGGGTTAAACAACTAAAATATCCAAAAATACGCAGATACCATGCTTAAAAGTATTTTCGAAGATAAGTGAGCTAAATATGTCCTTTCACACAACAGTAGGGAACTTCTCTAGGCGACCATTATGAAAAACGTTCAGAAACATTTTGAAAGAAGTTGATATTTAATTTGAATATTGTCTTAAATTAATGCTGCTTTGTTCAGAGGGGAACAGGAAAAGCGGTATTAAAAAGTGTTTATGCTGGATATCAAAGTTTTGTCGACGATGCAAATTAGTGAACGTCAGCTATCAATAGACGTTATTAGAACTCCTAATGACATACATAAAGAATATGGGAAGTAATTCAACATGACGGTTGCGTCCTTGCAACGCTACAAAGAAAGAGTAGTGAATTCTTATGATATTTGATTTTTATTTCAGAAAAACGTGAAACTAGCGGATTCAACATCAGATAGGAATTCAGTACAGTTTTAAGTCTTATAATCTAGGTTTATATGCATAGATCGAAAAGGTAAAAATTTGTGATACTATTGTTGTTCGTTCGCTAGCTCTAGAAATCATAGTAAGTAAATATTAGAGCTGTTGTAAACGCGATGCTAAAACAATCACATCCCAATCAAAGTATGCGTTAGAAGGATGTGTGAACGCATGCCACTGAAATGGAAGAGAAACATGATGATCCTGAGAACTTCTGCATGGGTATGAGTTTAATAACGGAACAGTTCTGCTGTATGTTAAAACTGCAAATGATAGCAAGATACATTTCTGAGTTTTTTTTTAGTCTCAGAAAAGTCTGAACAATGATGATATTAAGTCGGAGGTGTACGAGCGTTTACGTGCACAAACAGAATTTTCTTTTCTCTCTGGTGAGTTCACGCATTTATTGAGCGCATCTAGTCAGGCAAAGATTATGTTAAACACTGAATACGTAATACTTTGATTTTCATAAAAGATACTCTGTTTAAAAAATTCGATTTTGAACTACGTAATCATAAAATAATGTGACTTATCTATTTGTTTATTTTATTTCTAAATAGTATGTTTATTTAACTTTTTCTGTTTTTTATAAATTACTATTGTTTTTGATACGCATATGTGATAACAAACGACCATCATATATTTGTAATGGAAAAAAAGAAAATTTAAAATTGCATTTCCTTTGCAAAGAGATCCTGTTCAGTGTAACAAACGTTTATTTCAGTGTAACTAATTATTTCTTTCAATATGCTTAAATTCTTGATTTTTGTCGGTAATACAGTTTTATAAGAGATAGAAATACACTAATTTAAAAATATTTCAAAATTTTGTATAGGGTTCAAATAAAATGACAGTAATTTTCGATTAATTGCTGCAAATAAGTATTTGCCAATGTATTCGATAATGCAGTAAGAGAGACTAGCCCCATGCAAAGGCATTCAGTATTTCCCTTTGGTTGCCAAGTATAGGCTTAAGTTTGCCAGAAGTTTCGGCAATATTCACAATATGTAAAAGCGTTCTCCAAGGCATATATTTTACTCATTTTACCGCACACAGTTTTATAGCTTTATATTTTATGCATTATATACAAGAATTCTCATGCTAGAATATTTAAGATCTTAAAGAAATTGAACAGTTTGTTCAACTTGAAAATGCGATCTATTTTAGAACATCTCGATCGACGGTTTCCTTATGTTAAGACTATGAAGCAAGAGCAGTAAATGTTTACAGAGAGTTCTACTAAGAGAAAAAAAAACTTGTCCATTCATTGCTATCTATAAATAATGTTCTCAAAACTTTGGCAAACTCATCCAATAAATGTTTAAAAACTTTAAAACGGCGTAGTAGCTCGTTCTATTCCAGGTTCTTCCATAGACAATTCCAGCCTCTCAACGCATATCACGCTTTCTCGCAAAATTTCCATCAACCCTTTTTACTTCTCTTCAGAACCACCCTGTCTGATATCCTTGCTGCCTGCTCTTTCTTCCCCACCACTTTACGGTTTCCCTCCCCAGCCCTCCCCCAGTGAACTGTAAAAGCTGCGATAACGCGTTAAAATGATGGAGTTGAGGCGAGTAAGAAAATTAAATTAAGGCTCTGCTACAGATCCGCTTCCCCAATCGACATTCTCACTTTTGTTGGAGCAGATCAGAATGAACCAGAACGACTTTGGTTTTAATAGAATTTGTAAGGAACTGCTATAGCTTATTCTTTCGCTCTCTTGTTATGCGAGTTAAGGGCATTAAGAGGACGAGGCGCCCTCGAAAGAAAAGGACAAGAGAGGAATAGGGAAGAGGTGACAGAGGAGACAGGAGAAAAATAAGAGACCTAATTAGTGCCATTGATAGTTTGGGGTTAGAAGTGACTCTTGTAATTACAAAGCTTTTTTCTGCCGGAAAATGCTGAGATTTCTAGAAACCATTCGGGCTTTGTGTTACTAGAGTCATAATTAACTTCTGTTTTTGGATCTTATCTTAACTCCCTGAGATGGAGCTTCTCCCTAAAGCAGGCATCAGACAACTTTGTACCAAGTTAAGATGATTATATTGAGAAGTTATCTGATACTCTTAGAACACGTATTAGCTCTTAGTTTAAATGTTTTCCCTAAGGATATAGGTATTTCGTAAAAGTTACTTGTTGAAGCACATGTAGTTTAGGAGATTTTAACTGTCATGCGCGAAAACTTGCTAGTGAAGTAAATGTCGAACCTTTAAAGAAGGACTATCAAATTACTAATAAGAATACATAATGAATAGGCTAAAGTTTATTATTAGTCAGTTAAAATATAATTTGTAGATAAAAGGCTTTCACTGACTTGAATGAGAATATTTGCAGTTCTTAAGCATTTCGCAATATATCGAAAATTTCTGTAGTTGTCTGGATGCTTGAAGAGAGCTCATTGTTGTAATAAAAATAGTGAAATATTATACTAAAAATTTTTCGTCACGAATTTATTTATAAATTAATGCTCGTTAAGGTTGTAGGGATTTATGTTTATTTTAAATAACCAATGTAAGTTTATGTTGTTTCCCATAAGCCTTCATTCCCCTACTTGTAAATGCCAGAATATTTAAATTTGCAAGCGCTCATGAAGTAATGCAAATTCTACTTTGAAGAGGAACAGTTTAAATACCGAGTTTTAGAAGAGAACGTTAGAGAGTTTGGGCAATCTTCGCCACCTTTGTAGCGTGAACTTCTATTTCTGCATTTATTACTACTTAACGTGGCGTAGCAGCTATTACTTTGCTGCCTCTACATTTCGACACGGGTTTAAGAAAACAGGATTATCTGAACCCTGTAGAGTAATTTCTAGTACTTGATAATATCTTTGAATTGTAGTTTAATTCTTGTTTTTTGAGGTACCGCTCGAGTGAGGTGTAGTGTATTAGTGTCCAGTCGACGCATTGTGAATTTTAAAGAGTTTAATAAAGGGTTCTTTTAACTCTTCTCCTGTGTAGTTCTTACACAGACAGTTGTCACTTAGAGGATAAGCAAGTAGATCTTACAAGGTAAAGTGCGTAACACGAATAGAGTAAGTTATAGTGATAATTCTAATTCACCCATTATGTAAAGTCAGTAGGTAAAGTAAAAGTTAGTTAACTTTTACGTTACCTACTAACTTTAACTACTAACTTTTAACTTTACTATCTACCAACTTTTACTTTGCCCATTAGGTTGTGGGGTTTCAACCTTTTATCTAACAGCTAAGTGTATAGGAACCTTGTGAACAGGTAAGCAAATAGTCGCTTTAATACTGAAACGTAAAACTCAAGAAAGGATACTTAGCCTTTTTTTCTCAAAATAAGAACTTACAGACAGCTCTTTCTCCAAGCCTCCACTTGGGCTTGAACACAAAGTAATAAGAAGTAAAACTTAAATAATGCTTAACTAAAAAGATATAGCCGAAGCTATCAAGACTTACAAGTATTTAACCCTTAAATACCAAATAAACTGGCGAAGCTATCAAGGGCCTAAAATACAGTCGAGCGAGGTAATAGCTTAGAGAGAGTGTAGTCAAAAGGCTAACGCGCGCTAGTCAGAAACTCTGGCCCTCTAACGAAGTCAGTGGAACATCCACTTAAATACCACTCTTACTCATTTGCATTAAATGCGATTCAAAAACCTCATTCTGGTAGGAAACCGTAAGCTGAAATTAGGAGGTACAGGGAAGTAGCTTTAACTTAACATATTCGTTAAAAACTTAAGATAAGGTTATTGTAAGGTAAAGTAAAATTGTGAAAAATAATGAGATTTATCAGAGAATAAAATTAGATTAAGATTCTTTGGAGTTATTTTCTTAGCAGAATAAAGCCATAAAAGAATCTCTTTGTTAGCTCAGTGCCACAGAAAATTATCTAAAATTCTTTATTTATTGTTAGACCTAATTTTTTTTAATCTAACACCTTTAATGGAGTTCTAATTTTCAATTGAATATGACTGACTAATGTAATGTAATGCGTTTGATTAGATAATTAAAGACAGGCCTAGAAGCAGAGGGAAAAGTAAAGTTTTTGCTGCGAGTTAGAAGTAACTTCTCTAAACTTACAATGAGTTTTCACTTTGAAACATATATGAAAACAGCTCTTAAAAAATACGAGAAAGCTTCTTTAATCGCTTTTTACATATAAATCGAATAAGTGTCGAAGTTTCAAATTTCATTTGTTAGAACTTTCAATTAATTTATATCCTAAAAGAAATTTGTAAAGCCAGAAATCCATATGGCATATGATACATGACCTTTGCTAAAGGAATCTATCCAAATTTAGCGACAAGCGCAATTTCTCCATACCCTCAAGCATGTCAGCAAACTAATGTGAAATCGCAAACTTTGGAAATTACTTCTCAGAATATTACTTACCTATAACGGCATTTATTAAAATGTCCTCCCTCTGGCAGGTTTGTTTCCCTTCCATTCCTAATTAGTTAGGTCCAAAAGTGCATTGGGCAGATTAAGGTATGACCTTCGGAATTTATTATGTTAAATTTATCGCATGTTTCTTCACAAAGATAAACATGATTCCGAGAAAATTACTCAATTTTAATGGTTGTTATCATTATGCCAAAGTGCAAAATGGTTGAAAGAGGAAAGTGGTTATTTCAGAATTATTTTTTGAATAGCATTTTCTTTTTCTTTTTTTATTGTAAATTAAAAGATAATGAATTGAAATGAAAACTGAGTTTTAAATTAGAGAGAAAAATTAATTAAATAGAATATGTTCATTTTATTTAAAGTGGTGCTTGATATTATAACATCAGAAAAAATAAAATCAATGAATTTTGACCTTAGTTGTGTACTATTTTTCTATAATTGCAATTATTATGATTTTTAGACCTTAATTAATCTTGTAACTTTGCCATTTTGCTTTCTGATCACTTTCATTAAAAGCAAAAAAGACGTTTTCATGCTCAATAATGTAATATGATTATTTCAATGCAAAGCGGAACTTCAGATGATCTGATCAGACGCTACATAATTCATTAATTTTCTTTTAATAATATTAACTTAATTTTCTACTTAAATGTTTTACTTAAATTACTTCGATGTTGTAAGTGTAACTAATTCTCTTCCATAATTCTTATAGTATAAATATGTGCAGTCATGCAGGTTGCTCCTTATGATAACAATGTACCTGAAACGTCCTTATGCAGTACGACTTTACAAATGTAACAAATAGTAAACGGCCGTTTGCGGTCTTGATATATTTACCATAACGTAATGTATAACTATTCATGTACACTCTCCTTACTTTTCTGTGTTTTGTTTTTGGCTGCTGCCTGCTGTATATATTGTATATTTTTTCTTTTGTATATTTTATTATTTTCCATTACTGTATACTTTAATATTTATTTACGTAAACTTGTGGTCACCACTTGGACTCTAAAATTCAGCGAGAATAGGCAATTTCTTTTATCCATACATGCCACTGCCATGCGTGCTTAACTCCGCCAAGGCCTTCAGTTACTGGAGTATTTTCCTCGGACTCATACATCGTTTCTCCCCAGACTTTTTTGTTATGAACTCCAATTTGTATCTTCGAATTTTTCACCATGCATTCGAAACATCACAGATTCGAAAATCGAAAAACATCTACGCCGGGATAGCGTCATAACGCGGGGACCCGAACAGCGAAAACTCGTCGAGTTTGCCTGAGCCGAAACATCCTTCGGAATAGATGATACGGCTATAGTTGTAACCAATTAATTAATTACTCGATTTTAACGGAGAGGGATATTAATAATAAATCCGAGAAGTCATGAAGTGTAATTTCGTTAAGTTTAACTAGTTATTATTGTTGTTATACTCTTATATTTATTTTTATTTTTGCATTAATTAATTTATATTACTTTGTTGTTCTATGTAGTCTTTCGTGATAGCCCAGTCTGTGCATCACTTTTGTGATATATGGGGGCTAGCGATTATACCAAGTGCCTTTGCAATAAGACTTAAAAAAACGGGTGATAATACTGAAACGTTAATTCACAATAACAGCATTTTCCATTACGCTCCATAAACATTTGTTTGCTAACTTTATGAATGTGCAGTTTATTAAATGCTGTTTAACGTACAATATTTCTGACGTTTAATATAAATACTTATTCTATTTATTATGCAATTTCTCTTCATCTAGACTTACCGTTTTCATTTCTCAAGCATATTATGTTTTCTTAAAATTAAGTACTATAAAAAAATGGCAGGATTTTCATGTTATCCGTCAAAAGAAAATGATACATTTTGACTAGTCGGAAGACACTAAAATAGAACTACATAGAATATTAATATATGCATAAAAAAGCGAATAAGAAACACACAATACTGAATGAAATACTCGTATATCTTATTTTTAGTAGCTGAAAAGTTATTGAACTGGAATTTGCAAGACGTAAAATTTTCCTGGTATATTTAAAGTGATATCATTACAAAAATTAGTTACAAATTATATTAAAAATTAAATTAAAAAATAAATATTAATAATTAATAAAATTAAAAATTAAATTACAAAAATAATTACATTCTAAGTTTTCGTTCTAACATTTAAGAAAAGAAATATATGAAGGATTAAACTAATTGTTTACTTTTACTTTCCCATTCTATTCGCTTTTTTGGGGAGAATATGCGTAGAACTGAAGATGAAGCTAACGAAACAAATGGCGATGTAAAACATTCACGCATGAACTTGAGAGCTTTTCATTCACTCTAAACTACAATTCCTTGAATTAAGGCTCTTGAAAAGTCTTAAGGAAACTTACAACAAATTGAAATAAATTACTTTTTCTCGGTCTGATGCTGAGGAATAAATATTCAGAAGTATAGTTTCAAATTATTTAGTTAAAAATGATCTCCTTTAGGTGCTAAAAGTATTTCTCTCTGCCTAATTTTGAATTAAATATGAAAGAATTAAAAAACAGATAGTTTGCTTACATAACCATTTATATAAATCATAATCTTGCAGTCTGTACAATCATCTTTACTCACTTTTCGTTTACATGGGGGAATAGGAAAGTTGTGTAAACTTGTTCCTTTTTTGATTATTCATTCTGTAAATCATTAAGTGAGGCATATTTGTAAAAATTAAGCTATAGCGTTTCATCATTAATATTCTAAAATACTCGACACCCCTACTTAGTAAATACATCACCTGTGTAACCTTAGGTCACAAATTAATTAAAGCCGTCAACACTCGGAACAGAGCACAACTTTGACCTCCTCTCATAACCTCTGAAGCAAACCATTTCAGAGGTAAAATTAAATTAGATTTCGAGCTCCGTAATTACTTGATCTCGTCATTTTGTGGACGCACATATTAAAATATCTCATCACGCTTCATGTAAGCTCCGTCTTTTGAATCGAAAGCTGCGGCTCAATTTGTATTTATATTGTCTCATTTGCATCAATTCGGGATTGCCTGTTCTGGTGCCGTTTTGTCTTGAAACGAGATATACATATTTAAGTAATGCCGAAAGAGCTCATTTACATTTCATGAGGGAGACAAGAAAACATTAAAGGTGCAGTTAGTTACTCGAGAGCTAATTTTGTACGTGACCTTATATTTTCTTGCAAGGGTTAATCTGGATTTAATTTATTTGAACTAAGTACATGAAAATGACAGATTCAGAAAGCTATTTGTCATGCGATTATCATAATCCTAAGCTAAATGTGCATGGTGGACATTTTCCAACAAAAACCTTATATCTAGAGTAAAAAAGGAAATTTGTTTTTCACAATTAGAATTGTAAGAATTTATTAGCATAGTCTAAATGTTTATTACAATTAATTACTGGCTGTACAATCAATAACATTATACATATATTATAAGCTTCCGCAACGAAAATTCTTTGTAAAATAGCGCACGTTTACCATTTATTTTATCGCATCAGAAAGTACATCTTTAACCCTATTAAAAACATTTGTGTTTGTGTCTTACCTTAATTTATTTTGCATTTAAATCATATAAAATTTAATTCAACAGTAATATCACAAAATATTTAAAAACTGCTTATCTCTAGAATTTTCGGTAAAGATTCTTGTGCGCTGGAGATAAAAATGTGTTTTTTTTTTCGTACGCTACCATTGCCCACTAAAAAATTCGTTTAAGTTTCACAAAATGTGAAATAGGTAATAAAACAAATTCGAAATTCAAAATTTGGGCTTCCAGGTGCCCGCGTTCGAGTGGAGGATTAATTTTTCAAAAAGCGATGGCTCTAGGTACCGCTTTTCTTCACAATGCCATAAATACACATACATTCATACATATTCTTAATTATTTAATTTCTTTAAATGTAACAGGCGATGATATTTGGTGGCAACAATTTAAAAAGTGATAAGCCGTTTAAAGTGAACCGACGCAAAATGTCGTTTCGAGACTAATAGCCGTCTGGGCTAACGTTCATTGATGCTAAAAAAATATGAGTACCCAATCACAGTTAAGCCTTTTATTAATTGCTAAGTAAACTGATTAATTTCTAACGATTTGTCATAAAGCGAGAATCAGGCTTTAGCGTTAATAAGTAAAATATTAGTAGCTTAGTTTGGCGATATATATGTATAATGCAAAAAACAATATATAGGTCTTTTCTGTCTTTTCTTAAAATAAATAAGCAAAGAAAACTATTTGTGGAAAGGAAAAAGTTAACGAAGCAAAAGGCGATATAAAAAATAGTCATGCATTTATAGAAAGCTGTTCGTGAGTATGAAGCTTAAGTTCTTGGACATAGGTGTGAAATGAAGTCAGCATGCAGCTTGTAGAACTGAGAAAACTTTAGATTATTGCTGGGAACAAATAGCTTGTTCAATGAAAAGAAATCTTTAAATGGTTGCTTATTAGCACATCGTAACTGATAACTACAGACTGTAGTCTAATACCTCGAAGTATTTATCACTTAATTTGAAAACATTTAAAAACTAAAATTTAAACATATATAATAATAAGTTTAAAAATAAATTGCGATCGGATCTTAATATGGAGATGTCAGCTAAGCTACCCAAATTAAGATGCTAATTTGAGGGTTTTTATAGAAAAATTAGTCCTCTGAGAAATTAAAGATTCATTAATTAAAGATAACGTAAAAAAGATTAAAAATAGCATAAAAATTGATATTTAAAATCAACTTTTCAAGTTAGCATATGCTAAGTAAATGAAAACTTTTCTCATGAGCTTTAATTGTCACTCTTCCTAAGACAAATATTTTGTATCAAACATGCAAAATCTATATTACCCTTTAAGAAATATAATATGATGGCATAAGTAAACTGTTAGAAATGAGAAAGAAACATAAATTACGATGTGACTCCTATTGATCAACCTATTTCAAATCTCGGATTAAAACATTACTGTGTAAAACCTCATATTTTTCTAATCATTGTGTCTGTAAGAATTTTTCTCTCGCCCATAATGCTTAGCTTGTGTACAACTTTTGTATATATGTTTTATTTGTTTTGAAGAAACGAAACTAAAGACTTTAAAAATTAAGAAATTAGAGAAAATGTTAACTACCATACGATCTTAAATCTTATAAATTACCGTGTATAAAACAAGGAGTTAATTTTGGTAATATGCTTTATAGCTCCTTTTACTCACTTTCCTGATCACTCCTTTTATCCCAAAAATATCCATATGCCATTTTTAATTTAATTTAGTATCTAATTTAAAGCTGCCAGAAATGATAGAACTATCAAAATCGTAAAACACAACCTTATATTTAGCTTAGGTATAATGAAACACTCAATCGATTTCGAGGGCAGCTAAAGGTCCCTCCTCATCAGGAGAAAGAAATACATAGAAAGGAGAAAATAGGAGAAGGAGTCACAGAAAGACGTGGTCCTTATCAGCACTGCACGTGGTTATAACTAGATTTTTAATCAGAGTTGCACTGGCCGCCTACTTTTACTGAGCCAGGCTATCTGATCAACCATAAAGAAATATTAGCGAAGTTAAAATAGGGAGCGAGGGGCAAATGCACCTTACGCTCAAAATCTGAACTTCAAATAATAGAAAGCAACCACTGAACGGATTTTTATACCCTCTGGTAGTACCAAGCGCGAGGAGGTAACGCCATCTATCGGCAAAAATAACTGAATTAAGATAGTAGAATTTTAAAGGCATTAGGAAGGACTTGGATTGGACTTCAAATCATTAACTAAACTTGCTAAATCTTTGTGAATGTGAAAAGCCTCAAGAAAATCCAATTCACCTATGGAAGAAGCCTTTTGGATGATTTTTGCAGACCCAAAATCAAAATTATGGTTAAAAGTCCAACTATGATACGCTATTGAAAACTTGTTAATTTCGCCTTTTTTGACATAAGATTCATGTTCCTTAATACGAAACTTCAACGCTCTTTTTGTTTGGCCAATATATCTTAAACCACACTGATATGATATACTAAATATTCCCCAAGAATTCAAGACAGAAATAGAACTATATTTTTCAGCGCATGCTTTCTGGCATAGCTAGTGTTGTCAACCTAGGTTAATCGCTAATATAGTTCACGTATAATGTCCTCATGTACACTGCAACAATAGATGTGCACTCGTGCTCTTGATTTTGGTAGTTTTCTTATAAAATCGGGTAGGAAAGATACGAAAATTTCGTTCCAAGGCCTTTCTTTCTTAGAGGAACGAATCAAGCAATAGAAAGGACCCATTTGGCGCCTGGGCGTGTTTTTCCCCATCCCGTCATGTAAGTTACATTAGCCACATCCACCCATTTCACCATCGCTTAGAAAATAATATTCCCTCCCCTCCTTTCCAAAACCCGAAAAATCCATATAAATATTTATTTAGATTCGATTATTTTTAATGTGTTTTATGAATTAAACAAAAAAAGTTTAGAAAATGTTGATAAACACTAAAACTTAAATTAAAGTAGCTTTTTATAGTTGTAAATTAAAACTAAATCCTTAACAACTGAATAAAAGGCTGACTGCATCCTATTGAAAATATGAAAATTCCCGCAGGTACTAATTACCTTGGTTGAGAACCTCTGGTATTGAGGAACTCTAGAAACGCGGATTACACTTGCATTCGACAACAAACCATGATTAAGAGCCCTAATGACTAAATTGGCACACTATTGTTAGATTATATATGTCAGATCTCAGTGTATATGATTTTTACCGTATATTTCTTCGGACTACCGGAGGCTTCAAATCTCTCCGTTTTGTTTTATTTAATGTAATAAAATGCTTTTTATAAAACATAATGCTTTTATAAAATGCGTTTTTTACATAAAGAGTTATGGTGAAGACGTGGGCATGTATTTTTCAGGGATCAGCATACTTAATGCGTCCGTAATAAAACTAAAGAAGTCGTAACATCGTCTTTACCATTATAACATGGTATGTATTACAAATAAGACTGGTAATATGTTGTGTATGTTATATTACTAATACGACTATTATTACTGAGTAACTTTATTTAGCCTACAGCTGAGAGCATTGCTACATATTTTTAATATATCCGACAAATGATTTATTTAATTTTTATACTGTGTTTATTGGACCAATGCTGAGTGCTTTATAACATGATTTTCAATTATAACTTTATTATTCTGTAATTATGAATACAATACAGTTTTATTCTTAAATACAGTCCCAGCTCACAACCATACAAAATAATTGTAAATTATACTTCTGTATGGAATGAATTGGATTAGAATATTTGAATATGCCAAAGCGTATAATAAACACTATATCACTAAACAGTACAGGAAAATTTTATTAGATAAATAAAGGATTCCATAATATTACCTACAAACTAATAGAAACAAAGAACTAATAGAAATATTTCAGTTTATCATCACGGTTGGTTTTCTATAAATTGTCTATGCCTTCCTGTTAAAGACAAATAATTTACATTTTATTATATCAACAAAACACGTTGCTTATTTTTTCACGCATGATTTCAGTATTTTGGAAACATTATTGAGAAGACGTAATCTCATATCTAAATCGCACATATCTTGGTAATAAATATTAGCAGCTTTTTAAAAATTTAAATTCAACCATATATATATATATTAATATTTTTACTTTCTCCACTGTACTTAAACATACTATAAATTCTGATAGCTTTGTCCGTTTATTCCAAATAAGTTTCGAATAAATCCTTTGTGATATACAATAGAATAATAAAACTATCGTGAACTATAAGCATAAAATGAATACAAATACAAACTATACTCTGCAGAGAAATATCCTCTTCAACAACAGAAATTCTTCACTTCTACAAATCATCATTGCTTTATTTCTTTTGATATCTTTCAGAAAATATATTTTATGTCCCGTTCAGCCCATTTCTTTTAAATTGACCACTTCATCTAAATGTAAAGTCAATCCTCTTGAGAGCCTTGAAAAGAGATCAACAAGAGCTGCGCTTTAAAAAAGAAGCTTAAACGTTGAATCGATTTTTAGGGGGATAGTAAGTTTAACTCTAACATAGTGGAGAATGGCGATTCAAGTGAACGGAACAATGCCTTAAGTAGGTTATACTGCGAATTACATCGTTTGTAGGACGTTCTCATTCGCCAAAAAGCAAATTTCTGTACCAGTAACTTTTTTACGGTGTGAAAGACAGAATACCCTTTAAAATCCGTCCTCAATTTCATCAAAAGTTGTTTCATACAGTTAAGAAAAAAATAATCAAGTAATAAATAAATGACTACTGAAAGACAAAATTCCCATATTCAAAATGTAAGGTACAAAACAATAAATTAATATAGTTGTCATTTTGAAGCTGCAAATAAATTTTATTTATAAATAAAATGTTCAAAGAACTTAGCTAGTTTAAGAACAATGGATCAAGTGATCTTACTTCAATTAGGTGACATTTTGAGACCTTAATTCAATCTGAAACGAAATAATGCATTTATTAGTTGAGAAAGGTAACATGCTACATTGCATTTTAAATAATACAACATTTTTATTAATGCAGTCTTCAGCCCCAACTACGAAATTATAAATTAGCCATTTATTTTATTACTTATTATACTTTTCATATATTTTACGCTCTATGATATTATATTTCTTTAAAAGTGGAGGTAACAAATTAATTTATTACTGACTATTTATAATAGAAGTCTTCAAAAAATTGAAAAACTTTTAGCTTTGCAGATTCTTTTAACTGCATATTGTTTTTATTATTCTGAGAAAAGTATTTGTTTGCTTTTATTAGTTTTACTTTAATTTTTTTGTGAATTTATTATTTTTTTATTTACATTTGAGAAATATTAATTTTCGAAATCATTTTCAGACTTCTAAATCCATACCATTTCTTTATCAACGCATCCTCTGTAGGTTTCCAATCATCAAAACAATATATAAAAGTCACATTTATTAAATAAGGTAGCTTTTTACTTTTTGTGGGGAAAAGTATTTAAATAATAAATAAAGCTCTTTATATAAATGAAAGTGTTGTACAGGTATAGTTTTTCCTTATTTTAAAATGCACTGATAGATTTAATGGCATACATTTTCCCTTTTTCTCCAGGCGCTCATAAAGATAATAAATAAATTTTAAAACTGTAATAAAATTAATTTTTTTCTCATTCAATTAGTTTATTTAAAAAAAATTGTTTCTTATAAAGTCGATCCATTTGGGAAAATAATAAACATTCTGACTTGAAGGAAGCACTTTACATTAAATTATTAATTCTACTGAAGTTTACGCTTCTACCGATAATTTTTAGTAAGAGATTTGATATGTTTTCTTTATATAATTTGAATATATGTTCTTTTCTGAAAGGACAGTATTAGGTCTCTTAATTATTCGAAATGGGAAAAAAATTCACTCCTACTTTTAAGCTTCTACTTTATCTCATGTATATGGCATTATTTTCTTGCAAGAGTGTCTGCTGTTATAACCTTTGGCCCAGGTTCGCATTGCAGAGAAAGCTGGATGTTTATAATTGTCTGTTTCCTCTCATGCGGCTGTAAATTCCTATGGTGAACGTTGGGCAACGTTGTGAGGAATCATACGAATAAATAGCCGATCAGTTCCGCCATTAACAATACTTGTCTAAGCAAGTGTTAGCATCGGTTATTGAATAAGAATTAAGTTTAACTAAAAAGTGCTTAACGTCAATAGGAGGGAAAGAATGTAGAGTTCCTCACTTTGTAAATTCTAAGCTACTGCTGGAAGTGAAGAATCTTAAGAACTGATAAGCGAATAATCGCTTGAGTTCGTGTGACAGGAAACAATAAGATAGAAGGGTAACTAACCCTTTATTATTTCAACTCAGATTTAACTAAACTCCGTCTTGGAGTGTACAATAAAGCCGACACTTGGGCTTTGAACTTAAGAGACTAAGAGTAATACTAAACTAATCTAAACTAAAGAGGTATAACTGAAGCTATCAAAATTTTAACAGAGTTGTCCCTTTAACGTTAACAGACTGCGAAGCTGTGAAGGACCTAAAATACGGCCGAGCGTGATAATAGCTTATGAGAGAGTAGCCTAAAAAGGCGGACCTGGAATACCTGGTATCTCTCTCGCTAAGACCGAAGAACTTCGCGGTTAAATAACGCTCTTCCTCATTATGTATTCAGACGTGATTCTAAAACTACGTTCTGGCCGGAAATAATAAGAATCGACAGGAAAGGAACCTTAACTCAAATTTAACTGTTAATAAAATTAATGTAATCCTTACAAGGAAAAAGAGGAAATTTCCTTAAGGCAGAGTTTCGCTTGAAATATACATTTTAAAATTTTTTTCATGTTATATTTGTATTTTATAGCTGACTAACAAGCTGTATTTCGGGGAAAGCAGCATCATAATTGTTTTCATTTTAGTAGTAGGATCACTATGGAATGCTCGCTGTGCTGTTTTCTGTGAAAATCGGAATATTATGTTTTATATGGAGAAACATATTTACTTCTTTTTACGAAGCAAGAGAAGTATTGTAATCGCAAAAAATTTCGCGGATCATATTTCAACAGAGATATCCACTTTCACAGCCCTGGAATTTATTTGGAGGATTTTATTTTTGAATGGCATCTGTCATACGGACAGAATAGAGGACTCTTTTTCGTAAACGGATCGCAAAATGGATTTAAGGGCATTATTATTGGGTATAAGTGTATTATTATTATTTGGGGCAGGATAAATGCCTTTTGATAAGTTCACGCTCATCCGAGAAATATGCAATGATTTACGTAACTTTTTATGCACTTACTGTTCTATTTTATGTTTGTACTATTATTTTCCTTTTTCGTTTTCAAATTGTGCGGTTTTGATACATATTTTTACAAATTTTAAACTTTTAAAACATTTATTAAAATTTTAAGAGTTTTAACACATTCATCTTAAGTGCTAACATTTCCCAATATCAATTTTTAATAGCTTTTACACTTCCTTTCCTAGGAGATAATCGTAAATAGAAAATTAATAATGATATATATATATATCCATCCCTTACCCGGATAAAAACTCCTGATCCGATTTTTATTTTCGTAATCTTTGATCGTAGATACATACTTCCAGTTAGAGAAGTGTTTTAAATGACAAAAATTTTCATGTTTTAGCAATGTCAAATATTAAAAAATAATTTCTGACAAATAACAAAATTTCAAAATTCTGATCACATTACCTTTCAGAGAATGAATACTTCCATTCTTATTTATTTAAAATTCAAATTACCATTAACAATCTTTTTATTCTGAGTGTTCGGATATTTTATTTATAGATTTTTAGCAGTATATAAATTTATATACCTTTAGTTGCTTTCTATTCAAAATGTTAAGTTCTGGGAATATTTTATGATCTGTACAATTTTCTATGAAATTATTCTGGTCAAAGTTTACGAGTTCCAATCACTAACAGTGCAATTGGTTTGCTCTTTCTCCCCCAATATCAGAATATTTAATGCATTTCTTATGCTGTAAATACGCGAGTAGAAGGAATGTATAGCGGACAAAAAGGAAGTTGATGTTCAATGTGCGGAGAGCTTCCATTGTTTGTATAACGTCTCATTTTTATGAGGCTTAACTTATAAATCTGAAAGAAAAATCTTCGGTCGTAAAGTAAAAACATTTGCCTCATAAATTTTGAATTGCATGCCTAACATAAAGTAGACGGCTTCCTGAAAACAGTGCTATAAAGACAGAAATGATACAAATCTGATGGAATTTCTGAGTTACAGCCAATATCAAAATCCATGTTTTTCGGACTTTTCCTGTCAACAATATGAACTTCCTTTACCCTTGTCTGAAATACTTTTTA
This sequence comes from Stegodyphus dumicola, assembly GCF_044657685.1. Classification (NCBI taxonomy): domain Eukaryota; kingdom Metazoa; phylum Arthropoda; class Arachnida; order Araneae; family Eresidae; genus Stegodyphus; species Stegodyphus dumicola. The sequence goes on along the minus strand of NC_140771.1, from coordinate 150,359,586 downwards.
CTTAATGAATTATTGCGGATATAAATATTCAGAAGTTCTTTACCGCCACATTACAGCTGATTTCATGCAAATTCACTCGTGAGAGATCATTGCAAATTTTAATTGTTTGTTAAGAAAATAAATTTCGTCCGCAAAGGACAGATGGCAGAAAATTTTGTTTAAAAAGCATTCCTGCTTATTCTTTGAAATGTCACATTTGTCATGAACAAGTCTAGGAGGCTTTTTGTAATGCCTGCATTTACCTGGACTATTGTGGTTTAAACTTTGAATAGTTTATAAGCATGTTAATCTTAATATTAATTATGAATATTACGCAAAGAGATTTGGAAAATATTCTCCAAAATATTTTGCATTTAATACCCATTTTAATAGTGAAGATTTAAAGGACAATATAACCTATTTTAATAAGGAAAATTGAACGGGCAATATAAAAATATAAATTTATCATTCAGAAAGCGTTTTTCATATGTAATTTAAAACTTTAGTTTTAGAAAGTTTAGAAGATTACCTAAAACTTCTGAACTAGGACATAACACAAGACTCAGATCGTATTCTTATTTTGTATTTGTAATTTCCAGTTAAAGCATAAAGCGATGCAAATACTTTATTCTTCATTTAAGATGTAGGTTTTAACTTTATATCAAATAATTTCCCGATCATTATAAAAACAGCAGTGGGAAAGGTATATTCTTTGCAACAAGGGAATCTCGTTTAGAGCCATTTTGCAAAACAATGTTCCACCAAAACAAATAAGAAGGAAGAAATCTGTTGCTGTCATATAAATACTAGAGTGCTTTTTGTTCTGTTGGAAAGCATCTTTCTGCACTTTAAGACTTTACGATTAATAATTATCTGACATCTTCATTCTTGGATTTGCGATTAATAATTCTCTGACAGTTTTGTCTACGAATTTTAGTGATAATGTAAAATTTATTCTGATATATCTTCATCTTTTAAGTGATACCATTATTTTATCGGTCTGAACAGAGTCAGAACTATGGAATATTATCACTCATTTCCGGAAATCAAATTTAATGACGAATCGAGATGAGTTTCTCTTTCGTTGGGTTCTTGCTATTGCTAGTTGCAGTATATCTCTTTTTCTGAGGCAATCAAACTCAAAGAATTAAAATTTAAAGCACTCAAAATAATTTGTTAACAAGTAGATTAAAAATTGATCTAATCATGATTGATCCTTTAATATTTTGAAGTAATTCCATCACTGTTTAGAAATAAAAATTGATGTTACACATTTCAGCATATTTTTGACTAGCGGTTATTACTCTGATTCTTTAAATTCTGTCAATTTTTGGTGACTGTGTTATTGAAAGTTATTTTCAGCGCAGTAAAAAGAATATAGTTCGAAATGATTCAGTATTTATGCGTTTACCATTTTAATAGTATCATTAGAGCAAACCTTATAAGTACTTGATGTTATTTTTCCTGTATTGAAATCTCTGCAGTTTATAAAATATTTTCTTCCTCCTTACCGCTTACCTTCATAATGTATTTGGAAGTCTGGAGTTTGAATCGCGACGAGGTTATCTAAGATTTCTTCCATTTCCTTACTTCGAAAGATTCTAAAGACTCAACAGTCACATCCAATCTAAAATAGGGAAGGCATAAAAGACATACATAAAATGTAAATAAATGTTGTACATACATGTACATAGAAAAAGAGATCGATCACATTTTGCGTTATGCTGGTTTCTGCGTTTCTACTTTCTGTTGCATAAACAATGAGAAATCTTCCACATAGAATTTTATTAAAAACTAAAACATTTTTATTGTGATCGCACAGCGGCGGGCACATATTAAACAATCGTCGGGCGCCATGGTTCCCGCGGGCATAGGTTTTGGTACCCGTGGTCTAGACCATCATCTGCGTGCAACTGTGAGATAAATAATTTTACAGATCATAATAAATCCCTTGTGTCTTGAGAATAGTTTCATTTATTAAATCATCTTTGACAGAGTAACAACAAAATTCGTTCTGGCTTGGCATTTCTGAGAAATGTAAGATTGGCTCATTTTGCAGTCAATTGTTAGCTATGATAAGAGCAGAATCAAAACTACTACTGCTATTTTTATTTGGGAAGAATGCAGCTGTCCAAGCTTAAAAGATATTTCAAGTGCCGTGTGACTGTGGAAGATATTGCTCCCACAATCATTTGTTATTTTCGTGGTTTTCCCCATGTGTAACGTGTATACGAGCCAGTTTCCCTTAGGAAATGAATGAACCGAATGAAATGAAAGTATACCTAAATAAAAGAAGAAATGTTCTTATTTTATTTCATTAGTAAATATTTTATTTCATTTCTGTTTCAAAATACATGGCTAACCTAAATAGCTTATAATAACGTATAATCCGTATCCATACAAAGTATTTTCTTCCCTTTTAGTTTAGCAACATTGAAATTTTTCATTTTGTATTATATCTAGCACCATCAAATCAAAATCTCAAAATGTGCAATTTTATATATGCTAAATAGAGAGAAAACAAACAACGTATCAGAAATCATTCGAAGAAGGAAAAACCAGCAATTATTACATTTACGTCAGAATGGAACATGACAGAAAATGTAACGGTATTTGATTAATTACCAAGCTTTTTGATGCGTAAATGAGATAATTTTGCAAGTGCCATTTAGTCATTAATTATGGCATGCCATTCAGAAGTTACTTTTTACGCCTTCATTTGGACTGATTTGTTCGGAAAAATAGAATACTATGCATGGTACTTTACATTTTAATTGTGCATGCATATTATGAGAATTATTTACTTCAAATCCGGCTAATGCATTCCAATTTTCCCATTTTCTGATATTATATGGTTCAAATATACTATGTTGCAAATGAGGTTAGTATTAATGTTCACATGTTACGATGCACATTAGATGACTACAAGTAAGCATTACTATTTACTCGATTACTTTGTAATTTTATGTTAACAGTTTGCTGTTATAGGTAAGAAAAACTCGGTGATGCATATAGGAAACTGATATATATAAGTACACAAAAAACAGAATATTAGTTTTTTACACAAATTATGAAGAAGATTATAGCTTTTAAAATTAACAAAACTGTACAGAAGAATGTATTTTTATGTTCGGTGTCTAGAAAATTGCACGGAATGTGCTCGGAACAATACATTATACGGAAATTTCCAATATTGACAATTTCATCAGGATAATTTTGTAGCAGCAGAAGCACGTCATTCATTCCAGTTTTCATATTTTACTCTACGAATTCAATCTTGTATACTATGCTTGTGATTTTGTAATTTGGATTTTACACTTAAATTATCTAAAAAACAACGCATCAGAAGGGTTTGGTTTGGTATATTTAATTATAGAAACGCACACTAGAGCTATCTGCCTAAGGGGAGGAATGCCTTCGTGGAGGACTCTCTAATGGGAACTGGCTTGTATACACGTTACACGTGGGGAAAACCACCATGCAGCCAGCCTGTTCGCGGGATTCGAACCTCGGACCGAACTACCCGTGTTCAGCGACTTTACCGCTCAGCCGCTGGTGATCCCCGTATCAGAAGGGAATGGTTTTATAAATAATGTTAGTTTACATGGGGATGGCAGTTTAACTCGCACTAAATTGCAGCTACGTTTCATACGGACTCCGGCACAGTTTCACTTATAAAGCACATCTCATATACAATTATTAAATGAAAAAATGTGATAAAGTAATTAATTCTAACGGAAACAAAAATTGCGAATCATATTAGAATTTACATATTAATCTAAATTTAACTCTGAAATAATTCCATGAGTATAAAATTCATTCTGAGCACAATTGTTTAACAAATGATATTAGTCTACTCTGGAATTCAATCTATTTATATCTTCATATGTTGAATTAAAGTACTTAGTAATTCGATAAATCTATGTGAAATCTGATTTTTCTGCACTGTTTTCAAAATTAAATTATGAAACAAACCAATCGAAATCACAGGTTAAAAATGTTAGAATGAACAATGTTAATGTATCTTGCAATCTTGATCAAATACCAAAGAGTGTCTTTTTAGCTTCGCCAGATCTTTACCAATTGCCAGATTAAGAAGAACAGATCTGCTTGACAGATCTGTTTTCTGGACTACAAACCTCGAATAACCAAGTTTTTTTTTTTTTTTTTTTTTTTTTTAATTGATTTTTTTTTTTTTTTTTTTTTTTTTTTTTTTTTGGTTGAGAAAATTGTTTCTTGGTATCTCCACTTTGAAAATTTAATTAGTTTAATGTGTAAAGTATATTTGCTTTTAAACATTTAAATTTCAGTTCTAAGCACCTAGAATCACTAGGTAACAGTTTATAAAAATTAGTTCATATTCATACTGTTGCATGCATATGGGTTCGTAATAAATTGAATGTACAAGTCCGATGAAAAGTGAATAAAATTTATTCAGCATTTTTGTTTTATTTATTATTGCAAGAAATAAACCTAAAATGCTCTGTGCTCGGTGTATGTACGAATATCTCTGAAATTTCTTCAGAGAAGTTCCTACAATATCGCAATATCTCACAGTAGTCATATTTTAAACTACTAAAACGTTTTACAGAACGCAATTCAAAAGAGATAAAGCTAAACCGATCTCACCGCGAATTCCCTACCATCAGTATCAGCAATAAGAAAACAACTGCTAAACAATTGAATTGAAATATTTTCTTTCAGCTTTTATATGCTTTTTAATGAAGCACGAGAATTTTCTGGTATTTTCTCGATTTTTCCGTAAGACAAAAGCGTACAATTACGAGATATATAATTAAGACACAATAACACGCCGAATAAATATTAATTCAGAAGTCAAACAACAAAAATCAGCGTTATATTTAAAAATTTTTCAAATTTTTCAAATTGTTTGGGTCTGTCCTCTATTTTATAATGGTTATTAATGAGCCTTCAATGTACAGATAGATGCCTTTGAGAAGCTGTAAAAGGTAGAAACTATAATAAAACTTTTTCCATATGATTTTAATGTTTCACATGAATTTAAATTTATAATGTAAGTATTTGAAATACGTTTAGAATTTGGAAGAATTTATTAACTACATACTCGAAATTCTAACATAATTACATAACTTTTTTTATAACTCACGTTCATTATCGGATACAAAAAAATAATAATATCTTGTAAAAGGCCACTTTCAGTTGGCCCTTGGCAGTTTAAAATCTAATTACAATAATAACTAAAAAAAAAAAATCTTAACTTCATTTTACAGATTCCACTTGGGCGAATGAGAATCTTATAACGAAAGTAAATTATTAAATACCCGTTATCAGGCAGAATACAAACTGTAATTTTATTTTGTTCGCAATACTTAATTATAGTATTAGAAACACCGGTTATTAATTACAACAGTACTGAACATGTGCATACAGGGTGATTCTAAAATGTTTTTTACAAATTAAGAGGGGTGATAGTACTCATCCAGATGAGCTATAACTACCATAGAACATAGGGTCGCATTCCACTCTGAGAGGCAGAAAAGATGAATATTAGAATTCTAGCCTGAACTTACAATATTATTGGGAGAGCGAATCAATGAGACCAAAAGTTGCACAGTCGGTTTAGTGAAAAACTCACAGAGAGTGCACAAAACGGATAAACCCGAAAACTTGGCTTTCGAGTGTTAATTCGAGCTCAGACTTTAATGACAAAGGCTCAAATGCACATATTTAGTTGGCAAGGTCTCAACTTCGCAAACTATTGCAACAAGTTAATTATCTAATAAAGGGCTGAATATTATCAACTAACTCCAACTTCCGCTGTATGCCAAGATTAGAATGAAACGTTCATGCTGTGCGTCTGTTAATTTAGACTAAACATACTCATTAAATCAGATAAATGAGACGGCCCGCTTGAATCGACGAACAAGAAGTTTCTTTAGAGGCATAAACATTTTATTTCAATTATTTTCAACAAAACCGCTTAATTACAAACTCATTTCTATATTTAAAATATTTAAAGTACTGTTCGAATCACAGTCTCGCGATAAACTGAGACGTTTCTACTCGTTTTCAAACAAAGTTTTAACTGAGGTAATTTACTTACTGTAAGTGGCGCAACATTCTCCCCACTTGAGTTTTAAAACCTTTGGGAGAAGACCCAACAAAATATAAACATTAAGTGTAAACTTTCTAAAATACATATAAATATTCAAAGTATAAAAGTTCTATTTCAAGTTAATGTTCACATTATTCGAATCTTCGATAACTTCTAAGGGGTACAGCCTTTGAATAGGTCTGAGTAAAGATACTTTACAAATTTTCAATTTCACTAGTCTTGTACGCTCGTCTCTCCCAGGAAAGAGTTAGATCACTCTTGCTAATGGCCAGAGAATTCGTTTTTTTATCCTCTCTACTGATACGCATGTCAAAGGTATATTATTCATAACTGATTCACACTCACAGACGAGAGTGAAGAGTTCTTCGTAAGTCCGAGATGAACGTCCTAAGTTTTTTTCTGAGGAGATCTTTAAGTATGCCGTTTAGTCTTTCCCAGAATCCTCCCCACCATGGGGCAGGCTTTGCATTTTTGTCCAATGAAGATGTTTTAAGGAGGAGTTATTCTTGACTTGCTTGTAGTAGCTGCACCTTTACAGTACTATCAGAATATTCGCAACTGAAATTTCTTTAGATCAGGAGGTGTAAGGCCTTAATTTGTATCATTTTGGCCTTCAGATGAAGCCAGAGGCTGATCAGATGGTGTGAGGCCTGAATCCCTGTTCTGAGAATTAGGAACTGTTGAAGACTGAGGGCTGTTAACTGTTCCAACACCTTCATAATTGGAGGCTGAAACAGAACAACCATCAGGTGATAAATTTTGAGGATTTGAAGAAACACTCTTAGGGTCTGTTGCAAGATCTGCGTCAAGGGAAAGTGAAGGATCTCCACTGTCTGTAGGCATCACATCATCAGTATCACAATAATCTTCCTTTTCTGATTCTTCCTCGATATAATCAGCTGCTGCTGGATCATAAGTTACCAGATCTCTGTTCATAGTAGGCAGCAAAAACCAACCAGAAGTTAGATATTGTGAATTTATTCAATACAAAAATCTCCCTTATGTCCGCAATTTCTTCTCTTGTATCAAAGATAACATCCCCTTTCTCATCATCTTCCAAAGCTAACAGCAGCACAAGTACAAATACACTTTTCATAAGCTGTGTCTTCTTACAGGGTCGCTTATTTACAGCATTTTGGGAGAAATTCTTTCTCTTTAAACGGCCCACCAGCGGCCGAGCGGTGAAGTCGCTGAACACTGGTAGTTCGGTCCGAGGTTCGAATCCCGCGAACGGGCTGGCTGCATGGGCGTTTTCGTGGTTTTCCCCATGTGTAACGTGTATACGAGCCAGTTTCCCTTAGAAAGTCCTCCATGAAGGCATCCCTCCCCTTAGGCAGATAGCCCTCGAGGCTTTGCCATAATCACATACACACACACACTTTCTCTTTAAACAAGTTAAATTCTTGCCAAGTTTGATTTCAGTACTCAAAAACGGATCACTTAGTTTTTCTTTCTATTTCTTTGGCAGTTTCTTTCCTATTTTGTTGCTCAGCCTTTTGTTGCTTTGCTAATTTCTGATGCAACTGATTTGCCAAGTTGTATGTATACTCCAACTTTTTACCATATATACAAGAACTTCCTTGAAGCAGCAAAGCAGCTGAATTAAAATTTGGGGGGACTCTTCCTCGAACCAAATTTGCGAATTAAGCAGCAGTTCAGCAATATTGACACTGAAGGACTTCTCAGGATCTTTAATAGGATTCAAAAGTTCTTTGTAATGAGCTTCAATGTTTGGTGGAGCCATAATTCTTAACCTTATAAGAGAAATGAAGGAGCTAAGGTTTTTAAATCTATAAAATAAAACCCATCGCATATTATGACAAAATTGCAGTTTAACATATAAACACCAATAAACAATAATTCTAATTTATTATAGGCCTTCGTAAATGAAGCCTTTTCAGCGGTTTTGTTTCTCTTTATTATTTCCATTTCTACTATCTTAGCTATTCACATTAAATTTCTAAAACTTTGCATTTTAAATACATATAAATTACCGTTTAGGTATCAAGTTCAATTATTCAATCTTCAAAATTCAAGTATTAAATCTTCTCTTGCCTTTTCTAGTTTCTTATCGCCGTTCCATTTACGTCGCCCACCCTGGGGCGCCAAAAATGTCTTACTTTAGACTAAAGATACTCATAAAATCAAATAAATGAGACGGCTTGCATGAATTGACCGATAAGAAATTTTTTAGATGCATAAACATTTTATTTAAATGTTTAGCAACAAAACCGCTTCATTACAAACTCCTTTCTATTTTTAAAATCTTTAAACTACTGTTCTAATCACAGTCTCGCGATAAACTGAGGCGTTGCTATTCTTTTTCAAAGTACTAACTGAGGTAATTTACTTTCCATAAGTGGCGTAACACTGTGTTCCGACTGCCAGAATTTCGTGTCCCATAGAATGGCGCTTTAAGTAGAATGAGTGCAGCACAGTAAGTCCAGCAGGAAAGGATAGAAGATAGTGAAGGGGAAAAAACTGCTACCTTGGTACTTTATGTCAAGGTAGCAGTTTTTCCCCCCTAATAGATAATTTCCACCTAATAATTTAGATGATTAACTTGTCGCAATAGCTTGCGAGGTTGGGACCTTGCTAACCAAAGATGTGCATTTGAGTGTTTGTCATTAAAGTCTGAGCTCGAATTAACACTCGAAAGCCAAGTTTTCGGGTTTATTCGTTTTGTACGCTCTCTGTGAGTTTTTACTAAGCTAATTGAACAAATTTTGGTCTCGTTCATTCGCTTTCTCAACACTGTTGTAAGTTCAAGTTTAAATTCTAATAATCCTTTCTTCTGCCTCTCAGAATGGAATGAGACCCTATGTTCTATTTTAATTGTTTCTGATCTGGATGAGCACTATCACCCCTCCTAATTTTTAAAAACAATTTAGAATGACCCTGTATAAGTTATCAGTCATATAGGAATTATTATATGTAATAACAAAATATGAACTAATTGCACTATGTCAGTAAGTCCAGCAGGAAAGGATAGAAGATAGTGAAGGGGAAAAAACTGCTACCTTGGTACTTGATGTCAAGGTAGCAGTTTTTCCCCCCTAATAGATAATTTCCACCTAATAATTTAGATGATTAACTTGTCGCAATAGTTTGCGAGGTTGGGACCTTGCTAACCAAAGATGTGCATTTGAGTATTTGTCATTAAAGTCTGAGCTCGAGTTAACACTCGAAAGCCAAGTTTTCGGGTTTATTCGTTTTGTACGCTCTCTGTGAGTTTTTACTAAGCTAATTGAGCAAATTTTGGTCTCGTTCATTCGCTTTCTCAACACTGTTGTAAGTTCAAGTTTAAATTCTAATAATCCTTTCTTCTGCCTCTCAGAATGGAATGAGACCCTATGTTCTATTTTAATTGTTGCTGATCTGGATAAGCACTATCACCCCTCCTAATTTTTAAAAACAATTTAGAATGACCCTGACCCTGTATAAGTTATCAGTCATATAGGAATTATTATATGTAATAACAAAATATGAACTAATTGCACTATGAATTGTGTCAATTTTAGCAGTTAAAATTAAATAAAGATATGCTATGAAGAATACAATTTTTAAATCAATCACTTTGTTAAGAAATTCATTAATCTGAAATAAAAATTATAGCACTGTTCCATACCAGATGATGTTTGAATAATGCCTTCATAGAAAATTGAAACTCTTTGACTGTCACGATATTTCATTTCCAGGATTTTATTATGAAATAAGATTCTATGGAACGTGTCATGTACCAATAATTTGACTTTATATCAGCACCTTTTTTATTAAGTTTCGTTGGAGAGAAAAGGAGGGAAAAAGCGGGCCAGATATAATAATAAAGCAGACATATTGCATCAGCAAATAACACTGCATATGCTAGAAATGCAAAAATAATTTATATATATATTAGCATGCGAAATTAAGAGTTAATAAGGTACTAAAGTTGAAAAGAACCTTTAGAAAATCTATCTTGCTTGAAATTATACTCGTAACACATGTCAAGCTAGATCAAACGATGTAAAAGTAACGTTTGTCACGTTACGCATATAAACTTACAATTTTAACATCTACAAAATGTTTAATAGAGAGAACGAAACTAATAGCAGTAACAATCGAAAGGAATGTGTTTACGTATACTTTTATATGTCTAATACCAATATTTACTCCTTTATCCATATTCCAAGATTTTAAATGTGTAAATAATTATTTTTAATATGTTCCTTGTTAACAATTAATGTATTTATAATAAACCAAATGCACGAAATTTGATTGCATTAAATCTGAAAGTTGTTTTGTCATTTGTTAAAATAAAAACCGAGGTTAGCAATCAATTTTATTTAAACAAGCAGGAAATGTTGAAACTGATATTCCTACTTTATACATGTTAATTTCTTTTCTCTCTGATATTTATATCCCCCTAAAATGTTTGCAACCAACTTGAACATAATTCTAGCGTTTTCTAACAGGGTATCAAAAATTCATAAATGCAGCGAAAAGGTAAACGAAACAATGGTAATCTACTATTTAAACAATGTAAGTCAATTTACTAAAGTTAAAAAAAATGTATACTGAACAACATGTTTATCGTTTTCTTTTGGCAAAAAGGAAAACTTAAATTCTTTCATTAAAAATTTTTAAGTTAACAAATAAAAGGAGGTATTGCTAGTAAAATCATTTTCCAGGAAAGCAAGGAAAATAATGCTCAGATATTTACTTTAAAATATTAAATATATCTTTAAACTCTTTATAATATTTAGGTACGAGTATTTATACAAAATTGTTTATGCCTTCTGACTGAAAGCATAGCTTCCATTTGAACTTTTTTTTTTCCAACAGACATTCATTTCAAAGGTTATTAGAATTTTAAATCTGTTCTTTTGAATGGATGAAATTTTTCTTTTAATATTTTTTTTCAAACGCAATTTATATTTTATTTCTAAAGCAGGAAACCTGTGAGCAGAAACTCCTAACCAAGAACAACGATAAAGAAATACAAGCCAAAACTAGATAGAGACCAAATTATATATATAAGATGTCAAAAACGGTAAACGTGAACAAATACAAAAAAATTCAAATTCAATAAATTTAGCATGTTTAAAAATTCATCAAGCTGTCTTTCGCCACAATTTCGAGCTAAAATTATACATCTTTTTATGTAGGAACTAAACATTTTCACTTTATTTTCACTGTTTAAAGAATGGATCTACTTTTGCCTCTATCACTATATTTTGCTATATGAAAAATATTTCTACCATCTGAATGGAAGTAATTATTTCTTAAAACTGATTAAAAAAAGAAAACTTCCTTTTACCTTCTAATAGCCAGACTTGGTAACAAAGAGTTCTGTGGCTTCATATTCGAAACTTGCAACATGTTTTGTAATGGTTTAGGACGAAGGGAGCAAATTATAAAATAGGTTGTCAGAGATTGTGTCACATCTGAAACACGTTTATGCACTTGTTTAGCAATATAATATATTTTTAGGTATAGATCTGTGCCCAAAATTTGTTTTATTTGTGTGTTGTTATGTGTCTTCGATTTCTTCACTACGTCAAATAAAATGAAGAAAATATATGTTTGTCTCTTAATAAAAACGAAAGAAAGAAATAAAACACGTGTCTTAATTAACTTCAGAACATAAGCAGTTGCAAATAATTCACTGATATACACACTTTTGTAAAAATATCGAAACACCAAGAAAGACTTTTGCAATCTTGAAGAAATTTGGTATTCACAAACATCTTGATCGAATATACAAATGATCGAAGTTTCAAAGCAAATGAACAGGAATTGCGATCACAGTGCGCATTTCTAGTGCGCAATTCTCAAAGTATAAAACCAATAACAGAGGCGTAAAATTTATCTTTTTTTGCTGCTGCCATTGCAATTCTGTAAAGAAGAAACTAAAAATGATATTACGACGATATCGAAAACCTTACAGACAACTAAACGACTTCGAACGTGGTCGCATTGTAGGGTTGCGTGAAGCTGAGTGGTTATACCGAGCAATAGGCCGCCACCTGCAGCGTACAGACACTGCTGTGCTAAGATGTTGGCAGCAATGGTTGCTACAAGTAAATAGCCGACGAAATGAAGGCTCTGGAAGGCCAAGGAGCATGAATGCGAGGCAAGATAGGATGATTGTTCGCCAAGCCCGAACCTCCACAACGGTATCATTGTCTGCTATATCAATCACAACGGTATTCAACGCACTACAGCCACATCTATACCTCCCGTGGTACCGTCCAATATCTCACGGCGCTTGTCTGAGGTGGGGTTACGCTCACAGAGGCCTTTAAGACGTTTGTATTTGACCCCACAACATCGGCGGAATCGTCTGGAGTGGTGTCGCAGCCGATCATCATGGCTGCCATCAGACTGGCCTCGTATAGTGTTCAGCGATGAATCCCGCTTCACTATTGAAGCAGATGACCACAGTGTTCGTGTCTGGAGAGGACGGGGACAACGGACCCAATCAACCTTTCATTTACAAAGGCATACAGCCATAACCCCTGGTGTGATGATGTGGGGCGCTGTTTCTTATGACAGCAGGTCATCTTTAGTCATTCTCCGTACGTCTTTAACAGCTCAACGATATCTTGATACCATCCTGTGGTCAGTTGCATTGCCTTTCCTGGACCATTTTATAACAAGATAATGCCAGGTCACATAGTGCTCCCACATCTCTGGACTGTCTCCTTGCGGTTGATACTCTTCCTTGGCCAGAAAATTCAACCGACCTTTCACCAATTTAGCATGTCTGTTACATACTAGGCCGCCAGATTCGGGTACCACAAAATATCGCAGATCTGTAGCGACAACTGACGGATGTGTCGCAGGATGACATTAGGAACCTCTACACTCCTTTCCTCGACAAATTCAAGCATGCATCGCCGCCAGGGGCGGTTCGATGAACTACTAATTTAAACACTTAATGTGTGATTGTGAGTTGTGAACAGGTACTATGACCTTGATTTTTTAATCATTTTACAATCTGTGTATCAGCTATACCCTTATTCATTTTCATCAAAAACACCACTTCCTTGATAGTGCTTCGATTGTTTTGCAAAAGAGTGTATTATAAGAGCCCCATAAGTAATTGCTCCTGTGAAAATTATCGCTACAGATACACAATACCGTACTGTTTGGTTTACTTTTAATGGCACAAAACCTTGAAGGTTATTATGCGCCATAGAAAACAACCCCGTACTGAATATTTGTATAGAAAATTTCGCATGTATAAGAAAAGCACCTAAACAAAGAATTTTATTATAGTTAGATGATCTCCAATTTTTATGTATTCAAAAAGCAAATATTCTTTAAAAATGTGAAGAAGCCTTAGACATATTGCGCCAACAATAAAATTAAATGTATCGTGAATTTTCACTCAGAGCTTGAGAGAAAAATATTTTTCGCAATAGAAAAAAAATATTTTCCTTCTAAAGAATTTGTCTTATTGCTCATGCAGAAGTTACAGGATTTCTGTCTTTTCACCTCACTTTACCTCAGTAACTAGAAGCCATGTATTAAATATAATCTACTGTTTTAAGTAAAAAAACAGCCGATGATAGAAAAATTATATCTAAAACAATTATTTCGAGTTTGAAATCGGAAATAATAAAAATGTAAGAAGTCAAGGAATATGATACGATGAATCAGTTAGTTGGATTAAATGCACTTCCTTGAAACCATTGCGAACTTAATTTGATAAGTAGGCACTGTTAAAAATAAATTCTTCTGTAGTACACAAGAAAAAACTGAAGCGAGTTTAATCCTAAAACAGATAAATAATTTTTTATACCAGAACTTCGTCAAAGATACCCTCAACTTTCTGAGCGTTTCAGAAATTTTGTTTCCCACCCAGTGGCAGGCGCTCAGTCGACTTAGGCTTGCTCCCCTACTAAAGCCAGAAATGGTAGTCACTTTACTATGGAGGCATGTGTTAGCAATTACTTCCTTTAGTCAAAAACATTCCCGTCTAGCAATACCGTTCAAACGTTAATTGTTAGATACTTGCTTTATTCAAAAACACTGCCGTCAAACATTACCATTTTAACATTACCGTTCTAAAAAAAACTGTTGTTGCCAATCGGAAAAATACATTTAAAAAAAAACGTTTACATTCGTGCATCCTGACTTTTTTCCGACCTCAGAACATTAAGAACTTATACTTCAAAAATTAAATCTGTAATATTAAAGTTATAGTTCGAAAGTCTTTAACTGTCATATAGTTTCACCGTCGTTTTCTGTTCTCTTTCCGTGTCCTAGTTTTAGTAATATGCGGCGTGTTGTTATCGTTATCCCCAGCAATACTAATGTCATCACCATCATCATCGTCCTCCTCTGATTCAGCTTGACACTGTCATGATTTTAATTGGCTCACATGAGCTGTCGTACTAAAGAAACGTCCTCTCACCTTCTCTTCTAATTGAGTCACTCTACATGTATCACTTGGTAAAACTTCTGTAACTACGAAAGGTCCTCGATACTTTTGTTGTGTTTGGTTGATTCTCCAGTTGATTTGGGTACTCTTCTCATAACTACTATTTCTCCTCCTTCGATTGTTAAGGAATTGCTTTTCTTCTTGTCATAATTTGCTTTCATTTTCGTCTACATATCTTCAATTCTCTTCTTTAACTTATAAAATTGTCTCCATTTTAGATATACTCTTTCACCAGTAATTGCTTTCCTAGGAGATCTCTCTGTTCCCTCATTTATCTTAGATTGCTTTACAGATGGATTTACATCTTCCAGAGGTTTATTTCCTTTTGCAATATCTTTTCCCGGTTGTCTTTTATTTTGTTTCTCAAGTGCTGTAATTTTACAATTCTTGCTATATTTCTTAAGGTTTTGATTATAATATTTTTCTTTAATAAACTTACATTCTTTAATATCATTGATATCATCACTTCTAGTTTCTTCTATTATTTATTTTCTTCACTTTTATGCTGTTTAACGATTTTCTTTGAAGTCCTTTTCCTTTTCAGTGAATTTTTATCTTTGGAATTAGTGACTTTTATAGTATTTCGATTTTCAAACTTTTCATCATAATCCAGAGTTGCTGCTGATTCTGGACAGGAATCTTCATCATTTAAATTAGAATTGTCTTCTGATTCACTTTCATTTTTGCAATTTTTAACTATTATTTTTCCATATCTAAATGCTTTTACGTTTTTGTTTGGCAAAGTGCTTAACTGTTCAGCTTCAACTATTTCTGCTACTTCCGCTCTACCGATGCATTGATTCTCTTTTCAAAATAAATTTTCGATCGCTGTAGTTAGTGACTGGTATCACTGTTTCTCCCTGTATTACATCCAATAATGAGCCCAACTCATCTTCCGATCCACTTATTAAAACATAACCGTTATTTACTTCATCAGTTTTAACTTTCACGAAATTAACCGTATTACTTTCGATTTCAGTTTCATGGAAAGACTTCTGTTTAATTCGTGGAGTGTTGATATCATTTTGCAACTGTGAAAATGGACAATCATTAGCATAGCGTATGTGCAAGGTATTACCTATCTTCGCGTATGCAATTCGCGTATCAATATGTGGTAAATCAATCCATGTTCAATCAACTAATAAGTCGCATGGTTGCGTTTCATCTTCTACAATTAGAACTGTAATGTCCTTCCCTTCCACATTATCAATCTCTAAATTTACAGTTACTTTTACCAATGGCTAACTCTTCCCAATGCCAAACAATTCCTCCACATCAGATTTTATAATAAGATTCAGTTTCTTAGCCACAGACTGTTTCAATAAACACGAACTAGAATCCGTATCTATGATTGGAGTAATTTCTTCTCCATTATTGATGCGACCATACTTTATATATACAATTGGTGAAACACCTGAATTCTGGTTCGAGGATAAATTATTTTTAACAACTGTGAAGTCTGAACTCTTAGATATACACTTTTTAAAAGTATGACCCTTTTCATTACATTTTTTGCAATTAATTTCTTTTTTAGGTTGAGGACAATCCGTCACTATATGTCCATAATCATTACAATTCAAGCATTTCGCCTCACGCTTTTCATTGAGGATACTAGAATTATATCCCCTTTTTCTTTCGTCTATTTTATAAAATTTATCTCTCAAATTGTATTTATTATCAAAACCGAAACCCACTTTGAAATTACCATCTGTCTGCTTAGAATCGTTAACATTTCTGGGTCTTGAATACTGATTATAGGATCCCTCAGAAAATTTAGAACCAAATTTAGGCTTAGAATTAGCCTAAAAGTTTTGTTTTCTACTTGAAGTACTTTTATCCCTGCCCGAATATATTTTCATATTCATCTAGCTTTTCAGCCAACTCTTCCGGATTAATGAATTTAGACCAATCATCAACGAAATGATCTCGTATAGCAGCGGGGACCCTTATCTTTAATTGAACCGTAATAATAAGCTGTTTTAAAAAATCAAAATCTGTTACATTTAATCCAGCAAGCCACTCTTCAAAATAATTTTTTAATTCAAAGGTGAAATCTCTCCACGTATTAAGTAACGTTTTAATATGATCAACGAACTTTTGTCGAAACTTTTCAGGACTTAACTTAAATTTTCTCAATAGCAGTTGTTTAAAGTGCTTATAGTCGTTAGCTTTTTCTTCTGATTCAAGGGCAATTAATTGAGTTATTTCATAAGGCAATAGACCCAACAGTTGAGAAACCTAATTTTGTTCTTCTAACCCAATACGTCGTGCCTGTCTCTCAAATAAGACTAAACAAAAACTTATATCACCTTCATTCAAATCATACTTATGAATTAATTTACTCATTACTTCTACTATTACTACATATTACTTCTACTAACATTAAAAGGAGCAGAATCATTTACATTACTACTTCTAATTTCCGCTTCTATTTTAAATTTTTCGAGTTCAAATGTTCTTTGCTTATCTTTTCCTAGCCTTTCTTTTTCTAAAATTTCTAACTTTTCCTTGTCTAAACGATCATTTATAATTCTAACATTTGTTTAGTAAAGTCTTCGTTACAGTTCTTACTATTCAAAATCATATCCCTTAAGCCTACAATTTTAATATCAGAAGGAACATCTACATCAAGTTCCAAGGCAAGTTCTTTTAAGTCACATTTCTTGCCCCTTGCCAAATAAGCTATCTTAGACTTCAATTTTCAAATAATAATACAAAAATTATACTTAAGTTCTTTCCGTTTAATACTTAAACATAACATAAACAGTTTATAAATGCATGTACTTTTCTACCTTCAGTTTTGACGAGCTTCTGCATTCAGTTTAGGCTTAACGTACATTAAGGCAGTACGTTATTAAATCCTAGGTAACAATTCTAGTTAATTCCATATCTGAAATGTTAGCAATTACTTCATTTATTCAAAAACAATTCAGTCAAGCATTACCGTTCAAACATTAATTGTTATAGTATACTTGCTTTATTCAGAAACATTGCCGCCAAACATTACCGTTTAAAAAAATGTTGTTGCCAATCGGGAAAATACATTTAAAAAACCTTTTGCACATGTGATAAGTGGGCCACCTTTGCCTCCTATGAAGGAACGGATAGTTACAACCATGCATTCACCGGGATCCGAACCCTTTGGTATTGTAGTCGTCTCTCTTAACCACTATACAGTTTGGGCGGCAGAATTTTGGATGTAAAGAACGAGTATACAAATATACACAGAAAAATTTTCTAACGATAAAACTATCAATTAAATGCTGGTATGAGTATCAAAATTTACCGACAAGGAAGTTCCCTCAGGTTTTCTTGCTCACTCCCCCTTCCTTTACAACGGATATGTGTTTGATATACTTTACAGCATTAACTCTACTCAGTGGAACCTTAAGTATCGCAATGTAATTATAGAGCATATAGAAATTAGTAAATTTTATATGCTCTATAATTACATTAACAAAAAGCAAAGATCTTGAACAAATTATAGGAATGAGCAAACTTCTCAAACTTGTTAGTAATCTGTTTTATGTTTTCATAAAACTCGCTCTGTTTCTAATTTGAGTTCGATGAAAGTGATAAGAGTTATCAACTAATAAGACGTGAAAATTATGTTAAATTTGTGAGTAGGGCTGCCATTTTATTCTGCAAATGAAGCCACATTTTTGCAATTTTCTTTCCGCTAGTGATCACCAATAGCCTAGGTGTTTCAAATTTCTCACCGTTGCTTCTTTCATCTGAGGTTAGATTACTGAATTTGGAATAAGATAGAAAATGTGTGTTTTTATGAATTTTATGAAATCCATCACACCACGAATGTATCCATCCCATCAAGCAGACAGCGTGATATTATATAATCTAATAAATCCTGCCCCTTACGCTAATGGCCATCTGTTTTACTTATTTAGATAGCTTATTCGAAGATGTTTTCTGATAGGAGGACAGACTTTTAGACTTTCAACATAAATAGCTATTGTTCTTTTCTTTGAGTAAAACAAAAACTGTATGTATTTTTACATTTTGAGGCTGTACATTTCAATTACTGCCACATTGATTCCATTCCACTGCATTTCCTACAATAATAAAAATAAGGGAAAAGAATGTGATACAATTTCTTTCCTTCATCCCAGACAATTCTTTTATTATTATTACTGCTTTTCTTTACTTTCAATGTCTTTCAGTTAAAGTAGTCATACTAGAGATCTGATCTCCTAAGTTTAGTTCAATCTATTTTCTCTCTAGGTTATATAAGTCTTTTTAGGGTTCTTAAAAGAAAGCTTCTGAACTGCAACATTGCCCTAAGAATCCACTCACCTAACTGAAAAACAATACACCAGCGCAAGCTTTCTGAAACTCATGGCATTCTTTTGTCTTATTTAAACCTTCTATACTTTAAATTAACGAGTAGCTAATATCGCTAAGCAGTGGATATGTGTCTCTTTTCTTCATCTCCTGGAGAATTTTTTTTTATCTAGTTGTGCATAGCACAGGTTAACATATGCCGCAGCTATTTGCAGATCCCTTAAGGTATTTTCCTAAATACCTTCATATAAACATTTTATATGGCATTTTCTCCCTCCTTTCTGTATGTTTTCGTGGTGTAATTGTAAGCAAACTTGACGTGTATTCGAGAGGTCCAGGGTTCGAGTCCCGGGGAGGGCATTGCATACTTTTCACCTCTCTTCCTTCAAACAGCTTTAAACAAAGAAACCTGTCTTCGTAATTTATATATATATATTTTTTTTTTTACTCTGTCTCTCTCTCTCTCTCTTTTTTAAATCCAGTTTATATTATTTAACACATTTTTTGATTTGACTGAAGATAAAGTTTTGGCAATAAAGAGCTATCATATTTTCGAAAACGTTATTGTTATGTAGATTGTAGGTTGTTTATTATTCTAATTAACTATTTACTAAGTTTTAGAGCTTTATGGTCACTTCGTTTCGTTTCTATGCCGGAATACAAATTAGTTCGTTAGTGTTTAAACTGAGATTTTCAGATTGTAAGATACAGCGTGTTCTGCCTCTCGAAGTCACACTATTAAGTGGCTGTTGGTTCAGATAAGATTTATAGTCTTCGGCCTTGCATTATAATTGCCGATATCCGAATATCTACGCCGATTCGGTTTGTGAGCTAACTTCGGGTTAAAGTGATTTGTGTAGTCTTCGGCTAATAGCTTATTTTAACATTTACATTTGACTGTTAATTTAAGTTGCACAGCCACGACTGGTTGAATGAGTTGTAAGCACGAAGCGTGTCTTCTGCTCTTTTTACATCCTTGTACGAAGTAAAGGAAGTATTGTAATCAGGAAAAATTCCGGGTACCATATTTCAGCGAAAATACCCATTTAGATCGCTAACAAATGCAATTTAATGATGTTTTTTTTTTTTTTTTTTTTTTTTTTTTTTGTGACATCTATAGGTAAGGACAGATTAAAAGACTCTTTTTACCCAAACGAATTATAAAACTGATTTAAAATGGTTTCAGGAGAGATTTTTTCGTGGCGTCTGTACGTACGTAATTATGTATCTCGAATAATTCTAAAACGAATAGCCTCAGAACGTTGAAATTTTGTATGAGGAATGTAGATGCTCACCTTTTTTTCTGGTTGCAATCGGCCGCACAGAACACATGTATATATATATATATATATATATATCCACTCTATTACTCGGCTTGGTGGGCTCAGTTTTTTTATTCTAATATGTTCCTAAATTGTGCATATTTTACTTTAAAAATGATTGAATTATGTTGTTCTTATCTTCCGGTTAATTTTTATATGCCTTTTGTTAACCTGCATGTTATAGTTGCAGAATTATCAACAATTTAAAAGTTTTTTAAGTGCAGCTAAGTCTAATTATTTTTGCCATGACGGCCATGTTTGTTTACATTTGAAACTTAGCAGAATATTGGATTTGCTGTTAATCTAGAGAAACTAAGCTTCGCAACAACAAAGATAATGCCTTCTTTTATTATTTCGAATTAAATCATGCTTACTCCATTCTGGAATTATTATTTAATTTATTAAATTATCCCGTATATTGACTCAGCACACAGTCCACAAGAAATTAAATCAGTTTCTACGCCTTTAGTATCTTTTTGCTGAGTGAGACCAAAACTAAACTTTCAGTTTTCTGCATCAAAAAATCTGTCTTCTTGCCCGCTAACCGAATTGTTTGTTTTTGTGTAGAAACTGTAATTTTAATTGTAAAACAGTGTTTTTAATTTTTTTTAACTGTATTTGGTGTTTTATGTTTTTCTATATCTTTCAATTTTTAATTAAGATATTTTTAGTTCTTATTACTTTTGCCTTGGCGCAAAATGAGAACTGAATTAACTGAATGAGAAATATGTCTTTACTAAGATTCGAGGAAATAAGTGTTTCATATTAACTAAAGACACTGTCGGCGGTCTATTTCGGATAAAGGAGAATGTTTACGAGAGCATGCGCATTAAGTAAGCAGCTCTGAATCATCTGGGAAAAACTGCTTATTATTAATTTAGAAGTCAAGCAACAAAAATCAGCGTTATATTTTCATATTTTCACAGACTAGTTTCGATGGTTTTACCGAACCATCATCCTCAGCTGCAAAAGCGCAAATGAACGAAGTAAGATACAAAGTAGTCCTGTGAAAATTTGGAAATATAACACTGATTTTTGTTGTTTCACTTCTAAATTAATATTTGTTCAGCGTTTATTTTATCTTGCTTATTTTTTATTTGTTTAATTTCTTTTATGCATTGTTTTAGATTTATTATAGTATTTGAATAGGACATGTGGTAACGATTAGATAATTCTTCAGATGATTAAATTTTTATGCATTCTGAGTTATAAAATGAACGAGATGTAACGCTGTTAAGTGAATCCAGCGCCAGAGTATTGCTATGGTAAATAAATATAGTAAATTTTAAAAAGCGCATTTATACTATTGTGGTTCATGCGCTATCAAAGAAGTAGATTTAATTCATTTCAATAATTTTAAATGAAATGCAATAAAATGCGTAAAATTAAATATTTCGTACAAGGAAGTCATGTGGTGTGCACATCAAATTTTTTAATTTAAAATATGTGAGTCTGTCTAAAATTTGGTTGCAGTTTTAAGATAGCTGAAAAGACTAAACATTATAAGATAACTAATTTGTGGAGTCATGCTAAATTTAATTTCAATTCGCAATTTTGAACATGCATAAATGTGCGTTATATATATAATGGATATAAGTGGATATAAGGTAATTGTGAAAATTCTCTTCAAACTGCGATAAGTATGCAATTTCAGGAGCAGTTCTTGCTTTTACGTTTGATTTCAATGTGGCGTGGGGAGATTCAATTTTTTAAGATACAAAACGCAATTATTATTTATTGCAATCAAATACTCCACTAAAATGTTTAATAGCAATTTAAATGAATTCGGGAACACAATGTAATAATACTGCTGTAGAAAAAGCTAAGCTTTTCTATATCTTATGCACTTTTTTCTTTACACGGCAGTGTATGCATCTATGTTACATTACATACGCCTAAATTACGAACTACCATAAATAAAAAGAGACTTATTTATCATGTACCTTAAAATCTTTACATAGTAATGTGTAACAATTAAAAACTTTATAAATATCGAACAATTTTCAATTAAATGGACCGATTATTTTTACTTAAGTTGAAATTTATTGCTGTAAAAACGTCCGAATTTTCGCATTAATTTTTTTTTGTTTAGTATTTCATATACCAACAAGTGTTTAGGTTGTCCTTAAACAAATAAAATTCAACATTATATGGTAGAATCATTCTAAATCGTTTACGCGCTACTATACAGAAATGTCTTATGTGGTATATTTTATATGCATGCCTAGACAAGCATTACTAATTTTGTAAAATAATAAATAAATTTATTTCTAGGATATAATTCCATTTAGATGTATATGAAGGAGATTGCCCAACTTTCAAGTAAAATATACGCACTGTGACAGTTAAATATTTTTAAACTGCCTAATATATTTGAAGTTTTTATTGTTCTCAGAAAAGAACATTTTTGAATTATTCTAGAATGCGAACTTTTGCCAATTATATGTTCCGTATGGAGATATACAATATATTCTTTAATGTGTCGTCATTAAATGGGTTCGAGTAAAATCAAGATCTTAACGCACCTGATGCTGGTATTATCTTTGTAAGTCTGCTTAATATAGTCTATATACGGATGCTAACGATTGATTTTTCGTATTTTTCAGGTAAGAGTTTCTTGTTTATCTGGAGATGGATATTCTAATATTGAAGTAAGCATAATATTATGGTTACTATATAAGAGTTTAAAATCATATCCTTAGCTATATCAATGAGTTTATTTTGAGGTAGCAGGTAACTAATTTACTTTTCGTGTACTGCTTGTTACGTCCTTCCTTAAAACATACTTCATATTTGTATATAAGACCATATTTCCATTAAGATTCGTAGGAAATTTCTTGATTCGAGAATGAAATCCCAATATCAAAATGAAATTTTTTATGAGGAGGAGGAAAATAAATGGCAAAATTGTTCTGTCAGTATTGCATTTACATGTTGAAGTGTACTCCTTTGAAGTCTGCTAATTACATCATATCACGAATTATAGCGTTCCGACTGTCAATGACAGTTTTACCCTTCGTATTCAAATTAATCTGTAACAATATATACATCTTCTTCAAGTACTATCATTCTGAAAGGTTTACCGCTTTAAAAAAGGACAATTGTCTTCTTCCATGAAGTACATTGGTTTCCAAAATTTAAGGAAAAATCCCCAAAATAATGATAACTCGCCCTAAAGAAGGCCAATCCGAGTAAAATAAGAATTACAGAGGAAAAATGCAGTATGCAAATTAGTGGCTCTGCGATGAGCAGAAAATTACGTGTTTCAGAGCAGGCCTGCAAATTTCGCTGTGATACTAAGATGAGAAATCTGAGGTAGCCAATTTGTAACAATGACCTCCAAGCATCATCTGGCCGAAGCATTGCGATGGAGAGCTATTGGGATCCTAGAGGCAGGAGACAGAAGTGGCCATATGGCTAAATGTTAACCGTTCTGTGACCAACCGCTACGACGGGCACTGATGACTGATATTTTTTGTTATGTGCATGAAGGAATAGAACCTCAACTCCGCCTCAACTCAGATCCTTTCACGATGCAGCCACTGGAAGGTTGGTGTCAACGTCAACCGTGCGTAGAAGGTTTCATGAAGAAAGTTTGTACGCGAGACGAGTAGCCATTTGCGGGCGCCGCTCACGTCACGTCATAGAATGAAACGTTTGAGGTGGGCACGTAAAATGCCCAATGATCAATGGAAGGCTGTTCTCTTTAAAGCTGAGTTCAGATTAGGCTCTAAAGCGACAGTAGTCGTTATTTGATTTGGAGAGAACTTGGAAACCGTTATCATTCATCAAACTTCCGTGAAAGAGATGTTTATGGAGGAGGCATTGTATGTCTGTGTTTCTCTTTGGGTTGGACGTACAGACCTCCCTATCTTTCCACGTGGAACCGTGAATGCTCAGGCCTATAGAGACGACATCCTTGATGCTTATGTGCGCCCTTATGCTGGGATAATAGAGAGTAATTTTCTGTTACAGGCCGACAAAGCTAGACCGCACAGGCCTCGTATCGTGAGGGATTATCTTCAGGAGCAAATTATTCAGCGCATGGAGGGGCCAGCTCGACCACCGGACCTGAATCCTATCGATCATGTTTGGGATGCTTTAGGAAGATGTATAGCTGCTCTCAATCCTCCTCTTCAGATCCGTGCCACGCTTGCATCTGTTTTGCAAGAGTATCTCTCACTTCCTACGGTCTGATAGATATGCACACCAAACAGCATGGCACATCTCGGTATGTGCTGTATTGCTTTTAGGCGAGATCATACTCCATATTGAAAGAAATTTTCCCAAACCACACTTACACATTCGACTTGTTCATTTTATGAATATGCTAATTTCTATGACCCCATAATTTTATGAATATGCTAATTTCTATGACCCCATAATCTGGTAATTTCTTTTCATGTTATTTTATACCTTATTATGTGCTGTATACTGCGGGTGAGTTTAAATAAATTCTACATATAACTTTCTTAATAATCGTAATTTTTTATTTTTCATTTATCAATGATAACCAGTGCATATAGATCAATTAGGCGTCTCAAAATAAACGAGCAAGTTACGTCATAAGGTTGCTTTACTCTGAACTACCAACGATAATTCACGGTGAGTTTCATTATTGATCGAGAGTCTGTTATTATCAGTCTGATTATATATTAGTCGAGACTGACATTTTGAGAATTCCAATCAATATATAAAATTACTGTTTTAATGCTGTTTAATGTGGCATAGAGTTTCTCGTGCATGTTACTCGAATTTAACTAATTTTGAGAATTTAAAAGATGATAAATTGTTTTATGAAATCTCTAATTTTATTTGAACATTTGTCATGAAACGCTGTGGTGTCAAACGCATTAACATAATCTATCATTATAATATTTGTCTCTTTGTATCAGACTAAACTGAAAGCGCTTCAATAAGATTATAAATTTATATCAGATCAAAAATATTTTTAAACAAAAATGCTAAAACAACAGCAATTGGCAGGCAACTTACACATTGTTTTAGTTGCCAGAAATCAAAATATGATTCAACAGTTAAAAAAGAAATTCACATGAAATTCAGATAAACACTATCTTTTCTCACTTTTTTTTTATTTTTATTTTTATTTTTATTTTATTTATTTATTTATTTATTTATTGTAATAGTCGTCTTTAACATTCGACAGAAGGTGTTGTTGTGGTGTATTTAATAATAGCAAAGCACACTAGGGCTATCTGCCTAAGGGGAGGGATGCCTTCGTGGAGGACTTTCTAAGGGAAACTGGCTCGTATACACGTTACACATGGGGAAAACCACGAAAACACCCATGCAGCCAGCCCCATTCGACAAAAGACCAATAAGAAATGTGATATATGAAGTCACCAAAACCCGTTTTGAAATGGAACGAAATAACTTGCCAAAGCAAATATTCTCCAAGTCTCGTAAAATAAAATGCGAAATAGTTAAGAATTGAATTACTTAATTGTAAATTAATACTTTTAAGAAGCTCTGTATGATTGCAGACTACAATATTAAAATATATATATATATGAATTCAAAATTTTCGTACGACTCGAATAGAATTTAATTTTCATTGTGAAATAAATTACAGACGTCTGAATTTCCAATCGCTTGACATAAATTTACTAGTACCACCGTTTACAATGTAGTGTTACGGATTTGGTATTTGATTAGTGAATGTTATTAGAAGTATAAATAAAATTGTTTTATTCCCTGGGCAGTGCAGCGCGTGACGAATATTAAAAGAAAGCTAAGAACGAAAATAAAAAATACAACTGCACGTAAATAATAAATAAATATCTCGTTGTGATTTCGAGAAAATACCAGAAAATTTTCGCGCATTTGAAAAGTTCATATAAGCGGCATGAAAACCTCTCAATTCGTTATTAGTTAGTTGTTGTTTTAAGAGTTTGTTTAGAAAACTGCTCTTGTTGACTGTAGAGAATTTGCGGATTAGCTTTCTTTAGCTGTTTTGAATTAAGTTCTGTTGAATGTTTGAGTAATTAAAAGATAACTACTGTGAGATATTGTAATACGGTACGGATATCTGAAATTTAAGTATTTTGTTTTATTTATTTGTTATAAAAATAACTCTTATTCATTTTTCATCGGACTTGTACATTCATTTCATAACAAACCCATACGCACGCAGCAGTATTTAAAATAGGATTTTAATGTTTTTAAATATTCAAAGCAATAATGTCTTCTTCATTTAGCAAAAATCTTGATTAACAATTTTCATCTTACATTAAATGAGACACAGAAATGTTTTGTATCACATCTTGATTTGTTTTAGTGTTTGGAATATAATGCTACCGATATCACATAAGGCTATCTTAAGTAGATTTAATGATGCTGTTTGGAAATATTTCACATGCTGTATTCTTCAAGCTTAAACGCTATTCGTTTTATGTACTAAAATACTATATATTTCTACATACTAAAAATAAAAGATATATTATGAGATTATACTATACAATAAATTAGTGCTTGGGGAAACTGTGCTATAGAAATCTACTTTTATTTTAAACATTTCACTCTCAAAATAGATTATCAACTTTGAAAGAGTTACTTGGGAACAGCTTCAGTATAGCCCACCTTTAAAGTTTGGCGAATTTGTTTTGGCGACAAAGCACATGAAATACGTTGTTTTGAAAAATGGTTGCCATCCAGATTTTCGACGAAACACCGTATTTCAAAAATGGCGGCCATCTTGATTTCACCAGAAATCATGGATAATAGAAATAAATTTGTACTATTACACACGATTTTAAAAGAAAGAAATATTAAGGAATGATTAACGAAAATGATTAAGGTTAAAAGGGTGTAATTTTAAAAACAATGCCGGAAAATCTCATCTTTGCTTGGCTTTCTCAAATGTCAGATACCACCTTTGCTTAGATTTTTCACAACAAGTTTTATCCTTGAATAATCCACAATCGATTAAAAATCCTCTAAAACGTTCACACTCTCTTGTTAATTTATAAATAAAATATCTCTTTGGAATGCCTAGCTTTCCCAAACTTTTACCCTTGTTTGAAAACTCCCACCTTAAATTTTCCTTTAAAATATCTCAATACTTAATTACAACATCACTGCTGCAGGTTTAGAGCAATCCATAACTAAATGCAAAAATCTCATCTCAAAAATAGTATTCTCCACAATATCTGAGCGTTAAACATTCGCCGAAAATAGTGTTACGAATTTTGTGTAAATAGTTAATTTTAGTACAATTCTAATTTAAAAATATGGCTAATCTTTGGAATATGGTAACAGGTAGTTTGGCGACATTTTGGTAAGGCGATAAAGGTTACTAGGTAGGACTTTAGCAATAATCTGAGAAGTACACAGTTCGAATCACAGATTATTTTGTCTCAGAGAAATGAGAGATCATGAGACATGTCATGCGACATTTTCCGAAAAATTCCGATCGTGATTTTAGCTAATAAGCACTTAAAAACAGTTTCGATGCTAAAGTGCAGAATCGTCCACTTATTTGTTTGGCGCTTTTTACAAGAGTAAAAAAAAGTGGAATTTTGTCTTTTTTTTTTTTTTTTTTTTTTTTTGACTTTTTAAGTGAAAATAAGTCGATGTGTCCATGGATAAAGTCAAGAGTGTGCGCAATGCCATTTTTGCGCAATTCTGGGGTGTTTTTTTGAGTGAAAATAGGTCGACGTGTACATGGATACCGCGTATGTGCAATTCTTAAAAACGCGCGAAGCAGTGGGCGATTCTGCACTTTCTTCCAATTTCCCACCTAATCTAATCAATTTCGCACCTAATCTAAGCACTTTTCCATAAAAGTTCTAGCATAAGCGTAATTCGGCTAGCAGATTGTTGGAAAAAATGTTGAGTTAAAGAAAAAAATGCCTTTTCTGCACGAAAACAAAATGGCGTCCAAAAAAAAAAACTAGCAGTTGCTGTAGCAGGGTTGGTCGCCAAATTTTCGCCAAAAAATCATTAAGTTACCATAATCCGAAGATCTACCAAAAATATTGTATTTTCCCGTGC
Organism: Stegodyphus dumicola; assembly: GCF_044657685.1. NCBI lineage: Eukaryota > Metazoa > Arthropoda > Arachnida > Araneae > Eresidae > Stegodyphus > Stegodyphus dumicola. The sequence continues at coordinate 150,331,445 of NC_140771.1, read as the reverse complement.
AATGCAGCGAGAGATAAATTTTAAGAGAAGCTATGTCTGAAAAGTAAGAAAACATTGGCACGTGTATTTAACTATGAGTAAATGGATATCTCGGTAATATGTATTGAAATTGAATAAATATAACTGACTACTATATTAGCTGTAACCGTAATTCCATCCTCTTGTTTACATTGCGTTTGGCGAATAGTATGGTTTACCACATCATATCATTTATAGCCGCTCTTGGCGATATTTTTTGGTTAAAATTCTGGGTGGGCTATACTGAAGCTGTGCCTGTGCCGTTACTTGCTCCATCTTATGCTTTATTAATAATTGATTTGCAGTGTCTGAATCATAAAATGCGTCAGAAAATATCATTTATTGTATATCCTTCTCACTTTGAACATCATTATAATCACTCTGTGGTAGATAAGTCAATATAGACAACAACATAGTTTAGTGATCTTGTAAAATTTCTTTCTAATCTCCAATGGCATCTATTCTGCAGTTTAAAGTTTCTTTTCAAAAAAGGAAATTTCAAAAAATGTATGCAAATTAATTTGTCCATGGAAAATGTGTCAAAGAGTGGACTCTCTAATTGCTTTACACTTGCTTTTCTACCCCATTGTTTTAAATTGTGATAATTCCAAAATAATTTAATATCCTACGAGCACGCTTACGGTAGAGCATAAAAAATGAAATGCGTTCATGGATAAACTACCGGTAACTATGACAATATTATGCATTTAATGAAACCTATGTTCTAGTAATATTAACATTACATTATCTAATAAGATATCTTCATTTCTACCTCCTTTGAATTTCGCCCACACTTCAACTACTCTCCAGATCTTACGTGAATTACGTTCTTTGCTACAGCTTGTCATCGTCTTTATCACAGTTAAATCCACTTGTCTCGTGCAGTGGTCTTCAAAACCACTATGAGCATCATGAGCATGATATACTTGTTTTCTTCACGGTCTTCATAATAATTGCTTCATCAGTCAGAACCCATGAACATAAAATCAGTCAACGTCCAAGACAAAAACAACCACTAAGTGAACTAATTCGCCATAAAAAAAATAAAAAAAAAAAATTAGGGAAGCTATTTGCATTTTGAACATTTTAAGGAAAAGAAAATTGCATGAATGTTAAAAAAAAAATTCAGAACATTGCGTTAAAAATCTAGAGTGGTGTATGGTGTAAACGCATTCTTTTCACATTTCCCTTCTCTGTCGTATAAACAGTGAAATGCTTATGAGATACGTTACTACAAAAATTTATGAATGTCCTCTGATGCTTATATAACTTAAATAACACATATTCTTACACAATGGTAAAAGCTTAAGCAGAAATGATTCTAGAATTATAATAAAAGTTTTATTAACCAATGGTAGTTAAATGTTATTAAGTTAATCTATTGAGAGCTATTGTAACTGCTTTATTTTTAATATAGCATAATATACATAATCTTCGAAGTTTTGTCTAACTGCCATACATTGTATTGTTTCTTTTTATCGCCTAGTTGCAAAATTGCAAGAATGCGATACCTGTTATTATAATACAAGAGCAACCAGCGAGCTTTTTGCGCAAATTTAGCTTTACAATCCTTTCTTTAAACACATTGTGCCAAAAATAAAGAACTGTATTAACTGGTTATGACTGCATCTTTATTGTATAAAAAACCATCCACCTCCATAAGCATCATCTGTAGTAACACAGTCAAAATTTCCCGACGCATATACATGTCAGAATTATTACAAAATGTTCAATTTTAATATAAATATATCTAAGAAGCAATAATGGTTAAATATATCTAAGATATAAATATATCTAAGAAGCAATAATACGTAATGGTTATTAGTAAAGTGACTTTACTGAGATACTTGTGGAGCGCGTTCTAGTTAATGTATTTCGTTGAAACCTGATATACACGTTATATGGACAATGGAGGAAAAAGACAATTCCGGAAAAAAATTAATTCAAATGTGTTTTACTATTATATGAACCATGGTGTAAAGACAAACTGCATTGTTACATATTAGTTCCAATTAAACGCTAGAATACGCTCCTTATGCATTTTGAAAAGCCATGAGGACGGGAATAGATTTCAAATGAAATGTTGTGCTACGGTTGATACAGCGCCTTATTCCTTATATTCTTCAACACGTGCTCTAGCCGTGTCTTGCTATTTATTTATCCTTAATCTATGGTACGTATTCTGCGATGTACGTCGTGCAAGATCCTCATCAAAGCCCTGGATTTGCTTGCTAGTTTACTGCGCCAATAGGCGTTTGTAAAGGACTCTGAGTATTTTGTGGTCAGATGAAGCGCATTTTCCCTAAACGGAATAGTGAATAGTCATAACGGTAGTTTATGGGTTATGTAAGCCTCAATACCGCGCATGAATAGCCTGTACACAGTATGATGTGACTGGCTTTTTTTTTCTCTGAGGACAGCATAACACCGCAGGCTGTTGCAATTCCCCCAAGAAATCTTTCGTACTGCTGTTGAACATGCTATAACTCGGCTTGCTAATTTGGTTGACGCAAATGGAATGCACGTTTAACAAATTATGTGATTAAATAAATTTGTATGTTTCCAGTTTGTTTTTCTAGTTCTTTATGCGTCATGTTTTTACCTGGTGGTCGAAATTCGAATTATTACAATCATCGTTTTCTCCATGGTCCATATAACGCATATGTGGTATTTCAATGAATCACATCAACCAGAACGGAATCCATTCAGTTAAAAATGTCAAGCTCAGTTGAGCAAGTATTTTAAAAGGTATAAATATATTCTATAAATATATAAATAGATAGGCAGAAAGGCAGATATAGATATAAAGGTATATTGCTCTATGTATAAACATATAAAGATTTCGTAAAAGATGAGGCTTCGTAGCAAACACAATTTTAGACTTTACATGTGTTGTATTTGCCGGATATCATAAGTGTGGATTGGGTACGCCACCTATAGAAAAATAAAAGAACTAACGAACAGAAACCGGCTTAAGATTCTCTTTAGATATCTATATAGCATCTAATTAAAATCGTCAACAAATCTAAAATCCAGTTTTGCGATTTTCAATATCAAAAACTAATTTCAGATTTCAGTTAACTACTTTTGGGCTAAAAAGCAATGCAGCCTCAAATGTGAACTAATTCTTATCATTCATACATTCATTTGTGTATATAGTTAATGAAAGCATAGACATTATAAATAAAATCACAGTTTTAATTCTGATTCCCTTTCATATGCATTAAAGGAATAATTTTGTCGTTTTATATACTAAAATAAGTGAAGGAAAAGTAATATAAGCTTAGTGACATCAGCATTCCAATAACAATATCCCAAATTTTGTGAAAATAATTGGATTAATGCGTATGAATTCTGAAATACAAATATTGTGTCACTTAATCAAATACTGGAACTCAAATCAACTTATCTGCAGAAGCAAAAACTTTGGCTTAATTACTAGTTGCTAGAGAGAAATATATTTCTTGAACATAAAGCTTTTTTATCACTAATTTATATTCACACATCTCTCTCCTAAGCTCTTTATTAAGGGTGAACGCATTTACATAATTAACATCAACCTGTTCTTTACCACCTAACGAAGTGGAGTTAATTCGAACTTAATGAAAAATACTGGACTCGTACTGCATTATTTCTATAAGCCAAAGCCAAATTAGTTTCCTAATTTATGTATGCATGAATGCTATGTATAACCAGAAACAAGTTAATAAAATCATATCGACTGATAAAAAATTTAAGCATTAGTAATTACTGAGACACAGCATAAATAGGAATGGTTTTAATAATTATTGAGACACGCATTACTGAAAATGGTTAAACATAATAATAAGCTTGCATCTTGCAGACTTCGGAATAATTAGTCGAATATGAAGTAGTGAACTTTCGAAATAATTTGTAGTATATTTGTCATTACGTATTTTTAAAGATAAATGATAATATATATATAAATAATTCATATTTTCATGATTTATATTTTCATAAAAGCTAACATACTAAATGAATATAATAATCCTTGATGCAGAATGAGATTTTTTACGAAATTAAAATGACTTATTTGTTTGTAATGTTAAAAGGGCTTATTTGTTTGTAATGCTGCAATATACCAAGTTAAAAGATTTATCCTGTGGCATACTTCTACTTCAATGCGCTAGACTAAAAGACAGAAAACATGTTATAACACATTTATATAAGGTGGTGGTGTATTTAATTATGGTATAGCACACTAGGGCTATCTGCCTAAGGGGAGGGATGCCTTCGTGGAGGACTTTCTAAGGGATACTGGCTCGTATACACGTTACACATGGGGAAAAACACGAAAACGCCCATGCAGCCAGTCCGTTCGCGGGATTCGAACCTCGGACCGAACTACAAGTGTTCAGCGACTTTACTGCTCGGCCGCTGGTGAGCCACATTTAGATAAGATATTCAGTTTTTCGAATATTTAATGCGATTCAGACAAACTGACCACTTTGTAAACACCAAACAATTTTTTTAATGACTAAATCATAAAGAAAATAATTTTAACAGTACGTGTTTGAATATTAAAAAGTATTTTGCATTTCATGAGATTTCAGCACACATTGTCTTATTATTTTATTTTTGTAAGAATTTCTTCAGTTTCATTAAGTCATAGGTGGATGAAAACGTTTTAAAACTTTTAATTATATATTATCATAACGTAAAGAAATCCAAGGAAAGCACATTATCTATAAAATTCATTACGTAAATACAGATTTTGCTATTTTAATGTATTTAATGTAATATAAATCGTGTGCCAGTATTAGTTTCGAGTGCAAATGTGTTTTGTGGTCAACATGTGTTTCTAAACAAAAGGGCTTTATTAAACAAAAATATGTTTTTAGACAAAAGTGTAAACATTTGCTTGATTCTAAAGTGGGGTTTTAACCAAATGTGTGCATTACAAGAAGCTCGAGTTAGCTGTCGATTGCATTTAATTTTAAAGTTCCAACTGAGCCGAAACGAATGGAGAGATTTATGACGGTTGTTTTCATTAGCATTAAATAAGATTTCTTAAAAATTATATAATTTATTCTTCAGAATTTAATAGTTATCTATTAATTTTTAGAAGAAATACTCAAATTTTTCTTTTTCTTTTCTTTCTTTTTTGTTTCAGTTCGATTACATTATTTGCGATTTAATTTACAAAGCTCAAGTGTTTTATGTGTGATCTATTGAGTTATGCTTTATTATTATTATTACTTTGCTTTACTCTCTCAGGATTTCATTTTTCTTTATGCCATGTCTAGTTTCATTATTGTGTTTGCATATTCATTTGAGCTGATTTATTACCTACATGAAGCTGAACTGCTAAATAAAACACGTTTCTACATCTGCTATGCTGAACAAGTTCACTTTTATGTATTTATTGCATCTTTATCTGCGGAAGCTTATTGTATATCATAAAAGTTAGTTTAAATTTTAATGTCATGTTTCAAATTCATATATAATATACGTAAACCTATTCATTCGAATAATCAAAATGTAAAAATCAGCCTAAACACTCTATAGTCATAGTTAAAATTAAGGACAAAGAAAAAAATCTTAAAGGTTTCAAGTTTTAATGTTGCACCAATGGGTTTTCAAACCCTCTGGCGTGACTCTTTCAGATGCATGTGTATTACAAATAACAGTTATAAGCGTTCTAAAAATAAGTTTTAAGAGTTACACGTTATCGTTCGAAAAGCAAAGATTCGACAACATGATAATTTTAGCGGTATAAGTGTCCGTACTTTATTTGAAAAGTGAATATAGTCGGGAATTTGAAAATCTAACTTTACATTAATGATTCTGCTCGAGGTATTTAATGCAATTTATGTTTCGATAAATATTAGTATGTTATTAAAAATGCAAAAACGACAAACGTTAACAAAGAATGCGCGTATTATTCTTAAATCTTTCAGCTTGTTGAACAATCACAAATTGTTTAAATTCAAAAAATAAATAAAACAAAATTATATTTTGCTGAGCTGCAGCTGTCTTAGAACTGTTTAACCCGAAGGAATATATGATATTAAGACCTCTTGCATCGTGTAGATGTGATGCTTGCTTGACAAAGCAGAAAATGATGTTTTCAGGATAGGATAAGATAACGTAAGATAATGGTCCAAACATTTTGAAAAAATTCAGCTAACGATGTATCTAAATGGTTAACAAAGCCACTACAACCTTTCTAGAACTACTACATAAAACGTATTCTATCTATTAATACCAGATGCACATACTAGAACAGCCTAGTTAAGCCGTAGGGTCACTTGCGGCCAGAGGGTGGGCTGCTTACCAAAAACAAACAAACCAGATAAATGCAGAGAAATGAGCCCATAATGAACGTGAAAGAATATAGAAAATATAGCAATAGTGGATATTTGTTCGTTTAATTTACTAAACAGGATCTCCGCTATTTCTCTCTCTATTAAAAGCGAAAGAGATCAAAATAAATTGAATATCTTACTTTTATTATAAAAGTGCAATCTAAATGCATGAAAACACATCTCAAATATATTTCATCGTCTAAATTCGTAGTTACTAAAGTATATCTTTAAACGATAAATGGCCCACATCAGAGGAAAATGTTAATAAAAAGCAGGAATGACGTCGCCGTACAAATATAGACTCATTACATTATCCGTCCCGGCCTGTCATTGATGTTCAGGTAAGCTGGAAACCTAAAAGATTGTGAATCAAGATTATCTGCCCGGATCCAGAATTTTATGTCCACTATTCCGCGTTCGATATAGCTATACACTCCATAAATTTAGAACGTGCTGCTGAGACGGTCATTTCATACTTTTTTCGACTCGATCAATTTCTCCGTTATTCCCATGGCGAGATTTAAGATATTTTTAAGTCTTGAAATGTTCATCTAAGTTTAATACCTAAAAAACATTTTTCTTAGCTTAAAAAATGCTTTCCTATTAGTTACGATTTCAGATGACGATACAAGGGTTATGGAAAGTCAGATTTTGAAGTCTTGTTTATAGACATACTGTTCTGGAGATAAAACTTCTGAATAAGTTTTCTTTTCTTAATAGGCATTTGTTGTTGTTTTACACAAATGTTTTATAAGAGCATAATTTTGCTTAATTCTAAATAGTTTGTGGAATATTTCTAAAATGCTCATTTATGGGGCACATTTTGTGCCTTGAATTTTATTTTGCGCAAAGGAAAGAGAGCATAATTTTTAACTATCTTAGACTTGTATAATGTTAGCTTTGGAAGTAAACTGACGTGCAAGTAAATGTGAAAAACAAAAGAAATGTGCTTTTTATTTTTTATGATGTTTCATATAAGTATAATAATAAATTAATCTTTCAGAATATCATTATTTTAATGGTTATTTACCTTCCTTTCTGTCCATCGCTCCTTATTAATTTTTACTTTACGATTTCTTATCATTCTTGCCATTTTTTATGTATTTGTTATATTTTCTTCTATGGGGGAACAGAACCGCGAGTTTTTTTTTTTTTTTCAAGTTTGTTTCCTTAAAAGGAAGTTTTAATTTCATATAAGAAAAGTTACACAGTGGGTTTAATGCGACAAATATTTTTAAATGCTTAAAAAATTTGTCTCTAGCCGTATTATTAATTTCAAGGAAATTATCATTTAATATAATTAAGTATTCAGATTCGGTGTAATATACCTTATGCTTTTACAGCACTGCAAGTAAACAATCAATCAATCAATTTGCAATAAAAGCTATTGCTAATTTCCGTTTCTCTTGTTCGTGTTAAATATCAGTCTCTTTCTCTTTTAGAGGAATAGTGTTAAATGGCTGTGAGAATAGAGATTTCTTTAACCAGACAGGGCTATTTTCAGTTTTCTTATTATTACTTTTATTGCTGCTGTTAGCAAACTCAACAAAATACAACGTGATGTTTTTGTTTAATAAATTATGTTTTCCTGAGCAAGATAATGGTGCTTTATAAATCTAGACTATATAATTTATATTTATAGAGACCGAAAGCTATTAATGGTACGCAATATTTTTTGTGGTGGTTTTCTGATCTAAAATATGCTTGCTTCCCTCAACTTATAACAGAAAATGGTTTTATTTGCAAATATCAACCTAATTGAAAAGGTGTTATTTTTACGTTGGAATAACTGATACACTACCTTTCACATAAAATTTGGAAAAGAAAGTCCAGATAATCTGTTAAACTAAAATTCTTAAATTGTGTGTCGAGATTAAAATGCTTTGCATAAAATAATATGACAGTACATCTCTTATTAATTTTATGCAACCAAAAATACCGAATCTAGTATATTTAGATATAAGTATTCTAATCCCGGAGAAAGCAGGGATGTTTGCAAATGTATAGTGTTTGTGGGACTTGAGGGCGCTCTAAATATGCCACGAGCCGAAAATTCTGTCGAGAGGTGTGAGGTTAGGGGAGAGGTGCTCTCCGTCAGAATTTGGGGCGGAATTCAGCGAAGTCGTACTGTCGCCTGTACAGTGCTCAGTGTTGTGTCCAATGACAGGCGCAGTTTTGAAATCCTTGCCACAACGAATTTCGTGGGCTTCTCCTGATGTTACTGTCAGAGAAGTGAGAAAAGTCACAACAACAACAATGTTGCTAAATTATTTTAAGACAGTCGTTAGTAAATATAATTTATTATTTCGTAATAATTAGTAAAAATATATCACCTACTATTTTTAAAATAATGAGGGCTTGCAGTACTGAAGTCCTAAGGTAATATTCGGGACTTGTGCGTTAATCAGAAAGCGTGTTAGGAATTTAAAACGTAATCGATTCATCTAGATCCCTTTGAAAACTGTTGCGATGTCCATCCGTAATCCTATATTTATATAATCTGATATTTATAACCTACATTATCTCCTATATTTATATTGAATCCTATATTTATCTTGAAGTTAATGCAAAGTAAAAATGAGAGAATTACCTAAAAGGTTATTGTTTCCATTTAGTATAACCTAATATTTTGCGTTCTTATGCAGAAGCTGTTACTTATTATGTTAATACCTTTCAATGAAATCTAAAGATTTTATCAAATGAAGAATGTATTTATTTGAAATTTTTTTAATTAACTAATTCCATTTTAGATTTATTTCAACTCTTAAATTAAATTACTTTTATAATTTGTCGAATTCTGAATAGTTGAATGCTATTTTTGAATGTTATTAGAGCAGTAAAGTCCAAACATATTGTTTGTAAATTCTTTAATTTCATAAATCATGTTATATAATATTGTGGTACAAAATTAAGTATGTTTATGGCTTTTAATGGGTTGCACATTTTCTCTCGGTATTTTATTGCAAAATATGGAAATAGACGTATTTCACTCTAGGATGTAGACGTTTTGTTTTAACTTCATCTTTACAAGAACTAGATCTTTTAAAAACTAGTTATAACGGTATGTTGAGGAAAGAAATGATTTCGAATAAAATAGCCGTATAACAATCTTAATCTTTTGCTGATCGCACTGAATCAAAACAATATTTATGTGAATATCAAATTGGTCCCCTTCAAAAATGAACCAGAAATAGCATTATCTAATATTTTATAAAATCATAAATAAAACACGAATAAAATAGGAAACGTTTTCGAAAATCCAGTTAATTTTTTTATCATTTTACAGTAAGAAAAAGCAAAACATGTGTTTTTGAACTCCAATGGATGCGTTTCTAGAGTTATCTATTGACTAGTTAATCATCCTATGTGACTCAAGATTTTCGCTAAAGATGCAGCGTAAGAAAAAATATTATTCTACTGTCGAAAGCCGCACCTTACGAAACATCGCTACCAAAAACATTCTGACACTGCTGAATACAAATCCTTAAATTAATATTATTTAAAATTTGTATGTCGACATTTTTTTTAGTGTTAAATAAAAGTTATTGCTGTGTTTCATCATTGGAGTTGCTTCATTTCGCCAAAGAAGTATCACAAGCTCAATCGGTAAACTGAAGATTACGGACTTAAGAGGGCTGGTAAATTTACCTTAGCACAACCCGAAATTCCTCATAGCCAGTTATAGGCAAATGCCGTCATTTCTTACGTAATATTTCAACAAATAATCTTAAAAATAAATTAACAGCTTATTATAAAAATTAAATTTTAATATCTCATGGGTTTTGCATTTTGTAATAGCATTTTTACCTATGTCATGATAATTTTAATTATGTGAACGAAATTAAACAAATTTGAGAAGTTCGTTTTTAAATCGGCATATTCAATTTTCGCAGCGCACCGCTTAAACTCAGGAATAGTTTCTGAAACCTTTTCATTGATCTTTTAATTTAAAAGCATTCAAATACATTGCTTCATTCATTTAAAGCAAAAAATTTTATTTTTAAAATTATTTATTACAGAACACCTTGCATTCTTTGCCAGCTGATGCCACAGTTTTAATATAAGGATAAATTCGCATTGTGCGAAATTTGAATTATTTGAATCTTACTATATATAAGTCCAACCGAATACTGGTGTAACTGTGTGATGAATTCGAATACTTTATCCGGAAAGAAAGGTGACAAAAATATCCAAACAAATATATTCTATTGTTTAGCACAAAATTATTTTTATATTAAAATTTTCATTTTGAATATTTTATACAATTTTAATTTAAATTGATTTCTTAAAATACTTTTACATAACATCTTAATGCTATTTTTTTCTTATGCACCGAATAGAATAACAGGGCTTTCGCCCTATCTTAAATTTGATTAGATAGCTAAAGTTATATTCAGCACTTGGCATTGCTTTTCACTAAGAAATCCAATTCCAATTTTGGTACTGGAAACTTAATTCTCCGAATGATCACACAGCAGATCTAAGTTTAAAGTTGCAAGTTAAAAAGGCTATCTTTTTAGCATCAATTTTTCGTCCTTGGGCTTACTACTATCAGATGGCACCAATGCATAAAGACCAGAGACCCACCCTGTCTAAATACCTATCATCCATCCATCACTATTAGCGTCAAAATCCTAATTAACTTTCTCCTTAACTCTAGAGGACAACACTAAAGTACGGCCTAGCAATTAGTAATGACCTTTCCACCGATATTGGCTGCAATAGACGGTGCTTGGTACTCGGAAGAAGGCTTTGGGGGTTAAAAAAGAGTAAGCCTGTTGAAGTTGATATCTTGGCTGACGTTCAGACTAATGGACCTAGTTTTTGTCTGAAATACTAGAACAATATCGTTTGTGAATATATGAAGTTATTCGCAACGTTTCCATATAAGTTATTCACTAGTTGAAAATTAAATCTATTTCATCTTAAAAGTGATAAACGAATTTTGGGGCTGAAATTAAAGAATGACTGGGATTAAATCATGTTTTATAAAGGTAATTTATTTTCGAACTCTTTTATACATCTGTTTGCATATTATACAGAGTAGCGAGTTAGAAAAACACGAGTAGGTTGGATTAGTCGTGTAAGTAAATTTTCGTTAGCTGTGAATGTTTGTATTATTCTAGTTACTTTTAAACAGTCGGAAAGTTTCAGAATTAATTTGCAAAATTATGCAGTATCGTATATTAAACTAGTATGACAAATGATGCAATATTTCATAAGTTTAAAATTATTATGAACATGACAAACTATTTCCCATTTATTCTTTATTAGATGTTCTATATACATCAGAGTGTAATCTATTTGTCACTTATGACTGAAATGAATTAAAGCTGAGCTGTAAACATCAGAGTTGGTTTATACTTTCCATCAAAATTTAGCGAATATGTAAAGAGACAGGATCTTGCACTATGCTTGTTTCAAGGCACTAAAATAGCAATTTAGATATCATATGCTAATTACTATGTGTAATTCAATGCCTAATTCAAAGAATAAAACATATATGCATGTTTTTGTTTTCAGCTCTGTTTTCGTGGAGTATCAGGCTTCCTTTTAATTTCTTTTTACAATTTAAAGAAGCCTTGTATATGTTAGTTAGTGTATTGTTATGTTTACTTTTTATGTACTTGTGTTCTTGGATTGTTGTAAAAATTATGAATAGTTATTTACCATATTAGCGCATATTGCAACAATAGCAGTATTGTTGCAATTATGACGACCTACATATAAACACTTAATATCTATTGTGAGATGTTCAAAGCTCATGTTGAGTACATAGATAAACTTTGGCAAATGTGTGTATTGGATAATTAAGTAAATCAGTTTGTTCTTTAAGGGCTCAGTTATAATTTTTTCTTTGCTATTATAGCTCATTAGTTTCATTACTGAGACTTTTAAAGTATTTAATTAATAGGATATTTTGAAAAACGCTTCCATCATGTAAAAATTTCTGAATCTAAGTATCCATCTACGCAATCACTTAAAATAGCTATTAATTCACAGATTTTAATTATACAGTATTATGAGAGACTGATTGGAGATTTTTTTATTATGCTGGATTAGAACATTTATAAGAAAAAGTTTCTTACTACTTACAATTCTTACTTGCAGAGAATATAACGAGCAATCAATAATAAGACCAGTCTTTTACAGCATGAACTGGCAACCTTTGCTTCAGCACGATTATAAATGTCCAGTCCACCACCATACAGAATTTATAATTACTGCACGATGAGTTTTAATCTCTACTCTCGTTAATGATTAAGGGTATATATTAGACTAGAATAAAAGGCTTTTTTGCTGTTGCAATTATTTATTTATTACTACTATCTGCAGTCTTGCTATAAACTTATACTTATGCTTTTTGCATAAGGTGTTTATGTTTAACCGTATGAAGTAAAACTCCATTACCCCAGTTTCACCCAACTATTCTACTCTTATTAATGAAACTTTTAACCTGCTATAAGATAGATTTAATATATATTTTCCTTCATAGTAATTTTAGATCTGAAATATAAAGATGATGAAATATATTAAGGTAATATGATATAAGCACGTTTTGCCGGTAAACAAATATATCATTTATAATGGGTGATTGAAATTATAACATCGTGTGGATATTATAATAAGGTAGATTTGTATTATTAATAAGTATAAAATAGGTGATTTCCAGTAGAGCTTCGTTACAGAACTCAAATCTGCCTCTTTCATACTTATTTTCCAATTCGATTCATTTCAGTTAATACTTTAAGATGCAAGATATGCGTTCGATTTTTCATTAAGTTACTTCCATTTGGTTTAGTATTAATTCAATAAATTTAATAAGTAGAGATCTTTAATTTAGGTATAAGATCATTTTAACTTATCAACGTACAAATTGTGACTGCTTTATTTAATGTAAACGCGATCAAAATGTGAAGATCAACAATATGACATAAGTGCAATCAATAAGGTAACTTTTATTATTCTTAAATTTCAACTGAGATAACTTAAACTGGAGTGTTGCAGATATGTACAGTGTAAGTATATAGTAATGTTTAAATATTCCAAATAATTTTCCCTGCAGGTTTTATATGAAGAAACACATACTCTTTCACTAGCTAAGCTTGTAACACCATTCAATATGTAGATAAAATAAAGCTTTTTTTTTTTTATCAAAGATCTTATTTCTTAGTAAAGAAGACTTAAAATACATGCAACAGAAAGGCAGTGTTGTAACTGTTTTGAGTTAATTTTCATTCTATAGTCTGTATGCATCTATATAATTAAGACAAGGTTTTTAATGAAAATATTCTACAGATTCTGAGATGCTCTTTGGCACTTCAGCTAAGTGTTTCATGTTTAAATATTATTCACTTAGCTACCTATCTTGGCGAACTACCTTTCACCAACAGTCAAATGACAAATTTTTCTGAGCCCTAGTTTTTATCCCAGCCCCAGGAACAAAACATACTGGCTGCGCGAAGTATTCTCGTCAAGTCAGATATGTGCAGTGCAGCGTTACAGAATCTCTTCATGAAAGTTGCTATTTTCTAGAAGATTTATCGCATGAAATGCCTAAAGTTTTTTCGATTCCATGATTTCATTCGGTTCCAGTGTTTTTAATTTTATTAACTGAAAGCAAGTTCTGAGAAAAAAGTATTAATTTCACAGCGAATTTTAAAAAGTCAGCACCTGAAATTTTATTTCTTTGGAGGTCTTTACTATGGAAAGTAAAATTTTCATTATTTCAGTTATTTGATAAATGTGAGTATCTTGCTATCTATTATCAAATAATAAATTTACTCAGCGGATGATTTTTCTAATTTAATCTAACGATATGCTACTACATTTACACAAAATACGTCTTTAAACTTCAAAACCAACATTTTTGAACGTATGATTTTAACATAAAACGTATTTCCTTCCTTATTTTCCTGTCATATATAACTAACCGATGCCTCTGGAATTTCATTCACCTACATATTTATGGCGAACAAAGAGCAATGGTAAAAATAAGTACCTATTATATAAATTAAATAATCTTTTCGAATTTTTGTTGATTATGATCTTTATTTACATCATTTGATTATGGTCTTTACAGTTTTGTTTTCATCTTAGCTTGTTTTGGTTCATCTAAACTATTCTGCATTTGCATTAGACACTAATGCCAATGTCGAGATTTTCCGATTTTATTGGATTTGTTATCATACTATAACTATTTTTAGTTCTTATCCAGTTTTTATATTATTTCAAAATAATTCTATTGACTGATGTATTGTTACAGTATATTTATTTTCCGTCTATATCTTAGTAAAAGCGGTACTAGAACTTTAAAGCTGCACTTATTAAAAGGGAACAAAAAAACTACCAGTTTCTACAGCGCAGAGGAGCTACTAGAACAATAACTAAAAAGGCAAATTTCTGAAAGGCAATACTTATACTCCTAATTCAGGAGCGCGAAGAGCTAATATGATTAACCCAATTTTCTTTTAATCATTCAAAGTTTTATTAAGTACTACACATTAATTAACATGATATGAAGGTGTGTAAGACTGAGAAATTTCAAAATTATAAGGCAAGCAGAGTTAAACCAATGACTAGGGACATCGATAGCTTGTAATGTTAGGTTTTATTTGCTCATTCTTTTACTTAATCAATTTTTACTCAGTTCAAAACATATTCAATAATATGCATTGTTTTTTTAATGAAAAAGAAATAATTATACTTCTTACAAATAATCGTATATAATATGTACAAAGACTGCCACACGTCGAAACAAATATTCCAAAGCAAGTGATTACTGATTCTAAGTTCAGATTGAAATGATGTCACTTATTTAATGCATTTATCATAAAAGTCATTTTAAGTAGTTATTTAATACATTTATCATAAAAGTAATTTTAAGTAGTTATTTAATACATTTATCATAAAAGTAAAGTTTTCTTAATATAAGACTGGATCATTAAATTATTATTATATATTTCTTCCCTTTTTTTAAAATTTTAAACGCTCCTAGATAGCAAAGTATACACTACCAGGTTTATAATAAAACATTCAATGATAAACAGTGTTAAACTAATATATATAAGGAGCTTTTTTAATTCGTTTATTTTTTATTATTTTGCACATAATATTCATAATAAGGTAGAAATTCGAAATGTAATAAATTCGAAAATAAATTAATAAAGTAAATTCAAAGCATAAATAATTATCTTATTTAATAGATACTTGTATTTCGAATTTAAATTCAGCGAATTAATTTAATGAAGAATTTCTCCTACCTTTAATTATTAAAATGTTTTTTTTTAACAAAGTACGGTTTATTTGAATTTTACGGACAAAAATGTATTTATTTTGAAAGTAAATATTTTTTTATTGAAGCCAGATCTTGTTGAGTTGTCATTAATGCGTAAAGTCGTTTTATTAGGAATAGTCTTTAATAGAGAAACAGATGAAAAATTATTAGTAAAATCTATTCAACAAAAATGCTTTTCCTAATTAAATGTGTGAGCAAATAATTTCAAAGTTAGTATTCCATTTATGAAAGGAATGAAGTATGTTTTCCATCTAAACCAAATTTTGTAAAATCAAGCTTTCAATAAAATTGTTAAAAAAATAAAAATTTCATATAAATCTTCCATTAAGAAAGTTCCATTTAGCAAAATTGTGTGACAGCCTTCAATTAAATGCACAGATTTTCAGATTTTACGAATCTGCTACAAAGTAAATTCTAATTTTGAAGTTTTCCTACTTGCATTGCTTTTATCATACTTATGATGTTTTATAAAAAGGAGAAAAATAAATAAAAACAAATTATGTAATATATTATCTAATGTGCAAAATCGTATCTGAAAAGATATTGTCTAAGCTAAATCATTTTCCCTCCTGAAAAGAAAGACGGAAATTTTAATTTAAGCAGCAATAAAAATTTAATTACTTTAGATGTTACAGCTTTATTAAATACACAGTTTTATACTAATATTCTATTAACGCAAAATTACAAATTTTAAAAATAAATAATAAACTTGTTATTTCGTTTTGGCATCATCTTCATACAAACATTCAAATATCTAATTAATTACATTCCAGGTAATTTTGATCGAATGATGCTAGATTTCTTCCATTTGAATAAATTTGCTGCAGAATATAGTTTGAGTGAAATTTCTTTCACTTGACCCTACAAAAACATTTATTTTTAATCAAAGTTATCTTGTGATTAAACTGTCATATTCTTCAAAATTACGTTATTGGTAATCTGATCCATTTTACGAATTTTGTTGTGGCCAAAAAGAAAGGATGGCGCTTGTCTTTGGCTCAGGCCCTTGGGCATCTAATTTCAAAGAAGAATACAACCGGAGATGGATACAAAGGTACCTTGCCTTTCTTTCACTTCCACTATCCTCTCGAGAAGAATGGACTCGGTAGTATTTTAAGTGCTATCATGCCACAAAAACACTTTTAACAACACACATTCCGAGATTCATGTCCTATCCCAAGACTGTGGCAACTGGCTACTGTACTAGTGTCCAACAAGAATGACACAAATTTCTTAATTTTTAAACAAGGTTCGACAAGTAATCTTTCAAAATAAATTTATTCGTGAAATGATACTGAAATATCCAATTTAATATTTACTGTCTATTATACTTTAGATTAAATAAAATAAGAAAAATGAGCTCACTGACATTTGTAATAACAAAATCCCAAAATTGCCCTGATACCCAATATAAAAGGTAATTATTTCAAGATAAATACTTTCTAAATCAAACTTTAAGCCCTAATTTTTATATGGCAGTTACTTTCAAAACTCTTTAGTTATGGAAAAATATTTTATATTAATTAAAATGATCTGCTACAGAGAAATGTTCAACGACATGTCAGTAGTTTATACCCTGAATTTAAATGCAACTAAATTACCTTTTTGTATTATATAAGTATTTGCTAAAATCAAGTTTCTAGCGAATAGGTTGAAATGCAGATTGTGTTGCAACACCTCTCAGTATAAATGAATATGGACATGTATCATGACAGCATATTTTATTCGTCATAAATTAAATTTGAGTCCAAAGAGGAATTTCCATGTGAAAATGCAGTTATAAAGTTTTATCTGAAAATGAAACATCTATCGCTCTTCGTTTACTAATTTGTTAGGCACTGTACTGAAATATATAAGAGGGAAATACCGGAAAATGTATAGTAACTGCTTCTCAGTCATCGAATATCTTGATAGAAACATTCATATGCATGCATTTGATAAATTGACACAAAACCTTATAAAATGTGCATTGCATACAGAAAAATGGTATGCTGTATTTAAATTGAAACGTTGCTCTCGTTGGATATTTTTTACATTGCGAAACTTCAATTGACTTGCTCTTGTGATATTTCAATTTTTGTTCCATTTCATGACGTTAGACTCACATACTAGGTGCAGTCGAAAGTAAATTGAATTTATATTTTTCTCAAATATCGCTTCGTGTTTTGGTCTTTCGAAATTGGGTTTTGACGTTCCCATCTTTGGTTACTGAATAAAATTTCAACAAGAAAGCAAGGAAATTTACATGTTGTTGCTTCAGTATAGATAAAGTAATATCATACCCTTATTCCAAGAACACAGAGACGCCAGCAAATACTAAAAAAAAAAAAAAAAAAAAAAAAAAAAAAAAAAAGACGCTACAAATATATGTTGAATTTCTGTGTAAAAACAGTGATAATTTAGTGACAGTGGAGTGAAAGAACACTATCATTTAGTTTTTTAACGTTTTATCATAGTACTTTGCATGAACTTCCTCTCTCTATTCAATATTAGGTGTACAGTCCTTTGGTGCAGAAAAATATGCCCATTTTTCTATTCCAGAAATTTACTCTAATTTAATTTGTTCGTGAAATAGAAGAAATTAATAATTTCATTATATTTCTCAATACGATATTTTGAATTGTACAGACATTTTAAAAAATATTTCACTTTTGAATTTTTATTAATGTAATTAATATTTTTGTGCGAGTTCAAAAAATTTAACTTTGCTACGAACTTATCAGAAGTATCGTTGCATATATAAAAATAGTGATATTATATGAAAATATTGCTGCCTTATATTATTCGACTTCTACTCGATTCATAATGCAGTTTATGACGTATAGAATCCTGCCCTTACTTCCAGTTTGTGTAATGTATTGTGATGCTTTAAGTTGTGGAAAAAATAGCTGTTTTGGGTGGGGGGGGTCACAAAACCATTAAAAATTAGCGCTGTCCTCGGGGGAATTTCAATCATGAATCTTTCGCTTCCCAACTAGATATGCTAGCAGTTACGCCACAAAAGCACGTACAGAAGTTGATAATTCCTTATATTTTCCTCTATCTTAAAGAGCAGCTGGTAAGAGAAAGAGAGATTTAATCTACTAAATTCAATTGATAACAAATTATCTTCTCCAGCAGTTTAGTGGAGTGCTACTATTGAAACATTAGACATTTTCCAGAGCTAGAAAACTTTACAAATCATTATATCCTCGTTCAGATTTAAACTTCGGACGAGGATTTAAACTTTAGATTTAAACTTCCAACTGCTAGCCGTATATGGTAACGCTTATCACACGTGGGAATGCAATAGTTCCTTATAATATTAGTTTCAAACTCAAATTGCATGCGGTTCGAATGCACAGGCTAAAAGCTGTTGACGGGCCGTAATTTCTTTTTGTTTACAAAATTAAATATCTTTCTAAAATTTCTGTTATTAAATTCTTTTTAAAGCATACATAAATAATTACAGCAATAATAATACATAATTTAAAAATTCAAATTTATATTTATTTTCCTAAAGTTTGGTAACTGTGAGAAATTGCTACTGGTTGCACTTTGTAATTCTAGTCTATTTATAGATAAATGTTATTAAATTTTCAGAATGACATTTAATTTAATGAAAGGTATTTACGGCCTAATTCAGCGAATTAGAGACGAAATAACTTACTTTTTGCTTAAGCTAAAATACACAAATTATGAAAACTTTCCAGATTCCAGAAAAACTTTTTCAAGTGGAATAACATTAAGAATAAATAATGACAACTCTTTCTTCTATTTACTAAATTTTTCCTTCAATACATAGCAAAAAATTGCAAATGGCGTACATAATCATAAAATTGCATAAATGTCTAGTTATCTTGAAAATCATGTCGCTTTCCGTTCATTTTCCGTTTACTCTTTTTTTAAATACATAGCCTCTGCGGTTTAATATCTCAGTTAAAATCTCTACTTTAATTGTATTTGCAACTATAATTCAACGTGATGAATTTTCACATGAAATCAACGGTCAAAAGTTATATTCAAATCTATACGATAGGTACAGATACGAGATAAATTCAACAACAAACAGAGAAGCAAATAAACAGGTTCCAGCTCTTCTTTTAACCTGCAACCGTGATGTCTTTCTTTAGAAAATGCTCCCTATTAATTAATTATTTCAGTTTTTATTTCGATGATGAGGGTATAGTTGTAATAATATTACAAAGGTACTCTGTAAACAAAGCGTCTTGATACTTAGTTCTTTAATTTGTCTCTATCTATACAGCAATATAAGCTGCCCAGCTGTGCATCCAGGTGAACAACCAGCGATTAGATCAAAGAAAATATATATATATATCAGGACCATTTCAAAAAAATTAGTAACTGTAGCAATAATAAAAAACTCGAAAATAACACCAGAATGTTGAAACATCACCAACTGTGAATGGCAAAGAATATTTACTGATTTTATCGACATGCGAAGTTTTTCCACCTTACCCTAGTCACGTGACTCGGCATAAATTTAAAATTTATGGACACATTTTTAGCAACCTGTAAAAAGCCGTATATCACTGTTTCATTTTGCTCCATTTTTGCACTCATACACCACTTTCTTACAAATACTTCGTGACATTTAACAGCGAAGTATGGCACCGTTAAAGATGTACAAGGGTTGCCATAAGGACAAAAGAACTCTCCGAAAGAAAAGCAAAAGTTTATCTTCCGCAAAATGAAAATTCAATATTGAAAGTAAGAACCCGAATGTGCATGAAATGTTAAATTGGAAAGTGAAAAGTAACTCGTAAAAAAAGGGAGCAACCAAAACATTCAAAAATATGACGAATGCATTTTCTTTGTATTTCGAATGTAAATATTACTTAAGGGACTGTATTTAGTTATGTAATGGCTCCATTAAACCGCGGAAGTGCACAGTTTTGGATGTTTCTTTCATATTGAGTAAATAGAGAATGGGAAAAGTGTAAAGCAAATATCCAGTGCTTTTACGAGGGATAAGTAAAAGAACTGAAACAGCTAAAAGTTTACTTTATAAATTAGTTTATCTGAGACATTTTAAGAATGTAAACAAAAACCTTTCAAGAGCATTGTTAGATCGATAATGCATTAAACGTAATTAACGTAATAGGTTTAAAATTCTTCAAATTCTCAAGGTATTTTAGGAAGTCTTGCGTATCGATAACAGTAAATTTACTCTTTGATACCATATTACATATTAATTATATGCATTAAACCCTTTTAGTTACTTAATGACTTTTTCTTACAAATAAATGTGTTTTTCATTCTATTTATCAATTATACCTTTATTGAGATTTACCAAAAAAGAGAAAGAAAAGAAAAGAAACAGTTTAAATGTATCTCAAAATATAGAAATATTATGTAATAAAAATAACATTTTCTTGTTCATTTGCGTAAGGAATTTAATTTGAACATGATAGTAATATTATACGGGGAAAATTCAAACTTATAGGATAGAAAAAATTTATCAAACGAAGGTAAAGTTAATACACGCACGGATTTTAAGCTGAACTGTGTTATTTTTTTTAAATGCTAAGATGGTATAATGCTATCTCTAATTATGTTTTAAAATAAATATACAATAAATCAATTTCAAATCTCGCCGCCGTAAAGTCGCTGAACAGTAGTAGTGCGGTCCAAATTTCAAGCGCCGCGAACGGGCTGTCTGCTTGGGAGCTTTCGTGGTTTTCCCCATGTTTAACGCGTATGTGAACCAGCTTTTCTTAGAAAGTCCCTTCACGAAGACATCTCTGCCCTTAGGCAGATAGCCCTTGCGGCTTTGCCGTAATTAAATAAGTGAAACCAAACCAGTTTCATATCTAATGTAATTAATTATTAAGAATTAATTTCTTCCCTTGAATGAAATATTACCTAAATTTTAACAGTTTCTCCATAAGAAAGTCTGTTTAAATGCCAAATCAAAAATTCTGAAAATCACGGTTAGCTTAGAGAAGGTTCTTGTAAACATTTAAAAATTTTAATAAAAGATGCATTTCAATATATAATAAGCATTAAAATTAAGTTATAAATATAGAAATATGCTTTCACTTTATGATAGACAGTCAAGAAACGTAATATATTTAGAAACGGAACCTTATAATAATAACGACAAAAATAAGTGCAAAAATTTAGCTTTAAAATTTACTTTTAATGTTTTACCTCATAGTTAGTACTTACAGCCACCAGAAAACTTACTAATAAAAAATTAGACAAATTCTGCTTTAGATTTTATGCAAGTACGTCGATTTTGTGGAAAATATCTATAAACTTCCTAAGTTATTTCAGTTCTGAATTTAGCCGAGTTTTAAATAATTAGTATGCCGCTTGCACCGCATACTTAATTAACATATTAGATGTTCGTAAAATGAATGATAAACCTATACAATTCACAGAATATATATTAAATATTCTTGGAAAGTAAATAATGAGCGCATAGTTGTTCATTTTATCTGGTATATATATATACACTAGTATTTTAAAGTAACATAAGCAGGTCATTTCGTATAATTTCCTGTTGTAAATTCATTAAAACCTTTAATCAAAGATATTTAATTTAATTTGGAAAACATACTATATGTATTTATATTGGGTTGGCAAGAAAGTAATTTCGTTTTGAACTTAGTTAGCGTTTCCTTCATTTTATTATTATTCCGTTAATTATATACTATATAGTATATATTGAGATCTGGCTAATGTGCTACACTTTCATGTGCTAGAGAAATAAGTGCTGTGTATTTTTGTTTATAACTGTCAATTTTAACATGGGTACAAAGATAAACATTTTCGGCATATTTTACTTTTTATTTTCATAATGGGAAGAAAGCGGCTGATACTCGCAAAGAGATATGTGAAATTTACGGTGCTGATTGCTTAACGGAATGCAGCTGTCACTATTGTTTTAAAAATTTTCCTTCTGTAGACTTTTCAGGTCAAGATGATCACCGTTCTGACCGACAATCTGAAGTTGACGATGACAAAATTAAAGCCATCATTGAATCGAATCGTCATATAACTGTGTGAGAGAATGAAAAAAGATTAAATGTATCACACACAAAATTGAAAGTCATGTAACAAACATATCTTAGTTTCGTTAAGGAGCTCGATATTTCCATTCCGCATGAATATAAAGAAATTCATATAACGCAATAAATCAAGATTTGTTCTTCTGTAGACTTTTCAGGTCAAGATGATCACCGTTCTGACCGACAATCTGAAGTTGACGATGACAAAATTAAAGCCATCATTGAATCGAATCGTCATATAACTGTGTGAGAGAATGAAAAAAGATTAAATGTATCACACACAAAATTGAAAGTCATGTAACAAACATATCTTAGTTTAGTTAAGGAGCTCGATATTTCCATTCCGCATGAATATAAAGAAATTCATATAACGCAATAAATCAAGATTTGCGACGTGCATGTTAAATGTAATGCAATCGATTGGTTTTCAAAATAATTATCACTGGAATGAAAAATGGATCGTTTACAATAAGATTAAATGACCAGTCATGGTTCAAGCCCGATTAATCAGCACAAATCATATCGAAAGCTAAATTGCAACTGAAAATGATCATGTTCTCAGTCGGGTGACATTACAAGGTATTGTTGAACGATCGGCTCAGATGTTACTGTCAACAACTTATGAAATTGGAGAAAACAATCTAAGAAAAAAGGCCAGAATTGGCAAATCACAAAGGAATCGTGTTCCACTAGAAGACCTGCCAATGCAAGGCCTCAAAAATCTTTAGCAACATGTCGAAATTACGGAAGCTTGATCGGGAAGTGCTATCGTATCCCCCCATATAACCTCGATTTTGCACTATCGGATTATAATTTATTTCGAAAGATACAATACTTCTTAACTAGTAAATGATTCAGTAATAGCGGTGACCTTAAATCGCACTCGGTTGAATGTTTGAAGATTGAAGTTACCAGAAGGAAAAATATCATCGAGCAGAATGGAAGATATTTGTTCGATTAAAGTTCATTTTTCATACAGAAAAAAACTGAGTTTTATTTCTCACTAGAAATAGAACACACTTCCTTTCCAACCCTATACTTTTATATAAACTATATTATTAATATAATTAACTATAATCATAATTAGTTAATTATGCAGAATTATCGTTTAAAGTGTTCTTAATGTTTCCTTGCTATACTACTATACACAAATATTACACACATATCATAAAATAGCATTCTCTAAAGAATGCAAGTATAAATTTGTTGCAAAATTTGAGTCACATTTCTTGGTGAAATTTACATTAATACAGTTTTGAAAAACGTAATTTAATTAACGGAATGTGGGCCAATTTTCTCTATACCTTGTTTCCTCTCATTTGCTAGATAGGAACGAATAAGGTTCAATATTCATAGTATTTTTCAGTTTTATTTTTCTTATCAAAAATTATGCAACGAGGAATATGAGACAAACTACGGCCGCAATATCTCGAAATTAAGAACAATTTCATAACTCAGTTATATTAGTTTTTTTATCTTAAATATACTATATGATTAATTATTCTTATGTGTAGAGACAAAAGCTTATCCGACTGCATAACACTAAATTGTTATTAAATTCTTCTATTTTATTTATTATTCTGTTTTTCAAAATCTGTGCGAATAAAATATTTTTTGTGTAATTTTAGAGTCTGAGAAATGCTTACACATGATTCTGAAAAGTATTGACTTTAAAAAATTGCGACTTTTAATTCCATCGTAGGAAATGAGGAATACGCGGGCTCAACGCGTTGATGCCATTTTCATTTCGAAGCATTTACTGAGAACCTAGGATTTCGATTTTTGATCCTATAGAATCTGTTATAATATTGTGTACTTTATACTAAAGTAAAGATATTGTACCTGAAGATTTGGTAACAGGATTTGTTTGTGTGCAGGATGTGTTTCACTGAAACCTATCGTGAGAAGAATAGTTCATGGAACTTGATATTTTTTTCTTCGTTTCTTTCTTTCCACTGGCCTTCACTTCCACGATCTGGTCACGGAGTTCGGAATATTAAATGTTTTATTTATACTGTGTTTCAATATTCCGCTTCGGTTATCTTTTCATGGTGAGTTGGAAAAAAAGAGCTGATTGTTTCTGGTCCAAGAGTTTTGTTTCTCCTTTTTTTTTATTTCTTTAACTTGGCAAAAGTTATAACCTAAATTGTGGAGAATGGAATACTGCTGAACTTGTTTTAGGCTATACGAAGAATTTCAATTCAAAATTTGATAACGTGGACAAAAATTAAGCTACTTTTTATCCAAAAATATTTTTTTTTCTTTTGGATGTTCTGCATTAAATGCTGAAATCCGTTTTTGTGAAAATTTAAGTTTGTAAATTCCATATTTACTTTTTCATCAGCTTCACTTTTGCTGGTGATTTCAAATGAGAATATTGATAGAAAGCAGTACCTAACACGTAAATTGTATTTCAGTTAGCAGGTTGCGTTTGTGTTAATTCATTTTTGCCTCTTCCCCCTTATTTCTTTTTGTCGTCGGTAACTAGAAAGTAAATAATTTTAATTTTAAATAACGCACAAAGTTGTTATTTAAGGAAATGAACTACGAAAAATTTCAGTACTAATCAGTGTCTTTTCCATATGTTAAAGTCGGGACAGAAACCCGTTAGGTAAAGCCGACTTCATTGCGCTAAATCTAAATTACAAGCTACATTGATTCAAATACGCCTGTTCTTGAATTTACGCAGTTCGTGGTGATTATCGTTTGTTAATTTTGATTTGTAATATTCGTAAAATGGTTTAATAATATTTTTAATGAAGTTTTATCTGTTGTCTATGTTACTGGATTTTAGTCAGATTCCTGTTTAATTGTTATGATAAAAATTCATGGAAGAAAGGTTAAGTAAATACAATTACATTGCTAATTAAATTTAATTTTACAAAATTAAATGCTCTTCCGATTGCTTTTAAGTTAATCATTTACTTCAATTAGTAGTAACTAAAAAGAATATTTTTAAATTGTTTAAAAATTCATTATTATTTGTTACCCTTTACGAGTATGCTTTCTGATGTTCTTTAATTTTTTTTTCTATCTCGAGCGTTGAAATTATAAAACATCCGCTTAACTAGGAATGCAAAGTATACCTCAAAAATTAAATTCTTAATTAAAAAATATGGGTGAGTTGGGTTTGAATATTAACCAACGAAAGCCAGCAAGAAAAGTATACAGAACTTCCATGGCATAATAGTTATATTTTTCTTCTAACCTGTTTAGTAATCAGAGAGCATATATATATATATATATATATATATATATAGACTGCCCACGTAAGTTTGGTACCACCCGTTTAACTGCCGAACGCCTGCCTCTGTAGTCGTAAAAGTGGTGTAGTAAAGTGGTTATACGCTATTAGACGAGACTGCTTACAGCTCTATCTGGTGGAAAAAGGCAGAGCTAGCTGTGAATTACAAGTTGCAGAGCATCATCGCTTTAATAAGAAAAGACATCTCGTGGACACGAATGTTAAGAATAGAACGTTTTAAAAGCACGTTTGTTCGCAATTTCCTACACTGGGACGGGATGAAACGTTCTCAGAAAAATAAAGTTATCACAATATATCACAATTATTTTCTATATTCAAATTTCTCTCCGTCAGCTGAAATACCGTCATTGTAATACGGCTAGTGACACGATTGCACAAGCATCTGCAATACGTCGCCAAGCTCTTGCACTATTTACGGAGGGGTTCCATAAACCTGCTGTTTGAGGCATTCCCACAGGAAAACGTTTATCGGAGACCAAGTCAGGTGAACGTGAAGGCTACTTCACGTTCTCCGAATTCTTCATCAGGCAGCGCTTCACTGGTCTTATGTGCAGGTATGCCATTCCGGAGTTGAAGTAATGGAAGTTTCTTAACAAAACTAAGTATTACGTCTTGCAGATGGTCTAAATATCATGCGACTGTTGATGTACCTTGTTAAAATATTAGGCAGATTAGCTGCTATTGTAAATTTCACAGAAAACATTAACCAAAAACCGTATTTGATATCCAACGTCGGCAGAACATGATGCATTTTCTAGTGCCCAGTAATGGGTGTTCTGACTATTCTGCATTTCATTCGGCGAAACACGTCTACTCTATGCCTGCCTAGAATATTGGCTGAACCTTTGTTTGGTTCCTGACGAAGTTGCACTATGCTAAACGTCTCTCAGCATCCTCGTCCGGTAATGTCCGATGAAGTCGTTTAAGATTTTCTGAATGTGACTTTTTGAGAGGCCACATATTTCACTTATCTTTCTTCTGCTATTATTCGTGTATATGAGGGCGTATGATTATGCATCTTTCGGTTTTACTAACCGTTCTACTTTAGTTAGTCTGCCGGATCGAAGTCGGCTTGCGCAGCCAGTCTTCTGTAAATATTCACAACTTGTAGGATAGCTTTGCGTGAAGGATGCGGGCAGCGAGGAAAAACATCGACAGTGCCAATACAACCGCAATGTTGATCGTGCCTTGCACCCATATTCACCTTAAAGTGGAACAATCTCACATTAATCACTGTAGAGACATTAGGTATATTTTTGGAATCAGGAAAGATGAAAAAACCGCCTTCGCCGGGAATCGAACCACGGACCTCTGAAATACAGGCTCAGTGTGCTGACCATTACACCATGAAAGTATGCTATCAAGGCGGGAGAAATACCTTATATACAACCCCCTTTCTAAAGGGCGACCAGGATTTTAGGGGCCCTAGTCGCCAAATCCTGGGTGTGTAGAATCATCATCCACGACCCTTTTCGTTCGGGCGCCACTGTAGAGATATTAGGTTAATTGGAAAAGCCGGAGAGAAGAAAAATTAGCAAACGCCTTCCCCGGGAATCGAACCACGGACCTCTGGAATACCTGTCAGCGTGCAGAACCACTACACCATGAAGGCACGCTAGGAAGGCGGGAGAAATACCTTACATCACTTTTGAAAAATCTCTTCATGATCATAAGCTTCAATGTACAACTCCAAGGAGATAACTATTTTATAGCTGTCTCAGGTGAACAGGTATGATCTTTCATATACTATTTGCATAATGCACAAATTTTGCACACCAAGCTCAAATTAAGTTGATGTGTTTCGGACATGGTTGTACAGGATCTTCATACTGTCTACTCTGTTAGTAAAGGTAGGCAACGATGCACTCCGCGTGGTTTAAAACTCAGTCATCTCGATTTTGAATTGAAAACGATACCAATATGCCACGATGACTTGTCTTTCGTCTGAAAGTCAATCTTTCCTCCTTTCGTTCAAGTTCACAGTTTCGGAAATCGAGAAGAAGCAAATGCGTGTTTTTGGTATTCTCTTTTTAATATTCATATCCACAAGATATCTTCCGGTACTAAATCGATAATGCTCTACCACTTTTTAATTCCCTTTTATTTTGTCTCGTACCGTTTTCGAGATACGAAATCCAACTCCGCCATTTTCCATTAGTTGGGGCTGTACGCGGTCTCATCTACTAGCGCATAACCACTTCAGTATATCTAGGTACTTTTATGACTATAGCTGGAGACGTTCGAGAGTTAAAATTCTGGTACCGAACTTCAGATAGCACCCTGTATTATACATATACGTGCTATATAGATATATATAATAATTTAAATGCGTAGAATGAGGAATCCGGTACTGTAGAATCCATTAATGGGTGAGGGTGAAGGCTTGATGTAGCAGATAACAAAACTGAATTGAAGAATCACCATCATTATTTTTACACATCTCAAATCTCTTTGGCAGATAAATTTGCTTTGTAATCCTATTTGAATACAATAACTTCTTGTATACGCAAATAGTAGGATACTACGTCATTTCAGGCAGGAAAGCATAAGCGGCGCAGAGTTGCTTGCATAGCAGAAGTCAGGAAGAAAAAAAAGAGGGCGTAGTTCCTCCCAAAGCCGTATTTATACTAGGTAGGTTCTAAAAGGATTCTAATCTATGATTGCTCATTATTAGTTTTAGTTACCTTTTTTAAGCAGTGTTATGTAGTTTGGAAGGATCTCGAATTTGGGGGCAGAGATGAATTTAGGGAGAGAGCAAATCTAGAATCGTTAATTCTGAGGTAGCCAATTAATTTTTAAAGCAGCTATCATATTTTGTTATATCTTATATATATATAAAGTAAGAGATTGTGGTGAATGGTTAAGACTTATTTTCGTTATTCGTTATTTTTTCTCAAGAATATGGCAAATCATAAATTATATGACAAAAATGAAATACCTCCGTTTTTTTCTGTCAAAATTAAAATCAAGTTATTCGAGAAGTATAGCATGTTAAGCAGCTTTATCCAAGTAAATTTACCTTAATAATAGATTTCACCTGCAAAATGGGTACTAGTAAATTGAAATACCATTTCCTTTGTATTGAAGAATTATGAAGCTTGCATACTATTTTATGCTTTCTGTGATTTCAATAAATGAATATCACTACCAGTTCTCTTTCAGATGAACATGCAATGACGCTGTAAGCGCTGCCCATGAAATAAATATGTAGCTCTCTCTAGAGACAGCTGGTTTCGAAGTGGATGGTAAAATCACCATGGTACGCCGTAGATGATTACAGGTTCTGCCTTTACCGAAGCTCCATCGGCCAGATGAACACGCACTTCACAAGCGTCTTCTGTTAGCCCATTTAAAAACATCGAATGAGAAAGAAAGGGAGCAATGGTTCACTATGCCAATCATAATTGGCCCCACGAGACTGGCTAGGTCTACCAAATCAACAAAGAGCGGCAACACTAACCAAGTCCGCTCCGAAAACACATCTTTGCTTTCCACTCTTCTTCTTCTGCTTTGCATTAATGAAAGGTAGATCATAGTTAGTTGTCATTATCAGAAAATGATACAAGTATTTTGCTTTGAATAAAAGGGAGCAACATGGCAACATTCATGACATTATTTGTAGAAATGTTGTTCCTGTTACCCTTAAGCAAGGTAAAGTGAAAACGCAATTGCATTATTCGGCACAGTAATTAAATCTCGAAGATTCTATGTATTTGCATCGTTTGCTTCCCCATTCCCGCCCATAAATAAATAATTTATTTCCTATCAAGATTTAATTTCCTGACATATTTAAATAAGATACCACTAGATTAATGATACATAACTAATCATAGAATTTTTTTGTTTCTTTCATTGCAAAAACCACAGGCAAGCGATATAACAGACTCTTAAACATTTCACGCAAAGCAATATCTTAAATATGGCACAAATTTAAATATAAAGAGAAACTGTGCTGGTGATTTATAAATTCTGCCAAAGAAAAAAAATCTTGTTGCCTATTTTACAGAATAATCAATGAATATCTGGTTGAATTTCTTTAATCGTTGTTCCCCTGTGTAAAATAACTCATAGAAAAGATTTTGTTTCTAATCCATTTAATTTCTCCTCAATATTTATTAGTCTAAATGGGCTTTTAGTCTCACATCGGCATTTTTCTACGAATCCCTTTAAATGTCCGAATCACTTTTCAGATTGTTGCCACTAGATATCATCGCCCTTTATTATATTTAAAGAAACTAAATAATGAAAAAAAGCAACAAAAATCTGAAAGCTTTCAGATTATGTATTATGCCCAAAGGAGCGTTATTTAACATTTTGTGTTTTACCTTTATTTATTAAATGTCATGTTCTTTGCACTTAAACCATAAAATTCACAAAACCATAAAAAAATAAACTTTAGAATTTCCAATACACAGTCTCGCGCCCTAGAGATAAAAATGTTGTTTCTCCGTATAGTGCAGTCACTGTTCCCTTTGAAATCGTTGAGTTTCTTAATCAAGAACTCATAAATGCTTTATGAAATATAAAAAATCTGACGTGTACACCACATGACTTCCTTGTACGGAATATTAAATTATACGCATTTTATTTAAAATTATTAGATTGAATTAAACCTACTTCGCAGACAGCGCATAAACCACAATAGAATAAATGCATTCTTTAAAATGCACTTTGTTTACCCTAGCGACATTCTGGGGCTAGTTTTACTTAACAGTATAATATTTCGTTCATATTATAACTCAGAATGCACAAAATTTATATCATTTAAAGAATTATCTAATCGTTGCCACATGTTCTATTCAAATACTATAATAAAGCTAGAACGATGTATAAAAGAAATTAAGCAAACAAAACAAAAGAGAAACAGTTTTTCACAGACGATTGAGTATTTCTCATTCAATTAATTCAGTTTTCACTTCGCGAGAAGGAAAAATACATAAAAACTCAAAATATCTGTATTAAAAATTACGAAGTAAATCTTAAACGCTTATTTCCTCGAAAAAATTCCAAAAAGGATTAAGCATGATTTAAATAATAAATGAAGGCGTTATCTTTGTTGTTGCGAAGCTAAGTTTCTCTAGATTGGCAACAAATCCGCTACTCAGCTGTTTCAAATGTAAACAAGAGCAATGGCCGCCATCAAATTAGGCTTAGCGGCATTTAAACAATTTTAAAATTGTTGATAATTCTAAAAATATTGCATACAGATTTACTAAAGGCATAAAATCCTTAAACGGAAGATAAAAACAACATAATTCAATCATTTTTAAAGCAAAAAATGTACAATTTACAAACATATAAGAGTAAAGAAACTGAGATCACTGAGCCGGGTAACAGAGTGGATATATATATAAATATATTTATATACGTTTGGCGCGGCCGATTGAAACCAAAATACGAGGTGCACATCTACATGTTATAGTAGTCTTATATACAAAATTTCAACGTTCAGAGCCTACTCGTTTTTGAGTTATGCGAGATATGTACGTACGCACGTACGTACATACGTTCGTACAGACGCCACGAAAAATTCTCTTCAGAATTCATTTTAAAGCAGTTTTTTAGTTTTTTGGGGGGAGGAAAAGATTGTTTTATTCTGTCCTTACGTACAGATATCACGCAAAAACATCGTTTAATTGCATTCGAAAGGGGGCAAAGTGGATATTTTCGTTGAAATATGCTGTCTGAAGCTTTTCGCGATTAGAATACTTCCTTTTTACTTCGTGCAAGGAAGTAAAAAGATAACACAACAAATTCTAAATTCAAGCTTCCAGATGCCCATATTCGGGTGGAGACGAACGTTATTCAAAATTTGATGGCTCTATAGGTACCGTTGCTTTATCACAATGCGAGAAGCATACATACATTTATGCAGATTCTTCATTATTTAACTTCTTTAAATATAATGCAGAACGATAACATTTGGTGGCAATAA
The DNA here is from genome assembly GCF_044657685.1 of Stegodyphus dumicola. Lineage (NCBI taxonomy): Eukaryota > Metazoa > Arthropoda > Arachnida > Araneae > Eresidae > Stegodyphus > Stegodyphus dumicola. The sequence goes on along the minus strand of NC_140771.1, from coordinate 150,299,584 downwards.
TTTAAAAAGTGATTCAGACTTTCAAAGTTTTCGACGCAACACGCAAAATGAAAATATTAGCCCTTCTGAACTAACGCCCTTTGGGCTCATAATCTGCCTGAAGGTATGTATGTTTCTCGCATTGTGATAAAAAGAACAATATACAGGGTAACCAAATTTTGAACAATATAGTCCTCTACCCTAACACCCGGCACATGGAAGCAGGAATTTGTTTTACTGTCTATTTCATAGTTTGAAAATTTTAACGACTTTTTGATTGAAAAACTCAACAATTTCAAAGCGCGCAGTGACAAAACTGTAAGCAATAAAACATTTTTATCTCTATTTATCTTTCTATCGGAAATTCTAAAAATATACTATTTTTAAATATTTTTAGCACAATGCGGCGTTACTCCAAGTGCTCTCGAAACGTGTATGTCTGCAAATGTAAAAATCTGAAAGTTTCAGATTTCTTTCATTTTTGTACACTGTACGGAAAATCTTTTTTTTTTTTTTTTTTTTTTTTTTTTTTGACATTTGTCGTCATAAGACATTTACAACGTGTTTCTTCGAATTTTGCAGTTTCAATATCAAGCCTTATATTTAGTTTGTTAAGCCAAACAGGTGAAGATTCAAAAGAAGGAAAAGAAAAAAATAACTTCTAGTCAAGGGTTATATGAAAACAAATACTCCATAAACCAAACAAAAACAAGTTACAGCAAGCGAATGACAACGATATTAAAAGAACAGTGAATATCAGCTTTGAAAATTTATCATAGCCACAAAAATGAAGCGACTGCCACTTAACTGTGTTATAGCATTTCGTGTTCAACCAGCATTTAATGAAATATCGTCAAGATAGTGTGACAGATATTAAAATTTATGCTGCTCTAATAATATTTTTGGAGAATTATTTATCATTGCTTGCGCTTAATAAGGTTAATGTATTAGCTGATATTGAGGAGGATAATTTTTTTGAGGTAGAATAAATAATTATAAGGAAAATGATAAATAGAAACAACAAATGTACCGCTTAGAAGTATCTGAAGTAAATTAGGCACAAAAACTGGCAGATTCAAATATACTTGAATCATACATTTGTAAAGAAAGAAGTTTATTTTAATCAATGGTGGCGAGAGAAATAAGGAGAGATATGAAATAAGCGTTTAATGCGATAGTCACTTCTGCACAACATATTCTTGTTATATATTTTGTAAACAAATTTTTAAGATTTGATGCTACCTTGTTAAATCCATGCACGCCGCTGGACATTTTGAATACTGCAAAGAATAAATAAGTTGTCACCTGTATGCTAGTGTAGACCTAACTCGCAAACCAATTCCCACCATAATGTAATAAGCAGCCATTTCTAGAAACATGCAGCAGAGTATCATTAGTTTTAGGCTTCGGGATGCAATGCATCTCCTTTGAAGGACGATGTCGCTTTGATCTCGCTCGTTCATCGATCAAGGAAATTCCCGAAGGTATTCCCTGGAAATGACATTCCCACCCTTTATGAGGAGCTTCCTTATCGATCCACAGTGATCATGATGACCGACTTTTCTGATTCGTCATGCGGTTGACACTTTCTTCGGCATTGTCTTATGTGATTCTTTGCCACATAAAGATTTTCAGGTCAGCCTTTGATTCGTCACTGAAATTTAAAATACAAGGGAACAGAAATTTGGCACTTATAACTGTTTACCTGCCATTAGGAACAGTTATAAAAATTATCTATATTATTACTTTCTAAGCAAATTTTGTAGTAGCTCATTTGTTTCAATTATTAGTTGAGTGTAAAGTATTTTTAAATAGGTTATTTCAGAAAAAGTAGTGATTTATTTTTCTAAACATACATTTTATAACACTTTTTATTTCTTTCAAATTTAATATTGGGACAACAGAAAAATGCCATATAAATTAACTTAAAAGACAATTTCAATTCATTATTTTATATGTGTATTGTATAGATTACATTTTTGTGTTTGGAATGCAAAAATATTCATTAGTAAAAGATAGAAGTGGATATGGGTATTTCAATAAAGGCAGACGTGGAAAAAACAACTAGTGTTTCTACTGTATAATAATTATGTTTTTTTTAATATCTTTTAAATTAGGGGTAAAACATTTTAAAAAGAATATATAACATAACTTAACTTGGCAATCAAGTTAGAAAAGCTATGAGGTATTTCAGTTCCTGTCGTACTCATGTTAGAATATCCTTTGTTAATGATACGAATAATTCAGTTATCCGATGCTTTCATTTCTGTAAGTCTTGGGGAAATGGAGACACGAACACTTCGTCTTTAACAAAAACCCCATAAAAAATCACAAGGGGATATATCTGGGGACCTCGGTGGCCAACAAAGCAATGGCATATCGTTTGATCCAGCACGGAGAGTCCAGCGATGAAATAGCCTATCGCTCAGGTTCTCGCGTACGTTTTTTTGCTAATGTGGCGGAGCACTGTCTTACTGCACAATGAAGCCGGGAATCGTTTCCTCCAACTAAGAGAGCAACCACTCTGATAGCATGTCTTGGTGAATGTACCCGTTAATCTAGTTTCCAAAGGAAAAGAGAACCAAAAGCAGGATTGTAGAAAATCCGATTGTACAAATGTAAATTTATAGCATTATTTTCAATCACAAACTTTCTATGGTTTAAATAAAAATAAAAAGAAAATGAGAAAAGTATAATTGATCGAGATGCATATAAATGACCTCCTGTTGCATTTTATTAATAATTATGCAAAATCAATGTGATGCAGAAACTGTCATCATATACTTACTTGCTGAAATTGACTGATTTATGACTAGCGTTGCATTACTCAAAATGTAGTTAACATAGATTAGGCAAACAAATCTCTGTCTTTGTAACGCTGATTGTTTTATGAAGACTCTATATTTCCATAAAAATACTGAATTCAGCTTTTTACAATGTATCATAGAATATTAATATTCTTGATACCTGAGCCGATGCAGTATTCATCTCGGAAAAAGGATAAAAAGCGGGGAATATATGACATCTTGAGATCCATCTATCACAAAGAATTCATACGTGAAAAGATGCATTTCTCCTCCAGTGAGCATGCTATGCTTCACGACGTCATCTGACAGCCTCCGTCATTTCCAAGGAATGCCATCGTTGTGTGATTTATGAATACCTATCTAAACATCAATACTGCAGAAACTGGCAGATGGCCGGAATTCTCCAGCTACCATCGTCATTTTCATATGTCTCTCATTTCAAAGCAGAAGCTTAAGCTCTTAGCTTAATAAAGAACTTCTTGAAATTTGCTGCGCGATATAGACCAAAATGCAATATTTATCTCTTCTGTTATGCGAAATTTTATTATGCTCAATTCATATAAAAATTAACTGTTGTAGGAAAACATTGTTACGTTGGAAATAACTTTATGTGGCATTAAAGTGCACAAATGAAGGTGTTTATCAGAAAAATTACAACAAACAAACATGAAATCGATTGTTGCTTAGATCTTTGTTCGAAATCACTTCTAGCGTTATTATAGAATTGTTGTGAAAGTTAAATCTGCAAAGATGCATTTCTTGGCATAACAGAAACACTCAAAACAATTTTTCCAAGTTTTCGGCAGAAAACGCGACAAGGTAGTACATCATTTACCACGTTGCTACGAACGTCGGATGCTTCTGAAATTCCCGAATGAAAGAACGAATTAGAATGAATAATAGCTTTCGTTTTTGAAAATTGAATATGAATTGTATCCTAAACGGTATATGCTAATAAACCTCTTTTTCCTCTTTAGTATAGAATGTATTCACATAAACGAATTTCAGTTACCTTATAAAATATTTCTGCCGCCTTCTTAGCTTGCTTTCGTGGTGTAGAGGTCAGCACGCTCGGCGCATATTCGAGAAGTCTGTGGATCGAGTCCCGACGAGGGCATTGTTCATTTTTCATCTCCCCTGCTTCGAAATTACCTAATGTCTGTACAACCTTTGAACGTTTTCTTTATATGCAATGCTCCATTCATAAGAAATTTTGTAAATGCCTCATGAATATTCTATTTATGCATCTGAGAAATTCGCATTATTGACAGATTTAAAAATATTATAAACTGTTCAACTTAACTTGTTTTAGCTCGTATTACAGTCAAAGTATGTGAAACGCAATTGGTAACTTTTAATTCAAAGGCTTTATCTGAGATTTATTTCGGAGCACTGGAGAAATCTGCGCTAACGACAACTTTCTACGACACCTGGGAGAAACGTTAGGTTCGACAATGTGTTTCTCATAGATCAAAAATAAACGAGAAGGTATATTCACGAATTTTAACTACACAAAATCCTTGAAAGCAAATTGATCCTTGAAACAAAAGATTCCTCAAAAAGTTGCTGTCGGTAATTTATTAAGTGACTTTGTTGTACTGAGAGGCAAAAATGAAAGTTCATGTTAGGTTTAAAGCACATAAAGAGATCTGAATGTTCTAAACATTTTTTTATATGCGATAGTGGCGAGGAAAACAGGATATGTGATGTATCATGTTTATAAAATGTATCATAGATAAATATACGAAAGGTATATTTAATTATCAGATAAAATGATAATACTAATAATTATAATGAAAGGAAACCGTGAAAAAGTATGTAAAAAAGGATAATATACACACTAGACCACTGAATACGGATAATCAATTTTTCTGCTGAGTTCGAACTGCGGTAGCAAAATACAATGGCTGCATGGCATTTTAATAGGTAACATTTTTTGTGTGGAATCCACAATATAATGTTTACTTAAGACAATAAAACTTTATTGCACTTCTTATAGCATTTACCGTTAGAAAGGACAATTATATCTGCGAAATTCCCTTCATTTAGAAATAGATTTCTATTTGATGTTATGAATAAAAACTAATTTTCTCAAAGCAGTGACTGTTTTGAGTAATTTTCTCAAAGCAGTGACTGTGAATTTCTGTAGAGAATCCTAATGAAGTAATTTCTACGACAATTTAATGAAGTAATTTCTACGACTAATTGTAGCTTAATCGCATTTCAAGGAAAGAAAACTACCTTCTATATCCATTATACAACCTTTAAATTAACATTTAAATTATTTCAGAAAGAACATGTATTAATTGCATATCGTATCATGGCATTATGTATTTTTATGTAATTTTTGTATATAAATACAGAGAAACATTTCTAGCACCACTATCCACGATTCCAGGTTATTTGGATCTTCTGTGGAAATAACGGACATAGACTAGGGCCCATGTAATGTGGATGTTTGTTTATGTTCTCAGAGATATTGGCTCCTTTTCAGAGGCAGTTACACGAGAGATTGTTGTCACGAAATTGCCGATGAATATTGCAGCTAGTCTGTCTTAGACAAAGGAGAACGTTTAGGAGCGGTGCGTGCTCATTTATTTTAAGCGTGTATGAATAGTCTCTAAAATCTATTTTTTGATTTGTTTAATTTTTGTTATGTATCATTTTAGTTTTATTACATATTTGCATCGAATATATGGCAATGATTTTATAACTTATCATGTGATAAAATTTCCTGCTGGATTCTTTTTCTGTAATATAATTGAGCAGTTGCATGCGTTTTTAGAATAGCGCCTGAGTGTTGCTTCGAAAATAAAAATTCAAGGGTGATGATATTATCTTTATAATATGTTTAAGAGTGCATTTATCAATGAAGTTGAATCATTTCAACTGTCGTTATGAAAAGTTGCATTGTATGTATGTTACATCTTTTAATGCTCATTCTGCAATAAGGTTGTAAGCAATTTTGTAATCCAGAAAGAAAAAATAAAATATAACGTTTGATATTTTAAAGTAATTATTTTGTCATTCGATATTTACTGATACTATTTGTATGATCAATTGACTCTCATTGTCACCTCAGGCTCTAAGCGATCATCTGTTCTGTAGAAAATCCTAATGAAGTTAATGACCTGAAGCTATAGGTGATTCTGTAAAGAGCACTTCAGTAGGGTATGTCGCCATCAAAGAGGATACAATTTTAAGAAATGGTCGACTTAGCTGGTCACTCTGAAATGTTTCTCTGCAAATATCGAATAATTGAAATTAAGTGTCTTGAACTCAGATAAATAAAAAAAGAAAATGGAAATTTTCAAAACTTGGTTGTAAAATAACACATTTAATACCCTGCAAACAGTGAACTAAAATGCATTTTGCGTAATTATGATGAGTTAAAATGTTTTCGTCATTGACGCCATTCAAACGAAAATGAACTGCGGTCAGTTGACATTGGACTGACTTAGATCACTATTGAATCGAACTGCTGAAATTTGCAAGGTATTATAAAAACATGCTATGAAGGAAGAAATCTGTATTCTTATAAATGTGTGAATGAGATTATGTTATATCGCCCTGAAACATTAATGTGAAAATTTAAATGTGAATTTTTAGATTAGCTGAAATGAAATATGTTTAATAAATATGTAAATATTTGTAGGGCTCTAAATGAGTATATTCTTCAACCAATGTCCTTCAGACCCCAATAGACTAACAAGCGAGTTATCGTTTAAGTCTGAAGCAAGATAGCAAAGTATTATGAAGGTTAAAATAATATTTTATTAGAACTTATAAGGCATTTCTCGCACCTTCGTGGTGTAATGGTCAGCACACTCGCCGCGTATTCGAGAGGTCCGAAGTTCGAGTCCTGGCTCATTTGCTCATTTTTCATGTTTCCTGCTTCAAAATAACCTAATGTCTCTACATTGGCGCCCGAACTAAAAAAGGCGGTGGATGATGATTCACCACCACCAGGATTTGTCAGTAAAGTGCCCTAATCTCCAGTCGCACTTTAAAAGGGGGAGTATATAAGGTATTTCTCCCACCTTGTTTAGCATGCCTTCGTTGTGTAATGGTCAACACACTCAACGCGTATCGAGAAGTCTGAAGTTCGAGTTCCGGCGAGAGCATTGCTCATTTTTCATGTCTCTCAGCATCAAAAATCCTATTGTCTCTATAAACTTGAAATTTAATAGAAGGCAGTATTTGTGTAGAGAACGAAACCTTGTCACTTTAGAGATTTGAAATAACTAAAACTTGAATTCAGATTTAAGTAACGTAGTCTGAGTTATATAGAAAATAGTCTATTTTAGCTGGCTCAGGTAATTAATGGAGCGTATTTAGCGTCGGCTAGCAAACTGGCTGAAGCCGGAATAAACGTAGCTATCAGTGCTGGCGATAGGAAGGGAACTGCAAAGCGAGGCTGCCAAAAACACTCATTCTAGGACATCCAAAACCTCGGCTTAAATACACAATTACTCTGAACGATACCTGTTTTCAAAATCTGTGTCTATGATTGTAGACATAAATTTCATTCAACTTTGTGTTGACTGGAAACCCATACTTTTAATAATCTCATTTATAATATGTTCGCTGAAAACGTTTTTAAAAAGCATTAGTTTTTAATATAATGTATTTTTCACGCATTCAAGATATTAAACTTCATTCCATGTACACTGCTTCAAAAGGATTACTTTGTTTTAACTTTACATAGAAAATGCGAAAGAGTGTTTATTAGTTGCTCCTCTTATTTGACTTGATTTTTTTGTGAAAATTTTCTACTACTTCAAATCTTTGATATTAAAGTAAAATAATCATGTTAGACACGAAAATAAAATTCTTAAAAGTAGATGAGTATTTTTTGTTAGCTGTCTTGAACTTAAATATTCTCTCTTGAAGTAAAACCAAAGTTTGCTAACATCTTTGCACTTTATATTATAACTTACATGAAATAAACTTCCACTTGCAGAATTAAAATAAATTTTCGCTCGTCTTTGTTTTTGTGAGGGACCTATCTTCTTTTTCACAAATTCATTCCAAGCTGATTAAGTCACAAGTGGTCCCTTCGATTCGTCTAAAGAGGCTAACCTGGCTTATCTCCTGGTCTCTTTCGTTTCTTGATTCAGTCTTTGATTCTCGTTAATTTCCTTTTAAGCTTTGGTGTATTCTGGTAGTGATGTTTGTTCTCTTCCTTGAAAAGTTCCTTTGCAGTTTATGATCTGCACCACCTGTTCTGCAGTTTATCTCTATTTTCTGATTGGTGTGAGCCTTTTAACTACCCTTCGTATCGGTTCTTCGTTCTCAAGTAATTAACGGTCCGTATTTAACGTCGATTAACAAAATGGCTAAAGCCGGAATAAATTTTAGCAGAGCTGGCGATAGGATGGGAACTCCAAAGGGATATTCCACACACAACTTTAAAAATGTATGTAATGTCAAACTATTCCTCTAGAACTACGAATGTACCGTACATGTGAAAGTTTTCAAACTAACTGTGTTGGTAGAAAAGAGTTCAAAAATTAATTTCAAGATCTGACTCAAACACAAAAGCCAAATTAAATAAATGTATGTAGATTTTCTAAAGACTGTGCAATCGTAAGCACTGAAAATAATCAAACTGACTCCTAGTGCATATGTCTGACATTTCACAATTTTGCGTTGAATTATGGCTTCATGATTTAAAAGAGGGGAGATTTCCAGCACAGCAGCATCGAACTGTTACTGCTCAGAGAACTGCATGCATAAAAGTGAAATACTTTTTGTCGGCGCTTGATTAATATTCTGGCGTAATATATCCTTCTAACTCATTCTAGAATGCAAAATATAGAGAAAATAAATCAGTTTGTGTTACAAGAGTTTAGGAGTACATCCTCACTCGGATTAATTTATCTGATATAAATTACAGAAAAGCTTCTGGAGTAATTTTGGATAGAACGCAAAAGGTGACATTTTACAAATTCGTTTTCTTTCACAAATAAAATACGAGAACGGCTTTTATTAGGGATTTCAATTTGCGAAGTCATATTTCATGTAAATTCTATTGATTTTGAGCTGTTTTAAAATTCCTCTTTAAATATTTGTACATTTGTGTAAACAGCTGCTTATATAAATCATACCCTGATATTTTAATATGAATAGATAAGAATCTATTACTATTATTATCTATTATGAATAGATAAGAATCTATTACTATTATTATCTATTATGAATAGATAAGAATCTATTACTATTATTATCTATTATGAATAGATAAGAATCTATTACTATTATTATTATCTGTCACTATTATTATTATTATCTATCATTATTATTAAATAATCTATCATTATTATTAAATAATCTATCACTATAATTAGAATATCTAACACACACCTATATCAAACAGCTACAGTTGAGTGGGGGTTAGTTAGTATGCGAGAATCATTCGGTGTAGAATACTGTCCACGCTTTCTCTTAAGAGTATGGAATATGAAACCTCGTTGAATGTAGCGTACGAACACCTTACCTTGATTCCCAATAATATATATCTGATGATAGTCTTCACATTTTAATCTCGATTATGTTGATCAGTATCGTTTTGCATCACGAGGGAAAATTCCGATTTCACCTTTCACTCGTAGTCGTGAAACGGAGAGAAAAAGAATAGAGCGACTGCACGTCTTTTCTCTTCTTACGGCCATTGTGTGTGAAGAAACTTTTACTTGTTTCAGATATTTGAAAAGATATTTCTGCTGGAAGACAAAGCATTGATCTGCCCAACCATATCTGGTCTAGTCTAATAGAAATCATGTACGTGTAAAAGGAGTGTTATTTCATCGAAGAAACGAGTGATAATCTTTATGGGTAAGAAGCCAAATTCTCTAAGCATATTGGCTATAGCAGATATAATGTAATATTCAACTGTCAATAAAATTCATACAATTAGATTCCTGTAAATTTTCTAATTTAATACTGTTATAATCTGGTTAGTTAAGGCGCCACAAATTTCAAGCTATCAACGAGAAAATAGACATGTTTCCTAGCTGATCTATGTACTCCTTAGCAACCAGTTCTATTTCAGCACGTGAAAAACATTTCGTGAGAGCGCGGAATTCGTATTACCCTGGTCGTGTAGATAAGGAGGATAATTACTAGAGTATATGGATCCTTATTTGGAACGATATTATTTCAGAGTTTTACGCACGCTGCAAACTTTGCACCATATTTCTATTGATGAGTTTCAAAAGGATGTCGTCGTGTATGTCTTCGTTGGTCTAGTACTATTCAGTGCTATCTGTATTTATCTAACACAAACCGCGTGAAACTCAATTGGGACACAGACAACCATCCGGATTTAAACCAAAATCTTTTGCTAGGATTATGTCAGCAGGTCAAAAGTGATCTTGCTCAAATCTTACATTGTCTTCAAATCTTACATTAATAATATGGATTATGTTTTTCACTGCTGGATAAGGCAAAACAGATTTAACACGGGACTTCTTCACTTATGGACACGAGTGCGTGTCTGAATGCATATTTCTATGAAATGAATTTAATTATTACGATGCTAATTACGATGCTAATATAAAAATATACACATTGCTTTGTGTATTATAAAAGACATTATAAAATCTTATAATACCTTACACCTGTAACTCCTTCTATGACCGTTAACAAGAATATCATTATCATTGAATCAGTTTGCGTAATTTCTGCCATTTTGTAGAAAATGCTTTCAAGAACAAGACTGAAAAGAAGTGCAAAACTATGAGACGTTGAAGTTCTAAATCACAGTTCTATGTGAAGAGATTAGTCAAATTTTAAAACACCCAAAGGAACAAATGTTATAAAATGTACTGTCATTTTTGTAACGAAACCGTACTGTTTGCATTTCTGTGCGCCGTTTTTAATAGCATTGTTCACTTAGAAAATTAATATATGAATAGTTTCCTTATGGAAAATAGAAAACTATTATTAGACTGGGAACAATACAAAGGGAGAATTAAAGAATGTTTTCAAGAATATTCAAAGGATTTTATGATCACTGAATGAATGGAGATAACAAAAAACTGACTCTGAATTGGAAGTATTAAGTATTTCTTATGAACATAGGATGCCATTTTATCAAAAACTCGCCGAGAAATTTCTCACATTTTGTTATTAGTGAGGAACAAATATACTTGTGAAGTCATATACTTGAAAAATTTGTATGTGCCTCAATTTGTTTTTAATTTGTCGCTTGCCAAAAATGGGACTGACTAAAAACGGGGTAGCTACATCATTGTCTTCTGCCACATATAAGCATATGAAGAATTACAAGTAATAACTCAAAAAAGCAAAAGAAATCCTCATAGAAGTACAGCTATAAGAAACTCTATAAATACATTTATTATTACTCATTAACAAAACCTTAGAAATCCACACTCTTTCGGCATATTCTGTAGTTGTTTCATAAAACATAATTCATACATTCTCTAACTGGAGAGTTTTCGATTTGGCTTAGAATGCAAATTTAAAAGAATAGAATTAGTTAAGAATAAGCATTCTGCAGTTCTCGCATCTAAGCAAGCGTCTCATAATTTTCATCCAGTTACCAATATATCTACAAATGCATATGAAACATGAAACTCATGTGAGTCTGACAAGAACTAAGTTAAATTGAAAAGTGTATATTTGTATTATACTTTTTATTTAAAAAGAATTGTAAAATATTTTAAGTCATTAGAAATAGTTTTCATTCTACTTTATATAGAATTGTCGCGTATTACACTAAGAGAATCTCTCGAATTCCGCCCTTGTAATGAGCATGATATTCCTTAAAACAGTATCGATGCTTGACGCAGAAAGAGGAATCAAGTTCATCGTTTTAAATCATCACTCTTTGATTTGCTTTCAGACAGCAATATCATAATCAACAATTTTGGACAATCTGAGAAGCTTATGTCTCAGATTATCCTTATGCGTATCTTATGTGTATTTAAAAATGTATTAAACTTACGTGTTAATACGTTTTTATGCGTTAATACGTTTTTATACGTTAATACGTTTTTATGTATACACATAAAAATTCAATAAATTTATTAAAGGCTAAATATTTATAAATAAATGCTAAATAAATCAATTTTTCGTTATTTATTTTCATTAAATTTAAAGAACATATAATAGATAAAAATTCTATGCAAAGTCCCCCCCCCAACTAATTTTCCTTCTTTCCCATTTTTCTAACATATATGAATCTACGCACACTTTAAAAACTGTATTCCTTTTAACAAACATTCTATTGCTTCATTTATTTGAGAAAAAAATATCAATTTGCTGTGAAAGTTCGGCAATAAAATAACATCAACTAAGAATATGCAGCTATTTCATGCTTGCACACATTCATAACGCTCATGCAGTTTAAGGCATACGAGATATTTTCGTATGCATTAAATCTTTATCCTCTAGGGCGAAAAAAAACTGGCGATGCTAAATACACAGATACTGCTTAATTAAGCTGTTTATCCAAGTTGAATTTGGCAATTATGTCTTCACTAGCGGCCCGACAGCAATGTAATAATTCATAACTTACTCCACGCTCTGGTGGCTAGCTTTACCAGGAATAAAATGCTGTTATGGCAGCGGCTGAACTATTCTTCACTTTTAAGCAATGCCCTTCTTAAAAGATAACCAAATAAAAAGACGGTGACACTGAAAAGCCGAAAAGGAAATTAAAATAATTTTTAAAGTCTCGTAAGGAGAGCTCTTGAATTCAAAAGCTTAGGTTCCGTTTTTTATTACCTATTGTATTAAGTCGTTCGTGATTAAGTACAATAACAGAAGGTGACATTAGTTTAAGACTTAAAACCTTTCTTGAAAGAGTCACTCTTCTCAAAGCACTATCCTTCTCGAATGCATAAAAATTGCACCATCGTAAGTGCTTTTGTGCCCATTGTTCATTTCCAGTTTTGTTCATGAATTAAACTATAGAATATTCAGTTATTCAAAATGAAGAGAAAACTCTGAATTACAATTCATAGTAGGTACATAATGAGATTATTTGCGACGTTTTTCTTTAAACATGATTTGAATCCGAATCAGAGAATTTTGTAGTAACCTGAAACGAAAAATGCTTTGAGTCATCAAACTCATTTTCATCCTCGTGAAACTAACTTTCATACGTAGCAAGCGAAGCATTCTTCAAAAGTTTCCGAAATAATAGTTCATTTACACTACCAAAACATGTTTAAATTTCAACAATGATTTCAAAATGTCTTCATTAAAATGAATAAATAAATCTATATCTGTACTTGGGAGATCAAGTATTTTAAAGTGTTTTTAAATCTTTAAAAGTGTCTTAAGTAAACTTCCGCGATGAATATGTGTATGATTTAAAATTATTTTCAGTTCATCATGTATTATCTATTATTATCCCTTCAACATTCTATTGTTGTGTGCACTAACCTTTAAAGCATATCATTAAGATGATATTCAATAGTCCAACCCAATTTTTATTTTCGCCCTTATGTTGTGTTTTTCAGTATTACTAGGATACCATGCCCCTAGCTTAAGTACGTATTTCAATAATGCCATAATTCATTTTTCTTGTGCAGGCACGGTTTTTATATATCCTCAGAAAAATAATCCACGGTTGATATGTGGACCATTTTGCTGGTCAGCTGATCCTCTTTGTATAACTTTCTCATATTCTCATATTCTTGGCATAACTTCCTTTTTGTAATGACACATGATTGAGCATAAAGTTTTACTTAATAAGTTCAAGGGATTTTTTTGTTTAATAAAAAAAAACAATTATAGTCTCCTATGACTGGATAAGATGGATGAAATTAACCATGTCAATATGCATAAAGTTTGGATTCATGGAAAGACAGAAGCTGGTGACCGAAGTGTTTTTACATAGCTCTGATATCTGACAGTTCAGAGGACGTCTCTCACAAAGCGAGCAAACACTGACGTAAGTCAGGTTATGATATATGCTAACAAAGCTACCTACAAGAAAATCTCCGGCAATAGTTATTAGAATGATAGCACTCAGCAAGATGAGAGTGCGAATTGCATATGCCTGAATCAAAGGACGTCTAGTATAGTTAGTGACACGTTAGAGGAATGTGGTATATTCGATCCTATGATCTATGCTAAAGATTCTTCTGATTAAATGGGGATCAAGCATTGATTCCAAAATATACTTTTCGTAGAAACAATGCCCAATGACTCATGACAAATGTTTTCATCTATCATCAGTGATTCTTTTCAGGCTTATCTAAAAGACTATTGGTTGATTTAGTCTGAATTACATCCTTTGTAATGCAATCTATCGACAAAAAGCTACCTTTTCAAATGCTATAAATTGTTTAGATAATTTTTTTTTCATGTTTGTAGTTTTAAGAATCAATATCTCTTTAGCTCTTTAGCATCATATTGTTGTAAGACGTTTTACATTCCGGATAAAATATCAACAATTTTATATTTCTCATATCAGGATGTTTTATAAAAAATATTTGTATTTATTTTCAAAAGCTTTTTTGGTTCTTTCTGATTACCTCGTCTTCTGTTTCAGCATCCTGTAAAATTCCTGTTTTAGACTTATCTTCGAATATACACGAAATAGCAGCCACCCATGAATACGCATAACATACATATAAAGACACTTGGATTTGGTTGCTTCATATATATTTTTATAATTTTTATAATACTCAACGACTTAACAAATATAAGCAGCCATTTAGGCTTTTGTAATTTTTTCTTTATTTCTAAACTGCTTTTTCATTATTATTTATGAATAGTACTTATAGGCCATACAAGATACTCAGAAAAATGACCTCTGAAATGCCTACTTTTGTGAAGGTGCGGATAGTTAGAAACTGCATCCTGCAAATCCCTTACCTTTTCTTTCATCAAATATATTATCATAAAATTTAGAAAATTACAGCTATGGTCAAGATTGATTGCGCAGACTGCTCCCAGTGCGATATGTATTACGTACTGAGAAAGTACTCGGGAATAAAATAGAATTTGTTCGTCAAAACGGTTAACATTTAACTATAACTACATTTTTACGCATCTATACACCATCAGTTGCATCATAGTACACGCACATATACGCGCACATAAACACACACACACGCATGTATGTAGTATCATATTTTTTTTATTAAAAACCTAATTATTTACAGAATTTTCGCGCAATATCCTGCTGAAAATTGATCCGTCTAGACAAAAAGTAAGAAATTTAGAACCTATTTTACACAAAGGCCTACAAAGAAGTTAATGCAGTCCCAAAGGATTTCAAAATATCCTATAAATATACAAAATAAGAAGTAAAGAAATGTGAAATTAAAATCTAAAATTATCAATAACTGGAACAAAAATATCAAAAAAATAAAGAATAAGAATTCAATTAAAGCTTATGTAACAATATAAAGAGGAGGATGCTTCAGTCTCAATTACAATCTACTTTTGAGAATTCTTTGGTCATTTTCAAGGAACAGACTAAAAATTTTCAACCGAGCGGCGCTTCTGAGTTATATCTGAATGATTGTTAATTTCGGAAATAATATTTAAAAGAAAGGTGCAAAGTAAATATTAATTTAATAAAAAATCTCACTGAACTCAGTTTCTTTAAAAGGACAATAAAATGAAAAATTTCAAAACTTTTAAAAATTAATTAATTTGAATTACAGTTTAAATTAATCATCTGCCAAAATTTTGATTTTCATTTTAATTCATGTTCTTTTATACATTTTAGGCTATAAGCCTTTCATTTTTCATCTTTTCTCAGTTTGGAGGCTCTTTTTCATTAGTTAAAGCTATTTTGGATTCTTCTACTTCTTAGGTTAATTTCTTCTAAGTAAATTCGTTTCGTCAAAATTATGAACTTTACAAATTTGTGCTTTTATTTAACAAAATCGCTTCTAGTTAGTAAAGTTCTTTAGTAATTCTGCTTTTACTTTGGTTCGAAATTTAGTTAATATTTCTTTATCACATTACTTTTAATTTACTCACTGTTTATTCTCCATTCTCTTCGAAGAATTATTTTTCATCTTTAAATAGTTTTCAACAATTTTATTTGTAAGGTCACGTCGGGCGGATATTATATCCCAATAATTAATTTATAAATAAAACTAATTAAATTTTAAAAGTTTCTAAAATTTTTATTTTATTACACTTTTAAAAGACTTTAATTTGGTAATTTTTATTAAAATAATATTTATTTTGCAACTTCCTTTTAAACATTCTTTCCAGAGTTCACAGTCATTGAGATGTAATTCAGAAACGTGGCTGTGTTCTTCTCTTGCTCCTTCATAAAGACAAGGAATTTTTAACATTTTTATAGTAGTTTTATTATTTTGTATTAATTATGTTTTATTATGTTGTTTTTATTTCAATTTTACTGAACTGTTTTTGTTTCAGTTTTAATATATGTACTTCTGAGTAGGTGGTTGATCCTTTTTCTTGATTTAATGTTTTATTTAATTATTATTTTTTTATTATATATATGAAATGTAATTTCTCATACATTATTTGTTTTGTGCAGCCGGGGCAACAGGAATGAGACAAATTTTGGAATATAAAGTGGTAGGTTTATTTTAGCATCCATCTCACAAGCGTTCTCCTCGTACCTTAAGCAGAAGCCCTACTTATACATATGTGTACATCACGAGGCTCCTCCAATCAGCGATATTAATTGAAATCACGAGGTGACGCTATCTTCTCATCAGGAGTGTTCTAAAGGACTTTATGTAATATGACAGATTTATGAGTTTGGCGATTTGGCGGGCGCCAACAGGTTAATATATTTTATACTAAAGAAAGGATTTCGCCAAAATTTAGGAACAGGATGCAATTTAGGTAGAGAATCGCCATCACATTATTAAGCAATATTATTAGAATTTAATTTAATCAATTAATTTACAAATATCATTACAGATTATCCCCCCCATCTGAAAAGGCTTGCAGTCGCGGCCGTCGACCCAAGACAGTCCAGATAGTGAGAGCAGAAAATTTAGTTATTAGGAAATTAAGTGAGTAGGAAAACTGATTGGATTTACCTCAAGGGACACAAAATGTTTACATAAAATATGACATAAAATATTTGAATATAATTAATACAGTATATAAAATATAATAAATGATTAATGAAATTATAATATAGTAACTAAGTGCAGAACAAATAAAGCACTAATAACAGATTGCTGGTTAGCTACGCGGCAATAGGAAATAGTAATATAACTGAATTTGTAAGTTTATATCTTAGGGCATGCCATTCACAGTTTGTGTATGAGTCCGTACAATCATTAGAGTTGTCATTCAGGCTCATCTTTAGTCTTTTACTGGTCTTTGGAGATCTCCGGAGCATTTAATTAGCGCTAGAATTATGGATCAGCATTGGCACTGAAAACATTTGAGTTTTTATGTCACGATACTAGAGCTCTTATCTCTTGTTGAAAATACACATTTTGCTAGGTTTTTAACATATTTTGTCACTCTATTTTTCTCTTATTAATGATAACAAAACAAAATTTAACTTCCAACATCCATACCAGTTTTTTGTACACGATGCTGCAGAAACATAAAATGAAATTCAGAAATTTCAACAACTGAAATTTAACTTTTTCAACTGTTGCTACAATTTATAACACAAACATAGGAAAACATGAGCTCAAGGAAATGTGAGGGTATAGTACTCTACTTGTAGTATAGCCTCAATTGAGTGTTTCCCACACGGAAAGTGCATTGAACCTGAAACTCAAGTTTGAAGGAGCCCAGTAAAAGAAAACGGCAGACAAACTTTTCAGGCACTGAGAGATACATCAACTATTAAGGGGGACAACAGGATGAAAACTAAAAGAAGGGTTATGGATTGTTTATTGATTTATAAATTTTGATTTATTCATGATGTAATTTAAAGTTTTCAGGTGGATAATAGAACCTTAATTTTGACGCATGTACAATCTCAGTTGGTTTCTTCGTGTGAAAATTTTCCCTGTCGATTTCATAATTAACTTCAGATAATTTATTCATAATCTGATAAGGGCCTGAATAGGGTGAAGTCAATTTTCTAGTATTTGGGTATTCAAATTCCTCGTAAAGGACAAAATCTCCAGGTTGAAATTTAGATTCTAGAAATCTGATGTCATATCTAGTTTTATTCTTTCGGTGGTATTCGATAGTTCTTTTCTTTGCTAAAGCCCTTGCTTCATTTAAGGAAGGGTATTTATTTTGATCAATTGGAGATTCAAAAGGGAGGTTACCAAATAGTAAGTATGCTGGGGTGAACTTAGTTACCGTATGAGGGGAGTTGTTATATTCGATAACAACTTGCTCTAGCACTTTAGTCCACGGTACTTTTTTAGAAGAAGAATTTACTTTACATTTTAGTCGACTTACTATTGATTGATTTACTCTTTCTACTTTACCATTTGTCTGGGGATGGTGAGATGAAGTTAAAAGTTGTTTAACATTATGCTTTTTAAGAAATTTTTTGAATCTAGAGGAAGTGAAGGCTGCATTCCTGTCACTCAGAATTTTTTCGGGGACTTGTATTTGAAATATTTGTTTTAGACAATTGGCATAGGTTTCTGAAGTTACACTTTTAGAGGGAAAAGCCCAGACATATCTTGTTGCATGGTCAATAACTATATGTAAATATTTTTTTGTAGAATTATAATAATTAAATCCTCCCACAGTGTCAATAGAGAGACATTCGAAAGGTTTGTCGGTTGGGGGTACGTCTTGCATAAGACCAAATTTTTTCTGTTTTTTCTTTTTATTAAGTTGACAAGTATGACAATGTTTAACAAAATTTCCGATATCTTCGCTAATATGAGGCCAATAATATTGAGGGGTGATTAAGTTAAGCATAATTTGAACTCCCGGGTGACCAAAATTTTCATGGGTTTTATTCAACAATTTTAATCTTAAAGATTTAGGTACTACAATTTTATAAAAATTCTTTTTCTTAATTACCATCATATCATTTATCTCTTGGTAATTTTTTCCGCAGACATTATCAGTTTTTTGTTGTTGGATTATTTCATTTCTATCAAGTAAATGTACATAATGTTGGAGGTGCTGTGAAACAGGATGTCTAGAAAGCATGTCAGCTTCAATATTGGTAGAGCCCTTCTGATACTTTACTTCATAATTGAACATACTTAGTTTGAGTGACCAACGGAAGAGTCTACCTTTTAAATTTTTAACATTTTTGAGCCAAACGAGGGCCGCATGGTCCGTATGTATAACAAATTTTTGTCCATGCAGATAGTAATAGAATTTGTCTAGGGCATCTACTATGGCCAAACATTCTAACTCAGTAATCGTATAATTTTTCTCATAATTTCTTAAAGTTCGGGAATGATATGATACAGGGTGAAGGACATCATTTTCATCTGGTTGTTTCAAAACAGCTCCAACAGCAGTTTGAGAAGCGTCAACAAAAATATGACATGGCCTACTGGAATCATACAATTGTAAAACAGGTTTGGAAATCAGTATTCTTTTCATTTCGTCGAAAGCTTTTTGACATTGGTCATCCCATTCCCACTTGACATCTTTCTTCAAGAGTCTGTTTAATGGAGCTCTAATAGTTGCATAATTCGGAATGAATCTATGATACACATTCACACTTCCCAAAACTCTTTGTAACTCTTTGGTGTTACTGGGGTTTTTAAGTTTCTTAATAACTTCTATATTATGGTTATCGGGAATTATTCTACCATTTTTTATTTCATAGCCAAGAAATGTGATCTGATCTCGGGCGAACACACATTTGTTTCGATTCAATTTAATATGCTCCTCTTTAAACACCTCAAATAAAATTTTTAAATGTTCTAAATGTTCCTTCTCAGAGGAAGAGTAAACGATTATATCATCAAAGTAACTGCAAGCGAAATTAATTTTATTTTTTGTTAATATTCGTCTAATTGTTCTGTTAAAAATTGCAGGAGCATTTTTGAAACCAAAAGGGAGTCTTAACCATTCGAATAATCCAAAATTCGTGCAAAAAGCTAATTTCTCAGTATCTGCAGGGTGAATCGGGATATGCCAGAAACCAGATCTCAAATCAATTGTAGAAAATACTTTTGCTTTACTTAATTTGTCTAACAAAGTGTCAATGCGAGGAAGAGGGTTTGCATCTGTTTTAGCCAGGGAATTCAATTTTCGATAATCTATACACAATCTAGTTTTTTTTCCTTCCTCACGTTTAAGTACTAAAGTCACGGGGGACGAATATGGGCTACAACTTTCTTTAATTATACCTGCTTGTAATAATTGATCAATTTGGGTCTTAATTTCTTCTTCTTCCATAGGGGATGTTCTATAAGGTCTTAATGATACAGGCAAATCAGAATTTAAATTAATTCGTTGAGGTTCAATATTAATTTTTCCTACATCATACTTATTTTTAGAAAACACAGATGAATAATCATTTAACAATTTTTCCAAGTTATACTCTTTGTTATCGACAGTATTAGAAACAGCATTTTTCACATAAATGTTAGACTGAGAAACTAATTCCTTTGGATTTGTAGTCCGAGATTTACAAGTTGGAAAATTTCTTACATCATCATTATTAACACATGGATAAACATTTGTTGTACCACCTTGAAGTTGGAGGTGTAGAGATATGGGTCGGCTGTCAAAATGGCAGTCATCATTAAGTACAATAGCTCTCTGTTTAATTTTTAAATTAGTACAATCAATACTCAACTCAAATAATTTGCATTCATAAAGTCCTAAAATTACATAATTCGAATTATTATCAAGAACAAACAAGGTAATTTGTTTACTAATCCGTCCAATTTTCATTTGTATACAACATATTTTGTTGAAGATTATTTTTCCTTTAGTTTGGGTTACTGAAAATGATCTAACTCTTTGTACTTTTAAACGTAATTGTCTAGCTGTTTTGGAAGAAATTATTGATATGGTGGCACCACTGTCTACAACACACTCTAGACGTTTCTTATTGGGCAAATATCCCGACACCTTTAATAGTCAACTACTGTGAGGGGTTTCTGGGGTTGGGTCTATTGCTAGGGGCGTAACATTAGGTGTATCAGATCTCTCCCTTCTGAAAGGACAAACCTGAAACCAGTGAAAAGCATTTGGGATTCCGTTCCGGGTGCAAAGTCTACAGGGACTAGGTGGCAATGGCAATCTATTTTGAGAATTATAATGGCTTGTAAATCCTGGACCACTGAACCGATTATAAAAATTACTTGGTCTCTGAAAACGTTGGAAATTGTTGGGTCTAGGAGAATATTGTCTCACAGTAGCTGAAATTCTACTTCTATTAAATCGATTGTAATCTTGGGAACTGTTCTCAATCGGAGTAACAAATCTGGGAGGTGCACTTTTGATTTGTTGATTTTCTCTAATCTTAATAAGCTTATGGACATGAGTAAGCCAAGAGATGGGGTCAGAGGGTGCGTTGATCGTCATTAAGGATTTTAATTCTGTAGGAAGGCCATCCGTCAGACCCTCCAAGATCATTTCATGAGTTAGATTTAATTTTTTACCAATATCTAATTTTTTGCGAAAATATTGCGTTATGTCCTCTTTATGATTGTACTTGTAATTGGCAAAATCACCAAACGTAGTTAAAGTGGGGTCGAAAAAATTTTCCTTTAAAATTTGGACTAATTCCACATATTTAGTAATTTTATGGCAGTTTTTGACATATACGCTAAGTGCATTACCTTTTAGATATCGAGCTACATTATTAAGCTTCCACGTTTCATCTTTATCTAAATGAGTTTTGTTAAAGTACTCAAGCCATGAATTTATATCCATATCATTCTGCGCGTCAAAGGGAATTATACTTGTTTCAGGTTCAGCGCTAGCTGCCCTTAATGAATCATCAGGATCAGAGAGGTTTTCATTAGCCATTATTCTTTTAACAATACTTTCATAAATAAAACTAATAATACTTTATAAATAAAACTAATAATACTTTCATAAATAAAACTAACTCAAAAATAATATTCTTTAAATTTTCCCAAAACAATATTAAAACCAAAATACATCCTTTAAATACCAAATTTAAAATACATTTATACCAAAATAATACTTTTTAAAATTTTCAAAATAAAAACACTATTATTAAATCAGTAATTATAACTCAATAGTAATAATATCATTTGCATCGCCAATCTTTTTACTAATTGCTTCTGTTTGACTTATTGTGACGAGAATACGAGTGATGAAATCGACACGAAAATACACATTTTTGCGCACTCTTGTTTAGATTTTCGCAAAACACGATCAATCACCACACAAGCACAAAGCTCTCGAGAGCAACACAGAACGCCGTAGACGTAGGGAAAGATTTCCATCCTCAAAAGTAGGTCAACGGTAAGAGCACATTTGATGAACGACGAACTTTCGATGGAAACACAAATCACACATCACAGGGGGCAGAAGGATGCTTCTCTGGACGTAAAATAATCTGCAGAATACCAGAATACAGGTAACAGAAGGATGATTCTCTTGAAGCAAGAACGCCTAGCGAAAAATGTAGAAACATAGAAGTCGCACAGCGGGAAATTCATCTAAAGTGCGTAACATTTTATCCGTATAATCCTTGGGGTATCTTCTTTTTTAGATAATCCCTTTGAAGGTGGTATCCTACCGGCTTTCTGAAATGTAATTTCTCATACATTATTTGTTTTGTGCAGCCGGGGCAACAGGAATGAGACAAATTTTGGAATATAAAGTGGTAGGTTTATTTTAGCATCCATCTCACAAGCGTTCTCCTCGTACCTTAAGCAGAAGCCCTACTTATACATATGTGTACATCACGAGGCTCCTCCAATCAGCGATATTAATTGAAATCACGAGGTGACGCTATCTTCTCATCAGGAGTGTTCTAAAGGACTTTATGTAATATGACAGATTTATGAGTTTGGCGATTTGGCGGGCGCCAACAGGTTAATATATTTTATACTAAAGAAAGGATTTCGCCAAAATTTAGGAACAGGATGCAATTTAGGTAGAGAATCGCCATCACATTATTAAGCAATATTATTAGAATTTAATTTAATCAATTAATTTACAAATATCATTACATATATATATAACTAAATAAATTTCAAAACTCTATACAAGAAAGAAAAAGCCGCATAATTATTTTTATGCCAATCTATTATTACCCTGAATCAAATTAAATTAAAAAACACTAATAAAAGAAAATACCATATTTTAAACAAAATTTACATTTTAAAGAAAACAGTAAAAAAAGAAGGAATTTTGTATTAATGAAAACGAAAACAATAAAAGTTTTATTCATCACCTTTGCTTAATGCTTCAAGCCTTAAAACAAAATGATTAATGAGAGACGATAAACATGTTTCGTTCAAAAGTACTCACCGCTTTTAAATTAATCCAGTTTCCTTTACATATTTAATTTAATTTAAGAGTCTCATTTATATAAAAGATATTATTGCAGAGAAGAAATGAAAACATAAGGAATGGCAGCGGTCCGAAGACCCTCGTGCCAGAAGGCACATCAACGTTTTAAACAGGAAAATCAAGCATGAAATTATGGAATTCGGAAACAAAAATGGGACTTTCTCCTATCAAACCTGGATCCTGAAGATCAAGCAGTATGGAAAATTGCTAAATCTCTCAGAAATAGCAGACCAAATCAAACTCATGCAATTCATCACATGGGAATCTCCTATCAATCTGAGGACGAGATTGCTAATATAATGGCTAATGAATGAGAGAAAATCTTTCAACCTCAGCCGCCTGAGAATAACTCCCAAGAAGAAGAAGTTAATTTTACCACTGACAGTATTAACAATTATTCTATAACAAATTTCATTCTCTTCACTTCACCAAGAGAAGTAAGAGAAATTATTCACAAACTCAAGCCAAGGAAAGCCATAGGCTATGATCAAATTAGCAATGAAGCACTGAAAGCCTTCCTAGACGTTGTATTACTGACATAGTCAATATTTTTAATGCCTGCATCCGAAATAATTATTTCCCTCAGCAATGGAAACACTCAATAATTGCCAATATCTTAAAACCAAAGAAAGATCCTAAGCTCGTCACTTCCTACAGACCTATCAGTCTTTTACCTTCATTAGGAAAAGTATTTGAGAAAATCCTCTGCTCAAGGCTCACTAACCATCTCGAAAGACTCAATTTAATAGATGAACTGCACGACTCATCAAATTCTCAATTTGGTGGAATTTGTTCGCAAGTTTTTACTAAGAAAAACGGGGTGGCTGCATGCTATCTCGACTTCGAAAAGGCCTTTGATAGAGTGTGACATGCAAGCCTCCTGCATAAATTGAAAAATTTTATGCTTCCAAACAGTCTTGTAAAACTCATTAGTTCCTATCTGAAAAACAGGACTTTCCAAGTTCCCTGCGGTGATGCCTTATCTGTCAGAAAAACAATTCATAGCGGGGTCCCGCAAGGGTCCGTTCTTTCCCCCCGGCTATATAATGTTTATATCAATGATTTCCCGCACCCATTCAACACGAAAATACTCAAATACGCTGAAGACACTGTAGTACTGACTGAATCCAGAAGTCCCCAGCTCGCTCTAAGTAATTTACAAATGCATCTCAATATGATCAATCACTAGTGCAAGACTTAGAAAATTAAGCTCAACGCCTCTAAATGTTGTATTGTGCTCTATCGGAGATACAAATCAAGATTAAGAGTCAATACTGATATCTACTTAGATAAAACTATAATCCCTGTAGATAATTCCTATAAATATTTAGGTGTTTACGTAGATAAGTCTCTCAACTTCAAAGATCATATTTCTTATATCTTGAACAAAGCAAATTCAGCCTACATTCCAATTTATCCTATTATCGCCAAAAAATCAAAGCTCAGTCTATAAATAAAGAAAATGCTTTACATATCTCTAATTTGACGATCATGCTATATGTAGTGTCGGCCTGGGCAATCGCCAATAAAACTGAGCGCAAAAAACTCGATATACTTCAAAATAAAATTCTACGTAGCATTGTGAATGCACCTTGGTACGTGAGAAACTGTATAATTCATAACGACCTGGATATTCCATCTGTGCATAACTCATGACAGCTCACAAATTCTTCGAGAAGATGAAGCATAGTCAGCATAACGCACTTAAACAAATGTTGCGTTATGATCCAACCATTGAATACACTGTCAAACGCCCAAGGACAATTCATCACAATTCGTCATGGTGGTAACTTGTAAATTTTAATTTTAAAATTTACTTGAACTCTGAAATTGGACTCTATCCTATTATTTGTGCTGCATCTTATACTTATGTTAATCAATAAACTTTTTTATTCAAGATTTTTATGTTAGTATTTCATTTTTTAATTATTTTGTATGAATTTTTACTTTATCGTATGATTCTACGAACTTTTGAACTTTTTACGGCCTATCTAGCCACTGCATACTTCTGAAGGACTTTCAACTCTTGTGCCATTCACAGCTTCAAACTGTCTTCGCGCCATTTTCATGATGTCTCACTACTGCTTATACTGCACTCTTACTAGCTATAGTGCACTCACCATCTGCATTTGCCATACAACCCACTGAACCTGCCTGCATGCTTCAATTTAATGCCATTGCTTATCACTGCACAATTTTTATGATGAACGCCTACTTTCGTAAGTATTAAGATGTGCCTGCACACGCAGCTGAATTTTCTTCGCCCATGGGTGTTGGTACTTCCCTAGTACCATTTATTTGAAAATATCTTTGCCTAGTGCACTTTAATACGATCTACTGGCGAAAACATTTTAGTAGTTAATGCCCAGAAAAAAGTAAGTCATAAGAGTCTCATTAAATTCACTCCGTTTCTCGACATGATTTCGTCCTCCTATAGTACGAAATTTACATAACTGCAAAAAAATGACAAAAAATAAACTAAAAAAATCTTCAGAAAGGCCTAAAAATGCTAAGCATGTAACTATCACTATAAAAAAGAAGAAAATGTTACCAATTAAATTAGTCAATTATATTTCAACGAGGAAATATAGAGGAAGCATATACTGATGTGTTAAGATGCTCACAATTTTATCCAACTCAGAAGACATGTCGGATTATATTATTGCATGTCGGTCAGGATACTGCATATGTTAGTCAGTAGGGAAGAAAAATTTTATGTTATGCAATGACTAGATATCTATTGTTGCATCATTTCAAAACATTATTTCAAACAGCAAGGTACGAGAAAATGGAATCCCGCAACGTCATGCGAAAGATTTTAACGGCGCAGAAACTTTCATGCGTTTCCAGTGCATCATCGTGTAAAACCAAACGTCAGAAATTACTTTCCTTATTGTAAAAATATTTTACATAATAGTAGTAAAATTGTATGTTTTA
Organism: Stegodyphus dumicola; assembly: GCF_044657685.1. Taxonomy (NCBI): domain Eukaryota; kingdom Metazoa; phylum Arthropoda; class Arachnida; order Araneae; family Eresidae; genus Stegodyphus; species Stegodyphus dumicola. The sequence goes on along the minus strand of NC_140771.1, from coordinate 150,273,476 downwards.
AGTAATTGCACTTTAGCATTGAAAGGTTATAAATTTATTGATTTATTTTGAATACTTCCTTTCATTTTTAATATTAAGTTATTATTAAAAGTAAGGTAAATAAGGATTTATTATTTATTTATTTTGCATGTTTTTTGAGGAAAAATTATATTATATTGTTAGATACACATTTAAAACGTTATCCCCTGCTTTCGAAAGAGTTTCTTGAAGAAATAGTAATAAAACATATTATACCGTGATAATGTTAATAATAACATATTATACCGTGATAGATAGTATAAATTATGCTTATAAGCAAAAGGAAAATTTAAGCCACCTGTTAGGAAATAAATTTCACTTTTTCAGAAAATACCAATTACAGAAACAAACCCTCCAAACTCTTCCCCTCCAGACTATTGTATAAAGTCAAACCTATTACTTCCCAAGCCCATTTAAGTATTCAAGCACGCTATCTATGTTGCATGTCAATATTTGTGCAATGTACATCAGATATTTTCTATGAATAAGGCAGAAAAAGAAATTAGTTCCTTGATGGTGTAAAAGATCAATACTGTGACTATTTTCCTTTTCGAAAATTTCGTTCGCAATTGAAAAAATGGTTATCATAAACAGAACTTTCCAAACTATGCTTTGAAATGACAAGTGTATAGAAATATCATGCATTAAAAATAAGACAACATCAATTTTGTTAGGGTACCATCGAATTCGGCATACGTTATGAAAATATCGATCGATGTGTATTTTTTCGAACATCAGAAGTCTTATTTGAGCTTGTTAATTTTTATTTCAGTGAAAAGAAATAACTATGTAATGTAAATCGGGAACTAGATGTATTACTTTCTCATTCCTTATGTCTTTTCATCAATCTTTTAAATATTCACCAACGCAAGGGGAATAAAATCGAATAATAGCGAAGTATGGTTTTCCTAGTTTATTAAGAAACAGGAAAGAAATAAAGCTTTCAGTCATAGTTATTCTACCATTTCTACCATGATTTAAAAAAATAATATACTTTACTTTTAATTACCCATACTATATTAGTAATGTAAATAATATTAAGTGCTTTTGGTTTCTAATAAATTTATTACTAAATTATGAAATTACAATTACTTCTGTAAAACTTCTGTTTAATTTTTTAAAAAAATAATTATAAGGGAAAGTAAAGTCTTGAAATAATAGTGGCATGGAGGGATGAAACTGATTAGCACTCAATTATCTGAAATGCAAACAACGACTATATGAGCCAATAACATCCTTCTTTTACCAACAATAAACCGACATAGCAAATACTTTTGCTACATATATTTAAATAAGTATTTTTCTTTCGGATCCTCACAATACAAAACACAAACGCGAGCCTTACTTAATATCAACAACTAATTAGCAATCAAGTATTATATTGGTAATTGGAGTGCCTAGTTAATACATGTGTTTCACAGGTATGGACGAGTTAACTGTCATCACTGAGCGCGATACAATTCTGGTTAGCAACAAGTGTACTGAGCTTTCGAGTTTCTGTGTACTTGCACTCTTTGGTATATTTTGCAGACTAAATTAATCATTGAAGATAGAATTTTTCTAAGCATTTTAAGTTATCTGATTCGTTAGATTTGAAGATAATATCAGAGAAGCTGAAGAAAAAATTATTATTTATCACCGATGAAATCACGCGATGTTAGTGACAAACATACTGCAGATCACGAAGTCAGACGCTGGATAGAGAATGTTGTAACTTCATATGGAGACATTACTTATGAAGTCATTATTTTTCTTCTGTCAGTGTCTGTTAAGAAAAGGTGACTCTAAGTTTTCGATTGCTAAGCTTATTCATATTTAAGGGAATTCATTTTATGTCTAACACTACTTCTAATATTTAAGAAGATGTAAGGACAGGCGTTTTCTGAAATCTCTATTTGAAAACACTAATTAAGTTTATTTACTCTTCTCCTACCAGTTCTTACATGACTCAAATGTAATACAAATTCATAGTGAATTACAGAAAGATAAATGCAAATAAGAAAAAGCTGTTGTGCGCACCACATGACTTCCTTGTACATAATATAAATGATACGCATTTTCCTGCATTTCATTTAAAATTATTGAATTGAATTAAATCGACTTCGTCGATAGCGCATAGACCACAGCAGAATTAATGCACTCATTAAAACTCATTGTATTTGTTTACCATAGTGACACTCTGGAGCTAAGGTCACTTAACAGCGTTACATCTCAATTCATTTTTTAACTCAGAACGCGCAAAAATTATATCAGCTGAAGAATTAGGTAATAGTTGCCACTTGTTCTGTTCAACTATTATAATAAACCTAAAACGATGTATAAAAGAAATTAAAGAAATAAAAATAAACACTTTTTCACGGACATATTCAGCACCGCTTACGTAAAGCGCATGCACTACTCGAAAACATTGTCCTTTGCCTGAAACAGCCTGGCGACAGTATTTGCTGCTAATATGAAACAGTTATTTCCTCGAATTTCATTAGAGATATATTTCACATTCAATTAATTTAGTCTCACTTCGTAGCAAGGCAAAAATACTTAAGAAACTCAAAATATCTTCTTTAAAAGTTGGAAGATGTAGAAAAAAAAATAAAACACCAAATACAGTTAAAGCAATCAAAAAGGAATTTTTACAATTAAAATTAGGGTTTTTGTACTAAAGCAATTCGGCCAGCAGATTTTTCGTTGCACAAAAATGAAAGTTTAACTTTGCTGTCACTCGGCAAAAACATCACTGAAGGGGCAGAAACTGAACTCACTATTCTGCCAGGTTTCAAATGTAAACAAACATACCTGCTATGGTAAACAAAAATTAGGCTTAGCCGCTCTTAAACAACTTTTAAATTGTTGATAATTCTACAGCGATTGTATGCAGATTAACTAAATGCACACCTTAACTGGAAATAAGAACAAAATAATTCAATCATTTTTAAAGCAAAAAATGCGCAACTTGCCACCATATAAAGACGAAAGAAACTAAGCTCACGGAGCCGAGTAACAGAGTTGTTATATATACTTAAGGTTCGGCCGATTGCGACCAAAAAGGGAGGTGCTCAACTACATAATATAGCAGTACTATTTACAAAATTTCAACGTTCTGAGGCTATTCTTATTTGAGTTATGCGAGGTACATATATACATATGTGCGTACAAACGTAGGACACCACGAAAAAAAAAATCTCTTCCATTTTTAATCAGTTTTATAATACATTTGAGGGAAAAGAGTTCTTTAGTTTGTCCTTGCATACAGATGTCACGTTAAAAACATCTTTAAATTGCATTCGATAGCGGTCAAAATGGATATTTTCGTTGAAATATGGTACCCGGATTCGTTCGTGATTACAGTACTTCCTTTACTTCGTCAAGGAGGTAAAAATGAAGGAGATCATATTAAATATAATAGTTTCTGTTATTCACGATATACAAATTATTCGTGTCCAAATATTGCACATTTTCAGAATGCACTGTTTGCTTGTTTAGAGATTAATTGTATTATATGCAATAATATATTTTCTTCCATAGAGCTTATTAAGAGGCTAGAAGGTTTCCAGAAGAAACATTTTTTGATACCACTTGTAAGTCCCACAAAATAAAGTATTTGCAAAATCATCCAATAAAGTACTGCCTGCTATACCCCCATTAATTAATTTGATTCTAACAACGTTAAAATGGTTAAAGTAATAATTATTACGACTATATAAATATTTAGTGAAAACTCATTATTATAAAAGGCGGAAATTATTTGTGGTCTTTCAAATTAGTAATGTCGAGAAAGCGTAAAGAGTGTAATTTTTAAAATCGAGTTTTCAAAAGAAAACGAACTGATATTTTTCAGAATCAAGGTCATACACTTCAAATACAGTCGGGTTTGTAATTTTTCGAAGGAGCGTATAGTCAGAGAAGATACACTTAAATAGATGGATAAAGGATTTAATTCTACAAATATAACAGAAGATAGAAAAACTAGAGATAATAACTTTTTATTCTTATTACTCTGAAGCATTTCAGACACATTAAAAGACATTGTAAAAAGCTTTTCTTTAAACAATAACATTTTAGTCGTATTCTAAAAATACCTTTCATTGTATAGTATTCAAAAATTGCTTTTGATGAAAATGAACATATTCATTTACTTTTCATAATTTTCCTTGCAAGTAGTATTTTTATTGATAATGACTGAAACTGTATATATCTGTTTTAAATCCGAAACTAGTTTAGTTATACTGCAATGCCTCATAATAGCGTCGAACACGATCCGTTGTTAACGCTTGTCGGAAGTGATCGAATTTTCCGTGCAGAACCCCTCTTCTCTCCCTTACGTTTCCCCTACGTCCGCTCAGCAAGCACGCAACGTAAAGTATATATACTCTGGAGCGTAACTGATCTATTCTCGGATTCTGGTAGCGAACAGCTCGAGGAAATGTTCATCCCCCTTTGCGTGAGCAACACAGAAGACGTCATATAGCAAGAAGACGAATGAAACCGTTTTTCCAATGGTCAATTAGCAGCGCAATCATAAGAAGAGAAGATTTTTTTTTTTTTTTTTTTTTATGCTGTAATAAATGCAAGGCAAAATATTTCGTTACAGTTTATTGCTGCGGGCAGAAGAGTATGTTTTCTGTTGCAAATCCAGTGCCTTATGGTAATAACTTCCTAAGCGTGGCCAGGAATATCCATCTGTGGGTTCTCGTAACTGTCATTTTATTGGAACGTATGCACGGAGCAATGAAAATAAACGAAGGAATTATTAATCTTTTACTGTTGATTGCCCCAATAAAAAATCACCTGTACATTGCACCCTGCTATTGGAACTAGAATCATATAAAAGGGAGAAAGCCAATCTCCTTGTGAGATGGCGTGGTTGAAATTCCTTTGTTGGACATGATTGGAATGGGAATACTCTTGACAGCAAATGAGTAATCCTTTTACATCCTCTGCTTGGCGTTTTATTATTAGACTCCGTCTCCATTTTAATGTATTTTTATTGTTTTCTCAAATACGTGCAGCTTTAATTTCAAAATCTTCTGAAGAAATATTTTTCAAACACATTTTAAATTAAAATCTTTGCTATTTTTAATATTAACTCTGTTTTCAGGTTAGCTATTCTCGTAATTAAAGCTAAATTACCCATTTAAAATTGACTCATATCATTGATTTATATCTACTTCATTGATTCATATCTATTTCATATTTAACCTGAATATTTCATATTCAACCTTTGCCTAATGACCTGATGGTCAATCGCCAGGCAATTGATAAATACATATATTTAACCTTAATTGATAAATTTAGATGATGATGAAATTTTTAAAAAAATGACAGTAGTTTATTATTTTAGAATTCAAGAGTTCATTAAGCATTTCTTTAATTGAAATACTCATAACTCATTTTCCTTCAGTATTTAAAGTATTTGTATTTTGTTGCTTTTTAAAATAGCTGGATACCTTTTTTGTCTTTTTTTCTGCACATACTGAAACTGTTTTAATGAATTTTCTTTGGATTTCGAAATATTTCTATTCATTTAATCTTTCATATTTTATGCACCAATACGTCATTATTGATATGAGTCACTTTTATACATCAATATATATTGTTAATGTAATTTTTTCTCGTTAAAATGGGAAGAACGTTTAAAACATTCCATTATAAGATATTTTTGAGAAAATTTGCTTAATTTTAGTCAGATTTATAATCTGAGACATTCTTGATATTTCGATCTACATTTCTAAAATACTTCTATGCTCAGAGATTTCGTTAAAATGCATATTCTTTAATTTTATTTGAAATATTAAAGTTAATAGAATTGTTACCTTCTAAGTAATATCCATTGGAATACACAATTTATTCCAATACTTCTAACGTTCCGGCAAGTGTTAGTAGAATATCCTCTTCGGGAGTTGTCATAGAATGGCATTCGCCTTGTTTTGGAACGCCTGAACTGTCTGAAAATATTGACTTCACAGAACGGCGTGATAACAAAAATAATGGAACGCGAGAGTGATAAATCCGACAAATAAGATAGTTATACCATGACAGTGATTTGTTTCTGACCAAAGGAATCGAAGCTTCGTGGTTCAAACGTCCTATATTCCGAATGGGATGTGACACCGAATGGTCGAAAGATGTAAGTTTCTTAGCTCAAAATAAGATACTGCACTGAAGGTTCAAAATATGTGTTTGCGCTATAATGCGAACAATGCTATCCCGAGTGATTTAATTTCATACATATCGTCGAAAGCAGGAGTTCCCAAATTTTTCCTTTCAAGGATCCATTTTAAAAGAAAGATTTCTTAATCCATTCCTGCATATCTTTCTTTCTGTATGATATAGCTCACAGTATAATCATAATTTCAAATGATTGTACATTAAATATCTTAAAACTAACATATAGACTTAGGAAATGAACAAAAGTTTTAGAAAAGGAAAATTGTATATTAGATTTATGTTTTATTATTGTTTTATTTACAAATATAAATAAGCCTTCAGAAGCAAAATCACGGATTCTAACTGCACAGAAGTTTGACTTTAATGAAGATGATAATTGGGCTTTATTGATGCAACATTTTAAATACATGAAATTATTTAAATTCTTAAATCAGTTCGTTAAAAAATATTTAACCTGTTTTTTTGTTTTTCGATGTAAGTTATAAACTTACTACTGAAGTTAGCAGTTAGTTGTCAGCTTCTGCTAGGTAAGAAGAAGGAAATGTCAATATTGTTGCTCTAACAAATTTTATTTTGGGTTATTTTCTCTCGGCTGACGTCTTGCGATATAATATCAGTATCAAATAAATAACAGTTAAGCGGTTCTATAAGCCTTGATGGTAAGAGAACATTTCAAATCCTCTTTTAAACTTCGGCTGGAATATAACAATTCATGTTTTTAGGAACTTTTATGTTTTGACGGTAAGGGGATTTCTTATGTTCCTGAGTTTTAGTTTTTAGGAAGTATTGTAATCGCGAAAAGTTTCAGGCAGCATATTTCAACGAAAATATCCATTTTGACCGCTATCAAATGAAATTTAACGATGTTTTTGGCGTGATGTCTGTACGTAATTACAGAATAAAACAATCTTTTCCTCCAAAAAACTAAAAAAACTGCTTTAAAATGAATTCTGAAGAGAATTTTTCGTGGAGTCTCTACGAACGTATGTACGTACGTGCGTACGAACGTATCTCGCATAACTCAAAAACGAGTAGCCTCAGAACGTTGAAATTTTGTATATAAGACTACTATAACATGTAGATGTGCACCTCGTATTTTGGTTGCAATCGGCCGCACCAAACGTATATAAATATATTTATATATATATTCACTCTGTTACCCGGCTCAGTGATCTCAGTTTCTTTACACTTATATGTTTGTAAATTGTACATTTTTTGCTTTAAAAATGATTGAATTATGGTGTTTTTATCTTCCGGTTAAGGTTTTTATGCCTTTAATAAATATGTATGCAATAATTTTTAGAATTATCAACAATTTTAAAGTTGTTTAAGTGCCGCTAAGCCTTTTTTTTTTTTGGCGGCCATTGATTGCTTACATTTGAAAGAGTAGACTAGTGGATTTGTTGCCAATCTAGAGAAACTTAGCTTCGCAACAAGAAAGATAACGCCTTCATTTATTATTGCCGATTGAATCATGCTTAATCCTTTCAGGAATTTTTTCGTGGAAGTAAGTGTTTAAGATTTACTTCGTAATTTTTAATATAGACATTTTGAGTTTTTATGTATTTTTGCCTTCTCGCGAAGTGAGACTTGAATTAATTGAATGAGAAATACTCAATCGACTGTGAAAAACTGTTTCTTTTTTGTTTTGTTTGCTTAATTTCTTTTGTACGTCATTCTAGCTTTATTATAGTATTTGAATAGAACATGTGGCAACGATTAGATAATTCTATTCTTTAAATGATGTAAATTTTTTGCATTATGCGTTATAATATGAATGAAATATAATACTGTTAAGTGAATCTAGCGCCAGAGTGTCTCTAAACAAATACTAGAGTAAATTTTAAATAATTCATTTATTCTATTGTGGTTTATGCGCTCTAGGCGAAGTAGATTTAGTTAAATCCATTAAGTGTAAACGAAATGCAAGAAAAAATGCGTATAATTTAATATTCCGTGCAAGGAAGTCATGTGGTGTACACATCAGATTTTTTTTATATTGCACTCTTTGCGTTAAAAAATTATAAGATTTTCAAAAGTATTTTTAGTTTCTAATATATGAAATATTTTGGTGTATTCCCTCCTAATATTTATTTTATATGATATCGTTTTACGACATTATATACCATTATATTATAAGCAATTAATTAGCAGTTTTACAGCATTAATAAATATATGGATGGATAGATAGACAGGTATTGTAAACAACGGGATCTTCATTATGGCAACCAACTGTTCTTGCATATTCGGCTATTTATCTCTTGAACATAATTGATCCCCTTGGAAATTTCATCGACCTCCAGGAAATAAATTGGAACCTCTGGTCTAAAGCCTTTTAACAGGCAAATTATTACAAGTTTCATGCACGTGACATAGTGTTTCAGCAAACATTTTAAACAAGAGAAATATTTAAAATTTCACTTTGATTTAACTTAAAACTCTCGTTAAAACTGACTCTACTTAAACTGACACATTAGTCAATCGACTGAAATTTAAAGATTTTAACAAAATATGACTGATCGTCAGTATAAATTCTACTTATTTAATTCACGTTCATTAAAATATTAGCTCAGCTTCTTAAAATACAAAACAAGAATTATTTGAAACACTTTCTGATTAATATTATACTGATTCCAAGAATGCTTGTAGTTGCAACCTACGAGCAGCATGTGAAGATGGCATTGGTTAATTCATCTTTGTATTAAAGGTGTAAAGTCTTGAACGAAAATGTGTTATTAAATTTCTAAGATGAGAATTACATAACACGTATAATGTTCTTTCTGCCACTAAATTGTTGTTCAGTAACTTAAATGCTGATATATAACGGAAATATAAAAATTATATATATATTTATTTTATTTTCTTCGAAACGTTTTGCATATTGCAGATTTTGAGCTAAATTTTTAAAAAATGTTGAATTTACAACTTAATTGTTCTTTTCAAACCTTAATTCATTAGCTATGATGTTAGAACTGGCCATATTCGACTTATATTAAATATTATATATATTAAATGTTTATATTATATTATTATATTATATTAAATGTTTTAATATGCAGTTAAAATATATCAAACCTATTTTCAGAATACTCAAAGACATATGTAGCTGAATATAATCTTCCACGTTAATTTACAAACAAAATAATTTTAACTCGAATATCTTAACTTGAAGAAGGTATTTTCTTATGATTCATTTAAATAGTTTGAATCCGAAATGAAAAGATACGATCAGAACTTCAATATTATTTTATAATGCATGATTCTATGGCATTTTTAATCAAAGTTCCCCTTTACAGCAGCGGCTCTCAACCTTTTGACTAACGCATATAACTAAACAAAAATTGAAAACCTTTAGTACCACCACTACAAAATACTACTACCACCACCAACCACTCTCGAACAAAGCTCAGTTGGCATAAATTTACGAGTGTCAGAGAAAAAAAAAAAAAAAAAAACTCAATTAGGATGTTGGGGTTTTTAATTTTTGAACTTAATAGTTAAAAATACTTTGCTTCTTTGCATACCACCTATTTTCTCTTGCGTACCCCCGGTTGAGAACCCCTGCTTTACAGGAATTAGGGAAGATTTCTGGTTATTGAGAACTATCTGCTATAAATAATAAACAAATATATTGCAATGTGCGTATAAATCACAAACTGTCCTTAAGCATCACTGAGATTTCAGTTATTCTATTTAATAATATTATCAAGAACCGTTACTGATCAGTATTATGCAGTATTTTATACGTTAGCAAAAAATCTTCCAACCCATTACTGCTGCATTAAAAAGCCCATTACACAAGTCGAATATGGCCAGTTTACTGAAGGATTTCAGGATGGAAGACATATGTGACACATAAATACCTTTCTAAACATAAAACGTTGGGGATATTTAAATACTGTCATTAAAGTTTATCATCAGAAATATAGCATTAAATCTTTAGAAAATAGTGCTATTCTAAACTACGCATGTAAGCGTATGCCAGCAGTTAGTTAATTATTGCACATGTCCATAAGAATAATTTTTAGGTCTTTATCTTTGCATTCGTTTGAAGCATACCTATACTTCCAATTGCAAAATGTTTCTAATGATGTAAATATTCGTGTGTTGACAATTTTAAATTTTAAAAAATCAATTTTCTAAAAATTACAAAATGTAATATTTTATACGTTTTATCGATTCTTTTATTTAGAAAAATATTTTATTCAGTATTAAAAAATACAATAAAAAACGTTCGATTTCTATACAACATACAAATTTACCGATATATTTCATCTTTAATTCGGTGATGGAATTCGAGAGCCGTACACAAATGTAAGAACAAAATTTTGCATTTGTATGTAACTAAAAAAAAAGAAAATAGCAATGTAGGAAAGGATTCCTGAAGTCAATAAATTAAGGAGAAATATTTCTGTGCAGATTGTCTTAAAAAAGTGTTCATCAGTTCTTTTTGTTTAAAAAAGTAGTGATCTGATTCGCAGAATCTTATGGTATTTGCGTTAAGGAAAATATAGCAGGTATTAGATCGTAACATCATTTTCAACAATAAGAAATTAAAAATTATTCAAATTCAATGGATTTTTGCATGATTTTTAGAGAACGATTATGGAGTAATAAAACCTTACGTGAATATTAATAACGTATTTTAGTTTTTGAAAACATATCAATTGATTATTCTTATTTATTAATTGACCCCTCCAGGCAAGCTAGAAATGACGTCAAATATCAGAAATTAAATATTTTGATAATTTTTTTGGACAAGGATCAAATGTTTTGCGTTAAGTATAAAATTTATGAATATATGAAATAAATGTTATATGTAAGCTTGCATAAATATAAATAATACCATAAAAATTTTAATATATAAGTATAAAAGTTATATTTATTATATATCGTAATGTATTAAATTAAAAATAATTATAAGACCGACCGCATAAAAAGTTAGTTGTCGTAATTACAAGAAGAACTGTTTTCAAGAAACTGATGTATGTAAATTTACTAATGCTAAAACCCGAATATTTATGCCATTTAAAACATTTTTATGACTGATAGCTTATATTTACGACCAACAGTTGCGAAAATAAAGGCCAGTTAAGGACTTTTGTTCACGTGGTGAATTTTATATGGAAAGAGACAGTTTGTCGCCACTTTAAAACTAAATAAACTTTTGAAACTGAATATCTAAAGCTATCTGATGCTAGATATATAATATTAATTATATGAGTAAATAAGAAAAATTACCAAAATAAAAATATGCATTAGTAAAACACAATGGGATGAGATTAAAGGCATATTTAAAAAAAAATAAATAAGAAATTTTCTCTGTAGAAAGTGCAGATATGGATTCTCAAAAATGTGCCAAATGTTTCAACACTGGGCGAGCTGGTTCTTTAGTTTTCTGACTTGAGCATGAAAACAAAATATTTTTATTTTAATGAAGACAATTGTTTTTCTTCCCTCTTAAAATGCAAATAACTCAAAAAAGTACGCTTTTGTCAGTAAATAAAAGTACTTAAAGGTATGCGTGTAAACAATCATAAAATCGAAATACGCATATTCAATGGCATTAAGAAAATTTGGGTTGATTTTTACTTCCTTGCACGAAGTAAAGGAAGTATTGTAGTCACGAAAAATTTCGAGTATCATATTTGAATGAAAATATCCATTTTGCCGCAATCGAATGAAATTTAATGATGTTTTTGCGTGACATCTGCTGTACACCATAATAAAAGACTGTTTTTCCCGAAGTGAATTAGAAAACTGATTTAAAATAGATTCAGAAGAGTTTTTTTTGTGTCGTATGTACGTACGTATGTATCTCCGATAACTCAAAAATGTGTAGCCTCAGAACGTTGAAATTTTGTATATAGGACTGCTGTAACATTTTTGGTAGTTGTGCACCTTCCTTTTTGGTTGTAATCGACCGCACCAAAAGTATATATATATATATATATATATATATATATATATATCGCTATGCCTTTAGTTAATCTGCATGTCATAGTTGTAAAATTATCAACAATTTAAATGTTAAGACGCGATAACACGCCGAACAAATACTAATTCAGAAGTCAAACAACAAAAATCAGCGTTATATTTTCAAAATTTTCACAGGACTAGTTTCGAGGGTTTTACCGAACCACCATCCTCAGCTGCAAAACCGGGAAAAAAAGTGCAGCTGAGGATGGTGGTTCGGTAAAACCATCGAAACTAGTCCTGTGAAAATTTTGAAAATATAACGCTGATTTTTGCTGTTTGACTTCTGAATTTAAATGTTGTTTAAGTGCGGGTAAGCCTAATTTTTTTTTGCCATAGCAGCCATATTTGTTTACATTTGAAATTTAGCAAAACTCTGAATTAAATCTTTCTGCACCTTCAGTGTCTTTTGTCGAGTGAGAGCAAAGGGAATATTTTCGTATCGGCACCGAAAAATTTGCCTTCTTTCCCGTTGGCCATATTGCTTGTATTTGCTCAGAAACTGTAAATTTAATTGTAAAAATTGTTTTTAATTGTTTTAACTGTATTTGGTGTTTTATATTTTCTATATCTTTCAATTTTTAATGAATGCATTTTGAGTTTCTATGTATTTTTGTTGTGCCGCGAAGTGAGAACTGAATTAACTGAATGACAAATGTATCTCTAATGAAATTGGAGGAAATAAGTTTAAATGAAATGCAAGAAAGTGTGCGCATAATTTAATATTCCGTACAAGAAAGTCGTGTAGTGTAGCCATACGATTTATTTTTATCAGTTACATAAACCAACCAACATGTAACCAAGCATGTGAAAAGTAACATGTAACAAAGCTTACTAAAATGTGTCTGTTTCGTTCATAATACAATCCGCATTTCATTGTTCAGTGAGTTCACTAGAACAGCCGAATTTCAGACTAACCGAAAACCGCCATTGGGTGTCAATTTGACCCTCATAAGAAATGTAAGTAGAAACACAGTAAATGAATGAAATGACCACATAAAAGAGTTTTTACAGGTTTTTATTTATTTTTTATACTTTAGAATTTTTTTCGTGCAATTAGTGCAAATTAGCACACAATATCTTTCAATGTAAGATTACAAAAACAAAAACAAAATCTATGAAAAACAAACAAAAGATACAAATGCAAAAAGTGGAAAATAGAACATATGCAAAAAATTAAAAAAAAAAAAAAAAAAAAAAAAAAAAAAAAAAAAACATAAATTGGGAATAAACACACAATGTTATACATTACCGCAGGTGATACAATATGAACGCTTGACAGTGACAGCAACACATTTAGCACAAATTGCTTTCTGGTATCCCTCACAGCTGACAACAGTCTTGTTTTGTCACTTGCAACTTTAAAATGCACAGTTCTTTCGTTTAAGTGTATCTATTTTAGCAACTGGGGGGGGGGGATCTGTTGCGTAGTGCACCAACTCGTAGTTCTTCCACGAGTGCAAGAATAAATTCTCGACGGGAAATAGAGGTGCCCAAGGATTCTTTGAATATAATCCAAGCATTGAGTGCAGCAATGTCAAGGACGTTGTAAAAAACATGTACAGGCCATCTGCGACTTCCACTACTTGTACTATATTTCCTCAGCATCTGATCTGCGACATCAACGCCCCATTTTGTACTGTTGTAGTAAGTGACAGTGTTCGGGTTTTTCTTTATGCTGTCGTCAACAAACAAAATTACTGTGCATCGTACTCAGAATCACGACATTCTTTTTGCTCTTGCACCTATATATTGTGAGCGTTTTGTCTCCATTTTTCAGTGCAAAAGATGAATAGCGTGCCGAAGAAGTGTCATGAGCAATAGGGGGTAATTCTCGCTTATTCAGACGCATCATCCCGACAATTGTGGTTTTTTTCGCAGAAAGTTCATCTGCAAGTTTCACAGAAGTAAAAAAATTGTCAGTTGTGACACTGAGTCAGGTGTTTAGATGTGGTTGCAGTAATTTGAGAACTACACTTTCCCAAAGTTGTAAATTAGTTCGTCGTTCTTCATCCTTGCCCAGATAAGGATAACCATTCAAAACATATTTGGATTTTACATCAGTTGCTAGCCAGAATTTGATACCAAACTTGTCCGGTTTATTCGCCATGTACTGGATAAATCTACATCTTAATTTACAAGGCAACAATTGTTCATCAACGGTTATTTCTGGTCCAGGATTATAGCATAAATAACAGTTTTCCATTAGCTTGTACGAGGTTTCAGAAGCGTGAGCAAATTTGTTAGTTGCGAGACGATCAGCTCTGGTGCTTCGGACATCGAATCTGAGATACCGCATTATTTCACGGAACCGATTGCGTGACATTGTTTCTTTGAACACAGGTGTTCCCCAATTCTTGTTCCACAAATCATCTGCACAAAGTTTTGAATCGCGTAGTGCCCCACGGGCATACAGGAGGGCAAAAAAGGCATCAAGTTCTTCCAGAGTAACATGCCAGTTACTATCATCTCTAAGTTGGCGTCGTGCCTCAGCAACTGTACATGATTGAATGTGTTTCACCATTGATTCACTCACCATCAAACGCCACGCTGAAGCAGGATTTATTCCTATATTACGACGAGCAAACGACGTTGGTCCAATTGCAGTGGTTTAATATTTCGAGTTGGCGTGCGACCTGAAGTGGAAGCGGTGCTGCTAAGGTTCATAGGGGTCCAGAGAATACCGCTGGAGGAGATATACTTCTCATTACTGCTGCCTCGTCCTTGACCACGACCACGTCCACGTCCGCGTCCACGTGAGCTTCCGGCTTCCCGCATAGGGATCACATTTCTAGAATTGTCCTCGACATCACTATCACTGCTTTTAGAGAGCGACGCATACTGTAAGTTCACATCAACCACTTATATCACCACTTATATCTGATTTCAACTGTTCAAGGAGGGCAAGGCACTCTTGTGTACTCAATCCTCTTCCTCTCGGCATTGCAATGGAGAGAGAATATGCTCCGTTCTGGATTTTATTTTTCTCCGAGTCATCGCGATAAGAGCTGCGTGTTTCTCAATGCGCAGAAAACGAAAACGTGGCATCGGGAATTCGAAAACGGACATTCGCTTTAAAATATGTCGTTTTTCTTATGAGGGTTAAAATGACCCCAGTTGGCTGTTTTAGGTATATCTGCGATTATTTATTTAAATAATTAACGTAGAAATATGAAAAATTGGCATAGTATACTTGGAGACATTTTAGAAAAAGTAAAAAAAAAATGTATGTTAAAAAAAACGCGGAAAATTGGAAAAAAAGGTCAAAATGAACCTAACGGCGCTTCTAGTGTTAAAGAAATATTTCGTTTGAGCTTTGAACGTAAATACCGTGTTTATGATTTTTTTATATTGCCAGAGATAAACTCATAGGGAATTTCTTGACGTAAAAAGCTAATCAACTGCGTGTCCAATAAGTTAGGCCACGGATGCAAATTTTGAAATTTCAGGGTGACGTCTTCTTAAGTAAAGAAACTTGTTGTCCTTTTCGCAATGCAATTTGAGTTAAGACTTGCAAAGTGGAGAAAATTTTAATTTTTTTTGGTATCGCTCACAAGGTAGATTTGTTATTTTGGAATTACCTCCTGTACCTTATGCGAAACCTTGTATTAAGGTCTAAATCTTGCTGAGAAAATAAATTTTAGAAAAATATGACTATATATCAAGAGATAAAGTGAATCAGGTAGAATTATTTGAAATATTAAACATGGAGAATTGCAAAAAATAAATATCAGTTTTTTTTTTTTTTTTCAATTAATGTTCTAAAACTCTACAGACATTAAAGTTTTGCATTTATACATTCTTTGGCTCAGATGAATAAGTTCTAAATTTTAGGTTATTCAATCTTTGAAATTCATTTTTTTCTTTCATTACTTACCCCTCTATTTTGCCTTTTAAGTGGTGAGAATTTCATTTTGCATTTTTCTGTGAAAGCAAAAGAACTGGAAAAGCTCAAGGAATTCAGTAGCATGAGAGTGATACTTTTATCTTATGATAAAATATATTAAAGTAAAAATGTATTGCCTTTATAATTAAATTAAACACTACACTTTAATTAACACTTTTATTTATTTTTCAATCATAGCTTAAAACGGTAATTTAAGGCCAACATTCTAATTACGCAGTACTAAACTAAAGTTGTTAAACTGTATTCTGTTTCTGTTTCCAATTATAAACTACATAAAAAAGAAATTTATTAGTATCATTTTATGTTGCACTGTTATCCTTTTACATGCAGACTAAACTTAAAAATTATATTATGACTTCTGTCTGAGCTCTACGGTATTACGTTGCATTATATTTATACTTTATGCATATTTACAGTACATTAAAAACTTCCGTCAAAAATGTATTTAAATCGTAATGAATGATATGATAATTAAGACCAGTTAAGAATAGTTTATTCTTAGCATTGATTTTATATATTACTCCTTTTACAAAGATCAAAACTGGAAAATTTCTTAGACATTTCTTAGACATCAGATTTTTCCACTTTTTCGGCTTCAAAAAAAGAAGAAAAAAGTCTGCATTTTATGAATTGCACAAGTTAGGTAAACCTTAGAAGTTTCTCATTTCATGGTTGAATTAAAGTTTTATTAGTAGGATCTATAAATGGAAATGTACCTGAGGTATATTTTGATGAGACCGATTAAATAGTTATATATTTTATTTTGTTTATTGTAGATTCTTCTTTTCATATTAGAACGTATTGATTTTCAAATATGGAATACGATAATTGAGTTTCTATTATTTTTTTTCTTGATAGCATTCCGTAGGGGCTTTATTCTCACTCTTGGGCAGATGCGTATTCGGTTTAGTGTATAAGAATACGTTGGTGATAATATTTATTGCCATATATATATGTACAATTTCAGGGTTTGTCTTTCCAAATTAAAGGCAGACTATTTTTTGGAAAAAAATGTCTTTAATAGAATAGTTAAATAAATGTGTTGTTTCCTCATAATATCTGAACCTATTTAAATATGCTATGATTTGATGATTTCAATATGCTATGATTTGATGGATTTTAAAACCTTAACGCAAAATGTATCCACTTTTTTTTCACATTTCTGCTGTTACAGTTACAAGGTTTTTCACAAATGCAATGAGTACCAATTTATATATATTGAAAGCAAAAGAGAAAGACGCCAAGTGAAACATAAATTTAGTAACAAAATAACCTTGAGTTTGGGGTAGATTTAAGTAAATCTACGCCAAACTCAAGGTTGTTGTATTACTAAATTTATATTTTTATACATTGTGTATAAAATCAAAAGTATAATATAGCGGCATAATCCTGATATAGAATTCACTTGCACATTCGCGTTTCAAAATTATCACTTTCTTAACAATCCATATTAAAATAGTCTGAAGTTGAAATTTTACTATTTCACATAATTGAAAGACAGAAATAGGAATAAAACTGTGGCATTAAATGCTCATTTCAGATTACAGATATGCTATCGGTAATCCTACTGTCGATGAGATGCATCAAAGCACCATTAAAAGTCAGACTTATTACTGCGCAAATTATTATAGTGTATTTTATATCAGTGCATGTTGAACAAATAGTATAAAATTTTAGTTTAAAAGATGCTCATATTTAGCAATAAATCACTGATATCCACTACTGTTTTGTCTTTATGTCAATTTTTTGTCCTTAAGTAAAGAAGAGAAGTATATCTTGATAATATTAAAGTAAATATGTTACACAGAATGAAAAGACAGATTTACGTTTTAAAATGAGATATGAAACTGTATTCTTAGAAAGTAAATGTGAAAAAAAGGATATAAAATTATCAATTTTCAAAAAGTTACAAAAATCAAATTAAATATAATTTGACAGTTAAAGATGAAAGTAAATGCTAAAAATATGAAGTACGCTTAAAAAACGGGGGAATAAAACGGCTAATAAAAGTTTAACTTCTTAAACTCACTTTTTAAGGATGGAAAAATAAATAAATGAAACTAAATTTAATAAATGAAGCCACAGAAGGAAAAATGCTTCAAAAGCATTATAAGTTTCTTTTTACATTATAGTAATAAAAATGCAAAAGTGCAGTTTTCAGTTTCGTTGATTCATTCATTCTGATTTAAACAGTATCTCAAGAGAGCAGCTTTTATTCTTTTCAATGAATTTTATTGTCAATATTTTTTCTTAAATTACTATCCAAAAACCTGACGAGGATTCTGCTTATTTAGGTTTTATTTGCAATGTATATTTCACAAAGTAACACTGTAATGATTAATTAACTAATGAGAGTCCGAAGTGTAAGTGAAAAACAATAAAGAGGAAAGTTGTCCTAAAAACAACTTTAAATAGGTTATAAATGGATATCAGTCAATCAAATAGGTCGTAAATTAAATTAAGATGAATTTTATAAAACCTCATAAATTAAAACAAGAAGCGGAAATTTTAATTAAAATAATTGCAAGTGAAAGGTGAAATTAAGAAATGAAAAATTATATGTTATTTATGCATTATCAGTCTGGACGTATATGAAACAATTTTAAACTAAAATGAAATAAAGTAAATTCCAAGTACTTCATACAACGAGTAATATGAAAAACATAATGAAAGACTATGCATCAAATTTTAGACTGACCTTTTGCCGGTAATACTCGCACTTAATCACAGTATTACTAACTATTTTGTACATCATTATATTATTAATTTTCTCAGATTTATTTATTTCTGTTAAACGAAAGTATTGATTAACAATGCATAGCAAGAAGCTCATTTTTTGCTTTATTTAAAATTTTGGCGATACATTTATTAAGAAGAATCTTTATTGTCGCTTTAATGAGCTATATCAATGGATTAAACTTGATTTGAAATTTTTTTCTACTTATTTCGGAATAGAAAAATATTTCTCAGCAGAGACTAAATTACAATTGTGCTATCTATAACTTCATATACTGATATTAAACATAATAAAATTAAGTAAAAACAAAGGAAAAGCTTGAAAAAATATCCTTCATTAATGTAATGGTCAATGATATGATATGCAGCGTTGGAGACTGAGAACTTCAAAGAGTGTTGTACTAAATAAGTTTCAAAAGGTATACCCTACCTAACTAATACTAACTATTTTTTCGGTAACTTTTCACTAATAATAATTTTAAGACTAACTATTTTTTTCAACGTTTTTCATATCTTTTACAAGAACTACGAAATTAAAATATTAATATCTTATTTTAGTAGAATATAGAATTCTGCTAATGCAATGAAATAATCATAAAAACTCCAATGTATAAGAACCATATGGTAAATATATGTTAACAAAAAGCTGTAGATTCCAGTTGCAAATTTCATCTCCTTCTAAAATTTGATGCATTGTAAAACAATACGATTATTTCGAAAATAATACGATTATTTCGAAATTTAAACTGCATAAACAGCTTTCAAACATAATAATGATTTTTCTATTTCTGCTAATAGCAACTGAAATTAAACCGTTTTCGTAAGAAGCAACGTTTAGAGCCAGGTAATTAAATCCTGTGACATAAGTATTGTAATGAAAAAAGTACTACACGACGAGAACTTTGCCTTTAATCTCATAGTTAGTGACGAAACGACGTGTAAGTTCTGCAGATCGGTCAATCGTCGTACTGTATAATATGAGGATCAATGTGTGGAATGTGATTCAAAAGAATTAACGTCTTCTACGTCATTTCACAAATAAAAAAGGACGAGTCGTTTTCCTTCGAATACACTCTGATAGGTATCTCGTTATGATGGAACTGTGGATATTTTCTCAAATGCAAGAGGATTCAGAAAATTCTAAATTTCAATAAGATAGGATCCACTGTGATGGCACAAATAGAGGCTAGGACAGAACTTCTGTAGTACCACAGGTGATTGCGGTATTGCTTAGCCTAGCTAGCGGCTGCATTTTCCGCCTCCAATGTCGAGACACAACTGCCCGTGTGCGGTCTGAGAGTTCCAAACCCCTCTTCTCTAATCACTAATCTTTCGACAGGACTTTGGACTCGGCGTGTATTTTGAGTATCCCCTTGCTACTCAGATAATATACGCTTGCAAGCATACATGCATCTTCCGGAATTCGAACCCATACAAAGCATGGATGATTATAAGTGTTAGCAGAGGTGCAGGTTGCACTAAGCCTCGCACATGTATGGCCTTTGTGGCATATTAGTTATCGTCGAGTTTTGTTAAGTGTTAAGATTTCGCCACTGATGGAATTCCGAGGAAGAGCCCTCTGGGGGGGTCTGAGGATCTTCCACCCCTCCTACCTCAACATCAAACACTCTAGTGGATGTCCGGTTGGCCATGCATTTTCAGTGCTCCCTTGCCACACAAACACTATATGCTTACAAACGTCCATCTCTTTTCCGGGATTCGAACTAGAGTCTTTCGGTACGGCAGTAAGCGACGCTCACCACTATCACGTCTGGACGGTGTAAACTTTAGTAAAGTGAAATATATCGCTTCCTGAATAAACTCTGACATCGTTAGTCTTTTCTATATGGCGAAGATAACTTAGCATTATCCAGATGGCCACCAAGTCTTCTGACTTCTGCCCAGTGATTTTTTTTTTTTTTTTTTTTTTTTTTTTTTTTTTTTTGTATTATGTGTGCGTGTTAAAACAGTATTTATGTGCGCTCCCCATCCAGCACATTAAAAGAGCTTCAGGACTGCCTTACATCTGCCCTGGTGATCACCACCAGGGAAACATTACAATTTGTATGGGCAGAATTTGAGTACGACTTGGACATCTTGTGTAAAGAGGATCATATACCGAACCTTTAAATTGTTATGATTATAAGAAATATTGTTATGGAAGACTTGTGTTTAATTTCATTTAGTACAGAATTTCTTTTCTAATTTCAAATACTAAACGAAATACTGCGCTTTGAATCTCAATGAATAATTTATAATCAACATATACATTAAATTTAAATTTTTATCAGGTAATAATCAGGAAAAGGTATTAAATTATTACCTTTTTATCAGAATTTCTGTTTTTTCTACAATGTTAGAAGTTTACTAAATTTAAACATTCTCTGCCATACTGAAAGCATTAAAACATGCAAATATAAATGAGTAACGTCTCTCTGAAAGCAATCATTTGCTTGGGTGAAACTTTAAAAATTTGTAAGTTCGAGACCCAGACGTAGCGTGGGGACTTTTGCATTCAATTTCCGTAATTTATACTCGATCCAAAGAGAGCAGTTTCTTCATATAAAATAAGTTAGCTTTTTCATATGTTTCGTACTGAAGATTAAAGTTATTTTCGATGCTACACAGGCGAAAAAAGTGATTTTTCTTTTTGTTTCCAAATTCTTGCTAAAGTCTTTGGAAAGAAACACACAAAACAAATTATAGATGAATTGAACCAGCGTTTATCTATTAAACCTTAAAAAAGATTCAGGGAAAGGAAGCAAACTGCACTTTAATTCTAGAAAGTTAGGACAAAGGTATAAAAGAAAGAAACTTTCTTGCCATAGAAAACTGAAAATGAACTTTAATTTCACAGTCGAATTTCATTTGCTTTAAACGATCGTATCGTCACACGGCAACTTCTACTCTGCGTACCTGTACTCTATTGAGCGGAAGGAATTCAAGTGATGTTGATTAACTAATGGCGTAAGATGGCGGCTTCCATGCATACGTAATAAGACTTCCGCACTGTTCGTTGGGCAAATGGTATCAGCTTTAATTCACGCGTTCCTTAGCGTGGTGATTATTTTACAAAAGTTTGGTCGAACTTGGGAATGCAGCACGTCTAAAAAATTAGCTTTGTTTAATGAGACGAATGCATGTCTCTTTCTGTTTGCAATAAAATTCAGACCTGGATGTCATCGTAAAGATGCAATGAATTGCCTTTAGTATTTTTAATAGTGCTTTGTATAAAGCCTTATTATTTCCCTGTAATAGAAAGGGAAGTAAAGAATTTGAATAGTTATAGAGTGTAATAAAAGTTAGTTAAATTTAGAGGCAAATTTTTAGGAATTTACGCAAGTAAACGAAATTATGAAAGTAAGGTTAAAATAGGTAAAAGTGTAAATTTTCAAAGTTTGACTATCTCAGCTTAACACATTTGCAAGTGTATTTTCCATTTTCTGACAGCTTAATACATGTATACTAAAATGTAAGTAGTCTTTTATCTCCATTATGTTTATTTAAGTAAAGAGGAAGAAATTATGGAACTTTGTTCCGCATCTTTAGATATGGAATTGAATTCTATTCATAATAATTTAATTTTCCGAGTATTTATTTTGTCCAAATTGTTATTAACAATTGTGAATAATGAATACATATTAAAATCTCTATAAGTGAACTACGTTTTTAAATTCTCTTAAACTTTTAGCACTTTCTGCCATCTAGATATGAAATTAATATATCCAGAAAGTCGCTATCATAAATTAAAGAAATATTTTTAAACTAACAGACAATATTATAATACTATTTGGTTAATAGTATATGGTGTTATATGTTCTTCAAATAATATTGCTGCATAATTATACTTGAGATTATTCATAAGTTACTATGTTTTAATGTTATTAATTAATTGAAATTAAAGCAACGATCTTTCTCAGAAGAAATAAAGGTGAACCTGAAGTCACGCGATAGATATGTTTGATATTTTTAAACTTACAACTAAAAGCATACATATGCTAAATATTTCCCAAAATCATTCACGACTGCAACGTACTCACTACACGCAATAGCTTACCCCCCCCCCAAAAAAAATGTCTGAATGTTTCAGATTTTATATTACGCTTAAAGGGGAATTTTTTTTGGGGGGGGGAATCTAAAACGGGATTTGAAAAGTGATAAAGACATTCAAATCCCGTTTTGAATCCCCAGTGTCATTCGACACAACATACATTGTAACATCTTTGCTATGCTACGTTACTAACATAATACCAGTAAGAAATGTAAAGAAACCTTGTGCATAAAATATCCGTACTTGAAGATGAACGCAATGTCAATGAAACGCTTTGAAATCTTTGAGTTTTTTAATCAAAAATTCGTTATCGTTTTGCAAAATATGAAATAGATGATAAAACAAGTTCCAAATTTGCGCATCCAGATGCTCATATTCGAACGGAGGACTACGTTATTCAAAATTTGATGACTTTAGGTACCGTTGTTTTTTCACAACGCGAGAAACATACAAATATTCAAGCAGATTCTCCATTATTTAGCTTCATTAAATATTTCAGGGCTCTAATATTTAGTGGCAACATTTTTTTTTTCCCTTTGAGAACATACAGACTCCCCGTGCACCACATATGTACAACACGGGGCTTACAGAAGTAAGTTAACTAGAACATTAAAGGTTACATGTATAAATAAACATTAAAAATTACATGCATAAATAAAGCGAACAAAAGCAGAGAACAGCAGTCTGGACTTCACGAAAACAGATAAGTTCACTGGCCAAGTCACTCCGAACGTTTTCAAATCGTTCTGTAAGCATAATCTAGGGCCATCAAATGTAGGGCACAAGAAAATCAAATGTTCCGCATCTTGAGGAACTCTTTTTGAACATTCACATAAATTGTTTGATCGTAGATTAAAACGAAACAGATAACTTGCAAATTTACCGTGACCAGATAAAAACTGAGACACTTTAAAATTTAACGAGAGGAAAGACTCGGAATTCAGTCTATGGTAAACAGAAGGAAGGAACTTTTTGGTGAGTTCAGCATTACAAGATGAAATGTATTCCTCATTCCACATAGCTAAAAGCTTTTTATAATGAAAGGACTTCCAATACCTCTTTGGAATGCTAATTTTGATATCAATGGGTAAATTTAAGGCATCTTTAGCTAAGAAATCAGCTCTTTCATTTCCGTAGAAACCATGATGAGCACGCACATAAGCAAAGCAGATATCAATACCTCTAATTCTAAGTGAACTAACAGTTACTAGGGTTTTGATAACTAATTTATCGCAGCTGGTAATACTGTTCAAGAGTTGAAGATAAGAAAGAGAATCAGAACAAATAAGGTACTTTGAGGATGCTGTCCCATGATCCTGGATCCACTTGACGGCAAGATAAATGCACAGAAGTTCTGCTTGAAAAACTGTACATTCATTCCGTATACGGTGTCTAAGAAAACAAATCTCGGAATGGCCTTCAAAAAGAACAAATGCAAGGCCAACCTTGTTGTTCATCTTGCTGCCATCTGTAAAGAAAACCATATGAAAACTTATTTCAGCACTCTCTTTATAATCGCAGAAATTTATGGGTTCTAAAGAAGCGGGATGAGGAAGATCAGTGAAGGGGACAATTCCATTAATACAGTCTTCCGAAGCATGAGTTGCCAATGACTCAAAAATATTATTCTTATATGCAATTTCAAAATCAATAGGCGGAACTCCTGCAAGAACAAAAGTAGCCTCATAGCTTAAGGTTCTATAACCACTAATAATACGAAGAAGAATTCTCCGTTGAATCTTTCTTAAATTTCTTTTGTTAACCTTCTTGGCAAGAACATTTCCCCAAGCACGACAGCCGTACGAAATGAAAGGTACAATACATTGCTTATACATGAGTTTCTTAACATCGTAGCTTACTCCAAAAGTATTTTTGGCAATTCGGTGAAAGCCATTAATAATTTTTTCACATTTAGCAGAAAGGAATTCAATGTGCTTTTTCCATGTTAATTTTTGGTCAAGAATGACACCAAGATATTTAACATTTTCTACAAATTCCAACGGAGAATTATCGAGCATCAAAGAAGCAATATTTTGTTCATCAAACGTACTGGGAACTAGCATAGCTTTACTTTTTGAAGGATTCAAAGTGAGTTTATGAGAAATCGCCCAACTGGAGACAAAATCTAGAACTTCTTGTGCTCTCAAAAGAATGTTATTCAAAATCCTTCCTTGGAAAATTAATAGTAAGTCGTCTGTAAACGCAATTTTTAAACAACCGTCGAGATGACTTAAAAGATCATTTATGATTATGTTCCAAAGAGTAGGTCCGGATACAGAGCCTTGAGGACAGCCTTTTTCTAGAGAATAAACCTTAGCTTCGTTCCCAAGCTGAAGCTCAGCAGTCCTCTCGTTCAAGAAGCTTTTAAGAAGGTTATAGATATTATGTGGTATACCAGCATCTTTTAAAATTTTTAAGATAGATGGCCACCAAGCATTATCAAAAGCTCCTTTGAAATCCAAAAAAATAAGAAGTGTAGTATACTTCATTTTCTTTGCACACTGCAAGATATTACAAAGGCGAATAATGGCGTCTTCAGAGGACTTCCGAGGAGTAAATCCGAACTGAGAATCATTATAAAAGCATTTTTGTCTCAAATACCAATTTATTCTGTTAATGAAGAGAGTTTCAAGACATTTTCCCAAAGTAGGCAAAAGACTAATGCATCTAATATTATCAAGATAAGGGGTTCTTGTATCTAACGTTTTAGGAATCAAAACAACCCGAGCTCTCTTCCATTGTGCTGGAAAAACTGCTAATTGTAAACAAAGGTTGAAAAGTCTGTGTAGAAATGTGCTATCCACCGCATGAAAGTGCTGTACCATTTCATTAGAAAGAGAGTCAAGCCCAGGTGATTTGTTCTTCTTGAGATTTTTAATAACACTGTTAACTTCTGAAGTAGAGAACGGACAGTCCATAAAAGAAATATAAGGTCCATCAGACTCAGTGCGCATAGTTCTATGAGAATTTCTATCATCACGCGCATTATCTCTTGGGAAATTCTTTGTCATTATAGCAACAATTGTATCACTCAAACTCGAAGTAACACTGCCATCCGGGAGTTTAATTCCCGAAATCTCAATCCTTTTCGCAAAATTGGTCTTAACCCCATACTTATATATACTAGATTTCCAGACATTGTGAACAGTAATAGTTGAGAGAAAATTTCTCCACGACTCAAGCTTAGCATTAGTTAATTTAGCCTTGTACTTATGCCGCAATTCGAAATATGTAATTTTATAAATATTTTTAAGAAGACAGTTTCTTTCTCTCTGGAATCTACGCCTAGCAGCATTTACATGCTTTCTATAACAATCAATTTCCTTAGACCACCAAGGGACCCCATTCTTCTTACTTTTCTTCATCGGAATTGACAGTAAAGCACAATTAAAAACAACGGCAGAAAGTCTGTTTACAACATTTTCTAATGCAATACAATCAGAGCAACTGTTAAGAAGGATATTCAAGTCACACAATTCTCTCTTACAAAATTCAGTAAATAAACACCAGTTCGCTCTTTTTAAATTAAAAGTACACAAATTAGAAGATATAATCGGACGGCATAAAACAAGTTCAAAGATAATCATTTTATGGTCAGAAAGAGAATCTTCCTTAGAGATATCCCAACCTTGAACGTATGGCAGCAGTCCTAAGCTACAAAGCGTAAGGTCAATATAACTCGAGCCTTGCGTGGAACAGAAAGTAGGTCCGCGATTTTCATTAAGTAGAAACAAATGATTCGCACTAATAAAATCACTAAGTTTCGTTCCTCTAGCATCAGTAATAGGACTATGCCAAATCGCTGATTTGCTATTCGAATCGATTCCACATAAAAAATTGCATGGTTTCTTCATCGTTAAAATTTGTGAAATTTTTAATAGTTCTATGTCAATATTAGTTTGGGGCTCGAAATAAGCGGAACAAATAGTCAAATCAGATCCGTTGATTTTTATGTCTAAAACAACAATATTATAAACTGTATGATTTAAGTCTAAAAAAGGAGAAAGATTCTGGTTGCGAACAATAACAGCAGACTTGACAACCTCTGCTTCGGAATCATAGTAAACTTTACATTTTATTGGAAAGCCAGGAAGAACACCTTTATAAAAGTGCGGCTCCTGAATCAGTGCGACTTCCGTGTCATTTGCCTCCATATATAAAATAAGTTGCTGAGTAGCAAGTTTTGATTTGTGCAAATTTATTTGTACAAAAGAAACAGACAAATTGTCGAACTTACCCATAATAAAATTTTGAAGCTGCAAGATTCATCATAAATGTATGGCTGGGGCAAGTTCCAGAAAATGGCTTATGATTTACATCAACTTTCTTAGTTGCATTTTTCGTCTTTTTATTAAATCTTATGCAATTAATACACACTTGCACTTCTTTTTTATCACATTCTGAACTCTTATGCTCACCAGAGCAGCAATAACAAGCCAAGGGATTTCTGCAATCAAGACTTCTGTGGTAGCCTAAACATTTAAAACATCTATTTAAAACAACAAAATCTTCAGCTTTACACACATCCCACATCACTTTAATACGCCCAAAATTTAAAATACGCTTGCGCACAGAAGGATGCACCTCAATAACCACGCTTCTGTCACATTGAAACTTTTTTAAAGTAAAGCGAACTTTAACGTCTTTCCAAGTCTCTTCACTCACGGTAATTTCAGGATTTTGTTCTTCAATAATTTTTAACAGTTCATCATTACTAATGCTGTTTGGCACATTTTTAAGTAAAACTGTAGGATATTTTCGTCTTGGAATAGAGGGATTCAAAATAGATGAGTCTTCCTGCAAAGCAGTAAACAGTTTTTCTTTATCATATCCCGAAGCACATTTCACCATTACTTTATTGTTATGAACTGTTCGAATATTGCTAATTCCAATTTTATGTTTCCGAGGGTTCATTTCAGCTTTAAGGAGCTTTTTAACTTCATCAGATGTACAGTTTTGGGCACTCACAAAAACACAGCAATCTGAATCAGTCTGATTTGTCCCAACAGATGGCGCCACAGCATTAGCATACGATTTCGTTTGCATGACTGAATTCAATAAGTTTTCTTTACAAGCTTCACGAAAATTTACAGATTTAACATGCTCAACATACCTAGTAATCAAACTTTTAATCTCACCCAAAGCCTTCGTCGCATCATCACGAATCTGCGGATTCATATTGCATTTCGATAGGATGGCTGATTCCACCTTTTGAAGCTCATTGTCCAGAGCTGCATAGAACTTGTAACCATCACAATCCGCCATGTTGGCGATCCCGTGGCAACAATTTGAAAAGTGATTCAGACTTTTATAGTGAACCAACGCAAAATGCCAAAACGAAATTAATAGCCCTTCTGAGCAAATTACCCCTTTGAGCTAATAAAGTACGTAAGTATTTAAGAATTATATTCTAGATTTTCAGAATATAAACTTGCATTTTATATAAAAAAGATTAAGATTTCTATTAATTGGGCGTTTATGTGAATTATTATATCTACTGTTAGTTCATTTTGTAGTATGTTTTTAATCTTAAAAAATATCCCTCTTCGAAACTTTGTCGAGATAAAGAGCTAACGATGGTCGACTTATGTTACTTTGGAAAATGAATTTGTCTTGACTTCCAGAAGCTAAATTAAGAGCAAATATCTACAAGTGAAACTAATCTTAAATATTAAGTTTTAAAAAAGTATTTTTGCTTCGTAGTGAAATTTTTAAGAAAAGAAAATTTATAAATCTCTATTTAATAAAGAATAAAATAAAAATATAACTCCTTTCCAAAATACATCTATATTTGTTAAAACGATATAAACGAAATTTAGTAAATGAAGTACATAATTAATACTCTTGAAACTTGAAGCTTATTTTTTAACATAATTTGACGAAACATCTTTGAATAGCACTTCAAATTTTGAATCACTTGAAAAAAAAACAGTCATTAGAGATTTTTGATGCCGAGGGACTGAAGAAATCCGCATTGACCAAACCTGGATTCGAACTCCGGACCTCCCGAATATGCGTCGATCGTTCTTCCAGTTACACTACGAATTGTCATGCTCAAAAGGAGGAAAAAAATACCTTATACACTACCACATTTAAAGAGAGAGGAATGAGAGCAACTAATCGACAAATACTGGTGATGACGAATTATTGTCCATCACCTTTTAGTTCGGGTGCCAGTGTAGAGTCATTTAGAAATTCCCGATGTCAGGAAACTGCAGAAATCCTTATTTCCATCGCCGAGATTCGAGCTCTAGGCCTCCCGAATACCCGTCCAGTATTCCTCCAGTTACATCAAGAACGCATTCGGAGAAGGAGAATATACCTTATAAACTTTCCAAAATATTTTAACATCAAAGCTAGTACAAATGAAGGAAAATTTTATTAAGAATCAAACATCGATAAACATTTTACACAGAATGCTAAATTATCTCAGGCAACTTAAGACAGATAGTTGGGACGCCACGAAATGGCATTAGTGATCCAAGCGAACTGAAATAGCATCAGTTGCGTTCTTTTTGTAATGGGCGCATCATTTTCATATCTGCCCAAAATTTTGATAGAAAATTTTTAACAGTTTTTAAGTTAGGACTTTAAAGATTCGAATAGCGAAGAAAGATCGAAGATACGAATAATGGAATCTTTTGCATGTTTCGGAGGACTGGGGGAAGTCAGACGCTCCGTTCATACATATGATTCAAGTTCCAAAATATTGGCTGGAGATTTGAAATAAGATTACTTTGTAATGTATATTTAGCATTAATTCTAATGGATATTTGTATTAAAGAAATTTAAATACGAAACATACATTAAAAATATAAATAACATTTAAAATATAAATTTAAAAAAAATGAAAGAAAGTATATGAAACTTGCAAACAGCCTCAAAATAACTTGATAATGTCAGAATCTCAGAAATGCCTTGAAATTCGCAAAATAATCACTCAAATTCGTGGTGAGAAAAAAATTCTTCCCGAAATATAATAGATGTATAATAAGTTATAAATAATTATAAATTATTTGCTTTATTTGAACTACTGAATTTTGGACAATACTTTCACATGCTTTTAAAAAGAATGTAGTAATATACCACAAAAATTATTAATTTCTGAAAGCTAGGTACTTTGAAAGATTTTATATTTTTTTATTATACGTATATATTAGTTATAATTTAATTTTTAAGTTTCATAATATAATTATTTTATAGCTTCACAGCAATCTATAAGTGAAACAAAATGTTTAATAAGAAAAGCACTTTTTTTATGAAAAAAATTGCAAACGATAAGACATTTATATGAAATACGTTTGTATATCTTTTAAAATATCGCAGTCATTATGTTATGTGTAAACGAATAAGTAGAATAAAAATTATTCAAATATACTTGCAAAAATGTTTATGAGAAATTAGTTTATGTCTTAAAAACATCGGGTTCTTAAAATAAATATTAAACTCGAAATAAGTTATTTTAAAACTGAACTTAAATTTATGAGATAATATTGAAAATTAAAATAATGAATAATAAAGCTTCAAAATAACGTGCTTAGAATTTCATGAATGTATTTGAATTAAGCTGATACAAAATTAATTCAAGAACTTAATAAATTTCATTAATTAATTACGTAGTAAATTAACAAGTATGAAACCTGGAATGCAATTAAGGAAACGTTTTAATATTCAGAATTCGAAACAGTAAAAAATAAAAACGAGCACTATTAAAAGGAAAATAAACTGTAGTATTAAATAAAATAATTAATTTGAATATTAACAGCAAAAATCTTAGCATTTATTTGTTATTAGCTTTCTTCATTTAATTAATTAATAAATATAATTTAATGCTCCATTTGTTTTAATTTCCGCAAGGAAATGAAGCAATTGATGAAAAAGAATCGTTAAGAATGAGGAAGCGCATTATGTAGCATATTTAAGTAGCGTTTAGTGTATCCCACACTAAATATACACTGAAGCTGATGAAGGATCTTAAATGAGTCTGAACATTTTCTGTTCAATATCGTATTTTGTGCTTAGCAGCCATGTGTAATTTAGGTAAAAGGCACAATATAATGCATAATTTTAAGTAATGCTGGAATTGTTATTTGTTTTCTGTATTATGCACTGTATTGTGTAAATCAGAGGTGGGGAACCTTTTTACAATGCGAGGCCACATTTAAATTAGGCAGTGATAAAGGAGGCCGCATAAGTTGATGTACCTATAAATGCGACAATTGTGACATTTTGTGAAATTAGTTTAGATTTTGCATAGTTTTATCACTTTATTGCTTTATATATAGATAATACAAAATATCATTAAGTCACTTATTAAAATTAAAATTTACAATATAAAATATATTTGTATTCAGATAAGGCTAATATTAATCTTTAAGAATTCTTACTAAACAACTGCATATATTTAAATGCTGTTTCAAATAAACATAATAAGTAGAAGTATTTTTCAATAAATGCATTACATTATAAGGAAAAACAATAGAACAGTAATAATATTAAGTTTTAATTTTTGTCATGAGAGAAAATGTTGACTCGCATCAGGAAGTACTTCCAAAGTAGGAAAGTAAACGGACATAGCAGAAACTAGCCCCGAGCAGTGTTCTGTAGATATATTTGCCGATTCAAAATGCTCACGTTATTTAATTCTGTTAATTTTTAAATTGTCATAATCTTAATTATTAAATATTAATTAATACAAGAGCTAGATGCTGCACTAGAAACTCACGGAGGCCTCAAGGCCGCGCGTTCCCCACCTCTGGTCTAAATCTTTATATTATATTTTTTTAGTTTGCAAACTTAGAAAAGTAATAAGCGGCGCATTAATTTTCACTAGTTATAATATAAAGTAAAGCTGCGCGTTAATCTTCGGTAATTCTAATTTGCGCATTTAATTACAAATTTATTCAAGGAATCTGAAATAATTGATTGAATTTTTGAATTTTAAATAATACGAACGTTATTGTGAGCAGAAAGCTTAATATATATATATATATATATATATATATATATATATATTTTAATTACGGGTCCTTAGTCGACTTTGCCTTGGCCACTGCTACAGCTAGAAATGGTGGTCACTTTGAAGGCACCTAATACGTGGGCCAATTTTGTTTCCTATGAAGGGATTGAAAGTTACAACCATGCCTCCTCCGGGATTCGAACCCTGGCCCTTTGGTATCGCAGTCGGCTTCCCTAACCACTGTACCGTCTGGGCGGAATATTTCATATGTATATGTAACTTACGACGAAATATCATAAAATAGTTACTTACACATATTTGATATGTGGAAATAACTATTATATGACATTTCATCGTAGGTTGAAGTTGACATGCTTTTATATATAGCATACATCTAATTATATCATATATATAACGCAAGTCAAATAATATTGTTTCTGAGCAGCCTATATGCAGTGTTTCGTGTAAACGAGTTATGACGTCATATTGTATAAATTAAACAATTTCGGAATAGGAATCTTTATCTTCACGTTTTATGGCATCTTTCAATTCTGACAAATCTCGTGGAGATAAACCCAGAAACAGATATCCATCGGAGTTAGGTCGGGGAATCGAGGTGGCCACGAAGCTGCAAAATTACGAGAGATAACTCTATTTAGAAACGCTGTTTTGGAAACTGTATGAAACTCAGCTGTAATGTGATTTCTATTCAAAATTCTTTAGTACCTTAAAGAATTACCATATTTTTCCAGTACTTGTAACAATTAAAGTGATAGACTAGAAGAGAAACACGCTAATGTGACAATCAAAATCGTGAAAACAACCTTGTATATAGCGTAAGTATATTGAAACACTCAATCGATTTCGAGGGCAGCTAAAGGACCCTCCTCATCATGAGAAAGAAATACATAGTAAGAAGAAAAATAAAGGGGAAAGAGTCTCAGAAACACGTGGTCCTTATCAGCACTGCACGTGGTTATAACCAGATTTTTAATCAGAGTTACACTGGCCGCCTACTTTTACTGAGGCAGGCTATCTGATCAAACATGTAACACAAAGAACAAGAAAAATTAGTGAAGTTCGTGCTCTTGTATTTTTAATTTTTCCGGCTTAGCTTTCTCATAA
Organism: Stegodyphus dumicola; assembly: GCF_044657685.1. Classification (NCBI taxonomy): domain Eukaryota; kingdom Metazoa; phylum Arthropoda; class Arachnida; order Araneae; family Eresidae; genus Stegodyphus; species Stegodyphus dumicola. The sequence continues at coordinate 150,240,539 of NC_140771.1, read as the reverse complement.
TATTCATCACGCGCTGCACTGCACGAGGAAGAAAACAATTTACAGTTACGCTAGGCAACCAATAAACTATCGGCAACAAACAGATGTTAAATTTATTTATTAAATGTTAAATGCACATGCTCTTGTATTTTTAATTTTTAAGGTTTTGCTTTCTCACAATATTCGTCACGCGCTGCACTGTACGGGGAATAAAACAATTTACATTTACGCAAGCAACCAATAAACTATCGGCGACAAACACTTAAGCCGGTTATATTTATGTATAGAAGATGCTATTACAGGTATGTAAAAAGAAATTTTAAAATGATAAACATATTAGTATTGCAAGAGAAAATGCAGGTTAGGGAGACGATAAAAATTTAAAACATAAATCAATACTAAAAAGTCTCTGTGTCTTTCCCTGAAGTCTAGTAATTCTGTATTTTTGTACTGATTTTCTGTATTTTGAGATGACTATTGAACTTTGTGATATTGTAAGAAATTACAGGCAACGTTGGAAGTATACCTTTAATTTCTTAAATTATTCCCACCTGAAGGCATTCGCGATAAAACCCTCCAAAAATCGAATATATTTTAAAATTGTATAAAAAAATTATCTTTCTTCGGATAACATGTTATTCTTAAATTATCAAGATACATACAAATTAGATGTATGAACTGAGCTATAGTTTTAATAGTTTTTAAATTGCTGTAAAAGGATATCCAGTCATCGGTTAATACGAACGTACAGCGTTATTTAAAATGATTCATCGTGCTTTGGGGTTCTATAATTTCCAAGCTATCGATGAACTAGTACGTATATTCTTGATTCAAACGTAAAAAAATATATCTTAAATTTTTAAATTATAGCATGTTGTTTTTCTTGTGACCAATCGCATAGCAAATATGAGTCCCATTTTCAAAATAACAAATTTAGAATATAAGCATTCTGTGTTTTGAAGTATAAGAAGTGGTAATTTTGAATTATTTTCAAACATATTTTTGAAACCATTTTGATGCAGAATCACTCCAGCATTCTGCTTGATACCAATAATTCAAGAACGCTGGTTGCTTGTTTAAAGCCAAGCTTTCTAGCTGCCAAACGTTTCTAACAAAACAGCAAAAAAATGTATCTGAAGTTTCCGTGTTCCAAATTGCAGGTGGGGATAAAACATTTTGTGAAGTGTTTCACGATCTGATCTTCTCCAGATCTCTTGAATGCATGCATGAATGAAGACGTTTAACGCCCAATAATTGATGAGTAATTTATTTCTTTTCAGTTTTTTGTTAAATTTAAAGGTATTATTTAAAATTACTTCATGAATAGCACACACTAAACACGTGAAAGAATTGTTTATACATAAAAGTTCGTGGAAATTAATATCTATTCTTATTTACCTCAGAGAGAAAAAATGGCAGCATAAGCATTTACTAATGAGAGCATGCATCGTAAGTAGTATGAGACTTAGCAAGATGTGTATCTAAGTTCGATCTTTGAACCTTCTGTAAGACTGCCTCTTTGCCATATTTTACTAAGTAGACTAGGATCATCATAGTATATTCTATAATTCACTTGGAAGCACAGGCAGTGCCCGTGCTAAATTGACCAAGAATGCTAAAATATCTCAGTTTCGTCCTGAATCTTAGTTTTGCGTTTGAGCTATTGAAGACATGAATTTCGAATATTGACGATTACCTCTACTACTCATTCCAAGGATTAATTCCTGGTAATATAAACAGTCTGTTAACACTTTGTCTTTGTTACGTTATAGAGTTTAACTCTTTCTCGTCAAACGAAACAAAAGACAAAATCTATTCCCCTTAAACATCTGAAACGCCTGTGTATACGAAATTCTGTTGGAATGGATTTCTATCCCAGCTGTCAAGTAGAAATTTATGGCATGCCAAATGGTAACTTCTCTCTTGGAGACTCCTTGTGAGGTTTCACCCACTGTGCGCAGTTTCCCTTTAAAACAGAATCACAAGTGCGAACATCAGTAACTGAACGTTGATGCTAAACAAAGGAGAGTAATGGCTCATTCAAATAAGAGAGCTTCTTTAGTCGATTGAGAAGAATGATTGCCATGCCATTTAACAACTCTGAAACCAATGAGCCATAACGGATGAGGAAAGCACAAGGTAGGAAATAGACAAGCGCTTCGGGCTGCCTGCCGATATGTGAATGCACGGGCGATGTGGGTGATTTCGATGTGAAAGGGTAAAGTTAATTGACTCATTCCGTTATGATTTGAGTCTATACTATAATTTCGTTTTTCCATTAGCTCCCTCCAGGTTGCAAATGAGTAACTATGTTTAAGGCGGAGCTCCTTTTCGAGCAGCACGTTTACAATCACTTTGACTTTTTAAAACCAGGAAAGTAAAAAAAAAATAAAAATTTTCCTGTCAGGATTCGAATTCCAGACCCGCTAATGCTAGCTGGGCGTACTTCCAGTTACACCACCAAAGCACCCAGTAATGAAGGAAAAAATGCCTTGTAATATTTCTTCTTTTTCCACAGGTTTTGGTTACCTGAGATAATTCATTATTATTGTAGGCTTTCTTTTCTTTAATTTTTATTATAGTTTACTTCACAAAATTTAACAAATCACAATGAAGAATTTTCTTCTCGAGAAGCTTAAATAAGCAGAATTATTTCGCATAACTAATGTTTAGGTCTCCAGTCTCATTTTTTATATTAAAATAAAGCATCGCTTGCACATATGTCTCAATATGTACTGAGTAACATCTTTCCGAGTATATACTTTCCAAAAGTTGCTGCTTATACAAGCATAAAACGTCCAATTTTAATATATTCCAGATTCTGAGAAACAGTTTCTTACTCTTAAAAAAAGTAATTTCATGAAGTATAAGTCTAGAAAAACAATTGCTCTGAATGTCTCAAAACTAAATAAAGATTCAGTAGTTTCTTGCAAATATTCCACTTTGAAAGTTTGACTTTGAGATGACACGAGATTTTTCACCGTGAAAAGGGAATTGCTCGCCTGAACTTTTGGAAATTTGAGTTTTGGAACTTAATCTGAAAAGATTTCCTTTTTATTCCCTGTTTAAGTTGTTCGTCTTCTGTCTCGGTTCATCTATGTCACGCATGAAAGAATTCTTGATATTCCACGCCCCAGCGAATCCTTTAAAGAGAATTCTCAGAGAAGAATTTTTCAGTCAAATAGTAATACTGCAGAATCGATTAAATGTTTAATTGACGAATGTTCCGCTCATCAAAGAATGTATATTAAATGCAAGTTATTAAAATGTCTAAACCTATAAGAGAAACTATGAATCATATAACAAGTCGTATGCAGATGACATTTTCAATGTAGACGAACACAATTTCCTGTTTCATTTGTTTAAAATGTTTTAAATGTAGTTCTTATATTTTTATGTGGCTTGTGATAGTTTTGTATTATAATGAATTCAGCTGTGTCAACGCATAATGCTGGAATTAAAAATAAAAAGATTTGCATTAACGAAAAGGTATGAGAAGTATTTTGCAATAACATGAAATAATCAAAATATAATGCATATATTTATATTAATAAATTTAATTTAAAGTAGTGTTATTTTGAAAGTGTATCCAAACTGTTTACAAAAATTATTCTTGTATAAATAAAATATTAATGTCTGAAAAAATCCTTCTTCCATTTCAGAATTTACCCTGTTATCAATCAACTATTTAAATCATATCAGATATCGAATCTCAAAGAAGACATCAAAATGTGATGAAAGTGAATATATTAAAATTTGCATACTTTATTTTCATACCAGTTTTTGATAGTTTTAATGAAAGAAATAAAATATATTTCTTCAAATACTTAAAGATTAATTCAGTTGCTTTATCTGGTTCAAAAGCATTAATCTTTGTTTTATAAATCGGTAAGGAAAAGCAACCGATAGCATACATTTAAAACAAGCACTCAAAGGAAAAGCTTTAATATTTTATGAATGAAAAAAGCCAAAATTAATCATAATGCTTGATACTTAATATCAACAAAACATAATTGGATTTTTAATTTAAAAAACAGGACAAAATTTTAGCAGAATGTAGCTGAAAACCATTAAGCATGTATACTAGTCAATCAAAAAATTCTTAACCACACATTCTTTTTCATCTCCTTGTAAGCCGAAATTCCTATGGCGTGTAAATTAAGTAAAATGACATTTAAATACAATACAGTGTCTAATTAAAATGTCATTTGAATGCAAAGCCGAATAAATTTCAAGACAAAATGTTAAGTAAATTGTTTGAAGATTTAGGTAATAAAATGATTCTAGAATAGGCTTTTGAAACTCCAGTGATCTGCTTACGCAATATTTAATTTTTTACTTTTGTAAAAAGGAAATAAAAAAAGGTCGAGTAGTAATAATCAAAATAAATTTATAAGTTAATATATTTCAGATCTCTTTCGAAAGTTATAATGCCTAACGTACGCTTATTCTCAATTTCTGATTTCCATTTGTTAAGTAATATATTTTTTCCATATAGGGAATTCCACAGTGTGCATGATCCAATAATTTGTTGAGCTTGTTGTTGAAAACTTTTAGCTCCTATTCAAGAAATGAATCAAATAAATTAGTCCTTTCAGAATGCGAAATTTTCGGTCGCGACACGGCTTTTAGTAAAATTATACAGAAATTAAATTTTTATTCGTCCTCGGAAGGAATTGTCGATAAAAAAAAATGCTTTCTCTTCTTAATCGAATCGATGAAAACAAAATTCACTTGCATGCAATCAAAATTATTGTAAATAACTACAATTTTTAGGGATCATTTGCAAAAAGCATAAAAGGTTGCAAACATGTAAATTTCGAAATCATACATCTTACATCAAACAGTTGGTGAATGCCAAAACATGAGTTTCATTTCCCATTTGCAGAAATGTAAATGTGTGGTACTTTAGACATATTCAGGTCTTAAACAAGTCTTTCCAAATTATAACTGTCTCACTGAACAAACACATAAACGGCCCCGAACAATTCATCACAATGTTCGGTGGTAACATCTGTAAATATTCATCATCATTTCGTTTTACTATTTAGCCAAGATTATACTTCAAATTTATGAACTTTGAACTTTAATTGAAGTATATGACTTATTTAACCAAGATTTTACTTTACTTACTGCATTTGTATTGGCTGCTCAGCAGCCACACCCATATAATCAAGTTTTTATTTATTCACAATTCTATATTATCTGCATCATCATTATATAAATTTTCTACGCTAACTGAGAACATTTGTATGCAATGCCAAACATCCACGAAGGCATCCCTTTTCTTGAAGATAGTCATCGAGGTTTTGCTATAACCTCATAAATCCAACCAAATTTGCAACTTTGGATTAAAACGCATCTAGTGGCCTTCATTTTCAAAATGTTGGTGTTACTTTATTTATACCTTGTATTGCAGCAATAGTTTTAAGTTCAAGCATCCAACAACTATTTAGTCGTTTAATAATTTTACGTGCCTTATATCTGAGACAGAATGATCAACATATGAATCAATAACTTTCTAGATTTTCTGTTCTTTTAAGCTTGTTTGATTAAGTGTTTTATCGTAGATCTTCTTATGCTTTAACAAACCAAATAAGTAGATGATGAGTGATAATTGAAGAGCTTCTTCCAAACAGTGTAATCTGAGAGTACATACGAGTGAAAATTTAAGCGGAGAATACCTGTTTTGAAGTTCGATGGGGAAAAACATCAAAGCCTTGCCAACAGATTTTTGACTTTTGAGACAAACATTAAACAGGCGCCCTTTAAACTTTTTTTGTTAATTTTACTCTAGCTTTTAATTTATTGCACTTTACTTTTGTCCTTTCGTATTTTTTTTAACCTGCCGGTGTCTCCTTTTCTTAATCTTTAACATGATTTGGAAGAAAACAGTAAAATAATATGGCTTAAGAGTCCTACATATTTGTAAAAATACAATGGTGTCCAAATATTGCACCGCTTGAACCACAGTGATTGGAGACAGAAACTATTTCCACAGAGACACTATTTCGCGAACTATACCACAGACCAGTATAGACAACAGAGACACTATTTTACGAACACTATATACCACAGACCAATATAGATCACAGAGACACTATTTCACGAGCACTATATACCACAGACCACTATAGACCACAGAGATACTATTTCACGAACACTAGATTCACCATTACCATTCTAGTATTTCTTGTAGAGCAGATATTCACACACAAAATAAACACAAATTCAGCATTCTCGCGATAATTTCACTCTCTGAAGGCAGTTGAAGTAAGTAGATACACAATGCGTTCTTTGATTGATAGTGAATTACATTTACTTTTAATATAAGCAATATTATTTATATCAGTCATTGCTTGATTCAATTTCAAACAAGAAGTCAGTCTTTCCAAATGCCTTCAGACGGCATCTTTACCAAATTGCTTGAAAGAACTGATAGAATCTGAATTAATTGCGCAGTTGTTCGAATTTGCCAACTAGCCTAAGCGCGCAAATCTCGAGATGTTCGTTTATATAAGCATCGAGTAAATAATGTACAGGTCTGCTTCTGACTGTCGCTGAGTTTTCCGCCATATATATTGGACAGCCGTTAAATATGCATCGTCTTTTAACATTGGACGTTTTTTCGGAATTCTTACGTATTTTTATTACTAATTAAATTTAATAAATTAAAAGTATTTATACTAAATTTACATTTCATTAGATGAATCTACCTTAGATTATTATATTTAGTTGAAATAAAGTAATGAAACATTGCAAAGTAAATCTTATACGGACTTCAGATTCCTGAAAGGGCAGATTTAGTCTCTTTTCATTCTAAAAGTAATGCTGATGAACTAAAAAAAAAGTGCTAATACGACCATGTCTAAAATAGGTCATATCATGACGTTTCAGCGACGTCGATAAATTGCCAAGATGCAACGGCAAATATCTTGCGTCTTCGTAACGTTGTAAAGACGTCGTAAAAGTTACCGACGACCACTTTGCAACTCCTCGGACCAGTTTGCAACGTCTGTGCAATGTCATGTGCTACTTGGGACATGAATTTTCTACATACTGGTAGTTTTTTTTTTTGTTTTGTTTTTATAAGGAACAGGAATGGGTATTTTTTTAAAGGATATTCGAATCCTGTGAATTTTAAAAATGATTCCGGGTTTTTTAGAAAAGTCGAGAAACCAAAATTATAATAAATTGTACAGTTATATACTCGAATCTTTGCAACTTTTTTCATAATTTGTAATTTTTTAAACCTGGAATGTTTTAAATAACTCTCAATAAAAAAAAATCATTAAAAATCATTTTTAGTGGACCTAGATGAACAGGATCATTTTGCATCGGCCCTCAAAAATACATACTTAATCTTTAAAAATTATAACTTCATTCTTAAACATTAATACCTACATTTATTTTTTAACAAACGGAAATTACAAATTTTAATTCAATTGAAACCTTTTTAATGTTGAATTTTTTACTTTCTTTTATATGAGAATACGAGATACCACAGATGCGAGAAACGATTTGAGAGCCGCTTAAAATTAGGATTCATATTTGAATTCGCAAAAATGTAGGATCCTTTCTCTGTATTTTGTAAATACTATGAAGAGACGTTACACTTTTGTGAAGAATATAAATCATTTCTGAAGATCGTTTCCTTTAATTACGAATATAAAGAGGTTTTCATTGCTAAAAAAATATTCTAGCAGAAAATTTTCTTAATTGTATTTTATAGGATTCCTTAAAAGATTTTTAATAAAATTTACGTGTCAAAGATACGTGTAAGAGCTATAAAGAGATCACGCATTTTCTTTCTTTTTATTTCAACGTAGCTCTGAAATATCCTGTCAAGAATCCCCCTCCCCTCCACGAAAAAGAAAGCTGGAAAAAAAAAAGTACTGATGATTTTAAGAATAATTCCATTAAAGAAATATTTTTGAATAATGATTATCAAAAAGGGAAAAATTATTAATCTTATCAGCTGTTTATATAATTACCCTAACAAAATAGCATTTATATGCTTTTTTGAATTCAGCGAAAAGACGACGCATTAATACTTATATGAAAAGCGAAGATTTATTACGTCATAAAGCATTAAAATAAATCTCGCTGTTTCAGCTAACTACATTTGAAATTGCATAGCTATCGTGATTTGTTTCGAATGTCTGTCAAATTGAAATGAGCGGAAAGGTATTTAAGAAAATCAGCAAATTTTTTATGAGTTCATAGTTCAGATATTCTTGAAGAAAAAGGAAGTATTTTTTTCAAACTTGTGCTCGTTTAAATATATGACATTTATTTAATAAAAACACTTCAAACGCTTTGATCTGTAGAAATCTTTACATCTCAAAGAAAAGACTATTTAATTGTTTCTTTAAAATCTTTCGTAAACGATGTTCAAAGTTCATCAGATAAAAATTAGAAGCTTAATACTAAAACATGGTAGCCTATAAATTGCATTTTAAATGTTTTATATTCATCGGATTTTATGTAACGCATATGTACAATGCGTTTGCAAAAAGATGAGATAAATTCAAGCTGGAATTATTACAATTTCGATGATATTTGAATTATAGTAAATACTGCATGGTTATTTTCTGGAAACAATTATAATCAATAAAAATTAATTTTAGTTTTAAAAATATTTAAAGTGCAATGACAATAATTTCAAAAAAAATGTGTCTGGGAAAGAAATTTATGAACTTGTACAGTCTTGCGGAATTACGGTCCATATCCTTGCATCCTGGAAAAAACCTGTCTCGCTGATTAAAGTCCTGAAATTTATAAAAAAAAAAAAAAAAAAAAAAAAAAAAAAAAAAAAAAAATGTTGCCAGCAGCTTCGCACAGTCCTGTCCATATGGTGCTGGTGGCGGCTTATTATTCGGTATTATCAGCCTCGTTCACACATCCCTACTATTGGACCACTTGGAAGTCCTCCAGTTGTCTATAAAGTCTTCAACAACGTGATAACGGTAATATATTTTTCTGTCTCCAGAGAACTGCAAAGCCCGCAAGAAGGAAATATTAACCTTCCGCAACTATTATCTATTTTATACGATGCTCGTTAGGCAGTAGAAACTCACTCTATGATCAAACTTAATACTCATTTTCTTTGACAGTTTTAACATTTGCATATATGGTACGAAGGATTTACATACAAAATTTCATTAGAAGTTCATTATTTTAAGGTGAGCATGAAAGCGGCAATGCCACTAGTTTGTTCATCTACCGGCAATAGAATTCGCGGCAAACTATTTTGCAAACTATTGTCTGTCGTAAAATTGTCTAGTCGCATTCAAACAGACAATTTAGCATGGAAGTGTTTCGAACTGAATCGAGATCATTAATTTATGAATTCGAACTTAACTTTTAAAGCCCTCCCCCTCCGAAAAAAATTGTATTGCATTATCAAAACATGATTTTCTAAAATTCCTTTAGATTTTCTAAAAATCATATGTGAAAGTAACCACCTTGAAATATTCCTCTTAGAACAGCGAACATAACCGCGGAAAGAAACCGCAATGATAAGGATAATGCTAAACCTCGACATTTAAGAAACTGAGCGTTTTGTTGCTCTATGCAAGAAACTCGTAATTAATTATTTTTATACTTTAATTGAGGCAGAATAACATCAATTAAATATTTAAAAGTTATTATGTTCCCGATCATGCCTATTAATTCGATATTATGTTCTCGATCATGTCTCTTCATTCCATATCTACCAGTGACCAAGTGGTTAAGACAACTGATTCCTGGGTTATCAACTTGGGTTCGATCCCAAGCAAACGGGTTGGCTGCTTGTCAGATTTTCATGGTTTTCCTCGTGTGTAACGTGAATATGAGGCACTTCCCTTTAGAAAGCCCACCTTGATGGCATCCTTCCCCTTAGACACATAGTCTTCGTATGCATTTCAGTATTTAAATAATTTAACCTAATCTAAGCTTTCATTCTGACTGTTTCTTAGTTTTCTTTTATTGTACAACTACGTTGCAAAGCGTGCATTAATGATGCTATATATACGTGTAGTTTCCAACATATTTATAACAATGAGGATAATCGGAGCAGAAACATAAATTTTCTGGTCATTCAAGATATGTGAAAGTAATGGTTACTTTTTTTAGAGCATAAAGCTAGCAGTTTTGGGAAAATTATATATTTGCTACAATTATAAAGATAGCATGAGATGTTGATTCAATATTGATCAAAAACTTTAAAATAATTCTAACTTCTTTGGCATTGGAGACGAGATTTCCACTCTAAACATCCCCAAAAATCTCTGGAAGTAGTCTTGTAAACTTAACTGAAAGTTAATTTATGTAATTACAGGTAAAAATGTATAAAGTATTTCATCGGAAGAGCTGAAATCATTAGTATGCGTATTCATATTTAAACATGCATATTTTGTTGTCTGGAGTGTGTTAGGTTTGTATTAAACAATTTAACGATTCGTGTTAAACCATTTCGTGTTGTTGTTGTTTCAAATGGTCGGAAACTTTCAACTTAAGGCTTTCATTGGGAATAGTCAATAACCATCGGTCCTTTAGCTATCTTATTCCGGGGAACTTTATCCAGTTTGTAGCATAGGGCGCGACCAAATTTACAGCCGAGTAATGAGAAAAGTTCCACCCATTTGGATGGGGAGCTCCTCAGTGTACGGATCTGAGGGCCTCTTAGACCTTTTCTTCTGCTATCAAAACTATCGACAGACCGTTCGGCTCGGCAGTATTTTAAGTATTCCCATGCCGTACAGTAACTATACACTTAAAAGCAACCAAGCCTTCTCCGGTATTCGAGTTCTAAGTTGAAGACTTGGCAATGAGAACGCTAACTATTGTATTGCAACCGGGCATCAAACTGTTAACAATGGTACTTACTAAACTTGTTATTAAAATATTACTTTTAACCACAACCAAGTAAAAGTAGTTTTTTTAAGGATACTGAAGTGTTTCATACAAAATACGTGATGGAAACATAAATAGTTTACCAGGAGTTACTGCTGTACCGTATAAGCATAACACTTCAGAGATGGTTATACAGACAATTTTAAATAAATTTCTGGAAAAAAAAATCCTATGAATAAAAATCCTAAATACATGGTAATATTATGTCAAATGCAACATTAAGCATGAACATATGTACAACATAAATTGCATTTTTTTTGGAATGATGAAAGCAGTTGCAATGCCGCCCCACCCCGAAAACAAAAATTTAAATTTTTGAAATATAACTGTCCTTCAGAAAGAGCCTGTAGATCATAAAATTATTAAAAATTCTCAGCCATATGGTAGAGATTTTATTTTTCTAAAATCCAGTGACTGAGGCATACTGAAAAGAGACTATATAAGTGACATTTTTACAAAGTGACAACAAGAGATGAGTGATTAAAAGCTACCTTATCGGAAACATATTGTTGGTAATGGAAGGCTAGTAGAAGAGTTGATAAGCAATTTATTACAGTGTTGCTCTTAGGAATCATTGTATTTCAATGATAGAGAAGCAAAACGCAGTAAGAGCAAAGTTTAATGTTTTTATTACATATATTTAAATGAGTCAAACCTTGCTCATGAGTTTATATCACATACAAACATTTCATCGTATTCTTATCATAATGCATGCAGAAAATATTGCCTAAACTTTTATGAGTAAAATTTTATTTCGCATTCTGCTTTTTGGAATAACCAATAAGACATTTTTAACGAAGTTTCTACGACATCATTATTAATGAAACGCTCAAGACGGTACTCAAGAGGTCTTTGGTTCCGAATACGAGATTGGAATTAATATTAGTGAAAACCAAATATGAATGCCTAATTCTGAATATTCTAAAGCTAGAAATTGCGATAAATTGGATGCTGAGGCAAATGTAAGACTTGAATGAAGTGCGGGACATATTTTAGGAATACCTTAACCTGAAAAAATTTATTTTGCAGATTATTGTAGAAAACAACATGCTATATATGCAGTTTTTCTCTAAACTATGAATTACTCTCTATGAAATGCTTCTCGCACGTTTATTACATATATTTGCGCACCATATATACACAGAAATGTAATTCGTGTCATCACATATAAAACATTTCATGAACTATTAAACCTAAATGTTTGTTTATTTACATAAAATGTTGACAATTTAAAATCATTTCGATATGAGATATTGTATTCTAATGATTAATACTAATTAAATTAATTATATATAATCGAACTAGGGGATTCAAATATTTATTGTACAGAGTATTAAGATTTTAAAATGCAAGTGCATTTAATAAAAATTATAAAATAAACAGTATCGAAAGAAATCTTTAATGATGCGCGTAAGAAATTAAACTACTCGTTTTTAGATAATTATGTGACATGCAGCTCAAGCAAGCGATAAAAAACGTTAAGACCGTTTGGGCAGTAAATACTTATTATCCAGTTTTTTGCTAGAGATACATCTGTTATCTGAGTATATTAATTATTTTGTTTGTTCGGAAATCTTTATCACGACTGTATGTTTTGCATAAGTATGTTACACTGTGGTTTTAATATAAACTCTTTAATGATTAAGCGAAAAATTAGCTTGATTAATTAAAGCACGCTATTATACGCTAAAATAATTTTGCTGCAATGAATAATAGAAGAATATAATTTTTATATTTATCGAAATGTAAAATTACATTATTTAATTTACATATAAAAAATAAAATATGGTAAAGTAGGAAAAAAAATGAAACGTAAAAATTAACTGCGAAAACTCTAAAACTTAGGATGAAGAAATAGACGAGTCTTCTGCTAAGCAATTCGTTGACATACCCTTTCCTCGAGTTTTGCTCAGTTAAAATTTCTGATAGCAGACATTATTTATTAAGAAAAAATAACAGAAGGTAACTTAAGAAAAAAAAAAAAAAAAAAAAAAAAAAAAAGAAATATAAAAATGAAAAAAATCGACGAGTCTTTTGTTATAAATTTATCTAAAGTTTATCAGTTACTAGAATTTCTGACAGCAGACATTATTTATTAATAATTAAAAAATAAAGTATAGTAACCTAGGAATAAATGTAAAAACTCTAAACCTTAGGCTGAAATAAATAGATGAGTCTCCTACTAAACCGTTCGATGACATATCTTTTTCTAGATTTTAGTCGTAATTAGAACTTCCGTTAGCTTTCTGCTGTTTTAAGTACAAACCTAAACCTCTCATTTCCTCCCATAACCTTTCCATCAGTACCTGCTTCCATGTAATCTGCTTTACAAGAACCTTCCATGCGTGAATAACCCCTTACGGATGCCTTGTCGAACCTCCTGCTCTGTAATCTCATAACGTTGGAAAGGGATTTCAAGACTCTTTAATGGCGCAGTAGATCGTTGATGGAATGAATCGATGTTATTATGTCGTAATCGATACCCCGATTACACGAGAGAATCGATAGTTCAACTTGCCAGGCACAGGTGTGTTATTAAGCTGTCAGAGTTTGTTTTGGCACAGTGAGAAGCTATAGTTTGGCAGCGCGGTCATATAGTTTAACTTTGTGGTGGTATCTGTATCGGACGTTTAATCGATTCAATGTTAGTTTAGTTAATAAGCTGAATGGCAGTTAAAGTAGAGGAGGAGGGTGGTAGCTTTACTAACCTATTTCCCGTATTTAGTAACATACATAGCGATATGTCAATAACATGTAAAAGTGATTAAATTCCGATGTTCGGAAATGGTACTAGGATTATAGGAAAAAATTATTTCTTCACGACATTATTTGTATTGAGTTTCAAATCTCAAGTGGCTTAAGGAAGTAGCTATTTTTCATGTAATACTGCTTGTGCTAAATTTTGAAACTTTTGTAAGCGTTACTAGAAAAAAAATTAAGCTATCAGGAAAACAAAAAGTACTGTGAAAAACTCATAAATCTTACAGTGATATTTCCGAAAACACAATTAGAAATACTTAGAAACTGTAGAAAAATGTAGAACGTCTTCCTGTTTAGAGTATACAATTAATAATGTATAGTTATATTTATGTTTTTTGAATCAAGTCCAGTCTAGTTTCCCAATTATGTAATCTAAATACACACAGTTTTCTTTTCTTATTAAATGTTGTAGAAATTAAATTCTTATTCTTTCGCAAGTAGTTTTGCTTCAGTAATACAATTTCAAAACTAGTTTAAATAAGTTTAAAACTAGTTTAAATGCGGTACAGTGACAGTCTAATACAGTACACCACCTTTGTTTATCAATTTTTAAGTTCCCTCAGACAGATTAAAAAATCTGCAGTTTAAATAAAACAAAATAATGATTATAAAATGTGCAATCTTATTAAGATATTTGGAATTTTTATGGAAACTCGATTACACTGCTGTTATTCGAAAAACAATCATGTTTATATGAAATAATGGACCCTGGAAATGTACTAGTTATTTCAGAACTTGACAAACTATCTCTTAATCCATTAATGAAAGCATTACCTTTCACTTGAAGGAAATCTTAAAAAATATCATTTTTTGACGTATTGTAGAGTAATAAGGGAAAACATGTAACGGGAAAAACATTTATTTTGTATTTAAGATGCAAAAATGTTGCGAAAATACAGCGACAGTCAAAACCCATTACGTTTGGGATACAAGGAAATCTTTGAAATATTTGTTATACGAAGGACATAACATTTATTACAAGCAGTTATTGTTTGACTACCACAATATTTGCATCCTTTAGTTTTGTTTGTCGAATTTTTCTCGATAATATTATTTGTGGGATACTTTCTTGTTTCGCTTAAGGCTGAATTCTGAAAGAACAAAGTGTCGGACAACAAAATCAGTATATGGAGATGAAAGCTGTGAATTTTCAGAATATTCTTCCTTTGCTTTGAGCAACGCAAGTTTCTTTGAAAATTTAGCAGTGAAATTTTCGGGTTTACAGTAATCTTATAAAGTATCCATGCATTTGATTTAGGTGTCAAATATCAACAAAATAACAAAATTCATAAAAATAGTCCTCCATTTCTTATCTGCACTCTATATACACTGCGAAAAAAAAAATAAAGGACGGTTGTATATCTGCCGTTTTACTGGGCCGATTGACAAACTTCAAATTACATTTTTCATGTCTCGAAAGTGAGACTTAGAATATATATTAGACTTATATATAGCAATTTTCTAACATAGGTATTTTGACACAAAATCGGACGTTTTCTGAAATAATATACCAAAAGTTTCTACTACTCAAATTATGCCCAGATATTAAATTTCGTAAAATTTGGTGAGAAATTTACGCAGAAATTCAAATTTTTATCTTAGAGTAAATTTTTCAGTGGATAATTCACTTGGCGAACTTCTTAATATATGGCAACCAATTTTCCTTTCCCTTCCATTATGCCCATGGAGGTTCCTACCTCCATGATTATGCCGGAGGGGGGAAAAGACACCCCGTTCCTTTCCTCTTACATTGTGCATGAGCAGGAAAAAAATTACTTCGCTCCTACTTTTAAATAATTTTGCAAAGTGTCTACACCACGTTTGATGTTTTATTGCCTTCTAGAAGTATGCCAAATTTCAAAACGCGCCAATATATAAATTCACGTATATCTTCGGAAATTTTTAATAACAAAACTGTAATTTTTTGCAAATTTGCTTAGAAATACGTCTACTTTAAGATGATGGTAAAATATTTTATAGATAATAATACAAAATGTTTTTTGAAAAATTTATAAAAATTATTTAAAAATTCAAATTAAAAAAATAAATCATAAAAATGGGTGAAATGTACTTGGAAAGAAAATTAATTAAAGTAAATTTCGAAATGTGAAAGGAAGAATTATAAGTTTAATAAAAAAAGAGAGATTAATAAATATATACCAATCTTAATGAACATGGAGAAGCTAAAATTTTGCGAGCTAATTTTTTAAAAACGATTTTTGCAAAACTTAGTAGTTTGCTGTAATTTGAATCGTAGAATCAAAATATGGGAAACAATTGTTATGTTATTTCAGAAAAAGTCCAATTTTGTGTCAAAATACCTATATTAGAGCATTGCTATATATAAATCTAGTTCGTAAGTCCCCCTCTTGAGACAAGTTGAATTTCGTCAATCGGCACAGTAGAACGGGAGATATAAAACTCCCCCCCCCCCAATAAAATTGTCCAGAAAGTCCACGCATGTATATATTTCTTGTATTCTTGTAATTCCTGATAGGTTTAATTTGCTTTATGGACACAGATATTTTTTTTTTTTTTTTTTTTTTTTTTGAGTACCTCTTGGCTACGCAGACGGATAAATTGTAACAAAGTTAGCTACCATATCTATGACGGAATTGTCATTAGATCGAGTTGCTGTGATGTCTTGCTCTTTATCAAATAGTGTGTGATATGTTTCACATTCTTCTTTTTCTCTTTTGTCCATAAAATTTCAGATCATTCAATTACGACAACAATATGTGTGTCGTAAAACAGTCGTCGAAATGTACGTAACGATTTGAGGGAATTTCGACCACACTTAAAAATCTGTTACTACATCTCCGGTAATTCATGATAAGTTAATGTCTTTGAAGATTTTTCTGAATATGTATATCAAAATAGCATAACTATACTTCGTAGGAACTCAAAACTCCAAATTTTGTACTCGAAACGAACGGTTTTCCTTTGACAAACATTTAGTATAAAAATGTACGAACGTAAGGTATCATTTTCTCGTATGTACAAAAAGTGTTAAAAAAAAAATATTTATGCTGCATGAAACTAGTATTTGAAATATTTAAGTAGAGGCGAACCTTAGTCCATTTTTCGGTTTTATGTAATGCATCATTACCAGCTAAATGCAAATTTTCCTTTATTACTATAAGTAGAATGTTTCATTGTTAAGTGTACTAATGGATTTTTTGTCCACAAGCATCACTGCGCTTACAGGAGAACAATTTTTCAAAGCTCTTTCGTTTCTCTTTTTTATGTGATTTAGATTATTGTTTTTACCATTTTTTGATGAAATCGGTACATTTTTACGTTTTTTAAATGAACAAAATCTCGATCTCACCAGTTTCATCTTTCAACATTGTTAAATTATCACTTAACGCATCATCAATGCATTTCTTATCAGCAGAGCTAGGCATTGGTCACGATGTCTGGATCTGAGGGAATCACTACTAAATCTATTTCACCTTTACCATAATCATTAGATGAAAGACCTACAGCATCAAAACATCACACTTATCTAACTTCTTTTATAAACAATAATGCTTTCTTCAATGTTAAAAATCGTTGTCTCGGATATTCATTATTTTAGAACTGAGGTATATTATGTCTAGGATTTCATTATTGTTTTGCCGTCTGTAACTTAGATTTATTATGTCTCGGATTTCATCATAGTTTATTGAATCTGTAAACTAAACCACCACTATATATGAAAATTTATGTACATTTATAAAACCACTGTTAACTGTGTTTTCGCAACATTTAAGAAAATTCATATTTATACGAACAAAAACAAAATAATAACTTAACTTTTTGACACCATTATACAGTTTAATATTTCTAAAAGATTCTCGTGTCTTCATAAAATTATTTGACTGTGAAAGATAAACTACAGGTACTAAAAACGATAATTTATAATAAAAATTTTTAATGAGGGAGAAACAATTTTTTTTGCCTAAGTGTTTTAATTACTGCTGCTAAAATACAACGTCAATCGATAATGATTTAACCGAACTGCGCTCGAAATTTCTCCTATAAGATATGGAAAGGAAATAAAATATGCAAAGTACAAATGCAACATAAAAGATACTGAATTTAAATGGCCTATATCAGAATGACATCTCATGAATTCTTGAAAACTTTTTTTTCATTCAATGGTCTCTACTAGGAGTTCATATTCAGACCCAGACAAGTTGTCACACTGAACTGGCCTCGGTGTAGGACGTGTGATAGAATGAAACGCATGTCTCATTTCTGATGTTTCTTTAATGCCAATTTTAGACTGAAATTAATTCGTTTCTGTTCAGGATGGCCTGCAGCAACTGGTCACAACAATTCTTCTTATATCTGCGCCTGAGGTGTAAGGAAGACAATGTAGCTATGATGGACCATTCGCATACACTGGACATGACGAAAAGGGCTTCAAGAACTAAATAATGCATCTAGCTTTCAACTTCGCTGTGTTAAAACGACTTTATCTGTACTGGAGTACAATAACATAGATATTTTTTTTTGAATTCTGTCATCATAGAGGATGAAAAATAATTCGTTTACAAAGTTCTAGAGTTAGATCAGTTACCTACTAATCCTAGACTACAACGTAAAAGAACGAATTGCTTTGACCATGAACAAAATATGGATTCTCATTCCGCATAAAATAATCTTCTGTGTCAGTGATATTCTCTTGGTGTAATTCTTCAAGATCTACTGACTCCGATAGCGGCACCATCAAGAAATATGTTAATGGAGAATATAGCCCTTCACTGACAAATTCATTGACGCGGACGCAATATAACGCAATTCGAATTTGCATGGCAAGGCAGAACCGCATATGGCTAAGCAGTCCGTAAAAGCTATTACAGGGTTGGTGAGGAATTTTTTTTATATTCACTATACATAGAACAGGTCTTGCATTTGTAGTCTGTAACTGCGTCCTGTTACTGAAAACGTGCTTTTAAGACACGGACCAGGTTTTCTTCAATTTAAAGTCGAACTGAATCAATGGTTTTCTGTCCTTCTAGTGGCTTAGAGTTTTAGAAAAGATCCGAAATTTCTGTAACTGCTAGCTAGAATTAAGCCGATACAAATGACGCGGTACTTTTCAGCATGCTCAATTTTACCGACTCTGTGCAAAATAAAAGTACTTGATGTGATCCTATTGGAGACGAAATATTAC
This sequence comes from Stegodyphus dumicola, assembly GCF_044657685.1. NCBI lineage: Eukaryota > Metazoa > Arthropoda > Arachnida > Araneae > Eresidae > Stegodyphus > Stegodyphus dumicola. Next base: position 150,221,737 of record NC_140771.1, on the reverse strand, counting down.
GAGCAACTTAATATAACACCTAGGAAAACGTCTGGATTCAACGTATCATCATAACTAATGATATACACTCTTAGTAAGCGCGATTATTACTTTAAACTTTTCCATTTATCAAGTAAATGTTTTTGTAATTAGGAAAATATTTTGAAGTATATATTTGCCAGATCGGGAGGATGATAAATATGCTAAAATGTTATGCCCCTAAACCCAAACTGGAATAACTCTGTTATAAACAGTTTTAACTTCAGTAAAGTAATGGATATGGAAACGAAACGAAAGCAGATACAATAGCAAAAAAATCTTCAAAGAGTGAATAACAATGGAAAAGACATACATATTTTAATTAACGTAGACGCGACATAAATAAACTGCAGATGATTGTATCCATGAGGCCATCAAATGATGTAGGGAGATGTAGAAAGCATGATTAGATTATTATTATTTTTCTTTTATAGCAAAAGGTTTGATAGTTATCACCCTTGGGAGAATGTGCTCGTGGAAGGCTGTTAGGGAAATTCGTTCGCTACCTTACATATGAGAAACATCAAGAAAGCTTCATACAACCATCCACTTAAGCCTTCAGGAAACTGAAATGGGGGATGAACTACCACAGTATATAAATATGTAACTTCTTCATTTGTAGGCGACAGGAAGAAGAGGAAAGGAAAAATATACACCTATAAATGTGACTTCCTTATCCAGTATGGCTGTCATGAAATGTATAACTGCAAACAATTCTCGAAATTAAATAAGGTGAACAAGTATAAATAAGGTAACTTAAATAGATATTTAACGATAAATTCAGGGGCTACAGTATTTAACACTAAATTTATGCATTTGAATCCTCTCTGTGTCCTAGAGTAATCTTAAAAAATTCATTTAAATTGGCAGGTTGCGTTATGTTCATTCTTGGATGCAAATTACTCCAAGGAATTTCGATGATGTTAAACTGGAATAAAAGATGCTTTAATTCATTATAAAGCAATTTTTACAAATAAGCTTGAACATTTGACAAAGAATACGTTTTCGTTTAATATTTATTTTCCAAAACTCCGTTAAAATCAAATGACCTTATCAAAATAACACAAGTAATTAGAAAAATTAATATTATTTAATTAAGAAAAATTCACTTTTTTCTGCTATTCTTTGTTGGGAGGTTTTTAGCCTGAAATAACATAGACCAAGAATGCTATCGTTTGCAATATCCACACTATTTTTTATTTTCATATTTATAGTATATTATTAACCATTTTATTTGTGGAGAATAGGAAGTATAAATGTCCTTAAAGCCAAAGCGAAGTGCTTTTAAAATGCATTTACTGTAAATCACGATAAGATGAAGCAGTCAGTTATCTTGCAAAGCCGTTACATTCTAATGATGTTCTAGAAAATGATGAGGAAAAAAAATCAATTAAAAACCGTTTTGTTCTAACCTCAAGGCATGAAAACAATCTTATCTCCGCACCCAATAAGCAATAAAAAGAGTAAAAGCTTTTGACAGGATAATTTATTATTTTACTGGAAACTAACTTGTACCTTGATTCTATTATAATCTTTCTTAGTAGCTATCTATTTTTAATTAAAAATATGTAAAAAAGAAGTTGCTTTCGCTTTTGGTTTAAATCTTGTATGTCAAATGCTAGCTTTGGCACATTTCGCTTAATCTGGTCTTAAGCACTTTATCAAGGAAAATTATTTAAAAATGTCTTTAACAAACTGAATTGTTCGTTAGCATTTTAATCGTTGCACATTTTCCCAGATACTAGATTCTTGATAGACTCTTTTACGTTAAAGCTAAGGCTGATGAAAATAATGCCAAAATTATTTTCTCATTTAAAGCATGAAGCAGTATCTGTTTTCTGACGAGATATTTATTTGTCAGTTAAGATAAAAGTATCATTAACATTGCATTACATACAAATTTTCTTCTCTCCACTCAAATATCTTAGGATAAGAAAAGAATTCAAATTAATAAATTGGTAAGGGTGTTGAGATATTAGGTTAATTGGAAGCAGAAAAGATGAAAAATATGCAACCGCCTTCACCGGGAATCGAACCACGGACCTCTGAAATACCGGCTCAGTGTGCAGAACCACTACACCACGAAGGCTCGCCAGGGAAGTGGGAGAAATACCTTATAAGGGGTTTTAATAATTTAATATTCTCATATACTTAAATATGATAAAAATTATTTAGCATTCATATGCCGTGCTAACAGTTTATGTTGAATACAAAAAACGCGTAGAGGATAGCCATTATACATGAGAGAGTTGGTATCGAAAGTAAAGACTCATGGTCACTCTGACAAGTAATTGCATGTCAAGATTTTCCTTTTAATAGATTGATAGATAAGTATGATTAGAATTTTGCAGTTTAAAAACCTACAATTTGCTGAAAAATTTCCGACTTTCTCCATTTGGTGTAATTAAAATCAGAATGAAACTCAATTAGCGAAATGTAACTGCAGGAGGTTCGAAGACATGCTCTCTTATGCTCTGTTTTGTCATAAATTACGTATGTCCATCCGGAAAACATTGGGAGACGCATGATTCGAATCCTGGAAAAGGCACAGTTGATTTTTAATTTACCTGCAAAGAAAATCTTAATATAATGTTTCTGCAAATTCTGCAAGTTCCTCCAAGAAAACCTTATGTTAAAAACTGTATCTATGACTTTGCTGGTAAATATGATTTTGTTATATATTTCCAAAGGTCAAGACAAATAACGTGCCCTTTTAAAATGCAAAGAAACACAACATCTGAGGAAATATGATAACTATTTCATGTTTGTAGAAGACAGCATTCAGAAAAATGCAGTTCGAAAATAGACACGTTTTAAAGAGTTGCTTTATACCTACAAAGCATATCTACACCTTTTCAATTTCTTTGCGTTAAGCCTACGGGAATTGCAAAGCTTTCAGTGCTTCTTGACATTTATCTTACCGCAAACCACAAAAGAATATTTTTCAGCTATCTAAGAAAAAATACTAACTTTCTTAAAAGTCTTTTATAATGTATTTTTGAATTTATTTATTTCCGTTCCGTAAGTTTATTTATTTATTTTTTTTTACCTTTGAAGCTTCTTTAGCGGTAAGCCAGGAACGTTAATAACGAGATGTCGCCAATTTCGGGGCATGACTCTTTCATTTATATATGTTGCATCAGTGTGCTGTTTACTAGTAAAACAAAATTAACCACTTGAAGATTATATAATACTTAAAAATATTGGGCGAATTTGCTACATTAACAAAATTGCTAAATAAATGCCGTCCTCCAAGGGACATCACTCCGTTTTTTGTAGGACCTAACTGAGGAGCACGTGATAAATTCAACAATTATATACACCAAGAACATTTAATGTTTTCAAATTATTTTAATGCGCAAGTATCCTTCGTTGCACGCCTACCCTATCATTACAGATGTAGTAGTAAGAACATTTTATGAAAAATTTCACGTATCTTCTCAATGCTTAAATATGGTATCATTTCTTTAAATAGCAAAATTATCAAAAAGATGTGTATTCACCTTTCGTATACTAATTTTATTGTTAATAAACATTTTATGTCCTTTTTAAAGCAAATATTATAGCAAGATACTTATAATTTTACCTTTATAATACAGTATGCTCAGAGTGTCGAAAAATCAGAAAATATTATGCTCTGAATAATTTTTTTTCTGGAAACGAAGGTCCTATATCATATTATCTAAAAATTCATAACATGTTCCATAAAATCATTGTTAGTTTAAATTTAAATTTTATTTATATTTAAAAGTTGAGATTGCACTGTTCCTCCCCCACCTCTACCAATTGCAAGCACTGACTGAAACGACGAAACGTTTAGACACTTTCATATTTTCTCTACAGACGAAATGAAAGTTTACATAAGAACATGTGCAGAGTTTAAAAAGTAATGAAGCGAACACTTCTGTATAATAGAAATGTAAATGCGTACATCGTCTGCGATGATATATTCAATAGTTACATTTTATCATTTTCTGGAAAATGATTCTGTCTGCTTACGAAAAAGTGCTGCGAAACTGAGCACTCTAATAGCGCGTGCGAAAAGAGTGAGCAATCTTCATTTCCACTTCAACGGAACAATAATTGCACTCGCAGACCTCATGCACAGATTTCTCTTTAAGCCACACGTACCCCAAGTTTTCCAGATTTCTAAACTATAGCAAAATGAAAACAGTTTTCTGTAATAGAAAATCATTGCTCGGGTGCGCGCCATTAAAGAACTGCTCTCTGCCTCATTTGCATACATGCATCCTTTCCGGTACATAAACCAGTAAAGTTGGGGTTAAAATTCATGATATTCCGTTCTAACCGAAGTCGTGGAGTTAGTCATCAGTATGAACAGTACAGGAAGGAGAAAGCGATGAAATAAATCATTCTCGTACATCGAGAAATTCAGTTTCTTTGATAAAATAGAAATGCAGTTTCCTTACTTAGTACTAGACAGTAATAATTTCTCGGATAATTTAATGCAGAAAGTATTGCATGAAACAAAATTTCAAACACTTTAGAAATACAATGAACGTAAATTTTAAATAAGCTATCTTGTACTTCATTCCTTTCTTTCAGTTTTAAAATATTTAAAATTATAAACGATTTTTGAAGAATTAAACGGAACATTCTGCTAAAGGAAAATATTCCTCTTAAAATACCTAATTACATATAAACATATGTGTTTTTACTACAGTTTTATTACCACAGCCGTTATAAATATTATTGCGGTCAATAATAGTTTAAGTACGATGCTAATCTTAAACAGATCTGGAATGATAAGGAAAATCAAATAAATTTATTTCAATTTTCAGTTTTCAGTAGTTCTCGAAGCTCAATACACTTAGTCTATCATTTCTCTAAATTTCGATTTTTTTCTCAACTTACTTTTCTAATCTGCCCAAACACTCATTATAGCAATCGCAATCATCTCTTCATTTGGGGGAGGGGGGAACTCTTTCAGCAAGGAGTAGTTTAACTTTTGCGAGCAAACGGAATAATGATGAATGTAAATCAGGTAATTGTAATTAATAGGGAAAGATTTGGAGTTACATTTTATTGTGCGACTTCATTGAGCAGTAATAATATCGGGGTCAAAGAAATAACCTTTTCTGAAAGCCTAAATAGTAACCTTTTCTGAAACCTTTCGGCTTTCAGCGTGTTCAGAAGTGTTGCATAGTAAACATGGTTCCTGTTTCAGGATAATAAATTATAAGGTATTTCTCCCGCCTTCTAGCATGCCTTCGTGGTGTAGTGATAAGCACACTCGGCGCGTATTCGAGAATTCCGTGGTTCGAGTCTCGGCGAAAGCATTGCTCATTTTTCATCTCTCCTGCTTCGAAATAACCTAACGACTCTACAAAATAAGTAAATTTATTTTCTCATTACAAATCCTAATGCCATCATCATCTTTATAGCTGGCTTCCCTTCTTCGAAACTGGCTCAGTATCGACGCATCAGAACAATTGGGTTTTAAATTCCTTTTCAAGAACTTCCAAACAAATGAGTTTGAATGTGTTTGCTCTCAAGATTGAGCATATGCGGAACTCATAAGCTCAAGACTGAATGAAAGCTGTACCTATTAGATCAAGATTGAACAAACGCGAAACCCACTGAGGAAAGCTTTCTTTAAGATGAAGTGTTCGTGCAAAATGGGAACTGCTTGTTCTTAAGAGATGCTAAGAACGGCTCCAATATCACGTACATTTGTACAGTTTTTGTTACAAATATGTTCTGAACGAAGTTTCTCATTTGTGTGAATGCGGCCATATGTATTTCATGGTGTTTCCTAAGCAGTGTTTGATTAGAAACTGATATTAAGGTCTATTATTAAGAGCTTAGAGGTGGTCATATTTTATTTGGAAGATCCTTTTGTTCAGCATGCAAGAAAAGCATATTGATGTATTTATATATTTTATTGTAATTTGTCTTGACTCAACTCAGATCTGACTTAAGGCAAATATTTTACGGAGGAAAAGTTGGGCTTTTGCTAGCATTTACAAACTTGGTCAGTTCCATGATACTGTTTTTTTTTTTTTTTTTTTTTTTCCCGCTAGCCAGAGCTCTGAAGGCACAACAAATGATTTTCGATACATTTATTTTGATTATGTCTTCCGCAACTCCAGTAGTGGTCAAGTAGTTAAGAGCTCTGAATACTGGAAGTTCGATTCAAACTTTCAGCTTCAAGTTTTCCCGTAGAATGAAAGATCATATAATTTTTAATTACGTAACGTAGTTCAAATAAGTTGTTAGTTCAAATTCAAATAAAACTATCCTTGTAACCCCAAGCATGCAGCAGATAAAACACGTAACTTATCGTTTTACAAGAGTATAATTAGTGTTACGGGATCCGTATTATTCTTTAATTATTCCATAATTAGGATTCACTGAATTAAAATCTTCCTTAAGTTGAAATAAAAACCTTTTAAGCAAAAAAAAAAAAAAAAAAAAAAAATGTAGATAATTAAATAATTTTCCGATACAAATAAAAAACATCAAATTTGTGTATTATGAGATTCATGTATTTACAGACAAATAATTACTAAACAATTGAAAATTATATTGAAATAATTTTTCCAAACCGGTATCTCCGGATGTATTAAAGCATTCTCAGAATTGCTAATAAATATGTTGTAAAATGTACTGTCCTCTTAAGTTATTATATACGTTGCGAATATACACTTCATGCTATATTAAACAATTTTAATTTCCCCATCATTAGTAAACTTGAGATATTGAATTTTACAATTTCAAGCCTTAACATTTTCACAAATATGCTTCATGAACCTCACTTTATGTAAACGTGTAATTAATGTTTATGGAGGATTATTAAAGCTTAAAAATTAGGCGAGTGTAAGAACTATTAAGATTTAATGAGAATTTTAGTTAAATTAGCCTCTAATTGGAGGAAGAGTTTTCCCCATAGTTTAGAAATTATATTAAATTTAATGATGAGCCGTCTTTGTTTTGCAACTAAAATTATTTTAATGTGTTTCGTTGTTCTTTATATGTCTCTAAATCCATAATTAAGGAAAGTCGTTTGCAAACATTCATTTAAAAATGCAGCTGTGATGAAACTTGGAAAGCAGAGAAAGTCATTACGTAATTGCGTAAGGCTTTTCGGAATGTTTGTTGAACTCTATTTTCGTCATCTCAAAATATCTCAATGCGTTGGCTATTTAATGCGCATTTCAAATCGCTTGCTGAGCAAGCAGAAAATCTGAAAATGAAAGAAGGGTAGCTTTTGTATCGCAAGTTAATTTGCATCTCGTTTTGATGAAATAAATGCGAATCACGATGTGAAACTAAATTGTTTCTTCTTTAAGCCTTCAAATTCTTTCTCTTTCAGACTGCAGCATGAGGATATGATTGATAAAATGCACCGTGCTGAATTCAGCGATAGAAAAAGACCTCCAGTGAAACGGTGTAGCACCAGAGCGCTGGGTTATCGTGAACCCTACCCCTTGTAGAATAAGTAGTCTGTTGCGAATAATATCAAGGCAATAACCACAGTTAACATAGATCAAATGAGTATATACATAAGATTTTCTTTTTTTCTTTTTCTTTTTTTTTAATATTTATATAACACATATACATATTTTAGCATTTCTATTTTTTTTTTTTTTTTTTTTTTTTTTTTTCACAAACTAGGAAAACTGACAAAACAATACTTAAAAACTAGCAAAATTCAGCGATAGAAGAAAGTGTTATTTTGAGGACTAAATAAGAAGTGTTGCAAGGATGTGTACTTCTACAAAACATATAAATTAAAAATTTCTTTGTGAAATTAAAAATCTTTTTTACCTTTACCAATCTTTATCTTAGGTTTGCATGTATCTTTTTTCGATATGCTGGCGTTGATCAACAATTTAAAATCAGCAAAGAAAGTAAGAGAATTTAATATATTTTTGGGTTCTGATTTCAAACCCATAAATGAACTTTTCTTTGTCTTTTCAAGCTTTCGAATGCAAAATAAACGTTTTATATAAATTTTAAAGCAAGTTCTTATATTTTATAATTTGTGTTCTTAAAATTTACAAGAAAAGCTTGAAGCAGCGGTGAAGCATTTGTTTTACGCAAATTTAGTTTTACGTTCGTAGTTTATGTTTCTTGTAGTCTTTTAAATTAAAACAAGTTATGAGAACCAGAACTATTAACCTGCTAGATTTTTTTCCAGCATATAACCAGCAGAGAATGCATTCAGATGAAGTCATCGTATATCATGAACTGCAGAAATCTGATGTCTATTCTTATATATAAATGTTTCTGTCTGCTTATTACTCATAATTATTAAGTCAAGAGTGCCGGGGTTTTCTTTTAATATCTAGAGAGCAGAGTTCCTCTCTATCGGTAAAGTCGCTGAACAGTGTAGTTCGATGCGGGGTTCGAATCCTGGTGAATGAGCTGATTGCATGGACATATTATGTGGAACGTGTATACGAGCCAGTTTCTCTTAGAACGTCCTCCACGAAAGCATGACTTCCCTTAGGCAGATAGCCGTCGATCGCTATGTTGTAATTAGATAAACTAAATAAAAGGAAAATATACCCCCTAATCACTTTAAATATATGATACAATAATTCTACTTCTGATCCTACAGTACCCAAATCTCCTAAATTTACATATAAATAGTACATTTATATGAGAGATTAATGCAACTTCAAATTTTTGTCAGCAGATCAGATAACCATAGGTATTCATTGTAATAATTTTGTATATATTACATTAAACATAGAATGGAAGGTAAAATAGTCTTCCGAAGCATCCAAACAAACAAATAAATAATATTACATAATCCTGAATTTATTTATTGAACGGATTCGTGTTTATTTAATTGATTCTTTAGTTATTCACTCATTAAATAGCCCTTAACATTTTCCTTTATAATTTGAAGAGAGTCTGGATTATTCAGCTTAAATCAAATTCCTGAAATGTATAAATTTAACGCTGCCCATATATTTATGCAAATATCACTACTATTTGGGAACTGCATTCACATTAATAAACTAATAATCACATGCACACGTAAAAGCAGTGGCTACTATAATATACATTCTATTAAAGGATATCTTTTGAATTTTATTTTCAATCGGAATACAATTTTACCCGGTTTATCACAGTCTCTTCCAACACATAATAAAATTACGTCAAAATAACGTTTCTAACACAATCTGTCACCAGAGGCATGTAAAGTTAATAAATTCGGTATTAATTAAATTTGGAGAGCCTTCCGGAGGATAGCACATGCTTCATTTTCTGTTATTTACACATTAAAGGATTTAAATTGACAGACTATTATAAACACACACACACAAAGGTAAATGGTTACTCTAATTTATGTTATATTTAAAGAAAAAATTTCTTTTTTCATTCGGGGTACAAACTTATCTGGTTTGTCATTGCAATGTCTTTTTTAACGCATAATTTAATTATGTCGCAATAAAAATAATAATACAATCAATCACTTGGACTATGCAGAGGTAAAAAATCAATATTTGTTAAACAAGGTGAGATTTTTAGAAAGACTGCACACACTGCATTTTCTGTTGGTTATGGAAGGGTTAAAAGATAAGTAAGAATGGAGGTCTATTTGAAAGCTGGCAAGAACAGAAACTAAATGGAATGGGAATTAATGCGCCAATTTTTGTGCAAGGAATGAAATTTCATAAATGAAGTCAAGGATAAAATTGAAACTTGAGCAAATCTCTATATGATCTTTGTAGTCCATTAACATTCGGAATGTAATTTTGGGAAGCACAAATCTATTCTGCAATAGGAGAATTTCGGTTTGTTTTTTATCAGATAATTACACTGTAGCAAACAGAATGATAAAACTATTCTCCGAAACCTGTTGTTTCTGAGAAAAGTTCAGAATGCCGAGCACCTTCTCTGAAATCATTTCAGGAATCTGGCCCTACAGTTTTCTAGCCAGAACTTCATCCTGAGTTTACCAACGTAAAGCTCCAAGTCAACGATCGAAAGGGCTTTATTACACTCCGTGAGGTTTCTGACAGCAAATCATTGAAAGGAAATAGTGAGAAATTCACATTTGATAAACGGTCACATCTTCGGCAGATATTTTTCTGCTCTGTTACATATCTCCCCTCAATACTCACTATGTTACTTTATTCTAGTAATTATTTAATCAGATGCAACCCGTAAGCTGCCTTTTCTTTGATCTTAACTAGATAAAAAAGTCATCATTAAATATTATCGATGAAAAAGTAAAAGGATAATCTCATTACTAAAAATCAGTCATTTCTATTTTAGCTGCTACAAACCTGCTCCAATGCAATAAATATTCCGTCAAGCTTATGAAAGATCACCCTTAGCCTATCAGTTATTAAAATTATCTCTTTTTCTTTGAAGTCATAGGAAAGAACTCAGGAGGACATACTCAGTGGAAGATAACGTACTTGTAACCTTAGCAAAAGCTAAATAATTAGGTCTATTCTTCAGACTCTAGCCTAGTGTAAAGCAAGAAAATACCTGAGCATTACATAAAATATGTACATTCCGAGTACATTGGCAATTCTTCCAGAGCGTTAAGTTTCCAAGAAGAAGATAAAACAGGGTGTTTTCCTTGTAACTAGTAAAACTAAAATCCATCGAAATTAAAGTCAAGCTTTCTAATCTGTATAAAGATAATTCTTATTTTATATTTATCTGACACGAGGAAATCGTTCTCCATTCTTTGCTTATCCGTATGTCGACCCAGCATCCCTGAACCAAACTTAAACTAAATACAATTCAAAGTATCTCTATCAATAAATTTTCTATTTTTGTTTTTGTTTTGTTTTGCTTTTGTAAATAGCTATTGTATTGAGTCAATTTCTGAAAATCCTGGACCAATCCGAAACTGTATTACAGCAAAACATAAATGACAACGGCTGATGAAATTCTCACAAGACACTAAGCCTATTTTTGATACCTAAGTATTATCCTTCTGTACGCAGATGCATGCTGTAAGCTCGTGCGCAATTGATCACTGAGCATTATATTTTTACTTTCTTGTACGAAGTATTATAATCACCAAAAATTCCAGCTACCGTATTTGAACGAAAATATTCATTTTGACTGCTATGGAATGCAATTTAGAGATGTCTTTGCGTGACACATGTACGTAAGGACAGAATAAAGGACTCTGTTTCCCCAAACGAATTATAAAGCTGATTTAAAATGGATTCAGAAGAGAATTTTTTATGGTGTCTGTGCGTACGTACGCATATATGTATCTCGCATAATGTAAAATGAGTAGCCTCAGAACGTCGAAATTTTGTATATAGGACAGCTATAAGATGTAGTTATGCACTTGCCTTTTTGGTAGCAATCGGCCGCACCAGAAGTACCCACTATGTTAATTGGGTCCATGATCTCAGTGTTTTTATTCTTATATGTTGGTAAATTGTGTATTTGTTCTTTAAAAATTATTGAATTATGTTGTTCTTATCTTCCGATTAAGGTTTTATGCCTTTAGTTAACCTGCATGTACATGATTTTATGTTTTGCATCTTGAAATTCTGGGAATCAATTCCTATATTAAATAATAAACAATAAATGCTTAGATTATACAATCTCAGATGTTAAATTAGTATTTAAACACGAAGGGCAGACTGCGATATTTTTATAATATTACTTTTAAGTTTTTAAAACTTTTAACAGTAAAATTTGTTTAAAACTTTGGATTGTAATCTGAAGTTTACGAAACAAAAAATTCTACGTCTAGATTGGTGAACTTTTTTTTAACTTTGCTCGGTTTAAAACAAAATTTTCCAAATCTCAGCTTTAGGATTTAATTTCTTACAAAACGCTTCTCAGATAATTCGTCTGCAAAATAATGTTGAGTCTAATCCCAAACTGTATGAATGTTACATTTTGAATTTTTCTTTGCTATGATTATACTTTTCTTTCTTTCAGATCCCAAGAAAAATAGATTTGAGAAATCATATAACATTTTTTTTCAGTACTCGCTTCAAGAAGATGCACGTGATGATTCATTTTTAATGGGATGAGTTGGGAATCCAAAATAACATTAACCCAAAATGAAATAATACGGCGTGCGTGATATTTATATTTTGTTTTACACTTGCAATGGAAAGAAATTCTAAAGAGATGCGCCATTTTGGCTCCATCGCAAGAAAAACAATTTTTAAAAGGTGTTTACTTTCCTAATAGGAGTAGGTTTTGAAGATTAAGTAATTAATTAGTTATCCTAAAAACGATTCAAGAGGGAATTGGGCAAGGTAATTAAGAAAGAGCAAAGAAAATTTAATATATATATATATATATATTTATAATAATTGTAATAGCACTAAAACTATTTCTCCTCCGAATCAATGTAAAATATTCGCCACTTACCTGTAGGTCATTCTGAAAATTTAATATACGTCTTTCAGTCTTTCACGTCTTTCAGTTTCATAAACAATTAAATTTAGGTCATATTTATCACCTATAAGGAAAGGCACATAATTTGCGGAAAAGCATCCCAGAAACATGTAGTTCTATTTTTAGTAACACATAACCTTTAATATTTTAATTGACATTATATTTTATCTTCTCTTTAGTTTTCGATATTACTAAACTACTTTAATTAGTTTACTGCCTTACTTTTATAGACGCCATTTTCAGATTTCAGTGAATCAGTTTTATTAACGGATTTTACTATGTTAATTTCCTCATCGCACAAAGAAAAAGAGGCATAACTGTGCAGAATCTTCGACTATTGGAGGAGATATTTTCTTTTCATAATTATATTTGCCTTTAATTTTTTTAAAAACCTTTAAAGTTAAAATCATAAGTAAAAAATAATAGCTTATAAAAGCTATAAAAGCTGCTGTTGCTTATAAAACTAAGCTAAATTATTTCTCTTTCTCTCTGTTAAAATTTATTTTTATGTTACGTATTTATAATAACTCCATTAATAATCAAATACAAAATTTTGTTTTACATATGTGTACCAAAAATTAAGAATTTGATATCTGTAATAGGTAAACACTATAAGTAATTAAGAACAAATGTATGAAATATTTGCTTTTATACATTTGTTTTTAATTCTTTATTTCTTTAATTATTTTAATATCTTATTGCTTTGCTGTAAAAATATTTGCTTTAATATTTATGTTCATAAATGTTCTGAAAGTTTAATCCATCAGAACAGTATAAACAAAAGATCTTTACATAATATATTTCTGATTCTATAGTTTACTACCAGGTACCACAATTGTCTTGTGAATTTTATCCGTTAAAGAGCATGAAGAAAAATGTATTTTGAAATAATAGTTTCTAACAAAGGAGAAGTAAAATTTATTTATGCTAGAAATGAAGAAATAATAGCTGAATACTTATTTATGATTTAATAATTTTTTGCAAACATCATAATATTTCATGTAATCCCTTAAAAGTACAATTTATGATCCCATACGTTTGAGAAATTCGCCAAAATACATATTTTTTTTTTACTTTTCTGCATTTGAACCGCGGAGAAACAGACAATCGTTAACAATTGTATTCAAATTTTTAGAAATAGATGATAAACAGATTGTTACGACCGTACTTAAATTTGAACCTGATTCATAGCATATTTTCATTTCAAAAATTATTGAAACGTGATTAAGAACTATATATACCAAAGATGCCTTTAAGAAACTATCTGTAAATTAAAGTTCAAATATTACTGTTATCATTTGAGTTCAAAAAGAAAATTACTGAAATATGTTCCGTAACTTTCAAATCTGCAGTTTCTGTGTTATGTGTGATAAAATTTCATATTTAAAATTTATTTCAATCGTTATACCGGAATTCAATATTCATACCATCCAATAAATTTTTGAAATTTTCCTAATATTTTCCCTTCAATTTTGATTAATTATTCCTTACGTATTTTCTGTAAATAAATTATCACACGGGACTATCAAATGTTTATTCTATTAAATAAACTACCATACTGGGCTAACCTAGTCACACTGAGCTATCAAATATTTCAATTTTTTCTCCGTTTGGGTTATGGATTTATATAGATTTATGACTATTAGCAAATAAGTGATCAGTGAAATCTGTACTGACATGAATATAAAACATATATCTTTAAAAAGGTTGTAAAGCTATCGCGGCCCGAATTTCTATAAATAATTTCTCGAATTTTAAAGAACTGAGTATTATAACGATGATAACTGCAAAGAGTTTACATGCAGAATAATTTGGATCGTTTTCGTGTTGGCGCAACTGGCGGCAGATCTTTCTAGAAAGATATATGCGCTAACTTATACTTGCAGCCATATGAGGTGCTACTGCCATCAACTCATTTTGATTAACATAACATTTCTCAGAGTTATTTGAAATGTTACTTAGTTAAGTATCTAAGTAAACAAAGAAGGAAATAGATTGCACGTATTAAAAGCGAATTTATTAACAAGGCTTAATTAGTAAACCAGAAAACATGTTTCAAGAGGCTAGAACAACACATTTAATTAAAGTGGTCAACTTGTAACGATGCCTCGTATATGTTTCTGTTTTGCAAAGCCTTTTGGCGCGTGTTTTCCGATAATGGAAAAGATTTAGTAATTTCTGTTTTAAAATTTAATACTATCCAGTTTAATGAGAAAATATATGTATGTGCAATATAATGCATCCAGCTGCAATCTATTTTAATGAAAACAATTATCTCAAATAACAAATTAAGTTATCAGAATTAATTTATTTAAATTGTGTAATAAATAGTTATTGAGTGGTATAGTAATTATTATTATTATTGTTATTTGTTATTATCATTTTGTTGCTGCTGTACTGAAGATTTGTTTGAAGATTTTGAAGATCGGAAATGATACAGTTGTCAGCTCATGAACTGCGGAAATATCATCATTCTACTAAGAGTTAGGCGGTATTGCCTCGCATGTTTAGCACATATTACGGTGTAATATTACATCAAATAACATTATAAAGCATAATTTCCGTTGAGCTCAGTACATTGTTTTCTGTTTAAAAATGCAAAGTTCAAAGTACTAGAAATGGTTTACAAAATTTACTTTATAAAATACATATTTTAAAATAATGCACTTTACAAACACACTTAACACAAACACTTTATAAAATCTACACTTTAAAAATATACTTTATGCACACTTTACAAAACAAAATAAAGTCTACAAATAAACTTTGCAAAAGCAGCATTTTGCAAAACGTTTATTTTACAAATTTTATAATGTTTTGACAAGCATACATTGCAAAAGGTTATTTACAGTCTGTTTATCATGAGAAAAGCTCTCGCCAGTTAGTCTGCAGCTGTCAGTTGCCGTAGAAACGAGCCTTGACCCATTTTCCGTAGTGATGTCTTCAAGACGAATGATAACTCTTTTCACCTCAGCCAAAAGTCGCCAAAAACAAAATAACAATAAAGCAATCCTTGAGTCGCCCATTTTGAAATATACTAGCCTTGTTGCTATAGCGACCGCCGCCCGCCTGACACTGTGGCGTGAGCTGTACTCGTAGACAGACAGTACAATAGAGCAGAAATTTACACTTTTAGAAACAAAATTTATTGTCTAAAGAGTGAGCACCGTTCTTATTCAGAAACATTATACGACGAGGCATAGGTAAGCACCATATTATGCTACAGCGAATCCCATACGACTGTGACAATTTCCCAAAATTATTACTGTACGTCACAGACAGAAAAAGACAAAGAAATGTTCCTTACGATAAACTACTAAACTATAACTCATCATGACATGTAACATCTCCCCAACACCGTTCTATTTCAATAACAAAGCGCGAATGAAAATTATCTGGCAAGTTTGCAAAACTACTCATAACCCATAAAAAGTATTTAACATCACTATTAATGTACTTCGCGACTTTGACTACACGTTTAATCTCGCCGAATGGTGATAATGCTAGAGGAAATTAGGTGGTGGTATCTAAAATTCAAATCTTCAAACGGAAAAACAAGCCGTAACGATATCAACCAGACTCATTTTATTCTCTCAAAATGCGGCCCCTTCCAGATCTTCCCACTCACTGCGAATGCGAATTGCTTCAGGACATCTTCTTATATGTATGGATTTCATTGTAAGCTGTCATTTATTATACTTTCCCATAACTGAAAGAAGGAATGCTGCGTTAAAACCAAGTCTCTGCAGTTTCGTGGCCTCTCAATCATGGAGAACTTCTCGGTTATTAACCAGATCATTGTAGGTAAAGATCAGTTGCAGATGAGTGATTTCTGACCTAAAGGCAGTATTGAACTGTAACTTGTTGTTGCATATCGAGTACTTACCTGAATAATGATAAAAGCTTGAGTATGTAATATTTATCTGAAATAAGAAAGGTGAGGTTTTGAATTTAATATATCATTCACACTTTCCCTCTATAACATCCAGTAATAATAATTTTTCCGCACTGAAATTCTCCCTCTTTGAATTAGCCCAAAGATCGTTAGCCCAGAAGGACTATTAATTTTGTTTTAGTATTCTGCGTTGAATACTTTAAAAGTCTAAATCACTTTTTTAAATTGTTGTCACCAAATATTATTATCCTGTGTTATCTTTAAAGAAATTAAATAAATAAGAATCTACCTAAATGTATGTATTTTTCTCGCATTGTGATAAAACAACAGTTCCTTGAGCCATCAAATTTTGAATAACGTACGTCTCCACCCGAATACGGGCATCTGGAAGCCGGAATTTGGAATTTGTTTTATTACCAATTTCATATTTTGTAAAGCATGTATGAGTTTTTAATTAAAGAACTCAATAATTTCAAAGAAAGCAATGGCAACACTGTACAGAAAAAAAAAATTATCTCCAG
Organism: Stegodyphus dumicola; assembly: GCF_044657685.1. NCBI lineage: Eukaryota > Metazoa > Arthropoda > Arachnida > Araneae > Eresidae > Stegodyphus > Stegodyphus dumicola. The sequence continues at coordinate 150,204,931 of NC_140771.1, read as the reverse complement.
CGTGCAAGACTGCGTACCGTAAATTCTAAGGATATGCTCTTTTAAAATTATTTTGCGATATTGCTGTTGAATTGAGTTTTATAGTTTACATGCGAAGAACATGATATTTAATAATCAAAGGTGACACACAAAACGTTAAAAAAAACACTCCTTTTGACGTAATATAAAATCTGAAAGCTCTCAGATATTTTTTCTTTTTTCATTTTTACAGAACAACAAGTTAACAAGACGTGAACAAACATGGAGACTCTACTCAGCTTTGTTATTTAAAGAAAATTCACCGCTGCACCATTGTTATTCACAGCTCGTATCTCGCTAAATTTCTAATCCTGTGGAAATAATCCTAAATGGCTTTATATTTAGAGAAGTATCATTCTATTATTACTTGAGTGACATCAGTTACTTCATATATTATGCGTAAAAAGTACAAAAAATTCAATTGCCTAGCTCAACATTTTATGGGCGTCATGAATTTTACGTACGTTTAAATTCACACTTCGATGCCTTCGCGTGTTTCCACAAAATTTGGTCTTTTCTTAGCTTCGTAGAAATATAGTTCGGTGCTTTGTTCTTTGGAGGTGAGAATTTCTTCGGAAATTAATAGAACGCTGAAAAGAATTTGTTATTACTTTATAGGCCTGCTATTTATATTAAGTTCAGTGATAAATTATCGCAACAACTCCTTACTTAAGAAAAAGTGATGACATTTTTCACTAATTTATACAGCGCCATTCGTGTGTTAACATAAGTGCGTATATATTAACAAATTTTTCGGAATAATATATTTTATGCTTTAGAAAATCCCTAGAATATGACAACGGTGTATGACATCAGTGTAACGACAGCTTTAGAATTCATGATTTAACGAAACTGATAGCTTTTTATTTTAAACTGGCAAATGTGATAAGTATTTAAGAAAATATGACATTTTAGCTGCCTGGTTGCTTTTATTTATGTGTGTTATAAAAGATAGCGTACACAATTTAAGTTACGAGCGTGCAGGTTGTAAAATGAGGTATATAAGTTTGTCGGGCAACAAAGAATGAGTCTTAAGCAAGAGATACAGGTAAACGTTGTTGGGCATGATTACTGAGAGTTACTGAGAGGCATGATTTGAGAGAGTGAGTTCCACCCGTTTATCAGATGCAAATTGTAATTTGGTTCAGTTATGTCAGAGATAACAATAAAAGACTAGAATCTTAAAAAAAGCAAGCAAAAGCTAGTATAGAGACACTTCAGGCAACCTTGTCCAATGGCATTTTTTACACTTACTTCGAGATGTAAAATGTGGCATAAGTAATGTGTTTATCATTTTAAAATGAAAGCTGAAAGGAATGTATCGTATACTTTTTGCTGTACGAATTTGTTGAAGGTACTACCACAGTGACAGCACATGCCACCTTTGTTTTAGGAAATTCTGGATTGGAGACAGATAATGTATAGATCAGTCATGTTTTTAATCTCCGTGAGCGATTTTTGATACCTTCTGGATTAAATGATAGAAAATGAACTACTTTTAATGATTCACATCCTAGCGGAAACGTTTTTGGTACACTCAACAACAATTACAAACCTGATGCAATCACTTGTGTTCAACATGAAGTTCGATTGTGATTTCCAGACGAACATTTTGTGAAATAAAGATAATATAGAGTTAGTACCTATAATTCTTTCGTGTTTCTGAAATCAAATAGTTTTCGAACGAATTGTGATAGATGAGACACAGATACTGTACCATGATGTTACGGATTGAAAGATTGTGTGTCTAGTAGTAGAGCTGTGCTATCGACCTCAAAATAACGGCAGCATCTCAAGAAGATTTGGTTAAGTATATAATGGAACGTCAAGATAATTATTTGCTAGAATGCAATTAGACTGTAAATGCTGATCTCTGCTAGCAACAGCTGCACAAACTCAAAGGTTAGGTTATTTTATTTTATTTTAATTATGGCGAAACACTTTAGGGCTAACTACCGGATAGACTAACAGACATTTTAGACAAGGGCTTAACAGACATTTTATACAAGGGCTTTAGACAAGGGCTCACAAATGGCATAACTTATCGCAATTGCTTCGTCCAACCAGACCGTGCTACATTGCATTCATGCAATAATTGTGTCTAAAAATTTTGCCTAAATGTAATCTAAAAATTCTCATCTTTACGCAAGATCGTATAAGAATCGACTTATCTCAGCGAAAACAAACAAGACCCGACATCCAGTTGACGATATCGATGAGCCCGTTGCACATTCATGCATGCGCAAATTCACCTTCTCTGAATAGCTGCGACTTGTATAGTGTTGCGCAGGTGTGAACGTAATAATGGCTTTCACATTTCATAACTGTGGCAGTTGAGACAATTTAACTACCGCCTGAATGTCTTCCAAGAGGAAAGTGATTTCTAAACTCCTAGCATTTATCGATCCTAAAAATATTATCTTTCATAATGATGAAGTTAAACGCTGAGTTAGTTATTTGGCAATAATTAATAGATATTGATGGGGAAATAATATCTCACTCAGGGTAATTTCCTAACCTTGCATATTTAGACTACCTCTTCATTCGATCATCATCTTGAACTTCACTTTCCAAAATTTGATGATGTGAAGGCTAGAAAGATAGTATTTTGACAAATTTTTCCCCAGTGGCGGACACTAGCCATCATAGGATCTGACCACTACTAAAGCCGCGAGCGGTGGTGACTTTATTATGGAGGCACCTAATAGGTGGGCGACTGTTGCCTCCTATGAAGAGACAAGCGATTTACATCCACGCGATCTGTGGGATTCGAGCCCGGGGCCTACGGTATGGCAATCAAAGTCATCAACAATTTTACCGTCTGGGCGGCGTTGACAAACACGTACTATTGTAATTTTTTTGGTAAGCTGTGTGGGATAAATTTTCTGCCTTATTAATGATAATATGTTATATATAACAATGAAAGTTATATAAAAAATACCTTTAAAAAATACCTGTTCTGTACCTTTTTTATTATTTGCTTGTTTGTTTATGTGTTCACTGAAAAGATGCAACAGTTCTGCGCATTATTACCAAATCGCGTTAGGTGAATATAATAAAAATATTTTCATTTTCATGCATCTATCAATTAATATAACTCAGTGTATGTATCCATCGGATTTTACACACACACACACATATATATATATATGTGTGTGTGTGTGTGTGTGTGTGTGTGTGTGTAAGAGGCAGTAAGATAAATATGCAAATCAAAATTATAATTTAAACTAACGGTAGCCTTTAAATTCTCCCTCTCTTTTAAAAATCATAATATCTTCTCTGTATTTTCTCATTTTTAGACCAGTCCATTTTGCATGGCCTGCACAGCGCTGATGTCATGATAATTGGGAACTGAAACTCTTTCAAACAAAACCTTTCTCTCTGTGTGCTTCCATCTTCCATAACTACTCACTTCATCTTCGCTTTCTAGCCTCCTAGGATGTAATTTCGCTGTCTTGCTTGCTGTTGCAATAAAATCAAAAATGTAAATATTCTGTGAATAAGCACGACTAGAGTGCCAAATAATTGTGATCACAAAAGTCAATTGCAAATTCGCAAATAAAAATGGAATTAAAACTGCCTCGACTCAAGTTTTTTAGATATTACGAAGTCAACATATTATCATTCAACGAAATGTGAATTCCTCCTCTTCAATATGAATCTACGATCTTTCCTATCGAGGTATTACGCATCAACAGTGTTCCGGCTTTTCCTTGCTGTTATTTCGTTTTAGCCCGTGGGATAGTTTCCTGCAGCCTGAGATCGCAATGAAAAATTTATTCAGCTCTTCAAATCATCGTTTTGTGATAAATTCAAAGGCTATGTAAAAGAAGTGAATCATCAATTTATTTTTTTTTCAGTGTTTAAAAAATAACCTATCATCCTTCTATGATCTGATCGGATCTGAACAAGTATGGCTGGAGTAGCGCGCGAAGCGCGCTGTTTCCAGCTCAATCATTCTTCTACTGTGGTGTTTTGCAAGTGCTTCAAAAATAATCAAGTGTAATGTTTACAGAATGAAAGTAATCTAGTTTGAATGCCTAGTGAAATGAAATATTGAATTTGCTTCGGTCATCTCTACATTATTTAAGGGAAAAAGAAGTGCTTTAAATCATCAGTGAATTACCGTTTAGGAGATTCAGCATTACAGTGTTTTCAAGGTCATCAATCTGAGTTTGTGCTCTGCAAGTATGTGCGACAGAAAATTATTTGCGCTTCCGCTTTTTCTAATAGTACTTCGTCCATCGACAGCTCAAAAGTTGTTATAGTCGTGTGATAACTCTGGAACGAGACAAAATTATTTAATATGCTGCGGATTCCATACTTTTCATTTAAATTTTCGTTAAAATTTCTGCAATTGTACTGTTTTGCAAAAATGTGAAATTTTTTTCATTAATTTTCCAATTTGTCAGAAGTATGTGTGAGCAAATTAAGTAAAGAATTTTTAAGCTATTTATTTATAGGGAAGGATATTCAGGTAAATAATACTATTTTGGAATTTATGATTAAAATCTTGAATTGTTGATGAGAATTTTTAAGTGCATGAAGTAATTTTGAAAAACTTTGTGTAGAATATGATAAACAAATAATGTTTTTGAGTGTTGTTGTAGATAATATTAAAGTAGTATAATAAATATGATTAGTTCAAGAAACTGTATTATTATTATAAGTTGTATGGAATTATGTTAACTAATTTAAAAAATTACGGATCATAATATGCTCAGATAAACTTTGACGCCTCCCACTTTTACTTTTTTTGGTATATAATAATTTTTATTTTTTATGTAATGGAGTTGTTAATTTTTTTTTAATAAATGGAATATTTTAGTGCAGTCAAAAAAGGCCAGTTGCCTTTAAACCAAGGAACGGAGGCCTTTATAAATAACTACCGCCAGCGTCTCGCAACTATTGGTGAAAATTCGTTCACTACTTTGTTGTTGTGGATTTGCCCATAAGATGGAAATATTCGTATTAACAGAAAGCTGTGGGGTCTTCCAGTTTGTACAAAATAAGTAAATTAAAAATTTAGATAATCATAGTATATTATTTCAAATAATGTTTCAAATGAAAATATAAATATTACATTACAATATTTTGAAATTTTGCAATGTTAATGGATGCGTTTGAAATTTTTATATTTGAAAAGTTTATAAAAGCCATCCCTAAACAGGTATAATTATGAAACTTACTTTATTATTTCATATCCACAAAATTATATGACCTATATTATTATTGTAGGGCAGTGTAGAATTTAATATGTCTTTAATTTTTGTATAGTTGTTTTTCATTTCATTTAACTAGCTTGAAGACTGTTATGGCCATAATTTATAAATGTAAACTTTGATAATTATACAATACTAGAAGCCAGTTACCTTTATTAAGAAACGGGTGCTTCTATGTGTATTTAAGCATCCTACAGCCATCAGCAAGTTGACACGCTGATTTGCGTTGTAGAGGATTTGCTCATTTTCATCAAAGTTTATATTGCTATTGTAATGAATTTTTTAGCTTACTATACATTAAGTTATAAATTCTATTTTGCATTGCTTTACAATTAAGCAAATGGGGATTATTTTATGAATAATCACTTGATATTTTGTGAAACTGTAAAAGAAAATTTTGGTTTTATATTGGCAACATCAGGTTTTGTCAAAGACTTTTAAGCTAAGGACTGCAAAATATTGACTATAATTAATATTCAAGCAAAGATTTTACTGAACTGTGAACTTTTCCAGTATTTCTTGAAAAAACTAGGACATTTCTTACAGAGATTTACAGAAAAATGAACTTGAAGACTTTTAAATTTCAATAGAATTTTCAGTTTGAATCTATTGTTGAAAATGATATCAACAAAGCTTTTTATTTCAAAATATTAGTTATATCAAATTCTATGATATTTCCTTTGTTTTGCTACTGCTGTAATGTTTTTTCTAAAAAGGCTTTTCCGTCGCCAAGCCTTTTTCTCTATGAAGGAGGGAATGTGCAAGATAAATATGTAAATCAAAATTATAATTTAAACTAGCGGTAACCTTTTAATTCTCCCTATCTGTTTAAACCGTAATAACTTCTCTGGATTGCGTCATTTCTAGATCAGTCCATTTTTCATGGCCTGCGCAGCTCTGATGTCATAATAATTGGGAACTGAAACTCTTTCAAACAAAAACCTTTCTCTCTGTATGCTTCCATCTTCCATAACTACGCACGTTAGATTCGCTCTCTACCTTGCTAGGATGTAATTTCGCTGTTTTGCTTGCTTTCGCAATAATATCAAAAATGTAAATGTTTTGTGAAAGGCACGACTAGAGTGCCAAGTGATTGTGGCAGCAAAAGTTAATTGCAAAATATTGTTGCTAGTTTAAATCGCTGCTAGTTTAATGTCGCTAGTTTAAATTATAATTTGCGAATAAAAATGGAATTAAAACTGCCTCGACTGCCAAGTTTTTTAGATATTACGAAGTCAACATATTAGCATACAACGAAATGTGAATTTTTCCTCTTCTATCTTAGTGCGGTATTACGCATCAACAGTGCTTCGGCTCTTCCTTGCTATTGTTGCATATATATATTTTTTTTAATGTCTAAAATTTTATTGAGCTGCAAAAAAATTTAAATATATGTGTTTGAGAAGAGCTTGAATTTTTAATCGTGTTCATTTCATACCTACAGATTTTGATGTTTTGTTCGATATCAAAGCATCCTTAAGCAAGCTTTCGTTAGCTCATTTAAATTACTTGACAATTGACTCAACTGCTTGCAATTGGTTGCTTAGTTTTTTTATCTATTTTTTATCTAACAGTAGATTTGAAACGTCTAAAAGAGAATAAGAGAGAAATTTCACTTTACTTAAAGAGTTCACTTTTCTCCCTCTTACATTTTTATTTAAATCAATAACATTAAAAAGTAGAAAATCTGTTCTGAAGGATAGAGTTATACTGTTTTTGAATCGTTACCGATTGTTAACCCGTAACAGTCAGATTACATTCGGACTGGAAAGCTAAATATCTTCTTGCTTTTCCGAGTGTCAACACGTTCCCACGTAGAAGATAAAAGTATTTCGTTTCATGCAGTGTCTATACATTGGTTTTAAATAGGAGAGCTTGTAGATTAAAAACAAAAGGTAATAAGATAACGAAAGGCGTTTTGCAGAATGGCAACAGTCTGCCCTGAAGGTAAAAATATTTGATTTGAAGGAGCTGCCTCTGATCCCTTTTATATCGCATATTGCTAAGTTTGTTAAGCAAAAAATTCATTAAATTCGACAAAATTCACAGTCTGAATTTAATGAAATAAATAACAAAACAAATTCGAAATTAAAGATTTGGGTTTCGAAGGGCACATATTCCAGACAATTGGTTTATGTGATTACTGCAAAGCCTCGCGGGCTATCTGCCTGAGGGGAGGGATGCCTGAGAACTAAGTGAAATCGGCTAGTATACACGTTACATATGGAAAAAAACAATTGACAGACATCCCGTTCGAGGGTTTCGAACCTCGGACCCAACCTAGCAGTAAAATCGCCAAACTCGGTGTTCAGGGACTTTACTGCTCGGCCGCTGGTAGGCCCATATTCAGACGAAAGACTACGCTTGACGGCCGACCGGGATAGTGGTCAAGCGACGCTGAATGCTGTGCCGAAGGGCGCGGTTTCGAATCCCAAAGAAGGCATTTGTTTTGTAAATGTATAGAGTTTATACGGCTTGGGGGCTCGCTAAATATGGGAAGAGCCGAAAGTCCTCTTGAGAGGTTGGTAGTGGGGAACAGGAGTGAGAGACCCTTGAACCCATCCTCCCCCTCTGAAGGTGTTCTTCAAAACTGGGGGCAGCACTCAGCAAAGCCGTATTGTTAGCTGCATGGTGAAAAATCTATTTCCCATGACAGACGCAATCTTGCATTCTTTTCATAATTTCGTGGACTTGTTCTGATGTCACTCTCAGACAAGTGAGCTAAGTCACAACAAACGCCTTTAACGTTTGCTGGCTAGGTGCTGCCTCTTGCTCATAGTGCGAAGAACAAACATAGTGCATACATGAGTACAGATGTTTTATTAGTTAATAGTAAAGACAATGCCTATTCAGTTTTTCTTCAAAGCAACGAATTTTTATAATTTTGTAAAATATTATGCTGAATTTAAACAAATTTATGTTTACGAATTGGTGACAGAAACTTCATCATAATATAAATTATTCATTTTCTTAAAGAAGGAAATAATATCATTTTATTCAGTCGCATATATCGAATCCCAGTACACACGAACTATTTATCAGCTTGTTTTGATAAGCTGCATTCTAGAATTATCGCCGCCATTCGTAAAAGTTTCTTCGCTTAACTTGCCGAATTGTGGTAGGAAATAGACTTTGAGCGATAGTCTTCGAAATTATATGAGGCGGTTACTTTGGCAGAGATTGGTTATATTGGTCATATTATTACTGTTTTTAGGATAGAAAGGAGACTTAGCCATGTTAAAATGGGGAATAAAAGGGAATATTTACAATTTAATTTAGTACTGTGCTTTCATATTTTATATTTTTATGTATATAATATAATTTGTATATGTATTGCATGTATATACTATATATACATATATATAGTACGTGTGCGTGTGAAAGATTCAAAACACACATACATATATTATATGTATGTATTTACTAATTATAATTTTTAGTATATTAAAAAGATTCATAATGATTTTTATAGTAATTTTTTTAGAAAATTTGTCAATATGCAGACGTGAATACTGTAATAATGCTTTTTAATATATTTTTTATACTTTTTAGTGATTAACACTAAACTATCATCTTTTGTTTTAGGTAAGCCAAAAAAAGCGAAATGCTGTAATATTTCGGAATCAAGAAATGGTAAGCTATTTCTCCAAGTACATTGATTATATTTCCAAAGTTCATTAATTGAAAACAAAATCGTTTATATTGCATGTGACGAATAAATTTGTTGGAACAGTTCTTCAACGAAATGTATTGTGCGAAATCTTTAATAAACTCACAACAGAAATCAAATTTAGATTCATAATAAAATATGCGGTTTCAACATTTTTTCTGAACGAAATTGGTTTTTCCAAATATAATTATAAATTGGATTGTCAAACGAAAATCAGTTTTAAAAAAACTGAAAGATTTCAGAATTAACGTTCGCGCAAAAGGATTTGTTAAAGTTTTCTACGCTGTCGCTGAGATCGCTCCCTATCAGTTTGTTTTTGCACTCACTTCTGATAACCCACTTCTTTTTAAAAAAATTTAGCCTCGTTTTCTTCGCACTTACCCCATATATAGTTAAACAACAAAAATCACAAAATTTTTAAAAGTGACATAATAGCGTGTGTTTAGATTTCCCGATGCATTGTTGAGTGTTGGCATATATTTTTGTATTTTTTCAGTCCTTTTTGAATACTGAAATGATTAAACTGAGATTTTAATCATTTCAGCATTCCGTTTTTCTCAATAAGATGGTTTAAAAATGAAATAAAAAATGTTTTGTCTTTTCATTTGAAATTTCTTATATCTTAACATTTTTATTGAATATCACGTCCTCGCACTTACGCCACATAAAATTCAATTGAACATCAAAATATTTGAAAGCAGCATATCTTTAGAAATTGGCCGGTTGAGCTCATCTTTATTTTTGATAAAGTACTGTTGATTCAAACTCAACTAAACTGGCTTCTTTTCTTGAATATTTGCGATTTTGTATATTTAACTTTTTTGTATATTTTATATTTTTGCAATGTACTAAAGAATAGCGGAGGACAGCAAGCTTGTAAGGATCTTAAGTTTTACTAACGTTTATTTTATTTTAAATCTTTACTATCACTTCTTATTTTCTACTTCCGGCCAGAATTAAAAGCTTTTAACTTATTTATGCAAATTTGTCTTGCGAACGCCAAGTACTTAAGTTGTGGCTTTTTGCCAAGCAAGAGAGAGGAAGGAGCTATTAGAAGCAGGCCGCTTGCCATAGCAGTTTTACTCGGTTGCTGGTTGCCTTCAAGGCCAGAGGTTTAATCCTCTTGATAATTTTAAACGTATCGTAGTGTTAGCAGTTCTCTGTACTACATACGGCTTTTTGCTAATATACGGCCAATCTTGGAGTAGGCACTTGTTTGATTAATCCAAAGTTAGTTTAGTTAGAGTTTAGTTAATATTTTTATATTCCTACGTTCAGACCACAAGTGGTTGTTCTCTGTATTCCGAAGTCCGGAAATCATTGTAAAGAAAGAAAAATAAAGGGTTTCGTATACCCTTCTTGTGTGTATTGTCTACTTCCCAAATTTATTGAACATAGCTTTAGTAAGCTCCCTGTTCCGAGTCAGGATAGTAAATGTTTCCAAAGCAAGTAAGGAGTAACACAGAACCTGATAAGCTTGCAAACCAGAGAAGCTGAGAAAAAGTATGCAGTTGCTAATTTAAAGACAAGAGATAATGAAACAGTTATCCTTTCACATTCTTCCTATTTACTAATTAAGATTTTAGTTCGAAAATTTTAGTATTATAAAAGGCTGACATATTTGGTAAGTACTTACCTTTTTAGCGTTGTGTAAGTATCATGTGGAAAATTTTAAATTTGAAATGACGCAGTTTAGAGAATACGCAGTTTACTTAATTATAGGAAAGTTACTATTTTTAAGATAGAAATGAGAAATCCATTTTTCTACAATCAAATGATCTATTTTCGATTTAATCAGTTGTCATTGCGTACATGAGCAAAGAGAAGGAAATCTCAATTTGTTAGATAGATCAAAATTTTACAGACGTCAAATTTGCAAATTATATATCGATTGATGCAAATTTCTGGATTTTGGAGATGCAGTGTAATGATAAGCAAACATTGAATCCAGAGTTTATAATGCAAAACCAATAAAGCAAATTACAGTCGCAAATGCTGACAATATACAGTCTGCCAAAATTTTATAATGAACTGTGAAGTGAAAGATAAAATACCTAACGCACTTTTTAAAAGAACTTCAAGAAAGAATTTCAGATTTCTTTGTAGAAAATAATGCACTACTTAAATTAAAATTATAGAAATTCTGTTGTTACAGTCTGGTGCAGAGAAACCTTTATTTATTCATTAGAATCAGATTTTTAGTACAAAATAAAATTCATAAATTTATATTTCATTACAAGACTTTTACATTTATTTCATTTTCTTGAAAAAAAAAAAAAAAAGAATAACAATTTTTTACTCCTTTAAGTCTTTCGTCAGTTTGCATTTAAAAAAAGCAGTATGATGTCAAAAAGAACTGATCCATTTAAAATGAGTTTTTATTGGTGCAGTCAACTTCGGACTTTAGAGAAAATGGGTATTGGAGATGTTCCTCATTGATTTGTTACAGTACGTTTTTGCTAAGAAATTTCGTTATATGTGAAAGAAACATTTTGCAATCAAAGTGAAATAAATATATGTATTAGTATCGTAAATTAATCAATTTTAAACTGATTACAAAAATTAATAAGTGAACATTATAATGCTCTCAATAAAATTTCAAGATAACTGAAATCAGAAAACTCGAAATAAACAAACCCACACTAAAACATTTTAATAATGAACATTTTAATAAATAGTCCTACAAACTGTTGTTTGTAAGACTATTTATTAAAATGTTCATCCAATGAAGTTTGCATACTTATTTTGCGCTTTGATTTATCGCTCTCATGCAAGGTTTTCTTGTTCGTATATTTGCTTTTCTTTGTTCTATCTAGTCTGCATGTCTTATATTTAACTCACTTTCCTCCGCTGTGGTGCAACCTGACAATGTTTTGTGGCATGAGACGTTGAAATGACTTAATCGTCTCTTGCTGTGTCCCTGTATTAAAAAAGTAACAGTTTTGAAGGGCAAAATAGTATGACAGTAATGAAACTTGACAGGAAATATGGCTTGTTCAGTAGCTTCTAATAAAAGTTAAACTATATGAATAAAGGATACTTTTCGTATTCGGGGTCTGTTGCAGATAAAGAGAGAATGTTTACTCTTCCCTTAATGAGAAGCCAACCACAACGGCGGCAGCGAAACAACGTTGTGAAAAAGATGTGTCACATGTGAAATTGTCAGAAAGCCTTTCGTTGTAGGAGCTAAACTTGACTTTGAGCATTTTCGCTGTAATTTGTTTACAAGTTCTTTTGACTGCTATGCAAACAAAAGAATAGACAAATGCATTGTTTTTATAATAGATGTTGTCTTGGGGTGTGATTTATCTCGGAGAATTTCGAGAGGCAAATCCGGAAGAGGAAAACACCTTACTTTTCATTTTATGGCGCCGTAGAAAATACGTGCGGTGCTTAATTGTAATTGCTACGTTGTTGTAATTAGTTCAGAAGAGACTGCAGTAGATTGCGATGGACCCGTTATATTCCAGTTAGTCATGGTTGCGTTAGAAGGTTCCGTTAAATTAATAATTAGATATGGAATTAAATAAGACAGCTTAGGACAGTAAAGGGGTCTATTAATGTTTAGATTAGTTTCGGACATACTTTCAGTAGATAAAGAGCTAGCGAAAATGCAGGGAAGAAATAAGAAAGATTTTGTCAAAAATAGTTTTTTTTTTTTTTTTTTTTTTTTTTTCGATGCATCGCTTTTTATTTTGATGAGGAGGAAAAGGATGGGAAGGAGCTGTGTGATGTGCAGGAGAAGCAGGAAGACAAAATTCTAACAGGTGTTCCCCTCGGAGTTTAGCAGCATGAAGAAGAAAAAAAAAACGGAGAGGGAGAGAGAATGTGGGTGAAAAAATGCAGTACAATACGCAGTTTTTTACTGAGATGGAGAAATAACATTTTATTGGCGATAACTTATTGAATAGTGTGACAATGGAGAAGAGAAAGCACAGTAATGCGATGATGACTCTCGAGTGTGTATGAGATTGCAGAAAATTTACGAAAAAAACCTCGGCCTCGACCTCGAAAAGTACCTCGTGGAAGATGATCAGCTGTATTGAATGATTAAGCGTATGATAAAAAGAGAAATACAGGAACTTATAAAGCCTATGAGAAGGGAATGCGACTATCTGTTCAGTGTTCCCTGAGGGTGTTCCTGTAAGCGAACTACAAAGAGGCTATTCCGGACTCAATAGAATATCGGCTTCTGATTTTGACTGATGATGTGAAATTAATTTTTCCGTTGTGTTCCTGTTTCCTAACGTGTTATAAAGTGAATGTTAGTAATTGATACATAGGATGTTCAAGTAAATGGTTACACATTATGAACAATATTGAACAGTGCTAAGAATTGTTAGAGGCTAAGAATTGTTAAGGCCAGGTTTCATGAATTCATTTGCACTCTGATTTTCGGAAAATTAAACTTCAAGATTGCGTAAGTTTATTTTAGCTTCCGTATTCGTGTAGCCTGCTCAGTGTAAATTCTCTATACTTTCTCTTTGCATGTAGAGATGATTATGTAAACCTAAGTGATATTTTTGTGAATTTAATATTAATATAGTACTGAGGATATTATGTTAAAAAGGTTAATATTTATTCGGAAATTTAGTCCGAGATGAAGATAAGTTGTATTTGTATGTTATTTTGATTTTAATATGTTACTGTGCTACTTATAATAATGCAATAAAAAATTTAGTAGCTAATAATATGTGTTCATTTATGACGATGTCTTCTCTCCACGATAGTACAGTAAAAGAATGATAAATTGTGTATGTTAAAGGAACCTTCGATAAATTAATTGCCTTTGTATTTCTACTTAATTGCCTAAATATTCATTAGGGAGTAAGATTAAAATTTTGTAGTTTAATCAAACTTTCATTTGTGATTTTTCCGCACCAGAATTTTCTACACAACATTGAGTTTGCATTTGAATTTGTAATTGTATTTTATAGATACGATTAAATATTGATTTTATCAATTTAGTATACATTCCCCGGCATTGTAAACACGACACGAAGAAGGAGGGGGCAGAAAATTATGCAAATTTCAGGGTAGACGCATGTCACAGAGTTATGCGAATGATGTGAAATGCGCAGCTGTCCAGCCTACGTTGAAGAAGATATAAGGGAAAGAACCTGAAGAATGTTTAATTTTCGTGCCGTTATTTCTGACAAGTAAATCATCCTAAAAAACTTCTTTCAGAAGGCGCGTGTTATAGCAGAGAATGCGATACCGTTGTCAACGAAGATAGTTCCAGCAGACAGACGATTTTACGAGGGACATGGTGATCAGACTGAGAAGGGCAGATTGTTCTCAGCTGTGACACACATGGACGCGTCCACAGTGCATCTGCTGTGGCAACTAAGGCTCGAACAAGGACATATGGCAAGTTTGAGGGGTACTGGTACAGCCAGAGTGACGTCAGCACGAATGCATGACGCATCCGCCGACAAGGCGGTGGTACACCCGCTGACCACTTCTACCTCCATTCTGCAGCATGTTCAAGACACTCCGGATGTTCTTATATCGACCAGATCCATCTGCCGTCGACTGGTGGCTAGTAGTGGGGTGAATAGAAGCCGTTAAAAAGACTGCTATTTACCCCACATCATAGACACCAACGTCTGCGATGGTGCTGTGCTCGAGCGATGTGGACGACAGAACGGCACATGCTTGTGTTCTCAGATGATTCACGCTTCAGCTTCTCCAATGATAGTCTCCTCGTACGAGTGGGGCGTCGATGTGGAGACAGGTCCAATCCGGGAGCAATAGTGAAACGTCCAACCGCACGACACCGCGGCATCATGGTTTGGGGCGCAATTGCGTAAGATTCCAGGTCACCTCTAGTTCGTATTCAAGGACTATGTTGGCCCAACGATACGTGGATGATGTGCTGCAGCGGAGACCTTCCCTTATCTTCAGGGAGTGACCTGTACCCTTTATCAGCAGTTGACAATTGAGAGCAGAATCTGGACACCCATGCGGCTTACTTAGACTATTCGGGTCTAGTCCACGTTCCGCAACTATCCGGGGCAACACTTCATGGGCCCTATAAGGGCATACATTGATCCTGTATACATGCTTACATAGTTCATAATATATGCTTATAGTTAAATAGTTCATAATGCTTATATACAAGTATTTCATAATACATGCATAGTTCATAATAATTTTTTCATTGGCCATAATACATACATGTTTCATAATATATACAGTGGGCCGCAATACATACAGTTAAAAAAAAGATTGACAGAGAACTATTCCACACTGCACAAATCTGTTCAGCACCAATTACTTGCCCTAGCATTGTATTAAGAAACTAATATATGAATATGTATATGTATTATGCGCCTATTGTATATGTACCCAATGACAATTATGCACCCTATAATTGCGTATAAATGCATTATTTTTAAAATACTATAAAATTAATTGCATCAATTATCCTCAACGGCACTCTACAATGTACCATCTGCTCATGTATATAAATGTGCCATGTACCTATTGATTATGAAATCGAATGATATAAGCATTGTAAATAGGTATATTGTAAATAGGAAAACAGTATAGCATTGTAAATAGGAAGCTGTACCCATGCACCCGCATACATTTCTACGTAACGTGACACAGTAAGGCAAAATATCAACGTAGTGTCCTATTATGAAATTAAATAAGCACCTATTACTAGTTATAACATTATTTTATGGATCTAGAGTTTCAGTATATGAAGTAAGTACGAAATGTTTATGTCATCAATGACTATTGTGTACCAAAATATAAGTGTATATACGCTTTTGTCTATATGTAATTGTGTATGTCCTTGTTTATATGTAATTGTACCCATGTATTTACTAGTGTTATCACATATCTTGACACTGTATAGTTAATATACATCTATTACGCACTGAATAATCATGTACCTAATGTGTCTGTATATATGTATATGAATTTATGTTCTGTATATATGATAATGTAACTATGCATTTGCACATTTTATCCTGTAACATGGCACCATATCGCAAAGAACTAACTAGAGCCCCACTCTAAAATTAATTGCACCAAAGACACTGTACTACACAGTACTAATCTAGGGTCTAACTTTTAATTCACTGTACTAATTACTTATTCCAGCATAACATTGCGCACCTAATATTTCAGTATGTACATGTCTTCTGTAATCTAATGATAATGCTTCAAAGGGTCATAGTGTACACAACATGTGAGTACACACGTTATGTATATATGCTACCGTATCCATGCTTTTGCATACACGTTGTAACATGGCAATGTATTATCCAGTGTCTAACATTAATTAGCTTTAACGCCACTGTATGAAGTACCAAATTTGTATGTATGTTTATATATTAGTATATTAGCACAATGAACACGTATGGTTATCTAGATAAAGGTGGACGTGGCGCTATACCGATTAACCGTATTGGTAGAGGGGTGGTGCCCACGACCTCCGTCGCATGTCGCATGCACAAATCTGTTCCCAATTCCTCCAGTTTCTGCATTATCTTGCATATTTTGATGCGAAATGCTGGCTGTTTGATCAGATAACGCTATGAATTGCCTGTTCTAAAAGCTGCGCATGCCACTGTGCGGTTAGAGGGCAATGGGTCAAGTAATGGTCTGGTTTACCAATGCCTCCACAGACACACCTTATGACTCAAGACGATCGAGCGAAACTTTATGGTAATATTCATAGGTCTTTCTGCTTTGTTCGGTAGTGTCCCATTCCCATTGCCACTGGTGCTGAGCTAATGTCCTTGTCACTTTTTTAAGGTGAGACCACGGGAGTTTGGTAATAATGCTTTGTGCATCGATATTGAGAGCTGCTTCTTTTGCTAGCCTGTCGGCTTCCTCATTACCTTGAATGTCGGCATGCGCCTTTATCCAAGATATGAGGATATTCAATGTCGGCGAACGATCCTTCAGCATGTCCTGAATCTCCGCTATGATAGGAGAAGTATGTCTGAGATTCCGTAAGGCATATATTACCGAGAGGCTGTCTGTAAAAATATTAATAGTGGATCCTACTGTGGGGATTTTTAACTCGATAGCTTTGAGAATCGCAATTGCTTCAGCCTGGAAAACTAAATTATTCTGTTCCATATGACCTTTGCATGTTATCAACGTTTCCTTGTTCTTAGTTACTATAAGGCCACAGCCTACTTGTCCGTCAACTTTTGAACCATCCGTATAAACATAGTATTGATCCTCTATGTCAGAGTCATCTTTCCATGATGTGTGGGCCGAGACTCCTTTTCCGTAGTTAGACGAATGGATGACATTTGCTGGCCTTATTTCTTCATGGGGGCTGTGCTGAGAGGTGGTGTGTGCTATAACCCCTTTTCCATGGTGTGAAGGATGGGTTGCATTTATGAGACGTTTTGTTTCATACTCCTCTGGATCATAGCAAAGCGGTCCAAAAGCAGTGCAGAGATGTAATTGGAGGACAGTCGTTACTGCTGCTTCTTGTGCTGCTCTAATATGTAATGGCAAAAGTCCCGCCAGTATTGTGGCTGCCACTGTCGCTGTTGTACGGTATCCTTTTGTAATAGCCAGAGCAAATGGGTGTTGTATACTACTGAGCAATTTCCTTTTCCTTTCGTTCTTTGGAGTTGTCCAGATTGCCGCTCCATAGAGGGCCAATTTTTCCACGACGGAGATTGATAGAGGATTTTTAGGATATGTGGTCTAAGGCCCCTTAAAACTCTTTATCAGCAGGATAACGCCTGATAACACACTTCTCTCATGAGCCAACGTGCTCCGCAAGGTGTTAGTTAGTTAGTTAGTCAGTTCTAAGCACTGGCCCCAGTCCAGCTAGCAGGCGAAACCTGCCATATGGCTATAAGAGGACAGGCTAAGCCACAAAGCGAAATAAAACAAAACAACAACAACAAAAAAAACGTAAAGCAGATACATACATTCCAAAAACTCTCGGCGAAATAGTATATAAATGTGTCGTTTCCATTTCTGTATTTTTTCCTAAGTTTAAAATCTTTATAAGTTTTACTTTCAATTAGTTATTATTATTCAAATCTTTATATTACCAAAATTTATCTTAAATTTATAAGTTACTTCAATAATTTCTGTTTTCAGTATGATTTTCTGCTTTATTATATCTCGATACAAATATGCTTCTTATTCACAGTTTGCATAATATTTCGTACAAATTTTCTAAACAATTAATAGTTACTAAATAAATCCTCAAACTTCGCAAATTTATATTTTCCTCTCACACTTCCAGTCAGGCAACAGTCTTCGAAGAAGTGCTTTTAATCACCGAATTTATTACAAACTTTACATATGTCATTTTCCTGGAGTTGGAACCTTTTTAAGTAAGAAGAGAACCTTCCATGTGCAGTGAGAATTTGATTGACACCTACATCTCCTAAATTCCCATTTTTCCTAATTTTTAAACATTTTAGATAGTTTTTGTTTATTTCAGAGAGATCTCATAAATTTTTCCAGTCTCTAATAAGCTTGTCATATATTATAGTACATGTCTTCTTTTTCGAATCTTGAATAAAAACCTTCTGGGTCCCATCTCTCAGGGCGGCTTCTTGCGCTACAGCATCCGCTCTCATTCCCGCTATGACCAGCGTGAACTTTGATCCAAGGTAAATTCGAATTATGCTTCTTTCGTAGTTCTAAATATATATGCTTAATTTCATTAACAATATTATTCTTTTGAAAGCGGCGGGAGAGCACCATAAGAGCAGATAAGGCATCTGAGTATAAATTAATGTAATAACCTACGGATAATTTCTTGATCCAGGATAAAGTCACTTTAATTGACAATAATTCTGCTTGATAAACTGAATTTCTTGGTTTTAAAGTAAACGTTTTGTAATCAATTTCAATACCGTGGAAAAATACAACGAAGGAACAGCCGACGCTCTCCGCAAACCCTGATCCATCTGTATAAATTTCAATTTCTCCAACTGAAATATAGTCTTTATCGTAGGATATAGCGTAATATTCGTTAGGATGACTTGAACTCAGATCATGTTCTAAAAAAGCCTCGCTGGTAATTGCTTTATCTTCATACACTATTTTCTCTTTTATATTATATTTCAGACAAAATTTGTCATAAGTAAATTTAAATTGTAGTAAGAGAGGCGGTACACCAGCCAGTAAGCACGCAACTTCTGTCGGGAACTGTCCTACATGATCTTATGATCTTTTAATTGCAAGTGTCCAGGCTCTCTGCAATGAGTATAATTTCTGTCTTGTCAGCTCCCCTGCTTGATCACCCCATGCGCCAATACCACAAAGAATTTTCAGTATAATAACATTTTTGTAAATATCCCTTAGAGTACAGCTTTTGTCAGAAAGAGTGATCGGAGTAAAAGTATTTTATAATATTCTATTTTTTTTCCTATCTTTCGTTGTATTGACTTAAAATGCTCTATAAAATTCAACTTATATTCGATCATTACACCCAGATATTTAATATTGATACATTTTATTCTCTTTTGATCATATTTCAACCTGGGGGTTCTAACATTTCTCCCTCCCCGAGGGAAAAACATACCATTTGTTTTTTCAATATTAAAATCTATATTTTGCGCAGTACTCCATTTCTTAAAAAACATTTTTAAGCAGGTTTAAAGTAGCCTCTATTTTTCTGAGGGAGTCTCCTGTAATAGTTACCATAATATGATCCGCATAACATGTTATATTCGTATCAGGTACATTTTCTTGCAGTAATTTATTTGCTATGGGGCTCCAGAACAGAGGGGCCCTGGGGATTACATGAGCCCTGGGGACAGCCTTTTCAATTTTATAATGAAGATTAATTGTATTAGAGTTGCCCAGAAAAATTAATTCTCTATTCTCCAGATAACTTTTAATTATATCAAATAGATCTCTTGAGATGCCAGTTTCTTTCAATATAGACAGTAGGGAGAACCAGCTAATAGAGTCAAATTCCCCTCAGATATCGAAGGAAACCAAGACCACATGTTTACTTTGTCGCTTTTCTCTGACTTGTTGGATCACATTGTATAATGCTAGATCAGTAGACATATTCTTTCGAAAGCCATATTCAATTGAACTGATAATATTATTTTGCGTTAAAAAATGCTCAAGTCTTTTTGTGATGAGTTTATCTAGGATTTCCGCATGGGTCTCTAATAAGCAGATGGGTCTATGTCCACCTGTAGATTTAGGAACAAGAATACTTTCCAAATAGAACTTCCCAAATATCAGGAAAAGTCGTTAAAACCATACATTTGTTGTATAATGCTAAGTAACATATAAAAAGAGGTGAATTCCCCAAAAAGAATTCTAATTAAAGTAGTCCCGATTCCATCAAGTCCAGGGACAGTGCCATCTCTGAGGCTAGAAATAACATCAAGTATCTCTTCATAAGTAAACGCCCGCTCTACCTCCTCGTTGTCTTCCATAAAAATATTTCGATAATCAGGATAATTAAAACAATAATCCAGCCTCAGGTTGTCTTTAATCAACTCCTCATAACATTCCATGGCAGACGTGGATACACTACAATTATCTCTATATAAAATAACTTTTTCCTTTCCTTTCTTTGTGGCATATTTATAAAACTTGTCATATTAAATCTTATTTTATTGAACAAATAATTTCGAATGTTTCTTTTTGTCTTTTTAATTGCATTTTTAAATACCTCTTAAACTCTTTTGCAATTAATTTTCTTTTGTAATCTTATCTCCACGTCCAAACACTTTATCTGAGAACTTTTTCTTGCAACTTTTGTCTTACGTCTTAAAACATCTAATTCGGGGTCCACCAGGTTGTCCTCTGACACCCATTCTTTATTTTACGTCTTAAAAATTTATCCATGTTTTTTTAATCTTTTTTCTAGCCTGAGAACCGAATTCGTATAAATTATTAATTTTTATAGCATTTAAATCAAAATAAATATATCTATGGTCACGCAGGGCAGGTTCACCTAAAATGCTCATTTCCATAGAGCTAAAATCTATACTTGATGACTCTAATACCAAATCGGTCCAACCAATTTCCACCGGGGAGGAGAAAGTCGGAGGTGAGTCATCTTTATTGAAAAGTTTCAAATCATGAACCATAATAAAATCATAAACTAAAGTACCTCTTTGGTCTAGTGCCATAGCACCCCAATTAAAGTTTTTAGAATTAAAATCACCTTATATTATAAAGTTAAAATTGTACATTTTTTAAATGTTTTCTAAAGCATACAAATGTGCATTCAAATCCTCCGCCGGTGAGAAATAAACCGAAATAATTATAAACCAAAGTTATAATTATTTCGGTTTATAAATAACCAAAGTTATTTTGACCGAATAAACCAAAGTTATTTTGACCATCAGACGTGGAGACAGCCACAATACAATCTTGTACTACGTTCACTACAAATTAAAGATGTTTCTTAGTAATAATGATAGCGGTTCAACCCATTTCTGCATGCACAACTCTCCAAGTCCCCAGAGCATGCGCAATTTTATTTTGAATATAATAGGGCTCTTGTAAAGTAATAACGTCTATTGATATATTTATTTATATTTCTATATTTCTTTGATACATTTCTTTGATATATCGTCTATATTTCTTTGATAATGGTATCAATTGCAGAGAGCCTCCAAGCAGCGGCAGCACAGTGATTTAAATTAGAGTTTAAAATTTTCATAGATAAAAAGGGTTCAGAGGTAAATAAGAATACAAATATATAAAAAAAATAAAATATGAGTTCACTACTTTGTTGCAAATATTTTATACTAAAATTGATTTAATCAGCTAAACAATTTTTATAATTAAAATCATAAAATCACAGTCTCTAGATCAATTATAAACAAAATCTAGAGTAGCCGCTGTGCGTAAAAGATCAAAATGAATGGTAAGGGAAAATTCTTTTCATTACAAAAATTCATTAGAGTGCAGAAATGTAAATCATGAATAAGGACAATGATTTAAAATGTCCCAGCCGACTAAAATAATTTTTGTATATCAAGATGGTCTAAGTGTAATCTAATTTAATATAATAAATCTAATAAATCTAATTTCTTCCAAATACGCAGGACATTCCTTAGAAAGAGCATCGTGTTCCTCATTATATTTAGTACTGAAACGTCGATTGTATTCTTTGCAATTAGTACAGCGAACGAAATCAGAAGAACACTTAGAACGCAGGTGATTCTCCGCGCACATTCCACAAACGGTTGTGTTTTCACAAAATCTTCCTCCAAAATAAAATCTATCGTGAAACTTGAAAATCTCTATGCGATATTTGCTGTTCTGAGACTTTCATTTTAAACAATGGACGAACACAATTAGCAATACCTGAACATTCCATTTTTAAAGCCTCTATAAATACTTCGTCTAATAAGAGAAATAATAAAAGAAAATTCTAATAAAAGAAAATTAGAAACCTTTTAAATAATAACCTTAGGTCGTATAAGTTTTCTACGTTCTGGCGTTACAAGTTGATTACGTTTTGTTATCAATAACCGCTTTTTCCAATTTTCTACATTCTTCTCTGCTCTTTATTCTAACTACCATATCCCCATTTTTCCTGAAAAAAGAACCTACAACACCGATTCCAATTTTTTGGATCAATATTATTTTTTATTTCATCATATACATCGATATCTTTCTTGAGGGGTTTTAAGATGATTTGTTTATTTCTCTAGGAATCGGTATCTTCATTCTTCTTATAATTGTGTGTTTCACTTGATTTTTCTTCACCTCTTCCTCTATACATTGTCAGTTTCTCGTGATCTAATAAATCATGTATCTCACAAACTTCTTTGGCAATAAAATAAAATTTGTCTTCCTTACGTAGATCCCTTTACATTTCAACATGTTCCAAATTCTTTAGGGTAATCCATTCTGTGATCTTGTTAATACCAGAACTATAAGTTTCAATTAAACCTTTATAAACACGTTTTCCTTTCAAATTTTCCACTTCTTTGTTAATATCACATATCGTATTAAAGATATCATCTTTTGTACTGTCATGTGCAAATTCTCTCTCACACTCAGTAGTAGTTTTCTTAGATTCAGACATCTTATAAGGTAGGCAATAGAACAGAAAAACAATTTAATACATAAAAGATAAAATTTTAACCCAAAATTTAGTACATAAAATTTTATAAATTCAGTAAAAATTAAATAAAATCCTTCAATCAAACGCATGTATACACTAATATAGACACCGAGCAATTAAAATTTGAAAATACGTAGAAATATGTTCTTACATAAAAGCGCAAAAATTTCGAAAGTCAAAAATTTTCATAGAGTTGCAAGACAACTTTCAAATATAGACAAACCATCTCCTTGCAAAGCTTATCTCAGTTCGAAGTTTCAGATACTCATAAAAACCTAAAAACGTTGTAAAAATCCATGGAAATCAATTTGTAGGTAAATAAAATCATGTAGAATCATAAAGGTGCTTCGAGAGTTATTTTCATAGTACCTAAAGTTCAAAAGAACGTCGAAAGCACTCAGTCGCCGCACTTCAAGGCCAGCTACATTTAAAAGTAAGATTGTTTATAAAATCCAAAATAACGCATATAAGAACACCGAAAATAGATAAAAATGCATCGGAATATCTACAATTTAAGAAAATATCATTCAAAACACTCTTATAAAAGGATTCCACAACCAAAACTAGCCCCAAAATAGAGCTAACCAACTTGCGTGTTGTTTTCAGCCGAGTTGAGTTGTTGAGTTATCTGTAAGGTGTACCAGATGCTTCTCTGGATACCATTCTCTCCTTATCTTTCACAAATGAAACAAATTTGGAATTGTTGGACGCCATTGCAGACTCTGCCATTGGCACGTTCAGAAGACAAACTGTTGCAAATGTTTGACAGGGAATAGAGATCCATTTCTCAGTACACCATCCGTAGTCTCACTCACTTTGTACCTAAACGTGTTGCTTTTGTGTATCTCCGTCCAAATGGTCCTACAAGCTACTGAGCCGACGATGTTCTCGCTCTTTATTAAGCATATCATTTCGAAATTAAGACCACTTATTTTTTTTTACTGTCTCTGTTTGCCCAGTTTCATCACTTTCTGTCCACTCCTTTTTGGTATTGCATTTTTAATGTCGGCTAGTGCACAATTATTGTAACTTATTTCTGTCAAAACAACAACATTTTATCGAACAATCAAAATTTGATTGAATTCTACAGCATCTGAAATGTTGGCGAATGTAAAATCTTTAAGAATTAATTTAGCATGGTATTGTGTGGCAGATGACGTTCTGCAATATTACCTTTCCTCTTTTCTTAACATTTTTTCCCATGATATATTAGTTAAAAACAATTAAAACCTTTACAGGCGATAAGTTAATTCTGTATAACCATAGATTCGCCATTGATTCGCACCAGGATTTCTCTGCCGTAAATTCGCAGTTAAAGTGATCGTAAGTGAACTCGCATTGGATAAAACCTATGTAACTTGAAATACCTATTCTATGTTAAGGAAACTTAACAAAGCAATTAATAATATGATGCACAAATTATAAGTATCACAGTATCTCACAGGTGATGCTTTCACTGTTATAGAAATGAACAAACAGGGAGAAATTATTGTTATATTAATTAATACAGAAGATTTTATAAGTACACGAAAGCCCCGGATTGTCTAAAAATGGCTTCCAAAATTTAACCAGATTTTGTTCATTAAATATATAAAGATAATGCCTCTTTGCCATGTAATAGTATCTAATATATTAAGCGAAGAGAATGTACTACGTGTAAATGTATTTTCTTAACTGCCTCACTCATTTTCTGGGGAAAATTGCCAAACTTTGATTTAAAGTCAAATAGCAAGTACACTGCTGCACTTTCCCTGATATGCTTTCAATTATTCTGGAAACTCAACGATTCTTCCCGTTTTATGAATCCCTTGGCGGATGGGTACGGCAGGTATAAAGTTTCATAATACGACGTATCCGTTGCTTTCCTTGTTGCATTATAGGTCTCTGATGGGAAGTTTCTCTCATCATAAAAAGGAAAGGTTCTTCTTGCTCTCATGAAAAAGGTTGGTCTCCTTTGAGTTTGAAGGCTCCTGCTGAGCGCAGCCTTTTCGTTCATGTAAAAGATTTAGCTGTAAAATAACCCGCACATACTTATCCTTAAGTTTCAAGTATTCGACCAATCCCAAGTTTTTAATATTAATTGTATTTAAAAGTACCGATATTTTCCAGTTTTTTTTTGTGCATATGCATATATGTAAAAGTTGTTTCGGGAAAAAAAAATATGTAGACCAAGTGTTCTCAACCGGTGGTACGCGTACCACTGGCGGTGCGCAAGAGAAAAATAGGTGGTACGTAAAGAAGCAAGATATTTTTAACTATTAAATTCAAAAATTAAAACCCCAGCCTCCTGATTGAGTTTTTTCTCTTAACACTCGTAAATTTATGCGATCTGAGCTTTGTTCAAGAATGGTGGTGGTAGTTGTATTTTGTAGTGGTGGTACTAAAAGTTCTCAATTTTTGTTTAGATGGTACGCGTTAGTCAAAAGGTTGAGAACCGCTGATGTAGCCTATACTGAGGTAATTTGCAAGATGACCTTCTACCTTCCCAACCGATTTTAATTTTATGCGGTAGTGGTTGCTTCAGAGAGCTGATGTTCAGTATCGATGTATATTCTACATCTAACAGGAACAGAGCTCCGTTCACACACAAGTACTATACTTTAACGAAATTACAACACAAATAATTCCATTTCATCTATTTCTTCCGCTGTAGAATCCATCATCCTGGCTCATTAGAGCATTCAGTATTGCCCTTTCAGACACCTGGAAGAAATAACTATGAATACATGTTGCTATCCAACAATAAATAGCACTTTATTTTCACAATACATTAAAACCATCTCTTGTACTTTCCATAGCTTTTTTAAGTTTACCGAAATTTACCATTTTTACGAGTCACATTTACTCAACACTTGTACCTTTTTAATTGATTTTACAATCAAATATAATGTTGTTAAGGTGATTTTGATGGCAATAACATTCAGCCACAGTGGCAAATTTGTCTTCTTGAGTGTCATACCGTCAAAGCTATTGCCCTGTGAATTGAGATAGGTCATAAAATCTTCTCTTGTAATCAATCCTCCGTTTTCCTAGAACCACTTATATGATAAGTAACAGATAACAGATTTTGTTAAAGTAATGAAATTAATTTAACAAATTAATTAGATTAAAGATTAAAGATATGTAATTATCATTAATTAGATTAAAATATATATATATCATTGATTATATTATTATTATCATTAATTAGATTAAAGATATGTAACAAACTTGTTGAATATTATTATGTGAGAATTCTAAATTTCGTTAGCAGTTAACTATAGCTTCTTGAAAAATCATTACGAAAATTACATTCTTTGATGAAGCGATTAATTTACGAAGAATTTTCAGGATGTTAAATATGAAATATTCAGTTGTGTACGTACTAGCTGCATATTATTTATTCAATTAAATTTTCATGGCCAAGTTCACAATAGCAAAAGCAAATTCAGCTTACAACAAAGATAAAACAAATGTGCTTTTTTAACACGAATTATTCAAATTCCTTGAAAGTTATTTTTTCAAAATCCAGCTAACAATAGAAAAGTATAAAAATACCATTTATGCTTAATTATTTTTAACGATCTGCTGCGTTGCTTCTATTGACATAGAATAATTAAACATTCGAACCGTAATCACATTTACAGATAAGATATATTTTTAGAATAAACGCTTGCAAACACGATAAGAAGCAATTTATTTGAAGTTCCTTTAATCCGCTTCTTGCTTTGATTTATTCTTGATTTTATTTATTTTTGATTTCCTTTATTTTTGATTATTTTTTTTTTATTTAGAGTCATCTCTATTATTGTTTCCTTCCACGTAATGCTGCATAATTCCATATTTCATCCTACTGGCTGGTTTGGGAATTATTTTTTTCGTAATTCTTCTTGCCATTGTGTGTGCGTATATGTAAAAATTTCGGTGTTACTTTGGTTTATAATTAGCCTCTAAGAAATCGCTTGAAAATAAAATTATATGTAACCACTCTGCATAATTTGCAACCTGTAAATTTTTCGTGTTGCCCCCTTAAAAAATAATGAAATAAAAAAGAATCTGCAAGCTTTCAGATTTTATATTACGTCCAAAGGTGCGTTTTTTAACGTTTTGTGTGTTACCTTATTTGTTAAATATCACCTTATTCGCACTTATGCCCGATAAAATTTAACTCAAGAGCAGTATCACAAACTATTTAAACACAGCATATCTTTAGAATTTCAGGTAGACAGTCGCTCACGCTGGAGGTAAAAAAGTTTTTTTTTCATGCAGTTTTACCATTGATAGCTTTAAAATCGTTGAATTTGTTAATCTAAAATTCCTTAAAATTTTACAAAATATGAAATAGATAATAAAGCAAATTTAAAATTCAAAATTAGGGTTTCCAGGTGCCCATGTTTGGATGGAGGACTACGTTATTCAGAATTTGATGGCTCTAGGTAGCGTTGTGTTTTCTCGATACGAGAAACATACATGCATTCATGCAGGTTCTTCATTATTTAATTTCTTTAAGTTTAATACCGGGCGATAATATCTGGTGGCAAAAATTTAAAAAGCAATTCAGGCTCTTATAGTGTGTAGAGACGTTAGGTAGTTTTGGAAGCAAGCAAGATGAAAGCAAGATTCCCTTCGCCGGGAATCGAACCGCAGACCTCTCGAACTTGCCCAGCTGCAGACCACTACACCACGAAGCAACGCTAAGAAGGCGGGAGAAATACCTCATATACTCACAATTTTTATGGGCGACTGGTGCTTTTAGGGGACCCAATCGCCAAATCCTGAGTGTGGAGAATCATCATCTACCAACCTTTTAGTTTGGGCCCCACTATTGAGACATTAGGTTTTTCTTGAAGCAGGAGTCATGATAAATGAGAAACGCCTTCGCCGGGAATCGAACCGAGGACCTCTGAAACGCGCCCAGCGTGCAGGCCACTACACCACGAAGTCACGCTAAGAAGACGGGTGAAATACCTCATAAGTGATTCAACGCAAAATCCGATTTCGAAATTAATAGCCCTTCTCGGCTACCGCTCCTAAAACGTCCTAAAACGGCTAAAAACGTCCTGGGAAATATTAAATAGTTGCATTCTGTTTATATAAACATAAAAGTTTCGTAATTTCATACTGATACATAGAAACATTTTGCGACTCATCTTTGATGAAAGATATTCTTAGAGCATTATTTTATGCTAACATTTTCACAAAAGTGTTTAGGTATGCGATAAATTGTATCGAAAACTATGATAAATATAACTGTTGACAATACTGAATGAAATTAGCTCAAAGAGAAAAAGATATTTTCAAAATGGAAGCAAATGGAATTGCTATGATTAGAAAATGGGATGATTAGAAAATGGAAAGAAAATGCGATGATTTATGTGTAATATTACGACAAAAGGAGACAATTTTAATTCTTAGTTCGTTTTAATAGTTTATAGTATCCAATAACTTAACAATATTAGCAAAGTGTAAAACAAGTGGTAAACGCATGTAGAAAGAAATAAGTTCAATTCACTGCCATCCGTGTAGAATGTTTTAACAAAGCGTCCTTTGAGCCGTACTATTTATTCCTTTACTTTTAGAAAAGATTGGGATTCAAAGGAAATTAGAAAGAAAACAGAAAAGAACTTCTTTTGTTAGATCCTTCTATTGCAATATATTCTATGACAAAATTGAAAACACTGAAATAATTGGAATTTGTATTTTATTTTTGGAAATAAATAAAAAAAAGAGTAGAAATGGAATGCTAAAAGTGTAAATCTAGAATAAGTACAGAAATGCCTGAAATATTTTAAGACAGTCTCTTCACCTCATACTCTTTCAGTGTGGCTTTATAAGGCAGATTTAAGTGACTAAGCCTAATTTAAACTAAGCTATGGCAATATGGTAAACAGAAAGAAGGAACAAAATTCTCTAATTATTAAATGTATGAACTTGAAAAATGCTTATGGATAATAATCAATTTCTTTTAGAAGTTTATTAAGTGGTTTCGATCTTTATTTCGTGCACAAATCTGCCGTATATGTTGGTGCTAAGAAAATTCTCAAATTTTTAAGAGTAGAATTTTTGTTTCTTAAATATTAATGCGAAAAAGAACTATACTTCATTTTTGATGCATTTCTGGCATTATTTTCATTTTCTGAAATTTCCTTGTTGGGTAGTAACAGTAGTATTCTCAGAAAAGACCAAGAAATATAGATCAGATAAAAAAACAACGTAGTAATTGAAAGATAAGCGTGTCGCGGTTTCCTTTTCGAGAAAATTATAACTAGTGCATAACAATTGACTACAGCATCATTACATGCAAGCATCTTTGGCATACTGCCCGGAATATCTTAAATCTTTATCTTCCTTACGACAAGAAAAGGATAGAGAAAACAAAAATTATACGGTATTTACACGCACGTTTCTTCGACTTGCGCGTATTTTTCCATTTATGTTTTCAGCGTATTTATAGTGCATTAAATTCTGACGTGTAATACAAGATACAAGCATTAACAAAGTGTAGGTAGACAGCAAAATACATTGTTAAGGTAGAAATGAGAGTATTTTAAATTATAATTTTAGCTCATATGTTTGAAATATTGAATTCAGTAGTATAACTGTATTTATTCACATGTACTTTTCATCTTAATAAGTTCTACCTTTAACCCGTTCCTTGAGAAATAGTATAGACTGCGTGATATTCCCTTTGAAAAAGGTAAAAGTAGGGAAAATACGCCAATAAATTATTGATGCAGAGTGTATTTTCTAGAAGATAACACTTGACCGAATAATTTTTAAAAAATATTTTCATACGTAAGTACGTAAGTATGTTTCATGTGTAGGAGGAAGCATTATTTTAAAGATATTTTGTAAGGGATTACATTGCGTTATTTAATTACGCCAAACATACTAGGGCTATGTGCGTAAGGGATAAGAAAGCTTCGTATAATTAAAGGGAAATTTCGCGGAGACACTACTATTTCTTTTAAATCTTAAAACATGCAAGAAGACCAGCCAAATCATTAGAATTCAAATCAGTGTCGGACTACCAATAAGTATTCAGTATCGATCAGCATTGATCTAATCGCTTACTAGCTGGTTGAGTAGTGGGGCATATTTTATAATGAGAAAGAACTTGTATATGAGAAACGCAGGTGGCTTTATAAGGCTGTTTCCTGGAAAGAACATTAAAATTTTCTCAATAATATACTTTGAGCTAAAATCAAGCCAATGCACTTTTTAAGTAAATGTTTATGAATAAATAATAAAGTTTTACAAAAAAAAATTACAAATTTCTTTTAAGTATTAAAACATATCAGAAGGATTTTCAGGAAGGCCACTACGAAAATTCAACTCAAAATTTGCAAATAGTGTAAATAGCTCTTCTTTTGATACTGAATGTGGATATTTTAATCGTTATTGAATAGCCTGTTAGCGGAGTATTTTCGCCTTATTCGCATCAGTCTCGACGGATTTTCAACTTTCCGTGATTTGTTATTTTTAACTGAATTCAAAATTTTATGCATGTTGTTTAATCCTTCTATTTTCCCTTAATAATCTTTAAATCTCTTTTAAGTTATCTTTGATACTAATTTGAAATTTGTAACTTGTTCTATTGGTGAATATTTTAAGATGCCCAGGCACCATCGTGTCCTAAACACCGTTATATATGAAGACTGCTAACATAACTGCCTCATAAAACTAACTAAATTTATTATGCTCCTATTATTTATCTTCTTGAGTGTCAGAAACGTCTTATCTTCTTGAGCCCACGGATGTCTTCAAGAACTGCCAAGCGGAACAGTAGACCTGCCTTTGATCACCGAGCTTTAGCAGCACGAATAAAAGTAAGATTTAGTTTTCTGGTTAACTTCTACCTAATTTTCATTAAAACTGCGAATGAGAACGAAATTCGATGACTCGGCACTCTCTTCCTCTACTAGCCATGCAATTGAAAAAGAAACATTAGAACCATTAGAGCCGATGGATACCTCTTTCATAGAAACGCGACAAAAAATGTCACGGATTTCAGTCCAAGACCATCAACAGTGTTCATTGAACATCTGAACGTCCGGATGGCAATCCTATTATTTTATCACGGAATCAAATACCTTGAAGTATTCCAAAAATTAAATGACAGTGTAAGCATTCTGAAGGCAAACTCTTTAGCACATTAAATGAAACGCGGGAAACATTACTTTTAAAAGATAAAATGTCACACTACTTAACTTTTCTAATGTAACCAAAAGTAATATTTTTCGTCTTTTAATGACAACAATGAGTCCTAAAGTTTGTTTAAAACAAACACGCCATTTCGCTCTTGAACTATCTCTTCCCTCAGTGATAAAAGCAAATGTAAGGCTCGCGTGTGTAAGTAATGAGATTTTCCATGTGCTTCAACTAAATGCCGAATAATGCGTTGTTTACGGTAATGTCCATGGGACCAAAGCACTTCTCGTGTAACAAAAAGATTCGTCCTACAGAACAAAAGCACTTAATCGAATGCAGTTTTCCGATGTCAAAATGCTCGAGTAATTTTCTATTTAGTGCTCGAAGTTCGATTGCCATTCATGTGGCTGTACTTTTGCTGTGATTTATGCAGTCAACTGCCGCAAACGTGTCAAGATCGCATGCTTCTCAGAGAACACCGAACAAAAGCTTAAATTTGTTGGTTTTGGTAACTCAAACTGATATTAATCTTGATTTCGAAACCAAACTGTGTCAATATTTGTGCATGTATTTTCTTTTATAGCATGTGTGCGTGCCGAATGTGAGTGTTCTGTAAGCTTTGGCTTTTGTCGCAGTGTTTAACCGTGTATTTTCCACGGTAGCTGTTTTCAACTTAATTTGTAGTAGTAGACTGATGTGTGATATGTAGTTAAAATGATTCTTTTCCTCTATTTAATTAGAAATGTGGGTTTTTATTGTTAATGACTGTACCATTTGTTCTTCTTTTGTTAACAATGCTCACATACATCCATTGCGTTCAATTAATTTTCGTTTTAAGTATTTCTCTCATTACGATACAACTCTGAAATTGTATGAATTGAAAAATTTATCCATTTCATGTTTTATTAAAGCGTTGAAAATATTTGCCGTTTTTATATTTTTAATATATGTTATATAATTTCTAGATATTTAGTAATAATTTTATTTTTGCTCTGGAGATATGATATTGTTTATAAAAAAATTTGGTTGGCTTTAAAGTTTCAAAGCATTCATGTTATCATAGTATGTTTCGATTATTTATTTTATTAATCACATTTATCTTATTGTTCTTATTTAGTTGCAGTCCAAATCTGCGAAATTATTAAATATGACAATTGCTACTCTTATAATACCTATCAGGAATGATAGCTGAGTCATTTTCTTACGGTGGTTAATAGAGGTAAAAGCTAAAAAAAGTAAATACATATATCAGGAACGGTTCTTTTTATAAAGTGTAAAATTTAGATTTCCAAGCCTACTTGAATTAGACCTACCGCTATCAAACTAGGCGTTTAGAAATCTCTTCATCCATTGACTTAGCGATCACCATTTTAATTGTTGTATGCTATTTTGACAGTTTAATCATTGTGACGAGTCTGATAAATTTGGGATATTTTCGTTTATGAGAGGTGCCTGCTTAAATACCAGCACATCTATATTTGTCCAACTATTAGTAGTTTTGCAATTATCATTTTATAACATTTAAGTAATTTATCTTGCATGAACTTAAATCTTTTTTAAATGCAGCTCTCACTTTATAGTGACATCACAGTTCTGCAACTCACGACATATTCTTTCGATGCATGAAATAGCGATGTGTCCATCAATACATTCGAAAACGGATCAATTTCTTAACCCGTTTATGCCCAAGTTTTTTGGCAAGTTTATTCATTATTAAAGAATTTATACCGCTTAATACGAAAGCTATAAATACACTTTAGGGGTCAAAGTGATCACGATTGTCATATTTGCTGAGTTAATTAGTGTCCTGTTTATGGGACACTGGGCATACGTGTAAGCAAAATACACCTGTACTCGTATTTGGAACTTTCAGTGTTGAAAATCATTAATAATAAGTAAAGGTTAATATAAATAAATTTAAAAAAGATTTTATCATTTTACATAATATAAACAATGGAAATGTAAAAATAATAAATTAAAAACAATTATTTTTCATGAAATTGTTGAACGCGTTTATCATACAATCCAACGTTCTATTTTTGACATTTTCCTGTGGACTTATTTGGCATTGAGAACTCATCCTGTTTACTCATCTTTGTTGAAGCGGTTGTTCTTCCAGGTTTGGGAAGCACTGCAAACTGTTAATTCTGTGAAATGCTGCCGCAAAATTCCAGTTGATCCGTTGTGACCTGTTTCTTGCGAAACATGCGATGAATGAGACATGAATTTTGAATTGAATACACCTGTATTCGAAACTTTAACATCATTAAAAACAACGAATTAAACATGGTATTAAAAGCAATCATCATAGCAATCAAAAAGCATGGCAAGTGGAAACCACCATTTCTTTCCACGGAATCCAATACGATAATTTGAAGTATTATCATCCATTCGATCGGTACCTCCCATAAACCGGCTGTATGTAATAATTACCATCTTCCTGTTTCTCAGAAGCTGACCAGCGTTTGATTGAATTTAATGGATTTACTTTGGTACAGTTTGAAACTCTTCTAAAAACACTCTTGTCTTTCGAACGTACAATTATTACACCACCAGATGGCATTCTTTCCTGTAATCGATAGCACCCCTTTCTTTTTTCTCTCGGATTTTTAACGGTTTCAACCGGATAGTTTCCAAACGTGTTTCTCTGGGTGTACTTACAACCGCAATCCAGAACATAACAACTCCTCATTGAACTTTGTGGAAGTAAAGTAATTGTCTACTGCTATCCTAGATAGATATATGCTTTATTTAATGTTAAGTATCTGA
The DNA here is from genome assembly GCF_044657685.1 of Stegodyphus dumicola. Lineage (NCBI taxonomy): Eukaryota > Metazoa > Arthropoda > Arachnida > Araneae > Eresidae > Stegodyphus > Stegodyphus dumicola. Next base: position 150,171,063 of record NC_140771.1, on the reverse strand, counting down.
AATAATTGATCGAGGTTTACCAATAAATAGCAATTAGAATTTGTTTTGTATGCACAAAATAATATAAATCATATTTTTGTTTCAATAATATGCGTAATCTGAAAAATGCATTTCAAGAAAAATTAAAAATTCATTTTTTCACAGTTTTACGAATATATTTTCTGTACACACAAACATATTTTAGCGAATATTGTTGAATTTAAATATTTTGTATACAATAATAGTAATAAGAGAGTAGATTTTCAAGTTCTATCGCATAAAACATGCATATTTCGAATAAAACTGCTTGTAGGTTATTGATAAGAGAGTAAAATCTTTTAGGCTTAATGCACGCACAAATGCCCAGTGTCCCATAAACAGGACGCCAAAGATTAAACGTAATTACACAAAAATGATATTGTTATTTTTGCAAAATAACTTTGAAGAAGTTTTTTGTGATCCATTTTAAGGAAATCGTTTTAATGTTTTTTTAGTTTTATGAATAAAAATGTTTGCAAAAAAATCTTATTTCCTGTGTCTACCCATCATTTGTCGATGCTCGAATGTTTCCTATAAAAATAACTTGTTCTAAAATAATTTTAATGTTCATCTAGTGGTTCCATCGTTTGCTAACAGTAAGAACAATCCTCAGGCGCATGAAAAATTGCTTTGGTTAAAAGATACGTATATGCACTACAAGATTTCCTACACAGTAATTTCCAAGCGTCCCATATTTTAGCCACTAGGCATAAACGGGTTAATAGTGATGACGACTCACTTCTCTTGGTGCTCCACGAACAGTTGCTGTGGAAAACACTGACGGAATTTTGTGACGAATCTGTGTATCTGTCTTGCTTTGTGTCTGCATCTATCTCTTTTTGTATACTGACAATGATTTTACTTGTTTGTAGACGGCTGAATGAAGTTCATTGTTTATGGTCTTGCACAGAACTTCATCGTAAACCACTGATATGAGTCCAAAATATGACTGATCTCAACAGTACCTGCTTCTATCCTAAAATTCCTGAAGCTAAGGCTGACATGTACTGTTGAAAATGATTAACAACTGCATTCATTCCGTTCTGGGCTTCTTATCGTCTTCTATTTCAAAACTTCGAGTAAATGAGTTACTTTGACAAACTCAATGCTTTTGCATATTCAATCACCCAGTCCTTTGTTTTTAAAAGATTGAAGTCAAACACTGTCATCTGTGATGTAAGGTATCACAGGGTGCATATACAAATTGTGTATGAAGTTTAAACATTCAGTGTCAAGTAAACTTTTACCGCTGATTAAATTGTAGTAAAATATACATTCCCTTCTGTTAATTTGTAACTACACTCTACTTAAATTCTATGACTTTTAAGTTGATACGTAGTTTCTTTCCCTTAATCTTTTTTTATCTTTTTCAGGTGTAGGAAACATTTTGCCTTCTGGGAATTTATGTAATTTCACATGATTTAATGACATTAAAAGTGACTTGGTATTTCCGCAATAGATATATTATCAGATTCAATATTCCGTCTTTACTTTCTTTGGGAACATATAAGGACCTGACTCGGAACAGGGAGCTTACTAAAGCTATGTTCAATAACTGTGGGAAGTAGACAAGATACACAGGAAGGGTATACAAAACCCTTTATTTTTCACTCTTTACAATAATTTCCGTACTTCGGAATACAGAGACCAACTACTTGTGGTCTGAACGTAAGAATATAAAAATATAACTAAACTCTAACTTAAATTTGGAATAATAAACGTGGAAGATTGGCCTTATATTAACAGGAAGCCGTATGTAGTACAGAGAACTGTTAACACTACAATACGTTTAAAATTATCACGAGGATTAAACCTCTGGCCTGGAAGGCAAACAGCAACCGAGTAAAACTTCTAAGGCAAGCGGCCTGCTTCGACTAACTCCTTCCTCACTCTCGCTTGGCAAAAAGCCACAACTTAAGTACTTGGCGTTCGCCAGACAAATTTTGCATAAATAAGTTAACGCTTTTAATTCTGGCCGGAAGTAGAAAATAAGAAGTGATAGTAAAGATTTAAAATAAAATAAACGTTAGTAAAACTTAAGATCCTTACATACTTCCCGCCAGAGTTAATTAGTTTGAAACTGAGGTCTAAAACGACCTTGTTGAAAACTTTTAGTTCTAGAATCTAACGCGAGGCCAATCTTTTACAAACATTTCTCACTATAAACTAGAAATTTAAAAAAAAAAAAGTTGTTTTTACAATAGCAGCTCCATGGACACCCAATTTTTCATCTGTACTGCATCTAAACAGGAGCTTTTATTCAAATCTGGTTCCCTCCAGATGAAATGTTACACAATGAAATGGCAAGTAACATGCATATTTATATTTCTCTTAACATTCTTATTTCATTCATGACTACTTTAATTATCTCTCCCCGTGCTCTATGACATGTGTTGTAAAAGAACACCAAACATGAAAGTGTTTATGTATACGTGTTCAACACTGCCTCCTACAATCAAAACACTAACGTGTTAAAATTCAACATGACAAGACCTCGTAACACACCCTATCTTCAACTCTAAACCCTGAGGTACTATTCTGAAAGTGGCTAACTCTGAAGTGTAGCGTCAGAGAGCCTAACTACATTCATTCAACCTTTAACACATATTCACCATAATTTGGTCTTTTTTCACTCACACAAACAAGTTTAATTTTTTTTTTTTTTTTTTTTTTTTTTGCATTACTTTCACTTTTACCATATCACAGTATTTCTTAACATTTAAAATAACAGTTCACATTGTATATAAGAACATATTAACATGCCGTTAATTTTATGCATTTTAAAACATACATTAGTAGTACATTGTTAACTTTTATTCTTTTCAAAGCAAGTGCCAATTCTTCTACATTGAAATACTACATTTCAAAAAGTCTTTCAGACTAAAACTTCTTTCTTGCCAGAATGTTTTAAATAAAATTTATACAATAACTTTTACAATATTTAAGTATTTACACATTCCTATTATACATCAACTTTAGTTTTACGCGCGAGTAATTGAAAAACATAATACCAAAATCGGTAACAACTCATTTCTCGCCTTTTTGGCGATAAAGGTAGACCTCACATGAGGTAAAACTTCTTGAAATCTGCCACTTGCAGTAAGAATGAAAGATTAACTTAAGTTTGCAAAGTAACATAAAATTTTACTTATCTTTGTGATATTCGGACATTCTTTTCTGAGCCCAGTCTTGGAAGGTAGCGCAGATTCTCGTTTGATTTATCCTCCTTCTTGTGCGAGCTCGCCCTTCAGTTTCTTCCTCTAGAAGCTTTCTTTTTCCTCCAGTTCGGTCACCCTTTATTACCTTCTTTTTCGCCTCTGCCTGTGGTCTTGGCCGTTTGATGGCAGCTGGTCTTGGCGGAACCGGGACACTTCTTTCTCGTTCCTGCTTGGACCTCGTTGCTGGCCGTTCAAATTTTCCTTGTAACTTTTCCTCCGCCGCTGGTGGCCCTTCCGCAGTTCGGCGACATTTTCTGCGGAGAGTCCTGTCCGATGAGTTGATCTTCCGTTTGGGAGCCGGGCTATAGTTGCCGTTATTTCTCCTGGCCTTCTTTGCATTCGTCGTACTTCTCCCTTCTTCATTCTGGGGGTGTTCGTGAGCTCTCTTTTCTGGACGGTGGAACGGCTTCTTTTTCTTGTTACCTTCAATTTTCCAACGGGGAAACTTTCTTTTCAATTGCTCCTGCCTCCTAATGGCTTGTCCTTGGGCTTGACGTTGTTCCACCTCTGGAGCTTGTGCCTGCCGTGTCTGCCGTGCCGAATCCTGCAAAAGATCTTTGAAAATTTGCATTTTATTACGATCATAGTAGGGTTTTATTTGATCAATGTTTGTGGAGCATTTTTCACCATTCCTGGCTTTTAACACCACTACAGCGTGAGTTATTTTTTCTATGACATATGGTCCTTCAAATCGTGGAAAAAATTTGGCAGTTTTATCTTCTGGTGCTGAAGAAAGTGAATGCTTAATTTTTAACACTTCATCCCCTACTTTATGAGTTACTCCCCGTCGTTTCATATCATAATAAAGCTTCTGTTTTCTCTGTGCTACTTCAGTATTCTTTTTTGCTTCTTTAATTAATTTTTCTATATCACCCATTTTAAATTCTGGGGCTCTTTGTTGCACATAAAATAATTTATCTAACGGCGTTATAATCTTTCTGCCTAAAAATAACTCAGCAGGAGTTTTGCCCGTTGTGTCATGTTTTGCGGTCCTAAGGGCGAAAGGAAATTCATTGACATAGTTATAACAGCTTTTATGAAAATTTTTAACATAACTACGGATAATTTTCACTATATTTCTATTGACCCGTTCCGCTATATTTGATTGCGGCCGATACGGGACCATTTTTAAATGACGTATGCCCAGTTTTTGGCACATGTCTTCAAATACATTACTTACAAATTGAGGACCATTATCCGATATAACTTTTAGGGGCGCCCCGTATTTTAAAATATATTTATTTAAAATAGAATCAGTAACTAATTTCGCGGAGGCTCGTTTTAAGGGAACAATTCCGGTCCACTTACTAAAATGATCAACCATAACAAGGAGATAGCGACTTTTATTTAACTGACTTTTTGGGAAAGGGCCCAATAAATCGATGCCAATTATTTCATTTGGAAATTCGGATTTAATACTCTTTAGAAACCCGGCCGGGCGGAAATTAATATAATAAACTGCTTGACATGTTGGGCAGGACTGGACATACGCCCTTGTTAACTTTTGCAGTTCAGGAAAATAGACTGCCTCGCGTACGCGTTGGATAGTTTTTCGAATACCAGCATGAGAAGCTAAAGGGTTGTCATGCAACTCCTGCAGGATATTTAATCTAAGACTAGCTGGGATAACAGGTCGAAATTCGTTGTTGGAATTTGTGGTTTTTGTATAAAATAATAGACCATCTATTAGTTCGTAATGGGCCGCCCTATTTCTTATCGGCACAATATCTTGGTGGCTAAAATTTTCAGGATCCTTTAAATACTCATAAATGCTTCCAAACTCAGGATCCTTACCCAGTTCGGTTATTAGAGTTTCTCGGGAATTTATTGTACATGCTGTGAGCATTGCCACCTTAACAGTATTACCTTCTTCATCTATTTTAATTCTGGATAGGGCATCTGCCACGATATTTTCCTTTCCGGGGGTATGCTTGATTAACAGATTATATTCTTTCAGCTTGAGTGCCCATCTTATTAACCTTGGAGATAAGTTTTTCCCTGAGTACAATCTAGTTACCGCCGCATGATCAGAGTACACTGTTATTGGCGCCTTTCCAAAATAGACTCGGAACTTTTGCACTGCTAACAGAACTGCAAGTGCCTCTCTCTCAGTCGCGGAATAGGTTCTTTGTGTTTGATTTAAAGTTCGGCTAAAAAATGCCACGGGCTGCTGATTTTGTGAAAGTACCGCTCCTACCGCATAATCCGAAGCATCCGCTGAAATTTCTAAATTCTCATCCTTTTCAGGAAATTTCAGCACAGGGGCTTGCGTTAATGCTTGTTTTAATTTTTCGAACACACTATTGGCTTCAGCCGTCCACGAGAATCTTGCCTTTTTCCTTTTTAATTTTAACAATGGTTCAGCAATAGCTGCAAAATCTTTTATAAAGGACCTATAATATGAACAAAGTCCTAGAAAAGAAGAGAGCTTCTTCGCCGTGTTTGGAGTCGGATACTTTTGTACAGCGATTATTTTTGATTCGTCTGTCTCGATTCCTTTCTGAGATATTTTGTAACCTAAATATTTAATTTCAGGGGCTGGAAATTTGCACTTTTCGACATTAACTTTTAGACCGGCCTCATTTAATAAAGAAAACACCTGTCTTAAATCCTGTACATGTTGGTCGAGATTATCACTAGTAATAATGATATCGTCTAAATAGATAAATGTGGACTTTCCAAGAACAGGCCTTAACACAATATCCATACATCGCTGAAATGTTACCGGTGCCCCTGAAAGGCCAAACGGCATACGCAGAAATACATAAGTGCCAGACTTGGTTATAAAAGCACTCTTAGGCACGTCCTCAGGCCTAACACCTATTTGAAAATAACCAGTCGTTAAGTCTAAAGTCGTCATATATCTGGTCGATGTTATGTTCCTTAGAATTTCTTCAATAATAGGTAACGGATATACCGGATATTTAGTTATGGAGTTTAATTTACGGTAGTCAATAGCCAATCGCCACCTTTTTGGATGTGTCAATGGATAGTCATTATTTTTCTTACATAAAACCACAGGGCTAACATAACTACTTGACATGGGCGTTATGATCTTTTTACGTAGCATATCGGTGATATGCCATTCTATAATTTTTTCCTTATTCTTATCATACCGGTATGCTTTGTGGCGAACTGGCATTGAATCTCCCGTGTCAATACTATGGTTAGTAACCTGAGTAAATCCTGGAATATCACTAAATAACGAAGCAAATTCACTTACCACTTGTCGGATTCTTCGTTGTTCTTCATTAGACAGGTGGTCAAGGTTTAACATCGGCGGTTCAGCCTTTTCTTCTCGAACTGGTTTCATCGTCAGCTTAAGGGACGCTTCATTAAATCCAGCGTTGCTTGTGCCTCTGAAAGGAAATCTATTCCTAAGATAATATGTGCTTGCAGATTCTTTACTATGAAAAACATAACCTTTACTTGTTCGTCCTTGATACGGATGTATAGCGGTAATTTACCTATGCACTTACATCTTTCTCCTTGCGCAGCTAACACTGTCGTATTATCCGAATTATACATGCGATATTTACGAAAATACTTCCTAAAAAAATCTTCTGCCACACAGGAACACTGCGCGCCTGTATCCAGGAGTGCGGTGGCTGGGATATTATGCAACAACACTTCAATCTTCGGAAGAGTCAAATTTTTCACCATTACTGTATTTAACTTAAAGGAAGAGGGGTTTTCTTGGCCTTTGGATTTCCGCACCCTCCCGTCAGCAGAATTCCGTTTTAGTTTAAATCATTTTTCATTTCCATGCTTTCCTTCTTTTTCCACTGGCCTTGAGACTTTTTTCCTGGATTGCTATTGAACTGTCGACGTTCGCCGGCTGTTTTTGAATGCTCGGGATTCCTTGCCCACTGATTCGCTTTGCTTCCGTAGCCGTGTGCTTGACTTTGCTGTGGTCTTGGCGCACCAAATTGGTTTCGTTGTTGATATTTTCGTCTTCTTTCAATGTCCGCCGTTCTTCTACTTTCAAACTGGATTGCTAGCTCAAATAACTTTTCCAGTGTAGTCGGATTTCTTAATTCAATAAAGTCTTGCACTTGGGGAAGTAACCTCGGCAAAATCACTTGAATTATCTCAGGATCCGGACGGTTTCCATACAAGAGTTTGAAGACGTGAATTTTTCTTAAAATAAAGCTTGAGAGATTTTCGATTGTTTGCTGATATATGCTGAAAAGTTCCGTTTCTAATTTCGCACGATCCCTTACGACAGGGAAGGCTTTTACTAGGGCAGTCTTGAAATTTTCGTAAGTATAGGTGGGACTTCCTGCCTGACCCAAGAGACTTCTGCCTATACATTTGAACCAGTTAAGCGCCTGGCCCCTCAAAGCGCTGGTAGCTAAGGTAACTTTTTGAAACTCGTGCACGGGGTAGAGCACGGAGTGGTCATCCAATTTTTCCAAAAAACTGGTTACCGGTGAGTTTCCATTAAATGTTGCTTCTGGTTTCATCGAAGCGCGCATGGTCTGGACGATGTAACCAAATCCTTCCAGGGCGGCAGCTGGAATTTCTGGATTCTGAGCCGTTTCTGCAGGCAGCACAGGTTCTTCTTGAAACTCGGCCATGGTTATTCTTCTTCGTTGGGCGCCACTATCAGGTTCAATATTCCGTCTTTACTTTCTTTGGGAACATGTAAGGACCTGACTCGGAACAGGGAGCTTACTAAAGCTATGTTCAATAACTGTGGGAAGTAGACAAGATACACTGGAAGGGTATACAAAACCCTTTATTTTTCACTCTATACAATAATTTCCGTACTTCGGAATACAGAGACCAACTACTTGTGGTCTGAACGTAAGAATATAAAAATATAACTAAACTCTAACTTAAATTTGGAATAATAAACGTGGAAGATTGGCCTTATATTAACAGGAAGCCGTATGTAGTACAGAGAACTGTTAACACTACAATACGTTTAAAATTATCACGAGGATTAAACCTCTGGCCTGGAAGGCAAACAGCAACCGAGTAAAACTTCTAAGGCAAGCGGCCTGCTTCGACTAACTCCTTCCTCACTCTCGCTTGGCAAAAAGCCACAACTTAAGTACTTGGCGTTCGCCAGACAAATTTTGCATAAATAAGTTAACGCTTTTAATTCTGGCCGGAAGTAGAAAATAAGAAGTGATAGTAAAGATTTAAAATAAAATAAACGTTAGTAAAACTTAAGATCCTTACAATATAACCACACAATAAAACGACCTGCAGTGGATATATGGTCATTTCTCAACATAACATTTTTCCATCTTTGTGATAATTATAATGATTTTTGTCGGAATCGTTTTTTAGATTTATTTCAGTATATTCTGCTATTGATATTTTATTCTTAAGAGTTGACTCCTGTTTATTTTCTAGGGACATTAAATCACCTAAACTTTAATTTTGGATACAATGAAAATATGATAACTTATTATACTTTGTAGTCTAGTGAAGCAAAAAACGTTATTTCTATAGCGTGGTAGAAATGACTAATTTACATTAAAGTAAAAATAGGTTGGATATAAGTCAACTAGTTATTTAATTCAACAGTTAAACTTTATGCGTTCTGTGGGCAAAAGGTTTGAACCTTCATGTATATGCGCTGCGTATTTTGACAGTGTTTAACATAAGCAGCGACATTATGTTTTCAGATATTAGAAAAATGGCAGACATTTTTGGGAAAAGGAGAAAAGACTGTAGAAATTCGTTATATTTATTAAATGCAATAATATTACATTTAGTAATAAACATATAAATATTATAAGCTCATTAATTGTAAGTAATTTTAAATTTATATGCTCTTTTAAGTATTCTTAAGTATAGTATTTTCAATATAATGGATTACTAAGAATTCACCCCTTTATTAAGAAAATATTAGGAGAAAATGAAAATTTGATTCAAAATTAAATAGATTCTCAGTTAGCAATTCAGCATGGACCGAGCTCCTCAGGTTCCATCCAGCGTGATGAAATGATCCAGTGAGGAACACATAAAAATGCTCCAGATAGTTAACCACCGAATACCGGCGTGTACCGTGGCTGTCTGACATGAGGAATGCAGTGGTTCTTGCCCGCAGTGTATTATGCTTTAATATATTGTACCTGCGAAAACACAATCTGGTTTATTTACATAATATATATATTTTTTCTATTAAAATAAAGTCTAATTTGATCTATCTCCCAGTGCATTATGAAACACAACAGCCTTTTAAAGCACTGCATATCAGATGTACAATTGATACACTATTATTATCCAGCGAATGTTTGCTCATGGAAAGGGTGAAATTTGAGATGGTGTAAAATTTTTTATCTTTAAAAATGTAAACAATAATCTTTTTTGAGATATAGTAATATATATGAGTAGACTGCATATTTATTCAGTACTTTACGTTAATATGCCATGTATTTATTCTAGTATATTAAAATGTAACTAGCATTTTAGAGTGTATTTTGAGAATTTCAACAGATACATTTTAAATATGTATAAAAATGTTTCGCTATATATCATGTGGTACCTTGAAACAATTCCGGAGTGCACGAAAGTGGAGTATAAAAATAACATCTGAAGTTTACACGAAACCTTTACTAGACAGACATAGACTAATTACATTTTTACAGTTTTCTCTCCGTAGAATTTGTATTATATTTACACGAGCTTTATTAAAAATTACCTTTTGCGAAATATTTTAAAATAACATCTGCGAAATATCTGTTGTAGTTAAAGGTTATTGGATTCGACTCAAAGTATAGGATGCTACATAAACAATATTTCAAATAAAATTTTATTTTACTTAAAACATAGTTTTATTCTGCATTGTAAGCTGTAAAGTTTAAACTTACGAAACTTCGGAAATTAACATAGAGTGCACTTTTCTGCAAATATTGCACTTTATGTTGATTCTGAGCTATTTTTGAGGTGAGTGGTAAATGTAACCAAGTTCTTAGCCCAAAGATTTTGGCATTTTGCGTTGAAAACTATAAACGTCAATTCACATTTCAAATTGTAGCCACCAAATATTATCGCTCTGTATTATATTTGAAGAAATTAAGTAATGTAAAATATGCATAAATTTTTCGTTTCTCGCATTGTGATAAAACAACGGTACCTAGATCTACCAAATTTTGAATAACGTAATTTTCCATCGAATATGGGCATTTGGAATCCCTAATTTGGAATCTAAAATTTGTTTTATTATCGATTTTATATTTTGTAACATGTCAACTAATTTTTGGTTAACAAACTCAGCGATATCAAAGCGAACAATGACAACACTGTACGAGGGAAAAAACATTTTTATCTCCAGCGTGCCAGAATGTGTATCAGAAATTCTAAAGGTATGCTCATTTTAAAATTATTTTGCGATATTGGTGTTGAAATGAATTTCATGGTTTAAGGTCATAGAACATTTAATAAATAAGTATAACACATAAAAGGTTAAGAAACTTTCTTTTGGGCGTAATGTAAAATCTGAAAACATTGAGATTTTTCTTTTTTTTTTCTTTCAGTTATGTTTCGTTTTCTCTTTACCTTGCAATATGAAACTATATTCTTGAATTATTATTCCGTTCACATTATTGTTGCTGGTTTCATGCACATACGCAAATACTATGGGTGATAAAAATAAACTTAAATGCTAAGTAAATGACGTGTTAACAGGATATATTGGCCAACAAGTGTAACTTTTTACTTTAACTTCTGTTGTATGTTAAATATTTGTATAAGATAGTTTAAAATTTATCTTTGTCTTATCATATGTGGATAATCAAATAACTGTATGACGTAGATGCGTAGTAACAGAAAAAAATGAGTGTTGTTCTAGGGTATGTGTTCGCTGGATTCTGTTATTCAAGTCAGATATTTCGATATCGTGCTGATCATTCTATCCTCGTTCGAAATAATTACATTTACTGCTTTTGAAGTACAATATTATAAAACCATTTTGCTCTGATAATGACTTCTCCCTCGCAAATACGTTCTTCAGTAAACATCATGGAGCAAATTTTATTATTCTTCTAACAAGAAAAAAAATCAATTATTTGTTACTTACTGGAAATATCTCTTTTATATCTCTGTGATACACCATATCCCCTAGCAACAAGAGAAAAGAAATCTTCGGAAATGAAAAGATTTAAAACCTGAAGTTAGGGAAATGTAGTCCTTTTTCAATGCATGTCTCTCAGAAGCATAATTTTGGAAAGACACTCAAGATTAAATTGAATAGAAATAGCAATTAACAGGTAAGGGGTTGCAAATTATTTGAAATTGCTACTTTGTTTCTTGTTTATTTTCGCAAGATAAATGGAAATACTGAATTGGCAGTCAAAGATTATAAAATGCGGTTTCATTAAGTTGAGATATTGAGACTTTTGCAGAATTTTGGGCTGATCATGAAAATTTTTTTTAAAAATGTTGTTTTGCAAAATAGTGGCTGTTCCAGAATATCTTAAGAGGCAGTGAAAGATTTAGTTCAATGGCAGTTAAGATCTTGAAAAGATGGAATAATTTTAAATAAAAATTAAGAGCACTTCGAAAATTATATTTTAAACTAAAGCTGAACATAAAATGCGTTTCTCACATTATTTTTTAGTAAAATCCTTGTATATCTCTTTTACGCATTAATTTTGTATCGTGGTAAAGCCGTATGTTTCTCTTAAAGATTTCTAAAAAACTTTACATTATTAATTTTCGTTAATTATTCAAAGTTTAATTTTCTCCCAATATTTAGCTATGCATCTGTTGAGTTGTCTTAAATGTCATGACGCATTTTTTTCTATGCTTCTCAAATGTTTTTTATAGGCGACTATGATACGCTTGGCGACACTTTTCATCCAAATTTCAATAATTTTTCTCAGTGATAGAACTTGTGTGTGGTCTTTTTTCCAAGCTCTTACCAACGAGCCAACAAATCAGTTCTAACTTATGCTGAAGCCTAGTGAACAGCTTCAACGAATCCATCTTCGAGAAACTCCCAGAACTCATTGATCGTTTAGGAACAGTATTCCGTCGCCATAACGCAAGACCATACGCAAGTTTGATCACATTTAGTACCTAATTATTTTCAATTGATATTTCTGCAATTAATTAAAATTTTTAATAATGTAAAATATTTTTAAATGAAAAAATTTTTATCAAATAATACATAGGGGAAAATAAATACTATAGCGTTTTATAATTAATTTTTTAAAAAACACCCCCCTCCCTAATTTTATAAAATGTACTTGATAACATGAAAATTCTTGATAAAAGTACATAACTCATTACAGAAGCTCATTACAGAACTTGCATTATTAACTGGCATAGAAAATATTTCAAGAACTTCATTTCTAGATGTCATTCTAGATATCATTCATTTAACCAACCGAAAAAAATTAGGATCACTATTTTCTAAACATATGCAGTAAATTTGGATGCATTATCTCAAATCTATATGTTAGATAAAGTGTGCCATTCATGTATTCCATGAAGTGAAAGTCATTTTGCTTCATATTTTTCACTAGAAAATTTGAAACACTAATATATTTTACAGATGGAATATAAGTAAATTTGTCATACTTTTGTTTAAAATTCAAATTTATTATCAAAAAAGAAAAAAATATATATTTTGTAGTGGATTAAATGGTTTTGTTCCAAGTGACATATAATGTACTTAGATGTGAATACAAAATTCGGAAGGGGCAACATGATAAGTAAAAACGCTGAAAACTTTCTGACTTTCTTATTTGCTTCAGCACCTGGGCCTCCAAAATCGTTTTGGCTTAAGTATGATATTTTACCACTGCGGTTACTTTTTTGCGTCTATTTTCCAAAGTTTTTAAAATGTTATATAGAAAACTTTAGAACCATGTCACAAAATTCCTCTATCCTCATGCTATACATGCTACTAACGTATCAAATGAGTTTTACATTTGTGCAAAATAAATATTTCAGTGAAATATTTTTATCAGGTTATTTTATTTATTTATTGAAAATTTTGCATTAAATTGAAAAATGCTGACCTCACTATTTTCATTATTTTTCCCCCCTTTCTAGACGTTTAAGCATAATTTTTTAAGCATTTTTAGCATAATTCTGAATTTGCCTAAAGTAATAGTGCCTAATTTAATTACATATACACAGCACATGGGATGCTTATCATTCTTTACTCCTGACAATATTAGTTATACGGAATTATGTCCAAATACATTAAAGTGTGCATTATTCATATTTTAGTTACATACATTATATTCGAATATCAAAATATTGGGTAAATACTAACTAATAAATCCTTGAACATTCTATTAAATTATTACGTTTTGGGTTAAGTTTTATTCTGGTTAATGAATAAAGATACCCATCTATACGTAACTTAGAAACATTCTTTCGTTCGAACTAATAACAAATAAATAAATCCAGTTTAGAACCAAGCACGTTAAACTCCACTCAAAAACAGCCATTAAAACCTTCCTAACTTTCACTTTCTGCACAGGGTGATTTTGCGAATGTTTTTATAATAATTTTTTAGTTTAAAAACATGAAGCCACAAATATATTCATTACTTCTCATGCGTCTTTTATTTTAGATTCAAGACTTGATTTATAATATTTTTTCTAGCCTTTACTCATTTAAGAAATATTTTTAATTTCATCGTCGACAGTTTTGGTGCTACGAATTGCTTAAACTTTTTTTAAATCTCCGTAAAATTCGAAGCGTAGGAGTTCTTTTACATTAAAAATCTTTTATATTTTATCTCATCGTTTTCAGAGTTATCTAACAAAATACTTTATTAATCTCCGTCTGTATATCATTTCAAATAAATTTCGCAAAACCTAATGGGTTTGTTATATCCGTCTATTGAAGATGTTAAAGTCATGAAACTTGCAGTACTTCATTTTCACTGTCCGTAAGTATTCAGGATGCAATTATAGAAGAAGTTTACGAAATAATATCAGCAGAGACAACTTAGCCTATGCTTCTGTTCAAACAGAATTAAAGCATTTTTCGATTACTCTGCGTGATGCCATGTCCTGAGTAGTGAGAGTTTGAACAAAGAAGCCCGTATTTCTTTTATGAGAATGAAATACCGAAAATGACTCAACAACCTATTTTATTATATTTCTCATCCTCTTTCGTCACTATTCTCTTCTATTAACAATTTCATAGAGCCACTTTTTAGCTCAACGCAAGTTCTCCAAGCCAATGATATGGTTAAGCTCTGACTGATGCCAAAATAATGCCTCAGTTCTTTCAGCTTCTCATAATATTTTAATAATTTCATTCACTTACAAGAAATTATTATATTATGATGGATGTTACTTCAAAAGTGATTAGGTAATATATTTTTATTTATAAATATATGTCTTATATGCATTTGCCTCGAATATTTTAAATATACAGGTACTGTTTATTTTCCTTTCTTTGTCAAATCTTCTCGGTCTTTTCAGAAATTAGAAGCGGTAATGAAGCTATCAGAAACACTAGATGGATAAAAAATATAAAAATATAAAAATGCAAACATCGTTTGATGTTAATGCTCCATGAAAACATCTCTTCCCACACGCACTTAGTTCTCAGTTACTTTTACTGTAATCAACTAACCAGTAAGCAGCAATTGTTTGATAATACAATCATGTGTCATTTTTATAAGATGCATTTTCTTTCTTTATTTTTCAGTGTTTTCGTTTAATCACCAATTCCATTTATAAAATAATTGTATGTTTCTGTTTCCTGTAATTTGCAATATTTTAATGTGCAAGATCCTGCGATTTTAGTTGAGACCTATTTCTTACGCAAAATGTTTGCTACTGGTTGCTATTAAAGAATTTACAGCTATCCTTCGTACATGTATTTTAGTACTTCATTCATTTATTACGTTTTCAAGCAGTCGTGAGTCGATTCAAAACGAATGGAGAAATTAAATAAAGCTTAGTTCCTCTGTAAGTGCGCTACATTTTCCATTAGCTTGTTTATTCTGATAACCTGTGTAGCAATGAATCTAAGGGAAAACGTTCTTCCTGTATAGAATTCTAGACTGTCGTATTATAACATCGAACGAACATTCCATTGATCAAAATAACTTCAGATTGAAACACTACTCCTTCTTTTGTGTTCAGCTGCGTTCAGCGTACCAAACACACAGTTATAAAATTTGAATAAGATCTAAGAGCCTCGATTCAAAGATTTGGTTCTAATTTTCCGTGAATCCTTATTTTCTAAGGTGAAATAATTTTCTAAACTTTTGATATAACGTTCAGCAGTCATATGGTTGCAACGACTATTACACCGATTATTCCGCGACTTGAGACTGCACACCAAACAATTGCCTTGGGATGGAGAAACTTGTCGATCGCGAAATGAATATTTTCATTCCCCCTAATGCGGCAATTCTGCCTGTTGACGTACCTATCCAAATAAAAGTGGGCTTCTTCGCTAAACCAAACAATACTCGCATTAAATCCTTGTTTGTCGAGTTATATCGGGAATAGTGTTAGCGAAATACAATCGCTGTTCGATGGAAATGGCGTTCTATAGCTGATGAGTTTGAATTTTATAAGGACAGAGTTGTACTCGTAGGTCTTGAAAAACAGTTTACCGTAAAGACTCCCAGTTGATTACAATCTGATGCGGAGGTCGTCTAATCGATGTCGTTGGGATATTTTAAAACACAGATCGTATTTTCTGATTTTTTGGATATTTTCAAGCGTTTTCACACTTGCTCGAAGGCTAACAATGCCAACACTGTTATCACAATCACTACCAGTTCTCTCAAACATTTTAATCAGGTTTTTAATTGTTATAACACTTGGACCGGTGGTCTTCAGCTTGTACTCGGTTGCAAATTTCCTTTGAGCCGCAGTCGGGTTGTTTTTGTTCGAATAGTATGCTTTGACGACGAATAAATGTTCATAAATGCTGTATTTCGACCTTTTCAATAAAACACGAGCAACAACAACTACAGCGCATGCTCAAATTCCCAACATGGCCTGCATTCAACCGCCAAGTTCGAAATTTTAAAATATATCTAAAAAATTAATAATAGTTGCAGATTTAATGTGGCAATAAAAAAAATTTCACTTCAGCTGAAGCAATTTTATTGATACAAAATATATGCACTATGACATATACAAAGCAAAATTTTTATACGTTATATATACACCCTGCACATTTAAATCTGCGTCATTACTTTTTATTTTCGATTAATTTAAAATATGTAAAGTACATGTATTCTGAAATCGCTTACTCAGAAAATAAAAGCGGGATTTTTTTCCCGCCTTTTCTCATGCAAGGAAGTAATTGCTGCGTCTCCCGATATTTCCCTCTCCCTAAAGCCGATTCCGATTACATAGATACTTATATTCATGCATCATCGAAACAGATTTCCGCCAGATATCTCATTTCCTCTAAGCACATCCTCATTACTGAATATTCGGAAAAAAAAAGAAAAAAGAAATTTGCTGCGGCTTTTCGTATTAAAGCATATATTTGTTCTTCGTGGAGATATCATTGTAAATAAAACCGATAAATTTTGCATATGCTTAAGTAAGTGCTTAGAGTAAATACTACCTATCTAATCTGCAAACATCACATTATTGACATGAATGGATTAAATATATAAAATGGAGAAAACTAGGCTAGTGAATAAACTTTCTGATAAGGGAAGATACGAAAATTTATTTATAAGTAGTCATAAATTTTTTATTGTTTTGCAAATTACTCACTGTCATAGTGAACTGATCAATCCGAATAGTTATTCCCGAAATAAAGTAAAATCATTTTCCATAATAGGTCTTTTTACAATCAATTGCAATTTCGTCATGTCTGCGGTGGTTAGGTAAGGAAGTGGCTTGAAATTTTGCCTTCATTTTGGGAAGTAAAAATGAACTGTAAAATATTATGTAAAAGCTATGCAGAGTGTGTGAGATATAAACAAATATTGCTTTTATTTATGAATCAACATCAAACAGGCGTATTATTATGTTTAAATAACAATTAACGCAATTAACACGTTAATAATCCATTTACTTTTAGAAAAAGAGGATTTCTGTTATGATTTTAATCTATACTGAATAAATATATTAATTACAGTCAAAAAATGAAATCGTAACGTTATGAATTTTTTTTTTTTTTTTTTACTTGCAAGTAGTATTTGTGTTGTTAAAGCATTTGTATTATTTTGATATGAAAATATATCTGCTATAAACTAAAATCGATCACTAAACGATGATAAACAAAAACATAGTGAATTAAGTAGCAGCAATTTTCTGTCGTCAGTGTCTTCTGTTATAGTGTAGAATGACCACAACTAGAAGCTTATGCTGGACTGCGTCGACTCATAACTAGAATAACTTATTTTGGTTTGGGGCATCTAAACCCATTAACGAAGCAGGAATATTCTTAGCTAGAAAGATCCCGAGAGATATTAAATGTCTTTCACGTACTTTCTCTGCATGCTTCACTAAATGTCATGTAAATCTAAAACGATGTTTATTACATTGTAGATACTGTATTAACTAAGCAACAACACCATAGTAAGGATCCAAACAACAACTGCGACAGAATTGTCGCAGTTGTTACAGACTCCTTCAGTCTGTAAAATTCAATCTCACACAATTCTTTCTCCACATGAGCCTTTGATTCCTCTTTGTAAATCTGTGAAGTGGTCTTGTGATGGAAGAAGAGTCCCTCACAAATCTCCTATAGCAATTGCAAACTCCAGGACTCTTCTCAGCGGATGAACATTTTTGTGAATTTTCCAATCTTTCAATTCTTTTCTTCTGAGTCCACTTATACACCTCCGGCGGAGATGACATATCCGTTGTAACTCATTTCATGCACGATCTATCATTTCATGTACGAATTTGGCAGGACTTAAGATTCGCTTCCTTCTGTTTCTTCTGAAATCACTTCTAATATTTTCCAGGTGCTCTTCAAAACTTTTCCCTACAATAATGATATCATAAAGGTATATCAGACAGGTTTCGTAGGGAAGACGCCTCAGTAGGATCTTCATGAGGCGTCCAAAAGTTCCTGGCGTGTTACATAATCCAAATTTCATCACTTTGAACTGCCAAAATCTTTTTCTGGAAGTAAATGCCGTTTTTTACTGTCAGGGTTTATCTTTATCTTCCATTTGCCATAAATAACGATTCAAATACAACTTGTTTCCTGAAAAAGCGCCCAGAATATCATAAAATCTGGGCAGCTGTCTTTCTTGTTAATGTAGTTCAACCGCTGATAGTCAAACCAAAATGTTGTTGAACCATCTTTCTTTTTGAATAGGACACTTTGAGAGGTCTAGAATCCGGTTGAAAGTTCGATTACATGATTTTGGATGTATTTTAGAAGTTTTAGAAGTCTTCCTGTTTAATCTATAGACGTCTTGGATTTTGCTTGATATGTGGATAATCTCTCCGTATCAATCCTATTCCATGCAAAAATTCGTTCGATCTACGTCATGATGCGTGGAAGAAAACATCTCGAAAAATGACATCTTTGACAGTTCTCCTTCTATTCATTGCTTAATTGTGCATTCCCACTAACTTCGATGTGGAGGCTGTTCAAAGATACAGTGACTGCAGGACTGTTTTTTCGTTTAACGCAAGTCATTGGAGTACATGTTGGAACCACTTTGCATTTCCTATTGACCTTCATTTTATCACTTGCGTTGGCAATTCTCACCAGTATGACGGTCCTTGATAAGTCGACAAGAGTCACTAGGAAATCATTCGAGCTGTTACAATTGTTAGAATACGCCATTTTTCCGTACCGGAAATGTCTATATTCGCTATGGAGAAAGGTAGTAAAATTTCCGTTCTTGCTGGTATTGTGATATCGTGTTTAGCTCTTACTTGGTCGACAGTTTCACTCCTTTATATGTGACTCCGAATAGGATTGTGTCCTCAGACACAGAATACATGTCATTATTTTTTAAATTCCAAGGAAAAAGTGTATTTCTTTAAAAAATCTTAATTCGAGTATGCAAGGGTCTGTAATATCTGCCACATATGCCGAGTGATAGTAGACGGCACTTCCAAACGTGATAGTAACGTTTAACGTTCCATGAATGTCGATTGTATCATCGGACGCAGTCTGGAAAATAAAGCAGCTCAGCGTTCAGATGAGTTTACCTTCGACTCTTTGAGACAGATCTTTTCGGACGATATTATCTTTTTCCCCGTGCCGATGGTCTTATTGCAAAGAACCTCCATTTCCCATGATGTAGAATCCATAACTGCCGTCACTGGAGAAATATAAAGATCTGTAAAGAAGGTAGCTGAAGGCTTCAGAATGTCTGGCAAACTCAGTCCCGCGAAATGGCCACTAATTTAATTTGCCTTTTCCATTCTGGGTGTGGTTTTAGATCCTGTGATTAGGGGTGTTCTGCAGTTACTTAGTGGATTGGTTTGTTGCCACTCATATTCCACTTCACGGCAATGAACGGACTGGATAAATCGTCTAAACAAGCAGTCACTTGATCTACTGGCTCTTGGATGTGAGCAGGTCTGATTCATTGGAGGTCATCTACAGGATGCTTTCAGGTCTACCACGAATTTCATGTCGTACACTAAACATAAACGAATTTCATGTCGTACATGCTTTTTGATTTTTCAAATCCTCCATTCTCAAGGCTTTCTGTATGTAGGATACCGGATGTCGTTGTCGAAGTTCCATAGGTACAGGAAACCTCTTGTTTCTGGTGGGCACTCCAAAAATATTATATGAGATGGCTACTGCTGCGTCTGCTCTCAGAGAACCAGCCAGATGCTAGGCTTTAGTTTCGGGATCCCATCCATTTTCGTCTGCCACTACAGGACGACGCAAATCCTTCTAGTATTGTGCATTTCCCAGGAGGTTTTTCTGTCCTAAGTGGATAGCTTTGGAGAGGATCGGTAAGAGATAGGTAGGAATTTAAATCGTTTCTACTGTGGCAGTAATTTTTCTTTTCATTTTCTGTTTATATGCATCATTCTTTTCTGAAACTTACTTTATGGCTCCTTCCATTTTTCTTTGCCTGCTTTCATCTCTTTTTAATGGCTTTCTATTTTTCATTCGAATGCAGCAAATGCTGCCATCTTAGGTGTTCACCATCTCACTGGCAATCAATGCCACTTCTGAGATTAAAAACTGTTACATGCTTACGGGTTCGTATTGTATTGAATGCACACAGAACCGGTGATAAATTTATGATATTTATAAAAAAGAACTATGAAATCATTTTACAGCTTTGATAGTTTTCATACACAAGTACTTTTACAGCTCTTCGATGTATGGTAGAACTCGATTAGTAGTTATCACTTGAAACTAGCTTGGAGCTGTATAGCGAATTTGGAAAGACACCCATTTACCTCAGTATTGCATGAATTTACTCCTCTAACGCAAGTTTTCCCGCAATGCTTCGCCTTCTGGACGCTGTTCATCTTACTTATATAAGTGATACTACAATTTACATGTAATTTCTTTAAACTTATTTGCATGTATACAAAAATTGTAACACTATCCTTCTAAATTCATGTGATCATTAATTAATTTAGAGTTAAAAAACACAATTTTAGAGGAAAGTATTAAGAATAATTTTCTGGAATATTACTAAAAAATGTTTTACATAAAGAGGAGTCATTATGGAGTTATTTTTATGTGGGTAACTTTATAGCATTTAACAAATTCATTTGATAATTCAGTGAATTTTATCACATAAATATTCTTTTAACAGGCTAATAATAATCTTTTACTCCTTGCCATGTAATCAGAACACATTCCTCATACATTGTACATTCCCCAAACTTATTAGGTGTTCTGTAATTTAACAAAGACGTTCTGCGAAGCTTGCATTAGTCGTACGCTTTTCTAGTTTGCAGTGTTAGATTCTTCAGTATCGTTTTGCTCAACTATTACTATATGCTAACGGATTATCAGTTCTTATCTATGCTACAGCTTCCTCATATTCTCATATCAACAAACTAATTGGCCTCGTAAGACTAACAGCTGATTCCATGAGTAACCTGATGCTATTTTCATCTCGCTGGTGAAAAGGAAGGACACATTTTCTTCCAGAGGTTTTTTGGGAAATTTCATTCCAAGATTCTTCAACGATTCTAACTGTCTAAAATATAGAACTTTGCAGGGAAACGAAGGAGAAGAAAGTAAAGTACCGCGTAATTCAAGTAAGTCAGAGTAGCATAACTTAGGATATTACAGTGTCTGTATGTATGTTAGAGCATTCTTATGGTTTGAAACAAATTTGATTAAAATTTCAAATTATTGATTATCTAACTGAATTACGCAAATGTACTGACCGAAAGAAATGCATTTTGAAATAATAAATAAACTTATGGCCTAATTTCAACCTCACTAATTTTTTGTTGAGCCTCACGTATTACTGAGTACATAGAACTTCTTTAACTCTACGCTTTAAATGTGATAAAAATTTGAAAACATCAGTGACGGAATGAAATGTACTTCTTGGCTTCCCCCCCCCCCCAAAAAAAAAACGCGAAGGAAAGATTTGCGAGTAGTTTAACACAACGTAAATAAATTTAGGTTTTTCAAATGTGCAGATAAAATTGCATAATCAAATTTCATGAAGCTTATAATAGTGAAAAAGACATTTTAAAAATAGAAGTCAGATAGATTAAAAGCCATTATTATAATAAAGATTAGTAATTGCTCAAAATGAGCATGCCAAAATTTGGAATGAGAAATTTAAAAGCTAAAGAAATGAGACGAAAGTTGTATGGCATTCAATTGAAGGATCTAAAATTCTCAAAATGTACTAAATTCTCTGAAGTGAATATATAGTGACAAATATGTTAAAAATTCTGTAATTGATTTCAAAATAGCAGTTAGTCGATCTGTTGTAATTATTTAAGTCAAATAAAGAATCATGTAACGTTTTGCAGAAACAAATATATTCCAATAATTTGGCAAATGATACTGTAGAGACATTAGATACTTTTTTGAAAGCAGGCAAGATGAAAAATGAGCAAGCGCCTTTGCCGGAAATTGAACCTCGGACCTCTGGAACACCGGCTCAGTGTGCAAAACCACTACACCACGAAGGCACCCTAGGAAGGCGGGAGAAATACCTTATATACTCCAACCTTTTAAAGAGTGACTGGGGTTTTTAGGTGACCCATTCGCCAACTCCTGGGTGAGAAGACTCATCATCCAACACCCTTTCAGTTCAGGCGTCACTGTAGAGACATTAGGATTTTTTTGCAGGCCGAAGAGATGAAAAATTAGCAACCGCCTTCGCCGGGAATCGAACCACGGACCTCTGGAATATCGGCCCATAGTGCAGAACCACTACACCACGAAGGCACGCTAGGAAGGCGGGAGAAATACCTTATAATACATTTAAGTGTTTAATAAAAATAAACCTACCTTATAAGTGTATTCAAGGAAATTAATTGAAACTGTTAATCAACATATTTTCTTTAAATATTTTAACTGCAAATTTAGCTAGCGTCAATACGAGATCTGCACTGAAATTTTGGTCTTTTTGGTTCATCAGAAAATGTTTCAATAGATGTGAAAAAGTTGTCATTCCGACTTCAATTTTAAATGATTATTAGCTATTTGTTAATTTGTAGAATAATGTTTTAAATAACTACATTAAAACGGAATTAATTCATTGTATAGCTTCATCAATTTCAGTGGATCAAAATGTATCATTTAAGCTTCCAAAGAGAGAATCAAATTAAAACCACTGCCGCAGAAAGTTCGTTATGCTTAAGTTCGTCCAGTAAAAACACAACGAAGAAATTTTATATTTTTTGCTTCAAAATTAAAACTATAGCGTAGTTGCCAATGGAAGAGAGTTCCTGGTTTGAAGCTCTATTAAAGACCGTGGCGGGGGGCGAAAATTAGAAGTAAAAACTCTAAATACTATTAAAGATATAACTTCAAATGAAGTTCTGAAACCAAATGTAAGGCAAAAGTTTTCAGAGCTAGACAGTACTCTCTGCCAACATTGTATATATGAAGGTCACCCCATCATAAAATAAAATACTCTAATACAGTGGTCGTCAAACTTTTCAATGCGTTCAGGTACTTTGATATTTCATCGGCCAAGGTTTTGAATAATCTCTTTTGAACTGCTTGAGCTCTAATCGTATTCAGAATTTTTCCTACCAATTTCATAATGTTGTTTATTTTTAGAAAATTTCGACAAAATGCTTGCTGATGGATAATGCAGTGGTAACAGATAAATTTCGGAAAATTTTAATCTTTACGACATAACAGTACCAGGCACTTATCCCAACCCACCACAGCTGGAACACGATTGGCTCTTAAGCCTACCATTTCCGATATTGGAATTTTTTCAGAAAAAATAATATTTTTGAAAGAAAAAATTGACTCCTGACTAGCAGTATATTCTTTCAGTGGAATAAGCTTTAAACGATCTTCTTTAATCGTAAAATCACTAAACACCATCCTGACAAACATGTCCATCTAGGAAGTGTCAACCACATTAGTTGATTAATCCAGTTGCAATGAAAAATAAATACAGTTATCTGAGTCAGTTCTTAACTGTAAAAAAAAAAAAAATAAATAAATAAATAAATAACATTTATCATTACTTCCACTCGTCTCATCATTGTTTTAGCAGAAAGTTGCATTGATTTTATAACTGAAACTATCTCATTTTTATTTCTACAGTTGGCAAATAACAATCTGCAGCTTCTAAAAACGCCTGTTTTATAATTTCTCCGTCTTCATAGGGTTTTTTTTTTTTTTTTTTTTTTTTTTTTTTTTCTGTGAAATTATCTAGGACACACGATATAATGCTTCAGTTGCACACTTTTTGTCGACTGTTTTCGAAAATATTGACAGCTGTCCAATTACATGGTTTTTAATTTTTTTTTTTTTCAATTTTTCCTTTCTGTTGGCAGAATGTAATAGCAATTAATAGCAATGCTTTTCAAAATTCGAATGTACAGTTTTATGATGCTTCTCAGTATTTTCTGTTTTAGCGGAAACAGAAATATTACATACCAAACATACATCTTTATTTTTAACTTCTGTAAAGAAGTGTTATTCTTCCCATTCCGAATAGAAATGGCATGTCTTCATCTTCTTTCTATTGCTTGCCATATTTTTTTTTATTGCTCTGTACTTGCTCAGCCGCTGGAAGTTTATTATGCCATTCAGTTTTAAAATGAGCGCAGTGTCACCGAGCAATGCATATTTATCTCGTTCAAAGTAACCCTGATCATTTTTTAATACTAGTTTGAGTTCTAGCTGATTCTAGCCTGATGACGTAGGCGGCAGATCGCTCACCTCGGTGTTTCCACTACTTGTGTTCATAAATGAGAATTTGCGGAAGCTTCTATGACTTATGCACATTTGTATTTTTAAAATATAAATATATTGTGAACGATCAGAATTGTCTTAACTAGAGGTAACTCGCAATCGAGAGGTTGGCGACCGCAGGTCTAAAAGTACATTTGTAGATTAGCAGTGAAATGATTATTAAAATAAGACAGAACATAACCAATGCTAATGTATTTATAACTGTTCTTCTAGTGAATGGAGGTTCAGTGTCTTAGAGTGAAGCCCACACTTGCACAAATTGCACTAATCTTTAGAATCAAAAATTCTTTATAAAACATAGACTTTTATACAACTACTGAAATAGCTGTTATAGAACTATGAAATAGTTGAATAGTTGAAAAATTGATGCAATTATGAAATAGCTGAAATGGAACGCACAGACGTTTTCATTCATTTCAGACTCAGCTTATAGAATATTTTGCATAACTATCAAATAATATACAATTATTATGCTTAGTACCATACAATTTAGAAGTAAACAGAGGAGCTAAAAAGGAAAGAAATACTGTTTAAATAATATTATTTACAATTTATAATGTTAATATATGATTAAAAGTTTCTAATCAGTTACTTTATGTTAATTTAATTTTCTATCACCGCGTTTTCAATTCCCTGGCAGAATGTAAATTTCTAGCTCGCGCAATATTCAAATTAAGTAGAATGAAGGAAGTATTTAAAAGAAGGTTTAGGAGGGTGAAATCAGCTTGTTTGAAAGCCACGTTACTATTCTGCGGCATGTGTTATTCTTGCCATCAAGCTTGTTTGCGCCGAATTCAGTTATATCCAGCTTGCGCGCTTGTTATACTGTGAAGCCATTAGGCAATACTTAAATTTCATTAGTTTTAGTTCATCTCCTAGCTTTGATTTAAAGCCAAAGCTACTGACTTCTGCAAGCACAATGCTGTCCTTTTAACTTACAAATAATTTAGATTAATAAAGGGCCCTTTACACTCTTTCCTGGTCTCTAAGGTACTTATAACACACAGTGAAAATTCACCAGTTGTCTTTTACAGTTCCGGTCTAATTGTATGCTGCCTAAAAAGACCAGATATATGTATTAGTGATCTTAGCTATAAATCAAAATCGCAGAAACAAATTTAATAACAGTGCAACAAAGGTGCACTGGTTTACTTAAATTAGTATATTTATATATACATATATATATAAATTTAAACAAATTTAAATTCTAAACAAATACGTATAAAAGTAAAAAAGTAGAAAAGCAGTCTGTCTCCTGCCTACTCTACGATCATTCACATATGCATTTTTAAAAAAAAATGTTTAATTTAATTTTAATTTATTAAATTAGTAGATTTATTTTCATGGATAGATTTTACACTTGATTTACTTATGCTTCTGAATTTAAATGATATTGTAGATTAGTTTGAGAATTAAATCTTTTACATGTTTGCACTTTTTCCCTTTTTTTAGAATTTAAATTTGCTTTTCTACTTTTTTACTTTTATACGTATTTGTTTAGAATTGAAATTTGTTTATATTTAATTAAATATATAGTTAAATTTAATTTTTTTAATTAAACTCAATTTATTCTTTTGAAACAATACATATATATATATATATATATTAAATTGAAATAAGTGAATGATTTAAGCACGAAAATAGTTTGAATTCAAGGCGGTAACTGATATTTTAAATATGTAGCTTGATATGATGTAAAAGGATAAATTTGTGAAACAAAACGTTATTTTTTCAAGATTCAAATATTTCCTCAATTTAAACAAATGTTAGATACGTTAATACTTCCTCTGGAACTTTTAATGTACTGGAAACGTATCTGAATACCCCAAACACATTTTCACGTTTTTCCAGTCATTTATTTAAAACGGTGTGGCTTATAAAAGTAAGATAGGTTACCTTGACGTATCAATGAATTAGTTAAATGTTCCAGCTGCAGTAAATACGACTGAAAAGTTGTTTTACTTACAAAAATATATAAATGATGTAAAACTGTTGCAAAATGTAATCTTTCTAAAATTCAGATGTACTTTTTATTTTACCATTCATTATCATTTTAATGAAGTAGATAAATTAATTTTGTCATGAAAATTTACAACACAAGATTTTATTAATATGCTTACTTACCTTCCATATACTGGTATATATTCCAGTTTTATTCGGATTTATACAAAGAAAAAAACAATAATTTGCATTTCGTATGCAACATTTATGATTGACGTTGCAGAAAATGCCAAAGATATTACGAAGCGCAGACGAGCTTTTGGATAGATATCCAACTCAAATAATTTTCCGCTATTCTTTCGTAGTCCATGCACCTAAATGACAGGCCTGTCTTTGCTTTGCAGAAAAATGGAAACGTGTTTCCTTGTCTAAAGAATAACACTTCCTAATCGGAACTGTCACCCAGCTAGAAGAAAAAATAATAAATAAAAAAAAGTCTCGAGAATGAGATAACTCTCGGGAATTCCTTTCCTGAATTGCTTTTCCGATTTTTCTTTTTAGTTTCTATTTCCTCTTTCTCGGAATTTAAGTTATGATTTAAAATTATACGCGAATATCTTTCAAGCGCAAAGAAATGGAAGAATATATGTATCAGTTATTTTATTAAAAGCCTTTTGTTTTTTTACTGAACTTTAATACCGGTTGAGAATTGTTTTTGCGTTCTGCATTTATTTTTTAATATCAGTTTAGACGGAGAATGAAAGCCGGATAGGTTGGTGCTATCAAACTGATATTAAATAGAGAAAATGCTCCTAAAATACTTCTCGTAAGACAAATTAGCCTATGTATGTATGCATTACTCTGAATGATTCATATATCGACTATTATGTTAATATCATGGACCATCATCTAAGTATTATTACTTTTTAAAACTTTCTTTCAGTATTTTGAATATTTTACACGAATCAGTTTTCACTGAAAAAGGATCCTTTTCTTCTTGATGTTAGGTAAAATGATCCACATATTTAAATTCAGAAGTATTCTTGCAATGATCTCAGTATATTACATTTACCACAAATCTTACCAATGCAGCCTTTTTTTAGCATAAATCTTTTCTAATTTTTATGATCTTCATCATAATGCGTGATTCTCAAGAGATTCTATTAACTTTCACTTGCATTTGCTGAATTTCTGTAAAATGAAAGAAATGCGCTAATCCAATAGCAGATCTGTAAATTCGTGCTTTCTGTTATGTATATAAACGTTTTGACAGAATGAATTGCTATTTAAAAGTTAAAGTAAACAATAGTTTTATAACTTTCACAACTGTTACCTATAACCTAAAATCTCTATTTTTCTGAAGCATTTGCGTTTTACAGATTGTATAAATTTATCGAAATTAAATGTGTCATTAAAATTAGGTGCCTTAAAGAAATATATGGTATAAAATGTATAGTATTGAAATGATCCATACTAAAAGAAAAATATAAAATTTTTCCACCACTTGGGCTGATTGTAATTTGCTACATTTATTTATAATGTAACAAACTTAAGAGCGAAATGATCTATCAGATATAATAATAGAATAGCAGCCAAGTAATACCGGGAGTAATTTTATCTTCAAATATAACTTCAAAGTAACCAGGTCTTAAGTGACAAAATTTACAAACAACTGCCATCAGAATTGACCAGTTTGGAGCTTAAAACATCTATTTTCAATCAGTTGCTTCATTGTATTGTTTTATTATTTATTTACTTTATTTTTAGTAGGTACATAAAAATATACATTGTTAAAAAGGCGAAAATAAATCGTGCTTATTTTGCAAGCAATGTAGGCAAAACAGAATTTTTGGCTCTAAATAGGAAACTTTAATTTCTCCCGCTAATGCTCACAATGCATTTGCAATTACGCATGATGTGAAATGGGACATACATGCTATGTATCATGTAACAGCATCCTTACTTTGCACACTAGTTGTGGGAGAACTTTCTGTCTTGAGAGATCATTTCAAATTCTTTTTGAAGAGATCTTTTCAGGCTCTTTTCTACCATCTCCATATTTTTGCCTTAAATTGCAACTACAGTACGGTACAGAGCGAAGTACAGTAGAATCTGTCCTAACCAGCAGCAGCAAGATCTTATTGATTCTGGAAAGCTCAATATATATTTCTAGAACTTACTTCTCTAAGTTTTGTAATATCATATATAGAAATTGCAGCATGAAAGGTCTCTTGGTCGCATTTTTAGATCGATCGGCTATTATTAAATACATACTATCCATAGTCGTACCGACAATTCAAAATTAAAACACATACACATGATTCTACATTTCAGAAAAATAGCATTAAAAATTGCATTAAATTTACCAAAATACTCTCGCATGAAAATAATGAATTTCTTAGAGAGATTACATACCATTATGTATACGTTTGAAGTCTATTTTTGAAATTATCACTGGAGTTTAAATCTTGCTGTGTATGCAATTAAGGGTAATAACATCATGCACAGGTATCGATGAACATTGTGGAGGAAATTTTATAAACGTTTGAAATCCTTCGTAAGCTTCCTTCCGCATAACTGTATTATTATGTATGCCTATTTTCGTCCTCCCCTCTTCATCACCTTCTTTCTGTACACGTCCCTGTACACCCTGTACACGTCCGATTATTTCTTTCTCCTCTCAAGAGATTGTGATGGGAATGTTATTTTCTACATTCGTAGGAGCCTGCACCTACTCTAAACAAACTAACTCTCTTCATAAATTTCGAAGAAAGGGCCAAAGTAAATGTGGGGTCTGTCACATTTACTTTGGTGTGAATTATTTCTGGAATTCATAGACGCTACTTTCAAAATTCACTCATCGACGTTTCAAAAGTGACCTCTAATTCATTTTTGTAGCTTGGATAATTCATTGGTAGGATAAGGCTTGTCACGTTGGGCAGAAGGAACGTAACACAAATGTTTTCCACATTTAAATTTTGAGATTGTTAATACATTGCGTATTATTTGTCAAAGTCCTAAATCTCGGATTTAAATTCAGACCTTTGAAACTGTCGTTATTTTAATATTGCCGATTAATTGGGTGCCAGTTACGAGAGATTTAAATGTAATTAGATATCTAGTAAAGCGCTTAAGCTTTTCTAAGTTATCTTTATTTGATAACAAGTGTTTTTTGTTTACTATGATTTTATTTATTTTGAAATTTAAAAGAAAATGTCATAAGAGTTACATACAACTTTTTGCACGTTTACATATACACGCAAACGAATTCTTATTTTCACATTGTCTTTGACACTGATTTCATTCACTCGAAGTTATATTACATAATCGTAGACAAAACGGTTCGAATTACTTATATTGAACGATATTTTCTTTGATAGGAATATGTTTTTCTTAGCTTTAAAATATTAACTGATTCCATTAGGTTTTATTAAATTTTAAAATTTTCTCTGATTGAATTACTTATGAAGTCTCTAAAAAAATCTGAATTGGTTCGTAATACTTTTTTAAATCCGTTCTTATAACCCAATGAGATATTTAAGAGTTCCCCAAAAAATTTACAACCTAAATTCACATCGTATTTTAGTATCATGTGAGATTAAATATTTTAATATCTAATGACATATTTTAGAACCAAGAAAACTGCAGTAGCATATAAAACTATTTTTATATATATAGAGAGAGAGAACATTTTTATTGCACTAAAATTTACGCTTATAATATACATTCAACCCAAAGTTATCTCAGTATCAGAATTTTCCTACATTGATTACGTATTTGAGATATAAGACTGCAATATTGGATTAGTTTTTGAAGTATGTACTGTTTTTCGATGTATTACTTTATCATCTGATCCTTATGTTTCGTTTCTAAGAGCACCGCTTAGTGTCAAGTCCTAATACACTCTTTCGTCAAAAAATCCAACCACAATGAAGGAAGTGGTTGTTTTTGATGAAATTGAATATGTGTGTAGCTCATACGCAGATAATAAAATGATTAAAAAATCATAGTACCTGTTCACAGATCACAATTCCCTATTGAGT
The DNA here is from genome assembly GCF_044657685.1 of Stegodyphus dumicola. Taxonomy (NCBI): domain Eukaryota; kingdom Metazoa; phylum Arthropoda; class Arachnida; order Araneae; family Eresidae; genus Stegodyphus; species Stegodyphus dumicola. The sequence continues at coordinate 150,140,564 of NC_140771.1, read as the reverse complement.
GCTCAAATTAGTAGTTGGTCGAACCGCCACTGGTGGCAATGCATGCTTGAATTTCTCAAGGCAAGGTGTGGTAGAGGTTCCTAATGTAATCCTGCGACACATTCTGCCAGCATTCATCAGTTGTAGTTCCAGATCTGCGATATTTTGTGGTGCCCGAATCTGGCGACCTACCATGCCCCAGACATGCTCGATTCGTGAAAGGTTTGGTGACCTTCCTGGCCAAGAAAGAGTATCAATCGCTCGGACACTGGCCAGCTGACATTATCTTGTTGAAAAATAGCACCAGGATGACGTGTCATGAAGGGTAATGCAACCGACCGCAGGATGGTATCAACATATCGTTGAGCTGTTAAAGATGTACAGAGGATGACTAAAGATAACTTGCTGTCATAAAAAATAGCCCCCGCACCATCATACCAGGGGTTATGGCTGATTGGGGCTGCTGGCCTCTTCCTCTCCAGACACGAACACGGTGATCATCTGCTTCAAGAGTGAAGCGGGATTCATCGCTGAACGCTATACGATGCCACCCTGATGGCATCCATGATGATCGATGATGGATGCAACACCATTCCAGACAACTCTGCCGATGGAGTCAAAAGCAAACGTCTTAAAGGCCTCTGTGAGCGTAGTCCCGCCTCAGACAAGCGTCGTGAGATGGTGGACGGTACCACGGGAGATATAGACGTAGCTGCAGTGCGTTGAATACTCGAGAATAATACCTTTGGGGTGGTTCGCGCCTGGCGAACAATCATCCTATCGTGCCTCACATTAGTGCTCCTTGGCCTTCCAGAGCCTTCATTTCGTCTGAAATTTCCATGTAGCAACCATTGCTGCCAATATCTTTGCACAGTAGTGCCTGTACGCTGCAGGTGGCGGCTTATTGCTCTGTATGACCATCCAGCTTCACACATCCCTACAATGCGACGACGTTCGAAGTCGTTTAGCTGTCTATTAAGGTCTTCGATATCGTCGTAATGGCATGTTTAGTTCCTTCTTTACAAAATTACAATGGCAGCAACAAAAAATACAAATATTCCAACTCAGTTACTGGCTTTATACTTTGCGAATTGCGCACGAGCTCTTTCTCATCGGGAGAAGGCAAAATCTCAATTCCCCAAACATCGAAAACGCCCGTATCTAAGAATTTCTCTTGGAATGCTTTTCCTTCCCCCATGACAAGTTGAATACTACAGCGCTAACAACAGCCTTACTTAAGTAAAGCGAGAACTTCTTTCTTCGACGCTTTGACACTGTGTGAAGTTCCTCCTTGGAACGGGATTGCAACTTCGGGCATCAAAAGCTAAACACTGACAGTAAACAAAGGAAAGGAAGGAACAAAGGAAGCAAGGAAGCTACTTTTAGTAGCTTCAAAAGAATGATTGACATGTGATTTAACAACACCTGAAAGCAATGAGTAATACAGTAACGTGATGGGGGAAAGCACTGGGTAGGAAATTATTCAGGCGTTTCGGGCGTCCAGCCGATGTCTGAATGCTCGGGCGTTTGGGGCGACTTCGATGCGAAAGAGCTAGAAATGCGCGCAATGATCGCTATTCCTGTTCATCTCCTTGAATCTTTGATCATTTGCATGATCGATCAAGCTGTTTTTGCATACCAAATTTTGTCAAAATAGAAGTTCTTTTTGGTGCTTCGATTTTTCTTTCTTTTTTTTTTTTTTTTTTTTTTTCAAAAGAATGTATTTTGGCAATTGCTAGGACAAAATGTAAGAAGAAAAAATACTATTTCTTTGTTATTCTTCAAGAACGGTAGCTTTATACCAGACAGTTGGCGAACATAAATATTGTTGTTTCAGACGTTAAAAATGAATGTGAGTTTAATGCTTTTGTAGGTGAAAGCTCAAAACTTAGTGTAAGTGAGATAGATGGGAGCTTCAATTACCTGTCATTCTTGGGACCGTCATTGCGGCAGATAAGATGATTAGGCAGATGATAGAAACTTCTCAAAACTACTATCAGATATGGGTAGCCGTTTTGGAAGATCCGTTTCGAGCATTCCACAATATACAATTGCAGATAAATATTTTGATTCCTCAATAAATAATTGTTTCCAAACGCTTAGTTCTTTACTGAACTTTATAATTTTTTATATTTAAAGAACAAAGTGCAGCACCAAACGGTAAGGCTTGGAAGCAAAATGAAAGAGAGAGATTGCGATATGTCAGAGATGAAAATTCAGTTCAAGACGTTTTGGTTTTATTTTGTTATGGTTGACTAATTCTAAGTTTTGATGTGCAAATTGAAAATTATTTATGTTGTGTACAGTAAGATATAAGTACCTGCGTCATGCATTATTAGCATTATGTAAATTTTATAAGAGAAAAAATAAACTTGAAGACGCGATTTGGAGTGATTTTTTATAAGTAGCTGCTAACAGATTCAATTAACAACCTCAAATTATAGATAAACTTCACATATTTTTATCGTAATATATATAAAGAGAGAACTTGTCTTACCTTGTCGTCTGAGAAGACACTTCCAAAAATGTCTGAAACTTTCAAAGGATCGATACAAATATTATTTTCTCCCTTCTTTCTGCATGGCTTCGTGGGATAACGATTAGCAAATTTGGTGCGTATTCGAGAGGTCCAGGCTCGAGTCCAGGGGAAGGCATTGCTCATTTTTCACGTCTCCTGCTATAAAAAACCCTAATGATTCTACATTGGCGCCCGAACTAAGAGGGTGGTGGATGATGATTCTTCACCACCAGAATTTGGAGATTGGGTCTCCTAATTCCCATTGCCCTTTAAAAGGAGGAGTATAAAGATATTTTCTCCCTCCTTTCTGTATGCCTTCGTGGTGTAACGGTTAGCACACTTGGCGCGTATTCGAGAGGTCTGGGTTCGAGTCCCAGCGAGGGCATTGCTCATTTTTCATGTCTTCTGGCTATTAAAAAAACCTAATGACTCTACAGTCCAACTGACATGTTCAGTTGAACATTTGATGGAGATCATTAACAATGTTTACCCATTATGAAAACGGACGATAGGAATGTGAATATTCAGAGGAAATTCGTCACAATAAAGAATAATAAAAAAAGATCTTTCATCTTTAATAATGTAGTACAAATCTTTAAACATTTTATGTTGAGATAGCGGCCTCGTCAACTTTTTTTCACAAAACAATTCTCTCTATTAACGTACAGCGCCATCTGTCGGTCGTGAAAAATGATATCCCACATACATATATTTAGTTCGCAGACTTGGTAATAATAAGATTTTTTATTTTTCTTGTATTGTATAATTAAACTCAGTATTTTGCTCAAGTTAGTAGTTTTATTAAATTGTTATATTTGTCGAGGTTAGTCACTATATTGGGCTGGCTAAGTGTGATATAAAACTTCGTTCGTCGCAGAAAACGTTTATTCTTTTTAACTTACAAGGACAATCCCAGAAAAAAGGTTTCCTATTTTTTGAGGACGTAGAGAAAGTTTTAATACGGTTGTTGGCAACACTGTTGTGAGTGGTGCCTTCTCCGCTACCACATAAGCACGCAAGCGCTTCGCTCGGATGCTCAGTCTTGGCTTGGCAGCCATTCGAAATGGAGCTCCCGATAAACGTTACGCCAAGTGCGAAGTGCGCGCAGTTATTCAATTTTTGAACGCAAAAGGCGTTAAACCGTTTGAAATTCACCGCCTATTGACAGAAGTGCATGAACAGTCGTGCATGGATGTCAAAAACGTTCGCAAGTGGTGTAGAGAGCTTACAGCCGGTCGTACTGAAATTCATGACGAAGAAAGGAGCGGGAGGCCGTAAATTGCCGACGAGACAATCGCGAAAATTGAGGAACTCAACTTTGTTGACTCAACGACAATACGTATTCGTTGAGTTTCGCGATTGTTGAGTTCGTAAAATGCGTAAAGATCGGAGGATCATCTGGATGCTCCTGAACGCTTCCTGAAGGGCATGGCGGCAAGCTGGTATGACATGGACATTGCAAAACTGCTACAGCGTCTACAAAAATGCATCGACCGAAATGGCGATTATGTTTAAAAATAAAGCATTCTGCAATCTTAAAAGTGATGTAGCAATTATAGAAAATAAACGGTTCTTTGTATATCTAAAAATCTAGGAGAACTTTTTTTTGGGATTGCCCTCGCATTTTTATATTAGCCTTTTATACTACACTTAGGGACTAAACAAACGTTTTTGACTGGACGATATGGCTGAGTTTAAGCATTTTTCCTGCCTTCTTATTTTCATTTTTTAATTTGAGAGATGGATTCATCTATTTCAATATCGTAAGTCTTGGAGTCTACAATATTACCTGATGAATCCCTATCTAATTCAATTAACTAATTAAAATTTAATAAAACTAGGCTAGCAAAAACCTAAAATAATCATAGAAATATAAGTGCTAGCAAATTAAACATAAGTGTGATCGTAATTACTGGTAGTATAATGCCTAGTGTTTTTATACATCGGGGACCGTGCTCAGATAGAGATCAGATAAGTGATAGATACAGTACGTACACAAGTGAAAAAAGATAATTTCAAATTAATAAGTTTATTAAGGATCAGATTATTATCTGCTATTTTACAGTTACCTATAAATTCCTATTTCTGAATTTAATTTTTGGATCGTAATTGTTATAGACAAGATGAAATAGAAAAGAAATTCATTTTTATTAAGTATTTAAATATTAGAACAACAATAATTTCAAAAATGGAAAACATTCTTATTCTTTTACATTACAGGGAGCTTTCGGATCAATAACTTCCTCTCTGAGAAATGATTCCAGTCCAAGGGCGAATGAATTAGAGTTCTGCTAATTATATTTTTAATTAGTTTCATACAAGTTTAGTGAGTGAGTGAGTGACGGAGGACGTGGGCACCATCCCTCTACCGTTACGGTTAATTGGTATGAGAACCACGCCCGCTCTTATCTAGAATGACATAATTAGGTACTTAGGTTATCGCTACCCATTCAGACTTGCATGGTACATATTGCCATACTCTGACTTGCACGCCTATTACACATGCCGTACCATATTCGGACTTGCTTATTCATACTTGCATGGTGCATTTACATTCATATTGCATGGTACATATTTCACACATTTCATATTACACATTACATTTACTGGGAAATTGAATATGACTTATGTTTAAGGTTCTTTGCATCCGTAAGGTTCAATATTTACGTTAATTATACATGATTAGATACTTAGGTTAACTCTATGCATTCATTATTATTTACAGACTTGCATGGTGCATATTACACACAGAGAGATTGATTAATACTTATGTTAAAGGTACTTTACATCTTAGGTATTTAGGTTAACACATAGTTTAACACTACGCATTCATTATTGTTTACAGGTTTGCATGGTGCATATTATATACATTACATAGTACAGCTTATATTTACTGAGAAAACTTGCATTGTATATAGTTCACGCATTACATAATACAAATTACATTTCTAAGAATTTAATTATTAATTAATAATATTAATTAATACTTGCATGGTACATATCATACATATCATACACATTTCATAGTGCAGTTTACATTTACTGACAGATTGATTAATACTTTTGTTTAGGGTACTTAATATTTATGTTTAAGGTACTTTACACCTGTTTGATTCAATTCTTACTATAAGTATGTATAGCTGGGTTCTTAGGTTAGCACATAGGTTGGCTTTACGCATTAATTATTATTTACAGTTTGCATAGTACATATTACACACATTGGTACATATTACACACATTAAATAGTGCATGCTAATTAATTAGAATGGTACATATTATACACATTAAATAGTACTGTGAATATTGACATGGTACATATTACACACAATTACTGAGACATGGGGTATATTTGCATGGTACATATTACACACATTTACAATTTACAATTAAAAAAAAAAAAAAATACAATTGCTGAGAAAATTAGCATGTTACATATTACAATAATATTAACATGGTACATGTTGCACACATTAAATAGTACAGATTACAATTACTGAGAAACTTAATAGTACTTAATTTCGTTATGTTCAGACTTGCAGAATTGCATTTACCTATTACCATATTCTGACTTGCATGACTATTATATGTTCTATACCCTATTCAAACTTGCTTGATGCATATACATTCATATTGCATGGTACATATTCTCACACGTTACATACTATATATTGCATTTACTCAGAAATTGTTTTTACTTATGTTTATGGTACGTTGCATCCGCAAGGTTCAATATTTTAATATTAATTAAACATAATTATGCATTCATTATTGTTTACAGACTTGCATGGTACATAGTACACACATTACATAATATTGATTACATTTACTAAGAAATTAATTAATAGTTTATGATATTAATTAATACTTGCATGGTGCATATTACTTGCTTATTATAGTACAGTTTACATTTATTGAGTGATTGATGAATACTTGTCTTTAAAGTACTTAATACGTTCAGACTTGCAAATCCAGGCTTGTATGATACATAAACATTCATATTGCATGGTATATATTTTACACATTACATACTATATATTGCGTTTACCTGGAAATTGAATATAACTTATGTTTAAGGTACGTTGCATGCGTTGAGTTCATATTTACGTAATCATACTTAATTAGGTACTTAGGTTAACATTATGCATTCATTATTATTTACAGACTTGCCTGATAGATAGTACATACATTACATAAGACTGATTATATTTACTAAGAAGTTCATTAATAGTTAATAATATTAATTGATACTTGCATGGTACATATAACACACATTTCATAGTACATTAAACATTTAGTGAGAGATTGCATAGTGCTTAAGTTTAAGTGCTGAGAGTGTTAGCATGGTACATATTACACACAATTACTGAGACATGGTACATATTACACATAATTACTGAGACATGGTACATATTACACACATTTACAGATTACAATTACTTAGAATATTAGCATGGTACATATTACACGCATTTACAGTTTACAATTACTTAGTATATTAGCATGGTACATAATATAATAATATTAGCATGGTACATATTACTACAATATTAGCATGGTACATATTACACACATTAAATAGTACAGTTTACAATTACTGAAGGATACATTAAGCAGTTTCTTACAATTCTGTGCCAAGTTTTACATAGTGCATATTACAAACCTGCATTTCACATACTACACACATTATTATATAATGCAGGTTATATTAATTTGCATGTAATATACATGCAGAAAAGGTCACTATGTTGAAATATTGTAACATTACTAATTGCACAAGGAAAGGTAATCTGCAGATTGGGTTGCAGTCTGTATATAAATAGTCTGATGTGAAAAATAGGCATAGTACATGCATAAATTTGTGATTCCTATGTAGTAGTCACTATGCTGCTTGACACCATAAGTTACATTAAGCAGTTTGACACAATTCTGTGCCAAGTGTCATTAGCTTTGACATGACGGCAGTGATTTGGCGTATTGTTGGCTTATGCTTAACGAGGAACCTGCAGAAGGCCTGCCTATCCGTTACAGGAATGGCAATATGGTGGTCCTCTGTAAGGGGACATGCAGTGATGTAATGGTCTGCTGTGCCCTCTTCGCCACAGATGCATTCGTCAGTGCTGGTGATAGCGTGTCGATGATAGTACTGTGGGAAGGGGCCATGACCGGATATGTAACGTACCAAGAGGGGACTGGCGATAAGTCTTTGTAAATCTACTTTTGGCTTGAAGTAAAAAGTTCTTCTGCCGGTTAAGCTGTTCGTCCACTCCTGCTGCCATTTATTGCAAACAATTTGCCGTAAGGTCTTTTTTAGATATGAGGTAGGCCATGGGATCTGTACTGTAGTAATGTTGTTCCCAGTGGCGGCGTCTTTTGCCAGGCCGTCTGCAAGTTCATTGCCATAAATACCTGTGTGCGCTTTAATCCATTTTATGACGTAATGATTGTGAGCATTTTCACGTAGACTTTTTTGAATGCCTGCTATTTGCGGGGAGGTATGTTCTGAATTGGTAATTGCTTGCATAGAAGACAGGCTATCTGTATGTATTAAGGCTTTGGAGAATTTATTATTCGTTAGATAGCGTATGGCCTCGTGAATGGCGAGTGCTTCACTCTGGAAAACGCTGTTTTCAGTGCTGAGCTGCATCTGCCATTGGTGAAGGGGTTGTTGTTGTTCACTGAGCACGACAAAGGCGCTGCCTACCTTTTCGTCAATACGAGAACCATCTGTGTAGATGGAGATGTAGCCGGATGGTGCCACATATGCTGGGTTCTTCGTGAGGTGAATTCCAATACCCTTGATTGCTGGGTGTATATGAAGTTGTGAGGTCTTATTCTCAAACTGTTCTTGAGAGAAGGTAACGTAATCATAAGTAAGTGAAAGTCTTAACTGATGAACCTGTTGTGTCACCGCTTCTTCTTCTATGCGTAGATGAAGTGGTAGCACTACTGCCAAGATGTTTAGTGCATCAGTAGATGTTGTCCTGAAGGCTCTTGTAATTGAGAGTAGGAAGGGCCTCTGTAGTGCAGACAGGTGCCGGATTTTCCTTCCCTGCATAGGGAAGGCCCAAATGGCCGCTCCATAGGACACCATCTTCTCGACGACAGTAAGATATAACGCTTTTTGTATGTAAGAATTAATCCCCCAATGAAATCCGCGTTGCATTCTGAAATGCTGTGCTATGATTGCTGTACGCTTCCTTAAATTAAGTATGTGCGGCATCCATGTCAGTTTTTCATCTATGTAAAGACCGAGGTATCTCAGGACACGGACAATTTTAATTCGACGATTGTTGATGCGGATTGTCGGTCTTCTAATCAGTGATCCTCCCTTCTTTGCGATTAGTAGAATTTGACATTTGTGCTCTGCTACTTGGAGTTTTTGTCTGTTGCATTGCTGGTAGAATAGATTGCAAACTTCGTTTGAGTTGGCCTCCAATTCTGCTCTAGTACGTCCTCGGACAAGTAGAGCAACATCGTCTGCATATGCGAATATGGAGGAATGCGTTGGCAGTGTGAATTTTAGGACTGAGTTGAAGGTTGCGTTCCACAAATGGGGGCCTGCACAGGACCCCTGTGGACATCCTCTGGTTTGGGTACGCTTGATAATCCCACTGTCGTGCACTATTAGAAGGCAACGGTCCGTTAGGTAATGTCGCAAAGTAAGGAAAATATTGCGTGGACATTGAACTGTTCTGAGTGCTTCTAAAATTGAGGGCCACCACAGCATATCAAATGCACTTTTCAGGTCTATACTGATTAGAGCAGTATGATAGCCGTGGTTGCGATTATCGTGTATAGCTGAATGTATATCGTGGAGTGCATGCAGTGTTGATGACCCTGTTCGAAATCCATATTGCTTGGGGTGTAGATATTGGCCTCTTTCTAAGTGGTGTCGTAAGCGATTCATTAGAAGCTTCTCATATACTTTTCCGAGAGCCGAAAGTAAGCAGATCGGTCGGTACGAGGATGGATCTGAAGGATCGCAATCCTTTTTTAGGAATAATACGACCTGGCCGACCTTGAATGCTTTTGAGAACGTACCTGTTTGTAGCAGCTTATTAAAGAAGGCTATAAAAAGTGGCAAAGATGCTCTTATTGCTGTTTTGATGATTTGATAGCTTATCCCGTCTGGTCCCGGTGCCTTGTTATTGGGAAGGAGTTTCAGGACTTGTAAAACTTCCTGCATGGTGAAGTCTGGATCGTCTGCAGTAGACGGAGTAGATTTGTTACTGCGTAGAGATTTATGATATTCCGAGTCGTCAGAATTGTCATCTTGACTAAAGACATGGTCCAGGATATTTTCTAGCGTATTTTAGGTGGATTCTTCCGTAATTAGACCTATAAGCACCGTCTTAGCTGGCTTCTCACATAAAAAAAAAAAAAAAGAAAAAAAAAAAAAGAAAAAAAAAAAAAAAAGAAACTGCCGAGCGAACGTCCTGTTCCCCAAAATTCTAATGGAGACTCTCAAGCGACCACATCGAAGACAACCAGCAAAAGTCCTTAAAAATTCAATTTCAAAGTTTTTAGGTATTTCAAAAATTCTTACATTTATTCAGAAGATCGCCACATAAAATGCTGTTCTCAAATTTTAGTTAAACATGCTGCCGGGGAGCATAATTGCCGCTCCCCGCCGTGACTGCTGACAGACGACAACCACTTCACTCCATCCAACTCAGCCCAAGTGTAAAAGTCAGTCTTGTGTCCTGTACTCGAATTTTGCCTCACTTCTCACAAGGAACACAGGCTACCACAAAACTGGTTTTTCGCCCCCACCATTAGAGACCAAATTTCCGTTTTTCACCCCCAAAAGCTCAGACAACTCAAATTAAGCACGCACGACTTATTCAAAAGCGGGCCAAAACCGGATACTTAGATCGCCAAGCAATGACCTGCCTTGTAGGGTGAAACGTTAACCCCTCTGACCTTTCGTCACGTACTTCCTGTCATTCAAGGCAACTGAAATAAATCAATTTCTTTCTAAAAAGATCTACGGAAGTACCGCAGAATGACACAGCAAAAATTCGGCCAAAACCGGAAAAAAAAAAAAAAAGCGGGCCAAAACCGGATACTTAGATCGCCAAGCAATGACCTGCCTTGTAGGGTGAAACGTTAACCCCTCTGACCTTTCGTCACGTACTTCCTGTCATTCAAGGCAACTGAAATAAATCAATTTCTTTCTAAAAAGATCTACGGAAGTACCGCAGAATGACACAGCAAAAATTCGCGCCTTTCTTAATCCTTTCAAAAATCTTTCTTGGTTAAGTTAAATAAAAGCTATCATTGAAGCATTGATTTTTCTAAAAAATAAGAATTTACCTAACAAAATATTAGTACTTTAAATTATTAATTCAAGGAATTAAATAAAAGTCAATAATTAACTTAGTTCAGATACCATTAACACAACACTCATATGTCATAGTGGCTGAATGCAAAACAGCAAATGACAATTAAAAATTAACGCATAATGGAATTTACACTGCGTATACTTTCATTTAAAACGTGTGATAAATGTTAATAACGGCTTTTCTGATTTAATTATTAGATTTATCATCGCAAAAAAATTAGTGATTTTGAAATAGTTATTGCGTAATAAACGAAAATTAAATTATCATTATACTTGCCTTTTTGAAGTTGCTTGTTAAAACGTAACAGTGTCATTGCACGTTTTCATCAAACGAATTTCGATTAGTAATGTGTATGTCCCCCCAACCCATTCACCCCACACACAAAATGTTTTTGTAGTAAAGAATTGGAAAAGCATGCTCTTAATAGCTGTGCATACATTCAAATTACTGTACAAACGATAAAATGTTAAAAAGGCAAAGAGAGCAAAGCGAAAATACAAGTGGAATTATAGCATTCAAGAGGAAATATTTTAGTATATGCCAGCATACGTTAGTCAAAGCGGGAGAGGGGGGAAAACACTAAAATTACACCAAAAGCAGAAATACATTTTCAGAAAAGAAATAAAATAAGAAATACGAAACAAAAATAAGAAACGATTTATTTCGTGATAAGTAAGAAAAATCGCACTTGTTTCCGTAATCGAATTTGTAGTTTATGCTACTGAATTATGATTATTTACAATCTGATCTCATTAGCAGAATAAATTTTGAAATTAATTAAGACTGCCCTTATTTAATGACTAAAACATAATGTAGATTAACAGAAAACATGGAATTAATTTCTAAAGTATTACTTGGAAGAAATGGAAAACAAAAAAAGGATAAAAATGATAATTGATTAATAAAGAGCAAATCAGAATATATTAATTGAAAAGAGAGAGTGGTTAGCAAGTTATATTGAAGTTCTTTAATTAAGCGAATAACAAAAGGGCTTTTAAAAAGGTGTGAATGAAAGGAAATCAGCGGAATTTAGTGAAGGAATAAAATGGATTAACCTTTCTAAAGTAATATAAAGTCCTGATGAAGAATCAATAAAATATATATAAATAGTTTTGCACCAAAAAAAGTGAAGTAAGAAAATTAAAGCAAATCAATTAAAGTAAAAATAACCGATCTTTAAATATAAAGAAGATCGCATATCGCTTTGAAATATCATTAGATTAATATGAATCTTTTAATACGATTCGGCATCATTATAGGATCACTAGTATCCTTAGAGACAGTTATCTTTTTGTGCATCTTATAAAATTATAATTATCTTATATAGTTACGAAATTTTTTCATAATTGATGCACTAGGATTTATTACTTCTATACTACAAATTTAACTTAATTTCATTTTCAATTTATGAATGAAAATTGATTCAATACTAGAAATTTAACTGTATTTCATTTTCAATTTTATTGCAGCAATTAGAGATGTTTATATTAAAGTATTTTGCAACTAGCTTCTATATCTTTTGTAAAATTGCAGGACTGATAGAAAAATGATCTGCTCCCTTTTTTATATATTACACTGAAAGTAAGATTTTCTACGTTATAAGTTTTACAATTTATATTTATATTATAATTTTACATAAATTTACCCATGTTTAAGCGAAATTTACCTTTGTTTAAGCGAAAATTTTAGAAAGCAATTACGCGTTTAATCTTTGGTTGAACTTGCATATTTGAATGAAATTAAGTGAAGCGAATTAATATATATTTTAGAATTACAAGCAATTTAATTTTGTATTTAGGGAATAAAATAATTTTCTGCTTACAGTAAATTAATGTAGTAAAATTGCATAAATTAATTAAATTGCTTAAATTCTATCAAGTTGTTTCATCAGAAATAATCTTTTTTTTTTTTTTTTTAATTTGATAAAAAAATACATTATTAGATACGTCACGTTCTGATGATAACATGGACCACCATGGAAACTGCATCAATGCTAAATTTATGAGTAGTTTATGTCTATACCTGCACATATCTATTTTTTTTTTTTTTTAATTTTTATTTTTTTGACTTGTCACTGCAGTGAATGAGAAACCGAGTAGGATATCAAAATCTAATCTAGCAAATTTTATTCTTTCTATGCTCCTGTAGCAATATAATCCTAGTGGAGTTTAACGTTGACTAAAATACATCAAAAAAAAAAAAAAAAAATACATAACGTATACAAAATCTTTTCTGTACTAGAAAGCGTTTTTCTCTGCTGCTTTTCCCGTAAGCTTACTCTTAACGACATTTATATAACGAAGACACGTGAACGATAATGAGTTTAAATAGCATTCACTATTGTAACCAGGGCATTTAATATAGACAGTAAAACGACATCACAGCATATTCAGTGTATGCAAAATGACGTGAAGATGACAGTTTGCTTCGAAAGATATTTTTATGCGGATTTACTCTCACGAAAGTCTTTTTGTATTGTTTTTAGTGACGCGACTCATTTCTCCATCAGTGATGAGCGAGTCAGAATTATGATAATAAGATGATTTATCAGACCTTTACTAGTTCTCTCCTCAGTTTTTGAACTTTAGATTTCTCCTTTTAGTAGTATTATTCTATTTTGTATTGGTTAAACAATTTGTATATTCCTACATAAATAAGATTTGTGAAAATTTGAACAAACACAAACTGAATATGTTATAACAATATACTTATAAATATAGTAATATTGTTAACCATAACTAGAGTCTGCATATCTCTATTCCTTTGTTATTTTATATTTTAATCTAAAATAATCACCTGAAAGATCCCCTGTGAATCAACCACCTGAAAAGCCAGGATATAAACTTTTAAAATTCTGGAAATTCAGAAAGCAATATTGCATTGCCAAATACTTCTGTACCTTACATATTTTATTAGGTTTAATGTTTTAGTAGCTGATACTTGATTGCTATGTTGTTTTAGAACAGCAAATGAAAAATTAGTTTATTTTTAAAAATCTTATGAATCCAAGGTTGGCATATCTTCCTTGTGAATGGCACGGAGTTATAGCAGATATAAAGAATATATACATAATAAGCTGCTGAATGTGCTGGTGTTTCATTCTGTATTCTGAAACATGTTTATAAGAAACAGAAAGAGGCATAGAGCGTATCAAATTAACCTTTGGACTGTGGTCGGAAGAAAGCTCTCACTCATCAGGACTGACAGGAAGTAACCTAAAATCCGATTTATAATGTTAGGTTTTTATAAGATTGAAGACAAGTCATCTGTATAATTCTCGTTTCTGTCATCAGAGTTATGACGCAAAACGTACAATATACACCAGGTCGCCTAAATCTCCCCCAATAAATATTAAAAGAATGTGGTACACGTGTTGGGAATTGGATGTCTGATGTTCTCGGGATGTCCCAGATACTCGGATTATTGTCTCACTGAATAGTTTATACTGCACACATTGCCACAGCAATTGAACCAATAACCTTATATTCAACTTAGGTATGAATTCAAAATGTGTATTAATTGTTGCTAAGCTACTAGTAGAAAATAGATTTGCAGGGCGGTAATTGTAAAGTGTATCGGGCCCGAATTAACAAAAAAAGTTAAAGGAGAATTCTAAGATATTGAGTACTCCCGAGACGGTAAATTCCATTGACATAAGGCCTAGAGAAAAGTCTATCCGAATACATCTCAAATACGGAATTTAAATCAAATACTTCTATTGAAACATTTCTGATGAATCGAAAAAACCAAAATTTAAATGCCTGTCTGGTATTCCTTTACTTTCAGTTAATTTCCATGAATATATTCCTATATATTTGCAAATTATTGTTACATTAAGTTTTGCAAAATAATCTGTAGAGTCCATGCCACGGTAAATTGCTGCAGTCATTTCTGCCAAAGGAAGGTTAATAGTTATTAAATGCAAGGTTAAATTAACTGTAGTTTACCGTAAACCTTAAATGTATCCCCTTTTCTATGCATTTTATTAAATACTTCGTCTTCCAGTTCTTTAATCTAAAATTTAGTTGACACTGACGTTTCGAAATTCTTCTTATGAATCTCTCTCTCGCTGTTTTCTAAATCCTGATTGTTAGAGTAGTGCAAAACTAGACTTTAAGAAAGCAAGTTTTTCAGTAGCGGAGTAAACAGAAAGTGCTTGGAAAATATAATATAAATTTCCTAAAATAAATCCAGTAACTATTTTCTTAAATATTTTTTGCCTGGCAGTGGGAAAACATTTCCCATTTCACACGCCCATAAGCTTCTGTCATCAATTCAGTAACATTACCGCGATAAATATTTTGCTGATTCTTAACAATAAATTTTGATACGTTGTTTTGTACATTAACCATGCACCCAGGGGATTATTTTATTACAAATTCAGATTGGTTTGTACGTGTGTTTTATTAAGATATCATTTTTTTATTAAACTGGATCTATATTTTGGACAATATTTCAGGTAAGGAGATGTCTTCGAAGTAATGTGATTCACAATTTAAATAACGTCTTATTTAAGAAACTGTAACACTCTATCCAAATGCATTCCGGGCATTTGAAATATCTTAACTGCACGAATACTAATACTGATATTATCTTTCTTTGGAATTAGTAGAAACTTTCAGTAAAATGACTATTACTGAAATACTAAGTATGAATTTAAAAGAAAGATGCTTTTCCCAAAAATATTTCTTGAAGCAATATTAATAAAGTAATTATTTGGTAACAAATTGTATAAAACCTAATTTTATTTCATCTTTCAATTTTAAACGAAAGAAAAAAAAATAATAAGCAACGGAAAAATGGAAGCAATGAAAAAAGAAGTCTTCAAAATACACTATAAAAGAAGATTCTGGGGCAAACAGAATTAATGGGTTGGATTTATTTTCGAGAAATGATTCTCTATATGTCAATTGCAAAAAAATAAAGAAGAAATAGAAACTTTATTTGTCGACGCCATCCATTTGTGCTGACGATTCTTGTCGTATTTTAAAATGTTCCATTTTATTCGCCCTTGATAGGATTACGTAGAATGTTTCATTTGCGAAAATCTTCTTTTCGTTTCTCTTCGCTAAAGAGAAAAAACCAGTGTCTAAGAAATTGAAAATGTCCACATGATACGTGATCGAAACATATATAATTGGTTTAAATGAAGTTGTTTCCAAAAGCGGGAGATTTTTCCTATTTCAATTAATAAGAAGTTCAGTGTGTTTGAAGCTCTTTAACTTTTCCTTATTTGAATAATTTCACAGTCTTTGAGATTTACATCCGAAAATGCTTCAGGGCTTAAAAGATATTTGACATTTAAGTGCTGGAAAGTGATTCAGACTATGCAATCTTTACTTTCCCATTTGAAATTATAAATTTCTGTTCATTGGTGTATATCAGCGGTTCTCAACTAACGCGTTTCGACTAACGCGTAGCATCTAAACAAAAATGGAAAAACGTTAGTACCACCACTACATTTCGTAATGATTATTTTTCAGTTTCTCAATAGAAATATTAAAAAAGTATATATATATTGCCATTTGCACAACCTAGTCGCTATTTGAATTAAATATGCACTCATTAAAAAAAATATTATATTAAAAATTGGTTACCACTTTAATTATCAAATTTAAGTTATAATCTTTACTTTAATTTTCAAATTTAGTGTGAAATTTAGGCCTGTTAAGAGAAATCAGTTTCTTTACGTCTGGTCTTAATTTGACTTAGCTTTAATCGTAATCAAAATGCACTTTTAATTTTTTCTGTATTTATTTTTCAAATATAACATGGAAGAAAATCCTTGTTCACACAAATAGATTGTGCAAAAAGGGAATAAAAATTTGATAGCTTTATTTGAAATGCCTTTAAATTCTTTCTTTTCGGTTCATCCAAAAGTTAACAAGCGTGTTATTTTTGAAATCTTCAGTTAGAGTTCGATCACAGGAAATTTCCATCGATTGCCTTTTTTTTTTTTTTTTTTTTTTTTTTTTTTTTTTTTTTCGGGAGATTTTTGAATTTAATTGTTAAAAATACTTTGTTTCTTTGCGTATCACCTATTTTTCTCTTGCGTACCACCGGCTGAGAATCCCTTCTCTAAGCGGCTATTGACCTTGAACAAAGGTCAGATCGCAAAAATTTACGAGTGTTACAGAAAAAACTCAACCAAGATGTTGGGGTTTTAATTTTTGAATTTAATAGTTAAAAATACTTTTCTTCTTTGCGTACTACGTATTTTTCTCTTGCGTACCACCGGTTGAGAACCCCTGGTGTAGATGCATTAATATATGCCGTAAAAAATGAGCTTAGTATAAGCAAGTGTTTGCTGGTTTATTGATTTTTAGTTTGTGCCAAGTCAGTGATTCAAACTAATCTGTGAACTAATAACACGGCTGTGTCGGGTTTTTTAGTATTGACGTTTTCGAAAGAGTGAAGTTCAGTTGGCTATTGGTGAATATTCTGAAAGGCTGAAAGTATTTCACAGCAAACGTAAGTTCATCAGCAGGATTTTTCTAAGTTAGAATACATTTTTGAACTCTCCGCATTCAGGCATCGACGTTTCAATTCCATTTACTGGTTTATATGATTTACGCGATACTTTTACTGCATTTTCTTTTTTTTTTCTAGTTGACTGTTTTGTTATGCTGTGTGTGTATGTATACGAATGAGTGAAAAGTGCTGGAATGTTGGTATCATCGAGAGAGAGAATATCTTTCAAGTGTTTACTGATATAATGCCCTTCTTAGTATATTTGTTTCTGACATAAATCTCAGTACACATATACGAGTTCTTCTAAGCTTAAAAATTATATTAGGTATGTGTTGAATACTTTTGCTTATTTTAAGCAGATTCGTAGCACAACTTTGGACCTCCTTGAGATACGAGACATTATCCTGCTATCTTTATTGGCCTCGAGTAATAGAAATTTATGTCTAATACTCAGAAAAACAGTTGGTGAAAACAAAATAAATTTTTCAGCCATCTGAGTTTAAAAATATGTACTTGATAAAAGTACAAATAAACTGTAGCCAGTCAGTGGCTGAGAATCTGCAGAACATTGGTACTTCGATGGAATTTATTTCAAGGAACTGACTGGTTTAGCACTTTTGTGATTTCTCTCTCATGTAGCATGAGCCACTGAAAACGTCATATATAAAGGCATTCCTTTTCTGAGATTGCTCTCTTACGAATGAGCATTAAAATCTCTTAGTAGTAGTTCCCCCCTGAGCTGAAATTTTGAGCAATAGGATAGATGCATAAGAATTCAAGATTTGATCTGTGTGTAACATGAGTATTAGAGTTCTGTATTAGTATTTTCTTATTCCTTCGGCAGATAGCCAGCGGGTGTTTGCCGCAATCCAAATAATCCAGTCCAAAACCTTAAGCAAATAACTCCGCCTGTTTTGCTATAAATGATTAAACAGAAATTGAATTAATTATAGGTCAAGCGATCACATTCACAAGCATTTGGGGAGTAAAGAATGATTATTTATGAGTAACTTTTCATTTTTTGAAATTGTTACATAAGTTCTGATGCTTCTTTAAAGTCGTCCATCAGTAAAGTAGAATATAATTTGTTATCCCATTTTTCTAGTGCATTTTGCCGTCATGTACGTGGCTAGCATTTCAATTAAGAACTGGAAAACCCATGTTTTCAACTTCCTCAAATCCACTGGTAATTTTTCGTCTTTCGATAAAACCTTATGGTCAGGTAAAACTGTTTCCAAAAATTAAACGTTCAATCTTCAATCTTTTGCAGTACATCAAACTGCAAGATGCTGTAGTTTTCAGCAATGAATTCAATAGTAAAGAATACTTTAACTTAAAGACTAATAATGCTGAAGATGTTATTAAACGGAAGTTAATTGTAAATAAGTTATTCTTATTGACGTTTTCTCTCAAATATATATTTGTATCTTTCGTATTACTTGTCACAAATGGCTGATATTATTTAAAAACATCTGTTAGGTTACTATTATTTTGAATAATCAGTTTTTAATGATTTAGATCTTTACTGTCACTTCACTTTCCGTTTCCTTACCAAAATGAAAATTAGGTTTCAGAGTATTTAAGTTGTTGTTCAGATTGTAAGCCAGACCGTGTTTCTGCCTCTTAAGGCTACGTTACTAGGTTTTGCTAGCTAAGATGAGACTGTAGTTTTTTTCTTTGCATTATAATTGCCGACATTAAAATTGATGCGCTGGTGAGAAGTTTGAATCAACTTCGTGTTAATATCATCTATGTATTCTCAACTTTAATTTGAACTTGACTGTTATTTTAAGTTTCATCGTCACAAATTGTGGTGGATTATATCAGCACGAGAAGTGCCTTTTTGTTCAAGTTCTGTTTTAATGAAAGGCTTTGTTCAAAAAATGCCTAAAAAAGTTTTCAAGTCTCTGTAGTCTTCTTTTCATTTACCGCAATAATTTGCTTAACGTATATTAGGAATTTATTGCTAGATTATGCTAACCAAGACAATCAAACTCTTCACATCTTTTATCTAGCTTGAAGAAAATTTGCAAAATTTGATTAAGCACAGAGTATTTTACTAATTCAGAAGTCAAACAACAAAAATCAGCGTTAATTTACAAAATTGTACAGAGTATTTTATTAAGATATTACATAGAGCTATTCTTGTAATCAAGGGAAATATGATATACTAATTTTATTAAAATGCATCTAAGTAAAAGTATGGGGACACTTTGCGAACTGAAAGCTGAGAAATTAGTTTAAAATACCACTTAATATCAACTGCAATGCTTTCGAAACGGTTCATTGATCGTATTAATTCTTATTTATTAAATAAATTAAAAAAAAAAAAAAAACTTTCGAGTACTTATGAAGAAACCTTTTTGTCATTAATTAAAGGCTAATTAAATAAATTCTGATATCCCAAGTTAAGCAGAAAAATTTCGGAATGCAGATTTTAATTTTGGTTTAAAAATTTTGTTTCAACTATGGATACGCCAGCAGATAGTTAACCTTCCTGCGGCCCCCTTGGAAACTGAAATGTTATTCTGAGTCCTATAATAGTTGACGGTTAGTTTATATTGCAACAAAGCTTCAAAATTTAATTTACGAGTAATAAGGAACGAATATTTGCATATAGCTGCTGTACCCTAATATGAAATGAAATGGCAGAATATAAAATTAAAGTAGTTTTAAACTCTCTGCATTCCGAATAAAAGTCTAAACGAAGCAGTAACATTAGGAATGATAGTATACATACTTAAACGGTTGGTTTGGAATCTGTTCAAAACGCACCTGGAATGATAGATTGCAATTTCGGAAAGCAATATTTTAAAATATTTAGAAAGAAATATACACAAGGAACAATGCTAAATCCAATGAAACCGAAATCTCTTGCCTTAGATATGAAGGCGACGCATCTGAATCAATTTGAATATATTTCGTTTAAATAAAAATCTAGTTTATGAAAGCATACAGTTGGAAGGAATAAAATCCTTATGTAATTCCGAAATAGATCCCGCATATATTTGTTTCTATTACTTCCTCTTTCTTCTACTGTTTCGCATACGTTTCGTGGAGCATTTGCTTTCTTTGCTTGTAAAAGAGCAGTGAAAGCATTTTGAAACGGATTTATATAAATCAAAACCATTTATTTATTTCTGTTAAAAATGTTTTGAGGTCGCCAGCTTAATTCACTGTCGCCGGCTTAATACATTACTGATTTTCCTTTCCTGACATACGTATGCTCACAAATTTATATCAGGTCTTTAATGTCATTAGTCTGTGAGAAACTTTCAGGATGTAAATAATTTTAAGGTAGGAAAATAAATCTACAGAAATGGAAGATAGATATTATTTCAACAAAAAAGCTATGCAAAAAAAATTTTAATAATCCATTTACTAAATGAATAATTAAAATATTAATAAGGAAACGTTTCAAATTAGCTTTGGTGCACAGTTTCATATATACTAGTTTCATATGTACCATTCTATTTAATCTTCTTTAAATCACTAAACTTAAGTTTTGCTAATGAAGTCTTTTATTACTGTTTGTAAGTTTACTTTCAGGTCTTCAACGAAACTTTCTGACAAATAATGAACGTTTCTAAAAGTTTTTACGCGGTGGGTTTAGTGCAAGATATGTTCGGAAAGAAGTAGGACTGGATTTTAAAAAAATTAATCACAATTTGGATACATCGAATTAATAGTTTTCGAAATATGTCCCTTCTGAATGAACACGGCTTTTCCAGCGACTATGAAAGCTCAGGAACAAAGAAACTGGAATGCTCTTATACGGTTCCTCGTTACGTGCTCTTGAATGGCCTGGACCGAGCCGTGGTGTCGTCCTTTTATGACCCCTTTCAATCGGGGGGGGGGGGGGAAGAGGAAGAAATCTGACGGAGTGCTATGTTAAGATAGCAACCTTTATAAAGCTCATAGCTCATGAATAATTACTGTAAACGAAGGGATACGCTCGGCTGCGAGTTATCAGACTTCTGTTGCCTATCCTGTGGGAAAAAAGTTTACGTACAACAAGTACTTATATTATTGCAGTATAATTTCATTTTCTAGAATTGGAAACAGTGAGCGCATAGTTAATAAACCTGAGTTTGTGATATTGATGTTCAATATCACTATCAGCAACCAACATCACTATGATGAGGTGAGTAATAGATATTGCGTTGGTAATAGTATTGTGTTATGCTGAGACATGGAGTCTTGGATATTGTAATATGTTGAAGACTCTGGTGCAAACAACCTATGAAGATAGAAATTAAATTGCATTTTATCATCTTTTGAAGCTAATAGATATCTACATCTATCTCTGCATTCATCAATGCCGAACATTGAGACTTATCACCAGCTATGTCTGGAGTGAAAACTTGGAAATAAAAATCTGATATGTACACCACATGACTTCCTTGTACGGAATATTAAATTATACGCATTTTTTCTTGCATTTCATTTAAACTTATTGGATTGAATTAAATCTACTTCGCCGACAGCGCATAAACCATAATAGAATAAATGCATTCTTTAAAATTCACTCTAGTATTTGTTTACCATAGCGACACTCTGGCGCTAGATTCACTTAACAGTATTAATAATTATATAACAGTTAACTTATATAATAATTATATAACAGAAACTAAGTTAACTGTTATATAATCCAATAATTATATAACAGTTAACTTATACTATATTTCGTTCATATTATAACTCATAATGCACAAAATTTATATCATTTAAAGGCAAGAATTATCTAATCGATGCCACATGTTATATTCAAATACTATAATAAAGCTAGAATGATGTATAAAAGAAATTAAGCAAATCAAGCAAAAAAAAAAAAAAAAAAAAGAAAAGAAACAGTTTTTCACAGACGATTGAGTTTTTCTCATTCAATTAATTCAGTTCTCACTTCGAGACAAGGCAAAAATGCATAAAAACTCAAAATATCTGTATTAAAAATTACGAAGTAAATCTTAAACACTTATTTCCTCGAAAAAATTCCAGAAAGGGTTAAGCATGATTTAATTCGCAATAATAAATGAAGTCGTTATGTTTGTTGTTGCGAAGCTACGTTTCTCTAAATTGGCAACAAATCCACTACTTTGTTGTTTCAAATGCAAACAAGCAATGGCCTCCATCAAAAAAATTATTAGGCTTAGCGGCACTTCAACAACATTAAAATTGCTGATAATTCTAAAAATATTGCATACAGATTTACTAAAGGCATAAAAACCTTAACCGGAAGATAAGAAGAACATAATTCAATCATTTTTAAAGCACAAAATGTACAATTTACAAACATATAAGAGTAAAGAAACTGAGATCACTGAGCTCGGTAACAGAGTGGATATATATATATAAATAATATTTATATACGTTTGGCGCGGCTGATTGCAACCAGAATACGAGGTGCACATCTACATGTTATAGAAGTCGTATATACACAATTTCTGAGGCTACTCGTTTTTGAGTTATGCGAGATGCGTACATACGTACATACGTTCGTACAGACGCCACGAAAAATTCTCTTCAGAATTCATTTTAAAGCAGTTTTTTTTTTTTTTTTTTTTTTTTTTTTTTGGAGGAAAAGAGTCTTTTATTCTGTCTTTACTTACAGATATCACGCAAATACTGTTAAATTGCATTCGAAAGCGGTCAAAATGGATATTTCCGTTGAAATATGCTGCCTGAAACTTTTCGCGATTACAATACTTCCTTTTTACTTCGTACAAGGAAGTAAAAAAGGATATTTCATTGCTTAGAATCACACTGCTTGCTGTTAAGAAAGTGTTTGAGGGCACACTATATGTTCTGTAAATCTGGACTTTTCTATCTTGTCCTTTGAGCACCAAAGCCATTATCAGATTTTATGAAAGTAAAGCGGTTCAAGAATTTTTGTAAAATTCAAATGCACCAGTGAACTTTCACAAAGCGACAAGGCTGTGTACTAGAACTGAACACAAAACTTTCCACATAATAATAACCTAATTTATGTTTATTGTCATAGGATTTAAAATGAAATTTGAACTTAATGGCCTCTAATTAATGAGTTACATACTAAAGCTAATAAGTCTGATTTTTTTAAGTTGCGGGATTTCAAAATAAATTCAATTAGGAGCATAAATACATTACCCAACATTTTAAAGAACCGTAACATTTAATTCAATAAGTTATGCCGATGAGAAGTAATGTAAGCAGATAATGTAATATATTCTCAAAAGTAATGTTAAGCTGCTTTTAAGGAGTGGGTTTAGATGAATTAATTGCATTTATTAATCTCATAGCTACGTTTTAGGAAAACTAAAGTCAGGAGATACAAATAAAATTTCAAGCTTATAAACTTGTTATCAGTTATTGCTCTTCCCTATGTTTGTTTGTGTTATATAAGAGTGGTTAGCACCTCGTCTAGGAAATGGAAGTTATGTAATTCGAATACGTGGAATTATTTGAACTTTCAAATGCTTCCTGTCTTCAAAATCTGATATTTACCAAAGGTTAATAAATATGTATCTCATATTTAGTTTCTTTTAAAACATGTCTGAAACAAATGCTATACTTGCAGATCATTACTGGAATCTATATCTTAACTACCAACATTGAAGAAATAATCCGCTGTCTATTATAATAAAATCATGCGCATTATGGTACATTCACAATCATTTAAAAAATATTAAACAAATTATTTCTGAGTAGATATTGCCCTAATTTTCTTTCCGAATGAAATAGCTGTGCCTTTTACAAAATGCACGAATTAATAAACTATTAATTTAGTAATAGTTAATTTAATAATAGTCCCTTAATTCCTCATTTTTAATTTGGGTATTTCCTCTCTCTATTCTGAAAATAATAACAGCGTTTCTTGATTTCATCATTTCTAGATTAATCTATGTCGCATAATGTACTTGACGCTGACGGCGTAGCTTATTCGAAACTTACTCTTAAGAACTGAAACCTTTCTAACCTAAACCAAACGCTGCTCTTGGTGAGCTTCTATACTTTATAACTCCGCACTTGTTTTCTACTTTTGTTGCTGCTTGGGCGATTTTTCGCTGTGCTCTCTTTCTATTGAAACAGTATTAATATACATTTTATGGAAATAGGCATGATTAGAGTGTCAAGTGAATTGTGGCCGCAAATGTCGGTTTAAATAAAAATGGCATTTAATCCGCCTCGAATGTCAAGTTTCTTAAAATTACGAACCCAACGTATTAGCATACTACGCAATCAAAGGTGTTCTTCGTCACTAGTACGCTCTGTGAATTGTACGTGCTACCTCATCAACATTGCTACTATGCCTTTTTCTATTTTTTAATCACACACACACACACACACACACACACACATATATATATATATAGGGGTTATCCACAAAGTCCCTGTAAATTTTAACAGCTTGTTATTGGTATTGGAACATCGTATAGCTTTAATACTCATCACACTTTCACAAGAAGTGTTAGAAATTTTTATGCACAATCCCCAGTGTTGAAAAAGGAACTCGCGCGCAATGCCCGGTGCTGAAAAATGTCACCCTTTTTTAAGAATGTTCTTTCTTAGAAGATTGCCCGATTTTGGACAATTAATACCCACTGTAATTAATAATGTAATTAATTAATAAATTTCAATCGGTAGTTAATCAATGTATCGAGATTGACTCCATCTGTTACTGTTTTTCTTGGAAGAACTATGGTCCTAAAATTTTGTTGTGCAGCATCCTACGCCAAGGAGCTGCCCGCTTCACCCTCGTGACATTTAGATTTTCAAGTCCCGAAAACCTCATATTATATGTATATTAAACCAAAATAAACAGTTAGAAGAAAACTTTTATCTATGTGTAATAACACCATAAAAATTTACTGCACTATTCCTTAGAGGACACCAACAGTAATATTGTAAAATTATTCATGGACTTATATATCTTATTTAATATTGTTCAATATATCTTATTTAATATTGTTCAGGTACTTTGTATATCTCGTTTAATGATATATTCAAAATTCCTGTCAAGTTCTAGTAGTTCTATAGAAGTTTCTTCTGTATGAGAAAAAATATATTTTATTATTGAGAAACCATAAACGACACTGCGAAACACTTCAAATTTATTTATAGTCCGTTTTAAGTATTTTGACTTTGAATTAGAATTGAGTAAGATATTTTCTGGAATAAAATTCTAATTAAATTTTTTAATTTAAAGCTCATATAAGACAATTAAATAAATAAATAAAAAAGACTGTGTTTTTAGCAACGTGGGTATTGAAAACGTTAGCAATTTTTCAATACCGACATCTTTATTTATGAACAAATAATACCAGCGTACACAATTCCGCCTGAATTTATTTTAGGTGTAAGAGAAAAACGTTAACTCTGGGCAGAAAAGACAAATATTTGAATAATTTAAACATAGATTAAATTTGAAGTTTCTTTTTAAAAAATTCAGGTTCAGAGATTACCCTTAATTGCTGTTACGTTGAGTTCTTAAAAATGTAAACATTATTAAAAATTTATCGATTTTTTTCCCTTTAAAAGCGTTAAGAATAAGTATAGGTACAAGAAAATTGATTTGTGCGTTATTCTGATTTTCATTGCTTGGAGTGTTAGAATGTTTGTTCTTCTCTTTAAAGATGCCAAATATCAACAGACTCATAAATACAAGACCTTGTAGCAAAACAACACTTCGCTGTTTTTAACGTATATATTATCCGTCTGAACAATGAAGAACGAAACAGGGAACCTGTATAGTTTAGTTCAATGGCTCATGACAGATCTTCTTCCTATTTCTTAAAGGAATGACGGAATATCTGGAATTCTAAATATATTCCGCCTATATTTCACCCAAACGTTGCACCTTAGATGATGGCAGAAGTTACCGGGGGAGCCCAAAGACGATGGATGAAAAGCGAGATTTTCGAGCCAGCGAATCGAAATTCCGCAACAGTATTCAGGAAGGTAAGAATAAGAACAATGCGAAATAGTTCCTTTTTCTTTGTTGGAGGTAAGCGGATATCTGTCACTCCTACGACATAACAAAATACAGGAGGAATACTGAAGGGAAAAAGTACGGAATGTAACGGAAATCTATAATCGTCCCCCGTTTTCTTCGGGAAAGGAAATAACTTGGAGAACATTCGAGGAGGAAAATGTATTTCTCTGTTTGTTTTTATTGTCAGCTACATACGAACAGAAACAGGCTCGCGGATTTAAGTTTACAAACAGCCAGAAATAAGGCAGAAAACGGAATACAAATATATGGATTATTTTCGAAGTTTTTAGTTTCAATATGAGAAAACATTCGGCGTTATTTGCTTTTATTTTTCCTCTTCGTCTTTCATTCGCTTTCGTGCCGAAGTTAATGTTATTTCTTACGCAAGAAAGAAATTGGGTCTGAAATTGGATCGGCTGAGTATACATAAAGATCTGGTATGCGTATAATGAATATGCGTACGGCAAACAAGGAGGACGCTTGCAACTGCTTTCGTACTACATATAATGATGGTTCAGTAGTAATTTTAGGAAAATTACAATATTCGATTTAGTTTGCAATTTATATGCAACTAAATATTTATATGCTTTTATGTTTTGCTATTTTATTGTTCTGAAATTACAACTTACGTGCATTTATGTTTTGATGTTATTCAGTTTTGAAATAGGAAGTGGAATTTTTTAGTCATTTTAAGATCAGAGATCATGGTCTAAGATATTTTCTTCTTACTGTAAAGAAACCACTTTGCGATTACGTGTAAGTTCTAAAGCAAACTGAATGACAAAGATAAAATAAAGATGACCTGGAATAACTGTTACTGCTAAATAAAACAATATATTTCGCGTAGATATTAATATTCTGTATAACTTTAATTTGTAAAACAAAATGGTATGCCGCATGAAAGTATTCATTTTTCTCTTTTCAAAAATATTTTACGTATTCTTGCATAATTGAAATCGCTTCAGAACTATTCGGGATTTATTAAAACTATTCACAGAAGTCCGTGTCTATCATCGTGATAATTTAATAATCTAGCTCATGAAAAATAAATACATTCCAACAATATTCTGCACACTTGTCTACTTTTTTAAATGCAGGAGGATGGTAATATGCAAAAATGAGTGAACTTATTGTTTGTTGCTCCTTTTTCTTTAAATTATGGTATTGCAAGATGTCTACAAACACAGCAACATTGATATATTAGTGGAGTGTTTCAAAACATGATTTTAATGACAGCAAATTACAACGCAAATCTGACACAGGGCCTGATTCCTCCTATCCTGCTTTAATATTTAAAATATGTATTTTTTTATTTTAAGTTTCGAAAATATAAAATGTGTAGCATGAATAAAATGCTAACTTGATATTTTAGTTTCTTTGACTTTATTTGAAAACTGTTTTCTATAAATTTGAAATTAATAAGAAATAATTTATAAAAAGAATTGTCATATATATTTCACTATAAACTACAGATTATTAAACTAGGATTTATAATAAGCGAGACGACTTTCTTAAACTTTTGCAAAATTAGTTTTTAAAATGGTCAGGATGTATAAATAAATGGCAGAGTACCTTTCAGAAAGGAATGATTTCGCCATTTGACTAAAACAGAAGTTATTAATTCAACATTTCATTCTTATAAGATAAGCTATATCTCATTGTTGAATCGCTAAACAATTTAATGTGGCCATGTCCTCATTATGTATCATTGTATAATTAGTTTGTGTGTTAAGACGATTAAGAATATTTTAGGGTTTTTTGTTTTATTAGAAGAAAACAAGATTCAGATATAAAATTTGTAATTTTTATGTTTTGAGCAACACGTAGTAAACTTAAAGCATGAAAACAAAACACGTAAAAAGATGAAATATACTATCTGGTTTAAACACCTTTAACGAAAAATAATGGTTAAATAATTTTCAATGAAAACCATTGAGATATATTTATTGAGACTTCAAGAAATATTTATATGAAATATCGTTTGCATTATATGTCATTTACTTCAGTGACATCTACTAAGTTAAAAAAATTAAAGGGGGACTACATAACAGGCTTTGCCCAAACAAGCCATGGTCTGAGATAAACAAATGTTTGATGATAGAAACGAAGTACTGATGTGTAGTAATAAGTATAATTTTTGTATTACTTTGGAACATATGCAGCTGAATATTTCCTTTGTGTTAAATCGAATTGTAATCATTTTGATACATTTATTTACTTGGACAATATGCATATCAAATTTTTCGAAAGTTGACGATTTTATTTGTTTAGTTTTGGAATTTAGTATTTATTAAAAAATGGTGTTTTGTTTTACTTTTTATTTAGTTTACCAAATAGTATTAACTTTTAATTGCAGTTCGTTGCTATCAGGCTTACTGTATAAGATGCAATTTACGCAAGCAATATATACCTACAGTTAGCCGAAAATATTCTCGTAGATCTAAAGGAAATATATTTAAGAGATTAAGTTTCATTGTTTCATTCATTTTAATGATCAAATAGATAAAGCAAATATTTAGAATCATAAAAATGTTTTATCTTTTCAAGAACTTAAAGCAATGCACTCAAAACCTTTATAGAGTAGTCTCATTCAGAGATCATTTTAAACCTATTAAATTCCTACTAGTAATATTCCCTTTATTTCTAATTATTTCGGCATAAGATGCATTGTTAATCCTGATGTCACAAATATAATGTACTTACTTTCTACACAACAGAAAATTTGTCATAAAACGATATAATACTTTGTAGAAGTATTTCAGTTTAAAACTCTATCATTTAAACATTGACGATATTACAAAACTTTAACTTTCACTTCATATAAGTGACTTAGTAAAACAAATTCTAATAATTATTCGTTCCCACCAGCGGCCGAGCTGTAAAGTCGCTGAACAGTGGTAGTTTGGTCCGAGGTTCGAATCACGAAAACGGGCTGGCTGCATGGGAGTTTTCGTGGTTTTCCCCATGTGTAACGGGTATACGAGCCAGTTTCCCTTAGAAAGTCCTCCACGAAGGCATTCCTTCCCTTACGCAGATAGCCCTTGAGGATTTGCCATAATCACACACACACACTAATCACACACACACTAATAATTAGTCTCTGAAAAAGCAAATGCATAGATTTTCAGTCGTCAAATTAAATAGTGAGTAAAATAATTGGAAATTAATATTGAAAATTCATTTTAGTTTGCAGAAAAATAATTTCTTATTTCTCAAGTGAAACTAAATGTCTTAGAAAATAATTTGTCCTAACATTAAATGCAGAAATAAGATGACGATGTTAATTTGAAAGTGTTTTAAACCTAACTTAGGTATGTTTTGAATAATCTGTGCAGTTCAAGGAAGTGAAATGCGATTGAACTATTTTGGTTAGATAATAATTATTTTGTAATATTTAATTAATTTACATGTTATCACGTATGTATGCATTTTTCTCTGTATTTCAAAATAATTTCTTTAAAAATGCGTTTTATGTACTTATACAAAGCACTTGTTAGGCAAAATGGGAGTTAGTCCAGAAAAGCTATTAGTCTCGAAGTGGCATTTTCCGTCAATTCATTATAAACTGCCGAATCACTTTTCAAACTGTTGCCGGCAAATATAGTCGCCCTGCATTATATTTAAAGAAATTAAATCATTATTTAATTTATTAATTTAAGAATAAGCATGCACGTATGAATGTTTCTCGGGTTGTAAAAAACCAACGGTACCTAGAAACACAAAATTTTAAATAACATAGACCTCCACTCGTATATACGCACCTGGAAGCCTGATTTGGGATTCGTTTTATTATCTATTTCTGAACGAATCTTTGATTGAAAAACTCAATAATTTCAAAAGAAGCAGTGGCAACACTGTAGGGAATAAAACACTTCGAAGTTCGAAACAGTTCGAAGAGACTGTCTATAGAAAATTCTAAACATATGCTGTTTTTAAGTATTTTTAACCCAATGTGGCGTTAACCAAAATGCTCTCGAAATGTGAATGTGTCTGTAAATGAATAAAAAGCCCGTTTGAATAAAATCTGAAAGTTTCAAATTTTTATTTTTTTAACTTGCCTGTTTTGACATTTTTTGAAATTTGGATTTAACAAAATTGTTTATAAGCTTTCGAATGATTTTTAAATTTCGAGAATAGTTGAATTTTTTTAATTAATAAGATAAATAGAATTGTAATTATAAATTATTTGATGTGGTTACAAAAATATTCATATCAAATCTCGCAACATCAAATAATTTATATTTATAAATTCAAAGATTTGAAAATTTTGAAAAGGATCACTAAGTCTTTTTTACTCTTTTACGAAAATCTATTAAGACAATAATATTACATTACGTGCTGCTAGAGAAGCGCATACATATGATAAAAAGTAAAAATAATATACTTCCAAAGAAACCCAAATGACGGAATCTATACTATTAAAAATCTGTTTGCGTCTGTCTGTACGTTTGTTTGTTTTTCACATCATTTTCTCCGGAACGGCGAGAAGTTGAGTTTTGAGAGATGTAACCTCCCGAATCCCAAAATTTTGTGGAAAGCCATTTCGACCATTCCCATCTTCCTATGGCTTCCTTCAGCCCACATGTTAATTAAAAACACTGAAAATGCGAAATTGCATAATTATTTTTCCTAGTGAAAACAGTCTCGCGCGCTGTACATAAAAATGCTTCATTTCGAAAAGTGATCTCACTGTTCACTTTATATAAAAGTGAAGTTTCTTTACTGAAAATTTGTAACTTTTACAAAATATGAAATAAATGTAGCATTGCCAAACATTAAACATATTATTATTATATTAGGTCATATTCGAACGTTGAAGAAAGCATGTGATTACATGCGAGGTTGTATGTCAAAAATGTTTCATTAATGTCAGCATTTTAAATAAATAGCAGCATTTTTTAAATTTCAGTTTAGGATAATTGATACCATGTGTTATTGTTACTCTAATTCTTTTACTGGTATTGAGAAAAAGTTGTTACATTAAATTTAAATTATGACGTAATACCTGTAATGTCAAAAGATTTTGTTTCCTGCTTTGGCAGCAAAAATATAAACTACCGTACATAATTTAAGAAAAAAGATAAATCATTATTTTACAAATGATTAAATTTAATTGTGGGCTAGTGCCCCTGACTCACATTAAGAATTTTGGAATGTACAGTGTTACCATAAATAAATATTCATCACTTTCACGAGCGATTTTCGAACAGAAATATTAAACACTATGTTTGTTGCATACTTTTATAAAATAGTTAAATAATACCCAGAAATATAACAATCCCCAAGGATAATGTAGTTTGAAGTTGTTCTAAAGGTATTTTGACACAAAAGTATCTCATTATATATACAGAAAACCCATATAACAATTTATCGTAAAGAACTTTCATCACAATACCTGCTCATTCATATCCTAAGCTTGCTAACTGATAAAAAAGTATGTGATAATATTTTTGTTCGTTGTAAGTGTAACGGATATATTTTTAACCTTTCTTTTCAGAAGTAAAGGGATTTAGTCTACGCAATATCCTAAAGGTGCTTTATCATCCCTAGCGGAAATGGTTTTCATCCGTAGTTTTATTTGCTCCAGGGCATCTGCCATAATCTATACAGCTCGAAAAATGTTTATTTTTTACGAAGGAGATGGTTGGGATATGTATCGGGAGAAGGTGGCCTTTATCAGTATGAATCGCTGATCGCTTGACGAAATGTGTAAGCTTGTGTACATTATACGGTACCTGCTTCTGTAAATTACCAGCTTTGATTTAAAAATATAAGACCAACATGCAGGTGCTGTTGATATCCGATGCTTAGGTTATCAAACTTGCCATCGAAATATTTTTGGTTTTACGAGATATTTATTCAGTTGGATAAGCAATTTCCATTTCATTTATATGAAATAGTATGGAATAAACAAGATTCATACAGCAATTTATATCGAGATGTTTATTTTAGCGCAGTAAGGCGGTGAAATGCGCTTTTTAGTACATAATTCTGTTTTCGTTAGTGAATTAGAATTTTGAGTGCAGGCTTGTAAAAATACATAATTATTAACAGATGTGTTTCATTAAGCATTTTAAAGTGCTTTTTAGTACAGTTCAGGACCCTTAAAAGTTTCTATGTTGGTTTTTGAAACGATAGTTCTATAAACTGAGTGCTTCAAAATGTCAGGCAATAATCTACGAATTATGAAGCTACTGCTCATGTGACGATTGATTAAAATTGTGTTCTCACATTTTATTTTAATAGTTTTCATGTTATAGGCATATTTTGAGTTGTTATGTTTATAATTCCACTCTTGCAATAAAATGAGCATCGAAATAAAATCTGTCATAACAGTGCAAATTTATATTTATGCTATATATTTTATAATATGTGCAACACTGTGTTTTTTTGCCTTTCTTATCATTTGTGCTTAGTAATTTCATTCCCTGCGATACTTTTTGATGCAATGTATAACACACGAACTAAAAAATATAATGATTCGCTATTCCGCGGCGTACAATGGTTTTGTTAAAGACAAAACATAATTTCTAATTGCATAAAAACTCAAAATTTTTGTTATCAGCTCAAGAATGAATTTAAACATTTTTTACTCATTGTACATTTTTGTGCACATTTTTTCTAATTTAACGATAATGTTGGTTAATGTTGGTTTCCTTCAGTTACCCTAGGTAACGGATAAATCTTTCGATCACTATATATATTTAGTAAGTCCTCAATGTAACTTTTATAAGAATTTAAAGTTAATCTTTCTACATACCTAATAAATCATCCATTTAACTTTTAAAAAACTGGGCATTTCTCTTTTTTAAGTGGAAGTAAAAGTGCAATTTTTATAGACGTTCTTGAAATTATATCGAAATTTCTTTGAGATCGTTTTAAAGCGCTAAGGGTATTTGAGTAATTTCATAAAGAAAAGCAAAACTTTAGTTTCATATTATACACGAGCAGTGGACGATAAAAAGCATCTCATTAGAATTTTATAATCATCACTGCAAACTGCATATTTAGTAATACAAATTGTATGCTCTACAAAATCGATTTTGAGTCGTAGTATTTATTTCGTTTTCATCCAGTTTCATTGAAGACTTTTATGATTGAGGAAATACATATCCGTATCTTCTAAATTAATTCATTATAAATAAAGAAGTTATATATCATTTTAGTACGACAAAGTAGTGGTCACAAAAGTTATTGTTGCAAAGCACTGGCTGAGGAATTTTGTGTATATATTAATACGCAGGCATACAGTTCGCAGTTTGCAATTTCGGAAATGCATATCGAGAATGCAACTATCACTATATATCTCATTTACTGTTCTACCACCCAAATGCTGCTAGTAATTGCCTATAGGTGTAAATATGATAGCAATGATCAATTACC
Organism: Stegodyphus dumicola; assembly: GCF_044657685.1. Classification (NCBI taxonomy): domain Eukaryota; kingdom Metazoa; phylum Arthropoda; class Arachnida; order Araneae; family Eresidae; genus Stegodyphus; species Stegodyphus dumicola. The sequence continues at coordinate 150,106,897 of NC_140771.1, read as the reverse complement.
ACTGCACTTCAACAAGCTCACATTTACAACTGTATACTAATTAATATATTGTTACGAAATGTACAGGTAAGGTAAGATAGCTTCCCCGCAAAGCAGTTTTAAGGTAGCCACATTTGGCTAGAAATGGCCCCTTTGGCGATATTTGGCGACCAAATTGGCGATATGCCATGGACGGATGGAGAACCTCCTGGAACAAATTCTTACCGGTTTAGCCCAGAATGTTCTCGAACACAAGCCGAAAGCTATACAAACCCTGCTGGTCCATAGTGACTTGAGTCTGCCTCCTCGAGAGGGCGAGAGTGTGTGCCTCGCACAGAGTGCGAAATAGTTAGTTAGACGTTAGTTGGTGTCTCGTCTAGCGAGTCAGTCCGTGCGGAGTCGATCGAGTTGACAGCAAGGCAGAGAGTGCCGAGTGGGTCGTCGAGTTCACCGAAGGAGTCTCTTAGTACATCGCGGTTAGTGTATCGTCGAGAAAGCGTGTTGAACGCCGGGAACGACTGAACCGAAGAGTCGAGAGCCGTGCTTTGTCTGTCGTCGAGTGCTTCGCGAGTTGTAGTGTGGAGAGTCTCGAGAGTACGTAAAGTTCCGAGAACGACCAAGCAGAGTCGGGAGCTGTACTCTGGTGCTTTGCAGTGAAACTGTCTCCACCGTGATAGGCTGATTACCTAAAGGCTGTGTCGCTGATCGTGTCAGCGTGTTTATAGTAGTTCCTCGACGACTGTAAAACGTGTTTTGGAACTGTCCTGACAGTACTGGCTAATAAAGTGTATTTCGATACTTCATCAAGTGCTGTCGTCATTATTCACTCCTAATCCAGACGAACCCCGTACGAACGTGAAGGAAGAAAATAGCGTAACAACTGGTGTCAGAAAAGAAAAACGCAACAATATGAACCTCTGGATTATGCTGAGTTTTAGACTAAAATATTAAAATCGTATTCGGGTATGTTGTGTTATCTATATATAGTGAGAGTCAGTGTGAAAGAGACATTTGTAACCTATAATACGGAAAGTATAGTAAGAAATAGACATAATATCGTTTCAGTTATTGAACACATAACGTACTCTAAAATAACACATATTTTATGAGACAACCTCTGAACGGCATATGGTATTGTTTGAGATCAGAAGAATAACTAAATGAATTTTTTTCGAAGGTCATGACTATCGTGTGAGAGCTTTACACGCAATCTTTCATATACTTTGTTAGCTCGGATGAAGGAGATTTCTATGAAACGGGCAAAGGAATGTGCGATATTATCTCATACATCATCTTACAAAACAGCACAAATTTTCCGCTGCTTAGGTTATCAGGTTCAATGTTTCTTCTTACCTTCTTCGGAAACATACAATGACCTGACTAGAACAGAGAGCTTACTAAAGCTATGTTCACTAATTGTAGTAAGTAGACAGGATACAAACGAAGGGTATACAAAACCCTTTATTTTTTTCTTTATATACAATGACTTCCGTACTTCGGAATACAATGACCCTCCACTCGGGGTCTAACTTAAAAGATATCAAAATAAAACTAAACTCTAATTTAACTTTAGAATAAGATTGGCCTTATAATAACAGAAAGCGTATGTAGCACAGAGACTGTGAACACTACAATACGTTTAATTTATCAAGAGGATTAAAACCTCTGGCCTGGAAGGCAAAGTAGCAACTGCGTAACTTCTAAGGTAAGCGGCCTGCTTCGAACTCACGGCTTCCTCTCTTCTGCTTGGCAAAAAGGCCACACTTAAATACTTGGCGTTCGCCAGACAACTTTGCATAAACTCCTTCACGCTTATAATTCTGGCCGGAAGTAGAAAATAAGAAGTGATAGTAAAGATTTAAAATAAAATAAACGTTAGTAAAACTTAAGATCCTTACATACTTCCCGCCAGAGTTAATTAGTTTGAAACTGAGGTCTAAAACGACCTTGTTGAAAACTTTTAGCTCTAGAAACTAACGCGAGGCCAAACTTTTACAAACATAACTTAGCTAGAAACTAGAAAATTTTAAAAGAAAGAAATTTGTTACAATAGCAGCTCCCGGAATATACAACAATCTTTTTTCTTTTTCATCTGTACTGCATCAAAACAGGAGCTTTATTCAATTCTGGTTCCTTCCAGAGATCTGGAAGGAAAACTAGTTTGATGAAATGTTACAGAATGACATTGTAAATAACATATAGAATATACTTTTCTTAACATTCTTATTTCATTCATGACTATTTTAATTATCTCTCCCCGTGCTCTCTGACATGTGTTGTAAAAACACCAAACACGAATGTGTTTCTGTCTATGTGTTCAACACTTCCTCCTACAATCAAAACACTAACGTGTTAAAATTCAACATACGAGACCTCTTAACACACCCTAATTTCAACTCTAGACCCTGAGGTACTATTCTGAAAGTGGCTAACTCTAAAGTGTAGCGTCAGAGAGCCTAACTACATCATTCAACCTTTAACACATATTCAGCATGATTTAATCTTTACAGTCACACGAATAACAAATTTTTTTAACATTACTTTCACTTTTACCATATCACGGTATTTCTAAACATTCAAAATAACAGTTCACATGTATACAAGAACATATGAAGATGCCGTTAATTTTACACATTTGAAAACATACATTAGTAGTACATTGTTAACTTCTATTCTTTTCAAAGCAAGTGCCAATTCTTTCTACATTGAAATAATACTACATTTCAAAAAGTCTTTCAGACTAAAACTTCTTTCTTGTTAGAATGTTTTAAATAAAATTTATACAATTTAAGTCTTTATACAACGCTATTATACATCAACTTTAGTTTTACGCGCGAGTAATTGAAAAACATAATAAGAAAATCGGTCACAACTCATTTCTCGCCCTTTTGGCGATAAAGGTAGACCTCGCATGAGGTAAAACTTCTTCAAATCTGCCACTTGCAGTAAGAATGAAAGATTAACTTAAGTTTGTAAAGTAACACAAAATTTTACTTATCTTTGTAATATTCAGACATCCTTTTCTGGGCCCAGTCTTTAAAGGTGCTGCAGACCGTTGCTTGGTTGATCCTCCTTCTTGTACGGGCTCGCCCTTCAGTGCTTTCCTCTGGAAGCTTCCGTTTTTCACCACTACGGCCACCCTTGAACATCTTCCTTCTGTCCTCTGCTTGTGGTCTTGGCCGTTTGAAGGCAGCTGGTCTTGGTGGAACCGGGAAACTTCTGTCGTGATCCTGCTTGGACCTCGTTGTTGGCCGTTCAAATTTTTCTTGTACTTTTTCCTCCGCCGCTGATGGCCCTTCCGCAGTTCGGCGACTTTTGCTGCGGAGAGTTCTGTCGGATGAGTCAATCTTCCGTTTCACAGCCGGGTTATAGTTGCCGTCCTTTCTCCCGGTCTTTTCCACATACGTCGTCCTTCTCCCTTCTTCATTCTGGGGGTGTTCGTGAACTCTGTTTTTTGGACGGTGGAACGGCTTCTTTTTCTTTGTACCTTCAATTTTTCCGCGGGGCAATTTTCTTTTCACTTGCTTCTGTCTCTCATTGGCTTGCCCTTGTACTTGTCGTTTTCCCACCTCTGGAACTTGTACCTGCGGTGTCTGCCGTACCGGATCCTGCAAAAGATCTGAAAAGATTTGCATTTTATTACGGTCATAGAATGGTTTTATCTGGTCAATGTTTGCGGAACAGGTTTCACCATTTCTTGCCTTTAATACTACAACAGCGTGAGTTATTTTTTCTATAACATATGGTCCTTCAAAGCGTGGGAAAAATTTGGCAGTTTTATCTTCTGGTGCTGAAGAAAGTGAATGCTTAATTTTTAGTACTTCATCCCCTACTTTATAAGTTACTCCCCGTCGTTTCAAGTCATAATACAATTTTTGTTTTCTTTGTGCTACTTCTGTATTCTTTTTTGCTTCTTTTATTAGTTTTTCTATATCACCCATTTTAAATTCTGGGGCTCTTTGTTGCACATAAAATAGTTTATCTAACGGTGTTATAATCTTTCTGCCTAGAAATAACTCAGCAGGAGTTTTTCCCGTTGTATCATGTTTTGCGGTCCTAAGGGCGAAAGCAAATTCATTGACATAGTTATCCCAGCTTTTATGAAAATTTTTAACATAACTACGGATAATTTTCACTATATTTCTGTTGACCCGTTCCGCTATATTTGATTGCGGCCGATACGGGACCATTTTTAAATGACGTATGCCCAGTTTTTGGCACATGTCTTCAAATATATTACTTACAAATTGAGGACCATTATCCGATATAACTTTTAGGGGCGCCCCGTATTTTAAAATATATTTATTTAAAATAGAATCGGTAACTAATTTCGCGGAGGCTCGTTTTAAGGGAACAATTTCGGTCCATTTACTAAAATGATCAACTATAACAAGGAGATAGCGACTTTTGTTTAACTGACTTTTTGGGAAAGGGCCCAATAAATCGATACCGATTATTTCATTTGGAAATTCGGATTTAATACTCTTTAGAAACCCGGCCGGGCGGAAATTAATATAATTAACGGCTTGACATGTTGGGCAGGACTGGACATACGCCCTTGTTAACTTTTGCAGTTCAGGAAAGTAGACTGCCTCGCGTACGCGTTGAGTAGTTTTTCGAATACCAGCATGAGAAGCTAAAGGGCTGTCATGGAGCTCTTGCAGGATATTTAATCTAAGACTAGCTGGGATAACAGGTCGAAATTCGTTGTTGGAATTCGTAGTTTTTGTATAAAATAATAGACCATCTATTAGTTCGTAATGGGCCGCCCTATTTCTTATCGCCACAATATCTTGGTGGCTAAAATTTTCAGGATCCTTCAAATACTCATAAATACTTCCAAACTCAGGATCCTTACCCAGTTCGGTTATTACAGTTTCTCGGGAATTTATTGTACACGCTGTCAGCATTGCAACTTTTACGGTATTACCCTGTTCGTCTAATTTAATTCGTGACAGGGCATCTGCTACGATATTTTCCTTTCCGGGGGTATGCTTGATTACCAGATTATATTCTTGCAGCTTGAGTGCCCATCTTATTAACCTTGGGGATAAATTTTTTCCAGAGTACAATCTAGTTACCGCCGCATGATCAGAATATACTGTTATCGGCGCCTTTCCAAAATAGACTCGGAACTTTTGCACTGCTAACAGAACTGCAAGTGCCTCTCTCTCGGTCGCGGAATAGTTTCTTTGTGTTTGATTTAAAGTTCGGCTAAAAAATGCTACTGGCTGCTGATTTTGCGAAAGTACCGCTCCTACCGCATAATCCGAAGCATCCGCTGAAATTTCTAAATTTTCATCCTTTTCAGGAAATTTCAACACAGGGGCTTGCGTTAATGCTTGTTTTAATTTTTCGAAAGCACTATTGGCTTCGGCCGTCCACGAGAATCTTGCCTTTTTCCTTTTTAATTTTAACAATGGCTCAGCGATAGCCGCAAAATCTTTTATAAAGGACCTATAATATGAACAAAGTCCTAGAAAAGAAGAGAGCTTCTTTGCCGTGTTTGGAGTGGGATACTTTTGTACCGCGATTATTTTTGATTCATCTGTCTCGATCCCTTTTTGCGATATTTTGTAACCTAAATATTTTAATTCAGGGGCTGCAAATTTGCATTTTTCGACATTAACTTTTAGACCGGCCTCATTTAATAAAGAAAACACCTGTCTTAAATCCTGTACATGTTGGTCTAGATTATCACTAGTAATAATGATATCGTCTAAATAGATAAATGTGGACTTTCCGAGAACAGGTCTTAACACAATGTCCATGCATCGCTGAAATGTTGCTGGGGCGCCTGAAAGGCCAAACGGCATTCGCAAAAATGCATAAGTGCCAGACTTGGTTATAAAAGCAGTCTTAGGCACGTCCTCAGGCCTGATCCCTATTTGAAAATAACCATTCGTTAAGTCTAAAGTTGTCATAAATTTGGTTGATTTTATGTTCCTTAAAATTTCTTCTATAATCGGTAACGGATATACCGGATATTTCGTTATGGAATTTAATTTACGGTAATCAATAGCGAATCTCCACCTTTTTGGATGCTCCAAAGGATAATCATTATTTTTCTTACATAAAACCACCGGACTAGCATAACTACTTGAGATAGGCGTTACGATCTTTTTACGTAGCATATCGGTAATATGCCATTCTATAATTTTTTCCTTATTCTTATCATACCGGTATGGTTTTTGACGAACCGGCAATGCATCTCCGGTGTCAATACTATGGTTAGTAACCTGGGTAAATCCTGGAATATCACTAAATAAGGAAGCAAATTCACTTACCACTTGTCGGATTCTATCTTGCTCGTCATTAGGCAGGTGGTCGAGATTTACCCTTGGCGGTTCAACCTTTTCTACACGCACTGGCTTCATCGTCAGCTTAAGAGACGCTTCATTAAAATCCAGTGTAGCTTGTGCGTCTGAAAGAAAGTCTATTCCTAGTATTAAGTGTGCTTGCAAATTCTTTACTATAAAAAACATCACCTTTACTTGTTCGTCCTTGATACGGATGTACAAAGGTACTTTACCTACGCACTTACATTGTTCTCCTTGCGCCGCTAATACTGTTGTATTATCCGCATTATATATGCGGTATTTGCGAAAATACTTTCTAAAAAAGACTTCTGCCACACAGGAACACTGCGCGCCGGTATCCAGGAGTGCGGTGGCCGGGATATTATTTACCAAGACTTCAATCTTCGGAAGAGTTAAATTTTTCACCATTACTGTATTTAACTTGTAGGAAGAGGGGTTTTCGTGGCCTTCGGATTTCCGCACCCTCTCGTCAGCAGAAATCCGTTTTAGTTTAAATTATTTTTTCTTTCGGTGCTTTCCTTCTTTCTCCACTGGCCTTGAGACTTTTTTCCTGGGTTGCTATTGAACTGTCGACGTTCGCCGGCTGTTTTTGAATGCTCGGGTTTCCTTGCCCACTGATTCGCTTTTTCTCCGTAGCCATGTGCTTGAGTTTGCTGTAGTCTTGGCGTACCAAATTGGTTTCGCTGTTGATATTGGCGTCTTCTTTCGACGTCCGCCGTTCTTCTACTTTCAAACTGGATTGCTAGCTCAAATAATTTTTCCAGTGTAGTCGGATTTCTCAATTCAATAAAGTCTTGCACTTGGGGTAGTAACCTCGGCAAAATCACTTGAATTATTTCAGGATCCGGACGGTTTCCATACAAGAGCTTGAAAACGTGAATTTTTCTTAAAATAAACCTGGAGAGGTTTTCCATTCTTTGTTGATATATACTGAAAAGTTCTGTTTCTAATTTCGCACGATCCCTTACAACAGGGAAGGCTTTTAGTAGGGCAGTCTTGAAATTTTCGTAGGTATAGGTGGGACTTCCTGCTTGACCCAAGAGACTTCTGCCGATACATTTGAACCAGTTAAGCGCTTGGCCCCTCAAAGCGCTGGTAGCTAAGGTAACTTTTTGAAACTCGTGCACGGGGTAGAGCATGAAGTGGTCATCCAATTTTTCCAAAAAACTGGTTACCTGTGAGTTTCCATTAAACGTTGCTTCTGGTTTCATCGAAGCGCGCATGGTCTGGACAATATACCCAAATCCTTCCAGGGCGGCAGCTGGCATTTCTGGATTCTGAGCTGTTTCTGCAGGCAGCACAGGTTCTTCTTGAAACTCGGCCATGGTTATTCTTCGTCGGGCGCCACTATCAGGTTCAATGTTTCTTCTTACCTTCTTCGGAAACATACAATGACCTGACTAGAACAGAGAGCTTACTAAAGCTATGTTCACTAATTGTAGTAAGTAGACAGGATACAAACGAAGGGTATACAAAACCCTTTATTTTTTTCTTTATATACAATGACTTCCGTACTTCGGAATACAATGACCCTCCACTCGGGGTCTAACTTAAAAGATATCAAAATAAAACTAAACTCTAATTTAACTTTAGAATAAGATTGGCCTTATAATAACAGAAAGCGTATGTAGCACAGAGACTGTGAACACTACAATACGTTTAATTTATCAAGAGGATTAAAACCTCTGGCCTGGAAGGCAAAGTAGCAACTGCGTAACTTCTAAGGTAAGCGGCCTGCTTCGAACTCACGGCTTCCTCTCTTCTGCTTGGCAAAAAGGCCACACTTAAATACTTGGCGTTCGCCAGACAACTTTGCATAAACTCCTTCACGCTTATAATTCTGGCCGGAAGTAGAAAATAAGAAGTGATAGTAAAGATTTAAAATAAAATAAACGTTAGTAAAACTTAAGATCCTTACAAGGTAACCTAGCTACATTGAATAAACATTTTTTCCTTTCCTTTTTTTCTAACTGATCCGCATCTATAAGCAAATTTACTTTGAATAGTTTATTTCCTCTTTTTGTACATATGTACATTGTCCCTGTATAGTTGTTTTCAAATTATGGTAAACGTTTCCATTAATTTCCATTAAAATCCTTCTCTAGTAATCATATATTATGTCGATTTTTGAAATTTGAGATTTGGGTTCATTAAGTGAGATATACAATTCATTAAAAATTGGTTTTAATATGAAGAGCACTACTAGGGACATTTATATTTGTTACCATTTCACAGCTTAATTAAAGTTTTAGCTTGGCTTCTTTTCTCCAGCTGTTCCATATCATTAAAGAAAAGAAACAGCTTAGATAACATACATAATTTAAATGATTATAGTCAGATTTTATATTTCTCTCTCGTTTATTTTTACTTCCTTGTACGAAGTAAAAAGGAAGTATTGTAATCGGAAAAAGTTTCAGGTAGCATATTTCAACGAAAATTTACATTTTGACCGCTAACGAATGCAGTTTAACAATGTTTTTGCATGATATCTGTACGTAAGAACAGAATAAAATACTCTTTTCCTCCAAAAAAATTATGAAACTTGTTTAAAATGAATTCTGAAGAGAATTTTTCGTGGCGCCTGTACGAACGTATGTACGTACGTACGTATTCAAAAACGAGTAGCTTCCGAATGTTGAAACTTTGTATATAGGACTGCTACACCATGTAGATGTGCACCTCGCATTTTAGTTGCAATCGGACGCACCAGACGTATATAGTAAATATATTTATATATATATATATATATATATATATATATCCACTCTGTTACCTGGCTCAGTGATCTCAGTTTCTTTACTCTTATAGTATGTTTTTAAATTGTACATTTTTTGCTTTAAAAATGATTGAATTATGTTCTTCTTACCTTCCGGTTAAGGGTTTTATGCCTTTAGCAAATTGTTATGCAATATTTTTAGAATTATCAACAATTTTAAAGTTGTTTAAGTGCCGCTAAGCCTATTAAATTTTTTGATGGCGGCCATTGCTTGTTTACATTTGAAACAGCAGGATAGTGGATTTGTTGCCAATCTAGAGAAACTTAGCCTCGCAACAACAAAGATAACGCCTTCATTTATTATTGCGAATTAAATCATGCTTAATCCTTTCTGGAATTTTTTCGAGGAAATAAGTGTTTAAGATTTATTTCGTAATTTTTAATACAGATATTTTGCGTTTTTATGTATTTTTGCCTTGTCGCGAAGTGAGAACTGAATTAATTGAATGGGAAATACTCAATCGTCTGTGAAAAACTGTTTATTTTTTGTTTTGTTTTCTTAATTTCTTTTATACATCTAGCTTTATAATGGTATTTGAATAGAACATGTGGCAACGATTTGATAATTCTTTAAATGATATAAATTTTGTGCATTCTGAGTCATAATATGAACGAAATATAATACTGTTAAGTGAACCTAGCGCCAGAGTGTCGCTATGGTAAACAAATAGAGTGAAGTTTAAAGAATGCATTTATTCTATTGTTGTGTATGCTTTGTCGCCGAAGTATATTTAATGCAATCCAATAGGTTTAAATGAAATGCAAGAAAAAATGCGTATAATTTAATATTCCGTACAAGGAAATCATGTGGTGTACACATCAGATTTTTCTGTTTATTCTATTAATTTTGTTTATTCTATTAAAGTGGTTGTGCTTTTATGTCTGTTGTTAGCAAACAATGTTTATCCTAATTCTTTACTTCTTTCCGGCACGCTACATTTTAAAGTCACAGTTTTGCTAAAAAAAAAAATAAATAAATAAATAAAAAAAAAAAAAATAAAAAGTAGGCAGTCTAATTAGGCCTAGAGGAGTACACAAGTAAAATTTTGTGAAAATAGCACTTATAGTTTTAATTCTGTGGGTGCGCCCAAAGTGGCACACTGATTGAAAAGAGCTTTGATAAAAAAAGGTAGGCAGTCTAATTAGGCCTAGAGGAGTACTCGAGTAAAATTTTGTGAAGATAGCACTTATCGTTTTAATTCTGTGGGTGCAACCAATGTGGCACACTGATTGAATAGAGCTTTGTAAAGAGTGCTGAAAAAAATACTTTGAAAAGCATTGTTATCAATGAACTGGCCGATGAGATGCAGAGAAACAAAGAATACAGACTCTCAGTTGTCCTAGATTATCGGTGAGCCCGGTCTGGGCACACCTAGGGTTCGCCGTTTGATTTTAGGCAAGATTTCAGTGTAAAAAAATTAAAACTAATATAGAATAAGGAGATTAGAATACAGCCAAAAATATAACATAGAAATTCCTTTTCAAACAATTCCTTTTATACCTTAAAAAAATATGGAAGATTTCTTTGAAAAATGAGGGTCCTAAAAAACTACACATGGCTAAAATATATGGATTGGTTTGTGTTGAGCTGCCATCTACTGTCAATAAAGAAGGTTCAGAGTAACCTATAGTAACTTATAAATCCTTTTTCATTCAATTTTTCTGCGCGTACAGAAAGAAAATTTTAGGCGTGTCCAGACCGGACACACTGTGCCGCAAAGGGTTAATAAGTTATGAAATAAATCACATGTTTCTATTTTAAACATCAACTTTTTTTCATTTATATTTTCTACAGATGTCAATATAAGTTATTTTTGAAAACTTATGTTTAATGGTTATACCATCGTGCAAAGTAATTTACTGAGGTTGTCACTGGAACAAGAGATAACAAGCGCACCATCAGCAGCAACTCCCAGTGATAGAAACTCTAATATTATATATTCTTAGACAGCAGAAATTATTTATTCCTTTCTAGATTCCGATACTGAAATTTATTCCGATACTGAAAGAGAAATGAATTAGCTTTCACTTATAATTGGTTGAATGGCTGACTAGTTCAGACGTAATCTGAAATGCACATTAAAATTGTAGTTTGATTATTAAAGTATTTCCAGAGATAAATAAGTGCATATCCATCGTCGTATATTGATTGACTGGTAACGAACTTCTCAAAAGAAATGGAAGAAAGTAGTAGGAGTCTGACAGAAGTTAATAGCTAAGAACATTGAGATTTAAAACTAGACTTACTGTACTGATCTAAAGAAAGAGAAGAAATTCACGTCACACTGTCAGTCTCCAATCCACTTGAGGAAAGAAAAACCTTAAAATTTTGTTTTGCAATTCTTTTATAAAGCATAATTATACTGAAACCAGAAGCTAATCGTTTACAGTTAGTTCTAGTTCAACTGAATCTTTAAATACGTCATTTTTCAGTCTGGATTTTATGGTAAGAAACAGTTACATTTTTCTTTCGCTGTAAAATAAAATTTATTTTATGAAAATGAGAATGATTTTCTTTTAGAATACGACGAATTTGAATGAAAATAATAATATTGATAATAAGCGGATAATATAGAGTCTAAAACTAAACTCAGTGGCGCAACAGCTCTTGTGGGCAATGCTCTGCTGTGCCCGATGTTATCCGCCGAAAACATAGCGGCAAAAACATCGCGGAGAAAAAAAACAACGCAAGGCAAAACCGTCGAGGTACAAAACATCGTGAGAGTAAAGAAAGCAAAGCGAAAACATAGCAGTTCTAAAATATCGTGGTAAAAAATAAAGTACCTACAAATCATCGCTTGACGATAACTTCACACATATGCGTTTTTCAGGTTTTAAAAGATATTAATGCATTTTTGCAAAACGATTTGGGAGCGAAGAAGGAAAGAGGGATATTTTTACTTTTGCATTTCATATTTTTGAATGAACTAATAAATTTTTTGTCGAAAAAGTAAGAAAGAAAATTAAGCATTTAAAAATTGGAAATGATTGTAGCCTATAGTACTTAATACACTCATGTCCATAAATTAAGGATAATGCAAAATCAGGCAAAGGAAGAGTTAGAAGCAAAATAAATTTGACTTATTTGTAAAGCTTATTTATTAAACAAAAGGTAAAGAGCAAAAAAAAAAGATGCTATATGTTTGATATTATTAAAAAAATTAGCGACTTGCTGAACTGACTTGCTGTTCTCCCTGGAGCAAATTAAAAAAAAAAAAAAACTGTTTACAAAAAAAAAACAATATTACATGGTTGGTATGGTTATTAATACATTGTATGTCTCCCAGACGATGCAATACAGTCCGTAAAACGCCTAGGCATGCTGAGTATCAAATGATCTGTCTGATCTTGGGGGATGTTACACCACTCAAAAAGCAATGCCCTCCGAAGTTCTGGTAGACATGTAGGAGGAGGTTGACGAGCTGCAACTCGTCGGCCAAGAATGTCCCACACGTGCTCTACTGGATTCAAGTCCGGTGAGAATGCTGGCCAGTCCATACGGGTGATATCCTCCGATTGAAGGCATTCGCTTACGATTTTTGCACCGTGAGGACGGGCGTTGTCATCCATAAACACAACTTGTGCGCCCATGGCGCCCCGAAACAAACGTACATGTTGTTCCAGAATGACGTCTGAATAGATTTGGCTTGTTATGGTTCCAATTTGAACATGTAGGTCAGTTCTGGAGCCCAGAATAACTCTACCCCAAACGAGCACTCCTGCACCACCGTAACGGTGTCGTTCAATGATGTTTTCTTGGTGGTAACGGGTACTTGGAGCTCTCCATATGAAAGTCAGGAGAGAATCAGACTGCAAGCTAAACCCGGACTCGTCGAAAAACATCACACAAGCCCACTGTTGCGGTGTTCACAATGCATGCTCTCTACTCCAGGCTAACCGAGGCGACAGTGAGTTGTAGTAAGTGGAACGCATCTGACAGGTCTACGAGCATATAAACCAATCACCCTAAGCGTCTGTACACGGTCTGCCTTGAAATTGTCATACCAGTGGCTGAAGAGAGCTGACGAGACAGGTCTGAGGCTGTGCTCCGCCTGTTTCTTTTGGCAGTAACTGCCAAATACAGGTCCTCATTCGGCGTTGTAACTCTGGGGCGACCTGTGCTGTAACGTCTGCTCACATTACCATCATCTTGGAATCGTTGCCAAAGCCTGGAGATGACACTAGACAATTCCAAGTTCGTCTGATACATCCAGTTGAGTACGCCCACATTCCAGACTACCGATAATTCTACCATGTAAAAAACCATCCAAATGCGTCCTTTGTGTCACAACTATTCGGTTATTGCACTGAAATGCTTATAAAGCGCCTGCGAACAATTTTACTTCTTTGCCTGTATTCCTTATGTATCACTCTCTTACACTCCCGTCATTGTGACGTACCATCGGTGTCATCTGGTTACTTCCTGAAATTTGCATATGATTCTTGAAGATGTGTGCAGTGAGTTTACAGGTGATATATTTATTTTATTCGATTTCCGCGTGACTCCGAATTATACCTTATTTATGGACATGAGTGTATAATTTTAAATTTACATAGTTAATTAATAAATTAATCTATTTTATAAAGTTGTACTTATAATTTTTTATGAAAAATACAGCCCCAAAATATTTAGAAAAATGAAGATAATTAACTGCATGAGGTTACCTCTATAAAAACTGCTTAGTTAATTATCAAATTACTTTCTTTCACGTTTGTTAATCTGATATTGTTTTGGTAAAAATTATATCTTGCTTTGTTTCCGTTTATTCTTAAAGTGTCGATAACATTGCTTTCGCTTTCAAATCATGAGCTTATGACCTGGAGAAGTGGTCAGCTTGTCTTAGTCCTCCCCCCGGTGTTTAGAACCCAAATGAACTTGGTGCTCATTTTATCTATCCACTCAAGGGTTGAACAGCTGAGTCAATCCTGCCCTGCCCGGGGATCGAAACCCGGATCTGTGGTGCTGCTGCGCCACCGATCCTTTGAATCTAAGGAAACTTTAATGTACTCTTCTTTTTTCCTGAACTGAAGGTACATAGCTTTGGACTAGACATGTTTCAAGGAGATTTAAATTCAGCAAAATAGCAAATTTATCTTGCTAAGATTTTGAATAGATTTCTGTCGATTTCGATGGTAATCAGACAAAGATCCCTCTTCTTCAGATGAAAAATTTCAAATTGTTAACTTCACTTTGACACCTCTAAATGTAACGAAGCTGAGATTTCACACGTATTAATGATTGCATTGCAGATTTACGAATTTTTGGTATTAACATTTTCATACTTTTTTATCCAGATATAATGCAAATAATTATCAAGTTTTCAATATTGCTCCACATGAAGTTAAATTAATAGCTTCGAGTAATGGCTTGATTGGACAGGCGATGTTTTAAATTGTGCAAGTAAATCATAAGGTTACTGGTAGAATAGTTTAGCACATAAAACAGGTCTAGCTCCTTAACCTGTTTAATAACATCATATATCTTTGTCAGTAGATTTATCTTTCTTCCACATTTCTGTGACCCATTGTGTTTGTAGTTCTTTCAAAATTTATCAAATTTAAACAGCTTGATTGATTTATTGTTATTGTTAAAATAAAAAGCAGTGCAACATGTAATATTTGGAGGCGATAACTTTAAAATTGAAATGAACATTTATATTGAACGGACGCAAAAAGGCCGTTTTGAAACTAATATCCTTCCGAGCTAACGTCCCTTTGGGCTCAAAATTAGTTGTGCTGCGCTCATACTAGAACTGAGGACTTATTCTCTAAGCACAATGTACTTGCCAGATGAGTTATCAGAATTCAGTTAGAAATTCGAGAACATATCTCCTTAGTGATGACATTTATATGACTGTGTAGAGTTACTATGCTTTTGTATTAGCAAGATACATGACAAATCAGCTGTGCTGTCGTAAGTAAAAGATTTGAAATCTTCCATTAAGTAAGCGGATATGCTGACCATTACAGCTCAAGGACATGTAGGAGAAAACGCTTTTAAATTACTTCTATTTGTCTCGCTTTGCACTGCAAACTTTAACGGAGGGTGCACTTCAAAATGTCACTTGTTTGTCACTTTTCCTTTAACTGCCAAAGCAACTCATTCATATTAAACTGGGTATAGTCCTTTGCAATATGAATAACCCTGTTCTGATTCGAGTTCTAACAATTTTGTAATTAAACATTTAACATGTTTTGTAAACAAGCGAATGGATTTAAATAGAATCAAACATATTCGAAATTATGCAAAAGAGCCTTTCTTTCCGGATTCACCAAGTGCAAAATATATACATTTTCTTATGTCACCTAGAATCTCGGTGTCACCTTCCTAGACGTAGTTTTCTTCGACAGAAAAGGTCTTCGCTACATCGGGTTTGTTTGTTTACTGTGAGAGTCACAAGAAAGGAAAGCTTTTCTGTCTCCCTTTATTTGTACCTTCAAGTTGTTTCCAAATAATTTGCGAATGCTTTCTGTCCAATTGAGTAGGAAGAGTTGTAAGATTTTTAAAGCCTACAGAGACGGAGAGAAAAGAAATTCTGTTTTCTTAGACTACGATTGCATTTAGACAGAAAGCCCTCTTGCATAAATCAGATCAAATTGTCATTCCGTATGCAGGCTTGAAACAACATAGTCGAATTCAAAATTGCTCTCTAGAATATATGCTGCTTTAAATTTGTATGTGAGCTTTCTTTTTTATTTATTTGTTAATTTAAAAAGATCCTGCTTAAATGTAGCTTCCTTGAATATTAAATTCTTGTTTTATACTGCATGAAACTTCTTGTATTGCTCGATATTCGTTTAAATTCTGCATAAGAATTTCGACGTTAATATTTTTCATCTTTTATGCAGCTACTATTAATATTTATAAAGTGAAAACCAAGCTGGTTGTGGAGAAGGAAAAAAATTCGAAACGTGAGAGAGTCACGAAAATAAATAAAGTTTCTTTTAAATAATGAATTTTTGATTTGTAAATTATTCTGCCATGTATTTTTGAACATGTCTGAATTGTTTCAAACTACAAATGAAATAAAAAAATATGAAAATTTTAAGTGTTATAAAATTTTGTGGCTTTAATACGTTATTCGGAATTGAGAAATCAGATTACTCTAAAAAAGATTTCTAAGACTCATCTTTTAAAATAGATGATTTAGTACGTTAAAAAACGTTGATAAAGAAAGTTTCAAATACATAGTTTCATTTTGCGAATTAATTTATTAAATTTAATTTGTCTGCGCGCTGGGAAACACAGTTGCAGTTGTTTTTTAAAATTATTTCACCATAAATTATATGTTCATTAAGCTATATATTGTATAAACATAAGCTACATACTATAAGAATGTGTAAAAAGAATAATGCACAATACGAATCTATGTTAAATCAACAAAACTTCACCCACAATGTTTCAACCTATAATGCTTGTGTTACTTCCGTTTGCATTTGCAACGATTACAAAATGGCAAATAATAAGAAATTTAGCTATCAATTTAACGAAACAAGCCAGTTTCCCTTAGAAAGTTCTCCACGAAAGCACGTAATGATAGGAATACCCGTAAATGTTAATAATAATAGAATTAATCCCAAAGGCTTAATATCCTTTAAACAGATGGTCCCAACAGAGCAACGCTTGTCAGAATAAAATCGTTGGTATACTGGAGCGAGATTTTAAAGTGTAGTAATTACGGCGGTATGCCTTGCCCTTGCTGGTATCATTTCCATGTATGCTTGAAAAATTTTTGTATATCAAACAGTTGCAAACCTTGCTTGATTTCTTCAGGTAGATTGCATTCTGCTTGGTGCAACCATTTTTGGAGGGCGGGGGAGCAATCTTTTCTTGGCTAAAAGAAGAATTAATGTACATAAATCTTCTAAGTAAAGGGGACCAACTGAAATGAGCCTGCAATTTCTGTAAGGAAAACTAGGACATCAAACATCTTTGGTTATAGGTGTATTTTGCTTTTTACACATTCGCGTTGCGAATTAATACGTTCAGTTTTTCATTTCGCGTTTGGAAATCAAAATGAATTAAAAAATTGCTAAAATTGCTATAGCTCTTTCAAAGGCTTAATAATAAGCTTCCGTATGTTTTTACCGTTCCGAAAATTTTAGAATTATTTGTAATTACTTACGCTTTCGATTACTTCATTCCTTCCTATTCACCTGTACTAACATAATTTTAGTTTATAAAATGTACTCCATCCAGAACACTTTCAATGTTAATACGCAAATATCTCGTTCTTTTCAACTGCATGCCTTTAATTTATTCTCTTATTCACCTGAGAAATTCATATTTGAAATGCAATTTCAGAAATGATACGTTGAAGTATTAGAGTAGTGTATTTGGGACATGTCTAATATTCATATATTAGAGAATGATTTTAAATAAAGACAAAATTCAACCCTTACTTCGGCTTTCATCAAAATATCTCTTTTGTTTCTTAACGAAAAGTGCATCATTGCCAGTTTGTTAAGAAAACAATTTACTGTGAAGCAACATAAAATTGAATTTTTCTTTAAGTTTCAAATCACCGTGCTTCTTTCTATACCAAAATAGTGTTATCTAGTTACTAATAATTTTAACACAGAGTAACGTAGAAACTAAATATTAATTAAGTGTTACACTACTGCGTCATTGGTACATATCAAGTAACCATACGTACATTATTTGGTTTTCTTTGCAATGTCATAAAAGTGTAACCTATTGTTTAAAAAGCATATTTTTATACTGATACGGTTGATGCATCTGGAGGTATCAATCTCACTCTATAGTGTATAAAATGGCAAAAATATTTCTTTACTTAGTTATCGTTTCACATACAAATTCACTTCTTAAAATAAAATTGATCTTCTAAAAGATACTCGAGTGCTATTCCTTGGAAAAATTAAACATCTCAGTTTGCTATACAGGATACATAGCTCAAATAATTGTATAAAATTTATCTATATATAATTATGCATGAAAGCAATTACAATGATTTTATTTACTCATTACTAAACAAAGTTTTGTATGGATATAATTTCAAATAAAAATGTTTAATTTACAGTAATTAAGTTTTTATTGCACCTCAAATATAACAAGTATAGTATTCGAAACAAGAATAAGTCGTTGCCTTTAATATCTGGAGAATGTTAATCATGTCATCACTAAGAATTTTATTTTAATTCCCTTTAAGTGTACGGCAAAAGTGAATTATTTTTTAACATTCATTTATTGGCATTCAGAAATGATCTTTACATAAATAATATTTCTTATTAATAGTTAAAGAAGATGAATCATCACGATAAAAATGGTAGAATTTTTGCCTAAACTATTCAGCTTATTACGGGAAATTCATTTAAAACACTCGTCCAATGAAAATATCATTAAAAATACTTTGACTTTCGAGAATTCTAAGGTTTCACTGTAAATCGAAAAGAAATTTTATATCGGATAATGATAGTGATGTATCGAAGCATTATAAATTCAACTAATGCGGAAAATTTCCTTGATTAAATGATATCTGAAACTAATTCAGTGCCAAATTTTACACTGAAAATTATTTATCTTCTGTTGCTTAATTATGCCAGCGGTTAATAGAAATCAAAAAGAACTTTTGTATTTTTAAGCTATTTGATTACAATTAGTTTCGTTTATTTTTTTATTCTTTGTTTGAACGAAACGAAGCTAATGCTATAAAAATCAGATTTCTTTCCGTGTGCTGTAGTGTAATGGTCTGCGCATTAACTTGGTTATTCGAAGACTCCTCATCAGATGCCGGGCTAACACAATGAATGTTTTAAGTTTTTTTCTCTCCCACACTTCTAGTTTCTTTACCGAGTAAAAGGATTCCTTTTGATCTGATCATTCGTTGCTAATACATTCATTTTTGTATGAAATTCATTGCTGATCCGCTCAGTTTGGAAACTTAATATTAATCACACATATTAAGAAATGCCTTAAGAAAGACATTGACATATTAAGAATAAATAATTTATAGTTTTATAAGACTTGTAGGTATAGTATTTTGTAAAAATGGGAAAGAAAAGGCTCTTCACATAAGCATGAATTTCGAAAATATCTTAAGACTTATTCCCTAAATTTATTAAGTGTTAATAAAGTGACTTTCAGCGTGAACATTTTTGGTTGAGTCATCTTTCAATGTATTATGTCTTATATTTACAGACTTGAATAAAATTATGTTAGTTTTAAAATATGCACTTCAGATACAATAAAATTAAATTTTCTAGTTTGATTCAATCATCAATTTTTTTAAAGTCTTTTCCTTTTGACGAAAATATATTTTTCCTACACTTGTTAGAAGCTTATCAGATGTTTAGTAAAATGTAAATCATTTGACTAAATTTTTAATATTTAGTCTATGCATACTTGTTAAAGAAATGTTGAGTGTAATAATATATATTCAACCACGTCTTTTTTTAAGTATTCTATACTGATTACTGCTATTAAAAATATAATTTATACATTACTTAACTGCCTTGGAGAATGAAGCATTTATATGATAGAATATAATTAAATAGACTTAAATAACAAACATTGTCTTAAAAAGTGACTGTCTTTTCTGCTGTAATTCTTACTTTTTTAAACGCTTTTGTTTAAACAAACTTTTTTTTTTTTAAACAAAAGCGTTTAAAAATTCGTAAAGATGTACCAAAATATACGGACAGAAAATTCGCAGTACGTAATATTTTTAACTCTTACCAGTTGTAAAATGAACAGGCTGCTCACACTAATGTACAAGAAAAATAAAAAATCCAAATGATACACAACTTAAAACAGACTTTTCGCATCCTATTCTAAACTTAAGCTTCGTATTCGGAGGCTTGAAAGCACGTGTAACGGTAGCGATAAAATCTTTTAGCTACTGTACAGAAACGGGTGTTTTACGCAAGCGGATGAGAATGCGTGAAGCCGTTTATTTAATCTTTAGAGCGGTTGTTAAATTTATACGTGAGGACAGGAACTGGACTGGTGCCTCTCCGAAATTGCTTTCTGCTGTTTTTTGTTGTTGTTGACGAAACCTGTGTCTCCCGATGTCCTTTCTCAACAAGTTTTCTAAGATCATTTAGCAATTTCACTAGAGTAATGAAAATATTAAAAAGCTGAGGAATACTAAATTAAGTATCACAGATGTTTACTACTTATTGTTCTATATCTGATTCTTTTTACTTTTAGTGCAATATGTAAAACTTCAGATTATTTTTATTACCATTTTTTAATTCAGCTCATTGCTCATTTATGCCTGAAATAAATCCTTTCTCTAGTCCCCGAAAACTTTATATGCGAAAATATGCATTAAAAAATACTGAGTAACATATGTAACCAAGATTAAAATCATTACCGAATTTATGTTGGTTGTGTACGGTAGACTTTTATTAAAATATTTTTGAGATAATAATTTGCAATTTTTATTGTAAATAAATTAAAGAAGTTACCTTTTATAGAACTTCTGTTTAATTCATATATATGCATTACAGAACGTTTGATTACTCAGCACTCACTGACGAAAGATGGAGCCATCATGCAAAAAATAATTTTCACAATGTTAAAAAAATTACATGAAATATGATTTCTGGATGTCATAATAAGTAGTAAATTAATATGTAATTTAATTGATTGAGTAAAATATGCAAATACTAAACCAGTATTTTGGGAGAAAAAGTATAATTTACTTTTACTAGAACATAATTTATCCTTTAATAAATCATTCTTAAGGCGTAACATGTGTGAGAGATTAAAATTAAATCCGGCTCAGCCACTAATATAGAAAAAGATTCAATAAATAAATAAATAGTCAATAAATTGATGTAACTCATATCTCGTAATCGTCATAAGGTGAACAAAAAAACAAACTGTCATATGGAACAATGTTATCATATATCACTCCGAAAAGCAGCACAATGTAACGGCCGCAGAGTTCCACTGATTTTCTTAAATAAATTTTTCCAAACAATACACCTTAATGCTTCGCTGCTCTTTAATTATGATTTAGAGAAATTTAAAAGTATTTTGCAGTTGTTCTGGCTTTTAGAAGAATACGAATTGAAAAACGAAACGGAAAAAAATGGATGACTATTATTCTAGCAGCACATTGTCTCCAGAAAGATGAATTACCATTGGTCTTTGTGTAATGGGCAGCTTACCTTCGTATCACGCCAAAGAGTGTTTTTAAGCCTTAAAATACTCTTGAACAATAGAATTGATATTCACTTACCGGCCTAGATTCATTGTTCCAAAATCCATTCAGAGCCAATGAATGGAAGACATTATCAGGAACCTATTTTTTAATTACCGCTAAAGAAGATGAAGCTAATGTCCCGAGAAGAATAAGGAATAATAATTTCTGTCTCAAAAGAGTTGCTTGTTGCAATAAATGAGGGTATTTAACTTCGATTTACATTTATCTTCGGCTTAAAATTTCATTAGTTTTGATTTGAGTTTTCATTTCTAAATTGGGTCTTTATTTTTGAATCAATGTTGTAATATGACTTGAAATTATTTTAAACTAATACTGTTAATTGATCGAAGTTATTTTAAATTATAAGATCTTGCATTAATAACAGTTTCAGGGTTGGCTAACTAAGCAGCGTCATTCTATGTGCTCGATTCATTTCTATGCAATGGTATAATTTGCATTTCCTTTGACTAGCTGATGCTGGCAAGAATTACGCGGACTGTTGGATTTTACAAGCCAGCTTTTAAACGTCTGAATTACTGTACCCACTTACACATTTTATTATGCTATCTTAAAACGTCACATTTTTGTAGAAGGGCAATTTGCAGCTCTTATTATTATACTAATAAATTTATGCGCTATATATTGACGTTAGATAAAGCTTATTTGTTCCCGCAACAAAACATTTCAACGTTTTTAAAACTGGGGCATGTTCATGCAAAAAAAAAAAAAAAAAAAAAAAAAAAAAAACTACTGCACTATGAGATACTATTCGAGAATCACAATTCAATTTAAAAATATTTTTTTACTTAGAAATAGAAATATAGTTAATCCAATACTTATTTCTTCATTTGCACTAAGTCAATTGCAGGTCAGAATATTGGAAGGTTATATAATGGTTGAAAAGAATTTATATAAAATATAAAGAAATATAAGATAAATATAAAGAATTAATATAAAAAAATCGAGGATTTTCATTGAAGTCAAAATTCAGTTTAAAGGTTTTATACACGCAGTGTGCAAGCAATAAAATTTTGTTCCCTCAATTTTATAGATAAGCCTTTTTGGTACCGATGAAAACATTTGTTTCAAATTTCCATCCCAAAAGATATTTACATTCTTTTTTCAGCTGAAGAAGAAAGGGTATGTGTCTGATCGCCCTCGAAGTCGATAGAGATTTATTCAAAATTGACGCCAGGCCAAGATTGCTTTTTACCAAATTTTGTTAGTTTGTATCGATAAGTTTTCCATATTTTTTTTTTTAAATATTCGAAATCAAACCGGAATACCCTCAATACCAATCACAATTGTCCAGAGACGAATTGCTTCATAGAATGATACAAATTTACTTAGTATTTCAAATTAACTTAATTATATTTATACAGTGTATTAATTTACATAATTTATTATATATATGAATATATTATTTAAAATTTCATTCATTTCATTTATGTACTTTTATATAATATCAACTTAGATTTATGATAAAAATTCACTTAATATTTAGCTATATACTCTAATGTTTCTTTGGTAACTGACATGAATCTTTTAACATTTTAAGGTTTCACAATTCATTCAGTGTCACAGAATACCTCTCACACAAAACAAATTTATTTAGCATAATCTATTAATAAATATTTTAAAGACCCCTTCCGAGTAACGATTTTACAGTCTGGAATTTTGTGAATAATTTTGCGAAAATTAAGGATGTTGTTTAAAATATAAACTTGATAACATAAATTTATTGAATCATTTAACCATTCTATATTTCCTAAGATTTTCAATTAAAACTAATTTTAAAATACGTTTGTAATATTAAGAAAAGTAAGGGAATGCTTATAGTGATTATCATACATATTTCCTCGTTTTTCATCAAATAATGCATATGCATTTTTTATACCTGGAATACTTGATAAGGAATATAAGTATTCGAAGAAAACCTGATGCATGAAACTATGTTAGAAATGCATATTAATATCCTCGGCATTTGTTTCCAGATTGACGACTCATAAAATACAATCAAATCACTCCTTTCAAAATGGTTCTGGGATCTGAACTTAACCTAAAAGTGATGCTAAGCAAAGCATAATTATATTAGAAGTATCAAAATGAACTCTCTACTGGCCAGAGTAATAGCGGAAATGGCTTCCATATTTAGCTGAAAATCACAGTTAAAATGAATGCAATTAAAAACCGCAGAAAACGGGAGCAATCTACATTAAAGTGAATAGAAAAGTATTATTAACAATTCAAGCGGTTTTATCTGAAGAATACGTTTATTTTGTTACTTATATTAAATCTCTGGGAAGACACTGTAAATACCGAAAACAGTTGAAATAAAGAAACTAAGTTATCGATGGGATTAATGAACAATATTTACAAGAACTTGAACAGTTTCATTAAGTTAAAACTCGCTTACAAATTCAGCTAATCTTTTAGTTGGCGTAGACATTTTACGCTACCAATACATTTTTCGTATCCTTTTTGTAGTTGCAGTAAATAGTTTTGTTTTTATGTTGGTGGTTTCCGAGATTAACCTTTTCGTCTTTCTTCAACTATCTTAATTCCTTTTTTAGACAGAGCCGAGTTAATCCACAACGCGGTTAATTCGCTTTGCTCAGTCGGGTGTTGGGTATATTTTACAAGTCACATTGCTGTAAAAAGTAGAATTTCTGTAGGAAATGTAATTATGTTAGAATTCAGTTAGGAAGCTAAAATGCTGCCTGATAGTTAGTGCAAATTTTCAATTTAATATACATTTACAGGAATATTTTGAGAAAAAGAAATGCAAAATTTGTATTCAAATGTGAAAAAAAAAATAAGGGAAGCTTAATGGAATAGAATATCTGAAGCATAGATTAGATTTATATTTCTGGAAATTCAAATTTGCAATATACCGTGTTAATAATGCATATTTTCGCAAGTGCAGCCACGCCATTTTAATCTCGTGCTACCGAACTGAATATTTATGATCCTGAACAAGAGATAACTCCTGTTACGCTCCCTAGGAATAATATGACTTCGCAAATCTAGACATTAAATTTAATATGTAAGTCCGTTAAATTTCTGTATACAAAAATATCAAGATAAATTTGATTATTAAATTGATGTTGTGATGAACATTTCCAGAATATGTCCATTCACTTTAACGATTAGCCACCTTAATGTCAAAGAAAATACTTATTTAACGCATGAGATTTTAAATTTCTGGCTACGAAACGGAATTTTGAGTTTAATTCGGAATAAAGATTGCCATATCTGTTCAGGTGGTTATTCGGAATTTCCCATTCTTTACATTACTCACTGTTTTATGAATTATGCATAAAATGCGCGTGTCACAACGAATTTTCAAGATGGGTAAAATGCATCATGGCTATTAATTTCAAGCACAGATTATTTAAAATTATGTGCATATGAACGTTTTATGCGAGGCGTAACTATATTATTCTAGAATGAATAGAGTATACATTTGTAGAAAGGAAAGCAAAAACGTGTTATAGATTTCATGCAGTTTAGAATTTAAAAAAAAAAAAAAAAAAAAGGTTAAAAAAATGTTTCATATATTTTACCCGAAAACGTAATCATTTGTATGAGTTTAATATTTTGTTTCTTTAATTCCAAAAATAATAATGGGTATTACTTTCAAGCATCAATTTAAGACTTTAGGCATATTTTATGAGAAAGAAAATTAACTTTTAGTTAATTAATTATTTGTTCTTAATTAATGTAAAAAGAGGTCATGGTTAAGCTAGTATATGAATCTTATATTGATTGAAATAAGTTTAATTAAAAGGCTGTCCGAGGGTCTCTCACCCCTCTTTTTCTATAACCAACCTCTCGAGACGACTTTCTCCTCCCGTGTATTTTGAGTGTCCCTTATCATACAGACATTATACGCTTGCAAGCACTCATGCCTTCTCTGAGACTTGAACCAGAACTCGTAGGTTCGGCATCACTAAACACTGTTTTTTTCCTATATGCTGCGACGGCTATATTACTTGAAAGTTATGCCCCTTTAATAAATGAAATAAGTAAGATATTTTCTTAGACTGTGACAATTAAGGCGATGAGAAATCCTTTAGTAAAACTACGGAGAATTAAAATTTTTATGCAGATTTTTTAGAAGAAAACACATATTTCGTGAAGAAAAATATTTATTGCAACCCAGTATACAGAAGAAGCAGAAAATTATCCGTATACAAAATCCCACAAGATAGCTTTAGTTAAACTTTTGACGACACATACATAAGTACTATGTTAAAGACAGCAATTCATGCATGTTTTCTGATGCAGAGAACTAATGCGAAATCCTTTGAAAAAGGCGCAACTTATTGCTGAACTGGAAGTGATATTACAAACGACTGTTCACTCTACACACAGAGTAAAATATCCACTCCAATACTACGGCAACAGGCATGCACAAGTATGGGTTCTTTTATTTTCTACTTAAAAAGTGTTAAAACTTAAAATTTCAGTTTCATATAATTCTTTTTTGATATCACGCCTTTGAAATAACATAGTCACCTTTTCTTTTGTTACTTAAAATGGTTAAAGTTGCAGTTGTTCACAATTCTAGAGCTAATTTCTCATATTTAAAAACAGATTTCCATATATAAAACCAATTTCCCTTGCAAAAGGCAAGTGAAAAATTTAAGTTTCATATTTTTATCAAAATTATATTTCGTAAGCAATATTATCTTTGTCAAAAATATGTTTTATTTCATTCATATCTCAAGTGATAATCGTAGAGTCTTAAATGGCCAGTCTTTTAAGAAATATTTAATAATGCAATCTGTTAGAAACAAATTAGATTATTGATAATGAAACCTTTTAGACGCAGGATTTGTGGTTTATCTCTCTTATCTAACCTAATAAGAGCAAGTCCACAATTTTATCCTGGCAAGGAGAGCAAAATTGCGTCTATCATTGGCAAAGGCCTTGAGCAACAGGTAAGAGCCATTATGGCTTTGGCCAGCTCCATTCCAATTTTAAGGTAAACGTCCCTGAAGGGTTTCACACCCCTCTGCCCTTGCGATCAAACCATTCGAACTAAAACCCAGCGAACGATACAGCGGCCAGTAACATTAACCACTATCCCGATCAATCTGGCAAACACGTTTGTACATGGTTTTGACGAAACAGCTAATACGGGATCTGTAATATAAAATTGATGGCAGAAACTTTTTTTTTCTGAATTAATGCAATTAAATTTTATTATGGAAGATGTGTTAATTAGCTTGTAGTAATAATAATAATGAATGCCTTTCCGTTTTGTGATGTATTTTTACGAATATTATTTTACTTAAAATAAATTTTGAGTCATTGTGTGATTGAACTTAATGAAAGAGGAAAGAGACAAGGTGAAATACCAGTGTTTGTTGAGTATGCGGGTTGTTAAACAAAAGTTTTTATTTTTCGCTGAGAAAACTAGATTTGTTTAAATCCTATTCCTTAAATTTAATCAAATGCGATGGGACATGGCGAATGTCTGAGTTATTTCTTGATGCAGTCTTTTCATGGTGTTACTATGTAAACGCAATCAAAGATTTTGATTGCCAGTGGCTTGAAGTTTTGCTTTGCTAAACTCTTTTGTATTTCATTATTGTATACATACTTACCAACAGTTTAAATTGAGATATATTGAACTCTAAGAATGATTCGTTGAATATGATCCATTCTCAAAGCGTATCAAGATAAACCAAAGTAAACAGTTGGAGATATAGTAAAGTTCTATCCTAGTGAAGGATCCGTCCCTTTCAGGAACGTTTTCTTCTTGAGAGAAGGAAGACCTGTGGGAAGAAGTGCCGTAGCGACTGGAAGGAAAAAAAATCGGAGGACAAGTCTACGTATATTTATTTTTTAACCAGTAACACTGAATGCTGCGCCATTATCATCTCGTTCTCCAAGTTGTTATTCTTTTACCAGGATCTTCATCATAGTAGGGATGCAGAGTTACATAGACAGATAACTAGCTGCACATTTATTATGAACAAACTTAAGAATAAAAAAAACAGAGAAAGACAGACCAAGAGATAAATAGGCAGATATATTGCGGACGCTATTAAATATAAAGGACACTATTTAACATTAATTTATTTATTATTTATATCATCTCTTACATTAATATAAATTTGTCGTACATTTTCGTTTTAGCCGTTACGTCTCATTCACTTGTTCTTAAAAACCAAGTTTTAGAATTTCTTTTTACCGTTGCCAAAACTAGATATAAAATACCATTTCACCAATGAATCCGTTTTCCTTTGAAAATATTAAATTGGTAAGTAACTTGCATTTATCTTATAAATGTAATTAATATTTAAATGACAACGGTGATTCCACAATGAATATTATAAAATATAAGCCGAAAGAGTTTTCACTTAGGATGAACGTGGCAGATATGTAAATGAGTTTTGCTATTTTTTACTAGATTAAAACATTTTGGCAATCTCTAAGTCTTAAAAATATGCTGCATTTAAATTGCGCTTGATTCTTCTTTATATTTGATAAAAACTGTTATGGAGTAGAAACCGTTTTTGTGAATGAGCTTCCATCACATATCTCAAAGAAAAAATAAATAAATATATTTGCATCCAAAGTAAATAACTGGAAGTTGAATTACTTATTTTCTAGGAACATCCATTTAAACAAATTAGGAATAAGTTGATCGCCTTATTTTCTGGATTATCCTGAATTTTTTAAATAAAACAAAACATATATTTTGAAGCATGAGGCTATAACTCAGCCTTAGTTCATTATTCCATTAGATTGAATGCAATCATGAATCTCTTCAGTTCCTTCCTATTTCCTAGCTCTCGTTTCTTGAAATGCGCTTAGTTATGCAGCAGTTATATAGCTCTTAGTTATATATAATGTTATATAGCAGATATGCATCAACAAATTTGCTAAATAAAAGTATTTAATTTATATACTGGAAAGATTTTAATTTCTACTATTATTCCATTACCCTGGCTGAAATTATGAACATTTTCAGAGCTTTGTTTGACAACAGAGAATACAACCATCCAAAGGATCATCATAGTTTTCATCATTTATAGAAATCTAACGTGGGATCACTAGAAACCATATTTTACAACTGGTGTCAAGTTAGCATCGACAATGTAGCCAAATTAATTCGAAAATTTTGCAAAGTAATGGAAGTTTTTCATGTTTCGTATAATAACACGGACGTTTGAATTAATGTAGTAAGTTTTATTTATTTGTTAAAATTTTTATGTATGTGCCAGGGCAGTTTTATCTACATTTATTTAATAATTTTAAGTAAAGATAAACCAAAGTTTTGATTTCAAAAAAAATTTCGTAAATTGTTAGGGGTTTTGTTAAATTTAAGAGGGGCAATAAAACTTGAGAAGTCCTAAGTGTGTGAGTGTGTTTGGTGGGGAGAAGGGAATTTTATTTCAAATCACATTGTTTTTTGAAATATGTGGTATCTAAAGTAATTCAAAACACTGGAAATAAAGCGATTAAAATTTTTATTCCAGAATTTCACACTTTAGTTCTTGTTCTTAGTTGCAGATTCGCTGTACTTGACGATATTCTAGTAAAAACGTAGAAACTTTTAATACCAAAATTATTCTTAGGCAATTCGCAAATAGTCATTGTGTAGACGGAGGAACTTTTTATGATATTGAAAGTGTCATTTGCATTTATTTACGCCGTTGGTTCATTGATGGTGCAGATATATTTAACATATTAAATTCAATGCAGATAAAGTTTCTTATTCTAAAATAAAAGAAAAATAGATTTCATGCTTATGGAAATTCATTCATGCTTATGGAATATTTAACTATTATAAATACAGGTTTTGTTCCTAAATCATTCAAATCGTTGTAATATATACACTGCATTTTGTACTTAATGAATAATGAAGAAGCTTTCTGCTAGAAAGAATAAGGTTTATTTAGATGCATAAAAGATACAAATAAGGAACTAGATAAAAGCAAAGGCATACAAGAACTGTGCAATACAACTGTAGCCATACACCTTTGCCCCTACTACTAGCGATCTGATACGATTCATTAGATCCATATTTAGTATATTTATGTGCAGCTCAACAAATTCACCAATCACAGTCTTGATAAGATTTGCGAACATAGATGTGAACTACACATGCTTCGTATTTTATCAACTGAAATAATGTTGTTAAACAAGGACATGCATTAAATCCCCGACCATAATTTGGAAATTAAATTAAGAATCGATTATAACTGGACAGGCTCGAAGTCAGGCTAATGGAATATTTAACTAAGGGCTGTTTTAAAAGTACAGGGTTTGTCTCTAAGTCGTTCAGTTAATAGCAATACATGCACTACACTTTTTAACTTGAAATATGAGAGATCTTTTTAACTTGAAATATAAGATCGTTTACCGCAAGATTAGAAATAGCTTTTGCATTAGTGACATGCGAGGAAAGACAAAGCGGAGATATTTTGCCACGAAACTGGCAACATCAATCAAAGCTATTAACTTTCTAACTGAATTATCAGTGCTTTGAAAGCATATGTGATTCACAAACGAAATTTAGGAATAAATGGAATCTAGCTACGTCCAAACATAAAAAAAGAGGTCTAAAACTTTCAGTAGCACATTAAAATGTAAGAGTTATGACATTTTTTCTGCTTTATGAAGGGAACCATTTTGTGGCCATCAAATGTATTGTAAAAATTTTAAATATAAATAAACTATATAACATTTAGATCGTTCACCCCTGAATATATGCAAAGAAATCAATCACAATATGGGTTTGTATAAATTTAAATCCTGTACAAGAACAACTCTATGAAACAGAAATAAAAAATAAGGTCACTAATAGCCTTAGAAAAGGCTTATCAATGCCATTCACGTGTAAAAATTCCTAAGAATATTTTTGACTTTATATAAAATATTTACTGTAAATAAAGAATCTCCGCCTGAAAGTTTCTTCACGTCGCTTCGAGCTTGTTTTTGTGAAGGAATTGTATTTCTTGAAAATCCTTCTTCCAATAGAAAATCCAATGAACAGTAGGATCTCAGTTAAACAAGACATGACGATATCGATTTCCGATATTGTCATCATTTCTTTCTATCAGAATGTTAGCGAAGAACTTTTCAATCCCAATCTCTGTTTTTATGTGTGTGTGTGCGCATATATATATATATATATATATATATGAAATTTTTCTAGTTATTTTTACACAATGACGTACTGGAAAAAATAAAGTGCAGGGAAATTTCTCTTATGACCCCCATTAGATTCAAATGTATTGAAAATTGTGGCATTTAGTTGGAAATTTTTGATTCTTGAGAATACTGTATGCCTCGATGAACTCTTTCTTATGCGATTAAAGAAAACTTTTCATCTGATGCTATGAGATCACTTAGAATGGAGTATTATGCACACAAATATCAGATAACGATATCCGGTGTGATACGCATTTATTCTGATCATATGTTTCTCGAATTTTACAAATCATTAACAACACATTACAATGCAAAATAGTCTAAATTGTAAGTTTTATAACTGATGGGAAAAGACTGTTTCAATTATGCAAAATTATGACATATTTGTGTAAGTATTTTGTGTGTATTTAATTATGGCAAAGCACACTAGGGCTATCTGCCTAAGGGGAGGGATGCCTTTCGTGGAGGACTTTCTAAGGGAAACTGGCTCGTATACACGTTACACATGGGGAAAGCCACGAAAACGCCCATGCAGCCAGCCCGTTCGCGGGATTCGAACCTCGGACCGAACTACCAGTGTTCAGCGACTTTACCGCTCGGCCGCTGGTGGGCCCCATATTTGTGTAAGAATATTTT
This sequence comes from Stegodyphus dumicola, assembly GCF_044657685.1. NCBI lineage: Eukaryota > Metazoa > Arthropoda > Arachnida > Araneae > Eresidae > Stegodyphus > Stegodyphus dumicola. The sequence goes on along the minus strand of NC_140771.1, from coordinate 150,075,839 downwards.
GTGTAGAGATTCCTTCTGTTATTATGACTCAGTGAATAAATCCAACTAGCATCTAGAAGGTGCAGGCTGGATTAAAAATTAAGCGTAATTGAGTTTTTCATAATTGATTTGTCACGAAACAGATCGTCCCTTTGTAGGAGACATTGATTCTAGACACATATACATACAGAAAGCTTTCGTTTCAAATGTATTTTGTCTTTCTTGTATATCTCTAGTTATGTCAGCAATACATTAATAAATTAAATTTCAATATAAAGCAAAGGAATAGAACTGAAATCCTACCTTTGCAAACAAAAATTAAATTTTTCACATATTGCAAAGTTAATTTATCTGGCAAAATCTTCTATTTCAATTGGAAACTTTTCTTCTAAACAGTAAGAATTACAAATATTTCATAATTTCCATTCAATGGATTTGTATTCTTAAGAACGCTTAAATATAAATTAATGGATCTCTTCAAAATATTTTGCTATTTAATAATGTTTTGAAACTCGCTTTACTTTTCTCACTAAATTTAAGTAAATTACTCTAAAATATATAATTTGTTTCGAATTAAAAAAAAAATATCAAAAATTCTAAACAAATAATTTAAATTACATTTCTAAATATCTGGATATTGTGGCAAGAAATAAATAATTGGCACTTGTGACTGCTTCTGAGTAATATACTCTTCACCAGACTATCAGTTATGTCATTTGTCAGCTCAATTTAGCTGAACAAAATTTTGAATAAGACATTTCAGTAAAAATTTCTAAGTAATTAATTTCAGATCACAATTTCGATATTGTTGAATATATTGCAATAATTAATTAATAATTTTAAATGCAATTCAAATAAATTTTTAAAAAAAGTTCGCTTCTAATCTATTGTATGATTATGATGTTACACAAAATTTAAAATCTCCTGTTTTTCATATACCTTCCATAAACATTTGAAGTCTTACTTGGATTCTTGTTTTCAGTTATTTTTAGCCATAAAAGATTATCGTCCATTAGAACTTCATAGTTACAAGAATTTATTAAATACTACGCAAATTTACAAGAAAGTTTCCAGAAAGAATTTATTTTTCTCACTTGCCAATCGTAAATGCGCATTTTTCGTTTTTGCGTTAGAAAGAAAAAATATAATTATTCGAGTTTAAATTTAGCTACTTCGTAAAAAGGAAGATTGTTGAGCTTCCTCAGACGATTTACAGAGTGCAGTTATTATTATCGTTGTTCTGATGTAGATGTATGTCTGGAGTGAAAAGTAGCTAGAAATTAATGTTTAGTATATCTTACGAGAATATGTGTATTACTCTTTGTTTATACATACCGAAACGATAATACAGAGACTGATATATGCTTTATTTGACATGAAATTGTAACTGATATTTTAGGTTGACTAATGTATATTGCTATCGTATTTGCCCCATTTAATATACAACATAACGTTAAATTAGCGCAATGTAAATTCAAGCTACATAGCTCATCATTTATGAATTATTACTTCAAATCATTCACTAAAATTTTATGGCCAGTAATGCAGAGAATCTGCAAAGATTTGCCTAATAAAATTAATCGCAAATTTGTGAATCAAACTTATATGTAAATTAACCCTTTTTATCTGGCTGCTTGTTTATCTACCGGTCGATAGAAACTTCGAATATTTTTTTAATCTGTTAAAACATTTAGGATATTTAAACATAATACTATATCTATCATACTTTTTATCTAGTACTCAGGGACCAAAACAGTGAAGGAAAATAAAATTGCATTCTGAGACTCTTAGATTACACTTTAGCACCTACTTTATGTTTCACGATGTATATAAATAGTCTCGATGAATACAAATTAAATTTTTGTCCTTCTTCGAATTTAAATCAGTTGTTTTTCTAGGATTTCCCTCACCGCTTCTTGAAAGGTTTACACTTTGAATATTATATCACTGTTCAGCATTCAAGAATTTCTTTCAGTCAGGAAAGGAAATGAATATTTAAAATCACAAATTTAAATCGAGAAAAATTATTAGGTTTTCTGAAAAGAATGTTGAATCATACTAAAAAATTCAATGAACCCCGGATAATTTTTGGGAGAAATATTATTTTAATTTTTCAGAGGTAAATAAATCATTAATATATTCAATATGTATTAAAGCAGTGTATAAATATGTACCATTTTTATCAGTAAAACAGCATCCTCAACAATTAAAATCAAATGAAACCTTGGAAAAGTAAACTAAAAGTTTATTTTACACCTTACATTGACAATTTATTAAACTAAAACGTTCTTTTTGAATAAAATTACTTTTTATCATATACAACAATTCAAATTTAAAGCTTCGGTATTTACTTCTGCGTTTCGTTTTTAAATTAAAAGAGTATAATCAAAAGATTATGAAAACCCTGACGAAGTTATAACTGTTTCAGTAAAGTTTCAGGAAAAAGGGAATGTGCCTAGACGCTTGCAAATGTATGTTTACTACAAATTTAATTCGTTATAATTTATTTTAAAGCAAGAGTAGTGTACAGAAACGTTACAGTGACCCAGCTATACAGCGTTAGGCATCACTTTTATTTTAACATTCATAACAGAATGTAACGCTTGCTGTTGAAAAGAGAGAATGCAGAATGCATGTAATGTAGAAACGAAAAAGGGAACCGCGTATCGGTTCATTAGGCACTATGATTCCCAAACAGTTGGTTCATCTTATAATAAATAGCAATGTGTATGTTTTCGTATGTGAAAGATATAATAAATGATTAAGAACCGATTTTTTTGTGTTCTTATACATTGCACCACTGTTTTAATGCTGTTTTAATACTTGCTTCAAAATGTTGTTAAAAATTTCGAATAAAACAACTTATTAAAGATTCACTAGTTGGTTCATCTTATAATAAGTAGCACATCTGTATATATACATATGTGAAAGATATAATAAATGATTAAGAACCACCTTATGCTTTGTGTTACTGTACTTTGCACCACTTTTAATACTTGCTTCAAAATGTTGCTAAAATTTTCGAATAAAGCAACTTATTAAAGATTCACTTTTTTAACTATCAACCGATTATGATGTCTATTTATAATACCTCTTTTATCCCAAGCTGAAAACAACCATATTTCTTCATGATGCTTTCAAAATGACGAAAAGGGCTAAGTAAGGCAGTTCGTCAGTCAATTAATCAATCAGACAATCAATTAATTGAATTAGTTAAATATCTTTCGAGTTCAGTTGTTTTTTAAAATGCATTTTTAAAATACTGACGTTTGTGACGCTGTCGAAAAAGGCCTTGTGACATGAAATTTAAAAAAAAAAAAAAAAAATTTATTCTCATTTTTCTAAATTTCCACAAATTTGAAATCCGGAAGCATGTTTATAAGCAGCGCCTCTTTCGTGTCACCACAAGGTTGCAACAAGAAATTTTGAAAGGCAAATTCACCTGTCACGATCTAAGTTACTTGAAAATTAGACGCAGGTTTCTTTCAGTCAACAAGACTTTTTACAGACGCATTGGCTAATAAAGTGGCTTATGTATGCAGAGTTTGCACAATGTCGGAACATATTATATGTAAAAGAAAACAGGCGAAATTTTCTCATAGTTGTAATAACATAAATTTATTTCCTTTGACGAAGTATTAATTTGTTACATATCACGCGAAAAAAATTGGAGAATTTATGTCACCAAAATATTATTCTAAACTATTTTGTTTCCTAAAGGGAAGGTGTTTTAAGTCAACATGTGCATTAAATCCATTAGCTTAGTGTATCACATCGTATATTGTAAATCAACACATAATGCTAATTTTTCCTTCGGTTGGCATACTTAAGAATGTTTAGTGGAATGAACTTACTCCTTAAATCTATATAATCTCAAATACCATACTGCTACACAAACAGTAAAAATTATGATGAATAAATATGGTAAGGATCTGATTATCACTTTGAAATTTATATGTCATCAAGGGATATTACAAAGAGTACTTTTATATTATAGGTTTTTGTGTCATTTCATGTTTTAAATAGCAATCTATGACTAAAAACGTAAATTACGAAACCGTTATAATTCATATCAGTCATTCCAAGTAACCTAGAGTAACCTAGACTTCAATTTTACACGAGTGTAAATCAATCTTTGAATTGAAGTTACTTGAATTCGTTACTTGAAATGGTGTAGTTATGATACAATTCTAAAATAATAAATTGATATAATAAATTATGGTATTTGATGATAATAAAAATATTTATCTTTGAATGAGGATATTATTTCAAAAGATTCAACTTGAATAAATCTTTTTTCCTTTTCCAGTATGCATTTTTATCCAAGAAAAATCACTTACAATACAAATTGAGATCGTAATGCTAACGGGCGAAGCTCTTTCTTTGAATAAACTGCCACTGCATTTTTGTTCCTCCTTTCAAAAGAAACCTCCCATTTATGACGACAAATTGAACCAATATTATCGATTTCTTGGTAAGCATTCGAAATTCTACCTTGTCATTAAAAACCGATTTTTGCTAAAGGTGCAGATTTTTTTCTCTTCCTGACTCCATCGTTAGATCAAAAATGTAGATGTTCAATAAAGAATAGAAAAGATATAACGAGAAAAGGAGTTAAGAAAAAGAAAATGTTTGGGTTATTTGAGCGCATTTAAATATCCTAACGGTCCGAATACGCCAGAGTTTGAGAGAAAGTTGGAAGAAAATGTTCTTGTAAATATGCATGAAGCTCCCTAGTTTCAGAGCGTGTTGACGCCTTACTTCGGTGTATTCTTGCAATCGATAGTTTCTATATGCTTTTTCTTTCCTGTCCGGGGAATTAGTTTTATTTGCCAAAGAAAATTATTGTTTATTTGTTAAATTTTTTCTCATCACATTCTTAAAGATCTTGTTTTCGTGATCGATATGTATATTGCTTAACATAACATAAACGGCCTTCTAAAATGAGCTTTATTCAAAAACCAATATAGTTCCACATCAGAAGAACATTGAGAATTGAGCTTCACAGCTGCACTACCTTATATAACGAATATGTAAACACTCAGTAAAAATGTGTCGCGGCTTTTTTCACCTTTTAAATGCAGTGTGAAAATTTAATTCCTAAATGCTGTATGTTCATATCATATATTTTAATCTAGTAATTTCATTTTAATATAATTTAATATTTAGCATAGAATGTTAGTTTGCAATAATTTTTTATTTAGATATCTTACAAGATTATATATGGTTTCTTAATATACGAAACAAAACCTGATAACAATTTAAAAAAAAATCATCTTTACTCTTTTCTAACCTGTATTAAATTTATTGTTTTAAAACAATTTGGCTATTTAGCACGTTTACGATAACTAGGAAATAACTCACAATAAGTGTTGCTTTAGACGAGTAACTTTAAAATACTATATAGTCGTTGGGCTTGATTCGACTCAATTTGACGAATTTTACACCTATCTCGCTCTAGTAAAAGAAAGAGAGGTCAAAGCGTAGTAGAGTACGAATCAGTTCATTATTGATTACTGTTATTATATGAGGATTACAAGATACTATCATTTTTGCCCAAAAAATACCTGTTTGTGTGTGATTACTATGCATTTCAAAACTATTTTACGATTTCTATTTAAATCGATTACAAAGCGGTTTTAAATAATTGTTGTAACTTTTAATGCTCACTTGTCTGACCTAGACAGCCAAGCCCAAAAAATTCCTCGTAGAAAGGAGCAAAAGTTTACCCCTGTCGTTGGCAACAGCCTTGAGCACATTACAGGTGACAGTGCGATTTAGCTCAGTTCCGCCCTCAATTTTGACAGAGAACAAACACCCCGAAACCGAAAAGGCCGGTTCCGAGGGTCTTTCAGCCCTGTTTCCCTACAACCAACCTCTCGAGAGGTCTTCCGGCTAGCCGCATATTCAGAGTGCTCCCATGCCGCACGGACACTATACATTTACAAACATCTATGCCGTCTACGGGATTCGAACCCGGGCCCTTCGGCGGGCAGTCAGGGACGCTGACCACGCTCACGTTGGCGGTTTGAAGTAATATGGGTTATTTACATTAAATTAGCTTTCGAGACTCATTTCTAAAATCTGTAATGGCAGTCAATGTGTTAATAATGAAGCACTAAAAACTGAGTCTCCGAATTAATTGGTGAGTAATGATTGTTCATACTGACTTGATTTGACTATCAAAAGTAGAGCTATTTACATCACCAGAATCAAAATAGCGAGAAGATTCGCTAGAATTTGTATATAATTTTCACCAGGATTTAGTTAATTTTGTGTTGTTTATGTAATTTCATGAAATAGCGAAGGTAAGGTTTATATATTTTGTATTTAATTCAACTCGTAGCTTCTTGAAACTGCAATCAGAGTTTAATCAAATATTTACGTTTCAACGTTTTCAACAGCCACTTGATTCGTCGGCTGGGTTATTATTATCCGGCTTCTGATCATTGCTAAAATAGCATATTTCCGTTTCATTTTCATAAAATTTTAAATCATTCTAAATAAATAAATGAAATAAATAATGTATATAAACATGAAGTTTTAAACAAAGGACTAAATGAAGATGGCAAAAAGACTCGAAGTAATTCTCGACCTTTCCAAATATTGCCGAGGGAAATAACTAGTACGTCTTGCTCTCTTACAGCAGGAATGTTGGTGAAAGGGGTGCCGGAACATCAGTTGTACCAAGCCATTTGATGCGTGACTACAGGACTTTTACTGCATGTAGGAAAGCAATCATGATTTTTTGCAAAAAGACTGAATAAGGAGTTACAGGAGTAGATCTGCCAGTATATCTGGATATCTCATGGCTGTTTACCCTCGAGGAACACCAGGCCACCACTTCCATGTCAGAACATGCCCCATATCATGATACACCCACTAGACATTTTCACAATGCAAATAAGGCAAAATACATTCATGGCTTCATTAGTTCTCTCTAAATTCGACGTCTTCCATCAGTGCAAAATAAGGTGTAGCTTCATCCGACTACATTACTGTTTCCAATATTCAGATGACCAGTGTCTTCTTTCTCGACACCACTGCAAACGAATTCTTGCATGTCAGGCAAAAATGAATGGTTTTCTCCCAAGCAGCCGACCATACAACCCTATCCTCTGCGGATGGTTCGAGTTGAAATTTGTTAGAAACAGCCTTGGTTGACGATCAGTGTCAGTTGAAACACAGTAGTGTTCCTGTTCTTCCGTACAGTTCGTAGGAGACGACGTCGTTCACTCTCTAGGAAACCTTCGCTCGAACCACAGTTGCGTCTTCTAGAGAAGGACTGTGGGTTCTGATTCCAATTTTTGAAAACCTTTGATATGGCTGCTTTTGAGAACCCAATGAGATTTTTCGTCGGGCACCAACAATAAGCCCTTTTTCAAATGCTAGAAGATCTGTTGTTTTTCCCCATTTTACTGCATTCATCGGGAAAAGCAATCTTATACCTTACTTATACTAGCATTCTAACCGCGTGTAACCCGTGATAAAAAAAAAAAAAAAAAAAAAAAAAAAAAAAAAAAATTGCATACTTCATCCCTAGCATGCATTCAAATGAAAATCTCAAAGGTTTCTAATTCATTGGCCAGTGTGTGTATAAGAACCAGCATGCTACAATGTAAGTCCCAGTTTTCTTTAAGTAAAGCATCGGTCTCAATACTCCAATACTTCTTTTATTTTTTGAGTAATTAACTGAAAAAATAAATCTCCACCTTTTAGGATATTGTTGCTTATGAGTTAATTACTGGCACTAAATTCGAGTTAAAATTATATTCATCTGTTGAATCCGAATTTTATAAACTGCTGTTCAATTGATGTATTTAATAATAATTTAACAAAACTCTATTCAGGTACAGGATGCTTGAAATAACAGGAAAAATCGTCCGAGGGACTCGTTCGAGGTTCAAGTCCCTCGTCGGGACTCGAACCTCGGACCTCTCGAATACGCGCCGAGCGTTCTGACCATTACAACACGAAGGCATACTAAGAAGGCGGGAGAAATACTTTATAGGCTTATCTTTAAAGTTTCAGTCTGCCGTTAGAAAAGGATGAATATAAACTTGAAAAAAATACGCATGCGTTGAATTCTACCGTAGATGATTTTTCGAATCGTTAGAATTGAAGTCTTAAACATAGTGCTGCGATCTTGAAATTTTAATCAAAGACATGTCCCATTTCGTGTTTAAAACCTGCATGTGAGTAACATGAAGGGTATTTTCATGTACCATACTTCCTCTACAGCAAAACAATTCTTGAATTTTACGGCATTCACAATATTTCTTAAATTCTGAAATACGAAAACTTCAGAGCAACCACAAACCATATCATTAATATGTTATATTTTAAAATACTAATAAATCCGGTGTAATTTCTTTAATGTAAATGTAATTTATAAGGTATAAATGTAATGGACAGTTGTGGAAACCATCGAAACTAGTCCTGTGAAAATTTGAAAATATAACGCTGATTTTTGTTGTTTGACTTCTAAATTAATATTTGTTCGGCGTGTTATAGTATCTAAATTATTTATAACACTTGTTTAAATCGTATCTGCATAAAAGTCTAACTTAAAATGTATAAAAATTAAGCTAGTTTTAAAGTAAGTATTCTTCCTCTTTAAATTCCATAATTTGAGTTTTAAGACATTACAGAATCTTTAATCACTGTAAGAATACTTTTACAATTATTTTTACTGTCTGCGTCTTATCAGTGATAAATGAGGGCAACCTAGTTTCTCTCATTAGGAAAATGCATTAATTCATTCGCAGGTTGAAATTTTATCACATGAGTTCACAGTTCACGATTCAGTTCTCTCTTCAAATTAATTCTCTTATCTTAAATCTTTTGGCAATAAACATTTGTAACTTTTGACTTGCTTAGCGACTGTCTGTTAGCTCCTATAATTCTTTGCGGACTATTTTCACATAATTGTGTATATGCAAGATAGCAGAGAAATTCCCTGAGAAGAATTGATGAGAAGATAAAGGCAGTATCACCACTTGTCTCAGCATAGATAATTTATTTTCTTTGTTGTGTTAAACCTTTTCCTTACAATCTCCATCCACCATCTTAAACTTTCTGAAATTATGCATTAAAATACTTTGCCATAGATAATACTATCTTGTAGTTCTATGCATGTTCGAATGTTTATGAGTTGAATATACACTCCTGGCTAGTAAAATTTCAACTCCAGGAAGGGACGATCTGGCGAATGCCAAAATCACATGAAAGGAAGAAGACGTTGTGATCTGCAAATCATTAGTATTTCAGCGCATTTAGACGACGCAGTACTAAATGAAGTTCAAGGAATATTTATATGTCTCAGCTCCGTGAGTTTTTTTATTCTTATATGTTGGTAAATTACGCATTTTTTTGCTTTGAAAGTGGCTATTAGTAAGCGATTTTGGAACTGAGTTTAAAATTATCACCAAATTTACAAAGTACAGTATTTTAAATTGAAAAGTAACATTTCTACTTTCAAACCTTCAGTTTTTTACTTCCTTGTACGAAGTAAAAAGGAAGCATTGTAATCGCGAAAAGTTTCAAGCAGCATATTTCATTGAAAATATCTATTTTGACCGCTTTCGAATGCAATTTAATAATGTTTTTTGCGTGATATCTGTACGTAAGGACAGAATAAAAGACAAGTTTCCTCAATATATATATATATAAAACTGCTTTAAAATGAATTCTGAAGAGAATTTTTCGTGGCGTCTGTACGAACATATGTACGTACGTACGTATCTCGCATAACTCGAAAACGAGTTGCCTCAGAACGCTGAAATTTTGTATATAGGACTACTATAACATGTAGATGTGCACCTCGTATTTTGGTTGCAATCGGCCTCACGAAACGTATATAAATATATTTATATATATATCCACTCTGTTACCCGGCTCAGTGATCTCAGTTTCTTTACTCTTATATGTTTGTAAATTGTACATTTTTTGCTTTAAAAAGGATTGAATCATGTTGTTCGTATCTTCCGGGAATGTTTTTTTTTTACTTTTGTTAATCTGCATGCAATAATTGTAGAATTATCAACAATTTAAGAGTTGTTTAAGTGCGGCTAATCCTAATTTTTCTTACCATAGCAGCCATATTTGTTTACATTTGAAACTTAGCAGAATAGTAAATTAAGTCTTTCTGCACCTTCGGTGTTCTTGCCCAGTGAGACCAAAAGGAAATTTTTAGTTTTGTGAACCGAAAAATCTGCCTTCTCGCCTGCTGACGGAATTGCTTGTTTTTGCGCAGAAATTTCTAATTTTAATTGTATTTTTTATATTGTTTTAACTGTATTTTCTGTTTTATGTTTTTCTATATCTTTCAATTTCTAATGAAGATATTTTGAGTTTTTATGTATTTTTATATTATTCATTGAATGAGAAATATATCTCTAATGAAATCCGAGGAAATAAGTGTTTCGTATTAGCAGCAAATATTTTCGACAATGCGTCTCGGACAGAGGACAATGTTTACGATTAGCGCATGCACATTAGGTAAGCGGCACTGAATCGTCTCTGAAAAACTTGCCTTTTTATTTGTTTAAATTCTTTTATACATAGTTTTAGATTTATTATAGTATTTGAATAGAGCACGTGGCATCGATTAGATAATTCTTCAAATGATGTAATTTTTGTGCATTCTGAGTTATAAAAAATGAAGGAGATGTAACACTGTTAAGTGAACCTAGCGCCAGAATGTAGGTACGGTAAATAAATATAGTTCCTTTTAAAGAGCGCATTTATTCTATAGTGGCTTATGCACTGTCGACGAAGTATATTTAATTCAATTTAATGAGTTTAGATGAAATGTAGAGAAAAAATGCTTATAATTTATTCCGTACAAGGAAGTCATTTGGTATACACATCAGATATTTTTATATTATTAAACCACTGCTCATGAAAGCAGAAAACGTTGGATTCTAAAATTGAGTAACAAAATAAAGGCGTTTCTCCACAGCACTCCGAACACTTTAATATTCTGTTCAGGCAAATGAAGATGACTGAATTAAAATAAATACGAAATTTTGAGAAAACGCGCAAATTTGATACGATTTTTTTTTCACTTTTTCAAAATATATTTTTTACCTAAATAATTAAATGTTTATTTCCTTTATCTTCTGAAAGTTCAAAAATCTTGTTTTTATAGATTTGACTTAAATAATGTTAATTAAAAGATTTTTTTTTTAACTGAAGAATGCTTTTTCCTAAAATTCTGCTCTTAGAAAACACTTGACCTTACTTCATTACGTTTTTTAGCAAGTTTGTTGCAATTATATTTTTTCTTATAAACTTATTAATTGCTCTAGAATTTCAAATTTGATAGGAATATGATGTATTTCACATACCTGAAAACAGTTAGAAATGTGTTAACACTCTTTTGAAACAGGGCTAGTTCCTGATAAATAATGCAATCCTGATAGTAAAATTTTACACCATTTTTTATTTTTTTATTTAATTGAACTAAAATATTATTAGACATAAATAACATCACTAATGAGTATTGCGAATAATTGAAATAATATAAAGTATGTTATATATTAGATAATATTTGAATCAAACTATAACTTTATTGCGCTATTGACGTTCATGACTTAGATAATAATAGACGTTACAAATTTAATTTCACACATCTTAGGTTTACGTCGCAGTTGTTGCTTTGCTCTCTATTACTGTAGGTCATATATGGTAAGGAAAAAGCTTATAATTACCTTTTAAAAATAGATATTAATAATTCTACACAGTTTCAATTTTGTCATCACGTCGCCACTGTTGAGTTTCCGCTATCTGTTCTTACTAAAACAATTAGATGGCGCCGCGTTTGTTCATTCAGAACAAACAGGACTTTCCAGAACAGTGTAGAATTTTTAAATGAGAATTTAAATGCGCTGTCTGTTAGTTTTTCGGAATAATTCGAAAATGGCGAAGAAATCGGCCAAAGTAGAGGATGATTTTCCCAAAGATTGTTTCCTAAAAGAGACAACCAGAAATGAAGCATGTATTAGTTTTTAATAAAACCGTTACACGGCGACGCGTTAGTTTTACTTTGTTCGAAAGTTTCGTTCTCGAGTTTCGAAAATGTTTGCACAATTCGCCTTAAACCAAAATAAGAAAAAAATGACTATATATCTGAGCTTTCGAAAACACAACCCGCCATTCCCCTAAAGTCTCTTCACTCTGCATAAAACTAACCCTGCAACTTCAACTAAATGTCAGGTAATTTCAAGTTCGAGCGTATAAGCTTTTCAATAACTTCAGTTTTTGACTTGAAATTCAACATCAGTTTGCTTTAATTAATTATCTGAAGTTATTCGAAAGACTAAAAGTGAATCTGAAAAATAATAATTTGGCGAAAAGATTACTAACAAATATTAACTTTCTTCCCTTAATGATTTAAGTTAAAATTTAAAATATCAGCTAAGAAATATATTCAAATTTTCTTCTATGAGAAAAGATAAAAGTAAATGCAATTCTTTGATTTAATGCAGCCAACATCTACCGTTACAGATTTTGATGACTCAAAACACAGAAGCAAGATACTTTTTTAGCATAATCCAACTAGTGGCAAATGTAAGTATAAACAAAAGGTTCATTGTACACCAGCAGATTCGTCTTTGCTTCCTGAATTGAAATGTTAGCTTAACGGTTGCCATTTTAAGAAAACTGTATCGATGTATCCAAAGACAATTTCATGTCATGAATTTAATTAAATGATGACATAATTCTTTTTGAAATATTTTTAGTTTTTTTATTTTCCTTTCTTGAATCTTATCCATTAATTACTTTTGATAAAAGGACGAGCATGTCACTTAAAATGGCCTAATTCCAAAATCAATACCAAACACCACTCTCAATATATGCTTTGTAGGGGAAAAAAAAAACTACGTATTTTTATACATTTCATTAGAAAAATGCATTTCTGTACAAGGACAGTATTTGATTGCTGTTCCTGAATTTAACCATTATATTAAATTTTATTTCAACCACTAAATAGTACTAATTGAATTGAAAGTTATGTTATATATGGTTGGGTATTAACAATCCATTTTTAGGTCTCCTGAATTAAAGGAAATTTGAAACTTTTAAAATCTCCGAGCAAATAACAGTTTTTTTAAATAATAATAAAAGAAATAATTGAATAAAAAAGTATAGAAAAAGTAAGTGCTGGAGCTTAAGGAAAACGGAAAGATATCTTGCGTAACACAAAAGCAAATATTATATATTAAATGCGAAAATCACTGGCTATAATAAATTGAAAACTTTAATGATGAAAACAAGCAATAGAATTTAATAACTTACTAAATTGTCAAATAACGCAATACTTATAATAAGTAATAAAAACTTATAATAAGTAATAAATAAAATTATACAAATAAAAATCTGTACAATAGTAAAAAATAAAAAATAATGTACAAAAATTTAAATAAAAAAATCTGACAATTTAAATTACAATAATAGTATTAACTGCTGCATTATATAAATAAGTGTAGGTTTTATATTTCATTGCTATTCAGATATAATTACAGTCAGAGGGGCGGTATATAAAATAATTTAAATTGTGGTAAAATTTTGCATGAACTATAACTTATGGACCCTAAGGACACAAAATTGAGACTTAAAAAAAAATCTTAAGCGAAATCCTAAATATTGAAAGCCAGTATATATTTTATACCCGCGCCCTTCTAAGACATCTTTTTGCCAGGTAGCTGCCAATTGTTAATTTTTGTTTTTTAAATTAATTTTGCTTACGTTTGATGTGTATCTGTAGAGATAGGTGCTTGAATATAGTTATGTAAGTCTGAAGACAAAAACTTAAAATTTCGGTAGCAATTTAAAATTTTAAAAATAACATTTTTGTTTTTATCCACTTTGGTGATGCAACCCGGCTGAACATACTTACGTAAAATATGGGTAAAAAGCTTTTGAACTTGATTTAAATTCGATATTATTATTTTATAAAAAAAAATTAGTAAATATGACACTGCATGTGTAAATCTGCTGCAACTGAACTAGTATAATATTACAAAGAGATATAACAGCCGAAAAATTAAAATAAATAAATAAAAAAAAAATAAAAATAAATAAAAATTAAACACTAGGACTAAGATGAGAAAGTATGTTGTATTTTTGAAGTCATATTTTATGCTTTAGATAATGTGTAAAAAAAACTATGGTTCATGCTATGATACCAAAAAGTGCCTCCCCCCCATGCACACACACTTTAGATTATCGAGGACCGTATGGAGCCTTTTTTATTTTTTGTAAATATAGGTTGTAATATAGCTTTTTGTTCATGAAGAAACGCCGTTAAACAACTTTATTATTTTATACACCTCAAAGCTCTTATTTCGATATTCAACCCCTTTGGTCTCCTAGGGGCTGCTTTTCAACTTTTGAATAAATTCTAGTTTGCATCTAAAACGGGCCTTAGAAATATTTTCCCTCATTTCAACAACTGTGAAATTTATTTCAAAAAACCTATTTGTAAACAAACCCTAAATTTCTCTTGCGTTTTCTAGTCCATCATCTGAAATTAACAAAGACGATAATTAAATAAAAGCATGCTTTCAAATCAGCAGTTTTTGTGATTACAATAAGAGATGGACCTTAAGTGCACTTCCATTTCCGGTATTTTTAAGTGAGCTTACTCTTTGTGTGATCTTATCACACCACACAAAGGGAAGAAGGCGTGACTCCCGAATGACAAATCAGTTGTCAATCACCTCCTTTCATTTCGTTGGATTCTAGGATTTTGGAAAACACGAAGCAACGGGTGTCTTTTAGGAGCTAACATGCCACATTTAACCCCTATAATTATGTAAAATTTTGACCCCAGATGGAAGTTTTGAAATCGATGAGTCTTTCTCTTGGGAAAGGGTGAAGTGCTGAAGTTAAAATTTTAGATAGAAAAGAATGAAACTCGCGCAGAGTTTAAAAAATAAATAAATAAATAAATAAATAAAAAGAAAGAAATATAATTCAGTCCTAGTGTAGGGTCACTAAACTCCCATCCCTTCATGAACAACATAATACTGAATCCTAAAGAGCTTGTAAGTTAATCATAAACAAATTATTATATCATTATAATTATATATTATTATGTAAAGAAATGCTGTCATCTCACGCAGTAGAGAAGGAGAAGCCTGGTGCTGGCATCTATTGGCAAGGTTTTTCTCAGTAGAGACGCCGGTATATATTATATACCGGTAATTAAAAACGTATACATAATCTTCTTTTAATTATCAGTTTTGATTGAAATGCAGTAAATATAAAAGGTTCAGCATGTGTACGTCATATATTTACAGATTTTGATTTTTTTTCTTTCCCTCCAATAGAATTTATCAATCTTCAAACATGATACCTTGGAACCTGGTATGTTAATTTCATAACTGCAAAATATTGAGCATTCATAGGGTGGTGCTGCCATTTAGAATTGAAAGGAAACACTAGAAACTTACGATTATAGCTTTTGGAGTAGAGAAATTAGCATTTTTTCCGAGGTTAAAAAATTGACAAACAACCGGTATATATTACACACCGGTGCCCTTCAAAGGGTTAAAGCTATTTTATATAAAATATGCGCTTTAATATCAGTCTTTCTTAGATATTAGTATATATTTTTTTCTTTGTAACAAAATAATATTTCAACAGACATACGAACAACCGGAGAAATACGGCGGAACGAAAAGCCAACGACTTCGCACAAGTTTTCTCCCGCTAACTTATTGATGGTGAAAACGATGTCTAATTATGTTGTCAGCGGGAAACACAATTCATTGTGAAGGAACAAGCTGAAATATTTAACATATTACTCATTCTTTGTAGGGTTATCATTTGACATTTTCCTTTTCAGAAGTTGTTTTGAGTGTTAAAATGATGTAAGCCTGCACTCAATCATTTCAGATCGAAATGAAAACTCGGTCAAACATTGAGATATTTTTTAATGTCGAGTTTAAACTACATGTAACAAAATATAAAATTGTACAGAAAAATTATAAGCGTTTATTTATCAACTTTCATGGGAATTATCTTGGTATTCGTATGTTAGATTAAAATCTTGTCAGTGCATAATGAACACAATTATGAAAACTGGCTCTAAATCACATTTAATCTCTTCTTACTGGCAATAACAAACTGAAATGTTTAAAAGAATCAGCAACACGCAGTGGAATTTTAAATTATAGTTTCACGCAACCCGAAAATGTACCTTTAAAAATTTACATTCGTATTAAATTACTTTGCTCACACACTTTAAAAACCACTCATATTATAATATTTAATTCTTTCAGAAAATGCAAGTATTTGGTATTATTAACAAATAAATACATTCGGAAACATTTTCTTTATGTTTTAAATGTATAAATATATCGAAGGAAATATCTTCAAAGTGTCTCTCTTCATTTTAAACTTTTTAAGCCCCCTCCCCAAATCGCAGATTTCTTATTGTGGCAAACTAAAAAATATTCCCTTTTGAGCTAGATGCTTGTTGCAAGCCGCTTGCACGGGTGATACGGTTAAATGAATAGGCAGCAATAAACATTCATTAAGCGTAGTAATCCTTCATATAGAGTAATTTTACGGTAAAATAATATCGTAGACATTCTTTCCTTACTATTAGCTTTGCCATTTTATATAGCTCATTTTGGAAGATCTTGTATTCTATACGTACATTCTATATCCGGTGTACTAATTGCTGTTTAAAAGTCTTCTCGTAGCTGCTTGCCGTAAAGTTGTTTCAGATGTTAAACTGTAATCTATATATCAAGAACAAATAATAGTTTTTTAATATTAGGATTTTTATAATTCTTTAATTTTTAAATAGTTTCTTCAAGTAGCATTTCAAGTAGTTCGTTTTAATATTACAGGTTCCAGATTATGATGTTATTTTTTTTTTTGTTGTTTTGTTTTGTTTTGTTTTATTTTCATCACTTTATTCAAGCATGTAAAGCATAACCAGCTGATTCATTCATGCAAACTATATATTATAAGTTTTTTGAAAAAAAGAGCAAACCTCCTTTTTCAATTTGCAGTATGATTTGATGTTAACTGAATGCTGCTAATAGAATTTTTTTTCCTTTCCAAATTAAAGCTTTAATTTTACAGATAATAATTTTCATACTGAGATATTTTTGAATATTTGTATTAAGTTAAAAACTCTATTTAGAGCTCTTTGACTCTTAATAATTGTTTAATTCATATAACTTGTATTATATAATAGAAATGGAAAATAATGACATCAATCCTGCATTCTCTTTAAAAATTTAGCCTTGATTTTATGGCAATTTAGGTTAGCATTTGAGTTTAATATAACTACTTTTTATTAAGTAATTATTTAGTTCTTAATTGTTTAAATATGTATTAAGCTGCACTTGGATGCATTAAAATGCTGACGATGAACGATAATTACTAAATGCTATTATTATACTAAATCACGGAGTTTTAACTTTTAAAAAATGTTGCAGTTAATGAAGAATTAATTCAGTGCTATTCAAAGTTACTGACCTGTCTATATAATGAAATAAGTTAGTTTATTGAAGTATGAGCCGGGTAACAGAGTGGATATATATATAAATATATTTATATACGTTTGGCACAACCGATTGCAACCAAAATACGAGGTGCACATCTACATGTTATAGTAGTCCTATATACAAAATTTCAGCGTTCTGAGGCAACTCGTTTTCGAGTTATGCGAGATACGTACGTACGTACATATGTTCGTACAGACGCCACGAAAAATTCTCTTCAGAATTCATTTTAAAGCAATTTTATAATTTTTTTGGAGGAAACTTGTTTTTTATTCTGTCCTTACGTACAGATATCACGCAAAAGCATTGTTAAATTGTATTCGAAAACGGTCAAAATAGATATTTTCGTTGAAATATGCTGCCTAAAACTTTTCGCGATTACAATACTTCCTTTTTACTTCGTACAAATAAGTAAAAAACTGAAGGTTTGGAAGTGAAAATGTTACTTTTAA
This sequence comes from Stegodyphus dumicola, assembly GCF_044657685.1. Lineage (NCBI taxonomy): Eukaryota > Metazoa > Arthropoda > Arachnida > Araneae > Eresidae > Stegodyphus > Stegodyphus dumicola. The sequence goes on along the minus strand of NC_140771.1, from coordinate 150,057,877 downwards.
ATTTAAAATACTGTACTTTGTAAATTTGGTGATAATTTTAAACTCAGTTTCAAAATCTCTTACTAATAGTATTATCACACACCTTTGAAAATTCGTTCTGGGTTACTAATAACCTAACCTAATAAGAACATCATGCCATCGTGCTTTTAGTTTAATTTCCTCATATTTAAACGCAGCGTTAAACCTCGATTATATAGAAAAAAATTCGCAAGTTAATAATAGGAAATTTTGAGTCATATTCCCGAAAATATTTCTTCATTTTCTCAAGGTTTATTTTTAAAACAATGAAAAAAATATACGCTTCGGAATTGTTTAGCTGCCACAGGGAAAAAACGCTGTATGGGTTTCTAACTGTTCGCTTAATTGAGTTCTGTCTAAAATAAGGCAATTTTATTTAAACGACGAAATACAATGTTGATAAAAAAATTACTGAAACATAATTACGACGAGAGACCGGGGAAAAAAGCGAAAAACTATAACAGAAAATGAGATATAAATGAGATAAAAATAAGTTATTAGATGACGAATGCGCAACCAATTTGCATACATTTGAAAAACCATTAAGACATAATTGTTTTTAACTCCAGGCCAGTCTCACAACTCAATTATCAAGAAATACTTATGCTTCTTTGGAAGCAAACAAAAGAATGCCTTAAACAGCATGAACTAATCGGGTATTCTTTTCTTACGAAGTAAAAAAAATCGGTATATCCGAAAGCGAAAATGGGAAAAATATTATCTAGACTTAACATTAGCATCCATTTTCCCGCATTATGTATTTTAAGTATTTTGCTTGAAGTAACAGACAGCAATTAGTATTTCCAGGTGAGTTAAATGTGCCATAATCGCCTTCTTAATGCGGCTACCCAGAAGTTTCTTCGGAAATAATTCTTTATAATTTGGTTGAAGAAGCAGCTAATTATTGATGACAACATCGAAAATGTAAATTTTCTTTATTTGTTATAAATTACACTGAAAGACATTTTCTTAATAATAACGTTTTCTATCGAATGATCTCTAGCATTTCGTGTTTGAATAGACAAAATTATAAATGTTAAGTACTACCTTCCAGAAGAGCAAGAAATTCGAAGTATTTAATTAATGATAATATACCACATTATGTGCTTTAGTAATTGCTTTCTTGAATTGATGATACTGTATAAAAATGTTAACATTAAACAGTGAAATCTCGCTATGTGATTAAAAACTTCAGTCGCTGATAGGAAAGTTCCTTATATGCATATAAAATGCTAATTCGATCTCTTAAACATAAATCTAAAATATGGTAGTTTGAGCAGTTAAACAAAATTTCGTATATATATTTTTTTAAAAAAATGTGAAGTATGTATGTATTATTAACTGCCTAATTTAGACCTGCGAAAGAAATGGGCTGTTTCTTTCTCATAAATGCGTATAACACAATAATAAAAGTTTCAATGGTAGATATATGACTATGAAACTCTTACATAAAAGTCGAATATCATTTCAACAAGTGATATATTATCGTAAAAATATGTTTCATTCCTGGTATAATTAACATGAAACAGATGATGATATTTCGAATATTATACTTAAGACACATAACAAAATCTTTTCATTTGGATAATTTACGGAAATTACTGGAAACGTTAACAATAACAGAAAACGAATATGTATTTCTGAGTGATTTTCTGGTATCTCAAAGTCAATGTAGATTAAAAATATGGTATGATAGAATAGAGTAAATACTTGTAGATAATGTGTTAAACTGTAGAAATAAAATATATACAATCGCACCCCGAGTATTTTAATGAAATTATAAACACGCAAAGATTTTAATGAGTCTTAAAACAGTTGCCTAACATTAAAGCTTCAAACATTATTTTCAATAATTTAAATTGGCTACCATAAATATTTTAAAATTAATGCTACACATAATTTGGGGAACATTAAATGTAATCTATTGGCTGTTAAAGCTTCAAATCGTACTTTGTTCAAGAAACATTAATGTAACGAATTTGAGAAATTCTTAAAATATAATTGTGTTTTCTGCAATAAAAATCACATAAATGGCAAATTTCATTTAAAAGGGTTCTCGGTTTCTAACGATGAGATGTACTTAGTCGGAGAGCCATCAGCGTTTTTTGAGCATGGCAATCTCAAGTGGAGGTCACTCTATGATTGAGAATGTCTCGAATGGGAGACCGAAGATTATGAAAGAATTTCAAACTATGAGTTCTATCTCTAGAAGATCTGACCAAAGTCTTTCAAAAATCGAGACATGTGAGAAGATCAATATGTGTCACTAAATGCACACGCCATAAAGAGATGTGCATTTAAGGACAAGGCAGTTATCTCAGGACCTTACAGCTGCTAAGTCTAGAATAACATTTTCCACGAAAACTATCAGAACTGGCCGTTTACGCCTGGAAAACAGTGGTAGACATCTCTCTAAAAAAAATACAGAAAAGAGCTCGTTTCCGCAAAGCTAGGTATATCATTTTAGTATAGACAGGAGTAAGGAGCGTCATCTTCCACTACGAGTCGAGTTTCAGCAAAGAGAATGCTTCTCAATGAGTATTCATATTGAACGAGCGTGGAAGCCGCTATCATCCCTCCAATAAAAGGGAAACAAACTTCGTTGATGGAAGTGGAATCCTTGTATGAAGAGGTATTTTTTCAAATGGTTGTGTGTAGAATTGTACTTATCTGCAATCTTATCTAAGGTTCTTCCAGGGAGGGTTTTTGAATAAACCATTTTTGCGGATGACAACACAGACGCAAACAGTTAGCAATTTTTTGGAAGAAAGGGGTTTTTTTTCCGATGTAAGTTGGGGCAATCAAAATACGCAGACATAAACCTTATAGAATATATTTAGGGCGCGCTAGGAAAAACCGTTGCATCATGTCACCACTATTCCAAGAACATCCAGGCATTAAAACTCTTGGTTTTGGAAGAATAGTATGTATCGGCTACAAGTTATGATTACCAATATGATTTACTGTATGAGAATCCCTTGGTCGGCATGTAAAACTCAGCAGGAGAGCCGCGTTCCTTGCTAACCGGACATTTTCCTGGAAATATGAAGCGCCATATTTTGGCTGCCTTTACTTTCATTTGCATATAGTCAGTTATTTATAGCATAACCTTATTGTTATCTGTCTTATAGTACTTGGAATATATGTACGAAATTTCGTAACAATAAACCAATTCGTTTTTGAGGATTAGTTGCTTTGTGCTAACCTTAATTCTGGACTCTAGTGTATGTCCGTTATGAAAAATTTTTGGCTAAATACTGTTCCATAAGCATGAAATTCTAGATTAATCATGAAATTTTAAAATTTGTATCCTAACGGCACACACATTCACATAATATACAGAGTTGTCATAGAAATACTATTCCTGTATATGAACCTGTAACTGCCTATTCGCTCAACCAATCAAAATGAAATTTCCAACATTCTGCTTTCCATTCTATGCTAATTTAAAACAGTAGCTATTAGATTATTTCGAAGCGGGAGCCATGAAAAATGAGCAATGCTTTCGCCGGGACTCGAACCACGGACCTCTCGAATACGCGTCGAGCGTGCTGACCACTACACCACGAAGGTATGCTAAGAAGGCGGAAGAAATATCTTATACGGTTTCTATTGCAGTAAAAAAAAATGTCGAAATTTTTGAATGCTAACACCCTATTTTTTTCCTGTGCATTGAAAAGCCTTAAATAGTGCTGGAACGTTTCACGTCTAAAGAAAACTACCGGCGTAAAACATTTGCAAAGAAGAGCATTGTAAGAGATATATGACAAATAGTAGAAGTCTGGCGTTTAAATGTCTTTCTTAATTATACGTACTTTTAATAACAATACTTTTTAGCTTGATTATGATCCTAGTGTTTAAGTGTCTTTCTTCATTATACTTGCTTTCGATAATAGTACTTTACAGCGTAGTTGTGACAAAATATTAGAAAAATTAGTGTGTTTTGTCTATATTAAACTTAAATTTATAAATGAATGCTAAAACTGAAATATTCTAATTCATAGCTATTTTTAATTAATTTCATTTTTCAAACAGTTGAGCTTTACTGTTTGAGCTTACTTTTACCATTTTAAGCTTTTTATAATTAAAAAAATATATATATATACTCTTTTTTTCGTTAATGTTATTGTCTCTTAATTAAGAGTCTGCTAAGGTCAGTCGAATCAACTGCGATTACAGGATATACAAGATTTTTTAATTTATTTTTTTTTCCTCCTGCCATTTCTCCACTTTTTATTTCCTTTCATGCTATGTTGCTTACTGGGGGGCTACATATAAAAAGAAGCTTTCTTTAATTTTAATTCAGTTTGGAAAAATGCAATCTGAAACTATTTTATATGTATATATTCCGGATAATACTAAAAGATAATTGTTTTCATTAAATTGCTTTCTTTACTTTTAATGTAAAATGACTTTCTCTTCATAGTTTATTGTAATAAATTTTTTCTCATTTCAGTACATTTGCTTTTATATTGTATTTTATAGCAAAGCATTAATATCAAATTTGGGATTAATATTTAGAACTAATATTTTAATTATTTATTGTGAAACATTACTTTACTTCTTACGTAAGTACTGCACAGTAAAATTTAAAAAGCTCAGTTAAGCCACAATCATTACTCATAAGAGCTGCTATAACTGTGCTTGTTATTAACTATTAAATTCGATTATTAAGATTATTAGATTTATTGGTAATTTATATATGATAAACACATGAGAATTAAATATATATTACAAAACTTAATGCCACATAATTGCGTGTAAAGTACATCTGCATCTATTCTAAAAATATTAACATATGTATATAGAAACGTGTTCAACCTAAAATGAAGCAAAACAACTGTCTTATTTTGGCATAGAATTTAAATAAAATTTAAATAAATTTGAAGATGATCAGACAGAGGATCTCTTCTTCCAGGATCAAAAATAATTCTTTATCTGATTTTTTAGTTCCTGAAGAAGAGGAGCCTGTATCTGTTGCCCTCCAAATCGACAGAGTTTTACTTAAATTTAACACCAAAATATTGTTGCTGTTTTACATTATTTAAGTTTGGCAATGGCATTATTCTCTTCTTGTCTGATATATTCAACCCTCAAGTTAGAGTTCGACAGCTAGTTTTTTTTTTTTTTTTTTTTTTTAAGGTTTTGGCAATCATCGCTCATTTTAGATTACAGAGGACTGCTCTTATTAACCACTAGCTTTACCCGCCCGGCGTTGCCCGTGCATTTAGAAAATGCAGATAAGTGAATAGCGCAGGAATAGTAGTGTAGGACATGTAGACTGTCTCTCTCTCTTCCCCCCCCCACAAGCTACAAAAAAGAAATGAATTGTAATTAATCGATTTAATGTATCGTCAAAACAGCAAACTAACGCTAGAATAAAGAAATCAATTGTTACAATCGAACGTTATTTGAAAACAAATAATAATATCAGTGAGTCAAAAAAACCGTGATTAATTAATTATAAATAATTTTTTTAAAATTTTTCTAATTCAAAAATCGAAAATCGGGCTTCGAGGTCTGGTGGCCAGCCCCTTTGTGCTTCCGTATAAAAAATTCCAGGTCCCTGCGTGCGATAGATTTGGCTGGAGAGCTCGGTCAGACAGACAGACAGACAGACACATTACACTTGCTTTTATTATTAAATGCCAGCGAAATACCACCGTCTCCTTAAAATCAGGTATAATTGTTCTTTAAATGAACATATTACTTTGCGCATGATGACGTGCTTTATTTTTATTGAATTGTCTAATCTAAATTTCGGGAATTTTCCCTTCCCTCTTGTCGCCTTTTTTTATTTCTAATTTATGCCTGTAAAAGTTAATTTTTTATATTTGCTGAATTTGGCATATATTTCATGCACTTATAATTTATTCTTCAGCTAAAGCGGATGAATGAAACGCATTGCATAAAATAGTATGTGAGAGAATATATTTACTAGATCTGAATTGAGTGCTAGGAGGTGTCACATTAATTCGCAATCAATGCCTAAATTGTACAAATTTCCTTAGTGTAATATAACTTTGTACAATATCTTAAAAATCTGCAAAGTTTCGTATAGAGAGAGTCGCGTTTTTCTTTCAAGAACTGAAGAAATTGTGAAGGTGCTCCACCCTTTCTTATTAAGATGTTAAAATTAGAGATCTTTCGATAGCGAAAATAGTGTAAGAACTTGGAGATTGAGCATTATTGCAAACTGAAATCTCTAGGTCTAGCTGCAGTCTTTGATACTTAATACAGGTGTCAAAATGTAATACTTTTTGGTTCAGAATTCTCAATAACATGCTATTTAAAATAATCTTTAATTCTCTGTCATGAATGAAATACAGTAATCCTATAGAACAACACCATTAGTACTATTTTTCTGAAAAGCCAAAATATATTTTCCTTATTGGTTGCTTTTTTATGTTTCATTTAGATTATGACCAGAAACGGAAACTATTATTTGTTGGGAGGGTAAAATAAAATGTTGACAAAAGAGTGTTCTGTTTCAAATACAGAAGATGAAGAAACTTGGAGAATTCAATGTGTAAAGGGGAGGGAGATTAGGCACTTTCTTTTCCTCCTCTCTTAACTAGTATCTCTAGAAAAATATATGAAAGAGAAGGAAAAAAGGAAAAAGAAAGTACTTGCATCAGTTTCGTTACGTGTCAGGAATCCCCAGTGAGAATACCGCAATGCTAGTTTTACTCATGGCGTCTTTTTCCTTTTGCATTAACTGGCGGTTGATAGGGCCGAAAAGCGCATACCCAAAAAACTCCATCCACTCATAAAATGTTTGCTTTCACTCTAGGTTGAGGACCTCAGTGAATATTTATCTTTTTTTCATTGCCTCTTCCAGGCCTCTCATAATGTTTAACTAGTCTCAAGAATCCTCGAGAGACTTTAATGATGCATTTTTCGTAATTCCGAAGTTCGTTCAAAGTTAGTTATACAGAATCGTCTGCTCTACATAAATTTCGTAATTAAAGATTAAGCTTTTAAAGGCAAAAAAAAGATTATTGATTATGTGTATTGCATAAAGCATGCGATATTATTTTTTCTTTTTAAAGAAAGAAATTAAGCTGCTGAATTTGAAGCAAATCATCAGTTAAACATTCAAGAGTTTTGTCCAAATAATAAATATTGAATAATTAGTCTAACACGAAGTTTAGTGAATTATAATTATGAAAAATGAATTATATTTACTTAATGACTTTGCTTTAAATGAATACTAAAGTTTCTCCTGTATATAAACAACAGAGTGGCGCATGGGATACCTGACTAGTGAGCGTTTAAATAACAGCTATTAAATATTATTAGAGAATTAGTTTTCACCAAGACTAAGTATGTATTAAAAGTTAGCTAAAATTAATATTGATAGAAGGGAATTCTTTTGCTAAGGTATTACGAGATTACACACTTATAATGGCATACATAGGTATATGCATGTGTGCATGGGTGTATGTGCGTGTGTGTGCGTGCATGTGTGCGTAAACATCATTAACATTAAACCGGATAAAATTCATTAATCAAACAAACTTTAATTAAAGAGCTTAAAAGTATTTTTATTGCTCTCCCACTTAATAAATTCTGGAACAGATAAATTACTGGTTTGAATGTATTTTTAACTTACTGCCTCATTTAGAGAATTTTTTTTTTTTTTTGTCTTCAACTTCTATGATTTACTATATTTCTTGAAATCTCGTAGCAGATTTTTGAGATAAACAATTGCGTTAAACTGAGTATTACTGAATATTAATATTGTTTAATAAATATTATTCTATGATGGAAGGCATAACGATATTATTTTATTTTCGATTTAAATGCACTATTTTAGCTGAGCTAGATTTAAGGCTTCTTTCAGATGTCGCGCAGCACACAGTATATGGTGCTTTCTTAAATACTGTTGTTCTTTTTTATTCAAATGCAGAGTCTCCCACAAAGGGGTTTACACTGTTCGAACTTTAGTAACTCGAATATTTTTTTTTTTTTTTAGCAACAAGATAATTTTTAAGTCACAGAAATGTTTAAAACATTACCGATGATATTCAAAATGTCCTTCATCGGCAGCAATACATCAACTGCAACTCTGTGTAACAAATTGACAAACACGTGATATAGTTTCCATAAGAATATATTCACAGTCACAATCCTCCTTTTCAGGATATCCAGTGTACGTGATTTTTTTGGCGTAATCAATGTTCTTATAGTACACTACAGAAAGAAGTCTTATACCGTGAAAACAGGGGGCGGGGATCTGGGTGGACTCGACACTTCCTCGCCGGCCTATCTACTTTCCAAAAAATGTTTTATCCAGGAAGGTAATCGAGGTCTCGAGGGTAATGTGGTTGTACTCCATCTTGTTGAAAAAACGTTTTCACCTGGATACAGTTTGTTGTACGCAACACCTGTCACGCAGCTGCTGTCTATTCCTTCAAAATTTTCTCTTGCCCGGTACACACAGTTGAGGCGACTGATGGTTCCATTCAAATTAAAAGTTGCCTCATCAGACCAATCAATCAAATCAGTCACCCGTTCAATACAGCAAATCCATTTACACAAATGTGGAAGCACTTATCAGAATCGTCTTCATTTATTGCGTGAAGTAACCTAACATAGAGTTTAATTTAGCTTGCTTTAAAATGTGGTGTAAATGCTTTAAAATATGATTTGGACACATGACTCACACGAAGCTTCTTTACACAGTTCCATTTTTCTCAAACTTGTTGTGTAATTCTGCAATCGTTGCACATAACGTTGGCAAGAAAGAACAGGTATGATCTTATTTAAAAAATGCTCTAAAAAGAAATATTATAAAGTTATAACCATATTGTACCTAATTTGAACAAATAGCAGTTGGAAAATGAATAGCTTTTCAGCAATCGCTTTGTAATTACTCTTGTAACTAAAATGCACAGTTGTCTTAAAGAATGGGGCATTATTTTTCTATGTTGAGGTACATGTAGAGTGATCAAGTGAAACAGTATTTCCGGATTTAAGGTTATAAGTGATTATAACACTTATTTTCCGCTTTAATACAAACATCAACACAGTACAATGTAATATGTTACATTCTGAGCATATAATATTTTTAACGGTTTCAGGTTTTTATTAAAATATTAAGTCCATTTTAAAAGTCCGTTGTGAAAGCATTAATTGTAAGTTTTGCCTTCTCGTTACACTGCATGTGCTAGTTGTAACAGTGGCTGGTAGCGCTTTAGCCTGGAATATTATATTGATGCATTTCGTTTCGGGCATTCGAAGAATGTGACAATTGTAACGTCTTTGCGTTTCTACGCTATGAAAATAAATATGGAGAAATATAAATCTTCGCGCATGAAGATGTGTTGAAGATCCTTGCGCTGAAAATGCCTTAGTTCTGTAACTTTAAGAACACAAAAAATTAGGTGTTCGACCAAAATGATAAAATTTTCTTTTAAACACTTCACTACAGCATATAGCATGTACTTTTCATTCTTATGTGCATTGTTATGTGTAAGGAAGTTTCAAAATTGTTAAAGTGAAATTGCCGTGAATGCACGTGCATATAGTCTCAGGAATAATAATAATTTATATGCCCAAGTTCATAACCGCCTACAGATATATTTATGGCAAGATTTAAAAAAATGCTTTAAAATGTTATGTAATAATGAAAAGAGAATAATGAACTAGATTTAAAAAAAGAACTGAAACTAATTATTCTTCCCACCCTATCGAATACTTTTTCAATTACAAGCGATTCATTACAATTTAATGTTTTAATTGACCTTTGCATGTCCTTTCAAACAGTAGAAGACAAGTTCTTTCTTTTGGCACTTTTATCCATTTAATTGGCAACAATCATACTGTTTTTCTCGCTGTAATTTTCGGAAACGTTGCTATCGCTTTTTCTTAACTAATGGTGCGGATCGATAACAAAGAGTTCGAATTATAACCCCTTATTCCTACTGTTCCGTTACGTTTTTGTAGGAGAGAGTCATTTCGGTCTTCTACACTGCCCTTAATGACTCTCTCTGAGTAAGGAAAGGGTGGAAGAGGTGAAAGGGGTCGACAGATACGAGAATACCGTCATCTGTCCTTGAATTGCTTTTCTCTCCTTTTCTGGGTTTTACTCTGATTTCGGTACTAGAACCAGACAAAGCGAAAGAGAAAACGATTTTTTTTTTTTTTCAGATAATACTTTTATCTACATTTCTTGTCCTCTATATACCTTTATTTCTGCTCTAAGCGCATAAGTATTTTTACGTGTATAACAGTGATTTTTTGAAGTATGTATAAGAGCATTCTTCAAATATTGGAGAGAAGGCGAAAGGTAAATACAATGAAAAAAATTATATCTCAGCGAAGAGTATAATATTTATTTAAAACATTTAAATCAGGGATGTCAAACTCATAGGTACACTTGGGCCAAACAAACGAGGTTTAACTTTAGGCGGGCCAAAAAAAAAAAAAAAAAAAATCAATATTCAGAGAAACGTAGATTTATTTCGAATAATACAATAATAAGCATATATATATTCATATAGAAAAGAACAAGAAAAATTTAATGCAATAATAAATTTGCAATTTTTTCTGCGTATTTTTGATACGAACAAGTATCATCTAAACTTGATTTGTTCATGCTGCACGTCGGGAAGTGCGTCAAATCTTCATTTTTAAGTTGTTTTCCCCAAAGAACTAGTTGACATCTGAATGCTTTAATTATGTCAAACATGTTCGTAATGATATCTTTTCCTTGTAACGATAAATTTAAATCGGTTAAGTGTTTGGTTATATCAACCAAGAAAGATAAATGTTGTATCCATATTGGATCGTGAAACAAACTTACGTCTTGATTTTTCGTTTTTAAAAACTGACATATTTCTTCTTTCAAATTGAAGAAAGAATTTCTTCCCAGAATTGTTTGAGAATCTTGGAGCAAGATAACCAACGTACCTCGGTATAGTAGGACAAACCCGAATATTCACTATCTAACTCACTTAAGAAAGCAGTGAATTGACGCTGATTTAAACCTCGAGATCTTATAAAATTTATAACTTTTTTTATATATGACAAAACATTCTCCATATTTATTACTTTCGTGCATAGAACTTCTTGATGTATAATACAATGCATATGATGAATGTTTGAACCGTGAATTTCACTAAGTTTTTTTCTTAGTAATGCTACGAAGCCCTTGTTTTTCCCGGTCATTGATGGAGCGCCATCTGTAGCTACAGAATTTAATTTTGACAAATTAAATTCTGTAAAAAAATTCTGTAAATCACAAAGGTAGATTGTATTTCCGCAGAAGTCCAAAAACACAAGTAAATATATCTTCTCCTGTGGTAGTACCAGGCATAGGTATTAGTTCCAGTAATTCCTCAAAAATGTTAAAATTCTTGTTACAAGAACGAAGAAACACTGCTAATTGAGCTTTCCACTAATGTCCGTGCTCTCGTCACAGGCAATGGAGAAACTTTCGAAACTAGATGATTTTGCTTTGATCTGATCACTTAAATTCGTGGCTAAATCAGTAACTCTTTCCGCAACTGTATTTCGAGACAATGAAATTGATTGAAAAGCCTTCACATTTCCAGGACAAATAATTTCTCCAGCTTTCGTTAGGCATTCCTTGATGAAATCACCGTCAGTAAAAGGCTTCGAATGTTTAGCTATCAACTCGGACAAGACGTAGCTTGCATGTACCGCCACTTCACTTTCTTGCAATACTTTACTAAACATGGACTGTTGCGTTTTCACTCCTAACTTGAGCTCTTTCAACTTTTCTTCTTTCATTAATCCTTCGTAATTGTTATATTTCAATTTGTGTTGTTCGTAATGACGTTTAATATTATATAACTTTGGTACATTAATAGTATTATTACATATCAAGCAGATTAGTTTATATTTTATTTCATAGCAAAAATATTCTAATTCCCATTTTACTTGGAATATTCTATGTTCGTTAGAGATTTTTCGTTTAATTTTACTACCACTTGGTTTTGATATAGACATATTGAATACAAAGGGCTGGAATAAACACGGTTAACGTTAAAAAGTTAACAAAAATTTATTCTTTCCACAAGAGATAAATCAAAATGCTGAAATATTTCTTCAAAAATATTCTAACAATATCACAAAATGTCAAACGTTTAGCAAAAATCAATTCAAAACAGAGAAACTAATTCTATCTCACAGCGAAATCGCTACAAATCAATCACAGCATTAAGTAAACAAACAGTTCGCTAGAACTACAGCTACTACTGAGATGAGTTGTTTGTTCTCGGCTTTTATAAGCTTTATAATTAATTTCTTTTATAAGCTTTATAATTAATTTCTTTTATAAGCTTTATAATTAATTTCTCGAATATACTGGAAACATCTATAAATATCTGGATTTTTGTGGATGGCAACAGCAATTACGAGATATTTATTTATTAGGTATTAAATGCACGCGCTGTTCTATTTTTAACCTTCCAACGCAGCTGTCTTTTCAAAAATCGTCTGCGTTGCTAAGGCAACATGAAGCAAATCTAATTACAATTCTAAATAAAAAAAACTAAATAAATAAATAACTATTAAATCCGTAACAATATGAATTAAGTAATAATTAATAATTAATAATCCAAAAATACTTAATGTCTCTACAAACTTTTTATTCATTAAAATATTACGAGTGTTTTCCTTTAGGAAATGTACCATTGTACGAGTAGCCTATACAAAAGGTTAGGTTTTTTTTAACATTGTTTATAGCACCTTTTTACGCATAATGATAAAACGTTTTTAATATATTTCTCTAACTCATTTTAAGAAGTTTAGCCTTTTTATTATTATCATTATTTCTATTATTGTTGTTAATATTTATAACTATTTTTGCTGTTGGTACTATTTACTAATATTATTTGAAAGCACATGTGTAAGATAGATAACGAAGACAATAGCCACCTTTCCGAACAGTCTATTTAAGGGATAAAACAAAAATGGTGTGTTCGAATTTCTCTAGAGGCCTACTGGCTTACTCTGTTTTCAAGAAGTTGCTATAGTTGTGTTTCAACCGCTCTTTGAAATTCATTCGGATAAAGAAATGGAATGTCTTGTGTAAATATCACACGTAAACCTTTTTTTTTTTTTTTTTTTTTTTTAGTATTTTGAGTTGATTTTAGCATCAACATTTAATTTTCCCACTGTGAGAGAATCTTATGACATTCGTAAGCCCTTTACTGAAACTTTCTTTGCATTGTCGGAACCAAGTTCTTAATTAATGTATTTATATTTATCTTCAGCTAAATAATTTTCATACAAGGTTCTATAAATTGTTCTGTGTTGAGTCATATGCCTCAGGGAAAGCTGATGAACATTGTTTTTTAAGATCTAAATCTTGTTTTTTTAGTTTATGTATTTTTGCTACAGATGTGTTTAAAGATTTTGTAATGGATTTCTGCGTCAGCGGATTTTCTCTTGTTATCAATGTTAACTTTAGAAACGTTAGAAACAGTACGTACATCGTTCGTGTATTCATTTGGAATCACCTTTTCATGTACAAATAACGAATGGAGGTTTTTCTCTTTCGTGTTGTTAGTGTAAATTATTTTGCAGTTCGACATTTTAATGCCATGCATTTCAAATGCTTTTTAAATTATGGAACGGGAATATTTTATTTCGAAAAAAGAAAAGATATATCCTTGCAACGAGTTTACATGGAACATTTAAATTGAAAAGTAGCATACGATACTTCCTCATTTCAAATAATAAGATATTGTCAGAAGTTTTAATTCGACAACATTCAATTTTTTAAAAATAGTTTATCGAAAACGTTCTGGAAATGTGTAAACATCCTCTGTAGCACCACATCCGTTATAATGCATCAATCAAAACATCAGACAAATGAAAGGTATGAAAAGCGAAATAACGAATATACTAAGCCGTGTGAAAGTAATTGCAACGATCTGCAAATCAGATAATAAAAATACTGAGTCTTACACATATTCCGGAGATCTTTTTTCATTTTCAGCCTGAGAATAAAACTTTATTAAATCTTGCAGCTGATTTGGTGTATTCCTGTATTTGGAACTCTTGGCTCAATTCTTTTGGGCATAGCCAGTAATTAAACTTTGTTTGGTGATATCTGTCAGAAATTCCCTATTTTAAATGCGGTCACTTTAATAACATTTAAAGTGATCGCATTTAAAATAGGGAAATCAAGATAAAGTAATAATATAATTTTAAGATGTGTGTGTGTTTGTGTAAAATATAAAATATCTATCTTTCAAACAATAAATTAATAATAGACCTATAACTTTCATTTTCATTCTAAAAATTACAGGGCAATAATTTTTCTAACTAAACTCTCTGTAGTTCTGATGCGCACTTATAGATGAAATATGAACTCAACATCTGGACATTAATCTGTCATGTGAACTGAAATTATATAAAAGGTATTTGCGTCGCAACTCCATCCCTAATCTGTTTTCTTCGCTGTCTCTTCTGCTGCTTTTCACTGTGTCGCATTGGCGCTAACCACGCAGAGTTTACTTTTCTAATTTCGTTCTTTAAGATGATGTAATCCGCACAAAAATTGGAGGTGGGGCATAGCGCACCCACAGTGATGATGTGCATTATCAGCAAATAAAATAGGAATTCAGGCCATGTCTCTAAAAATTAATCTAGATATTTGATTTCAAAATTGGACATCATATATGGAACCCGAACACAACTTGAAGAGCTAAATATTTTCGTTTGTGCATAACTAAAAATAAAATATTGTTTAGACAAATTATTATTAACAGATTATTAACGAATATTTCTATGCCAATTATTTTGAAAAATATTGACCAATATAAAGTTTTTCAAAATTGAGATCTATTTTCTAAATTTTATAAAATTCGGTTTCAGAACATACTGGAAGGATTCAGTATTGGTACGTACCAGCTTATGATATTATTTGCGTTGATTAAAAATTAAAAATGCTTTTATTTTAGTACATTTTTATGATTATCAGATTACTAATATGCAATAAACGTGTAAAATAACGTGTGTGGAAATTCTTTCGGCGTACCAAAGTGTAACAAAACTTTAAATACAGTAGTAAATCGCGGAAAAATATCATTAAATGGTATTGGGGGGGGGAACAACAACCTCCAATTATTCTAATTTATTTATGAAATCCTCAATGTAAATTCAGAATGACATCGAATATTGCAAATTTTAAAATTAAATATCTCGATGAATTATTGTTGTAAAAGTCTTTGCCTTATTATAATGAGTATATAAAATTTTAAATATAAGGACCGGAGGAACGTGTAAAAATTTAGATCACGTATTTTATATGAAATTGCTTTCTTAAAATTTAAATATAAGAAAACATAAATCTTTGCGTCATTTAAAACTTTGGAAGTGGAAGCATATATCTAAGACCAGCGGTTGCAAAAATAAACTACCGGTAAGAGCTTTCGTGAACAAATTGTATATATAATTGTACATAAAACGGAATGGTTTAAAATTCGTATTGCATGTACATTTTTACACATGTGTAAAATTGTACATGCAATACGAATTTTAAACCATTCCGTTTTATTTTTACTTATATATATATATTTTCGCCCGATGTTGAGTTAGTTATCTTTATAGAAAAAATATTCTTTCAGTTATAAATATTAAATCTTAGAAATTATCATAAATATTAAATTAAGACAGACTGCTAAAATTATTTCTAGGCGTATAAAAACGGATGTAACTTAACCGTTAATATCGTTGCAGTTATATTTAATAGTATGGCTTATTACTATTATATTTATTGAAAAAATATTCTATTAAAATTATTACATAACAAGAACAATGAAATTTTAGATATAATTTTTAGCATCAAAATTTTACCATATGTTTTTATTTCCGTACACATTTCGAAATTCAAATGGAACTAATCAAGACATTAAGGAAAGAAAGTAATCATATTTCCAGCATACAAAAGTTCTCTTTTTTTTTTTTCCAGCATTCTTAAATAACATCATTCTTAAATCAAGATCAGCAAAGAAAGATAATCGCATCCAAGAATGACAATGTTTTTAAGTGCTTCTTATTTTTTTTAAGTCGACAACATAATGCACTCATTTTACTCGATATTTTGAGATCTAGCTGTCTTAGCGTTCATCAGATACGTAATAGTATTCGCCCACAGGTTTGGTAAAAATTTCCATTTTAATATATCTTGTATAAATCGAAAGGGGGAACGCTTTGTTCAATAGCATTATTATTACCACATTATCTCGAAAGCCGTATCCTTAAAGAGGTTTCTTTATTATTTTTTTTTTAAAAGCAAAAACCAGAAATGATACTTTCTTCCGTCATTTAATATTTAAATGGATCACGATTTTCTACGTTAATGACATACTTAAGTAATCATTTTGATTTGCTTGTAAGCAATTCTAACTAGTGGAATGAAAGGGATAATTGGTATTATTTCCGCTCTGAAAGGATTTAAAATGCCCCTTTTATATATAAATCTATAATTACGCTTTGAGAACGCACAAAATGTATATCCGATATATATTTCCTTATTCCTTTTCTCTTAATTTAATTGTTTTACTCAAAAATTAATAATTACATATTATTCAGTAAACTTTACGTAATTTGTTTACGATCACAGAAAGTTGTATTGGCATATCTATTTCCTTTTACTGTTTTCTTTATATGTTTTCTCTATTTTTATGCGTTGTTTTTTGCGGACACCACAAACTCAAAATAATGTGTAATGAAGAGTATGACAGTTTTGCATTCATTATGATTACAGTTTAGCTTTAAAAATCTTAAAATGTAATGGATATTGAAACTTTCAATACGAAAACGCAATTTACAGCATCGTAGCATTATTTATAACAACAGATACCTACCTAGTAGAACGCAGATTTGATTTCACCGCATTGTCATTTTTAATCTCTGTTAAGGTAATCAGACCTAATTAAATTGATCCTCATGCAATTCAAATTCTCGATAATTCTTAGGTGTTTCAATCCAAGCTATAACCCCAAAATTCACATTTTAGTGGTAACAGTAGTACAGGCAGTCACAATCTATTCTAAATTCCATTAAACATACTAAAACTAAATTCCATTAAAAATTCTTAGGTGTTTCAATCCAAGCTATAACCCCAAAACTCACATTTTAGTGGTAACAGTAGTACAGGCAGTAACAATCTATTCTAAATTCCATTAAACTTCTTGTTAGACTTCTAGCATATATGGGACTTTCGTAGTACGTAAATGAGAGACAAAATAAAGCTTTTTCTTATTTCGGTATTTATTTACATATTTCTAGAACCACATAGAGAAATTTGCAAAGAAAAACGAAACTTTCGTGAGAATGAACAGGTTAGGCAAAATCACAGTTCTTGCTATAGTTAAATATTGCAGTAACAATTCAAGCCTTTTGATTTTTTTTCTTTGTGAAAGGTAAAGGTGGTATTGTAATCGCAAAAATTTCGGGTATCAGATTTCAAAGGAAATATCCATTACCGTTCCCCAGTCCATCTCGACAATTTTTTTTACGTGACATCTGTAGGTACGAACAAAATAAAGCGATTTTGTTTTTCCGATACGGTTTGTAAACTGGGTTTAATAGGGAGTTTTTCGTGAGGTTTGTACGCTCTAACATATGAATATACTTCACATAACTCAAAAACTATTAGCTGCAGATCGTTAAAATTTCGTATATGGGACTGCTATAATATATATTTTTGCACCCCTCTTTTTTTATTGCAATCAACAATATTAAGTACATACACTCAGGTGCTCGCGCGCGCGCACTCACACACACACATAATATATATACAAAAAGATGTAGATATAGATATGTATATATACACACCCACAATTTACCCGCTTTAAAGTCCTTACTTGGTCTTGATTTTCGTAATCGTTGGTCGTATTCGTATGCTTCCAATTATAGAAAGGTTTTGAATGACGAAAATATTAATGTCTTGGCAATGTCAAATAAAAAAATAAATAAATAAAAAAAAAATAAATAAAAGGTCTCATATTTTAACGGTTTCCCAAAATGGTTTCTTAAGGTTTTTCTGCGCTGTCGCTGAGTCACACTCTGCCAGTTTGCTGTTGCACTCACTGCTGCTAACCCATTTTACCCATTTCTTTTTGTGTTTTTTAGCTTTATTATTAAGCATAATTTTCTTCGCACCTACGCCATTTGTAATTTAAAAGCAAAATTTAAAAAATTTAAAAGCACTATGTGTTTAGCATTTCCAATAAAGTTTTAAGTGTTGGCATCATTTTCCTATTTTTTTCCAAGACTTTTCTCATTTCATAATATCAGTGTACAGTTTGCTTAGTAAGATGGCTTGCAAAACTCTTTTTTATTTTGTCTTTTATTATTTTGTTTTATGTTGTCTGTTTATTGTTAATGTTTTCTGTTTTAAATAATTAAATATCATGTTCTTCGCACTCGCGCCATATAAAATTTAGTTGAATAGGAAAATCACAAAATATTTAAACATCACATCTTTAGAATTTCCAATATATATACTATCCTGCGATTGGGGATAACAATGTTTCAATTCCTACAGTGCTGGTGCTTCTCGCTTTTCAATCCTTGAGTTCGTTAAAAAACTTATTAACGTTTTAAGAAATAAGAAGTATAAATTTCGAAATTCAAAATTGAGGGTTCCTTGTGCCCATGGTTCGTGCGGAAGACTACGTTAATCGGAGTTTGATGGGCTGGCATTTTTTCACAGTGCGAAACATACATTCATGCACAATTTGCATTATTTAATTTCTGACACAGAAAAAGTAATACAGGATACTATTTCGTGGCAATAATTTGAAAAGTTATTCAATCATTTAAAGTGATACACTGCCAAATCCCGTTTCGAGACTAATAAGCCATTCGAAAAGAAAAGTAATTATCAACGAGTAGTGAAATTAAGATCAAATAAAACGCAGAACAAGTATAAATTTAGAAGTCAAACTACAAAAATCAGCGTTATGTTTGCAAATTTTCACAGTTGCTTTTAACAGTAAAACATTTGACTGTCAAAATTTGCAAATATGACGCTTAATTTTGCTGTTTGATTTCTAAATTAAGTAGTGGAATTTAAATTTTAATGCTGTCTTAGGGTTTCTATACTTACATTTGGGAAAGTTTGATGCTTAATGAAAAAGTAAAACTATAAAAAGTTTGAACCCCATACGACAAAATTTCGCCTGGATATTTAATTTCACAATTTGTAGTTTTTAATGTCATTTTCAACTTACGTTGAAAGATCGGTTAATTAAGTTATAAAAATTCGAGGAAATAAATTTTAACCAAGTGCAGGTAAAAATAAATATAATTTAATAGACTGTACAGGGAAGTCATGCGATGTCTATATCAAATATTTTTAAAATTTGAATCTATTTTTAACAGTGTGCAGGCTCATTGTGCACATTGTTGGACTATATTTTTATAATCTAGTGTTATTTGCTTAATCTGCGCATAGTTTGCTTTATGGCTTCTATCGCTGATCAATAAATATCAACCTGTTCGCGTGCTGGGGAAATCCTCAAAGACGTTAGGCTTCCAAAGTAATGCCCCAGCATCGACGTCACGAGTTATCTGTGACACACCTGTAAGAGAAGGGAGGAACCTGAGAAATTTTTTAATGCCGAGACACACTAACATCTCTACTATAAGATATCGATCGAAGTAGAAATTGTGCAGAACTGATTATCAGTTTCGGAAGCACAAAATTGAGAAACACATAGAAAGTTAAGAAAGTTCTTATTCAAAACCTCAGTCGAAGCTTATATAAATAATACTAGAACTTTATATTAAATGTAATTCATCAAATAAATATTAAGTTTAAATGAATGCAAATCTTATATATCCGCAGTATCATTCATAATACAAAACAAGATAAAAACGTAGTTTGTGAAATTAAATGTTTTAGGTCCTTTTCCATTAAAGAAATTGTACAAATGTTAATATGAAACTTAATAATATAAATATGAAATAAATTTTCGTAGAAATCATGCTGTGTAAGTTTTATATTTTTAAACATTACTTTTAGATGCGAAATTTTGCAAAGAAAATATTGTTTAAATGTATCCGAAATGTGGAATGTATTTTGACAGCAAAGCAACGTAAAGGGACTGCAGACTGTAGACTAAAACATTTTTCCTTTTAATTAAGCTGCCATTTTGAAATACGCCACACTTCGCTTCTGCTTCTCATGCTAGCTCATTTACTGCTCTGTGTCCCTTCAAAATTATATTTTTAAATGCAAGTATTTCGAAACCAGGCTCGATTTTTCAGGCTTTTAATAACGTTGACTTAAACATGTATGCTAACCAAATAAAAATAAATATTTAAATTCGGCTACGACTGCAACTTCCTCTACGCATCTACTATTTTGTGCTTTTACATGACTTCAAAGTTTTCCAAATTATCATTTTCACTTTAAAATAGTTTGCAAATTATTTTGAAATTATTTTGCAATAGTGAAATTATTTTTGAAGATGCAAAATACTATTGCTAGAAACTGAAAGATGCTTATTCCAAAATCCCCAGACAAACCAACAAAAGAAAAAATGAATTCCAAACAAAAATAACTGCAATACAAATTTAAAATACTGTAATAAGTGTTAATGGATTTCACATCTCCCGGTTCATTTTCTTCAGGATTTGGTGTAGGCCAGAGACATGTTATGTGTATATTAATCTAATGTATATCTCTTGCTTTAAGTGCATATTTTAATGTCAAGTAATTACATTTACAAACAATACTAATGTCTAATTATGCAAAATTAATACAGCTTGAAAATTATTAATTTGAAATAAAGTCTGAAGGAATGAAATGAATCTAATTCAAAAATGAAAAATGAAAGTTTTCGCAGCTTTTCAAAGAATAGAATAAATTACAGAACTGTCTTAAACACAATCATCAATAATGAAAATTTATTAGACAGTTTTTATTCCGTAGTTTTTCCGCTATCTTCTAAAAAGAAATTACTAGTTTTGAAATCTCTCGACATCTCTTGACAGAAGATAGAGTTAATGAACAGATGAATACAAAACTTCAGTATTGGACGACTATGAAAACTTATATAAATTTCAGCATATTGTAGTATAATGTAATATGCAATACTTAACAGAGAATGTGTAACATCGGTAAAATCTGGTTGTATAACTCTACAATTTGCAAGGAATACGCAGCTGAATAAATTATGTACATTACTTGAAGTGCAAATGTGTCAAGTAATAAGTTAACGAGATAAAGTGAAGAGAAACGTCAAAGGAAGAATACGATATGAGAATGAGTTAGCTATGTATTAGTAATACATGGTATCATTAAGCCTAGGAGACAGCGTTTAAACAGAAGTTCATATCTGCATATTATCATGAGTTTGGAGAAACGTGTGCAGTCAACAATAAAAATTTTTTTGGCATGCGAAATTATGGCTAAAAATTGCTTAAGCGCACAAATAGTAGAATCACAAGTTTTTAAACTTCTAATTATTAATATTATTGTAATTCAATACCTAGTAATTTTCAAAAGTTCTTGTTACTGAATAGTGAGACGTTTGCTCTTTAAAGTACGAAAAAAGAAAGAAAGATAGATAGAAGCCTTCCTATTCAGTATACGTTAAATTAAAATTATAAATTATAATTAATAAATTAAAAATTTAAAACATGCTAATAAAGTTGTTTTAATTGAATTTTTTTACTACTCGATATAAAAGAAATTATTTGTATGTACATATTTCCTAATACTTACTGACCGAAATGTTGGAAAATGTATATTTACAAAGTAACAGTAATTACATTACGATAATGACTGAAAAATGTGAATAGCAGAATAGGGTGAAATCGCTGGTATTTATACAAAACTTCTCCATTAAATCACGATTCTTAAATACTGATCTCATCTCATATAATCGTACAATGTAATATTTATTTGTTAAAGAACGTAAGAATGCTCTACCGGATAATTGTTAAACTTGCTGAGAATGGCTACGCTTATATACTGCTATTTAAGCATGCAAACAATTAAACATAGATCTGGTGTGATAAATCATCCCAGAAGCCAGTTTCCCGAGTTTAAATGTCAGAGAGAATTTTAATAGTAACGTATATACTGAACTGAAATTCTGACTTATTCATTTACTCTCTCACTTGCATCCCACTTTGCTCCAATACAACCTATACAAGGTTTCCTTCTCATGCATTAAACATGAAGAGCCAATTAAACTGAACACGGCCTAAAACTTCTGCGAGTCATTGTTTCTGAGGAGAAATTGTGAACCGGTAAACAAATTCTGAATGCATTCCAAAATGTCAAGGTGAGAGAGATTGCTATAATAATTTATTTCTCGTGTGATAGCATATCAGTGAATATATAGGAATTGGTGAAGTTTTCCGGCTGGAGCATGAACATGAAAGAGAGTATTATAGAGTACTATTAATTATAGGTTTATTAAATCGTCAAATAGGTAAGGTGCATAAGAGATGCAACTTATACTGAGCCGTTGCTAAGAGCTAAGCTAAGAATGCCATAAACTTTACAAATATTATGCATAAATATTCCCAAATATTCACGTAGGCAAATGAAATTTAAAATTGTCTCAGTCGTAAAAACATATATAGTATATGGAAATAAAAATTAACACCGAATTTGTAAATAAATTGATAAGATATTGAGTAAAATACACGGTAAAACGATCAAAAAAAGATGTTTTTTTAGAAAGAAAGTAGGGAAAAGAACAGTAAAAAAGTAAAATGCAATATTCTGTTACGTATCGCAAAGAAAATACAGCACCTAAAATTGAAGATTTTAATTAAATAATAATTTAATAAAATAGTAATTTAATTATTACAGTATTGGAATATTTATTGTTGAACATCTCCAGATTTCACATACAAAAGACATGCAAGACGTAATTATAACGTAATATTACCTGAATCCCACATACCTTACCAGTGTGCTATTTTACTATATTAAGCCCAAATTGCAGGTTGTGACCTGATTGATCTGGACATGACGAGGGTGTCATCTACATATTTTTCTGTTTTTCAATATAGAGACTCCGGCATATCATTTAGACATATTAAATAATGTTGGAGGTAAGACCGAGGCTTGTGGAACTCCAGCCCGTATATTCTTTTTAAGGAGCGTATCGCCGACTGTTACTTAAAAAGTACGACATTTTGCATAGGAGATGAATCATTTTGCTTGGTAACTTGACCGTAGTAAGTTTGTATATCGCTTCGTTCCAGATTTTATCAAAAGACTTTTCTTTGTCTAAGAAACAGGCTGCAATGCTGCATTTGTTTGTGGAGGCTTCGGCAATCATTTGCAATTTGTAGCGTAGTACTGTGATTCTTTCTGAAGCCAAACTGATTATCTTTGAGGATATTGTTTAAAGTAAGATGTTCCCTGAGTCGGTCTATATATCATACCCTCAAATATTTTTCAAGATAGGGGAGTAGGCTTATTGGTTTACAATTGGTGAGAATTTTCGGGTCTTTGCCCGGTTTGAAAAATGTAATAATGATCGCATATTTCCACGGTTGAGGAAAATATGCTAACCTCAAATATGCATTAATGAGGTTTGTAAGCAGAGTGTAACATTTTCTTGCAGCTCCTTTCATTGCTTTGTTGGATATTTTGTCATATCCGGGAGGTTTTTTCGTGCCGAGGTTTTTGATTATTTTTGAGATTAAATTGCAAGTTTCATATGGAATTGAGTCACTGTTTTGCATATATGTAAGTAAGTGGTTTCGAATTTCTTCATCATATTGTAGGCTTATCAATTGGTTTGGATCAAAGGAACCCTCTAGGACCGTTGGGAAGACTTCTGTGATTCCCTCTTCTGACCGAGCAGTGATGTTTGAATGCTGCAATTTTTCAATGTTTTTAGCTCTTTTCGAACTTAGGGATCTGATTTTTAATTTAATGTTTTCAAGTACGTAGGCAGGGAAAGGTGTTGGACGTATTCAGTTGATCAGAAGAAGAAAAATTGTCATTGGAAAGCATTTAAGATCTTGTTTCGTTCAAATGATATTCTACTGCAGTATCCCATGGCGTCGTCTTCAGGAGGCGAATGAAGAGATCATCATGATTAGAGGACCCTCAAAGGAAAATAATGTTTCCGAATATTGGCACTGAAAGTATTTTATAAGAAATGTGCGATGAAGTCTGCACGAATAAGGAGGAAGTAAAAAAAAAAAAAAAAAAGGCATAAAATTAGGGCCTGTGGGAAAATGCATTTGAATCTGCTGGTAATTGGGACTCAAAAATGATAGGCTTTCTGAATGAGGAGAAACAGAAAAGCTGCGGTTAACCCATTAGCCGCTGGTGTTGCGTTGACGCAACGGTCAAAATAAATGCGTATATAAATATAACTACCTAAGATATTTTATACCAGCAGATGATTTTGTGTAGGGAATATTATGAAGATTATTTCTGTAAAAAAATATTTGCCTTCAACAATCATTTTGTTTATAGTAATTCATCTCATACTTTTAGCAAAATTTAAGCAAAATTTTCGACCGGGTATTTTTGCTAAAAATTTTTAACGAAAGAATCGCCGTCTTTATGAGTGATCTATTTTTAGTCAAGGTCACCGTTTATCAGAACATTACATCAGTCAGATGTTTATATTTGTGTTGGGAGGGATGGGAAAACAGGTGTTGCGCTGACGCAACGTCAGCAGGAAACGGGTAGTCAATCTCCTTCTTCACTCCTTTCTTTCGATGTTCTCGTTCATGTTCTAATTGTTTAAAAATGTCTAGAATGAGGTATCTTACGTTAGAAGAAGCCCTTCAAAGATTTTTTGACGAAACAGATGATGATACTGTTAATAATGACCAGAATGAAACTGATATTGTTGTTGTTCCCCCAGAAATTGCAGAATCTAGTGACGAAGAAGAAAGTAATGGCAATGTTTTAAATAATGATAATGATATTTTACCAAATGATACTGCTGGGGAAGTTGAAATTCACGTAAGAAGTAAGTTTCAGCCTTCTAAAAGCAGTCATAGTCATACTAAAAAGTTTAAAAAGCAGAAGACGAAAATCTTGAAGTGGATAAAAAAGGTACTGTTAGTTATGTCTCAAGAAGAACATGAAGAAAGAGATAGAAGAGAAATTATAAAAGACAAAATACAAGATAAAACTAGTGCACATATTTTCGATTTTCGTTTTGGTTTAGACATTTACTCTCTTCTCTTTGAACAGACAAATATATACGTTCAGCGAAAAAAAAGCGCCCAGAATTTATTGCATCTGGAGCCTATATGAGAAGATTTATTGGAATATTATTGCTTACAGGATATCATTCTTTACCTCAAGAAAAAATGTATTGGTCTTTTGATAAGGACATTTCTGTTCCTGTTGTACGAGAATCGCTATCACGTTTCCAGTACAGGAATATGAAGCAGAATTTGCATTTGACAATATTCAAATTGACAATACTGATAAATTATATGAGGTGAGACCGTATCTAAACTTACTAAATATCACCACATTTTACTACTGGAAATACAAAGTATCTTTTAGATTTCAGACGCGAGAATGCATTATTCCTTTTGAAAACTCCTATTGAGAGTGTAGAATCAGCCAGAAATAGGTCAGCAACAGGAAGACCTAGTAAAATCAGCATTCAAAAACCACTGAATGGAGATGGTAGACATTTTATCGTAAAGTCCGTTGATAACAAAAGACTTTGTTGTAAAGAGTACCATAGCCAGACTGTTTATAGATGCAAAGTATGTAATGTAGCTTTACATCATGATTGTAATCAAATTTTCATGCTTGAATCTTTCAATTGAAATAATATGTATTTGTAAAAGAAATACAATGTATATTTTAATATTAAATTAATTACAAGTAAAGTGATTTGTAGATTTATAAAACGTTATACAGCTAAAAAATAATCTTGCGCTCCACTCAAAAGAAACATCACACGAGTACAATCCTACTCACTAAACATCCGTAGTCTTATTCCGCTGACGTTGCGCGAACGCAACACTCGCGTTTTCCACAGGTAAGAGCATTTTTTTTTTTTTTTTTTTTTTTATTGTCAATGTAAATTTATGTTATAAATGCTTAATTTAATATTTGTTATTATTTTCAAGAGAAAAGAAACATTCCTTGTAGTTTTGGCGGTTAATGGGTTAATGAAAGATGATTAAGCAAAAGACTATAAGGAATTCATTGCTACATAGTGAAATTTGCAATAAGTATTATGCAGTATTATAATATGTATTGTGTTACACCATAGAACGTTATAGACGATAGAATTTACCCGCGGATGTCACGTGCCATGTCCCACTTAAGTCTTCAACTGCTAACAATTGACATGAAATGCAAACGGCATTTCATCCATAGTATTTTATTCATTAGATACCTGGTGTCATCCGAATGCTATCTAAGGTTAACTGAATGCGATGAATGAGCCCCTGTGTTCGTATCAAGGGTTTATAGCTCAGAACTCATTTCAGATGGCCAGATGTGAAGAAGTTGACGAGCTTCTGTTAATTTCTAGAAAATACGAAACCTTTGTTCGTCCAACTTGAAAATGATATCAGAAGACTTTGACTCACATATCTTACGAAACACGAAACCATTCTATTCTTCTAAACTTACGCTGTGTTAAGTTGATATACTTTTTTCTAGGACACCCTGAATATTTTTGCATAGCTTGACCGATAAATAGATACACAGATGCAATCCGGAAGTTACTGAGACATAACCAGAAATTGTAAAGTAAATATAATGTTTTCATACGATGTATTGCAGAATTAATTAAATAAGCAGAGGCATGTTAAAATATCATTTTAAATGCTAAACTAACAAATGAAAACCGCAGAAGTATTTTCCTTTGATTTATACAGTATAAGATAATTGATAGTCAACATTTTGCATACAACCTTAGTAAAATTTAGTTAATTCTAAAAATGAAGATGTACTTACTTATAAGATAAATCTGAAATGCATTTAATATTCTTTTAAAAATCTGAAGACGAAATGTATTTTTATTTAACGTTTTATGGCAGCCTTTCTTTGAGTTAAATGAATGCAAGGCATGTTATATGCAGATAAATAGTTGGAAAGAAATAATAAACTTGAATAATTTGTATCAGACATTCGAAATCACGTGAATTGAATTTTCTGTCGCATCGGTATTGAGGTTAAACGTCATGTGTATGATCTATGCATTGTTTCTAAAAGTCCATGATATTTCTTTATTTGAAAAAATGCAGTGTTTTAGAGAGTAGCATCGATTTTGGTACTTGATTGAAATATGAAATGAAATGTAATACATAAATTACAGTATTACTATTTTTTAGTTAATTAAAAACTATTTTTATTATTGTTTTCCCTCTGTGCCTCTTGTAGAAATTTCTATATTTAAAAGTATTTAGAAACCTTAGAAAAAATGCTGTTTTCTAATTCCTAAAATTGCTTTATATGAATTTAAATATCTTGTAGATTTACATTTAAATATAAATTATGTTTAACGTAAATCTGCTTGCTTTGTAATCATTAAAATATCATCATGTATACAGTGTGGTAAATCTTAAACTAAAAATACATTTTTAATGTTTTTTAAGATTGTATAAGGTAGTATTTTCTCCATCCTTTCTTTGTGTCTTTGTAACCGGAAGCATACTCGAAACGTATTCGGGAGGTCGGAATTCGAATCCCTGAGAGAGCATTGCGCATTTTTCACGTCTCCATTGTCAAAAAAGAACCTAATGACTCTACAATGGCACCCGAACTAAAAGTCAGGTGATGGACGATAATTAGTCATCGACAGGGATTTGGCAATTCGTTCGCTTTTTCACCAGTCTCTTTTTAAAAGGGGGAGTACATAAGGTATTTTCTCCCTCCTTTCCGCGTAC
Organism: Stegodyphus dumicola; assembly: GCF_044657685.1. Taxonomy (NCBI): domain Eukaryota; kingdom Metazoa; phylum Arthropoda; class Arachnida; order Araneae; family Eresidae; genus Stegodyphus; species Stegodyphus dumicola. The sequence continues at coordinate 150,030,004 of NC_140771.1, read as the reverse complement.
CTTCAAGGTGTGATAGGAAGCACGCTCGAAGCGTATTCGGGTAGACCGGAGTTCGAGTCCAGGTGAGGGCATTGAACGTTTTTTATATCTCCTGTATCGAAAAGCTTAATGACTCTATAACTTTTTCAGATAATTACCCCAACGTAACAGATCAAACAGTATCAGCTGTTATGCAGTGACAAAGAAGCATATTAAGTTCATGCATTAATCAGATAGGAAATACTTAGCAAATCTGACAAATCGAAAAGAAGTCTCATGTTTTAAATTGCATAATCATGAAGTTTAAAGCAAATGCTTTTCGCAAAATATATTCAAATTAACTTTTAAATAAAATATGGAATCGCCTTTAATTTTCTTCTCTTTCAAAGATGATTTAGAGTTGTAAGTGGACATATTTTAAACATGCTTTTGTACTTACATAAGAACTGCCCTAATTTTTTGCATGTCAACAGCGCTATTAATTAAATAAATGTAGAAAACTAAAACTCTTCAAAATATTTTTCATATTTCTATTACTACAATTTATTGAATTTCTATTACACTTCCTATTGTTATAATTCCTTCTGCACACAGATACGAATATATAACGTTTACTTATGAAAAAGAACCTGAATGAATACTCTAATACCGAGACTTCTTTTGTAAAACTATGAAATAGCTTGAGCAGATTTAATTTTAATTATTTTTAATTAAAGTTTCCTTTCTAATGAGATAAAAATATAATTCTAATATATCAAAACAAGGTAATGAAAGCATCGCACTTATCTGCTATAAGAAGTGAAAATAAATAAGGGAATAGAATGAAAATTTGAAATTTGGTAAGAAAAATGCGACGCACAAAACATTTTCCTGATTTAATTTTCCTGATTTCACAAAACATTTTCCTGCTTATCCTTAGATGAACTTATTCTTCTTAAATTTTGTACTTATATATCTCTCGAATTTTTTTTGCCATCACTTTCAATTGAAAAGATCATTTTAAAAGCATTTTGATGATTGTCCATCAGTTAAAGAATTATTACAGAATTACTTAAAAATAAATATTAAAAAAAATAAATAATTTGAGAAATGTACGCAGTAAACTTTTTCAGTTATATAGCACAAGTAAAAATGAAAGTTCTTGAGGACTGATAATTTGCAATAACATTTAATTTCCTTGTTATTTTTAAGTTTCACATTTTAAAGTCTTTAATGATACTCAACGTTGTAAAACGAAATTTTTTAATTAAATACTTCATTTGATGAATTAATTCTGTACAAATTAACCCTATTGTGGATACTTTAATCGGTTTTGCAAGCAATATATATATTTCCATATTCGTGAACACATGAACTTGTTTTTAAATGAATATTTCTTTGTTTGGAGTTTAAGGGAAATTTTATTATTAGATATATTTTTGATGTAATACCTCTATTTTAAGAAAATAACGAATATTCGTTTAAAAGCTAGTATCTATATATTTCCTTTTACGTTTTCGAATAAGTTTAAGTAAAAAAAAATTAATTTAGAAAAATATTCGAAAAAGTTTCTGTTACATTTCAAGATGGCAAAACAAAATATATTTTTTAAGGTGTAAGATATATCTTACTTTTCATAATAGTTAAAACAAGATATTATATCTTACTTTTCATAATAGTTAAAACAAAATATATATATAGTTCATTCACTATTATCAGTACAGTAAAGTAAAATTATAAAAATATTTAAATGAAAATTAATCTTTGTTGATATATTATTTGGTCAACTGAAGGAAAGGTCACGCTAGAAATGCAAATATTGATTGTAAGAAAGCAAATTAAAATGAACGGGCTGAAAGAAATGGAAAATGAAAGTAAATTGCTTTCTTAAGTCGTTAAAATGTAAAAATAATACTGCAAACCTTTTGAAAACATGTTACTGAAATCGGTGTATATCTCATTTAATTAAGCAACGTGATAACAATGCAATTAAAATTACTCTAATACTACGTACGGGTTTTACTGTTTCAGGATGAACGTTTAATTTAATTATAGAAGAAATATTTTAGCTATGCAAATACTGTAATCAATTAAAAGTAAAAATCTCCAAAGTGTATATTTCATAGAAAATTTCATGCAGTCAGTGTTATCTGTGTAATTGAATATTGCTCCATTTAATTTAACTAGCTCCTTATGAATTTAAATTCTTTAGATATTTATTCGCTTATTTCTTTACAAAGGAGATAATTAGCTAGATAGCAAAATGTGCTGAGAACCTCTGATAAAGTTATGAAAATTAATAAAGAATATAAATAACTTGCTATTAATCATATGTCTAGGCATGCAGATTTACTCTCGCAACCTTCATTCAGTTATGTAAATTAATTAATGAGCATGAAATCGATTTGCATTATATGTACACTGAATTAATTACTTTGATAATGAATTAATTACTTTGATAATGGTTTAGCAAAATTTGAGTCATAGAATCGAAATATGGAAAACATTGCATTTGCAAACATTGGCAAAAGTTCGATTTTGTGTCAAAATACCTATTAGAAAAATCATATATATATATATAATACGTATTCTAAGTCGCGCTTTCGAGACATGAAAAACGCAATTTGAATTTCGTCAATCTGCCCAGTAGAACGGGAGATATAGAACTGTTCCATTTTTTTTCTTTTTTGGCTTAGTGTACATCACCATAATAATTATATTGCATCTGGCAGTCTAGGTATTGACGAAAATTGTACTTATTTTTCAATTTATTCTTACATAATGTAAAGTTTAAAGCAGATTGAAAATGTTGATTTTGTATTATTTTTTGTATAAATGAGTTTATTTGTATTTAATTTCTCTGGGATAATCCCTATAGCCCAAGCGCCCAGCACATATAATCAACATCTGTTTGAAAGGGGAAAAATTTTAGTTGATGATATAAACCCGAAAAATTAGAGATATACAATGACTTGTTTTTTCAAATATATTACGAAACAGAACATCATTAAAGTATCTAAAGTTAAAATAGGAATTTGATCATTTATTCTTCTTAACTAAATGTGATATTTAATCAAATAAATTAGGTTTAAAATTTGACATATTATTGAATGTCTGATGTAAACGTTACAAAGAATTTGTTCTCTATTTGCTATAAGTAAATGCATAACTTAAGATTTTATAACTTTGAAAAAGAGAAGTAGAGTATTTTTATGTATATTCTTCTTCGCCTCATGCTTTTGTCCAGTTACTTCAATGCAACTTCGCATTTTTCCTGTTTTTGTTGATGATGCTAGGTTTTGTTAACGTTTAGGCATTGTTTTCTTCACAGGGAGTTAATAGTTTTGCTTTTGCTACAAAGCATGGTATTTATCTCTTAAAAAAATGCAAAATATATAGTAATGTTAAATTACTTTTCAATGTAATAAAATGATAACATATTGACTTTCTAAGAATAGCTAATACTTTAATAAGTATTAATATTTATTGCTAGCAATTGCTAGTTAAAATAAGTATGAGATACGAAGCACAGGTTTACGCAGTTGAGTCATTATCCGGTATTCATTACCATTTTCCTTTAAAATCATTGTTCTCCTCCTATCTTTATTAGCGAGCGTTAAATGTGGGCATATTTTAGTACTCTTTTTTTTTTTTTCCAGAACATGTATTGTTCCCGATTGAAAAGACAGTCGATTATGAGTAACTACACAATGGATCGGCATTTGCAGAAAAATAACACTAAGCATTTGCATTGACAGGGACATTTCGCATCTGACATTTTTTTCGCAGTAACAGATGTCCCGTTTTATGGCAGCATAAATGTCATAGTTTATAGGGAGCTCATATATTTGAAAGATGGGGTATTGTTAGTATTTCCTATTTAAACCGTTGTATCATTTCTTAATATCACTTCAGATGCGTAATTTAAAAATGTATTTTAATCAAGGAAATATTCAAAAGCTTGATATTTCTTTTTAGTTCATCTGTATTTCATCGCCATTCATGGAATGTAACTTCTAAAGGGCACTGTAACTCAAATTTATTGCCAGCTCATTGTCTAAAGAAATGTTTCAGTATTCTTCTGAGTATATTGAATAATACATTGTAGGTATTATACGTTTTTGGTTTTTCATCTCTGTTTTGCTTATATTGTAAAGAATAATTATTTAGCAGCATATAATTTTCTCTTACACTGTAAAAATGGTTTATGCGTAGTTTATTGAATGAATACTAATATGCAGAAATAAATGAAACTGTATTATTCTTTTGATGCTTATACTGTTAAGATTTTACATGCAAGATACAATGCTTCGATCCACTGTAAGGCAGTATCTTATAATTGTGCCTAAGAGTGTGATGACAAAGTCGAATCAAAAGTATAATATAGTATATACTCGAACTAAGTGTAGCAGCCATTAAAATCCATGCAAACATATAAAAAAGAGTCGCCATATTTTATTTTTTATCATTAATTATGAATTATATACATCTGTTTCAAATTATAAAGTTTTTCAGAATAAGGAACAAGATTTTAGGAATTTGAAGGATAAGGATGCTTTATAAAATGCAAAATATGACTTTCTGTAAGTATATAATAACTATATAAATTATAACATCTGGCTTGGAAAACATTTATGAAATGTAGAGTAAAAAAATAAAATTTCTACTTATTTACATAAAAAATAATTCAAGGAATATTAAGGAATGAATTCACATTTAAGTTATCATTATTTTTTGTCTCTTGTAATTTAAAGTACCTCACGAACTGGATATTTTGATTTTAAAGAGTAGGTTGAAAAGTTAAATTTTATCTCTACACGTCAGTCTCATCCACAGCACTCAAATATTGTTACTAATTTACTTACTTATTTTGAAACGTTTGTAACTGAAAGTACCTTCACAAAAATAAATGTACTTCGTAAAGTTTTACTAACACCTTAGATAATAGAGATTACGAAAGATCAAACTAGAACTATTTTCGAGGAGATTGTTCTTGATTAAAACCGGCTCATGTTCTCGTTACATATGAGAAAAACTCAAACACTTTTATGTTTGACAGGACTCTAAAAATATATCTAAATAAAAAAACTGTAAAACATATATACATACATATAAAAACATATAGATAACCTATAATATGAACTACATATAACCTATGATATAGAAACCTATAACCTGTATAAAGAAAAGGAATAAAATATGAAAAAAAAGGACTGTATCAGACTGTATTTCTTGGTCCCTCAAACTGAAGATTCTGATTCTAATTGAAAATAAATGGAAAATTTTTCACTAGTGTTAGAACCCACAAGCGGCTGAGCAGTAAAGTCAAGTAAGCCAAATCAAACCAACCCACTAGCATTACATAGCCTGTATATTTTATCTCGAAAAAAGGAATTATTATGTCAAAGAGCACGAATATTTCGTTAATTGGTATCAAATACAAAAAAAAAAAAAAAAAAAAAAAAAAAAAAAAAAAAAAAAACAGAATAACTTTAATTTATAATGAACACTTTTCATCAAACCTAGAGCTATTTATGCGTACTTGTAAGGAAATATTTCAGAGAAGATTACATAAAATCTATTTGACGTTAGTGAAGAGATTTTAAATTTGTTCTAATTAACTATAAATTTTATTACGAATTTTTGAAGCAATTTTATTTCATTTTATGAATTAAAAGGGTGAATATTTATTTTGTTATCTTTCACTCGTTGTAATCTGTTCTTGATGTTTCGTTTTCTTTCACTGTATGAAATCTGGTCAGTCATTTATCAGTTTGGAACAGGAATTTTGTCCGTTGTTGGAATTTTTAAACCTGTAAATAAAATTTGTCTTTAAAGATGAAATTGTTTGTTAATATATAGTGCGTACTTAATTGTTGAGATGCAAAGTGTTTTTAAATTATTTGCTTACAGAATATGTTTCTAATAAAAAGTTTCATACAATATGCATTTTCTTTTGAATGTGGATGTAAATATGTAATTTAAACCTCAATTATAAAGACATCTAAACGTAATTGTTTTTTTAATTACTCGTCCTATAATCACGTTGCTAAGTAGCGCTTAATCTGCGAAATTAGCATTTAACTCATACGTACTTCACAGCTCTCAATTTATTAAGGAATAATGACTAATTTATTCAAACAAAATCCAGTTTGTACGAGTTGTACGAGTTGTAAAAATTGTACAAATGAGATAAATATTAGAAAATCGCAAACATTACTATTTTTTTCCAATGATGCAAGTTTTACCTATAACGAATAGGGAAATCCTTTTGGATACTTTCACTGAAGTAATACCTTTTCCGTAAATCTGTAACTCTGTACTCATTTATTTTATTAAAATAATGGTTCCTCTATCTTGGAAAGTATATAAACACAAATTCTGACATTTTATTACACTTATCACATTAGCTTTATCTAAATTAATAAGATCTGAATAATATGTGAAACCGTTCTGCTAACATACATCTTTTATAATTCAAAAATCAAGAAATAAATTGTAATGGAATAATTCATATTTATCAGTTCTATCGGAAATTTTAACTACATTAACTTTTTCATTGCAAGTTACTGACATTTTGTACGTAATATGGTTCGAAGAATATTTATAAGCTACACAATATGAAATACAAAGAAATCTAACATATATAGCTTTTATTTTATAACCATCTTGATAATTCAGGAATTTCTGGATAACTGTTATGGCTAACACGAAAGCACCAATTGATTCGTGTATAAGTATTCTAAATATAGTATCATAAAACGTCACTTCTGCATAACACGTCTAGTGTTTAAAGAAGTTTGTATTTTAAACAAAATAATAAGAGTTGAGAAAAAGCACTCTTCCATGAAAAGGTAAATTTTGTTACCAAATGAAAAACCAATTATGCTTAAAAACTAAGAGGAAGTTCTTCATAACTAACTGCAAGCGCTGGAAAAATAATTCCCTTGTGTGTCATAATTCTCTGCGCCAGCGACTAAATTAATCTGTGATTTGCATTCATGTACTACAAAGTTTCGTTTTTTGCAAATACTATAATCATTTAACACATTATGAGGAGGGCATTAAATGATCATTAACATATCATACAGACTAAATGAATTTGTTAATTAATTGTGCATTATTACCTTAATATGAAAGTAAAATAAAAGTATTAGAAGAATGACTAGCACATCGTGAAAATATTAACTTTTGTTCCACCTTTCACTTAGCAGTTTTACTTAACCTAACTATTTATAAATCCCTTTAAGAAAAAAGATTATTTATTTTTTAGATTTTCATATATTTTCTGCAGCTTAAAATATTATTAAATACATCTATTAAATAAACAATGAAATTGTAAAATAGCGGGAAATGTTACGTTCACTTTTTCTATAACGAATATATCAATTCTTTCTCTATGAACATAAAAGTTAGCTTTTCCTCTTCAGTACACTTTTGTACAATCAATATATTATTATTCTTTTAAATTATAGTTCGCATTCATGTAGAAGAGTCAGTTTTAAAACATTACTTTATGAAGAATTAGTTTCTGAATTTTTGTTTGACGTATTTTGGCTCCAGAACGTTATCGAAATTGCGAATTATTTAATGGCCATAAAATCTAAACATATATTTTACAATGCTCCGCGTCTCTTCTACTTGCCTTTGCTTGTTACAACCAGTTTAACGAGAAAATAAATTCGCCTTTAAATAAAATATACACTGGTATGCAAAAATTGAGGACGAAGTCGAAAAATTAGCATATCAGCTGATTGAAGAGGCAGAGCGGACAGAAAGACCAATCAGGAGATTAAGTAAGGTAAGGTGATGTACGGTAGCACATGCGCAGATATGCAGGTAGACGTAATGGGGGAGTGTCTGAGTAGTATAAAGCATGTTGTCGGCGTAAGATCAGTATTTCTGGTAAAGAGATTTCATGCCGTACAGTTAAAATCACACCGAGTTGCTGCCTCAGCGAGAAATGGCGAATAATCAATCTGTTAGACGACATCTGGATGCTTTTATCCGAGGTCGACTCATTGGGAAGTTGGAGGAAGGCCGCAGTGTGACAAGTGTGGCTGCAGAGTTCGGAATTGCTCACAGCATCGTTTCACGACTTAAGAGACAATTTCAAACTACAGGAACATCTATCCGGGGGTTTAGTAGTGGTCGTCCACGAGGAACCACACCCGCAGATGACCGGTATATTGCCTTACAGGCCAGAAGAAACAGGCGGCAGACAGCGGGAGAAATCGCTAGACACACGACACAGGCGACTGGACGACCGATATCGCGTTTTACCGTGGCCAGAAGACTGCGCGGTGGTGGTCTATTTGCACGACACCCTGTACGGTATGTACCTCTAACGCCTGCCCATCGTTCTCTGTGGTGCCGGGAACACCGGAATTGGAGAGACAAAGAATGGGGACGAGTACTCTTTACAGATGAGAGCAGATTCAGTCTGAGTAGCGATTCTCATCGCATACTCATCTGGAGAGAACGGGGAAGCCGCAATCATCCCTCGAACATCATTGAAAGCATGGAGGTAGGAAAGGGAGGAGGGGCCATTCCGCGCTAGAAGTGAAGCACTGCTTTGAAGCTTGGGTCACCAGACGGGGTGTTCTTTGTTTACATTCAGAAGCTCGCTTGACAAGATTCTGATAGTATTTCGACACACGACAGTTCCATAGAAATCGAAAAAGGGACACTCTCGCATGAAAGAAACATTCATAGTGTGATGGATAATAGCAATTTGTATAGTTTAGTGACATTTACGCAAAAATCACATCTTGGTTATTTTTCGATAACTAACAACAGCGATTTTGATTATGAATTTGTTTTATAAAATTCTAAGCTGTTACACTACAAAAATATAGATTTTAAGAAAATTGCTAAAAGAGATGTGCCAAAATTTATTTTCTAGAAGATTTGAAAAGTTTGAAACTTGATGGCTAAATGTAAATATAAAATTATGTATGTTAAAATATTTGTAATTAGGCACGTAGGTCAGATTAAGTTTTTATTAAATAGAGTAACGCATGCAAGGGCTATCTGCCTAAAGAGAGAGATGCCATCGTGGAGGAATTTTGAAGAAAAACTGACCTTTGAGTGGGTATTAAAAATAATACTCATAATTTTCATTCAAATTATATTCATATATATTTTTTATGTAAAACTTTCGGGTGTATGCTAAATTAGTGTAAATTACTTTAGACGAAAAATATAGTGAATGCACAGAAATTAAAGATTTGCACATGCCGGAAATGAAAAATAGGAAATATGTATGGGTATTTATGCATGGGCTTGCAAAAAGCATGTATCTGCCTTTGACAAAATACTTAAATATTCATTTAATTATTTATAAATGTGTTTGAAATGAAGAATTTATTCACTTATAAATAACTGCGAAAGTACTGTGAAGAAATCTAATTATTAAATGTATCTAATTTATAATGATTATAAATGTTATCTAAATACGAGTATATAATAACCTTAATATTGAATTGTAAACATAAATTGAAATCCTGTTGACAAATACGTTATAAAACTATTTAAGCAAGAATTGTTCGTATTGGAAAGCAATCTGTTAAAAGGTATTGTAAAGCAAATGCTATGAGATGCGCACTTAAGAACGTAATAAAGAGTTTTGGAATATGTATTGTTGAAATGAAGGGTAAAAAAAAAAAAAAATCTGATAAGTATAATTAAAAGAATTATTCCCTTTACATTTTATAATAACTCAGTTACAAGTTTTAAATAATACTTAAAAAAAAAAAAAAAAAAAAAAAAAAAAAAAAAAAAAAAAAAAATTATTTTATTCCCTTTCAGAAATGTTCAGAGAAAGTCAAATACTATTTAATACCTATTTAATTATTAGGAATTAGCGAAATACTTATTTAAAGTATTTCGCTAATTCCTAATAATTCTCTAATTTAAAATGAACCGAATAGAGCATTAATTATAAATTGATTTACATTTTTCGATTTAAAAAAAGCCAAAAAATCATGTCATATTTAAGAAAGTATTTTAGGAAGAAGCTCTATAAATAGAAAAGAAATAATGCATAATTTTAATATTAATAATACAATAAACTTTGATCTTAATTTTTGTACCTTAACCGAATAAAATCGAATTATCTTATTTTTTTTTTTTTCTAATGTAATTAACGAAAACTTGTGAAAATATTTCATTCAAATTAAACCATTCTGAGTAAACTGTCCTGTGAAAAGTATAGCATTTAATTCCGTTCAGAATGAAATGTTTAAAAATATGTTGTTTTCACATACTTAGGACTCTGAAGTGTTGTAGAAAAAGAAAATATATACATTTATATGTATATTTGCGACGTAATTACAAAATATTTACACCCGAACGCGTCAAATCCCATAGAACTCAATGGTAAATGACCCAATGTTTTGGTCACCACGTAGGGATCGCCGGTGCTTCAGAGCAGGGTGCGGAGAAACTTGTTTAGGGCGACTCCATCTTACTTCCTACCTCCATGATTGAAAGGGATAGATATGGAGGTGGCGGTGTACTCGTTTGTGGAGGCATCATGCTCGGTAGTCGTACAGACCTTCACATCTTCGACGCGGGTTCAGTCAACGGAACCCGTTATTGTAACGAGATTCTTCTTCCATATGTGCGTCTTTTTAGAGGCGCTATGGGTCCGCATTTCCTTTTCATAGACGACAATGCACCATGTCATCTCACAGTAGCTGCCGAACAGCTCTTAGAGAGTGAGGATATTGAACGTATGGATTGGCCGGCACGATCTCCGGATCTCAGTCCCATCGAGCATGTATGGTATTTTCTAGGCAGACGCTTGGCAGCTCGTACCTTACCACCAGTAACGATTCCGGAGCTTCGATTGGCGCTGCAAGACGAATGGGCAGCAATGCCTCAACAACTCATTGACACCCTCATTCTCAGCATGGGCAGACGCTGTGAAACCTGCCTAGCAGTCTGGGGAGATCATATCCCCTATTAAAGACCGGATGTTTCTTGCTGGACACCCATCACAGAGATGTTTCGGCCTTCAGTCGCATTGCGCTTCATGCTACTTTTTCAATAAAACTTCTTTTTATCCCTCTGATTTCTCTTTTAGTAAGTGTTGCTTACATGACTCATGTCCTTACGTATTGGGGATCTTACGGTATTAAATGTGTTGATTTCGAAAGCTTTTGTACAAAGTTATATTGAAAAAAACCGTCTCGTCCTTAATTTTTGCACACCAGTGTAAGCATTCTACTTAGATCATAGTTTGTTCTACCTCTTTATGAACTTTTGAATCATAGGCAATCCGTAACTTATAATCATTGGCATTGGATTCTTTATAAAAGAGAAACCACCATTTTCTCGCATAAACTTCCAAAGCCTAACTCAAAGAATAGTTTGCTGCAGTAAGACTAAAATCGCAAACGTTTCGCTTTCGTTTAGTTCTGAGTAGTTTTACTAGTGTCATAATGAACAATAAAGATTTATACTCTGAATATTTCTTCGCAACTAAGAAAACATACAATATGCTTGATGAATAAGGAGACAGCATTCTAAGAGAACTGTAGCTTTTTTTGGAAAAAAATAAAATAAAAAAAAAAGGTATCACATTTTACATCGCATAGTACTTCAAACTTCAGATACGGTATACTTGGTTGGATTGACTCACCGAATCTGTGCAATAACACTCTTCTATGCCAACGACAGTGTCCTCGACAAACTTTGTCACACCGCAATTTTTACAATGCGGAATGCTGTACAAGGCGAAGAATCTTAATCAAAATTCAGAATAACTATTTGTACTCACCGGGAACTTTAGTATGAGTACACTTGTACGGAATATTATGTTAATTAACCAGTTCTTTATCATTCAGCCTTTACTATAACTTTTCCTTCACGTATTTCTCGCCAGAATGCAAATGCGTGGCCAGTATTTAAACTGAGGTTTTTGGATTTTAGGACAGAGTGTTGTTTCTGGCATTGATTGCACACTACGTATTGGTTTCGTGCCAGCTCCTGATGTTTCAATTATTCGGCATTTTCTTGCTGCCGACATTTTAATTCTGATGCTGCCGTAGAATAGTAAGTTAGCTTCTAATATAGTAATTAAATGTGCTGTCTTTGACTACTGTTCCACTGTTAACTGAAATTTGACTGCTCTATTTAGTTTTATCGCCACGAATTGTAAGTATATTGTAGCATAAGAGAATGCCTTTGTGTTCCAAATTCTGTATAAGTAAAAAAAGAAATTTAATTTTCTCACGACTTTTCAAATCTAGCGATAATTCGTTTCACATCTGTTAGGTTAGTGGACTAAACAGCATTATAAAATAATAATAATAAAATAATAAAATAAGTGCAAATCTACACGTTTACTTTGAAAATTATGCATGATGGTAAAATTTGTAATGACCTCAGAATATATATAACTTACATAAAATTTTAAGATTATATTTTTCTTGTTGTGATAATAAAATCTTTGTAGATTAGAAGAACCCTACGTTGATCTCTGGAGTAATAATTAATGCCATTTTCTTCCTTTTAGAAGTTTCTCATAGTATACAAGGATATACGAGTATTTTTTCCTTTCCTATATTCTTTTACAAATTTAAATCACTTAAATTTGTAAAAGATTTTGTTAATTTGTTTGTTTGTTTGCCCTAGCGTTCAAGGATCTGTATTCCGCCTTCATTTTTATTTTACTCTTCATTTAATTTTGAAACCAACACTGCATACACTGTAGGCCTAGGATTATGTTCCTCAGTTTCTTCGCGCCATTTTTTTGTGATTAAAATTTAGAGGACAATACGGAAGGAATTTCTAAACATCTGAATTCATGATTTCAACGTATTCAACATCCATATCCAAATTAAATTTGCTTCCGGCAAAGACCATTTCCCATGAAGTATGATTCCGAAAATATACTTATATTCTTGGCAATAAAAAACGTCTAATGCATTTAAATATATGAAACATACACTTGAATTTTCCACACATACATACGTACATACGGGAACCATGCATACGGGAACCACACGTACGGGAACCATGCAGCCCGGCATTATTCATTAAAAGTGTGACCTACTTAATTTAACGAAATTCTTCATTAGCTTGCATCAAAAACATAGTTGCGGGTTGGCCCGAGACAACGTAAATGGGAGTGTTAAGTTATAGTATTTCGAGAAACAAAAATGTGTTCCACTTTTGTTACAGCTTCTATAGATACACCCCATTCTGCAACGAAATAGCTTCAGTTTAGACGAAAATGCTCACTGCTCACTTGTTGTTAGATCACTGAATTAAATCATATACTTTACTAAATCACGTAGCAAAAATCACTTTCCATTTATGCTTCTTCAAGTTCATTTGTATCTGATTTAAAATAACACGCCGAATTTCGATTATTGGAAGTGTCAAGGCGACAGTAATCAGCGTAATATTTGTAAATTCGTATTTCGTTCAAAATAAGTGTTACAAACCAGATGGAGGAATTATTCATTGGAAGCCCTGTTAGTTCTATCCTTGCTGTTATCTATATGCATTATTATGAAACAAAAGTATTTGTAATTTTAGATTTTTGCGTATGGTTTCATTAAGTTGACGACATATTTACTCTGTTTGACAGTAGTAAAGATGATTTAAATAAAATTCTTTCAATAATGAATTTCAGTGCTCCTGCTATTCAGTTAAATTTTAAACTTGAAATATCCAGTCCCTTCTGATCTTCGACATATTGGTCTCACGCAACATATCCAGCTTCAGTGCTGCTGCTCACAGTAAACATTCATCTGTTTGTCTTCCACCGCGTTTCAAATCATGTATTTCGACTAAATGGAAGTTAGCTTCATTTTATTCCTTCGTTTTCCGAATGCTTCACATTTGCTCCTCCAAATCGGCTCTTTATAAAGAACTAAACTACTTTAAAGTAGATGCAATTGACAGAGCCTTTATATCTAATATTGCTGACCATGCGGTTAACAAACCTTTATGTTAACACATCAAAAAGCACTCTTTAGAAGATTTCAAGAATTTTGCTGTCATTCCTTACTTCCCATCGATTAACTATAAAACTGCACTTATTTTACAGAAATTCAGCTTTAAGGTCATCTTCTCTTATGTCAATAAAATTAATATCTCCATGCTTAAAGACTCCGGATATGAACTTAGATTCCGTATATGAATTCGTGCCAATGTGGTTTAATTTACATTGGTCAAGCTGAGACAGCCTTAAAATTTCTCTGCAAGGAACATAAAGCATATGTCAGAAAACCAACCAATCTTCTTTTGCCCAACATTCTTAGTCATATTGTAGAGACATCAGGTTAATTAGGAAAGCCGGAGAGATGAAAAATTAGCAACCGCCTTCCCCGGGAATAGAACCACGGGGCTCTTGAATACCGGACCAGCGTGCAGAACCACTACATCACGAAGGCACGCTACGGAGGTGGGAGAACTAACTTATAATATAAAACTAATTTTAGTCAGAAATCAAATTTTCCGTTTTCTTCCAATCCATCTTTACTCTCAACTTCTAAGGAAGTTATTTCATAGCTGTTTGCATGTTTAATCAATACATGGCGCCAGTATCTTAACTTCCTTCTTGCCGTTGTTATAGCCTGATCACAGGTTTCTCTTTCCCCATTTGCGTAGTTGAAGAAGAATGTTCTATATTTAAACCTTCGAAACTAGTCCTGCAATTTTACCAGTACTATGGTGATTCTTACTGTCTTTAATACTTCCAATAATTCCATTCGTAGTTAGAATATATTGGAAACTGTTGCAAGAATTGAACATTTTAATGTGCATGAACACTTTGTCTCTGAAACAAAAATTTTCTGGATTCATATCCCGGAAACTATACGAGATTTTATAATCTTGGATTGTTTCTATAGCTTCCATAAGCAATAGTTATTTCTTATCAAGAAGAATAAGATAAGAATACTGCGATAAGAATGCTATAAAGGTACCTATACCTGGAACATGCATATTCATTAAACATAAATTTATAAAAACTTAATAACTTAAACAATTTAAAATCATTAGTCTTTTTTCCGAGTTATTTTATTTTCCTTAAACAACAACCAGCATGAAAGAGATTTCTCTGAAAAAACAAACATAAGTTAGTTAAAAGGTTTTTAATAAATGGGGACTTTTTGTTTATGATTTTATACAAGTAATCTAATCGGCATACTAAATCATGTCACATTAAAAAACATTAATATTTTGGATTAAAAATGCATTGCTGTTCGAGTGTCTTCTCTAAAGCTAAATTAATTTTGTATTCAAAGAAGCAGTTAATTTAGTGTTAATTGAATTGGAAATGATTATTTATATGAATGCCTGTGCAAAGTTACTGACTAAATAACATAATTAAGTAGGAATGAAAATTTGGTTTAATGTATAATTAGTGAACTTGGTGTGATAAGAAATTATTAAAGACATTTTTTATTCATTTAAAAAACAAAATAAAACTCTTTTGTATTTGATTAAAATATATTTACTAAGTTAACTGCGTTAAAAATAAATATTTAACAGGCGAAGAATTATTTGTTATGTGACAAAATTACCAGCGACGAATTCAGTTTTAAAGTGAAATTATGATGTACTCTTATTGTCTTAATGTAGATGCTAGATACATGCAGTAATCGCATAACTCTTCATTTTAGTTTTTGTACTATTCATTTTAGTTTTTGTACTATTGTATTTTGTACTATTGTACTATTTCTATTCAAAGTATAGTGTTGTTTATAGCAAACATCTCTAAACTGCATCATTTACAAATTAAACCATGTGATATGATTTTTACGTAACGCTCCGAGTTTAAAAACGTACACAATCTTTCAGCCTTTTATAGCTCTGTTAATTGCCCAACAAATGATGTCGAAATTGAAGCTGACTAATTCAGAAAAATGTGCACATATATATGTAATATATATTTATGTATAGAAAGAAAGAGATGAATTTAATTATTAATTTTCTAATACAGGTAGATAGCTAAATAAATAGATAGACAGATATACGAATATAGATATTAATATATAAACTTAGTTATTAATTTTCTATTTTTTATCTATCTTCTAGGGAAAGGAAAACTATTCGAAACTTGTAATAAACTCAAAAATAGTTTAACTTGTCATACACTTAAAATTTGTAATCTTGTCCATTAAAACCATACATTTACTTTTTTGAGAAAATAATAGCACATAAGTAATAATAGGGAAGAACAGAGCATACATAAAGAAGCACGTAAATTATTCCCGATTTTCCGAAAGAGGTTTGATTTATCAAGGGGAATTAACCCTCCCCCCCCCCAAAAAAAAAGAAAAAAAAAAAAAAACAATAATTTGAATATGATCACGTTTCGTCTCCTTCATACGTTTGAATGAATTCTTCAAATCTCGAAAAATTTAATATATAAAATTTGTACTTAAGTAAATAGCTAGTAATTTTCAAACATTTCCAACGCGATCAAAAATGTACATATTTACAAAAATATTTTTAAAAAACCTGATGGGAATTTAGACGTATTAATGCATATAAAGCTAGTGTAACAGTATTATACAATTTAAGCTATTATATAATCATAATGTCTTAATTATATGCATATACAAAAATATAGGCTAAAAATACATAATTTCAAACCTTACTGACAGTTTAAATTCCATAGTTGCTATTGGAATGGATCCTTGAAGAACGCTTAGGTTTACTATTAAAAAGAAGTGGAAGAGAATGTTAAAACTGTAAACGTAGATAAGAATGGCAGGAAAAGAATGCGAATGAAACCGACTGATTGGCAATAAACCAAGAATTAAATATGTTTTAGTGTTTGCATATGTTAAATTGCTTATGTTTGCGAGCTGTTCATAATAATAATAATTTTAAGCGTTTTTAAATTTTGTTTATGATTTTGATGCTTTATTTTTGCAGTTAATTACACTAGTTACTTCGAACTATAAAGTTCAACTGATAAAGAAGCGAATTACTTTGGTGGTTTCTCTGAGATTATTTTAAACTTTGTATCTTTATCTGTTCAGAAACTTTATATATCACTTACCTCTTTCTCTGCACGAATCCACGGATGACGGAGCGAAAGATGGAAATTTCTTATTTCATTTTTGGTTTTAACCCTTTTTCTCCCAGCTTGCCACCGCGTTTTCTGCTAATTGGTTCTTGCATATGTTTATTCCGAATTTAATATGAGATAAATTTTAGACGAATAGTTTTTAATTTATTTTGCATTATATATATATACTGGGCGGCCATAATTAAACTGACAGTGCTCACAGTGCCAGCTGCTTGGGTTTTAAAAGGCAATGTGTTACGCTTCGAATCAATCGGATTGAAAGTTTATGTGCAATGTCTCCTTCTTTAGTGGAGCGTGCGTTACTGGTCAGATTTTTTTACCTCAACCAGTGCAATGCATTAGCCGCTCTGTGGATTCACAGCGAAATTATCTTAGGTCCATTCTTCTATGAGAACATTACCCCGACAGGACCGAAAACCTGTTCTGTTACTGGAGAGAAATATCGCTCTGTCATTCCGGGACATGAACAGCTCTGTCATTCCGGGACTTCAGCAAAGACAATGCCTGGGAGAAATCATTTTCATGCAAGATGAAGCCCCTCCACACGTTGCTCTACGGGTGCAACAGATGCTACGACAGAAATTCACAACAGAAAGAGTCATTAGCCGCTACTTTCCAACTGCATGGCCACCTCGGTCGCCTGATCTTACCCCATGCGACTTCTCGCTATGGGGTTACCTTAAGTCCAAGGTCTATCAAGGAGTGGTCCAGGACCTGGCTACGTTGAAGGATAACATATCACGGACTGTACGGGAGATTCCTGCAGACATGTTACTTTCTGCTGTTATGCATACTGTGCACAGAATCCAATATGTGGTCCACAACAACGGCAGCCACATTGAACCTCATTTGAATGCAAAATAAAAGGTAATTTCCGTATTGATTTGCATTTGTTTACACTCTATTTTCTATTACACAGCACTCTATTATTATTATTTACACTCTATTTTCTATTACTATTACACTCTATTTTCTATTACACACAATATTCCCCTAGCGGTGACTTTTGGAACTAATTTGTTTTTTCGCGGAATCCTTCGTTCCCGTCTTGTTTAATCTTCTTACAAAATGTGCCGTCATTTTCGCAAATAGATCGCGCTACAGAACACTGTGAGCACTGTCAGTTTAATTATGGCCACCCGGTATATATATGTGTGTGTGTGTGTGTGTAAGATATAACAAAATACGATGGATGCGCTAAGAAACGCTTGGCGACCTCAAAAGTAACTATTCTAAATTTGATGTTCTTCCCCCAGGTTCATCTGTTCTCTCAAATTCGAGATTTTTCCATGTTACATAACAACCTAAAATTAACCAATATCAGCTTAGATTCATCTACTACTTCTACTAGAGCTTATTCATCTACTTAATATAATTACTGCTTTGCAAAAAAGTATGTCATTCCTTTTCCTAGCTTCCGCCATGCCAACATCTCTATACTGATATGCCCTCCTTTGTTCTTATTCTAAGATGACGTAATGTATTTCTAAAATTATTATAATTGCTAATAATCGAAAAGTATATTGTCTATAAAGAAATGACTCTGATATACCTAAAAATAAAGATATAAATTCGCTGAACTTAGTTTTTGTCTATATCTTCTTCGTGGCATTCCACTCAGCCATTACGACTGCAAACTAAAAGTACCAGTGCCTAACTACGCACTCGAAATATAAACCTTCAGCCCAAAATTGTTTTAGAGCTCTGATAATCACTCAATCAAATGATATCGAACTCGAAACTGACAGATTCTGATTTCATAATTTGTCCTGATCACTTCGCAGATGTTTCTGCTTCCCTTGCTAATTTAACCTGTTATTGCCTGTTCTCTTCAAAAATTTAAAAATTTTGAAACAAGCTCGTATATTGCGGCCAATTTATTTATGTTGGCTTACTGAAGTTATTTTCTTATTAAAATAAAAAGGAATATTTATGTCTGGCTACGACTGCAACTTATTCATTCAGCTCGTACAACGTATCATCACGACTTCGAATTTCATTGTATAGATATAGGTTGGCGCGCTGGAATGAAAGATATCGAAAATGGCGTAATGCATACTATTATTACATATAGCCTTAAGTAATTCTGAATATAAGAAGGTACCACATACCACTTAACACAGAAACATAAACAATTCATTTTCTGAAAGTAACTTCTTCTAAATGGCGTCCCTTTCTGGAATAACATTTCTGCATTCGCGAATGGATGTAAGAAATTTAGCATTTTCGTTGCATTTGTCTAAAAATTTTCAGCTAACGTTTGCCGATTATTTAGATTGTTATCCTGCAATAAATGGGTTACCTAAAGCTTATATATATATATGTATATACATATTGAAATTGTCATGCAATTTTCTACCCTAACTGAGACGTGTAAATAACAATGACTTGGCTTGTCGTCGTGAAAATTCTTTGCTCAATCACTGCATTTACTGCTTGAGTAGTCCCTGGAGTTCGTACCGTTTTTTGTGATCCTACATGTTTCAAGTTCAGTGTTGACCACGTTGCTTCAAATCTTTATATCCACTTCTTCACAAGTGAAATTGCACTGTATATGTGATATTATCATGGTATCAAGGTGTTGCTGTATTTATCAATGACAGTGTGCTACCCGATTCAAAATCTCATACTCCCGCACGCCATCGTGTAAAAACATATTATACAAATCATGATATAATAGACAGAAATGTTTGAGAATTTCAGGAAAATAATTTTACTAAAATAAACCATTTACTAATGGACAGAAATTTTCGAGAGTTTCAGGAAACAAATCTTGTCTTATATGAAATTAAGCTTGTATAATATATATATGCGTGATATCACTGCTAAGTGAATAATTAAAAGATAAAACATCATCCCACGCGTTTCATTATCCGGCAGACAATTAATAGCATAATTCTCGATGTTTTATTTAGCTCTTCCTTGAGATTTTCTTAGAGCTTGTATAATAGCCAGTTTTATGAACTGGTACCAGAATACTTACAGCAGCAATAGAGCGAGACATACTATACATTTTGGAAATGCATATAGAGAGAATCCTTTAATATGTAATTTCTAATAATCGTCAATTTCTTGATCCGTCTGGACATCTTTTATGGGACTACCTTAAGGGTTTCCGAAAGTCTTCGAGCGTCATAAAACGCCTTAGATATCTGAATGCATAAAGAAGAACATTATCGACGAAATCAGAAAGTTTAAATATATAGATTGTGACATTATTACATTGGGATATCGAAATCAAAAATGCTGTGACAATATGACGTCGGACACAAGTAACTTTAAATGAATAGTACTGGATATGAGGTTAGTCAAGTTTACAAATATCCTTAACACTTCCTGAACTAAGTGGAACTTTAGAATTCGATTTCGGACGAATCAGTCATGCATTTTAACGGATTAAGCTCTCTTAAATTAAATCATATCTAACTTCTGGTGTATAATATGATCATTTGAAAAAATAAACATGGACACCATAAAGCTCGAAAGTTGCATAGTTACTCTTGATATTAAATAATACTAAGGTAAATTAAAATGGTATGAATGCACAAGTTCTTCCAAATATATATAAATTCAAAATATGTATATATATATAATGTTATATTTATTTGAGTTAGGTGGAATGGCTTAATTTTTCTTTATATAAATTTAGTAATGATCAAATACTGATTAAAATTACCTACTTCTAAACAATAGTCTGTTTAGTCTGCGTGAAATATTTCTTTTCTGTTTTTAACGAATTCGATTTTGATCAACCGTTTAAATAAATTATACCTTCTCAGATAAGGCAATTATGATAACCATTAGGGCATTTGTTTTGAAAGCAAGATAAAAGGCGTCGTGAAAATGTTTGCTACTCAGCAAACTCTTTAATTCGCTTATCTTAACACACTTAATAGATTCAATTTATTTATTCAACTAGAAGCAACTCTTAACTTTTACTTCTTTAACAAGTCACTTGTCTCTTCCATTCTACTGGAAAGCTATTTCAGGAGAGCACTTACATCAGTCACAGCAAAAGCAAAGAGCGAAGGACGGATGAAAAACAAAGCAATTCTCCAATCCTTTAAGAGGTGGAATTGATTTTTGTGACAGCGTAAAAGTAAGAAACGTTGCCTTCGTAATTAATGAGTAATCAATAAATTAACTAGTGCTTCACACAAAAACATGTTCCTCTTTCGTTAATGCATACTCCTGAAAATTTCTTGGCCATGTTTCGTGATTATAAATTCGATTACATTCTTTAAAAAAGTGTAGTTATGCATGAAAAATTTATGTTCAGTGTATTCTAGTTAAATGTATGTGACATATTCTTTTTAAAATAGATCTACTCCCACTTTAAAAATTACCATAGCTACATTTTTGCTTACATATTTTAACACGAGTAAATAACAAGAGCGTTCCTTCTTTTGCCTAGGAAAAAGGAAATTAAAGGAATTACTCAGTTGTTATTATTAATATTCGCTTTAGCTTGCCTTCAGTTGACACTATATATAAGAATATAAATTGCTTCAATGCATAATGCCTTTCTTTTAATAACCTTTAATAATAATGCAGCGAATAGTCCTTAATTAAAAAAATAATAACTCATAATTGAAACTATAACTGATGAACTATAATTAACGTATATTAAAACCTATAAATATATATTAATTAAAGCCGATTGTACTTAATTGTTAAACTAAAAACAAAATAAAACATAATGCAGCTTAATACTTATAGGTGCAAAAAATGAGACAAATTTTAGTAATGATTCTAGAAATCATAAAAAAGGTAAATGCTAAAAAATACTAACCGAAATATAGAAAAATTCAAATATTTCATTAGCATTTATTATGTAATTTAGATTTTTATACTTGCTTAGGAAATGTTTGATTGATGTTACGATATTGATATAAGAATTAATAAAAACATATATAGTGTATTATTGCTTTTTTCTAAAGCGTGAATTAGAATTGTTTAATGGGAGCCAATTAATTGATTATAAATATATATTTATATTTGTATTGTTCAAAAATATTTATCAGTGTGTAAAAGAGGAAAATATGTATCAAGGGCTTCATTATAGTATTTGTGTTGTAAAATTACGAAAAATGAAGATACAACGTAAATACTTTACATTATATTTCATATACGTATTTCGCTTACTGCTTGAATAATTCTTTTCATGTTAAATTCAGTATAGTATTCTTCTCCAAACCTTAAATATGTTATAATAATACTTTTGATTCTTTGTAAATTTTTTAACATTGAACCGTACGAATTAAGTTTAAAAATAAGATAAAAATTTTTAAATAAAAATTCAAAATGCTAGCTTAGTAGTAATTCTCATCTTATTCAAAATTGTAGCTAATCGGCATCCTTAGATTTTAAATGTGCATCTGTTTATGGCATAATATACGTGATCTAGATTGTGGGTATTCTCTAATGGGACTTAACAAGAAAATGAAACATAATTTTTCGCCTCAATAATAACAAATGATTATTATAGACAAATATTATGATTAAATTATATTATTATTAAATGATTATGTTATGATTAAATATACATGATAATAATTTTACTGAGCAAAATAATAGAGTTAAAATAAGTACATTGTATACTGCGAGCATATGCTTTGGTTGTATTAAAATATTATTGCGACTTTATCACCCCAAGAAAAGATTCTTATGCAAAAAAAAAACCGCGCTATTTATCATTTATATGTGAGTTATTTTTAATTTAAACTTAATTTTAGGATCAAAGAACAAGGTTATTATAATTTACGCTTGACTTGGGTTTCTAACATTAACATCAAAATTTTTAATTAATGCTTATAAGAAAAAAGCTTCTTAAATTAAGGTTGAAAAGATTAACGAGATTTCTTTGCATACCAGCCTGGGTTAATGCAAAAAAATAACATTCGTATTAAAATGTTAAATAAATTTAGATCAGTTTATGCTAGCGTAATATGCTCAAATCACTCATAAATGAAATTTTTACTTATGTATAACGATCGTGGAGGGCATTATCATCCCTTTCATTTAAATGGGAGAGTCTTGGGATATTTTATCTATTTATGTAATAATAAAAGCACAAGGAAAAGACGGGAGCAGTGTGAATGCGTGCTTAGATCCATATTGAAGAAGAATTTTGATTGCGTAGTATGCTAATAATGCTAACTTGGTAATATCTAAAGAAATTGGCAGTCGTAGCAATTTTAATTCTATTTTTATTTGCAATTGATATTTGTGGCCACAATCGCTTGGCACTCTAGTCGTGCCTTGCACAGAAGATTTACATTTTTGATATTGTTGAGATAGAAAGCAAACCAGCGAAATTACATCTTAGCACAGTAGAGAGCAAAGCTGAAGTGCGTAGCTATGCAAGATGGAATCACGCGAAGAGAAAAATTTTGGTTTGCAATGTGGTTATTGGTCAAGAGGCATCTGCATTAAGGGTTACGTAAGATCGCATGATTAATTTGAATGACGCAGTTTAGACTTAAGCGCTATTTTTAGGACAGATAGATGAAGTTCCCAAATGAAATAGAAAATAACAGAGGTTATAGTGAATTAAATTTAGAAGTTTGCTTTCATATTTTTTATCTTACACACACACACATACACACACACACACTATATATATATATATATATATTCATGAACTATATCAAAAATGGGAAAAAGATGATTTCTGCAAAATTATTTTATCATTGATTTTAAAATATTAAGAATTATTCTTAGAAATATTAATATGAAAATGATAAAAATGATATTTTACTTTAACATTTGGAATGAAAATTACTTAAAATTATCAAAATTGCACTTAAATATATTAAAACGAGCAATGGTTAACGTGTATATTTTTCTCGGACTAATACAGTAAGCATGATGTAAGCAGTATCGCTAACATAAAGATATCAGATAAGAAATGTGTTTTTGTTGTATTTAGCAGACTTAATATAATTCATTTTCTCATGTAACATATCTTTACAACTGCAATTCATAATTTTTGTGTTTTAAGTATTTAAACCTAGAAATAGACGTTGTTAAATTAGGTTATTGTACTTGTGCAAGTACAAACATTTTCTTTAGAGGTGTTAAAAACTATTCTAGAAATTTGATTATTTAATTCTAGTTAATATCAATAAAATATGTAAATAAATCTTGAATGGCAGCCCGATTTTAGTTGCTGAACGATATTTTTTATTTTGATTAGTTAAAATCAAAACAAAATTGTTTAAACACCATTTTTACCAAATTTTAACTGCGGTATGGGTATCATTTTGATATCTTTATACGCATTGGCTCAAGGAAGCTAAATTTTTCAAGTATATTAGAAAATTACTAATATATTATTTCCCTCCAAAATGTCAAATTTTCATTTCATGTAAGTACCAACAATTAACTCTTACAGCAGTTTAGAATGTTCATGTGTGCGCCAAATTAAATTTGTCAACCTATATCTTAAATAAAAGATTTTTAATGTGATAGGGAACTAAAGGCAAGACAGCTGCGCCATCATGCTTATATTTGTTGAACAAAAATCCGGTGATTTTGGTTACATATTTAAAAGTAATTCCTTTATTATAACTTCTGATAACTAAGATATCCCCTATCGCTCATTACTCAGTGAATGTAATTTACATATTTCTATCAATAGACTCCAACAGGGAAAATATATCAAAACTTCATCCATACTATATTAAAGGATTTTTATCTAGGTTATTCTCACTAATGAAAGCTGTCAAGAATTTCAGTGTCACGAATGCTATTCAGATCAGTAGAGAATGAACACATATCTCTCGATTTATCATTGTCATCAACTGTTCTATTGGTTGAATGACTGAAGCATTCTTTCCGCTCATAAACTATTCTATCGGCTGAATCATTGAAGCATTCTTTCCACTAACTATTTTCTACTTATTTCTAGGAAATCAGAATCTCTAACTAAATATCTGTTTAGCAGTATGTTGTTTCAAATTCCGAGCACTTGCTTTCAACGCATAAGTCATTTCATTCATTTGGCCATCTCAACACCAGTAATATTGCCTAAGTTGCGCACAGAGGGCGTCCAATGTCACATCCGCGAAAGCGCGAAAGTTTTGGTAGACTGATCTGAGGTTTTCTACTCTTCTTTACTCACCACAAACCCTTTCCAAGGAAATTTCGGCTCACCAAAATCTTAAAAGCCCTTAAGCCGCATAAATATTAGGCATATACAAACATCGAAGCTCTCTACAGGTTTCGAATCAGAGCCTAACCGTATAGCAGCAAGGAACGCTAACAATATAAAGAAACATAAATATAAGTAGATAGATGCATATATATATATATATCAAAATAGGTAGTTAGTTGGATATGGATATAATCAGACCGCTAACTATATAGATACATAAATAGTTATAAATATGGAGGACTTGGCAGATGGGCAGATATATATAAAGTATGTAGTCAGAATTAGATAGCTGTTGATAAAATTGCATGATTTCTCCTAATTATTTGACCTATTTAATGTAACAGATTTTTATACATACGTGTAAGGCACGACTGCGCTCTGTATATGTCAGTATCAATAGAAAGACTGCAAGAAATTTGTTTTTAAAATGTAACGTATACTTGGCTTTTCTTGCTGCAAAATATGCGGCTATTTGAGTGTCTCATGGTGCTATATTTCTGTCTTTTAAAATATGCACTATCCATTCAGTTTAATAAATTATCAATCTCTGAGTTTTTCCGCCTCATAAAAGACCAATGTACAGAGTAAGTATTGGTACAAATCCATCATTCATAAATTATTATTACAATATGGAATGTACTATTTTATATTCTTTTGACCGAATGTAAATGTATAAAGTATTTTTGATACAAGTTGATGTTTATATCTCGTGATAAATCTTAAATAAAATTTTACCACGCAAGTTTTTGATTCAGCAGAAAATCAAGAGGAAGAACTCAAGTTTTTCGACCATCTCGTCCGTCAGTCCACTGATTTGATCTCCGGCCAAAGAAGACAGCTTCTCCCAAAATGAGATAACGCCCTCCCTCTTGCTAAAAGAAAACCTCGGTAAAAGAAGCAAAAAGAAGAGGAATGGGGTGGCGTGTTCTTCCAACTGCAATCTCAAAAAAAAAAAAAAAAAAAAAAAACGAAAATGGAAAAGTGGGTGAAAAGCAATAGTATTCCTTTTTTCTGGTTCCTTTTCCTTTTGCTCCTTCAAACCCTTTATTTTTCACATCCAACTTGAAATGGCACTTCTCTCCTTGTCCATGTGGCGTGCGAGCTCGAAGGATAACTTAAGTAACCTTCCTAGCGTGACGTCAGAAGTAAATATCTTCTTGCCTGAGATTTCTGTTTTTTAAGAATAGCAAGGAATGAAACAGAAAGGTTGCTTTGCTTTCATCTGCCACTGTAGTTTCCTGAGGCTGCTATAATTCACATGAAAGTTTTCTTTAGAAATAGTGAAATATTTCTAAGGTACATACACATTTCTTTCACGAAATAAAATATTGTATTTTTCATAAATAAAATATACAGGTTTCACCTCTTTTCATGATGGCAGAGATGTCTGCACTCAAATGGGATGAAGCCAGTATTTCTGAGAACATAATGATATTGAGCATCGCTAATAATAATGTGATAATAATTCTGATGTAATAATATTTACAGGAAACGAAAACTGCTTTAATCGTTAATGGTATTAGGGAGGTTTCGCTGTATTTTTCAAGATCACTTGGATATTTTAAGTGCATTTTGATTATTTCATAGATTTCTTACTCTTTGCGTTCGTAGTTAAAAACTGCATTGTAGAACTTTAATCAGACACACACATCATGATTTGTGTCGTAAATGGCCTGCAGACTAATGAATTATTTCCCAGACGTTAGATCATTACGGTATTTTTAACAACGCATTGTGAGAAATATTGTAATGATCATAACAGTATTTCCTTATAATGCGAAAAGTTCTCGTTCTTTTCCGTTCATTTATAGTAATAAGGTCTGTTCTTGATGTCGTGTGTTATTCCTCAGGATAGACGTCGACAGAAATGTTTTTAAGGTGGATTGGGGACAAATAATTCTATCAATATTATTATAAATGCAGTAATACATTATTCCACAAACTTATCCACAATCAAAACTCCATTTCTCAGTTTCAGGGAAAAGTTAAAGAATTGACCAAGTTGTTTCACCTTCAGAATGCCCATGATTTCCAGTTTTTATCTTTAATTGATGCTTAGATTTAAATTAGATTTATTTAACAGCAAAGTCAGAAAATTTCTTTAAATTAGGGATACATTTAACTTTTATACTGCGTGTTCATGCAAAATTCATAATTTATACCACGAACTCGAATAAGCTTACATTACATTACATTGCCTTTAGTTATATATAAAATTTTGAAAATAGATAAAAATTAGCCCACAAAGGAACATAAATATTATGCGAAAAGCTATTTAGTAGATTTGCACACAAATTTTGGTAAAAATGTTAAAATTTATGTCGTGAAATCTGAAGCATTTTTTTTCCTAAATTTCAGATGCATTATAGACCATTTTTGAGAAATAATTAATTAATATAAAATGATCTACTATGTAATCAAATGATAAATATTTATCACTTGGTTTAGTAATGAAAAGTCAAAAAAGGTTGGTTTAATAATAATAATAATATCAAGATAAATTAAATGTTATTCCTCAAATGCGAATTCTTTAATTATTCAATGTGCACTTTCAGAAAGACTCTTGCAGTGTTCTTTTATTTTAGGCAGCAAAAATATACTAAATTTAAATTTGATCAATGAGACGAAAATTATTTAAAAATAACTTCCACGTAATACAATAAAATATCTCATCAATGATTTGGAATTTTAACAAGGTATAAGCATATATAATCACATTAATGACTGGTATTAAACGTTTAAGTAATGATATGCTTCATTAGCTATATAACACCTCCATAGGTTGAGAAATCCTGCGTATATTTCTCGAATGAATTAATTTTTCGCAACGTTTTCTAAAAATTTCGAGCGCTTGGAAGAAAAACTCAAAACTGCATTGACATTGTACGTTCCGGTCTCAAATTAAATTTCTAATGGACATCATATCCATGGAAGATAAATAGAAAATAAAAATGAGGCATCCATGGTTTCGAAAGCGTGCTGTCAGAACAGTAGTTCTCAAAAGGAAAGCTGAGACAAAAAATACATGTAATAGTGTGGTGTGTGAAGTTATTTCTTAGGAACCACTGATCTACAGACGAGGATATTTAATCACTTAAGTTTCCTGTTCACTTAAGTTAAATCACTTAAGTTTCCTGTTCAAAATAAATTTTTATAGAAAAAGACATTATGTGCATATGATTAAAAAATATTTCTTCCAGGTACCTTAAATATAAATTTGCCAAAATTTAATAATTTTTCAAAAATTTCCAAAGTCTTTACATTTTAATTTACAAAAGTACGCTTTAAAATTTGGGAAGTCAGTTAAAAATATTAAAATTTGAAGAATAATGATAAAAGTAGCTAAAATATGTATAAGTTACTAATGGTAATTAAGTTGTTTCGTTTAAAAGAATTGACGGAAAGCCTAATTTAACTTTATTTTTCTTTTTAACAGCAACTCAAAAGTGAATTCTTCAAATGCCCCAATTATTGAATTATTGAACTTTAAATATTTAAATTGCATTTTTTTTTTTTTTTCCGAAATTCGTTTCATCGTGTAAAACTCATATTGAATTATAAATATTTAAACTGATTTATTTTTTCCAAATTTGTTTTACTTTGTAAAAACCGCAAACCCTATATTTTTGAGCAAGTTGGATAGGTTGTTGACGAAATCCTTGTAGAATGTCCATGATGCTGTATTAAATTTCAGTACTATATTTTCATGTATTGATTTAATCAAGAGAAATTAATTTCGCCTTAGTTCACTTAGCAGAGAACGGAACCAGGTCGAGAAGGGGTTCATTGTTGTGGAAGCGATAGATGAACAGCCAATATCCTCTGCAAATTCTGCGCCAAATTATTATTAGAAACTCCTTGCGAACACCGCCCTGTTTGCATCAAATATGTAAACTTTGCCAGCTACGAACGAGTTAAACACTTACCCGTTGCACTTACACGAGCCCTAACACGATTAGAACTTATTTACTGTCCTCGTTAAGCCGCGTCTGCTTGGTGTTCCTAATGAAATGATTTTACCTTTCGGAACATAAAGTTTCTTAATAGTTTGGCGCAGTGATCGTGGAAGTGCTTAGATGAAAGTATTTTGTTCTCGGTCAGCTTTAAGTAATGTTCTTTTAAAAGATTACTGTGCTGGCAAGATAACAGTTTAAAAATTTTTTCCCCTTTAGAATGTATTTGGAATTTAATATGTGATAAATTAGACTGTGGATAAAATAACACCATATATTTATTTTGGTTTAAATTAAAACGAATGTTCGAATTAACTTCAGACAAAAAAGGTTTAAGCGTTCAAAATTAACGCACTGGTATAGAAAATAAAGTAAATAAATAATAATATAGATAAATATTTGTTCGCATAGGACAAGAATCACACACGCAGACACAAAAATAAATAAATAAAGCAAATAATTACGTTCAAAAGGGCGTTTTTTGACACTTTGTGTGTTACTTTTAGATATTAAATATCATATCAATTAAACCGTAAAGTTCAATTCAATGGCAATATCACAAAATATTTAAAGGGGCATATCTTTAGAATTTCCGATACACAGTCTCGCGCGCTGGAGATTTTTTTTTTTTTTTTTTTTTTTTTTTTTGCTTAACAGTTGTCATTGCTCGCTTTGAAACCATTGAGTTTGTTAATCAAAAATTTTTTAGTGGTTGTCAAAATATGAACTAGATAATAAAACAAATTCTAAACTCCAAAGCTGGGCTTCCAGAAACGCCCAGCTTGTTATTGTTGCTTTTAATGGAGGACTACGTTATTCAGAATTTGATGTCTCTAGGTAGCGTTGTTTCTCCACACTGCGAGAAACATGCATACATTATTTAATTTCTTTAAATATAATGCAGAGCTCTAATATTTGGTGGCCACAATTTGAAAAGTGAACCGGCATTTAAAGTGAGCCGACGCAAAATGCCAAAATGAAATTAATATCTCTTTTGGGCGAATTGCTTCTTTGGACTAAAAGAAAAAAAAAAAAAAAAAAAAAAAGAGAATTATGGTTTTTATTAGCAACAACACAATTCCTATTAAAATTTTTAATTTATGGGAAAATAATGCTTTAGTATACTCAAAAACTGAAAAATAGTCTGCTGTTCTGTGAATCTATTAAGTCTGAAAAGACCGACCATTTTACTGCTAATGTAGAAAAAAGGGGCCTTAGCGTCTAAGAAACAGTGTGTATTTAAATCGTTTCCAAAATATTGTCATTTAAAAAGTATTTTCTATTCGTAGATTTAACTAATTAGTTATTTAACAATTAAGTATACATTCTCACTAAGACGACTAATAAATATTAATTAAAGAAGCTATTATTATTTTAACTTAAAATAAAATTAGAATTTTAGTTAGCTATAATTTTTTGTAAATTTATTGTAATCGCTTGATATTATAATTAATTACATGCAATTAATTGCTTTCTGCCTATTTATTCTTGAAAACCAAACATAAAACAATCATGAAAATATCGCGAAAATGGCTTTTAAGGAAAATACCACTTATTCACTGAAAGAGCTATTGTTGTATTGCAACAGAACCTTCTTGGCTTGAGAATAAATATTAATAAGAATGGATTACAACATACTAATTAGACATTGTATTTTTGGCTTACGAGTGACCGAGACACAAAATCTCCGAACACTGGTTGTTAAATTCGGATCCACGACTGGCGTAGTTTTCCCCAGAGCCAGTAAAGATTTTGCTCTTTTTAATGCTCTTCCTTCCTTAGTGATGTCCGTTGACCTGAATTGGGAGAACGAATACACAAAGGCGGTAGAGAGGAGCTCCTCTATTGTTGTTGTTGTTGTGACTAATCTCCCTGGTCTGACATCAGAACGAGCACACAAAATTCATAGCGGTATGGAGTACAACAAGATTACGCGTATCGTTAGTCAGAGCCTTGGGCACCATATAGGTAACAGTACGATTTTGTTCAGTTCCACTTCAATTTTGAGGGAGCCAACCCCTCGTCTCTTACCACCAGTCTACACAACAGAACTTTCGGTTCGTCACACATTTAGAATACCCTTATGCCGCAAAGACACTATACATTTACAAACATCCGTGCCTTCTCCAGGATTCGAACCTGGCCCTTCTGTACGGTAGCCAAACTCATTAACCACCATCCTGTTTGGGCATCTAGGATTTCCCTTGGATAAACTATGATACAAGGACTTTACACACAAAATCATTTTTGGACATAAGGAGAAAACCGTGCAGTACATTAACCTTGGTTTTCCCACATGTAACGTGGATACGAACCAGTTTCTCTTAAAACATTCTCTGCAAAGGTATCCCTCCTGTTATATAGATAGCTTGGTGCTCCTTGCCGTTACTCAAGTAATATTTTCATCTTTAAATTTTTTTTAAAGTTTCTTTACAGTACGTCACGTTATTCATTAAAGTAATAGGCACAATAAGTAACTATGTGCAAACTAGTATGCTAATGTTAAAAAACTCATGTATAGGTCGCCCACTGGAATATAAGATACTTTTATGTGATAAGTTAAATTCCAGTAAATACGATCTCGATACGTCCGAAATGGAACACGGTATTCCCCTTAAACTATTTCGAAAGCAGTTTGCCTTTCGTTCTTTAAGATGGATTGCATTTCATTTACTGACGGAAGAAATATCTTTCTTCAAGACTTCCGCTTGTACCGTTTTCTGAATAAATATATTTGACAATTCAGATTGCAGAGGACACCACCTTTTTTTGGAGGGAATATAAAGCAAGTTGGTCCTCTGATTTGTAAGAATCGGGCTTTCCTTTGTTTCCCTTTTTTTTTATTCTATACAAAAGGTTTTCGAAAGTGTATCCTTTCAGAGGATTTTGGTACAATTCTAAATGCAATTTTACTTTCATTTTATATTGCTGATAGCGTCATTGTGCATCTGTGAAATGATTGTTTTTATATTCGGAAGGATTGAATACGTTCAGACTATTATAAAAATAAATATATCACGCAGTTTTATTTCTTTCAGCGAGAAAGTCTTTAATGTTTATCTCCAATAGCGTTAAATGTATCACTTCAGTTCCATGTATGCAGCTCTCTGAATAAAGTTTAATTTATTCAGAAACTAAAATAAATAGTTGCATTAATATATAGTACTCTAGTTTTTAGTTAATATTCTTAGAAAATACGCCACTGTATTAGCAGCAGTGTTTTTGACAGAAATTAATGTATTATTCGGAATGAAAAATTATTAAATAATCAAATATTCCCCCAAAGAAAAACATTCTAAAGTAAATAATAATAGTAATAATAATAGAAGTAAATCTAATAACTTAAAAAATAAATTAATTATAAATATGCGTAATCTAAAAGTTATAAAGAAGTTGAATATTAACTCTAAAATCCTATTTATCCAGAATGTGGTTTATAAAAAAGGCAGATGCAAGGATTTCGAAGACGTCTTTCCCCCACGAAAACAGTATTTAGATTCGACAAGAATTTTGCAGCGTTTAATTAAATAATCCTATCAGATACAACTAAATTTTGTAAAAGCAAAGTCATCATCTTAAAAAAAACACCAATAGCGACACAGATTTTAAAATATATGAAATAGAAAATTATCAGTTTAGTTAACAAGAACATACATAGTAGCATTTATAACGCAAAAATGCCATATATTTAAACTAATTTATATACGAGTTTCAAGTAATATAAATTAAGCAGTGTAAAATACATATTTGAAACTAAAAATTAACTGATGCATAATAATACAAATACTTATAGAGATCGTTGCTTTTCGTTGTTATGTTGTTTCGATATAAAGAAAGACATAGTTTCATAGTTTCAGATATAGTTTTAAAAACATAATAAAAAAGACATTGTTTGCTTCATGTGCTCCAGTTCTGAGAAAAATACTTGAACAGTGGAACTGCGAAATGTAAAAATCTAATGCAGTAGGTCGAGCAAAACCGACATAAAAACGATTTATGCTAAGTATAAAAGAAGTATTTACTTATTAGAATAACTAGAATTGAATCGGGACACAGATGAAACCACGTATATATGTAAAAGACATTATCAGCAATTTAAAAGTTATTTAAGTGCGGGTAAGCCTAATTTTTTACCATAGCAGCCATATTTGTTTACATTTAAAACCTAGCATTATAGTGAATTAAGTCATTTTCTGCACCTTCAGTGTCTTTTTGCCAAGTGGAACCCAAAGTAACTTTCAGTTTTGTGCACCGAAAAATCTGCTTTCTTGCCCGCTGGCAGAATTGCTTGATTTTGCGTAGAAACTCTAATTCTAATTGTAAAAATTGCTTTTTTAATTGTTTTAACTGTATTTTTGTTTTATATATTTTTCAGTTTTTAATAAAGATATTTTGACGTTTTGTGCATTTTTGCCTTGCCGCGAAGAGTGCACTGAATTAATTGAATGAGAAATACTCAATTGTCTGTGAAAAACTGTTTCTTTTTTGTTTTGTTTGCTTAATTTATTTTATACACCATTCTACCTTTATTATAGTATTTGTATAGAACATGTGGCAACGATTAGATAATTCTATTCTTTAAATGATATAAATTTTGTGCATTATGAGTTATAATATGAACAAAATATAATACTGTTAAGTGAATCTAGTGCCAGAGTGTCGCTATAGTAAACAAATACTAGAGTGAATTTTAAAGAATGCATTTATTCTATTGTGGTTTATGCGCTGTCGGCGAAGTAAATTTAATTCAATCCAATAAGTTTAAACGAAATGCAAGGAAAAATGCGTATAATTTAATATTCCGTACAAGGAAGTCATGTGGTGTACACATCAGATTTTTTTTTGTATGCATTAATCTAAATATGTTTAAATTGTAAATATCATATCATATTTGGTATCATATTTTCACATCTGGTGTACATTACATACATAAAGCGTAAAATATATAATTAGTTAACTATACGTACCAAATAATTTAAATTCGTGCTAGGTTTTCTGTTAGCATGATATTTTAATTCCAAAATTTATTTATTACTAGCCAAGATAAATCTTTGATAAAGCAGATAGCCATCTTGAGTTCCCCTTTCTTCAATTAAACCATATAGACATCTGATTTCAGTATTAACGCATCTGAATTAGAAATATCAATTACAGCATTGTTCACATTTTATTAATATCAGTAATAGAAAAGTCTCACGAACGAGTAGGAATTCCTTGCCTTCTGTGCAAAGAACATTAGATGTAGTTTAGTTTCTGAAAGCATGACAAAAGCGGAGAAATGGGTGCTTTCTGTAGTGAGTTATGAGTCACCTGGGAAAATGTCTCCTTTGTGAGAACGTTTGTCTTTCTAACACAACACCAGCCGGCAATTGAATAAAAGCCGCTGCCAAGGGAACTGAAGAAATATATACAGTAATAAATATCCTTTTTTACGCTGATATAACTTATTAGTCACATATTTCTTCATTAGTTGCAGATATTCTTAGAACTTACATGGCTGTTATACAGAATGGAATAATTTTAAGATGTTTTCAAAATCTAATGTATTAAAGAAAAGCTGATTCTTATGTGCTCTTTCATTCATTGAAGAAATAAATTATAGTTCTTGCCAGTTAATTACCAAAAATTTTCATTCGTGTTAGAGTAACTGTGATTTAAAAAAAGTATTTAGATATACTTCAAAAATTTAATAGTAGTATAAATGCTAGAAATTTGTATTCATTGATACATATTGTATAAAAAAAGTGACGTAACTTTTGAAAGTTGTGATACATAGCATTTGAATTGTGCTCGTGAACATAAATAAGAAACAAGAAATTATGTTTGAATAAGTTTTGAATGAGCCGCCCAGATGGTATAGTGGTTAGGGGAGTCAAATACGATACCGAAGGGTCGGAATTCGAGTACCGGAGAAGGCACGGATGTGAAATGTCTGTTCCTCATAGGAAGTAACGATGGCCCCCTATTACGTGCCTCCATAATAAAATGACCGTTACTTCTTGCCTTAGTAGCGGCGAAAGCCTGAAAATGGCTAGTGCTCGTGATTAAAAAAAAAAAAAAAAAAAAAAGTTTTGAATGAAAAATTTTAAACTAGCTAAGACGCTCTTTGACTTCTGATTTAATAAATAATAATTTAATAAATTAAAAAGTTAGACCGAATTGTTTAAAACGAAATTTAACTGTTTAAGTAGCTTCATTAAAAGCTTGTTATCCACTTTGTCTCTTGTGCTCTGATACATTGCAAAAGTACACATAACCTGATTTTTGAACCAAAGTAAATACAGAAATACATAAGGTATTAATATTATACATAATTAAAATTATTTTAAAAGAATTGCTAATGAATACGTGAAAACAATAAAATTGCTTTTATAAAATCATTAAACCATGCTTAAGCATTAAATATAATCATCAACCCAGACAATCAAGTTATACAGCGACACCCACATTAATAGTTTGAAGATTAATATATCCATAAGCAGTAAGAATCCACAGATATTTTTTAGTTTGATGTACTATTATGGCTTGATTTAAACTGTCGTACCATTTTAACATTACATAATATGTCATAATTATATAAAACTTTTATTCCAACATAATACTAAAATATTGTAACATGATTAATATTGTAACAGGATTTAAACTTAAGAGCTTATTTTTTATTTAAATTAATTATCAAAACTGTAATTATTAATAAATAGTTTAATGCAGTCTTTGTATGATGTTGATTGATGAAGGGATTCAATGCCTTTTTACAGAAGATGTATTATCTGTAAATACACTTATTGTATTAGCTTTTTCATCCATATAAACAAGGTTTGTAAGTATTTTATTCAGTCATCTAAGTAAAATTGCTGTACTTAACAGAAAACCGAATTTACGCTCATTATCTAAACGTTTCATTACACACTCCATCAAATAAAAGTACTTTTCTTTTTCCCATTTTGCTCAATAAAAGACTCTATCAGTGCATCAGCTTTCCTCGCAAAGGAAATTTATTTAAAAAATACCAAATATATTTCTTTCTTAGTAGAAAGTTTATTTTACTTATTTATATATTTGTTATTCAGGTTAGAAAGAAAGTATTGCAGGTAAAGTTATTCTGACCTTGTTTTTCGTTATCTTAAATAATAATCCGATGATTTTAATGATAGAAAGGTAATATTTTATTTATTTTTGCTAAGATTGAGACCTTTCAGGTTGGTTTGGTTTTGGTTTATTAGATTACGGCAAAGCACTTGAGGGCTATCTGCCTTAAAGGAGGGATGCCTTCGTGGAGGACTTTTAAAGGGAAACTGGCCCGTATACACGTTACACATGGGGAAAACCACGAAAACACCCATGCAGCCAGCCCGTTCGCGGGATTCGAACCTCGGACCGAACTACCAGTGTTCAGCGACGTTACCGCTCGGCCGCTGGTGGGCCTGAGACCTTTCAGGACTAAAACGTTTCAGCTGATTTTTTATACTTATTCTCTCGTACTTATTCTCTATACTTATTTTCTTGTATTAAGAATATCGGAAACTTATCAGTATTTTACTAATAACAGAAAAATCGCACTGATAAATTAAATACTGCAAATGAATATTTAAGACTTTATGTTTTTAAGAACTTTTAAAATGCTTTGCTCTTCAGTGTTTTAATAAGTGTATAAATCTAATAATTTGCAAAATATAAATCGGATAAAGAAGATTGTCCTAATATGAACGTCACATAATCACGTAAAAATTTTTTTTCGGTACTTACGGATTATCGCTACCACCTCAGCAGAACTCGTCAAAGCTTCAGGATACACCAAATTCTGATAACCACTCGCATAACAGTTATTCAGGCAACCGATATGCATGACAAATATTCATTTTCAACGTAAACATTTTCGTATTCGTTCTTATTCTAAATTCCAATGGCTTTTATCGAAAATTTTTTTGTTTTTGTCTTAAACTCAGTTTTAAAATTTGTTCTTATAGGATTTTCCTACACTAGAAGAAAGGTGAAATATCTGCAGGTAAAACATTATTTAGCCGCAAAATAACTATAGGAACAGTTATAAAAGAATTTTTTCAAATTGTCTCAAAACGATTGCTACGAAAGTTCCATCACAACAAAAAGAAAAGAGAAATGTAACTAGGCTTACTGACTGCCTTGGTGTGTGTGTGAGTGATTATGTCAAAGCGTCGAGGGCTATCTGCCTAAGGGGAGGGATGCCTTCGTGGAGGACTTTCTAAGGGAAACTGGCTCGTATATACGTTACACATGGGGAAAACTACGAAAACGCCCATGCAGCCAGCCCGTTCGCGGGATTCAAACCTCGGACCGAACTACCAGTGTTCAGCGACTTTACCGCTCGGCCATTGGTGGGCGACTGCCTTGGAATATAGTTGAAACGTAGAGTATGAACATATATACGCATATGTATGTATGCAATATAATAATTTTTCGCAATAACTGTCATTCTCATCCGTAAAATTCGCCAAAATCCGCCAAGGTAGTTCCGCTAAGACGTAAGTACTCCTTTTTTCCACAAGAAAACTTCATATTGTACTTAACATTTTAATACTTAGCCCTTGAACTTTTATAGTTGTTTAATAATATTATATAGTTAATCGTTATATACTTACTGTAAATCAATAATTGCTAATTTTTTATAAATTAATGTAACAAAATTGTTATTAATCTCCTTTAAATTTATATCCCGGTTCTGTATTTCTGGAACCGTATGCTGCTAACATACTTAATCCTTCTTTCTCTCAATAAAATCTGCAGTTTTAAACTAATTTTCTAACGTTTATAGGGATTGTGCAACAAAATCTACATACGCGCTTGATATGAATAGCGTTCAAAGACGCCTCCATTATACGTTCTTAATGAACTGATTAAGTTATATGACTGATTAAGTTATATGATTTATGCATAGCACAGTGAATCGTAAGCTAGGTAGAAAACCATTTAAATTAGCTATTGTTTAGGTATTTTCGAAAAGAACAATACTTACATCCCATTCTATTTAGCCGTGTTTGGCGCCTTAAGATTATAGTAGAGACTCTCAGATGCGTACAACTGCTTAAATTTACATGCAGCTTCAGCATTTGAATAAGCTATATGTTTAATAAATAATAAAAGGATTGGCTTTATTTCTAAACTTTAAAGAGTAAATATTAAACAAATGTTTTAAAGAGTAAATATTAAACAAATGTCGCAGTAGCTTCCCATCTGATTGATGCCATTCAGAACTTTCTATCTGTGCCCGCTAAAATATCCTAAGTTCAGTAAAAAGCAGAAATTTCATATAAAGTAGGTTCCAAATGCTTCTGATCTCAATCAAGCCACAGTATTTCTTTTAAGAATTTAAATTAGAAGACAAATCATAAGACTTTGAAGAATGTAACATAACATATTAAGTTAGAAAATTAATTCAGTATAGATTTTCTTGTTCTACGTTCGATTCTAAAAATATGGTATTATTCTTCCCAATGCACCAGCTTCCGATGTTGAAAGTATAT
Organism: Stegodyphus dumicola; assembly: GCF_044657685.1. Lineage (NCBI taxonomy): Eukaryota > Metazoa > Arthropoda > Arachnida > Araneae > Eresidae > Stegodyphus > Stegodyphus dumicola. Next base: position 149,991,373 of record NC_140771.1, on the reverse strand, counting down.
CTTACTTCTCTTCAATAGCTTTCCCATTAATAAGTTTTATCCTGTTAATTTCCTTCTAAGTGGTTGTCTAGGAAAGCATGTAACGCAAGTAATAAAACGCGTCTCTCTTACATTAAATACCTTACCAAAACTAGCTGTCATGTAGAAGTCTACACACTGGGGCTAATTTGTATGCGACGCAATATCCAGGCTAATTCAGTTATTGGAAGCTAGCAAAACGTGTCTGGAAAGAATTCTTTTATATCATGTCCAACTTCAGGATATTTTTTTTTACTTCTAGCCATCAGAGCGCAACCATGGATTACACGGAAGCCAAGTGGAAAGGATGCTAAGTCGCCAAATGTTGCGTGGCTTCTCGCCAAATTCTCTGAGCTTTAGTGAAGTACTGTATGGCGATTTCACGCTTCAAAGAGTTATTTGTCCGCTTTCATTTTATTTCTAGAACTGTTTTCTTAGGATATTTTCGCGCGTGACGATGAAATAATGATGAAGGTCTCATGCATTTCATGGATAGCAGTCATTCATCAAATCTGAATTTGAAGACAGCTTTTGATAATTATTGTCTTTCACTTTTCAGGAGTTTCAGAATTAGTTTCAGTTGATTATCTCTCTTTTTCAGCTTTTCTAACTAGAACTCTTCATTCGTTAATAGCCTACCGACGCGCACTTTCGCTGGTTTTCTTTTATTATTAAAGTATTTCATTCCATTATTTTTTTCGTTACATAGGAATCTCTCCTCAGTTTCCTTTTTTTTTTTTTTTTTTTTTCTTTTTTCTTTTTCACCTTTAACTTCAGCGCATTGTTAAATTACCTTTCACAAGTCGCTGCTGTACACACATCTGCGCAAAATAAAACCGGCTTACGCTCTAATATCATTAATTGCCAGAAAATATATTTCACGGTGAATGTTTTTTCCTTACTCATATACTTTATCTACGTCTAAAGAATATACATTTTATGGAGTACACATACGTATGTTACAATACCAGACATTCTTTTCTTGAAAAATCTCGACATTCTTTCTCGAGTTTTCTGCTGGACAGTTCTAATGAAATAGCTGTTTAAATTTAAATGCATATTAAAAAGTCTGATGCTTCAGCATTAAATTTTTGGTCGGAATTTCGCCCTCATTCCTTGAGTAGAGTTGATATAAGATCAACAGTTTTTTTAAAATCAAGACAAACATTTTTTACAAACAAATTCATGGATGAATTTGAAAGTTTATAGTTATTAGTTTACGTATTTAAAAGGCTTCGTTTTAACTATCACAGTGACAAACAGAAAATAAATTAATATAATTCAGTAGGAAAAGTAAATTAATGTTAATTCCGCAGAGGTAAGCAACTTATTCCTATAAGTAACTTAATTGTATTTGATTATTTGACTATAGCAAAGAACACCAAGACTATCAACCTAAAAGTAGGGATAGCCTTCGAGGTGCACTTTCTATGTTAGGCTTACGTAATTAGTCATAGCATACAAGATGCCGTTTGGGTTTGGTGAGATTAACTCGAGGGCTATCTGCTTATGAAGAGAGATGCCTTCGCGGAAGACTTTTTGAGGAAAACTGGTTCTTATCCAACACACGTAAGGAATTCAACCGGGCAGAACTAACAATGTTTAACTACTTTACCTCTTGATCATCGGTGGACCCTAAAGATGCCTTTAAGGAAGACTTTTTAACCCTTTGCGGCACAGTGTTTCCGGTCTAGACACAACCTAAAAAAAAAAAAAAATTAAAAAAACAGAAAAATTGAATGAAAAAGGATTTATAGGTTACTATAGGTTACTCTGAACCTTCTTTATTTATAGTAGATGGCAGCTCAACACAAACCAGCCCATATGTTTTAGCCATGTTTAGTTTTTTAAGACCCTCATTTTTCAAAGAAATCATCCAGATTTTTTTAGGGTATAAAAGAAATTCTTTGAAAAGAAATTTCTATGTTATTTTTTTGGCTGTGTGCTAATCTCCTTATTCTATATTAGTTTTAAATCTAGGACAATTGAGAGTCTGTATTCTTTGTTTCTCCGCATCTCATCAGTCAGTTCATTGACAAAAATACTCGTTGCAGCCTTCTTTTGGAAGCTCTTCAATCAGTGTGCCCACTGTGGGCACACCCACAGAATTAAAACGATAAGTGCTATCTTCACAAAATTTTACTTGTGTACTCCTCTAAGCCTAATTAAACTGCCTACTTTTTTTTTTTTTTTTCCTTTTTTTTTTTTTTTTTTTTTTTTTTGTTTGTTTTGTTTTCAAAATTGCAACTTTGCAAGGTAGCGTGCCGGAAAGAGTTAAAGGACTTTGGCTCGTATCTATATAATGCTTGGCGAATGATTTTCATTTCTTCAAACATTTCTCCATTAAATATCTTCCTAAAGTAATGTCGGAGTTACATTTGTCTCTCTGGACAGTAGTACTCAAGACAGTAGCATTCCTTTAAATCTTTCTTACAGATTATTTGAGCGTTGATATACGACATTTTATTTATGAGAACATGCGAAAAGACGAAGAAGAAAGGGAAAAATGTTCTGTAAGAGGCTAAGCTAAAAACATTTCTCTTGTACAAGAAATATACCTCTGATATTTTCTCAGTGAAAAGATGTGGAAGTCTTAACCCACATTTATAATGTTTTTCTTGTATAGTAAAAACATATATGCACTTTTAATTGTTCATTTGTACTTTTTAACCTGTAAGGTAAAAAATATTCATATATAAAAGCAAAATGAAATTACGAAACACAAAGCTTGCAACAGAAGTACACAAGGTTCGAAGAAAATATATCACGTTTTCAACATTTGATGTTGGGGATAAACTTTGTTATATTTCTTCATTTAACAATGTTAAGGAAAGGAAAGTACCTTTTTTCGTGATGCATTTGAATTGGAATTTGTAAATAATATGTATTCTGACTGATAGTTTGAAATAATGTTTTTTTAAATAGCTAGATTTAAAGGTACTGCGATTGAATAATAATAATGCGAATTTAGAATGCCTTAAAAAAGATAAATTATGAATTTATACTAAAAATTCTAAGCCATAGGTTGTAAGCATACAAAACCTGATACATGAGATATTTATAAGCGTTAATAATATCAAATATTTAGATTTTTAAGCGCATCTTAACAACTAAAAAACACTTGATAAAAATTAGATAATAATTATAAGCAAAGATTTTTATTGATAATTTATTGGTAAATAAAAGGCATAGTTATTTCAAAATTTGACCATTTCTGTCATCTGCATATAGAGAATAAAAGTTTATCTAAGTTATAAACAATTATATTTTAGTTAGGAAATGTTTAAGCAGTAGAAGATTTAGAAGATTTCAATGCAAATTTGAAAGAGTATTACTTGAGTACCTATTAAAGATGTGGGCCATTGTTGACATTGCGTAAACTTCATGCAATGTACACAATGATGGATTTCCCTATTTCCATTTACGATAAGCATGAAGAATAGTATGTGATCATTATCTACGAAAACTTTATTGCCTTATTATTTATGTCGAAGCTTTTGTTCAGTACGGCAATCTAGTCAGCAAGCTGTTTTGTAACCACAAGGTAACACAAACTGAGCAATGACGATGACGGTGACAATGGTGATGACGGTGACAATATGCAAGTTGTAGCAGAGCTGTACACAGAGAGCAATTCCAGCAACATTAAATCTGAGGCCTAGAAGTAGCAATTTACAACAATTAAAGCCGGCGAGATTCAAGATACAGGGAAGCATAAATGAAGATATTACATCAGATGCTTGCAAAAATATTATTTTATATTTTGTGCTTCCATCAAAGCATTATTCCTAGTTCCTTTGAAATAACATTCATTGGAGTAAACACAGACCTGATTTAGCGTTCCTGAAATTCATGGAAGTGTCTGTAGAATGTTTCGTAATGTATTTATACAGGCTGATCTTTGCACCGTTTTTGAACAGTCGGAATTATCTTAAATTATTGACTCGATAGAACCATTTGGTAAAAAAGAGTAACGAAGTCAGAGAGTACCAAAGCTGGCAAAACCATGGCTGGGATATAACAGAGCTATATCTCTGTCCTCTCCCCTACCAGAAAAATTAACAGCTTCTTTCCTCAAATGCCTTTCGCTCAAAATGGGATATCAGACCAAATAACTGAAAGATGCTTGAATTCCATCTGTATTAAAACACAAACTACGCTGTCCTAGATAATTTTGTTTCTACAAAGAGTACACTAAAATAAAGGAGATGTACTCAATTATCGCAAGTGCTGCGTTGTTGGTGTTGAAAGTTTTTGGTCTTTTTCAAGGAGCAGCCCTAGCTTATGTATTTTGAACAAAGTCACTTTTCTGAATTATATCTAGGTGATTATGAATTCTTAAAATAAATCAAAGGAACCTGACAAATAAAATATATTTAATTAAAATGATTAATTACAATTTTTTAAAAAAGCAACAAAGCACAAATTTAAAAAAAAAAAAAAAAAAAAGTTAATCAATTAGATATAATCTACTTCAATATCATCTTGAAACAAAAATGTAAAAAATAACGAGAATAAAAAGATAAAATTAAACATAATAAAATATTTCTGAAATTACGAATTGCCAGTAATCGCTCTGGGCAAATAAAAAGCAGGGAGCTAAATAACTATTAAATGCATTTCGAACCAAAGAAAGAGCAACTGAAATTTCTAAACTTTGCTTTATATATATGTATATAATTAAATATAAGGTTACACATTAATAACATGTTTAAGTTTATTTAGAAATTCCATTTTTCTTTATAAATAGCAAATTATACGAATAACTGGAATTCCTGTTGCTTCACTAGAATCACTGAAAATCTACCCGAAAAATTTAGTATAAACATTAAAAGATATTATTAATATTAATATAGCATTAATATTATTAATGTTAAATACAAATCTTTCTTGGAAGACAATAGATGAAGTATTTTAGTAACTAATAACCTACTCTAAGCAAAAGAAGAGTAATTTATCCAGGACTATATTACACAATGAATATCACCCTTTAAGATGAATGCAAGGTCTCTGTGTCATTATAAGCAATCTGTTAAAGTCAGACATAGTCACCTTTTGATCGAATAGAAAACGAAAGCAGTAATATATATTATTTACTCCTTTCGTTTTCTATTTGTAGCAAATCATAAAATTGATCCAAATTTCTTCTATAAAATACACAAAATTTTCTTTTTAGTAAAGACCTCACTTAAAGTGCATTAACGAATCTTTGCTGTAATTTAAAATCCTTACATATCCGAACCTCAACAGTGGTCGAGCGGATAAAAGCACTGAACACAGAGGTATTTTGACTAGGACTCAAGTACGCGCAAACGGGTTAGCTTTCCGGGTTTAGTGTTTTTCCCACGTGTAATACGACTATGAGCTGTTCAATTTCCCTTAGGGAGTTTTCCATCAAGATCTCATTTCCCTTAGACAACTCTAGTGTGTTTTATCATAATCTAATAAATCCAGTCCAGTTCTTATGTATTTAAATTAACCGATTATTTTTACAATTATTAAGTTTTAATCTAAAGCTATCTGTCTACACACAGGCTACGCAGAACAAATATATTCCAGAACCAAATTCCCACTACATGTGACTTATGCCTGTGTAATTTTCTTCTCTTCTGTTCTTCCGAGAGCTATCTATGACCCACAAAAGTCTGTGAAGATCCACTATTCCAGAAATGGAGTTAGTTATCTTTCGGGCTAGCCTTTTCTTAAATGAGTTTTGGCATATAGCGAGGCTTTCTTTTATAAAGTGGATTCAGTGCGAAATCTATTTTTGGCATATAACACACACTTTAAAATATCCTGAAGGGACGGCAGCCCACAAGGGCTATTAGTCTCAAAACGGCATTTTGTTGCCCTTCCCAATAAACAGCGAATAACTTTTTGAATTTTTGCCACCAAATATTATTCCCTGTATCGTATTTGAAGAAATTAAATAATGAAGAATCTGCGTATATGCACGCATGTTTCTCGCATTGTGAAAAAGCGACGAATTTTGAACAATGCAATCCTCCATCCAAACTATTTAAGCCTTGCAACAATGGTATTGTTTTCAAAGTAAGTATAGTCGATTAAAATTTTAAGTATGTCATTCTATTCACTCTTTGTTTATTTAAATATCTAACAGAGAAAGTGCAATTTTTATACTTATATCTCTTTGTAAACATACAAAATGTATTTCGTATGCTTATAAAAACTTTCATAGTCGAAATGAACTGATAATAGAAGTATCTTTTCTGGCTGGAAATATCAAGTTCATGCATATACATTTACATACAGACACAAACACACCATAAAAGGTGTAGTCTTACACGCACTTTCCCACAATTGAAAGATTCCAGCTCTCTTCATATTATTTCTCTTCTTTCTGTCAGTTTAATAAAATCATTTTGTACACTTATACCATGTTTTCTTTATTTTCCTTTTTATATCATTTTACGTTCAAAGCATTAATGCAAATTTAAGCAACGATGCTTTTGAAATCAAAATCTTGAGTTGATTCTTCAGGCAGCTAAGTTTAGTTGTCAACAAAGAAGCTATTATTTTAATTTTAAAAGTCAGCTAAAAATTTCTATATTTTAAGTTTAAAAACATTCTTAAATATTTTATTTTATTCAAACTTTCAATGGACGCTTTTATGATTTGTTTATTGTCACCCAACGAATTCAGTTTTTTTTTTTTTTTTTTTTTATTTATAGGACCAATAGCAAAATTTATTCCCTTAGCAGCAACGCGAAATACACATATAAATAAAAAGAGAGAATTTTCTGAACCGAATATTCAGTTTATAATTCGTAAAAAAAAAAAAAAAATGCTCAGGAAATTTGAAAGGTCACAGAAATCTATATCTTCCACGCTGACGATTCTACGTGCTTTTGAAATGCAAAGGAATCACAGCTGAGGAAAATGAATGAAGACAAGGGCAAATAAATCGTTTTTTGCCTTCTTCCCCTTCTATCTCGATGGCAAATGCCGAAGGTAATAAAAAAGAAAGGAAGCAAAAAGGGAGTGAATAAATGACACGGTTTGTGATAGATTGAAAGTCAAACTAAACAAAACAACGTAAGGAAGACAAGAAATAGCTTTTGTTTATGCGTTTTAGGGATGAAAATCTAAATTTATGTTCTGTAGTACTGAGTATCACGTTCGCCAAAACGAGCAAAAACTGTAGCGTTGCTGCTTTACGTGGTTCAGTTCTAGAATGTTAAGACTGATGAAACGTTTTGATTTCTGTCCAGACAAAATTCGGGTACACTTAGTGCATAAAGCAAATGCAGACCACGTGTATAGTTTTTCTGTCGATTCCCTATAAACGGCGAATCGCTTTTCAGCGCTTTCCCCTCTTCCCCTAGGAGCAATATCAATATATCAATATCCCTTGATTTGGTACCCCAAGCCAGGTCAAACTACCAGTATTTAGTAGTTTTCACCAGTCAGTCACTTGTGGGACCATTGTATACGGAATACGAGCAGTCGTTAAAAGGAAACGATTAGTGTTCATATTTAATTTCTCTTTTTTTAATACTTCCTATTTCATTAGCGATTTTAAATTCTTTCCTGTCCTATAATTCTATTAAAATACCACGTAAATAAAAACGAAAATTAGTTTTACTCTGCGAGCCTTTTGTTCTGTAATTAAGTTTACATTATCGTCATAATTTATTTGATATGCGGTTTGATTTCGATTGCCAGATTTACGAGGCATGAGAAACGTTTCTGGGTCATCGACAATCGCAGATAATTCTTTAATTTTCTAAAACTTCGCTCGCAGCTTGCAGATGTGGTCAAAAGCATAGAATAAATCCTCAGCTGCCCAGATAGTGTTGTGGTTAGGGGAGCCAACTACGATAACGAAGGGCCTGGGTTCGGACACTGGAGAAGGTATGGTTGTAACTGTTCGTCCCTTCACAGGAGGTAAAAGTGGCCGCCTGTTAAGTGCCTCCAGAATAAAATTGCCCCCACTCCGGCCTTGGGAGTGGCCAGTGTCGAAAAAAAACAAAATAGTGCCCGCCATTCGCTGGAAAAAAGGAATACATCCTCAGCGCAATATGTGTGTGGTTTTTGCGCAATATTTCCCTCGCACTTACAGTCAACTACTGTAAATATTCAAGGTAAGTAAAACTTGCAAACTATGTTTACGCTACAAAGTGCGTGCGTTGAACACAGACGTCGTCACTACAAAGAATACATAGTAGTCTCGTATTAGGTAAACGATGAATACTTACTAAATGACCAAAAACGTCTACGCACCCCACTGCTTGGCCATACAAAAAGAACTTTGAACGACACTGAGCATGGCATATAAGCGCCTGACTTTACAAAAGTACTAGCAACTACCAGTGAGCATATCTTTTAACGTTGGCTTGTCTTAGATAAATGAAGCGCTTACAAATTAATCAACAGCGTGTACAAATTTTGAGGAGTCGTTATTCTGGTATCTTTTTTTCGCACTGCAAATATCTGGTAGTAAAATTCGGTACTAATTTTTATTATTTGTATCACAGTTATCATTTTAACAGATTAAATTTTATTGTAATAATAATTATACTGATGACTTATCCTTTAACGTTTTAGATAAATATGTCTAAACGAATAATTAAGAGTGAAAAAGCAAATACTTCTATGGCTTTTGTTGTTAATAGAAACTGATATACCATCTTTATATAAAAAAAGAAGCAGTAAAACTAAATGAAATTTTTCAATGTTATGGATAAACTGGAAGTATTTTGTGTACTATTCATTTGTTCAGAAACAAAACTTCCAAGATAATTTAGTATAGGGAACGGGTGGGATACTTGGAAATTTCATTGAAGTGGCATTTAAATCTAAAATCAAGAGTGTAAGCACTAAATAAATGGGGAAGTTTGAAAAAAGGGTGAATTTTGTTAATTCGAATGGGAACTTCTGAAGAAGGTCATTTTAAGAAAGAAAATCAGAACGTACAAAATCAGATAATAATTTGATGAAAACTTTAATTCGAAACATGAGATTAGAAATAAAATCAAAGTCTAAACTAATCCCGTTATTTTCATACATCAACACATGGGTATATTTATTAATCTATCTGAATATTGGAGACATTATGCATATGAACTTATTGAATGCATAATTATATTTTTCTGGTATTCCCTCCCCCCCCCCAGTCGATTGCAAATGAATTTTGCGCGTGAAGCGCAAAATGAGTTAAAGGAAACATTAATAGAATATAGACCGAATTCGAATTCTAGTTAAAAATTTAGAGTAAAAATTGCGACAAAGGTGCGCTTAAATATGATAATATTTAAATTCAAATGAACTAAATTAAAGCGAATACGGACTTCATGTGATTCTTAATTTGGATTTGCCAGAATTATTGGATTATTTGAGAGGAAGAATATGAATTTTTTTTTTTTTTTTTTTTTTTTTTTTTTTTTTTAATTTGATGGCTGAAAATACTTGCAGTGTACTTAGATTACGTGCTGCTGAAATTAACTCCAACTGTTTCATGAAAATAACAATTTACTGTAAAATAAAAAAGATGATTTTATTTCATGATTGTTTTTTAAATCTAGGTTATCGAGTACTACAGTATAGTATTTGGTACTACACCATAAACACAGACATGTACATAGTATTTTATACTACACCATAAACACAGAATTACTTATTATTACTGCAAATAAACGAGATAACAAATCTAAATTTTTCTTCTTTTCTTCAGAAGTCGAAAAGTACTGCTTCTACACTCATGTCCATAAATTAAGGATAATGCAAAATCAGGCAAAGGAAGCAAAACAAAAGGTAAAGAACAAAAAAAGATGCTATATGTTTGATATTATTAAAAAAATTAGCGATTTTTTCTCCCTGGAGCAAATTACAAAAGAAACCTATTTACAAAAAACCAATATTACATGGTTGGTATGATTGTTAATACATTATATGTCTCCCAGACGATGCAATACAGTCCGTACTACGCCTATGCATGCTGAGTATCAAATTATGGATCTGATCTTGGGGATATTACACCACTCAAAAAGCAATGCTCTCCGAAGTTCCGGTAGACATGTAGGAGGAGGTTGACGGGCTGCAACTCGTCGGCCAAGCATGTCCCACACGTGCTCTACTGGATTCAAGTCCGGTGAGAATGCTGACCAGTCCATACGGGGGATATCCTCCGATTGAAGGCATTCAATTACTATATTTGCACGGTGAGGACGGGCGTTGTCATCCATAAACACAAATTGTGCGCCCATTGCGCCCTGAAACAAACGTACATGTTGTTCCAGAATGACGTCCCGATAGATTTGGCTTGTCATGATTCCGATTTGAACATGCAGATCAGTTTTGGAACCCAGAATAATTCCAGCCTAAACGAGCACTCCTTCACCACCGTAACGGTGTCGTTCAATGATGTTTTCTTGGTGGTAACGGGTACCTGGAGCTCTCCATATGAAAGTCCGGCGAGAATCAGACTGCAAGCTAAACCTGGACTCGTCGGAAAACCACACACACGTCCATTGTTGCGGTGTCCACAATGCATGCTCTCTACTCCAGGCTTACCGCAGGCGACAGTGAGTTGCAGTAAGTGGAACGCATCTGACAGGTCTACGAGCATATAGACCAACCTTCCCTAAGCGTCTGTACACGGTCTGCCTTAAAATTGTCGTACCAGTGGCTGAAGAGAGCTGACGAGACAGGTCTGAGGCTGTGCTCCGCCTGTTTCTTTTGGCAGTAACTGCTAAATACCGGTCCTCATTCGGCGTTGTAACTCTGGGATGATCTGTGCTGTAACGTCTACTCACATTACCATCATCTTGGAATCGTTGCCAAAGCCTGGAGATGACACTCTGGGCAATTCCAAGTTCGTCTGATACTTTCAGTTGGGTACGCCCACATTTCAGACGGCTGATAATTCTACCACGTAAAAAATCATCCAAATGCGTCCTTTGTGTCATAACTATTCGGTTATTGCAGTGGAATGCTTATAAAGCGCCTGCGAACAATTTTACTTCTTTGCCTGTATTTCTTATATATCACTCTCTTACACTCTTGTCATTGTGACGTACCATCGGTGTCATCTGGCTACTTCTTGAAATTTGCATGTGATTCTTGAAAATGTGTCTAGTGATTTTACAGGTGATATATTTATTTTAGAGTTCGATTTCCGCGTGACTCCAAGTTATCCTTAATTTATGGACATGAGTGTATTTCAAAGACTATTCCTATCACTTTACTCTGTATTAACAGAAGGTTTTAAAAAAACTAATTTTCTTCCCTTTAATCTGAATGAATTTCTCTTGCATACTTTTCTAAAAGCTATTATCTAAGAAATAACACCCCAGATTCTAAAGATGATATACTGTATATTTCATAACATTCTAATACATTTAAATACTATTTTAATAACGATTTTAACTCTATTACGTTATTCAGGCAAAAGTTTAAATTATAAAATTAAAATTAAAATTCTGATCTATCATGTTGCATTTGTTGAATTTTGTTTTCAGATAATATTCCTACCAGCTTTTCCGCTTAAATTTTACAGTAAGATTAAATTCTAGAACCTTTAAAGCAGGTTAATCAAATTGTCTTCTTCATTGTAATTTTATTGTTTAACGAATTTAGGACTTAGTATTATTGGCGTTTTGTTTTTACCTTTTCTTGAGTTTGGAATGAATATACTGAAATTAAACTGGTGTTTAACTGAACATATACAAGGGAATAGTTATAATTACAAATATTCTGTTAACAGACTATCTTGAGAATTATTTTGTAGTTGAAGCATTTAAATATATATATATATACAAGAAGTAAATGATTAATTAGAATGTTCGTATAAATTTTTATATTGTAACTAATTTGGTGAAGACGTTTCTAGCACAATTCCTTTTGACTGAATTAAACTGAACTGTTTTTTCAGTACAGAAAATTCACATCATCGTTGCTTTGAGTTATTTGTCGTATTTTGTATGTTATGAGATATTTTAATAATTATATATGTTTAGTATTTTTTGTTACCAAACGAATTACTAGTGTGTCTTTGCAACAATAGATGGCGTTGCTGCCTGATAATTCAATTCTGGTTGCTATGGTAACGAACTTTCAACTCATAACTTATGTGATTTGTATTCTATTCCTTTTTCTTTTTTTTTCTTTCTTTTTTTTTTTTTTAATTGCTACAGTGCTAAGAGTGAAGTGTGCTGTGTCGTCACGTAGACGGCATTCCTTCTATTTGAAAGTGTTATGTAAAATAAACAAGTGATATTACAGTCCGCTTACCTTTTTTTTTGTGAACTTATTCTTAACAATATACAATTTCAGAAATTATCAGTAATGAATTATCTTTTTACTTAAATTTTCAAAATTCAATAATCGTAAAGAATAAAATAATAATACAATCGTTCATAAATAAGAAAACGTATCGTACAATATGTCATGTTGTAGTAAAATAAAATTCATTCCAACAGTTTCGTGTTTTTGTTTCAAAAATCAGTTTTTAAAAAGATCTAAACACTAAGCAATTAAGAAGCTGAAGTAACACAGAATTGTGAAAAAGTCAAAAGATATTAATAACCCAACAGAACTTTTATCTTTCATTAAACTATTTATGCTGCAATTTACTCAATGCTTCAAGAATCTAAAAGTAAGTTTGAACTTAAAATAAATAACTCTGTGTTACACAATATTTTTTTTCTTTCAATGATATTTAAAAGGTTTTATGCAGTGGATTTAACTCGAGAATTCAATCAAATGTATCAGCATTAAACATTTTTATTTACATTTGGAATTCCTTAACTCTGATGCAGTGAAAAGTTATTCGTTACGCCAAACATGTTTTTATTTTATATTTTACATTTCAATCTTAATCCATGCACTTAATTTCTAAAATACAGAGACCGAAAGCAGGAAATAAGAGAAAAAAATGGATCCCCCATGAAACCCATAAAGGAATTCTTTATGCCTTTTACGTTTCTGGAATTCTAAATCTTTTTAATGGTAGCGCATTTTTTAAAACTACTTCTGGTTTCAGATACCAAATAGAAAACTACAGTTTCATGTGTCTTGAATTTTCTTGATAAATTGATCTTTACAATTCCATTCCTTCAGATCCCAAGTCTGGGTCCGAAAATTAAAAACCGACGTGAACATTTTATTCGGGAAATGAATACACATTTTTATTTTTATCTTTCTTTCTCCAGAGTTACTTTCTTCTACGTCTTATATTCAAATTCCATTTATAATTCTTTCCTTTCGAATTAATGAAATTGTTTCCTTTTCATTTGAAACTTTAAATCCAACGCGAATGTTTTTCAATTTAAGCTAAAATGTCTTTTCAAATAAATTATTCCGACACTAAACTTCTCAATTAAAATAAAAGTGCAACTTTGAATCAATATTTAGTATTTAAGTTAGAAAGTTTTCATTTAATGATCATGCAAATAGTTTTATTGTAAAGTTAAAACAACTACATTTTGACTGTGTATATATCAAATGCGAAAATTTGAAACCTGCTTTTGTGATTATATTAAGATAAGAATTGTTCCTTATTAATCTACAATATATCGATTAGTAGTATAACCTAAAAACTACACAACGATGAAGATGTCAGTTAGCGTAAAATTATTTTAATTGGTTAATTAACGTGAGATCATTAAACGTTTTGTGTTTTATAGTACCTGAAAGTAGATCAATAAATGCACATCTCAAAATTATTCGATCAGTTTGAACTAAATTTATTGAATAACTGAAAACATCATTATAAGGATATAAATTAATCTAGAAGAGTTAGTTACCAGCAATATACTTATGTGCAAAAAAATTATCTAAGATAAATCAAAGATATTTTTTTATCATTTTTTGATCTAACATTAAAAAATGATAAACATAATACAATGCCATATATCTATCAAAAAGAGATTTCATACCTTGGCGAGACTCAAACATCGTTAATGGCAGTTAAACGTTCTGTTCTATAAGAGTAAATTTAATCCGTAAAAGATCCCTCACATGCCATATAGGGTTTAGATCCGGAGCCTTAGTTCTTAGAGACGAAGTCATAGGGTATGAGATTGATTATACGATTCATGTTCGCATCTGCTCTATAGCTTTTCTTTTGGATGAGAACCATTAAGCGAATATCTTCTTCTTCAAAGAAATCGTAGACCAGTTGAGATATGTGTGCCAAAGCAGTGTCGTACATGAAAATAAAATGGAGTTCGACGGCATGCAGAGAAAACTGTCGTATAAATTGAAATCACCACAGTGTTTCATGCATTTCTTCGGAGAACGTTTTTTAGTTGGAGCGATGATAGTGTATACTACCTTCTCTTCATATAAAAACACGATGAGAATATTTTTTTGCCCTACATCTGGACTGATTAGAAAAACGACTGACGGCTTATCATTGTTGGGCTTCGGAATAATGTTTAAGGCGAATGTAAAGCTACTTCTACTAACGTCACCTGTCCACAGTTTGACTTAAGGAAGTTTTCTCGTTAATAATGACGCTTTTGGTTATATGAATATAATCACAGCTGGTAAATATTAAAGCAAAATATTTATTACTTAGTCTTTAAATACCAATGTATTTATTGTGTATTTTTTACTCGTTACAGACATTCTCAAAATTGTGTAAGTAATTAATTCCAATGCACTTTTCCTTTTAGGCTCCGATGGGAATGCTGAGCATTTTTTGACACGTACAGAACGCAGTTTTGGAGGATCTAAAGTGGAGCCGCCTTCTCGACCTAATATATTTTGGGACGATCCGCAATATAAACCTTATTTTGACAACAGCACTGAAAGAAATGTTACAGCGCAACTCGGAAAGACTGCTTACCTCCATTGCAGGATCCGCCAGCTGGGCGACAGAACAGTTGGAGCAGTAAGTTATGAATACTTCAAATTTTTCAGTCGTTCTAACTGTAAGAGAAAGATAACTATAGATAAAGAAATCTTTTTGTATGGGATACTATGGTCCTATGATATTTGCATTCTCTCTTTCGTAAAGGGCTGTATAGTTCTCCAAAGCTTAATCTACTGTTTAACGATGGCTTCATTTTCAGAAGAGTACATTGAATTAGCTTTTAACTTAAAATTTCGTAATAGTAAATGCAGTTAGTTAAAATAAGATATCAAGTGTAATGAAAACTAAACATTAAAATGATATTTTCTACCGAATACTGAACATAAATTTATCGCTTCTCATAGAAAAACGATAAAAGAAAAAGAGAAATAATTGCGATAGTGTAGGGTGCGGCAGAGTTTATAGCGTAATTTGACTTGCGTAGTATAATGACGTAAGTCATGAATGCGCGCCAACTCGTGCCGCATTCGTGTACTAATGAGCTGCCATTTCAAGTGTGACAGTGATATCAATCGGTGACGTGCACAACATTGTGCCTTTGCTGTTGAAAGTTATTTCAAGAATAACTACTCTGTTATTGCTACCCAGCTTCTATTTCGGCAACATTTCAATTAAGGCGTCATGGGATAGTTCCAGATGGACGGACCATTGTGAGGTGGGTAATTCGAACAACAGGTTCTGTTTGCTATGGCAAACCGGGAAGAAGTGAAAGAAATGTGCGGATACCAGAAGCCGTTGAAAATGTTCGTGATGCTATATTGCGTAGCCAAAAGGATCTGTTCGTGGTCTGATTCAAAAGCATCGCAAACTTTGATATGTCCAATCGCTCATTCAGGAGAATATTGCACGAAGATCTCCATTTTCACCCATATAAGCTGCAGGTTGTTCAGGAAATTAGGTCTCGCGATTGGGGTTCCATAAGAAACACTTTGCTTAACCATGCGTGAACTCCTTCACCTAAATCCACAAATGTTGCACACCATCCTAATGTCAGATGAAGCGCATTTCGAGTTATGTGGTTCAATGGTTAAACAGAATATGCGTTACATGAACTGCACATCAAGCCCTTGAACAGTTCTCGCGTCACAGTGTGGTGTGGAGTTGCTTCTTTTGGGATTATTGGCCCTTACTTCTTGAGAATGACCATGGTGTGGTTGTGTCACCAGTGAACGCCACCTAAAGATGCTGCAAGACTTCTTTCTTCCCCAATTAGATATGGTCGATGTGGGTGTGGAACTATTATAGTTTTAACAAGACGGAGTGACCTCGCATACAGCTGGAATTTGCGTGGATTTCATGCGACAGACATTTCCGGGTAGAGTAATTTCCTGTAGTTTTGACATTCCCTGGCCGCCTCGCTCACCTGATATTTCATGTGCAGACGTTTTCCTTTGGAGCCACCTGAAGTAAGAAGTTCTTCGAACACGTTGTGCCACCATTCCTGAGTTGAAGGATCGTATCAGAACTGCCGTCAACAATGTCCCAGGGAATACGTTACGCCGAGTTATGGCAAGCTTCCAACGCCGCCTAGATGAATGTGTTGTGCAGAGGAGGCATCATTTGACAGCCATCATATTCAAAAATTAATCCATGCAATGGAAAAAGACTTACACATTAGTAAATCGCATACTTTTAACTATGTAATCGCATACTTTAATTGACATAAGAGGTAATAAATAAATTACAGTTACTGCCTTATGGTGTGTTTGATATAAGAGGTAATAAATAAATTACAGTTACTGCCTTATGGTGTGTTTTTAATATCCTACTATGAATGCTGCCGAACCCTGTATAAATAGCTGACAATCGATAAGCATTCACCCTCAAACACATTTTTCATATCAAAGTTTAGTTCAACATTTGAGGGAAATAAAACATTGCAGTGAAAATAATAATCTGCGAGAATTTCAGACTGCGTTAAGAGTTTTTGATGTACTACTTATATAAAGAGAAAAAGAGATGTGAAATACTATAGCACTTTAAACATCGTTTAATCATTGAATCGCCAAGTAGCAGCCGAGTGATAAACTGCAACCAAGTGATAGTTCAAAGTGGGCTCAAATCTTGGTTAACGGTCTGGCAACATGGAATCTTCCGGGACATTCCCCATGTACCACATGGGTGAAGACCAGTTTCCCATTAGAAATCCTTCACGAAGGCCTATCTCCTCTTAACTGGTATCCTTGTATGCATCACCATAGTAGTAAAAGTAAACATATTTAATATACGCATAAGGGCAGAAAGTTCATTGTGGTACCTCAGTGTAAAAAGAAAACGCTTTTCGCAAATGCATTTTAAATAATAAATAACATAAGTTGCAAAATAAAAGTTTGTACCTATTTACCTGTTTAAAAAAATAAAACTTCGTATCTGATTGTTGCTCAATGTTGCATATGTGCTACCTAGAAAGCATAGTTTCGAATTTTTATGGCATAAGAAAATAATATCAGTAGATATAGCAAACTAATTTTTAAAATGTTTCTCTCTTTTCAATAGCGTAGTTTCACATGTAACAGAAATCATTAATTCGTTTACTGATATGTGTTGGTAATTCAAACTGATGAACATTTTGATGGAAACTAGTAAATGGCTCTTTCGCAAATGGGCAAATATGCAGGAATCTATATCGCTCATTATGTGAAGCAGTCTATTACTGTTGATTATCATCGACCGTGTATAACTGAATATTCATTTATACGAGATCGGTTTCTGTCAACGTTATAGTTGAGGAATTTATAATAGCTAGTTCTGTGAATATGCACTGACAATAATTAGAATTTCCAACAACAGATCAACTTACCCATTGAAAAGCTTCGTCAGCCAATGGTACACATCGTCAAAAGCCGATAAGTTATGGAGTGAGTAATAGCATGCTTCACTAAATTACATTTCCATGACACTTTCATGTTAGATGAACCGAAATACCACTGATATCTAACTAAATCATCGGAGAGTTTATATGGATTGATATCTTTTGATGTTTTGATTGCCTATCTTTAACAAACTGTATAAAATTTCAGTATGATTACAATGCATTTGTTCACAACGAATATATATAAATATTATATGCTTATAGCTGCACACAGGGAGAAAAAATGCGCGCGAACGTTGACACAAAGAACTGGTCTTAGCTATTTCGATTGATTAACAGAAGTATCTTTGAGTACAAAAATCATTTAATCGTTTATGGTTGATCTGACATGAACAGAACGTGTCAGCTGACAGAGAACGATCGATGCGTATGAATAGATTTCCATGGTTATCCATAAAGATAACTTATAATTAAATAAATAATTAAAACTTGGACACTTATTTTTTCTGTGTATGTAAACAAATTCACATCATGTAGTCTGTTCATAAAATGGAAGTCTCTATGGTAGGTTCTTTTTGTCATAATGCAAATGTTGGCATTAACTTGCTATAAATTCATTCATAAAAATTAAACGGTGGAAATTAAACGTTATGGAAACGTTTGATAGAAACATAAGATAACAACAATCAGATTAAGAAAGAATGTGCTGATGCACAAAATAAAAGCAACGAAATGGTGAATTTTTCATTGATGCAGGTTCTGTTAAGCTTTACGGAATAAGATCCTAACATATAATTCGGTTGGATGTTTGGATTACGGCAAAACACACGAGATAATATAATTAGCTTTGAGGGGAAAATTGTGCAGTCAGCCAGCACGCCGGGATTTCTAATACTGAGACTCATAAAGCTTCCCGAGCAACTACTGATATCATCACATGTTTAACCTACCAGCACGCGCGCTTGGCAATTTTACATGAGAACGCGCGAGTCGTATTTTTTACGACATCCGTTATTTTACCGTTTTTAGCACGAGAAACGACAGAAATGGGTGAATATTGATAATAAATTTGTTAAAAAGTAAAATATTAATTTTATTATTGCAAAATACAAATGGTATCACATTCAAATATAAGTAAATTATTTTTAAGTTCTCATGTTAGTGAGATGGAAATGCAATGATGTAGAATTATTATAGAAATGAATCGTTATAGAAAATTTTAAATTTATTATTTAATAATTATATTTTAAAATCGAAGCTAATTTTAATATTCACCAAAGACAAGTATAGACAATAAAAAAAGAAAACACCTTGGTAGGGATAAAAGTAAGTGTAGCATTACTTACTTCTGCAAGGAAATTTACCTCTTAAACGCATTTTAAACTAACTTTAATTTTTTATTTATTTTTAAAAGATAGAAATAAAAGAAAATAAGGAATGGAAAGAAATAAGGAATGGGAAGAAAATAAGGAATGGAAATCGCTATTGTTCTCTCATCCAAAGGTTTCATTGTCTTCCTTTTCTTCATCGGATAATTCTTAAAGAATCCGAGCAAAATCAGCTGGTTGCACATATTTTTTTGCCATGAAAACCGATATAAAATTTACAGAGCCAAATGTATTCAAATTAAAATAATACACGGCAGATAATAACACAAAATTACAAAATGTTTGAGAAAAAAATATTTTCCGAATTTTGAAACTCGACCACACGCGTGTCGTAAATATTATGAAAAAGCTGCCATGTAGCACAAAAGCCCAGTTTAAAAAAAGTCAAATGACTTCCTGTTGGCACATTCCACGATGTGGGGAAGGGTAGAAAGGAAGAATAGAAATGACTTTCAGACGTCTCAGCTTCAATATGCGAAAAATGTGCACTAAAAAATTGTCATCTTGCGATTAATATTGACTTATTTCCTTTCCTCAAAATTTTCAGTTCCATTAAGCAAGACAATAGTGCAGCATTAATTAAATATAAAACTTTACATCTTTATAAATTAATTTCTCTTTTAGACTAACAAAGGTTTTTGCTTGAACATATTTTTACATTCACTGAATCTTAATTAACAGAAACAGCGCAATAATTTCTGCAAATTATTAGAGCTAGATAGTAGTACAGCTTTGGACCAGTGTGTTAATTTATCCCGCATGACACATTACTGCTGTTATCATCATCATCATCACTGCTATATATGTTATATTCATCAAAGATCCAAGTATCATATAACTTCAACCTAAAAAATCATTGCCAAAAATCTACACTGCGAAAAAAAAAAAAAAAAAAGGGGGGGGATAGTTCTATATTTTCCGTTTTACTGTGCCGATTCACAAAATTCAAATTGCGCTTTTCATGTCTCGAAAGCGCGACTTAGGATATACGAGTATATTAGATTTATATATAACATTGTTTTAACATAAGTATTTTGACAAAAAATCGGACTTTTCTGAAATAACATATCATTATTTTTCCGTATTTCGATTCTACGAGTCAAATTATGCCTAGATATTAATTTTTGTAAAATTTGGGGCGAAATTTAAAATTAAAAAATTTAGCTTACCCCAACTTTTTTAGTTTGCGCCGAGAATAATTCACTTGGCGAACTTCTTAATATGTGGCAACCAATTTTCCTTTCCCTTATATTATGCTGGAGCGGAAAAAAAAAGGCACCTCGTTCCTAACTTTTTACAATGTGGATGGGCGGAAAAAACTCACATCGTTTCTACTTCCAAATAATTTTAGCAATATTCCAAATAATAATATATATTCCAAATAATAATAATCAAAGTGTCTAAACCACATTTGATGTTTTATCGCTTTCAACAAGTATGCCAAATTGCAAAACGCGCTAATATGTAAATTCACGTTTATCTTCGAAGATTTTGAATACGAAACTTATTTTTTGCAGGCATGCATAGAAATACGTCTGTCTTACGATGATGGTAAAAATTTAATAGATTATAATTAAATTTTTTTTTTGAAAAATTAAAAATATTATTTAAAATAAATCATAAAAATGCGGAAATTTTATTTGGAAAGAATCTAAATTTCGAAATGTGAAAGGAAGAATCAAATAAGTTTAATAAAAAAGAGAGATCGATTAATATATACCAAACTCAATTAAAATTAAGGAGCTAAAGTTTTGAGAGCTAATTTTTTAAAAATTCTCTTGCGATTTTTACAAAACTTAGTAGTTCGGCATATTTTGAGTCGTAGAATTGAAATATGCAGAAAACCCGGTATGTTATTTCAGGAAAAGTCCGATTTTTGTGTCAAAATACCTATATGAGAACAATGCTATATATGAATCAAATACATATCCTAAGTCGCGCTTTCGAGACATGAAAAACGGAAGTTAAATTTCATCAATCGGCCCAGTAAAACGGGAGTTAAAGAACTGTCACTTTTTTTTTTCGCAGTGTACCTCTATAAAGGCTATAAATTTTTATTAAGTGCTCGTTGAGTGCATCGATAGAAGCAGCCTTACTTGCTGCATAAAATAATGTCCTCAGTAATCCAGAGCGCCTCCTCAGTACTCCAGGCACCATTTATGTAAAAATTCTTCATACATTCGTCGATGTAAAATGCAAAATGCGGAATTTCTACTATACTTAAAAAAAAATCTTTATTATTTCTTTGGTACTTCTTTGTTAAAATTGCACCATTTAGGGCATTTTTTTTTTTTTTTTTTTTTTTTTTTTTTTGGTTATTTTCTCGGCACCAGATTATTTTGGCCTGTTTCCTGAAGAAAATTTTTATTACAGCCATCGTTCGGGCAACAACGTTTTTCATCTTATGTTTCATTTGTTTTTTTAAACCACACTTTATTGTCCTTATCATTTTCAAATGTTGCCACCAAATGGTATCGCCAGTATTATCTATCTTTAAAGGAAAAACATTATATGATTATACATTATATAACATATATTTATTATATATGATTATACGTTATATAACATATATTTATTATATATGATTATACATTATATTACATATATTTATTATATATAATTATACGTTACATAACATATATTTATTATATATGATTATACATTATATAACATATATTTATTATATATGATTATACATTATATAACATATATATATACTCGTATATATAACATATATTTTTATAAAATTCTAAGCAAGCATTAGTTTTAAAGAAACAACATAGAGAATATTTTTAAAAAATGTATGGTGCTTACATTCTATCGGGAGTTCCAAAGCTAGGCTGTTATTAAATATTTTGGGATTTGCTATTGAATTTTATGTGGCATAAAGGCGAAGAAAGTAATGTTTGACAAGCAAAATTAAAAAGATACATGTTAATAAAAAATAACCATACAGGTGATAACAATTAAATAACATTTAAAAACAAATCTGATGTTATTCGGATTTTAACATCTTCTAAAATGGTTTGTTTTTCTGCAATACCAGCTCTTCTGACTATCCCATTCTAAAAGTTCATTTTCTATGTTTTTGGTTTTTGGATCATTATTTTTCGTTATTGAAATTGAAATAAAACTTTTCTGAAAAAAACTAATTGCTGCACTGTATCGGGAGTTCTAAACATATACTGCTTATAAAATTTTTGTGATTTTTGTTGTTGAATTTTACGGAACGTAAGCACAAAGAAAGAGATGTTTAATAAAAATGTAGGTCATCCTGTTAAGAAAATTGAAAATTAATATGAAATTTTAAGCATTTTGTGATTTTACTGTTGAATTTTTTCGCGTATGCGCTAAGAAAGCGGTGTTTAATATTAAAGTTATATAAGTCAAAAGAAATTGGGTTTCCAGGAGTGAGTCTAATAGCAAATTGGTAAACTGCGACCTTAGAGCGAGCATAAAACCATAAACAACCCGCTGGTGAGAAGTTTAAAAATCTGTTACAACTCGTGATTGAAAAGTGATGAAAAAGTGGCTATCTTGTTTCTTCAAGAAAGAGACGTTCGACACAAAGAAATATTATGTTAGAATAATCAGCTTATGAAATTAAAATGGAGATCGAAACCAAAATAGTTATCCAACCTTCTTTGATGCCGAGCAAAAGAAAAAATAGCCAAACACAAATGTGAACTGTTGGATCATCATTGCATTCATTCAGCTTTACGATGCATTCTCTGAAAATGGTGTCGAGTTACAAGTCTTGTTTGTGTTTTCCGAGCTGAAGTTTGCTTCAAATAAATCACAACACAGCGATTAATTGAAATAAAT
Organism: Stegodyphus dumicola; assembly: GCF_044657685.1. Lineage (NCBI taxonomy): Eukaryota > Metazoa > Arthropoda > Arachnida > Araneae > Eresidae > Stegodyphus > Stegodyphus dumicola. The sequence continues at coordinate 149,968,491 of NC_140771.1, read as the reverse complement.
ACATTAAGAGAGGCATGTGTTAATTCCTTGAGATCTTGTTCTAGCATTTTATCTATGAAAACAAAAAATTGCAGAAACTGATAAAAGTGAATTCACAAAAAGAAAAGGGATTCTTCTCGCATTCTTCTCGCACAAGAGATTTTTGGCAGATTATGTCATAAATTAGAGTATGATCGTGATTTTTGTTCCTTAACATTCTGTTTCGTCTAGTATCGAAGGCCTAAGGAAATAAATAAATCAGGAAGACTAAAAATGCGAATGAAATAAACTGAAACCAAACGCGCTAAAAATGTAAGGTATGGCTTTAACGGAAAAGTACCATTTGTTTCCATTGGAAAGAAATAAACGAAGATATGCCAATATGGCGCTGAAAATAAGAGGTATAACGGAAGAGAAGCATATTTTTAATTATGTTTTCTTGCAATGAGCCTTAGTTTACCTACAGCAGAGAAGTAAGTAAATTATTTTGTCATACGTATGGGGATGTACATTATCATGCACAGGATAATATCGTGCTTGTGTTTTCTATTCGTATATTTCTAGCTTGTTTTACTTAATGCCAGATTTATGCTGTGCATTTTTGGAACTTCCATTATTTGCTATTAACTGAAGAAAAGGAAAGTTTTTATGAATAAATAAATTAAGAGATTAAATATATTTAGTTAGAATTTTATTTCAAACTAAGTAACACGTAATTTTTTCATATTTTTACTAAGGATTTTATGTACATGACACATCTAGGCATCTAAAGTAGCTACTTGATTCTACATTATTGTTTGTGTATTAGTTTTAATTAGTTTTTGGTACTTTTCTGTTAATAAGTACCAAAAACTTATTAAAACTAATACACAAAAAACATACCTACCTATATATATACATGCATACACGAACACACACCTACGTACATTTCTGGACCTGGTCCCAATAACAGAAGAGTACCAAAATTTTTATATTCATTTCTGGTTGCATTTGAACTTTATTTGATATAATCACATTTATTGTAAAATGAATTTTCTACTTATATTTCGTTTGGGCAGCGGGAATTTTATGCAGAGTATTTGTCGTACTGTACAAAATTTCTGTACATTAATTTGAGCATTTCTTTGAAACATTGTACACTTTCATAAAAATGAACAGTTAGAAATTCTTTTCCTTCTTCAAAGTCTTTGCTAATAATCCCAGTGTTCAAATCTGACAATTAAGGGTAAACATATTTTCTGTTCTTTACATCCTAAAAATATGCTAGATTTAATTTCGTTGAGCATAAAATCTCTTTCAAATTCCCTTTTCATTTTAAGAAGCATAAATAATATAGTTCTTAAATTCGGTTGTAGGTTCTTCTGAAACGTCTCATTAACATACGATTTGAAAAGATCGCTTTATGAATATTCATTAGAAACGTATTTTCCGAATACTAGAAGTTCAATTTGAAGTGATTTCAAAAGTATCTCGTAAGGCGTGTATGATGAACAATGAAGGTTTCCAGTTTTTTAAAAGGCTTTATTGTAAAAGAGAAAAATCCACATTGATCTTTTTATAGAAATAATGATTTCCTGTTTTGAAATGTTAAGCATACTTTCTTTTAGGAAGTAAAATTATATGTTGATTTAAATATGAAACCTTCTTCTATTTTAAGAGAAGAAAGAATGCGATATTCATGGTAAATAAACAATAATCCTTTTTCCTACAGTATGTTCAATAATTGCATGAATTTCATGCAATAGTTTTCTTTAACATTTTAAATTTTGCATTAAATAATACTATTTATGAACTTTGAGGCAGTTTATTTTAATAATTATATAAGAAACTATTTTACGTTACATATTTAGTTTTAATTTATTGTGAGAAACAATTATCTAACGCATTAAATGTATGAACGCATAAAAGCCAAAAGCACGGTGAATATCAGACATCGATTTTACAACATTGTTTCAATTCAATTTTGTTCTTTATTTAAGGTGTTATGCGAGAAATGGAATTCATGCTCAAGTTTCATGCAGTGTCATATGAAGGTTTACACACTGCATAATTAATTATTCATATTAAATGTATCATACACCGTTATTACCGAACATGTGGAGTAATGCTTCAAGCAACTTTTTTCGGCTTAGTTTAATGGCATTGGGGTACTTAAAATACTATATAGCCGGTGTCAACTCGGTTTGGCTATAGAAGAAGGGGACTGAGAGACCTCAGATTTGTTCCCGAAAGAATTTTGCTTCAAATCTGTGATAGAGCTAAGCATTTTTATGCTGTCATCTATAAGAGAGCGCTCATACGTTGCTCTAGCCGTCATTTTTATCATAGTCTTAGGTACAAAATGAATAATCAGTAATCTATCAGGGAAGGTAAATTTGTATTATGGGTGAATGTGTGGCTGATTCGGCAAAATAGTGCTTGATTTCTTGTGAATAGTCGGTCCTTATCGCAGGTTGGCCAAACTAAGTATATACATATATACGTGTTTCTGCAAATGAATGCAATACTACGGACTGGTCCCCAACTAAACAGCTCCGATATCAGTCACGGGGTGGGCATCCAGTCAAAAAGGAACCTTGGGGATGATTCGAACACACTCTGCCGAAGACCTCCCGAACCAACGAATTAAATTAACTCTCCTATCTCACCGCTGAACTACTCAGTCTGTGTCACCACCATAGCGACTAAAGACCATGGATAGGCAGTGCTATTTGCCTGAAGATCTCACTGGCCGTTAGGGATGCTACTGCCAATACTACATGGGTTCATGTCTTACACGGATTACGGAACACGGCGTATCTGGATGCTGAATAGCCCAGACGCTACCCTAGTTAGCGGAGACTTACGCCAACAGATTTATGAAATATCGTAAGAAAGCCCTTCGCCACGAGCCCTCGTGAACCGCCGGGCTCACAATTGTTATCCCCTCGTGCCGAGACTGCCAAGGTGTAAATACAAACTGGTACAGTAAATGACTCCGGGGGGCCAGTTTGGCATAAAGCCTAACCGTTCGAACATCTAGATATTATCATCATACCAGTTTGCGTGGCGTAGTAATGTCTGGCTGCTAGCAACGAAGTTCAGCTTTCGCTAATTAACCTCTGAAAGACCACACGTGAACGCTGCATAAGGTGTACAAGGACCATACCCATTGCAAACGTAATCTTGCGTTCCTGGCCAAGATAAACTTCGTGAATTGAATATCATGTTGAATATTAACCACTATTTAGCTAGATACGTTCAAGTATCAAAATCAGTGTTACACGTGCCCAATACTTGCTGGCCTAAAATTATATTTAGTACGTTGCGTCTTGACCCTATCAGAGAAATAAATAAAATACTTCACTTACCCAACAATTGGCATGAGCACTTTCACAATCACAATCTCATTTCTTAATTTCACTTTATTTACTTACTGAAGCACATTTTTAGATGTTATCTTGATTAAACAAACAATATGAATATCTTACCACACAAAAATAGAAAATTGCGCAGTTTGTCTCTAAACACAAAGCAACTTTAATCTAAAGTCATCGTTCACTTTTCTTGTTGGAAATACCCTATCATTTCGTATACACATTCGGGATGTTGCTTTACACACATCTCGTAGTCTATTTCCTTAACAAAAATCATCTTCTAATTTTAGCATGGATGATATCTCTGCTACTCGCAATTTCATTAAATAGACACGGCCTGAACCTCACCACAAGGTAACAAACTAGTAGAAACAATTTTTTGACGACGACACATGTGACCGAAATACTACTTTAGGTCAGATTAAGTTTCAGCATAATTAATTTTGGATATTTTCAACAATTTTAGCCTGCTTCTCTCCTTTTCACCATCAGTGTGACGATCTGCATTCCAAGTGTACGAGTGTGCGAGTGATGCACGGGTCGCAGCCTCGCATACTCGTTCGATCCGTAGTTAGCAAAGAGGAAGAAAAACCTGTTTGGCGAGTATTTATGTAGTAGGGGAGTTGAAGATGCTAAATAACAGTTCCAACTTTGTTTTCCACACCACAGAACATTTAATAAAGATAATCAGAAAAGGTACAAATTAGATTAAATACAAGTGCCGTTTGATACAAAGAGGATTATGATAGCTTTTACCAGTCTTATCACATAACCGATTAGTGCCTACTCGCATTTGCTGATGTATTAAACAGTACAGTCCAATTTACCACCTTCGCGTGGAAAACTACAGTTCCTTATTCTACACCTTCACGTGCAGCTCACCACCTTCGCGTGGGATAGCACAAGAGTCTCTCTGTCTATGTCATACTCATCTTTCACCTCGCTGCTGGCGCATCGGTGAGGCCCTCTGGTGGTTGTGTCGCACTTACGGATACTACAGTTCGGCCTTCCTGACGCTTTTTCGTCCTCGAAAACACGGATCAGCAACACTGGAACATCAAGACAGCACCTGAAAATAAATTTAAAAAAAAACAAAAGAAAAGGGAAAAAAACAAAAAGAAAAGTGCGGAAGAACCACACATGGTTTTATATAGTAGAAGTCCACGGCTTCATGAGATCAGCTGCTGTAGTGGTACATCCAGGACCTTCATGGTGTCCCACTTTTTCCACCTGGTAACGATCTTTGCCTTTCCTCGCTGTTACACGATATGGACCGAAGAACTTTGGCCTTAACTTTAGACCACCTCCATATTGCGTTCTTTGTATGGCAACTAAGTCGTTCACATTGTATACTTGTGCCTCTTTCCTCTTTTTGTTGTATGTTTTTCTATTCTCTTCCTGAATTTTTAGAATGTTTTTTCTTGCTTCTTCTCTCATATCTTCTCGATCTTTCATCATAGTATTTCTTTCTTCTTCTTCAAGAATTTCCATAATCTTTAAGTCCTCTCGATTTCTCATTTTAACACCAGTGAGAAGCTCAAATGGAGAACTCTTTGTGCTTCTGCTCTTAGTGCTGTTTAAGATCCTTTGTACATCGCCAACATATTTGTACCACTTGGTTGGATCATCTATGGATAATTTAGATAGGACTGGAATCAGAGTGAGATGAATTCTTTCCACTTGTCCATTTCCTCTAGGAACGCCTGTAGTTGTAAATATGTGCTGGATCTTCTCTTGATTACAGTAATCTTCAAAGTCTTTAGAGGTAAACGCCGTACCTTTGTCACTTATAATTCTCAAAGGATTACCGAAAGTTAATTGTTGCAGTTTCAGCTTCTGCAATGCCTCTTGAGCTGATGTAGACTTTACTGGATAGAGCCATACAAACTTTGTGAATGCATCAACCACGGTTAAGATGTGATTGTAGTTCTTATTTGTCGAAGGTAATGGTCCTATAAAATCGATATGAAAAGTGCTCAAAGGGATACTATCTTTTGGTATGGGATTGAGCAATCCTTCGCTCTTACCTCGTTTTCTGTCGCACAAAATACATTCTACACAATTTGAAATAACTTGCTCAATTCGTTTTCTAAGGTTAGGAATATAAAAGTCGTTTTTTAGCAGATCTTCTGTTTTAGACACTGCGAAATGTCCCTTGTTATGGATACTACGTATGATTTCTAGCTCTAATGCTTCGGGTACCACAAGTAACTCATGACCTCTGTCAAACTTGTATAATATTCCATTTTTCACTAGAAAATCTTTCTTTAGTCCTTGCTCGACTAAGGATTTTAGCAACTGGAGACGCTCATCACTTCTTTGCGCAGCTGCAATTTTGGCTGTAATTTCTCCCTGAGAACAAGTAACCATCATGACCGCGTTTCTACTTAAGGAATCCACATGCTTCATTTGTTGCCCAGATCTGTGAACAATTTCGTAGTCAAATTCTTCTAGAAGTAACGCCCATCTCGCCACTTTAGGAGTTAGATCTTTCTTAAACATGGTCTTCTGGAAAGCATCGCAATCCGTAACTATCCTGACCTTAGATCCTAAAAGGTAATTCCTGAATTTCTTTAGAGCTTCTACTATAGCTAAAACTTCAAGCTCATAACTAGATAGCTTCTCTTGTTGGAGACTCGTTTTTTTACTCATGAAGTAAATGGGGTGTAACTGTCCATCATCTGACTTTTGTAGCAATACAGCGCCGAAACCATGACTGCTTGCGTCTGTATGCAATTCTAATGGTGCTCCTTGTTTAAAAATATGAAGAACCGGACTTGTGGATAAAAGTTCTTTCAATTTATTAAATGCATCTTTTTGTTCAGGCCCAAATTTGAATTCTGCTCCGTTACGAAGAAGATCACTTAATGGTTTCGCTATTTTTGAATAATTGGCAATAAATTTCCTAAAATACCCAGTAAGGCCCAAGAAACTTTGAATCTGCTTAAGGTTTTTGGGTTCCGGGAAATTTTGAACAGCCCTGGTTTTTTCAGTAGAGGGGCGAATTGTACCATCCTCAATAACATACCCGAGAAATTCTATTTTTCTTTTCAAAAATTGGCATTTCTTAAAATTAATCTCCAAACCATATTCTTTGGCTACTTCTAAAACGTGTTTCAACTTTTCTAAGCCTTCTTTCTCATTTCGTGCTGGAATAATAAAATCGTCCATGTAAGTAACAACAGTGTCATCCCGAATTAAATCTCTAAACACATTATAAATAAATCTTTGAAACACACTAGGGGACGTGCACAAACCAAAAGGTGCTTTTAGAAATTCGTACAAGCCTGAATGAGTAATAAATGCCAAATATTTAGTGCAGTTTTCCTCAACTGGAACATGAAAAAAACCATTCTTTAAGTCTAATGTCGAAAAAACCTTTGCTTCACCTAAACGATCTAAAACTTCTTCTACTTGTGCCATAGGAAAAGAATCCTTAACTATTTTTTTATTTAACTGCCTAAAGTCAACACAAATTCGTGTCTTGCCCGATTTTTTCCTACACAAAACAATTGGCGAAGCATATTCTGAACACGACGGCTTTATAATCCCATCCTTTAACCATTCATCTATTTGATTATCAACAATTTTTTGATCAGCAAAAGGAATTCTCCTCGAACGCTGAGAAACTGGAATATCATCTTTTAGTATTACTTTCATTTTTAAGTCTGTACTGCGCGGCTTTTCTAACGGTTTATACTCATTAATAAGAGTGGAAACGGTATTGCGTAATCCTTCATCTTTAATATGCCATAAATCTGTTTCGCTGTCTCCCTCAATGGCTGCAGAAATAAAAGACAAAAAATTCCTTTCCGAAGAGACGGAATCATTTTCATATTGCGTAATCATCACCTGGTCACAACAGATCATTTTTAGACAGGAAGGGGGGAAAATACAGTCTGTTATCAATTCATCAACTATCGCTGCTTCAATCTCTTTTTGTTTTTTGCTTTCGCATAAAGAAAAAATAAACTTAGCCGTTTCCGCTTTAACCACGTGACCAAATGAACTTTTGAGTTCTATACATCCAGTTGATAATTTATTCGGAAAAAGGGATTTCTTCACAACTATCAATTCACTTCCAGAATCTATTAAACATTTTACTTTTTTACCATCAATCAACAGTTCAATAAATTCTAACTTATTTCTAGCTGCATTATCCGAGTCAATCTCTAACCCAGATACCATTTTTGGAGACAAACTTTCCTCCTTTCCTAACCGTTTGGGACAATTTCTAGCAAAATGAAATAATTCCCCTTTACTCCCACAAACATAGCAAATACGTTCTGGTTTACTACTGCCCTGATTTACAAACTTCCCTGAATCCTTGAAATTGCTCTGAGCTTTTCTAAGATTGTTTTTGGAAAAATTAAGCTTTTTATTTTCTGGAGTTTCGATTCGTGTGTTATTGGTATCAACTAAAGATTTACCCCTGGATGAATAAAAGAAATCACATTCTCTTCCCAATTGATTAGGTGGGAACCAACTTTGACCCTCCCGAACACTAATATGTTCCTTTGTTTTAGAATCAAGAGTTTCATACAACTTATCAGATACAATAAGATCACACAATTTCTTAAAGTCATCTACCTCTCTTAACTTGCAATAATAATTGAAAGTTGCACTGAGTCGAGACGCGAACTGAACATGTGATTCAGATGAATGTCTCTGCGCATTTTTAAAATTGTTCAAACACTCACGCGGTGTTGGCTGAAATTCTTTCAAGATTAGAGTTTTTAATTTATCATAATCCGCGATTTCTTGTTCAGAAACATACGTTAGAACATTATTACATTTATCACCTAATATATTAATCAACACTTCTGATTTTAACTCCACTGGTACACTTTTAGTAGTAAAAGCTTTCTCAAGTGACTGAAAAAACAAATGCATAGCTTCCGGTTTCTGAGGTACAGATATAGTTAGTGTTTTGACGCTTTTAATAATATCTTCAACACTAGTCTGCGCGTTTCTTCTATCACTCGATAATGATTGTGATTTTAAACTTTCTAATTCAATCTGCTTCTCAATTTGAGCTAATTTAAGACGTTCGATCTCTAACAAATAGTGTTCATTACTTGTTTTAGGCGTCCGATCCTCTGCGATCGACTTGACGACGCCACGAACAAATTCAACGTTCGTTTTGAAAACATCAGAATTTTCGATAATTCTTCTAATTTCAGCTTTTTTAGCATTTTCTGGAACAGTCTGTCCAATTTGTTCCGCAATTACTATTAAATCACTTTTCTTTAAATTATTTAGGAAACTCATTTTAAAAACGAAACAAAAGTATCACTATCTTCAAGAAAGAAATAAAGCAAAGTTTTCACAGTACCTTCTCTGAAGTATCCAAATATCCAAATATCTCGGACAGGGCCCCCAGATTTTCTGTAGTAGGGCAGTTGAAGATGCTAAATAACAGTTCCAACTTTGTTTTCCACACCACAGAACATTTAATAAAGATAATCAGAAAAGGTACAAATTAGATTAAATACAAGTGCCGTTTGATACAAAGAGGATTATGATAGCTTTTACCAGTCTTATCACATAACCGATTAGTGCCTACTCGCATTTGCTGATGTATTAAACAGTACAGTCCAATTTACCACCTTCGCGTGGAAAACTACAGTTCCTTATTCTACACCTTCGCGTGGGATAGCACAAGAGTCTCTCTGTCTATGTCATACTCATCTTTCACCTCGCTGCTGGCGCATCGGTGAGGCCCTCTGGTGGTTGTGTCGCACTTACGGATACTACATTTATATATGCATGTGTAGTTCTGAAATTCCGATTAAACTGCGTGTTGAGTGAAACTTTCGTTCTCACACTGGCATACAAGGGAGATAAGTCGTAACAACCACAAAAAGTGGCCCAAAAAACCCTATTTTAAAACCAGCATGTATATACTTAAATGCTTTTTCCATACCGGACATAAACGTTATTGTATGTGAGATATGTACGCTCATACCTGTCAGTCTAGTGTCTTCGCTACATATGTCTTGGAGTGAGGTATGTGCATGATATGTGCACCTTTGTGATAGGGTTTCTGATCTCTGTTGGCGAACAGAATGTTTTGGACCTCACATATACATTACTTTGGAAGTCTCTGACTGCAAATATTTGGGCATGAATGCAATTTTATACGCTTTGTTCTGGGGGTTATGGGTGGTTGCGAAATGCTATGATTTGCATCTGTAGTTTAGATTACATAATTCATTCCCCTGAAACTTCCGTTGCAGTTGCTCACAGGAAGGCCGACGTTTTTCCATGCAACACCCCTTGCTTGCCGAATGAGAAAGTTTTGCGTATAACTAACTTAACGACGCATAGCGTCTTTTCAGTGCAGACATTAGATACATTAGATATGGATTAAAATTCCTTTTGAATGCCTTTTGTGACAGTCTCATAATCACAAAAAGCATTCAAAAGGAGCATTCCACTTTTTATACACTAAAAATGACATAAAAAGCATCCAACTTGTTATGTCCATCTTAGAGTTTTTGGAATTTATTGCAGAAAAATGAACGTGAATTAAGTCTCACAGAAAAATATAAAGTTCATATGACTTCATGAAGAACTTTTTTGATCACCTTTGTGAGAGCTCATTTGGTTTATTTGATTACGGGGATATTTGTCTAAAAGGAGTGATGCCTTCATAGAGAACTTTATGTGTCACTTTGGAGTGTTTTGCTTCTGTTTTGAGTCGGAAGATTATTTATTCAATAGCAGTTATAGAATGAAGCTTAGTATTACTCTTAATGCTAGTAAATAATAATTTGATATTGTTAAATAAGTGTATGCACTGTGCAATGTTTTCAAAATTGTTCTCTTAATTTTCTGAAGTAAACCAATAACAATGTAAGATATAATTTTTGACTTATTTTCCACCTATATGTGTAATAAAATGCGCCTGAAATGTTAAAAATCTTACTTTGTTTTATCAGATGTTTATGTGACATAATTTATTAAAATTTTTTGATTGATTTTGAGTAACAATTTCCTTATCTTATTTCAAAAAATTTTTCGGTTTAAAATATAATTCAATCCTACTGAAAAGAATGAATTCTCTTTAAAGTTTTCTTTTTATGGTAAGACTACCTAAAAGAGCATTATATATTACAATTATGTTATATGAAAACATGCTGATTGATATAATAGCACTTAAAGCTGAATTTGAAAAACTGCTACAAATGAATGGGAAATTAACCATTCAGATTTATGTTTATGGCACATTTTATTCGTATATTGGATTGACGACATTGTTTGCCATAAGACTACTAATACTACCGAAACTAACAAAATATACTTTTTAGAATTCGCCAGAAATTCTAATGAATAAATCTTCTGTTTACCAAAATATTCCCAAAGTTGGATTTAATGTATGTAACATTTCCTCGCAGTTAAGGAAAAGAATGTACAAAAAATTTATCCAAAGAGGGGTAGGTCACAAAGTATCATTATTCGTACTTGTGTGATATGTTGGAAAGAAAATGTTATTTGAAAGCAGCATCCGAAGAATCTACCATCAAAAATTTCTTTCCTTAACGAGAAAATTCTTTCAAGAAATTTCCTCCTTCCGCTACATATCATCCTTAAGAATTCTTCTTCTGGACTGCAACTAGTACTTCCACAAAGAGAGACAGAATTAAATCATTAAATTACTGGGAAAGATGTATAGTGCCCTTATGGTGATATTCCCCAGATCCCGAGAAGCTTGCGTGTCGAGTTTCTGTCTGCTTCATGTCCTTGCTTATGCCACAGATTCTCCATCAAGAATGTTTTCTTGGATTCTTTCTCCAACAGCTGCCCTATGTGGCTGGCTTAAATAAGTAGACACAGTTGACTGCTCACGCAGAATTTACTCCCGCTTGATGAAGTTACTTCTTTCCGCTGTTGTCAAAATACACCTTAGGAGAATAACAGTAGTTTACAAATTGTTTTAAAGCTTAGTGATAAAAATTTTAAGGGTTATACAGTTGATTACCTTTGAACAGTCAAGAAAAAAAGATTCAGAAGCAAGATTGCATGTACTGAATTTATTAAAATTAACGAATCCGTGAATTACATTTTACAACTTTCTTTTATTCAGCTGGCGTCTGTTTTCGATAAGTGATAACGTAAGCAGTAATAATAATACACCGAAGTTTTAGCATACTTTATATGATGATGGGTTTTATCTTTTGCTACTTTTATTAAAATAGTAAATTATTATATTTCTTATTAGTAAAGTAGTAGTTACATAATAGTAAATAAAAATATCAGTTTTCTTCTTTTCTCTTAATTTAATCATAAAATTTGCTACTTAAATAGGACTAGTAATTCTGTTGGACTAGAAAGTTACGTATGAGAATCGTTTAATTTAAATTGTATAATTTAAAGTTTTCATAAAGTATATTTCATTCGTATTCTTAAAAAATAATACTTTCTTGCTCATGGACTTTAAGAAATACAGCAACAGAATTAGGCTATCCATTTTTGTTAGTAACATTCATAATAAAGTAATTTCATGTAGTTTGAGATCTAATTTCCCGGAAGTAAACGCAATGATAGTTACACTATTTTCCATCAGTCATGCAAAACATCGAAATGCTTAAGAGATATATCTTTCTCATTACTTTCGGTTTTAGTAAATCTAATTTTTAGCCTTTTGCTGAAATTCAAGCGAGAGTATCTGTTCTTAATATATAGTTATACAAGACACAATCAAGTCTCATCTGAAAGCTTTCAGTATAAGAAGCATATACATAAATAGCTGAATACGTATTGCATTTCCTTTAAAATATAAAAATCTTTAATGTTGATTCCTGTTGCATTAGGAAACCGTAGAACATTAGAAGTTGAAAACGAATAGAAATTTATCATGCAATACATTGATTTCGCATTTAGTTAGTAAAACTCGAGGAAAAAGGAATTATAAATCAAGAGGTGACCAAATTATCCTTTGCCTCTAGCTATCAGCTTAATATAGAACTTTGAAGGTCATTTAAAAGATGGTAGTCATTTTTTTCAAGGCCATTTACAAGATTTCGGGTCATGTTATTATGTATCTTTAGGGAAATGCTGGACCATTTTTATAAAACACTCAGTATTTTTCAGTGAGTATAGAATACGTCTACGAACCACAATATCCTTCAAAATATTCAGTAAATAATAAAGGACTCTTTTTCATTTTATTCAGTAAATTTTCATTTTATTCAGTAAATAATAAAGGACCGCAAGGGTTTGGTGACGGCTCTCTGCATCGATGAGATCTTCATTGCGGTTCCACCATGATGTGGTCCCTATCCATTTCAACTGCAACGCTCGTAACCACGTAGATATTATGTATGTAACCACGTATATACGAGGGCCATCCAGGAAGTAGATTACGTTTCCGTCTGTGTCCGCTAGGGGCGGGGCTAGCGCGGCCATCTTGGGGTCAGAGCGTTGCGCAGCTCAGTCTGCATCTAGCCGTGCTAGTGAGAGGTTCGTGCTGTGCTCCGTTCAGATACTGTGACGGTTTGAAATGTCTGCGTTAATTGAAAATCCCGCGAGCTGCGAGGTGCGCTCAGTAATAAGGTTTCTGACTGCAAAAAACTGTAAACCGATAGAAATCTATCGGCAGCTTCGTGAAGTGTATGGGGACAACATTATCACTGAAGGTGGAGTGCGTCAGTGGGTCATAAGATTTCAAAATGGCCGAACCAATGTTCACGACGAAGATCGAAGTGGGAGACCCAGCATAGTGACCGCCGAACTTCTCGAAAACGTCGATGCTAAAGTCCGTGAAAATCGAAATTTCACAATAACGGAACTTTCTTTGAGTTTTCCACAAATTTCGCGAAGTTTGTTGCACGAAATCATCAGCGAAAAGCTTGGTTACCACAAGTTTTGTGCAAGATGGATTCCAAAAATCTTGACAGAGGACCACAAAAATCAGCGAATGGCTGCAGCGTTGAACTTTTTGGACGCTTACCATAAGGATGGTGACTCTTTACTCGATCGCATCATTACTGGTGACGAAACATGGGTGAAACATGTGAACTGTGAAACGAAATTGCAATCAATGCAGTGGGGGCACACAAGTTCTCCCCAAAAACCCAAGAAATGCATGCAAACAATGTCGGCAAGGAAGATGATGGCGACTGTTTTTTGGGACAGAAAAGGTGTAATTTTGGTGGACTTCCTGGAAAGAGGCACTACAATAAACTCTCAAAGGTATTGCCAAACTCTCCAAAAACTCAGAAGAGCAATTCAAAACAAGCGCAGAGGAATGTTGAGCTCTAAGATCTTGTTGATTCACGACAACGCCCGGCCCCACACGGCAAATGTCACTCGTAAAGTTCTTGAATCTTTTAAGTGGGAGTTGTTTCCTCATCCGCCGTACAGTCCCGACCTGGCACCGAGCGACTTCCACCTATTCCCAGCAATGAAGAAGTGGCTGGCTCTGCAGCGTTTTGATGACGACGCACAGCTGCAAGAAGAGGTAACGAAGTGGTTGAAGGCGCAGGCGGCCGAATTTTTCGACGAAGGAATTTCCAAGCTCGTACATCGCTACGATAAATGCCTTAATTTGTATGGTGACTATGTAGAAAAATAGTATTTGAGTGTGGCTTTCATCTGTATATAATAAAATTTGTTTCCTATACTTTGTTTATTTTTTTATTCCAAAACGTAATCTACTTTCTGGATAGCCCTCGTATATGATATTATGTATAAACAATTTATCAGGCTTGAAATTACGTAACACTGCTTTCCTCGATCGCTGGATTTATCATGCCTTGATTTTTGTTTCTCTAGAAGCATCTGAAAATATTGATGCATGATACCTCCAATGACAGGGCCCAGGAACTGTATGCACGAAATGTAGTAGTTGACTAGAAGTCCGAAACGAACTTAGAACATTCGAAATTGCTCTTGATTCCGAGGTGTCTCTGTGAATTAAAGATAATTTAGTTCAGTTTAAAGATAATTTGATTCAAACAAAATGTTTCTTTTCGCAATATTTAGAAACTTGCTGATTAGGATTGCATGGCGCAAAACTGAACCTATAGCATTCGATAGACGTATAAGGGCTACGTTGCCAAGGATGCGCTGTATGGGCAAAATGATCTCAGAGAATGGAGACACGAAATAACAATCCTTATCAAGGATTTGAGGCTAGAATTATTTGTGCTGTAAGTAGCACATACCAACTGCTATTACCAAAATGGAGACAGCAAAATATTGTTTACATATTTGCACTTTAATAATTAGAATATTCTCACTGCACAATTAACGTTTTATTCTAGATACTTCGCAACAAAATAGAGGTGTTTTTTTTTTTTTTTTTTTTTTTTTTTGGTTTGTGTGTGTGTGTGTGTGTTGTAACGTATCCCACCCGATCAACACTAACATCAGATCAGGTCTCTGACATCAGAGGAAGCCGACGAAATTCATACAGACAAGGGGTCAATATTGCGCCCGTCATGGGCAAGAGCCCTGGGAACCATACAGGTGACATTACGATTTTAATTAATTCCACGCCACAATTTAGATGGAGAGTACCCCGGGCAGACGGCTTTGAGGGTCTCCCATCCCTCTTCTCATAACGTCAACCTCACGAGAGCCCTTTCAGCTCGCCACATATTTAGAGTGCCCATGCCGCACAGACACTGTACATTTATAGACATCCATGGCTTCTCCGGGATTCGAACCCGAAACCTTCGGTAAGGCAATCAACTTTGCTAACCACTATCCCGATTGGAAGACACAGTTTACTTGTATTTCAGACTTTACGATGGGGAGAATATGCTCGGTTAGATCAAGGTCAAATCAATCAATATAGATTGTATCACATAGTTTTGTAATGCAAAATTTATCTAATGAATAATCTGGGATATCTCAAACGGTCAAAGCGTATATCCGTGCAAAGAAAGTTCTGTATTCAATTGGATCCCAGATAGTTGCTCTATTAATGAAGCTTCGTAATAAGAACACAATCTCGTTATTACTCAAAGCTGTCGAATGCTTATTTTTTGATGAAGACTGTCATAATATAAATAATTGTTTCTTTAAATTACCTTCTTTTGACCTAAACATAATATATTCCATCGCTTAATTTCTAATCGTGTTTAATTTGGGGATGTAACAATTTCGCTATTCGTAGTATGAATTAATATTTTCCTTTTTCTTGACAGTAAATAAAATTGCTCTTAGTACTAGCAGACTTCAATTCAAGTTAACGATTAATTAAATGTTTTATAAAGTTTCTGAAACTATAATCTGTTTCATAAAAATTTTCCTGTTTCATAAAAATCTGAGAAACTGACATTACTTTGGCTATTATTTTCAATCCTCTTTATATGTATAATCAGCGTTCACTTTCTACAAGCTTCATACACAAATGTTCATCAGATAATGCTGAACCGATAGAAAGAAATTAGCTTAACTGATAACAATCATGTCGCTAAACAAGACATCACTAAGCAACGAACACAGGAATGCTAAGTTTTTGACTTTCTTTTGATTGCCTATTTACATTGATTAATGACTTTCTGTAACTGTCTAATTAACTTACAGCCAAACTGATATATGACTAAATAAAATGTTCAATACTTTTCTGAGTAAAGTTTGTTCTCATTGAGAAAGCTGACATTAAACTGCGAACATTAAGAGTTTTAAATTTATTTTCTGGTCTGGTATCGAATTATTCAATTAACTGCAGACAGAAGATTTTGATTAAATGCATTTAGAAATTCAATTTCCATTTAACTAATTGAATTCGGTTAAACTGTAATCATTCATTACAAGTCTAATATTTATCTTCAGATACAAATCTGTATAACGGGTTAAGTTTAGAGCTGATATCGATAGGAAAATGAAGATGAGAGTTTATTAAGTTTTCAAAGTTGCTTTGTGTAGCTGAATGTAAATTACTTATCTGTAGCAACATATTACTGAAAGTATCATGTAAATGATTTTTTTAAGTTCTGATAGATTGTAATAATGGCAATCACAAATCTTTAAGGTAAATAAAAAAAATTATTTTAGATTCAAAATTTCAAGAATCTTAGCTTAAAAATTCTAATAAATCAAGGAGAGACATTTTTTTATTTTTTTATTTCATACTTTACTACAATGGCATTATAGCATAATATAATTATTGCGAAGATATTAACTACATAATGTGATAATAATTCAAAATACATAAATTTGATGGATAAAATAATTATGATGAAGTAGTCGGCGTAGATAAGCTATTTCTTATCAGTTAAAAAATATCTTTTAATTTTCAGTATCAGTTATTTTGAATCAAAAAAATTATGTTTTATATTAGTAACTGTAAACTAATATTACTTGTTAACTTAATTTTAATCTTGAAATTGTCTTTAAAAATGCGTAATAAATTTTATACTTTTATAGTAGGGAGTGTAAATCGGTAATTTTATGTATAATGCATGACTTACTTAATGTTAATATTTTTGACAATTTTGGGGGTTAACCTTAATCTTACTTAAATTCAGCAGTTGCTCAGAAACATCAAGTTATTATCAAATATAATTTATTGCTAAGAAAAGCTCTCAAAATATTATTTTCAAGTACATTTACTTTAATTTTTATCAAGAAAAGACACTTCATTTTTCTTTATTATTACTATTAAAATATAAAAATGAAAATCATTCATCAATCGCAATAAAATTTTACTCTTCCATAAATGACACTGTTAAGATTTTAACTTGTGTGCTTTTCAGTTAGAGTTGAAGAATCTTAAGAACTGGTAAACGATTAATCGCTTGGGTTCGTGAGACAGAAAATAAAACTTGAGAAGGGTTAAATACCCTTTATTATTCCAAATTAATTTCACAGAACTCCTTCTTGGAGTTTTACAATAAAGCCTCCACTCAGGATTGAACTAAAAAAACTAAGAACTAAATTAATCCTAACTAAAAAGATATAGCCCAAGCTATCAAGATTCTAACAGAGTCGGACCCTTAATGCTAAATAACGGCGAAGCTATCAGGGGCCTAAAGTATGGCCGAGCGTAATAATAGCTTAAGAGAGAGTAGCCTAAAAAGGCGGACGCGCGCTAGTCAGAATCACTGGTTCTCCCTCACGAAGTCAGTAGAACTTCACGGTTAAATACATCTCCTCATTTGCATTCAAACGCGATTCTAAAAAGTACGTTCTGGCCAGAAGTTGTAAGCTTGAAATTAAGAAAGGATAAGAGCGTAACTTTAACTCAAAATTTAACTGTTCGTAAATTAAGATAATCCTTATAACACATTGATCATATTGTTTCGTACATCGTATATATTTAATTTTTGGATTAATTATACCAAATAATTTAATGACTGATTAAGGTTGATTAAAAAGCATTTAATTTAGCCTTATTTGCAGAAAAGGCATCACACTATATCACTAATTTAAATGATGGCATTTCACAGACAACAAACTGATTCATTGTTTTATAAGACAACAAACTTCATAACTATTCTTAGGTTTTTCTTAAATATATTTCTGCATCACTCGTAAAAAACAGGCCTGATTAAAACAAAAAGTTCTATTTTTTTTTTATTAGATTTTAAATATTTCACTATGCGTACATGTGCTCAAGCATGTACATAAAATGTTTGAAAATAAAGTTCGGGTCATTTGTTTCTCTCCTGCCGTATATCTTTTGGATTCACTCATAAAAAGATGCACTTAGGTAATACCGCATTATAGACCTTGCCAAAGTCAGGCTGTTCCCAATATTGACATCACATACGTTAGGGAAGTGGGAAAAATGAAGACACAAAGGGAGTGAGAAAGAATTTGCTTTTGAGCTGACTGAGAGCATGGACTTTCCATAAGGTTCATCCGTACATTAGGACTGCTGTTCCTCCTAATTGCCTTTGGAAACATTAGCAATCCTGAATGGGAGCAGGGAGCTTACTCAAACTATGCTCGTGTGTGTGTAGAAGGTACACCAATAAGAAGGGTTAACTTTACCCTTTATTTCTCACAGCGTACATCCGTCACAGATACAGAGATACACTCATAAAGTATTTCCTTAAAATAAATATTCCAACTAAATACCTCAACCTCCGATAAGACACCATCTGTTCTTGGAAATTAAGAAACTCAAGACAGCTTATTCAAGAAAGTCTGAATTTATATCCATCTATTACATTATAAAAAATAATTAAAATTCTTGGAACAAAAGAACGCGTTCAGGATAAGCATTTTTTCTTCCTCATAACTGGCAGCCAATACAAATAATGAATCAGCCTTGGAAAGATAAAATTTCTTCTTCCCTATAATGAGATCCAAAACAAAAGAACTCGCGTGAGGTAAAAGGGCTAAGGAAAAAGTGTTCCACAAAACCCGCCTTCTGTGCTCTGAGTAATTAAAACCAAAGGTACAAGTGAAAGGCGGTACTTCAGCTATGTGTAATGAAGGCACGTCGGTGCTTTTGTGAGATGACTAATTGAGAGCCTCTCTAATCAGATTAAGCAACACATTTTGGTCTATTGGTAGCCACTGCTTTGAAAGGGGAAGTTTTTAGAAGCTTTAACGCTGCTTTAGATTTTATTTTTGCTTAACCTCACCAATTTCCGCATTTAAGAAACTCAGTTTTCAAGCTCATATTCACGATAAATTAAGCGATATATGGAGCTGTAAAGATCTATTTATACAGGAAAACCTTTTTTTTTTTATTTTTTTTTTATTTTGACAAAATATTACGCATTAATGGCTGCATAAAGTTCCAATGACTTCATCAGTAGAAGCTATGGTTCTGCAGAAGCTATGGTAGCAACAGTCATTGAAATACACCTATTTGTCAATTATTTTATTTTTATTTTATTGAGGAATTTTAAAAGGTATACTTAATGTGCTTATTAAACTTTTTTGTTGTTTTTAGCAAACCAGTGTATTTATAGATTGAAGAATTTGTTGCAACATATACATAAAAAAGTTAATTTTGTAGTTGCAAATATTCGAATAAAATGTGCTTAAAACTGGTATGCGTTTTGTGTAAATTTAAAGTTGCAAATGTATGGTAGATTAAAAGCTATTTGAAAGCATGCAGAAAAATATTTCAGTAATTATAAACGGGCAGACATGGATTTCCGTCTCAAAGCAATGTGCATAAGGGCTACCTGATTAAATTCCATTCTGGTCTCTATTTGAAGTGGCCCAGAGGTTAGAACTTGGGGATCCTATACCATTTTCCCTTTAGCTAGTCTCTCGAGAGGAATATTGGTTTCAAAGATAAAGTGTTCCCATTTTGTAAACATCATATTTATCACAATAGCTTACCAAGGATTCTAGGCTTACAGATGCGCAGCTGAATTGCATGAAATGCGATATACGCATGCACTGCCCTTCACTGCGAAAATGCCTCGGCAATAAATTCATTATTTCTGAAACTTTAATTCTCTGTGTGTAACTTTTATTGTCAGGTTTTACATGAAATACATAGATTACATATAAAACATGAATGCAGAATATATCAAATGTCTATGAAATAGAAAATATAGGATAAATAAATACATCGCAAAAGTACATGAAACAGACTTCATGGACTTTTGAGTTATTTTTCAAGAACCTTTCTGAAATTTTTCCTACATCCAGATTCGAATTTTATTAAGTTTTTATCTGAAGTTTATAATAAAGCGTAACAAGAAATAAAAAGAATATATGGATGATATTGCTCTTTTCAGGTAAAGTTTTATTCAGAAATAATTCATATTTAAAGTAATAAACAAAAAAAATTGTACACCTAATAGACCAAAATAAAATATTGTACTCTTTAAATAGTATAGTAAAACCTTATTTTGCCTCAGAATCGAAGCGGCTTTCAGGAACTGTAAAACACAAAGGAACTACATTAAGTGTTAATCATTGCTCAGAGAAAATCCATGCAATCAACTGAACTTCGGCTACAATTAAATCACACGATATCGCTCTCGTCCTTTTTCAAGATCACTGGAGAGCGAGAGGGGGGAAGTCAAGCAGTGTTAAGCCAAGAAAATTACTCTCTCCTGTCTTAACACCAACCAAAATAAGGTAAGAAATCTGGTTCAATTAACTCTCTTAATTATCTATTTAACAACATCTGTGCAATGTATATCGACGGACTGCTATTTTGATAATGGTTAAAGTGTTGATATCATCGGAGGTAAAACTTTAATTGTTTTAATCATTCCAATGAATTCCTTATCTTTTGTATCTCAAAATAAAAATAGTCTCATGAGAGTTTTATCAAATCAGTCTCTAATATCTTCCTAATAATTTCATTTATAGAATGAAAACTCAAATATAATGACTACACCGAGAAACAAAGAATAAAAAAAAGTTCAAAAAGTACTCATTTAAAAAAATGCCGTTATGTAGAATGAAATGATTTTTTTCAGTCATATTTAGAATAAAACGTTAAAATATTGTTTCAAAGATAACAGCAGTGTTGTGTCAAATAAAAGCTCATAAAATATTCCTAATAAAACTATCAGGTTCAATGTTTCTTCTTACCTTCTTCGGAAACATACAATGACCTGACTAGAACAGAGAGCTTACTAAAGCTATGTTCACTAATTGTAGTAAGTAGACAGGATACAGACGAAGGGTATACAAAACCCTTTATTTTTTTCTTTATATACAATGACTTCCGTACTTCGGAATACAATGACCCTCCACTCGGGGTCTAACTTAAAAGATATCAAAATAAAACTAAACTCTAATTTAACTTTAGAATAAGATTAGCCTTATAATAACAGGAAGCGTATGTAGCACAGAGACTGTGAACACTACAATACGTTTAATTTATCAAGAGGATTAAAACCTCTGGCCTGGAAGGCAAAGTAGCAACTGCGTAACTTCTAAGGTAAGCGGCCTGCTTCGAACTCACGGCTTCCTCTCTTCTGCTTGGCAAAAAGGCCACACTTAAATACTTGGCGTTCGCCAGACAACTTTGCATAAACTCCTTCACGCTTATAATTCTGGCCGGAAGTAGAAAATAAGAAGTGATAGTAAAGATTTAAAATAAAATAAACGTTAGTAAAACTTAAGATCCTTACATACTTCCCGCCAGAGTTAATTAGTTTGAAACTGAGGTCTAAAACGACCTTGTTGAAAACTTTTAGCTCTAGAAACTAACGCGAGGCCAAACTTTTACAAACATAACTTAGCTAGAAACTAGAAAATTTTAAAAGAAAGAAATTTGTTACAATAGCAGCTCCCGGAATATACAACAATCTTTTTTCTTTTTCATCTGTAGTGCATCAAAACAGGAGCTTTATTCAATTCTGGTTCCTTCCAGAGATCTGGAAGGAAAACTAGTTTAATGAAATGTTACAGAATGACATTGCAAATAACATATAGAATATACTTTTCTTAACATTCTTATTTCATTCATGACTATTTTAATTATCTCTCCCCGTGCTCTCTGACATGTGTTGTAAAAACACCAAACACGAATGTGTTTCTGTCTATGTGTTCAACACTTCCTCCTACAATCAAAACACTAACGTGTTAAAATTCAACATACGAGACCTCTTAACACACCCTAATTTCAACTCTAGACCCTGAGGTACTATTCTGAAAGTGGCTAACTCTAAAGTGTAGCGTCAGAGAGCCTAACTACATCATTCAACCTTTAACACATATTCAGCATGATTTAATCTTTACAGTCACACGAATAACAAATTTTTTAACATTACTTTCACTTTTACCATATCACGTTATTTCTAAACATTCAAAATAACAGTTCACATGTATACAAGAACATATCAAGATGCCGTTAATTTTACACATTTGAAAACATACATTAGTAGTACATTGTTAACTTCTATTCTTTTCAAAGCAAGTGTCAATTCTTTCTACATTGAAATAATACTACATTTCAAAAAGTCTTTCAGACTAAAACTTCTTTCTTGTTAGAATGTTTTAAATAAAATTTATATAATAACTTTTTACAATATTTAAGTCTTTATACAACGCTATTATACATCAACTTTAGTTTTACGCGCGAGTAATTGAAAAACATAATAAGAAAATCGGTCACAACTCATTTCTCGCCCTTTTGGCGATAAAGGTAGACCTCGCATGAGGTAAAACTTCTTCAAATCTGCCACTTGCAGTAAGAATGAAAGATTAACTTAAGTTTGTAAAGTAACACAAAATTTTACTTATCTTTGTAATATTCAGACATCCTTTTCTGGGCCCAGTCTTTAAAGGTGCTGCAGACCGTTGCTTGGTTGATCCTCCTTCTTGTACGGGCTCGCCCTTCAGTGCTTTCCTCTGGAAGCTTCCGTTTTTCACCACTACGGCCACCCTTGAACATCTTCCTTCTGTCCTCTGCTTGTGGTCTTGGCCGTTTGAAGGCAGCTGGTCTTGGTGGAACCGGGAAACTTCTGTCGTGATCCTGCTTGGACCTCGTTGTTGGCCGTTCAAATTTTTCTTGTACTTTTTCCTCCGCCGCTGATGGCCCTTCCGCAGTTCGGCGACTTTTGCTGCGGAGAGTTCTGTCGGATGAGTCAATCTTCCGTTTCACAGCCGGGTTATAGTTGCCGTCCTTTCTCCCGGTCTTTTCCACATACGTCGTCCTTCTCCCTTCTTCATTCTGGGGGTGTTCGTGAACTCTGTTTTTTGGACGGTGGAACGACTTCTTTTTCTTTGTACCTTCAATTTTTCCGCGGGGCAATTTTCTTTTCACTTGCTTCTGTCTCTCATTGGCTTGCCCTTGTACTTGTCGTTTTCCCACCTCTGGAACTTGTACCTGCGGTGTCTGCCGTACCGGATCCTGCAAAAGATCTGAAAAGATTTGCATTTTATTACGGTCATAGAATGGTTTTATCTGGTCAATGTTTGCGGAACAGGTTTCGCCATTTCTTGCCTTTAATACTACAACAGCGTGAGTTATTTTTTCTATAACATATGGTCCTTCAAAGCGTGGGAAAAATTTGGCAGTTTTATCTTCTGGTGCTGAAGAAAGTGAATGCTTAATTTTTAGTACTTCATCCCCTACTTTATAAGTTACTCCCCGTCGTTTCAAATCATAATAGAGCTTCTGTTTTCTTTGTGCTACTTCCGTATTCTTCTTTGCTTCCTTAATTAGTTTTTCTATATCACCCATTTTAAATTCTGGGGCTCTTTGTTGCACATAAAATAATTTATCTAACGGTGTTATAATCTTTCTGCCTAGAAATAACTCAGCAGGAGTTTTGCCCGTTGTATCATGTTTTGCGGTCCTAAGGGCGAAAGCAAATTCATTGACATAGTTATCCCAGCTTTTATGAAAATTTTTAACATAACTACGGATAATTTTCACTATATTTCTGTTGACCCGTTCCGCTATATTTGATTGCGGCCGATACGGGACCATTTTTAAATGACGTATGCCCAGTTTTTGGCACATGTCTTCAAATATATTACTTACAAATTGAGGACCATTATCCGATATAACTTTTAGGGGCGCCCCGTATTTTAAAATATATTTATTTAAAATAGAATCGGTAACTAATTTCGCGGAGGCTCGTTTTAAGGGAACAATTTCGGTCCATTTACTAAAATGATCAACTATAACAAGGAGATAGCGACTTTTGTTTAACTGACTTTTTGGGAAAGGGCCCAATAAATCGATACCGATTATTTCATTTGGAAATTCGGATTTAATACTCTTTAGAAACCCGGCCGGGCGGAAATTAATATAATTAACGGCTTGACATGTTGGGCAGGACTGGACATACGCCCTTGTTAACTTTTGCAGTTCAGGAAAGTAGACTGCCTCGCGTACGCGTTGAGTAGTTTTTCGAATACCAGCATGAGAAGCTAAAGGGCTGTCATGGAGCTCTTGCAGGATATTTAATCTAAGACTAGCTGGGATAACAGGTCGAAATTCGTTGTTGGAATTCGTAGTTTTTGTATAAAATAATAGACCATCTATTAGTTCGTAATGGGCCGCCCTATTTCTTATCGCCACAATATCTTGGTGGCTAAAATTTTCAGGATCCTTCAAATACTCATAAATACTTCCAAACTCAGGATCCTTACCCAGTTCGGTTATTACAGTTTCTCGGGAATTTATTGTACACGCTGTCAGCATTGCAACTTTTACGGTATTACCCTGTTCGTCTAATTTAATTCGTGACAGGGCATCTGCTACGATATTTTCCTTTCCGGGGGTATGCTTGATTACCAGATTATATTCTTGCAGCTTGAGTGCCCATCTTATTAACCTTGGGGATAAATTTTTTCCAGAGTACAATCTAGTTACCGCCGCATGATCAGAATATACTGTTATCGGCGCCTTTCCAAAATAGACTCGGAACTTTTGCACTGCTAACAGAACTGCAAGTGCCTCTCTCTCGGTCGCGGAATAGTTTCTTTGTGTTTGATTTAAAGTTCGGCTAAAAAATGCTACTGGCTGCTGATTTTGCGAAAGTACCGCTCCTACCGCATAATCCGAAGCATCCGCTGAAATTTCTAAATTTTCATCCTTTTCAGGAAATTTCAACACAGGGGCTTGCGTTAATGCTTGTTTTAATTTTTCGAAAGCACTATTGGCTTCGGCCGTCCACGAGAATCTTGCCTTTTTCCTTTTTAATTTTAACAATGGCTCAGCGATAGCCGCAAAATCTTTTATAAAGGACCTATAATATGAACAAAGTCCTAGAAAAGAAGAGAGCTTCTTTGCCGTGTTTGGAGTGGGATACTTTTGTACCGCGATTATTTTTGATTCATCTGTCTCGATCCCTTTTTGCGATATTTTGTAACCTAAATATTTTAATTCAGGGGCTGCAAATTTGCATTTTTCGACATTAACTTTTAGACCGGCCTCATTTAATAAAGAAAACACCTGTCTTAAATCCTGTACATGTTGGTCTAGATTATCACTAGTAATAATGATATCGTCTAAATAGATAAATGTGGACTTTCCGAGAACAGGTCTTAACACAATGTCCATGCATCGCTGAAATGTTGCTGGGGCGCCTGAAAGGCCAAACGGCATTCGCAAAAATGCATAAGTGCCAGACTTGGTTATAAAAGCAGTCTTAGGCACGTCCTCAGGCCTGATCCCTATTTGAAAATAACCATTCGTTAAGTCTAAAGTTGTCATAAATTTGGTTGATTTTATGTTCCTTAAAATTTCTTCTATAATCGGTAACGGATATACCGGATATTTCGTTATGGAATTTAATTTACGGTAATCAATAGCGAATCTCCACCTTTTTGGATGCTCCAAAGGATAATCATTATTTTTCTTACATAAAACCACCGGACTAGCATAACTACTTGAGATAGGCGTTACGATCTTTTTACGTAGCATATCGGTAATATGCCATTCTATAATTTTTTCCTTATTCTTATCATACCGGTATGGTTTTTGACGAACCGGCAATGCATCTCCGGTGTCAATACTATGGTTAGTAACCTGGGTAAATCCTGGAATATCACTAAATAAGGAAGCAAATTCACTTACCACTTGTCGGATTCTATCTTGCTCGTCATTAGGCAGGTGGTCGAGATTTACCCTTGGCGGTTCAACCTTTTCTACACGCACTGGCTTCATCGTCAGCTTAAGAGACGCTTCATTAAAATCCAGTGTAGCTTGTGCGTCTGAAAGAAAGTCTATTCCTAGTATTAAGTGTGCTTGCAAATTCTTTACTATAAAAAACATCACCTTTACTTGTTCGTCCTTGATACGGATGTACAAAGGTACTTTACCTACGCACTTACATTGTTCTCCTTGCGCCGCTAATACTGTTGTATTATCCGCATTATATATGCGGTATTTGCGAAAATACTTTCTAAAAAAGACTTCTGCCACACAGGAACACTGCGCGCCGGTATCCAGGAGTGCGGTGGCCGGGATATTATTTACCAAGACTTCAATCTTCGGAAGAGTTAAATTTTTCACCATTACTGTATTTAACTTGTAGGAAGAGGGGTTTTCGTGGCCTTCGGATTTCCGCACCCTCTCGTCAGCAGAAATCCGTTTTAGTTTAAATTATTTTTTCTTTCGGTGCTTTCCTTCTTTCTCCACTGGCCTTGAGACTTTTTTCCTGGGTTGCTATTGAACTGTCGACGTTCGCCGGCTGTTTTTGAATGCTCGGGTTTCCTTGCCCACTGATTCGCTTTTTCTCCGTAGCCATGTGCTTGAGTTTGCTGTAGTCTTGGCGTACCAAATTGGTTTCGCTGTTGATATTGGCGTCTTCTTTCGACGTCCGCCGTTCTTCTACTTTCAAACTGGATTGCTAGCTCAAATAATTTTTCCAGTGTAGTCGGATTTCTCAATTCAATAAAGTCTTGCACTTGGGGTAGTAACCTCGGCAAAATCACTTGAATTATTTCAGGATCCGGACGGTTTCCATACAAGAGCTTGAAAACGTGAATTTTTCTTAAAATAAACCTGGAGAGGTTTTCCATTCTTTGTTGATATATACTGAAAAGTTCTGTTTCTAATTTCGCACGATCCCTTACAACAGGGAAGGCTTTTAGTAGGGCAGTCTTGAAATTTTCGTAGGTATAGGTGGGACTTCCTGCTTGACCCAAGAGACTTCTGCCGATACATTTGAACCAGTTAAGCGCTTGGCCCCTCAAAGCGCTGGTAGCTAAGGTAACTTTTTGAAACTCGTGCACGGGGTAGAGCATGAAGTGGTCATCCAATTTTTCCAAAAAACTGGTTACCTGTGAGTGTCCATTAAACGTTGCTTCTGGTTTCATCGAAGCGCGCATGGTCTGGACAATATACCCAAATCCTTCCAGGGCGGCAGCTGGCATTTCTGGATTCTGAGCTGTTTCTGCAGGCAGCACAGGTTCTTCTTGAAACTCGGCCATGGTTATTCTTCGTCGGGCGCCACTATCAGGTTCAATGTTTCTTCTTACCTTCTTCGGAAACATACAATGACCTGACTAGAACAGAGAGCTTACTAAAGCTATGTTCACTAATTGTAGTAAGTAGACAGGATACAGACGAAGGGTATACAAAACCCTTTATTTTTTTCTTTATATACAATGACTTCCGTACTTCGGAATACAATGACCCTCCACTCGGGGTCTAACTTAAAAGATATCAAAATAAAACTAAACTCTAATTTAACTTTAGAATAAGATTAGCCTTATAATAACAGGAAGCGTATGTAGCACAGAGACTGTGAACACTACAATACGTTTAATTTATCAAGAGGATTAAAACCTCTGGCCTGGAAGGCAAAGTAGCAACTGCGTAACTTCTAAGGTAAGCGGCCTGCTTCGAACTCACGGCTTCCTCTCTTCTGCTTGGCAAAAAGGCCACACTTAAATACTTGGCGTTCGCCAGACAACTTTGCATAAACTCCTTCACGCTTATAATTCTGGCCGGAAGTAGAAAATAAGAAGTGATAGTAAAGATTTAAAATAAAATAAACGTTAGTAAAACTTAAGATCCTTACAAAACATTACCGTGAAATTTGATATTCACAGGATTGCATGTTCGATATGGAAAATTTATCGAATAGTTCTGTAAAACCTCAGGTACTATAGTTTTTACTTTACAATATGAACTTCATCTTCCTCTCCTAAAACCGTGACTCAACCATGGTAGCAACTGCCTTGGAAGAAATGTCGAATCCTCTAATTTTCTAAAATCCTCTAATTCCCTCTGTGCGTTAATGACGACACACGTGACGCTCATAAATGAAGGAAGGATCGCTATGACATTGGGGGTACTTCTTTTAAACTGACAGATTTATGGCACATGAAACTTCAATAGAAAAAGTTCTTCCTGCGTACAAAAGATATAACTATTACTAAATGTGGCGAGAAGGGATCAGATTAAAGACACTTTATACCATTTCATGACTACAGAATATTCTGAACTTTTTTAATATAATATATTTCATCGTATATAACTGAAGAGTAGGTTGTAACTGAACAGACGCAAGTTCAGGAGATATAATATGGCCAGTTTTCATTTCGATCTTGAATGTTATCTGTGCTATGCACTAATGTGCTAAAAATGCATCTTTGTTATCGAGTCTCTTATTATGGAACAACCTCAGAGGTGCCTACTATTTCACTATTCTCTTATCCATAACGATAATAGTTCCCAGATTGCCGTATATTCAAAGTGCTCTGCATGCCAATTTTCGTAAGTTAGATTATTTTGCCAAATACAGGCTTAAAGAAAATTTAAGACGTAACAAACATAACTCTAAGTACTAAAATTTTTGGGGGTAACTGGACATAAAAACGCGTCAAGTAGCTTAAAATGTTTTCGATGAATTCCTTGTCTCGTTATATTTCAAATGATGTGGTCTGGGCTGAAAACTGGTAAAGAAGTTTAAAAACATCATAAAAATAAAAGTGACGCAAAGTTCTAAAACTTCAGTGATATTATTTACCATCAAGTTGATTGAAAAATTGTGCAGTAAAGTGGGGGCATAGTCACATTATGACAATTTTTATTAATCTTTGAAAGCAGTGGATTTCATTAAAATCCCTTCAAACTGTAATTTTATACGAGAAATGGCGTTGGTTTGCTTTATTATTATAGGCTTTTTAAATCACTAAGATTGGTTAATAATCAATGTGTTCGATTGTTAACTTATAACTGTGTGCCTTAACAGGTAAATAGTTAGCAAAGAGGATAGCTCGCTAGGCCAGCTATTTACATTCTTTGGTTAGCAGTTAAATTGTAATGTCAGATTTAAATTATTTTATACTGCAATACAATTTAAGTTATTCAGTTTAAAATTATTCAATTTTAATCAGGGCAGTTTTAAATTATTTTACAATTTAAAGTTGACACGTATCAAAATATTAATTCAAGATTAAAAATCTTGCATCCTTAGCATTTAGTAGAAATTCTTTGGAGGACATTAATGACTTCGATTTAGTTGAAAGAATAATTATCTTCCGTTTTATGAAGCTCTAAAGTACAAGGCTAGTTCAAGCCCAATACATCAAAACAGCGGACTCGGGAGTTTTACAAAAATGGCTATTCGTTTAATGTGTACTAAATCCTTTTAGTTAGAAGTGTAGTACAGTCATTTAGGCCGCATTACACTCTTCTAAATATCCTAAATCCTAGCATATAATCCTAAATTTCTAAATTACTGAAATATCATTCTTTTTCCATAAAAGAATACAGTAAATATCTTGCTATTTTAAAAGGGTAAATATTTCTTAGTGTTCATTCTAGGACATTATTAACTTTAGCTCTCCAAGAGTCATTACTACAAGATATGCATTATTTTCACATATGCACGATAATTTTATTTTAATTTCTACCTCTAATAGCAAAAAAAAAAAAAAAAAAAAAAGGGGGGGAAATAAATCTGAAAAAAAAGAATGACTCACCTTGTTTCTTCTGCTTCCCTGTCAGGATCCAAGCTTTAATGCCGATTTGTCGGAAATTCATTGACAAACTGTCATAAATTCTTTCAGTTCAACTCATCATGTGGCAGATTTTTTTGCTGGAGGAGAGACAAAGAGCACATTTGATAAGATAGTCTTCGCAAACTCTTTCTTAAACCTCTGGAACTTTTAGATAAAAAACCAAAGATGTCACTCTCTCATCAAAAGATCTTTCTAATCTCGAAACATCTTCCATTACCACATTTCTGTAACAAGGCTATAAATGCCAATCACAAAAGTGCTAGCGTCATTTATTTTCCTGGTATAGTAATGTGCGTAATCGTAAGAAATCTGTACCTTCTTTACATGTATTTCATAAAATCTTTATGTTTTCCCCACCACTTACGAAAATTAAGGAAAAAGACATGCTATTAGCACAAAAAAGCAAATATTTGCTTATATATTACAGCAGATAGTTTATTTGACCAAGTGAGAAATCTAAGATTCTAAAATTAGTAGTAATGCTATCAATAGTACCACAATAAAAGTTCTAGAAGATTTTTAAGGTTTACCTTTGGATTTCTAACTACGAATTCTAACTGAAGGACTGTCTGCAATGGAAGTATATTTTACTTAATTCATTCTTGGTGAATGAATACCCTAAGGCAAGAAAGGTAGAACAAAAATATGTAACTATAAGTATAAATATTGCCAAAATAAATGATCAGTTATCACAATTTAAATAAAATGTTTCAATTTCAGCGTTTTTATAATTTTTAACTTTAATAAATTTAGATTTCTGATTAGAATGTTCTAGGTTATTGATTTATTTTTCTTTGAAAAAGTGTCAATGATTTTTTATAATTGAGATAATAATTTTACATCACATAATTAGAAAAAAATTAAAAAGTGCATCAACAGGTTATCCCAAATAATACAAAATCCCTGATGCTGAATGAAGGGTCGATGAAAAATTTTCCATCTTTTATGGAGTATTCTCGAAAGTTTAGACAAATTTGGATTAAAAATATCTATTAGAAGAGTATAATATTTTAGTTCATGTTACTCTTAAATCATTTAGACATGTTTATATTAAATAATCAATTGATCAGAGAAATAAAATTCAACTATTTAAGAAAACTTTCTAATTTTAATTTAAATTTTCTTAATAAACACCATAAAGTTCTCTTGAAGTTCGATAGTTATCTGAGCAGAAATATATTCGATGATGAGGATCAGGGCTTCTTAAACTTTTTTCAGTCGCGACCTGCGCAAGTCCGACACACGCTTGAGTGATAACTGTCAATTCTTTCACTTGCACTATAATATGCCATTGCAGTTTTAGGTCATTAACTTTCATTTCTAATTTTAAGACATAAAACAATGTGAAAATTTTAAATTGGTAACAGACGAAATGACAGCGTGACGTTCAAAGCAGGTAAAATTAATGTTTATATTATTAAAAGAATTGCGTCGAAACGTTTTCGTTTTTTCTTTGCCTGTATTGTCTTATCTTTATCTGTTTTCAGATACATTGCGTTAAAATATTTGGTAATTCTAAATTATAATAAGTTAAAGAAATATCAAAACTGCTAACTAATTTCCTTAAAATCTGTATAAAGAGTAACAGAAAAAATATATATTTGAATTCTAAGTGTTCGGATATATTTTCACTATCTTTTCCCTAACGCATTGAAGAACATTATACGGCAACAAAGTTTTCCTAGCCTATCATATCCTCATCTATTCCAGCTAAATTCCAATGACGCTTTCGCCGCAATGCAATCCAGTCTAATGCCCATGAGAGTAACTGTCAGAAATTCTCTTAACCTCTGCCGACGTCCAATAATTATGTTCCCGGTTAGGGGCCTATGAACTTGACAAATGTGAAAACGTAATATGTCACTAGCGCTGATTCTCTTTCACTTAAAACGAAATGCCAGAATTGGCCATTTTGAATAATTACGAAACACGTGATCAGAGCACAAAATGAGGTGTTGTCTCTTCTGCATTTTGTTTTTCAGAGCATAGTAGGCTTTCAGATTAATTATTAAAAATCTTTTCTATACCGGGATTAATTCACAGGGTACCTGAACACATAAAGGTTTACGTTTGATGGTTAAAAGGTAGAATTTTTGTTTTGTAAATTCGTTAAATTTTCGAGGAAGTTTTTAGTTTTATTATAATTTAACATAAACAAACTCTTATGCTGTAGAATCTTGTTCTTCTTGGGGGCATAAAATGTAGATTCTACTGAAGACGAGATAGCGAATTTTCGCTGTGTCTTGGAAAACAGATAACTGCCAAGGAAGGTTGTAACAATCTTTTTATTTTAACTAAATTGAACAGAAACGCACACACTCGGTGCTTACAAACTAACCGCCACTTGTGGCGAAGTGACTTAAACACAAAATAGTATGTGCAATCAGAATGAATTTAATTTTAACTAACGACTGACTTCCTGCTTTAATCTAAATCAGATTTGTCGGCTGCACACAGAAAAGCTGAGTCTGAAATGTCAAATAAGTTAAAAATAAGTTTCTTGTACAAATGTTCAGCTACAGAGCTACTTGCAAACACGCGGCATAAACCTCGCCTGCGGCATAAACTGGTTTCCGGCGTAACCCGCTCTGCAGGTAACTGACTCTTCCACTCGAACTCTTCAAATCTACTACTTAACCTTTTGTAGACGGATGGCCAATATATTGGCAGTTGTCCACTTTAATGGCCATGTCTTTTTCCCCCATTTTACAGGCTGAAAAGTGGGGTGAAATGTCAAATTTGACGTCCCTGGGGTTTCAACCACTTATCTCTTTCAAAGATCTGCCTTTTGCGACATAGATGCACCCCTCTAAGGATCCATTAAACTACACACAAGAATCTTTGTTGCAAATAGGAGATGATTTCTTAAAGGGGGGAAAGCATTCGGTTCAAGATTTCCCGTCTTTTGGTAGCTTTTACTGCTACCAAAGCCCCGGCCTCAAAAGGTTAAATACTATTTCCGAACTCACTGAGATTTTGCATATATGTCATTTAAATTTGCATTCCGGCAGAAAATTGAAATCAGAGGAAAGAAAAGCTTCTTAAATTAAAAATAATTCATTAGTTCTCAATAAGGTCTTTACAATACAATATAAAATAATTTGAGATTAAGTAACTTGCTGATATTATTATTTATAAAGTTGCTTTCACTCATCTTAAGCAACCTAATTGGTAAAGACAGTCCTCATTTTGGCAAAGATAATCCTCATTTTTTCTATGAAATAACCTATAGCTATGTAACTTTATAAATATCGCATTAAGGAATTACTAATGAAATTCCCAACAGAATTAGAAAATCATAAGAACAAATTACAAAGATAAGTAGTATACATTCTTAAAAAGCATTAGAGAGAAGAACATAACAAGTATATGAAAAGTAAAAAAATAAGAAAGTTAAAGCTCAAAATATAACCTAAACCTCAAAAAGGCATTTTTGTACCAGGAAAAGAACTCAGTTTTATACGTCTCTCAAGCCAGCTCTACACATCAAATGAAAACCAAACTTTTATTTCCTTCTTTAAGTACTGACGGACTTAAGGACAAGAAAAAACATAAAAGTATATTAGAGAGGTATTTTTTAAACTACAAGATAAACAGCGACTCATAAAACGGTAAGAACTCTTTTTCTACCGTTTCTTGGGTCATCTTTTCCACTACTGTGTCCAGCATTTTAATTCTCCTGGGAAAAAGGTATTACATATCTATTTCGTACATAGTTTTTAAATCCTTAGTTTCATCATTTTCTTCCTTAGAAGTTATTTGCTTGAACAGTATAGATAAAAATTCTTCTGTTTGTTTTCAGTTCAGTCAAAACTTCTAGAGATCTTCAAGTCTAGAGAAAAGATGCTGGTTAAAGTACTTTAGTTTTCTCAGACAAAATTATGAAGTTCTTAAGAACAATCGGAATATATGCTTAAAAATGTTGTTTTCCCGTATCTTCTATATTAATGCGGTTACGTCTAAGACGAAATGCACAATATGTTTTCCTCATTTAAAAAGGTGAAATTTGTTGAAACCAAAATTCGATTTACTGTCAATCCTCATTCCTTACGTCAGTGTCCGAATTTATGAATAGCAGATCTTTCTGAAAGAGTAACGAAGACTTTCATAAATTTGCAAAGAAACAGGTATAACTTTTGCTACTTATGTTTGCAGATACATTGCATCAGTTTGTACATATACGTTTTATATATGTGAATGACAAATATATGCACATACTAATCCATTGCTCAAAATTTTCTGGATTACTCTGTAGAAGCAAAAATTAAAATTTTACTACACTGAGTAATTAGAACTATAAAGTTCCACTAAAATAGGAAAACTCCAAAATTTTCTGCAATTGCGAATTATAATACAAAAATTATAATACGAAGAAAAATATCACTTGATATTAAAATTTTTAAATTTACACAAAATTAGAACTCCGTGTTGAATGATAAATAAATTTATACATTTTTAAATACAGAAATATTTATTTTAGATATTCAAATGAAATTTAATAAAAAAGTACATAACGAAAACTCTCGTGTTTTGATATTCGTCATTTTTCAAAGTAATTTGTCAAAAAAGATTTTAAATAACCATTCTTTTTTCATTTTTTTTTTTTTTTTTTTTTTTTTTTTTTTCAGAAATGTTTTAAATCAAAATTAATGTAGAGAGGCAGAGGAATATTTCAGTAGTTACCAAATGTAAAATAGAATGCTTAATTTTTCCAATAAATAAAGTCTATGCCACCAGGACGTGAGCGTCACTTGTCTTGAATGTGGAATATTTCACTAGTGGCTATGTGGTTAAAATTGCTGGTAGTCCGAACCCGGTTCGAACTCAGGCAAACGGGCTGGTTACTTGGATATTGTTCATGATTTCTCCCACGTGTAAAGGGAATGAGATCCAATTTTCCGTAAGAAATCCTCTTCGAAAGCATCCTTTCCTTTAGGCAGACAGCCATTCTGTACTTTGCCACATACAAAAAAATCTAACCTAATTTGAATTCGTAAAAGTTATGTTATTTTTCTATTGAATCAATCTGTTATACGTCAACAAATATGATGCTAGAGCAAAGCGCTTTGTTTCGAGTGTTATTCCAAAATCTTTCGAGAGATTCATAATATTCAAATGTCTCATTAAATTTAAACGTTAACAGAGTAATCAAATGAATGTGGACGTTCATAGAAATATATCTGATAAAAAGCAGAATTTATATGCATTAATATATTCGAATAAAATAACTGTCATTAAATGAAATATACAATACCAATTCATCCGTAAGATGTCAATCATTTCTGATATATGAAGAAAGCTCCCAGTTCCACACTGTAATTAAGAAGCATATTATATGAGATATTATGCTTTGTAATTAATTGTTATTGCCTTTCTGTAAACATATCAGATTTATGTTATAACTAATATGGCAGACATTTACAAAAGTCTATATCTTAATGCACGCTTACTATTTAATGTCACTTGATTTTTCATGTATTTATGAATAACACGTGTTTTCGAGACTTCCTTTTTGCTACGAATGGATATTTTCATAGCTTAAGCTGCAAACGGAGTGGAAATTTTTACTTTGTTTGTTACGTGTAATTTAATAAGAAGAAACTTTTCTAAACTTCTACATCACAAAAGGGTAGTATTCTCACCAAGGCTAAGTCTTTTAAAACCATTACATTTTCTACAGAAAATTAACTCACTTAGCTCAGATTAAAGGTATTTAGATTAAAAATAACTTTAAGCTGCTTTGTTCTCTTTCATTTTCTTTCTCAAACAGAAAATTTAAGAACGGTAACGCTATTTTCCTTTATATAGTATTACTTATTGAAATTATTTATCTGCTTAGTAATGCAGACAATTTATAGTTTAAAACTCATAATTAAATGGATAAAATGCTTTTGTTATCTTAGAGATGTTTTAAAAGTAAAAATATTGCAAGTTCAAACATTTCTGACATTAGTCATATGCTGACAACGATTTTCGTAACTTAGAAAAAGTTAATATATCCCCGTGATATGCGTTCTTTTATTACGAGAGCATTTCCGTAATCATAAAGTCGGAAATTTATGTATTTATAAATATTTAAGACTTAGGATGGTTTGTTTTGGTGCAGTGAACTGTGCATTAAGAAATATTAGTTGTTAATAAATAATCAAGTTAGGACACTGAAAAGGAAATATCATTTTTCTTACATTAAAGTATATCTACAAATAAATAATGAAAAAAGATGCATCTAATTAGTAATTTTTAGACTCTCATTTTATTTACGGGATCAAAATTTTAAACTGGAGATTAAAAGTTTCTAATAAAAATGAAATATCCGATAAAATGATGAGAACAAATTCCGTAAAAAAATATTAATAATCGAGCTAGGATGCTTTGAGGGAGATTCAAATTTTCAAAATGAAAAGTCTTAAAAATGAAGCATTAAAAGTGTCCATAAAATTGATTAAAAAAGCGAAAATGACATACAAAATATTATTATTATTATTAGAAAATTCAGAATTTTAAAAGATACTTTTCGTTAACCCAAGAATTAAAACATTCTGGATAACCTTTCCATTTAGCAAACAGTTTATTTCATTTTCTCTTTTATGTTTTATCATTTTTATAAATTTTATCTATTTTATCGTATTTGACAAATTCTGTTTTACAAAAGGTTCCTTACATTTCCTAATTATTCAAATATTTTAATCAATAAGTAGTAGTATCTGTGTTTGAAACTTCAGAAATAATAAAAATCTCTTTTGTAAATGTAGGATCACAGTCCCTATTAAAGGTCGATTTGAATTTGAAAATCCTAATTGTATTACGTAATTTTTTTTTCTTTTTAATTTTTCTCGGCTTAGATAATTTCTAATAAATTACAGCTTTTGTATCTTTATCAGATGTTTCTGCAGGTGTCACTTTTATCAGTCGATGATATGTATTGTCGTAATTTTTAAATAATTTATCTAACATATATACATGTAATAAAACTGCGGTTCGATGACACGACATGAATTTGATTATGAATGCGACACAAACTTGCAATAAAATTTTCGCTGAAACAGGAATGAACTCCCATGATTCACTGTGAACACAGAATAACAAACCCGTGTAGATTTCTTCATAATTAGAACTGGCCGAAGAATGTGATAACGGAACAAATTCGGGAGCACCGATATAAGAACACTGAGATGGAGATGTGCAGAAATACTGATGGCATAGATACTTGATGCTTAGAGCGTCCATCCATTTTGATGAAGAAACTGTGGACCCGGATTAAATTCCATATTTACTTAAATTCACATCTGTGGCCACAATTCACTTGGCACTCCAGCCTGCAATTCACTTGGAACCAATTACTAGAACCTGTTATAAATCAAGATTAGAAACATGGAGAACTCGAAATAAAAACAACATAATGATTCTTCTTGAGCATTTGGAAAGCCGGAGAAATATTGTGATTGAAAATATTTTAGATATCGTGAAAGATAACAAAATATAAGTAAATTTACAATTGTTTGCTATGTATAAAATTGGAGATGAATTTAAAGAGCATTCGTTTAAAACACCAATACAGTAATGTTGGGTCCAGGTGATATTTATGCCACTGATAAATTGAATAATGTCTCAGACGAATTTATAGCAAAAGTATCAAAATAACACTTGCAGAAGTTAAATACTTCTCACTGAGAATTAACAAATACGATACACTTCATAGATCATATTATATTGTATTACCAGATATAATTAAAAACAAAAAAATTCAATCATAAATGTAAATAATAGTGATAATAAAGGTTTTATGTGATCCATTCTATCAGCTCTTTATCCTGCAAAATTTGTCCAGAAAGAGTGTGAAACTAGGAAATAAATTTTATAGGAAATTAATTTGCTCTAACCCTTGGTAATACTAAAAATTTGAGAATTTATGTAATATATCTGTAAATGTATACGATTATGAAAAATCAATGCATCTATTGAGAATAACTGGTAATAAAATAGAAAAACAAGTAAACTTGTACATGAAATTTGATAAAAAATACTCATTATTATTGGATTAAAAATATCAATATATAATAAGACGTCAAATAATTATAAATCAAATATTTCAATGTGATAGGTATTTAAAATATTTTTATTTAAAATAAGACTTAAGTGCACTTGAAACTGACAGTGTACGCAGTAGTTCTGTTGAAGCAGAAATGCCTAAAAACGATACATATATAAAACTTGAAAAAATATAAAAGATAAATGGTAGTACCATTTGCCATTTATGCTCTCAATTTATGCATCGATTTTCAATTTCTTTTAAAAAAGACAGATACTTGTCAACAAGATCAACGAAACGTCCACATATATATCATGAAACCTATTACAGAACCCAGTTGTTACAGAAAGCATGAAACCTGTAGAAAAACATTATTACAGAAACTATTACTATTACAGACACATGAAACCTATATTTACTACATTTTAAGTATGTGCATGAGTTTTATATGACACCTGTTATTTACAGAGACTATGACACTCATAATTTGTATACATGTTAGCAAACGCCGTCTGAGAAACTGAATAATTTATTGATTTGAAAACTAAAAAGTGTTAAGACTTTAGCATTCTATTAGATTATGACGAAAAGTATAGAAGTGCAAATGTTTGTCATATATGTAAAATGGAAATCATACTTGATGCTTCAGATTGGCAATTAAATTGAAAACACAGACGACTAGCAGAGAATATTTAAAAATTCAGTTATCAAATTACTAGTTTCATTGCAGTAATAATTAATAATTTACCAGAATATGATATGTATTTATTTATAAAAGAAATTAGATGTATAAAACCAAGATTAAAATTATTCCAGATCCCAATAAGATGTTCAGAATAATTTGGAAATAAACGATAAGCTATTTCCAAATACAGTAAGAAAGATATTTTAGCAAAAACAGATCGTAATAATGTAGCTGAGATTTATAGATTTTATTAAGAGTATTCATAATTTATTGCAAACTCTTAAGACTGGAGATGTTTACAGAAATTTCAGGATCTTATTCTGATGAAATATTAATTCTTATTACGCAAAACGGCATTTATTGTTATGACTACATGGTTTCTGAATAAAGCTATAAAGAAACAAAATTATCACCTAAGATAAATTCGATAATATATTAAATGAAAATAAATTATCAGATGAAGAATATAAGCGAGCGAAAAAAGCATGAGTTTGAGATTCAAAACTTGGGTGTATATACAGATTTATATGTATAATTGGATGCATTAATAGTGGCAGACATTTTTGAGAACTTTAAAGATGTATGCCTAAGACCATAGGATTTAGATTTCGCTTGATATTTTACAGAGCCTGTATTAGTTTGGGAAGCAATGCTGAAAGTCGCAAATATTGAATTGGAATTACTGAGTAATTATATCATGATTTGAAGGTTAGAAATAAGAACTAAAGGAGGTATAGCTCAATGTTGTAATACATATGGAAAAGCAAATAATAAACGTATGCAAAATACGATAAAAGTTTACATATTAGATGTTGATTTAAAATATTTAAAAGAACTACACGATAAACATTCTGATATGCCTTTAGCCACAGGAAATAGAATTTCAGATAGCTCTAGAAGCACTAGATTATTTACAAGATTATATGATAAAGAACACAAAGTTGTGCATTATAGAAACTTAGTATTATAGAAAAGTAATATTTGTATAAGGTATTTCTCCCGCCTTCTTAGCATGCCTTCGTAGTGTGGTGGTCTGCACGGTGGGCGCGTATTTCAGAGGTCCGCGGTTCGAGTCCCGTCGAAGGCGTTGCTCATTTTTCATGTCTCCTGCTTCCAAAAAATACCTAATGTCTCTACATTTGAAAATGGGTTTAAAATTGGAAAAACGTCATAGAATATTGCAACTTAAACAATCTCCTTGGTTAAAGAAATATATTAATATGAAATACAGAAATGAGAACTAAAACTATTAATGATTTTGAAAAAAAAACTTTTATAAATTTATGGATAATTCAGTGTTTACTCATACAGATTACGAATATTAACCGATAAAATAAATAAATTATTTTAAATGGAAAACATTAGAAAGAGAATTGATTTGAGATTATGCTGTAATTATGAAAATGTTAGAAAGTTAATTTCTGAACCAAACTTTAAACAACGGGCTATTTTTGATGAAAATGTAGTTGCCGTTCATATGAATAAAAATTTAGTCATCTTTAATAAACCAATCTATATTGAAATAACAATATTAGATTTATCAAAAGAATTTATGTACGACTTTCATTATGATATTTTGAAACCTAAATATTGGTATAATGCTACGCTACTATATATGAATACAGATAGTTTCGTATATTTTATTAAAATTGATGACGTTTATAAAGATATTTAGGGTATAACAGATTATTTCGTTACACCTGATTATCCAAAAATTAATAAATATAATATTATACAAGTAAATAAGAATAGAGAAAATGAAAGATGAAAATAATGGTATAATTATGAAAGAATTCATTGGATTAAGAGCGAAATTGTAGTTTATAAAACTGTAAAGGTTACAAGTAAGATGTCAAAACGTGTAAAAAAATGTGTCGTTAAAAACAAGATTTCATTTGAAGATTATAAAGCTTTTTCATATTGACGTGACGTAATAATAACGTCACCTTGCTTGATCATTAATATTTTTACTATAGAACTTGTACTTATTATTTTGGATATTCCATTTTAATTAAAAACTTTCAATCTCCAAGTTGAAAGTTTGAGCCCATAAATAAAAGGAGTTCTGAAAATCACAAAATTGCTAATTTAGACATTCTGAAATTTACAAAATTACTAATTTAGACATATCTTTTTTAATTATTTTTTTTATGTTTTCATATTAGAAAAATTAAATTTTCTTTTTGCTACCGTCTAAATATTCTGGCTCTATTATTTATTAACTACTAATATTTGAATACAAGTTTTTTTTCATGCGCTTATTAAACATAATTTATAATTACACGTTTTTTTTTTTTTGAGTGATTTAAATAGTCAGTACTTTTCCAGCACTGACTATTATTTTAGCAATGAAAATACGAGAGATGATGCAATAAATTTCTGAAATAATACATAATGCAAACGATAACAGAATAAAATTTCTGAAATAGTGTTTAAATAAGCAAAACGAGTAGTGAATTACAAATATTACGAATATTAACCGATAATATAAATAAATTATTTTAAATGTTCAGGTCTTTTTCACTTAAAATCAATAAATGAAGGAATAAATTATATGCCCATATAGAATGATTACCTTTTGTCATTTCTGCTTTAAATTATGAATTGGACTAGAGTTTTAAAAGGTTTCAATATGAAAAATGACGATTGTATAGCAACACGTGAAGAATAAAACGTTACTCAACAAGCCATTTCACCTTATTACGCAAGTTGGGGTTCAGCCCTAACGAGAGAAAATATAATCGAATTGCGAATCGCTCATCCTTTTTTGCAGATTCATTTTAGGTTGCAGTAGGACTCCAATAATGTATTTCGTCTCAAGAACGCTTGAAAAAGCAAAATGATGCATCTGATATGTACTTTGTACGTACTGCAAGGTAAGTTAAAGCTGCAGAATTTGCAAAATGTAATGAAAGAGAGCAGAACAAAGCTGTAAGAAAAAGCAGTGCCAGGTGGCAGTATATTTTTGATTTCAGAGATGGAAAGTGGGGTAATGAGAGTCAGTTACTCATTGTAAATATACATGGATTATTAATATAAAATTTAATGATTGATAAAATTATTTATAACTAAGTATTTACTACATGCTATTCTGAAGTTGAAACCATTAACTTTATTTTTAATAACCATTTTCGTTTAATAGTTAGGGCAAATGACAGGTAATAGTTTCTGCATTATAAAAATATACATATTAATTAATTTTTATTGTACTAAATATTGCCAACATCTATCTATCTATCTATCTATACGTTTTTAATAATTATGAGAATGAACAATTATTCTTCATTAGATTGCAAAGTATCCTTTTGTCATGTTATGCTTCATTCTCATACTTCATTTTACACTATACTTCTAATGTTTCGAGTAATTATTTCTTAAACATTCTTCTTTTGTATAAGAGAAAAGCATAGAAGCTTCTGTCGTAAAAATATTTATTATAAATAAATTTCTGTTTCATTCTGTTTTCATCTTCTTTCATCTCCTGTAGTGAATCTGACACTTTGTCATCAATTCCGGGTTCCTAGCTGGATAATCGCTCTGCATCCTGTCATATCTGCCTCCTATCCGGTCCAATGATAACACGATGCTCTCCTAACCAAAACACTGAATAAGGAACATATATATCACCCTCTTATTATTATATTCCCTGGTGATGACTCGTGAACCTCACCAAATCGCTGTTGATTACAACATTTCACGCCACTTATCATCTTGTTATTTTCACGTGATCATATTCGGAAGTTTCTTTTGCGGTTATGAAAGTATCCATATCATATATTATTATTCTTAGACAGTAAAATACTTTTCTTGGCTTTTTTTGTATTTCTATGGCTTATAGATATCTTAAATTATGTTTATAGATATTTTAGTTTGAGATTTGTTTAGTTCGGACAAAATTTCGTCGCAAACATCTCATTTGACAAAAGTTTTATCGAATTTCCTATCGCTTCTTTATAATAAGATGTTAGGGATTATCATAAAATGAAGAAATCATTCATAGTTACCTACTCTTTATAAATTAACCAAACTCCTTAATAGTGAGTCCCCATCAGTAGACCAATGGCTGAGATCGTTAAATATTAGAAGTTCAACTCAAGTTTGATTCTAAGCGATCCTTATATGAACGGGCCGGCTACATGGTGGGTTTTCTTAGCTTCGGTTAACATGAAAAAGAGCTAGTTTTCCATAGAAAGGTCTCCTATAAAGCATCCCTGCGCTTAAGCAGATACCTCTCGTGTGATAAACAATATTTAAATTACCATAACGTGCCTTAAACCATGAAGAAGTTGAGAAATTTTCAATGCACTAGGTACCAAAGTACTTTTAAGTGTACACTATTTCGTATTCATATAAAAAACAAAGTAATTAATTGTTTATAAAAATTACATTTTCAAATTTTAAAAGATTTTATGTTACTCTTACTTTGAGAAAACTTGCATAACAGACAGTTTCAGCTTAGTACAAATGTAACTTTTAGATCGCAACTTTATATAACGAGAAGCAGGATTTTCAAGAATTAAGACGACACCAATAAAAGGAATCTGAGATAATGAAAATGCAAACATTGTAACTTCTGAGTTTCTCAGTATAAAGTTTCTTAATGCAACTGATAAGCTAAGGTAGTCGTTTTGGCAAAGCTCAGAATGACTGAGATATACTTCGTTTAACTTTCAGCCTAACTGGAAGTCCTTATATAAACGCGTGATATATTTTAATGCTAAAGTAAAATTCATGGAAGAATGAAAAGAGTATATGAAACTAAAATAATGCCATGCAAATACAATATATGAAAATAAACAAAGAAAGAAAATATTTCTGCATAATATATAATAAATACCCTGATATACATACACACACATATAAATAGTCAGTTTAAATAGTCAGTGCTTTTCCAGCACTGACTATTATTTTGCAATGAAAATACGAGAAAATACACCCTGATACACATACACATACATATAATATATACAGAAATTTCATTTAACTCCTTAACTCTCCATTTTGATTTGCCTATTTTCATTTCCTGTTCTAAAGTAGTGACTGTTTACGAAAAACCCTCTGAACTGTGTTAGTTTAAAATTATGACTTTTGCGTGGTTCTAATGATGCAGATACGTGCAAAAGGCGTCAGCTAATAATAAATTTAGAGGATTGTTTTTAATCAGTCAAAATAAAGTTAATCCTAAACCATATCAGTCTGAACCAAGATTTTATGTTGAATACGTTGCATTCACACTTTTGTTGACTTGCTAGCTATATTGCTATAGCTGCTTATCTTACAGAAAGTCTTAAAAAATATGAAAAAATATTTCAAGAACAAGTGCGCTTACTACACCACATTGTCTGTGTTGGTTTAAAAATGGTTGTCAAAAAGAATAAAAAAATATTAAATTCTACCTTGTCTGCAACTGTCTCTTTTACCGCAACTACTTCTTTTCGCATCGGTTGTGACTGTTACCGACATCTAAATTATTTAACATACATGATCATACAATGCAGCATATCAGTATTTAAACATCTGAAATATAATTTAAAATTTATTTGGAAAATTTAATATTAATATTTTCAGTTGTCTTGAATTCATGAATGAATTGGAGGAAATATTAACTCTTGTGTGTTTCTAATGTTTTTTAATCAATAATTAAAATGCAAATAAAGGAAAGTAACTACTATTGAAATAATCATGGATTTTTCAAATCATTAAATTTATTTATATATCAAAACACAATGATTTATCACGAGACTTCCCTACTTAAATATTATTCATTGCTTTTGCAGATGTAAAAGGAAATTTACTAAATTTTGAATTTACTTCCGGATAAGAAAAATATTTTGTAATCAAAAGTTCTGAAGAAATGCATTCATTCTTGATGATTGTAGAGTAATACAGCAAATTCTATAGTATTTTATGTCCATGAGCGAAATAAAAAAGAATATACCAAAAGAATTACGAATATGGAACCGAATCTGAAATATCTTTATTACTGTGCATTTTCCTGAAACCGTGACCTTTAGAGATGAGATTCGTTGCTATAGAAACGAGAATCATCTACGAAGGTATCTCGGGAACTACCTTCTGTTTCAAAAGTTTTTCCGGGTAAAAATTGTGAGTTTATAGAAGAAAAAAAGAAAACTTTTCTGTAAGTTCAATTTGCTATCGTTCCTTTCTGGGGTTATTATAGCTTTTGTTTTCCTGTCGATAGCTGGTAATAAGAAGCTTCGCCACAAATTTGAAATTGTCCATTGGGAGCAAATCATCTGAGTAGTAGTAATACACAAAATGTACCTGGTGGGTAGAGGCATCTTTTTTATACATTTTGACCAGTTTAAAAGTTTTTTTTTCCTTCT
The DNA here is from genome assembly GCF_044657685.1 of Stegodyphus dumicola. Taxonomy (NCBI): domain Eukaryota; kingdom Metazoa; phylum Arthropoda; class Arachnida; order Araneae; family Eresidae; genus Stegodyphus; species Stegodyphus dumicola. The sequence goes on along the minus strand of NC_140771.1, from coordinate 149,923,773 downwards.
CATTTTTCTACAGCAGCAATACCTTAGTGTGATGGATATGAAGTTAGTAGAAGATCTGAAATCAAAGCTAATAATTTCAAAATATTATATTAGAGGAAACTACTTCATACGTTTTTTAATTTCTGAATTCGTTTTATGAGCAAAAGAATCATTACGATATTTTAAGAGTAAATAAAACGTTTTGCGACTTTTTGTCTTATGCAGAAATACTTCCTTTCATTGCGTTTCATTATATCGCATTTTGAAGATATACTAAAATAATTAAAATGTTTCTAAAATAAGAATTTTAGAAAGTTGTCATGTTTAATGATAACTTTCTAAACCTATTATTAGCTGGAGCCATTTGTAAATATCTATAATTATCTTTAGTGTTACTGTATTATCCAAAAGAGAAATTAATGATAATTTATAGTTATTTTAGTATCCTAGTATAGTTATTTTAATATCGCTTGTACCGTAGTTATTTTACTTATTTTAGAATATGTCATATTCTGGGTCTTCTCATAATATTTCAAGTTTATTACATTAATAGTATATTGAAATGATTATTATTAATTCAAATAGAGAAAGAATTGGAATTGTGGCTTGAGTTTAACTTTTGACTATTTTAACAACTTTTGACAACTTGCTTGATATTAGTTTTTGTCTGTTTTACTTGATGTCGCTACTACTTTATTTGATTAACCACTTATTTGTTTTGTTTTTGCGTGGTGTCGTACGAACACCTTATTTACTTATTAGTTCTTTAATGTCTCGTAATGTGAGTCTTACTATTGTATTGTATTTTTTTTTTTGTTCTTTTTTTTTTTTTTTTTTTTTGTAGTGTAATATAGGCGCAGCTCCTTTGTGTCATATGTGGTTAATATTTAATTCATTTTTTAAGTCTTCAGAATATGACTATTCAGTTTAATTCGTACAAAGACAGAAAGAATTACCAGACATATAAAAACTTAAAGACAGAGATAAAAAATCCACAGAACTCGTGTCCCATTGTTGACACTTATCCTTCACCGTCTGTTCTCTTCAGCATCTCTTAAAAATTTGTTTATCCTTTAATATTTTACCATTTACTGTTACTCTAAAAATATTTTTCTTTGAAACTTTTTCTTACATTTTCCATTTACCATTTTCTAGACTCTGTCTTGCCGTGAACAAGTGCTCGAAAGCCGTTGGGTTACAATCCTAGTTTAATTTTTAACCCCTAGTTAAAAATTAAACTAGGATTGTAACCCCTAATTAAAAATTAAACTTTTAACTCTTTTTAATCCTTATAAGAAAAATTACTTTCTATTTCGTTCTCTGTTTTGAGTCTGATTTCATTAAATTTATAATGACGTTTCTCAAGTTGCACACGCCATTTCTAGAAAAACAAAACTATGCTGTGGAAATTAATATGTTAACAAAAGTTCAGAAAAGCGTGCTTCGTTGACTGAGCATTTGCTAACTCCCTCAGAACAGCATATTCTGCTAAAAGATTAGGTGCGGCGTTGCATTACTGGAAGTAACTTTACCCTATATTATTAGCTGCTGAATTTAAAATGAGTACATTAAAATTAATTACCTATGCTAAGTACCTATGCTTTTGTTTACTAAGTTCTAAATTATAGAGAACGTTTAATTTAGATGATGCGAACAACCCTTTTAAAAATTGTCTTGTGTAGGATAAATTTAAGTTCCATGCCTTTTGCAGCATATCCCTGCCAGTGTTCGTAACAAGCAAATGTAGTTCCTGCCTTTTTTTTTCTTTCTTTTTTGCTGTAACATTTTTTCTTGCTGCACAAACTTCAGAGAGTTGTTTCTTTTTAATCAAAATTTTGTTAAATAAATTGGAACAGCTTTTTTTATCTTTGCGTTTGTCACTTTAGTATCAGATTACGGCTACTTCGAAAACGTTTGTCTAAGTGAACATGGTGATATGAAAAACACTTCATAACATATACAAATGTAGCTTTGTAAACATATACTAAAATCGTAATACGAGAAAAAACAAACTTTTATCTTACAAAAATGTATTTTTTTTCAGATAGCTTTTCAAATTTAGCGACTTTTTTACTACAAATTACAGTTTTAATGCCAAATTTATTAAATGCAGATTTAAACTTCGAGCTTTGTTAAAATGAAGATAAAATATAACGCGTTTGAGTCCTTAACTTTAGTCATACATTCATATTTTAAGTTTAAAGTCTGGGTGTATGAAAACCTGTCTCTCAATGCTTCAATAAAATATACGTCGTCTTCAGTATGGAGCTGACTTACATATAAGCTAATAATTTTACTTTCAATTCCTAAAAAGGCAGATTTCTGGAAACTGCAGTTTGAAGAATTGGTCGATTTATTGGTTCTAAAAACTAAATGGTACCATGAAATAAATGGCTTTCAATTTGGGCTACTTTACAATTACATTGAAAATATCTGAGGTTTAATATCCTACAGTCACAGGTTTTGCCCCAGATATTTTCTTTGGAATGTGTGCTCGCTTAGTGTCTTAATCATATTTTCGTTTGCTATGTTAGCGGTGATTTGTAATACATTGATAAATTTAATCTTTATTCTGGAATCTTTGATAACAGTAAATGAATAAAATTCGGGAAATTAATTCATATATACAAAGCAATGCTAATGGATTCTGTTATGAACGGCTATTATAAATATTTCATGTAGTTCTGAAACACTGTATTTTATAAGAAAATATTATACGCATGTTATAATTATTGTATGAAAAGACCAAAAACACATCAAGATTCCTAAGTTCTGTATGTGCGTCCTCTCAGTCACATAACATTCATTCGAGCGGTAATCGAGTTTGGTCCATGCCTTTTGTAGCATATCCCTGCCAGTGTTCGTAACAACAGCACTGGCTCGAGCTCCGGAAGGTATGCATACTGTTCGAGAATAAACATACTCATGAAACACAAACACTAAGCTTTAATGGACTGTAGCTTTATTTCTTTTAACTTCTGTTTGGATGGACACTCTTGCCATCGCATAGGTGCACCTCTCAGAACGCAATCAAAAACACTAATCATGGCCGCTAGCTAACCACGTTGTCGTTTTCTCCCATCGTGGTTGCCAGATCACTTCTGCCTTAACATACCGCCCGGGTTGGGCATTTGTTACATAGTTAACAATGACCAAAATTAAACAGTTTTAAATCACCATATAGTCCAAATCATATATCAGAAAATTTAAATTGATACACATGAACAAAAGCAATAAACATAATTAACCACAGAATATGAAATGCACAACATCTAAATTAAAATACAATGCATAAATATAACAATTTTTTGAACTCAGGAAATATACATGAAATTATGTAACATCTACTGGTAGTACAGCTAATTTAGTTATTGGTCTTTTTAAAAAACCTGACTTGGTTCTTACAATACAAACTCTAACCTTTTTATCCTTACCATAAATTACCTCTTCTATTTTACCCAGTAACCAAGTCGAAGTGGGCATGTTGTCTTCCTTTACTAAAACTATAGTGCCCTTTTTAATGTTATCCTTAGAGAAATACCACTTAAATCGTTGCTGTAAATGACTGATGTAATCATTTTGCCATCTTTTCCACAAATATTGCGTTACTTTAGTAGTGCGCTGCCAGCGCTTTAAAGAACTATCAGAAAAATCAGTTAAATCAGGCTCTGTTATTGATGTTAAAGGTCGCCCGACTAGAAAGTGTGCGGGCGTAAGAGCTTCTAAATCATTGGTGTCATTTGACAAAGGGGATATTGGACGTGAATTTAAAATTCCTTCAATCTGGTTCAAAATTGTAAGAAACTCCTCAAATGTAAAAATCAATCTCCCAACTGCACGCTTAAGATAAAACTTAAACTACTTAACACTTGCCTCCCAGATACCTCCAAAGTGAGGAGCCCTGGGAGGGATAAACTTCCAATGAATTCTTTCAGATGTCAGATATTTGGTTAAGAATTCATCAGGGTATTTCAACAAATTGTAGAGTCGCTTCAATTCATTGCTAGCCCCAACAAAATTTCGAGCGTTATCGCTAAATAAGGTTGCGCATTTACCCCTTCTAGAAATAAATCGCTTCAAAGCAGCAATAAATGATTCTGTAGACAAATTTGAAACGATCTCGAGGTGGACTGCACGAGTCAAGAGGCAAACAAAAATTGCAACATAAATCTTGTGCACTACGCTCTTCTTCTGAGTTGTATACTTTATACCAAAAGGGCCACAAAAGTCAACACCAGTATGGTTAAAGGGAAAGGATGGATTCAGTCTCTCTAATGGTAAATTTCCCATCTTTTGATCCAGCAGTACTGGTTTTACTTTGGCACACGTAACACATTCTCTTGCTATCTTTCTAGCAAGATTACGCCCACTTATTGGCCAAAATTTTTGTCTCACACAATGCAAGAGCGCTTGTGCTCCAGTATCAAAGTTTCGAATATGGTAGTGTAACATAATTAAATGAGTCAGTTTATGATTTTTTGGCAGGACAGCAGGGTGCTTTGTGTTAAAGGGTAAGTTAGCTTCCTGCAGTCTACCACCTACTCTAATAACTTGAGATTCATCTAGAAAGGGACATAAAAATTTTAACTGACTATTTTTACATTACTTCCCTTCTCTTACTTAAGTTCTTGAATTTTTCAGGAAAGTTTTGACATTGGACTAAGGAAAGTAATTTATTTTCGCTTAACGAAACCTCATCTACTGTCAGATGACCTACTTGTTTTTCCTTGGATCTACAATTTCTTATAAATCTTAAAACATAAGCAAAAACATTAATTAATTTAGCATAACAATTAGTAATACTAAAAACATAATCCAAAAAAGAATTTTTAACAGTTACGGTCAAATTTACATTAGAAATAAGTTTCAGTTCGCGCACATAGTTCTCATTTGAATTTTCAAAGTTATTATTAACACTATAATTGATGACCTGTTGATGCAGAAGATTTGGTCCTTGAAACCACAAAGAGTTGTCAGCAATAATTTCCGGTCTCAGACCGCGAGAAATTAGGTCAGTGGGATTGTCTGCTGTTCTGACATGTTGCCAGCAGAAATCCTTAGTTAGCTCTTGGATACGAGCTACTCTATTTGACACAAACACTTTTAGAAGATGAGGAGATGTAGCAATGCAAGCTAACACAATTGTTGAATCTGTGTACAGAATAACTTTGTCAACATATAAACTCAAAGATGTTATTACCTTACACACAAGTTTGGAAAGGAGCTCTGCTGCACACAACTCCAGACGAGGAATGGTTATTACCTTGATAGGCGATACTCGAGATTTGCTGCAAAGTAAAGTCACTTTAACTTCGCCAATTTTAGAGACACAGCGCAAGTAAATTACTCCACCATATCCAAACTTTGAAGCATCAGCAAAACAGTGGAGCTCAGTTTCTTTAATTGATTCTATTAGAGTGCAACGAGGGACTTTGATTTGTTTCAACTCTGGTAGGGCCTTTTGAAATGTCTCCCATTCTTGTTGCTCTTTGAAAGGAAGTGGATCATCCCACTCTAGATGTAAAAGCCACAGCCTTTGCAAGAATATCTTAGCACGCATGATTACAGGCCCTAGGAAACCGAAAGGATCAAACAGTTTAGCAATATCAGCCAAAACCGTGCGTTTTGTACAGATTTTTGACGAACTAGACACAGTAAAACTAAAAGAGTCTTCTTCTGGATTCCATTTTAAACCCAGAGTCTTTACGGTGTGCTTTGTGAAGATTCTCCAAAACGATACTCTTGTTTTTCGAATGCAACTTGTTCTAAAAGAATTTTTTCGTTTGAGCACCACTTGTGCAATTCCATTTTCGCAGATTGTAGCATGTCTATTAACTGCCGCTGCAATTCTACAGCAGAGGTGACATCTTCTGCACCAGACAAAATGTCATCAACATAAAAATCGTTGAGTGTCGTTTTAGAAGCCAATGGATACTTATTTTTTTCATCTAAGGCTAACTGCCTCAAAACTCTTGTTGCTAAAAAAGGCGCTGATTTTGTTCCATATGTTACCGTAAGTAATTGATAAAGTTTAGATGCATCATTCAACGTATTTTTCCAAAGTATGCATTGAAGTTTTCGTTGCTCAGGATCTATACGAATCTGCCGATACATCTTGCATATATCAGCAGTGAAAGCCACCTTGTGTTTTCTAAATCGTAGCAAGATAGAAAATAGGTCATCTTGAACTACACCTCCATTTATCAAACAGTCGTTTAATGAAACACCAGACGATGAAGGAGCCGATGCGTCGAATACCACTCGTAACTTAGTTGTACTGCTGTCTGCCTTATAAACACCATGATGAGGCATTATGTATTTAGGAGTTTCCGTCACACTCTGCATTTTTTGCATATGCCCTAACGCTTCATATTCACTCATGAACTCACAATACATCCTAGACATGTCAGGGGTTTTGTCTAGTCTCTTCCACAAATTATTTAACCGTTGGGTGGCTAATTGCGAAGAATCACCCAAATGAACATCTTGCCTTAATGGTAGTGTCACTACATATCTACCCTCAATATCCCTCTGATGGGTGTTTCTAAAATGCTCCTCACATTCTACTTCTTCTTTATTTTTTAGTTTGAGAGATTCTGTAACAGCCTCAATTTCCCAAAAGGACTTGATTAGTGAATTTAAGTCTTCTTCGACTTTCATAAATCCGCACTGAATCGTATTGCCTGAATTTGAACCAACATTTACACCGGTAGCAATGTATCCAAATAAGGAATTTTGAAGAGTTAAATTAGAATTTCGTGGATGAATTTGATCAGCCTTCAATAGTTCATAAAAGCATTCTGCACCTAACAAGGCATCTATTTTCTGGGGCTTGTTAAAATGAGGATCCGCTAGTTTGATCTTTTGCGGAAGCTGTGAAAATGAAAGTTTAAAATAATTCACTGGTACCAAATCATTAATTTTAGGTACAACAAAGAATTCGAGAGCACGGTGTTAATCACGCTTGTTTGATATCACAGCAGTAAGCTTGGATTTTACCGATAGAGCTTTTCCATTTAAACATGAAATTGATATGTTAATTTTACTCCCTTTTATTCCAAGTCTATTAGCGAAATCATAGGTGAAACCAGGGATAAATAGAAGGGCTAGGTCATTCCTTTGTTCGACCCCTCATAGAGGGGGGGGGGACCGGAAGTAATCTGACGTATCTCTGTTGCACCTGCTCTGATTTCGCGCCTTTAAAACTGTAGTTTCATTCAGTTGTGAGACGATTTTTTGCAGATCGCATATCCCAAATTCATTTTAATCATACATATTTGTTTTCTAATAATGCAAATATTTAAAATAATTTGTGTATATATAGTTTTAGTCAGTTTTCCTTTTAAATTATATATTTAAAGTATCCTTTATGTAATATGGCTTCTTGTGCTGTAGCAACGTGCCTTAACACTTATAGAAATACGAAAGGAAGAGATATTGTATTTCATGCTTTCCCCAAGGACAATTTGCTTCTGACGAAAGAATGGATACATAAATGTCGAAGACAGGATTCTATTAATGTGAAAAAAGCAAGAATTTGCAGCGAACATTTTCTGTGCATTGATTATGAAGATAACATGAGAAATCGCTTGCTTGGATTGCCGCAAAAGAAACTGTTGAAATGCAATGCTGTGCCGAAAGTAAATTTATCGTGTGCAGTAAACAAAATAACACCAAGAAATCAGAGACATTTGAAAAAACTAATGCAGAGTGCTTTTGAAAAACTACATGAATTAAGCCCAAAGAAAATTTATTTTGAGGCCGAGAACGAAATTGAAGCTGACAATAATAAATCAAATGTGAATGATTTTGAAATAAAACTCACAAGTGACAATGCCCTATGTGACAATATCCCTGAGTGCCCTAAGTGTAAAGATAAAAAAGAATGTATTGATAATTTGAAGAACAAAATAATATCCTTAGAAAATTGTAATAAAATATTGACAAATAGACAAAAGAAAGATTTTAGAATGTTTGCTCAGCGACAAAGAAGGTGGACGACATTTAGAAAGAAATTTGTATCGGAAATTCAGAAATTAAAATCCCAAACAGCGAAATTTAGGAAAAAAACAGAACAGATCTGAGAATTTGGAAAAACGTCTAAAGCATATTTTTATAAAGACGCAGATTAACGCATTGCTAGAAAAGAAGGAAAAAATCCGGTGGACTAGTGAAGATATTTCACGTTGCATTGTCATAAGAGCTCTGTCATCTAAAAGCTACGATTTTTGGAAAGAAAAAATGGGAATTCCTTTACCTAGCACTAGCACATTAAAGAGATGGTGCACTAAATTTTCATGTAGTCCAGGAATTCAGAGTGATGTTCTTGCTGTAATGAAGGAAAGATGCCAATATTTGAATTCTGTAGAAAAAATATGCGTTCTCAGTTTCGACGAAATGCACATAGATTCTAAACTCTGCTATGACTCTAAACTGGACCAAAATCGGTCCTTTTCAAAAAGTGCAGTTTGTTTTAATAAGAGGTCTCATTTCGCAGTGGAAACAACCAATATTTTTTAATTTTAACACTCCAATGAAGAAAGAACTTCTTTTTTCACTCATAAGACATATTCAATCATCTAGAGTAGAAGTGAAAGCAATAGTGCCTAATTTAGGAGGATCTACTACTTTGTGGAAAGAGTTACAGATTTCGATTAATAGTTCTCATTTTCCAAATCCAGTATTCCAAACGAAAAAAATATGGGTTTTTGCAGATTTAGCGCACTGCCTCAAATTACTGAGTGTTGGTGTATTTAATTATGACAAAGCACACTAGGGCTATCTGCCTAAGGGGAGAGATGCCTTCGTGGAGGACTTTCTAAGGGAAACTGGCTCGTATACACGTTACACACGGGGAAAACCACGAAAACGCCCATGCAGCCAGCCCGTTCGCGGGATTCGAACCTCGGACCGAACTACCAGTGTTCAGCGACTTTACCGCTCGGCCTCTGGTGTGCTCAAATTACTGAGAAACCACTTCTTAGATAAAGGATTTGTTTTAGAAGATGGAACTGTTTTAAATGTTGATATTATTAAAGAGAATTAAATTGTGTCACAAACTAAAACCAAATTATTTAATGGTCAAGGGAAACGAGAGACAAAAAGTAAGTATATATAATATGTTTTGATTTGAAATATTTCTAGATCGCATTTTAGAAGTTCGTAAAGCATATTTCAAATGAGAACTAATTCTGTTAAGTTATTGTTACAGTTATTTTTATTGTATCCTCTGTTATTATTGATTCGATTTTGTGCTAGCTTAGCATTCTAGATAAAATATATATAAAGTATAATATTAAAGTAATTGGCATAAGAAGACCTGCCCCCTTAACCCCCACTTTTGAAAAATTAAATAATTATTTTAGGTACTGTGAATAAAGTTGTTTTGTCTAAATTAAGATAACAATCTTACATGTATTTATTTAAATGAAATACGCCTAAGTTACAAAAGCCTAAGTTACAAAATTATTTAAAAAAAAAATATATATGTTATTATAATGAATCGGGAGAAAAATATGCTAATGTAAAATTTACAATTAGGCTGAAACTCAAACTTAGATTAGCAGAAATTTTGCCATATATAACCATACACGTTTAAAACTATGCCAATTAAAGGTTATTATTTTGATTAATTTTAAATAGCTGTTATTATAGTTATCTTAGCAGTAGTACAGTTCTCTTAGTTAACATGCAGATAAAGAAATGATTAGAAACAAACAGGCATTTAAAGAAAAAAAAAATCCCTGCAAATAAAAAAAAAGAACTTTATGCTAAGAGTAGCGCATTTTATCTATTATTTTAAAATTGAGTAAGTACTATTAAATTTTGTAATGTTCAGTTTAAAATGCATACTGCAGTAACATTGTCTCTTCCAAATTATAGCTACCTTTCACACACAGCTCATTTTAAACGCTGATTCTTCAAATTTAAAACGCTAATTTTTATGTTGTCAATTGCATCTCCGCGCTCAGTGCCATCATTGCTACGTCCTCACTGCCTGTTTCAGGGGGAAACGCTCTATGAGCTAGCCCTTCTCTTTAGTCCTGGGTGAAACACGAACACTGACTTCCGCAGTCAAGTAAAGCTCGACAAGCAATAAAATTCCTGCAAGAATCTTTAACATAAATAATAGCAGTAGATAGTAATACCTTCTTCGAAATCACTTGTGAAGCAGTTACAGACGAACCAATAAATTCCGAATTGTTTATTTGGTTGCAATTAGATAACATTTCAAAACATCTGGCGTCAGGATTTAGATTCGAGTTGTCTACTAAAGGAGGGTCAGAATTATTAGCCGGTGCTTCCTCCTTCCCCACACAACTCGCTATAGTAGCAGGTGAATGCGAAATGTCTTGATTGGGAAAATGCAGTAAACTATGGTGTTTTTTCATGCATTTTGAACAGCTGAATTCTGAACGACAGTTCTTTGCAGTATGAGTCGGATTAAAACCCAAGCAATTAAAGCATAATTTATGTTTCTTAACAAATTCAAGACGTTCACTTACAGTCATTTTCAAGAAAGAATTACATTTATACAACTTATGAAAATTGATACTTTTACAACAAATACATTTAAAATCTTGACCTTTAACATTTGACACTAAGGCATTTGACCATTAACATTTGACCTTTTGAATAGGTTGACCCTTTTTTGCATTAAACACATTAGATGACTTTGACGACTGCAAAGTTCTAGCATGATTTTTTAGAAATGTAATAAGCTCAGATAATTTAGGTAACTCACTTGTTTTTGAATCTCTTTCCCACCAAAGACGAGTGGAAACATCCAATTTTTGCATCAAAATATATGCAAGAAATGTTTCTGCGAATCCCTCTATTTTTTGGTCTAATATTTACAGAGACCTTACACTTTCATTCACTGTGTCTACTAATTTCAAAATAGAAGACGGGCTTTCATTTTGTATGGGAGAAATTGACATGAAACGCTTTATCTGAGCGAAAACCTGATCACGTTTATTGGAGTATCTCTCTTCTAAAAAATCCCAAGCAATTTTATAGTTATTGTCACAAATTGTGACTGATTGGAATAATCCTAGCTGCTTCGCCATGAAGCGATAACTTCAAATACGAGAGCTTTTGGGAATCCGATAATGCATTATTATTATGAATGCTTGAAATGAAAAGATCTCGAAAGCTTAACCAATCTTGAATATTTCCACTAAAAGACGGCAAGTTTAATTTAGGTAATTTCATACCTTGTGCACTGGTATTTTCAATCTTTACATTACTTGCATCTTTAGCACTAAATTTTGACATTTGTCGTTTAACCTTAACCCACAAAGTATCAATACTGTCTTGAATAGTTTGTTGTTCAGTTACATATTTGTCAAGCTCTTTTTCATCAACTATTACAAATAATTTATCAGAAATATCTGAACATTCATTATTAAATTTTGCACATTTATTTTCAAAAAGTTGTAACTGAAATTCATCACAAGTATATTTTTTGAAGTCTGATGTCGCTTTCGTTATATTTGACTTTAAAATTCTTTTCTTAATTAAAAATGCTTCCATAATTAACGTTAATTAATAATACCGAACATATGAGCAAATTCACTTACCTCCGTTTGAGGTAATCCAAATGAACCCGAAATTTGTAAATCCAAACCCACACTAATTTTTATGTCGAATGCGAAGTAACATATCACACTTTTTTATCAATTTAACACTTTACCTTTAAGCTTTTTAACCAGCACTTTATCCATAGGCACTAATCTTCCTACCGGGTTGCACGGACCACAATATTGTTCGAGAATAAACATACTCATGAAACACAAACACTAAGCTTTAATGGACTGTAGCTTTATTTCTTTTAACTTCTGTTTGGATGGACACTCTTGCCATCGCATAGGTGCACCTCTCAGAACGCAATCAAAAACACTAATCATTGCCGCTAGCTAACCACGTTGTCGTTTTCTCCCATCGTGGTTGCCAGATCACTTCTGCCTTAACACATACTAAAACACAGTTCTTAACGAATCATCACGGCAATGAGATCAGACATGGGGTATTCGCAAGTCCTACACAAAGTGCTTCTTGCATGAATCGAATCCCACTACCTTTTGAATACGTGATATATGATCATTTGACCTTCATAGAATGACTGTAGTGAGTGACAAGCCTCTATTCCTTCTGATGTTTGAATTATTACTGTACGTTTGATACTTCTGATATACAATATTTCAAAATCTGACAAACTTTTAATTATCCCTAAATACTTTATGCCTGAAGATCTGAAGCTGCTTCTAAGACAATAAAGTTTCAACTTGGAGTAATGTTTAACGTTCAAGAAACGTAATTATGATTAAGGATGAATTTCCTCCACAGTTGTTTTCATCGATTTTTTAAGAAAAAGAGTCATTTATTAATTCAAATATCCATGAATAAAAATATAAATTCATTAAACCGTTTAATAAAATAATACAGTAAAATGCGATTTTGGAGAACGTATGAACACTTCCTAGGTATTCCAGCCGAATCAAACGTGCTTTTTCCCTTTTCTTTCGGGGTCGAACCCAAGCAAACGCTCTGGCTGCATTTCGTTGTTTTTCCTCATATGTAATGTCAAGAAGGCATCCGTCCCCCTTAGGCAGAGAGTATGATTAATTATATTCCATATCCCGTGCTCTTAACCATATTCGAATACCCTAACCCAAACCTAATCCATTTTCTTCCATTGGGCCGAAGCTACACGTATTTCCTACAAAATCAGAACTGATCTCTAATTTTATCGGTATCTGATGGAGAACTGCATCCCATTACTTTCAATTAATAAAAAAATAAACGTAATAGAGAAAGATATAAATTCATTTCCAGTAAAAGATCGAAATTTTAATTTTTCATTGAAGTTAATTGTTTTCATTTTTTACGAAAAGGAATATAAAAGGCAAATATTAATGCGTATTTTATATTCCTTTAAAAGAAGCTTTTCTTGTCAAAGATAATACAATTTCAGAGGAATTTGTCTTTAATCAAATTAAAGGAATAGACTACTAAGCTTAACTCTAAAGTTTAAGAAAAAAAAAAAAAAAAAAGAAATTATGCGAAACACAAGCAGAGCCTTTTCGGCCATAACTTTCCAGATTTAATAATTCATGCGCTCATAAATCCATTTTTACGTGCTTCCACGTGGTGATCTTCTTAAGACATTAATTCTAGGCCTTGCGCTCTTGATTTATTTTAGGCAAAAATCGAATTCCATTGCTCGGAACTGCTGCTTGCCTCGAGCTAAAAAATTTTTTTCTCTTAAAACTGAATTATATCTTTGTCATATATTAACACTAAACTATATAATACCCCAAAGCTTACCCCGATTTATCTAATAACGAAGCTAACCTATTGGCTATGCATATTATATAGAATGTAAATTGTATACCTTATACTTTAATTAACTGCGCAAAAATATAAGTGAAACGACAAAAAATGAGCTGGTAAATTTGAATTGGCTTTCAAAATAAATATTGCTTTTCCAAATTTAGAAGCTATACTGCTGGACTATAGCCAGAATGTTAGATAAGATTTCTGTACAATATAAATTTTATTAGATATTTATAAAACTAAAAAACTGAAGTAAAATTTATATTTAAAATTTATGACGTAAATTTGATGTAAAACCATGTAAATTGCAATATACGATACGGAAGAAGGAAAAGAAATTTCCAAAGGAAACATTGCCCAAAAGATTTGATTTAAAATGCATATAAATATGAAAGATACATTGAAGACATCCAAAACAGTAATAATTTTAAAATTTACGCTGTTCAAAATGTTAAAATCATTTTAAAAGAGCCTGCTTCGCTTTATGAAAGTTGTAGCTAAAAACTGTAGAAGCACGTTAAGAGATATTCAAGTTACGTTATATATTCATCTAATTAAGTTGTCAGAAGGATCACTTATTGCTGGTACACACAGAAGATTTTTTCAACCAATTATCTGATTTAGCATATACTTTTTTCCTATTATCTGAACCGTTTAAGTCTTAGAACACAGACAATTTTCATTCTACTCTACTGAATGGAGTGGCTGTATACGTCACACCTTTCCTGGTCCCCTTTTTATGTGTGGGAAGTCTTTCAAATATGGTTAAGCTGTTTTGAAAGCCGGTCTTAAATAGGTGGTTTTTAAAGCGCTTCTAATTCAATTAAATAATAAATGGATTTATCATGCGAAAGATATGATTTTTAAACTGAAAACTAAATATAAATATATTCAGAATATGTGATCCAGTTTATTTACAAATGGTGCTCATATGTCTTTATTAAATTTATAATTCCCAAATCTTTCCTAATTAATTACCTAAACTACTAAAATAATTTAGAATGTGAAAGAATTCTACTTTAAGTACGGAAATTAAATTAATATAAAATACTCAATGTATTTATAAATTGTGATGTTATATGAAACCTAAGGAAGGAACATAGTAGTTGATATAAGTATAACGGAAGTAGATACATACGACACTAAGAACGACTTCGCTAATAAAGATCGTGATGAGGTTTATAGCTACTCAAAATGATTGGCTAATACTTAAATATTTCTTAAAATGATTAATTGGTAAACCTCATTAAACCAAGAATATTTATTTAGGTAATTAAAGTATCATAACACATTATGTTGTTTAAATGACACAAGAATCAAACTACCACTTTAAACTTCTGGTTTAATTTTTAAAAATTTATTTGAACATTTATTTTACATGTGAATTCAGTCCTTTTTAGTAAAATATTTGTTAGATTTGTAGCTATTCTTTGAATATATTTTATTGAAACCTGAATTTGAAACTGAATTGGTAAGTCTAAATATCTAATAGTTTAATGATGAATGAATTAATTAATAATTTAATGAATTAAAGAACTGATAATTTAGGGAATTGAATAATTTAATGAACTGATACTTTCAATCATGTGTTTGAAATAAATTTCGATTTATAGTTTTGAAGCATTTATTGGTAAATTTTATTGCTTCATTATAGAAATAAAGTGCATGGAAGGTGATTCTGAAGTCATTACTATGGAGTTAATAATACTGAATGTGATGCTAATTCAGAAAATTAATAGAAATTACTTCTCTGCTTTGCAGACTTCTAATGCTGATGTAGGAAATGTGTAGCGCAATTTTCGATACTACCTTTAAAAGTAAAATTTTATTTAGTGAAACTTTAAAAAATGACTCAAATATTGAAGAAACTTAGTGATTAAATAGATATCTAAATGAATAAATAAAAACACAAAATTAAAAATATTCATCAAAATTATTTTGATGCATCTTCGTAGGCAGTATTTCAATATTGTTACGTTACTTCGACTCCAAAATAATGTAAGAAATGTATGTGGTATTCATTTATAATATACTGTAGGACCATTTCTTATTGGAAGTATGATAAAAAAAGCATATCAATAAAACAACTCCGGGAGCTTTTCCTCTTAGCAATAAATGTACATGTTCTACATTCAGCAATATATATACCCAGTCTGGAAAATCTTCCATTGATGAAATTGAAACTTAATCACAAGGAAAGTAAAGAAGTCTGACAAGATCTAAATCGCATTTAATGAAACAAACAAATAAAAAATATCACGATTTTTCTAACAATATAAGACGTAGAATGAAGAAAAGTAAGATAAATTCTTCTGAGACATATCTTCTTTCAGGGATTAACATCACGTGTTTTTTATTTTTATTTTTGTCCCTTTTACTTACCATAGAAAGTGAAAAAGTGTAACAACGAGATCTGGCTCTAAATCCTCTCCGCCTTAAAAAGTATCTAACAAACGTGGTTGTTCCTTTCTTTTTTGATTCCGGTGTTGTTAACTAGATAAGAGAGTTGGAAACTTTATTCAGCCTAATGTTAAAACTATCGATTGACATACCTGTGTGTGACAAGTGAATAACTGTGTATAAAAATGGTGCGTAAATAAACGTTTTAAAATTCATTAAATTTGTGCGGTATTTGCTAAACCATTTCAATTTGAAAATTTATGCATTTTTGTTTTAAATTTAAAAAATAGGAATAATCATTTTGCTTTAAAGGGTATAAGGGACAGAAAATGTACAAATTAAATAAAAGTAAAGCGTTATGCATGGCGTTTAATTGGCTTCATAACTAACAACAAACTTAATTCTTAAACAATACATTTATAAAGCTTCAGTAACTAATATGCACCTGTACACGCGCAGTCACTTTATTTCTTATTAAGTCAAAGGTTACATTAAAACTTTAAAACTCTAATCTCTGATTTATAAATGATTCATTTACAAAATAAATATTATATACTTAAATGGCTTTTTTTAGTGAAATGACGTACAATGTTTCGTTTCTTGAAGACAGAGACATTTGTTTTCTGCTAAGTGCATAAGGATTTTCTATCTAAGCGAAAAGACTTTTATTCATACAAACCAAAATTTATCTAAGACTTAAGTTTGCTTGAAAAGTATAAAAAATATTCGTATATTGCGAATTTAATGTTAAGGAACAGCAGATATAAAAACTGTATCTCTTCTGAGGAAGCACTCTTTTACATATTTAAGACAGCAGAGCAAAATTTAATAAAAGACAGATTCAGTTCAAAAGCTTAATTTATCCTTCGGCTGTCAAAGTATGGTTAATCAAACTAAAACTAAGTCATTTTTAGAAGTAAAAAGCAAAGTTTAATAGTTTGTACTACCAGACTAAGATTATATCAAACTAAGAGTTTATCTCGTAAAATTTTTCAATATTTTATTGGGAGGAACTATATTTTTCAAAGCTACGTGCTGTCTCGTATATCCAAGTCCTTAAAAAATACTTGATTAAAAGAATTACCTCTACCTTACCTCGTCAAAAGAAGAAGGGCATAAAACTTCATCTATTACTCCTAATGAGTATTGCCTGTAGGGATGTTTTAAAATTGAACAAATACAAAATGAAAACTGAAAGATATTTGAAGTGCAGTGAAAATGGGAATCAAGTAAGTAAATAAAAATAATTGACTGAATCCTTGTTGCATGGCTGAAACCTTTACATAAAATGTGTGTTATTCGCGGTTGTATCGAAAATTACGCATAAAAATACTTGCACAAATACAAATATTATAATTTAATATTTCTTATATTCTTAAAGAATCTAACCAGCAAGTATACAATAAATTGTCAGAATCATCTTTAGAATCATCTTCTTTCAATACATTCAGTCATGACTAAAGTTACAAATCTTTAAATGAACATAAACTTTTAAATTATTATATTTCAGTTAAACCAGGTGAAACGATTATGTTAAATTTATTATTCTTGTACATAGAAGTAAATTATTTCCTTTGAGAAGCTTATTATACTAAAATAAAGTGCCTGTTAAGAAAGTGGGTTATTAATTTGCAGATAGAATACTGAAAGATAAACTTGGACGATGCAAGTATTTAGAAATTTCATTAGAATAATTTCCTTAAAGTGAACAAATTGGTTTTATCCAAATTTTAGAAGATTCCTTAAACTGGGCCTGCAAACTAATTGGTAAATGAAATAAGAAACTCTGAATTAAGTATTACAGAAGTTTCAATGTGCATGCGCTTGGTTATGAAAAACATCTCCCAGCTGGGTAATTAGTAATTCTCGATGTCAGATATGATCGACATAAACTGAATATTCTTCACGTATTGAGATATCTGCGGAATTGCATTATGTGGTTATTTCTAAACAATACCTCCAAGTCGTCTTCTAAATGATGAATATGTGTAGAAGAGAAATCCTCGGAGTTAAATCGTGCTTTTATCCACAAATATGGTTCCATTGAATTTACCATCTTTCATACACGAATAAGTGCACACAAATGGTAAACTGAAAAAAAAAATGCATTTGCTTATTCAGTGATCAGAGCATAGACCGATTGGAAAAGACAAATGTAGCTCGATAACATTCCGTAGAAATGTCTGAATTTCTTAACAGGAATATTTCATGAAAGCACTGAATGTTTGAAAGAAGACTACTTTTCGTATTCATTGTAATATTATGCATTCAGTACCGACCAAGCGAAACTTATAATGGCAGCGAGTCTAAAATGAATTTTGAAAGAGAGATATTATCATCACTATTTATTTTTTCTGAGAGAGAATATTTCTCATTATAGTTTGAAGGTATCGATAATGTTGCTTGGAAGAAAAGCATACTGGATGGTAAATTTACTTTTTCGCTCAGATTATATTTCGCAATATTATTTAGTATATCAAAAGGCTTTTCATTTTCTTTGAATCTATGGCCTTGAAAAGAAAATAGATTCGACCTGATCGTACGGCTTCAATGAAGATTTCATTACATTGCATGAATTTTATTTGGAAATTATTCTATAGCATCCATTTACTATTTGGAAAAATATGAGGAAAAGATAGGAAAAATACAGAAATTTTATTAGTGAAGCAAAAGCTATATGGTCCCTTAAAATAGTTATATATGATTTAAATCACTGTTACTCTAAAGCGGAAGTGTCCTTGTTCAAAAAGAACTCTCAAAAATTACACTGTTCTCCTCTTTTGCTACTGCTGTTTGTGAGAGAAGAGGAATTCGTTGTTCTTATTCAACAAGCTCTTAGTTTTTATTTTGCTTCACTCCAAAATAAATTTATCTCTCGCTATCCATCTATTCTCATTTATTCCCTCCTCTGTGTCATTCTATAGTTATTGTAAAAGGCTGCCTTTTACAGCTAAGACAAATATGTGATACTTGTGTGCTACTATTTGTGTTAAATCAGATTTGGCACTTTCAGTTAAAGTGCTTTTCGTATAGTTTTCATTTTAAAGTAGAAAAGTATTTCTAAACAAAAGGAGCATTTCGCTTTACTTAAATGGGCATTATGCAACAGTGTTTTTTAATCTAAGGGGCATTACTTAATAATATGAAACAAATTATTGGAAATGTGTTACGCATATTTTTGCGAATTTTCATGGAGTTTTAAAATATTTTATAGTGTTAAAAACTTTTGTTTCAAAAATCAGTTACAAATTTAATTTAAAAAAATCATTTCTGAAATAAAACCTGAGCACTTTTGTTGTTTAAACTGAATTTCATTTTTATTATTTAAAACAACTTTTCAATTAACTTCAATTAAAAATTAAAAAATTCAGTTAAAAAACTTGCGTTTAAAAATTATTCCCGTTTATTAAATTTTTATCATACTCTTTGGCGTTATTTCATAAATTTATATTCGAAATAAAAGCTTTATTTTTCAGCAGTTAAAATTTATTCTCAAATCAGAAAAGTAAAATTCATTGATTATTAATATACAAGTATTAAAATAACATTGGAAGTTTACTTGAAGGGAGCAAAATTCTGTGTTTCTTCTAGATTCTAAAATGTTTGCTACATTCTGAATAACATGTTTCATTTTTAATCATGCAGGCCATCAGATTTAATCTTGCCACATTTAGAGCCCCTCAAATTTGAAACAGAAAACCCTACTGAAAATAAACACTTGGTTGCTCTATTTTAGTATCCCAAGCTAAGCTTTACTACATTGAATCAGTGAGCATTTATGTAACGTAACAAAATTTGCAATCAGGCATAATTCCCGAATTGAATACTAATTCTCATTCAACCATATAACTAAATTTTTCATAAATACTGCAAATAAATTTCTGTTCCCAGTTCATGTATCAATGATACAGCATTTCAATTTTTACAAAATTAGTCTACTTTAATTTAAGATTTTTTCTGTTATCTTCTAAAATACATTAATATGTATATAAGCAGTTTAAAAAAGATTAAAAGTCACCTCATTAAAACCTCATTTAAAATATCCCATGTTTTTTGTTTCCAAATATCCATTAAAAGCTATCCATAAAACGCGATCATCTGAATAGATGAAGAAAATTAATTAAGAATAAGGAGGAAGTTTGGTCAAAATGTTTGCTGTAACTACACCCGAGCATCGAATGGAATCAGTTGGCATCAACGCCATAAATGCAATAAAAGCCTGTGAAAATATAGAACTGGCTTCAAAGTAGCTAGAAGGCTCTTGTACAATATCCATGTTTGCTCTTAGTAATCCAAGGACTCACATTTATCTTCTATCTCTTGAATTATACGTCACATTTCCAAATCTATTAAGGTCATGTGACGGAGGCAATCGTACTAAAATTTTATTTAAATGTTCTTTTAATTATTTATCTGTTACTCGAACGCAACGCAGTCAGACAAAATGCAACAAATAAATTATACAATACATAGTATTTTAATAAATTCAAACATTTACAGAAACTTAACATATCTGTTCAACGACAACATGTGCGTATAATTTTTGTGTGTGACCTAATCGACTCTCTTCATTATACTCTTTGCAGTCACTTGCTAGCTAAATTTCTGAAATCTCATAATAATGCGTATAGAATATGCTTTTAACTCGATATTCCACAGCGCGTTTTGAAGAGATTTATTTGTGTAGAAGCTTAAATAAATGTCTTTCAGACCCTACTAGAGTGACAAGCGAGTTATTGCTCTTTCGAATTGGACAGACAATATCTTTCGAACGTTAAAATAACATTTACATTAAATTGAATCTTTATATTAAACAGAAATCACCGCTTATGCGTGCAAACAAAACTCTGCCACTTGCGGCTAGTTAATAATATGAAACAAATTATTGGAAATGTGTTACGCATATATAATAACATAAGTGGATATTGTGTTTCAAGTAAAAGTCGGAAGCTGTACAAAATGGTTTGCTAAAGCTGGTTCAGATATTTTAAAGAGCGCTTTGACATCGGCCAGCAAATTCGCTAAAGCCGGAATTATCTCTGCCAGAGCTAGCGAGGCCGCCAAAACACCTAACACTAAAACGTTCAATACATTCGACTTAAATACTCTGACAACTAATATTATTTCTGGTGAAGGCTATGGAAAGAAGAAGTTACGGCAAAGGTTTAAATTAAGGATTTCAGACCTTTTTCTTGCACCGACTCCTTTTAAAGGAATAGTGGTCTTCCTCGAACCCTTTACATTGTTCTCTATAACATACAGAATATATAGCATAATCATAATACAAATAACTGCACCTAAATAACTTTGAAGATATCAATTAGATTAAAATACGAACAAGAGTTTTGGAAAAAAATGGTTTATTCTATACATTTTAAATAGAATTTTAGATTATTATTGCATTTAATTTTAATTTTACAAATACAAACAAGTTAAACGCAGATTTTAACTGCAAAAAAAATTCGATTTTAAATAATGGGAAGGCTGCGCTTCGTGTACTGATGCAACTCTTTTCAACATTTGGGATAAAATTGAGCATATGAGTTTCACAGATGGAAGAATTTAAAAGCGTGAATTTTTGTGCCGTAGGGCTATTTAAACGAATCTGTCGACTTGGATGGACGGTATTGTGCTTAGAGATGCCTCTGCGACGTAACCGGCTGCAGTTTCGGATTTTGAGAAGGAGCGTATAGCAGGCCTCAAAGAAGTAAGTTGGTCGAACCGGCGTACCGGCTGCCACCTCGGTCGGAGCGATAGGATAGTTGCCCAGTGTTGTCGACAATGGATTACGGAAGGAATAATCTACCGTCGCGAAGGGCTAGAGCGTCCCAGGAACAGAAGTGAGCGCGAGGATCGAGCAATCATAAGAGCGACTACTTCCGCACTAACAATGTCGTTAGCATCGATTCGACGCCATTTACTACTATCCAGGCGTACAAGTGGCATGGGAAACCATTCGGAGACGACTGACCGACGCTGGTATATGCCACCGACGTCCATTAAGACGCCTACCACTGACTCCACATCGTAGGCAGTGTCGATTGGACTTTTGCCGAACTCTAGCAAACTGAAGGGTGATCGACTGGAGGCATGTGATCTTCAGCGATGAATCTCAAATCCGTCTCCTTGCTGATGACCAACGCACACGCGTGTGGAAGGCAGCCAGGCCAGCGGTCCGATCCGGCATTAGTTGTCTAGCGGCATTACACAAAGTGTGACATTGTGGGGAACGGTTTTTTTAGACTCACGATTACCTCTAGTCATCTTTCAAGGCGTTATGACGGCTCGCAGTTACGTAGACGACATTTCAACGCCGGTTTTACTGCCTATGCTATCAAGTCGTCCAGGGGCCATTTATCAGCAAGGCAACGCTCGTACACATACTGTGTCTCCCAACAATGTCTTGAAGGATGTGACGTACTCCTGTGTGGCCCGCCAGGTCACCAGACCTGTCGCCAATAGAGCACGTTTGGGACATGCTTGGAAGGCAACTGCAGCTGTACCGGAATATTGGGGAATTAACTGCCCAGTTGCAAAGATTATGGCATAGTCATCTGCGAGGAGGGGTTATTTGTGACCTACTTAATTCGCTGCCACGCCGTGTTCGTCTTGTATAGCTGGAAGAGGTGGCTATACCGCTTCCTGATTTCAAACCTTCTTCATTTCATAACATCTTAATAAAACGGTCTTTTGTTCTGAATTTGTAATCATTTGTTTATCTCCTTATACACTGTATACATTTTAAGTTTCGTAATAGTAGTTCGTTTCCTTCTGGGTGCGTATGTTTTTTTTTTTTTTTTTTTTTTTTTTTTTTTTTTTTTTTTTCCAGAATGTATTTACATGACAGTTTGTTTTTCGACTACGGTGGTGTTTTGAAGTCCATGAGTCAGAGACTAAATTATGATCCATACTTATGACACAAACATTTATTACATTCTATTTTACAAAAAGAAACTTGAACATTTCAGCGACGAATAACATCAATAATCACACCTATCAAATAAAATGACAAAATCGACTATAGTAAAAAACAGGAAGTTAGCTATTCAGCGATAAAAATTATCATCGCAGTCGTACTTTTCAAAGCCACTGTCTGACAGTTAGAGGATAAGAAAAGAATTCAAAATCAAATGATTATAACTTTTGAATGTCAAAATTCCAAAAATAAAAACAGAGGATAAATCATGGAGGTAGGATAAAATGACTCATAATATACCGCACTTCATTGTTGTAATTCAGTTAAATATCATTTGTTAAACTTGGTCATCATATTATAAAATACTGTAAATAAGTCGGATAGAATTTTAAACTGATATCCTAAATTATGCTTTTGTGTGTACTAAACTATTTACAAATATTTTAAATAACGAAATACATATATTAAACAATTAGGGATGGCTTCAAGAATTACGCATTCTAATACCGCATACAGAATAAAATGTGCTTGAAATTACCGCAATAAAGAATTTTTTTAGAATATGGAAATAAATCGGCTTTTGGGGATTTGTAAGAATCTAACAAGAGGAAAGTGTACTTAAAACTCGTTATGGATCTCCGTGCAACATTTATGACGTTCCGGAATCTAATTTCCTTCTTCGGCAGGGAGTTAAC
This sequence comes from Stegodyphus dumicola, assembly GCF_044657685.1. NCBI lineage: Eukaryota > Metazoa > Arthropoda > Arachnida > Araneae > Eresidae > Stegodyphus > Stegodyphus dumicola. The sequence goes on along the minus strand of NC_140771.1, from coordinate 149,900,445 downwards.
ACGATAGAATCCACTGCGTTTGATTACTAAAGTCATTACAGAACCCAAAGACGTAGCAGAGGAATGTCAAAACTCGGTCTTCTTTTGAAATATGACTGTCTCTGTCAATTGAGAAGACATTTACGGAGAGAAAGAAATTATCCGATACCAAGAAAAGTGACTTCTTCTATTTATTATTTTGGATTCACATCTCAGGAAGATTTACGGTAATCTCAGAACCTGAGCAATCATTTTTCTTTAATGTCGTCATCATCTGGCTGCATCCTAATCGATCACTGGAAAGCACCAAATGATAAAGCTAACATTATCGTGGTGAACGCGTCACTAGCTAGAGAATAGTTTAAATAATGAAAAAAGAACTAAATGACATGCATTACAACGTTCAAAAAGTGTTTAATGTAATATGATTATGTTGAATAATAATAATTTTTATAGTGTCGTTAAAAATTATCTGAAAAGTGGTATTAAAAGAGGGATGATAGCTAAATTTTGTCGAATTCAAATCCTGAAAGATTTTTGAAGCTCTCGAAATCTTCAAACTATCAATGAAAACTGAAAAAAAAAAAGTGGAAATCACTTTAATTCTAGTTAAAAAAAGTGAAATGTTTACTTCAAATAGAAAAAGGAAAAATACTTAATATTAAATGTTTTCATAGAAGGACAATTTAAAATCTGCGTTTAGTGAAAAACAAATTTAAAAATGCAATTTTGAATGGAAGAAATATTTCTGTATATATATTGAAATTAAAAGTTCTTTTAAAATTTATTAAAATTAAAATTCTATTCTAATGAAATAATTCTGCATTAGTTAGAATTAAGAAACTTTTCTATATTTATTAAAACAATGCGAGTGGAATTCAGTAAATAACTAAACTCTTCAGTTTTCAAGTTCATTTAAAATTAAAGGAAAAATTATGTTTTAACTAGTTTAATGTTTGTATATTTTTCAACAATTTTCGAGATGGTTTTCAAATCAAACAAGTGTAGTTGTGAAACGATCACTTCGAGGGTTAGCATAACCACTAACCATACAATTCTAAAATACTATCCAGAAAATTAAGAAATATTAATTTTAATTGAATTTATTTTCAGGAGTTTATAAATCAACACTTGTAGCGTGTTGTTTAGTGCTACTGGAAAGCAGATATTGATGATAAACGTTATTGAAACTCCCGCAGTCACTTTTTTTTTTAATTAATGAACGTTGCTGCTGGAATTCAGTAAAAACAGTCTTTCTAAATATTTTATTTAAAATTTGTAATGATTTTTAGAACAGAATTCGAATGATTTTATTACTTATAGCACGTAGATTAGAGGTTTTTAAGATTTTCTGTTTCATGTCAAGTGCATAAGACAGCTTAGTTTCCTATTAAGCGATCGTTTCTACCTATTTCTCAATTAATGTCATCATATATGCTATCATGGGAAAGAAAAATTATTGCTTAAACATTTGTAAGGTTACTATTATTATTTTAATTAACCAGTTATACTAACTTTACTATAGCTTCCTTCGTTTTTCTCACTAGGATGGAAATTTAGTTAAAGTATTTAAGTCGACAGTTTTGGATTGTTAAGCAGAGCATATTTCTGCTTCTCGAGGCCACGATAACTCTGACAACGTTATAATTATTCGGATGTTCGTAATTGCTGCCCGGATTTAAATTGTTACTCTAGTGAGAAATTTTGAGCCAACTTTGCATTAAATCAAATGTCTTGAATACTAAGCTTAATTTTAAATTTGAATTTGACTGTTAAGTTAAATCACCAAAAGTGGTGGTTGATTTGTAAGTACAAGATGCGAGGTTTATGTTCAAATTTTGAGTAAATTGAAAGGTTATTTTAAACCCTTTCAAGAAACTGTTATTAATCCAGATGAAAGGATAATTCGCTCCATGCCTGTTAGGAGTTTGAAGCTGGTTTACTTTACCGACAAAAGTAAAACTCTATACGTTAAAGGGTAAAACAATGAACCAGAATTGATATACACTCGGAATTTCTCGAAACCTTTATAAGGAAGAGGAGTGGTGTAAAATATTTAACAAAATTAGGATAAAAAGCTATGCATATATATATATATATATATTATATTATATATATATGGAGAGAGAGAGAGGCAAAATATAAGAAATTTAGAAGACATTCTACACAAAGACCCAAAGCGTATGAAATTTAATACAAATATTTTTTTAAATCCAATAAATACAAAATGAGAATTAAAGAAATATGAAATTAAACCTAAAAATAATAAATACTTCAAATGTACTCCAGAAAAAATAAAAAAAGAGGAATTCATATATATATACATCTATAACTAAAAGCATATCACTTCTTCTCGTATTAAAATGTCCCATTCGTGAAAGTCTTTGCTAATTACAGTAACTTTTCAAACCTTACATTAGAAGATTTCTTATATTTCTATATGCTAAGGTTAAATAATATGGTTAAATTGGCTTCTTATGGCTCACTATGCAGTCATATAGTTTTAAAAAAAAGCAAAGTATGAAATGTGTTTAGTATTATGTTATTCAGTATTATTCATAAAATTTTAAGCATTTTATATACGAATACGTATGTTTTTGAAAGCTATTTAATAAACTCAAAATGTGTGTGAGATCAAAATTTAAATAAGGGTCTAACAGACCCAAAAGAGATACGCAGAGAAATAGTCAACAATCAGTTTTAGAAAAAACAAGTTCCAATAGAGCACTAACAGCTCTTGCAATTATACACGCTTCATTACTAATTAATTTCATCTACGTCATCGTCATTTTAACGTATCGAAAGTTCATTCAGGTGAAAATTATTTATTTTCAACAATTTAGTTTGAAAATACTTCACGTTGGGTAAAATTTACTGCTTTTTAACTGCTGCTGTTTAAAACTGCTGTTTAAAAAACATCTTAAAACTATATTTTAAGATGGTTTTTTTTCACTGCAGAATGTTTCATTTAACCTTTCTAGATTTGGAAATTAAGGATTGGATGAATACTCGAAAAACTATTATATCCTACTGCACCGATGCATACATGCGTGTGGAAATAAAAATAACTAGATTTACCAGCGTGTTGTATGCATTTGAAATCGCACAGAAGTCCTGAACTAAATATCAATCTATTTGTTATGTTTCTATAATAAATTTGAATAAAGTTTTTTATATTTCTACATGTATCTGCATCTGACAGTAAGGGTAAAGACACTGCATATGCGATGTTGCGTTTTAATTATTTTCTGTTAAATTTTTAATTCGCATATTCAATTTATTTAAAAAATATTTTAAATTTTAAGACAGCTCTATTTGGGTAGTTTCGATCAGAACTTCGTTTTGAATTTTACATAGAACCTGCGTACTGACTGAGTGATTAAAAAACCTCGTTAGCAAAAGTTTTAATTGTTGACAAAATGTTCTCGTAAAACAAGAGGTGAGGGCACAGATAAAAAAGATTTAGTTATATACTTCATTCAAATATACACGAAGTATACGTGAAGGCACTAATAATGTGCCAATGGCTCGTGAGTTTACCCAGTGCCTGTAATTATATTTAGAAATTTACACCCTGTAGTTGCACTGAAAAATGTTGCTGAAAAAGATAATTTCTCACTTTCTCCAAATATAGAAAGTACTAGTTTCAAATCATGAAATTGAATGTAAGGACACGGCGAACGGAATCGATGTTCAGAAACCCATAAAGTACTATATACAAATTAATATGAGAGCTCTGGAACTCGGTATTTTTATGTTTTTATTTCTACGAAGTTACTTTCTATATTTTTCCACTGTCAGTGAAAAACTGGATTATGGGATTACTTTTAACACCAAACTTTCTAAATTATATTCGATGAATATCCAAAGAAAAAAAGGATGACATTGCCCTTTAACATTAACCTTATAAAGAGCTTTTGACTGTAACAATCCGTAATCACCAGAACCCATCTCCACAATAAACAGGGATATTAAAATAAAGAAAAATAACGAAAAAGTAAAGGTCGCGTGTCAGAATCTGAGCTGCAAAAGTAAAAGTGATTTCGCGAAAGATTTAATACGACATAAAGTACGTATTAAGTTCCATACCCAATAAGAATTTTGGGGTACGTCATTTTATGGCTTTTCACATAAACTGTACTGGTTTCCACCCCCACCGCAAACTGGAACTTAGATAGAGAAGAAAAAATAGCAAGTACTAAAACCAAGCAGTGTAGTCGCCCCTCCATATCCAAAGAGTGAACCTTTAGTTTAAGAACCCATTATTTTGTGTCCGTCTGTTCTTATTAGCTGTTTTATGTGCTTTGCTAAAAGATCGCGTGACACGCACTGCAGGTTACGGATATCACATAAAAAGGGGATTGAGGTTTTTTACAGCTTCTTCTCAAATGTGTTAGTTTTTTGCACTTTAAGTTATCTTCCTGTAAAGGTTCGCATTTCATTTCCTTCGGCTTACGTATATCATTCCCACTTTTGAATTTACGTTTGTGTGACAACTAGAGCCCCTTTCGTTTCTATGAGCCTTTTTCAATTCAGATTTAATAGCTTATACCAAATGTCTTTCAAAAACAATGATCTTAACTTTTTGTTTTGAAAAGCGAGTCCTTTTTTCCAGTGTTACAACTATTTTGTAATTTTCAAACAATAAGATAAAAATTGTTACTTAGAAAAATTAGTTTTAAATACATATAGATCCTGTCCTAAATAAATTGATAATGCGTATCATGGATTTTTGGAAATTTTAGTTAGGTCTGGGATTAAATAAACTGCAAACAATTTCAGGAGTTTCTGCTTGGGTGAAAAATTAGTGAGCAGCTAATTAATTACGCTAATAAATTTAAAATGATTATGAACTTCCCTAACTGAGAAAATTAAGTCTAAAATACTTTTATGAATGGTATAGTAGGTACTAAAGTTTGTTGGTTAGTTTATTAAATGATTATGGCAACCCATGCAAAGGCTTTTTTGGAAGACGTACCTTCTAAGAAGCATTTCTGAGGAAAGGTATTTGTGTTATGTACTAATTGTTATTATTTTCAAGTTTAAGTTCTTCTTACTCAATTTTGTTTTGCTCAGTAATTGAAGTTCTTAATTTTTTTTAAACTTTAGTCGTTTAAAGTTGGTTGTAAGTTTAAACTGTAACTTTTGTAAACTTTAAATTTAGGTTTGGTTGCTTTAAATGCTTTCTTAAGTTGAAATTGCTTAGGTTTTAATTTGAGTTTAGGGACTTAAGTTTACTTGGTTTTTATACTTTTTGTTTTTGACCCTTAAGGTTGTTTAACTTTTAACTTTAATTATTTTAAAGTTTTGTTTGCTGAACTTTTGGTGTGTTACCTTAATTTTTTTTAACGTATGGTAACTTAATTTTTACCCCTCCTTCTATTAAAGTTGTCGAATACATATTTTCTGACTGGTGGTAAGGTAAATCAATAGTAATTGAAACTCAATCTGGTTAATGAGTGTGTATACTTAAAATGCTGCTGATAAAGAATTTATATAGTGCTGACATTTTTTAAAGAGTTATATTGTTATGTAATAGTTTAAGTTTTAATGTCCTAAATTCATAACTATTCACTGGTTCTGTAAATTTTTTCATCTCAACCGTTGGCTTGGAATTCATTCTCAGAATCCCTTATCAGGCGTCGCACGTGTCATGCACTTGCATGAGATCCAACTCAGCATATCCCATTGATCTGTGAAAGGATCAGAATCCCTTATCAGAGGATTACTGCACCCCGAAATTCTTTCGCCCAAGCGTTCGAACCATGGAGGTAGGAAAGGGAGGAGGGACCAACCCGCGCTAAAAGTGAAGCACTACTTTGAAGCTTGGGTCACCAGATGGGGTGTTCTTTGTTTACATTCAGAAGCTCGCTTGACAAGATTCTGATAGTATTTCGACACACAACAGTTCCATAGAAATCGAAAAAGGGACACTTTCGCATGAAAGAAACATTCATAGTGTGATGGATAATAGCAATTTGTATAGTTTAGTGACATTTACGCAAAAATCACATCTTGATTATTTTTCGATAACTAACAACAGTGATTTTGATTATGAATTTGTTTTATATATAAGCTGTTGCACTACGAAAATATAGATTTTAAGAAAAATGTTATTCTTAAAGAATGAAAAATACCTTACGGTACATTTAAAATTGTATACGTCTTTCGATACCCTTGATAGAGTATTCGCTACTTTTATTTTATTTTCCAAACGTCAAAATAGTTTAAATAAAACAAATTTTTTTCACATCCATATATTATTGTAACATGTACCTTTTAAAATTTTTTAGACTACCTCCATGGTTCGAACACATGTCGGATGACGTGTTGGATGTTTGCACCATCTGGAAACGAGACCCCGGTTGCTGTGACATCTCTAGCAGGGAAAGGTTCTGCAGCGAGTTATTGAGGAGGGGAAGTCATTGGATAGGAAGCTCTACATGGCCGAGTTGCGCCTCGAGTGAGGTTAATGCCCCTCCCCCTTTGTTTTTCACCCGCATAGTTGTTGACCCAGCGGAGTGGCCTTGGAGGCCGAATGGTTAAACTGCACTTTCTGGCTCTTTCTGGTAGTCGGAAAACCCCTTCCCGTGAAGATTTCTCTGTTTGCGTTGCTGGGCTTGGCTTCCTGCTTATCACCTTCTTCGCCAAATTTTTCAAAAGGGCGCCAGCTATTAAAGTTGCTGCGCAGCGTTTACAAGAAGCAAAATAGCAATTCTCCTTCTGAAGACAAGGAAGTGTTAATAATTAGTGTGATTATTACCCTCAGTATACCAAAAATGAAGATTTCAGAAATGTAAATGTAAATTTAAATACCGCATACCATTTATACAACGCATATTATTTGTAGGTGCTTGACAAGGGAAATGAATAGCAATCTTGCGGTTCAAAGATGAAAGATTCATAGTCATTATATATGCACTTAGTTTCAACATTATTGTAGCGTGCTGTTTTGTAATGGATTAAATGCACACAGAACCAATGATAGTTTCATAAAATTTATTTTACTAAAAGGGACATTTTACAGTTCTGGAACTTTCCACAGAATTGCTTATATAGCTCTTCTCAATATCACAGTGTACAATCGGTAGTTACACTTCAAACTACTAGGAATGTTAAATAAAGCACAGTACAAGACGCATCTAAAGAGCAAAGCTCACATGGAGATATCTCAGTACACCATTAGTCGACTCTGAACTGAGAAACTGAGAGCTGATACTTCTCTGATCTTATATAGTTATCCCCCTGCCTCCGAAAGACCTCTAATACCTTCCAATTTTCAAAATTTCTGCAAGTCATATAAAATTACATATAAGAATCGATGGTGGCCAAGTTTGGCGACCTTCTTTGGTATTTCACCAAACTTGGTGACCATCGGTTCTTGTAAACAAAAGTAGTCACTAGAATAATCGCCAGCTCGCCAATTTAGCGAGATAGCTATGTGTAGCCTTAATGCTATGTAAATCGACTTGCCGCTGTAATTCTGTTTTTCCTGCTGAGCTTCGTCCTCTTCAGACTTTTCAAGTTACTTTATATAAAATATATTATAATTTCTCTCTCTCTCTCTATATATACAGTTCTGGAACTTTTATATAAATATATATATAAAACTGGTCACAATATGTACACACTAATCTTCACAAAAACAATTTTATGTGTCAAGTGATATGCCTGTTGGCGTTCACATTCATTATATTTCCGAACGTAATAAAGATCGGACGTCCATTCACTCAGAAACTGAACTGCATGTTACTACCATTGTCTGGACCTGGAGTGAAATTGGAATTAAATTCGAATAAAGGTTTAACGAATCATAAAATTAAACACAATCATTATTTTATTACAAAGATATTTATTATTATTATTGCTCTGTAATATTTATGCTGTACTTATGACAGCATAAATATTACAGAGCATTTAAATAAGATGTAAAACATCGACTGCATCAGTGTTAAATGGATCATTTCGAAAACACCTAGAGTCTTCTCAGGATTAATTTTAACATATATTATAAAATTAGTATGAGAATCCAATTACCATTGTATTGTTTTATAATAATTATTTTTTAATACATGTAACTTCATTTTTCTTTAATGTGTACACTATTTGCTGATACCCCTTCTGACTTTAGATAAAAGATTCAAGATTTCAAGAGAACCTTACGGGAAACAGTAATGCATGAAATAGGTATTTAGGTAAAATTAGTAGTTTTTTATGCAATAAATATCATAATTTGTTAATTAATAGTTAAATGGTTTAATAACCATTTACTATTAATTTAATAATGCGTAAAACATCGCCTTATTAAATTTTATTAAATTGAAATGTTATCCCAGTTTTTAAGTTTTACGATTAATTTATTATTTTTAACTCTTAAACAGAATGCCTTACTAGGATTTTCGAATTCTTTCCTCTTCGGAGAAGATGCATTGTTTTCACAAAACTTATCAACTTCTGTTCTAGCAAAAGTGAGGAATAAATAAAACGGAGAGAATCTAGAAGCTTCCCAAGTTAAGTTTTGCCATTTTGCAAACATAAGACATTAAATTGTCTCTTCCATCCAACCTATTGTTTACCTTTCGGAAAAGCATCATAAGTTTAATTTATCTTACAAACTGAATCAGTGTTCTACGGATTAACAAATTGAGAAATCTAAAAGTAATAAAAGAACTACTTAATAATTTTAAGCTAATTTTTTATTGTCAATAGTTCATCTATTTAACAAAACTTTTATGACCAATTGCAGCTTTGTTATAATTAGCAAAAGATATACCTAATACTGTATGTTATATAACGGGATCATAATCCTTTCAAACGTTTTATTAATTCCTTTAATATTTTTATTTATTTATTTATTTAGTTAGTTAGTGAGTTAGTTTTAATGTAAAACTCTTCTTCAAGGAGCAGTTTCTCTTATATTTTATGTTAATGTATATATTTTTATTTACTAGGTATAAAACTTATAATGTTTAATATTTTATTCAAATTATTAAATTTATAATTCATAAAAGTATAGTGGCTAATTGATAATACAAATTCTAATCGATTAAAAAATTTCTTTGAAGACCTATTCTTATTCATTTTTCGAAGAATCATTATAATTAACAACATGAATTAACACTAAGATGACAACATTATCCACGATGGCTCTGAGTTTCGTTTGAAACCAATTGGATATAATATCTTTTATTACACTTTATGAACACTGAGTTACAGACAGAACAATTAAGTCAATAACAGATGTTTTCGCGCCTTTGACAAATAAACCACATAATTATAGCCGTAGAATTTCACAGAGAACATTAGCAGCCTTACAAATGGTTCGCACAGTAACGATGATGATAACAATAATAATAATAATAATAATAATTACAACAGCTTTGGTGGTATTTATGCCTTTAAGTTTCGCTCTCAGTTTCCACGTGGTTATGAATCTTCTTCCTGTAAAGGGTAATGGTATGGAAAAATAATGAGACGTTCTTTAATGTTTATGGTGGCGTAGTACTAATAGTCGCGTTCGCAGTCAAGTGATTATTGTTTACGTTCCTCTTTGGGAATAAAGAATTTTACAAGAACATCTAATTGGAAGAGGAAGAAGAAAAATGAGTGATGTACCCGTAAATAGTAATTACTCCTAATCGATACAGAGGTCTGATCCGCTTAACAATTCAGAAACAGGAGTACATTTTAAACCTCCGTAAATGTTCTTTAAGAAGAAAAAATACATAATTTCTCTTATTTTATGAGCTATTTTTACGAAGCGTTACAGATAATTACTTACAATTACACCGAAGAACGGGTGTTCTCGATACAAAGTTTTTCTGAATACGTTGTGAAATCTACTTTAGACAAGGAAAAAGAAACCTTAATCTATTCAGTTAGGTTTACATTTTCTTTTATATCAGGTTTTCTTTATTTAATACAGTGAATGTTAAACATATGAATGAGAAACATTTCATGCTTGCATACATATATTCGTACACTGGTATGCATATAGATGGGTAGCTAAACAGCTAGAGAGTTTGGTAAAAAAATGGTAAAGTTAACATTGGATAAATAGTGAGACAGGCAGATATATGAATTCGTATCGACAGGAATAAAAAACGGCTGAAAAATGTTATGTGTTTCTATTTTTAAAGATATTTCACGAGAATAAAAGGAGACTTTCCATACACGCAGTGAGGTACATACGGGCATCAGGCAAATTCCATAGACGCCAAAAGCCAACGCAGTTTTAAATTGCCAATATGTAATTTTCCCCTTATATATATTTTCTAAATTACTATTATTACCCTAAAACCTTATTGAAAATAAAAACAAATCATCGTTAAGCATCGTTAAACATTTGAAAATAAATCATCGTTAAACATTTTCTCTTTACTAATTTCTAATAGATGTCGAAAAGGCCTCTTTTTAAGATTCAGGTACTCACTTTTGGTTTTCCTTGCTTCACAATTTTTTCAATTGCAACTCTTATAATTAACACGGCCTACAAGCGCCTGAGCGGTTAAGTCTCTGAACACTGGTATTTCACTCCGGAATTCACATTTTCCAAGAACGGTGTGGCTGCTTGGACGTTTTCGTGGTTTTTCCGCATGTGTAGCGTGTGTACAAGCCAGTTCCTTACAAAACTTTCCACTATAGCATCACACCCTTAGACAAATATATAGCCTTATATGCCATACCATACCTGTAAGTACAGAAGTGTAAACGAACTTGTTTTTAAAGCTAAAAATATGTTTTACCAAATAATGCCGGATAAAATGTGAGTTTTCTCCAAAATTGGTCACTTCAACATTTTACAGATACTTTAAAGCAGGATTCTCAACCTTTTGACTAACGCGTACCATCTAAACAAAAATTGGAAACCTGTAGTACAACCACTACTCTTGAACAAAGCTCAGATCGCATAAATTTACGAGTATCAGAGAAAACACTCAATCAGGATGTTGGAGTTTTAATTTTTGGATTTAACCGTTAAAAATACTTCACTTCTTTGCGTACCACCTATTTTTCTCTTGCGTACCACCGGTTGAGAGCCCCTGCTTTAAAGAAAACAACTTATCGTCTATGAATAATAACTGCTTGTAGTTATCATTCGCCTCAGATAAGATTGATGGAAATCAATCTTATCATTACAGTCATCGAACATTACAGTCATCGAACATTATAGAGACATTGTGAAATAATACATATCAGACTTATCAATACATGACTTTCACATATTAAAAATATTGAAAGCAGTTTGCAAGAAAACACCTAACGGACTAAATACGACACTTTGAAACTAAGTACTCGTGTTTTCCTTTAACTTAATTTTTCTTTTAGCTTAAATTTTAGGTGATATCCTAAGTTAATTTTTAAACGATAAGTAGCGCGTATAAATCTAATACAATTTTCGCATGATCATTTCATAATGAAACATAAAAAGTGCAATCTTATTTTGATAAAGTGCAACTCGGAACAATTCATAAATTTATTCTTCAAAAGATTTATACAAGTGGTTCTCAAATATTTCTGTGTCTTGTACAGCCCTTTCACGATTGCTAGAAAATCATTTCCCCCCCCTCCATTCCGAATTATGAAAAATACATATATGTACATTTATTTCGATTTAGATTATTTTTAATCTGTTTTATAAATTAAGCAACAAAAAGTTTTGAAAATGTTGGTAAATACCAAAATTTGAATGAGAGTAATTTTTTATATTCATAAAATAAAACTAAATAATTAACAGTTAAATAAAAGGCTGACCGCATTCTCCCCTGAAACTTCCGAATTCCTCTCTAAGGAGAATTCCTCTCGATTGAGAAACTCTTGGTTTAGACACATATTTTGTTAAAAATCTTTTTACATCCGAGATTTCTTCTTCATATGCAGCTGCGTATTTATTCTTAAGATCACTTATACGCCACTGACATGTAGTTATTTACGTCATTTTTCTATACTTAAAACTCCTAGCTTTTATTTTTTTTTTCGCAGTCTATAATGCATGTAGAAGATGTCACGGTTCAAATGCAAAATACGGAAGTTTCGACGTTATTCAGTGTTATACAGTCATTTTCCTACATAAAAAAATTCTAGTTTTTTATACTATTTAGCAATTCTTTTAGTTATTCATTACTGATTTGTTCATCCGCAATTTCATCAGAATCGATGTTAGAAACTGATTCAGTTTTATGCATCGAGTATGCAACAATTTAATACTAGAAACAAAGATTATGTATATAGAGGCTATAGGACTAGGTTATTTTAAATTTGATGTCTCTAGGTACCATCATTGTTTTACAATGCGAAGAACTGCATGCATAGAATGCAGATTCTTCATTATTTATTTTCTTTAAAAATAGTACTTGGCGATATATTTGGCGGTTGCAATTTGAAAAGTGATACGCCGTTTATAGTGAACAAAAGCAAAATCCTATTTCGAGACTAATAACCTCTTTTGGGATAATAACACTGAGTATTTTACTAATTTTTTTTATTTAAATACTTGTGTTTTTATCACACTTAGTACATTACGAATTCGTTAATTATATATTAGAAATTTATATTATGCATTATTTCAATTGTTTATATTTCCTTCTTACTACTTTTGAAGGCTTGTATAAGATTAGTTTCAGACAATATTATTAAACGGATTTTTTTCCTTGGGGTTACCTAAGGTGGCAATGCTGAAGATTTCCAAAAATAATAAAAGACTTTTGACTACAGTGATCCATTCCTCGCATTTTCGATTTCTTTTATTATGAGTTATGAAAAGATGTGTGCGCGAATAGCTTATTCACGTTATACTTAATTTCTATCGCAGCCCAAACTATACAGTGGATAGGAGAGCCTACTGTGTACCGAAGGGCCCTGGTTCGAGTCCCCGAGAAAACATGGTTGTAACTGTCCTTCTCTTCATAGGAGGCAAGAGTAGCCGCCTATTAGATTCCTTCACAGAAAAATGGCACAACTTCTGTCCTTAGGAGTAACCAATGCTAAATAGATAAATGTCTGTCACTAGGTTTTCAAAAATAACACTTTATTTCTATCGCTGTAATAGTTTTGCATCATGAAATAGTCTAAAGTGTGTGCCATATGCCGAAGCGAAGTCACAAAGACAAAGCAAATCACGCTACGTGTCAAAATTCATTTAGGAGAAGGCAAGCCCGAAAGATAATTAACTGCGTTTATGAAACAGGGGATCTCCACGGAATAAAGGAACACATTCACTGCTCTTGTGTGCCATATAGGTGGTTCTTGGAAGAATAGAAAAGACGAAAATTACACAGGCATAACGCTCATGAAGTGAAATCTATGTGGCCTGTCTGCAGACAGAGAGCTTTAGATTAAAACTTAAGCAATTTATGTGGTAAAAGTAACTGGCTAATTTAAATATGTAAGAAATGATTTTGATTTATTAGATCACGATAAACCACACTAGAAGAAGAACAGAAGTTGATAAAACACACTGCCTGGCTAAGGGAAATGAGACCTTGATGGAAGACTTCCTAAGAGAAGTTGAACAGCTCATATTCATATAACACTTGGGAGAAAACACTAAAACGCGTAGCAAGCCTACCGAGCACGTGGTCAAGGTACCTGTGTTCATTGCTCTTTTCCGCTCGACCAGCCCACCAGCGGCCGAGCGGTAAAGACGCTGAACACTGGTAGTTCGGTCCGAGGTTCGAATCCCGCGAACGGACTGGCTGCATGGGCGTTTTCGTGGTTTTCCCCATGTGTAACGTGTATACGAGCCAGTTTCCCTTAGAAAGTCCTCCACGAAAGGCATCCCTCCCCTTAGGCAGATAGCCCTAGTGTGCTTTGCCATAATTAAATACACTACACCACCTTTTCCGCTCGACCACTGGCGGGGCTCAGATAAGCAAGGAATTTAAATTACAGCAAAGTTTCTTTAACACATTTTAAGTGAGGTTTTACTTAAAAGGAAAGGTATTACTTAAGGAAAATATTGTGTATTACATGGAAGAAATTTCTGTCAGTTTTATGACTTTCTACAAGTAATATGTATTATTTCTTTTCATTTTCTATTTGATCTAAAGGTTACTATATTTTATGCTTCAAACAGATTGCTTATAATGTTATACAGACTACATTCGTCTTAAAAGCTAATGTCCAATGTAGAATATAGTTAGATTAATCACTTCTTTCGCTTATAATAGATTATTGGTTGCTGAAGTACTTCATTTATTACCTTCTATGAAAGATTTACATTTAATTTTAATATCATTTAATGTTTATGCTCCAGCTTCTCGGCTAGATTTCCAGTGATTAGTGTTTCAAGCAAAGAAATTCCAGTTATTCATATCATTTGCTCTTTCTAAAGTTAAAGGAAATTTCTAAATAAAATTAAACATCTTATTAATGTGTATCCTTATATTTAATTTTTATTCATTAAATACATGGCACAGAAAGATATTACAGTTTATTATATCATTTTGCGTGTGGGTGTATGTATAAATGCATAATTATATCATATCACGTGTACATAATTAATTTTATTGCTTTTAAATTACCTAAACGTTATTGAATCTGCTTATTAAAGAAAGTACGTATGCAACAATATTTGGCAAATAACATAAATATAGCCTATAAAAATAGCAAATTTCGTTAACATTAGCGACATAAAACACACTTTGACAAAGATATATCCAACATATCAAATCTTCGTGTTTTGTGAAAGACACATATCGAAGAAGGATTATTTTTGTAATCAATAGACTTTCATAATTTTTACAAACTGTGCCTTTAATTTGTTAACTTGGCACCTTCTCATATTTTCAAAATCCAGTAGATTATCACAATATTGTTATTCCGCAAAGCGTAAGATCTTTAATCACATTTTCAAGTTTAATCTTTACTGATTAACAAATTGAGCAGTTTAATGCGATTAAGGCACTTGCTAACAGCTTAAAACTTTATTTTTTAAATAATATATATATATATTATATAAATTAAATTGCACTTTATTTTTAACCAAACTATATGAAATTTTGGAATCCATTTACAGATTTGTTTTAATTGATAAAAAAAAATGCTTTAACTTCGCACGCGATGTAATATAAGCAGGATCATTTAATTAAATTTTCATTGCATGCTAAAATTTTTAATTCTCTAATGTAAGTAAATTTAATTATTAGAAATTTGTAACGTTAAACTGTTTTTGAAGTGGTAGACTGTAACTTGGAATATTCAGAATTCCTTTTATTTATTTAACGCCGTAAAGAAAAAATCCTAGTTAGTTGTAACTGATTAGATATCGAGAGTTGTATTTGTTTTACATATGTGGAGGTGAGGAAAAAGTTAGATTTTAGTACGGTAAAATTAAAAACAGCGTTACGTCCTTTGTTTCAGGGTTTCCGTAGATAAAATATAATTTCATTATTTTAGTTTAAAGGAGGGAAAATGACTGGAAATGGTTTAATATAAATAATAAATTACCTTATTACTTAATTTCATGGAAAAGTTTGTAATTTCTTGAAAGAAAAAGATGATGAAAGACTACGTTTTATTTTATTTTTTAAAAGAAATTTGCATTGAATTTTTTATGAAATACGATAAATAAAAGTAATAAATATTATTATTTATTTCTTTATTTACATTATCATAAATATTCATTGCTTCTACAAATTAAAGAATTTAAATATCCTTGTTTTTTGAAACATAGAAATTAAAATGCTCAAGATTAATTGATATGTTTGAATTGGGTTGCATTTATTACAGCGAAGCATATTGAGGCTATCTACCTAACGGAACTGCTTTCGCAGAGAGTTTCCGAAGTGAAGATAGCTAATGCATGTTATACTTGCGGTGAATATATCATGCAAAACCCACTCTGCTAAACCATTCCCGAGATTCGAACTCTGGTCGAACTGCCAGAGTTCACTAGTCTTATCCACTCCTTTACAACAATATTAAATTTCCCACATACAGCTGGCGTGCAACTAAAGATAACTTTTATGTATGTATTCATTTTTTGTTAATTCTCACCGCTCTAGAGATAAAATGCTTTTCGAATTAAATGCTCTTATTTGGTTTTAAAAAGTTTCAACATAAATTATAGTTTGTGTTTTCTTTCTATTGCATTTTTCCATTTTACTGCGTTTCGCATCTTAGAGATTTCAGCTGAGTTTGTTAGTTAAATTATTTTCATTAGTCCAGCTACTTTAAACCGCTGTTAAGATATGCTGCAAATGCATCACACTTAGTTTGGTAAGATCAACAGAATATAGATCACATTTTAGGAAGTCATAAATGAAAAATACTACAAATAGAACCTTAACAAAGATTGTAACAAAAATGCACTTAACTGCCTTATCATGAATTTATGAATAAATATGAAATATCCATTCATCAAAAAATTTATAATTCTAGGAATCTAAAAAGGAACTATATAAATTTGTAACAAGAACTTCCCATTTTATATTCACACTCTTATCTTTTTGAAGAAGATCTGAAAGTTCATTGAAAATTTAGTAGCCAGGCTATAAAGAAAGTTGCGTGTCTTTTCTTTTCCGGTTCCTCTTTTTGTTTTCTTGTGCATCTTCGATAGAAAGGAATGTAGAAAAAGACCTTGGGTAAGCCGCTAATGGGGTGCCACTCAACACCACGGAACACAAACCCCTTAAAAACTCTCCTTGTGTTCTCTAGACAGCTGTTATTTCTTTTCTTCGAAGAGTGAGGAAAGGAGTTATTTGGTAGTATCGAGCCTGTATTTTTCCTTTTATTACAACTTGGGTCGATGAATAGACCGGCCTGCAATTTTTTAAAGAAATAAATTTCCAAATCACCATTGAATGATAACTGAATTTCATACATTATGTAAATAAGACTGTATCTCGTGAACGGAAAATTACAAAGAAAGGAAGAGCGAAACTCATAATGAGCACTGAGTGCATCTGTTCAAAGCGATTTTAAATGAATGTGTTAAACATATTGTTCCATAAGAGCTGTATTTAGATCATGAATGTAAATATTTAACATTGAATTTCAACTTGAATGGCATCATTTTTAGTACACCATATGCATACTACTCGATTCACATAAAAAAAAGGGCTTTATAAGCTGGAAAGTAATTTTTAAATCCCTCAAGTTGCTGATCATAATTTTTCGTTCTAAATTTAAATCGGTATCAAATGTGTAATTAAAACTAATTTTATTATTGTTTTTTTTTTTTTTTTTTCTTATTTTTAACTGATCTCTTTAATCATGTTGGGTTATGCAGATATGTGCGAATCACCAACTGAAAATTAAAAAAATAATACAATACGTCTATGAAAACTTACGTCATGTATTTTATTGTATAAATATTAATACAATTATTTGTTTAAAATAAAATGAAAATATTGAAGAAAAGCAGAAGCATATGCAATATAAACAAAAATGTGTTGCAAGAAAATCCATAAATATTTTTGTAGATTTAGTTTAATGAAAGTGTACACCAAACGTAATTACTGAAATGAAATAGTGGGAAAGGTATTTGGTTCCTAAAACTTCAGAAACAGGGTAATTGTAATTAAATGTGGCATTACGTTTAATTGTAACTCAAAGGGATCATGAAACTTGCATCAAATTTGTTAAGTGAACTCCAAACTAAATCCAAATATCCCTCAATCAACCAAAGAAAAATTATTCATTTTATAAGCATTTTCGATAATATTTTTTTTATATAATCTGAACAATTATAGACGGTTATGCAACTAAAAATATAATGTAGTGAAACATTTTTACTTCGAAATAAATATGTGTACAAGAATGTGTTGAGATTGATAGATATAATGATATGTATTGAAAACGGTTTAAAAAATGTTACATTTTGATAGTTTAATAGAATAAGACATACGTTCAGCTATAAGTAGGTCTAGCATTTTCGTGGTGTTTCGTTAAGCAACACAACTTACAAAAAATAAAACGTTTGGAAATCAAGCATTTAAGCATGTAGGAATCGAATGGAAAAGTGAAGTATTGCATTTAAAAAACACTAAATTCTGTTATTATATTGCAGCAAATAATATCTGATATTTTTGTAATACTCAGGCGACTATTTATGAAGTAAAATGTAAATTAGAATTATTTTTTAAACAAACATACTGTTTAATGTAATAAAAAAACAGATCGAAACAAATTTATTCATGGTTAGGAGGAATGTTAAAATTTTTGCATTCGAATTGTCGTTAATTAGATAACTGGAATTTGGTACTGGGAAATCATCTCCAATTCATTAATTAATGAATTCCTCAGAGAAATAATTTCAAACATGAATAACTGAATTTGATTACTTGAGAAAACTATCGAATATGAAAATGAGTACAGGAATTCAAATTCAGGTAATAAATGAATTTATTAAGTTTGTTTTGATTGCATAAGAATTTTAATTATATATCGTAAACATTATTTATAATATGATTATTTATTTATACAGAGTGTTTGTAAAAGGTATTGCTCCTACACATACACTTGAAAAGTTTCTCAAAATAAGGTAAACATTTATAGAAATCATTTTAACACTGGCTATTAAAATATTTTAATAAATACCAATCCTTTTTATACGATCCGCGAATCAAAAATAAAGATAGAGAAAAGAAAATCACTGAGCGAAATAGTCAGTAGGGTATCGTTAGTTTATAAAGAATTTTATTATATTTTTAGTGTTAATGAGTGGACATGTAAGAAAGCGTTTTCAGACCTACATTAATCTTCAGGGCATGTAATCCAGCAAATATTATGACTATTTTCATTTGAATATGTAGTTAAGCATTAAATGAAATGCTGCTAATTTTGAATATTAATAGTTCCGAAATTCGGTAAAGTAACGATATATATTATCTTTACTAATTAGTCAGATGTAACTATTTATTACAAATATGTCTGGTTGTCTTATGAAGACATGATGATATACTTATGAAGACATGATATACTTATGAAGACATGATGAGAAAATTTTGCTAACTTGAAATTTTGTTTTGCAGAAATTCTGTAAAATGTTGAATATTTTATTTACAGAATCGAATACAGTACTAAAGCAAATTTCATTATAATGCTCTACGTTGTTTTGAAAACCATTGCTTCAGGAAGCTGTTGATTAAATACAGCCCCGTCTTTACGAGCATATTATATCCACCTTTTATTAAATCTGAAAATAATCAGTCATAACTTCAAACGTAGGACGTTATTTACTGTACCGCTTGCTTTTGAATGCTCGCTCAATCAAAGAATATTTCATTACGTTAAAAAATTCATTATCGCACCTCTCAATCAGAAAGTGAAATATATCATAGATTACTTTATCTTATATTAGACTTGAATATAAATATTGAAGCATATGGAATTTTTAAAAGTTGTAAGTTTAAAACTCATTTCTAGAGTTGGAAATATGACGTAGAAATGCTCAGGGCGTTTCAATTCATCAATATGAAAGTGTTCTCGGTTAATAACGATGCGCTATGCTTTTATTTAACTAACCTGGGGGAAAGGAATCTACAATCCAACACACCACGTTCTTGCCACTTTGCTGAGCAGGCTATCCACGAATATCCGCCTTAAAATTACCCACTGTCAAAAATCTGATGCACTCCTAGAAGCACCACTTCAAGATTAACCTCGCAAAATTAACGGACCGTAAGACAGGGCACAACTTAATTATGTTATATTTATGAATGTAGGGATGTCAAGGACATCCTCTTCTGTCCCTAGGGGCAACTAGACCCTTTCCTGTTAATCCGTGTACGGTTTGTGCGCACCTTGTCAGGAGCTCTTCGTTTTAATTAGAATACCTCATAAATTGCTTTCCGACTCCAACTCCGTCTAGTGCAGAGAGTTATACGGTCAAGCAAGAATTGTCTGACAGCTAGACTGCATACGTAGATTGTTAAAACTGAACAGAAGAATTATTCATGGTTAAAATATCTGAGCTCTGAAAATTTTAGAATGTCACAAAACTGTTTTATTACACAATAATTTTTCCAACTTCAGAGAAAGCTTTTGAAACTATTTTTTTTTTCAATTTTAAATGTTTTTGGTTAAGTGAATATGTTTTTGAAAACGTGCAAAAGACTGTTTGATAGCGCCTCTTCATTTGATTTATTAAAATAACTGGTATTTACAATTACTTTTTCCTAAATAAAAAAATGAATTAGTTAAATACAGCGTTAGAAATTCTACATAATTATATATTTAAATAACCAGCATTCCACCCGTTTTTAATAATTATATGATTTCATTATTTTTCGCTGTAGTGAGAAACATTCACAACATTTGATCGTAAAATGAAATGTAATCGTGTTGTGAAATTTAAAAGCGTATATGAAAAGTAAATATTTGCGGAATTTCTTTCAATGGTTTTAAACATTAGGTAGGAAAATAATTTTGTAATCTCGGTGATTTATATTCTTTTGTTAGATTTATCATGCTGTGTCATAGACTCCCGAATTATTTGTTTTTTAATTCCTCAGAGATCAAACAAATTGGTGGTTATAACTAGCTTGCAATTCGATACGACTAGAAATGGTTTATTGTCTTCTATTCTACCCTTAACATAAAATTTTATCCTGAAAGCTTCTGAATGTAAATCTTAGTTTTTGAATACCAATACTTGAAATTTTTACTGAACTGTTATTGCAATTAATCAGCATGCACAAGAGTAAACGAGGACTTTTACCACTAAGTTATAACAGTAAAACGAAAAGGAAAAACAAAACGTAAAAAAAAAAAAAAAAAAAAAAAAAAGAAAATGTATAGGAAGATTTATGCGTCGAAACGCTTTCGTGAACAAATCACGTTGTCAAAGTCACACATTTTTCACTTTTCATCCTGAGGCAAGAAATGTGAGATGAGTGCTCGCATTAAGTAACTTAGTGAGTGAGTAATACTGTGAATTACAAGAAGAGCTTTTATGAAAAAGCAGATAGATACTAGATTCAAATATCAGCCAGTGGAATCATACCAATGGCATCTGACAATGCAAATATATTTATTATCAGTTTAATCTCAGTCGCTGCAAGATAGCTACCAAACATTTTGTATATCTATTGCCGAGATCAACAAATTTAAAAAAATTAAATTTTTATGTGTGAAATTAGTTTTAGCATCTTTTCTAGATTTTATTTTCTTACAAATACTGGGAAAACGCGTTTACCTTTGCGCATTTAATTTCTGTAATTCACAGTAAACAATGTTCGGAAATATGTTAATGAACATATTAATTTCTATATAGTTTTATCTCAATTTTGTCATAACTAGAGAAATCAGAAGACTGAAAAAGATTTCGTGACTGAGTATCGAATTCAGGATATCTAAATCTTCACCTGCATGTTATCGCAGGTGAGATACAGATCGTTTTGAGTTCCGTTTTCTTCTAACAAAATAGGTGCGGCAACGATTTCTTTTCCCCCTAAATGGGTTTCAGATCATGAGCGTCGTTTACGCTATTAAGGGTCTGTTTAGAGCGACACCTCTGTGGTATGTTTATCTACGACGCAGTTTAATATTCAATTATTTAGTACATGTACTTTTAATTAGTAGTTAAGTGAGTATGGCTTTGAGTTCTTGAATATTCTATATCTTCTGATAAATGGCTTTTGAGCCTGTGTTCTAATCTCTAAAATGCAGAAGTTTTCATCCATTCTTTATTTTTAATTATTAGGAGGTCGTTATAATTTTATAAACACCATAAATCTATAAACTGGTACTAAGACATAATTTGCGTAACATTTGTTATGAAACATCTTTTCTTTTAAGAAATAAAATCTGTTATAACACGAAGATTACACATATGAGTGGCACCTTAAGCCAATGTCTGCAGTTTTGCACTTAAACTACTCATCTTTGTTTTATTTTTTACCTCTATTTCCTACTACATCATAAATTTAAAATTGTAATTTTGCTATTCTGTTATTAATTACTGCAAAATAAAGCTCTTTTTTTTCTCATTTCGTTCATTATATCTTTGAGCACACAAAGACACAATCGAATGTAAAAGAAAGAAATGCAGATACAGTGTAACTTGAAAATATTGAAGGAGTTTTAATTTTGAATTTATCCCAGAAGAATTAACAGAATTATCTTTAAATCATATTATACAAATGAAACATGTTTCTACTAACATTATTTACTGCTTCTTATCTGAAATAGTGAAACAAATCTAATAACTTGACTTTGTCTGCATTGTGAATTTAAGCTATTTAAACTGTTATCTTTTTTAGTAAAATTTATTTTTTTTCATGTTCCTATATTCCTTGAATAAAAAAGAGCTCGAAATCAGAACTAAAAAACTTATTTAGCCTAAATTTTGAATCTTGTCAAAAGTTTTCTGTTTTTTTACTTAATTGCTTTCAATTTCAGTCATTTTCACGGGAATCATTTTAAAAGAATTTTTTTCTTACGGTTATGTGCTACAAATAACACATATAATTGTTCCAGAAAGTGTAAATGAGAAATCAGTTCGATTTAATTGAGGTATTGCGTAAAACAAGAAAAATATTATTGTGAATAAATTATTATGAATGCTGTCATTGGTCACTTGGTTGGACTCACATTGGCGGATCAATGCTTGAGTGATAACCTTCTGTGCAACGTATTTTGAAATGATGCCACTGCGTCTACGATTTCTTTCTGGGGAAGCTTCATTTTTCAGCTATCAGTTCTGATTAAAAAAGCAAAATATTTAGAAAAGAGCATGTCTCAAATATTTTTATTAATTTTTTTCAAGTTCTCTTGATGAAAGGATTGTTAAAGTTATGCGCTTTAATACAAAATGTATGTGAAATTTTAGTTTGTATAATTGTACAATACTAACAAGTTTTTAAAAACTTAAAATAAATTATTTGTGGTAGCAAAATGCTTAATAGCACACATATCTCTTTAGATATTTTATTTTAGATTTTAAAAATATTACATTTGAGACCTACACATTGACATGTTTTCCACTCATTTACGAAAAATTCCTTTTTAATTTCTCTTCTGCTAAAATTAAATCTACATCAGTTACGCTGGCTTATTTATAGCCATGTAAGAAATCCTTGTTTACAGAAAATTCCGAAGTTAAACGTTAAAATAAATAACTTAAGTGATTATTTTCGCACTGACTCATTTATTATATTTTTCAGGGAGAAGGAGGAATAATTAATTCAGTTACTTCTAAACAACTGGTTTAAACAAAACCATTAAATGTTTGGAGTGGTCAATACAATACAAACAATGGCACGCATTTTCCTATAATCTAAATATTGTAGCATATTTAAGAGAATTTAAACCATACTGGATTCAAATTAAAATAGAGCATGGGCATAGCTGAAAGATTATAATTTCTAGAATTAAATTATACAATGTGAGTTTTTAGAAATATACAGCTTTCTCTGAATTTTCTCGGAATGCATGAATACGTATTATAAAATTAATTACAAAATTCATAATGAAAAATTTAAATGATTAAAATTTCATGAAATATTTCATTATAAAATTCATGATACATAATTATGAAACTTTAAGAAATGAGTAACCGATGTTTATTTAATATTAATGAAAAAACATACGAGACTTCCTAGAAAATAAACATTTCCACATTACAGAAGCAGTTTTTCATACAGATGAAGAAAGTTAGTTATGCTTGTTAAAACGTGCTTTCAAATGGGACGTAAAAATTAAGACAATAGAAAGTTTCGCAAATAAGTTTAGAAAGAAAATTTTATAGCCTATATATTCTTAAACCTTGAAATGCTAGGAATGATGATTTGTGAGGCAAATGCTATTAAAATTGTTTACTAAAAAGGGCCGCATTTTTTTCCTTCTTATGAATAAGGAAAGTACAGCCCCCTGAATGTAAAGCAGAAAAAACACAAAGCAGCGACAAAAGTCACTTTTGATTTTTCCGTTATATAGTATTTCAGAAATCTTTAAGCAGACTTCTAAGACTCTCATTAGTCTTTATTTCTGCAATCCTTACATAATCTGAAAGGGGATGTTTTCATTTAATGACCGCAATAACGTTTTATATGCTTGTTCTGTTAATAACGGTGCATCCCAGCAGCTATTTCTCAGTCGAAACTCTCATTTAATGTTCTGAATGTTTTATTGGGGGTATGAGTACCATTTACTTTGAAATACTAGTTGCATAAATACCATGCATAACTTTCATATGCATGTTTCATGGAGCAAAACTCGGTAAGATTTTGAACAAGAGCAAATAAATAAGTCTTCACTGTATGATAAAATATTTAGTTTTATTGTTAGTTTTAAACTCTCTTGCAAAAGCATATTATTCTCCTTCTTTTTTTCGTTTTTCTATTATTTGTTTTGTTTTATTCAAATACTTATTTATTATTTTACGAACGGCCACTTTCTCATCTGAGTCCATAGTTAGTGTTTCTAGCCAACATATCTAATAAAGCAGTTTTTCTCTAAAATCAAGCAGCGTATGCATACGATCAAAAGGATTTGTCATCATACCTTAAGTAAAAGGATATGCATCTCAGACCATTAAAGTAGTATATTTATTGGCAAAAAATAAGTTACAGCACAAAAAGAAGCTTCATTTTGGAATTATAATCAAGAAAATACCATTTATTTATTGCTTTTGGGGTAAGTTTAAGGTTTTCGGGCCGAAAAACCTGGCTGTTTGGAGGGTTACGCGCGTTTGGTCAATCCCGATAATAATAACATGGAAGACGGACAATCTTAATCCTTCTGCAAGGCTAAATTACTGAGGAAGGTAAAATAAACTTTTTATCTAACGTTTTGATGGCTATAAACGAGCTCAGCTCGCATTCCAGTTACGCACAACAAGTAAGCTCAAATGAACTAGCTCGCATTACAAATTTACATATGAAAGAATTGCTTAAAATCTCTCAGCTGCCAAAGGATTAAGCAGAAAGCAGAGAATAAAGGAATTCTCGTGTCTGCCCAAATCGTGATGATTCAAATTAAAAAGAGAACAGTCCAAATGTAATCCAGTGTTAAACTGGAGTCAACGACTACATGATTAAATACTAGTAAAAGCTCACTCGTTAACTGAACTGCAGTATCAGAAATAAAGTGTCAGCTGCGAGAACACCCCAAGCCGAATAATTAAAACTATGACAGCTGGAAGAAAAATAACAACGTAGTGTGCGCGCTATGCCAGAAACGCGCTCCGTCTCAAAGCAGAATGCCTTAATTTAAATACTCGCTACTTATTGCATTCTTATTCAGCAAATTAAAAACAGCTGATTGATTAATATGGGATTCCCTAAATTTTTCCCACCAGAATTAAAGTACTCGAAGTTAGATCAGATATAAGCAATTGCGAAAATTTCACTAACTGGTTGAAAGAATTTGAAGTAAATACAAACATACAGGGGTTGGACAAAAATATGGAAACACCTTTAAAAAAACATTTTTCTTTGCTTAATATGGTGTAGGAAACCCGTTGGCATCCAAAACAGCTTGCAGTCTTCTCGGAATGGATAAATACAGTTCCTGTATGTTTGCCAAGGAAATATTATACCATTCTTCCTGCAAAACAGTTGCAAGTTCAGATAACGATGTTGGCGGTGGATAACGAGAACGCACTTTCCGTTCCAATGTAGACCACTAAGGTTCGATAATATTCAGGTCTGGTGACTGTGGTGGCCAGGGGAGATGGGACAACTCATCCTCGTGCTCAGAAAACCAGTCCTGGACAATGTGAGCTGTGTGAACTGGGGCTTTGTCGTCTTGGAAGACACCATCACCATCGGGGAACAAAGTTTGTACCATGGGATGAACTGGATCGGCCAAAATGTTCACATAAGTCTTGGCAGTCATGTGCCCTGACACAGTTATCATGGGGCTAGCAGAGAACCACGATATGGCTGCCCAAACCATAACAGAACCCCCGCCATGTTTCACTCTTGGCAACAAGCAGTCTGTATTATTGGCTTGAGATGGCGTTCTCCAGTCGTAAACTCGGCCAGAAGTGGGAAACAATGTGAAAGAAGACTCGTCAGACCATATTACTCGCTTCCAATGCTCTATAGTCCAGGCTTTATGACTTAAACACCACCTTTTCCTGTTACGGGCATTAGCATCACTGATGAGTGGCTTCTCCATTGCAGCACGGCCAGCAATTCCCTGTTTATGAAGCTCCCTTCTAATTGTTTTGGTACTCACAGGGTTCGGTAACACAACATTCATTTCAGCAGTAACTTTTGCAGCTGTTGTCTTCTTATTTTTCGTCACAATTGCCCTTAATGAACGTCTGTCACGATCACTCAGGACACACTTTCGTCCGCGCTGTGATTTAGCAGATGATGTTTTTTCCGCTTTTCAAATATGCGGAATAAATCTTCGATACAGTACCTCTTGAAACACTAAACACCTCGGCTACCTTGCTTACGGAAGCACCTACCATACGTGCTTCAACAATTTGCCCATGTTCGAAGTCTGATAACTCTGACACAATGCAATGACAACCTCACATAACAGTACTCCGACAACAACTGAACT
This sequence comes from Stegodyphus dumicola, assembly GCF_044657685.1. NCBI lineage: Eukaryota > Metazoa > Arthropoda > Arachnida > Araneae > Eresidae > Stegodyphus > Stegodyphus dumicola. Next base: position 149,874,003 of record NC_140771.1, on the reverse strand, counting down.
GTTTAGCACATTTACGAAGTTGTATAGGTGGCGTCAGTAGTCAAAAACGCCAGCGCCACCTAAATATTTCATTAAAATCAATCTTTCTTTTCAAACATGCATTTCACAAGGTGTTTCCATATTTTTGTCCATCCACTATATGTTGGACACTCCGCAAAAATATCCATGTGAAATATTACTTAATAAATGGTAAATAAGATTAAGGAAGAAGTTTGTGACAAACATCTGAGCCCAAATGCTATCTTTACATAAAACTATGAGAAAAATATTTACACCAATCATACATGTAAATAGAAGTCAGCACTTTTTATTGCAGTCTATATGAAAAAGATGTTCTATAATAATAGACAATGCAGAATTGTATTCAAAGTAAACTTTGCTAATTTGCATTCGTACACAATTAGAGTGTAAAATTTCACATTTAATAACTGCTCGCTATTAATTTTACTGTCGACACAAGAAATACTCATCAAACAGAATTAATTTATCTTATTCACAACGAATATATTCAATTTATTCACATATAACTTTTAATGTTAACAAGTCTTTATAATCAGGTTATACACAATATGTATTCTGAATCTTACACTTTACAAATTAAAAGAATGCTAGCACTAAAATAGGAAAACACTAGATTCATAACACTTCCAGTCCTTCTCAGTTCAATTAAAAAAAAATAAAAATAAAAATAAAAAAACTATATATTTGAATTCTCTGAATCCACAAATGTTAGTAAATGCATAATATTCGAGGCTAATTGTAGCTTGAGTCATTTTCTCGATGTGAAGAGCGATAATATGCCGTGAACATCAATCCAAATATTAATGCATGATAAAAATCGCGAAAGTGAAATTTCAGCGATTAATTAAACTTATAAAACAAAAGCACAACGAGATTTTCTAATATTAAGCCATAAATTTATAACTGTGAAACAAATGCAAATTAAAGCGTAAACAACATACGCTCACATGCACGAAGATTTAGCAATAGCAAGATAGCAATAGCAAGAGCAATAGAAATTCATTGGTCCATTTTAGAAACCCCTCGCTCAGTGGCAACGCTGATGTGCACTTGTGAAATATGCTGCCCGTGGACCTGGTGATATAGCTAAAGATGTACAGTATCTCGTTTTCGGGATGTTTGAAAAGCTGTTTTCATTTCAGCTGGGTGAAGCAACGAATAGCAGCAATAAAGATGCCCATTTCATTGCTTATATTCGATTTTGCGATTATATGTCAGCAGTAGAAGAACACTGTTCTGAAAACCAATAGAATAGAAAATAACCACACTTGCTTTACTTGCTATATTAAATGACTTTATAAACGAGGCAAAACTAAAATGGGAAAATTGCGTCCAGTATGCAGCAATAGTGCTCCTTCAGTGTCTGGAAAATTCCAAAGCATACAAGCGACTGTGAAATAAAATTATATACAGTGTATATGGACACATTTTTGCTTCTCAAAGAAGCTCTGTCTTCCAAAGAAATCAATCGCTTCTGAATATTGTGCTAAAGACGGTTGTAACCATAGTAAATTATATAAAAATGAGACTTCAAGAATTTTTTCTGCTCTTTGTAAAGACAAAGGTGTTGTTCATTAAGCACTACTATTTTATTGCGAAGCAAGATAGTTTTCTGATAAGAAATGTTTGCAGCGGTTTATGAATTAAGAGATGTAATCACTATTTTTCTAGAATGACCTAGAAAACTTTCAGCAGCCATTTTCTAGACCTAGAAAAACCGACCAGACCAGGTTATTTGGGATGAAACTGAGCTTCTTGATGACATATTTGAAAAATTAAATGCCTGAATCTTTAAATCTAAGGAGTAAATACTCATACGTTGGATACGTGTGATGACGTTAATGCTTTTAGTAGAAAACTAGAATTGCATGGCAAGTATTTAAAGAAAAATCTAAAAATGTTTAGAAAGGGGGATGAATGTGGTCGCAAGTTACGCGAGAAAAAATTAGGTAATCATTTCAAAATACTTCTAAAAGTCTTTCCACTGCAGAAGAACTATTCATAAACTTCACGGCAAGTGGCGAAATCAAAAGAAAATTTAGTAATAAATCACTCTTTGAATTTTGATCAGGCGTGAACCATTTTCAACATCCTTTCTTTGAGAAACCGGGTTTTCTAAGTTGGCTGCTTTGAAGAGAAAATATAGACCTCAGATAAATATAAGTAAAAGAACTCAAGAATGTCTATTTATAATATTAAACTTTTTCTTCTAGAAACATTGCTGTTAAAGACAGGCCTAAGGGAACCGCTAAATTACTTTAGATGTTACTAATGCATCTGTTATCAGATGTGAATTACTCTAATTTGTGTGAACAGAATCCTTCTATTTGAATAATAATCTAAAAATAATTTGAAATAAGCTTTTATAATAACTTCGCATCACTTTTGTGAAACATATGGCACGTTATAACAAATTTCAGGGTAAATTAAACTTTCCTCCAGTGTCTGTTTAAATTTATTTTTCATGTGCATTTTCCCTTTAAATTGTAAAAATATAGAAAGTAGATATTTTCCAAAGATGAATTTGATCAAATCTGAATTAAATTGTTTGAGAACAATAGAAATTTCTGTTTTTCCTTAGGTATACACACACATATTATGCAGCATAAAAATTAGCAAATAGTAGTACCGAAAACATTAGACTAAAATGCTTGCTTTGTGTAAAATAATATATTATATACTGATAACATATGTTTATATCACATCCATTATAGCAAAAAAATTATTAAAAAATAATTGCTTTCAAATTAGATCCTTAAATAAAGAACGTAAAATTTACATTTTTTTTTTTTTCGTAATAGACAAAAAACAAATCTTCATTAAAAATCCCGAAAACGCAATATTAATTAAGTCTGTCTTTTTTTGCCTTTCTATTCGACAAAATCAATACTACTAGCTCGCAAAATTTGCAATTATGTTCTTTGGAGAAGAAAAAGACTTTTTTTTTAAAATTATTTTTATTAATTTCCGTCTACTCTGACTAAAATAAACAGGACTGCAGATATTTTTGCAAAAGTGGATCAAGTCAACTTATTCAGGTAAAAGAATATTTTCCTCTACTTAATCACCTTAACATTTTTGTTTGTTTACAAAACAAGATTTCATCTTCTAAGGTAATTTTAAGAAGAAAATTCCTGATTTATTCGTTGCAGTGAAATGATTAAAATTAATATAGTAAACCCTCATTAACATGACTCTCAAGGGACTGAAAAATCTAGAGTTCGTGTTAAAAAATTCTTCTTAACTGGCGACTCAAATTTAAATTTTGGAATAGTATTTTCTACACATTAATCATCTACAAGCTATAGTTACATAACTACTACTACAGTGCGTTATGTATGTCGCTGTAGAAAACACTGTACTATTTATACACTGAACTGTATCTTAATAAAATGCACTCACACATAATTTTTTTGTTAAAAAATGTTAATATAATGCTTTGTCGCAGACGGGAACGAAAATACCCGGTAACTTCATGGTCAACTGTACTCATGGCTTTCGTAAAACTGGCAGTCAATTCGGATATTGTAAAAAACGTTCTAAGGTGTCCAAGGCGTGTATCATTTTCCTGACAGATGGGCGAAATGACGCACTCTTCACTTTCTTCTGATGACATTTCTTGCATCCCAGACATAACTGCCTAATACACCATGGCCCTTGTCACCTTGTATTCTGAGGGTGTGACTTGGGAAAAGATTGAAAAAATGTCTAGTTTCGCCCATATTGCACAAAACATATATTTCACACTTGGTCAAATTCGTGCAACCAATTGTTTGCTCCTTCCTCATCAACATTATTTGCTTCACCCCAAATTATTAATGATGAAATCGAGTATCTCTTTTTAAAACCTTATAAGGTATTTCTCCCGCATTCTAACGTGCCTTCGTGGTGTAGTGGTGTGCACGCTTGGCGCGTATTCCAGAGGTCCGTGGCTCGGTTCCCGGCGAAGATGTTACTCATTTGTCAAGTCTTCAGCTTTTAAAAACCCTAATGTCTCTGCAACTTTTGCAACCAACAAGCGGAACAACTGAAATATTGAATGTCTAACATTTTTTGCAAAAGCGTTTACTTTTAATTGAATTATAGCTCAACTTAAAGGTACATTTGAAGTGCACATATGACTGAACCATTCTAGAAGTAAAATTTTGACATCTTCGTACGTAGCACTGCGAAGTCGCTTAGATTTTTAGATTTATTCCAGGAAACCGATGCAGCAGCATAAAGAATATTTTCGCGTTCTTTACGTATTGTAGATAAGTAGATTCAGTAAGTCCATATTTTTAGGTAATTGCACTTTTCTTCTACATACCACGGTCTTCGTCCTCTAGGATTTTAAATTTTGTTTGCAGATGTGTGCCGGTATCCTTCCTCTTGGCCATAAATCACTCTCTTACTGCTCGCGGTTTAATGTTGGCTGAACCGTCCATAGAGCTATCTACAGGTTTACAGCCATCTACAGTGCCGCTAGAACTTTCGGAGAATAAAGATATGTTGGTATGCACTGAACGTTCATGTATAACTAAACTACAGTTCAGTATATCTCTGAAAATATTTTACTGATTTAAATTTTGAGCCCTTCAGAGATTCAGATGGTTTAGCTTCTTTGATGATTGAACATATTCAGAACCTTAGTCTTATTGTTGAGAGAATATTAATCTTAAGTTGTCACAGCGGGTGTGATGTATTTAAGCAAGAATGGTAAAAATATTTTAAAACCTTTGTCCAAGCGTGCAAAAACGTTATTTATGTAAAATGAAAACTTTAAAATTATAGCACTCTTTCCTTTTCTAAAATATTTTGACAAGCTTCAAAGTTTAGAAAACAATCGTATAACCATGAAATATGTTTCCTATAAAGTACACTCAGTTGCGAATTTAAATCTTGTAAGTCAATATGAAAAATTTAATGAAATTCACAAAGCTCTTGTTCTTGCACATTTAGAACCAGTGAGATGGTTCTTTCCTCCTCACGAAGAGGAAAAATATTTTATTACGTAGTGCTGTTATCATTCTGTTTACATATTCATGAGTTACCTCTTTAACAAATTAAAATCACTATTAAAATGTATCATAATTACTGTTTCCTTAATTTTATTTCGATACATAATTCAGTACAAAATAAAGATTCCAGGTCAGCCAAATATTAATATTTCATTAGTTACATCCACTGCACTAAATCAACATATTTAATCGACGATAACTTTGTAGTGCTTATATAGCAATCACTTGAAAGGTGAGTATTTCCGTCAGAGGGTAACAAACTATTGAAAACTGGATTAAGCATTTAAATATGAAAATTCATGATTATGAAATACATTGCTAAAGCAACAAATCCAAAGTGTATTTAATCTGTTTATGTACAAAGGGAGCAAACTGCTTAGATGAAAATACTTTATTCTGATGCTCAAGATATCGTATGTTTTCCTCCATATCATTATAAATGATTATAAATAATTATAAATAATAATTTTTCATTAGAAATAATATAAATTATTATAAATAATAATTATTCGATACACGCGTTTATTATTATTTATTCACCTTATTATTATAAATAATCTTGAGGCACACCTTTCAATGATTATTATAATCTTTACTTTATTATTCTTAATCATTTATGAATTCTATCTTTTTATCAAAACAGCGACGAAATCCTAATATTTTAAAAGTGTCAAGTCATGTATATTAAGAAGATGACGTTATTGCTTAATCAATAAATAAAATACTGGAACATTAACAAACAGTTTCTACAGTAATAATGCAGTACGTAATATTGAAACAACAATTCAGTATTGATTGTATATCTATTTACCTTCTATAAATTTATTATAAAATTCTAAAAACGTGTGTGTGTAGATATTTATGAAAATGGGTGTATTGGTATCTGAAGTAAGAATACACAATATACCTTGAACACAGTAAAAGTGTTAGATAATAATTTTAAAATTTAATTGTAATTTCAGTTTTCAAAATTTATATGCTTGTGTATCTTGTTTTAATTGTGTTTATCTTTCGTCTAATGTAAAATATTGTAGTATTTACTTTAACAAAGATTTTCTTTTCAGGATCCTTTTTCTCTCGAGGGGGTATGTATTGAAAATCATAATTTTAATTAATTTTCTAAAGCCCCTTAACTCTTTTTAATTAGGACGTTCTCCTAAATTGCGTTATACATAAGTGACTTTATCCTTCAATTATTCTCTTCTTGATTAGCGTATGATATTTATCGTATATCATAAATATAGTAAAAACTATGGCATTTTGGTATCGGTTATTGCTAGTGGAAATACAATCGAAGTAAATTTTCTTAAGCCTCCACCCAATATCATGCATTTATAACTTCTTAATTACCAGTATTTTTATGGTGAAAATGCCACATTCAAGAGAGATTTCTTAATTATTTAGATCTTCAAACTGCAGTAATTCTTTCATTGCTATGATACCAAAGTACAATTACACAAAATTTCAGGCTTTGGATATAACCTATACAAGCGCTTATTTACACTAAAATGTCTATGCTACGTACATGCATCTTTCCCTATATCTTTACTGCGGCTAAGCGAATTTGAAATAAAGATATAAGATATGTGCATTTTCTAAGTAATATATTCTCTACATTACTCTCTAAGAACTGTTTCTTTTACTTTAAGCGATGAGAGTAAAAAACTGTTAACTAGTGAAACAATACATAAATGTAAAACCAAATCCTCTATTTGTTTAGGTTTGCGCGATGGTTTACCATCTTGTTTTATGATGTTAAACTATACTGCAGTAGGGAATGAATTTTACTTCAGTTGGCAAACATGCAGCTTCGTTACAGCAAGCACGCATAAAGTTTTCTGATATGCTTTCTATGTGAAATTCGAATCCTAACTTTTGTGAATTTTTACTGAATAGTTACCGTTAGTGTTAGTTAGTTTTTTGAATAGCTATTAAGTTACAGTGTAGAGTTTATTTCTGTGGTGACGTGTTTCTTTTTAGGGTGTAATATGTGTGGGACTCTGCGCTGCGTCTAAGGCAAGTGATAAAGCAGTTAGTTAAATTATTAACAGGTGCGGTCATAACTTTGAACGATTATCTAATCAGTAATCATTAGATGGATAAGACTTGACTTCTCTATATTGAGAAGTGTTTTCTAAAAATTACTCCAATAGAATGTTAATACGTATAAATTGATCCATAACTGAAATACAACGAAAGGAGGATGACACATTTAGTATTAAATAACCTACATAAATACTTACAGACTGAATAACATTATGAAATTTAAATATCAGAATAAAAATTAAGTATAAAAATTAAGTATAAATTAAGTATAATTATAATAAATCAAAATAAATTTTAAAAGAAAGAAAAGCCAATCAGGGCTTTTTTCATTTTACATAATTTTTTTTTCTTTTATGCTCGCTTGTTTGTTTTGTCTTGTTTCTTTTTATGTAGAGTGGATAGACACTAAACTATAGCATATATACTTTAGTATTTTTGAAATTTTGCTTGCTACTTTATCATATTTTGTCGTTATTTATATAGTTGCATTATATAGAGAGAGAACCGAGATGCATACATACAAATGCAAGGAAGATGTAAAAAGTTCAGGCATTAAATATTTATCAGACATTTAACTAGAAGATGTCTTATACTAAAGCTTCTTTGAAGAGCTTTTCATATGTATCCATTTACCACCTATGAATTTTTATGAATATTCATGCATACATAGCGGCATGTTATACATAAAAAACCTTTCATACTTTCATGCAATATCTAGAATAAATATGTTCCATAACATATCTTATTAAATTTAGAATCTTAGTTAAATGTTTTCAAACTGTATGCTACACTGAAATATTTTTAAAACTATTTAAAAAATATTAATATATAATTTCGCAAAATGTTACTTAGCATTTCTTCTTATTTTTATAATCACAATGGAATTATTTCAAAATGCATTGAACAGAAATGCACCTTTAGAATAAATTCCTAACAATTTGAAATACAAATATTTCGAATTCTTTTATTACATTTCACGGCTATTGAATTACGTTATTACATAAAACAAGCATTCACTTCAAAATAACTCTTTATGAAATTGCAAATATACATTTAGAACTTTGCTGAACATAGAATAATGTAAGTAAATGAAATTTATATCACATGCAATTATACTGAATATATTTTATCTCATCTTAAATGAAATTACATACAAGAAAAGTTAAATGTATGCGCTATATGTGAGAACTTTGAAATTTATCCTGCCACATACCATCTCGACAGATCTGGACAAAAATGTGAGTTGTCGAAGAACACTTTTGAATTTAACCAATATGTTTTTGTTAGCTGGTGAAGGATTTTAGAAGCTTATAAATACTGTGAGGTCTGCAATTTTATTTCCATTCAAAAGTAATATATATTATTGCGAACTGATAAACAGAAATCATAATCTTCAAGATAAATAAGAATTTTATATTTAATCATAACCTAAGCAGTTTTTAATGGGGGTTTCCTTTATGATTTTGATTATGATGTTATTATGGTTTTATATTATGATTATAATTTTAAGTGTAACAAACCGTGCTTAATGAGTAGTTGAATCAGATAACTATATGAAATGGAAATTTTAGAAGTTTTGTAAATGCAAGATATTTAACTAAAAGTTTTTAATATTATTAAGTTACTTTTTTCTACATAAGTGTCAATCTCTAGCAAGTATACGATGAAGAATATAAAAAGATGGAAACTCATAAAATTGGAGTCTTTAAAATAAAAGTAAATAATTAAATAAACCACTATACACACATGAGTTGTACTTTCTACAAATGAGTTTAAATTTTAATAATTAAATAATTAATCTCAGTGCAACGCTTGGTTTTGTACATATCAAGTGATTGTAATTTTGAAAAAAAAATTAAGCCAGATTTATTATTATAAGAACTAAAGAATATGCTTCATGATTTTTAGGTAAATGAGAGTTACAATGCGTGCTACATAATTACTAAAATATATTACTGCTTTTTTAAGTAAATGATGTGAGTGTGTGTGTGTGTGTGTGTGTGTGTGTGATTATGGCAAAGCCTCCAGGGCTATCTGCCTAAGAGGAGGGATGCCTTCGTGGAGGACTTTCTAAGGGAAACTGGCTCGTATACACGTTACACATGGGGAAAACCACGAAAACGCCCATGCAGCCAGCCCGTTCGCGGGATTCGAACCTCGGACCGAACTACCAGTGTTCCGCCAGTACTACCAGTACTACCGCTCGGCCGCTGGTGGGCTAAGTAAATGATGTAATAGGCCTTAATGCAAACAAATCATTATTAACATGAGTGGTGAGAAATATAATATTCTTATTTGAAGGTTCTTTTTAAAACAGGCAAAGTATATTGTTTAACATATGAAAAATGGTATTGATGATTATATCGAAGAATTGTATGCTTTTTAATTAATGGACAGCCGATTTTATCTAGCAGGTTTTATATTTTTTCTATTCAGAACTTTCAACAATATAATAAGTGATATTTTAAAATTTCTGTCATTAGTTGCAAAATATTAGCTTATAAGCAATGTGATATATGGAATTTTATTTTGATTCAAAGGGAATATTTATTATAATAACATGTTTTTAATTCTAAGCAAGTGAATTTCTTGGTTACACTAATATGCTGCAACTCTAACTATTAATTAACATTCCTGAAAATTCGTATTTCTACGCTAAATTTGATAATTACATGTATTTCAAATTATTTGAACTGAAATGCTAGTAATATTTAAGTATAAAAAATATATAACAAACCGCTGTTCCAAACGTAGATTACGCTAAACGCGCAGTATGAAAATATCACCTCTGACTGGTAATCTTGAAGGTACTTCTATGTACTAATAGCATTTCGAAAGTTATTGCCAGGGATATATAAGAATGTTTCCTCGACTGTTCTTTATTCGTTTAAGAACTTAATGCTTAGTCTAAAGTTTACAATCTAAATTTACCAAATATTTGATCTGGAATAAGGGACATGGTCTCGAAAGAATAGACTTAATACAGAAGATGTTAGAAAATTTGGAGTTTTCTATATTCAGATTATTTTCAAAATTATATATTTTAGACAACTTAGAAAGTAGTCCATTACTAGATATCGAAAAGAACTATAACTTGCTCTCCCAAAATTGTGTAAATAAATAAAATTATGTAAACCGCAAAAAACATATATAAAATAAAATAAATTGAAATATATATATTTTAATTTATTTTGTTTAACATATGAAAATTTTATCAAATTTTATCAATTTTATCAAAATAAATCAATCAATTTTATCAAAATAAAATAAATTGAAATATATGTATTTTAGCTATATTAACGTTCTCTCACTCATCATTATTACTGTAAGTTTAATAAAACGTTTTACAGGCCAATAATCATCTATTAATACTTATGAATCCTGTCATTTGCAATCCACAATCGCATATGCTACTGTAACTGTAGTAATGAGATTATGAAATAGGATTTAGAAATTTATTTGCCCTAATGATGAAATATTGGGTGCATTGTGAATATCTCTCCATTAAAAAGAAAAAGATCTGGCACGTTCAAAGCATAGCAGCATGATCGTGTTCTAGGAGCTTCTTTACTGTTTTCTGCGTTATACACGTAATTTCAGCAATGCAATATTGGAAAGCAAGAACTTCGTACTGCACTTGAATGCATATGGATGATATCCAACATGTTTTTTTTATCTGGGTATCATTATTTAAAAGGGAATACATTTTGCATAGGTCAAAATTGAGTATTTTTGGATTAAAGCTAGAATAAACGAATAGCATCCTAATGGTCCATTTGCTTAACCTAATTAGGAATTTTCTCTTTATCAAACAAATTTTAAACAAAATTTGTTGTCTTAACTTTTAAAGCAGTTCAGTAGAATCAAAATTTAACTTTTATTAGCCCAGACGGACTATTCCAATTTGCGTTGAAAACTTTAAATGTCGGTTCACTTTTTAAATAGTTACCACCAAATATTAGTGCCCTGTATTTTATTTAAAGAAATTAAATAATAAAGAATTTGCATAAATGTATGTATGTTTCTCGCATTTTGATAATACAACGGTACCTAGAGCCATCAAACGTTAAATAACGTACGTTTAAACAGAAATATGAACTTCTGGAAACATCAGTTTGGAATTTGGAATTTGTTTATTATTTGTTTCCTATTTTGTATAAAACTTTAACAAATTTTTTAATTAAGAAACTTATAAGGTATTTCTCCGGCCTTCCTAGCGTGCCTTCGTGGTGTAGTGGTTCTGCACGCTGGGCCGGTATTCCATTCCATTCCATTCCATTGACGGAAGACGCGAGCACTGTACCTTTACCATAGGGTGAATCAGTTCAGCAACGCGCCCCCAAGATCTAGAGCAGCCAGAGGCCACACGAGAGCCGAGCACAGAAAGACCAAGCCGAACGCCGGATCCACCCAGGGCAGTTCAACGAACCAAAGGCCCATAGGGGACCCACACCCCGTCGCCCAGGCGTCAGATTTATAAAAGAAATATTTACATGGCCAAACAAGGGCATAGAGAGATACAATTAAGTACATTAATAAGTACAAGGATTGTACAAATTTAACAATAAGAGGTAAAGATTACAGGATTACAAGATAAAGCAAGTTACAAGAAAATGAGTACAGAACAGGCGAGTGCTCATTTTTCATTTTGCCTGCTTCCAAAAAATCCTAATGTCTACAGTGGCGCCCGAACTAAAAAGGTGGTGGAGAATTGGCGATTGGATCCCCTAAAAACCCCAGTCGCCCTTTAAAAGGCGAAGTATATAAGGTATTTCTCCACCTTCTTGACGTGCCTTCGTGGTGTAGTGGTGTTCTGCACGCTAGGTCGGTATTCCAGAGGTCCGTGGTTCTATTCTCGGCGAAGGCGGTTGCTAATTTTTTAATTCTCCGGCTTCCAAAAAATATCTAATGTCTCTACAAACTCAACGATTTCAAAGCGAGCAATGGCAACGCTGTACGGAAAAAGAGACATTTTTATCTCCAGCGTACGAGACTGCGTATCGGAAATTCTAAAAATGCTCATTTTACAACTATTTTGAGATATTGCTGTTGAACTGGAATTTAAGGTTTAAGTGTGAAGAACGTGATATTTAATAAAGAAAGGTATCACACAAAGCGTTCAAAAAACGCCCCTTTAAGCCTAATGTAAAATCTGAAAGCTTTCAGAATTTTATTTTTAATTAAATTTAAAAAATTCAAAATTTATCACTAAAAATAATTGCCTAAACTATATCTATACTATTAAAACCTATGGGGGTCTGTTTGTTTGTGGCATTATCATCTTCGCAATAACCAGAGAATTGAATTTTAAGAGTGGTACTCCGGGATTCTAAAAATTCTTGGGAAGCCATTTTCCTACAATATTTTTAGTGGCAAAAAATTTTAAAATTTGGATGATGTCCAAAATGTCCTCTCGAGATATTTTGCTCAAAAATCAATTTATTTTTATGGGTCCGGGATTGAAAATCTGCACATTAGATGGCAAAAGGTTGTTGATAACGAGGGTGATTATATTATTGATTAAAAATAAAAACTTGTTAAAGATGTGTTCATTTGATTTAATGTAAAAACCATAAAAAGGAAATTTTTACCATAGTTCATGAGGTACACTTATCAATAGGCATGGTGGTAGAAACAGTATGTTAAAAGAACTTCAAAAAAAAGTACAAAAACATTACTACCGAAGAAGTCACGATTTACTTAAATTTGTGTGAAAGTTGTCCCCCCCCCCAAAAAAAAAAAGACAAGGTACCTAAGAAAGGACTTGTTGTTAGGCCAATGGTCTTTCAGGAGATGAACTCAAGATGACAGGTGGACCTAATTGACATGGAGTCGCAACCAGATATTTGTCTAGTTTATATCTGTTTATCAAAACCACTTGACGAAGTTCGTACAGTTGCGTGCCCTAAAAAGCAAACGTGCAGAAGAGGTTGCTTGTCATCTAATTGATGTTTTTACTATATTTGGAGCCCCTAGTGTACTGCAAAATGACAATGGTCGTGAGTTTAGTAACAAAATCGTAGAAGAAGCTTGTGCAATGTGGCCGGATCTGAAAATTGTGCACGGAAAACCTAGGAACAGCCACACTCAAGGTTCTGTTGAACATGCAAACCAGGATATTGAAAATATGCTAAGTTCTTGGTTGGAAAGCAATCACAACAGTAAATGGTCCGAAGGGTTACGTTTTGTGCAACTTATGAAGAATAGAACATTTCATGAAGGCATCAAGTGTTCTCCTTATGAAGCAATGTTTGGGACGCCTGCAACATTTGGCTTGAAAACGTCTTCGTTCTCGAATGACTCTATCGAACATCTTAGAATGAAGAAGAGCTTCAGGCATTAATCGTAACAGTTAATAATGCTTCTGAAAACACCAATAACGAAATAGAAAATGTTTCTAATATGGACAATAACGATATATCTCAAAATGACCCTCCATCTGAAATTAATTTCAAGACTCAGGAAGAGAATGAAGCAGCAGTTGCTCTAATCCAGACAGATATTTTATGCAGGTAAGAGCAAGCAAGAAAACATAGAATGAGTGCTAAAGAAGGTTTAGAATTACAAGCAAAGAAAATGTTGAAGGTTTCAAATCTTAAATTTCCTGCTGGTAAAATTGGTGACACAGTGAAACTGCGAATACCAGAAGTTGACAGAGCAAGAATTGATCACCGAATTTTATTAGCGGTGGTATTAGAAGTTCAAAATGAAGAGTTTTATCAGTTAGGAACGACACAACGAAGACTTTCACATTTGTATACCAGAAATCAATTCACAATTTGTGAAGAAAAATTTATTCTGCTTGACGATGTTCCAGATCTAGCAATATCACTTCGAGAATGCGTTAGAAAGACATCTCTGTCTGGAGGTCAGGGATATCAGCGATGTGTTTGTAAGGGACGATGCGAGTCTGATAAGTGCAAATGTAAAAAATCTGGTAAACTTTGTAATTCTAAATATCATAATAGTCTAATATGCTTAAATAAGTAAACTTAAAATATTTAGTAATTCGTAGTAATAGCATTTACCGTTATTTGAAAAAATGTTTTATTTCCCTCTAGAATATGGGCTTAGTTTGTTTTTTTATATGCAACTGCAGTTTTTTTATGTGCAACTGTTTTGTATAAGCTCGTGTAAATTCCATTTTTCTTTCATTTCACAACACCTGTCAGGTCCTTATTCAAATTTCGTTCAGGCTAAATAAATGTATGTGACCTAAAATAAGCATTTATTGACTTTTTAATTGTAAAATATAAAATATTGTAATTCGTGGTCTCTTACGCCATATTGTCCAACCAAAAAAAAAAAAAAAAAAAAAATATCTTTCTGAGTAGTAACTACTCAAAAAAAAAAAAAAAAAAAAAAAAAAAATGCACTTTATTCTACTGTCCCAATAAGTCATGATATTTATCACATTTACCATTACGAGTTGGATATTTCCAAAATTTAGTGGTGATTAGGATGATAAGTGCAAATGTAAAAAATCTGGCAAGCTTTGTAATTCTAAAACAGTCTGATACGTCTAAAGAAGTAAACTTACAAGTAAATGCAAATAAATGATTTTCCCCATAGAATATGGGGTTGGTTTGTTTCGGCAAAATAATCCGAATTTATTACCTTCCCCATTACGAGTTGGGGATTTTATAAACTAACCGGTAAATTTGATAAATATGAAATAATTTGGTAATAATTATCACATTTACCAAATTCAGTGGTGATTATGTATAATCATCGGTAGTTTTATATAATCAACGATTTATCATTTTTACTGTAACATATACACTAATACGTGATGCGCGTGCGGCAACGAGTGCTCGCATCGTGTCCCGCCATCCCTTGAAAACAACTGTGATTAGTTGCAGCTGTGTAACCTGTACGGTCTGTTCTGTGTCTTTAAAATGTTCAAGAGCTGTTTAAACAAACTTGGCAACTATGCTGAAAAATAGAGAAACGTATGCAGAATCTGAAAATCATTTCGGTTTTTGAAAATTTTTGTTTCTTTTGGTTTTTATTTTCAAACGGCTCTTACTTAAAAAACATCCCTCGTAGGTAAAAGCGTATTTTAAATGCTAAATACCTATTGTATCCTCATGACCAACGACCAATGCTAAAAATTTGCTGTATTTTAAAAAGTGTTGCTACTGCTCGCTTTCAGATGGCAGGGTTTGTCAATAAGAAATTGTAAGTTTTGCAAAATACGAAATTAAAGTAATATTGACAAACGTTAAATATATTATTATTATATAATCTCAATATTCTCATGTTAAAGAAAGAACATGATTGCATGTGACTTCACTGTATGTTAAAAATTATTCGTTAATGTCTGCATAGCTGCTGTTGGCCTCTTTTTTTTGCATCAGGTTAAGATAATTGACTGCCACGCTAATTCTTTTATTAATAATGAGAAAAAGTTGTTAATTACGTTAAATTTAAATTATGACGTTATGCGTATTAACTGAATTACCAAAAGGTTTTGTTTTCTGGTTTAGCAACAAAAACTTATTTGCGAACTGCTTGTTGCTGAGAAAGAAGGAACTTATTTTATTCATACTGAAATATTATGCATTTTCTTTTCATGTGCACATAATTATAAACTTTAATTGTACGCAACTATATTGTACAGGTGTACCTAATTATAAATTAATGATTATAAATTTAGTTTGGCCGAAGTCCGCTCATTCGGCAGGCTTGTCCGCTAATATGTTATAAAGTATGTACCCGTTTTTGCTTGCAAAAATGCGTCAAATACTTGAATTTAAAACAATGTAAAATCGCCCTTGTGACTTTGGTTAATTTTTAGGAAAGAAATTTTAATTTTGTGATAGTTGGTCGTTGATTTTCATCGACTACGATGTACTTTTTTTTTATCTGTACATACCTTTATTTACAATTTTTCCATAAAAAAACAGAGACCTCATTTAACATCTCGAGCCATTTTGTCTTACGCTACCATTTTTCTCTCCTGTTGTGCATAGATACCGTTTTCCGGGCAAGCCCGAAAAAGACTCTAGCAAAGAAGTCTTGACAGGTACTTTTTAAGGTGCGTTGTCTCGAGATATACCATTCTTGCCTCAGTTTTGATAAAAGCTGAATCTTAGCAAAAGTTTTCCGTTCGCACTATGTGGAGAACTTCAGAACATCGAATGAAAATTTCTTAAATATTTTAGATGCGTTGTATTAAAACTCTGCTCTCTGAAGCATTGATACTATTTTGGAATGTGTGTGTGTGATTAATGGCAAAGCCTCGAGGGCTATCCGCCTAAGAGGAGGGATGCCTTCGTGGAGGACTTTCTAAGAGAAACTGGCTCGTATACACGTTACACATGGGGAAAACCACGAAAACGCCCATGCAGCCAGCCCGTTCGCGGGATTCGAACCTCGGACCGAACTACAAGTGTTCAGCGACTTTACTGCTCGACCGCTGGTGGGCCGCCTATTTTGGAATGCGATAGGAACAACTATTATGTGATTACATTTGGACGCTAACTGTAAAAAATCCCACTTTGAATTCCATTTTTATTTCTATTATTTAGAGTAGTGTTTCAGAAACTATGCTCCGCAATCGCCGCACAGCTGTTCCTTGATCGCCGTAGGAAATTAAAATAACTAAAAAGGGAATGAAATTAAATATTAAGGAAAAGTAGAATGCAAATAAGAAATTTAGAAATTATATTCTGAATGCCGAAACGTGTCTCCTCAAGCAGGCGATGTCTGGCCTTTCCTTGAAATTGCAGTTCATGCTCATTCTCGATCTTTCGACAGTTTCTAGAACCCGCTGTATGTTTCTCCAGATGTAGCCGCATATAAACATGGCTAGTCGCTGTAGAATCACTTCACAGTGAACACTTAGAGGAATAATTGATTTTCCACGAGTTTTTTTATGCGTTTGATCTCTTTGTAAAGTTTAGTTGCCTGGCTAGTAAGTTTTCATTAATAAGGATGGCAATAAAAATAATAAATTGTACACAAAAACAGATTCTATACACTAAATATGTGAAAATTATAAGAAGCTACCATGTGTCTTTCCTGCTGCACACTGAAGTCAGATGTTGTATCGACGAAAGACATTGACAAATTTGATGAAACTGCATGCACAGGTAGAAGAATTTTTAATGGATCATAAGTCTACCTTGGAGATACTTTGAAATGATGAGAACTGAGTGTGTAAATTGACGTATTGGTTGAAATCCATAGCAAAATGAATGAAATGAATATATCATCGTTAGAGGAAAATTCCACATTTGTTTTATGAAAACACCAAAGTATCTTCTTTTAAGAAATAACTTATGCATTGATAAAAGAGCATAGAAAACAACGATATTAGCTGCATCTTTCTTACAAAAACCTTTTGAAAAAACTAACATCAGGATTCTAGGGAAAATGAACGCAAATATTTAAGCGCCCGGTGAAGCTTTGAAAGACTGGTTTGGACTTAATCTGCCGACAGCTCAAAAAAAGGTGCATAAATGATTCTGGATATTGAATGCGTTTAGCCTCAATAAAAAAAGTATGCATACATAAAGTAAACTCAACATAATATGAGACCCTCATAGATCTGACATGTCACAGTGAACTAAAAATGCTGTTAGCAGTAATGTAAAATTTCTATTGTAACAAAAAAAGAATTGATTTTTTAGCTTTCAAATAACCTTTGTGTATGACTAGATACCTTTGTGCATGGCTAGATTTCGATAATATCACGTTGAGACTAAGTTTAGATATTATAGACAGTGAAGATAAATAATAAAAAATACCTCATAAATTAAAATTATTTTAAGTATAATTTCATTCTACGGTCATTGCATAACTATTTAGATTACATTTCGTTCCGTTGCACAAATGTTTTAATTAGATTTCTTTCTCTTGCTGTTTTTAACTTTTTGTGTGTCTCCTATACTATTCTTAAACATAATTTACTTATAAGACATATGATAGGCCTATGGTTACCAGAGAAACGAAAAAGATTTCCTCGATTTAAGAAGTCGGAAAAAGGCTGATTTAAGCAACTGATGGCTCTTAAAACTTTATATGTTTACTGCTCAAAATGAATTTTACTTTGAGCCGTAAAAAAGTTACATCTAACCTTACTTTCAGTGTTAGTTCATATGCAAATATACTACATGAAAAAAAAAAGCTAACAGTATTTAAGATATTAGATTTTAAACACGCAACATTTCTAAGATTCGAGTCGCGATTCTTAACGACGACATAAAATTTATTTTATCCTAAGCACAAATAATTATTTTATTAAAAAAGCGCAATTTAATTAGAGTAATTCATGAATGTCATAAAACTTCGAACATAGTTTCACTTTTCATAAGAAAAAATACACTGTTCTTTTAGTTTTAGGTACTTTATTTATTTATTTTATATTATATATAATTTTAAGGCAATACATGTAACGACAACTAACTGACAACTGACTTAATCCATTTTGCGTTTAATCCTCTTAAAAGCAAACAAAATTGGACTTTTTTCCCACTTTGATGGAACGTCAAGACCTTTTAATTGACCTCGTCAGAAAAGACACAGATTTTTACTCTTCTATAGCTTGTTTTAATTAGTAATTTATATGCATTAATATTTTTATGAAAGTTTGGAAAAATATCGCTTACCGTGCACCTTCTTGGAATTAAAGCTTCTTCTTTTTTTTCGGTGTTTGCTTTCATGGGAAAATATGCTTTAATTAATTCATTTCTCTTAAAACTTCAGGTACATAAATGCTTTTTATGCATCAATTAAGAAATAAAAACAACAAAGGCGCTCTTTAAGTAAAATAATTGATATGAGGCTGAGTTACTAAACGTGACACTTAATTTAAAATGATATTATTCATGCAAACAGATATTGTCATTAATTCTTACAAAAATGCTAATGCCTTTGTCACCAAAGTAAAACTTTTTAGATTAAAAAAAAATATAAGATTTAATTTTTTATATCTCTAATCACTGCATATAATCCTCTTATCTCAGCGAAATCTGCGTTCATTAATATATTTCTAAGAAAACGGAAGAAACACTGGATTTCATAACTCAAATTACCGACGCATTTCTAGAGGTATTTTGCCGTACTTCTAAACTCAAAGAACTTTGAGCCTGGTAATAAATATCATATTTTTATCTGAAAAATAGACCTTTCTTCTGGGTGACATTTCTTCTGGGTGAAATTGCGCAGTCTTGAAGTAGAAGTGTCTGCATTCTATGGGATTACATATGGGTATAGGTTACTTATGTAAAAGGGTAGAAGGGTTATTTGCAGTTTAATATAGTCGATACCGAAAAATCATTTTAAAGTTCATCAATTCGGTAAATGATCACGTAAATTATTTGAAGATGTTACAAACAATTATTGGAGACGATTAGGTATTTTCTGTTTAACGGCACCGGGATCAATTTGATGCGTTTAAGGCACAATTAGCATATCGAATATGTTCTTCACTATGAAGCTGTATAAATTAACTAGAAATAATATAATTCTTAGGTGCAGTTACTCGAGTCTGTGAATGTAATCGCTGGCAATGTACTGCTCTGCATCTAGCTATGAACATAAGCTACAAAAGCGGTCTAGTTACAGAGCCTAGAATCTAGACATTTTGATTTTGAAGATAGGAGCAGAAGAATGGAAGATAATCAAGAGAATACTTTCTTCCAGAACTTCATTCTTCGACTCGTATTTGACACTCATTTCTTTTAACCGATTGTTGCCCTAGAATCTTTTACAAAATATTAGAAGCACAAAAGTTACTTTTCTCTGTCACTTGAAATGTAAAATCGCACTGTCACTTTTAGACGAAAAATGAATGCAGTCCATAAATAATGAGCGAAAATCATTATACTAACATCCCGTATATAGGAAAAAGAAAGGTTCAGAAGTCGTCAGCCTCCCAAGATGTGATCTTCAGATTACTGAAGAGATTTGGTTTTTCTCGGTTTCATTCCATGTCCACTCAACTCTGAAGTCCGCGTTGACAGCTGTTGAGGATGTTGCTTTTGGACTGAGTGATTTTGAAGTTAAAGCCATGCACGTGCAAAGAGAATTCCGCTATTTATTCCATGCTGAAAATTATAAGATCGTTCTTTAATTTTTTGTAAGTGAATTAGAGTTAAGATATACGCTAATTGTAAGTTTTGTTTTAGTAGCTGTCAAACTTTCATGCCACTAAAGACTAACAGTCTGATTAATTCTTTTAAGTGACTTTCGGTGTTAGGTACTAATAAATACCAATAACGCATTTGTTACAGTATTTTCTTTCCTTCAAATCATACGATCTTTAATTAAATACAGATGTAAATGTTATTGTTAGCATTCTCTCCATACGGGCGGACAAAGGCCATACCCAAAGGGCATTCAGCCGTCTCATAACCAAGACCTTTAATCAAAATGCATTACAAGAGGTGTCCGATATTATATTGTCCGAAGTTGGGAGAGGCTATACACCTGTCGGGATAAACCTACACTTCGATTGGGATTAACAGTCATTCTCTTCTAACAACTAGCGATGGATTTAACTCAATTACATGACGATGGTATGTTGAAGTCTGTGATGCCCCTTCCCACCTTTTTTTTTTTAAGTGAACAACAACTGTTTATCTACAAACAGAATAGCAAAATGTTCCTCGCTTCTTTTATAAAATTATCTCTAAACTTTACGACGGAACTTTTATTTGCGATAGCAGGTTCTCCTATAATCCTTACCTTGGGTAATCCTATTCTATGTTCAAAGCAGTAAAACTGATTTTGCAGCAAGACTAGTATCAGTATACTCTTAGAAGTTATTTTCTTTAAGCATCGAGAATATATGAGATTTGATTTGGAGGATTTTGACGAAAAGTTGCCTTTTCCTTTGTTTACAATTTTAAGTCTAAAATATAGCAGCAACTCTATTTCAATGTTTAATGGGCTTCTGTTTGAAGTAATTTGCATGTTCAAAGAAACTGGTGCACATTTTCCTTGTTCTTTATACTCCAGTTTCATAACCAAATATTGTGTTTCTTTTGAATCGCTGGAGACCAGATCACGTTCGATTTTCATGTGCTTTACAACGGATTCTTGTTATAGGATAGCTCCTGTTTTCCATCTAAACTTATCGTTTTTCTCTTTCCTTCTTAATATTGCTGTTGGGGATATTGATTTCTATTAATACTTTCCTTTGCGAATATATAATTATGGCTATTCTTTGATCAAATCATGAGTGAAGTCGCAAAATTTAATGCTGGTGACACAGTAGTAACATAGTTGCGTTAACTTTGTTCTCCTACTCAGTGTTTCCACATAGTAATTCATACAGGTGTCGTCTGGTTGATGTTGAATACTTACCTAAATTTAAAAGGTGTTCTCAGTATAAAGAATATTTACTAAAACAATACTTATTCAAACGTTTACCAGCTTCATTCATAAAATTAACATTTTCTGCTTTTTATTACCATCATATAAATTCATGGTGTAATGTAATAATTATATGTGAATTTAAATACAACTTTCGAACAGTAATTGTCCTCTTTTGTTTGGTTGGAAAAAAATCTGTCAAAAGGTAATTTCACAGCACAGTCTGTGAGATGCGTATTTAAGGAAGTAGAAATTTTAGAACGTGTTTTTGAAATCAAGGGTAAAAAAATTGCTAAATATTAAAAGAATTATTTCCTTACAATTTATAACTCAGTTACAAGTTTTAAATTATCTTAAAAAAATCCATTTTTAATTCCTTTCAGAAATACTCTTAGATAGTTAAGTATACGGAAATCAGTAATCAGCAGCAATATTTAACGTATTTCACTAATAAAATAAAAGGTGTTCTAATTTAAAATGAACCGAACAGAGTAACTATGATTTTTGATTTAAACTGGACAGAAACTGAAAATCGTACCGTATTTGAGAAAGTATTTCAGAAAGAAGCTCTGTAAATAATAAGTAATAATGTGTAATTTTAATATTCATAATACAATAACTTTGATTTTAATTTTTCTAATTGTTAACTGAAAAAAGTCGAATTACCTTAAAATTTCGTTCTAATGCAATTAACGAAAATTGTGAAGACATTCCATTCGAATTAAAACTATTTTGGAAAATGTACAGCATTTAATTCCGTTTACAGTGAAATCGTGCTTAAAAATGTATTCTTTCACGGACTTAAGACTCTAAAATATTGTAGAAATGTTTAATTCCGATAATATATTAATGTTTAATTCTGATTATAAAATGTTTAATTCCGATAATGTCAAAACTTATTGATCCTTAATGGCAAGTCACTGAATGTTTTGGTCACCAAGAGGGGTGCTTTACTGCTTTAAAGCAGTGTATGGGAAAAACCAGTTCGGGCCTCTCTTTTATCTCCTACCTCCGTAATGTAACCAAAGAATCTTGGTGAAACGTGTATATGTTAGAAAATCCTGCGCGAGTAACTAAATTCCACATTTCCGATATGAACTCCAGAGGTATCTATAATAGTATTTCCTGCCAGTGTGGCTTCAAGGGAAGAAACAAAGTTTTGCTTTAAAAAGGATAAGAATTAGATTCGTAGAAAAGAAATTTAAAATCCTCAGTTGCCCATCGTTAATGGCCAAAAATTAGCCTTTCTCATTTCCCTGCAACAAAAATTTCCATGAAATGTCTTCCGCTGGTAAATTAGATTTCCTGGAGGCGTTTCATATTTATAAAAGTCTCTGGACTCTGGCTAATAATCAGAATTCTAATCCCTTTTTATTCTTATATTTTAAATAAATTACTTCCTAGTTTCTTTAGGTTTTCATCAGTAGATGACACCAATTGTTTTACTTAACTATTCTTTAGTAAGAGCTTTTTTGAATATTTTACCTATTCTTAGCACATTTCACTGTCGCTGTTTTTACTCCTGCTGCTCAAGAAAGACGTCCTATTCAAGTTTCGAATCCTGAAAATTTACGCATGTTACGTCGTTGTTGTTGTTGCTAATTATCAGTATCTTTAATATCCATAATGTATTTTATTAACTTTGTGTGAATGATCAGCAACTTTTAGGCAGCAAACATCTTGGGATTAAATGTTCAAATTCTGTTATGATTTGTTTATCTCGTGTTCATCATAAATTTAATTAAATGTCTTTGTGACCCGATGCATCTGGATGGCTTCTAATCCTAGTAAACGGGCTTACAGCTTTGCGTATTTTTAGCGGTATTTCCTACCTTTATAAACATAATATAAATAGAAGACCATTTTCCTAAAAAAATTTCTCCACGAAATTATGCTTTTTCTTAGGTAGATAGACCTTATGTACTTTGCAATATTCAGTTTAACAAACACACGATTTGAGTCAAACGAACACACGCAAACGAGGTAAAAAGTTTTACGGTGCCTGGAACTGTGAGAAGCTGCATGTTTACGTCTTTTTCGCTTTACATTTAATTTGTTGAAAAGGATACATTTTTGACAAATGTGGTTGATCTTCTGGGGCAAATGAAGGACTTTCATGATGTTTGAAAATAACTGCATTCACAACATTTCATGAGCGACGTATTTCAAAATACTATGCAGCAGGAAGAATTGTAAAAAAATGTCTTGAAAAGTACTGAAAATTAATTGTGAAAGCAAAAGCTGTACATCGTTATTCTTTGCTTAGCCATTTTCGTTTTCTCACAGGTCAGTTGTAAGGAAGAGAAGAAACAATAAATGGCAATAAACTAAGGTAAAACTCATTTCGGGAATGAACGGGGAGGGGCATTTCGAGAGACAACTAACTCACTTTTCGCTCCATTAACCTTTTCTCATTCTGTGAGTTTCACTCCATTTTCCCAGATGGAACTGGCCTTTCTCTTCCCATTATGTGACTACCAGGTACTCAACTTTTTCCCCCTCCAAAAATTCGATGGTATTATTTTGACTAGAAATTTCAATTTAAATGTGTGAGAATAAAGAATTAACATTCCAGAAATTAAATTAACAGCTATAAAAATGTCATGAATTCATGAATTATGGGAAAATATCGCATTATAAATGCTTAGTATTTAAAACGTATACTAATATAACATGTCTTCCAATTTAGTGCTGAAATTGTCCTTCCGATTAATTATATAAGGCTTTCTATTGCTGGATTAATATATGAGGTTTTCTGTAGAGATGTTTTCAGTGATAACGAAATTTAAGCAAATTTAAATATCTTGCTGAATTTCAACTCATAAACGAAAAGACTATAGTTTATAAATCATAACAGAATTTTTAAAGAATATATAGAATTTCATCGCAATGTGTTATAAGCTGGAAAATATATTTATTTCTTTGCTGTAATCGCCTGAATATTACTGAAATATTATGAACTCGTATGTCAAAGAATCGAAAATTAGTTTCCGAAGGTGTATAAAAATATCTGACTTTCATCTTTTTAACGTCTCGAAGGGAAAAAAAAAAAACGCCTTTAAGGAATTTATTGTTTTCAAAAGCGTGTTATGACATCTTGGCAAGATAAAACGTTTTGCCACTTAATGTAAAAAAATAATAATGTTAGTCACATGCTGAAGTGATCCAAAGAAACAAATGCACAGTTACATCTTGAATAATTAATTCTTAAATAGACACATAATTCACTACGTAGTAATAATATTTTATAAAATAATAACCATCGGTATTTTTTTTTCTTTACCCTTTTTAATAGTTTATTTTGAACATGTTTAAACATATTTATGTTCTGTACCCTGAAAATTTTTAAGATTCAATTCTTAAACTATTATTCTAATGGTATATGTTTCAATTAAAATTATATTAAGCATTTTTAATCATCATACGAAAATTAGATTATGCATTTTTTTTAAAGTTCATGATTTTCATATTTTTAATATCCTTAGTTCTTTTCAGGCATATTTAAAATTTTAAGGATTGTTTTTCAGAGGTTCTGCACTGTAATCTGGAATTTTGGAAGCGTAGTTTGTTGTTTCAGTAAAAAGTACTCTAATTTTGAAATAACAAATGTATAAATAGATTCAAAATCTAAAATCAGTGGGTCCAGCTTTTACTAAATGTGAAAATTGTGCAAAATTTCAGACAAACAGAGAGTTACTCGAGCTTTATTTGTATGTATGGAATAAATTGCTCTAAGCATGCATTTTATTATTAATGAAAAAAAAAATCTGATTTTTTTGGTAATGAATTATGTGTTCAATATGTAGATAAATAATTGAGAATGAAAAATCCTCCCAAAACTGAAGGAATGGCATGCACATTTAAAGTTATATTACGATTTGAAAATGTGCTGTTAAAATACTTTGTATAAATAGTTATTTAGCTATTATATATGATTCGAATTTTAATAGCATTTAATGAAATCTAGTTATTATTTTTCTTATTTGTTCCTTAGAAAGTCTGCGCTAAATAGTTTCGTATTACAGCATAAGATTTTGTAATAGCGGTAGTACCGATAGTTTTGACATCTAGCTTCAGGATTAGAATCAGTGATTTCTGACGTTAACTTTGGAAACATCCATAAACTAGAAATTCTGAGGCATTCACATAGCGCAGCTTAGAAGGATTAACGTTGTTAGACTGCACGGTATTGTCCCGAAAACATTGTTTCGATGACAGACGAGGCATCGACACGTAGGAAGATGGAAGTGTTTGGAAGTGAATCACGCAATATTCGCAAACAGAGTTTGAACAACCAGTCTATCTCTTGCAACTTAAATGCAGTCTATTCTGGCTTGATAGTTCATTACAGAAAAATGCCAGAAGCGATATTCTAATGTTTACAGATAGAAGGATAACAAAAGGAATGCGTAACAATAATCAGTCATTGTGAGTATTATAATTGTTGTTAAAAACAAAACAGATTTATTTAAAATATTTTTAAGTGGAATTTAAACGGAAACTATGGGTAGAAAATATAAATGTTTTGGTATGGTATAAAGAAATTTGTCCGGAAACTCATTAGCTCACTATATTTCTCTAGATCAACTATGATTATAGCTAATTTTTATATTTAATCAATTACCTTTTCATTAGAATATAGTAACAGATGACATAGCCAAAGCTTTTATGATTTTATTAAATTTTTATTCATTTCATTAGTATGCGTATGTACGGCTAATGTCTCGCATAAGTGAACACATGTCACACTTTGAACTTAGATTTTTAAAAAAAGGTCAATTTCGTGACAACACTTCGATAGCTTTACTTTTTAAGAAACTCGTATCGGTGTCATGAGGTTGCTCTATTCTGACAACCTTGATAAAGAAACTTTTTTACAAAAAGCTGTCTTCTGCGTCAAGTTGGATACTTACACGCAACATCTTCGTCCAATGGCGTCGCTATTTTATAAGGATTATCGCGCGCTGTCAAACGTGAACATGTGGTTTACGTTTTTAACACATCTAGTTAATGAATGGAAGATCCATGGCTCGAATTCCGAGGAAAAAATAGTTAGTTGTAATCTTTCGTGGTAACAAATGTCTAATAGCTTCTGCACTGAGACCTGAACTAACGTCTGGTGTTAATCTTCATCTCGATGTGGTCCACGGGGTGTCATTTCTCCTTATAGTAGCATTTAAAATAGAGCCAAATAGGAAGAACTATGTACTCTTCGTGCGTACTTTTATTATATAAGTAATTTCACGTCCAGTTAGCAAATGGAAGATTGGCGGTTTGAATTCCAGTGAAGGTTGAGAATTTTCATGTCTCTTGGTGTAAAATGTCGTATAATCTGTATATATTTTTTAATGAAATTTACATCAAAGATGAGAACATCTCACGGGGGCAAATCTGAGCTATAAAAGACGCATTTCGCATCTGAAGTTATACAGCTGATTTTTTTAAATCCTGGCAGTGCGCCGCAAAGTAAGATGTGCCTTCACAGATACTACGGCGATGTTTCATCTTAGTTGCACTTTTGCAGGTCCCGGAAGGAAGATTTTGTCATTGGAATCAAGCCCAAATGAGATCATTTCAGCCTGATTCCAACGAAAAAATCGCTGCCTGTACAGTTCACCCATCGATGGTTCCAACATGATCTTACCAAAACGTAAAACAAACTGTCAACTGACTAACCTTTTTTGCAAATAGACTGAATTCTCACACTCATGCCCCAAAACATCGCAGAGATCAACTTAAGATGAGTAGATTCGATCATATGCTGAATATATAATTCTGAGATAACTTGCCAGTAACACATGATATCAGTTCACTCTAGATACACAGACAACATCCCTATAGAACGGAAACCTTTGGATCACAAATTCTCCTGATACTGTGTTTCGAGAATGTGTTTTCTCAAATCTTCCACAGACTCGTCAATTCGGAGAAAAATTGCCATTTGGCAATTATCTACAAAACATTTGCTACATATGAAAATATATATAACACAAAATTTATAAATTAGAAGAAAAAATTATACCATCTTTTAAAAAGTCTTTAAATTCAATTTAGAAAAAGAGAAGCTACTGAATTTTATAAGGAAGTAAAATGTAAATTCAGAAAAAAAAAATTAAAGTTTTCATAAATTCCTCGAAGGATTTTTCAAACAAACTTTAAGTGAATATACACATTAATTGTTCATATTCTAATGCTTCAAACCGACATTTCAATGGGTAATAATTTAAAACATTAAAACTTGAACAATTAAGGAGCATTTAATTCACGTTTCATTCCACTTGACTCTTTGAACAAAATTAATATAAGAATAAAAATAAAAGAAAAGAATAAAAAGCAACTTTTATACCATAACATTTACGCCAACTCTCAAAGCGTCAAGCCATTACCCCGACGTGATTTCAGTCTCGACAACAAAACGTAGTACAATACATTTATAACTAATTAAAAATAATTCAAAATAAAATCTAGTTTTTATCATGTCAAAGGTCAAAGAAAATACAACGGTCAATTTAATCTTAAAATTTAAAATTGCTGTTTTTTTTTCTCAACAAATTTTTCTCAATGACTAAGAGCCTATAAAACAAATTTTTTAGTAAAATATCAAAAGTCTTTAAATTCCACTGAAACCTACTGCATAAAAATGAAAAATGCGGAAAACATCCCTGTAAAATAAAATAAAACAATAGGAAAACCTTACTGGAATTTCTGAACGAAATAAAAGTGACGCAAATCTTTGGGACCAAAATTTAAATGGCGCAATATGTCAGTTTTCAAATGTGCAGGGTAGAAAATATGGAGCAAGGTTGCAATTTCTTGTAAAAATCTTTCAGATGCCGAAATACTCAAACTATATAATGTACTTTGAACAAAAATCGTGCCAAAATTATTGAAAAAAAAAAAAAAAAAAAAAAAAAAAAGGCGTGGGCGAGAAATTCGGCGGCAAAAAGGAAGAAGGAAGAATCTTCAAGAAAAAGTTTTCTATGTCAGTAACGAAATTTATGTTTTTCAAAAAGCAAGTGGTGAGACAATGTTAGTTCTTTTTTTTTACTTATTACGTGCTCCGCCCTTAGGCTCTACACGGAAAGGGAGGGATGCCCCGTGGAGGTCTTTTTAAGGGAAACGTGTGTTTAACATGTTTTAAGGGAAACACGTTACAGATAGGAAAAACCACGAAAACGTCCTTGCAGCCAGCCCGTTCGCTGGGACTCGAACCCCGGACTACCAGTGTTCAGCGCTTTTACGGCTCGGCCGCTGGTGGGCCAACGATGTTAGTTCAAATGTTAGATTCCCAGTGAATTAATTTGATAGCGTTAAAATTGAAGTCGATTCGTTTATCCTAAAATTTGATATTTTTGATATTTTGACATACAAAACGTATCCAGATTAAACCATTGTAATTTCCTAAACGTATCCAGATTTTGATGTATTATATAAAACATAAATAAACACATTTATACGCAAAACGTATATATTAATTTTAAGTACCTACACACAAAACATAAACAAACACAAATTCAGTTACGTACAAAGTTATTTCTAAAGTTATCAGCTATAATTAACAAATGTATAATTTATCTCAATAAAACATTGAACAGTTATATTCATATCTTATACATAAAAACAACAATGCAATCAAAAGCATTTAAATATTTGCCTAAATTTACAACAATATGCGGTAAAAGTTTACAATTGGGTGCTCCTTGTTTCTTGGCGATTCTGTTTTGACGACAAGATCGGCGCCAGGAAGGCACAATTTCAAGATGGCCGCTACAAAAAACCAAAATAAGAAGTCAAAGAATTGCACAAAACCTGTGTCCATGTACACATCGATCTGTTTTCACTTAAAAAAACATCCTAGAATTGCGAAACTGGGCATTGCGCACTGCGTTAAATTTGTCCATGTACACATCAATCTATTTTCGTTTAAATAAAATCAGGAAGCTAAAACAAAGTTAAAACTATCATGGTAACCAGAAGTGAGGTTTCATCGCCAAATTTTTTAAAAAATTGTCGCTAATCAAAGGGGCACCCAACACTAGACTTCTACACTAGAGCCCAATAGGGCTCTAGTGTAGAATAATATTAAATATAATATAGTATTAAAATGAAATTTGCTTTTCTGAGTTGCATTTTATTTACTGCTTCATTATATTACGTTTAAGGAAATTACTAAATTATCGATGCTTAATCATAATTACTAAATTATCGTTTAAGGAAATTACTAAATTATTTAGCATTACCACTTAAAAAAGGGTTACACGCCTATATTTAATATATATATATATATATATATATATATATATAAAGAAACTTCTAAGTTTAATTTGTGAGTATTTCCTTTTATTGTTCATTTTTATTTGGCTACTTCTCTTTTCTTTCCTTAAATTATGAACTGTTTATACTCGTAATATGTGAATCTAAAGTGCATCATCTCAAAATTAATCCGCATCATGTCATTTTATGTAACACATAGCAATGAAGATATCTTTTATTCAATCACAGATCAATTTTGAACAAAGGCGCCGTTCTGTCTCTCCCTGCTGTTGAATGCGTACTTATTTCTCCGTTTTCCTCTTGCTAATATGCATCGCTTGTCTTTCTCCGTCGTTTGTCTAAGATGTAAATTTCAAAGAATATTATTAAGATTAGGTGCATATTGCGCCCAAGAAAATCAGATTATGCTTTTCGAGGCTTGCTTTATCAAGAAATAAAATTGTGTGACGCATCTACCAGTACATCTGTTAGTGTCTTCTGCGTTTTGCATTTTTCAAGTTACACAGTAAAACAACTGTTTAAATCCATTACAGCTATCCGCAGTCATCAGGATATATATATATAATAAATATTCTCTATTCGTATAAAGCAAATATAAAATTAATTTTTAAATTTAATTAAGAAGAAATTAACTAAGAAATTTTAATTACTATTAAAATTAACTAAGAAAATTTAATTGCAAAGAAATAAAAATAAAAAATAAAAATACCATTGCTGTGAACTACATCATTTAAAGTCTAAGAGCATATGTAAATAATTCATTCTTGCAGCAATGGCGAAAAAGAATTATTTAAATTTAACTTAACGTTATTATTTTCTTGTGAAACAGTATATATGTATATATTCAGTAATTCCCATTCTTATTTTGCATTTTTTTGGAGACAGGAATATAGTGATATGATTAAAATGTAACATTATTAATTGATATCTTGAAATATTACCTGCTTATTTGAAGTCAAAACTTCTTCAATGGAGTATTTCGGAATTTCCCCGTTCAATATTTTACATTACACATTATATGAAATTTGTAAACTGTTCTTGGTAGATGTTGTTCTTGCGAAAGCCATAAGGCCTCAAATTCATCTTGAAAGCGAGTTCATGCCGGCCATGTTCTCAATGCGCTGGCATTAAGGAAAGTATGGTTTTTAATTAAACCTTAAATTTTCCTCAGTCTCCAACTGTTTAAAGTAACTGAAAAATTCAAAAGCAATAAATATACTGTTTAGTAATTTAAATAGTTCTTTTATTTTTCATAGTATGATTAATTCATACAGTTTTAAATGTATTGATAATAATAAATAAGTAATAAAAGTAATTTCTAACGCAATATATTACGTACGTGACACAAATCGTTTGATTTCTTGGAAGTATTAGAATGATTCGTTATTTGAGTGAGTGGAAAGAGAGAGAGAATGTGGCAATACCATGATATGTATTCCATCCAGTGATACATTTTATAAATAGTTTAAAAGTTTTTGCATGATAATTTTGACTGAACGTACTTATATCATAAGATTTTTTAAAAAAACATTTAAACGACTTTTGTTTTTGTATGTGATAAAGCAATAGTATAAAATTTGCCAGTCTTTCTCGTCTGCATTATGATTAATGATGTATTTTTCGATTTGCTACATTAATATATTGCTTGTCGTTAAATAGATTCGCGTGCTTAATATACAACATAGCATTATGTATATTAATAGAATAGTTTAACATGGTTCTAGATAATAGGATATTCACAGAGATCAATAATTGAGGTACGAAAAGTATACTAAACATTTCCGTCAATAGACTTTCTATATTTAGGGTGCTTTCTTTCTCCATGCTCATCTTTTTTTAAAGTATTATTATATTTTTCGCATGCAAGCCAATATATTAAGCCTATCAAAGTTTTAGAAAATGCTCTTTATGTAAATGGTGGTTATGCTGAATATGATCTGTATTCTTTCATTTTTGTCTTCTTATTATATCTTCTTAATTTTCACATGTACTGAAGGCTTTTTCGGTATTTTAGTAGAGGCTTGCTTGTGGTGACACCTGTGGGTCGAATCAGAAGTGCGATGAGAGATTCTTGCATTGACCCTTTTAAAAACAGAACCTGGGTCCAAATCATAACAGTGAAATAGGCCTATGGGTGGCACAATGTTTAAGTCTCTGTACACTGGTAGTTCGTCCGAGGTTCCAATCCCGTGAACGGGCTGGCTCTTAGGCGTTTCCGTAGTTTTCCCCATGTGTAATGCGTTTACAAACCAGTTTCTCTTAGAAAGTCCTCCACGAAGGCATCTCTTCTCTTAGGCAGATAGCCCTAGTGTGCTTTTCCGCAATTTCAATAACCCAAACCAAACCATGAGAGTGAAATACGTTTACCTAGTCACAAAAAAGCTTTTCGGTTCGAAATCAACTTTTGCAATTTTGGCGAATGTTGAGTAGCTCCTCAGACGCCCTAATAATTTAATGTTTTTGTACTATAAGTCGTTAAAAACTACATTATTCTCTAATTAATAAACTGAAAAACAAAGACATGGCTTAAAAAATGTAGGCATTCAGAGGCTAAACTATTCAAGAGAATATAGAATGATTACTTTACCATTTGGATTACCATTTTTTGATAAAAATTTAGATTATAGTATAAATGGTCAAAAATCTATCAAATGATGCTCTACAAGCTACTTTCAGTAACATATAACAAGTATTACCTTTATGAACCAAATGCACTGCAAAATCATGTTAATAAACTTTAAAACGAAGAATTACATTAGTTTTTAATGTGAAACAAGTTGTGTTATGTACTTTTTCTTTCTCTTGTTTGTTGCTGGCCTAAGACAAGATTTTCCTCTTGTACACATAACATAATTTCGTTCTTGAAAAATAATATATTCAGAAAAGCAGTTATGCTAAATAAGTAAAATTTTTCAAGATATCATTTTGCTAATATTACCTTACACGCAGAATAATTATTTTCATAAATGCAAATATATATATATATATATATATATATATATATATATATGTATGTATATATATATATGTATGTATATATATATATTTGATTATTCCTCCTGTAAGTGTCTTGGATAACTAGGTAATTTTAAACTATACAAATGACTTTACTAACCGGAATATTAAGCTGTGTGTTAAAATGACCATCTGAAAATCATATCCTTCTTATTAACACAGTTTAAGATTATTAAAATAGGTTATTATCCCTGAAAGTTAAAAAACGTATATATATTTAGATTCTTTTCGCCAACAGAAGAGCAGCCGAACCACTGGGCGTTAACATATCGGCTGAAAAGCCCCAGTGTAGTAATTATCTGTAGCATAATTCCCTGGGATGCCTATGTTTAGAACAGAGTCTTTGCGAAATACGTATGTAGTGCAACTGACAAAGGTAGAGTAAACTATCTAAAAGGATTGTAAACAAATTTCCAACAATAGTTCGTCGAAAGGGCGGATGAGCAAATGCAATAAAAATAAATAAATAAATGTAAAAATGAATAGAATAAGTGAATAAATAAATATACAGAAAGAATGAAAATATACATGTACTTGAAGCAGTGCCATTATACAAAAGTACAGAAGTAAGGTTGCGTCATATTGCTAGTAATTAAACTAAATGCAATTAAAAAAAGGGAACTCAGCGGATATAGCAAAGCAATGATTACATAATACACATGGTAGATAATACATTGTGAAGGCATTATATTTGCAAGTCTACAAACAAATAAATTAGACGGGAAACTTAAATATTATAAACGCAGAAGAAATAAACTTAGAAATGTGCATGGACAATATAATTCAATTTCACAATAAAAAAGATACACAGAAATAATGAAACAAAATCGCAGTGGCAAAAATAATTTAGATGATGTTCGGTGAATGATATGATACAAGTAAGAGCAGAGATTTGCAAAATAAATGTAGCTTAAAAAAAGAAGAAGAAAAGCGAGGCAGAGAGAATATTATAAATAGATTAATTACTGTTACATTAAAAATACAAAACAAAATTACAGTAGTGGAACTAAAAGGCAATTAGACAGTAAAGGATTAAATACTAATGAAATGGACAGTTGCACGAAGGAAAAAATAAAGTTCAAGAGAGTAAGAAAGAACTCAAAGGTGGCAATGCCTGCTATTGTTTGCAGGAAGTAATTTAATCCATAATGTCGGGAATAGGAATGGCTATTTTTACACATTTTTGTACGCATATGAGAGCAAGACTATATTTTAAAATGTAATGACTGCCATGTTCTTACACATGAATCTACAGGTTTCCGGAGATGATGTTTAGCGGTATTTCGGAAACTGAAAAGATAGTGGTCGTGATCTCTGATTAATCCAAAAGCACATTAATCGTTACCACGTAGGTTGAACTGATGCAACCGGGTCATAAATGTATCGTGCCCAGCTAAATACTGACTAAAGTGTGAAGAGCCATTAAATTGTTTTCCATAAGTCATAGAATAAGTCATAGAAGACCTTCGGTAATCTCTATTTTGGAGGAATTTTAGCGCATCATGTTACCACAAGGTGTCCTCTAAAGCGCCTCGAATGTCCAATGGAATAATCAATGAATGCAGTTTCTCTCTCTTGTGTTCCTCTGTTATGCTATGAAAATGATTTAAAGCACGGTCAAAGGACTTTCCTGCAACGATTTTGTATTAGCGGCTGTTCAGTGGTCTTCATGTTGTTGTGTACTAGCCTCTTCAGTATAGTTCTTTCCAACACTTTACTAGGTGTGGGTAATATGGCAAATTTTCCTGTATGGTGATGCTACGATGGGATTCTTCAGTCCTTTTAAAAATGAGCTATTTTTGAGACATCTACGTTCTCGGCAAAATGTCTCAACATGCAGCATACCGTAATATAGGCAAACAGAACAACTAGGTGAGTGAACAACAACAACTATGCTCTCTGAACGAAACAATTATCCATACCATCTAAGCTTGGAACCTTGTTTGTATTCTGAGCTTTGAGTTACTGAGCTCTTTATTTGATAGAAAGGGCCCTGAATCTCACATATTGGACCTGGAATCTCACATTTGTGAAGTTTGACTAAGTCTGATCTTTTTCTTGTGCGGGGGGTCATCGTTTGCGATATCTTATCTGAAAATCCTATTCAGGATATGTGTACTTTGCACAGTATTGAGATTTGCACTATACTGAATTGCAACGACAAAGCTGGTTGGTCTGAACACTTTGTCATGGGTGATTTTAAAAGCGGCAGAGTGTTTTGCGAGTATTGTGGTATAATAGCTTTGCTACAAGGTCAAGTGGCTACTTGGCTTTGTTAATATTGCATTTAAAGTAATTCCTATGTTCATTAAAAATTATGGCCAGGGCAACCTTTCCTTAGTAATATAGCACTTTTGCATTCAGGCTTTCATACGATCCGCTGCCAGCTGAATTTTCACCAGTCTGTTTTACTGTGGATTACATTTATTACATTTTTGCGGGGTTATAAATTTCGCCGCACAATAAATACAAGATATTTATAAGGCTATTATGGAACTCATAAATAAACCTAATTCATTTTTGTAGTTGTTGCGCTGTTCTACCATGCTTTGCACATGTGGAATGTGGAACTAGACGAGATCAAAGAATTTAGTCAATCACCTAGCCTCAATGACTTACTGTGAATCTATGCATACTCCAAACTCAATGAAACGATGATCTCTGAGCGAAGGGTGTTCATTAACTATCCAATCATTAATTGACGAATGAAATGCTAGTAGTAGCTAAAATAATGTTTAGCCACCCTTGGACCCTCATAGTTGAGACAGTTGAAGAACTATAAATTGGATTAAAATCAACTAGGACTATAGCTTGAATTAATCTTTGGCAACTGCAGCACCTAAGTATTCTAGAAAAAAGAACGGAAGGCTATGGAACTAAATCCGATAAACAATCTGCAGTCACGTTTGACAAGTTCGCGAGCCGTTTATATATATATATATATATATATATATATATATATATACTAAAGAAATATTGATTATATTATCTCCTAATATAAATTTAGTAGAAGTATCAAAAAAGAGGGAACCCTTATGTAGGAAGTTTAATTCCAAAAATTGTGTTTTAAAGTAACTTGTATGTGAATTATGAAAAAAACTTTTTACATTCAGCATTCAAAACATTTTCATTACAAAAAAAAAAAAAAAAAAAAAAAAAAAAAAAACATTTAATGTCCGTAGCGATAATCCTAATCAAACTTGTCTTTCATCTCCCTCGGGAAAAAACATCTCTTGCCTTCGGGGCTTTTCTTCCAAGGAGAAAAGGCACGGCGAACTGGAAGGAAATTCACGAAGGTCACGGAAAAGGCCAAAAATGACCGGTTCTTCCTATTGTTACCCGACTAACGCTCGATACGCAGACAAACTGCACTCTTACAAGAATTCCGTTAAATTCACAATAATAAAAATTACATCGAAATATAGAAAATTCGTTTTGGCGTATGAGGTTATAAAAATAATATATGCAGAATTGAAAAATTTGGTACATTCTTTTGTTTCAACGGGAGAACGCAAAAACCCGACTACACAGCAATTTTCTACTGCATATTATTTGCTATCTTTTAATTTAAAAGTATGTTACTCAGACCCTTTTGATTATTTTTGTTGAACAAAAGTATGTCATTTCATATCCTTAGTCCGGTTAGTTAGTTAGTTAAATGCGATCCATGTACGTAGCGTATTCGGAAACTAAGTACCGTTTCATTCTAGCGCCGTCGCAGCGCTGTGGTAGGCGTCCCGCGCATGCGCACTAGTCTTTCTTGTTGACTGACTTTCAATTGTCGCCATTTTGGTTGCTCTATTTTGTGTTTTCAGTTTGCTGTGCACATTCAAAATGTTTAAGACAATTAGTTCTCCAGCTGACTGTGAGATTCGTGCCGTGATTAAATTTTTGAACGCGAGGAAGATTAAATCGGCCGAAATTTATCGTCAAGTGACAGAAATTTGCGGTGAATACGCGAGAAGTGATGGAATGGTGAGAAAGTGGGTAAGAATGTTTAATGCAGGTCGAACAAATGTCCACGCCGAGGCTTGGAGTGGTCGGCCTTCTGTTGTCACCGATGATTTGGTAAGGAAAGTTGATGAAGCAATTCATGAGAACAGATGCTTCACAATGACAACTCTTTCAGAGGCATTTCCACAAATTTCACGTACTGTTTTGTTCGAAATTGTGTCTGACCGCTCGAGTTATCGCAAATTCTGTTCCCGATGGGTTCCAAAAATGCTCACTGATCTTCACAAAACAAAGCGACTTGCTAGTGCCCTGACATTTCTCACGCAGTACAGTGATGAGGAAGAAAACATTTTAAACCAAATTGTGACAGGTGATGAAACTTGGGTGTGTCATTTCACACCAGAATCGAAACAACAATCGATGGAGTGGAGACACACGCATTCTCCGAAAAAACAAAAGTTCAAAGTGACAATGTCATCACAAAAAAATCATGTGCACTGTCTTCTGGGATAGGAAAGGCGTTTTGCTTACTGAATTTCTTCCCAGAAGTGAAACTATTAATTCGGCACGATATTGTGAGACTTTAACAAAACTAAAGCGTGCCATTCAAAACAAACGAAGAGGAATGTTCAGTAAAGGAATTGTGTTGCTCCATGACAATGCTCGGCCCCATACTGCTGGTGTCACTCAATCGTTAATTCGACAGTTTCATTGGGAGAAATTCGATCACCCGCCGTACAGCCCGGACTTGGCGCCGTCCGACTATCACTTGTTCCTGCACATGAAGCGCGAGCTTGGTGGCAAGCGCTTTGGATCTGACGATGACACGAAAAATGCTGTGGAGTCGTGGTTATCGAAACTGGCGGGAAGTTTCTTTGACGATGGTATACAGAAACTGGTCACCCGCTATGACAAGTGTTTGATCTTTGGCAGAAACTATGTTGAAAAATAGTTTAAGACATGTATTTTCATGCAAAAATAAAATTGGATTCGAAAAAATAGTTTTACTTTTTTTTTTTTTTTTTTTCCAAACGGTACCTAGTTTCCGAATACGCCTCGTATCTAAACTCGTAACCAACTCTAAAAATTTAGAGCAGTCAAATATGCGAGGAAGTGTTATTTTGGTATCGCTATGGAACTTAATTTTGCAACATCATGTAACTTATAATATCATATTAAATATTCATAAGAAGGTATATGTGTCTTACAATGTAAATATTTTCTGTGTTGGTTACATGATTTAGATTAAGTAATTCTATAAAGATGTATTTATTTTTATCTAACCAGTTATTTTATGTTAAGTAGCTTTACTGTCATTCTCTTTTTCCGTATTCTTCCCAAAATGGTACATTTACTTCGCGCGTGTTCAAATGGAGGGTGGGGAAGAGATAGTATTTATAGGTAACTTTTAGATTGTTTAGTCACAGCATGTTCAGCCTGTTGATGCCCACGATATTATAAGCTACGTAACTACTGCTACCTCGTTATAGGTGCAATTCTTCGATAGCGTCGGTTTTCGGCGTTGTGTTATTCTAGCCAATAGTGCTTGTTACGGCGGTATAGGATTGAGCAAAGATTGTACATTTCAAAGAAGCCTTTGGCTAACTTGCGACTTAACTTAGTTTTCATTCGAATTCTTTAATTTTAAGTAACGCCATAAACGCTGGGTGGTTTGTGAGCGCAATAAAAGCCTTTTGTTAAATTATTTTGAGATCTGAATAAAAGAGTCTTTTATACCCTTTTTAAAATGTGTTTCATGTTGGACATCGCGATAAATCTCTTACACGGGTATTCAAGATTTTCTACAAGTTACAACTTTTACAGGCATAATCCTTGCAATTCCTTATCTCTTTTATTTTATTACTTACATTGCTTTAATAAGTTTTTTAAATAAAAAATATTAAATATTAGAATACGGACTTATAAAGTCTTTTGGTTTGCAATATTTGACACAACGATAAATACAAGCACAAAACAGTTTTGCACAATGCCGAATATATAAATGACAGATGCTTTTGGCTGGATATTCTTGATTGATGTTTTACAAAATTATAGGGATCTCGCTTAGCACGGTTAATTAATCCTTTTGAAAGACTGCTTTAAATAAAATCATTTTAATCGAAATATAAATACGTAACAGAAATATTAATTCTTTAACTCTCTCTCAACACCTGCATTTGTATTTCTCTTTAATTATACAAAAGTAAAAGGAAGTGAAATGAAACATACAATTATAATTTTTTTCCTATATTAAAATTTATCTTTGCATATTTTGGCATAATTATCTAAAGTGTTCGAAATTCTTCACTTTACCTTCCGTTTGACAGTTTTCCTTATACCAACTCAGGGATTGTCATTTACATAAATTGAATACTTCTTTCCAGATTTACATCCGATTCCATGATTCATGTTTCAGCACTTCACATGTTTTACTCTTTCTCAAAGCTCATTTCACTTTGAGTGAGTTTTGTTCATCTGAAAATTCATCATTCTCAATTCTATATGCTTGTTGTTCGTCAGAGTTAACAAGACTGGTATCACTCGAATGTCGGCGATGTAAACTCAACAACACTAGCCGAGTCAACAACTCATTAAAACCCAATTTATGTCCAAGGCTGAAGTGATCAGCTGTATGTTTTACCCAACGTAATTCAATGAACAATGGGGAAGAAGTTGTTTCCATACAGCATTAATATTTAACTGCATTTCTTTATCCTGCATTTGTTTTCAGATTTCGATTAGTGAAACAATGTTATGTCTCATAGTACCTTGTATTATTTGTTCTATACTAGTTTTAGATAATTGACATTAAAACAGGAGCGGACCTCCAAGATCCATGGGGTGCAAAATATACAAAACAGGTTGCAGTTAATAAAGTGTGTTAATTCGAAAATGTAAAGAATTGATGGATTCCAGCAGTACATTTTATGTACAACTGATTTAAGTTTTGCTATCAAAAATTCGGAATTAGTTATGTTACACGTTAAAAATATCTTCTCATGTTTCTGAGATACATAAAGCCTTTCATGCATTTCAAGGTTTTAAATTCTGATGAAAAGTAAAATGCTGATGCGGGCGTCGGAGCTTGGAGCTGATATATCGTTTTGAATTTTATTTCTAATTTTGTTTAAGGACGTTTTCACGAATTAAAAAAAAAAAATCTATAACAATTTAATAACTTCATGTTCTAGATAAAAATTAAGATTAAAGTTGTTATCTTATTTTTATCCTATATTAATTCTTTGCCAAAACCTGTACCCATAAAATGTTAGTTACATTTTTCTTATTTTACTTCTGCTTATCAAATGAAATAATAAAAGGCACATCACCTTGGAGATTTTGTAATGAGAGACCTAGTGTTCAATCATTTTATATTGTAATGATAATGACCACATAATAATGCACAATAAAATAATCGCGATGCGTAATTTATGGTCTTAGAAACGTTTTTTATTAGTTATGCTAAAAGTATTACGAAATTCTTTACAGGAAAAATGGGATAAAAAGGGAAAAGGTTTTGATAATAGTCATATAGCTTTAAAAATATAAAAATTTATGCAAAATTGGAGGATTTCAAGTACTTATATTTTTTCCTTAATGAGTCATATACAGTTATAAACTGAAAAATAAATTAAAGATCTTATGTCGCACGGATTAGCAACAGTACTAATCAAATTATCTCAACGCATGTGTCTTAAAATTCACAATTACCTGATTAAAGATCCTTCTGATCTCAAAAATGGTTTACAATACTAAACTGAATAGTCATAGGAGGAATCACAATTGTCAGAGTCTTTTGATTATTTTAATACTATACACCCTATTAATATAATTACTTGCTTAATATTTCAATAAATAAAAATTCGCATTCATTTTCCTCCATTATCTCTTCATTTCTGATTCATTGTTTCCATATTAATTGAACATTTCAGAATGAATAACAGACCGCGCAGAAACACCTGGAATGCAAATTCTGTATTCAGAAATCCCAATTCTCAGGCGTTGGAACTGTTTCATCCCTAGCGTCTTAATTACAGGGATCCTGAATTAATTCCTTCCTTAATTAGACTTGACACTTAATTAGGAGCCATATGCTGCGCTATTTAACGTATTTTTGCGGTGTCGACTATCATTGCGTTCGAGGCACTTCCCAAGGGACAAAATTCGATTCATTCTGCCCCAAAAGTTTCGAGAAGCAAATTAGTATTCTTTTTAAGTACACTCTGTATGATGGAGATATCTCAAAGTCTTTTCCAGTTAAATGGATTGAGCATAATAGGAATAGATTTGAGGGGGAAAAAACACAGTTTCTTGAACACAGGAATAGGAATATGCTGCAACAAAAGGGTTTAACTTTTTAAAAACTAAATGCATAAACTAAAACAATTATTTGAGTTGATTACTAAAAGGAAATAAATTACACATAAACTAGAAATTTAGTATAATACGGACTTGTATTTTCTTCTGTAATTTAAATTGCCTGCATTAAGCATCTTGAAAAACGTATGCAGTAATCTGCATTTAAAATATCCTATACTGAATGTAAAAAATAGTATTGATATGTATTTGGAAATTAGTAAGTGTATTCAAATCTTCAAATATATTAATTCCACGCATCTTAAGAAAAAATCCGAAACTTAAAAAAAACGAATTTAGGAAATTATTTTCTCATTCAGTCGGGAATGTAGCAAATGATTTATTAAATTGGTATTTTAAACAGCTATTAAAATCATAATGGCTACTAAGATTACGTAGTTATTTACTAAGGTCTCATTTATTACACAGACCTATACTTAAAATACTCTCATTAAATTGCACTTTCATTCTTTAGTTGAACTGTCTTTCCAAGAAATTTAATAAAGGTGGTTTATGCAAACATTAACTGTAGATTATGTAAATAGCACCATACTTATACTCAAAGGTACAGATGCCTTTTACTGTAGTATGGAAAAGGCCTTTGAAATAGTTTTGCATGCCAAAAATTAGTAAAGAAATAAATAAGTGCTTCTGCACTAGTTTGAAAGCTTTTCATTCTAACCCTAAGAATCCTTAGCCGGTAGAAGTAGCGGAGAAGAGAGTCTCGGAGCTGAATCGATAAAAGTTTGCTTTAATTCATGTTTAAACTCAATGAAGTTGAACTGTAATGCATATGTGTCTGCATAATATATTATATTATTAAAACATTATGTTGCTGTTGTTGTGACTTATCTCACTTGTCTAACAGTAACATCAGAAGAAGTCCATGAGTCGCGGCAATGAGTGGCAACAGTCTTGAGCATCATATA
Organism: Stegodyphus dumicola; assembly: GCF_044657685.1. Taxonomy (NCBI): domain Eukaryota; kingdom Metazoa; phylum Arthropoda; class Arachnida; order Araneae; family Eresidae; genus Stegodyphus; species Stegodyphus dumicola. Next base: position 149,832,083 of record NC_140771.1, on the reverse strand, counting down.
GGTGAGAGTGCGATTTTTCTCATTTCCTCCCCCAATTTTGAAGCAGAGTACACCGGAGGGGCGTGTTCGACAATCTCTCACCCCTCTTTCCCTACCAACAACCTCTGGAGAGAACTTTCGGCTCGCTGCATATTTAGAGTGATCTCCATGCCGACTATAGGCAGTACACATTCACAGACACTCTAGTATATTTACAGACATCCATACCTTCTCCAGGATTCGAACCCGGCCCTTTGGTACTTCACTTAGCGTTATTAACCACTTTCCCGGTTGGAGAGCTTAAAAACTTACATCTTGTGGTACGTATGCAATAATAAGCCGCTTTGTAATAAATTGCAACTATTAAAAATATGGCATTTTATATTACTTTAATAAAGCTATATTAAGGTTTGAAATATTAATGCATTTAGTTTATGTGGGATGAAAGTGCACTGTTAGCTTAAGGCGCTGAAAATGCAACATCCAATTCTTTCTACCAAAGAATCATTAGGTTATTTTGAAGCAGAAGAGGTGAAACATGTGCAATGCCCCCCGCCGGGACTCGAACTCTGGATTTCTCGAATATGTGCCGAGTATGCTTCCGATTACACCACGAAGACATGCGGAAATAAAAGAGAAACTTTTTATATTCTCCACCTTAAAAAGCGACTAGGGATTAGAGAACCCAATTACACTACGAAGGCATACGGAAAGAAGATATAAAATGTTTTACATACTCTCCCTTTAAAGAGTGACTTGGGATTAGGGAAACCAATCACCAAACCCTAGCGGTGACGAATTATTATCCACCACCTTTTAGTTCGGGGGCCACTCGCAAAGTCATTAGGTTATTTTGAAGCTGGATGAAAAATGAAGCAGATGAAAAATGTCCATTGTCGTCACCGGCACCTTCACATCTCGAATACGCGTCGAGTATGCTTCCAGTTACACTATGAACATAAACGAAAAGGAAGGAGAAAATAGCTTATAACACCTTCCTTTTAACTCGACTAACTGGTGAAATCGGGTACTTTAAATTCTGCTTTTATGATTTAAGATATTCGTACATTTATTTTCTCAGATTAGCTGGTTAATTAGTTTAAACGACTTTCTCGCCTAAAATCATTCAGAAAATTAATATAAGATTAAGAAATCTCAATGAATTTTAAAATCTAATCAAAAGGTATGGTTAAATATCAAAGGTAGCGAATTAAAAGTTCGTATAAACTCCGCTAAAAGCTTTCCTGGTATTAAATTGTTAGAAATATGAAATTATGTTATACCTGCATGCACATACTTGTCAAAAAATTCTTAAAATATTAAATTAGACAAGATTATATCTAGATAAATATTCAGGACTAAATAATTTATGAAATGCTACCATTCAGATTAGTCCTTGTCAGTTCTAACAGAAATGAAATATATTAATCTGTGGTCTAGACATTTTTTCTCTAGTAAACATAAGATATTAAATGCGAACTACGTAAATTTTATTTTTTCTGTTACTTAATTTAATTCAGTATGAAATATTTTTATTTCATTAAGCATTATTAATTCTGGAGGTTAATTACTTTTCATAGTTTAATAACGTATTATTGTTTTGTTATTTTTATTTCTAATTTAATTATTATTTTCTCTACTTTTCTAATTTTCTAAGTTTTCCAAAAATATTTAACTCGATGTGAAACATATCATTAAATGACTTTTCCGTTGCGAAAACGAGTACTAGAAAGTTTTATTAATGTTTAATTAAAGTTACTTTTTTCATTAGCATTACATTGATGTATGGAGTTTAAATTAGAACTCATTCGCTGAAGCATCTAACTTTTATCATCATAAATCATACTTTTTATGTTTTTCTTGCCAAGTTCTCTTCATTCCTTATTTCTGAAATATGCTAAGATGCAGTTATTGTAAAGATCAAGAACAACATTTATTATTGGGACATTTTGCCTCAGTTTTAAATCTTTCATTTTATTTAATATTATTAAAAGTTAATTTCAAATATAATCAGTATGCGGTAAAAATTATTTTATCCCATACTGATTATATATGTGATACTGATTATGATTTAGTTTTATTAATCAAATACTATATATATGAATTCCTACAATAATTTTTAAACTAAATACAAATAATAGCAAAAAAATAACTAAATTATTTCTAAATACAACTTATCAGTATTTTGTGCTTGAGGACGTTATGTAAGATTCATTCATCTGAACTGCTTTTGCTCTTATTATCTTTAAAGATCTCAATATAATTGAGAGCAACAAGAAATTAAACAATTTTGGACTGCTGAAATCCACAAGCGACAACTATGAAGTGCAGGATATTAAGCTTGCAGTCTTCTCCATTGAAAAGTTAAAATTATTTGAAAATAGGATCTTACACGGTTATTCGTTTGTGATGTTAATAATTACTTCGATAAATCTTCCCTCGGGCAAAATTAATTACAAAAATATATCTTTCACTAGGAATAGTTATTGTGGTTCATTTTTCAAGCAAAAATAAATGGTATCATAAACTGTTAATAATCAGTATCTAGTTGTTTGGAGCACCCACTAAAATCAAATTTTCTGTTAAATTTCCGAATTTAAGAATTAATAGTAATCAATGTAAGTATTCGATGTAACAGAAAATTATTCTTTATATTCAATTGTGCTGTTATGATCTCAGAGACAAACTACTGTATGCTTTTTAAATGACTGAAAGACAATTTTATGCAAATTTAATTTAATTATTCTTTAATATCAAGAATGAAAATAATGGCAGGTTTCATACATAGTGCTGCAAATTTAATTTAATTATTCTTTAATATCAAGAATGAAAATAATGGCAGGTTTCATACATAGTGCTACTTTTTATAGGCATACCATTTTAATATTGGTATTACTGCATAACGTTCTGTGTTAAAAGTATGTATTGTTAAATATTCCTGGTCGCTACTGACTTCTGCCTTTTTCTTAGCTTCATTTCGTAAGGGTGGGAGGGATGAATACATCTCTCTCCTTTTCTTGGAAAAAAAATTGCACTCTTGAAATGAATCCTAAATTTTATCGACTCCGAATCTTAAAAGGCTCTCGAATATTCTAATCACTTTAAGAAAGAAAAGAATATTGTTTAAACATTATAGTTTGTAGTTAAACTAAATTTCAAATCTTAGTTAAATCTAGAACAAGTTTCAGATTAACATTATTAAAACCCGATATATGTTTATTAAGAAGCTACAAATGAAATTTTATAATTGAATTTTCCTCAACATTATTTTGAGAAATACATAACAATAACAACATAAAACACAGCATAAAAGTTTCTGTGCAACTGTTGAAATTTTAACTAATATTTCAAAATCTAACAGCTATAGTTGAGTAATTCAGCTGGTAGACGATAAATTAATTGTCTGTCACACTTTACATAAATGTTATGAGCGACGGGACATTTATATATCGTGAAATGAATTTCAAGAAATAGTTAAGACATAAGTAGCATTTATCTGCCGGCTGCCAATGCCATGGTAGCCGACTCCACTACAACCATGCCCACACAGCGGAGAACCACAGATCTTTCAAAGCTAGCCATATGCGCTAACCACTTACACCGCGAAATTCTGCATGGAAATATGCCATAATTTTTTACAAAAATGTTCACAGATGCTGCAGAAACACTGTACACTTACAAGCATACAAAGATTCTAACCCGGCTCAATTACCGAGAATTTTCGAGAAAATGCAGCAAATTGGTTACAACAAAAATCTTGCATATTCCCCCAGGTGAGAGCTAAAATACTAAAGTATTCACAACCATCACGAGGTAATAGTTTTGATCCTCAGTCGTAACCAGTATATTGGTTAGCGCTTTTAACTGATATAATTGATCCTGTGTTCGAATGTAGAAGGTACAGTGTTCCTTTGGATTTTTGTAAACTTTTATAAAGAATTATGGCATTTTTTCATGCATAATTTCTCGGGGTAAGTGGTTAGCGCATACGGCTAACGTTGGAAGATCTGTGGTTTGCCGCTATGCTGAAATGGTTGTAATGGAGTTTGCTGCCACAAGATTGGGCCGGATTTGAATCTCGAAGGCTTAGTTATTTGTAAATGTATGGTATTTTTGCGGAATGGGTTCAGTTTAACACTGTCGAACCAGAGATCCTTGAATTCCTCCTCCGAGGTTTCTCCTTCAAAACTGAGATCGCAGTTTCCCATTGTACCTTGTACAAAGACGGTCGAGGCCCACCAGCGGCCGAGCGGTAAAGTCGCTGAACACTGGTAGTTCGGTCCGAGGTTCGAATCCCGCGAACGGGCTGGCTGCATGGGTGTTTTCGTGGTTTTCCCCATGTGTAACGTGTATACGAGCCAGTTTCCCTTAGAAAGTCCTCCACGAAAGGCATCCCTCCTCTTAGGCAGATAGCCCTAGTGTGCTTTGCCATAATTAAATACACCACACCACCACACCACAAAGACGGTCGCTCCCTCCTTTACGCCTTGTTCAATGTTCTCGGAGATGAGATAGCTTAATGACCGGTGGGTATTGTAGATTCCCGATGAGGCATTAAATTGCATGAGCATTTGATATTGTTGATCCGATACCGCTGAAATTACAATAATCGCCTTCTTTTTTATTGAACTCTTCTGTACTGAAAATCATTGAAATTAATTTTTTCAGGGTTTGAGTGTTGGTGAGAAATTGCATAATCTTACTACATGACAAGAACAGAGCACTTTGAAAAGGTTATTTGGTTGTAATTGTGATATGAAAATAAGCATTAGGCAGTTGAAACAATTTCCCTTAGCCATTTTTAAAAGACAGCACAAGGTATTCAATAATTATTTTAAAATAAACGTTTGCTGTCATATCTTAAGGTAATAAATAATAAACAGGTTCCTATGTTCATAATAAGTCTGTCAGTAATGTTCAGACAGAAATGACTTTCATTTATATAAATCACAGATCTAAGTCCGCCGCCTGTTGGCGTCTAGCATGACACCACTGATGATGCATATGATGGTGATTTAGAGATAAAGCTAAACATTTATAAGATAACGAGAATAGAGATAACTCCTGGAAAAAATTTTCTATAAGTGCACGATATTACAGTGTTCGTATAGTGATGTTGGTTCTCAATGAAGTTTATATCTATGTCACACGTGTATCCAGCTGCAAGGGTCATCCTACGGAAACGCTGATATTCCCTCGATCGAAGCCACTTCTGTTCTTGTAAAAGTATCTTTGTGAGACCACTCATGCCAACAGTTACATATTGTGGAGACGTTTTAATACAATTCTTTTGCAATTTTATGGTAAGAAAATCAACTTTCTAGACAACCTATGACATGGCTTTGTTCAAACTGAATTAAATGGATAAACAGAAGTCGCTGCCGCCTTGGAGGTACTCTTTGCTTTCAGTAATCCTAAACTAGTGGTACCAAAGGAAAAGAAGGAAAAGGGTTAATAAAATATTCCGTGGTAACTTGATATACATATTCAACATTATCCAAATAGCGCTACCTGCTTTCTATGAATTCAGCAAATGGCTTAGATGCCATTTTTCTAATATCACGAACATGTCTTCAAAGATGCATTTAATCCATGCTACTTTACGTACATAATGGTAAATATTACTTAATATTTCTTAGTATTAGGATTTCATTTTCATACAAACAGCACATCATTATAAGTTTGATATATATTACACTTAATGATAATATTAGAGCTTTAGTTGCGGATACTGTATCATTTTTTGTAAAATAAACCATTTATGTTTACTTAAGAAATGCTTCAAATTACATATTCATTCCATTTGGCCGAGGTCATTTACTTGTATAAAGAAGGTTTAAAGAAGATGGCTTTCTATTTTGTATCTTAAGCAGAGAAATTATTAAGCGTTATTTTGGAATAAGAAAGATTCTCAAAATAAAATACATGAATTTATAAAAATAATATGAACCTTAAGCTGGAAGGTTTCTGTAAATAAGTAATCTTAACTTTTAATATAGTCCCAGTAGAACAAAATATTCTAAGTAGTAAAATATCCATCATGCTTTTTAAGTATTGTTAATTTATTACATAGTTCACAGAGGTATATTTAACACTGGCCAGCTACAAATTTATTAGTAAGTGTTTTGTACTGAATGTGGAGTAGTTGATCTCCAAAACAAACATCATCATTATTGAGTTTCACATTAAACTTGATACAATTTTTTTAAATTTGTGTACGTAAAAGACTTTATGCTCTTTGAAAGTGCTTTAAATCAATAAATTCGTTTCTTGAATATAGTTGCAAAATTTCTATATAAAGTGGTTGGAGAATCTTTCGTTGGAGATAATCAGTATGTGACGTTGGACAAAATATTTATTGAACTACAATAAACAGAACGAGATCTAGAGAAACTGGCAGATGCACCTGTACTTTCATTTTTAAAGTCAAGCACAAATAGACACATAGCCATCTCACAACTGACTGATTTTATTACGGGATTTTGCCCCTTTCTAACCTATTTTCAGATACAAGTACGTGCACATGGATTAAAATAGAAGGTTTACCTGACCATTATGATTTTCACTTTCCACACATAGGTGCCACGTATTTACCTCAACCGCTCTGTAGCATGAACTCTTTAAAATATTCATTATCAAAACCGGTACATCAATTAAGAACATTGCAATACAATTAAAACTATTTCAGATATGAAGCAAGACATTTGTCAAACAGAATGAAGATGGCAAAAAAATTCAGAAGTGAAAATTACGATAGAACAAGTGTTAAAGCAGCATCCAAAGAAGTTTAAATCAAATTTCTAAGAACTGACACAGACACTTACCTATTAGCATAACAATTGAAATTTTACTGTAGGTTTCAATAATTATAACATATGCACTTTAAACAAAACAAAATATCTGAAGCCTTTCTGACTTTATATTACCCCCAAAGGGACTTTTTTTAACGTTTTATTCGTACTGAAACCATGAAGTTCAATTCAACAGCATCATCGCAAAATAATTTTAAAATGAACATGTCTGGTGCTGGAGATAAAAATGTTTTTTTCGTACAGTGTTCCCATTCTTCGCTTTGAAATCGTTGAGTTTGTTAACAAAAATTCATTAAAGTGTTACAAAATATGAAATCGATAAAAACAAATTACAAATTTGAAATTTTGTCATCTAAATGCCCATACTCGGAGGAGGATTACGTTATTCAAAATTTTATGGTTCTAGGTACCGTTGTTTTATCACAATGTTCTATACATTTATGCGGATTCTTCATTATTTAATTTCTTTAAATATAATGCAGGGCTCTAAAATTTGGTGGCAACAGTTTGAAAAATGAACCGACAATTATAGTGAACCAACGAAAAATGCCAAAATGAAATTAATAGCCCTTTGGGCTAATAAATTCCTTTTGAGTGACAATGAGCATCGATAAGCAAAAATATTTGAAAATTGAATTGAATATCGAAAAAAATTGCGAGAATAATAATAAATTTTCTTAGTAAATTAAATTTTCAACTATTCAAATTCTTTCTTGAAGCCTAACATTTCTGACTTGTCGAAATTCAACTGCATTCCATTTATAGCAGTCAGAATGTTAATTCACCCTTTGACACGATTTTAGATGAGTTGTCAATTCAATATCAAACTGAAGATTACCCATAAGGCATTTACGTAAGCATTACCCCGTAAATGTAGGAAATTTTTAACTTATTAAAGTTGCATTTAATATTTCATAAACTGGAGTATTTCTTGTGAATGGAACATGTAAAATTTTAGAATTTTTATTTGAGAATTCTTTTACCCACATGATCGAATCTAATTTCATATATCATATATGTTATTTTAATATGTATTGTACTTGAATGGTGACTATTAACACTTATAATTAAAAATCAAAACATTTAGTCGCCTTTTTAAAATGTCATGTTTACATTTTCATAACGTATCTTTACAAATTTCGTTTCCGTAACTTTTATAGCATTGATTCCTTTCATAAAATGCTATGTAAATAACGCATTCGAATTCAAACAATATATTAAGTAAATATTTCTACCCAATTTCGTATTACGGAGCATCAGTAATGTAACCGTATATTTCTATATATAATAATATTCGTTTTAAATCATGCAGATATCAAAACAAATAATGTACGAATGCATTGCAAATTGTCGAATAAATAAGTATTTCTAAGTGCAATACCTGAATGCGGTAATCACAAGTAAATTCGCGAAATACCCAAGAATAAAATTATTTCAGTGTTGGATGTAAACATCTGCTGTCCAAACAAAGATTATATGTTGAGTCTCTAAAACGACGATATCAGAATTTAACAAAAGGGATCAAGTTTATTATAAAGCAGCTAAAGGCAAAAGGATCAAGAGTTTCAGAGAGGATTTTGTTGTACATGAATACAGATTTTATTTCTCTAATATTTTTAATGGATAAATATGAATGTATTTTTTTTTCTCCTTTAGGAAGATTTGCACAACATATTTTGAATGCTAGAGCTTACGTACATTATTCAGATGAGATTTATATTCCCTTGAAAGTTTAACATAAATAAGCTAAAAAGGCTGGAAGAGAGATTTAAATTATTTTTCTGTTACTCTTCCAGCAGGTATACATATATAAGATATTATTTTATTCATTATGCAATTTTTAAAGTTAAGTATGGGTATCAAAAAGGCCATTGAATTTTGAAAAGTGTAATTACATTGCTCAAAAGGATTCAGTAATTTGAAGATATTTTTTGTATTTAAATATAAATATTAAATATAACATAAATTTGTTCAGATGATCGATTACATTGAAATACAGAATATAAGAGTTATAGGTCCCTTTTTACGTTAACTGTGTTATGTCAGTTAAAATATTTATATTCAAATTTAACTATTAATTTTAATAAACGATACATGCAGTTTGAACAGATTATTTCTTATTTCAATATTTTTAATTTAATGGCAGATTTCTTTATTGCGAAAAATTAAATTTAGTAAAATTCTGGAAGGCGCTACCTCGACATAGAATTAATATTAGTCGCTATTAGGAATCCATATAAAATATAATGTTATGTTGGAGAGAGACACAGCTTCAACAAATTGCTTAAAAATATGATTATGTTACAATCATCTAATATTTGTTATAAAAAGCTGACGAAATGATGTTATAAACTTTGATATTAACTTGCTAATCTGTTTTGACGCATACCATTGCGTTGTACGTGCATCAGAAAAATTCGATAATATTGTTACGAAATATACAGACGCGGTAAGATAGCTTCCCCTCAAAGCAGTTTTAGGGTTTCCATAAAATGACAAAGGAAAGCATGGTTGCCACATTTGGCGAGAAATCGCCCATTTGGTGACAAAATTGGCGATATACCATGGACGGATGGTGAATCTTCTTTAACGAATTCTTACCGGTTTAGCCCAGAATGTTCTCCAACACAAGCCGAAAGCTATATAAACCCTGCTGGTCCGAAGTCAGTTAGTGTTGTGCCTCGTCTAGCGAGCTGATAGTCAGTCATTGAGACAGTGTATCGTTGAGCGAGTGCATCGTCGAGTTTTGTCTTAGACTGTGCTGAGTCGAGAGCTATACTCTTGTGTATTGTCGAGTGCATCGCGTGGAGAATCTCGAGAGTACGTGGAGTTCCGAGAACAACCAACCAGAGTTGGGAGCTGTACTCGGGTGCTTTGCAGTGAAGCTGTCCCCACCGTTATTGCCCGAGAGTGTGAAAACTGTGTCGCTGAACGTGTCAGCGTGTTTACAACAATTCGACGCCTGTAAAAGTGATTTCACAGCTAACTGATTCATATTGGTAAATAAAGTGTGTTTCGCTACTTCATCAAGTGTCGTCGTTATTCACTCCAAATCTACAAACGCCGTACGAATGTGAAGGAAGAAAATAATGTAACAACTGGTGTCAGAAGTCGGCTTCGAACCCACGCCCACATTCATGGACCAGAAGCAGGGTTTATATAGCTTTCGGCTTGTGTTCGAGAACATTCTGGGCTAACCCGGTAAGAATTCGTTCCAGAAGTTTCTCCATCCGTTCATGGTATATCGCCAATCCCGCCAAATGTGGAAACCTTGCTTTCCCTTGCCATTTTATGGCAAACCTAAAACTGCTTTGCGGGGAAGCCATCTTACCACGCCTGTATATTTCGTAACAATATAATTCTCACGCTGCACACAGAAGCCCTGATCACAATGACATTGCTATATTAGGAAATATTTTTAATAAAAATTACTTTTTAAGTCGAAACAATTATTAAAATTTTACTGATGAGTAGATGAAGGCAATACACTGAAGCTCACATTTTGTTATTTTTTATTTTTTGAATCAATGGAATCACAGTATATATTAGCTATTATTTATGAACGTAAAATTATTATTTAAGAAAATGTTTTAAGGTGTCACTCGTTGTTTAAACCTTAATTCACACAAACCAAGTTTTTATTGCTTATAAACTTAAGAATATGCAGAAAAACTTCATCTTTACAGAAGATGATTTTTACCAATATAAATAAAAAATAACGCGAGATAAACACTTATCAAAAATGTATTACATTTTTTTTCTTTCTTTCCTTTTTTCTACATGAATTAAAAAAAAAAAAAAAAAGAATTAAGAGAAAAACCCATTGCTCTTTATCCGTTTTGCATACACTTTGTGAAATCATATTAGCTTATTGAGCAAATCTAGGAAAATGATCTACTTGAAAATACGTATATGCTTACATATAATATTTGTTAGAACAATTTTGTTGTTATAGTTCTGTAATATGTCTTGCATCTGAAACGTATTTTTATAAAAAAGAAACCCTAAAAATAAAATATAATAAGCAACATAATGTTTACTTTTCATTTGTCACAATATCCAGAGTATGTGGAATTTGACATATTCGCAGTGATGAATTCATATATATCTGAGCTTACAAATTGTTGCAGTAGATTTATTTAATCGCATTAATTCCATATGTCTGTAACATTAGCAAAAATGTAGCAGCTGTAATGTATATCATTATTCTTTTTAAAAACAATTTTAAAAATTTTAATTTATTTGATACTTTTGAAAAAGTTTAATGTTTTTATTAAATGGTAAAAAAGTCTCTTTCGGTTTGAAATATTTAAATATTTTTATGTACTATAGCTTTTAAAGAAATAAAAATAATTCATATGTGTTTTATCTTCTAAACCTTATTATCATGATAAAGTTGCACATATTGTTAAACATGCAATCATTATCACAATAAAGCAGAAAGTATTCATACGGTTACTCACACTGGACATTTATTTTTGATATTAACATAATAATATTAAAAATTTCGTCTTCAATACGCATTTTTTATTGACTAAAATAATGATTCTAATAATAGACGGCGTGATTCTGCGTATATAAGTCTGTGCATCATGAACGGGGAAAATTTTTTTAGTATCACTAATTTTGCCAGTTGAGATAAACTCATTATTCCAATTCGCAGTGTACTCTTTATGTCAAGGTATTTTTCAGAATTCTTGGGAAGCTAAAGCACATCAGTTGCACATAAATACCGCCTCTAACTAAAATTATAATTTTTTATTGCAGTGAATTCCGCAGTATCCTCGAATATAGATAAAAAGAATTTTGATATTTCTCCTGTTCTTGAAAGAAATAATAATAAAAAAGTTATTCAGTGGCAGATCTTTCTTCAATCGACGTATTTTTGGAAAAACGTGGTTAAGAAAAGCACTACTTAAAAAGCGTTTTGAGTCAGAATTTCCATATTTTCAACCATCTGAACACAAGAAAAATGCTGAATAATTTCGCCAGGAAACTATTTTATTAATTAGGGATGTATTGTTATCAAGACAATGCTTGAACTCTTACAAACTGAAAACTTAAAAAGAAGTCTTATTATGCAAAGATATGTTTTTGAAGTGCTTTTCAACTTTCGTTTCGTAATTAATTACTAGTGTTTTTCACAGCAGCTGGATGTCGAAAGTTACAAAAAGTAATTTCCTGTCAAATGCTTCACCAAAGAATAGCTTAAAAATTTAAATTAAGGTTCACTTTATATTTATACTCAATTTTCTAACCAATAGGAACAATTTCATGCAATCTCAAGTGTTGTGTCATACATGAAGATATTTGTACCCTCTAATAGTAGGTAGAATACTTCATTGAATCGTCTTTATATTGCGCCAAGTAACTTTGCTTGTCATAGCATGCAGCTATGTATGAGATTTGCAAGAAATAACAGAACATAATTCCGAAGAAGTAAACGGGGTAAAATAAGCAGCATTTGGCTGTACGGCAAAAGCCTGCAAGGAGTTTATCACACTTTGTAAAAACGTTTTCAGTATGATTTTTGATTTTAATTTTTTCACTGATAACTCAAAAGGTATCCCGCTGATTGAACAATCGTAACTTTACTTCTTATAGGGTTGAAATTAAATTTGCGAATATTTGCCCAACAAGAAACAAAATTAAATACGGTTTACCCATTTTAAGAGCTTTCCTTGAAAGACAGGAAGAATACCATCGCCATAATCAGGTTTGGGCAATCATAAAGACGAATTAAGCGACCGTTTTTCATAATATTCCAAAGAGCACGTCCAGAAATGGAACCCTAAGGACAATTTTTTTTCCAAGAAAAACAAATTCCTTTCTATTTTAAATACAATTTTACTGTTTATTTATTTAAGTAGCTTTTCGAAATATTATATTTATTTCTTGGAATACCTGAATCCCCTGAACTGTTTAAAAGAGATATCCTTTAAATACAGTCAAAGGGCACCCACTTGAAAACTAAAAAGTTGAAAGCGGAAGTAAATTTTTTTTCTGCTACACTCGCTATAGGCTATAGGATTTATTTTGAAGAATGAATCCAAACTGAAGTCAGAATTTTTTCTGAAGTGCCATGTGACTCTCTGTTAATGACGATGGCTTTAAGGCATTTTTGCTAAAGAAAAAAGCACGCTGAAGCAACCGCATTATTTATTGGAATTATGGATTCTTAATTCCAAAGATTTGGAAATATGAGTATTCATTGCAGCGTAAAGGCACCTAACTTTAAATAAAAGTTGAATAAATTATGCAAGACAACAACTCACTTCAAACAGACGTTGAAAGATTTAATTTGTAAAGTATCCGACCCAGGTGTGTTGCTTCATTTTAGGATTTTATTATTATACCTCATAACAAAAACACATAGGAGGAACAGTCCATTCCAAAACACGTTTGCAAATAAGACCGCGTTCTTGTACATAATTATACTCATCATCAGTCAGAAAACGCCTAACCGTAACAACATATATCACTGCATTCAAAGGGAATTTGTAACCAAGTTGTGCGATTCCAGAAATATCTAATTTAATCATGAAATTAGTTTTAATTCAATAGTTACAAATATTTTTCCAAATATTGTCTACATTGATATTTGAAACACTGATAAGCTAAGAAAGCAGAGATTTTTATTAATAAAAAGCGCATTTATTTTTTTTAAATCTCTTTGATTGTTAAGCAATTGTAATTTCAAAGATAAATTGAACAGCTTATGTCATGTGGAATGGGAACATTCTGGAAAGCTGTATTTTTCACGCCACCTGTAAAATAAATTAAAAATATTTTAGTTTAGATCACTTGCCTTGTTTTATGAATGATAAATGGTGCGGGAGGAATATACGTAACGTAATATAATATTTTTATAAGTAATATAAAAATGTTCAAAGACTCAGCTAAGGCATTTTTAGAGTAAATAGAAGAAAATATGAATGATTAAGAAGTATATTTATTTTTAAAGCTATCGGTTTTTAAAATGTTGCGTATTAATTAAATATTAAGGATAAGTCATATATTATGTTTTAACATTTGTCAGTACTGTGGAAACTTGTTATTTGTAAAGCATCATGGAAGTTAAAGTAATTTAAATTTTGGCACCTCTTACGAGATCACGTGTAGGATAACTCATCTGAGACGTAATTTAAGATTGTAAGAACTTAGAAAAGTTAAGAAAATTTCCTAGTACACTCTCAATGATTTTTATGTTACAAACGTCTTTAGTGAATTCGCAAAATTTTAGCGACGTTAATTTGTTGCGTTGCTTGTCTTTTCTTTAAAATCCTCCCATCTCAGTAAAGGTTGCTGTTATAACAGACATGAACTAATGCTCTTTGAGAATGACAAATAAAAATCTTCTAGTGTTTTTCATTCCATATAACATGAGAATGTAAGTGTATCTTTCAAAGCATAAATTATTGACAAACTATAGAATTTAAAAGCAGTAAAATATTCTTAATAATATAAATCTCAATCTGTCTTTTTTTTAAATCTATTTAACTAATATAATTTAAAGTACGTGCAATTTACAGTAGATCCAACTGAGAATTATGAGCAATTTCAACTTTGTTGTAATTAATAGGAATGTTTATAACGTCATTAGCCCACCAGCGGCCGAGCGGTAAAGACGCTGAACACTGGTAGTTCGGTCTGAGGTTCGAATCCCGCGAACGGGCTGGCTGCATGGGCGTTTTCGTGGTTTTCCCCATGTGTAACGTGTATACGAGCCAGTTTCTCTTAGAAAGTCCTCCACGAAGGTATCCCTCACTTTAGGCAGATAGCCTTTGTGTGCTTTGCCATAATTAAATAATCCAATCCAATCTATAACGTCATTATATTCCGTACATCGGGTTAGAATAATAAAGAGACAGTATGTGCGTCATTGACAAAATTAAATTATTTCCTCAGTTGAGTTTCCAGAGTATTTATTATTTCTATTTGCTTTAAAATTATTAGGTAATGAAGTATTTTAAATGAGCATTAAGTTGTGACATTATCTTCATAATTTAACCGCAAACCCATCAGATACAATTAATTGGACGTATATGACAAGTTGTGGTATACGTTACATTAATCAAATCAACAAAGTTTATCCCCGCTGGGCAGTAAGTTTTGACATACAAATTAGGTTTTATTGTGACGAAAAGTTGTTAAAAATATTCAGGTGATCTACAGAATGCATTATTTTCCATTACAGACGATATTTTAGGAAAAATGAGACCAATGAAACACACTCCGAATAAGCAACTTTGGTAACTCCTCGTAGAATCTTCTTGAATATTTATTAGCTCGTAGACTAGAATTATGTAGTCTAAATGAATGGCACAAAAATTCGATCCTCTCTTTCAAATGAGTTAAATTTAAATAAAAATAGCCAACAACTGCATGCGATATTTTCGACTTCAAGGAATTGTTTATGGTATTCATCTTCTTCTGGTGCAAGCGAACCAGTAGAGAAAAAACATTTTTGCACAATAAGATCATTTTCAATCAAACAAATCGCAGCCTCAATTTTTAATGCTCCAAGAAATTTTCTCGGTTCTTCTAAAAATTCAAGAAAAAAAATGCAAGTTATTTACGCAGTGCAGACTATGTATAATGCATGATGAAATCTATTTAGGAGATAACACGAGCTGTCGAAAATGGTGGTTTTTAATTTTTCCTGGGAAGAAATGTTGCAAAGCATTAAAATGTTGTAAGTGAAGGCGTGAAAATGTGGTTCTAAGTAATTTGCATTTAAAGCACACCGTGCGTGATTTGCATTCTGAATTCTATACATTATGAAAATTAGGAAAATTGCAGAAAGCCAGTAAAAAATGCGAATATGCTTGTTGCGTTGTTTTCTCTTGTTCGCTGATGCAGGATGAATTACGGCATGGAAATGAACATACGCTTGATAGAATATATTTGGAACCCAAGAACCATTACAGCTTCAGATTTCTTCAGATCCCTTCAAGAAACGCTGGCCACCAGAGTAAAATAACTTTATATAATATTTACTACTTGAAAAGAAAGAGATATTATGTGTTGACGCCAACTTTCTGCGAAGAACAATTTTATGCAAATTAAATCTTTATTCTTATCACTCTTACGTTCGTAATTTAGAAGGATAAAGATAAAACTAACTTATCAGAATTACAATATGTATGTTTACAAAACGTAAATGAGGAGAAAATGTTAAAAGAAAATGATAAGCGCTGGATCTACTTTAGATTAAAGAAAAATAGAATTGCATAAAATTGCATTTTAATAGAAAAGCAGAGAAAGCGAGTTAAAAAAGCAAAGGAAAACAATGTATCTATTGAAAAGAAACCAAACTATATCATTACAAAAATGTGATTTATTTGCTATTTTATGCAGAAAAGAAAGCTTATGAAACACTTTAATTTATGCTTCTGTCCTAATTTCTTTCCCCATATTACTTTGTACTGGTTGTCAGAACAGAACAGCAGTTATGTTACGGTTTTCTTACATCCTTCTTTAGTTCTTCTTCAGCTATAAGAACTGCAATATTCTGTAAGTAAATTTGTAGCATAATTCTGTAGTAAAACCTTCGAAACTAGTACTGAAAATTCTAAAAAATAACGTTGATTATTGTTGTTTTGAACTTCTAATAATTGTTATAATTGTTATTCGGGTTACATTCATTTTCAGTACCTGTAGTCCAATTATGTAATGCACGGCTTTAGCAAGTTCCTTCCTTAACGATGATAATAACAATTGTGAAGCAACTAACATTAACTATAAATCAAAATTGACAATATAAATAACAATGAAATCAGTGTATGCAAGCTGCAGTTTCAAAAATGAATATTTTTGCAGGAATGTTAGTTATTTGACTATGACAAAGACCATAACGATTATCTGCCGAAGGAAGGAATTCCTTTTCCCTTTAACGAACCTTTTAGAGAAAAATTATCTCATATTCACGTTATACATGGGAAAAACAAACCATGCAGCCAGCCCGTTTGCCTGGGTTCGAAGCGAGCACGAACTACCAGCATTCATCAATCTTCTGCCGATCATCAATGAATAGGCATAACACAATTGTAAAATATGAAGATGTAGGCTGATATACACCGAACTGTTGTAATTTGGAAAATAAAAGAACAAGTTATTGCTACATATTTTGACACTAATTTAGCAGCGTAGCTGTCGTTTAATCTTATGAGCCTATCCTAAAAAATACATGTATCTAAACGTACAGAAAAAAAAGGGAAACCAGGCACTACTCTTTCGTGTTCATATTAGAATATTATTATTAATTTTAAACTGTTTCATATACGTTCTGGTTTCGAAATGTGATAATTACGAGTTTTGATTTTGCTTTCTTATAGTAAATTAACAAAACATATTTATCTAGAAACTGCCTAGAATAGAAAGTGTTCAATATTATGTTTCATTCCTGAAACTTTTCTCCTGATAACGAATTTGATTTCTTAAATATGTCCAAATTAATCTGCCCTAAAAAACGCTGAATGAATATCAAAGGAAATAAACATAGTTAAAATGTTTAATTAACTTTCCTAATTAAAAAAAGATTCAAGGTATAAACATACTAAATTAATAATTATGTGCTCAAGTCTTTACATTTTTTAATAAAAATAACCAATTTTAAGAAATAAAACAATTAAATTTGTTTTGCTCGCGTTTACTCTTATTTTTCTATAATAAATGTTTGTGTCTATACGTTTGTGTGTTTTTGTATGCAATAAATTGGAAAATCTAATTGCATAGTTAGATGTTGAAGCATACAAATGATCCATAACGAAGAACAAACTGGGAAATCGTGTAGACGCAATAATATGCATAACTGATCGATATCTAATGCAAGACATCTTATTAAAATCAATTAAAATATTTCTATCATATAATTCAATTAATATGACTTTATTTTAAAGGATAAAAACTGAAACCATTGACACTGGTAAAGAAATTAATGAAATGTCAGGATTTAGAGATATATTAGTTGTAATAAAACAGCCCGCTGTTTTTTCCTTTCTTGTTACTAGACATATCACAGCGGTTCGTAACTTAATGAAAATACAAAAGGACTATCAATTTGATAACTAAGACGAATACTTCTTTTCCAAGTCTATTCAAGATTAATGAATTTATAGGGTTGCTATTGCAGCTGGAAGCTAAATCCTGCAGACCCTACTAGACAAATAGCATGCTACTGCTACGGTTATAGCTCACAAATACTGAATTTTTTTTTTTTTTTTTTTAAATCTCCTTAGTCTCAAACTGAAAAGGAAGACACAAATTGTGTTACTATAAAAATTTGGAAGGAAGTATTTGGGAAACCGAAATGGTAATTAGTCAATTCAAGTGGTTAAATCTGGATCCAGTAAAGAATTCAAATAATATTGAAGCTTTACATAGGATATTTTAGATACCTTGATTCAAAAAATAGCATTTGCACCAGGTTCACCGCTTCGAAGGGTTACATGGCTGTATTCAAGATTATGATTCTTCCTTGTTTGGAATTGATGGCTGCTTTAGTAGCTTCCTAATTGTCTAAATATTTGACAAATTTGTTTTCTGAACTGTGGCATCAAACGTTTTTTGGAGCAATAACCAAATAGCTAGCCAATAGATAAAGAAGCATCTGATGCTCTGTTATATTTGAGAGCTCGCCTCAGATATTGCTGTTTTTATATAGTAGAATGTTCACGCAAGTGGCCCGGGTTCCATTCCCAGCTGATATACTATATAAAATCCACGAAGTATGAGGCGGCCCATCAAGTATAACACAGCATCAGATGGTTCTTTATCATTTGTTATACCGTTTTATATATACATATATACATTTGTCGTATTATAAGATGAACCAACCTTCACATGATTCCTTTTGCCTAATCGACCGATACGCAGTTCCCCTTTTCATTCCTACATTGTATGCATTCTGCTGCAAAGCAAGGCCATCTGTTTTCTCTATTTACAACAGCCACAGAAAAATGCCCACCACTTGGGAATATTTAATATAGCGATAACAGCAATTAAATTTAAATGTTGATCACGTACCCTAAGGCTACACATTAAATAAAAAAAGCTGATTCAGATATTTTAGCGGTGCATATTTGAACATCGGCTAGCGAGAATGTTAAACCCGGAATATCACTTTTAGCTGGCGAAAATACTAACAGCAAAGCGCTATTGCTAGAAGCTCTTGTCTAAAGATTCAGAACCATCAGCTTAAATGCATGCAAAGGCGATTTGAATCCTGGTGAGGAATAAGGAAAGGAAAAGTCATAAAAAACATTTAAATCATAATCACTGGTTAATTAACATAAAATACTTTACAGATTTCTGAATCATATTAATTAGCAATTACATTTTAAGATGGCAAACATTAATTCACTATATGCTATCAAAAATTTTGCTTGCTCTGAAAGCGCAGAATAAATTCCTGAGCGCCCGTGCACTTCGCATTGTTCAAAATAAATGCCTATAAACGTCAGTACTGCCCCACGAACATACCCTCGAAATTTCCATTTGGAATCATATTATAATTTTAAACTACGTACGCTTATCTCAATGCGATTTCCGAAGCCGTACGTCATAAGCGCACTTTTATCATTGCAAAGACATCTTTCCATTTCCTACGGGAATATTTTCCGAGATAAATGCGTGACGACATTCTGTCCTACCAGATTTAAGGAGTTAAACCAAATCAACCGTCTATCGAATATAATGAAATTACCTCACCTCGTCGCAGCGGATTGAGCGCAGCTAAATAAACAAACGGGAAAGGATACAATCTACGTTGATTGCTTCTAAAAAGTATCCTCGTTAGGAGCAAACGGCCGCTTTCATTACTGCCTGTCTCAATCGCCATCAAATAAATGGGGACAAAATTGGCGAATCGTGTCCCCGAAGCGAGCGAGCAACTAACTATTGATGAGTTTATCGGCCTGGCAGTAACGTGACTGCTGCTAGACGCGACCCATTGGCAAAAGAGAATGAATATATTATAACGCAAAGGCCACACGCGGGACAGAAGAATGAAGTTCTCTTTCGAATATGGATGCGTATGATAATTGTTGAGATAATTCATAGTTCATTTCTGCTTCCTGTACCGTCATCTGCTGAATTAAATGCACCAAAATTTAGTCGCGCAACATTTATGATGCCAACGACAATTCCAGAATTGTACATTGTGCAAAGGATTATTTCCGTTGGCTAATAAATTTTATCTACATCTGTGACTGATTTTCTTCTCAAAGCAATGTCCCTGATGATTAATTCCTTTCCCTAAGTTTCCATGCGGAAGTCAGGAACTATATAATTGTCGTACAGATTTTTAATTATGTATAAGCAGCAAGTTCAGAATAAAGGGATACGTATAAGTATCATTCACATATTAAAGGAATACGCAAAATGTATAAATATCATTCATATGTCAAATCATGTACGTGGTGTTTGCTAGTTGAATACGAATCATATGCATTATAATTTCAATACAATATGCTAACTACCTTACATTACATAGGAAAGCAATAGTTATTATAATATTCACATTTAATGAAACTGATGGTTCAACCCGATGTTGATTCTTCAGAATTAGTTGTACCTTTAATATATTTTACAAAATAATTTATTCTGTGTTCTAGTTTTTAATGGTAATTTGTATTTTATGTACGCATACCTTTTCCCCAAGACGAACTCAGAAGTACTGTTTATGAAATAAATTTATAAATAATGTCTAAAAAGTTCCCTAACTAAAAAAATCGAATTCTGAAGAAAATTGTTGCATTGGTAAATAATATAATTAGATTAAGTAGGACAATAACAAAAGTAAATCTTTCAAGATTTCATGGCCAATTTTTATTGATTTCATAAAACGCTCCAAAGAAGGAACAAAACTATTTGTAAAAAAGATTATAAAACATTATCATTATAGTAACATAAATATATGATAAAACTTCAGAAGACCTATCATATAAATGCTATAATATTAATGTGTTCCAGATAAATGTAATCTGCCAAAAGTAAAGTGTGCATTTAAGAATTAACTTTAAATTCCTATCAAATTTTATTAAATAAGTAATGCAACCTTCTTCTTAAATTTAGGCAAATCTAGTTTAGCTCTTAATTTGTGTATCAGTTTTTAATTGATTCTTTAAATTCAAAATTAGAAGCATTTTGCAAAACTCCCAGAAGTTTACTAAATTACATTAATTCTTAATTTAAGTTCCTTTTGGTTTTGAACATTATTTACACTTATAAATACGGTATTGCGGCTTATCATTGAAAAAGTCACAAGTGACCGTAAATGACAAGCAAATTAAATGATATGATGTAGTATATTTTATATGGTTTTTATTACTTATAATATACATGAATGACATCTCTAATTTAATTTATAAACAAGAAAACTAAAAAAGAAATAAACTCTTCAGCTTCAAATTACCCTAAATATTTTTAAATTAAATTTCTGGCACCCGCATATAAATATTCCTGAATTTAGTTATCTGAATAAATTTTTAAATTCATGTTTCTCAAATATACATTTTACGACAGAAGAAGACTTAGTAAAGTTGGATTTCGTGTTCTGGTTTTGTAGAAATAGTAATAGTCAAAAATATTTATACAAAGGATATAGCTTTTATGCGGCTTCTAAAATCGATACATTTTGACATTTTATTTCGTTAGAAAAAACAGGAAAAGTTTTCTCCCAGCAGATTTGGATTATTATAGTAAACAAATCTATTTTCTCGCTTTAAATATCTTGAAGGAAACATTCTCAAAGTGTTTATTTTTTCCACTAAAAGAATATGGCAATTAGAAAAAATAAAAAGCATTGTCAATAAAAAGAATTATTTTTGCACATCTCTTGTGTAAACGACCGAATGAAACAAATTCACACAGCGTCTTGAATAGTTAAATGATGCCCTTATTTAATAAGCACATAATCTTCCACGTGAAGGTAATTTATGAGAGAATAATCTAAACAATAAATATCTCTACATATCCGTAGCGTATTCGGAAACTAAGTACCGTTTCATTCTAGCGCTGTGGTAGGCGTCCCGCGCATGTGCACTAGTCTTTCTTGTTGACTGACTTTCAATTGTCGCCATTTTGGTTGCTCTATTTTGTGTTTTCAGTTT
This sequence comes from Stegodyphus dumicola, assembly GCF_044657685.1. NCBI lineage: Eukaryota > Metazoa > Arthropoda > Arachnida > Araneae > Eresidae > Stegodyphus > Stegodyphus dumicola. The sequence goes on along the minus strand of NC_140771.1, from coordinate 149,810,179 downwards.
GCTGTGCACATTCAAAATGTTTAAGACAATTAGTTCTCCCGCTAACTGTGAGATTCGTGCCGTGATTAAATTTTTGAACGCGAGGAATGTTAAACCGGCCGAAATTTATCGTCAAGTGATAGAAGTTTACGGTGAATAAGCGATAAGTGATGGAATGGTGAGAAAGTGGGTAAGAATGTTTAATGCAGGTCGAACAAATGTCGACGCCGAGGCTTGGAGTGGACGGCCTTCCGTTGTCACCGATGATTTGGTAAGGAAAGTTGATGAAGCAATTCATGGGAACAGACGCTTCACAATGACAACTCTTTCAGAGGCATTTCCACAAATTTCACGTACTGTTTTGTTCGAAATTGTGTCTGACCGCTTGAATTATCGCAAACTGTGTTCCCGATGGGTTCCAAAAATGCTCACTGATGTTCACAAAACAAAGCGACTTGCTAGTGCCCTGACATTTCTCACGCGGTACAGTGATGAGGGAGAAAACTTTTTAAACCAAATTGTGACAGGTGATGAAACTTGGGTGTGTCACTTCACACCAGAATCGAAACAACAATCCATGGAGGGGAGACACACTCATTCTCCAAAAAAACAAAAGTTCAAAGTGACAATATCATCACAAAAAATCATGTGCACTATCTTCTGGGATAGGAAAGCGTTTTGCTTACTGAATTTCTTCCCTGAGGTGAAACCATTAATGCGGCACGATATTGTGAGACTTTAACAAAACTAAGGCGTGCCATTCAAAACAAACGAAGAGGAATGCTCAGTAAAAGAATTGTGTTGCTCCATGACAATGCTCGGCCCCATACTGCTGGTGTCACTCAATCGTTAAATCGACAGTTTCATTGGGAGCAGTTCGATCACCCGCCGTACAGCCCGGACTTGGCGCCGTCCGACTATCACATGAAGCGCGAGCTTGGTGGCAAGCGCTTTGGATCTGACGATGACAGGAAAAATGCTGTGAAGTCGTGGTTATCGAAACTGGCGGGAAGTTTCTTTCACGATGGTATACAAAACCTGGTCACTCGCTATGATAAGTGTTTGATCATTGGCGGAAACTGTGTTGAAAAATAGTTTAAGACATCTATTTTAATGTAAAAATAAAATTTGATTCGAAAAAAATGTTTTACTATTTTTTTTTTTTTTTTTTCTTTTTTTTTTTCAAAACGGTATTTAGTTTCCGAATACGCCTCGTAATAAAAAAAAGTCTGTGTGTCTTTCGTTCGTGCTGCGCGTAAGCCAATAGACCCAGGACTACGAAATCTGGTACAAAGATGCATCTAGACAAGATCCAGTGCACCTTGAAGAGATTTTTTCAAAATTCGAATCAGATTTTTTTTTATTTTTTATTTTATCTTTTCGATTTTATCGCATCATTTTGAATAGTTTCATTTTTTTAGAAATGGGGTTTTGGCAACAGTTTTTCATTCAGTTGTATACTGGATTGCTGACTTGAAAATCAGCACTACTGCCACTTGGAAAAATGAGGGCGATAATTCTGTGCAGTTTTAAAATTTAATGTTTCTCTTGGATACTGGAGGTTTGTTGAAAGAAGGCAACGGGAAGTTGGTTAATTTATTTATTAGGATAATAATATTTGTATTAAGGGATATTGCTTATTTCATTGTAATCTTGTTATATGTAATAATTTTTAATTAATTTATTTATTTTATTATTTTTTTATGAAGATGTTCTCCAGAGTACAATTTTGCGCAGTTTTTAAATTTAACGTTTGGTGTTCCCTTCGGGCATTTTCTTAATACATTTAAAAGCCAGACGAAAGCTGGCAGCGTAACTGCTAGTATGTAATAAATGATTTTATATTTTATATCTTCACTTGTATGAAGATTAAATCTTAAATATATAAGCTTATCATAACAGCTTAAACTTATTTCAATTGTTGGAAAGAAATCTGGATATTGACATCAGACTGCAGTTTCATTTTGAGTTCTTATATTTTTTACATATACCGTACAGCATTTAAATATTTTTTTAACTCTAATATCTTAAATAATACTGAAAGCATTAATTGAAGTTTTCAGATCGCAGTTAAAATAATATGGAAAATAAAGAAACAGGATAAGAACCTTAATAATGGTACTTTGTTTTTTAAAGCCCAAAGGGGCGTTAGCCCAGAAGCGCTATTATTCAAGAAAAGGCATTTTGCGTCAGATCTTTTTAAACGGCATATCACTTTTTAAATTGTTGCCACCAAATATTATCGCCCTGTATTATATTTAAAGAAATGAAATAACGAAGAATCTTCTTGAAGGTATGCATGTTTCTCGCATTGTGAAAAAACAACCGTACGAAATACATCAGATCTTGAATAGCGTATTCCTCCATTCGAATATGGACACTTGGAAGCCCGAATTTGGAGCTTATTTTATTTTCCATTCTATATTTTGGAAAACATTAACGAATTTGTGATTAACAACTCAAGGATTTCAAAGCGACTAATAGCAGCACTGTACGGGAAAAAAAAAACTTTTATCTCCAACACGACTGTATATCGGAATAAAAATATGATTTTTTTAAATATTTTATTGTGCATTTCATACTTTGTTAAACTTTAACGAATTTTTGATTACCGAATTCAATGATTCCTAAGCGAGGAATGGCAACACTGTGCGTAAAAAGGAATTTTATCTCCAACGCGCGAGACTGACTATAGGCAATTCTAAACATATGCTGTTTTTAAATACTTTTAGCCCAAATGCTCTCGAAACATGTGTATGTATATAAATGAAAGAAAACGCCCCTTTTGGTGTAATAGATTTTTTTTTTTTTTTTGTTAGGCAGTCTGCGTAAAAATTTAAATATCATATATTTTTATTGAAATCTGTCAAACGATGAATATAATTGATGAAATTTAAAGGAAGATTTTATTTCATTCTATTCTTAAGCCGAAATGATCTGCTTATGATAAAATGTTGAAAGTTTAGAAATATTTCGCCATGAATTCTTTTAAACGCATCGATAGCACTGAGATTTTAAAAAATTGCAATTTACGTCTGCTATTTCAGATGAGAACTTCGCATTTGCGTTAATGAGATCTAATGTTGTGATTTTATCTAAGATGAAATTTAATCTGATCTTGTTTTATATATTTATGCTGTCTGCAACTGGCTTACAGTTCCTTATTCTCGATCTTCTTCATTAGATTAATTAATAACTTTTGTTTTTCTTCAATATATATCGAAAAGTAAAACTTTAATATGTTACCTTATATGCTTAGTAAATATAAATGTATATTTTCGAATTTGATAAGATAATGAAAGATATTATGCATCAACTGAGAGGAAGAGTGTAATTAAAATAAAATACTGCCTTTTGGAGTAAATATATGTAATTTTTGGCTTTGAAAACAATAGCGACCGATAATATAATATATTGTTTCGAAACCTTCCTTAAAAATCTTATTTTTAAGCTTTCCTTTTGAACTACTAAGTTTGGAACGAGACGTCTTAGACTGGCTAATTCGGAATCTTTCAGATTTTTTTTATCGTTATTAGTCCAAAGGGATTTGAATCCCGAAGGACTATTAGTTTCGTTTTGGCATTTTGCGTCGGACGGATAAATGTCGGTTCACTTTTCAAACTGTTGCCATAAAATGTTAGAGTCCTGCATTATATTTGAAGAAATTAAGTAATGAAAATCTGCGTAAATGTATGTATATTTCTCACATTGTCATAAAATAACAGTACATAGAGTCATCGAATTTTGAATAACGTAATCCTCCAACGAATATGAGCATGTGGAAGACCAAATTTGAAATTTGAAATTTGTTTTATGATCGATTTCCTATTTTTTAAAACTTTGACGAATTTTTGATTAACAAACTCAAGGATTTCAAAGCGAGCAATGGCAACGTTGTGCAGAAAAAAACATTTTTATCTCCAGCGCGTGAGTCTCTGTATCGGAAATTCTAAAGATATGCTCGTTTTAAAACTATTTTGCGATATTGCTGTTGCACTGGATCTTATGGTTTAAGTGCGAGGAACATGATATTTAATAAAGAAAGGTAACACACAAAATGTTAAAAAACGCCCTTTTGGACGTAATTTAAAATCTGAAACATTTCAGTTTTTTTTTTTTTTTTTTTTTTTTTTTTTTTTTTTTTTTTAAACCTACAGTGTTGCCATTGCTCGATTTGAAATTGTTGAGTTTGTTAATAAAAATTCGATAAAGTATTAGAAAATATGAAAAGCACAATAAAATAAATTATAAATTCGGACTTCCAGGTGTCCATATTCGGGTGTAGGATTATGTTATTCAGAATTTGAGGTTGTACCGTTGTTTCTCCGCAATGCGTAAAACATGCATACATTCATGCAGATTCTTAACTATTTAATTTATTTAAATATAATATAGGCCGATAATATTTGGTATCAACAATTTACCCCGTTTATAGTGAACCGTCTCAAAATGCCATTTTGAGACTAATATCCTGTCTGAGTGAACGCTCGTTTGGGCTAAAAAAGGAAAGAAAAAAAAAAGAAAATTGGAGAAGCTTAAGCAGAACAAGAAATTTATTAATACTTTCTTTTGAGGAGTAGTAGGGAATCTGCATAAAAATTTAAATACTTTTAGTAAGAGCTGCTCATTATTGAAGTAAGTGATAATGAATGAAGGCGTGTTTCATTTTCATCTTTCTTCAAACCAAAAGAATCTAGCTATGACAAATCGGTTTAGAAGTATTTAGTCGAACATTCTTTTGAAGTGCATCGCATGTGTAACCACTGTAACTATATTTTGAAAAGTCTTTTAGTCATCAATTTGAAAACAACTACTATTTTGAAATCATTGTTCAAAATTTATTATATCACATATCTCACTTCATTTTATATAATTTTAGGTACAGCAGAGTTCCGTTAGTCTAACATGAATAGTTCAGCATAAGTGTGGTCAGATACCTCAATTTCGAATAATGGAACCACTGAACGATATGCCAGATGGATGTAGTTCCTGAACATTGAAATCAATGGGCACTATCATTTTTATACTAGTAATAATAAACGCTGCTCACTAAAAAATGTCATGATGAGTCACTAAAAAAGTCACCTCAGCTACTGTAGAATGAAAACGAAATCTATTTTAGTTTCAATATGTACTCTATAAGTACCAAATTACGTTGCGATAAAGCCAAAAAATATCATGATGAGTGTCTACCGGTAATGAGAAAAGAGAATCATTCAGAAAGCTGTGACTCGCTTGAATACAGTACTTGTGACGTACCTTCATTGAAACGCGTTTAGCATGGATAGTAGTAAAAATAATTATGAGTTTATTAAGTTTTCATAATATGTAAGCTAAAAATGGAAAGCCATTAACGTATATTTTGATAATCGGAAGTTCTTTTCAACCGTTGCATGATACTTAATGTGTTATGATACAAATATACGTTTAATATTATATCTTTATTTATTGTGATGACCTAACTTATTGATGTGTTTTAGTACTCAAGTATGATATATTTCTAAGGGCTTCATATGCATAAGGTTGATATGTTAAAGGTGTTCCATAACAAAAATATTTAAATGGCTAAATGTTACACTTTAAAATTAATTAAGTAGGTTTACTACAATATAATATAAAAACTGAGGAATAAGAGACAAAGTGTTAGACTTTGCTTATCAGATAAATTCCATGATTTTCAGAAGGATATTAAAAGGAAAAATTATTATTGTATAATTATTTTCGATATCTGAAAAATTTTTAATACCAAACAGAATGTAAAATATTACTCCAAAAAAAGGGAAATTAGAAAATGAAATTTAACTGTATTTTATTACACGAAAAGCAATGTAAAATATTACTCCAAAATAACTTTTGAAAAATAAATTGCCATTTTTATCTTGCACTTCTTGAAACAACTTCAGAAATTTTTGTTTTAAGAAATGAAACATATCGAGGAAAATGAATTATGGAAGTATTAAAGTAAAAGCTCCCAATCATAAATCTTACATTTACCAATTTTGCGAGTGGCTAGATCTGAGAAGATGACTCGCTTCTGAGCTTGTAAAATCTCAAATACTTTTCAAGTGCAAAGCTTAATGCAATTATGCAATATCTGCCGTTGCATAGGAGCCTGGGAACTTAATTTAAATGTCCGAAATGACATAAATTCTAAAACAGCAGCCAAATTAATGAAGTTTCTGTTCAAGTATGGAGAAGCGATTCATCACAAGAAATTCTTCGAATTAACTCCGCTGAGAGTAATACCAGAGAAAATTACGCTTTTCAATCGCAGTAGCTTTTGTTTTTTCTATGTTTCTTCTGAGAAAATCACTGGTTGCAATTTATTAGCTTAATAGAATGAAAATGTAATCGCACGGGATATTTTTTATTTGCATGCTCGTTTTCATGGTAAAATAGGTTTTTCACTTTTAGCCCAATTATTTTCTGGCTTATTTCTATCTTAAGGGACAAAAAATAATTAGGTAATTAACACATATATATTGTGTATCCATTGACCTTAAACTCTTCAGTAATAACACATATCTTGCTCTAAGACAGCATAATTACTTCATAGAGAAATTAATAAAAAAATTATAACTACCTGTAATTCAAAATTTTATCACACAACAATGAATTTTTCTCATTCGTTTATTTATTAAGAGTTCTTTTTTTTAAATATGTAGCCTACTTTTATAGCGATTAACATTCTTTTTTTCGAAATGTGAACTCATATTTCACCGGCGAAGAATAGCCTTTTATTTTTTATTTTTAAACTGAAACTTAAGATCATCTATTTAGCGGAGAATTTTTAAATTTGGATTTTAAAGATTATTAAGTTACTTTTGATTAATGTAGGATGTAAATTCTTAGGGAAAAAAAGGAGATAACTCTATTTCAAATTTATTTTTTAATGATTTAGCTGATTTATACTTGCTGTTGTAAATAATGCACTGTAACTCGGCAAACTTATTGCCCGCTTCTATTTACCAAATATTAAATTGGAAATGGAAGGGCATAAATCTTCGAGGAAAATGTTGATACTTCTGAAAGGCAAGTCAAGAACTAAAATATAAATTCAAGGACTTAGGTGCATATTTTTTTTAAAAAAAACATCGTTTTATTAATTAGTACTTGAACTCAGCAATGTTTTTCACTCTTACGGATGTACAAATTAAAGATGAGTCAGAAAATTTTGCTTTAACTGAAATGCATTTATAAACTTACTAAAAACTACTGTATTGTCGAAAAACAGTTTTCATTATTTAAATAGCAGTACTTTTCAGTAAAACGAAGACGTACATATTTTTTTATATTTGATTGAATCAAATGTAATATTTTTTTTAATAAAAAGGTTTAATAAGTTAGTTGTCATGTTCATTTAAAGCGCCACTGGCCAGCAAACGCAGCTCCCAGTCTGATGAATTTGGTTTCGAATTCCAGACAAAGCAGATACGTAGAGTGTATGTAATTGGAGTACAGACACCTAAAATTAATTAGTTCGAAAGTCCTTCTGCATTGATTGCTGGTATTCATGGAGGATTCGCATTCTGCCGCTTCGAATCTGCTCTTCAACAAAATAGATTGAACTGAGTAAATTCACCTTGTGCTTAGTACGAAGTTCTTACTTCTATGATTATAATACATCCACTTAATATTTCATATATTTATGCGACAAATACCAGGTTTAAGTACACACAACCATATCGAGAAAATTTAGTTTAATAACTCATGATATTCAAAGCCAGCAATGGCAATTATAAGGCATTTTCTCCGTCCGTTCTGCATGCCTTCGTGGTGTAAGAGTAGCGCACTCGGTGCGCATTAGAGAGAGGTCCGATTCGAGTCCCAGCGAGGGCATTGCTCATTTTTCACGTCTCTAGCTCCAAAACAGCCTAATGTCTCTACACAATTAGCTTTAAAATTTGGCATAGAACCATTACAGAAAGAGTAATAACTTACGGAGTAGCAATCTGGGGTGGTGAACTTACCTCTCATATGAAAGATCTTTGCTCTCTATTCAGAAACAGCAGCTACTTCAAGTATGCAGGGCCTATCGTACCACGTCAACACTAGGTAGCCCTACAACAATTGGCAGGAATTCTTCCCCTAGATTTGATTGTAGAAAGGGAGGCAGCTATCGAAAGGATTACTGGCTGGGTCAAACTTCAACACTCTGGGGTCATAATTATCATCACTCGGACTACGTAGAGCAAACATCTGCAATACTTTTCATCCAGCAGCTTTTAATCTCTCCAACGGTATCATTGTAAACGACCAACCAATTCAAACCAACAGTAATATTTTTCCACACATGGCTCCAAAACGGAGAACGGCACGGGCAGCGCCTTCTGTAGACTGGAAAAATGGAGTTGTAATATTAGAGTCAAAGACAAAACTATGCTTTGACAACTAGGTATACCAACCAGAGCTTCAACTTATCAGTGTTGCAATAAGATATCCGAACACATGTCAACAGGAGAAATTCTCCATACTCAGCGATTCGGCATCAAGTCTGGCGGCTATTGCAGGTCAAACCAGCCGGAGTCCTTTGGTATACCAAATTCAGAAACAGCTTCTGGCAATGCCTATCTCGCAAAGACCCACTTTAAAATGGGTTCCTGCTCACACAGGGATTCAAGGTAATCAAGCCGATGACATACTGTCCAAACAGGCAGCCAACTGCACGGATATATTAAGACCAACTAAACTTGCAGAGGTAGGACGAAGGACATTTGGCTTACTTCAAAAAGTTAGCATGGAAATAAAGACCCACTGTGATAGCCTAACACCGTCCTTGACAGGTTATGGACCATTCTCAATATACCTCAACGGATTCAGACTTAGGTTTACTCCTTTCTGCGAATGCGGAGAGGAAGGCGACACGGAACATTATTACTTTGTAGAGTTCCTCACTTGTAAATGCTACGTTACAGTTGAGCGTGAAGAATCTTAAAAACTGTTAAGCGAATAATCACTTGAGTTCGTGTGACAAGAAACAACAAGATGGAAGGATAAATAAGCCTTTATTATTTAAATAAGATTTAACAGAACTCCGTCTTGGAGTGTACAATAAAAGCCGACACTTTGGCTTTAACTTTAAGAGGCTAAGAAGTAAACTAAAACAACTAAACTAAAGAGGTATAGCCGAAGCTATCAAAGGGGAGTTGGCCCCTTAAACAGGAGATGACTGCGAAGCTGTCAAGGACCTGAGTACGGTCGAGTGTAATAACAGCTTTGAGAGAGAATAGTCGAAAAGGCGGACGCGCGCTAACCGGGAACTATGATTCTCTCTAACTCAGCAAGTAGAACTTCGCGGTTTAATACCGCTCCTCCTCATTATGTATTCAGACGTGATTCTAAAACTACGTTCTGGCCGGAAGTAGTAAGTTGAAATTAAGAATGTGACAGGAAAGAAGTTTAATTCAAAATTTAACTGTTAATAAAATTAATATAATCCTTACAACTTTCATTGTGTACATACAAGAACCTGACACTTGAAGAAATCAGCGAACTGTGCCTGGGCAATGTGGGCATCTAACACACTCAAAAACAGAGTAGCTCTTGGTAAAATAGAGAAAATCTCAAGACACTGCGTAAGCATAAACAACCGTGAATAATATTATGTTTGTTAAGGCAGAAGTGATCTGGCAACCACGATGAGAGAAAACGACAACGTGGTAAGCTAGCGGCCATTATTGTGGTTGATTGCGTGCTGCTTGTATGCGATGGCAAGAGTGTCCATCCAAACAGAAGTTAAGAGAAATAAAATTACAGTCCATTAAATCTTAGTGTTTGTGTTTCATGAGTACTTATATTCTTGAATAATGTTCAAATGTTCAGAACTTAAAGCAGATAACTAGAATAACGCTTAGTGCCTGTGGTTTTCAAATTGTAGAAACTGTTATTAGTATGTAATATTCAACCTTGTTACTTTGAACTCTTTTCCGCCGTAATGGTACATTCCGTTTGGTTCATGTCCGTGGTCGGAAGCCATCATAGCGGTGCACTCACTCACACAATTAGCTTATCAAAGCTGAGGTGGAATAAAATAGAAATGGAGACAAAGGCACGTGTCTCAGTACGAGGATTAAAAATTTGTAGGAGGGGTAGGATCTGGAATCATTTAAGAATGTAGAGTCAGAAATGACAGACACAAAAATAATCAGAAATGAAATGACAACGCGTAAATGATTAAGAGTTTGAATAATAAATGTCCGTTCAAGAAAGTAACGCAGGTAAAAGGAGATAGTCTAAATAACCTCAGTGAACTGTAAATGATTGGCGTAACATCCTTGGTGCATGAAGTTCCGAATATTTTTGAAGATTCTTGGCGTGTCTTGGACTTTTCCGGTAGTTCTGTGACACGTATACTAGTTCCTAGGGGCTTTCAACGGGAGTTTCATATACCAGTGTTTTCATAGAAGAAGTATAGTATGAGAATATCACTCTCGATCCAATCGAGTTGTTCGTTATAGCTGAAAGGGATCACGCTAGAACCATAACGAAGATCGCATGGATGCAAAAAATTTTTCATCATCCAAAAGCTGTGGTAACACGTGCCACAGAAATATCATGTAGTTACTATCGGGCAGCCAGAAAGGTAAGATGTAAGATGAGATTTGGCGATTTTCCTTTACACCAGCCTAAACACTTGCCACTAAAGGTTTGTGCTTCAGGACTCCATATCGCTCTGCGGTTTGCCATCGACCGCATATTGGCATTTTGGGAACTGAACATTCTTTCCCTCGTGAAACACGACTCAAAGGTAAACAAGACAAAAACAAAGGAAAGGGGATCTGTAGCTTTCTGTTGCAGAAACTGTGATGCAAAATCATAGAAAGTACAGATGAATAATTATCTGCTTGAGGAACCTGGATGCGCTGCTGTGAAATGGATAAACTTCGTTTCCTGTTCAAATCTCTAGATTCTGTAACGAAAAACTTCACTCCATGCGCACTTGTACATAGCACAATAGCACAATCTTCTCTTCTCGATGTTCAAAGTTATTGATAATCGTTCCTGACTCATGTCAAGTATCTGGAAGAAGCTAGTTTCAGCTAACATCTTATCTTCTAGACCTTCAAAAACATGGCCACCAAAGCCATCTGTCGCGTCAGGAGAGCATTTACAACCCTGTACTAATAACATGTGATTCCGAGTTGTCTAGGTGCCCCATACCCATCTTATCTATAGTAACCCTGCTACTGAGACAATTTGTATTTCGAATTTGCTAGCTTAATTTTTCTTCAAAAACTGCGTAAGGATCCTAAATTTTACTAACGTTTATTTTATTTTGAAACTGTACTATCACTTCTTATTTTCTACTTCCGGCCAGAATTAAATGCTTTAATTTTGTTTTGCAAATTGTCTTGCTAACGCCCAAGTACTTAAGTTGTGGCTTTTTGCCAAGCGGGAGAGAGAAGGAGTTTTATTAAGCAAGCCGCTTGCCACTGTAGTTTTACGAGTTTTCACTCGGTTGCTGGTTGCCTTTAAGGCCAGAGGTTTAGCCCTCTTGATATTTGCAGACGTATCGTATAATTCAAAGTTAGCTTTAAGTTAGAGTTTTAGTTAGTAGTTTTTATATTCTTACGTTCAGACCACAAGTGGTTGGTCTCTGTATTCCGAAGTTCGGAAATACCTGCAAAGTATTGAAAATAAAGGGTTTCTTATACCCTTCCTGCTTGTGCTGTCTACTTCACACCTTCTTGAACATAGCTTGAGTAAGCTCCCTGTTCCTATTCAGGATCATTCATGTTTCCAACGCAAATAAAGAAAAACATAAGCCCTGACTGAAGGAAACTGAAGGAAAAAAAGTGTCTTATAAGATAAAATAGAAAATTCATAAGATAGGATTTATAATATTTCAGTTAAAAATATATAATTTATTTAAAATATTTTAATAGTTTTAAAGAACACTCAGTCTTTTAATTTATGTGATAAGCTGAGACATTTTTGCCACCAACAACAGCTATATAATACAGCAAGTGCTCCTAAGTTAACGGTTTAGAGTTTTCTTGTATGATGAAGAATTAAAGAATTAACTGGAAGTGTTTCCATTTTCTTCCTATAATTCAAGTTCATTTTTTGTATTTTTATAAAATAAAAAATTCTCAATATCAGATATATAAAAACATCTTAATTTAGAAGGTTGTAAATTTTGATCCCGCGTATTCACCTTTTCCATTTCATTAAAATGAAAGCCGAATCATAACGATAGGTAATATAAAATCTTGAGTATTCGAAAGGTTCTTGAGTATTTGAAATATGTATTGAGTATTCGAAAAATGTGAAACAAATTTAACTGTTTTTTATTTCTCTATAAAATAATACTAGATGCTCAAAATTATTTAAAAGCTGAAAGGAAATGGGGTCAGTTTTCACTTTTAGAAAGAAAGTTTTACACACGCCAATTAAGGGAACTAAAAATACATAGTTAATCTTTTAGACTAAAGTCTTTATTCCGCCGAAGATTCAGCAAAAGGAAATAAATTTCCTAAAGTTAAATGAAGAAACAATTCTCAAGGAAACATCTGTTTTGTTGCTGTGTTCTTCGATTTCAACAGCGAGTTGCCGTTTTCATCCTCAACGCAAATAGTCATATCATAATAGCAACTTGCACGACCCTACTAAAATAGCAAGTTAAAAAGAAAAATTAAAGAAATTCTATACAAGATGACTAAAAAATAAAAAGAACCGTAAAAAGGAGATAGTCACGCTAAACTTCCATTTATAGGTGAAATACTCCAAAAACGATGTAAAGACAAAAGAACTCTGCTGTGTGTTCGACACGTACTGTTCCATGTCACGTTATAATACCATTTGACAAAACCACAACGAAGTTCTCGTTTAAGATTTCTTTTATCCGAGTGTACTTTATTACGAAAAAAGACACTTTATGCAGTGCATGTGAAACGAATAAATACTTATTGTTGGATTTATTAATCTCAAAACATTTCAACATCAAAGAAGAAATATTCCTGAAGTAAAAGAAGAGATTAAAGAAACTATTCTGCGAACATTGATCCATGTATTTCTTTTGCATGCCTAGTTTTGAAGCTTTATTAAATAACCATTTATCATCAGATTTGTTCTCTTTGGCAAGTGAAATATCCATTTCCCGAAACAAAAATTTAAAAAATATTAAAACGAAATTCTAAGATAAATAATAATAACATAAATAGGATAATATAAGCTAAGACTAACAGGAACATTATATTTTCAATCCCAGAAATACATGTTTGGTTTGTTATCTCTTTATATATACTGCATCTAATTTCAAACAGTGTACAAACATCTGCATGACGTTTCTTACTTATATGTAGAACTTCTTCGGAGCGAGCAGTTAAAATGCTATTATAAAATGTTAATAAAATATTTCATTCAATAATTTTCTGCAAATGAAATAAAATCAGTAAAACCGGTTTAGAATTTATCCATCACATGAACAAGAAGAGCATCATCGTAGCGGTTTGCTGTAGCTGATGCAAACTTTAGCTCAAATAGTGCGTCTTTGGCGTGCGCAATCGGAACATACAATGAACCTCGGTCCAAAGTTCAATACTGACAGATGGAAAGTGCCACATTTCATCAACACATGGTGCCACTGCAATCTATGATGAATCTATATATAATGATTGCTCTTTCGGACTACAGTGTAATTACAGAATGGGGGTATTTAAAATATTGTTGCCTAAAATTCTTATAGAGAGGCGAAAATACTTTCCACTAAAGCCATACCGCTTGCCTCCATATATCGTCGTTTGGTTTGGCTTCTTTCTTGATCAATACTGTCGTTATAGCCGACCGCTTTTTTCATGTAATTATTTTTTTAATGCAATGGATTTTACGACTTGGGGTTTTTCAAAAGATGAACAAGCTGTGAACTTACGAAATTAAAATGATTCGAAATGTTTATCCAAGCTTCTTTCATGCCATGCAAAGAAACGAATAGCGAACACAAACGTAGTTTGTTGAATCAGTTTGTTTCTGTCGTACAATTCGTGTATGGATGACTGGAGCTATTATTTATTGACTTTTGCGAACTAAAGCTTGCTTCAAATGAGTCGCAACACGACGGCAGATTTGATTTATTAATCGAGATATTTATTCCTTGTAATCTCGTTCTAACATTAAAATCGATGGACAAAACTAAATTTTGGAGAAAATATAGGCAGCATTCTCTCACTGGTTTAGAGGATTTGTCGTGAAATTACACATTCTCCCCCCCCTTTTCCGGATCGTTCCGCTGCGTCTATACTGGTTTCAAAAAATTAAACGGCAAACAAGAAACTGGTGATAACTCAAACAGTATGCAAGCGAAGTGTATGAAACTTGGTGAAATTATTTATCATACCTTTTGTAACTTAAAAACGTAAGAAATTGTTTTACAGATTATTTGCATTTTACGTAATGAATAGGAACATAAAATGCTCTAAATTCGAGCAAACTAATAATATAGAAAAAACTTCTCAGTAGTTAGTGTGATCCCACCGAATAGCAATAAAGGCCTGATAGTGATGTCTCATACTATTTATGATTTTGTAATTGAGCTGCATGGGTGGCAATACCCACTGTTTATGTGAAACAGTTCTAACCCCATCTAGGATTTGGAAAGAGGGTTGGACTCCAACAACACATTCCCGAGAGCGTCCCACATATGTTTATTTAGATACAGGTAGCGAAAGTGTTCTGACGTTTTCATTTGGATTATAGTTTTATCTTCAAGAAATGGGACACGAGGTGAGCAGTGTGAGGGAGGGTATTATCTGCTTGCAAAATAAAGGTGTCGCCAGTGGCGGCAGCATACGTGCGAACAATGGGATCCAGTATGCCGTCGCTGTATCTCTGAGCATTCAGAGTTCCATATAGCAACACTTACAACTTTCTGAGTCCACCTTAAAATATTCGTACCCGCACAAGAACACTACCTCCTGTACATATATCGCGTTCCCGTATGTAGACGAGAGGCATCAAGTGTTTGCTTCTCTCCATATGTAAATGCGTTGAGAATCACTCTGTAAAGCAAAGTGGGACTCGTCACTAAATAGAACAAGGTCTCCACTAATTTTATATCCAGTTCTTATCACTGCATGTCCAATTCAAGTGCTTCCTGTGGTGACGGGAGGTAAGCGGGATGTACAGTGCCGGTTGCCTGGCATATAAACTTCTTTTACCCAGCCTTCTGCTTACTGTCCTGGCTCATACTGTCCTTTGTCTACGAGAAATAAGCTTAAAACTAAGCTGAGAAGCAGATACAGTTTTGCTGCGACCCGCACTAAGTCGCAAAAACAGTTATCTGCAGAAGTCATAAATCTTGGTTTACCTTCGGTAGGTCTTCCGAAAGGCTGAATCCTTTATTAGAAATTGGTTCCACAACCGTTTTACTACGGAAACTAACAGGTGCGATTTATCATTTAGCCATTTTGCAACGTTAGACTATCTTTCACTTGCTTCTAATCGGCATATGGCTGTATAACAAAATTCTGTTGGCAAATGTCCCCTGAACTAATTTTTATACTTTAGCTATCTCGAAAGTTTGTAATATATCGCCGTTCATTGAATAAAGATTCCCTCCTAAACAGCTGGCTTTAAGCTGCATCACATTGACTGAAAGCACACTTTTGTGCACACATTTTTTGCTTAATGTACTCGATGCAGCTTGCATTTATTCATAACATGTTAAAATTTCAAGAATTTCAAACTACTTTTAATAGATTAATCGAGATTATTCATTTTGTTGCTTAACTTTCGGAAATTAGTGCAATATCTAATCCAAGGCTAGGAGAAAGTTATAAGCAGAAATGCAGCATTATGATGCCTAAAATGTGTGGTGTGGCTTTTACGGAAAAATCCCAAGGTGAAAAAGGTGCACGAACTTTGAATTTCATATCTGGCAGTCTCCTTGATCAAAGCTGGTACTCAATATCTAGGATTAATGGCATGTCAAGTCACAAACGTATTCACATGCAGAATACTCCTATGCCTTGGGATAAATAACACAAATATAAGGACTTTCAAATAGGATTTAAATGAGTGAAATATTCAAAGAGTGATAGAAAATCATTATTTCTGTTTCGAACAAGTGTAGAATTAAGCAGTGTAAAACACTTATTTTATAAATTACGTATCAATTAAAATATTTGACATTTAACTTTTGATGTATATGTAACAAAAAAAAAAAAAAAAAAAAAAACACCATTTAATTTTAAATGCTTTTTTGCTACAGCTGTTTAAGAGATTAAATTTTAGCCATTTGGTTGAGGTTAATATAATGAGGTTAAATTCTATCGTCCAATACTCCACTAAAAAAATCTGAATCTAATATATATGTAAAAATTAAGAGAATAATCTTTATTGCTATTTTTTTTTTAACTATAACTAAGAAAGATTTTTTTCGCAAAGTATTCATGTAAACATCGAACGAAAATAAAAGAGGAAACAAATTCTTCTAAAACGCAATAAAAGAACTTACGTGTTTCGAATTTTTTCCTATGGCCTTTTACTCCTGATTAAATTTTGACCATTATTTAAATTTGACCTGATTAAATTTTGACCATTAGCTAGCAAGAATCGATTTTTTTTTATTTTGAACTGACATTTATTATGCATACACATTTTTAACTCTCTTTAATATTTTCTCTACTATATTAATTTATTTTCTGTGTCAATATTTCATTCCAAAATCCAACTTTAGATTCAGTGCTTAAATGCATGCTTATTTTAACAGTATTTTATGCAATTACATTAAAAATCATGCATGATTATTACACGGAACAACTCTATCAGATTACAAATATTGTCCAAAATCTTACTGTTGCTATTTAGTTACCGATTTTTATATATTTCGTTTTTGTGATTGAGTCAAGACTTCATATCGATCAAGATATTTTTTGGGATAGGGATACAAAATGGGTACGAAAGGAATTTAAACAGGTTCTGAGTTGCTTGCTTGTGCAGTGAAATCTTTCTCTAGCGACCAGCTCTCGTTCCAGATGGTTCTGATGTTCTATGTAGGTAACTATTGGTGTTTTGTGACGATATTTACATTCTTAGAAATACTAGTCACTTCCAAAAGCGGCCGTCTTAGGAATTTAGCCACTCAGAAAAAATACATTATGTTTTGAATTTTTTGTAATATTGTAAAAAACATTCAATTACAATTTGGTTTTCGAAATTGTTGAAATTAAATGTTAAAAATCATGTAAACCATTTATGCAATTTTTGGAATCAGAAGGATCTTCTATGATTTATGCTATGTAAATAGTTATATAAAAGTAATTCTAATGAAAGTATTTCTTATATAATTTCTGAAACAAAATTAATTCCGCTGGCTTTGCAATTTTAATTTTGATATAAAAAACACATATGTTACTATGTCACCAGAGTTTGACTGCCAAAGACCACAAGTATTTTTGTTTTCCGAAATAATTAATACTATCATGCCCTTTATAAACCATTATGATTGATAAATATTTACTGTAAATAAATTAAAAAAGAAGTTCTGCATACATTTATTACATATTAATTATACGATAAATTACGGAAATACCTATATTTTAATTGAAATCATTATAAAGAAGTAGCATAATACACAATAAGTATTCTTTTGAAAATTTTCATGAAGAGAAAATTATGAAAATGTTATAAAAAGATATGCATCATTCTGAAATATCTCAAGTTTTCTTCCGAATAAAGGATTACAGTATTAGCATAATTTCTAAGATATATATCCAGTAATATTATATAGATAATATATCCAGTAAGTATTTTCATATTGCTGATGCAAAACCAGCGCATTCACATAACGGTGCCGATCCCGCTGTATAGAACGATAGAACTAACATAAAAATGTAATAATTTGGATGCAGCATTAGAGGAAGAGGACAACGTGTTTGAGTGTGCAACATTTCTTCACAGACATTCAAAATTGTTCAACACCTTTATCAAATTAGACACAAGAGAAAGTTAAAATCTTCTTTATACAGTTTTGAGGGAACGTGAAAGACGGTTGTAAGATTTAAGTCACATATAATGGATTTTTATGCCAAGGTAGTAGCGTTAGGGAATTTCCTTTTTGAGGACTCAATGTAACCATATAACAAGTTCCATCAAGTTAGGCAACATGATGTACAATTATCTTGATCACACAGAGAACATTTTAAGTCAAATTTACGAAAGTTTTACAACTTTTTATGCCATTTTTTCGGGTAAATGTAACGAAGGTAGGATAAAAGGACATCACTTCATAAAGGATAACTCTGTCTAAATGGTACTCCAGCATGAAAAATGCTGTGAGCTTTATAATTCTAAATAGTCGATCTGAATCCATCAAACTTTAATATGATGTAGCACTTCTCCAAGGTAGAACCGTTTTAGTAATTCGGAAATAAACATGATTACTTCACTACAGCTAGGTAAACAGTAATGAGTAAAACTGAAAATATTGTGGTGTTGTGTGATTAAAGATATCATAAATCATAGTCAAATACACAGTAGTACTGCATTGCCTCAATACATATATATACAAAAGAAATTAGCAAAAGCAATATTTTTTATATTTTTTAAAAAGATTATCTTACCTGAAGAAGAATGTGTAGGATAGTAAAATGGCCGCATGTTAATTGGAAGTAAAACAATTAAAGCTGGGTAAAAAAATTTCTTCTAATATTAACTTGAAATTATAAAAATGTATGAAATGGAGAAACAAATAAAAGTGCAAATTAAAATTATTAATCATCATTTGCTTAATATTTTTAAACAGAACTGTCCCAGGGACTGGTATTTGAAACATTATACCAACAAGAGAGGAAACAAGCCTTACTATTCTTTCATTAACTTGCCAGTAGTTCATAGATTATTTAGCTTCATATCTGCAGACTTAAAGCGTTATTCAGATTACTTGCTTTAAATTCAGATCATTTTAAACATATTATTAATCACGGTAATTTCTGCTTACTCAGTATCTTGAGAGTTTCTCTATTTTATCGAGAACTACTCTGTTTTTGAGTATGTTACACATCTACATTGCCCAGGCACAGTCTGCTGGTTTCTTTGAGTGACAGGTCCTTGTATAAATTCACAGAAAGTAATAATGATCCGTAGCCCCTTCCTCAACGCATTCGCAGAAGGGAGTATCCCTAAATT
Source organism: Stegodyphus dumicola (assembly GCF_044657685.1). NCBI lineage: Eukaryota > Metazoa > Arthropoda > Arachnida > Araneae > Eresidae > Stegodyphus > Stegodyphus dumicola. Next base: position 149,791,075 of record NC_140771.1, on the reverse strand, counting down.
TGAATCTGTTGAGGTATATTGATAAAGATCCATGACCTGTCAAGATTTGTGTTAGGCTGACACGGTGGGTCTTGATTTCCATGTTAACTTTTGGCAATAATCGCAATGTCCTTCGTCCTACCTCTGCCTCTAACCATGTACATTGCCAATTTTGTAGCAAGCTTATCAAGTTGTTCGTTTAATGTGAGGCCAAGGAAGTTTACTTGGTCGTTCTAGCAATTCCGTGGCATTGGCTGCCTACTTGACCAGAAGATCAGCCCCTTCTTCGATAGTTTCACATTTTTAACGTGAGACTTGGATTGTATAAGATCATTTGAATATGCCAAATCAAACCAGACTAATTGGCTTAAGATATGCCTTTATGATGGGCTTTCTAAGGAAATCTAGCCATCATTAACGTTTTACGTGCGGAGAACCACAAAGATACTCATGCAGCTAGCCAGTTTGCTTGAATTTGAACCCAAGTCAAAATACCAGTGCTTCGAGGTCTTATGTGCTGCGCAAGTTGCAGATCATAAGGCATGATATAGTGGTCAAAAGCCATTATGTTAATAATAGCATCGGGCATTTCAAGAAGGTATCAGTCCTTAAATTCCTCCCATGTATATACTTCTACGTCTTTGATCATTTGAGCGGCGCATATAATAATTACAGATTGTTTGCTTCTTTGTTATAATGGATATGCACGAGATAGCTTGTAACTAAAAATAGGTAAACCACTGTAGATTATTTTCGAAACTGGTTCATATTAAGTGAAAATGGCTCGTATTTATGACACACATTGAAAAAGGCCACAGAAACTCTTCTACAGCCAGCCCGTACGCTTACATTTTAATTTATCTGTATTCACTGGCTTTCTCAGCCATTGATGGTTTGCATATCAATTTTCATATCTGTGTTCAGTGGCTTTCTCAACCATTGATGGTTTGCATATCAGTTTTCATCAAATATTGTTGATCCAGTGTCCGAAATAAGAAGTATGGTTCCTGAAAGAACTATCAGAATTCCTCTCCACAAATTTATCGTAGCTCAAAGAACGATAGTCCCACATTTGAATTCCTGCAGGAAGTCCAGTGGTCTTCCACCCTTCTTTTCTATTATAGCACTCGAGAGGACATTCGGCTCGTCGTATATTTTAAGTACCCTTACGATAAAAGACACTCTACATTCATAAACATCCGAACGGTCTCCGGTATTCGAATCTGGAACAATGACACGGTAGTCACTGTGCCGATTAGGGCAACACGTATATGTACTGAGTTATTTATGATTCGCAAATATTTTCATACGGTATAAATTGAGCTTCCTGCTAGGGGTCAGTTACAAACTGAAAAGAGAGTGGGTTCCATTATACGATTCTCGGATTTTGGCAGGGTCGATGCTTTCGACATTTCTTCATTATCGAATAAGACAGAAAGAGCAAATATTTGGAATTCATAGCCATATAAATACGAAATTACTATAAAAAGTAAGTAGCGTAATAGAATCATTATGTTATGACTGTGTTTAGTTAAAATGAACAGAAGTTCATTCTAACTAAAATCAAGATCGCGAAAGGAGTAATATAGAACATGTCTGACTACACATCCTAAATTATTCGAGGACAAAAATATAATCATAATATTGTGATAGCATAACGAACTATTGTTCAGCATGAGTACTCTTAAAATGACATAAATAATACCGTAAACGGAGATCAACATTTCTGAATATAGCCCATTTTGTGCTACTGTTATGTTGAATATATTTAATTTTCCTCCAAATAAAACATTATCAAAAAATCTTTTTAAAGACATTTCAATGCATCTACAATAAATTGTTGCTATCCATAATGGCTATATCTTTACATAAATTTCACGATAATATAATTATATTAGGCTACTACCTCGAAACATACCTCTAGTTTTCGCATTTTTCTATTTGTTTCACATAATTAAGGGAGGAACAAATCTTACTAACCGTAGTTTCTTTGAATTCTAACTGAAGCAAAAGGATTGAGAATCACGGATTCGTGACCATAATCATTATGTCCAGAATAATACAGCTTGGTCATTAAACGGCCGCTTTCATGTGAATCATAGAAAATCTAGTTATTCGGTTGGCAACACACGTGAAAGGAAAAATGGAAATTTATTTACAGTTTTTACTTACTATTTCCGTTTTCTCATAGTATTAAATATTATAATTTTTTCTTCGTACTCTTAGATTGAGAAACAAAGTACCGTTAAAATATTTTTTCTTTCGAAGTGTACTGGTTTTCATAGTTAATGTATTAAAAAATGGATAAATTCGAAATTTTTTACCATTACTATTTCAGCCACTGAGTGCACATTTTTGATAAAGAAACATATTTATGTGCAACATTGAAAATAAAACGCATTGTGAGTTCGTATGTCAAATAATTAAGCTAAATGTATTTCATTTCAAAGAATTTGTTTTCCTTTTAAGTTTGTTAGACTTAAAAGGAGAATATCTTTTCCCCAAGAATATATAATAAATGATATGATAAAAAAAGGCGTTGTTATTATGCAAAATAAAATATCTTTTCCCCAATAAAATGCATTTTATTGGGGAAAAGATATTTTATTTTGCAATTTAAAAATTATTTAAAATTATTTATTAACAATAGGCAGAAAATACAAAAGGGAATTAGGAGGCATACTTGTCTGTCATTTTACCACATAATCACCAAGTTTATTTAAGCATTTATATGAGCGCAGAACGAACTTGTTTAACCCGATTTGCAAGAAATCACGTCCCATTCCACTGAGCAAGTTTCGAGTAACTGCTTTCACATTACTGTCTGAAGGGAACCTCATTCCAGATAATGTTTCTTCAATTTCGGAAAAAAAGCATATAAACACTGTGTTCTAAATCTGCGCTATATGGGGTGACTCGAGACTTCCCACTTAAATTTTTTCAGCAATTTGTAAGTTTGGAGAGTAGTATGAGGCCGGGCTTTGTCATGCAGGAAGATGACGTCATAACTTAACATGCCAGGGCGCTTGCGTCAGATGGTTTCACGAAACCTTGTCAAAGTGGCACAATAACAATCGGCAGTAACGGTATGGTAACGTTTCCAGATACTTGATCAGGATAGCGGATCACGGCTTGCACCTCGAAGCGAAACCTTTTTTTTAAACATCTTGCCATTTCAATCTCTCTGACGCGTGTGCGAAAATACCCTACCAACCTGCACAACCGCTGCTAGACAACTAGCGCTATCTGTCTACACCTTCACAATAATTACTTTTCTAATGCTAAAGCTTGTAGCCTTTTTTTTATTTATGGATCCATCTACGCATATAAAATATACTTTAGAAATGACGCGGTCTTCTTTTAGAGTATGTTTTTAGTTAGAAACAAGTTAACAAAATGTATTCTATATAATTCACAATGCAATTTCTGTTTTAAGTATTTCCTTTCAATTGCATATAAACATGAGTATCGGAACATTCTGTTTATTCTAGCCATTTTATCAGGAAATAAAACTGAATTTAGGGATTTTTTTCAATACGATTTTAACTACAAATAAATAGCATTGAAACCTCATCCGTTTTTAAAAATTTCCTTAAATGTATAAACTGTTGCAAATTCGGGAATAAAATACTTCCGCGATAAGTTTAAATCCAAGTATTGGGTGCTATCGGTTTTTATCAGTTGTTCTTGTTGTCTTTCCACATGGAACAATGGTTTCCAGAACCTACTCCAAATAGCGGTTGAATTTCTGTTTTTCACCTCCAAATCTGAGGTAGAGCACTCCGGACGGGGGATCCGGGGGCTCCCACTTTTTTCCACTTCCACGAATCCACACGAGAGGATCTTCAACTCGCTGCATATTTGGAGCGCCGCGATGCAGAACCGACACTATATAAACATCCATGCCTTCTTCGGAGTTCGAACCCGAACCCTTTGCTACCGTAGTAGACTCGCTTGGGCGAAGGCTTTATTCAATGTTTAAGAAAAATTTAATTTAGAATGTATTAGACAATACGTTCACTTTATTGCTTTCTCTTATTACGAGTAAACTGATAATTGTTTCCTAGTTCTTCGACTTTTAAATTACACGTTTTCACTATGCAAAGTACCCAGACAGCATGCATTCGCAAATTGCACGAGGAAAATACGTGCAGTTTACGAATGGCTCTTCGTATAAAAAAACGTTCAAGGTTGAACGTAAAAATATCATGAAAAATGTCCAGGAAAAAAAATAGTAAATATTTACATATATTTTTACTTTATAATATACGTAAGTTTTACGTAAATTTTAGGTATATTTGTGCGAAATATTGCGGTTTATTCGTGAATTTTACGTATAATATACGTAAATTTCAGAGATTTACGTATATATTAAGTTACAATTTGCGTATGTATTTAGTTACAATTTACGTATATTTATCGCATATACGTAAATTTCTTCAATTTTTTAGTTTCACATATGCGTATATGTTTAGTAAAAATTTACGTAAATCTTTCCGATTATTTACTGTATATAAACGCATACATTTGATAGAAATTCACGTAGATATTCCCCGCATTTTGCGATACAAAAACGTATATATTTGATAGTAATTTACCTAAATCTTTCCTGTATTTTCTTTGCATATGTGAATGTGGTAAACACTTAGTTCGCTGTCTTCTCCTCTTTACTGTGTATAAATGCACATTTTTGGTAAAAGATTTGCATTAGTCCTCAATTACCTTTCTATTGCATTTTTCATAAAATGTACTTATTTTATTGTCATATGTTTTATATAAATATATGCAAAAATTTTCTGCATGTTATGATTAAAAGTGAAAGTGTCATTTTTATATCAAATTTTTACATATCCTCCTTTTAAGTATGTACAGCAGAATGGAATATATATGTAACTGGAAAATTTAAATGCACTAGTAAATGCAAAAGAATTAATTTCTATTCAAAATTTACGTTACACTTAAAGGCTGAAAATCACTTTTAATAATTCATATTTCATTATAAATTTCTAAACATGAATTCTATGTTTTAAATCAATTAATGCTACCGTTCATTTACATGCCACAAGAAAATGTCCTTCAGTAAAACAAATAATTTATTTAAAGTGTTATTTAGCAAAACTGAATTTAGTAAATAACTTTAGCAAACAGTTGTTTACTAAACTACAATACACTTAATCACCGAATTCAGTAAACGACTGTTATTCTCTAATATGCTTTATGGTATTAAATGATTTAAAATGACGCAACTGGACAAACGAAAGCAATTAGAAGTTGGCTCAATTTTGATTAACTTGTTGTCAAATGTTGTGCATTTTGGATTGCGCTCATATGATGACTATGAGTTATTTAAATTAGAAAATTAATTTGAACTTACCCCCACATAAATTAACAAATATCAAAATGCAAGTTGTTTTTAATGAATTGTAATACTTGCGGAAGAAATACACATGTTAAGTTTATTTTACAGGTATTCAAAAATTGCAATTACTGTTAAACAATAAAAACTAACATTAAATCTCATAGCATAATTTTGTTCAATAATAAATTTCAGCATAGAATTCATTCAGCTGCATTTTAATTGATCTGAAGTAAGTGGAAGTAAGTGAACTTACTTCAGATCAACTAAAATGCAACAGAAATCTTGTACCGACGAAATCCGTTGTTAAAATGAAGAAATGATGTTCTATGGACGACCTGATTGCTAGCAGTTTCGGTAACCCAGTGGAAGAAAGGGAAAATTCTTTTGTCGTAAACAAAGTGACCGCAGGCGAGCATTTGCCCCCACAATATCTCTAAAAGCCAAAGTTCCGGATCCTTTGCTAAAGGTTATTTTGAACAAGGTTACAGGGCGCGGGAACTTCCAGCATTTCTATTCGCATGAAAGCTATAGAGTAAAACACAGAATTCCCGAAAATGAGTGATTGAGCTTCTGAAATGTAGCATTTTGAGGACAGAAATAAAAATTGCTCTCAGTAACTTCGGAAAATAAATTAAAAAATTACTTTCATGCGTACCTAATGGGCATAAACTCTTTGATTATAATTAAAATCATTTGGTCTACATTAAATTATTGTTCAAGAAGTTAAACATTTTCGAGCATCGTCTGTTTTATTTATTATTTTATCCCTCGACATAAAAGATTTGCTAGTCTTGTTCCAATTTAACTGCCAACATTTGTTAAATAAAGTAAGACGAATATTGTACCAAAATTCAGTAAGTACATAAACTTAATATACAGCTTATTCCAGTTAAATGGGTAATGAGATTTTCATAAAAGAAATTAAATTGTGTAAGTTAATGTAAGTGTTGATATGAATAAAAATGACAAATTTGATGTAAGAAAATAAATAAGTTATTTTTAAGATCTTTAAATCAAGAATATATATATATATGTGTGTATGTAAAATATAACAAAATAAGATAGCTGTTTCAAAAAAATAATTGACAACCTCAAAATTAACATTCTAAATTTGGTAATCTGCCCCTCTCACAGGTTCCAGACTTTTCTATCTTATTTAACGTTTTAATGCAGATGCCTCTTGTCCAATCAAATTAACTGTAAACCAGAACTGTGAACTGAAACTTTTCCGACTCCCACCCTTCTTCCTCTGAAGTTCTATGATACTCTGCCCTTTTCCGCGTTAGCTCTCCTGCTGGTAAGACGCTTTTCATCCATGCTGCTGCCGCTTACTTGCTTAAGATGACGTCGTACTTCAAAATGGGTGTTATTCTATTCAAATATTATTAAGAAACATCTTTTCTGAAAAAGGATTATTTGATATGCATGGAAAAAGAAAAAGATTGTGATTTTTCAAGATATGTTGTGCTAAATTGCGTCATCATGCTTTCCACTCTGCCACCTCCAAGCCACTACGGTCTTCTCAGTCATGTACGCAGTATCGTAAGCTGTTGGGAGGTCCACTGCTTTCATCTACGCATTTGAAATCATTACATATTTATAAAAAGTCAGGACAGGATTAACCTGGTGCAAGTTTTCCCAGATGGATTTCGAACTCTGCTGCCTCAAACTACCAGTGAATCATCAAATTCGTTTCCTGTGTGTGATTTAACGGCATATTCAAAAAGTGTTTTAAAAATGTTCGAGTATCTGTAAGTTAAAAATTGAAACTGTTTCAAATCAAGGTCAGTGCCACAATGTAGTGGAATATGGTTAATGGTTTTCGCTCGCTTCGAATATGCGTATTATTTATGCAGTTCCGAACATCGCGTAAAAAGAAAAACATCCGAAGTGCTTTAAACGTCAGCAACCTCATGAGTGAAATAGTGTTTTGTGCACATTCTGGGTTTTTCAGTGCTCATATTCAAAGAATGAAATATTATCAAAAGTTATTAATATGATAGTGAAGTGGTATTAAGTTCCAAATGGAGTAAATTGTGTTTTTGAATGACTTTGCATTATAAGTAATTTTGCATTTATAAGTAACTGCGTTGTTTTATGATCTGTTAATGGTAATGTTTTGCTTAAATCATATTGAGCTCAAAGTTAATAATTTAAAAAATTTATCATTTATTTAAAATGTAGTTTTGTATTTCTGAATTGGGAAAAAGAAATTATTGAATTTGGTAAAAATTAGGAATGTTTTACTTAAGGAAGGTTTCTAATACGAATAATATTTTTGTACTATTGTTTAATTTTTTTTTTTTTTGAATTTTTACTGTATTTTAAGAATGAAATTATTGTTTGAAATTTTTGAGTTGTAAGAATTGTTTTAATGTTTTTATGATAAACGTTCAAGGCTCTCACCTTATGAAAAAATACATTTTTTTAAATCTAAGTATTTTTATTTTTTCATAAAATGGAGTGTGTTTTTAATATTTATATGGAATGACAGCAGTTCGAAAAAGGCCAGTTGCCTCTACAGAAGGAACGGAGGCCTTTTCTACAGTAACTGCTTATTTGGCAAATCTTTTGGCCACTGGTTAAGAATATTAAACACGAGTTTGCTCAACTGATAAACCAATATGATGGAAATGCTAGTATTTAGATAAAGTTGTGGAGTCTTCAAGTTTTGTAAAGAATAAGTAAATTTTAAATGTCTTAATAATAGTGAAAAATTTGAAATTGTGTTTATGAATGATGTTTTACAAAATTTTTATATTTTAAAATGCCTTCCTTGAAAAACATAATTAAATAATATGAAAATTGGCATCTTAATTTGTAATATAATAGAAATATTTTCATCAACAAAAATTTGAAAGAATTTTATTTGAACATTTAGTTTGTGAAAAAATTTGAACTTTTACCGTGTGGAACTATCAAGAACTTTACAAAATTTCATTGGACATTCTTATCTCAGAACACTAAAATGTGCAATTGTTTTAAAAAAATACAGTGTCTAAAATTATTATTGAATTCAAAATTTTATGACATTCAGTGAAATGTCAAAATTGATTCAAAATATCGGTCAAAATTTTATGACAATAATTTTGTTTAAAAGTTAATATGTTTGTATTTTCAAAATTATATCTTTCACATTTTGCTGCTCTAATGCTTGTTCTTCCACCCTGCTCACCCAACTTTTCTTTTGAAGGGCGGTGATATGTAAGATATAACAAAATATGATAGCTGTTTCAAAAAATAATTGACGACCTCAAAATGAACATTCTAAATTTGGTAATCTGCCCCTAAATTCATCTCTTCTCACAAGTTCCAGACTTTTCTATCTTATGAAACGTTTTAATGCAGATGCCTCTTGTCCAATCAAAATAATGGTAAACCAGAACTGTGAACTGAAACTTTTCCGACTCCCACCCTTCTTCCTCTGAAGTTCTATGATACTCTGTCCTTTTCCGCGTTAGCTGTCCTACTGGTAAGACGCTTTTCATCCATGCTGCTGCCGCTTACTTGCTTAAGATGACGTCGTACTTCAAAATGGGTGTTATTCTATTCAAATATTATTAAGAAATATCTTGTCTGAAAAAGGATTATTTGATATGCATGGAAAAAGTAAAGATTGTGATGTTTCAAGATATGTTGTGCTAAATTGCGTCATCATGCTTTCCATACGAACTAGCGTATTTTGAACAACAATCCTAAATTAACTAGCGTACGAACTAGGTATTTTCTTTTAACTATATATATATATATATATATATATATATATATATAGTTATATATATATGTGTGTGTATATATATATGTGTGTGTGTATATATATATTATTTTTCTTTCAAAAATTTACATAAAAATTTAGCTCACATGTTAAAATCCTTTGAAAAATTTTAGCCTTATATTTGAATGCTAAAATAATGATTAAAATAATTTAAATTTATATAAAATATCAAGATGGGTTTAAATACGTAGAGACATTTAGCCAGAGGAAAATTAATTTTAAACGTAAAGGCGATTTAAAAACAGAAATAATTTTGATAGCATATTCAAATGCTGTTGGAAAAAATATTTCCATACCCTTTTTCATGTTCGTGGGAAATGGAAAACAAAGTAAAATTCCAGAAATACACTAAATATTTTGAATTAATAAACTTATATTGTGACTACCTGTGATTTTCAATCTTTTAAGAATTCGTATAATATCCGTAAAAGTGATGAGTGAAATATACTATAAAGACGGTAGTTTTTTTTTTTTTTTTTTTTTCTCTAGTACATTCGTATTCGTATAATTCTCAAAAATAACGCGTGGAAAATAACGATAAAGAGTCAAGAGTATCTTCAGCCTTTTTTATTCGCATAAATTTCATAAAAGTAACGTGTAAAAAATACCATACCTTTATTTCATCAAAATTATATTATACGTATATTTTTGGAGACGTGCTACCTGGGTATTTCTTTAAGTCATAATATTTCATGCTGATTTAAGGACTTTGTAATGTTTATTGTTCTAGACACATTTCCTATCATATTTTTTACAATTATTCAATTTGAACTTGATTTGTGAGCAAAATAAGTGTCGTTTTATGCAACATGAATTTCAAATTAAAATGGAAAAGTAAAAAAAGAAAGCAATGCAAAATTAAAAGATTTTTCTTATTTTTTTTTCTTCGGATGATCTAAAGCAGAAGTTACGAGAAAAAGATCTTTTCTGTAAACATGGTACTTTCATTCCTTATTAAAGAGAGGATTTTTCTTTCTTAGTCGTAATTACGAGAACGCTGTTTCGTTCAGATCGTTTTTCGCAAAGTATTGTACTTTAATGATCACGCCGACCACTTTTCTATGAAATGCATGTATGAGACAAATATGCTTTGAATTTTTTGCGCTATTTTCTTTCTCACTCATGAAGTAAGTTTAAATTTTTGTTACTTTCTTCTGTACATTACTTTTCTTAGATATAATAGTTGAGCATTTCAGAAGTTTTATTCAAGACATTTTCCGTGTTTCCCTCTTTATATTTTTTTTTCTTCTTAGAATAACGATTTACGCGTTTATTTTGAATCTATTGCAGCGGCATGGGAATCAGCCATATTAAGTAACAACTAAAATATTAAACTTCAGAACAGATTGGCTTAATTTGTTTTCTAGAAGAAATTAAATATGCGATTATCTTGAATAGAATGTTCTTAAATTGATTCAATGTTTCTTATAAAACCATATCCACTAAATGTAGTAAATTCTTGTGTATCTGATCTTGGCAAAGCAGGCGAGTGCTATCTGCCTAAGGGAAGAGATTTCTGGAACAAATTTCTGGACCAGATTATGAAATTAAAAAAAATGTATTATTTCAAATATATGTTTAAATATGATAAAATTATTAATAATTATTAAATACAAAGGATGCAACATTTGTTCAGCTTCGTTTCCCTAAGTTATTATTTTGCACATTAATAGTTTTCTTTGGCAGTTTTAGCAGAGAGATTTTTTGGGGGGGGGCTTGGATAACTTTGAATTTATAGTAAATAGTTATGTGTTTCCATATTCAGCATTGCATATATTTTACATATTGCAACAACTTTAAAGATACCAATTTGTTGCAAAAATAATTTTGCATTTTGGTTTAATAAATAGACGTCGTTTTCTGCTTATTTCTTAACCTGAAAGAAGTTACAAAGCATTTATTGGAAATCAAAGAATTCATATTTATAGAATATATATTCCTATGTATACTAGCAATGTAAATTGCACATTTGATGGAAGAAATGGAGAGTATGTTTTCATTCTGTAAAATTATACGAATTTTTGCATGAACAAAATATTAATGTGTTATTATGCGTAAGACTTATATATGCTTCGTGGACATGCTTCGCAAATATAACTTTAGGTAAAGATAAATGAAGCAAAATGTGTATATCGAAATTACTGTAACAAGTTGTGTTCAGGAAACTATGCTCTCAACGAAGATAATCCCAGATCTTTCAAACAATTGAAAATTTATAATAGCCCTTTCAAAAAACTGAAGAAAATTTGCGTCAACTCACATGATTAGTGAAACGATTAGTTTTTCAGTCAAGTGATGGATGGATATCGTTTTATTGTGGTCGGCGAAAAGCAAAGCGTATTGAAGATGAAATATATATGCTTTAAAACAGGGCTTCTTAAACTTTTTCAGTAGCGACCTTTTTTTATCACTGAGAATATTTCGCGACCCCAGGACTCATAATATTTGTGAAAATTTTGTCGGACCCCACAAACATTGCAAAAATCCGAAACGCGCGTGAATAAAACTGTCAATTTTTTCATTTGTACTGAAGCATACAATTGTAGTTTTAGGTCATTAACTTTAATTTCTAATTTTAAGACATAGAACAATGTGGAAATTTTAAATAAATAGGAGACGAACTGACAGCGTCACGCGCAAAGCAAGTAAAATGAACGTTTATATTATTAAAAAACTGCGTCGAAACGTTTTCGTTTTTCTCTTTGTCTGTATTGTCTTATCTTTATCTATTTTAGATACATTTATTTTTTCAGATACATTTTATATATTTTTATATACATTTAAAAAAATGGTAATTATAAAATTATTATAATAAGTTAAAAGAAATATCAAAACAGTTAAAATTTTTGGCGACCCCCTGCTGCAGGTGCCGCAATCCACACTTTAAAGAAACTCTGCTTTAAAGGAGAAATTCAAATTCGCGAAAGCACGTTTTGAGAACAATAAATATTTTAGTGTTAGTATAATTTCAAAAATAATAATAATAATATTTTAAGAGCAATTTGAGCTGAGCGAACTCATAAATTCAAACATTTCATGTTCAACATTTTGATTAAAATGGTTGTTGCAGCAAAGCAAATAAGCTTTGTGAATCGGAAGACAGTATAGCTCAAATAATATAAGCTATAACTCATCTAGCAGTATGTACAGAAATAAATAATTTGAGCTTTGGAATTCTTATTCAATCTTTATGTTTTACTGGTCTGTATGTTTTACTGGTATTTATCTTTATGTTTTACATACTCATTCATGTACGCATTTTATTAGAAAAATCGGTGAAATTGAGAAAAAAGTAAAGTAATTTTCGCGCTAGTTAAAATATGTATAGCAGAAATTTGTATCTAAAAGAAATAATTTTGAATTTTTTAAATTGATTATTTTGAAATAATGCGATGAATTTTTATAAAAATGTTACTAATACGAGGTGTGTAAATAGAATAACGAACCCAAAAGTTTAGCGTTCGATTTGGCAACTATGGGGACTTCGCGACTGGACGGAAGAATGAGGAAACAATCGATGCGTATCCAGTTCATATTCGAACCTCGCCCTAAAAGCCTTAAACCAGTTCAAATTCGAACCTATAAGTCACATAGTTGTCTGCAGGATTTCTTTTCGTAAACAGGATGCTCTGCGTAACAGGAAAACAGAAATTCGTGAACAGGAAAATCTCTGCGAAAATTCTTTCGAAAAACATTTTTCAGGAACTAAAGAATAACAGGAGCTGTGTATGCTGATAATGTTGATGAGTCTTGTTTTTCCGAGTGTGATACAGAAACTAAGTGCCGAACTTGGAATAGCACACGTCAAACTAAAAAAAGCCGAGGATCGAAAGCATTCTGATTTGCTTTTTCGATGACCAGGGAGTCGTCGAGAAAGAGTTTGTGCTTCTAGGACAATCGACGAACTAACAGTTTTACCGAGGAATTCTTGAAAGTCCTCGAAAAGCTGTCATTGATATGAGATCAAGAATCAAGACCAGCTGATGCTACATCAGAACAACGAGGATTGTCACACCAAATTTTTAGTTAATGTGTTTTGGCAAGTAAAATCATTTTCGTGGTTCTTCATCCCTGTTATTCTGCTGACTTAAGTCTATGTGACTTTCTCGAATTTCTAATATTAAAAATCCACTTCAAAGGACGCAATTTTGGGACACTACAAAGCATTAAAATAGCCGTAACCGACCAGTTGAAAGCAAAGCCAGTATACGAGTTCCAACATTGCTGTGAAGAGGAGGGGAGGCAGATAGTCTGCAAAGCTGCTGGCTCCTTAAGGTGAATATTTGAGAGAATAACCTGCAACCGCAATTTTAACTGAATAAAAAATTCTAAATATCAGTCTCATTATTTTATTTACACACATCCTACATCTTTAGATCACTGGGGGACCACCATTAATAATGGAGGAAATTACATTATTCAATAAATATATTTTTAACATAAAAAAAAAAAAAAAAAGAACTGGTATATTTTTTGCAGTGATAAAAGCGAAAATTATATCGAACAATTCTATTATCATTCAAGAAGTTATAATTGGTATTAGCAACTAAAATTAACATCAGGTTATGTTGACAGTTTGTACTATAAATTATCGTTTTCAAAAATATAAAATCATCTGAAACAGTAACTATCTCAGCGTCAGATAGAAATTCCCAGATGTTTTTACTTTCAAATTGTATTTTACTTTATAGATCGGAGTATCTTAAGCATTGTCATTGGAAATGAGAAATGCCGGCAGAACAAAACTTTATTTGGCAAACTTTCTGCCAACTTTATCTGGCAGAACTTTTATTTGGCAAAGTTCAAATTTTTTCTGTTCTTAATTCCTAAGTGCATTGATTGTAATATAATTTAATCCACAATGGCAATGCAAGTGAGACTTAGCTCCATCTGTTAACATAAAAAGAAGAACCAAAGAAGACCCAGGCGTATGCAAAGCAAAAATGAAAATTCGTTACGTATTGGGTGATTAGAATTAGGTTCTTTGACAGAATTTTTCAAGCTTTAATGGATTTAGAGCTTTCAGATAATATTATTCCAGCTGCTGAAAACGTTTGCTTGAAAATATTCAAAGAAATTAATTAGTTTCGACATGGTAATCAGTTGAAGCAGTAAACAGTTGAAAATTTATTTATCGTTGGAATTACTAATTAAATTCATATAATCTAAGTAAATGTGGTTTCTGCTCAAAGGAAACCTAAAATTTAAGTTTTTTGCAAACTTATATAAAATTATAATAATTATTTTGCATTTATTTTCGATTAAAACTATTTTTAATCCTAATTTAAGAAAATCTACTTTAAGCTCAGATGGGAATTAGAAAAGCACGTACGCAATTAAAGTTCTTAATTCTGTTAGCGTTTATCTTTTGAATACATTCTTTGCACGCTATACAAATTAAGAGTACCTTAATTATAACTGAGGATGTCTAATTATAGTTTAGATGAAACAACAGCTTCAAGAGACTCAGTGCGCAACTTTTGTTATTAACGATAACTAATGAGGTGATTTTATTATCGTTAATAAGGTGACCTGATTATCGCCGAGGATTTCACTCTTGTAATAAAATAATTAATCTATTTTGATATATTTATTCCCTCGGAGCGCTGGTAACTAATTTATTCTATCAACTACCTATAAATATCAAGTGTAGAAATGGAATACTGACTTTTATCCAAGTAAAAGTCTAAATCCCTAGTGTTTAGAGTAATTTAAAAATATAGAATTACAAATGAATTTTTCTTAATTAATTGTAGATCATTAATTATTTTGAATCAGTATTTGATGGCCTAGAAAAGTTTTCTTTAATGTTTGGAATGAGTTTGTCTTGTTTATAAAATAACTTTTGCAATAGAAAACAATCTTTATGATGCATAGCAAATAGTGCATTTCTAATCTTAAATTGAGGAAGATATCATGTCATTATATTTACAGTAATAGTTAGAAAATCTCAAAATGAATGAGCTTCTGTTGATTTTGCATTAAATTTTCAATGAATTTGATATTATTTTAGTGTGAAAAATTACTGATACTTCCATCATTTGATGAATAACAGAAAACTAGCGTTCAAATTATATAAGTAATATTTCTTATTGCTTATTCTAATTTTACAAATGTTTGTCTACTTAAATGCGCTAATTAATATTCCGTAATAAGTAATAAAATTCAGTTATTCATTAACATTTATCAGTAATATGTATATTTCTTTTTCTTTAAGAAGAATTAAGCATGAAATGAAGATCATAAAATCAATCAGTCGCAGATTAAAAGCAATATATTTTACCATTTATTAAATTTTATATTAAATGCGAAGCACATATTATCCTTAGTTGAATATAGCAAATATATTTCTCTTAATTTTATGTTCTTAAAGCTACTGTTAGTGTAAAATCTTATGTGACTACTTTCCAAATTTAATCTTCCACATTTCTAGCTGAAATTCCTGAAATTGATCAAATTTTATAATTTTAATTCTAAAAAGGCTACAAAAGTCACTTGGAAATTGTTAAAAAAATATACAGATAACTATATTAAATTACACCTTTTATGGGTTTTTAAGTAAGGAAACATTTAGTACACTTACCTTAAAAATGTTAATTTTAATCTGATATATTAATATCCGTTTGTCTAGAGCAGTGCTCCGCAAACTTTTCTCACTTGCGACGCACAAAAATTCTTTCTGGAATTTCGTGGCACACCAAAGAGTTCCGAGTTATCAAGGAAGTGCCGAAAAAATTCAAATGCTGACACACATAATCACACACACAACCACACAATAGTGAAATATATAAAAACATTTAAAATAGACATTATTAAGGAAAAAAATTGTCATTGTGTACTAAATACATGATAAAAAATTGCAAAATGTCAAATACATGTATTTGATTGCGGCACACCTATATCCTACTCATGGCACACCGGTTGCGGAGCACTGGTCTAGAGCATTGGTTCTCAATTCATGTACCTCTTCCACATTTTCAAGAAGATCATTCCCCCTTTCCAAAACTCTCTCTCTATATATATATATATATGTTTGTTTAGATTTAGATTATTTCCTCAAGTATTTTATAAAATTAAACTACGAAAACTATAGAAAATGTTCATAAACGCGAACACTTGAGTGAAAGCAGTTTTTCACATTCATAAATTAAATACCTAACAACTAAACAAAAAGCTGATTGCATTTCCCTTTGAAATTATTAAATTCCCATAAGAGCGGGATTCCCCTTTGGTTGGGAAATCCTGGTGTACACAAAACCTGGACACTAACCATAAGATTTCCATAACTATTCTCAATTTAAGGGAAACATTTATACTTGTGTCAATATATAACTCAGAATGTGCGTTGTGTGTAACTATACAGATATCGATCTGTCTACATAAAATAAGCTAAGAAATGGATTCTACGCGTAAACAGGTGACGCTGCTCATTCTTTGTGAATTGAAGTTAAGGCACTCGAAGCTATATGCCGAGAAAGTTTGTGCAAATCGATTGAGCGAGAAAATGGTTTCCTATAAACAGGTGAAGTAATGGTTCCATCGCTTTTTAGTAGGCGATTGCAGCTTTCGGATAAACTCCCTCGGACTTTCATTGCGAGAATGAAATCATGCACCTGTTCAAGAAATGACAAGAAGTAGTCAATAAAGATGATTCATATGTACTTCGGTGTTAAAATTGTTTTAAATAAAAAAATAAAAAATTGAAGCCAGAAAAATGTCAGATTATTTCTTTATACATCGAAGAGTTTATCATTTAAATAGTAAAAAGTTAAAATATATACTTAAAAATATAAACATCATAAATCATAAATATCATAATATTAAAATACGTACAGGGAGGTCTACGCAAATTTTAACAGCTGGAATAAATTTAAGCAATTACGACATACTAAACAGTAGAAAACCATATCTATGACTGTCGTGAGCAAAACTCTCAAAATGTTCTTATCGCTATATATTATTCCTTCGCACGCTTGACTGCAGTCGGCTCCGACTTAGAATGTGTAGTCAATTACGACAAAATAAAATTAACACTTTGAATTTTTTTAACATTTAATGCAATTCTATTTACAATTATATTTATGAATTAGACACACCTATAATAACATAGAAAAACATAAATAACATGCCGCGAATGAACCTGGAATCTTTTCTAAACGCGAAAGCTTTCGAAAATTGAACATCGCAGACTTAAATGCAGGAAACCTTATTTTCTAAACCAGAAAATTGAAAGAATTCCCTAATATACGCAGCGGATTTCGTCTCATATGTCACGCAACAAAACCCAGAACTCAATTCTATATCGCAGAATTAAAAATTAAAATTAACTTTAGAACAAAATAGTCAGTCTCAAACTGTTATGCTAGAAAATCACGGTACCAATATGTTATGTTAAAGTCATGGTACCTAAATTGTTATGGTTTCCTAAAGGTATGGTACCTAAAAGGTTTCCTACTCTGTTGACATAACACTTAAAATTTTCTAACAGTAATATACTAATATCAATAAGCCCTGTACATTTGCGTTGTGTTTTCGGATTAACCCTGAAATCAACTTGAGAATGAGACGGGTGAAAATCATGAGCACACACACAAAAATTTAACCTTTGAATAATCTAGAAAAACTTATTTATTTAACTATTAATGCCAATTATAAATATATATATATCCATTAGTTGAAAAAAAAATATCAAAATATATTCAACAAAATTTGAACTATTGTTTTACACATCAAACATTTCCAAGTAATATTTTTTTTTAACATCCTTGTAATTAGTATTAAATTTAATATTGCAAATCTGGTAAAACATACCAGAATAAACTATAAATTTAAGAACACTACCCTCCCCCGGGGAGAAAATAAAAAAAAAAAAAAATTAACAAGTTACACTTTCCACTTTCCACTTCACACAGAATTCCTCAATACAACAAAAACTATTGCTTAATATTGCACTCAATATCATCATTTAAATACTATTATTGCACATAACAATTTTATTTATTTAATTTTTTTTTCTTAGATTAATTAAATATGGTTTAACCGGATAAAGATAAGTAATGACACATTTACTATTCTACAAACAAGTTCGTCCTGAGAAACAAGAATGCTCTAATACAAGCACTATTTCAAATCATCGTCACCAATGAGTAATTCAAAAAAACATTCAAGTAAATAATTTCCTGAAGAACTTAATTTTCTTAACCATTAAGTTAAGTTACAATAACTTTAATAAGGTTATAAATCTTTATTCCATTTAATGCTTTTACTTGATTGATACACCAAAGAAAAATGATTTCTATAGAGTTAGGATAAAGTTATCAACTACAAAAAAATTTAGGGTTCAACAAATTAACAAATTAAGTTAATTCAATCATTTTAACTGCAGAAATCTATAATATTTAACTAACCAAGAATTAACCAAAAAAGAAAAGAACTTATCTGTTAAGGAGCATCAGCGAATTTAATTTAATCAAGTGATTCATAAAAATCAAAATTGTAATTTGTAATTATTCAAAATTTGAGCTACACAAGTTTGGTTATATTCTTTTTGGGCCTATTAATTCTAGTGTAATATATTTTGGCTTTCCGAGTTTACGCGAACTGCGTCTTCATTCTTGTACACGCAAACAATGGATAAGTATTTTTTCCTACGTAATAAACTCAGTTTTTCATGTCAAAAATTAATTTGATTTCTTAGTATTTAATATCATTAGTTGCAGAAAAATTAGCTCTTTAATTTGGCATAACTTTCATTTTTCTAACTTTAATTGCATTTCAGTTATGAGCTTTAATTAGTAGATTTTTCTTCGTTTCGCTTGTGATTTAGTTAAAGGGGGATGAAATGTCTTCTTTCCGGTTGAAAAGTCACTTTTTGCGAGTTTTCAGCGTTCTTTCGTTGGGACCCTTGCAGGGTTGTTGAAATTCCTAATCTCCCCCGGTCGCAGGTGGTGTTTGTTTGGCGAGGGTTTGGCGACATAGATTTTCCGTTGAGGTTTCAAAATAGTGGTTTTGGCGAGTTTGATAACATGAGGGTATGCTGTGGTTGCAACTATTTCAGCTTTCGGCGAAAAATGGGTTGCGCCAACTTGGCAGTCCGGCGCTCTCCCTTTTAACGGGTTGTTTTGTGGGACGAGTGCACATTTTACACTTTTTGCACTTTTCTGACACTTCTTTTGCCCTTTGAATTGGCCGGAGGCGACAGCTGACTCCGACGAAGAAAATGGAGCTTCGCCCCGATAGTCTCTTGGCTAAGCGCTGTGAGCGCGGGCCGTAGGTATGGGCATCTATGTCTTCAAAAAAAAAATCGAAATTCTTTCATCAGTTTTTGTTGTGGGTGTTTGTGTATCTCAAGAAAAATATACAGAAGTAAATTTCTAGAAAAATGATGCGCACCATTGATTCGTCGCTTCACTCGGAACCAGAGCGTTAATTTACAACCGTTGCTTTTGGAACCTCATTTGCTCATCCTAAAATCTACTAGAACTTCAAGGCTACCGTAATGAATCCATACTGTTCTACGAACATTTTTTCCATTCAACAGGCCGCCAGCACTGTATTTCACTTATCTTGCCGTATTGGAACATTATTTGTTCATCCTAAAATCTACTAGAACTTCTAGGCTACCGTAATGAATCCAAACTGTTCGACGAACATTTTTTTTTTTAATTCAACAGGCTGCCAGCATTCCTCATGAGCTTCGATGGATTTCTTTTGTTTGATGCTCCTTAACAGATAAGTTCTTTTCTTTTTTCGTTAATTCTTAGATTGATTAAATATGGTTTAACAGGATAAAGATAAGTAATGACACATTTACTATTCTACAAACAAGTTCGTCCTGAGAAACAAGAATGCTCTAATACAAGCACTATTTCAAATCATCCTCACCAATGAGTAATTCAAAAACACATTCAAGTAAATAATTTCCTGAAGAACTTAATTTTCTTAACCATTAAGTTAAGTTACAATAACTTTAATAAGGTTATAAATCTTTATTCCATTTAATGCTTTTACTTGATTGATACACCAAAGATAAATGATTTCTATAGAGTTAGGATAAAGTTATCAACTACAAAAAAGTTTAGCGTTCCACAAATTAACAAATTAAGTTAATTCAATCATTTTAACTGCAGAAATCTATAATATTTAACTAACCAAGAATTAACCAAAAAAGAAAAGAACTTATCTGTTAAGGAGCATCAAACAAAAGAAATCCATCGAAGCTCATGAGGAATGCTGGCAGCCTGTTGAATTAAAAAAAAAAATGTTCGTCGAACAGTTTGGATTCATTACGGTAGCCTAGAAGTTCTAGTAGATTTTAGGATGAACAAATGAGGTTCTAATACGGCAAGATAAGTGAAATACAGTGCTGGCGGCCTGTTGAATGGAAAAAATGTTCGTAGAACAGTATGGATTCATTACGGTAGCCTTAAAGTTCTAGTAGATTTTAGGATGAGCAAATGAGGTTCCAAAAGCAACGGTTGTAAATTAACGCTCTGGTTCCGAGTGAAGCGACGAATCAATGGTGCGCATCATTTTTCTAGAAATTTACTTCTGTATATTTTTCTTGAGATACACAAACACCCACAACAAAAACTGATGAAAGAATTTCGATTTTTTTTTTGAAGACATAGATGCCCATACCTACGGCCCGCGCTCACAGCGCTTAGCCAAGAGACTATCGGGGCGAAGCTCCATTTTCTTCGTCGGAGTCAGCTGTCGCCTCCGGCCAATTCAAAGGGCAAAAGAAGTGTCAGAAAAGTGCAAAAAGTGTTGCGCCAAGTTGCCAAGTTGGCGCAAACCATTTTTCGCCGAAAGTTGAAATAGTTGCAACCACAGCATACCCTCATGTTATCAAACTCGCCAAAACCACTATTTTGAAACCTCAACGGAAAATCTATGTCGCCAAACAAACACCACCTGCGACCGGGGGAGATTAGGAATTTCAACAACCCTGCAAGGGTCCCAACGAAAGAACGCTGAAAACTCGCAAAAAGTGACTTTTCAACCGGAAAGAAGGCATTTCATCCCTCTTTAACTAAATCACAAGCGAAACGAAGAAAAATCTACTAATTAAAGCTCATAACTGAAATGCAATTAAAGTTAGAAAAATGAAAGTTATGCCAAATTAAAGAGCTAATTTTTCTGCAACTAATGATATTAAATACTAAGAAATCAAATTAATTTTAGACATGAAAAACTGAGTTTATTACGTAGGAAAAAATACTTATCCATTGTTTGCGTGTACAAGAATGAAGACGCAGTTCGCGTAAACTCGGAAAGCCAAAATATATTACACTAGAATTAATAGGCCCAAAAAGAATATAACCAAACTTGTGTAGCTCAAATTTTGAATAATTACAAATTACAATTTTGATTTTTATGAATCACTTAATTAAATTAAATTCGCTACACAACATTCCTCCGATGATCGTGAAAAAAATTTTTTTGGCGAAGCCAAAATAATTTTAGGACCCACAGACAATGGAAAAGTTTTACATAAGTTACTAAATACGAAGAGAAAAAAAAGTACATAATGGTACCACATGTTAATCACAAAGAAGGATACATATACCTATTTATAATTAATCCTACCATAAGTCATGGTTAGCAAATATAAATCCTACCAAAACAATGGTTAGCAAATCCAAATCCTACCATAATTGTATGGTTAGCAAGTCCAATTCTACCATAATTGTATGGTTAGCAAATCCAATCCTACCATAATTGTATGGTTAGCAAATCCAATCCTACCATAATTGTATGGTTAGCAAAGATCCCTTAGTGAACCGAGTAAGAGGGTCAAGAAGTGTCCCTGGCACACAACAAGCATACATCAAAACAAAATAAAAGTGTTGTCAAACAACACGTGACACGCCCTAAAATAAAATGTGAAAAGTAAAATGTGAAATCACGAAACCCCCCCCAAAGGCAAATCAAGTGAAAAGTGTGTAAAAACAAAATATATGTAAATAAACAAACACCACTGAGTATACGAGTGTTTAAAGCAAAACAATTCAAGAGCTACTGGCGCTTGACACAAAATGTAAACAAACTAGTTCTTGCAATCACCCATTGAAGTGACAATATCAACTCAAAAGTACGCTTAAGGAAAAAGTGTACCGTATAAATCCTAAGTTTCCCTAACACACAGAATTTCACTTCCCTAAGAACTGACACCCCACCAATACGAGAGGGCAAATGAGTAAACACCGCGACTGTACAGCGCAGACTAAACTACTAATAAATCCTTGGCATAAGAAAACTAAAAACGAGTTGCACTAAGAAGAACAGAAGACCATCACCACGAAGTGTTGGCTGGAAAACTATCTAGTCAAAAATTCTAACCGAAACAAATCCCGACTACCATGGCTAAGGGATATCAAGAGAGAGAGAAAAAAAAATTTTTGAACTTAAGAAAAGGAGAAAAGCGGGGACCAGCCCAGCAAAACCTCAAAAAAAAAAAAAAAAAAAAAAAACCCGGGCTATTGAGACTAGAAAGTTCCCAGCCAAGACAACTTGATCACAACCTCACATGCCAAAACATGTGAAATCCAAATGCAACACTCGACCAATGATAAGCCAAGAAGACTACACAACTGTACTAATTGATTATAAATTTGACTACAAGAATACAATTACCAGAAACAAATAATAATTTAACCAAAATTGTATACAAAACACACTATTTCTCAAAATATTTCATTTCACTTTTTCGACACAAAACCATGTGTATCTCTAGGCCTTAGATGGTAAGGTGAATCGTGTGATGAGTTCTTTACATTATCTGTCAAAATTGAGTCATCCTTTTGAAGTGTGGGAAAAATAATTCTCTCCGGTACCTTCGTGAGTCTGTCCACGTGTATCGTCTGAATCCGATCAGGATTTGTAATTGAAGAGATTTTATAGTTAACTTTAGTCACTTTCTTAATAACCCTGAAAGGTCCCTGATTCAATTTAGAGAGTTTTCTAGCCATACCTGGCTGAACTACTGGAGTGTATAAATACACCAAATCTCCCACTTTTATGTCCTTATCATGAGAATTCTTTCCACGTAAATTTTCTTGCTTATCAGCAGCCTCTGTTAAATTCTGATTTACTAATTTAAAAGCCTTTTGTAATCTCAAAACCAAATCTTTAGAATAATCGTTTGTGTCATCATAAGTTCTAAAATTGGTTTGCAATAATAAATCAATTGGTAAGCACAAATCCCTGCCATATAAAATAAAAGCTGGACATTCCTGAAGTGCACTATGACGACCAGTTCTGTGTGCCAATAAGGCAAAAGGCAGATGTCTATCCCAATCCTCCTGAGTTTGAGAAACTAAGTGACTAAGTGAATTAATTAAGGTGGCATTTAATCTTTCTACTACACCATCAGACTGTGGATGATAACTCGTAGTAATATGTTTAGTAATCCCCAATTTCTTATAAACTTCCATTATAGCTTGAGAAATAAAATTAGTACCTTTATCTGTAACAATGTGCTGAGGTATACCATGTGTTGAAATAAATTGTTCTAATTTCTCAATTATGGATATGGATGTAGTGTCCTGCAAAGGATAAGCTTCAGGCCATCGTGAAAAATAGTCAGTTACGACCAAAATATATCTGTTGCCTGCCGTAGTAACTGGAAGGGGACCCACTATATCCATCGTAATTCGCTCAATGGGACGGGTAGCCATAGGCATTCTCATAAGGGGAGCCTTATGAGCAGGTCTATGACCCCTCCTCTGGATACAGGAGTGACAGGACGTAATGTAATTGTTCACCTGTTTATGCATACCCTTCCAGAAAAAAGACTTTTGAACTCTATGAAGTGTTCTGTGATAGCCTGAGTGTGCAGCAATAGGAGAATCATGATGCTCCTGCAAAATTCTTAATACTAGTGTTTTAGGAACAACTAGTCTATCTTGTTTCTGCCAACGTGACTTGGGTTTCTTGTATTTGCAATACAAAACATCTTCCTTTACAAAAAATATCTGAGAATTAGGTGTAGGAGACTTATTAATCTTAAGATCAGTTACAATCTGTTGGCAAGAAGGATCAGAAGCTTGTTCTTTTTTGAATAAATCCAACAATTCAGGAGTAATGGAAGTTTGAATTAACTGTGTAATATTTACTGCTCTAGATAAATAGTCTGCTGTTAAATTTAATCTACCTGGTTTGTGAACAATCTTATAATCAAACTGGGATAAACCCATAATCCAACGTGCAATTCTAGAAGTGGGATCTTTAAGTTTTAAAACATGAGATAATGAAGCTTGATCAGAATATACTGTAAATGGTTTACCAAGAAGATATTGTCTAAAATGTGCTGTGGCCCAAACAACTGCCAAAATTTCCCTCTCTACAGTACTATAACGTGTTTCAGGACCTTTTAATTTTCTACTAGCATAACAAATTGGATGTTGGAAACCGTTAGAATCTTCTTGACACAAGACAGCACCCAATGCATAATTAGAAGCATCTGTACACAAGGAAAAAGGTTTAAGAAAATTAGGTAAAGCCAAAACGGGTTCATTCAGAAGTTCAGCTTTTAACATATCAAAAGCATGCCGAGCTTCATGTGACCAATAAAATGGAACTTTATCTTTAGTGAGCTGAGTTAAAGGAAGTGCCTTTTGGGCAAAATTAGGAATGAACCTTCTGTAAAAGCCAATAAGGCCTAAAAATCGCCTAACTTCTTTCCTATTTTTAGGTGCAATAAAACTCTGAATGGTCTTTAAATTTTTATCATCAGGCTGTATAATACCCTTGGTAACTTTATATCCCAAATACGTAATTTGTTCTTTCAGAAAATGACATTTAGAAGGTTTAAGTTTTAAATTATGCTGTTTTAGTCTATCAAAAACTAACTTCAATTTTTCCAAATGTTCATCAAAAGTTTTAGAAGCAATGACAATATCATCAATGTAAATCCCTATTTTTAATGGTGAAAGATTGGCCAAAACTATAGACATCAACCTTTGAAAGGAACTAGGAGCATTTCGCATGCCAAAAGGTGTTCGTAACCACTCATAGTGCCCAGAAGGAGTCGAGAAACCACTTTTGAAGGTGTCATCAGGATGAATTTTCATCTGGAAAAACCCTGAAGTTAAATCAAGTGTGGAAAAATAATTCGAATCTCCTAACTGTTCTATCAATTCAATCATGGAAGGCAGAGGAAAACTGTCTTCTATCGTTTTCTCATTCAACTTGCGGAAGTCAGTGACTAAACGGTAGGTGTTATCCGCTTTCTTAACAAATAAAACAGGAGCACTGTAAGGGCTGTCACTTCCTTGAATGATGCTGGCTTCAAGCAGCTCTGCTACCTGTCTATCTAATTCATCCCTGAGATGGTAAGGTACTTTGTAAGGCTTTTGCCTAACAGGAATATTATCACGCAAGTTGATGTTGTGTAAGATAGTGTCACACTCTGTTAACTCAGTGACTGAGGCAGCAAAGATGTTACTATACTGATTGAGAAGGTGTGATAAATGTTGTTGTTGCTGCTCAGGTAAATGTGTAAGATCAAATTCACCACCCCAAGACTCGAAATCCTCACCTGTTTCTATGGTGGTATTGTTTACAAGCTCAGAGTTATGTGTGATGACATTAACAGGTTGGGCACTGGCCAATTTCATTCCTTTATTGAGATGTAGTGTATTCGGTGAAAAATTTGCAATTTTGATATAAAATTCGTTAGATGAAGAAGTCTGATTAACTGACCTGGCTATGGAAAATTGACTTTGAGCATGTTCTATTAAAGGTTCAATTAAGACAGTATCAGTAGTGAAATTTACAGAACGAGCAGTGAGCTTAATGATATTTTCAGAAAAAGGTGGTAATTTATGTTTGGTTACAGAGTAACAAAATGACTGAGAAACTGAAGTTGAGAAAACCTTATTATTCATAGCACTAGGCTGACTTAGATTCCATTTAAGAATTACATTTGATCCTAAGAGTTGAGAAGTGGAGAAATCCAAATGCTTATTGTGGTCTGCAAGAAATTTAGTTCCTAATAAAGCACCATACTGAGATGAAAGAGGTGTGTCAGTAATTAAAAATTCTGTTTCAAAATATTGTTGTTGAAATTCTATTGTTAAATTCATTTTCTTATTTATTTTTACTTTTTCTGCAGCAATACCCTTTAAATATATGTTACATGAATCCAATGAGATTTTATTTCCAAAACATTGAATGTATTTAGCTTCTATGATGTTTACAGTTGCCCCCGAGTCCAATAAAAACTTTACTTTATTTCCCAAAATAGATCCCTCAACAATAGGCAACGACGCCTCACTAGTGGATACTGTAAAAACCGATGGCACCTCCAAAAGGGTTTTAGGAGACGAAACGGAGACTGGTTTCTCCCCACCCTGAATTAGTTTAAATTAAAACTTGGTGCTTGGGGATTCAAAGCATTTGTAGCTACACTTGTGGTATTTGGAGCACCCGAAACAGCTGGTGTGGTGTTATTAGAATGTCTCCTGGCTGTTTGGTTATTTCGAAATCTCTGTTGACCCTGTCTAGAGTGCTGATTAGGCACAATATTCGTATAGCAGTCCCTGCTAACATGCCCTATTCTGTTGCATCTGTAACAACGAGGCTGTATGGGTCTTGAACGAGTACCTTGTGATATTAAACTCTGCACCTGTGTTTGGAGAGTGCCCATCATTTTTGTAAGCTGAGCTATATTTTCCTGCTGCATCTTAATAGCTGTAGTTAGCTCTGAGTTGGTTACTGATGGTGGTGTAACTGCCTTCTCGACTGCTGGCTTAGCAGCATTCCCTGCTCTAACGTCAGCTGTTGCAAAATCACTACTAGCATGGCTCTTAGCCCACATGTCTTCCTCAATAATTGCATGCTGTTTAGCAGATGCAAAAGTTTTGTGATTCTGTGGCAGCAACAAGCGTCGCAAATGCAACTGCAATCCTTCGATAAACACTGACAGAAGTAAATCCTGTCTCTGTGCTTCTGCTGCAGGGTCACTGCTTCTTTCCACTGGTACAGTTTTGTACGAAAGAGCCTCTATACGTGCTGCAAATTGTCGCACTGACTCGTGTGGTTTCTGAAAAGCCTGAATAAGAGCACGGATGTTAGAGTGCAAATTGTGCACTGAACTGAACCTCTCTTTCAACGCTTTCACAACATAGTCAAGACTGGCTTCTTTCTTTAACCTAGGATTATTCCTAATTAATTCTGCAGCCTCACCTGCCACCTTGACTCTGATCACTGTTAACTTATCTTCATCTGACCAACCCACATGAGTGGCAATGAGATCAATCCTATCTAAGAAGTCATTCAGACTAATTCCCTTGTCTGCACCTGAGAACAGAGGAACAGAATCCAGAGGATCAGATCCAAAAACTGATAGAGTCATTACTTCTTGACTCTCCTCCCAATCTATTGCACTATTACTAGCCGCTCTGGCTGCTCGTTTTGACACTTTCTTTGGCATTTTAAACCGCGATCAGCAATTTCCAGCACACAAAGTAGGGATGTATCCCAATGTGTGATTAACACGCGTGCCTTTTAACCTTATGTTGCAAACATACAGTTGCAAAAGTGTGAAACAGTAATCCTCAAAATCAATATGTAAACATGCAATACAAAATTTTGCACAACAAGAAAATACTTAACTAAACAGGTACTGCGTGAAAATGTTTGTGTTGGATACAATAGTTGTAAAGTCCAAATGTGTATCAGTAGTACATATCTGGTATGCAACCTCAAACAATAAGTATAAAATAAGCACAGTAATACGACCACTGTATAGGCCTGTCACTGTAACTAACTAACGAGTAGGGTTTCAGTAAAAAGCCTAGACATGTGGAAGAAAACTTTCACATAAATATGCAATAGTACACATGACAATCACCAGTCTCAAGTCAAAATTAAGTTCCACTATAAGCGCAAGCCAAAAGTGATGCAAAAATAAACAGCACAACAAAAATTGTTAAGTGCTAAAAATTTGGTTCGAAAGTTCACGGCACCAATATGTTATGGAGAACATCACTGTACCAATATGTTATGTTAAAGTCATGGTACCTAAATTGTTATGGTTTCCTAAAGGTATGGTACCTAAAAGGTTTCCTACTCTGTTGACATAACACTTAAAATTTTCTAACAGTAATATACTAATATCAATAAGCCCTGTACATTTGCGTTGTGTTTTCGGATTAACCCTGAAATCAACTTGAGAATGAGACGGGTGAAAATCATGAGCACACACACAAAAATTTAACCTTTGAATGATCTAGAAAAACTTATTTATTTAACTATTAATGCCAATTATAAATATATATATATCCATTAGTTGAAAAAAAATCTCAAAGTATATTCAACAAAATTTGAACTATTGTTTTACACATCAAACATTTCCAAGTAATATTTTTTTAACATCCTTGTAATTAGTATTAAATTTAATATTGCAAATCTGGTAAAACATACCAGAATAAACTATAAATTTAAGAACACTACCCTCCCCCGGGGAGAAAATAAAAAAAAAAAAATTAACAAGTTACACTTTCCACTTTCCACTTCACACAGAATTCCTCAATACAACAAAAATTATTGCTTAATATTGCACTCAATATCATCATTTAAATACTATTATTGCACATAACAATTTTATTTATTTAATTTTTTTTCTTATATTAATTAAATATGGTTTAACCGGATAAAGATAAGTAATGACACATTTACTATTCTACAAACAAGTTCGTCCTGAGAAACAAGAATGCTCTAATACAAGCACTATTTCAAATCATCCTCACCAATGAGTAATTCAAAAACACATTCAAGTAAATAATTTCCTGAAGAACTTAATTTTCTTAACCATTAAGTTAAGTTACAATAACTTTAATAAGGTTATAAATCTTTATTCCATTTAATGCTTTTACTTGATTTTTACACCAAAGATAAATGATTTCTATAGAGTTAGGATAAAGTTATCAACTACAAAAAAGTTTAGCGTTCAACAAATTAACAAATTAAGTTAATTCAATCATTTTAACTGCAGAAATCTATAATATTTAACTAACCAAGAATTAACCAAAAAAGAAAAGAACTTATCTGTTAAGGAGCATCAAACAAAAGAAATCCATCGAAGCTCATGAGGAATGCTGGCAGCCTGTTGAATGAAAAAAAAAAATGTTCGTCGAACAGTTTGGATTCATTACGGTAGCCTAGAAGTTCTAGTAGATTTTAGGATGAACAAATGAGGTTCCAATACGGCAAGATAAGTGAAATACAGGGCTGGCGGCCTGTTGAATGGAAAAAATGTTCGTAGAACAGTATGGATTCATTACGGTAGCCTTGAAGTTCTAGTAGATTTTAGGATGAGCAAATGAGGTTCCAAAAGCAACGGTTGTAAATTAACGCTCTGGTTCCGAGTGAAGCGACGAATCAATGGTGCGCATCATTTTTCTAGAAATTTACTTCTGTATATTTTTCTTGAGATACACAAACACCCACAACAAAAACTGATGAAAGAATTTCGATTTTTTTTTTGAAGACATAGATGCCCATACCTACGGCCCGCGCTCACAGCGCTTAGCCAAGAGACTATCGGGGCGAAGCTCCATTTTCTTCGTCGGAGTCAGCTGTCGCCTCCGGCCAATTCAAAGGGCAAAAGAAGTGTCAGAAAAGTGCAAAAAGTGTAAAAAGTGCGCTCGTCCCACAAAACAACCCGTTAAAAGGGAGAGCGCCGGACTGCCAAGTTGGCGCAAACCATTTTTCGCCGAAAGTTGAAATAGTTGCAACCACAGCATACCCTCATGTCATCAAACTCGCCAAAACCACTATTTTGAAACCTCAACGGAAAATCTATATCGCCAAACAAACACCACCTGCGACCGGGGGAGATTAGGAATTTCAACAACCCTGCAAGGGTCCCAACGAAAGAACGCTGAAAACTCGCAAAAAGTGACTTTTCAACCGGAAAGAAGGCATTTCATCCCTCTTTAACTAAATCACAAGCGAAACGAAGAAAAATCTACTAATTAAAGCTCATAACTGAAATGCAATTAAAGTTAGAAAAATGAAAGTTATGCCAAATTAAAGAGCTAATTTTTCTGCAACTAATGATATTAAATACTAAGAAATCAAATTAATTTTAGACATGAAAAACTGAGTTTATTACGTAGGAAAAAATACTTATCCATTGTTTGCGTGTACAAGAATGAAGACGCAGTTCGCGTAAACTCGGAAAGCCAAAATATATTACACTAGAATTAATAGGCCCAAAAAGAATATAACCAAACTTGTGTAGCTCAAATTTTGAATAATTACAAATTACAATTTTGATTTTTATGAATCACTTAATTAAATTAAATTCGCTACACAACAAAACCCACAAAAGCGTTTTCCTAATTTGCTCGTACAAAATTCTGCGACCATGGTTACCAAGGTTGCCAAGGTTTACTCTGACATATAACATGAAAGCCACACCATCCTCCCACACTGATTTTCTCAAAATCAGACGCTATGCTTTATTTTCTAACGTTAAGACCCAAGTAGAAAAACAACGTTTGTACATAAGCTAGTAAAACGTGTTTAAAACACAATACACATATGACAATACAAGATAAAATGAGATCAACAAGAATAAACTGAACGAGAAAACAATTATTACTAAATAGAAAGTTTTAAAGTCCAAAAACACTATATTGTATATAATGTTTATGAGCTTTTTCTTGGTTTTAAAAGTCTCCTATATCTAGATATCTTTTAAGGTGCCAGGGTTAGCACAGAATCGCTGGCAGCTGAAATCTTTAGTGGACATAGTTTTATGTTTGTTTTACAAATATCCAACTGCTGCTTTTCATTTATACTGCTCTTTTAGCACTATTTTTACTGTTACAACTTTGATTATGGGCCACATTACACGTTTTTTGTTCTCTAGTTCAATGAAGACTACGTCTCCAGCTTTTAGCTCTTGACATGAAACACTGGACTTCTGGCAATATGCGTGATTTGGCCACAACGAGTTTCACATGAACTCTGTCTTCTTCCTTACTTCGTAAGAAAACAGCGGTCGCATAAGCGGCTTGACTGGCATCGCAAAAGATGTGTAGTGTCCATGAATCCTTCTTTCCGTCACCTATACAACCAAGTAATTTAATGCGGGAAAGACTAGACAATCCCTCATCTCGTAAATCTCGTTTGGATTTCATCTGGTAATGGTATGTCCCAATTGGGTTTTATTGTCCACGCCTCTTGACGTATTAGTTTTGCAGAGAATATTGCGGGCACAAACATACCCAGCGGATGAAAAATCGCATTAACTAGACAGCAGTTTTCTTTTTGATAAGTCTCAGCTAACGATTTCTATTTTGACGGGAATTGTAAGGCAATCACTTCTGTCCCATTGTAAACCTAAGACTGCCGAGTAGCTCAGTTTCTTCATCCGAACTGGAAGTCACACATTCGTAAATCCATTTTAGCTTCTGCCATAATAGTAGCCGACTGATTCATAAAAATTTTTAACTATTCCGCGTTATCAACTGACATGACATAGTTTCTAAAGTAAAAGGATTTGGCAAGTTTTTTCGCAACAGCTTTAAACTCTTATGCAACATGCGACGAAATGAAATCACCAGCGAAATGAAATCAACAGCTGCCACAAATACGGGCTACTAGTTAACCCAAATCCTAAAATCAACCCCTTTGTGACGGAATACTTCGATTCTGTTGTTTACCCACCAACGAAATTTCAGGTAGTTTTGGTCTTCGCGCTGTATCTCGAACCTGTAAAAAGGCCCGCCTAATTTCGGAAGTTACACCAATCTAAACCGGATTAGAATGGCTGGGATTTCCTCCACAAGGTTTGGACCTTTTTATCAAGCAATTATTTAGCGAGGGCGAATTACTTACTATGCTCAACACATCGAATACGGACCTAATATTTGTAGAGAGACTACCTAATTTTATAATCGTGGTAAATAATGATTGTGATGGCAATGACCGGATGATGTGATAAATAGTAGTTTTCGTTACTCCTATCGCTGGATACGTTCTTATAGCTAAATATTATATAGACAAAATAAAATACCATTCTGGGTTTTTGTATTTATTTAGCTATTTTTAGTAGAATTTGTAATTAAAATTGTTTTATATTCCGGTGTAATGCAGCCCGATACTTATTTGAAAAGAGAGCTATGTCGGAAAAAATATTAAAATACAGGAGCACGCGCATTTAAAATTTTAATAAATAGATATCTCGTAATTGTACTCTTGCTATCCATAAAAATCGAGAAAATACGAGAATGTTCTCGTACATTTAAAAAGCTAATAAAAGGTGGTGGAAAACATCTCAATTCACTTGTTGTTGAGTTGTTTAGAAATCTGTTGCTGTTTACTGTAGCGATTTCGCGGCGAGATCGGGTTAGCCTTCTCTACGTTTCTATGTCTTGAAATGAGTTCGGTAAAACGCTTTAGTAGTTTAAAATGTAATTGCTGTAAGATTTTGCGATATTGTAAAAGTATCTCCGAAGAAATTTCAGCATTTTGTTTTATTTGCTGTGATAAGAATTAATTGTATTTACTTTTCATCGGACTTGTGCATTCAGGTGATTAAGAACCCTTACGCACGCAACAATATTTACAGATTAGACACACCTACAATAATATTAAAAAACTCTACTTATCTGCATGTCGGGAATAAACATGGAATCTAAACTTGAAAGCTTTCAAATATCTAACATCGCAGATTTAAACGCAGGGAATTTCATTTCCTAAACGGAGCAAATTGAAAGAATTCCCTGATCGCAGAAAATTTCATCTCGTACCCAGAACTCAATTCTATATCGCACCGTTAAGAATTAAAATTAACATTTGAATGAGATAGTTTCAAACCCCACGCAAAATTCTGTAACCATGTTTAACACTGCCGTTGTTGCTAGGTTTACTCTCGCACATATGTGAAAGACACAAAAATGACATTACTTAATCGCAAGTTAACTCCAGGTGCAGATGTTTCCACTCGTATAATAAAGAAAAGATTTAATTATGATTCTAAAAGTGCATTTATTCCACTGGATCGCTTGCAGACGAGACTTATAATAAATATATCCCTTTAAGTGGTAACACTTTTATATTTTCCATCGCAGAAAATCTGCTTGATGAAATCAACAAACACTTTGATGAAGTGTCGTTCGAGATTTTTAACAAAAAAACTGCTGCGCCTAAATTTTCTAATACGATGTTTTGTACCGCTTGCAGGTTAAGGAAAATTAAAATTTAAAAAACCTAATGTGGATACTGCGTGACTTCCTCGTAGGGCCTACTAAATTATACATAGTTTTTGCTGCAGCACGAAATTTATGTTAAATATTGCAAGATATTTACAACAATCAATTAATATTAAATATTGCTACATATATAAACTGTTATTATGAGTTGTTTATTTGTTTTTTAATTTGGCATTTCCAAACATGAATAATTTCCTCATTTAAAACACTTTTGTAATTGGAAGTATATGAATACGACCAACAATGCGAAATTAAAGGCTGTTTAGTACTCCCATTTATATATTTGTACAAATATATATGTATATTATGTACAAATATATATGTATATTGTGTACAAATATATATGTATATATAGAGAGAGATACACTTTTGGTACTGCCGATTGCAGTAAAGAAAGGAGGTGCACAATTAGGTATTATATCAATTCTATATACAAAAATTCAAAGTTCAACGGTTAATAATTTTTGAGTTGTGCGAGATATATAGATACATACATACTTACATACTTAGAGAGGCGTCACAAAATAAACCCTTTTAAATCTATTTTAATTTCATTTTATAATCCGTTTTGGAAGAAAAAGTCCTTTATTTTGTCCCTGTGTACAAATGTCACGAAAAAAGTTGTCCAAATTGATTCGGGAACGGTCAAAATGGATATTTCCGTTCAAATATGATACCTGAAAATTTTCACGATTACAGTACTTTCTTAACTTCGTACAAGGAAATAAAAAAAGGAGGACAGAACCTCCTGCACTCATATGCGATTTTATAAAAAAAAATTTAGAGGGCTGATTTGATTATAAAAGCTAACGTTAAAACCTTTAACCAAAACTTATTTCAAGACTGCTTTCAAGAATTCTAAAAGCACTTCAGAGTTTCATACGAAAACATACCTTAATCTGATTTATTTCTTTTACATAAGGTGAAAGCCTACTTGAAATGGAAAGACACCCAGTTTCAAAATATGCATTGTATAATTTGCAAAATTTTTATTATATTCTTCTGTTGATTTATTATGTATCTAAATATATATGCGATGTAAAACATGGCTATTTATTTCTTAATAGTAATTCATGCATGGCTTAAACACTCAGGTCTTAACATTAATTATTTTAATTTCCTTCATAAAAGTAGACTTTAAATAAATACTTAAAATTAATATCCATGCATTTCATTTAAATTAGCGATAAAATGTTATCTTTGCATAAAAATATGAATATGAAAGAATAGACAGAATTTAAGTTAATTTTTAATAAGAAGGGGTTCTTAATACTTAAAATAAAAGAAGAATATATCGAAACAAAGCACATTCTCTTTTCCTAAAAGAGTTAAATCTTCAGATATCTAAGCTTTTGTTCGTTTTAATATTGGAGATAATTCATTCGGTTTCGACTTTTCTGTACTTAAATATTAAAATTTCTATGCATATTTTATGAGCTGAGCTTCAGAATAGACAAAAGCCATTTTTATATGTGTGTGTTCCTCGACAGCACTTAATTAATAACAATGTGCTTTTTATATGCAATTTTATTTCTATCATAATTATGCAACACTTACTCTGTGCATTTCCGTTGATTATTTTTCTGTATAATTCCCTATTTCTTCTCTATTAAGAGCTGCATATATCTTAAAGGAATAACGAGCTTTCTGTTCTCATCTTCATGCTATGCCGTATACGCATAACTTTATTATACTAGACTTTCCTTCGCAGTATATTTTTCCTGTATATTTCAGGGCAACTAATCCGGACATATACGTAGTCTGATGGGAATGCCTGGTGCTTTACAGATCGTTTTGCAAGTTATTTTCATCTTTTATTTTCTTTTCTTCTGAAATTTCTTTGAATTCACAATTTATGTTACTTTTCATTAAATTAAGGTGATATACAATGCGATAGAAAAATGTGATTACAGGTATTATTTCCGCAAACATAAACCCTAGGTATGCATTTCATTTACAAAGTTTCGCAGATTTTCTGAAGAATTTTACGGTTTAGTATTGGGTTATAAGAGTTTCCTAAAACATAAAGTATAACTTTTAAACATAAAGTATAACTTTTAAACATAAAGTATAACATTTAAAACTCCCCGCAGAGTAAAATTAGCACTTTCGTACTCTGTCACGAAAGTACAGGTTGTGCTTTCGTGAGTGGATAAAAAACATAGGTTATCGAAAATATTTACGAAATTTTGCCCGTGAATTAGCAATTTTATTTGCCTTTGTAATTTTATTGAGCCAGGTATTAATTTAACAAGGACTGTGTTTTGCTCATAATATACTCCTTCTTAATCGCCGAAAAGATATTTTTGTGTACCTTATAGTCAAGCCCACGGAAAGTTGGTAAATATTGTTTAGCAATAGTCACTGAAAGTGATCTAAGTCAACCATTTTTTCCCTTAATAACTCCAGAAGTGTTGCATCTAAAATTATGAAACTTTTAGCTTTGGATATAGAGGGATAACTATTTAAATATATTTGTAATAATTTTTACAATAAGCTGTAATAAGCTGTTTTACAATCAGCTATAATAAGCTTACAATAAGCTGTAATAAGCTGTTTTACAATCAGCCGTAACTGTCTCACTTTCCCGATAAATATCTCAACCACTATGAAGTGTCCAAATTTTGTAATTTGCGGGTTTCGCTTCTTGGCAAAATACGAAGTATTACTCATTAAAAGTATTGAGGGAAATATTATTGCAGAATGATATAAATATGCAGTTACATCTTAAACAATTAAGTATATTTGATAAATGCTCGAGTTTCTTCTCGTATTAATTTATGATAAGTAATATTATGGAGCTTTTTTTCGTACAGTTTGGCTTTGCGATTTGAAATATCTCATTTTTTTCAGATTTTTCGGAGTTTGTTAGTTTGTCAAACTAAAATAGGCATGCCAGATTCACACTGCAATTTCTTTTTAACATTATTTTTTATATTTAAATTTTTTTCAACTATTTTAAGTTTTAGTGATAAAATCATCGATGTATTATATTGTAATGCGAAATTTTTCGATTGCAGTTCTTTTAAGAATCAAGTTTCGCATTCTTCGTTTATATTGATGCCCGTTAATCTTCCTAATCTACCTCATTAATGTGACATTTTCTACACGCAGAGGTTCAGGTACGCTTTCACTTTGTCTCATATTTTATAAGACATAATATGTACCTACCTTTAAACACGAATCATCTTATCTACTTTATCTTTAGTACTTTATGCAAACAAAAAATGCGTTTTCTTCTTGTCTTAGCAATCCGTTTCGATTTTGAATCTTGGTTCTGAAGTAATAATTTTTGACGCTTCATACATATTCGACAACAAGAAATCGTGAATTCGAGTGTACTTTTCCCCTGGATCAATAGTAAGATCAGCGTGTATCATTTTAATTACTGAGTAAACCTTGTTGCTTTCCAGAATGTTAATTTTCTTCCTTCTTTCTTCGTCACTATAATGTTTCAACGAGCGATTTACATTTTTACCCGTACCTTATGTATACCTGTATATGATTTTGCAAGTTATTTAATTTCTTCATCATCACTTTCAGCAATTGTCCATTAAGTTTTCTGCTTGAAATAAATTTTATTAAAGTTTCAAATAATGTAAATCATTTGTATTTCAGTTTTTTTAGGCAAACATTTATGATTTACTGAGTCCTTAACTCATTTTAATATTCATCCCCATAAATTATCTTATTCAAAGTTTTTGCTTGGTATTAAATTTTAATTTTTTGACCAAAATTAATACGCTAAGTAATTCTTTATATTTACAACTGTCACGCTGATTTTTTTGTTTTTAATAAAGAATGGTAATTGCATCTGATACATCATATTTGTTTCACATTTATGAAGTATATTTGGAAAAACGACCGAAAAGAGTTTAATTTTTTGTAAGTTCTTTTCTTAACACATTTATTTTCCTCTAGTCTGTTTATAGATTAGATCTAAACCGATTAACTGAAATATATAAATTTTATTTTTATTTTCGCTCCTTCATTTTTCTATTTATTCGATAATTATGTAAGAGTTAAAACAGGGCTGTTTTGTTATTCAGTTTTATTCTATTTTTTATTTTACTTAATGCACGTAATGAAACTAAATAAATAGGTTTGTTGTTTCTTCAGCAAATATAAAGAAATATGAAAATTATGCAAATGACATGAATTTTATAAAGTCGAATATCGGGGACAGAATGCTTGCGCATAGCATTGACTTCATAAAGTAATAAAATAAGAAGGTATCCTATTGCACACCTCCTTATGTGATATTTATAGAAATTACTACAGACAGATGTTATTACTATATGCATTATTTCACGTTTATGACCGTATGATTTTAATATAAAACCCACTACCAAGCTTTTGATGTTTTAAGACGCTCTAGAGCACATGATAAGTGCAACGTAAAAATAACGCAAAGCTTCAATTCAATGTATGCAAAACGTAGACTCTGGCTATAGAAATTTTGTAACTATTACATATTGCTTTCCTTTTTGGTAATTTCTTATACATTTTTAAATCTATCACAGAATAAAATAAAAGACCACAGAATTATGAAATTTTTTATATGTTAGGATTAAAGTATGCATTAAGATGCATTAAATTTTGAATCTATATATTATTTATAAATGAGATTTTAAACAGATATATGGCAAACGAGTATAGTACAATCGTATGAAGATTAAAAGCTGTTTACATTAGGGTAAATGCATGTAAAAAATTCTGATGTGTACACCACATGACTTTCTTATACGGAATATTAAATTAGACGTAGTTTTTCCTGCATTTTATTTAAATTTATTGAATTGAATTAAATCTGCTTCGTTGATAGCGTGTAAACCACAATAGAATAAATGCGCATTTTAAAATTCAGTATATTTATTTACCATAGCGATGCTCTGGCGCTAGTTTCACTTAACAACTTTCATCTCATTCATATCATCTGAAGAATTATCAAATCGTTGCTACATGTTCAATCCAAATACTATAATAAATCTGAAACGATATATAAAAGAAATTAAACAAATAAAAAATAAACGGTTTTTCACAAATGATTCAGCGCAGCTTATCTAATGCGTATGCGCTACTCGTAAACATTCTGATCTGTCCGAAGTAAACAAGCGAATTATTTTCTGCTAATATGAAAGACGTATTTCCTCGAATTTCATTAGAGATGTATTTCTCATTCAGTTAATTCAGTTCTCACATCGCGGCAAGGCAAAAATAACAAAAACACAAAAATATTTTTATTAAAAATTTAAAGATATAGAAAATACATTTATACCAAATACAGTTAAAAATTTTTAAAAAATTATAATTAAAATTACTGCTTCTACGGAAAACAAGCAATTCGGTCAGCGGGATTTTCGGTGCTTAAAACTGAAAGTTTACGTTTGGTCTTAGTCGGCAAAAAGACACTGAAGGCGTAGAAAATGATTAAATTTTTTGTGGACGCTATGCTGTGTCAATATATTTGATAATTTAATAACTTAAATGATAATTCCAGAGTGTATTGAGCATAATTTAATTCGTAATAATAAAAGAAGATGTTACTTTGTTATTGCGAAGCTTAGTTTCTCTAGATTGATAACGAATCCACTGTTCTGCAAAGTTTCAAATGTAAACAAGTATGGCTGCTACGGTAAAAAAGTTAGGCTTAGCCGCACTTCAACAACTTTTAAATTGTTGATAATTATACCCCTATAACATGCAAGTTACCTAAAGGCAAATAAACCTTAACCGGAAGATAAGAATAACATAATTCAATCATTTTTAAAGCAAAAGATGAACAATTTACAAACATATAAGAATAAAGAAACTCAGCTCACTGAGCCAAGTAAAAGAGCGGAATATATATATATATATATATATATATATATATA
Source organism: Stegodyphus dumicola (assembly GCF_044657685.1). Taxonomy (NCBI): domain Eukaryota; kingdom Metazoa; phylum Arthropoda; class Arachnida; order Araneae; family Eresidae; genus Stegodyphus; species Stegodyphus dumicola. Next base: position 149,751,853 of record NC_140771.1, on the reverse strand, counting down.
TATTTATATACTTTTGGTGCGGCCGATTGCAACCAAAAAGGGAGGTGCGCATCTAATGTTATAGCAGTCCTACATACAGAATTTCAACGTTCTGAAACTATTCGTTTTTGAGTTATGCGAGATACATACATAAATACGTACATAGGTACGTACCCGTACAGACACCCCGGAAAAAAATATTTTCTGAATCCATTTTAAATCATTTTTATAATTTCTTTAGGAAAAAGAGTCCTTTATTCTGTCCTTACGTACAGATGTTACACAAAAACATAGTTAAATTGCATGCAATAGACGTTAAAATGGATATTTTCGTTTAAATATGATACCCGAAAGTTTTCGCGATTAGAATACGTCCTTTTTACTTCGTACAAGGAAGTAAAAACGTAATACCCGGTAATCGGGAAAATTCGTGCCGTTTTCGTTACTCATTAAAAACGGCCGATAAAAATTTTAAACACCGATTTCATTCTTCATAATAATCACCATTGGCTTCAGTTACATGTTCCCAACGAGAAACAATCTTATAAATGTCTTTTTTGAAAAAAAATCATTTTTTCTGGAGTCCAAGAACTGTTGTACAGCTTCTGTAACATCCTTGCGTTTTCGGAACTTCTGTTCCCGCAGGTTATCTGTGGTTAAAAATACTCGTAGATAATAGTGGCATTATCGTGGAGAATAAGAACTCTTCTTTTGTTAACCAGTGCTGGCTGCTGCTAGTACAGTGGAACTGAAACTCTTAAAAGTTTTGAGGAGCAGACTTCAGCTGTTATGGTTTTTCCTCTTTCTAAATATTCATAGTAGAAATATGCCAGTGCTGGTCCACCAAAAACACAGCATTACTTTCTTTTAACGAATGTCCGGTTTAGCGTCAATGAGACCGAATCAGAAGTCGATCAACGATGTTTCCTCTTCCGGTTATCATGCACGATCCATTTTTCGTAACATTTAAAGATTTGATCCAGGAACGATGTTTTTCATAGCGCGACAGCAAAGATAATCAGATGCTTAACCATTGGAGCTTATTCTCCTCGGACGACGTGAACAACCTCTTTGCTTATTTTCCATGTCATTCCAAGGTTATGAAGATGTAATCGAATTATTTCATCACATACTTCAAACCTGTGTGCAAGCTCCTGGCAGGTTTGATATGAGGATTGTGCTTTATTTCCTCCCCCAGCTGGACTTTGTTGAGGGTGGATGGATGACCAACACGAGTATTATCTTCAAGGCTCTCGTCTTCAGAAGAAAATCGGCTAAATCTTTTTTGAGCAGTCCGTTCACTCACTGACGTTTTTCCAAGAACGGAGTATATTCTTTTTATGTCTCTACAGCTTTGGTTCCTAATTTGTACTGGTAAAGCAAAATAGACCTCAAACTATCTTTATCCAATGATATGTTTAGTATGACATGCTTGGAATGTATGTTATCTTTATCCAATGATTGCGCTTTCTACAAAACAAATAGTGAAGCGTGAGATACACTGAACAACTCTCTACTGAATAAAGTTTGAAAGGAGTGTATGATGTCATCAAAATCAATTTGACCACACTGACAAGCCTAAAGAAACTGTTTCCAAAAATCGCACGAACTTTCTTGGTTACCTGATACATAGTACATAGTAATTATTTAAATAGTTTGTTGCTGCTTTCCGTTCCATGAATATTTGCTTCAGCTTTCCAAACCCGTTGAGATTAAGCATACATAGCACTAGTTCCCACAGTAAAAGTATTAAATAGTGAGCTATGATAAATATGTACTTCTGGTATCCATAGAACATACTGACAATTAAACTGCACTGATTTCTTTCTTAATTTCATAATCATTTTTGCTAATTTACAATTACATTTATCTTACACCTGTTTATAATATGCTTAAAATATGAGACCGTCAAAAAAAAGGTGATCTAAATACAATATGAAAAAAAAAGTACTTCATAAAAATTTTCACTGATTTCTTATTTTTAATTATATTTTTCATGGAAAATCTTCTTCAAATAGAATTAAATACAGATGTGTCAGGAAATAGGAATATAACATAATACAGGAGTTTCGTATCGACAACTTGCTGAAATTCTTTCGTTCGTTTTGTACCACTATCCACTTGAGAATCCTAGATGCTAGAAACGCAAAGGAAATAGCTCATAATTACAATAATTTCCGCCCAGCGCTCTGCTGCAAACTCGATCTGTACTTTGCATTTACCTGAGCCACCAAAAAGGTCCATTAGTGGGTTCGTTATGCGTCTGGGTATCATTTGCACGACTACCTTCTGCCGTTTTAAATAACAACCTATCTCCATGTGATTAATTGACGCCATTTCTACCTGCCAGGCGCTCTTCATTAGGAAGCAATATTCCTAAATCTTCTTTTAGCATCGGAATGGAAGTTACCCTGCTTCGAGGAAATGGATAACAATCATAGATGTGATGTTTTCTGGATCCTGAGCAGTTTATGATTAAAATGCACTTTTTTTTTTTCCACCATGAAGAACTGCAATTTTAAATAAGCTATAAAATTTAAACTGTGGTACTAATTTTGAATATTGTTTCTAAAAATAAATTAGGTGCTTATGGCTGGTTGTTTCAGATTCTTTGAAATATTTAATTAGAGTCTTATTAACATTTTCTAAATAAACGCGTATACACCAAAGTTACGCCTCCTCAGTTTCTTTTTACTTCCTTGTACGAAGTATTGTAATCGCGAAAAGTTTCAGGCAGCATATTTCAACGAAAATATCCATTTTGACCGCTATCGAACGCAATTTAACGATGTTTTTGCGTGATATCTGTACGTAAGGACAAAATAAAATACTCTTTTCCTTCAAAAAAATTATAAAACTGCTTTAAAATTAATTCTGAAGAGAATTTTTCGTGGCGTCTGTACGAACGTATGTACGTACGTGCACGTACGTATCTCGCATAACTCAAAAACGAGTAGCCTCAGAACGTTGAAATATTGTATACAGGACTGCTATAACATGTAGATGTGCACCTCGTATTTTGGTTGCAATCGGCCGCACCAAACGTATATAAATATATTTATATATGTATCCACTCTGTTACACGGCTCAGTTTCTTTACTCTTACATCTTAGTACTCTTACATCTTAGTACTCTTACATCTTAGTACTCTTACATCTTAGAACTCTTACTGAGTTCTCAGTTTCTTTACTCTTACATGTTGGTAAATTGTACATTTTTTGCTTTAAAAATGATTGAATTATGTTGTTTTTATCTTCCGGTTAAGGATTTTATGCCTGTAGTAAATCTGTGTGCAATATGTTTAGAATTATCAGCAATTTTGAAGTTGTTTAATTGCCGCTAAGCCTTTTCTAATGGCGGCCATTGATGTTTACATTTGAAACAGTAGACTAGTGGATTTGTTGCCAATCTAGAGAAACTTAGCTTCGCAACAACAAAGATAACGGCTTCATTTATTATTGCGAATTAAATCATGCTTAATCCTTTCTGGAATTTTTTCGAGGAAATAAGTGTTTAAGATTTACTTCGTAATTTTTAATATAGATATTTTGAGTTTTTATGTATTTTTGCCTTCTCGCGAAGTGAGAACTGAATTAATTAAATGAGAAATACTCAATCGTCTGTGAAAAACTGTTTTTGTTTTGTTTTGTTGGCTTAATTTCTTTTATACATCATTCTAGCTTTATTATAGTATTTGAATAGAACATGTGGCAATGATTAGATAATTCTATTCTTTAAATGACATAAATTTTGTGCATTATGTTATAATATGAACGAAATATATAAGTTAACTGTTATATAATTATTGGATTCTATAACAGTTAACTTAGTTTCCGTTATAAAATTATTATATAAGTTAACTGTTATATAATTATTAATACTGTTAAGTGAATCTAGCGCCAGAGTGTCGCTATGGTAAACAAATACTAGAGTGAGTTTTAAAGAATGCAGTTTAAAGAGTGAATTTATTATGAGTTTAAAGAGTGAATTTATTCTATTGTGGTTTATGCGCTGTCGGCGAAGTAGATTTAATTCAATCCAATAAGTTTAAATGAAATACAAGAAAAAAATGTATATAATTTAATATTCCAATACAAGGAAGTCATGTGGTGTACACATCAGATTTTTTAGAATACGCGATAATTATAGCTATGATTGGCAATGTACTACATTTTAATCGGAAAAAAAAATATCCAGTAATATTTTATTACAATTGGTATAAGTTCCGGATTCTGTGACAAGTTGCTGTTTATGAAGCAAAAAGAGTAAATTGAACTAAAATATGTTAGGTTTGTTATAGCAATTCCAAAAGCTATAGGTGCATATACAACGAAAGCGAAGACGTTTAGAGGATACTATAGTGTAGCATATCGTGCATTTCTATCTAGCATTTATAGTATAAAAATAGAACGTGAGTTTAAAATTGAATGACTCAGAGAAACAGTTGGGATAAAGACATTAAACAGTAAAAATAAATTACGAATTCCACTACGGAAAATATTTTTTTTTTTTTTTTTTTTTTTTTTTTTGTGCGAAGAAGCATGTGGAGTTATTTGTATTTACTGTCTTAATGGACGCGTAATGATTAAGCAGCTGATTGGAAAATGGATTTTTTTAAACGGCCTTTAATAGCAGATCTCATCTATGATACTCGTCTAGACGCGATATCTACAGTACATCATGCAAGTCCAGACAATTAATAAGTTTAATTTAATTTAATTTTTGTTTCATTATTTGTTAATCACTTAATGAGCAGCCGAATAGCTTTCTGCTATTTTGACCAATACTAGTAGGTGAAAGAATTGAAACCAATGATTCACTCGAATACAGTGGAATAATATTAGATAAAGAAAACTCTAATAAAATAGCATCAAAGATAAGTGAGCTGATTTTGCGCTCCAACGAAAACATCTGAAATGAAAGTATTCTACAATATAGTATCTCTTCTAATAGTTAACAGTGCATCATATTAGGGCTATTGAAGTCTAATAACAACGCAAACATAGATCTAGTATATATAAATAAAGAGGAAAAAGAATGCAACATATAAAATTTTTATAATAATAATGAGAAGAACAAGGAGAAATAAGCGAAATAAGGACTACATCACACCAATATACGCATGGTGTCTTATGTATATCTCAGAACATTTATGTATTTCTTATTATTAATATGATTAATAAATTAAAATAATAATATAGCATTACATTCTTTGTTTCAATACTGCAGATTTTTCTCATAAAATATTTGCTGATATTTTTACTAAAAGCTATTTTCAAATATTTTAAGACATTTATATTTTACATTGCTATCATGTAAGTTATTATTTAATAATATAATTTTAACGTATTTTAAAAGTTTTTAGTATTTTAGCAGCATGCTTTTTAAAAGATTTCTAAAATCCAGAATAAACTAGTTTTAAACTTGCAAGTATGCTTCATTCTGACACTTAAAATATTTATTACCGATCCATTAATTGTTATGGAATTTGATGACACAAGTGAAATGCATTTTCAGTATTCTTGGCATAACAACGTTTTTCAAACATTGATACAATTTTGAGTGCAGGAAAGCAAAGTAAAGTAGAATTTATTGTAGCAGAAACACTTTCAATAATTCAACCCGCCTTCTTTAGCGGCAACTAAAACAAATGGTATTTTACTAACGTTAGTTTTTCAATCAACGTTGATTTTCTTGTACTCGATTTTGCATCCCATGTTATCTTTCACAGCTTACAGTTTAAATAATTAAGGGATTTTGTTCCAAAATGAAATGAAGGATTGTAAATTAGGAAACGTTGATGAAGTAATATTTAGGTCATATATATACATATATATAAGAGAGAGAGAGAAAAAGATGCACAAAAGAAATACATCAATATATAAAAGACTATTGTTTCTGCTGTATTCTTCCCGATCTGATTCTTAAAAATGACGTGCTACTCTAGGTTTTGCAGTTAGAATTTAATTTGAATTTATCTGAAAATCTAAAAAAGCATGAATATAAAATTAAGTTTTTTTTTTTTTTTTTTTTCCCCAATGTAAAATTTATCAAGTGTAGAACAGTATGATTCAATTTAAGATTGTGCACAGTTTCTAAATCCAGTGTATAGTATTGGCATTTAAAAGTTTCCATTAGCAAATCATATTCATAGATTTCTTACGTCACTAGATGGCGCACTATTTGGCTATGCGAACCATGGAGTTCCTACCTCCATGATGCGAACAGTCGAAAGCCATCAACGATAGTGCTGTAGAAGTAACGAGAAATTGTGTACCCGTATGTATTCGTTACTCGGTGAACAAGTACTCGTTACTATCGTATCGTTACTCGTTAATTTCCGTAAAATCCATCGGTATTCGTATCCTGAGCCTATTTTATCGGTATACGGCCCTATGCGAGATAGGGAGTTTTACGTCGTATTTTTGGATGGAAATAATTCACCTCTTTTTGTGGTGTCACAAAAGTCAGAAACGCCTACAGAAGGCCGTCAGGAAAATAGGGAAAAATAAAATAATAAATAAATAAATAAAATAAATATTACAATAATAACATTAATTAGTAATTAAAATAATAAAAAATTACCTAGTAAAAAACTTAATAATTAAAATAATAAAAAATAGTGATTAAATTAATGAATAATTAAAGTAACATAATAATTAGCAACTGAAATATAAAATACTTATAAGTAAAATTTAACAAAAATGTAAAGACAAATAAAAATTAAAATAATTCTTAAATTTATGATGAACAGTTAAATTATAAAGTAAAAAACCAGACCTTGGCATATTGGCTTAGTACCTTTTCGTCCTTTCTCATTTCATCCGAGCCTCAAAAAGTGTCATTTCGTTCGCTGCCTTCCCCCACCAATTCCCTCTTTCCCGTTTTATCCGCTGTTTGAAAAATAGGTGTTTACTTTATAATAATAAGACGAACGTGATGTTCACTACCAGTGTTTGTTTATGTTCTCAAAAATACAGATCTCTTAGAAAGTGACCTCTTAGTGATGTCGTAATTAGATGATTTGCTATAATTATTTTCTAATAGATAACGGAATTAATGTAATTTAATGTCAATAACTCGAAGAAGCAAGTTTAAATACGGTGCAACAAAAATACAGAAGTATTTTAAATGACGAAAATATTCATATTTTGTCAATGTCAAATTTTAAAAAGAATTAATTTTGGACAAATTATGAAATCTAACTTTTAATGTTGTCTTCTGGTTCCTATATTTATAGCTGGCAAAGTTTTATACTCGTTATGAAAAATAAAAATACAAGAAGTTTGAGTCCCGTAGACAGAGATTGACCGGGAAATTTAATTTCAAAATTTGCAGTGTTTGATGCCATTTGTAACTTGCCTTCGGGTATCGCTTAATTAAGTTAGAATAATTCGAGGAAATAAGTTTAAATGAAGTGCAGCAAAAATAAGCATAATTTAAAAAGTTATGCGGTATCTATATCAAATTTCACTTTTCATAATGACAATAAAACTTTCCCAAATACAAATAAAGAAACTGGGTTGGTGTTGGTGTATTTAATTATGGCAAAGCACACTAGGGCTATCTGCCTAAAGGGGGGATGCCTTCGTGGAGGACTTTGTAAGGGAAATGGCTGGTATACACTTTACACATGGGGAAAACCACAAAAACACCCATGCAGCCAGCCCGTTCGCTGGATTCGAACCTCAGACCGAACTACCAGTATTCAACGACGTTACCGCTCGACCGCTGGTGGGCTAAAGAAACTGGAAGAGGGCATTAAAGATTAGATTTCGTTATTTGTCCTTTATTCGTAGCTGCTTCTCCCCATTCCTTTCATCATAACCGCTAATGACGAAAGGGTGAATTTCTAGTAAAGCATGTATATTAATGTTCATTATACATTTGTCACATTTTTGCTTTCTTTCAAAACAGCGATAATGTGGTTCTAAACAGCGATAATATTGTTTTAGAAATTAATAAAATGGGCCCTATGTTATAAAAACCTAATTATATTCAGATACACACCTTTTGCACATGTTTGAAATCCATTATTCTAATCAGAATATCTACAGAAAATATTGAATCAATATTAGAAAGCTAAGTGAGAATGAAGTAGTAAGAGTCATATCGTCTAACCTGTTTTAATTGAAGAAAACAGGTGCTTGCTTTATCGTAAAGTGAACACCTATTTTGCAAACAGCGAGAGCCCACGAGCGGTCGGGCTTACAGGTGTCCATAATCAGGTGGAGACGAAAGTCGCTGAAGACTAATAGTTCGTTCCGGGATTCAATTCCCGGCTAACGGCTGGCTGCACGGGCGTTTTCGTGGCTTTCCCCATGTGTAACTTGCATATGAGCCAGTTCCTTTAAAAAGTCCTCCACGAAGGCATCCCTTCCCTTAGGCAATAGCCCTAGTGTGCATTGCCGTAACCAATTAATCCGAAACCGAAAAAAAAAAGGGAATTGGTGCGGGAAGGCAGCGACGAACGTCGTTTTAGAAGAATAGGCTACATAACCAAATTTCTATCTATACTCTGGTAAAATAATAAAAGCCAAGTAACTTACTTAGTGATAAATAAATAAAATAAAAACCAAGGCTTTTATTTTCGCCTTATTTGGCTTTTATTTTATATTTATATATATGTGTGAGTACTTTACATTTAATTATAAGGATATATATATATATATATATATATATGTACTTTACATTTAATTATAATTTCTTTAAAATATACATATTTACGTTTTGTAGTATTACCGATTGCAATAAAAAAGAGAGGTGCACATCTAGATGTTATAACGGGGCCATATACAAAATTTCAGCGTTCTAGAACTAATCGTTTTTGAGTTACGCGAAGTGCATGCGTACTTGCACATCACGAAAAAATCCCTTTCAAGTATCAACTTAGAGTCATAATTATTTGTCATAAGTATTATCTTAGAGTAAATGGGATTACATTTAACAATCCGTTTCTGGGAAAAAAAAAATTGTGTTTGTACGTACAGACGTCATCCAAATAAATAATTCACATGGATTCTGTAATCGTCAAAAATGGATATTTCCGTTGAAATATGACACCCAAAAATTTTTCTCGATTACAATACTTACTTCCTTTTTATTTCGTAGAAGGAAGTAAAGAACTTATATTAACCTACATATTCTTGTTTAAACAATATCTAAGTGCAGTATATAAATATTTCAAACCAATAAAATCTCCCTATGGCACGCTCAAGAAAAAAAATCAATAATCATCTAAATTTTCAAATTACAAACATAATATGCACTATAAATCTAAATGTAAAAAGCAAATACAAAATAACGCTTCACGTTATCAAAATTGATCATTTTCTTAAATATCAACAATTAAACAATATTTCAACTGAAACGCATAATGTAAACAAGAGTTTGCCCGATGAGTTAACCAAAAAAAAAAAAAAAAAAAATTCGAAATTATTAATGAAAAATGTGGCACACTGGTATTGTTAACAAATGTATCGTTCGTATTCGAACAGCAACCGCATCATTCGTATTCGCATAGAAACCGCATCATTCGTATTCGCACAGCAACCGCGTTATACGACAGATGCGAGTAACGAAATGAATTTGTGAGTACCGAATCGGTACTTCGAGTCAACCGGTGTACCCGTTACTCGGTAACGAATACATGCGATTTGCTCCAGCTCTAATCAACGACCTACTGGCATGGGCAAAGAGGTCGAACGTTACTTAAAATGTTATCGATGCTTCGCTCCACGGTACTTAACTAATTTCCAAATGCAGATAAGAGCATTCGGGGTTGCGCTTAATCGAATCAAGGCGCTCTAAATGACAGATATCGGGTAATGAGTCTCCCCAACTGAAGGTTTGTTCACCGTTTTGAAAAGGGGATGCCCCCTTCTATTCAAATCGGAATCTTAAATCCCACTGGCAGGTTGTCTCCCTTTTAATTATAAGGGGATTGTTTGAGCTCTGAGTGGGATCTTTCATGAAGGATGGTGAGTTTGTATGCATTTAATATCGGAGCAATAACTTAATAAAGACGGTATACCGAAGAACCACTTATAAAGATATTTTGTCATCAGGCATTTATTATTTTTATTCGTTCAATAAAATATGTTAACCTCATTTTTGTCAGTATATATTAAGATAACTGAAAAAAAAAAAAAAAAAATACTGAGCTTTTACTGCTTTCAGGGTATACCCAAAAGCAGCGATTAGACAGGAATACTTAATTTTCTCAAATTCCTTGAATCTTTATAATCTGGTATTTCTGAAACCTTACGATCAATACGAAGAAGAAAGAAAGAAATGTTTATTTAGTATTAATAATAGCTATTAACTAAAAATAAATGTCAAATCTTCATTCTATGAAAACCAAATTTAAGTATACACATTAAAATACGTATACTTATCAAAAAGTTACAAATGAAATTTAGTAAATGAAACATTTAACTGAAACTCTTGAATATCGAGATTCATTTTCTCAGGGTAGGTTTTAAGAAAAATTTAATTTTTAGTCTGGAAATTTTTAGCCTTCAAGTTGAATGAATTCAAGTTGAATCAATGAAACATTTAACTGAAACTCTTGAATATCGAGAAATTTTCTCAGGGTAGGTTTTAAGAAAAATTTAATTTTTAGTCTGGAAATTTTTAGCCTTCAAGTTTCTTCTTAAATCAAAGCAATCTGTATTTAAAGTGTACGTTCAAAAGTCTTACAAACACTACCCCAAAATTTGACATAAATAAACACTAAATTTGGAACTACATTCTGTCCAGGATGCTAAGAAAAAAATCAGAAACATTTTGTTAAAATAAACGAACAAATCATTTTATAAAAAAATATAAAAAATCAAAAGCATTTTATAAAAACGTATACTGAGAGAGTCACATAGGATTCCAGAAGATTTATATAAGGTTTCACTATCAAGGTTTTACTTGCCGTGCAACATTGGCATTCTTTTTCAAAAAATGTTTCTGTTCCCTTTAGTAAAGCTAATTTTTTAAATCTTTGAAGCACTGAATTGATCTACTTAACTTTTTGTTTTTCTGGGACAAGAAAAATTCAAATGTCGAAAGAAGCGCAACATTTCGAATTTTCAAATCTGTTTCAAGATTTATAAAATTCGATTATTTTTTTCCATCTTTACAGAAAAGTGTACCTTCTTTAGTGTATTTTTGAAATTACAAATTTAAGATTTATTCTTCAAGCTCTAGTCACTGATTGTGGATGAAAATATATCCATGAGTCACCAAAATGACGTTTTCCTCTTAGATTAATCACTAGACTTTCATTTTTAAAATCCAAAAGGATGTTCTCTATGTCTCCTATAGTAAAATTGTCCGAATGACAAGAGTTGTCACAAAAATGATAATTCAAAATCTTTTCGTGTGACATAAAATAAATTTGTAAAACACAATATTAATTTAATAAATTTCATTAATCTATGTCATTAGTGCATGACACGTAGTAATGAATTGCAATACACTTATCCAAATATATTGCTAAAACATGGTAATTCTTATCACTTGTGTATACTTTCAATCGGTTATACTTAAAGTAGACAACAACAGTACAACAACAGTACATCAGTACAACTGATGGTGCTTTTATCTTCACGCTTTAACTTAAACCACTAAATAAACCTCTGAGAGAAACAGTGGTCGTAAAAACAAGTACTGAGGTCTAATAGCCTATTAAGTTAAGCGAGTAAAGAATACCGCTACATCTTCTGCATCATCTATATAAAGAAAGAAGCGTGTTCATGAATTTACCTTTCATACAAATCTATAGTTTTATTCCGATGTTAATGAAATTTGGCACACTTGAATTTCAAAACAAGATGAGGGGCACTGTTTGCATAAGCTTTCTCAAAATCCATTCCCTGGTGTTTACAGTCTTTATAAGCATATATTTTATGATAATTTAGCAAAATTTGATTAAAAACTCAGCGATTTAAAAGTTTTCTGTTGACATTCTGCAAATTGTGAATTTTTCAAATTTAATGAGAAAACTCGATAACATAAAGAAATGTGTTGGCATTCGAGAAAATGCAATATAATTGTCTTTCGAATTTAATAAGCAAGCTCAGCGATTTATAAGAAATGTATTGCCAGTGTCCAAATTAAAATATTCTTAGTGTGTTGTCATTCAGCAAAGTGTAAAATTTTCAATTTTTCTTTCCAATTTATTATGCTATCAATTAACGAACTGAGCGTTTTAAAAACGATGAATACAAATTCATTTCAGTTATTATTAATAACTAGCTGGAAGCATGAAATTACTCTGACTGGATTTATTAAAATTAAGTCGGTTTTTTTGTTTATGCTTGTGCCAAGCATACATATCTGCAGTTTTATTCCAAATTATTTTGATGAAATTTTGCGTACTTGACCATCAAAATAAGAGAAAGCTCATTGTATATATAAAAAAAAAAACCTCTTGGGATATACATTTAGGGCATTTATATTAGAACAGTGCACTCACGACATCCATCTTGCGCAGACATCACCCGTCTTAGGCTCACGTCCTCGTTGCTACATTCGCACTATGACTCATACATGCTAAGTAAGGAATTCATATTTTTTTTACAAAAATAAATATTAATATTCCTACATAGTTTCAGGTTTGAATTCAAGTCACCTTAGCAAGCTCAGCGATTTCTTAGGCCTAAGCTTGCTGCTCAGCTCAGCTTAGGTTCACGACGCTGTTGTTGCGTTTCCGCTATCAGTTCTTCTCGTCAGATGTATCGGTTTTCGTTTGCTGTTTAGAACGAGTAGAACTTTTAAAACCCAATTTAAGTGCTCGTTGTATCAGTTTTTTACGAATATTTCGAAAACCATTTGTAAAACTGTCTAAAGTGGATGGTTATTTTAAACTTAAAGATAATTTCTGAAAAGAGACAAAGGATAACAAACCAAAATTCAACTCTTCAAATAATCGATCGGCAGATAAAAACTAACTCATAATTCATAATAACCTTATTAAGGAAAGGCTTCCTGGAAATTGTCTTAACTTTTGGTCCATTGATTCAATAATGGGTACAGAGCAAGCTGTGTATTGCCCGGCAGAATTTTTAAATATCCTTGAGCCCCTAGAAGTATCATCACACAAGCTCACTGTAAATGAATGAGCCCTTATCAAATTATTACGTTAAATCGATCCTCCAAAACTGTGCAACGGAATTAGGCTCATCATGAAGAATCTATAGTCAAACGTAATAGAGGTCATCAATTATCTCGAGGTACGCCGCAACCGAAGATGTATTCATTCCGTGCATTCATTTGCTACTTAGATATTCAAATATGTCCTTCAATTTCAAGCGGAAGCAGTTTCTCGTGAGATTTGCATTTGCTATTAATTATCAACAAGGCAAACACTTTGTGTATCAGGTATTAACTTACGAGCTTCATGTAACTTAAAAGTGCCATATTTTTCACATGACCAGTTATGCGTGGCTTTCTCAAGAGTTAGCACGCCGGATTGTATTTTTGTTTATGGTCCGAATGGATAAACGACAAACACTGTGTACCCTCAACCTTTTCGATGTGAGAAAAAATAATGTTTGTTTTCTATCTAAATAAAATCTATAGTTTTAGCTTGATAAAATTTTGTACAATTTTTCTAGAGCGAAAATAAGAAGAAAATAATTATCTACTTGAGACTCTGAAAAAACTTCCCACATACCTGTAAATTAAACCTATTCACTTTGCGTAAAGCCTGGGCAGCTTCAGCTATAACTTAGTCTTAGAATAAAATTATTTCAGATAACTGAAATGCAGTAACAATTACTATCTTATGATTAAGACGTCTAAATTGTGCGATGCTAAATTAAATTTCATTTGTTAACCATTTCTCTTATTAAATCTTTTTCAAATTTGGTCCTGTGCAGAGTAGGCAAAGTGGTGCATCCAACGGATAACTAGCAGTCATTGAAAGCAAATAATAGTTCTTAAAATAATTCAAATGTAATTTGATATATTTGTTATATGTAAAGTGTATCTTTCTTTTACTTTGAATTAATTTGGGTGAAATTAGAATGATTTGCTTAGAAAATGAGATTAGGAAGGACCCAGTACATTGTCCTATAGTGAAAATTTGAACTTCTTGATTATGATTTTGATTTTACTTACATGAATCGAAAATTATATTGTTAAAAATCAAAGTTATAATGTCTAAGTGTAAAACTAAACTCAGTGGCGCAACAGCCCTAGTGGGGCACACGGTCTGCAGTGCCTTTTTTCTACTTTTTTGATCTGTGGGCACCGGAATGCATCAGCATATACCCTGGGCAAGTGGTCAGCTTGTCGCAGGACCCCCGGCGTTTAATATCTAAGTGTAGAGCTCAATAAATTTTCTTATTTACTTTGCATTTTAAAAAGTTGCATTAACATACGTAAATTTCATGTAAAATAATTAAACGAAACTTTGTTAAAAATGCAGTAGCATGAAATGAATTTAAATGTAATGACAACAGCAATATACAAATGAAATGAAAGGAAGTAATTTATCATTATATTGCATAAAATAACTCTAAACATTTACCTAATCCCGTTGTAAAATTTTGCTGAGAAATGAATTTCACTTACACTGAATTAATTTCTTATTTTGTGCCCATAATAATTTTTAAACAACATAATACTATTTCAGTTACCAAACTCTTTACTGCGAATTCAGCTTTGCATTCCATCTTCGGTAAACGCAAACAAACAGTGTATAAATTTATCAGACAGCATTATCCTGAACACTGTTTGATGAGTTTCGCTAATTTTTAATGTACTGTATTTGAAAAAGATTGCATTATGAAATATTTTTTGAAGATTTTTTCATAGGCTTATGATTTCTATTTAAGAAATCCATCAAAAAATTAGGCTTCGAACCTAAGTCAAAATTTTACTAATTTAATAAATAAATCTAATAAATGAATTTAATAAAATTTGTGGAGACATTAGGTTAATTGGAAGCAAAAGGTTTGAAAAATGAGCAATGCCTTGGTCGGGAATCAAACCACTGAACTCTGGAATACGCGCCCAGCGTGCAGACCAGACGAGAGAAATACGTTATAAATTGATTAATAAATTTTCATCATATGATAACAAAATAACTTCATATAATGATATCGGCAACTTTTCAGTTAAAATATACGTTAATAAGTTAATTTTTTAGGCGGACAATCTGCAGAAAAAGTTCTAATCAGTAAGTAACTTCTTACTGGATCTTTTGAGGGTCGGGAAACTTGTAACATATTAGCCATGTAAACTATCATATGATTTTATAACTTAACCTATTTTCACCTGACGAAAGGTTTTTAATTTCCATGAAAGAAAATTTCAAATACTTGCTTTTGCAGTAATTTTTTCTCATGTAAACTCTATCTGAGTGTACGAAAACAATATTGGTTGTGAAGATATTTATTTCAGTAATTCAGCATTTTCGCCTCCTTCAGCTACAGCTAAAAGGAAAGGCAAGTACCGCAAAAAGAATGAGAGGCTGACGTATTTTCGAGAACTTGCTAGCATTTAAACCCGATGGCCTATATAATGAAGGAGCACAGTGAATAGGAAACGAATTAAGTAGTGCCATCTAGGGATGGAAAATGGTTTCAGAAATTATTTGTTTACAGTTGCTTAGGGAAAACAGATTAGAATTGACTAATTTAGAAATAAAATAAAGAAAACATGGAGTGCCTGTAGGAAATGTAATTAACTAAAGAAGGTTTTGAGAGATTTTGGCAATAACAAAATTGAATTTCTGGTTTGCACCTAAAAATCGCTGAATAATACACGACTTCTTGATTCCTCTTTTTCATGCATAAAACTAAACTTCCTATAAATGATATCTTTTAGAAATCTTTATTCTAAAATTTGGTCATAATATTTGTATGAATTTTTTAACAAATATTTGGGTACGATCCCCAAGATCTTAAGTGCTTAATCGTATGAAGATTTTTCCTTTCAACTAAAACATTATTCTCATTTATTTTTTTTCTCCTGCGGAGCATATATGAATATATAAATTGCATTTGTGTTTACTAAAGATGTCACACAAAAAATCTATCTCACTGTAAAAGATCTAGATAATTTGATTCATTTTTTAATCGGACAGGTCTGTGAATAGTCAGTGAATAGATATTCAATCGCGCAAGCTTTTATAAAATACGTTTATATATATGTTTCAAATTCCTTTTTATGTCTAAAAAATGAATATTGCTGAAATGCAAATTCAAATAAGTACTGATGCCATTAAGCATTATTATAATACTGGGAGACTGAGAGTTTAGCTATAAATAATCCTTTTTTGTCAGAATTTTTATTTTTCTTGGAAGAATAAATAATGTAAGAGAAAATAATTTAATCCCTATAATCTGGGGGTTTGAACTCTTCATCTTGAGTCGCGCACTCATTAATTAAAAAGAATGCTAACTAACAAGGGATAACTAATGTTTCACTCTCCAAAAAAGGAAAGATATGCATGGAGAAATCCACTTGTTTATGCAAAGTGGGTGTTAAATTAGAGTAGGCTATTTAAGCTAAATAAGATATGTACAGAATAAAACATGAGAGAAATTAATTACAGGAGTTTATTACCATTAAATAACGAAACAGTTCACACGCACTCTTTATAACTGTGTTTCAGCACACTTATCTTCAGGTATTCTAACACAGTGACATTTGTATAACGAATATAATTAGATTTATAATATTATCTTTACTATATTTAGAGACATGATTATGTTAACAGAGAGAATAAACCTTTAATTCTTGTGTTTGTACTTGCATACCATAGATATGTTTCGGATATAAAAACTCGCATTCTTTCGAATCTCAAGGGGGGAAAAAGGTGTATTATATACAATTCGAGGTTCTGAATGAACCTTTTTTTCTTTTCTGTACTTAATGTCACTGTAGTGTGGGAATTTAATTATTTACGTTTTTATTAAATATTATATTACGCGTTTTATTGTTCAAAAGTCACCCACAGCGTTATGAATATAAGAGGGCCTAATACAAGATCGACGAGAAATTTTAAAGATGTTTTACGGTAGAAAAGAAAGGGTTTGGATATAAAATAACCCTACATGCCTATCAATTTACAATGACACGTTCAAAATATTATACAAGAGAAGAAGCAAATTGGTCTAAATATAGCACAGAATTAAATAACGGTATTTTCTTTAATGTTAAAATAATTGAAAATTGATATATTTTTAACATTACGCTACTTTTAATATCGATCGTGTATAATTGGATTAGTTTATAATTACCTGAATTATGAATTATTAAATAAAATATGAATTATTCTTAATCAGATTTATTCAGAATCGGCTTACATTTACTTTCTTTCTTGCACTTACCTGAAAGCTAATATTATTTATAGCGAAAAAACCTTAACATTTAAGTATTTATATATTATATGCAGTTTTTCGCTTACAAATCTTTTCGATTTGTACAACTGTATTGTACAAAATATGGCACATGAATTGATTATTCAATCAGCATTATGATGTGCTATCAAGCCATTAATTAATCATCCATGCTTCCTCTAAAAGTTACTAATCCACTCGGTCTTTATCTTTTAATTAAATATATTTCTGCACAGTATAAGTAAATATATTTTATATGTATTTACCTGTTTTTAAATAATTTATATCTGGAAGATTATTATCTCGTAGATATAATCTGGAGAAAAATCTTATTATATAATGCAAATTTATAATTTTTAGCAAGTATAAATAAGTTCTAATCACTTGCATCTTTAATATAATTATTAACAGATGCTTCTACTATCATACAGTATATACACCGCAATGAAATTGCTTCGCCGAATGAAGATTTATTTTAATTTCTATCTTTGTGGGAATTTAGGTTTATTATTTCAGAGAGCTACCTATGCTAAAAGAGGCGCATTATTCAGATAAGAAAACATTATTTTAAATCGCAAAGGGAATGTTTAAAAGCGTCCATGCCGTTTGTTTCCCGATGGGACTGAAACACTGAAATTGTAAACGATTGCCACTCAAACACTTTTTATTCAAAAATCTGAGGTAGTCAACGCTGACGCAGCCACAGTTTATACAACCGAAAACCGCGGAGAAGAAACAAAGGTCTAAAATGTGCCGATTTCGCGAAAAAAAGTATTTTTCAAGCATTTTCTCCCATTGTATCAAAACTCTTTTTCACCCCACACACTCAACAAAAGCTGTCTTCTTCCGGTGCGTCATTTCCGCCTGAAACCTGAATAGCCGCTTCGGCAGTAATCTCAAGATCGATACCAGGCTGATACAATGCGATGTGAAAACGACATTTGTAAATTTTCTTTCTCTACGTTTTTAAAAACTTTTTCTTTTTTCAATTTCTTTTCTAAACTTTTATCTCAAGTTTGCTTTTTTTTGTACGATATTCTTTTCATACGTGTGTAAAAATGACGGAATAGCCTGTTATTGTCGACGAACTAAAATATAAATCAAATAAAGCTTTCGGGCAGTGTTTTTACTATAACAAAATTTCCTCTTAGTTTATATGTTCAGCAAAAGCTAACAGGAAATTAACATTACTCTTAGTAAAGATATCTGAAAAGTACATCAAATACATTATACCGATTTTTTGTGAGACACAAATATTTTTAGACATTGTTTATTTTCTTTTCAGTTCTTTCAACTCTCTTTAAATATTTTTGAGGAAATATATGAGTATAATTAATTTAAACATGTTATTTAGAATTTCGATTTTTAAATTATTCATGAATTTAAAACAGAAACGTAAAATAGTTATACTTTTGAGAACATAATTTTAAATTAATTCTATGAATTAATTCATTTACGAAGCTAGGTCGTTAGTAATAGAAAGCGAGGAAAGGGCATATGTAAGAGAAAGAAAGAATTTCTCAGGGAAATTAGCTTGTAATTTTTCTTTTAATAAATTGTCACAGAAATAACTATGCAACTACCTGGAGAGGAAGAGCTACCAAAAACCGTTAAATATTCACGACATTTAGTTTATTTGTTAATTCATAACAAATAAACTAAAGAACCATAATCTGCCAGTTTCAGCTTCTTTTTAAAATGGGATACTTTTATGATAACAATAACTTAAAGTGTTTAAAAAAATTAATGTGCTAAGAAAAGAAAACTAGATAAAATTAGACTGAAAATTCAGTCACTTTCGGATTAACTAAACACGATAAGCTTATGTATTAAAAAAAATATTAAGAGGAAATAAACGTCAGCATTAAAAGTTGTGGTAAATAAAAAAAGTAAAAAATAAATATTAAAAAAAAAAAAAAATGTGAGCGTAAGTAACAATAAAGTAAACAAAACAAACAAAAAAAAAAAAAATCTTAAAGGTTTCAGATTTTAAATTACGTCCAAAGGGGCGTTTTTTTAACGTAGTTAAATTTATTTATTAAATATCATATTCTGTGCGCTTAAACCATAAAATTCAGTTCAGTAGCAATATCGCAAAATAATTTTAAAATGAGCATATCTTTAGAATTTCCGATACACAGTTCTGCACCCGCTGAAAATAAAAAATTCCTCCCCCCCCCCCCGCCGTAGAGTGTTGCCATTGCTCGCTTTTAAATCGTTGAGTTGATACTCAAAAATTCGTTAAAGTTTTGTAAAATATGAAATCGATAATAAAACAAGTTCCAAATTTAAAATTTGGTCTTCCGCATGCCCATATTCGTAGGAGGATTACGTCATTGAAAATTCGATGGCTCTATGTACCGTTGTTTTATCAGAATGCGTGTGTGTGTATGTGGTTTTGGCAAAGCCTCGAGGGCTATCTGCCTAAGAAGAGGGATGCCTTCGTGGAGGACTTTCTAAGGGAAACTGGCTCGTATACACGTTACACATGGGGAAAACCACGAAAACGCCCATGCAGCCAGCCCGTTCGCGGGATTCGAACCTCGGACCGAACTACCAGTGTTCAGCGACTTTACCGCTCGGCCGCTGGTGGGCCTATATCAGAATGCGAGAAATAGACATGTATTTATGCAGATTTTTCATTATTTAATTTCTTCAAATATAATGCATGACTAACATTTAGTGGCAACAGTTTGAAAAGTGAAACGGACATTTATAGTGATTCAACGCAAAATCGCAAAACGAAATCAAGAATAGTCCTTCAGGAACAAAGTCCTTTTGGACTAAAAAAAAAAAAAAAAAAAATTGTTAGAATAACAGCAGTAATAGTAGATGATATCTGCCGCTTGAAAAATGAAAAAGAATGGAAAGTTCTAATGATGATATCAAACTGATAATATCAAACTGAACTCCAAGATATTGTTCAAGCTCTCTTGTAATTATTCTTCTTGAATACCATTTCTATCTTAATCTCTTCATTTCTTATGATGCCATCATTCATAGTGGGCTCATTTGCTTTAAGTACTAATTTAATTTACGTAACCAATGTATTTATTCTTCAGAGGAAAAAAAATTACGTTTAAAAAATATCTGAAATGGTTCAGATTATAACAAACACCCAAAAGAGCACTTTTAAAGTTTAATATGGTTTATCAGTATAGATTATTGATTCCAGGTGGAATAACGAAACATTTTTAGTATATTAGATGACTATGCATTTAGACTAACATGGGAACGTTATACAGCTTCGGTATGTTTAAAACATCTGTGTGTACACCACATGACTTCCTTGTACGGAATATTAAATTATACACATTTTTTTCCCTTGCATTTCACTTAAACCTACTGGATTGATTTAAATCTATTTCGCCAATAGCGCATAAACCACAACAGAATAAGTTCACTCTTTAAAATTCACTAAATTACCATAGCGACGCTCTGGCACTAGGTTCACTTAATAAAGTTATATTTCATTCATTTTACAACTGATAATGCACAAAATTTATATCATTTGAAGAATTATCTAACCGTTGCCACATGTTCTATTCAAATACTATAATAAATCTAAAACGATATATAAAAGAAATTAAGAAAAAAAAAAGGGGGGGAAGAGTTTTTCACAGACGAATCAGTATTTTTCAGTTCAGTTCTCTCAGTTCTCACTTCGAGACAAGACATAACTCAAAGTATATACTCAAATATCTACATAAAAACTCAAAATATCTATATTAAAAATTACGAAGTAAATCTTAAACACTTATTTCCTCAAATAAATTCCAGAATGTATTAAGCATGATTTAATTCCCAATAATAAAAGAAGGCGTTATCTTTGTTGTTGCCAAGCTTAGTTTCTCTAGACTGGCAACAAATCCACCATGACAAAAATAATTAAGCTTAGCTGCACTTAAACAACTTTTAAATTATTGATAATTATACAAATATTGCATGCAGATTATATAAAGGCATAAAAACGTTAGCCGGAAGATAAGAACAACATAATTCAATCATATTTAAAGCAAAAATTGCACAATTTACAAACATATAAAAATAAAGAAACGGAGATCACCGAGCCGAGTAACAGAGTGTATATATATATACTTTTAGTGCTGCCGATTGCAACCGAAATACGAGGTACATGTTACAGCAGTCTACATGCTATAGCTATAGTGTTACATGTTATAGCAGTCCTATATACAAAATTTCAATGTTCTGAGGCTACTTGTTATTTCGTTATGCGAAATACGTACGTATGTACGTGCGCTCAGACGCCACGAAAAATTCTCTTTATTCATTCATTTTAATGTAATGATTTATTTTTCCTTTTGCCCCCCTTCATGCCTGCGTCTTTTAACTTCTATTTCATCCACTCTGGTTTCTTTGCTCTCTTTTGTGGAACTATCATTCTTGAAGTTGAAGGACCATCTTTCTTCTTGACGCTAGTACTTCCATTCTGCTAGAAGGTGATTCCGACAAATTATCTTAGAAGATTGTCTTATCATCGCGGTTATGATTTTATTTTATTTGATGAACATTGGCCGTAATATTCATTACGTTATCTCCATTTAGTTAACAAAGAGTTCCAGAAATTTTTTAATAGTGAAAGGCCCTACAAATTTTGGGAAGAATTTTGCAGTTTTATATTGAGGGGCGCAATACAACGAATGGTTAAACTTTGATACTTTAATCCCCGACCTTAAAGTCGAAATTTTTTTATTCATAATATAATATTTGTCCTTCTCTTTCCATGTCTGAATTTGCCACGGCTTCATTAATTAGTTTCTGAACATCTGGCCTCACGTTTTTGTACGAAGGACAATTTATCCAAGGAGGTAATTATCTTCCTCCCCCAAAATAATTCTGCTGGCGTTTTCTCGACAGTGTCGTGTTTGGCTGTTCTTAGGGCAAAACGCCAATTCGTTGACGCAATAAAAAAAGCATATATGGGCGCACAAGCACAGTAGGTCTAAGGATAACAAAGAAATTTATCAGTGTTTAACTGCATGTTTGGAACCGAAATTTCTTTGCATGTAGATACAACGTTCTCTTCTTTGGCGGCTTTTCTGGCTAAGGCACTAACATTTGTTAACCAAGCCCAAAAACTTTTGCTTTTACCGCTTTTCTGAAACATGTTTTCTTTATTATTTTTGTATGTTTTTCCCCCTTACTAGCCATGGCGGATTTTCTATTATCCGAGTTTTATGACTATTTTTTTTTTATTATTATTTCTGTGCGAAGATGTTTGAGGAATATGAATCGTTAAAGTATGTTTTTATTAATAATAATGAAATCGTTATATGAAGACGTTGTTTAAAATGTTCTGCATTTAATATTTATAAAATAATGATGATAATGTTGTGGACATTTCGATGCATCGAAATAATATTAAGAAGTAACTGTGATTTAGTTTGTGTCATTAGTAAACGATATAATATTGGTAGGAGATAAAAACAATTTAAGCGTGCCGTTTTGTTTGCAATTTCATCGATTTTCCGACCATCTTTCTTTTTTCCTACGAGAAAGAAACTTATAATAATTTTCAGTAACTCATCTTACTTAAAGCAAGTATAAATTCAAATCTCTGATTAAAGTATTGTATTATTTTTTAGCAACTTAAATTAATTTAAATAAACAACTAAAGCATATTCGAATCAAATTTCTGTCGGTATTTTTTTCTGAGATATAATATCACCTGACTTTTGATTCAAAAAAAAAAAAAAAAAAAAAAAAAAAAAATGAAACTTTGGTCTGAGTCTCTGCATCGAAAGTTTCAAAAATTGCGCTTCTGCAGTCATTAAACATTCACTGTATATATTTAGAATACATGAATATATAAATTTCTTTCATAATAAACCACCATATTAAACAGGAAAGAAAATTCCTTTCTTCCTCAACATATTTCTGAAACTGATAAAGCACCATCTGCGTTAAATTAAGCATGAAAATATATATCTATAACATGCTTTGAGACTCTACTACTTATTAATACATAACATTAACTCAGCCTTTGTCTCACCCAAAATCGCCATGACTCGAACATTATAAGAAAAGAATGTGAAGTAAGATATTCTGCCGTATGATTTCAGTTTTCAAATTAGATCTAATAAAAAAATGCAATTATTTTCCAACAAAGGTTCAACATAAATAATTAATTCCGTAAAATGTTAAAGAAATGCTTGAGAATATGATTTTCTGTCGTAGTTATTCATCCAGAATCCCAGCTTCTCAGCCTTCAAAAGAAGAGTGGAGAATATTTGAATAGAACTTAATTATTAATGCATTCTTAAAAATATTTGTCTTAAGTATACATAAATTATATTAATTCATTGTTTATTATTTAAATAAACAATAGCATATAACCTGGAATCAGAAAAACGATATTTGCTTGTTCTTAGAAGGAGAGATATTTCTTGATTTAAAAATCGTTTGAGCGAATTTGTGTGCCTCTCTAACACAAATACGATTTTTTTATATGTACTTCAAATAGTATTAAAAAGCATAAAATCTGAAAGAAAAAAAATTACTTATTACAGGAAAAATATTTTGAATTTAGGTTTTTGATCTGATTAAGTTCTTTACGATTTTGTCTTTTGAGTGCAGTATTATGTAATACTATATATTATTCCTACGCGTTATTCTATTCAAATCCTATGTCCTATGTAGTATTTTATTCAAATGTTATATTTTATAATACAATTGTGTGTGGGAACTTAACAAACAGAAACTAATGATAACTCCATATTTATTTCAAAGATCAGGTTTCTGAAATATCAGAAAATCTTATTATGTCTATCTATTTAAGCGTTAGAATGTAAATATTTGATTATTCTGAAATTTTCTGCCTTTAAATGTTTTGTGTAGGTGATGCCTTAATTTTATGCATTTAAATATTTTCTTGATATTTTTACCTTTGACTTTTTTTACCTTTAAATATTTTGTGTACATATGATTTATTTGCTTTTTTATAGAGACAACTAATAATTTTTGAAAGAGGATTTAAGATTTTTTTATTTTTTTAAATCATTTATGAGTGAGACTGCCGAAAATTGTGCACCGAAGTCATGACCGATGAATACGTAGCGGAGAAAACAACGCACGGGAAAACACAGTCATAACCAAACATTCTAGTAGAAAAGAACGCAAGAAAAAACATCGTGTTATAAAACAAAGTGGCACAAAATCTTCGCGATTTTAAAATATGATGATTGATTACTGGCATTTTCAGATTTTTTAAAAATTTTCAAATGCGTATTCACTTTTGCAATCTGTAATGAATCTTGGGCCAGTAAAAAAATGAGAAATATTTTCATATCTAGTATTTTAGGTTTTTGATTCCATTCATAAAACATTACTGATAACCTAAAAATTAAATTTAAGCATTCAAAATTTGAAAATTATTAGAAATTACTACTAAGTATAATGGTTATTGAAAATTTTAAACTTGTATAGTTAACTAGTAAAAGTATTAGCAAATTTTCATGAAAACAGGATTTTACGTGTCACACGCACTACATACAGACAGACAGCTACACACAGACCAAAAAAAAGAAAAACTAAGTATTTAGTCCAACACTGAGTTTTGAAGCTGTGGAATTTTATAGCCGTTTATTTTATACCACAATGTTTTTTAGAATTGCGATATATTTACCTTTCGTTCTTTTCAAGCACGTCGTTTCTCTTCATGCTGTTTTCTCGATGACAGATTCTCGTCCAGAATGTTTTTAACACCATGATAACTCTAATTTTCTCTAGTTATAAAAGGTCATAAAATGATAATATGTGTGAAGAGAGGAAGAACACTTGTCATGCAAATCGATAATAAAGTGATCGACTTAATTCATATATTTTAAATGTTTCTTTACCGAGAGCCATTGATAGCCTACTGGTACTGCTTGCGCCTATTATATCCAGTTATTTTAAAATATGAGCTTCAAGTTAATTTTCTGCAGCCCGATTTAATTAAGTATGGGAGCAACAATTGAGGAAAAAAGGTCGAGATACGCACTTGATTTGTTTGGCTTCGTGAAAAGGGCAAGAATGAAGGCTGACTTGAAATAAGCCTCAAATGGCGTTGTTAAAATAAATTAAGCGGCGATGACGACGAGAGTTAGTATTGCGAGAAGAAGGGACTGCAACGGCCTTGAAGTGTCTAATTTGAAATAAAGGCTACACATCAAATCCCGTTACCAGGAGAATATTAAAATTTATATAAATGTAATTTAGTTAACTGTATTTATTAACTCACAGAAGCGTTAGCTCACAAGGGCTATTAATATCGTTTTAGCATTTTCACTATGAACGGCTAATCACTTTTGAAATTGTTGCCACCAAATATTATCGCCCTGTATTATATTTAAATAAATTAAATAATGAAGAATATGCATGAATGTATGTATGTTTCTCGTACTGTGATAAAACAACGGTGCCTAGAGCCATCCAATTTAGAATGACGTAATCCTCCTGCGAATATGGGCATCTGGAAGTTCAAATTGAGATTTGGAATTTGTTTTATTGTTGAATTCATATTTTGTAAAACTTTAACGAATTTTTGATTAACAAATTCAAGGATTTCAAAGCGAGCAATAGCAAAGTTGTACAGAAAAAAAAAAAAAAAAAAAAACATTTTTATCTCCAGCTCGCGAGACTGTGTATCAGAAATTCTAAACATATGCGCATAAATTATTTTGAGATATTGCTGTTGAACTGAATTTTATGGTTTAAGTGCGAACTACATGATATTTAATAAATAAAGGTAACACACAAAATGTTTAAAAATGACCCTTTACTTTTATTTTGAAAACGATTATTCATAAAGCATCCTTTTAAGGTAGTTAGGCAAACATTGAAGAACTACGAAAATTTTGCAATAAAACCCATTTATTTATTTTATTTTAAATAAGCATGTTTTTCACATATTTATATAAAATTGATCATTGTTATCTATTGTAAAATTCTTCAATTATATAACACTGGCATCAGGTATGTTGATGATTTACTATAATTTCTATACATACTTATGAAAAATAAAAAAGATTTCAATAAGGGAAATACGTGTTATAATCTTATAAAAGCTAATGCAAATGTATTCGCTTGAATTTTTAATAACCCTTATACAGAAGCAAATTTAATTGCTGTAGCCATCATTAATTTAGTGTACCTGATGCATGTATTTTATATTTTGATTCCTTTTATGATAAATAATACTAATTATTGTTTCTTTTACAACATTATTCCCGCAAAATAATATTAATGAAAAAATTGTATTTCATAATTTAGTAACGTTTAAATAATCATTAAAGATGATATTAAGGACAATTGTGCAACGTTGTCCTTGGATTTAGGCATATGGTTACCAACTGGTCAGCGGCGCTTTCATAAGGTTTGGTTTATTTAGATATGGCAAAACATTATCTGCCCAAGGGAAGGGGTGCCTTCGTGGACGACTTTCTAAAAAAATTGTCTCTGTATATACCTTGCACATGGAGAAAACCACGGAAACGCCAGTGCAACCAGCTCGTTCACGGGATTCGGATTCCGGACCGAGCTACAGCGCTTGATCATTAGTGGGCCTTCTCAGTAAGAAACGAATTGAACAAATATGGGAAAAAATGTTTTAATCTCGATTTTCTGCCTATTGTTCAGAGACGCATTTCTTTTATAATTTTCCAGAATTTATGTGAAATCGATGTGACAGTGCTCTTTCTATGCTAGCAGTAAGCATAAGCAGACTTCTATAAATCTAATAAGATACACTTTCTGAGCCTAGTAGCAATGTACTTAAATAACTCTTTATTTCCTTTGTTTACTTCTGCTTATTATCTAACGTTTGCTCTAAGACTACATTTCGTCCAGAAGAGAAATTTTAAGTATTTTTATAATGCAGCCAGAAGTCATGGCAGCACAATTTGACCGTTATTTTCAGATATTTTGAAAATACTAAAGGTAACAAAAATTATGTAATGAAAAAACAAAATTGCTTGTAAAGCTTAGTATCTTTTGAACTAATTTATTTGAAAGTGACATGAATTACTTATTGCTAAAGAAATATATGGACAAGTTCTAACACAGAGACCCACCAGCAATCGAGCAATAAAAGCCGTTAAATACTGGTAGTTTGATCCAAGGTTCGAGTCCCGGCAATCAGGCTGGCTGCTTGAGCTTTTCTTGTGGTTTTCCCCATATGTAACGTGGATACGAGCCGGTTTCCTTTAAAAAGTCTACCATGGAACATTCGTCATTTTCCATGTAGTGCTTAATGGCGAAACGCGTAATAAATAAATAACTAATAAATTCTAGCTCTGTCGAAGAGTTTATCAATAAGTCAATATTTGCTAGTCAATATTAAATTTCTACTAATTGCTGGTAATTAGAATCTTACGAAATAAAGTGATATGAGTTCTAGATACTAATGCATAATTAAAACATTTTTCATGAAATCAAAAGTAATATATTTATAAGGTATTGCGAGCATTTATGCAATTAAAAATACTAATTTATGGAACTTCCTACCATGTAAAATTTAATATATGTGCAGTATGTAAAAGAAAACATCTCGATCATAGGAATCATTTTTGTATATATACGTATTTACCTGTGCTTAAATGAATACATATTTGTGAATTATGTTTCATTTCTAGATACTTAAGGGAAAGTTTTAAAAGTTTTTTTTTTTTTTTTTCAATACCTTCCTTCTTCACACAAACGTAATTTTAAAAGATAAGCCCCTAAACAGTGAAATTGTTCTCTGTAAATATACTGAGCTGGAAAGGGTGACAATGCATAATTTTCCTCTTTGTGTATTTACCGTTGACAGTAAAGGGCAGAATTCTATTTTTGTTAACGAAAGAACTGTTGTTGATATGATAGAATGAAAAGAATACAGTAACCGTCGTTTATGACTGAATTATTTCTTTCTTTTTTCAGGAGGGTGTATATTTCACTAATTTCATATTTTCAGGATCTTTGCTACCAAGATGATATGCATTTTCGAACCGAGAGTTCCTCCCTCCTTATTTCAGACAGAGGAGAGTTTTTATCTTCTCATTCCCTTTTTTGAAAAATCGCAACAAATTGCTACTGGCGTCATTCCAAAGGACGACCAACATCTCGATATACATTGTCTGCAGGGAGAACATTTGCCTGAATATTCTTTTTAATTTAGGTTTTCGTGTTTAAAAGTAATTATTTATTCTTACATGAAATATTTTTAGAGGACCTCTCGATTTCATGTCTGAAAACATTTTATCTCCATATGTTCGTTTTGTCTCCTGTTTAACACATGACTCATAATTCTTACATTCGCACCAGATTAGTGTTTTCTTATTAGTGAAATCACCTTCCCTTATTGCCCCCAAAGATCTGTTAGTCTCGAAACGCGACTTTATGTTGTTACACTTGAATGCATTATTTCATTTTTCATTTCAGTTTGTTGCCATTCGAGAAAACGTAAGATTTTACTCTTTCATATTTAATCTGTCTGTTATTAATTAACAAACTAAATAGATGGACTTCTTAAGAAAATAATTTTTAATTTTTAATTTGATAGATTTAAATAAAAGTGTATTTATTTCCTAATATATCTAATTAAAAACATTAAATATTTGTATTGAATTATATTACATATATTTTTTACTTGTAAGATATAGAAGATATGTATCTTTCCCAGGTCAGTCTAAATACATATTCATTTAATAACCTATAAAATATTTTGCCATACCACCTGGGCCATCTCTAGCGATAATCCCTAATTATAAACCAAGTTAGACTTTAAAAGAGCCCTTTTGCGCGATCTTTAAAATTTAACGTTTTCAGATTTTTAAATGTTTTAAAGAATACGCTCTTCATCAAACATTAACAGGAGACAAAAGTTCTTCAAGGCTATATGTAATTCAAAACTATTTATTTTATTTTATGTACTTGGGGGGTGTCGTCAATGCATATAGCAGAGTTGTTGTTTTTCATGTGTTTTATATACTTATTCTTCACTGTAACTAAGTACTGTCATTAATCTCATCTAGCTATAAGGAACGTATAAAGTTACATATCTTTTCTAATAATAATGAAATTATTCCAAATATGTAAAATGCTACTTGTAGTTATCTAGTAATTTATCTGTGAACTACTTATATCCAAATTAGTGTATACTTTGAGCACTGGTAAGGGTTTTGCAAGTATTTTACATTTTAAAAAGTGAGCCGTATACATGAATAACTGTACTTTAATTTTCATTACATTAGGTTTCTGCATGCTGAAAAATTAGTAAAAATATTAAGTAAACATTTTATAAACTTAATTTCCTTCATAGGGATGGTTATAGAAGGTATAATGCAAAGTTAATAAGCTCAAATTTAAAATATAAGCAATGAAGCAATTAAATATTTTGTTTGGAATTATTGGAAGAGTTAAAATGAATATGAAAATTAAAGAACATCTTTAAATATGATAAAAATTAATTCTAAAGTTAGTTTGGGATATATTAAAAAATAATATTCAGTTTGTTGCTTGTTTCGAATTATAAAATACGTCAAATATCAAAAGGTATTAATAAACACGCAGTTTAAAGGTGAACGTTGAAATCAAAATCATTAATTATCACGTCCCGAATGTGATAGTACAACAATGAAATGTATTAAAATATTACGATAGACTTTCACTTGAAATAAAATGTACAGTAAAAAAAAAAAAAAAAAAAAATTATCATCTTTATTACGAATTCAAAGCATGAACAGTAGTATAAAAATACGGGTTCTGCGACACGCGGTGTGCGGTGTGGGCGTGGTCAATGACGTCACAGAGGGCGGGGCCAAAGGGAACGTCATCACACTAGGAGGCGTGGTTTCGAGTGGAGTTGAGTTGTTTTTAGATTGCTGATTGAGTTGTAGACCTCCTGCTTCTCATTTAAAGTTAGTTTTTTTAAATTGGCAACGGGGTCATGGCGTCCTCTAGGGATGAAAAATGAAAATAATCTGTTTAGGAATTGCTCATGGCGTCCTCTACGGACGAAAAAAGAAACTAATTTATTTTAGAAATTTCTTTTTTTTAAAAAAAAAAAAATTCTATTATTCAAAATATAGAATTGAACTCTCAAACAAAATATCTCACCAGCTCAGTAGTTTGAAGATTTTAACCACTAAGCTGATGTGATACATTCAGATTCAGGTAAAAAAGCCTATTTAAGAAAATGGAATTTGAATCGACTCATCAATTTATTCTGATACTCTTATCCTTTCTAGTTTTTCATGAAACTTTAACTTATTTCTCAGGTTTTCTGTTTCATAATAACATATTCATTTACTGTCATATTTTTTTAATACTTAACGTTTCTAATTTGTAATATTTTATTTAATTACCACATACTATTTTTTTTCATACCTTTCATAAATTTCAGAATACCTGATTTTTAACTTATACGTTATATTTCACAAACGTTCCCGCACGTGCTGTTATTTGTTACATTACTTAATTTTAGATGCAATTTCACACTTTTTTTAACGTTATAATGTTCAATATATTCTGAATTTTAACTTCATTTACTTTTTTTAAACCATTCTAGTATTCTATACACACTTTAACTTAGTGGTATGAAATTGTATTTAAAAAGAAACGTTTATTTTTCATGATCTTAGTTCTTTTACTAAATTTTCTACAGAATTTCTAATTTCTTTCACGTGTTTAACAATATCGTCCTTACATTACCGAATATTTTTAAAAAAAAACTTAAGTCTATAACTGTTAATTGCTTTTCTTACGTTCATGATTTCCCTTCTGTGTTTATATTTCTTAATTCTAGCTTAACTTATTTATAATGTTTTTACTTCTGTCTCATCATCCGTAATTCCAACATTTTATCCCTTTTTATTCATTTTAACGATATGGATTGTTTTCATTTACTCCATATTCAAATATTTCCTTGCAATTTTTAAAATACTTGTTTTATTCCTCGATCATAATAGATCATCTACAGGTTTTACTCAGAAATTTTATGGTCTCATAGTTTTATGGTCTTCAAAGTTTCTAACATCATGTTTAGTTTTAAATCCCGATTAAGTGTGTTGATAATTTTCATTTCTAATTTTACAACCACGTTCAGTGTTTCATCCACACATACCAAAATATTTCTTACATTTTCTGATATTTAGTCTATGTCATATTTCAGTACTTGAAATGAATTTACACTGCTCACACTATTATTTTTTCATGTTTTAGAGACACTAACTATACTAATTTTACTATTTTTCCTGCACTAATTGCATCTATGTCAGCACTCATGATAAACTAGCAATTGTTTTGCATCACATGCATAAAGAAATTCTTAAAACCAACTTTTTCAATATCGTACTCAAATTACTGTTTTCCAGATGGGAATTACCAGTATTCTTTGGTTTTACTCTGTTACATCTTTTTAAATTTTAACATCTTACTTTTAATTCTAACATACATCTTTTAAACAGTTTTTTCTTTTAATGATAGCCTTACCTTATTTGTTCAAATTAATTCTTTCATTCACCTTCTTTACTACCTTTCAGTACCTTCATAATTCACTATGCAAACGCAATGTCTTTCACTGACATTCTGTTTAATAATACCACAAGTTTCCTTAATTGACAAAAAGCGAATTATTTCTCATTTCAAAATAGAACTACTATATTTTTGCACAAACATTACCTTTATCCATTCAAGCCACCCCTTAACCTGTAACTGACGTAGCGATAGGAAAGGAGATTCTTATCATATGCTCTTTCGACATTTGAGGTTTCTAGAACTTCTTTGACAAGTATATCAATACCATCAGAAAATATACTTAACACTTTTACCCAGTTTAAAGGCAACATACTGTTATAAGAATGGTTTTAGTTAAATTTATAACACAAATAAACGCATTTTGTGCTAAATAGGCATAAACATTTAGATTCAGAATATTTCTTTTTAATCTGATGTAAGACTTGAATTTCATTCATGATACGGATTGTCTCTTGATTTTCTTTTTGTTTACCTTACACTAATAGAAAATTTTTATTTTACAAGTTCAGCTTTTAATGAAATAGAAATAAAAACTACGATACACCTGCTGTTTTTAAGAAAAGAAACTTTGATATATTTCTGGAAATGTAAATGCTTTTAGAGTTTTCTTTCAATAACGTTGATTTTCATTACTTTACTAACTTCAATAATTCTCTTATTAGCTAATATGAATGAAAGAAGATTGTCAAAAATGTGACACAGTATAATTCTTACGAACATACGTACCTTTACCAGCATACAGATATTACCGATTGAAATGAAGAAAGATACAGATATTTTACTCCAATCTACATTAAATTAAAAAAATATTTAAACTTTCATACATTCCAAAGAATAAACGAAAACTCAATAGATATTTTCATGTTTGTATATATGAGATAAAAGTTTTATGAATGGTATTTAAAGTAATGCTTAGAACTTCATAAAAGCGAACATTCACCATGTTAATACACATATCATCAGTTATTTACATTAATCAATGTAATATTAATCATTACATGTACTATATGCATATATATTTAAAGTTTAATTGTCTTACAATTGAATAATTAACTATTGAGAGAAAGAGGTTCATATCTTACACTATTTAATTCACATGGAACAAATTTTTCCATCAACCACATTGAACCACGTTTATTAAATTCGCCAAAGCTCTTTTATTTCTGCATTTTCACACTTACGACACATTTTAAATGTAACTATTGATTACCATTTCAAACACCGATATCATAACTCAGTGTAAAACTACATCATAACTCATTTTTTCCCTACTAACTACAATTTTATATATTCAAGAAGTACATCTAAGACATGATCATTTTCTATGTTCTAGCAAATCGATTCAATTGCGAACATACTATTCAGACTTGCGATTTTAGAAGACTTGCATGTATTAACGATGTCAACGTTTCTTCGTTTTTGTAAGATTCGTATCAAACCATTTCGCATTCGAATGTGGTGTAAGAGATCACTTTTTCTTTTAAACACTTGTAAACAATGGATGCAATTTATAAGAAGAGAAGTATCATGCTGTTTCAAAACATCATCATCAGCATATTTCTGTTTCTTTTGACACCAGTTCGTGAGATTTTCTTCAAATTCTGTTTTACTTGAAAAAATGTCCGAACATTCAATACGATGTAAAGATTCATATTGTTTTAAATTCTTATGCTCACTAAATATTTTTTATCATGATTTACTCTTAAAAGTAACTTTATAAGTTTTCATATCCTTTTTACATGAAAAGAACTTGTGATTATTCACTACAAAATTCTAAGACGAGAAGCTTCGCGACTTTTCAAACTATAAACTTAAATTTCTTAGGACATACACTACATCTGATGTTTCTTTCATGAGATTTCAAATATCTCTTCAGATTACTCGTATTCAAGAAACCTTACAAATATATCACATAAGTTCAGCGAATAATCGCTTCATAAACTCTTAAATTTTCAACACGAGGGAATCACTTGAAGCATATACTGCACTGTAAACATACAATACTTAAAAAAATTGTTATAAAAAATAAAAATACATTCATTTCACCAAGAAGCTTTTCTATTAAATACATTTATTTATTTCCAAAGAACAAGTTTCTGTATTACACATAAAATATACTTAGAATTGTCTTACATTAATTAACATAAAATTAACAGCAATATCCATTTACTGACATTTGATGTACATGTTTGCTTTAAAATGAAAACTAAAATTTCAATATATTTCTATTAAAAAATACATAAGGAAAAAAAACATAGTCAGAACATCAAACAAACACAGAAATTTAAATAGAATAGCTGTACTTATATTAATGCATTTTTATAATCTTCATAACATTTCAATTCAAAAAACCTATCACAAAATAAATGAAAATTTTTTTTCTGCCTTAAAGAATCTCTTATATTTTTAAAATTAATACATAAAAATATATCTTCACCAATATATTTAATTCTATTATCAACACTTATTATAATGCAATCATGTCTTGTTTGTGAAGGATGATTTACAATGCAACCTTCGCATTTAAATAGTTTTTTAATCACTGAATTTAATTCAGTTTTGATAGAGTTTATGAGTTCTTTAAAAAGTTCATCATCATCACTTACCATATCCGAACAATTGTTTTTACATTTGATTTGCAACGGTAAAATAATTTCAAAAATACTTTTATATAAAGTATTAGATACATCAGGAATAATTTCTTTCAATTTTTTTAAAATATCACAGTTTACTTTTAGGTATGTAGGTTTTAGTTTAAAAGAATTTTCATCTTGTTTAAAAACTTGTTGAAAAATACACTCACCTTCTTTGTTGAAAACTATCAACTCATTATTGCAAATGATGCTGGCACTCGTATAGAGAAGATTAAATTCATATATTTTTGAGGAAAATTCTTGCCATGTTGCAGGAGTTATAACAACACCGCGTGTAGTAGGGTATAATATTTTACTTTGTTCCACACATTCACGTAGATGAATGTTCATTCTGTTTTCAAACTGATTTATGGACACAAAATATCCCCAACCAAGAGTCCACTGTGCAATCAACTTCGAACTTTCTTTTTTCTGTTCTCGATTATTCGGCATGAAGATATTTTCAGGAACAGATTTCGTATAGTGGGAAAACCAATCATCCTCTGGAAGTTCATCCTCATTATCTTCCAAGCGTCGTTTTTTAATTTTCAAAATTTTTATGTTTCGGAATGTGATACTAATTCTAGGATCTTTAACGTCAGGTTGAGAGGGTATTCCATGCATCCAAAATTGATTCGTTGGGGGTTTCATTACAAGGAGAGTTCCATGAGTTAAGTCCACGCTTCGAGATGTGAAATTTCGCCTGGTAAATACCATTTGACGTTTTGCACCTAAACTGATGATAGGTATATCACTTTCAGGTTCGAGACAAGTTTCATTGTCTTTATGCGTTGAAATTTTCGCCACTCCGTCAGGATAATAGTTCAATAAAGCAAAATTATATTTTTTGCCAGTTATCGTTTCAACATAATCTTTTACATTTAGAAGAGTTTGAGTCCATGGTTCTGCACAAATGCTCGTTCCAGAGAATTCGTAACTAAGTCCTTCATCACCAAAACCGAGTACTTTTCTTCGTGGAACATACTGAGTCCCATTAATTTCAAAACTAATATTTTTAAAATCATAATTTGATAGTTCATCTAGCAAAATATCAGCTTCATTTCGTGAATAAAATTCTTCGTATAATTCCACATTTAACTCTGTATCACATATATTCCTCATATTCGCTTTTGAATCTAACGACAATTCTGAATGATATAGAAATACGTAGCATTATTAAATAGCAAAAATTATCTAGAAAATACATTAACGAAATGATTTCATCAACACTTATCGTAATAATTCTTGTCATGTCTTGTTTGTGAAGCCAGTCTTTCTGGCGTCATATGTGTAAAAATAATCATGATAGGATAGTGGAAAAGAGTTATTAGTGTCCTAATGTTGTTATTCTGAACCTCGATATTACATATATGCATAAGAAGAATCTTCCACTTATCATGATAGAGTAATGGAAAATTTCTAAAACTCTGATAATCATACGCGAAAAAAAGTATTATTTTAAGATTGTTGTTGCTATTCCAAGTTTGACAGTACATACAGAAGTGAAGGAAGATCCTTGATAAGCGCTATAGACTTCACGTTATCATGATAACGTGCAGCACTTATCAAGTGTCTTCCTTTACTGTAAGACAATTAAACTTTAAATATATATGCATATAGTACATGTAATGATTAATATTACATTGATTAATGTAAATAACTGATGATATGTGTATTAACATGGTGAATGTTCGCTTTTATGAAGTTCTAAGCATTACTTTAAATACCATTCATAAAACTTTTATCTCATATATACAAACATGAAAATATCTATTGAGTTTTCGTTTATTCTTTGGAATGTATGAAAGTTTAAATATTTTTTTAATTTAATGTAGATTGGAGTAAAATATCTGTATCTTTCTTCATTTCAATCGGTAATATCTGTATGCTGGTAAAGGTACGTATGTTCGTAAGAATTATACTGTGTCACATTTTTGACAATCTTCTTTCATTCATATTAGCTAATAAGAGAATTATTGAAGTTAGTAAAGTAATGAAAATCAACGTTATTGAAAGAAAACTCTAAAAGCATTTACATTTCCAGAAATATATCAAAGTTTCTTTTCTTAAAAACAGCAGGTGTATCGTAGTTTTTATTTCTATTTCATTAAAAGCTGAACTTGTAAAATAAAAATTTTCTATTAGTGTAAGGTAAACAAAAAGAAAATCAAGAGACAATCCGTATCATGAATGAAATTCAAGTCTTACATCAGATTAAAAAGAAATATTCTGAATCTAAATGTTTATGCCTATTTAGCACAAAATGCGTTTATTTGTGTTATAAATTTAACTAAAACCATTCTTATAACAGTATGTTGCCTTTAAACTGGGTAAAAGTGTTAAGTATATTTTCTGATGGTATTGATATACTTGTCAAAGAAGTTCTAGAAACCTCAAATGTCGAAAGAGCATATGATAAGAATCTCCTTTCCTATCGCTACGTCAGTTACAGGTTAAGGGGTGGCTTGAATGGATAAAGGTAATGTTTGTGCAAAAATATAGTAGTTCTATTTTGAAATGAGAAATAATTCGCTTTTTGTCAATTAAGGAAACTTGTGGTATTATTAAACAGAATGTCAGTGAAAGACATTGCGTTTGCATAGTGAATTATGAAGGTACTGAAAGGTAGTAAAGAAGGTGAATGAAAGAATTAATTTGAACAAATAAGGTAAGGCTATCATTAAAAGAAAAAACTGTTTAAAAGATGTATGTTAGAATTAAAAGTAAGATGTTAAAATTTAAAAAGATGTAACAGAGTAAAACCAAAGAATACTGGTAATTCCCATCTGGAAAACAGTAATTTGAGTACGATATTGAAAAAGTTGGTTTTAAGAATTTCTTTATGCATGTGATGCAAAACAATTGCTAGTTTATCATGAGTGCTGACATAGATGCAATTAGTGCAGGAAAAATAGTAAAATTAGTATAGTTAGTGTCTCTAAAACATGAAAAAATAATAGTGTGAGCAGTGTAAATTCATTTCAAGTACTGAAATATGACATAGACTAAATATCAGAAAATGTAAGAAATATTTTGGTATGTGTGGATGAAACACTGAACGTGGTTGTAAAATTAGAAATGAAAATTATCAACACACTTAATCGGGATTTAAAACTAAACATGATGTTAGAAACTTTGAAGACCATAAAACTATGAGACCATAAAATTTCTGAGTAAAACCTGTAGATGATCTATTATGATCGAGGAATAAAACAAGTATTTTAAAAATTGCAAGGAAATATTTGAATATGGAGTAAATGAAAACAATCCATATCGTTAAAATGAATAAAAAGGGATAAAATGTTGGAATTACGGATGATGAGACAGAAGTAAAAACATTATAAATAAGTTAAGCTAGAATTAAGAAATATAAACACAGAAGGGAAATCATGAACGTAAGAAAAGCAATTAACAGTTATAGACTTAAGTTTTTTTTTAAAAATATTCGGTAATGTAAGGACGATATTGTTAAACACGTGAAAGAAATTAGAAATTCTGTAGAAAATTTAGTAAAAGAACTAAGATCATGAAAAATAAACGTTTCTTTTTAAATACAATTTCATACCACTAAGTTAAAGTGTGTATAGAATACTAGAATGGTTTAAAAAAAGTAAATGAAGTTAAAATTCAGAATATATTGAACATTATAACGTTAAAAAAAGTGTGAAATTGCATCTAAAATTAAGTAATGTAACAAATAACAGCACGTGCGGGAACGTTTGTGAAATATAACGTATAAGTTAAAAATCAGGTATTCTGAAATTTATGAAAGGTATGAAAAAAAATAGTATGTGGTAATTAAATAAAATATTACAAATTAGAAACGTTAAGTATTAAAAAAATATGACAGTAAATGAATATGTTATTATGAAACAGAAAACCTGAGAAATAAGTTAAAGTTTCA
Source organism: Stegodyphus dumicola (assembly GCF_044657685.1). Taxonomy (NCBI): domain Eukaryota; kingdom Metazoa; phylum Arthropoda; class Arachnida; order Araneae; family Eresidae; genus Stegodyphus; species Stegodyphus dumicola. The sequence goes on along the minus strand of NC_140771.1, from coordinate 149,713,475 downwards.
TGAAAAACTAGAAAGGATAAGAGTATCAGAATAAATTGATGAGTCGATTCAAATTCCATTTTCTTAAATAGGCTTTTTTACCTGAATCTGAATGTATCACATCAGCTTAGTGGTTAAAATCTTCAAACTACTGAGCTGGTGAGATATTTTGTTTGAGAGTTCAATTCTATATTTTGAATAATAGAATTTTTTTTTTTTTAAAAAAAAGAAATTTCTAAAATAAATTAGTTTCTTTTTTCGTCCGTAGAGGACGCCATGAGCAATTCCTAAACAGATTATTTTCATTTTTCATCCCTAGAGGACGCCATGACCCCGTTGCCAATTTAAAAAAACTAACTTTAAATGAGAAGCAGGAGGTCTACAACTCAATCAGCAATCTAAAAACAACTCAACTCCACTCGAAACCACGCCTCCTAGTGTGATGACGTTCCCTTTGGCCCCGCCCTCTGTGACGTCATTGACCACGCCCACACCGCACACCGCGTGTCGCAGAACCCGTATTTTATACTACTATGAACTGGATTTTTTTTTTTTTTTTTTTTTTTTTTTTTTTTTTGTAATTTAGAACTTAAAAAATTTCATGTATATATCAGTGCATATTGGTTTAAACATAGTCTCAGAATAGCAGCCAGTATCTCAAAAGGAAGTACTATAAACAATTTGGAAATTGCCTTGTCCAAACTGTGTCCAATTTAACTCGAAGTTTTATTGGCGATTTTTTAAAATTATAATATGGTTCCGATTTCTGAGTTCATGACCTTTTATAGATAAGTTAAAACTGAAACAATATGCTTGTATTATCAGCATAAGCTTTCTTTAGCATTCAAACTTAGAATAATTGCCTATCAAAACTTTCGTAAAATTAAAATTAAAGGTACATCCTGTATTAGCTATTTAAAATTAGGCTTCAATTTTAAAGCAGAATTACTTTTCTTCTGTCTAATTAATAAATTTTTAAGCTGTATTATTTTGTTCTGAAATAAATTGAATACAATTTGAAAGAAGAGTAATTACCATTTTTCCGAAATTATTTGCTACTAACCAATATTAAAACTAAGCCAAGATGAAAGAAATCATAATTAATACAGTTTCATCATATTTAAAATTGTTTCTCGACACTCGACATTTCAATGATTTTGTTTTGAGAATATAATGAAAGACTTAGAGATGGCATCAAAATAATTCGTGAAATTAAATTTAAAGAATATCGTTCGTAAACTGGGACCAAAATTTTAAATTAGAAACTTTTGTTTAATGTTGGAACATAACATACAATTTTAAATCTCTTGTGAGTTTTGCAGTTCCAATAATCTTACAATTGCCGCCCAGTCGGTATGGTGGTGAGGGAAGCTGACTGCGATGCCGAAGAGCCTGGGTTTGAATCTCGGAGAAGGCGTGGTTTTAACTGTCCGTCCCTTCATAGGAAAGGCGATGGTGGCCCACCTATTAGGTGCCTCCATAATAAAGAGACCACCACATCCGGCCTTGCATAGATTAATTGACTGGGCTACATTTGTAATTGTTCACAATCTGCCATTGGAAAAAAAAATAATAATAATCTTACAATTTGATTTGGATGCTAACAAAAATTTTTATATCATTATATTACTGAAGTTCAAAAACCGCTAAAACTTGAGATCTTACGTTAAATGCTAAAAACAAACAAATTTAGAATTTACTAATTGGAATGTGTCAATAAAAGATTAAAATGAAAGAATTCACAAAGATTTATCGACATTTTACCGCCTCACGTTTTCCGGGCTCTAGTAATTTTAGGGCTTTTACTACGGTAACAAATATGTTAGATCATTTAATAGTTACTTTTACTAAGAATTAGGAGCGAAAAATACAGACGATCTCGTTCATCATTTTTATAAATTTAGAATAATATAAAAGTGTTTTACTCTGAAATATGCTATAGGAAATTCAGAAATCGAATAAGAAATATAAAAGCGTTTGTGCGAATTGGGAATTCTGAATGAACCATGACTCCTGAAAATTACCTTATTAAAATTCAGTGCTTTTCAGCCCGGTTGTTTCATGCAAGACATTTTACTATTAATTTTTCACAATTTGAGTTGCTCCTTTTTGACAGGTTAGCCAGAAACTTTGCGAAATTAGTTATCACACTATGGCTACATTAGATGATATTTTAGGAATAATTAAAATAAATGATTAAAAATATTGCATTCGTATTAGTCTTATCAATACATGGAGTGAATTTTGCCTGGGCTGGCAGAATTGACTACGTTCTCATTGATGATTATCTAAAGTCCTATCTGTTTGAATTGTAATAAAAAGTAATGACAACATTAAAGGGAAATACGAAGCAATAAGCGTGAGCTAGTACTCTACTAGCTGACGTAATACGATTCGCCTCAACAGGAGAGATTTTCCAATACTTCTCTTCCGCGATGGAATCAAAATGTCCGAAGCACCGAGCAGTTGCAAGCAGTAATGAGATATTGATTTTGTTACTTTCCCATATCGCAAAATCTGAACATTCCGTGTCCTCTCGAAGCCGGGGAGCGTGGGGTGGGGAGTCTCACTTTGCTGAAATGCTTCGCCCTTCTGTCACTATTTTCCTAGCACGCAAATATCATGCTGGAAATTTTTCCCACATATATGCGTTTCAGCAGCTTGGATTACAGTTTATGACAACTCGGAATCTCTCTCAATTCTTCGCACGTTGCTTTTCTGCCAGAACTGAAATTTTTTGAATTGAGCAGATACATTAGTTTCCTAACGCCAAAGTATATTCATCTCAATCTATGCACATTGTATCTGTCATTTACGATGCACGTATTCTGTTGTCATACGATTTTTGTCAATGCACAGAGTTCTAGAATATTTCTAATTAAGTTGGAATCAGCAGTCATTGCTTCTAAATAGGCCTTTGGTTACGGATGAAATTTTCCCGGCAAGATTAACTTCACTAACTAGGAAATAAAGAGAAACTAAAATGATCCAGTTAGATCTTCATCTGAATGAGAATGAGACTAGAGAAATCTGAATCCTTGTACGGTCTGTTAAATTATACATATTTTTCCTGCACTTCATTTAAACTTGTTTTCACTATTTTCATTACAGATGCACTTTTCAATCAATAAAATTCAGTTCTCACTGTACGGCAAGGCAAAAACACATAGAAACTCAAAACACATTTACTAAAAATTGTAAAATTAAAAAAAAAAAAAATACCTACAGTTAAATGTGCACCAAGTTAAAGTTAATCTTCCCGCCCCACTGGACTGAAAGACACTGGAATTGGTTAATCAACTGCTTAGTTCACTACACTACTAATATTTCAATGTTTTTTACTGAGTCTCAGATCTAAATAAATTAACGCCACGTTAGGCTTAGTTGCATTTGCACTTTTAAACTGTTGATTATTTTACAACTATTGCATGAAGATTCAATAAAGGCATGAAAACGTTAACCTAAACATAATAATAACATAATTCAATTTCTTTCAAAGCAAAAATTGCACAATTTACCAACATATAAGCATAAGAAAACAGAGCTAACCGAGCAAGATGTATATATATGTATACATAAGTATAAACTTCTGCTATTGAAGTGCCCGACAACGATCAATGATTGCGAAAATAAAGGCTGGGTAAGGGGATAGGTATCTCTCTCTCTATATATATAATTGAAAAGGTAAGTACTGTGCAGTAAAACCTATTTGGTCTTAAAAAATTTTTGTGCAATATGCTGCAAAAATTATGAAATAATAAGAAGAAAAATTGTAGTGAGCTCGCCAAAAAGTTACCAGGAGGTGTGGCTCCAAGAAATAGTTCAACACAGTAATTTTTAAAAAAACAATGACATTGAAGGGGAAAAAAATTAGGCACTCGCGAAATAAAATGTAGAATATAAAAAACAGTTAAAATTAATCGTTGGAAACATGTGAATGTCAAAAATTACAGTAAAAACCTATCGATATGATAAGTGAAAAGTTAACACATATAAAAAACCGATCGACGTAACAAGTTAAAACAAAATTAAAACATATGAAAAACATAAATGTACAAAAATTATAAAATTAAAAAGCGGAAAATGGTAAATTAGCCTAATTCGACTTCCAACCTGGCTTTTCAAGGGAAATTTCAGTTGGACGTCGAACTAAGCTAACACCATTACGCGTTAATGAAACTCTTGTGTGACGAAAAATTTTTTTAAATAATATGAATTGTCCCAGAAAATCTTTTGGAGTCTCAATTCTCTGTTCCAATTTCCCGACGCGTCCGCAAAAAATGACACATTATGTTGTAAAAAATGTAAATGCAACTCCGACGTACAACTTAAATTAAAATTTAAATAAAATAAATAGCGGTCTACTATTAGTCAAACTATACAATAACGTACGGGCTGGACCTGCTAGCTGAAAGAATTAAATCTTTATAAATTTTATAGATCTGAAATAAAATTTAAATGAAAACAAACGCCGTGGGTCTTGCTAAGACCAAGAAAAAATTTTAATATATATGTTTGGTAATGCCGATTGCAATAAAAAAAGTGGTGCACAAATAGATATCGTAGTCCCCTATACAAAATTTCAACGTTCTATAGCTGATTGTTTTTGAGTTATACTAGATGCATACATACGTACGTACTTCACGAGTAAAGTCCCTTCTGAATCTATTTTAAATATATTTTAGAAAATGCGTGTCCTTTATTCTGTCCGTAAGTAAGGATGTCAACCAAAAACGTCGTCCAAACGGATTCGAGAGAAACCAAAATGGATATTTTCGTCGAAATATGATTGCCGAAATTTTTCGCGTTTGCAATACTGTCTTTACTTCGTATAAGTAAGCGCAAGAAAGTAAAAATTTACATCTCAGTTTGCAATCCTGACTTATAGTTACGAATTAAAACTGGGTTGCAATTTTGATTACATTATTCAAATCTAATATTGCTACTCTGGTACTTGGAGTATTTAACTTGATTAAACTATACCTAGAGCTACACTGTCTAATATTTTCACGGGACTCAGACTGATTTAGTTCAGCAGAAATTTAAATATGCCATATGAAAAATGCAGGCGTTCAGTAAACTGTACATTCTTCGAAGCGGAACGAAAAGTAACTGGACTCTTTATCGGAAGAGCTATGTGGGTTTGATGAATCTCACAACATTTAGCTTCATTCTAAGCTCTTCTTCTAGTATTCTTTTCCTATGCGCCACATCTTCTTACTTACACAATTATTATGTATTTTTTGAGAAGGGTTAAGTTGAATCATGAGAAATGATATAAAGGAAACGAATGGATAAATTAAATAAAATGTTACAAAGAAGTTAGTGCCAAAGGACTTTAGAGTTGACAACACATACTCCTTTCTAATCATACTTTCTATTTAGATGCTTAGAATCAGAATTATTTTTTGTATGCCAAGATAGAGGTCATTGCTTAAACGGATATATTTTTAACATTTTTCTGAGTTGATTTACTTTGCTTTATTCACTGAAAGAAAGCTTTTTGGATTTGGAGTACTACTTTAACAGATTTCTTAAACAATAACTGAATATAAAATCTCGAGTATTTCCTTTTGAATTCTAATCAATAAAAAATGAATCTAGAATAATCCCAAAGGTTAAAAATAAAACAGAGAACTTAAAAAAAGTTCAAAAGCAAAGCACTTTTAAACTTGCTCTGAAGAGTATATCATTAAAACGATATCTGCATACAGAAAGTTTTTTATCACTACACGTTAAAAGATTTTGAATAATTGTATTAATAACATTTAAAATAAATTAATTAAACGGTACTTTTATATTATCAAACGCATTAAACTACGTAATTAAAATTTATTAGGATAAACTAAATGCAGTCGAGAATACTTTAACATAGCTCGTACCTCGTTGTAGAAGAAGTGAGAGATTTTTCAAAAAAGCATTATTATGTTAAGGATACAGAGCTAATTCACTATTTTAAAAAAGCAGCTGCGAAAAATAAAATAATGAAAACATTTTATTTGTAGTTCTTAAAGTACATTACTGAAAATAAAGTTATATTTACATACAATTTTCCTTAAGAACTTCTTTTTTGCATGCATAAAATAATCTGATAAGAAAATCAGTTGGTGAATTATAAATCGTTATGTCCTGGTGAATGAAGTATGATACGTCAGTGAAAACTGTCATTTTGAACGACTGGGAGAATAATTTTTTAAATAAATGGTAGCTAGAATTTATACAAAAATCGACTTTTTTGAAAAACAGGTTTTCTAATTCAATATTTCCAAAATTTCGAATGTTTTCACCCAAAAAAAATAGAATATGGATAAATATTTTATTTAATTTATATAAAATAACAAAAAACAAAATCAATATCAAAGTCAAAATATTAAAAAAATTAAGAATTGCATATACATATTGCTTACACAAAATAACGAAAACTGAAACAAAATTTTCAATTAATATTTATATTTTTTCACTACTTTTAATTTCTACTAAGAAAATAGGATATTAAGAAACATAAAATAGCCAATGAATGGTGGCTAAAGTCTTGTTCTTATTTTAGACACAAATTTGCCTGCAATTGAAATTTCTCGGTCACTAGCTACTGAGCTTGGTTTTAAAGTTTTCGGGGCATCAAATAACAAATTTAAGTTTTTGTTCTTTTATTGGTTATCTGAGATAATGAAAATTCAGCTTTCAGTGTGTTATTGGATTTGTAAGTTTTTCTTCAGGGTTTTCAAGAAACTTATGAATATATTTTTCATGTCTTCTTTTAAAAATGCATTACTCTGATGAGTACATTCTTCGACTTGCTCTTTATCAGAATCGGTTTCCACATAAGAATTTGGAAATAGTCTAGACAAAATCTTTCCAGACAACTTAATAATTTCGGTGTTTGAAGCTAAAGAAAGTACACTAGATTTCTTCGCTGAACTAGAAAAGTTTTGTGGATTTTTCAAATACATTGCAAACTCTATTTGTCGTCTTTCTTGAATTCGTTCTTCTAAAGCATATAATAATTTCAAACTTATTTCTGTGTTTAAATTGTTTAGTTCGTTTAACATAAATTCAAATATACTTTCACTTGTTAGTAAATCGGGATCTCGTCGCCCTAAGCTTTAAGCTGCTAGACGAATCTGCCCCAAAACTTTATGAAGTTCTAAAAGTTTAGGTTTAGGATATTGAGCTTTATTCCACATAAAATGTGTCTGCTGCCATTTGCATAGAATGAACAGCAAATCAAATAAGTTTAAAATTAATTTTTACATAATAATATAAATTCTTTCCGGTTTCCTTAATTAAAAATTTTCGAGTGTAAGAAATTTACTTTAAAAAACGGGTTTATTAAAACCGGGTTTGACAACTTTTCAAACCCTAATGGTAGCACATACAAGTATCAGTTAGAAGACCTGTGATTCAAATCCCAGTAAATGCGTAGTTAATATTTCATGTTTCCTGGTCTTAAATGGATATATTCTATACAGTGACGCACGAATTAAAATGCGGTGAACGAAAGTTTGTCAAACTCTGAATTAAGGCGATTGAATCTCTTACTCCTTACATGCTCTCGTGGTTTCAGGAATCGCTCACAACAGTAGCAAATGGACACAGCACATCCAGATAGCAAATGGCAAATCGTCGCTTCGAATCCTGACGAGAGCAAAGTTGATGTCTTTTATTTCCAGTCTCAAAAAGATTTACAATTTTTACATTTTTTCCATTTTTTTAGCTCGGTAGTATATAGTATAAATTGTCCAGACACGAAATTTTAAATGTAAGAAATCACTGTTCTTAGTAGCTGCATAAGATTCTCAAAAGAGATGCAATGCAAATGCAGTCGCGAGTAAAGATTCAATTGATATCAGTCAAAACATATACTATGCAGTATTCGCTGAAATATCTTGCGACTGGAATAAAATATCTGTATATTACCACTTTACACTCTTAGTTTCCTTGATATGTTTACTAAGAATAAAGCTTGTTTAAATCAGTTTTTTGATGAGCGTCATTCACATAGTCATGTACTAAATCTTTTAGTTGGCATTATACTAAGTCAGGTTGGACCTTTTTGTGAGTACATCAAGATAAATTGTCATTCATACACACACACAAATATACATGTACATATATATATATATATACAATGAAAAACGCTGTTTATCCGAACTCTGAATAACCACACTGTCCATTTATCCGAGCAATCTTGTGTAAAGCTCTAACCACTGTTTGGAATAGCTAAATAATTTGCAGTATGGTTTAAATTTGAGGACAATGAAAATAATTATTACAATAATGATTTAATTTCAGAAATATTTAAATACCAAAATATAGTTACGAAATGCTTGGAATGACAACATTGATTGATCTAATTTGTTTCTTAGGTTTAACAAGAATTCGTAATATGGCCATGTAAAAGAATATCTTCTTTGTACTGGAAAAGAGTTTTAGATTTACCATTCATAATGAAGAAATCATATTAACAGAATTAATTATATTTATTAATTGAATTCTCAATTACGTAAAAAAGTTGTATATTTTTAAAAGATTGAAGATAGCATAAGTCTGCACTGTTTCTTGCAATCGCTTGTGCGGCTCTCGAATGAAATTTGCAGTTACTTTGAAGTTACCCGAAGTTTTTCTTTGACTACTAATATCGAATTTAAAATTTTAGAGAAGTATTATTAAATCCTTATATCGCACAGATGCATTTGTCACGTACTTTCTTTGACGCATTCAGGTAAAATTTAGCAATCATCAGATTCTTCCAAGCTTAGAAATGATTCTATATGGGAATACGTTTGATAGTTCTTAACATAAAGGATCTTAGATTTAATGAATTATATAAACATAGAACAAAACTATTCTCTCTGTAAAATTTCTTTCTCAGATTCATATTCCTCTTCCTTCTCATAACTTTTAAATCATAATTCCGCATATATGATATATGAGAAGACTACGTAAAATTCAATTTGGCAATCTAAGGAAACACATTTTCTCATAAAGGATGGAATTTGAGCTGCGAGATTACGAATTGCGCTTCTTAAAGAAAATCCTTCTTTTCTCGCACGATTAAAGCACCACGTCTGCTGCAAAAATGCTTTTGTTTCCTAAATCTCAGCTTTGAAATAAATAAAAAAGAAACCTTATTTGTTTTCTGTCACGCGTTTGGGCGTCATTGACGTTTGGATGTTTACCTTCTTTCTGCATAGAGGCTATGGAGATTTTTCCCTAGACATGGAAGAAGGCTGCTCCATTTGCATCCTATAACGGAAACTTTAGAACCCGCATGATATAAAATCACATTCCTTCTTCTGCCTTCGGGTAAATGATTTTCCATCTTAAAATTTCTCCCATGTGCCTGTACGCCACAGATGTTTACATGTTTTCCACGAAAGATCTGAATAAATCAATGTCAACAGGTTCCAGCTCAGAATATTTTGTATAAAGATTGAGTATTTTAGGTTTGTTCGACGACGAGTTGTAATAAAGCGTCGATTTTTTTCTACGTTCCTTCAAGCATTAAGATCAGTGTTTGACTTTCAAATGTTGACTTTATAGGGCGTCTCTTTCAAATGGAAACTTTTAACTTGGGATTGAAATGTAAATAGCTTTATTTATAGTTTGCTTATTCAAGTAACTAAATTAAAAAAAAACATTCAATGGATAGCAGATTTAATTTACATCAGCACGTCAAGAGAAAGAATGTCAGGGTTAAAAAACATATTCCTTAAAATAAATGTATGATTAAATTGCTTAAATTTTAAGGAATTCGACCGTTTTTGTCTTACCTAAATAGATTTCAGTATTCTGTTGATTTCTGACACGCAGCCTGTAAGTTATTAGCTCATTCGTGTGTTTGTCGGTATAGTCAAATGTTTGTTATCGATTCTTAAACTTTTCTATTCACACACAATGTTTATGGATAACAATACAACGCGACGAAGTGATGTTTTTAAAAGTCAGTTTAATTTTTTTTAATTTAATGTTGAAACGATTTTAACATATATCTGCATAAACAAATATTCTACTCAAAAGACTTTTTACCTCATCATATAGAGGAAAAAGAAAATTTTAAGGAAAATTTATGTGGTAATTTCTGATCTTTTAGCAAATTTTCCAAAATTGCTCGATTTGTTCGTCTATTTGGCACCTATCATTTTGAAATTTCAACACATAAAAATGTATCGGTTGCATAGTTTCGAAATCGCATATCGTAAAACAAACTCTTTGCCTTCTTTTAAAAGAATAATAATAAAAACTATATTAAATGCGGAGTTTTTTACATTTTTACTTCCTTGTACGAAGTAAAAAAGAAGTATTGTAATCGCGAAAAGTTTCAGGCAGCATATTTCAACGAAAATATCCATTTTGACCGCTATCGAATGCAATTTAACGATGTTTTTGCGTGATATCTGTACGTAAGGACAGAATAAAATACTCTTTTCCTTCAAAAAAATTGTAAAACTGCTTTAAAATTAATTCTGAAGAGAATTTTTCGTGGCGTCTGTACGAACGTATACACGTACGTGCGTACGTACGTATCTCGCATAACTCAAAAACCAGTAGCCTCAGGACGTTGAAATTTTGTGTATAGGACTGCTATAACATGTAGATGTACACTTCGTATTTTGGTTGTAATCGGCAGCACCAAACGTATATAAATATATTTATATATATATCCACTCTGTTACCCGGCTCAGTGATCTCAGTTTCTTTACACTTATATGTTTGTAAATTGTACATTTTGTGCTTTAAAAATGATTGAATTATGTTCTTCTTATCTTCCGGTTAAGGTTTTTATGCCTTTAGCATATTGTTATGCAATATTTTTAGAATTATCAGCAATTTTAAAGTTGTCTAAGTGCCGCTAAGCCTTTTTTTAATGGCGGCCATTGATGTTTACATTTGAAACAGGAGACTAGTGGATTTGTTGCCAATCTAGAGAAACTTAGCTTCGCAACAACAAAGTTAACGCATTCATTTATTATTGCCAATTAAATCATGCTTAATTCTTCCTGGAGTTTTTTCGAGGAAATAAGTGTTTAAGTTTTTCTTCGTAATTTTTAATATAGATATTTTTAGTTTTTATGTATTTTTGCCTTCTCGCGAAGTGAGAACTGAATTAATTGAATGAGAAATACTGAATCGTTTGTGAAAAAGTTTCTTTTTTGTTTTGTTTGCTTAATTTCTTTTATACATGATTCTAGCTTTATTATAGTATTTGAATAGAACATGTGGCAACGATTAGATAATTATATTCTTTAAATGATATAAATTTTGTGCATTCTGAGTTATAATATGAACGAAATATAATAGTGTTAAGTGAACCTAGCGCCAGAGTGTCGCCATGGTAAACAAAGTGAATTTTAAAGAATGCATTTATTCTATTGTGGTTTATGCGCTGTCGGCGAAGTAGAAATAATCTGCAGTTTGAAACTTTATCAGCAGTACGTGTTTCTATTATTTTCCCCCCCTTCCGTAATGGTGAGATAATTGTTAAAAGTAAAAGAGGGATTATTCGTTGTTAAAAAAGATTTTTGAATTGAATAATTTTACGTGACAGTGACACTGATCAGATGAAAAGAAAAAAAAAAAGTTTATATGAAAAAAAACATTTTATTTAAAAACTCGTGAAATCATTAACGGGTTAAATGAAGAAAAATAATTTATTATTATTTAATGAGAACAAGAGATTGAATATATCTCTTTACCGAATGCATCTATAATTTTACATGACAATCAGAATGTGTGTGCTTAAGTTATAAGGTATTTTTCCCGCTTTCCTAGCGTGCCTTCGTGATGTAGTGGTTCTGCACTACATCACGAAGCTAAATAATTTTCAGTATGGTAACCACGAACCTCTGGAATACCGGTAAGAACCCGGTATTCCAGAGGTTCGTGGTTCGATTCCCAGCGAAGGCGGTTGCTAATATTTCATCTTTCCGGCTTTACGAGTTAACCTAATGTCTTTACGAAATCAAATAATAAAATTCCACTATCAAAAATATATATTATGTTTCTTTATTATTAGTATTTTATAAATTTATCAAGGCTTTTATTATTCGTGATATAAAATTGTAGATGAATTTTGTAAATTCATCTGCAGTTATTTAATCTCTTGTTCACAATAAACTGCATGTTAAATTATATTTCTTATTTTACTGATTGAAAAAATACTTTTATGAATTTAAAATTAAAGGTTTTTTTTCCATAAAAAATATTATACATTTTCTATATTTAAAGTGCTAGCTGGCGGAAATATCATATTTGTCCCGAATAATAGTCCCTCAGTATTTGCTTTGCGTCTCTCGAATAAATTTTACGTTACACTTAACTGAGTTGCTTTTCGGAGGGGGGGGGTAAGGCCCGTAAGGTCGGATAATCAACGTTCAATATTATATATTGTTTGGCGTTAATCTCAAAATGTGTTCCATAAAAATTCGTATATTCGTATTCGTATTTGTAAGCTAATAACAAAATGTATTCCGAACAAATAAAATTAATTTATAAAAGTAAGCATGTCTTTTTTTTAGTGCCATTTATCAGTTCTATAACATTTACCCTCGTTTCTATTTTTTCCCGCCATGAATATCAAGATGTGGTTTCTAATAAAGTAAAAATTCCCCTCAAATTTAATTTCGTTAAGTAGTTGGTGCATTCAGTGCAAAAAATCAATTAACCTTCTATTTTAGAAGAAATGAGTATAAAAACTAAGTATTTTAAATATTCTTTGAACGAATTAAATCATCAAAATATCAGATATCAGTATATGATTTATTTGGATATCATGCTGTTTTGTTTGTTCTCTTTCCCCTACTGAAATTTAATTCTTTGTTAATATCTATATAGTATATAAAATTTTCATTAATTTTAGACTTGAATTTTAATTTATCTTTTATATGTAAATTAAATTTTAAAAGTAAAGTTCATCGTTTATATCAGGATTAAAGCCGTTACTTTTTATTTTCATTTATTGTATACATACATATAATATATTTGTAGATATGAGCATATCTTTATATAATATATTTCAAGGAGATTTCATGATGATCCTTTGAATGACTGTCTATAAAGTTATCATTCCAGTTATGAAGTATTTAATAAACTAATTTATAAGGGGTCATAGTGGCTTTGTAAACTCTTGACATTTTGTTTTCTTTTTTTTATTTAAACATATTCATTTGTTTAAAAGAAATATCAAAATATCATGTAGCGTGTATGAGATCCACATAACTGAATTATGTTATCTAAAAATTTCAAATTTTAAAAGCTTTATAAGTTGTACAAGATATAATTTTTGTATCCGTGTATCTTTTGGACTTTTTATATTTTGGAAATCTGTATTTGAAAATGTGCACGCTTTGGCGATATTTGTAAAAGACCAGCAAATATTAGTTACTACAGTTGACGCTACTTTTAAAAAACTCTCATTATAATTAGCATTGATTTAGAGGGATAGGGACAAAAAGATCTGTCCCTAATTATAATTTTTAAAATCCACTATAACTTGGAACCAATTTAACAGACTCTTATGTGAGACACAAGATTGTTTTAATAATAGATTGTTTGTAGTATCTTCAGCAATGCTTAATTAGATTGAGTGCTCTTTGTTTGACTATTTCTACTATGAAAAACGTTCTTCATGTTGAAATTGTTTTCCGTAAGGCTTTTATAAAATTTATCGTTTTACATATAAATGTGACATAACAAAATATTGTCGCTTCGCTAACAGTCTGACATATTGAACTTTTTCCTTAACTCCGAATTGTAGATCTATTACCAGTTTCTAGAGCCGTATTTAACAGCGTATTCTGCCTGAAAACCGTATTTTGCTCGTTTAACTTTTTGAAACAAGCAATAGATAGTATAAAATTAAATATCGCATAAAAATGATAATATTTTGTACAGCAGTCCCCAGTAAGTAATATCTCATCATGCAATGAAAACATGTGAGATTTAAAACATGCATGCGCTTTTCAGTAAAAATAATTTAAAGGAAATGGAAAACTTTAACGTAGATGTTCTTTAATCAGTGCAAGGTAAGTTCTTTGCAATTTTAAAAGAGAAACAAACTTGAAACTTGAAAATGCACATCTTTCTTCAGAACGCATTCTTGTAAAATTAAAAATTTGTTTATCTATTGCATTTGTTGAAATACAGCATATTATTTAAATAATTAATAATTAATGTGATTCTCTTGATCAAAATTCAGAGCTTTGTTTCTTTATTTTTCATTATCTGTGTTTTAAACTGACACAGAGTAGTGTAAAATAGAGTTGTCTTTTGATGTCAAATTCAAAAGCTGGAAACAATGCCACGAACCATAAATAAAATTATGAAATGCGTAACGCAGTCGGTTTATAAGGCATCAAAAGCCTCTGTATCATTTAAAAGTTGCTAAAAAATTTCATTTTCAAAGAAAATCGCTTCATTGAAATGTCTGATATAGAAAAATGCAAATCATAGTTACATGGCTAAATAGTAAACAGAAATACTGCAGAAGGATTAATTATAAATCCCCAGTCTAGGAAAACTCTCAGAATTATTTTAAATAAGCTTGTGTCTCGAATGAATTATTCAAGTATCAGAAAACTAGTTATAATTAAACTGAAAAGACAGACAGCAACTGTTAATGAAATGCATAATTCCCTCACTCATTTCCATTTCTTACCCCCGGTGTCTTTTATTCATAATATCAAGTTATTACATTGCACTGTAATACTTCGATAAGCATCTATGTGTTTAAAAAACTGCATAACCTTTTATATATATTAAATTAATTCCCCAGCCTAGTTCAGTACAACGGTGAATGTACTATTTCTTAAAATTATTGATTACTTATTACCTGAAATTATTCATTTAAATTTATGCATTAAGAACATAGAAAACGCATTAAAATTATTTATTTGAAGTTGCTTTTTTAATTTCTTTTACATAAAAATTTCTAACACCTCAAATAAATCTATAAATACTGATCTTTTTATACACTGTTTTACTCGATTTCCCCCGATTGTTTGAATAAATCAGTTTTCCAAATTAATAACTGATCAGTATTGACAGATTCAAAATGAATTTTCAATATACGTATTTGCGATGATAATATAATTTTCTCACAAAATTGGTTTCGAAACTCATAGAATTTTAATGCTTTTTTTACATATCCGTTGTTATTGCTCAAACTAGTCGTAACAATATGCTCATCTTTACACCGTTGAATAAATCAAGCAATAATATTCCAAAGGAAGGTTTCTTAGAATTTGTAACTTGATTTTAGCGGCTTTCAAAAGTTACCTGTTTTTTTTAATTCAAAAAGTTTCTAAGAATAATGGATTTTTAAATCAAAAGGTTTAATCCATCGTTATTATCAGATAATGCTTTTAATTAATCACGACACAGGATTCTTAAATCAAACAAAAATTTTAATTAATTGAACGTAACTTACGTCATTGATAGATCGGGAAACTTTGAAAGAAAACGTTGACGTCACGCATATGCCGGTTAACAGAATTAATATTCTGATTTTCAAAAATAGAAGATATTTTACTTTTTGTATTAATTTTTTTCATATTATAGACTGAAAAGTTATAGAATAATGAATGAAGAAAAACGTATTGAACTGCATAGGTAAATTTCACTAAACGCGTTAAAATATAAAAAAAATAATTTTTAGTTATCGTAATTGTTTTCGTAAGATCTTACTTCCGCATATGTACTATAATAGAATTGCAAAAAGGGTTTCTAGTACAGAAAACGGCATGTATAAGAGTAATGACATTCAATGTTTTTTTCCTTCCGAGGGGAGGACACAGGTTTGATTTGAAGATACATCCAAAACAAAACAAGTGTACCAGCAGGAATCGATGCCAAATACAAGTATAAAACAATAGCAGCCGTATAAAATTAAATGAATTGATAAAATGATGACTAAGTATTAAATTGATGAACAAATAAATAAAGCATATAAAGCCTTGTAAATGGAATTAAGATATAAAACAGGGGTAAAACTCAATCCATGAGATGCGTTAAAGCGCATAATATTGAAATATAAGCACACAACCTCGAAACTAAATCAGGTTAAATACGAGTAATAAAGATTCGTCCCTTTTCGGTATTCAAATAAATTGGTACTGACCTCATTTCCATTTATATTATCAAGAGGCTGTCACACTCATAATGCTTCAATCAAAATCTGTTGAAATAGTTGATATTCTGGAGAAAAATGATGAACAGACGGAACACTATCTCAATTAGGACACACTGACTCACCTTTTGCTTTTAGAAGATGATTGTAAGTGATTCGCAAATGACTGGTTCGAAGCCGGGTTAAAAACACTTCCAAATTCTAGCATTCTTCCAGCATTCCTTCCTGGGTTTCAAATTGTCTTAACTTGAAGGCATCTGCGTTTTACTGCTACCTGACAACTTTGAAGGCAAATTATTAAAATTTGTTTTGACACTTAATGTGGTCTGATTTGATACAGTTTTGACTGAATTTACTGCTGCTAGATAAGATATTCATTTGGAACTGGCTGATTTTCAAAAGTACTATGTGAACTTCTCCGTGTGTAATGTTTCTGATGGACTTAATTTGTTGAACCTCCTTTTCTTTCTGTCAAGTGGGACAACATCTTTCATGGACAGGATGATTTCCTTTGCATTTCCCATGGAGCGGTACAGAAGTGTAGTTAGCACTCTTATGGCCAACAAGAAAGCATTTTACATATGGGGGCTTGCTACGACAAGTTTTCTTTGTGTGCCCAAACCGCTGGCTTTGGAAGCAATGCTTAGAGTTTACACATATGGCAAGTAGAGAGAATGCAAATAGCCAGCCATGACACTCTTTTAAAGATCAAAGGTCTTAACTTTTAATGTAATATTGTTAGTGGAAAGCAACTGGCCATTCTTTGCAAACTTTATCCTCTTAGCACCACTCGCATTTTGGTTTGACGCTCCGTTACAATTCTCTTCTCAATCAATGATATCGGGTCTGGATTTAAGATTACACCTTGCGAAAAATTTAGATATTAATGAGCTGAAATTGTAACTGAAATTTTCATAAATGTCATCTTCAGCAGATTTCAGAGTACTAGTTGTTTCAATGAGAAAGTCACCATATTTAAGTCGATTGATGTTCTTTTGTCACCCACATGTAAAATGCGTTTATAAATAAGGAACGGAAACATTTTCCTTAATTCGATTTCTGAATTACTTATCAGTAAAAAACGCGGAGGTCGATCAGTATACTGATAGCCGGCATTTTCTTCGTTGCGAAGCTTTTCAGTAATGTTACAAATTTCAGAATTTAGAGATGCCATACTATATAAAGTAAAGATTCGCGTCTGATCGCCCCACCCACTATAAAACCCAACGAAAGAACACAGATTCCCGTGTTATAGGTAGCTGGACGCAAAGCCCTTCAGTCGGCTTTCGCGCAAGCAGGTACTCCCGAATGTTTTCCCCCAAGCCACTGACAAAAGAACTAGTGATCAGTCGATTGACACTAAGGACAGCTAAGTGCTTCCCGTTTGGATTGATGAAAGCGCAAAGCAGCGTGTTAGGACTGTACCTTTCCCCTCAACTACTACGATTCTCTTCTCCAGCCGTACATGTCACCACGCGAGGTAAAAACGCAAGCAGTTTTCTCACCATAGTAGGCCAGATACAATAAATTTGTAACAGAATCTCACAATGAGCCCCATCTTCCAAAGAGGAAACCACAAGGGAGAACAAGAGCAAAAAACTTAAGCAAAGAGGAAGCGAAAACTAAAGAAGGATAGATCATTAGGTCTACGGGATTGTGAAACCTGTCTCACTAATACGATAGGCCTTGATGAGATAGGACACCACAAGATTGTTACAGCTGTACTCACTTCGTCCTATGGAGCCCCTGTAAAATATGTCTTCCATAGTAAAATATGTCCATAGCAAAATATTTCCATAGTAAAATATATCCATAGTAAAATATGCCGAAGATATATTTTACTTTCTGTGCCTTCAACTAAAACCGAGCAGCTTAATTTAAAATAAATTTTGATAGATTTTATATAACTTAATTTTGGAGAGCTCTGACTTCATAAATAACGGGTCATCGGAAAAGAATGTGGGAATCTTATAAGCATACTTCTTTCTTTCTTTATTGTTAGAAGTAGCTTGTGGTTTTAAATGATGATGAGATGAGATTTCTAACTCAAGCAAAAATTTAACTCATTTGGATGTTGGTTTACACCACTGATAGTTCGCTATATAGCGTTAAATATGTATTGCAAGTACACCAACGTAACTTTTAAATGTATTCAAAATGGTTCAAATCTTAAATGCTATTCACTATCTAAAACTTCCGTGTTATCTTCATAGGTTTCGATATTTGCTATGTTTATCCCAGGGAAGACCTCCAGATTACATCTGATATCTTGCCAAATCCGATTACTTCTGTATTTACAAATATTGCGTTCTGCTGCTATCTTTGCCTTAATATATGAAAGAATTAGCTGCTGGATCATGAATCTTTTCGGCGAAGACAATGTTGTACACGGAAAATAAAGTTCATTGTTATAAAGTAGTTCTCTCTAAAATTTAGAAGCTTTGATTTTATTGTATAAAATTGATGCTTCTTTATAGAGTAGATGATATTTTTATCGCATCCTTTCCAGAAATTCAAAACTTTTTCATTTTTTTACCTTTATTCTATTTATTTATTTAATAATTTTAATGAGGTCACTGTTTTGTTTATTTTCTCCAAAATCGCATCGTCGTTTATGCAGCTATTCTACCTAGAATTCGCTATAGTAGTACAGCTGTGATTTTAATTACCCTTTCCCCCAGGTTCATTAGAAAGATGCAATATGTTAGGGAAACAAAAAAAGTTTATTCATTGTTTCATTTCCGGGTCAGATAAGTGTAAAGAACCAGGTTTTCAATTCAAAGTCTCATCATAAAAATCTCCCTCCCTCCAAACAGAATCATTCATGTGAAAGACTACATTCAGCTTTATATTATATCGAAAGGAAAATATATTCGTACTCGAAACTGTTTCGGAAATTATTTCTGCAGAAAGAATAAACTTGCGATAGCTAAACTTTTATAACAACGTTATTATTCCTTTTTTAACATAAAGTGATTTTTGTAGGTAGTAATAAAATTCTGTAGATAAAACTTTCCAGCTCCATTCGTATGTAAGTTTGTGCATATTTTCGAGATCAATTCTTTAAAGAAACATGTTTGGAATTTCTCAGTAGATTTGGTATCATTATTCACTACAGAAATTTCAGTTAGAAATCTTTGTACAAAATATGTAGGTATAATTTAAAACAACATAATTTTACTTCTGTGTAATAACACTAAGACTGAGCCGAAACATTGCTTTAATTCTAGATGTTAACGATTTCCTTTCCAAAATTTCACAAGCAAGTACGCAAGTATCATTTTTAAGGAAATCAATAAAAGTGCTATTGTAAAATTATATGTAATCTGATATCCATTTAACCAAATATAAGTGTATTTTTACATAGAGATTAAACAATTACTTTTACTACCAAAAACAAAGTGTAATATTTTGATTAAAAATAATATTGAATTATTATTAAATTAGTCAATAAATTTATCTGCTACTCTAGTTTTTTTCATTAAATTTGGAAAGATGCCAACCTATATAAAAGTATTTATATATGGTGCATTGTTTTCTTATATATGTTTTGTTAGTTAATTAGTTGTGACAAAGAACAGGTAAGTTTTTTCATTAAATTTGCAAAGATGCAAACCTATATAAACGTATTTATACCTGGTGCATTATTTTCCTATATATATTTGGTTAGTTAATTAGTTGTGACAAAACACAGATCAGTTATGTTACAAAAGGCTATCTACTTTATAAAAGCAAGATTCGTTCAGGAAAGTTTTTCTAAGGTTGATACAGGCTGTTTTCTCTTACGTATGCAGAAATCCCCATGCAGCCAGCTGAATATGCTACTGGCACAGAACCCAAGCGGAACTGCCAGCATTTAAAGTTTATAGATATTCAAATGTTATTGAGCTGTAACCGCATTAGTAGATTATTTAATTTTGGAGAAGCAGATTAAGGCTGTCAGTATGTAAGAAATATTAACTACATGTAAGTATGACATAATTAAAGTCCCCTTATTAATTTAGAAGTCAAACAACAAAAATCAGCGTTATATTTTCAAATTTTCACAGGACTAGTTTCGATGGCTTTACTGAACCATCATCATCAGCTGAAAAAGCACAAATGAACGAGATAAGGTATAATGATAAGATACGACAAGAGAGCCTGGACAGGAGATAAGCTACTGGCGCCATCTGTTGATGAAACTAGAACTAAAACATAATTTCTTTAAAGGCTGAAGGCAAAGATGGATTGGAATTAGAATCGTTAATTAGAACAGAAAGATTTTTTTGAATGTGAAATGCTTCTAGAAAATCCATTTCAAAAATGAAAGATGTTTTTTGAATAATTTTGGCAGCAGAAAAATGGAAAATGTGATTTTCGGACCAACAATGTTGGGCAACAGAAGACTTCTGTGTTACCTTTTTTTCTAACATATGCCTCATATTCCTTAACGCGCAATTTTAATTTGCCCTTTTGCAGCTGAGGATGTTGGTTCGGTAAAACCATCGAAACTAATCCTGTGAAAATTTGAAAATATAACACTGTTTGACTTCTAAATTAATATTTGTTCGGCGTGTTATTGTATCTTAATTAAAATTCCCTTGTTCAGAACTACTTGCAGCCGCACCAGATAGTGAAAGAGTGCAAACCCCAAAATTAAAAATTAAAAAAAAAAAAAAAAAAAAAAAAAAAAAAAAGAAATAGCAGTTAGGTATAAATATCGCCAGTAGAAGGCGTATTTGTAAAACACTCGTAGTTTACAGGATAATTAAAGCAGTTCCACAGTGGAAGCAAGTCCTCTGAGAATGTTTACCAACTATATATCAGCTTCTGCGTGATGTTGAGAAGGATTTTATGCGAACTATGATTGTTTCAGTGTAATGCGTTTTCTAATGGCGTTATTTATAACAGATTGGTTTACCATTAATTGCTTTTCCAACCCCTTTGAACGTCATATATAAAGTTCGCTCCTTTATGATGAACATTTTGCAATTTAGGCAGCTCTGAACAAGAAACTTTAATCATAGATTTAATTATGGACACCGTGTATATACACTTGCTTTCTCATAGTCAAACTTACCAAAACCTTAAAAATATTTTATGTAAGCTCAGTCGTTGATAAGTAATCAATTTCTTGCAGTCCCGGGTTTAAGAACTTACCATTGGGAAAAACCTTTGTAAAGAATTAAAGATGTTCCTTCCGCGTATTATTATGTTATAGTAATTAACATATCCATCTAGTTAATTTAATCTTTGGTTTCAGTAGTCAGCGAGGGCTCGATTTAACTTTCAAGTTTCTCTTTCATAAAATCTAGTTCCTTTATGCTTGCCGTGATGCTTAATGTGTAATAATGAAAAGTTCTTTGACAAGCAATGTAAATATCTTTGCAATATTTTTCATGTGATTTAGCTAAAAAATAAGCAAATGTAGCGAATGTTGATGCTTTCAGAAAAACACCAGCTTTCATAAACTAATATTCAAGAATTAGAGCTCAATGAATACCTCTGCAAAACAATGCTATGAGAGGGATTTTAATAAAAGAAATTTAAAAAAAGAAAATCGATCTGTAATCTACTTGCCATTATTATCCAACACATCTCAGCTTTACATCATTTAATAACCCTCGCTCTTAGAACATTGAAGCATACCTTTAAATTTTGTTGCAGCTCTTAAAATCCCATAAAGTGCGAGTGAGGTATTTTTTCTTACAATTTCTAATACTTTAATCAAAATCAAATATTTCAATCGAATTTAATGAAAAATATGTTAATGTTTTACAAAATAAATAAATAAAAAAAAGATTTGTCTGAAGTAGAGCAAAATCTTACGTAACACTTTCACTAAATGCTGAAAATTTTTGATTATGTGAATTCGAAAACCGAAACATAGTCCAAAAATTGTTATAGTGCGTAATTCCAAAAATTATTGAAAATACATTTTTCCTTTTATAAATACCATAAAAACGGTTATTGATATATAACTCATTAAGTCCATTATTGCTAAGCAGAGGCATTTTATATTAACTTGATCAGAAACTAACTAATGTGTTTTCCTTCAAATAAAATACTCTAACCTGAAATTTCTTTTGCAGTCTCTTGTTTCCATCAGATTTTCAGAAAAAAAAAGGTAGTTCATTATTTTTTTTAATTTCTTTTTCATCGGAAGATCTAATTGTTCTTTTTCCATCCTTTTAAACATACTGAAATAAATTACGTACACATGTGTAATTTTACTTTGGTAACTTATTTAGTTGCATGGAGAAATATTTTACTTTAATGAACAGAATATTCTGAATTCAGCAAATATTCCTTACACATATATGCATTTTTTCAAAAATTTACTAAATGATGTAAAATCTCTGACACATAAAGTTACAGTTTTTTATAAGTAAATATTTGTAATAAAGTATGACCTCCAGCCAGTGCTACAATTCGAAATTCTGAAAGTACTGCTTTGCTTTATAACTGGCGTTTTGAAAGATAGACGTTAGGTTTACCTATTATGAAACAATAATGCTACTAATCCTCAAACATTTTACTTAAGCATTTAATTAAATGCCATCCATGGGGGATGGAGCTGAACTCAATGCAGCTGTTCTCTTACTTTAAAATTTTGGTTTAGGACGACATGTAGCTATTTTCCATATGAATGGTCACACAGATGCCCAGGCCTGAAATTGTTTCATATTTTGCTTAGAAATTGCCTGAAATCAGGGTCATAGAGAAACCATCCAGGTTTATGTACAATGTGAGAAGATATCATGAGATAGTGTATATCAATGATTATTACAAGAACGTTACTACTGATTTCTCTACATCCTAGCACACCTTCAAGCAAGAGTTTTGTTTTTTTCTTGAACCACTCATGGCTGCATTTATCATGCTTTTTTTTTATGAAAAAAGAGATATCTGATAGTTATGGATATAGTTATAATTTTAAAAATGGCGCTTAATAAAGTTCTTTATAGGGAAAATCATGAATTCATGTATTTGTAAACTAAGTTTTTTTAATGACTCACTGAAGTGTATATATATATATCGGAACACTGTACATAAGCTTAAATATTTAGAAAAAAATTAAGTTTAAATTAATATTTTAATTTGGGAACCTAGCGTTACGCTAAAGCAAACCCATGTTATAGGAAATATATGTTCATAAGGAATTGCCTAAACTTCTATATCTGAAAATATGTTCTCTCAGAGAGTAAGGGAGAAGAAATAAAAATAAAATAATAAAATAAAACGCAAAATTAGACGAAGCAAAAACTTTATGTTTGGCGTAGATTTTTAATTAAGATTATTTAGATTTCGAAGGAGAAAAGGTGCATCATTAAGGAGCACGAATCTGATGGCCAAAAGAACGAACAGGAAACTTATGTTTTTGCATCATGCAATACAAATCTTATATACGACAGCAAGAAATAAATAAATCTTCAATAGCTAATTGTAATTGAAAACTTAATCACAACTTTTCTATGGGTCTGCAACAATTTTTCAAAATATTTCTTCAGTTGGTGTATTGGATTCTGTTGCAGCTTTTACATTCACAAAGTTTTACCTTCTTTAGTTAGTTCCAATCAAGTCCTTCCTAACGCATTTGAAAATCTATTAATTTAATTTTTCATATTTCTTTACTAATTCTATGGAGAGATGGCGTTACCTTCTTGTTTGGTTTATTCCTTTGCTTTTGGGATAAATAGTATGTGGTTCCTACCTGCTTTGCAGAATAGTTTTCCTGATGAAGAGGTGACCTCTACCTGTTCTCCCACTAAATAGATAGATTCTTACTTTAAACACGTGTTTAGATGCGTAAAATTACTTTAAACACGTGTTTTTAAAAACCAATAAATATCTTCATAACTATTAATCACTTTATATATGAATAATGCAAATGTCTGTGTTTCAATTTAATGAAAAGAAGACGGATGTCAGTTTTTAGCAGCATTAACAAAAAAAATTATTTTTATTCTTCAGATATTAACAGTGTCTTAGCAATATTCATGTGTTGGAAAGAATATATTTAAGACACTATGCAAATATGCATAAGTCTTTTTATTTTCATATAATGCAGTGAGGTAGTAAATTAAATACGTGTTCAATAAAATTTTGGATGTGACTTTTCAACCATGCGTCTTCCTTCTAATCGAATGCTTGCAATCCTTTTAACGCTGCAAGCAGACAAGAGAAAGTTAATATGATGACGTCACTTTCTGCTTAATCCCCGGCAATCTTTTCCGCAAGTGTGGGTTTCCTTTATGCACAATGACACGTAAGCATTTAATGGATTAAATCCATTTATGTTAGATTAGAAATTCGAAATGGCAGTTTTCCGCTTTTAGCTTTACATTTACGAAGGGCATAACAGCCAGCCTCCTTAATCTTTTGGGTCACTAGACTACAGTTCAGTGGCGATATTGAAAGCAGACGTGGGTCGAAAGTAATTATTACTGGCGTGGAAAAGAAAGGATTAGATCGGGAGAATTTTCATCTTGTTCTATCGAAATTTTCACTTAAAAAAAAAGGATTTTTTTAATTAAAGAGTTTTAATTCCGATTAAACTTCATTTTTAGTAAATGGGATTCTGTTTTAATTCATACGGTACTTATATCAATTCATTTAGTTTTGACAGGTTTTGGTACTTAATCTCTGCACTTCATCTATACTACTAAATTCTGTGCGCATCTGTCTGTTAGTTTGTGGCATTATTTCCGGCGAGTTGAGTTTCGAGAGAGGTACCTCCCGGGTTCCAAAAATTCGGGAAGAGCCTTTTAGATAATTCTCATCTCCGTACAACTCTAATCAGCCGTGATATTAATTATAAACATCGAAATGCTAACTTATTGTACTCATTTTTTCCGAGTGGCAATAGTCGAACACGCTGGAGATAAAAAATCTGCTTCATAAAAAAATCTGCTTCATATCGAAGTTGTGGAATTTGTTCATAAAATCATTTCGTGTTTTACAATATATTTAATAAAAATAGCAATGCCAAACATTAAATATATTATTATTATATAGGGTTCTGATGTTGAAGAAAGCGTGCGATTGCATGTGACGTCCTTGTGTAGTCGAACATTTTTCGTTAATGTTAGGATTTTAAATAACTAGCTGGTGTTATCAACTTTTCCATTTCAGATTGAGATAATTGACACGATATGTTATTGCCATGTTAATTATTTTATTGGTATAAATGAAGCTGTTATATTACATTCAGTTTAAATTATGACGTCATACGTGATCTGAAATGCTTTTGTTCCCTGGTTTTACGAAAAAAAAAAAAAAAAAAAAAAAAAAATTACAAATTGGCTGTTGCTAGGCAAGAATGAAGTGATTTTATTCATATTGAAATGTTTTATGTGTTTTTTTAAGTATTTCATTTCTTTTATTACATTGTTTAGTACAATTTAAACTTTTATAGGTATTTAATGTATTTTAGTTGAATTTTAATTTATTTAACTTTTGTATAAGTTTTGTTCTGTGTTGGTATTTAAAATTTTGTAGTAATTATTATTTTAGTACAGTGCTATTTGTTTTTAAATTTATTAAAATACCAAACAGCAAAGAGTTACGGAAGATGCATAAGAAGGCAAACACCTGAAGCATAAAGGTTACGGCTAGCTACAGAAAATGAAGAAGAAACCACTAGGAGACTAAACCGGCAAGTACAACGGCAAGAGAATTTTTGTGCTGAAGAAACGGATGAGGAAACAACTAGGAGGCTCACCAGGCAAGCACAACGAAAAGAAAACTTACGTACTCAAGAAACTAAAGAAGACGACTAGGAGATTCAATAGGCAAGCACATCGACAAGAAAACTTACGCGCTGAAGAAAGTGAAAAAGCAACCAATAGGTGGATCACCAGACAAACAGAAACTGAAGAAACGTTGTGTGCTCAAGAAACTGAAGCAGAGTCGAGTAGGAGGCTCATCGGTCAAGTAAAACTACGACAGAATATGCGTGATGAAGAAACTGAAGAAGTTGCAAGTAGAAGAAGGACACAAGACTTACCATCACCGTCAGATTCGAGTGTAAGGCTTAGAACAGTGTTCTGACTGCCTAACGGTCAAATTGGCAATCGTAACAAACATGATGCCACTAAACGACGAAATCGAGACGCTTCACATAACAGACAAGTCCGATCTGAAGAAACAATGGATATACGAGAAGACAGGCATCTCATGAGTACAGCATGACATTCACGCAGCACTCTTCATAAGGCAAGAAGATGCGGACTCGAAGTTTAAGTTGAGCAACACAGTGTCGATTCAATGGATGCTTGCTGCGATCTCTGCAGTGGACTCTTTTTTCCTTTAGAAAGGAACAGGTAAGATACGTGAACTGCTGTCACTATGAGAAAACTGTAGAAGCTAAAAGAAGATATCCAGAAGAATGGAGTAATTTAATGAATGGGAACCATCAATTTTTCTCAAGATTTTTTTTTTGTTAACATACCTATAACTGTCTTCTTATTTTTGCTTCCTTGGGTGCCATATAGAAATGCCTACATGTTCAGGTCCCTATTGTTTTAGAATTCATGGTGTTATACATCATTGAGAAAACCACCTTCATCCACATCATTCTGATCAAGAACAATATATCAAGCTGTATATTTTATATTCGTATGAAGCCCTCAGACAGAGAAGGAATATACTTGGAAATGCTGCTCTAACTGCTGAACTGCTGACATAATTGGATGTAGTTTTAATGAATGTGAATCCATATAAAGCCTACAAGATTCTGAAAAAAATTCGAAGAAGGAACTCTACGAGAGCAAGGTGCTGAAAATACTGCTACTATCCATATGTTGCAGCTAGTTTCAAGAGTGCAGATGGCTTTTCTTCATCAAACAGAAATATTGCAATACATGTAAGATGTGCTGGTCTCCTTAATATCAGTACTTTAAATCGTAACTTGAAACGAATGGCGTATGTAATTTTCTTTCCTCATGATGTTCAAGGATTCAGAGTTTGACAACAGTACACAGAGTAGGAGTTTTATAGTCTCAGAGTGTCTGTACAACTACAATGGTACAACCTTATTTTGCATGGCGTTAAATTGTTAATGAAGCCAAAATAAAGCTGAAACGTTTCATATTGAAATGTTTTTATACATTTTCTTTTCAGATGTACATAGAAACTATAAATTTTGTTTGGCCGAAGCCCGCTAGTTAGATGTAAATTCTGATACTTAGCTTTTATCGTCAACTAAGTGCAAGTACTAAACTTAGACACACGGCAGTTTGTCAGCCAAGCTCGGAACATACTGAAAAGAAAACAACGAGACACCGTACCGTCCATGTGTATCTTACACGATCCATTTCGAGCTAGTCTGGATTCCCCCATTACTCAAAAACTATTAGATCTACAAACTTGTAATTTTGCATGTCTAGTAGAGAACATTTGACAACGTCACCAATAGATGGCGTTGCCGGTCGCCTCTTTCTCCGCCACTCAGATGCTAATCAACTTTGCCGAAAGTGAAGAACAAACACCTATTCATAATAGATGAAATGCTAGCGTAGATGTAGAGTGCATGACCGGCTGTTTTTTTAAATTTTCGAAGTGGATTCGGGCCTTACTACAACGACATCGCGGTAAAGCAACACGAGCCAGAAATAAAAAAGGAAACGCGAATCTGTATTTTAAAATAAGATCTGAATATTTATATTGTTTAATAATTAAAAACTGCTGTTTAAACTTATTGCTTACATTTTTACGTCATTTAAAAAATCTAAAACTTCAAAAAACTACATTATTATCGAGATAAATGAAAGAATTCTCATGGGGAATGTCGACAATTTAATAATTATTGTTTACAGTCGGTCACGAATGCATAACGTCAATCAGGTATCAGATTACATGCCATGGATGAAATAAATTGCTCTCGGTTCTTAACGAACAAGGGAAACTTTAAGAAAAAATAAGAATGGTTCTTCATTTACTGAAGGTTTGGAAAAGCCATCCTAGTCAAAATATGAGTGCTTGTAATGCTGCGTAAGAACACAGACGTTAGCAAGGGGCTGGTAAATGGATCGATCAGACAAATAGAAAAAATACTTTGGGACGTCGACAACCATAGCAAAGCATGAAAAATTAAAATTGAATTCAGCCGTAACATTAGATACATGTTAGAACAAGTGAAGAATAAGTTTCAGATAATGAATAATGCATATGCTCACCGAAAACAATGCCCTTAGATCCAAGCTAAAGTAAGGCTCAAGAAAGCTCTATTGGTAGAGTACAACCACCTACGAATGTTATACTGCCCAAACTTGGTAACTTTATCGATAAGCAGAAAACGTGTCAAAAAATACCAGACACTGAATGGGCTACTCGCTTTAACATTTGCATCCTTATGGAAAAAATAGAAATTGCGAATAAAGAGAAACCAGTGCAGCTTAAACGACAAGTAAAAAAATTAAAGTCACGTATTTCTTTAGACGCTTTTTCATTATTGAAAATTTTTTAAATATAATTTCTTAAAACGAAAACCAATGCAGCGTAAACGCAAGAAAAACAATTAAAGGTCACGTATTTGTTAAGACGCTGTTTTGATTTAGGTGTCTAAATAAGAACATAACCTTTAATTTACCTTTTCAAAAATTAATGCTATGATGACAACAATATAAATATGAAAAAGCGCCAGTTCGAGGGAAAAGACATTCGATGTAGTCGGCGTCACCGACAAAAGAGTTGAGATCTAATGGATGGCAAGTTCCATAGCAATTCCTTTAATCATGACTCTAGGAATGTACAACGTTCTTCAATTCATTTAATTGGATTTAATAATTCAATTCATTCTAATTGGAGATGTCAATTTTTTAACCCAGTTTATTGACAATTCAAATTTACCAAGTTATCAAAGAAAATAATAAATTGTTTTTTAAACGAATTGAAGAGCGTTGTATATTTCTACATCCATGATTAAAGAAACTGCTATGGAACCTGCTATCCGTTAGATTTTAATTCGTTTATCAATGACGCCGACTGCCTTGGCCCCTTTTTCCCATTTATATTGTTGTTGTGATACTACTTAACCATATTCAGATAGCTCACTTTCAAGTACTACTTATTATATAGATTTTTAATAAAATTCTGAAGTACTTTATGAAACATAGTTTGGTTTCAACAGAAACACATAAGATTTTTAATAAAAATCAAAATATGTTATTTCTTGAATACGAGAGCTTATCATATCAGACATTATTTTGTTATGATAAGTTTTCTTTTCCCTAATGTAGACCAATTATTCGACTCATTTTGTAAATGGATAAGATGCTTTGCATCAAATTCAGTTCATGTTTACATTGTTATATTCTTTGTTTCAGGTTTTACAAACTGTTATATGATTCTAGGAACTTAAATGTGTACATATTTCAATTTCCATAAAATAAAAGTTCCGTCTTATGAAATTCAATTTTGCTATTGAAAAACTAAACATTTGCAATAAAAGAAAGGTTTAACATAACATGAAACACTAATAATATACAAAGCTGTTCGCTTCTTTAGAAATAAATTTTTATTTCTTAGAAAGAAAATATTTTAAGCATTGTTTCCTGTTTATGTTTGCTTAAGTTTTAAATGTGGTTTACATTTAGTAAAACGTATCTTCGTTTATTTATGACACATTTAAAAACGTCTCTGAATAAGTAAAAGAATAAATCTAAATACTAGTTTATAGGGAGTATCACTTGTGGCCAAATGTAAAACATCACTAAATACTGGCAACTTATTCTGAGTTATTATTCCA
This sequence comes from Stegodyphus dumicola, assembly GCF_044657685.1. Lineage (NCBI taxonomy): Eukaryota > Metazoa > Arthropoda > Arachnida > Araneae > Eresidae > Stegodyphus > Stegodyphus dumicola. The sequence goes on along the minus strand of NC_140771.1, from coordinate 149,683,638 downwards.
GACAGCGGAGAGTTTGTTTGGATACGTTTTACACATACATAATTCAAATATGTTTCAACCTTTTTTTTTTCAAAAAGTTGGTCTGTGAAGACAAATTGAAATTAGACTTTACTTCTTTACTGTAATAAATTTACCTCAGCTTTTCAACAGCTGTGACTTAGAAGCATTGATTAGATTTAGAGCGTTGGAAATAAATGTGAAATTGCACTGCATTTGCAAGGAAATAATAGTTCGGAATACTCATTACTGAAGAAACCGTCCTCACCTGGCTTATGCAATTCAGCTTCTGCCAATCTAGTAATCCAACCACGTTCGAGGTCCGTGAGATGAAAGTAAATTTGGGTTAGGCATTGTGCAGTCAGTATTATTCTGCAAAGTTGCAGAGTGCTTATTTTTGCTGCGCTGCAAAATTTCACATTCTTTGCTAGAACACCTGCAACGCGGGACTCAGATAAATAGACTGCTTTTGCAAGATATCTTAGCTGCGGAAAAAAATACGCAAATGATTGATATAGCAATGGAATGCACACTGATTTTTGGACATTGTCAATAACTCGCACCAAGGTGAATAAACTCACTCAGTTGTCAAATAAATAATTGCAGTATACGCAAATCCTAAAAGCAATTAGAAACCATTTCGATTGCTTGTTTCTGCAGCTAAGTAAAATTTTTTAATAATATTATTTTCCTCTTTCAAATATAAAGGGGCATATATGTGTGGGATGGCATCGTTCATTATAATCAGATTACGCGACAAGCTGTGAAAATAAATCTTTTACTTTTCCGATGATAGAAGGCAGACGATTCCGCCATTAAGACGATGACGCGACTGAAAGATGTTCACATGTAAAAGACGGTCGATTCTCTTTCATCTGTAAATAATCTCATCTGTTTCCTTCTACGTATGTAATTACTCTGTAGTTTGTAGCAACTATACATGTTTCATTAAATATTCAAGTTTTACATATATCGGACTAGTTTATTAGCCCCTAGACAGCCACCTAAGAAGTAAGTTTACGAACATCATATTCCTAGACAGTAAATACCGATTCTACAGATTTGGGCGCTCAGGCCGCGATAAGCCTAGGAAGAAGCATGATGAATATTACAAAAGAAGAGAAGTAAGTTTTGTTTCGATTATTTCCACATTTTTACTTCTAAGAATAGTGTTCCATGATACTGTGAATTAAGATGACTACCTTAAATTCTATTCCTAGAATTTCAAATTCTTTAAAGACTGGGCCTACTAAGTCAATTAAACTTTTACATCAAATTGTATTTGGAACTTTGGGTGATCGAAAAAATAGGAGCTAGATTGCGTAACTTTTGTCGTTTTCCATCTGATTTTAATATTGAAGAAACAAAACACAAATTACTTAAAACTCTTACTGCAAATGATTTTATTTCTGTGTGTAATTTGTTACATCTTAATTATGACTCAAATCCTGATAAAAACTGTGATTTAATATTGAATAGTCTTTGTGATTTTAAGCTTTTAAAATCCGAAAGTGATGACGATGATGAGTTATCTGAAAACGAAAGTGTTTATGATTCTGATAAAAATGATGATATTAATTCTGTTCGGTCAGAATCACCTCCCACAAATAACTCAGTGGATGAAAACATTATAATGCCTAGCAATATTTCCTTACATTTTCGTGATATCTTAGAAACTGTTTCTGAATTTAATGGCACTGATACATATCCAGTTGAATCCTTCATTGGTGATTTAGAAGAATCTTTTAAATTATTTAAGTTATCGGAATTACAGAAAATTGTGTTTGCTAAAAAATTGCTTACTGGTTCTGCTAAAGTATTTATTAGGTCTTTGAAGGGTATAATATCATGGTACAAATTAAAATAAAATCTTTTATCTGAATTTGGTTCTAAAATAAACAGTGCACAACTTCATAATTTGTTACAGAATCGACACTTAAATCCTGGTGAATCACTTTCCGAATATTTAATTGCCATACGTGAAATATCCAGTCGCGGTTCTGTTGATGATTCATCAATTCTTGATTATGTAATCAATGGGATACCAGATCAGAGTAGTAACAAAATTGTTTTGTACGGGTGTAAAAATATTTCTGAATTCAAAGAGAAATTAAAAATATATGAGAAAATTTGAGTTCCAGATACGAAGAATAAGGGTTATTCAAGTACTATCATACAAAATAAGGCACGCACTATATATACCTAAGAGTAAGGAACCAAGGTGTTATAATTGTAAAAGTTTAGGCCATAAGTCGAATTTTTGTAACAATATAAGTAAAGTATTTAAGTGTTTTAAATGCGATTTGTTTGGACACAAAGCCGTAGATTGTTCGAAACCATCATCTAAAAATATCCAAGATGCCAAAGCTGTTACTCCAATAACTCATACAAAATAAGGCAATTATATTAATTAATAATTGTTATTCAAGTACTATCATACAAAATAAGGCACGCACTATATATACCTAAGAGTAAGGAACCAAGGTGTTATAATTGTGGAAGTTTAGGCCATAAGTCTAATTTTTGTAACAATAAGAGTAAAGGATTTAAGTGTTTTAAATGCGATTTGTTTGGACACAAAGCCGTAGATTGTTCGAAACCATCATCTAAAAATATCCAAGATGCCAAAGCTGTTACTCCAATAACTCATACAAAATAAGGCAATTATATTAATTAATAATTGTTATTCAAGTACTATCATACAAAATAAGGCACGCACTATATATACCTAAGAGTAAGGAACCAAGGTGTTATAATTGTGGAAATTTAGGCCATAAGTCGAATTTTTGTAACAATAAGAGTAAAGGATTTAAGTGTTTTAAATGCGATTTGTTTGGACACAAAGCCGTGGATTGTTCGAAACCATCATCTAAAAATATCCAAGATGCCAAAGCTGTTACTCCAATAACTCAGACATGTCAGAAAGAAATGCATAAAACTGTTAATTTGGGTAATTTGCAAACTGATGCTTTAATAGATACTGGTAGTCAGGTAACGTTAATCCGAGAAGATAGGTTCTCCTGAACTGAAGTCGGCAGAGCTACAGTTAACGGAATTTGGCAACAAACCTATAGAGAGATTTGAAGGTGAATTCCAAATTGATGGTTCTTTATTTAAATCAAATATTTGCGTTATCGCAGAAAATAAGAAATCTGATAGTGATTCCGAAGGGCATAAAAATGCTCGTTGCAGTGGAAATGGTTCTGAAGAAGGATATGGAAAAGTTGTTAATTATGGTGTTTTACTTCCAAAACCAGAAACTAATCCTGTTAGTATAGTTCCTGTTACAATAGAGAATGTGATCAAACTGGATACTTCATCTACAGTTAAAGCAAGTGGCATTGATTTCCTGATTGTGAATTCTGACGACGTCCAGAATGATGCAGATTCTGATATAAGTAAAAATGATGCTATTAAAGATGAACTTGAATTAGTGCAAAAAGGAAACTCAAGCACAATGCAATTAGCTCTGAAGGCAATGAGGAGAAACGCCACTGCAGAAGGAGATTCTGAAGAGAAGCATTTTCCCGAACAAGAGTCATTTGCTAAAGATGATGAATCAAATGCGAATTCTACTAGAACAATTTCAGTAAAATACCTTGCAATAGAGAAGCAAAAAAAGCCACTGGAGACGAAGAAATTAGAGACCAACGAAGAGGAGAAGATTGAAAAGCAGAAGTCAGTCAGAAAACCTGATCACAACAACGCTGATACGGAAAGCAAAGACGGAACAAAAGAAATTAAAGAAAGTGAGAAAAAAGAAGCGAAAAAGCAGATTCAGAAGATCCAGGAAAAAAATTGAAAATCTTTGATAATGAAATACCGATTTTGATTATTCCTGATTTAGACGTTTTTCCCAAGTTGACAAATTTCTCCCGATTTGACTAATGGACTATTATTTTAAAGACGTGAACTAATTTAAGAAGACTGAAGATGATGTCTAAGGATAAAATGTATGAAGGAAGACGGCTTAAAGAAGATGATTTTTAGAAGACGCATACGAATGACGGATTTTGAAGATATTTAAGACGCATTCAGAAGACGGTATCCAGACAGTATCTAAGAAGACGCATTTAGAAGACGTATCCAGATGATGTTTAAGAAGACGCAAATACGAAGACGAATCCAGACGAATTGTTCCAGACAACATGAAAGGAAGACGTGTTTGTAAAATACATGTATTCAGATAGACTCTTCGAGATGAACGAGCACTGAAAGAGCATTTAAGAAGAGCTAACGCCGTTATTTCTGAAGATGTTAAGATGATGAGAAAAGATGGCTGAAATAAACCATTTAAGACGACTTTTCCCTCAATAGTAACTAAGAATCTTTTTTTTTTTTTTTTTTTTTGTTTTTTTAAATTTTATTTTTCAGATCCCTAGATGAGATGGTGGTGCTACTAGAATGCGAGGCCGCATTCCATCAGGATGGACGAGCATTTGTGGGATGGCATCGTTCATTATAATCAGATGACGCGACAAGCTGTGAAAATAAATCTTTTACCTTTCCGATGATAGAAGGCAGACGATTCCGCCATTAAGACGATGACGCGACTGAAAGATGTTCACATGTAAAAGACGGTCGATTCAATTTCATCTGTAAATAATCTCATCTGTTTCCTTCTACGTATGTAATTACTCTGTAGTTTGTAGCAACTACACATGTTTCATTAAATATTCAAGTTTTACATATATCGGACTAGTTTATTAGCCCCTAGACAGCCACCTAAGAAGTAAGTTTACGAACATCATATTCCTAGACAGTAAATACCGATTCTACATATATTGCTAAGGAATTACACAAAAATGATAGCACTCGTTTTAGCATTCCACTTGAGGAAAACGTTTCATTTCTCAAAAAATAAAATATGTAAAGATGCAAGAAAAATTTTATTTTTATCGAAATGTATATGGTATGCATCTACAAGAACTTCTACAAGCATCTACAAGAAGAAACAGTGGATATATTGTTGCAAAGAAAGCAGTGTCAACAGAACCATACTACATAGTAACAGACTAATTGCAACCCACCTGAAAATCGGAATTTAATTAAGCTTTTCCTCTAAACGTGAAAAAGCTTAACCTTTAAAGTAATCAAAGAGGAAGTAAAAATTACATCTTTACTTACACAGTCGATTACTTAAAAATATATGTTAAGTAAAAAATATCGTAGGATCTGTTTTGAGGAATTTTTCCTACATTTCTCATTCCTTCATTTGCAGTTAAGTGACGCTATATTAAACTTTTCTCTAATGATGTTTTTGCATCACCTATTTCTGTAAGAAATGTTAAAAAGAATTCGACAAATACACTTTGATTGAGAGTCTCTCATCCACCAGAAAAAGTGAAAAAAAAAATGTATAAAATACTGAAATAATTGAACTAGATTTAATTTATATAAAACCACTCCTCAAAATACTTTTCAACTAGAGAAATGTATTACCTAAAACAATTTTTAAGGCAGTAAAGAGTAATCATTACATGTATATTATAAGTTTCTATTTTTAAAATTAAACGAGAAGGAAAATTGTTATGGGAGATGTCATATTATTGGATCACATCAGCCAGAATAAATATAATATGATTTAAAAATTAAAACGATTCATAAATTAAAAAACGGAATAGAGAAACAGAATAAAAAGAATGTTTTTAAATAAACCTAAATGTAAGCAATATTATTTATGAATTACATTCATGTCAGGAGGATTAGTCATAATGTAAAACATATTAAACTGACTTACTAAGATACAGACAACTGAAATAAATCCAGTCTGTAATAACAATAAATCTAATTATGGATTAAAAAAATTATTAAAAGAAAAACTGAAGAAATTTTGCGTGAATTAAAATTAATGGTAAATAAACAATTTTAAAATGTTTAAAATTATATTAATAATAAAAATATTTACGAAAACCTAGTATTGAAGTTAAAACTGTTAAAGTAGGAATGAAAATGATGTTTGCAGAGCCTGATGCAAAGGTTACGACAAGACCTTGAACTAGGCTGTTTTTAACTTGCAGGTTATATAAATACGTTGGCAGTTATTTTCCCTCATCTATAACCAAACACTATTTCATTTACAGTTTTTTTTTTCTTTTTTTGTTTTCCTGGCATTTATCCCTTCTAAATCCTGTTTACATCCACTTCGCTTTTGCCATTCTCTGTCTTCTCATCTGTGTCGTATTATTTCAACTTTTGTACTCAAGACGTTTAGTTTATTAGAGTAACAGTATCACAGTCAAATGTGAGATTGGTGACGCTATTCGTACTTGGCAAGCAACAGCGTGTTATTAATGATATAAAAATGAATAATTCTTAATTTTACTCGTCATTTAAATAATACGAGAGAAAGTCATTAAAGGACTTGAGTCAGAAATTAAGGTGATGTATTTGAAAATGGCAGTGAGTACTTTTCATGTTAATAATCCATGTGAATTACTGTATGTTAATAGGTGACAGAACGTATTCATTTCGTTAGTTACTAAGTAATAGTTGCACTTGTTCAATTCAGTTTGAAAATGCAGATGGAAATGTATGACTATACAAAAGAAGAGCAGGAAGCGGTTATCTTTTTATTTATTTATTTATTTTTGCGGGGGCGGGAGGCAAAAGGACTTTACGAAATCTTTCCTATTTAAGAATTTAAGAAATGAAGCGTTTGTTACGCAAAGCCGTGGTCATATTTGTCAGAAATTTTCTAAATGCCGTTCCAAAGTTTGTTATGAAAAGCAAAGGGGTCTTGTTCACTTAGAGACGGACTCTGCAGCGCAGGTGAAGGAATTTTCTGTACACTGTAACAACAACAGTAGTATTTCCTATTTGGTCTACTAAAATCATCTTCCAGGGAAACGCTCTGCAAGTATGTTCAACGATGTTCAAGATGAACTCCTATTGTGGCTGAGATAGCAACCCAAACAATTTTACGCAGATAGTACTGGGGGCACTGATAAAACGATGAGACCGGTGTATTTATAATTAGGAAGATTATATTAAAAAATAAAAATCGTTTTCCCCTAGGTGATTATATCATTAGTTTATTTTGTAATTGCCTTTTGCGATATGCTTATTTTCATTGCACATCATACTGTGTAGAGTACAGAAAGTGCATTTCTGTACTTCTTATTCGTCTTTTCCCGATTATACTAAAATGTTAGACTTTTTTTATTTTTATATAGGTACAAGAGAGACAGAGAAAATGTATGCTGTAGTGCGTAATATAAGTTTCTTTATTTAATTTAGTTGAACAATACGTAAGAGCATACACTATACATTACTTCGACTTTATTTAATGTTTGTAATTTCTTACTATTCGCAGTTTATCACTAAATTAAGTATAATTATGTATACTGCAAAAATATCCTGTTTTAGTAATGTACGTCACCAACTGTTATAAATTGATAGCTCGCGCCGGTGTCGCTTTGAGTGTCTTGTCTCTAATGTTATTACTTTATAACTTAATTTTAGTTTGATGGAAGAATGAAGGTGTTAAGCCTAATATTAAAACAAGACGTGCGCCTAATAATAATGATTGTAACTATTGTATTATATGTAAATAAATTTGTGTGTATTGGTAACGTAGCGGAATCATCACTTACCTCTGGATTTAATGCTCTCTGAACGGTAATAGAAATAGTTACTACACCAACAGCAAAAAATATCGGAAAGCCCTACACATGGGTACGAGGCACTACTGTTGCTTACAAATGTCTCCTACACAACAGGCTTAGGTGCCACTGTTAGCGCCTAAGTCCATTGTAGCTGTTGAGGTAGATGTTAAATCTACATATCTTTCGCGTGAATAATTTGCATAGTTAGAAAAGTATATTAAGTGGACTTTCCTCTTTAGCTGTTTTATTTTATATTACACAGTGCGTATAGGAACTCGCTATACACATCTTCAAACCATCCTTATCAACGAAACGAGTTCACTTGGTTATTTGTCCAAGAAATCCCTATGAGTCCCATTGTGATATACACTGCAGTTTATGAATCTTCAAGTCATCTATGACATTTTTGCCATCATTTCAGGCATGACTGAGGCTCAAAGAATATTATTCAAATGTTTTGCTTGGTCAGTTAACATCATGTGCCAGGCTGCCAGTGAAGTCATGTCAATTCATTCTTTGCCTGAAAACACAATATATAGAGTAAATAACCATAATGTGTGAGTATAAAAATTTCTCTGGCACAATATATAATAGGTGTTTCATTATTGTATGTCAAGGTTGAACATGTGATTATATATTACCTTTTCAGTCGTAACTATAATGCTAGTTATTTAGAAAATAAATGAGTAATTAGATGACACTATGCAACGGCACAGGTAAACTTTCTCAGGACAAGGCTTATCAAGAAGACTCATTTAGGGCTTTTTGCTATGCAGTTAAAAATTGCTAAAATGCTTGGGAGAAAAACTAAAGTAAATTTAATTAGGTAAGTTTACACTCAGCCTGTTTTAATTTCCTTCGAGAGGTGTCTGTCTTTGAAACGTGATGCACAGAGCAAACACTAAAGAGATTCAGGAACTTAAAAAAATGTTTAATCGCATTTTTACATCATCGGTTTAGATCCATCACACGGCCGAAATGTTCTGAATCAGAAAAAGTATAAAATCTTGCTATCGAAACGATTATTCGAGAATCGGGGAATTTAATGAAATTTGCGATTTGTCTCGTGAATGGAAAGGAAATTACTTGAAAACTGAGACTAGCAAACGAAAAAAAATTGTATAGAATTTAATAATAAAAAAATGGACGCCTTCTAGGATATTCTATTTCGCATCGTCTCTTTCTGGGAGATCTGCATTTCCTTTTTATGTGAAATAAGTGTTTTGTTTTCTGGCAGCTTTTACTTTTGTTTAAATGTACGAAAACTCTAATGTATTCAGATGGTTATTGTCACTGATTCCCGCGTCTCTTCAATTGAAGTAAGGCATTTCTTTTCATTTAAAAGTCCTTCCATAATGACAGTTTGAGATAAACATAGCACTCCATGTGATCATTGATGCAATAGTTTGTAGGTCATTTGCATTGCGCATCATTTGCAGTCAGAAAGTAAAGTAATATATGATATCAGAGGAGAGAGGAAAAAAAATCTCGTAATGGGAGGAATAAATGGAGATAGGGTATTACATATTTCGTTACATTTTCTGAATGCTTTAACTTTTAGCTGCACTTTTTTGAGCTATGAATGTTAGAAATAATTAGAATTACGTGTTTGAAATTATGTCATATAAATTAGAGCATTTCATTATAATATTTTATATATAAAGCTGATATATGGTGAGAAATAATCTAACAAATTTTAAACATATTCAAAGCAATAATTTTATTCATATATAACGCACTTGCTAATGGTATAATTCGTTTACATTTTGTATCTCCAAAACCCATTTTTGTACTTCTTAAGCGTACAGTGGTTGTAATGGCTTACGATAGTACTTTTGGTTCATGCATGTTTGCCTCAGACATATATGGGATCAGGTGAATTTGAATGGATCAGTGAATTTGAATTATTCTAGGTAGTGATGATAAATGGCTCCGTATCGTAGAAACGTAAAGATATATACATCTTAATTATACTCAACTGTCTAAAAATAATAGGTAGGCATAAATAATGATCATGCTCAAACCAGTATTTACAAAGCTCACTTATTCTTCAATTTTTATCTTGACATTTCTTTTATTGAACTTAATCCCCTGTCAGTGCGATTTACTGAAATCTATCTATTTGAGAGCTACTGACAGACAGGGAGCAAGTCATATAGTTCAGGTAATCACACATATAACTATATCATGAAATATATCTCCCCAGACGTGGAACTAGTTCCAGGAGGTGTAAAGATTTTTGAAGAAAGATTCCAATCTGTGAAAAATACCAATTAATTATTAAATTCGGTTTCGTAACTATTAAGTAATAATATTTCCTTCATTGTACTAGTTTTTGGGCCACCTTTTTCCAGTCTCCCCACATAATGACCTTCACATTAGAAATTGTAAATGATATATCTTTATGTGAGGCACCCAATATTGCTATTGCATTTATGTACATCTTGAATAGAAAATAAAAAGCGTAACTTAAGCCATTCTCTTATCTCAACATAAAGCAAAATCCAAACTTATCTCTTGATAAAATTGTTTCAGCGGTTACAGAAACAAAATGATTCCGTCATTTTTGATACGAAATAAGTAATTTAATGTTAAAATATTTACAAAGTTATGCAACACTAAATATAAAACCCTGTGTGATAAAATAGTTATGGTAGAGTTTCCTGTATTCTGAAAGGAAGAAATGTGCATTCTGAAAATTTCACATTCATATTTCTACAGCTGTGTGAAATTCACGCAAAGAATTTATTCTTATTGCGTAAATAATAGAAACACGTTTTTTTGTAAACTGGTGAAAATCATCTTAACTTAAAAATAAAACAAAACATACAAATATACAGTTTTGATTTAAAAACTTTAGCTTTTCTTTTCCTTCTCTCCTTTCTTGAACGAAAATTAGTTGTAAGTAAGAAAATATTAAAATGCGAGAAGTGCGTTATCATCTGTTTAAAACTTTAAAAAATACGTACAAATGATCGAAATCTACATTTGACTTCAAACTTTCATGACTACCGTTAAGTGTTATATTTCATACAGGCATATTTATACTAAAATGTCGATTTAGAACTTTTGCAATCAAAATATTACATAGTATTAGATTTATATTAATGGTAAATAATTAATGTTAAATGTCGCGTTATTTTATTTCGTGTAGGAAATATAAGTTGCTTTGAATTTTATTTCTTTGTTTCTTCACGGAAATATGCATATCTGATGAATAGGACAATTTTTAAATGCTGAATACTAATCTTAAACTGTAAGTCATAAATGAAAGAGCTTATGTCTATTACATCAATTACACCATACTATTTTGTTTAATTACAAAATTTATTTTTCACGCTGTTATTAATTACACACTTCATACGTTAATGAGACAGCAGAATTATTGCATAAAAATTATCCTGTACTTGCAACATCCATACATTTCTGTTACGTTAGCTAAATGGGGAATTTTATATCACCAATACGTACCTCTATTTCTGTGGCATGAGTCAAATGATATAAATATCATGGAGCTCAAGGTTTTTTAAAGGATGTTTAAGACAAAGAGACATTAAATAGTTAAAATATTTCCTTTCTGTTTCCTCTAGTGATCAGTTGTCAGCGCATGAGTCCAATGATCGGAAGACTCGGCTTCGATTCCTGAATGTTTGAAGAGATCTCGCTCTAAAACACTCCTAACATGTCTTGAGGCATCCGAGCGGAAATAAAATAATATAAATGTATGAAATGTTTCAAAATGATATTATAAATATGATACAACTAAATAAGTTTAAAAATATAACATAATAATATATTTAAATTTTTCGAGAGGGGTTATATTAACTATCAAATTAAAAAAATTGAAACATTGAACCATTCTGTGTATAAACAATTTTGAATATGTTTAATTGTAATTAGCAGCGTTTTAAATTTCGCAAACTTAAAGAAACTCATTCCTTGAAACTATAAAGCTGGCGCAAAGAAACAGCCAAAGCTTACATCTCCTCGAAATTTGAAACAATGCGACTAATTAAAGTAATTTGTTTTAATTAAAACTGTAAATTCTTTCTTTGCACATTACTTCTTAGTACCAACTCTATTAAATTGAAGCTGAAGTAAAACTTATTCATGATTGTTCTTTTTCTCTTTACTGGTATTAAAGCTCTTCACTTTCTAATCATTGCCTCCATGACTCTTTTCTCTCTTTTCAATAGAGCCGTGTCTAATATTTTTCGCATCAAAATGCCCAAAACCTTAATTATAGGAAGAAAGGATTCGAGAAAACTCAGAATTACTTCTTATAAAATTCTTTGTTTGATGAGATAGTTTTACGAAATTTTTATCTTAACAGTAACTCTGAGAAAATTGTTTGTACGCTGATATCATTAGCTTAATAATTACAGAGAATATTAGGAGGTATTCTTATTTAAAAGAATAGCATACGAGTAAATCTCAATAAAAAGTAATTCTTTTTGTTTTCATGGCGAATGCATTAATAAGAATATAAAAAATTAGTTGGCAGGATAAATATTAAGAAAAGATTTCTAAGGATATAAAGACACAAATATGGGCGGCTAAATTTATAAAAACCGATATAATTTAGCACATGTATGAAATATAGTTGATCCAGTTTCGAAGTTTGAAGATGATAATTTAGAATTTTTTAATATGATACGGTATAGAAAAATTTTGTTTATCATTTCGACAGAGCTAATAGAATTACAGTACTATTATTGTCCTCACAAATGTAATAAAGATAATAGATTATTAAAACGCTTTTGCATTATTCCTATTTAAACTCTATTCAGTATGTGACACTTTTATTCTTCGTACTTTTAACTTTTGCGTAGTACATCGGCAGATTAGCATGATCGGCAGATTAGGATGACTATCGGCGAATTAGCATGATTTGCTTTCTTACTCAACATTTTTGCTTTTAGTTTATCTTTAGTTGTTCAAGTATAATATCATTCTGCACAGATCATATACTTAATTTTATTTGCTCATAATTTTATACAAAACCATAAGCATTATGAATTTAAAAATCACAAATTTGCCTTGACCAGGTGGGCAGTATTAAAATTAATATTTAACGCCGACATCAGAGTTTACGAAATAGCAGATGGTGGAGGTTTCAGTTACATTATGGCGAATTCTTACGTCACTTTCACAAATGAATGTTACCTTCTCAAAAATGTTCTATGTGTTGAATATTTTACGCTTGATTATACAACTGTAAAAATAATCATGCTCAGCATTAACTTTGAATAAGGAAAAAATTTCAGTAATAGCCGAAAAAATTCTCATATAGCATAATTTGTAATAATTGTAATCTCTGTTGTTACAAAAAGTTTTCTTTTGTAAAATCAATGCAATACGTGACGAAAAAATTCCTTCAAGTTAAATTTCTAATTTGGAAATCAAACCAACAAATTTAAAGGCAACACGTATTTTAAGTCTGTGTTTCTTTATTATATCCGAAGTATTATTATATCCTGCACAACTCAACTCCTCTTATTGGTTTAGAATATTAAAAGAATCACAGTTAAAAAGATCTCATGTAGCCAGGACATTACTTTCTTCTAATTCCATGGTATTCTCCCATGCAATGGAGAATGATGACAATGATACATCGTTCGTGGTATATCTTCTGGTTATATAGCATTCAAGATTCACAAATCAATAATTTAACAATAAGAAAGCTGTTAAAAGCATGATATCTTTAGACTTTCCGATAGCGTGTTAAGTGTTGCCATATATTTATTTTTATATTCACTATATTATTTATATTTCCTATTTTATTTCTTTAAAAGTATACAGAGCAATAATATTTGATAGAAGCATCATTTTATTTGAAAAGTGATTCGAGACAAAATTAAAACAAATATAAAATTGAGAACTGAGTCTAATACATTTGACTGCTTCAAAATAAGAGCTTATGCTCATAATGAACTTATTCTTGTTGCATTTAGCATAATTCTTAGGCTATATTTAATGCTTATAAATGTAATATATTGTTCTGAATCACCTATTTACTTTGAGTATCAAAACTGTGAAGTTTTGGATTATTCCATAATATATTTTTTACAAAAGTCTGTTCAAGTAACTTAATACTTCCGATTTATGATGTTCTTTTTTGATCAAATTTTGGTAATAATTTCTTTCTTCAATAAATTAAACAGATTTGGTTTTAATGTAAACGGTCAAGCAGATCTTGAAGCTTAATAGACTAATAAGTTATTTATCTTTATTTTTTCCCATGTTTTATATTCTAAATGAATCTCGTGAAATCTTCATTCCAAAGTATACGCATTCGTCTTTATACTTGTATTTCTCCAAGTTCATGGCATATTGTAGTTAGAATGATGCTGATGTTTAAATACTGTCATCTGACATTTCCTAATGACAGAAAAAATTTATTGCGCTATATATAGATATATGAAGTCGTTCACTTGCTGACACCTTGCTTCCAGATGACACTTTAAGTGAACAGAAAAGAGGAAATATCCAAGGAAACAAAACAAAAGAGAAAGCTTCAAAATTTATAACGTTGTCGATAACAAACCACAATACAACGAGTAGTGGAAGTTTCTTTTTATCTGTCAGAGGTACGTTTCTCCAAAAACTAAAAGTCTTTAGATGAAGGAGTAGTAAACCGTTTTTTAGTTTCCTTTTTTGCCTGAGATGTTAAAAGAGAGAGCAAAAGGTCATTTTTCTGTTCCATAACGGCCAATGGCAACTTTCGTTACATCTTTAAAGCCCTAGGGTACCTGGAAGAACAGTGAGCGCTAGTGGCCGAAGATTAGGGAAAGATAGTACGTGCGCTGAAAGTAAGATAACTCTCACGGACGATAAGAAATGGACCAAAAGGATTAATCTTCACCTTCTGGGCGCATTTTTCCCCCTGTGGTCTCCCAAGAGAGCCAGATTATTGCCTTTCGATGGTCGTCTTATCTCAGGTGTATTGAATTCTCCACTCTTTAGTGCTTAGTTCAGTTATTTTTACTGTTTCGATGCCTTTTCATGGTAACAGTATAATCCTATCGTAGTTTACTTTCTAGAATAACAGCCTTATTTTATTAGTAATTGTTATTCACCGCGCTTAACTTCTGTAAAGGTTAGTGGTAACCATAAAATTACACTTTCAGTGTGATGACACTGCAGTTTGTCTGAGCTTAATGAATTAAAATGTATAGTGTGATTATATTTTATTATTTGCATTATCTTGTTGAAATTTAAGAACATTCTGGGCCATTAAACTGAAACAAACAGAGATAGTTTCTTGACCTTGAAATGATTCAACTTCATATACTGCATTAAACAGTGTTCAGAGAGATTGCAGATGTAGGAGACCTTTCTTTTATTAAATAATTTTACATTTGATATTTAATGTGTAATACAAAACTGAATAATACTTTGTTAAATTGGGTTTGGCAAACATTTATCAATACTACTGCGAATAAGCAATGAGAAAACTTTTTCTCAGTTTTACAACATATTGTAATTTTCAAATTGCACTATGTTTTTATCGCCGTAGAAAAGAAATATGAAATCGATATTATTTAGTCTATTGTAGGAATAACCACACTTCAAAATGACGTAATGAATTTAAACTGGTTGTGACAGCATTTATTAAACAAGTAAACTTTTAATAAAGAGCTAATACACATACTTTGAGTACTGTAAAAACAGGTGTCATTTATGCTGATTATAAATTACTGATTAAATCCTCGTTTTTATGTAAACTGTTTTTCATATTACGGGTGTTTATGTATCGCGAAGGAGTGAAATCAGTAACATATAAGAACAAATGTAAATGAACAAACTAGGAAAGAAAGCTTAAATATATTATAATGTTTTAATCATGACACATGATTTTTAATTTAAGAACTCTGGTTGTAGAGTCATTACATTTTTTCAAGGCGGAAAAATGAAAAATGAGCTATACTCTTGTTTGTATCTGAACTGCGGAACTGGTGTAATTGAAAGCTCGCCCAACTAGCACGACACCATGAAATCACCGATTTCACAATATCACTTTATTGTGATAAAGAGAGGGAGAAAATACTTTGCTTTCTCTTCCACTGAAGGCCTTTGGTTATATGGGCACCAACCCGCCAAATCCTGGTAGTAATGAATTATCATCCACCAGCGTTTAGTTGGGGCGCTACGTTAGAGAGACTTTGGAGTTAAGAGAGATTTTTTGGAGTCAAAAAACATGAGGAATCAGCAGTGGGTTTCTCAGGATGTGAACTCCGGTTAAGTGTTAATTATAGCTAGAAATATTTAAACCTCATCTAAAACCTCAACACGAATTTTAATTTTTTTATGTTTACATGGCTGCTAACATTATAGTAATAATTACGCGTAAAAACAATGCATATTTGGATTTATCAACATAAATTTGCGTGCAACTATTGCATCAAATGAAGTAAAGTATAGAAGCAGTAAATGGTAAAACAAATACTCTCATATTCGTGGAATGTGTCTCCAAGGAAGTTCTGTATGAAATGTAAAAAGTATTACCTATTCATTTTGAAAATAGCATCCATCAAAAGGCATACATTCGCTCAAATATCCCTGGTATTCCAGGGAACACTGGGAAAATGTGTCTTTTGATATTTGTTACAGGCTTAACACCTACCGTTTTGGACAGCATGAATTACTCTTAAACTTTGATTGCGGAGAATCATGTAGATAAGAGTTAATAGCAGAGCTACAGTATGAGAGGCATTGTGATTATCTAAATAAAGTGGCAGAAATCTGGTTTTGAGCAAAGAAACGCAAGCTGATTTTCTCACATACTCTTTGTTCAAGATAGTTGCTCAAGATAGTCCAATAATGCTTCGCTATTATGTATGCCCTTGTTTCGTGTATTTCTTCGGTGGAGGGTGTGCTGATTTCTTCTAATAGTCATACAGGATTATTAGATATGACCTTTCTGAAAATTTTCCGTAAAAATAAATTGGAATACCTTATAAAATAAATTGAAAAAAAAAATACTTTATGGAAGCATAAAGCAGAAGAATTTAGTTTAGAAAAATTTGAGTCATTTCTAAAAGACTCTTATAAGTCATAAAATATTTATTGATCATTTGATAGTATTAGAGCAAATAA
Organism: Stegodyphus dumicola; assembly: GCF_044657685.1. Lineage (NCBI taxonomy): Eukaryota > Metazoa > Arthropoda > Arachnida > Araneae > Eresidae > Stegodyphus > Stegodyphus dumicola. The sequence continues at coordinate 149,666,935 of NC_140771.1, read as the reverse complement.
TTATTCTTTATTTCCCAAATTTAAAAATAAAAAAATATTTCGTCCGAAATCCATTTGTGATAAACACCATGTCGGTGTTGTATGAATTAACTTTGAAAGAAGCGGAAGGACTAATATCGGTAGTAATTTAATTGCAAAACATTCTGAAGATTCAATTAATTGCTTTTGGATTAATCTTTGATACGATTATTTGACAATATCACGAACAGCTTTTTTGTGTTATTACAATTTATATTTATCGTTATAATTTTATTTAGAAATGACTACATACATGCTGCTTTACATTACGTGATATAAACACTCCTCTTGCCTAAAACGTCAATTCGTTACACTGATAAATAAGTAGAGATTTAATTTCAAATATATTAATATGAATTAAGTGAAATCTAAACTATGACATGCTGTCGTATAATTATATTGATAAATATATTCTAGTTAATATATAACATGGAACATTAACAAACTTGAGCAGTCCATTTCAATCAGCTCATTTGGATTCTGACATGTTGTAATGTAGAGTTTCCCTATCATTCTACATTAATGGCAACTATACCTCAGTTTCAACGTCTGCGTTCTAGTGCTTAGGCTGACAACAGATTACGTATGCGTACATTATACCATATGCGCATGGATCACCGGGATGTGCTGACTTCCTTACGGACTGTATCGGATTTGATAATGAGAAATACACACTGCGCTTTGCAATCAGTCACCTGTTTGGTTACCTGGCCTCAAATGTTATTTGATCATGACAGTACATCAGAATTAAGTACGATTTGATTAATAGTGGTTTAAGTCATTTTAGATACCATCACCGTGAGAATCATAATTAAAGAATGTGAATAGTGAATATGCGTATTAAATTATAATTGGATATGAAATTCATTTAGAAATGTATTCATATTAACAGATTATTAAACTCAAATGTTAATTTTAGTCCTCTTCCTGAGTTTGAATATAGGATTAATATACTTCTTGAAAGTGAAATGCAGAAATACTTTCTACATCGATAAAGAGAAAAGCAAAACTTTGCCTTTAAGTAAATATTTGATCACTTTTATAGAACTATACATATTTTTACGAAGAATGAAACTTTATAAACGTTTAGTTACTTTTATTAGCTTATCCAAATCGATTCATTATTTTTTTATTGAACTTTAACTTTTGTAGCTGAAATTTCGTTTCACTATTCCATGAAAAATTTGAAACCTTTCATGAATAAATCAAAATGATAATTTAATAAGTGAATTAAAAAACATTTACTTTAGGATAAGTAATCTAAAAGGCAATAACATACAAGTCCTTTTAAAATCAAGTGAATTTGTTAAGATTATATTAATAAACTAAAAAATAGTTTATTATTCAGGAAGACAATACATTTTTATAGTCTATTTTTGTAAACACTGTTACTACGACAACTTTTCCTGTTGTCTTAGTAAAAAATCCTGCATACTTTAATCGCAATCATTTCAATATAAGTGGCAACAAGAAAATTCTGCTGATCATCTGCATTCTCTACACATTTGTGAGTAAAGTTTACTTGTGTTCAACACCCAGTTGCTACATATTTTCTCCCTACTTCATTACCTTCATATAAGCCTTAATTTTGTCCCTCGAACCGAAGATTTATATTATTTGGACAGTCAAATTCAATTTTATATCCTATGTCAAAATTTTCAGAATTTTTAGTGACGTAATGGTTAAAATACAGTGATCAGTGGTACTGCAGCATATATCCGTTTTGAAGTTCGTCCAACTTGGTGTAGTCCTGTTTTGAAGCGGAAAGTTTTATTTGATAGGATATTTGTCTGGAATACGACTCGAATTCGATGAGCCACAATAGCTTGCACTAACTGCCCTTGTTTACCTCTCTCAAGAGCAATGCCACTACTGCCCATGAGTATCAGTACGCCTGTTGCTACTATTCAGTAAACAACTCGAGTTATATAGTCTGAATTTCCAAGTAAATTTTTTTTTTTTTTTTTTTTTTTTTTTTTTGAGTAATTGTTTTGTAAACTCATCAGCGACAAGTTCAAGAAAAGCTAATGAGAATAGTCAAGCAACGAAGAAAATAATTAAGATCACCATGGAGGTGAAAAATAAAAAAGTCTGTTGGGAAGTATGAAATTAATATGCGTAATCCGGGACTTGGCTATTGCATACCGTATGCCAAATAAAGTGATGTCTACGACCGCGAAAAATCGGCTAACTTTGTGAAAAGGGTGAAACAAAGATCAGAAACGCTAGAGTATATTGAAAAATTGCTTTTGATCAGGATGTCAGAAAAGCATTTATGCGCTATAAGGTATTTTCTCCCTCCTTCCGACATGCCTTCGTGGTGGTATATTCGGCGCGTATTCGAGAGGTCCGGGTTCGAGCCCTAACGAGGGCATTGCTCATTTTTCCTTCTACTTAAAATACCTGATGTCTCTACAGTGCTTCATTTATAGGTAATATATATTCCAACCACCGCACTTATATTTTACAATGATACTATATTATACTATAAAAATAATAATGGGATTTTTATTATAACGGATTATTTATTTTACCGTTATTTCTTATTGAAAAAAATTCTTTTGTATGCATCCAAATATCTGGAACGGATTAATGACGTATACCGAGGAGCTATTGTATCTATTTTATTCACTGTTCTATCATAAAATTCTATTGATCATATTCATAATATATTTACTCCAAAAGAAGCGAAAATATTATAGAAAAAATAAATAAGAATTTAGTGTCTAGTCTTTAAGATACATTCACAAGAGTAATTACAAAAATGGTTTTGTTGAATTCGTTTATTTGTCCATTTCGATCACTACAAAAGCCAGAGGCACCTTAAAGGTAAGAACTACAAAATTTTATTTAGTTTTATTAAAGTGTAGCAAAAGTGTGGACAAGATATTTGAAAAGCGAAATGTGCGTAGTAAATGAAGGCGTATAGAAACTCTGATAATATTTCCTTAAAAGTGTTGGTAATTCTGCTTCTAATTAAAAGTTTGCCTTAAACACACAAAAAAATAGACTTGCAGTACTGAAATTTGTTTAATTTTTGAAGTAGTCAAAACAATTTTTTTCCAAATTTAAGACAATATTTGAAAGCAAATAAAAGAATATTCAAATATTTATTCTATTTAAATCGAACATCTCAGCTTATACATAAAACGCAAATAAACGCGTTTGTAATGTTATGGATATTTATTCTACTTTGCTAATTGGCTACGCCATTTTTTTAATTTAAGTTAATTTTTGTATTAAAATATATCATTATTTTCTCTCTCTTTTTCATTTATTTTTTGTAAAAACAGAAAGAATTATTACAATTAAATGTGTAAAAATAAAGGCGTGTTAGGTGCTACGTGTCTCAGTTGAACTAGTAATGTATTAGTAAAGCATCTTATATTCTACACCTATTGAGACAACACAATGCATTTGGTAAGTTAGAATAATACATTCACTTGTATGCATCAAATTCTCTGAGGTAAGAATTTTTAGTAGTTTTATGCAAAACATTGTACTATTTATACGTTTTTTATAAAAAGCTTTGAATATTCTTTCCTATTACGAATCATTCGATATAATTTATTTTGGCAAAAGGTTACCTCATGTTGTAGTTTACATGCCTTTTAAAAGAAACAGGTCTAGATAACCATCGTCAGTTTTTATTGCCAATATCAGTGCCCAAATACTTAGTTTTAAGTAGAAATTTCATACTTTTTTTTTTTAATTTTAAAAATTTAAACCTTCATTCAACTCAAGTTCACGAGTAAAGCAGAAAACATAAAATATATCGTCATTTGCTCGTCTTTTGATCGGTATTGGTTTGGTTATTTGAGTATTGCAAAGCATACAAGGGCTGTCTGCAGAAAGGGACGGATGCCTTTGTGGACGAATTTCTGAGGGAAACAGGCATATATTCAAGTGGCTCATGTAAAAACACGAAAGCAAACCGTGTAGTCATCCCTTTCACCAAACCCTTTCACTTGAGTCCGAACTTTAAGATATCTTTAACCGCTCGGCTGTTTGATCGGAAAACAGCAGAAATGAATGACCTTTAATTAATTAAATATCCGTTTCATTTTATAACTAGGTGTGAATTGCTAATTCTTTTCGTTTTGATAATTTTGCGGTTCCGTAAAGGTATCTGTGTATTTACATTTGCAGACTAAGAAACAACATATATTAACATTATATGTAAAAATATTAGACAATTTTAAAATACGTGCTATTTTCTTTTTCCTTTTACGGTTCGTATTTTTTTCTTCCATGGGGAAGTATTTCAAAATAATTACTTATGCATAAGATACTTACCTGTTTCTTTATTCAGTCTATTTCATCTTCTCACTAATTTTCTCTTATGTACATTGAATTTCATTATAATAATCTGGATTAAAACATAAAACTATGTCACGTACCTTATATGTGCGTAAAATATTTAATCAAGTTCTTGTAATATATCTGTTCTACCATGCTATGAAAACTTAATCAAGCTGCAAGACGATACACATGTCCAATTCACAACAGATATACTTTCTACGTATAACACAATTATTGTATCAAATTATATTCGTTCATGTTTATTCGGCCACCGTAATCAGACTGATAATTTAACTAGGTTTATATTCTGAGTCATTGTTGATAAAATGAGGAGTAATGTGTTTCGTATACTACTTCGTGTCTAAGCATTACTTATCATATTATGCGACAATCAGTCGATGATTTAAATCTCAACTAAATTCTGTTTAAATCAGATCGTTTCATCATACGTTACATCATCATCTCTAATATCTATGATTAATGTAGACCTATCAAATAATATCAAAATATATTATGCTGTTTTTTAAATAATTTTCTAAATATATTTGAATATTGCTCTAACCACTTTAAGCATGGAAATATTCATTCAGCTATAAATTAATCATAAATTATAATCGCAAGAATTATATAAGAGTATATTATTTAAATATTGTCTTAAAAAGTGTACCATTTTGAGACAAGGAAGGAAGAATTACTGGAAGAAGAATTGCAAATTAAAATGTTATTTGTGAAAAATATCGTTAAATCACTCATTGATATTAATGAATAAAATAATTTTGCATTTATTAAGTTCTTTCTTTTATCTGCCTTTATACTCAAAATGTGAAGTTTAATCTTTCAATCTACATCGAAGTGTTCTTAATTATTTTAAAGTAAAAATTAAAATGAAAACAAAATATCAGTCCAATTCTAAAAAGTTTGTAACTTAAAAATATAACGTAATATATACTCACCAATAATGTTTTCTTGCCTAATTATGAAAGTAAATAATAATATGGAATTTTGGTGAAGTAAAGTCGCTCATATTTTTTTTCTCTCATATGGCATAAGTCATGCAAATTAAATGTGCGATTATATTGCTAGCCTTATTCACTGCCAAATATGGCATATTTGCTTAAAGGCCGTAAAATGTACGTTAAACGCAGTTCAGTAACTACCTGTGTATGCAGATTATGTCTTAGACTAGACACTAAATTGCCCCCGAAAGTGAGAAAACTGAAAATCAGTACTGTGAACACAACGTTACATGATTTCTGAGAGGCATTAACAATCACAGCATTTTCATTCCTGCAAAATAAACGTTAATTGTCCATAGAAGAACTTATTGAAAGGATAATGAAAAGAATTACTAGATAAGCAGTTTTAAGAAAGCAGCTTAGAATATTTGCATTCACAACTTGGTGCTGTGTAGTGTTACAAAATGAAAATTATTTACCATCGGAAAGACGCAGTTACTTCTTGAGAAATCTTGTTTTCTGAATTTCCAAAATAAATCCATGATGTATTATAAAAAATAAAAAAAAAATGCTATAACCTATTTTTGTTTTGCTTGTGTTATATGCTTTGGCACACAGATACTAAATAATTTAAAGACATTTTGAAGTGTTAGCCATCACCCGCATATTCAGCAAAATGAAATTTTAATACGTGATGAACATGTCAGAAATAGTCGACAAAAGATTGTCATGAGTATGAACGTTGAAAGCTACCTAGAGATTCCCGAAGACATACACTGTGACAACCCATTCTTTAGACACTTCAGTTTTTGAAGGTATTTATTTACACGGTATCTACAAATAGAAATTTAAAAAGAGAGAGAGAGAGAGAGAGGAAGAAGAAAAGAAAAACAAATGAGACGAAAACATGTACATTGACTATTGCGTTTTTCGTCTCTATGGCTAACCTGTGTTCAGATTTGATATGCGTTTGAACGGGAAGATTCATTTTCAACTTTAATATGGAATAACAACAAAAAAATTTAAATAATAATTTAATGCAAAAATGCGCGTTTGAAATATTACTTGATAAAAATCACATGTTTTGTTTTAACATTATCATCTTGTCAATAAAATTCAGAAAACACTTTTAAACTTTTCTCAAAATTTATTCCTGTGTTATTAAAAGTTTAATGTATGATCAAAGTTTGCTTTAACCTGTATTCATAAAACTAATCGAATTTTTATTATTTTTCAGATGTTATTTTTTCATTTCATTACTATAATTATTAATAGTAAAGGCAGCTGCAATAATTTCGTCTTAAATTAATTTGCACAACGCCGCAAATTCTTTAGGCATTTCACAAGTACAAAAACAGCGCAAAGAAGTCTAAACAATCACCATAAGTGCAATTTTACTTTATTCAATACAATTTCATCCTCCAAATTTGAAATAGAATCCATGTTCCTGCGGAGTAGTTTGTATCCCAAATGATACTTGGAAGAATTGAGTGTTAAAAACGTGATTTCTCATTTCTTTAAAATTGAAAATGTGAATATGAGAAGAAAAACTTGTTTTACTAATGAAACATAAGTTTTACTGGTACATTATTAATGCTTACTTATAAGAATAAATAAGGTAATTCCGTTTACAGCTGTGATTCCTTAAGGCGTTTAGCATATCCTGTTTACAGTGTATATTTTTCAAGATCATTAAAATTAAAATTAATCTGCTTCATTAGAACCAGCATTTCCTAAATCTTAATCGTAGTTTTCTTAAGCATGCATCATAAAATTTCTAAGTGTAATTTTCAAGCTTATCCAAACAGTGTTAAGTAATCTGTATCAATACTTGTTCTTTTGTGTATTCTGAAATCGATAATCTTGCAGCTTTTGCAAAACAAATTCTCTTATCTCTTCTAATGATATCTTTTTTCATCCTTAAATGCTCAGAAGATTCTTAAAGTACTCCAGCTAACTGAAATTAACAGTTAACTAACTACTTCAGCAAACAAAAGTAATTACGCTGACGAAGGCAGCAGTTGTGTTAACAACGGGCATCAATCACTGAAGAGAAGTGCTGTTATTTTTTTGCTTGTCCTCATTCCAAGTTCTTCTTGCGTTATTTTTTCTTCTTTTCAATTTTACTTTTCTAAATCTAGTACAATGTGCCGTTTTACTCTTATAACCGAGAGATTAAACAAAACATTTGTCATTATTTAGCCGCAGGAAGAAACAAAGGTGCAGAGCGTGTTTTTTCCATAAGTGTTGCTGGTTGTTTGTCTTAGTTTGTTTTCAGTTCCACCCTCTTTTGTTTGCGTTGCCAAAGTTTCAAAGAGGAAAAGGTGTAAAATAAATAAGAAATGAGTGAGCGAACTGCAGATGGGGCTGATTTATGGACATTTGCGTAATGAGCCCGCAGGTGAAAAATCTGAGTTTCGTGATGAAAAAGAATTAAGCGGTGGGTTTTTAATTGTTCGGTAATCGATAAAAGGTTGAAAGAAATTTGTCTTAGGGTAACCGATTTTTATTTTTAGACACTTCCGTAGTTCGTTTAAAAGTATACCATAAGTTATTCCCGCTGTCTCTCCGACATGCGATACTAGACATGGGTTCTGCGAGTCATTTCTTTGCACAGAAACTTTAAAATTCTGATTAGAATTTTATTTCTAAACGTGTTTGCAGACTGAGTTTACCTACGCAAAATTTAATTAACTTTCCGGTTGGTCTCATTTCTAGTTTATACAGCTGCTCTTAGATTTTGTTTATTACTAATAACAATGAACCTGGGATAGGAACTTTTAAACTGGAAATTAACTCTTTCAATAAAATTCAACAATAATACGAAATGCTTATAACTGTAGTATAGCTGGACATTATTACTCTCTCTTTTTAATTTATCCAAATCTTTTTTTTTTTTTTTTTTTTTTTTTGGTTGCAAAGTAATCGAGTATTTTTATTTTAATCTTCTTAATGAAACAAAGAGAAAATGTTGAGATGTAAAACCCTCTATCAAATGCAATTTTTTATCTTTGACCTATATGGAACTATAAAAATTATATTTCATATTTCATTACAAATTTGCAGATTTAAAAAAATCTAAAAATTAAAACACGCCTGGAACTCAAATGTGTAATCCATATAAATTATACTAGAATAACATAACCTACGGATATATTCAGTTAAATAACGATAGTTTTCTTAAAAATAAATATTTAAAACTTTTCGATTGCCAAGTGCTTTATTTAAGCAAAGCAAAATAAAAATAATATGCCCTAAAACAGAGATTTAATTAAACTCACGAATAAATGTGAAGTTTTTGAATGAATCATCCATTCATACAAAAACGCGTACACACAAATTCAATTTCTTTTTCTTCCTCTCGACTTTTAAGGAAAGATTGAAAGTAGAGCACTTTTTTTAAACTTATGCTTCTTAATTAAAATAAAAATGATAAAACTTGATAATTAATTAAATTAAGAGTTAAAGTACTGGAAAGTATTTTCAGTTAAACTTTATTTCCTTCACTGCATTTTCAGTGTAAAAGAAATAACTGTTAACTAAGTTCTTTGAAATGAAATAATTGGTTTTATATTGCAGTTAATTAAGCATTTCTCAATCAATTGTTAAACTCAGTTTAATGAAAATCTCTGTTATAAATTATGCTGATTTTAAAGTTTTAAATACGAGTAGAAATTTTAATGTTTCATCTACGAATCGAAATATTCACTTCGAGAAGTAATTATAAAATCCGAGCATAACTAAATCATACAGACAATATATTACATTTGAATTATGAATGACTGCATACTGTCAATTTTCACTATCCTTCTGGCTTGTTTATGTTTATTTACATGCATAGAATACAGGAAATTCCGTTCTTTAAAACTGATTTTCTTAAGTATAATTTAGTGGGCAGTATGCATTTATTATAGCTATTTAGAATTATCACCCGTAATAAATATAAGTTAACTACTCCGAGTTAAATTTTAAGTAAAACTTAAATTTTATATTCCTTTTTAAAGTAGAAAGAATGAACAATGCATTTTGAGATAATTTGATAATAGATTCTCTTCCCCTAAGAACAAAAATATTCTGTTGTTAATCCTACTAATTCAATTGGCTTAAGCACGCAAAAGAAAAGAAATGCAGATATGCGTGTCATCTATTGAAAAAAAGTACTAATGAAGAAAAGTTATGCATTTTTTTAATTAAGAAAAGAAAATCGAGATATTTTCTCTGGAAAGGTGTTATGGTGAAGATTTTGATTATTTCTAGGACTTCGAGGAACAAAGCCTAGCCTGAGAGATGGGCATTAGGATGTATAAACAGATGAACAGACGTGAAGGCAAAATGGTAAATCGTGCACGATTGAATTAAAGAATAGTACAGAATAGAAAGATTATGTGTGTTCACTTGGACGCCCTCTCCAAATTCTTTGAATCTCTAATCTTTGAAAGAAAACCGAAAAACAACCTTATTTAAACTAAGGGCCTTGAAAAGCTCTTCATAAGTTAACTAAAATTCTCAGAGGAATATCTTATAGCTTAGCCTCAGGACCTATGCAAACTTAATTTCTTTTTATTGTGTTTAGCTTGAATACTCTAAGAACTTGAGCATAAAATCAGTTAATTCATTATCATTATAAGAAATTGTTATTAATAAAAAAGGGTCAAATTAAAAAATGTATATTCAAGTGTGTATTTATGCATATTAACGAACTTTTATTCAAGTGTTTATCCAGTATTCAGTATTAATGTATTGTTCATGTAGATTAGGAACAATTAGCGGAGAACGCAACTCAAATAAACAGATTTCCTCAAAGGTACAAACTTTTTCATGTTATTAGTGCTACTACAAGGCTGAATTCAGCTTTGTTTTAAATTTTCACGATAAAGACACAATGTATGCAACGGATTGCAGTGAATCAGTTATCTCGTACATATTTTTACTGCCTACACTTCTTGGCATTATCTGATCAATATTATTAAGGATCAGTGTTTAATAACAAAACTTATTATAAATCAACGTTCCAATTTAAAACATTAAATCAGAAATAAGTAATAAATGTTTCTAAGCTTTATTCAGCTAGCCGCAGTGACCAATCACAGTTTCTAATTTCAGAGTTTCAATTAGGGGTATCATTTGTTCAGTCTAATACCAAATTCAATTTCTTCTGCCACAAAGGCAATTCCTCTTCATTTGTTCACTCCAAAATCTTGAATAATAAATGTGGCGATTAATTATTAGTTCGGATTAAACTCACGCTCTTCTGATTCTAGAAGACAAGATGAGTCAGGTATAATCCTATCTGTATCAGATTTCTGGAAACTATTTACTGAGCTTTAGTCGTCTTATCTGAGTGCAATTTATATTAAGTATGTTATTTGGCAAAATTTCAGGAGATACCCTGCATCATTTAAGAGCCGTGGTCAATAATTAATTACTTTGAAAATAATTAGTTTCCGTTTATTGTTTCCCTGAGGTATAGAGACTGTGCTCGCTTGTTTCTGTTGATTTTAATTACAGAAATTGAGACTCGGCTAATGATGTAATACTGTATGCGTAAAATATTTTCCAGGAATACGCACTGCAAAAGCGATTAATTGAATATGCATTCTTCAGATACATTCTCAGAAAATAAATATAGTAGTTAATTTAAAGAATGATTGCAGTGCTGTGGTATAAATGATGTAAATATTTCTGAAAAGGCATTTTTCTTAAGCTGTAAAAAATTCTGGTTAATTATATTTACATGCCTGTTGTGTATATTTACATGTCCATTGCGTATATCGTACTTACCTATACGGGGAAAAGCTACTGTAGAAAAAAATTTAGCCGTGCGTTTTATAATAAATCTGTGAAGAAAAGATCATATTTATTACGGGCATAATACGAATCGTAAGGTATTTCCACTTTCACAGATTTAAGTGCATTAATTTTTGCAATAGGTTTTGAGAAAAGTCTCGAAATTAAATTTAATAAAAAATAAAAGCAAATATTCCCTTATCTGCAACATGATTACTCAGTTCAGGTAAAAAATTCTGAAGCTAAGAGTCTTAATAAGAGTTCAAATAAAATTCTATACAATATACTTTCTTATTGATTACTTTTAGATAACATTTATTCTTATTTCTTTTTCATAAATCAAATATTTATAACGTACTGAAAGTTGTTCATACATTTTTAATTGTGCAATATTATTGCAAATAGAAAAAAAATTATATAGGAATTAATTCCTGACACAAACTTTACTAAAAAAAAAAAAAAACCTTCCTTTAAATGAAACTTTATTCAACTGAAATACCAGTCATTCCCATTTTTTAGAATTGTTTATCAGGACTTGTGTTTCTCTTAATTTGCTTTGGAAACGTGATGTGTCCTGATTAGGAACAGGGAGCTTATTCAAGCTATGTTCAAGATTTGTGTGTAACAGACGACACAAGCAGGAAGAGTATATGAAACCCTTTGTTTTCTATACTTTTACAAGTACTCCCGAACTTAGGGATACAAAGATCAACCACTTGTGGTCTGAACGTAAGAATATAAAACTACTAACTAAAACTCTAACTAAAAGCTAACTTTGAATTAGTATACAAATGCCTAGCACTAAGACTGGCCATTATTTAAAAGGGTACGTATGTAGTACGCCGAGCTGCTGAAACTACAATACGTTTACAAATATCAAGAGGGCTAAACCTCTAGCCTTAAAGGCAACCAGCAACTGAGTGAAAACTCGTAAAACTGCAGTGGCAAGCGGCCTGCTTCCTAAAACTCCTTCTCTCTCTCTCTCTTGGCAAAAAGCCACAACTTAAATACTTGGGCGTTAGCAAGACAATTTGCATAAACAAGTTAAAGCATTTAATTCTGGCCGGAAGTCGAAAATAAGAAGTGATAGTACAGTTTTTAAATAAAATAAATGTTAGTAAAACTTAAGATCCTTGCATGTTTTCCTTTTGTTTTTCATTTTTTTTTTAAATAAAGATTTCACTATAAACATGTAATCGTGGTATGTATATGCAAAACTAATGACCTGCAAACCGTTGCCTTATAGATAAGCTTTCAATACCACGCTCATTAATGCATTATACCATATACAATATTAGCTAAACAAAAGTTTTTTTTTTTTTTTTTTTTTTTTTTTTTTTTTTTTTTTTTTTAAATAAGTAAACTATTAAGTGCGAAAGCACCAAAAATTTCAGTAAGGTTTAAAAATTATTGCGATGCATCTGAAATTATTTTGTATTCTGTGAGAATAACGCTTTTCTTTCTTTTTTAAAAACAAATTCATCTTATCACTAGCGGCAGAGTGGTTAAAGCCGCTGAATACTGTTAGTTCGACCCGCGTTAGGCAAACAGGATAGCTGCATAGTTTGATTTTCTGATTTTCTCCCATCTGTAACGTCAATGCGAGCAACTCAAGTTTATTAGTTTCTTCGTGAGATTTTAAGTAAAAGAAGTTTCAAATGCAAATTTTTTAATTCAGTTTATTATAAATATATTTAAAATTAATATTACTATGGAGAAAAAGACGATTTAAAACGGGATATTTCTATTCAATAAAAACTTACAATAGCTAAATTTAGTGTTATTCGAAATTGCTCCATTTAGTTTGCATGAAATTAAATTAAAAATGCATAACTTGAGGTGACAAGCTTCTCTCATTTTCTTCCATTATCTATTATTATTAAAAGTAGAACTCTAAATTGCCTCAAGTTACGTATTTCATATGAAAGCTATCTTATCAAGATTGTTTCTGTATTTGTATTCGTGTAATCTAGTGCTACAATAAAAAACATCACTAATACAAATTTCTAGTTAAATGAAATATTTTCCGTTTTTTGCTTTAAATTAAGAAGTGATAACAAAACAAATCAAATCAAAATAAATAAATAAGTAAAAGTTCATTTCTCCTTAACTTTGAGAGGAGGAGAAGTACACTGCTCAAAAAAAAAAAAAAAAAAAAAAAAAAAGGGGGACAGTCCTATATCTCCCGATCTACTGGGCCGATTGACAAAATTCAAATTGCGTTCTTCATGTCTCGAAAGCGCGACTTAGGATATATATTAGATTTATATATACCACTATTCTAACATAGGTATTTTGACACAAAATCGGACTTTTTCTGAAATAACATACCAATGTTTTTACATATTTCGATTCTACGACTCAAATTACGCCTAAATATGAAATTTTGTAAAATTTGGAGCGAAATTTACAGAGAAATTCACAAATTTATGTTGGCACTTTTATGTCAGTTTGCGCCAAGAATACTTCACTTGGCGAACTTCTTAATATATGGCAACCTAGTTTCCTTTCCCGTGAGAGGGAAAAAAGTCACCATCGTTCCTTTTTTCCAAATAATATTCTTTATATTATATTTTTAATTATTATTTTAAGTAATTTTTTCTTTTTCGAATTTCATTTTAATTGTTTAAGTCGCACTTTTTTTTTTTTTTTTTTTTTTTCCCCGAATAACTGTTTTAAAAATTTCTGTTTACCTATTCGAACTGCGTAAATAAAGGTGCAGCGATTATTTTTTTTCAAATAGTTTTCTTTATATATATTTTTCGTCATAGTTATTATTTTAGGTAATTTTTAAATTTTTATACTTTTATTTTAATTGTTTGTCTCTTCAGATAATTGTTTTAAAATTTTCTATTTATTCCTTCGAACTCATTTTAAATATATTTATTAATATCAATTTTCCAGAATTTGATTTTATTTATTTGAACTGCGTTTCTTTCGGAAGAATACTTTGTAACCCAGACTACGATGAGTTTGAAAACTGCATACTATATTATAAGAGAAAATACAGTAAAGCACAGTTTTACACGCCTTTCAATGTTCCGTTCAGAAAAGATATATATAAATAAGAGAGATGTATAACCGACATTTTAACTTAGGATGACTTGCATACACTGCTTTAAACAGTTCTATCATTGTGCCCATTGCTTTACATAATTTTATCCTACATTTGGTTTCTTAAAATGTTATTCATATTTTAGTCAAATATTTTATTTTTGAAATCGCAAGAATCAAATATCATAACACTGAAAAGTTTTAAATTAAAAAAATACAAATACTAAATTTTACGAAAAATTTATTTTTCTTCTCTTTTCCTTTAAGCATTCTGAAAGTAGATTAAAAAGTATCCAACTTTTCGAAACATTTTGGTATTTCTGACAATCATTTTAAATAAAGTTATCGCCTTCCATTTCTTAAAGGCCCACAAACGGCCGAGCGGTAAAGACGCTGATCACTGATAGTTCGGTCCGAGGTTCGAATCCCGCGAACGGGCTGGTTGCATGGGTGTTTTCGTGGTTTTCCCGATGTGTAACGTGTATACGAGCCAGTTTCCCTTAGAAAGTCCTCCACGAAGGCATCCCTCCCTTTAGGCAGATAGCCCTCGTGTGCTTTGCCATAATTAAATAATCCAATCCAATCCTTAATTAAATATAATTGATTTGTAACTTCTACTAGAACTGACGTTAAGAATTGAAGTGCAAATAAATAATATCGTGTGCAATCTTGATTAATATAAAATTAAAAATATTTGCACAGAAAAATATTTGCATTCAGACAGAAAGTTTTTTGAAATATTTGCAATTACTTTATAAGAAGGATTTATTAATAACCGTAATAATTACTTATTATATTACTGATGATTAGGAATCAGTTCTTGACAATTACATTCTAAATTAGAATTCTAAGAATTATTAGAATTTTAAATTAGAATAATGAAAATACGCTACGCACAAAAACACATTTTTTGATAAAAAATGAGTTGATTTTTTATGTTTTAAAACTTCTTGAATTCATTTAATAAACATCGTATCCTCGTTGTTAATTGAATTCAGAATGTTGGGTGTCGTTTATATAATTATTTTTACTTGTCCTCGGAATCTGCTGACTTATACAGCGATTAAGTAGCTGCAGATCATTTCTACATAACCATTGAACTTCCATTAATTCAGTCTCTAGAGGGTTGTATATTTATATCATAATTTGACTTTTATAAAAATGATTATTCTAAATTTTATGTTTCTATAAAAATATACTGTGCTTTAAAAATATGGATGATAGTACCAGCCGCTCTTTCAGCCACTTCAAAAGCATCAGTTTGTTTAGAAATAAATTGTGCAGTTAATGTCATAAAATTCAAATAAACATCAAACGAAAATTCTCAGTTTTAGACAATTCGATTTAAACGAAGTAACGTAGCAAACGATAAAACGCCGGAGGTAGAAATTTACTCTTACAAAAATGTACTCTTATTAAAAAAAAAAAAAAAAAAAAAAAAAAAAAAAAAAAAAAAGATAGAGAGAAATTTAAAAAAAATATTAAAAAATTTATTTAAAAAAAATAGCTTTTCATATAGTATTAATAAATATTTATTACGCATCATTGAGGGAAAAAATGTCATATAATTAATTCTCCGTAAAATTTTACTTGAAATTTAAGGTTAAAAATAGCTGTGGCAATACAGTGTAACAAAAATCCATAGACCACATCTGGCGTTATTATCGCTCAAAAAAAGATGCCAAATTTCAAAACGCGAAAATATGTAAATTTGTGTATATCTTAGAAAATTTTGAATAAAAAAGTCTAATTTTTTGCAGATATGCTTAAAAATATACCTACTTTAAGATGATGGTAAAATTTTTTTATAGGTTATAATTCAAAATTTTTTTCGAAAAATTTATAAAAATTATTTAAAAATAGAAATTTAAAAAATAAAACACAAAAAATGGGTAAATTTTATTTGGAATGAACCTAAATTTCGAAATGTGAGAGAAAAAAATCAAAAAAGTTTAATAAAAAAAGAGATATAAATAAATATTTGCCAAATTCAATTAACATTGAGGAGCTAAAATTTTAAGAGCTAATATTTCAAAAACTACTCGTACGATTTTTACAAAACTTGGTATTCTGGCATAATATGAGTCGTAGAATCGAAATATGTAAAAAAAAATTGGTATGTTATTTCAGAAAAAGTCCGATTTTGTGTCAAAATACCTATGTTAGAATAGCGCTATATATAAATGTAATATATATCCTAAGTCGCGCTTTCGAGACATGAAGAACGCAATTTGAATTTCGTGAATCGCCCCAGTAGAACGGGAGATATAGCAGTCCCCCCCCCTTTTTTTTTTTTTTTTTTTTTTTTTTTGAGCAGTGTACCTTAGTCAACACCTACTTTGTATATATTTCCGTGGTATGCGCAAGTAATATATTTGATGACATGTTTACGTTAATTTTAAAAATTCATGCAAACTTGTTATCACATTTTAAACTGGGTTGGATATCTGTTAGCATGGAAGTATCTTCATTTTTCGATATATGGCGTTTTTATAATTATACTTTTATAGCTTGTTAATTTGAAACATTATAGATTCTTCCGACATAATTCGCAAAGTTTTGGTAAGTTAAATAAAGGTCTTTCTACACATTTCTTTATAATTATATGCATATGGTGAAAAAATAGGCTGCCTCAATCAATTCCAGGTTTAAATGTTCATTTTATATTTTATTTCTAACTTAACTTTAGAAATTAATATTTTATCCACCAAAATTTCTATTTCTTTTTTAGTTAAAAGAATACATTAACAATATTGTCATAACGATTAAATTTTAAATAACAGAAATTATACAATTGCTTATCAATATTCTGCAAAATGCATTAATTTGAATTTGATAAGATATACAGTTATGCGGTATTTTTAGAAAATTCAATAATAATAAAACTATTTTTCATTTCTAAACATTTCCCTTTGGAACTAAGAAATCGCCCTTAAAATTTTAATGAGAAACCTCATAGCTTTATTAAATATTATAAATTTGCAAATGCCATGCTTAAAAATTAAAGAGAAACATTTTAGTTTATTGGAATTTTATTCCATGGGAAAATAAATTTTCATCTACGAGTTACAGAAAGCTTTTAATGAAAATTATTATTCAGTGATACTAATTCATTTTTAAGGAACTTATATATTCAAAGGCAATGCTAAATGTGGAATTATATGCAAAGATTTTAATACTTAAAATTTTTCCAAAGCAGTAAATATTATTTTTATTTGGTTTACATTAAATCGCATTTTAATTTAATTTTATGATCAGTAAGGAGCCTACTTATGCAACAAACTTAAATAAAGAAGCTGCAGTATCATGCCACATCATTTCTAAGGCAGATTCCATGTTTACAATTATTCTATTACCTTATAAGCAAACCACCTCCCCTCAGAATTTTATTATTTATTAATCGGAATGTGAAATAAAGTTATAATTGCTTTTATAAATTTTAAAGTGAATACAGAGGGAATATTCTAAACGTGAATTTTTGTTTTCGAAATAATTCATTTTATTATTTCCAAATAAGGACATTGAATTGTTTATTCAATATTGTATTGTAAGCATTGGAAAGTGAATTAAACAAAATTTCTAACCTTTAGCATAAACCAAAGCAAAATTTACATTTGTTGAAGGAAATCTGTATAATTCCTCGACGCGTTTTACAGTATTATTGAACATTGTTAAAGTATTTATGACAGACAACTTTTTTTTTTTTTTAATCCTGTTTTCAGAAATGGAGCTGTAAAGAGGAAATAATTTCAAGATTCAACCCAAATGAACGCTAAATATGGAATGATAAATTCTCTTCATAAATTTAAGATTGCTGCGCTTATAATATCACTAAATAATAATTAATGATTCAGGAACATGAAATTTGCACATTCGTGTTTTTATTTCAATAAACGATTCCACGAGCCTTCGATAAATCTTAATCATTCAAATTTGTTGATTTAATACTGTTGCGTTCTGCGGATTCGTGGATTTGGAGTGATTGATGGCAACACCTAATAAAGAATCAAAACACAGTTTATTCGTCAGTATTTCACAGTACAGTTCAGTTCCAAAGACTCCTTATAGTGGTCAAAAACTATGATAAACACCCTGAAACAATCAGCAACACAGCCTTTAGGCTATCAGGCTATAACAGTGAAGACAGCTTCACGGAAAAGCGCTCCCAACTCGGTCGATCGCTCTCGAAGTTCAAGGAACTCAACGTACTCTAGATACTCGTCACGATAAAACTCAAGGTACACTGCTACTCCGCGTACAGAAAGGGTTTATACAGCTTTTGACCTGTCTTCGAGGATATCCTGGTGTAAACCGGTAATAATTCGTTCTAGAATGTTCTCGCTCCGTCTATGGCATATCGCCAGATTTGTCACCAAATCGGGGATTTCGCGCCATATCTTGCAACCCTCCCTTTTCCTTCCACTTTCTGAAAAACCTAAACCCGCTCTTCAGCTGTCTTACCGCAGCTGGGAATCTTCGTAACACCAATGGCGAGATTTGATATCCGAACCTCTCTGTTGCTAAACGGACGTGCTTTTGTGTAAGTGGACGTAAAAGTACGTGCTTTTGGACGTGCATAAGTGGTGCTTAACTGCGCCATTTAGGCAAGAGGTAAGGCAGAAGAAAAATCCCTTACACGTTTACCGGGCATCCAAGTTTATAATTCAAAAGATTTAAAAGACGTAAAATATGAGAATATTCTTTCAAACCATTTTCATGTTTTGTAGATTTCTAGGATTCAAATGCCCCATCACTAATATTTAAAAAAGTAACATACAATATAATAGATTGAAATTCAAGTAAAAGGTTAATAATCTCTACAGTTTTCATGAATGTAGCCGTTTTAAAGCTTCTGTAATTCTACAAACATTTCAAAATTCGAAATATGCCTCATAAATTAAGCAAGTCTTTTAAATGTACGAAAAATATTTAAACATGTACAGTCTTTATTTCCTTCCTATTTTCAATATCTTTTTATCTGATTTTAGGGATGGAAACTTATCTATAAAAATTTAGTGAACCGTAGGATGTTCCTATAGAAATAAGTAAAAAGAAACAAGAGAAATAAAGTAAAATTTTTCGGTCCATTTACGCTCTCTTATGCGTCAGAAACCCCAAATCTTAAGGCTTCTTCTGCATGCGAAGTTACTCCTTTTTTAGCTTCCTGTATTATGATTATGACTTCCCTACTTTCCATTGTTTCCCCCCATGCTGATCCTATTGTAATAACGCCAGGTCTTCTCTTTTCTGTTCAAAATGCGCCAAACTGAGCATGATGGATAAAAGAAGTGGATGCGAGTCTTGGTAAAGAAAAGTACAAGGGATTTTTTTTTTCTCTTAGAATTAATGGGTCATGCGAAGTTAAGCTAAAACTTCAGTGCTTTTCTCGTTCCTTCGTTGGAAAAGGTTCGTTAGGTTCGGACAATCTAGTTCTTTGTTCAGACTTAATGGGATCATGGACAGACGGATGAATGTCGTTTGTAGCTGGCCGGAATATACTCAGACTAAAAGCTGGCGTAGCAATTTTTAGGATCACGATTCATTGACTACGAGTTTTATATAGCTTCAGGAGTTACTCTGCTTAGACTGCTTACTCATGAAAAATCCATTTGTAAGTTTAATGTAATGTTTGCAATGTAGTATTCCTACCGGAGTTAATCAATCTTATCTCAGTATAACCTGAAAAGAAATATGTTCCTTTTTTTCCGAAAGAGAAATATACCTGAAAATCCTATTAAAGAACAATAAAGTGTACAGACTTACTACCTGACAATATTTATAGAATATTGTCAATTGTGATAATTTATAGAATAAATCACTATTCCGTTTTTCTAAATTTCCCCTTATTTTTCAATAAACAGTTTTATACAATTAAATTGTCATAATTGTCTCCAATGTTGTTTCAAAGGTTATTTTCAACGTTGTTACAACTATAAATTTTATTTCCATTTTAAAAAAGTAAAAATTTCTTTTCTAGACCCAACATTTAACAAAAAAATCCTTCATCTCTTTAGTTCAGTTTTATGTCGAATATATTTTTCGTGCCATAGCATTATAATTTTCTAAGCTTTGAACATCGTCATGCATTGCAAATCGCGGTAATACATTATTGACAGTACATTGAATGCGTCCTCTCATTTTAGTAATTTATGAAAGTATTACTAAATTTGTAAAGTTTTCTTTTCATCAAATAAGTTAAACTGTGTATTGTAGAACTGAACATTCGAAAACTTATTTTGCAGCGCATGATAGAATGTATTGTCTCATTTGCGAAAAGAACATTTTAGAAACCATGTACAAATATATAAAATAAAATAAAATAAAAAATACATTTAAAATTCATCCTATATTTAATTCGGAATATAGCACAAGTCAGGTTTAGATGGGAAGGAGGCAAAATATATCAAATAAAAAACTAAAACAAAAGTGAAATCTACATCGTTTCCCGCATCGTCATCAGGGAGTTGCTGCAACGGAAGAAGTAAACAAATAAAACAGCCTGATTATGAACCGGCAAAGACACAAATTAAAACTGTCATATTTATTTTGCCTTCCAATTTTTGCAGTTAGCCACTGTACTTCTGTCTCTTGGTTTTGCACGTAGTTTATTCCGAGTTGAATATGGGAGGAATTTTAAATGAAATTTAAAAGTATTTTTTATTTATTTTATTTTGCATTTTTACCATCACTTGCTGCTGCTATCAGAGCGCAATTTGATTAGGTTTTGAATTGCTTGTATAATATATATATACATATTGGCCAATGAATTAGAAAACCGAAGATCAATATTTTATTAAACCACCGCTTGCACGGATAACTGCTCTGATTCGTTTAGGCATCGAGTCTGCATGCTTCTGGAGTGCATTTACTTCCAGAGAATACCATGCATTGGCCATGTAGCTTTTTAGATCTTGTAAGTTAGGTGGAGGAGGAGAGTGCTGTCGGTTGCGTCTTTCTACCATATCTCAGACATTTTCTGTGGGGTTAAGATCCGGGCTGTGCGGTGGCCAGGGAAGGTGTTACAAGTCAGACTAATATTCAGCGAACTAAGTTTGAACACTTCTGGCACGATGTATAATTGCATTATCGTCCATGAAGTACCCGTTGCCATCAGGGTGAAAATGCAGCATTAGAGATTGATCTGCCAGCATATTTAGGTATCTCATGGCTGTTTGTTTACCCTCGATGAACACCAGGGCACCACTTCCATGCCAGAACATGCCCCATATCATGATACTTCCATCAGAGCCTTGCACAGTGCGAGTAAGACAAGATGGATGCATGCCTTCATGGGGTTCTCGCCAAATTTGACGTCTTCCATCTGTGCAAAATAAGATGTAGCGTGATTCATCCGAAAACATTACCCGTTTCCAATCCTCAAATGTCCAGTGTCTTCTATCTTGACACCACTGCAAACAAATATTTACATGTCGGGCAGAAATGAGTGGTTTTCTCACAGGCACTCGACTATGCATTCCTAACCGCTGCAACTCTCTGCGCATGGTTCGAGTTGAAATCTGTAGGGAAAAGGCCTTGGTTGACGATCTGTGTCAGTTGAAGAATAGTAGAGTACCTGTTCTGCCGTACAATTCGTCAGAGACGACGCCAATCACTCTCTCGGAAAACTGCGCTAGAACCGCAGTTACGTCTTCTAGAGAAGGACTGTGGGTTCTGATTCTAGCTTCCGTAAACCTTTGATATGGCTGCTTCTGAGAACCCAGCGAGATTTGCTGTAAACCGAAGCCCTTGCTAAACGAGCACCAACAATAAGCACACTTTCAAATGATAAAAGATCTGTCGTTTTTCCCATTTTACTTCATTCATCGTGAAAAGCACTCTAACTTACTTATACTAGCATTCTAATCACGTGTAACCCGCAATAAAAAAAAAAAAAAAAAAAAAAAAAAAAAAAAAAAAAATTGCATACTTTATCCCTAGCACACATTCAAATGAAAATATCAAGAATTTCTAATTCATTGAACCAGTGTGTATGTGTGTATATTATATATATAACTTTGTAAGTTATGAATGCGCATGTTTCATGAAATTTAGGAAAATGTTACTGAAGGTAACACTGTAGAATCATTAGGATATTTTTGAAAGCAGAAGAGATAAAAATTAGCAACTCCTTCGCCGAGACTGGAACCACAGTCCTCTAGAATACGCGGCGAGCGTGCTGACCACTACACTACGAAGCGATGCTAAGAAGGCGGGAGAAATACCTTATATACTCCCCCTTTTAAAGGGCGACTGGGGACCCAATCGCAAAATCTTGGTGGTAAGAATCATCATCCACCACCCTTTCAGTTCGGGTGCCAATGTAGAGACATTAGAATATTTCGAAGATGGAGTTGGGAAAAATGAGCAAAGACCGGAATCGAGCCCCGGGACTCGAGCCAGGAGCCCCTCGAATACTCGCCTTGCGTGCTGACCACTACACTATGAAGGCATGCTAAGAAGGCGGGAGAAATACCTTATACCCCATCTATTTTGTGCTGAGGAGGAATCAAATAGGCTTGTGAAAAGGGCAGTTCCCAATCTCATGTACCGGTTGAAATAAATTTTTAAAGAGAGACTGTTAGGCACTATTGTAACACATGGACGTCTGCTTATCTATTTAGTTTAACAGCACAATAAACAGATGATAGTAGACTTCTAGATTTTAAATACAACTCATAAATGAATTACAATATTTACATTTCTTTACTATAAATTCGAGAATAATATATATGCGAGTGTTTTCGCATGTATTTTTATGGAATTTTGATTTAAAATGAATGGGGGATAGCCAGTTATTTTCATTTTCAAGTGTATGGTGATTTAATCGTGGTTCAATGGAACCTTTTATAAAAGTCTCCATGCAAAGTTAATTTCTAAAATTTTCCTATTTTAATATTTTTAGGATTTATATTTATAGGTAAGATATCAATTACAGTTATTGTCTCTGCAATTTTCGTTAATAATAAAGATGCTATTTAGAAACAGTTTGCTGCTTAACATTTTTTGATGGTCTAAGTAATTTTCCCTCTTATTTATGTTTGTAGTCAATACAACGTTAAGGCATATTGATTATAAGAATAATCAAGTAAAACTGAGCGTCAACCATGGAGTAAGTTAATTCAAAAGCAAAATTCAAGATTATTCTTAATTGTGAAAAATTTAAAGTAAACACAGCAGAAATAGGGATAAGCTCTAGAAGTTTATCTTATTTGTTTCACAAGAGCTCAACGCGTTCAACTTTACTGATGCAGTAGGCATCTCTGTGATAATCTGCTTCAGGCGTTCTAGTAATGATGTTAAGGAAAACCATATCTATATTGATACGGTGCGAGGATCCTTGAGATTAATGTGGAGTGAAAGCACATTCTTGTCAAACCTCCATAAGAAAACGTCGCAAAGAAATAAAGCTGAAGACCGGGATTAACACTTAACGTATCAACGCCTCATCTGTTACATTTACATGACGCCTGTACATCCTATTCATGTCTAGGGAAAATTTTGTTTTAAGTATTCTTGTAACAAATGTTGTGACAATTTCTTAACAAACTTCTTGATAAATTTTGATTGATACAATCTTGCTAGTAGTTTTGATAATGGTTTATATGGTAGTGATTCAGAAAAGTTTCTTGATGAAAGAGATTTTCAACATGATTTTCATTCAGCTCATTTAATTGTACCATCAACCAACCTCCAAGTATATCCTCTCAATAAGGGACACATCTGTCAAGGTGGGCATACCAACATTTGTGAAACGTGCATAAAAGGTAATAAATTTACTGTTTCAGTGTAGTACAACTTGGCATCGCTAGGGTGACTTATTTCCGATACAAAATATTGCTTTTTTTCCGTTAAAAATGAAGAATTCAAGTTTAAAATATTTATGACACACTTTTAAAAGTTACAATTTGTCATATAACTACTACTAGATTACTAATTATTGGTGTAACTAAAACACGTAACTTATAGTAATAATTCTGTAAGATTTGCCGTTCTTTGAATTTAATTATGCTTAATTGTGATGCATAATAACAAATAAAACAAAAAGTAAAAAATCTGAAAGCTTTCAGATTTTACATTACGCCCAAAGAGACGTTTTTTAACATTTTGTATGATCATGTTTCTCGCACTAAAAGAATACATAAAACTCAGTTCAAGAGCAATATCGCAAAATAATTTTAAAATGAGAATAACTTTAGAATTTCCGATACGCAGTCTCGCGTTCTGGGGATAAAAATTTTTTATTTTCGTATAGTGTTGCCATTCTTCACTTTGAAATCGTTGAGTTTCTTAATGAAAAATTTTTTAATGTCTCATAAAATATGAAAAGATAATAAGACCAGTTCCAAATTCCAAATTAGGGCTTCCAGATACCCATACTCGTTGGTGGATTACGTCATTCAAAATTTGATGGTTCTAGGTACTATTATTTAAACACAATGCGAGAAACATACTACATACATTTATGTAGATTCTACATTATTTAATTTCCGTAAATATAATATGGCGCTGTAATAGTTGATGGCAACAGTTTTAAAAGTGAATCAAAGCAGAAAGTGAATCGACGCAAAATGCCAAAAGGAAATTAATAGCCCTTCTGGTCTAACGCCGCTTGGGCTAATAAGAAAAACTTCCATTGTAACCATTATATTGTTTAGTCATTTCATTTGACTGGATTATGTGTTTTGCAACAGCAATTGTTGAAAATCTCCGACAGGGAAAAAAAAAAGTTTTTTTGCATCTATGATTCGTCCGCTCATTAATTTTACTAATATCATTCATCAGTATAACTTACTTTAGATGGGACATCAATGATTTAAATCTAGCAGCCCGTTTATTAACCTATTCTCCTAGATCGAAGGACTTGTTAACACTTTTCTCATTATGAAAATATATTTTAGGGTGTGGTGTCAAGAAAGATTCTTTCACAGCTTAAAATAAATGGGTTAATGTCCATTGATAATCTGTCTTTACCACTCCGTCTTTTTAAAAGAATACTTTCACATTGGCCATTTATTTGATTTTCGATAGTTGATGAAAAAAATAAATAAATAACGATTAATTTTTTATTCATAGGATAAATTAATAAGGCAATACAAAGTCAGAGTGTATCAAAGTAAATATCCCACATTTGATTAACGGCCAATATTTTCATATTGAAATATCTTTTCATGTGAAAGTTATAAGTTTCATTAAGAACATTAAGAAATTAGCATTAAGAAAATATATGAATTTTTATGTCAGTTTTTAGTTTCACGAGAGTGATCATGATATTTTCAATCCATTCTAAATACTGGAACTCTAAATTTGAGTTCTAACCTAGGCTGTTTTGATACTAACTCCTTATCTTGGACTAGTTACGGTTTTGAAGTAACTTAATTTAATGTCCCGCATTAAATTTTATTGATTCCGATAATAACACAACTAGCCAAAATTGTTAATCAATAGAGATTTGGAAATCTCCATTGTCGCAAAGCGTATATTTCAGTTAAATCTCATAAACAGGCTATGTAGGACACGGTGAGTTAATAACGAGGAACATTTCGTGGCAACGATGAGTCTTTTTTTTCCAGAAATAACTAATCACATTAAATGTCGGAAGTTATAGTTCAGAAACTGCAGAATTTATATTATTTCGTGCATATATTTTGGAACTTTTTGAGTTATTGCCATGGAAGCAGGAAAAAGTAGAAGATGTTAAAAGTAAAAACTCATCTATTGGAAAATAATATTATTGTCACATGATGTAGATGAAAAATACCGTATTCTCCCCTCGCGTTTTCGCACTAGTTTCTGAAAATTAAAAAAAAATATATATATTCGAATAATTTCCCTCTTCCGCTGTTGTACATAGCTTTTCCCCATGAGGACTAGTTTAGTAATGAATTTTATTCTTTTGATTATTTTTATTTTTATTCAGTGTATTCAATTTCCATTTGAATTTTCGTATTAGCATTTCGCCCATTTTATTTATTTATTTATTTATTTATTTATTTTTTTTTTGCATTTATTATTTGACATGTATTTTGTGCAGATTCTCCGTAAAGCTACCTAAACGTGGCTGTTCTCACACTTAATAAGAAACTTCCTAAACAAGTGATTCCATCTCATTTCCATTATTTACTTTCCAGCTGATTATTAGCTGATTAAGCTTCCAGCACCTATAGCTTATCTACTGGATGTTCCTCTTGGGAAAGTCAGAGAAGACTTCTTTTGTTGATGTGCCCCTGTAGCTTAACAGCGTGATTGAGCAGAGCACCCCGCCAGTTATCTGCTCAATATCTCTCAGATATTGCAGCTTTAATATTACTGTGCATTCTTATTGAAATTCAGGTTTTTTTAAAAAAATAATATTGTGATGTTCACCAGCAGTTGCTCCATGATTACGTTTATTCTGTTTATTTTTGTTCTATTTCTATAACCGCGTTCTTTAGAAATTAAATTACCGCGCAATTTTCCCCGCTGGATTTTCAAACGAAAAATTTAGTAAAATTTAGGCATAACTTTAATCGTATATATAGTATAAGTGTATAACGTAAAATACAAACTTTAATCTTTAATAGCCGCTTAACTGTCATTTTCATTTTCACCTTTTTTCCTTTCATTACTAAAAATAGAAACCGATTGTAATAAATCATTTTAAACCGCACCATTTCCAAATTAATTCTTCCCACATGAATCTTGCATAACACTAATGCTGGAAGTGCTTATGTAACGCATCGGCCAATTATAATATAGAAATCTGCAAACTAAAATCAAATTTAGCGGAAAAGTAAAATTAAAACTTAACTAAACCTTCTTTTAAAGAAGTACGCATTTTTCTTCTTGCTTGCAAATTTGCTATTCTCTACGTCTCTTTCTTCTTCATATATTTTCAAAGGAATAAAATTATGAAGTATTAATTCTACAAAAGGTGCGCTTTCTACGCCAGGTTATTTGTGGCTTCACTAAATATGGTGACAATCATAAGAAGTATTCAAACAGCCCCTACTGCATTTTCTGAAGTGCATTAGATATCAAGGAAATTCAGCATAATGGATATTTCATTCAAAAGCTGTACCTCTGCTATTTGTTACCTGAAAATAAATTTTAGATGTATTATTTGGATTTTATGTCAAGTGTTATTAACAAAACTAAAAATTTGAAACCACGTTAGATCAAATATTGAAGTAAAAACTGCACTGAAATATTTAGTCCAGCTAGATTAGAGTTGGGTGCCAAGAAAAGAGGGATGTCAATAGTTTTGAAGTAATATAACGGACGTGATGAACGATGTCAATAAACCTAAGTTGATCTTTTGAAACGACTAGTGATATGTCTTGATCAGGGACATTAAATTTAGTACACAGCCATTGCAATCAAAAATTTCTCTAGTACTTAGGATGGGTATGTGTCTCGAAAATTCTTAGGTACCTAAGTTGCCTCATGATGTCGCAAGAGATTACGTGAAAAGGATTGGGTAAACGTATGACCTTTTCGATAATTTTTCAATACTGCTGGAACGTTTTTTACTAATAATCAGTTAAAAAGTATAACTGTTGACCAGTTTTGTAAATGTGAATAAAATGAACGCTGAGATATTTTTTTTCCATTCAAGGGCAAATATTATGGGATATCAATATCATAAACAGCAGAATTAGTATACTACCCTTATTAATTAAAATTTTTCTTTGCATTTTTTCCTCAGAATGAACTAAACCTTTTTTTTTTTTTTTTTTTTTTTTTGAATCCTTTTGAATCAATCTAAATCTGAAATCTCTATTTTAGATAACCAACGAGCTGTAAACGCTTAACAGTTTTAGTATTTTATATAAAATTTATGTGATATTCTTATGCAAAATTTATTTGCTATGAATTATGCGTGCAAGGAATGTGTGGTAAAATAATTGAGAAGATTGTTGGTGAAAAGCTGTGATAGATTTAAAAAGGCTTCACACATTCTTTGTGTATACTATTGCACTGCGGTTAGAATTGAACACCAGCTTCTTTCATGCTTTTTTCTGGATGTCGCTCAAGTCGGCTTCCGTCCGTAGTGTTAGATATCTGTTCCCTACCGCATGCGTAAATGTCCGTGTCTCTATGACGGAAGCGTTGCAAGTAGCAGGCAATAGACCATTCAGTAAAGTATTGTGCCACTGACGCGCTTCATAACTTTGTTGCCATCTTTGAAAAAGTAAACAGAAACGTCCTCTAACTAGTGATATCTGTGAGAAATCTCTCCTGTCAAATTTCAGCATATGTTGTAATATTTACAACATGTTCCGAATACTAAATCGTCGAATTGTTCATTTACGACTATTGTCGATGTTTAGCATTAATCTGAAGGGAAAATAGTTTATACTTTTTCGACATTCCTATGATTTAGATGTCAAAAATCTTCCTGAATGTGGTTCATCTTCGTTCATTTTCCGGCAGTCTAAAAATTACCTTGTGTAATCTGAAAATTTTTGTTTTCAATTGAGAAAGCACTATGCACGTTTACGATTGTGTATACATCTTGTAAACATATTGCAGCCTGATATATTTACAAATTTTATTCAAAATTTGATATATTCATAAAATTTGAATCTCCAGTTCTGTAATAAATAATCAATAAAAATCGTTATAGCCTGATAACTATAATTCTTGAGATCTGGTGTGATGCTGGCAAACAATCCAGATTTATATCCATCATCTCAACTGCATGAATGCTTGCACTGTTATTAATACAGAATTTTCCAGCTCGTTTAATATGCTTTTAGATGAATATTTTTAATTTGCTATTCTTATTTTTAATATAAGCTTTGGAAATTTTCAAAAAACTTGATATAAATGGAGTACGTACCATTTTATACACTTTTTACAACACGCGCACTATAAATAATACATATTCTTAAACAGCACTACACCTGCGTTTTCTAAACGCTTCATCGTTTCCTTTTAAGAGCATCGAATCTGAGCCTTATTCTTATGAAAACCAGGTACGAGTATAATATAACCATAGGTACGAGTATAATATAGAATCTTCGTGTTTGTGTGTTGTGGTTTAACTCTTGGCTGTAACATCGCATCAAGTATACGAATTGTATTGATGCTGGGCTGTCAAAGTTAGGTCTGTCGTCGGCCTGGGAGGCTTATTGGTGACAGTAGGAATTTGCCAAGCCCCTTACAGTTTTGAAAAAGGATCTCCAAGGGGACTATTTGAAAATGTCACACCCCTCTTCCCTTACTACCAGGCTTCTCGAGAGGACGTTCGGCATTATTTTACGTATCCCCTTACTGGACAAATACCATACACCTAATAAACATTCAGAGCTTCTTCAGAATTCACATCTGCTCCCAACAATACATTATCTCTAATCAGTAATCATCATCTTTAATTATTATACATATCAAGCTACATAAAGCCTTCAAAGCCCTAAATTTTGAGTCTTACTGGTATCAGTTTTCAATATTATTATTGTCTTCCCGGTACTGACATACTTCAACCATATAAAATTTCATGTATTCAGTATCTTCCAATAATTAATTTTTAACTTTTTAAAGCAAATAGTTAATCAGTTTCTTTATTTGAAATCGGTTATTCAGAAATACGATTTGTGTTTAGTGATCATAATATCAAATAATCAATAAATCCCAAATGAAAAAAGCTAGTGAAAAATAATTTTCTTAAAATATGTTAGAGAAAGAACAATAATCATATGTCAAAAATGGAACCCCCAAATCGCAAAGATGAGGCCTTTAGAGCTATTTAGACATAAAGAAATCAACTAGCTTCCTATTAAGGATAATAGTGCAATTTAATTTGAAATTAATCTTTTGTGTTAATGTTGCATAAAAATTATGCAAATGTCATATTGTCAAACCTGTAAAAGAATGTTAAATCCTATTGCATTTCAAACAAGAATGTAACCGAAAAACTTTTATAGTAAACAACCATTAGTAGTTAAATAAATTGAAATAATTATTAGAGAATCAGTATTAAAGTGTATATAAATTGTTGCAAAATTTGATGGCAGGGTGACATAAAGGAAAATCTCAGATATTTTACCCGACACTTCGAATGAGTCATTGTAACAAAACCCGTCATACCCAGTATCCTGCAGAACTCATATATGCGTTTATCAGAATTTCGCATGCAAAATTAGCTTTAAAAATGAGATCTTTTGAGATGATTCACGATCATTTGGGTCTTCAGAATTGCTATGTAAGTACTGTAATCCATTTTAGTATTTTTTTTTAAATATGTTATTTTCCTCAGAGTATACTCAACTATCGCCAAACCAGTTTTTCTGGAGATGGTATAATTCTTCTGTAATTGTTGGCAACAAAGGAAGGAGGGCACAAAGATCCTTAGGTTCGATACAACACAGTATTCTCAATTAAATCTGGGTTGAAGCTTATGCAACTAGCTCTTATGTGTATCGTTTTCATTAAATAATCGAACTGGTGTAAAATGATTTAAGTCACCATCGCTTGCAATTAAGAGAATCGCTGTCCTTGGAATGAAACAGAAAGCTTTTTAAATGCAATTAAACTAAATAACTATAGTAGAAAATAAAGTTAATTTGACATGCACCGATAAGAATATTTAAGGCCGGTTTTACATATAAAACAATCGAAATTGCGCCTGGTGAATAATTTACAGGTGGCAGGTACGCTTTCCTGAAAACTACACCTAAATGACAGCGAAGCGGAATATTTTAATCAGAATGATTCTAGATATGGAGGACCTAGTCAAGCTTTGTTTTCAAGAAATATCAGCCAGTGGATGGTAAAATAAATCATCGTGGTTATGTTTTCCACGTTATCTATCAATTATTGGTTGCTTAAATAACGCCACTTTGTTGAAGAAGAGCGCATCCAGACCTAAAATGTTGAGTTTAATTCAAAGTTATTGTAAAGTAAACAAACAATTTACTCTTCAAGAAGAGAAATATACTTTTTATTAGAATCGCATCTATGCATGACTAAGAAGATGAAGTTTCTGACTAAGTACTTGAGATTTTAAGAACACGTGTTAGAGAAAGAATATTTTAAATTAAAGTAGAACTTAAATTTATAATGAAACGTTAATGTATTTTTGGTATAGAAAGTAATTTTTCATATTCCAGAATTTTTAGACCACAAACGTAATTTAAAAATTTTGATGATTATTATTTCTACTCTTTCTTCTTCGAATTAAAATTTCGTGTGAAATGCTGTCACATCACATATTTCAAATTAAGGAAATTTGCCTAGACCAAATGGAATAAGTACAGAATATTTTAACCGAAGAGAACACGTATCTTCGAATTTGTCGTTTTGAATATTCACAGAAATATTAAACATTTAAAATTATACTTGTCATATGATAACTCTGAATATGAGGTTTCCCTATATTTCCTTTATGATTAGTTAAAGTACAGAATGCCTTCAGCTGTCAGTTCATTAATTCTAAACATCCAAAAAGAGTGCTTTCATAATAAAACGGAAAGGCTTATTTTATTTTGTAATGAAAATTGTTCTGTTTAAGACAACGAGAAAATATTTCTATGTATCCTAAACCACATTTGCAAGTATCCATCGAGACTTGAGAGTACGTTTTCATATTTAATCATGCAAATTAAAGATTGGCATACAATTTAAAGAATAATGCATAACTGACGCAGAGTAAAATTATGGTTTTGTTGCTATATTACATCAAGTTGAAAATTAGTTTGTTGGTTACCTAAAAAGTTTTTTTTTTTTTTTTTTTTTTTTTTTTTTTCTGTTTTAGGTTTCTTGGGTTCGTCAACGGGATCTTCATATTCTCACAGTGGGAAAATATACTTACACGAGCGACCAGAGATTTACTTCGATTCATCTGGAAAATTCTGAAATTTGGACCTTAGAAATCAAATATACCCAGAAAAAAGATGCTGGAGTGTATGAATGCCAAGTGAGCACGGAACCGAAAATGAGTCTCAGCATAAGGCTCAATGTCGTTGGTAAGGAAGTAGTCATTTTCAATTTTCCTGTAAAATAATTATTTATTTTATTGTGCACTTTACTGAGATTTCTTCATTGCAACCTAACTGTGCCACTGCAATATGCCAGTTACCGATAGTTTGGTACTTCGTATTCCAGAAGGGCTAAATACTATTTTTATTATTCAGTTTTTTTTTCAAATAATTTGCCAGAGATATAAATAATCTTGCATATTCTAATCTGCATTCCAAAAATACAAGTCCGCAAAATCGCTGATTAAAGTAGGGAGAAATTAAACATTTAGTATCTCTCTTTGTTTGCAGAAAAACTTTTAAAGATTTCTAAACTTTCATAAAACAATAAGTACTAAAAACAAAATGAATGCGAAGTGAACAAAAGCAAAATGTGTTTAAATTTGTAAAACCAAAATACTATTTAATTTACCATTTAAATACTATTAATTTCTATTTAAAATACTATTAATAATAAATTAAATATGTTCTGTTCTAAGTTTTAGCTTATTAACTAATAGTATTTTACTTTGTTTTTCCATGTAATAATTTTGATACTTGCATTTATTTTAACAATATGCCCCAAAATTATGCTCAAAGAAAGTATTATTATATATAAATAACACGTGCTCTTTCTTGCAAAAATAGTATTTCTAAGACCGAAAACAATATTTTATCATAAACCTTTATGAAACTTACGAAATTCCAAGGAATTTTGGAGAATTATATAAATTACTTTCGGAGAATTAAATTTTTAAAAGTGCGGATTGGCTCTAGACAAAATCCAGAAATTATGGTATTAGCCTTTATTCTTCCCGACTGTTTCATTGTAGGAAATATCTCACTTGTGAGAATTCTCTCAGTGTTATAGAAAAAAAAAATATTTCAAAAGATGGCAGAATATTAATTATCAAAGGAAAAAATGAATAATTGTATGATAGCATATGCCTGTTAATAAAAATAAGCTTGAATAGGAAGCATTACCTTTTACGTGTTAAGTAAGCCTAATTTGAAGATTTCGAGGACATCAAGAATTATAAATTCGAAACTTTGCCCACTTCTCAAGTTTGTTGCTCTGTTGAAAATTATAAACATTTGCATGCTGTTTAAAATATCTTTGTTTTTAAAGTTTTGTCACTGTTAGATGTGTTGTCCTCTTATTTCAGAAAGGGAAATAAATGTTTTCTTAAGAATACTTCACAAACTGTTTAATGACAATGTTAATTACAATTCATGCTCAATAAACTAATAAATCTGTGTTTTTCTTGTTAGAAATGTGTCAGAGTTGCATAAGTTAAACGTAACTTAAGTTCGTGTTAAATGCATTAAATGTCTAGATGGAAGCATTAGATCATATGCAATTCTCATATGAATGACAACAGTAAAATGAGATCTTATTTTAGATTGTGCTTTGAGTCAAAATAAATACCGCTTCAGGTTACCAAAACGTAGCCTTAAAATCCTTGGTTCGCCTGAGTAATAATGATTAAAAACGTTATGCTGTTTCAGAACCATATGGTGAAGACGCAGTGTTTCTGTTACAGCATTTCGATGTTTAAGGACTATTCCTAAAGCAAACAACCAAGCGAGAAGGAAAGTAGTATGGTATACGACCATGTTCGCTGAACTCTGCAGTATTACTTTTCAGCTTTGATGAAACTTCAAGATTTCTTCTGGAACATTTTACTTCGGTGCCTTCAGCAGAATGCATGGGTTCATATAGGAAGTATTGTGAAATAGCATTTTATTAGAAATAATAAGTCATGTGTTTCAAATCCATTATGTAGCTCATAATTGGTATTATGAGTCTTCTCTCCCTCGAATTCCTCGTCGCCTATTGATAAGATGCTTTCCTATGTTATTTAGTCCGTACAATATATGCGAAATCAAGCTTAAAGTACATCATAGCGTTTGGCGCAGAATAGCAAGTCTAATATGTGAAAAAATTCTTTAGAGAAAATTTAATCATTTAAGAAAAGATTTTAAATAAAATTCATTCCGAAAAAATTCATTCTGCTGCTTTATTAAACAGCCTAAATTATTTAGGTTTTCAAACATCTAAAATATTTAGTTCTGCTAGAAGAATGCAACTCCTGACTTCAAAACCTTTTGGAACCATGGCGTAGTAAAAGTTACGCGCTAGTTCGCGATCAATCTAGGAAGCTACCACAGAGCTTAAAACGTTTGAAGTTCTTTAAAATGTTTCCGTAGTGTCAAAGCAATTGATAGAAATTTGAGGGTTGACTGATCATGCCTTATTAGCATTTTAAACCATTGAGATACACAGAAAAAAATATTTCAAAGCATATGACGTTACTGAAATGTTTACCTACTTTAGAGGTAACCATATAAAATTACTGCTAATAAGTAGTCTGTGTCTTTTCATTTTTCATGAATGTTTACTTTCCATTTCTTTTATGAATAACAATTCACTCATGCATTCATAGAAACTTACAGTTCCCATTCCTAAATGGGAACGTATTTCCCTTTCGTAAACAACATTTTTATTCTTTGTTTCTGGAAGAGCAGTTTTTTCTTTCTATTTGAATAGAATAAGGTTTTTAATTATGAATATTCCTGTACTGTTTATTTGTGCTCTTGGAAATGAATTTTTCATATTTTTCTTGATCTTTGAAATCATTTATTTTTCTGTTTACCTAAGCTGATGTTTAGCATGAAACATACAATTTATTTTAAAGTTTTCCTTTTCTCTTTAATGTTGAACATTCTTGTTCCTGATGTTAATTATATCTATTACTTTTTACCACAATTTAACTTCCAAACATAACGTTCCAAAATAAAAGTTGAGCAATTTCGTTGGGTATTATTGATATGTATGCATACATATATTGTTCTAAAAATATAATTAGCATAGATGTTGACGCATAACGAAGAGCAAATTTGCGTTTCGAGACAAATTAAATATTCATTTTCATCTCATCGATTTCTCATTTATTGATATCTGTGGCAATAATTCACTTGGCATTCTAATCAGCTTTCTTACAAGAAGCGAAGCTGCAAACAGCAGTCTATCTATGCTGAGGTTTAAAAAGTAAGTGCTTATTATCTAACATGCAAATTGATTAGGTGAAAGGTTTTCGGTACTGGAAATTTTGGGTTTAACTACGTGCTCATCGTTATGTAATAATCCTATGATGTGGATTAATTTAGAAATGGTGCTTTCCAGAAGACGTTATTAAGCAATTGCAATTTTTAGGACTAACAGGGAAAATATCCAAGTGAAAAAACTAAGGGGCTGTTGCTAATTTAAGTTATAATTTTGATTTAAATATATTTTATCCCTCACATACAAAGACACACGCATCAATACATATGATATATATATATATATATATATATATATGTGTGTGTGTGTGTGTGTAAGATAAAAAACATCCAAATCAGCTTTATAACTTAATTAAGATCTTAAATTATCATATATCATTTGGGTGTCTCCTCTCTGTATTCTAACAATCGAAAGAACTTTTCTGGACTACGCCATTCCTAGATCAGTCTGTGTCACATGGCTTGCGAGACAGTCGAAAATCTCCCCGATGCTCTGCTTGATGTCTCCCGTATTAATCTGTGTATATGAAAAATTATTGTAAGTGCAATCAAAAAGTATATTGTCTACGAAGAGCGATTCTAAGGTGCTTAGAAATAAAGATGGTAATTAGCTGAACTTGGATTATGTCAACATCGTTTTCTTGCCTTTCCACTCGACTATCGAAAGCTGTCGTAAGTTCCAGTGGTATGTGCGTATTTACAACATTACATATATATCATACATCTGAGATTATTAGACTGTTCATTTGCGATCTTATCTCCTTCTCTTTGGAAATAAAAACTTGTATTTGACACTAAGTACTTATAATGAAAAAAGATATAAAAAATTTTGTGGAGTTTATATACGACATAGGATCAATAATGCAGCAGACATATTTTATTAGAGCGCTATTAACAATTAAAGTGAATCTTAATTATTAACGTTTACCATGAATTTTTGGGGGTATTTAATTACTGTCTATACGGCATAGCTAAAAAGAATTCCGTAATGCTAGCAGTATTACATTTTGAAAAGCATTATACAGACAAGAGTTTAAAAATTCTAATTGAAAGTTACTTCAATTTAAGATGCGACTTTTAATTAGAATTTTTAAAATAGTGTCTGTATAATGCTTTTCAAAATGTAAAACTTTTTCTTTTCTTTTCTTCTTCTTTCTGTGTATGTATGTGTGTGAGTGTGCACGTATCTGTGTTGATAAGAACTGCAACTTCATGTTTTTAAAAGAACTGAAAGGTTTTGCATATGTTTTTATTGTATTTCATTCCTAAATTCAAAATAATCCTCTTACTTCTTAATCTGTTAATGAGAAAATACATGAGCCTTGAAGTTGGCAGGAAATGTTCCTTCCAACATGTTAACTTAAATAAATGTCTTATGTTTACTATATTTCCTCGAATCAAAGGTGTATTTTTTCATACAATTTACTATGAAAACAAAGTTCGTAGAATAGATTAATAATTTAGATGGATATCTTATTGAAATTATTAATCGATCACAGATTTTAATATGTGATTCCATTCATTTTATTGTCTTAGAACTGACATTTTTCTTTTCTTTTCTTCTTCTATGTATGTGTGTGTGCATGTATCTGTGTTGATAAGAACTGCAACTGAGGAAGGCATCCTAAAATTTAAGAAGTACAGTAATTATTGTAGCATCTGAATTTTTTGTAATAGTGTCGCGATAATTTGCTTTGTTTGAATTTTTAACACATTGCATTTGCATTTTTCATGGGTTCGGGTAACTTTTACGAACTGAATTTTTTATGCTTTTGTGTGACACTACCATTCTTTTTCAAGCGTTTTAAAGCAAAACACATTTAAAAATTTCGCTTTAGAAACAAGACTATGGAAAAAAAATTAAGCTTTTGCATTTTCAAGGGCGAGGTGGTTTGTTTGCATTTTCATTTCACAATGTTACTAGAAATGTATCACTTAATCTTCGCATAAAGTGCTTTTGTATACAATTGTGTCTCTATATTTATTAAATTTATAAATGTAATAGGGTTAAAATTTAAAAAGTAATTAATCTTCCAGTTTTGATTTTATATAAATATGATTTCTCTCCTTGAGTGCCTAATTTCTCTGAACAGGTTGATTAGAATTCCGAGAAAATTTAATGAATTGTACAAACTCTACATTTCTATAACATGGCTAGTTATTGTGCTTGCGGGATTGGAACTTACAGAGTCTCACCTTTTTGGGAAACGTGCATTAATTCGAGACTCTAGATGGATCTAAGCGACATATCACTGTGTCCAGTAAGAATACAAAGAAAGGTAAGAAGGGTGTAAAAGACCCTTTTATTAAGAATTCAAATTGTGAACAGAAAGCACTTCTTGTGTTTACAAACCAGCCAACATTTATGGTGTAACTCAAAAAGTAATGAATTCAAACTAAAACTAAGTTAAGTCTTAAATTTGCCAAAGGCTACTCATAAAAAGTAACTCGCATGTAGACTAAATTCTATATAGGCGTGACAAGCCCTATTTGCAAGAATTAAGCAATACCGAAGACAGACTACTATCGTAGAATTTCAGCTGGTAGAGCAGCCTTCAGCAGTCGGAACCCGCTCTGATTAAACAATCCAAATCTTACCTTTAAATACTATCTCTTTCGACCTCATTTGAATACGCGCGAACTAAAATGAGCATTCTGGCAGGAAAAAGAAATTGAGAACGACATTAAAGATACTAAAAATAGAATAACTGGTTAGATAAAATAAATGAATAGTTTACAAACTTTTAAAATTATAATTAAGTTTGAAATCGTATAAAAATTTTGACTCGCCAGTCTTCATTCTCTCAAATAAAATAATTATGCATGCAGTACTGTATATATATTATATATATAATTTTGCATAATTGTAAGGTATTTTCTCCCTCTTTAACATATGCTCTCGTGGTGTAATTGAAAAGTAAGTCCGGCTAGCAATCTAATGATCTGAGTTCGAATCCCGGTAAGGTTACTGCGCAATCTCCTGCTCTGAAATAAAATACCTTATGGACCTTTCTTTATTAACATTAGGAAATTAATGTGCATTTACAGGATTAGAACCTAACTATATTCATAAACTTATATTTTTCTAAACTATAATTTTATTACTTGCGCGCTTGATTTCCCGGAAAATGAACAACTTTTTGCTTCTAGCATAAATTTTTAGAAAATGAAGTTTAATTTTATAATAAAAAAATAATATACTTTGCATTCTCAAATTAAAAAATATATATATTATTTAAAGCAATATTATTTTTGAAAATTAACGCTGATTTTTGTTGTTTGACCTGTGAATTAGCAATATTATTAGGTTTTTATTAATAAAGGTTATTTTGATTGCGAACTATTTTTCTAATTTGTGAACAAAAATTAGGTAAAAATAGTGATTTATTCCATCCTCGGTTCCTGGGCGCAATACCGGATTAAGATTTTATGTCGAGCGCAAAGGGACTATATTATTTTTATTTTTATTTAAAATATTTTAACATATGCCACATAAAGTAAAAGTAAAAAAAAATACTGTGCAAAGTATATCGAAATACGTATGCAAAATTTCCCGATCGGAGCTCATTATTTAATCAGACACTGAGATTAAAAAATATGTAAAATGTTCAGAATATGTTGATATTTTAAAGGTACTTCTGTTACAGACTGTTTGCTACATGATCCTTGAATATATGCGCATTCTTTTCCGAAAATCTGATTTTTAAATCGCTGCAAACAAATTTCCGTCGTTCATAATGAATTCGATGCTCAGGTGTTAGAATGTTTTGCAATCACAAACCCGTCTCCCTTCTGTTCCTTCAAAGAAATAATACGTTAACCCTTCAAAATCTTCGCCTCTCTTCCTAGTTTCCTCTCTCTTCCACGAGCCCGAGGCATTCAAATCCATCCCATCACTCCTGGCCGCTACTATATTTATTTAGAAACCGAAGGTTCGTGCAATTTCCGATTGGAGGAGAATTCATTTTGCAGCCGGTCGGCCCTCCTTGCATCAGGATTGCGTGAAAGTCTTCCAATTTGCACGAAGATCAGACGTCCCCCAACGTAATGGAATGGGATGGAGTTTATTAACCTCTGGGAAAATGACAGAATGTCCTGCGGACCCTGTCACATAGCTGTGGCATGTATAATAAGCCTTATTAAAGTAGGAATTATAAATACCATAACTGTTCCTGTAAATGGTTCACTAGTATTCCATCATAGGAAAGTCTGTATCTTCAGAAATTCGATTTCCTCAAAGTTATAGTAACCCCAAATTTGTTTCTAGTCTTTAATCAAACATTAGATTGGTGTTCAAAATTTGCATGTCTCAGGAAAGTTAGAACTAAGAAACATATTACTTGGGTGTTATTTATTCACTTCATGCTTAAGTATTACCTGTTAATGTGAAATGGCTTTATTATTGTACGCAAAAAGTTACTAGAATGTTACTGAATTTTGCATAAATGGCCTGAAAAGTTAAAGTAAATTATCACAATAATTATACGTATATTTAAAAAATCAAGCCTGATTTGTGCATTAAGATATATTTCAAAGTATAATCACGCTTATATCTATTCCATCTGATGGATTATGAAGACCAAAATTTCATGATATATGTGTACCTGGATGCAATCGATTTTACTTACTATGAAGTTTCATTTTGATTTCGTAACAATGTAAATGGTTTATGTAATGAAAATTTTTTTATTTCAATTTATTATTTGTTTAATTTATTTTCAAACAGGCATTGTAATAAAATAATAGCTAATGTTTCATTAGTTGAAAATAATTTAAGGAACTCACCCTGTCACCCTGAAAATTTTTACGTCGATGCAGAGTAAAATTGCGCCTCTAAGTTTTAAGCAAAATATTTTGAGTTTTTTAAAATGTTGTAGGTGTAAAATTCAACCCTCAGTAAAATATGAAATGTACATATCATAATTTTGACACAATATTTTTGGTTTAAAAACTACATAATTCACCTCTTTTTATTCTTAAGTAATTTCTTTCAGAAAGCATCGTTAAAGCTAGACTCCCGCCTCCTTAACATTCTCAATTTTTGGTAAAAAAAAAGCAATAAAAGCAATGCAAATTCAAATAATATGCCACTTGATATGTTGTAACGAGCGTGTTCACAGAGCTAAACGTGACAGATATGCAGATGTATGAAGCATCCAAGACGGTAAAGTGTAGCCAACATGTATTACAAGTATTTTGCCTTTCCTTGTCGATCTCGAACACCGTATAATAATACGTAAAATATTCTTCATAGCTAATACGTTGTGTTAATGAATATTACCTGAAAGATTTAACACTAATTTAATTAATAATCTCAAGTTAAATTAAAGAATTAGAAAAAATCACCAAAAATATTTTTGCTCAATGTCTACTACAGTTTAACGGCGGATCCGCCATGGATTTACATAGATTTAATTTAACTGTAAATTTTCTTTTACCTCTATTTAGAATAATATATACTTCCGAGGTCGGGTGGAATATATTTTCATTACGTTTTGCTTTGTTTGTCAATGTGTATTTATTAAACCTTCTCATAAGACATTTCATTCTTCTGTTTATTCATGTTTGGCTAAAAGTAATACGCATTTTTTTTTTCTTCTCAGAGCAGTGAATTGCCAGTCGACAGAGAATTGCTTTAATAATGCGAGTAATAATAAAGCAATGAAGTATTATCTCTATCAAATAGCATTACATGTCTAAGAAATTTAAGAAGTTCTCTTTAAATGAAGCAATGTAATAAGCTCTAGGTGTCTTTGTCACTATTTCCGTGACCTGATTCATCAGCGTGTCATTTACATAGAAATGAGCTCGAGATACCATGCATCTGTCAGCACTTAAAGTTGGCAGGCCGTGAGCTTACCCCTCCTCCAAGCAAAGCAAATATGCCAGTTCATTTTACCAGCCTGGAAAATGATTAAATATTCATTTCCAAAAGACTAAACAAAACGAGTTTCCGTATACGAAGGATATTACTTTGTACGGTTGTCTGTGGAAGGCTTTAATATGCAGCAGATGGAGTACGGATCATTCCCAAGTTAAATGATATATCTGGGTAAATGATTTTAAGTATATCAAACGAAAAAAGAAAGTTAAAATTCTCGAATTGTCTTTTTCCTGTTTGAAAAAGGCACATAAAGCTGTTTCATGCCTGAAACTCCCATGAGTTTTAATTATATTGCATGATTTGTGTAAATTTGTTCTGGCGAACTCCTTTTTTCATTTAAAATAAAATATGTTAAACTGCTGCAAAATTCCTTATAAAGTTTGATCTTCTTAGCATTCATAAACTAGATCTAAGCTTTAAGTAGACTGACCGCAACTTATCGTTAATCTTAAAGTAACAACTGAAACTTGAGAAGGGTGTATTGTAACTAACTTTATTGTAACTAACATAGAAGAGATTGCGCATCTGATGCTCACACACTCAGCCAACTCTTCTGGAGAGAAAATTTAAAATAACAGTCAAATGTAACTTATATTTAAATACGTTAGTAATCAGAGACTACACAACTAAGTTTAACCCGAAGTTGGCTTACAAACTAAGCAGCGTAGATATCGAAACACCGGCAAATATAACAAAACTTCGAATAATACAATCTTAACTGAGTTAGAAGAAACCTAGTAATGTGGCCCCGAGAGATAGAAACACGCTCAATATTAGAAGCTAACAACCTCAGTTTAAATATTCAGTTTAATTTGCATTCTGTCTGGGAAACGAAGGAAGAAGCAACAGTAAAGATCCAAAACATAAAATAACTGGTTAACAAAAAATAATTAGAATCTTAAATCCTATTTTGGGGAATTAATAGACATATGTAAAGAGATATTGGTAACAGTTGAAATAAAGAATCAAATTATGTTGCTAAAAGACTATAGGTAAGAGGAGGAGTTCATCAAAGAATTGTGTCACTAAGTTCCGAAATGGAAGATATATATTTCCATTTAAAATTTCAAAGGCGACTGAAGACTTCCTATTTTAGGACTGTTTTAGGACCTACAAGTATTAAATCTCTAATATACTAAATAGACGAAGACGAATCTTGACAAGCATGTTTATCTTGGTAATATTGGTTCCAAAATTCTTTCGCTTAAAAGCATTTTACGACATTTTGCCTCCTCATCTCTGGATTATAATCTTAGCTAAAATGCATAATAATGATATAAAACTGAGAACAATAAATATAAATTTTTAGCGTTAATTAATATCATTCTCATATCGTGTATAAGGCTACAATACGTAGAAACTAGCAATTAAATGGAAATAATTTGGATAAATGAGTAAACATTTTCTTAAGTGCACAGCAAATTCTCAACTCAAAGTCTGCAAAACATATTTTTCCGAAACATTATGAATATGAAATTATTTCTGACTCAAGGAGCAGCAGCATTACGTGCTAAACTGCTATCGATAAAGGCGTCTGAGTTGTTAATAATTTTAATACTTCCATAAAAGAATAGAATATAAATGCAGATTTTAAGAAATGTCCAATAAGTGTTTCGGAGTAGTATTCTTTGAATGAGGTTGTATGCGAAATTAATAGTCTGGAATATATTTCATTCAGTGAGGTATGCGAAGCATGTGAAGAAATATGAGTGAGTAAAGCTATAAAATTTCGTTAGCATCTTTCACAAATTTATTGAGCAAAAGCTAAAATAAAATGTATAATTAATTCATTGTTGGGTTTTAATTTTCAATAATATTTTTGAAATGAAATTTATTTCACTTTTAGATTTCCTTATAATTCATTTAGTAAATCAGAAGTAAACTTTTTTGATTGAAAGATTATTACCATTGTTAATTCTTTTAGATATTCCATATCTTTCTAAAAATACTTC
Organism: Stegodyphus dumicola; assembly: GCF_044657685.1. Lineage (NCBI taxonomy): Eukaryota > Metazoa > Arthropoda > Arachnida > Araneae > Eresidae > Stegodyphus > Stegodyphus dumicola. Next base: position 149,623,980 of record NC_140771.1, on the reverse strand, counting down.
ATTGAATGATTTGTTATAAGATCTAACATTCTATTAACAAGACATTTTATTTTAAGGAGTTAAACGTTTTCCTGCTTGCTTAAATTCTACTATTTCTCCAAAGGGTACCCATTTAAAATCCTTCCGATTATTTAATTTCATTAAGGAGCCTTTGAAAATTGAATCGCAGCTGGGAGATAGAGCCCCAAAATTCATTCACAATCTTTTTTGTAGACTTTGCTAATGTCCAAAATTATTCATGAAATGCTGGCTTATTTCACTTTCCGACGTATTTTTGATTCACTGGAAAGCGTTCATGAACCGTATGATGCGATACTACTAAAATTTGCATTAACTGTCTTTACAAAACAAGAATATTTACAGAATCCTGGATTTCGGATTATAGCCTGAAGCCGAATTTAGTATTGAAATATTATTAGTATTTTCCGGCAAAATCCGTGAAGTCTTGCCACTTAAAAATGCAACTAAAGAATATGTCTGAATTATTGAAAAATTCTTCACTCCATTAAAAGCAATAAAGTTTCACTACTTTCAACTGATAGTTATTTAAAGCTTAAGAATATTTAATTCCTTTTAAATCACGTAATGCACTAAACTCATTTTTATTTAAAAGTATACCAGAGTTAAATATGCATTTCAAAATGCAGACTTACAGCGCCTTCCAAATGATATACAAATCTGTTTTAATTATTATAATAATAATTGTATCCAAACATAACTGCTTCGAAACACTCTCGAATAAGCATGCATGCCAAAATGTAATATGCTGTTCTGGAAAGAAGCTCTTGCAGTGAGGAATATGATTCGAAAGCTTGTGACTGAGCGCTAAAATATCTGTTACAGCTCCCACAAACTCTGCATCTGAACACAAAATAAAATGAATAGATTTCATTCATCGGTGTCATTAAGAGATCATTTCAGTAGTGGATTTAAAAAAAAATCCATGTAAATACACAGACTCCATTGCAGTCGTAAAATTATTCCATACAGTAATAAAATTCATTACCATCTTCATATTAAAATTCACAACTGATTTCATGATTCATGATTTTGACTTGAGAGACAGCATAGATCCACATATGCCCATATATTATTTTTTTATCCTTCCGAAATAAAGCTGCGTCTTATCTGCATGTTTTATTGCACCCAGCTTTCTATATAGGTATTTTTTTATAGCAAACTCATTATGTACCAGCTCATGGACTATTCTAGAATACTTCTGCAGTTTTAAATTCTACATAAAGACAATTACATGTGCGGAAACTGGAAGACGACAAAGAATTGCCTAACCACAGTTCCCTTACATCAAGACATTATTTTCATTTTCCCTATTCAAATCAACGAGCGTATCTTAGATATAATTTAAAAGAAAAGCTCTCAAAGCAGCGATATTCATGATCATGAAAATTCTTTTTCAGTATGATCAAAGTCTTTGTGCAGTAATGTAGTCTGAATATTTATACTTGTCTATTTTTCGCATTCACACATGCGAAATTGCAGCCACGTTAGTATCCAGATTACATCCCGCATCACAGTATTGAGAGCAATGACAAATAATCCATGTAAGTAACGTAGTCTATAGAAGGGAAGGTGAGGAAATATTTGTCTAACCGGCTATAACAAAGTACCTGTATGCCCATCTGTTAACTATAGGAAGTTTAGGCGCCAACTTTTACACCATGTATGTTATGCAGTTACGCTGTTTATTAATATAGATTATACATTCCCTAACAATCTTGTCTCTTCTGTGATGTGAAACCCATCTGCCGTGCTACTTAATCTGGAACATAAAGAAATGAAAATCTTAATCTGAAAAGTAACTGATTTGCGAGTACAATAGATGCTGCCCATATCATTCGATGTTCAATAGTCTCCTACTCACCTGTGCTGTATATACTGCTTAAATTTGATCTTACTGAAATTCGTAAAAGTTTCAGCTTTCAAATTCTGTATTTTACCCGCTGCAAACATTAATATACCTCCTTTATTATCTACACACATTTTTTATTCTTCACATTCAATGTCAAATGTAGTTTCGTAGCTAGAAACTACTTCATTTCAACAACATACCATTGAAAACAGATTTATATACCATAAAATAAGCCTAAAAAGCACTGATTAAACACTTCGAAAGAAATCTTTCCTATATGTTTTTGTTTTCAGTTTGCAGGTTTCGATCGCTAGCAAAATAGAAAGTATTGCCACGTGACGAAAAATATTAGTTGTTTACCATATGCGCCAGCGATCCTCTGAAACATATGAGTCTGGAAATAACTAAATCTTTTCTACATTAAATGAATGAATAGTTTGTACACGGCGTGAATCTACATTCTATTCATACCGTTTTCCCCCACCATTTGAATTTGCCATTTCGAACAGTTAATAAATTTTTACATTAAAAAATGTAAAAATTTATATTCTATTTTTTAAATTTTGGAGGACTATTTTTTAAACTGATAGACCTATCTTAGTCTAATCACTTGTAAACTGAAATATACACATCAAGATCAAATTGTAGTTTCTTTTTAAACTTTATGATTTATATATTTTTATATTTTAACTATTTACTTTTTAAACTTTTGATGCTTTAACTGTATACTTTTCGAAGTTTCGTTACACTATTTTATCACTGCAGTTATTTTATTGATTTAGTTTATTTTCATTGTAGTATTTTTCCTCCAAGTTCGCCTATTTCCTAAAGTTAATACTATAGCGTATTGTAACCTGAACGATGATGGAAAGCGCATTCGGAAAGGCGATTATTGAAATTCTACTGAAAATATTTTTCTCCTTACATATTCAACGGAAGTTAGTATTTCCTTCAATAATTCTTTAGGGCAGAATTAACTGAGAAAAAAAAACGTTAACTGTTTCTTTTTCTACAGTACTATCATTTGTGTACACTACGCATATAAGAATAATTCAACCTTGAATCTGTTACGCTCTTCCTCAAAAAGTTTCGTGTACATATTTCACAGGAATGTAATTAATTTTGATATTAAGTATTGTCCATAATTTAATCAAAACTTTCCTTTTGTATTTGGTAGTAAATATTGAATAAATTGGCATAAATAACTAGCAGTTTTAAGCTGTGTCGTATTATTTCCATGAGAGATAACTGTCTTTAACCAAGGGAAAAAAAGAAATGTTTACGAGAGGAGACAAGTAATTTCAATATACTGAGGCAAACCACAATCTTATGCCTCAAAATTCATAAAAAGTAAATATATTTAGTGCTTAACTCTTAAATTCTACTGATTATAATAAAATAGACCTATTTTTAATGGTACGATAAAGGTGAGTGCAGTCGAATGACTGCGCGACAAAGCCACAAAGAGCTCAGAAGTTGAAGCCACATAAAAATCATCGACCTTAGGAAGTGAGCAGAAATTGCAGAGTTTGATGCTAATTAGCAACAAAAAAAATCCTGTAGAAGTAATGAAATTAAAAAAATTGTATGAAAGAACCATTCTAAGAAAAAAATGCATTGCAATAAACATTAATGGCTACAGTAATACTAAGAACATACAGAAAATAGTGTTGAACTGTTGAAAGGCTCTCGGAATACGCCCACTGATCTTATTTATTGTATATCAAAATCTTCGCTACTACATATACGAGCATCTGCAGTAAATTCACTCCCAAAAGAAATGCTTAACACCTCTTATTTTCAAGTGTTTTAATGCACATAGAGTGTATAATATCTATTTCTGTAAACGTATTAGTGCATGGCTGATATATTGATGAACTCTGGGTTCTTACCTTTGAGTTTAAGAACTTGCTTTCGTTTATAAGCCTCGAAACCTAATCACAGTATGAAAACTGCACCCAACTCCCCCCCAAATGACCTAGCTACTGATTTTGGTCAACGCACCCTTATGGAACCAGTGGAGTCACTCTTATACAGAATATTTCAACGTTCGGAATATCACACAAACATCTTTAGATGTTTTGTCTAGCATGTCACAGATTTTGTTTCCTTGCTGGTAAAATTAATATTTTAGAGTCACAACATAGCACGTCGCATAGATCAGCGATTGTCAATCCTTAGAACTTCACCGATCACTACATATATAATTTTATATTTGGCGGACCACTATAATATGAATTAAAAAAAACCTTAAATAACACCTTAAAAACAGCATCTCAATACGCAAAAACAATATTCAACTTTCCAATACATCTAATTCTAATTTTCATTTGTAAGTATAATTTTCGAAACATTTGGCGTTCTGCAGCATGCCTTTATGGAAATTCAGGCTACGCCCCTGATTATGAGTAATAATTAAAACATTATTAACATCTCACTGATATTTCGTTCATATTGAAAAATTATATGAAAAGTACAAAAATCATACCTTCTTTTACAGAAACCTTCACATTTCCATATCGCTGAAAAGGAACTTCATGAAAAGCAAGAATAAACCAAAAAACGCAAAGCAATATCAATAAACTGAAAGTGTTATGCCGCCAATTTTTAATTATTGTAAACATAATAATCATCGCATACTCTGCAATGCCGGCATCGATCAACAGTTAGACAAAAACGGAAATTTCCAGTGGCGCAATTATAAACAAGAATGCAGATGGTTCTCATAAAAATCCATCAAGTTGCCTTTTGACATGGAGGAAAAACTGTGTTATTAACGACTACAATAGCATGTGTTTGTAATGCAAAAGAAAAAAGAATTCCAGTTCGCGGTATTATTGATAACTGAAGCATATCCATGGACGCCAACTCTCGCTTTCAAATCTCGCTAGAGTCGCCTACAAAACTAGCTAAAAGACTGCTAAATTCAGAAGGAATTTTGCTAAAAGTAGTAGCTAAATTTTAAAAAAAAGTATCCATATTCGATAATAGGTTTCGTTACTCGTCATTTTTTAAACTGATTCTTCATAAAATTATAAATAATGTCCCAATTTTTCTGCGTACCATCAAAAACTTTTCACGGACCACCGGTTGGCGATCGCTGCTATTCCTTTTCTCTGATTTGTACAGTATGAAGAATATTTTCAAATTTCGTTCTAACTTCCATATTCTCAATTTATTGATCGTCTTACTCAAATTAAAATCCTCTTACTCAGCATTTGTGGGATAAAATAGAAGAAAATGTTCGATTTGAGGCCACTCAACTAAGTAATAAATTCTATGGCAGTCAGATTAGGGTACGGATTTGGTGCATTTGCTGGAAGAACATTTTGGATTTTGTCTAAAGTTTTCTTACGTTACTTACTGCCTCTACAGAAAATCAAATAATTAGCTGAGTAAAAAGCGCTTCATGCCACGCAAAATACTTATAAAAATTCTGGATTCTGCATTTCATCGAACAAGATTGGTGTTGAAAGGTCTCGGTTCGTAATAGACCAGATTTTACAAAATCGTAAAAGATTCTGTTTGATATAATAAGGAATGATATTTTTTTGTTCAGTTATAATTTGCGATAACATATTGAATTACTTCATATATCTGCTGTGTATACTGTACTGTTTTATACAATACTTTTCTTCAAATACAATATCAATATTTTTCTTCAAAGAAATTTTACTGCAAAATTTACTAGTTGATGAAATTATAGCTCTGTTTGAAATCAATACATAAATGTACTATACATTTAAGAAGAGATATATAGTGTTAACTGAGCCTGTCTTCCATGTCAGTGGTCGGGGTTAGAATATCGCATGAAACACAGACTTTTATTACTACCCAATATCTTAGCAAGACGAAGGTTGGGCAGCTTTAAAAACGTTCCGAGTTCTTTCGTGCAGACATCTCGCGAAGAAAAGAGAAAACTCCATCCACTACGGTATTCTATGTCAAAACTTACAGACATAGAATAAATGTACGGAAAGTTGTTAATTTGGTGCTGAATAATGATCAGTGATCTACTTTCCGTGCACTTAGTGAAACAATCCACTCTATCTGAGCAAGAGGATTCTGTTAAAATCCTCTTACTCAGATTCCTCGGATTCTTTAACAGAATCTCAGAATTACATCCATTCTTATAAAGAAATGAAACGCAAATATTTTTGCAAAGTTTTATATCAGTATCAAATCTGATTAATGAGGGCATACCTCAGAAATACTACTTTATATGTATTCGGATTCCTATTGGCATCTGAGCCGAGGAACTCTATTTCAAGCAGCAAAGCTGCTGCTGGGCAAAGAGAAAAGATATTCTAGCAATTGCTTCTTTAAACTGAAACTAAGATCTTTCAGCTTGAAGATGTCAACTACGGCCGAGCAGTAAGCTTCCTAAACTGTTGCACCTAACTCTGTGTGTCAGTTGTTCTGTCTGTGTGAAAACAAAGAAAGTAAGTTTGCTAAATACAGATAGTTGAATCCAGTTTCAGCAGTTTCCCGTAAACATCCTGCATGAAGGCATAAGTTTTCTTAGGCAGGTCAACCTCCTGAATTTTATCTTAATTAATTGACCAAACATCTACGTCCATGAGTTCATGATCAAATATAACATAAACGTCTTTTTGGTAAAATATGTTTCATTTTAATCAGTTTTAAGAATCTTTTGCATATCGGTTTTTTTATACGCTGAAATACAACTGTGCAATGAAATTTCTTCGCTTTAAATAAGGAAAAAAAAATCTATTCTCTAAACAATTTTATCTGCTTGCTCAAGTTCTGCTTTTGCAACTGCAGGTAAGATCTTTATCTTGTTGAAATCGATGCTTCGGTATATCCAGTTAATAATCGCGACGCTGAGACATTCGCTTGCATGTCTATCTTATATCCAAAGTCATCTCTCAATGCTGAAATTGAAATATTGGAAGTGCGCTCTTATACACAAAAATGATTACCTCAAAATCAACTACCGTGCACTTCTGCTGAAAGACGTGACTGCCGTACGGAAACTAATCAATAATTCAAGCCGAGATCGAACGCCCCCACCAAAGGAAGATAAAAATATTACAAAAGCGAAAAGAAAATACAAAGAAAAAGTTGGGTATTCCTGGCGGCTCTTATATGCGCTAAGAGTCACGCCCTGATTTATAATGGCATTATTCATAGCCCAGCCAAACAGGAATATCTTCCGCTCTTCGTCACGTGGTGGCGTTTGCGTCGCATATCAACACTCACCGAAGGCTTTCGCACCTTCGGGGATGTTGAGGGGCAGGGGTATGCAAGGAATAAATATGCAGAAAGGTGTAAAATAGTATTGGAGGGCTACGGTGATGTGCTATACAGCATTCTAAGATTTACTCTGCTTTGTGTGTAAGAATTTGGAAGATATAAAACAAAAACGCCTTCCTGGAGTTAACGAAAATTCCGAAAAACGCACATGAATTTATTAGTATGTTAATATTCATGGCATTTTAAACCGAACACTCCAACGTGAAGAGATTTTCGGTTGATGTTTTATAAAATATTTATTGCTTTCGTCTGCGGATTTAAGTGAATAGAGGGAAGTAAAAATGAAATTTTCAAATGTTAGAAGCATACAGTGTCAGGAGTTTCCAAATATACTTACAGGCAGTTTTTTTAAACATTTGCGTATGAATTTGCATTTGAAAATTTAAAATGATTTTTATATATACGTATAATATGTATATGCTGACAGTTTTTGCATTTCGAGAGTGCGATATTAGTATAATTTGCAAACATAAAATCAGACTTATAGAATTTGAGTAAATTTTTTCTAAAATGAAATTCTTGCAGTAATATAGATTCATTGTACATTTGCCTTACCAGAAACATCTGATGTGTACACCACATGACTTCCTTGTACGGAATATTAAATTATACGCATTTTTTTAAAATCATACGCACTTAAAGTATTGGATTGAATTAATCTTCTTCGCCGACAGCGCATAAACCACAGTAGAATAAATGTATTCTTTAAAATTAATTCTATTTGTTTACAATAGCGACATTCTGGCGCTAGGTTCACTTAATAGTATTATACTTCGTTCATATTATAGCTCAGAATGCACAAAATTTACATCATTTAAAGAATTATCTAATCGTTGCCACATGTTCTACTCAAATACTATAATAAAAAGCTTGAACGATGTATAAAAGAAATTAAGCAAACAAAACAAAAAAAGAAACAGTTTTTCACAGACGATTGAGTATTTCTCATTAAATTAATTCAGTTCTCACTTCGCGACAAGGCAAAAATACATAAAAACTCAAAATATCTGTATTAAAAATTACGAAGTAAATCTTAAACACTTATTTCCTCGAAACAAATTCAGAAAGGATTAAGCATGATTTAATTCGCAGCAATAAATGAAGGCGTTATCTTTGTTGTTGCGAAGCTAAGTTTCTCTAGATTGGCAACAAATCCACTATCCTGCTGTTTCAAATGTAAACAAGCAATGGCCGCCATCAAGAAAAGTATTAGGCTTAGCGGCATTTAAACAACTTTAAAATTGTTGATAATTCTAAAAATATTGCATAACAATTTGCTAAAGGCATAAAAACCTTAACCGGAAGATAAGAATAACATAATTCAATCATTTTTAAAGCAAACAATGTACAGTTTACAAACATATAAGAGTAAAGAAACTGAGATCACTGAGCCGGGTAACAAAGTGGATATATATATAAATATATTTATATACGTTTGGTCAAAATGGATATTTTCGTTGAAATATGCTGCCTGAAACTTTTCGCGATTACAATACTTCCTTTTTACTTCGTACAAGGAAGTAAAAAGAAACTTCACAAAACGGCCACATCATGAGATCACGGGTGAATCCAAGTTCAGAGAAGATTCGAAAATTCCTAGGTAGATGTATTAAGAACGTATTATTATTGGCTTTAGTGATTCAATAAACTTCTTTTCGTACGATAAGGACTAATATGTGATTCTTATTAAGGACCAAAATTTTTACAGCGACAACTGCAGAAAAATACATCTCTTAGTATGGCAAATCTTTATTGCAAACGCTTCAAATGGCTGAGAGGCGTCATATCCCTGGTAACAGAAAATGATATGATCGGAAGCACTCATGTTGGTACTAGGAGAGACTGGTTAAAAGTAGTTAGTGGTAGTGTCCTCAGGCACGGTGGCCTCAAAATTTTATAGAAGCTGAAATCACTTAAAAAGTGCAGAAATGGGTATCTATTTTACAACTGTATACAACGAATCTAGATTTGTTTTAAAATATTATTTTGAAATAATGCATACTAAACAACCAGTTACATAATATTTTGTTTCCTATTTCAGCAGGTACATACAGTAAATATGTGAATTTTCATTTCCCCTAAATATGCATGTGTCCTATAGGCATTAAAGTATGTACAATAAATGGAAAGATTAGAAAATGCAAAGTATTTTAGATTCCTATAAGAAAATCAAAAAATATTTTTGGATGTCAGTGTACAACGTACATGTGTAATTAACACTGTTGCATAACTTTTGTATAATTATTTCCAAATATACAACAATGTTAAAGAAATATTAAAGAAATTATTGTCTTTGAAGTTCGATTGCTTGCAATAGAAAAGGAAACACGCCAATACAAAATATTTATGTAGGGAAAACAACAATCTCATTTATAGTTTGAACAGAATTCTTTGGATTTCGATGGCGATCAGTACACAGGTCTCTCTTTTTCAGGTGCAGAAAAGGGTCAGCAAAATGGGAGAACCAATTACCGTTTCTGTACCGAACTATTTAATCAGTAACATTAATCCCAGACTAATCCTTTCTAACGCTTTTAGAATTCTAATATTTTCTTTATCATGTGTCATTACTATTTCCCTTGACAGATGGCGATACACTGGTGTTTGCTTTGCTCCACCCATTGTTTTCAATATCAAAACGATTGTTACTCCTCTCATTTTGCAAAAATATTTTGTTCCTGAAGAAGAAGGACCTATATCGGATAACCTTTGGAATTTATAACGTTTTATCTGCTGTATCAAGATCTGCTGTAAAATAACTTTGCTTTTTGCCTAATTTAAAATTGGAATATCTTCTTTTTGAGAAGTCTCTATCTGTTACTTTAGACTTATGTGTATATGTAATTAACACAATAGTAATGGAACAAATAGTTTTTTTTTTTAATTTTTTTCAGTTAGTTTTCATAATTTCAAAAATGAGACATATATTTTAGAGATTTAGAGAGAAAGTTTTGCAACACTTTTTTCCCTGCTGATTCAAATAAAAATATGCCAATATTTTTTTTTCGGAGCGGCTGACACTTACTTAATAAGTGCAAGAAATATTTTCTTCAGTTAAGAATATAAAAAATAATATGTTGCACCTTATATTTTCAACTATCTCTCATTTGATGAAGATAGCATTTTGGTAATGCGTCAAAAATACGCAATTTAACTGTCTCCTAAAACATTAGCTATCATTACATAGCAGTGACAAAAGAAAAGTTACAGCATTTAGAAGAAATTCAATTATTGAGAATTATATGCCTCCGTTGTGCTTTTAGCGTTCATATTCACTTTACTTTGTCATGCCTATTAAGGTGCTCATCCTTTTCTTTCCAAACCTTGGGATATCCACATTCTGCGTTAATAATTTGAAAAGAGATATTTTCGAACTTCGTGTTTTTTTCCGCAATTCAGATTAGAAGAATATAAACCACCCTCCAATTATGCTTGGTGAATTAACATTACCTAAAAATTAATACATAAACACAGATATTGGATACTAAATGAATTGCAAAATAACAAGAATTATTATTTTGTTAGCAGTCTTCTCGATTTCTAGCTAAAATTCAATACCAATAATATATATTGGTTCAAATGTTTTCAAACTATTTTAACATTAATATTACTTCTTAATAAGCTAAAACGATGGGATGGGATAAAGAAACTTGTGTAAAATCTGAAACCTTCTGCACCCTGCAGTCTTTCATACAGATTTGATCAGGAAACAGAGTACGTTAAAAACATACATTAGAAAAATAAAACTCTCAAAACTCATATTTAATTTTAATGTAACAAAGAATTGTATTTTGAACTGCGAAGCAAGAAAAAGAAATGAAAACAACTTTTAAATATACACGAAGTATGAATCTTTAAAGCAAATAAACAAAAAAGCTTAAAAAATTCTTTAACTTAAATGGTTGAAAAAGACTTAAATGGTTTAATGGAGGAACAAATGCAATTTTTGAAAATTCTAATTTGAATAGACCGCTCATAAACTACTGCTATATGAACTACTGAGATCTTGAATACATTAATTTATAACCGAAAGTTTCAATATTTGAACGTAAGAGAAATCTGACAATTTCTATTTCAGTTACAAAAAGCTTTCTAATTCATCTAAAGTCAATTTATTAAAATTTTAATCAATTCTTTCTAAATTTCGGTTTAAACCTGGAACCTGAGTCAGGATTTAGAGCAACTCGGAAATTCAAACCTGGTGCATAAGTCAATAACATCCATTGTTCTTCCTAAGAAACACCCATCAAAGCACCCTGTCACATAGTTATTAATCTTCTTCATCCCGCAGGTTAAAATCCAGTAACATTTTTCAAGGCATTGACATTTTACATGAAGTCTGAGGAAATTCTGATTTGCTATAAATCAGGACCCAAGAAATGTCTTTTTTCCTTTGAGTTATCGTTGTTGTTTTGATGGCGAAGTCTTGAGATTTTTGTTCTTATATCTTCTCGGGTGAGCATATGTTATTAATGATGCAGAGTAGAGGATTTTCCGTGGTTCAGGTTCAGAGCTTCGAGGAAAGCATCTTGTATTTTTCCAATTATGCTCACTTTGCGCCTGATTAATGTTAGGTGAAAGGAAACCGGCTGATACACGAATTTCTCAGGGGAGAAGTGGTTTGATACCTGAATAACACTGTTGCCACCTTGTAGACATGCACACTTCCTGACACTGATAAATTGCACTCGAAATTTAGTTTAAAGAATGTTAAGGTGTATAAACATCCCAGTTTGATTCGAGAGGTACAAGATTCTTCTAAGGTTCAGAGATAATACATTATCATAACAATGAAACTAATTAAAGGCCGTTAAGTGTTTGTGACATGTAACACTAGCGTAATGAACGCTACCTTTGCCCATTAAGTTAATCTATATTTTTCTCCAAACAAAATCATAGACTTTGGCTTACGGATTTAGATGAAAGAAAAAAATAATTTTACTAAAGCTGAGTAATCTTTATTTTATATAATAAAAAGTAATAGTACTTCCTTTTACGCAAAACAAAAGAAATTCGAATATGTAGTTTATTTTATAAAATTCTTATTATAAAACGTAATGCATTCCAAAGGATACTGTTGCGAGCGTACGGGTTCGTTATGAAATGAATGCACAAGCCCGATGAAAAATGAACAAAAATTTATTATTATCAAAACAAAAATGCTTAAATTTTCTCAAATTATCATGCAGTATTACAATATCTCACAGTAGTTTTCTTTTAACTACTCAAATGTCCAATAGAAGGTAATTCAAAACAGCTAAAGAAAGCTAATCCGCGAATTCGCTACAATCAACAAGAGCAGTTTTCTAAACAACAACAAACTAAGCAACTACTACGAACTGAGATGTTTTCCTCCTTTTATAAGATTTTAAAATCACGCGCTAGAATTTTCTGGTAATTTCTCGAAATCAAAAAAACATATTTATTAAATGTTTAATGCACGCGCTCTTGTATTTTCAATTTTCCGGCTTAGCTTTCTTTTAATATTCGCCACGCGCTGCACTGCGCAGGAAACAAAACCATTTAATTTATAATTGAGCTAACAGTAGCTATTTAAATACCAAATTCGTAACACTGGCCCCTTCCCAAGTACTGCACGTCCCGGGCAGTACAATCCCTGGACAGGAAGCCAAACTTACAACTATAGTATATACAAAATACAAACTTACAAAAATACAAATCAAATACAAAATACAAATCAAATCAAATATGGTCAAACAAAAAGGAAATAAAAAGGACCATGGTCTTACACTATTTACAAATATTTACATTACGTACTATGGCCATATTAATGAGCTAACCTAACATGTCGTAAAGAACGACTTTAGGTTCAGAGTTCGAAGACTTACAGATCCGAACTACGAGGTCATTCAGCCTGTTTAGCACTGTATATGGACCATCCGAAGGTAATTCCGGTGTAATTCCGGTAATTCCGGTGTAATTTAGAACTGAGTCCTTTTCGTTGAATCGGGTTCCACAACCACACCTTGCCTCCTTTGTTGGATCTATGTCCAGTAGCTCTCGTGTTGTACCTGGACTTCACTTCCTCCGTCACCAAGTTCACTCTCTTTCGTGCGGAACGGTGCATCATTTCGAAACGGGCCTTGACATCTTGGATGTGTTCCTCAGGCGATGAAGGCGCATCCGTATGGCGATCAAACAGGCGGTCACAAGGCTTACGAAGGTCTCGACCGAAGAGCATCTGAGATGGAGAATAGCTGGTAGTCTTGCGTTTCTTTTCGACCCTAGCATGATTTCAGCAGCTTCTCAAATTGGTTCTTTCGGACAAAGCGTCGGCATTTCCAGGTGAGGATCCCTTCTGAGGATGGATAGTCATGTCTTCAGATCCTGAAAGCAGTTTATTGTTTTTGAAGTCTAAGGAAAAATTGTATTTCCTTAAAAAGTCCAGTCCGAGTATGCATGGATCTGTAATATCCGCCACATATGCCGTGTGATGGTAGGCAGCACTTCCAAATCAGACGCAGTCTGAAGGGTAATACAGGAGGGCGTCCAAATAAGTTTATCTTTAAACTGTTCAGCTAAATCTTTTCTGATGATGGTAACATTAGCTCCTGTGTCAATGATCATATTGCAAGGAACTCCATCGATATGCCCGTTGATGGATAGTCCGTTAGTGTTGCCACTCACTGTAGAAATCTGGAGCGCTTTAAAACAAGGTTTTTCATTATCTGGCAACCTTCGTTCCTTAATATGGTCATTAATTTGTTTCCTGCGTCGTTGCTGAGAAATGGTCTCAATTTTCGTACCCTGGGGTGTTCTGCAATTCTTTCGTACGTGGCCTTCAGCTCCACAGATCCAGCACTTTGGTTTATTGTCAGTCCTTTTCCTTCCCGTGGCATTTAATTGTCTGTTTAAATCGTATGCCTTATTTTCCGTGCTCTGGGGTGTTCTGCAGTTCCTTCGTAGGTGGCCTTCAACGCCGCAATTCCAGCACTTTAGGGTCGGTTTCTTTTCACCACTATTCCGTCTTAAAGCATTCACTGGTCTTGTCAACTCATCCGTTTTATTATCCGTGCCCTGGGGTGTTCTGCAATGCCGTCGTAGGTGACCTTGAGAACCACATCTCCAACACCTTACAGCCACTCGATTCTCACTGCTACTCCGTATCAAAGCATCGACTTGTCTGGATAAATCATCTAAACGAAATATCAATTGATCCACTGGACTCGCACAGTTCTGACTGGGTAGCGATCTCTACGAGTTGCTTGCTGGGCTGCCTCCGATTTCACGGCGTACAACAAAGCGCTTTTTACATCTTTAACATCCGCCATTCGCAGAGCCTTCTGTATTTCGGGATCCCGAATGCCATCGATAAAATATTGCAGCGACAGGATTTCCCTCGTTTCTCTCGAGCACTCCGTAAAAGCGAGGTGGGACAGCCTTTCAACATCCGTAGCGAGCTCCTGGAGTGATTCGGTGGGCTTCTATTGACGGGATTTTAATTGAAGCCTGCTGTAGTCTTTTAAACGTATCTCGCCAAAGCCCAGCTCCAATGCGCTGGATAAAGCTTCGAAGTCAAGTCTTTGGTTTTCTGGAAGCGTCTGCAGGATATCCGCTGCGTCTGCTCTCAGAGAAGCGGCGAGATGACAGGCCTTTTGGGAATCCCATCCATTCGCATCCGAAACGATAGAAAATTGTGTTTTATACACTTCCCAGGCTATCTTCCCATCATATGTGGATAGCTTCAGAGATGGACGAGCAGGCATCGGTAAGAATTTAAAACTCTCAGAATTGCTTCCTTCTGTCGCTATGCTCTTCTTTAAAGTGTCAACTTCTTTGGCAACAGCAGCAGAAACCCTTTCCTCAATTTGTTGTTGGACGGCAGAAACTCTTTGTTCAATTTGTTGCTCTACCGCAGAAACTATTTCTTGAATTTCTCCAACTTTGTCTTCAACTGTATCTATTCTTCCTTCCTTAGCTTCGAACTTGTTTTCTATTATGCAAGTAATTTCTCTCTTCAATTCCTCTTGAACTAGTTTCATTTCCCCTTTAACAGATCCCTGGCCCAATTTCATCTGTTCCTGTGTCACTTTCATTTCTTCCTTAAGGGATTCCTGGCCCAATTTCATTTCTTCCTTAACGGAGTTGACGGCCCCTTCCATCTTTTCTTGGAAAGCAAGAAATGTAGTCATCATTTGGTTGAATTGTTCTTCCATTGCTCTTGTAATTGGCATTCAATATCCCACTTCTGACACCAAGAATTGTTGCGAGCGTACGGGTTCGCTATGAAATGAATGCACAAGTCTGATGAAAAATGAAAAAAAAAAATATTATTATCACAACAAAAATGCTTAAATTTTCTCAAATTATCATGCAGCATTACAATATCGCACAGTAGTTTTCTTTTAACTACTCAAATGTCCAATAGAACGTAATTCAAAACAGCTAAAGAAAGCTAATCCGCGAATTCGCTACAATCAACAAGAGCAGTTTTCTAAACAACAACAAACTAAGCAACTACTACGAACTGAGATGTTTTCCTTCTTTTATAAGATTTTAAAATCACGCGCTAGAATTTTCTGGTAATTTCTCGAAATCAAAAAAACATATTTATTAAATGTTTAATGCACGCGCTCTTGTATTTTCAATTTTCCGGCTTAGCTTTCTTTTAATATTCGCCACGCGCTGCACTGCGCAGGAAATAAAACCATTTAAGTTATAATTGAACTAACATTAGCTATTTAAATACCAAATTCGTAACAATACTAATCTCCAAAGTTTTCCTATAATTTTTAACTTAACTCTTCTGTACATTGACCATATCTTTAATGATTTTAATGTTTACTTTTTTAGACAAAATAAGGAATGCATTGTCCGTGTATGTAGAACTTGTAAAGTTGTATGAGCCGCAAAATCACCATTAAGCTTTCCTCGTTTACTAAGATTAGTTTCTTTTTCTCTCTATCTCCAGTGTTACTCAAAATTTGCATGTTAGTTTTATGAAAATGCAAGTTTCTCGAGACATGTTTTCACGTAGAATTGTGCTAATAGTTTCTGAATCTAAAGATCGAATTAAAAGGATTTCCTAGGAAACACTGGAAATAAAATTGATGTTTAAGGTTAATGGCAGCCATTATTCGGTTTGTTCCAATATGGCAATATGAAGCTTAGTTATTAAATGCTAAACAATCATTCATTATTTTTTGTTTGTGGTTTTTCGCAAAAGAAGATGTTTAAAACGTTTATGAATTTTCTGGTTATGAACGGATAAACATCAAAATTATGTTAGAAATTTGTTTTGATAATTCAGAAAGAATTTATCATGATTATTATTTTAACAAGACATCATTAAGCGTTATTTTGATCATATGAAATTTATGAGCCTATACAACTAAACATTAGAATCAGGTGTAATAAGTTTTAATTATGAAGATAATGTAATTTGTGAAACGTAACTCTTGTTGTTTTATTTTTAAATCTGAAAATTATAATTCTTTCCTTCATAATGACAATCTATAAGTACTAATTTATTAATTTTTCAATAACGTATATTTGTTAGTATGTAGCATAAAGTGATGTAACTTAAAGGATTCCTATTTTTAAAATATCGTAAAAGTAGATTTATGCATTGCAAAAAGCATGATACAAAATATTTAACGTTGATTTTGCGAAGCGTTTAAAAACGTTTAGTTCCCTTCAGCATTTAATCTAGTTTTCAGTTGGGTGGTTTATAATCATTTTATATTGTGCAGTATAAAAGAAGTTATAAAAAAACCCATCAATCTCAGGTTTCACACTACATGTGTTTTGTAATTTATCATAAAATAAACATTTTGTTTACTTTATATTACAATTATTTCATATTTCATTGAGCATTATTATAGTATACTACTTTTACGAAATATATTACAGCTTCATCAACTATTAACCAAGTAAAAATATTTTAAATATCTGATTGTTAATGTGCCGCCAAATTTTTCCGTCCCTTTAGCTAATTTGCATCTACATCTGGAACGAACTTTGAGCGTGTGAAGTATGATGAAAAGACAAGACAGAGTAAATATTTTAATTAAAGTACCTATTTATAACGAACATTATAATATTATATTTGATATTTTATTTTAAGAATGTGATTTACAATTGATTTGATATTTTATTTTAAGAATGTTGCAATTGTTAGGATGCTTCTTCTTTCGTTCTGCATAATTTTAATAAAAAATAAGAAATAATAAATTATGAAAAATTCAGAGTACGTTATCTTGCAATTATTTAATATGAAACTAGAAAGATTTCTTGAACAGAATAAAATCTAATAGATGTAGATGAACGTAATACTCATGAAATTTGGTAAATCAAAAATTAGGTTTTTGCTTTTTTATTTGCAAATGGAAGGTCTCGGCGCATTTTAATATCAAAATAACGAGGCTTTCCTCATTAGAAGAAAAAATAATTCATTATTGTACAGTATTATGATCATAATTTAGTAATATAAGACGCTGTTAGTAAGACACGCAAAATTAATCTGTTAAATTAGTTCATCTTGCAAATAATATTTAAAATTTTATTACAGCTTTTTGGATCCTGTCATTAAGGAGATTGTTTCTAAAACACTATGAAAATGTGGAATTACATGCTAAAAGTGTTACTTTTGAAAACATGTTGATTAATTTTTTATTGTCTTACATATTCCTTTAATTTATCAGTCGGTATTAAAATGCTTCAAAAAATTTTAACTGTTTTACGTGAATTTTTAACTGTTTTACGTGAATCATTGCATAAAATGAGGCGTAAAACTAATTAAGTCTCAAATAAATTCTTTGCAATACATTTTAGACACATTTTACTCAATTGCTTAAAATTAGTTTTCACCTTCTAATACTACAGGAAAATTAATTGGAAAATTTACTACGCAGTAATAAAATATATTTTCACTATCCGATTTTAATTAATATATATAAAAGATGTTCAGCATATATGTCATATCTGCTAATTAATTCTAAAGGTACCTAATTAATTCAAAAGGTAAATGAGTCATTAGAATGCGCTCTTTATATAAAACAAAACGTAACAAAAAATTAAAAAATTTTCAGGATGGCTTAATTGTACGTACAAGAACATCAGTTAGTTATTAACAACAAGCACAAGACTTCTAGCCTGAAGGAACAAATTAACAATCTGAATGTTCGTAAAATGGTATCTTGTAAAAAGTTAAATTAGTTATTACTAAAATCAGCGTAAAGTATTTACCTACTCACACTTAAGTTTATATAGAAATAACTGAGCTGTTCCATGTAAATAGTTGTATTATATAAGCTTCTGTCTGTTATACGTTAATCAGTCTGTGCCTTTTTTCGTTGAAGAATTATAAATATTGTTTACTTCTTAAGAAGAAAGATTTATGCGGAATGACTCTCGAAATTGTTATAGATATTTGCAAAACCTTTGATATTTAGAGTATGCCTCCATATTCTTCTTATTATTTATTTTTACTGTGTAGTTCTTAAATTTGTTTAGTTACCTGAATAAAATTTATCTTAT
The DNA here is from genome assembly GCF_044657685.1 of Stegodyphus dumicola. Taxonomy (NCBI): domain Eukaryota; kingdom Metazoa; phylum Arthropoda; class Arachnida; order Araneae; family Eresidae; genus Stegodyphus; species Stegodyphus dumicola. Next base: position 149,605,334 of record NC_140771.1, on the reverse strand, counting down.
AACACCTGATGTATAGAAGTTAATCCTGCTGGCTACTATATCGTTGCGTTGGGTTTCAATACAGAAGGAGGGGCTTAAAAGCTAGAAAGGCGGAACTACCTGTACGACCAATGGTGAATTTCTAGTCCACTAATACAGAGTCCTAATGTCCACTAATACAGAGAGTTAGGTATTGCTACACGATTTCGGGGCGTTTAATTAATATTTAAATTGTAAAGAGTATTTTTTAAATGCTCGATCTGATAGTCTTTTTCTGGACTAAAAATCTGCATCTTATATTAGAAGGGCTATTTGTAAAATTTCTAGAGGTATTGATTTCCATTCATCTTGCACTACTTTTGAGAGTGTATCAATAGTGGTGGTTTTGCGCTTAGGAAGAGCCATTTTCAAGAGACCAGAGGCACAATAATCTATAGAGGAAACGTCAGGATACTTCGTAGGAATAAATTGCAAAAGTATATACAGGTATACTGATACAGGTATATATTCAATACCTGTATCAGTCTTAATTTTTTCAAGGAATGCAGTGGTACAATTCGAAGTAGGATCTTTTGCTTTGTCTTGATGAAATTTCACTCTTTGAAAGTCATTCGGATAAAGAAATGGAATTTCTTCTGTTAATATTGGACGTAAAAACTTTCCTCTTGATAGTATTTTCAGTTGATTTTAACAATTTTTCCGAGCCTTCTTATTTTTAATTTCCTACTCTAAGAGAATCTTGCGACAATCATGAACCTCTTACTGAAACTTTCTTTGCATTGACGGAATCAGATTCGTACATTTTTTTTTCCAGCTTTTTAAGCTGCAAGTCTTCGTTTATTATTTTACGAATTTTTACGACAGATGTATTTAAAGACTTTTCAATTAATTTTTGCTTCAGCGAATTTTCTGTTGTTACCAATGATTTTCAACTTCAGAAATGTTAAGAACAGTACCTGTCTTTTTCGTGTATTCGTTGGAAGTCTTTTCTCCATGTTGATTGACGATTTTGCTCTTTCCCATAAATAATGTAACTTATTCTACACTTTTAAATTTTAATACCATGTATTTCACTGCTCTTTTGAATTATAGAACAGGAATATTTCTCTTCGGAAAACGCGAAAACCTTGTTTTCCACGGCTTGTTTAAAATCCACGGCTTGTGTACATATGGCATTAATAATTTTAATAGTAGCAGACGATATATCATTTCAGATACTAAACTGCTGCTAGAAATTTTTATTTTAAAACACTTGCATTTTTTAAATTCTTATCGAAATCGTTCTAAAAAGGAGTTAACTGTCTCTGGACCCTGTTACTTGTACAACTTAATTTTACACTTACAATCATGAACTTCTTTACATGTCTTTTTATTTGTGCGCTAAGCAACATGCTGTGGAAATGTGGTATATTTCTTGCAGAACATATTGTGAAAATTTGGTGTATTTACTTTTGATATTTTCAAATGCTTTGAAAATGTTTAAGGAATATGAAAAAAGCCTTGATAGGGGACAAAGAAAATCGAGAATCTGATGACCCGCTTCAAAACTAGCGGTTATTCTCGTTCCATAAAGCATATACTAGTTATATACCATAAAGCATATACTAGTTTAGTACGTACAATTAAGCCATAGCTAATCCGGATACTTTATAAAAAATTAATTAGGGGTTAAGAAACTTTTACTTTATGTTAATACGATAAACGAAAATATGATATAAAGAAACAAAAACAAATGAGAAAGCCAATCAACAACAACAACAAAAAAAAGTCTGAAAAGTTTTAGATTATAAATTACGTCGAAAGGGGCATTTTTTAAACATTTTGCATGTTACATTTATTTATTAAATATCACGATCTTCGCACTTAAACCATAAAATTCAGTTCAACAGCAATATCGCAAAATAGTTTTAAAATGAGCATATCTTTAGAACTTCCGATACAGAGACTCGCGAACTGGATATAAAAATGTTTTTTCTGTACAACGTTGCCATTCCTCGCTTTGAAATCCTCGAGTTTGCTAATCACAAATTCGTTAAAGTTTTACAAAATATGAAATTGATAATAAAACAAATTCCAAATCTCAAATTTCAGCTCCCACATGCCCATATTCGTAGGAGGATTACGTCATTCAAAATTCGATAGCTCTATGTACCGTTGTTTTATCACAGTGCCAGAAACATACAACATTTATGCAGATTTTTAATTATTTAATTTCTTCAAATATAATGCAAAACTCTAACATTTGGGGGCAACATTTTGAAAAGTGAAGCAGACATTTTTTAGCAAACCACCGCAAAATCACAAAACAAAAAACAATAGTCCTTCAGGTACAAAGCCGCTTTGGACAAAAATATTCGAAATAGTCAAAGTAAATTGCATTTTTCAGGAAATCTACTGCGGAGATCAGATCATTCGAGGATGATTAATGAAATTATCCGCTGAGATTAAAAAAAATAAAACCTCTTATTTTTTACCCATATTTCCTGTGTCCCAAGAAAACCATCACTAAAATTTCACGTGCTTTCCTTCCTTCTTCTTTAAGTGTGCATGAGTTTTTCTTCCTCAGCTTGTATAACCATTCTTTCAAAAATACCACATACATTTCTATCCATAATACAACTCTGAACGCAATTAGAATCCAGAACTGTCGAACCTAATAATCCAGTAAAACACCAAAAATAACTACTCAAGTAAATATTTGCGCATAATTTTATTTGCAACATTGCGTGATGTATGTAGCCGAAACTGAATCTGCGTTAATGCAATTAATGATGAAATTAAAATTATTTTCTTATCTTTCTATTCTTCCATACAGTGTGTTTCTAGAAACCAAATTTTTGTGTGTCTTGAAACTTAATGAGATATGACAAAAATTTCTTTGTTCGAAATAAATAATTCAAATCTATTACTCTTTTAGTAGTCTATCAAAAGTAGTAACGATAACTCAGATACTTCTTCAAGAAAGAAAAACACTGATGAGATTTTAATGTCTTTTTCGAAAATTAAAGTACTTCGAAATTATTCGGATCAATCTGAGCATGCTTTATTCGTGGTTAATCTGCACAAGGACTTACTGTCAAGTGCCATATGACTTATTTATTTTCAAAATTAATTTTCTAGACTTTTCTATACATTAGACATTGATTAAAGCAATAAATCATTTTTGACATTTAAACAAATTGCTTAATCCAAAGACTATCAATTATATTTACATCTTAAAAACAAACTTTTATTTCATGCTGCAGTAAACACAAATGTGAACATTCTAGAAAGCGAGAGACATTGAAATGATTATGTTAGTATAAATCTAAATTAAAGAATCAAAGCATAAATTCAAGGAAGAGAAATTCCTACAAAATTATTTGATTTAACAAATTTTAATAACTTTGTAGCACTTGGCACTTCTGAAATTTTTGAAAATATGGTGGCCATTGAAGTGGTCAAACGGTAAGAACGCTAAATGTTAGAAGTTCGTGTTAAAATCTCGACAAAGAAGGCTGGATGCATAGAGGTTTCCCGCAGAATGCAAGCCAATTTCCTTTAAAATGCCCTCCAAGAAGTCATTCCAGCACTTAGTCAGATTCTCGAAGTGCTGCTAAGATTTCAATTGGATATAGCTGATAAACATGCATATTTTTTAGAAAAAAGGTTAAATGTTTTTCTGCCATTTTTTAAAACCAATAAGCGGTATCAAGTTTTTTAATAATTAATTACTCAAAAGTTCGGATATCGGTTAAGGCAAAAGTTTTTTTGTTAAGATAATGTGATTTAACCTAGTCAGCTTCTGTATGATTATAGTTATATGGACCTTGAAAATATGCGATGAACTATAAAAAATGGATAAATAATGGATGCATTTATTTTATTTTTTGTGTTGTTGTTGACTGTAATTTTAACTTCCTGTATTCCACAAAGTATACCACAAGGCTTACATAAGTAAATTACAACACTAGCAAAATAAATAAACAAGTGTAAAATCGCACTGCAAATGGAACAAAAACTATTAAAAAATAATTTTATAAAAATAATAAATGTATAAAAAATAAGTAAAAGAAAAAATAAAATTAAAAAGTAGTAAAATAAGAAAACTCAATAATCTAAATTGAAAATAAAATTTCGAAAAGCAGAAATTGTTCTTAAGTTCAAAAAAAAAAAAAAAAAAAAAAAAAAAAAAAAATCAGAAAAATCGATGCCCAAGATACAGGCAGGCGCTTCAACAAAGTTGCCTGGAATATCATCCTCTGCTGGACATGATAAACGCAGTCAAGAAGAATATGCTTTCACTTTTATCGCCGTTATGGCAGCTGCAGAAAGGGCTTGAAATAAGTCTAGATCACTCTAAGTAGCTTTTGAAACTGCCATGTCCAGTCAAAAATTGAGTTAATTTAAAATGTATTGAAAACTGTTATCAGCTTTTATTATGGAAAAAATTATAGAAAAAAAAACCTTTGGGCATTTGTGCTTTTGGTGAGACCAGCTATTCTCTCTTCGAAATACAGATAGCATCATTTCTATAAAAGAGCTTCCGATGAGAAACAGGAACACGGAGATTTATATCAATGTGACGTTTCATACCTAACTTTGCTAAAGCATCCACTCTCTCATTTCAGAAATTTCCAGTGTCCACGAATGAAAGCACAATGAATGTCTAAAACTTTAATTTCCTGTAATAATTGTAGCGAAGAAAGATAATCACTGCATATTAAAATGCGCATTCATCTCACATAAATACAAGAATATTGAATCCATTGCACAGCAAGATTTTAAGCATAGTAACTCAGCTTGAAAAACAGATCACTTATCATAAATTCTAAGCTATATGAAATCTCTTTCTTATTTGTCTTCATAAATAACAAAAGCAAAGCCAGCTTTATCGTTTATTCCACTTTCGTCTATAAAACGAATTAATTTGCACTCTTCAAGCACAGCATCAGAATGGCAAACAACTGGTATGGGATACAATTATTTGAAGATTAAAATTTTAGGTATATCCTTTGTATTTTTAAAAATTGTTGATTCACATTAAGAGATGAAAGCTTAAATTCCTAAATCGTGCCGAATTGTTATTGCCAGAAATAACTGCAGAACTTAGTCAGACGAAATCGTAAACGGCATCCCTTTTAAGATTTGGTCATTTATAAATCTAGAATCTTATTTTTTCGCGTAGATTTTTTCCCTATTGTATTAGAGAAAATATCATACATTTTCTTATAATTGTATAAACTAATTTTGATGTGATATTCATTCTTCTGAGCATGGTACATGAGTCTTTCTAAAAATTTATCAGAATTTACAACTTTTCTTTCATCTAGTTATGATCCCAAAATATAAAGTGTTCAGACTGAATGCGTAATAAAATATACTCACAAATAACGTAAAGAAATCTCCTACATAGAGATGCGATCACGTCTTCAAGTTTGCCAAAACTCATTACACTTTAATCCTTTTTAAGAGTAAAACACTAAATCCTTCCCCCAAAGCAATTTTGTTGAAATACATTATAGGATTATTTCAAGAATGATACAGTAAGTAATGAATAATTATTTTAAAATATTTAAGCTTTTATGCGTGCCTCAGTTTAAGTAAAATAATGTTTCGGAAAGAAGCTTATGGTTACCTTTCAGAATAATAACGAACTGCATTTGTTAACATAAAATAGATGTAAAAATAAATTAAAATTACGGGCATGTAATGAAAACTAAAAAATTACAGTATATCACTATAGGCACTATAGGGGTAGGGCTTTCATATATTTGCCAAAGAGTTCAATAAAATTAAAATTGATAAAGTATAAAATAAATAAATAAAACTAATGATATTGATTTGCATACGTCTGTTTTACAGTAATTATAAATGTTAAAGCATATCATAAACCAACAGTAGTGAAATTTGAACAATGGTAAACAAAGTCAAATACGAATGCGGATGAATAGAGACTGGATCTGGATGCGTGTAACTTCTGTGCAGGCGAACGAGACTGTGTTTCCCACAAAATAGCCTCCGCAAAGCCATCTTTCCTTTAAACCACATAGTCATAGCGTACTTTCCTGTAATACAGAATGTAGGGGACTTTGTAGGGGACTGATCAGTTTTCCTAGTTATCATACGTTTGAATATTTTAGAAATCAATAAATGAATTTGATATATATTTTATGTTTCATATGTTTAATTGTGTGTGTATATTTTTTGAGTTGTCTGTCATGTCCCTCCATTTGTTTGAGCCGGGAGGCTTTTTAAGAAACATGGAGCTTTTATTGAATTTGTGTTATTGTTTTCCCTAGTGGGCTTCATAACGCTATTGTACTAACCCATTACCACTATACGCTTGTTCATATGATTATATGATTTATTTCATTTTTAGTTAGTATGTCTGGCACCTAGAAAGTTTTAAGATGAGTTAAAGTTAAAAGTGTAAAACACCTAAATTTTCAGATATTTAACAATAGTACCATAATGCCCAACATCATCGCTTTAGAATTTTCGGTGGAAAGTTTGATAATAACTGACTTATAGTCTCCATCTTGTGTCAGCAATTTCTAATTATTTAAAATATTAAACGAGTTTATGGGTGAAAGTAGTTTTTCTGCCAAAAAAGCGTTCTAGCAAAATAGCTGAATTCCTCAGTAGATTGGCGGCACAAGTACAGACGGAGATGTACAAAATCTCGTACAACACGATAGCGGCCTTAGTGCTGTCTATGTGGACTTATAATCCTATGTATGATTCATAAAATAAAAGAATGTTTATATGAAATAAATTATGTGTTTCATTGCTCAGGAAATGGTTACCATTTCCTGAACCAGCGGTATTTTCTATTGCCACGTATAAATGTACAAGTCATAAAATAGTAGATAAGCAATTAAAAGAAAGTAATGATATTTGAACTATTACATAATGATAATATTGCAATTGGCTCAATTTCATTTCAGTTATAAACTAAGCTTAATGGGACAAACACATAACGTTATTTTATGAACAACAGTATGTAAACAGAAATTTAGGTAGTTAAAAGGAAATAGTTTAAAAGCTCATTTTATTATTTGCACTAATGTTATAAACATTTATAAGGAATTACTTTACACAAAATCAATTCCTATATTAATAATATAATCCTAATTACAATCCTATATTATAATCCTAATTATTACAATATTATTTATTTAAAAAAAACTCACAATCTGAAAGGAATAAATAGGAATATTAACAAACAGTATCAATTCCTATGCAGTGTTCTTGGACTTAATTTATTGTTTCATCTATAAATGTGCACGATTTAATTTTCAAGTAGAAATTAGCATCTAAGTTGCCCTAATTTTCTAGGGCTCTCATTTATAAAACAAAAATGAGAATATCAGTGCTATGGAATGGAACCACGCATGAGAAGAATTTAATCTGTTTGAAATTTGGAATTACATCATTATACAGTTTACGTATTATGTTTATGATGTTCAGTTATTATCAAACTTTCCTTTATTATAAATTTTTATAACATGGAAAGTTATTATCAAACCGATACAATTCTTTCGGTCACCGAAATAATTGTATTAGAAAATGCATTTTGTGGTATTCACGTATCTTACTAGTCATCTTACTAGTTCATTCAAACTGTATGGGTGCAAAATTTGAACTTTATAACTTATTAGTTCAGTAGTTTAAAACTCGATGACAAAAGTCTGGCCATAGCGGCAAACACCATGAATGAGCTACATAAATTTAGAAAAGAAATTATGAAAAAGAAAAGAAATTTAATCTTTTTCAAACTGTGGTTTTATCTAGTTAGGCTGAAATTTTACTAAAGTTACGCGCATATTTCGTGGAAATACTCTATGTTAAGATTTGCAGTACCTACAGCTGTCCGAAAGAAAAAAAAACCCTTACAGTGTATTGAATTATTAAAATACTGCATTACATTTCTTATAATAAAAAATAATTACTTTCATTTTTTTTCAAAACGTGTTTTCCACTCTGTTTTATATAAACTAAAAATATTTTTAACCATGCTGTCTGTTTGGAAATAAAGTAAGCAAAACGCAAAAATAAAATAACTTTAATTTCATATCATTAAATATATATTTGATTTAAAAAAAGTCAATCCAGTTATCAAATTCTGAACACACTGATTGTGGTTTTATCTAGTTCGGATATTTGGAATGGATATTTTTTCATGAATCCTAATTTGTTTTTCAGTGTATTTTCAGCGTTTGCTTTTTCTAACAGGAAATTTACTAAAACAGAAAAAAGTGAATTGTACACTACATTGAAATTCTGAATCCCAACAATGTGTTTCCAGATTTCTGTTTATTTATTTCATGAATAAAATTATGCTTATCAAATTATCTCTACCGTATCATTTTTTCAGTCTTTTTTTACCCGTTATTGAATTTATGATGATTATAATTTATGAATTTTGCTATCCGCATGTTCGAATCGATTATATCTACTTAAATGCAGTCTTTCTAATTTGTTATATCGATTGCGCTTCTATGGTAACTAAAATCGATTTAATCTGCACATGTTTCGTTTGGTCATTGCATTAAGTTTTATCAGCCAGAATTCTTTCAAATATGCTTTAATAAAAAGAAAATGCTGTATAGTATAACACCCTCAGATTACAAATATAATGAAGTGTAATTTGTGCCAGTTTGTTATATTTCTGTACATGTGAATTCCGCAATTCGCATACATACGGTCAAAATGTGAGAACAACATTGCAGTATAAAGTAGAAAGTTAACCACAGAATAGCAAAGAAACGCCTAGGAGCTGAAGACGTAAAATTAAATGAATGCATGAAGTAATTAATATGAAGTAGCCGAATACCTAAATGTCGCAAGGCGGTCTGTAATTTATTATTACTTGAATTCTTAGCAAAATAATATCTCTCGTGTTATCGTTCGTTAAAGATAATTATTTCCGATTGTTATGAATTTTCATTCTGATTTCTGTATGCTTTGAATAATCTCCGAACGCCTAAAGATACTGATATTTGCTTAAATTGTATGAATATGAAAATCCTGACATTACCAACATTAACAACATTACAACTGTATTTTATATTTTAATATATTAAGTTCTAATTTCTGAAAATTATTGTATTTATTTATTCCTCAGTAAAAATGATGTTGAGAAAATGAATGATAAACTACGCAATATTGAAATAAATTTCTTTCTTTCTCGAAATTCGTGTTTTTAACTTTAAAAATATTATATAGTTGTAAGTAACTGAAAGTACTCTAACAATATATTAAAAATGATGTAAAATTCTGTAAGTATCTACTTCAATTCTGTGTGTAAGAAACGAGACATACAAAAATTCTGACGTTACTTTTTTTAAAGTTTTTATATTCAAGACAGAGGAGAAACATGCCTCAAATACATCATAAAAGTGAAGCAACAACCTGTGTTAGGAGTAGATTTTTAGCATAGAAACTCTGTCGATTTTGAGGATGGACAAAGTCCTTCTTCATCAGAAGCAAAGAAATCTGCAATTAAAAAACAAAGTTACGAACATATTTTGATTCTAAGGAAGTCGAGAGAGTAGCGCTATCTGTTAGCAGAAATAATAACGAAAGCCGAAAAGAAAATTTTGCATCTAAAGAAGAGAAGGTATGTATCTATGTAGATATCTAGAGAATCTATGTATGAAATATGTCAAAATGATATAGCTATGTTGCAGCGCGATATGCGAAATTTTCGTGCAAGATTGTAGGATTGCATTAATTGCAATGGAAACCATCTTTCTAATATTGTTTTTAAGATATGAATATGTCATCTAATAAAATGGTGTTGTTCTAGTTCTAATAACATACAGATTCTAACACATTACCCATTAAATATTGAATATGTATTAAAAATAACGAAACGAACGAAGTATTTGCGTTGATGATTGTAATTTTGATTTCTTTAAGTGCAAAATAAAAACAAAAATTGTCATTCGGATTCTTCAGATTTTAAGTGAATTCTTGAAAGATTACATAAAGTCATGAGAAATGTTACATCATTGTACAGTTATTAAACTTAAATTAAACAGGTATGTACACTGAGCAAAAAAGAAAAAAAAACAAGATGGGACATTTCTATATCGCCCGTTCTAACTAGGCCGATTGACGAAATTCAACTTGCGTTTTTCATGTCTCGAAACTGCGACTTAAGATATGTATTAGATTTACATATAGCATTGTTCTAATATAGGTATTTTGACACAAAATCGGACTTTTTCTGAAATGAAACGCCAGTTTTTTTTTTTTCCATATTTCGATTCTACGACTCAAATTATGCCAAACTGCCAAGTTTTGTAAAACTCGCGCGAGTAGTTTTGAAAAACTTAGCTCTCAAAATTTTAGTTCTGTAATACTAATTGAATTTTATAGATATTTATTAATATCTCTCTTTTAATAAAATCACTTGATTCTTTCTTCCAGAATTCGAATATTAGGCTTAATCCAGAAATAAAGCGCCCATTTTTATGATTTATTTTCAAAATTTTTATTTTTAAATATTTTTTATAAATGCTTTGAAAAACATTTCAAAATATAACCACCAACTCATAGTAGATGTATTTCTATGTATACTTGCAAAACTTAAGGTTTTTTTATTCAAAAATTTTTAAGATATACATAAATTTACATAATGGCGCGTTTTGAAGATTGGCATCTTTTTTTTGAGCGATAATAACGAAAAATGTGGTTTATGCACTTTGCTAAAATTATTTAAACGTATGATCGATGACTTTATTTCCGCTCTTCTACAATGAAAAAAAAAAGGAAAGGAAAATAGGTTGCTATAAATTAAGAAGTTCTCCAAGTAAATTATTCTTGGCGCAAACAGAAAAAATAGGCCAAAATAAATTTTTTTAATTTCTACCTAAAGTTTTCACCAAACTTGACAATATTTAGGCATAATTTGAGTCGTAGAATCGAAATATTGGCATGTCATTTCAGAAAAAGTCCGATTTTATGTCAAAATACCTATGTTAGAATGACTGTTATACGTAAATCTAACATATATCCTAAGTCGCGCTTTCTATACACGAAAAACGCAATTTGAATTTCGTCAATCGGCCTAGTAGAACGGTAGATATAGAACTATCCCTCTTTTCTTTTCTTTTCTTTTCTTTTTTTTTTTTTTTTTTCGCAATGTACATTTTAAATTAAAGTGTATAAAGTCTGAACTTTGCACTAAACTTTGAATCTGTGTGATCTGCAAATGAGTTTTTCACATCTCATTTAAAAAAAACAAATAACACTGCTGTTATTTCATCAAATAAGTTAAAACCAATAAATGATGTTTGCAATCAACATATTACTTTGTTTCCAATCAACATATTGCTATGGAATATTTTTATATTTGTTACTGCTATTATGCTTTATTTTTACATAGGTAACATTGTCCGAATTAAAAATTTAGTACAGCCTGATAATATCTGTAAAACCCGAGAAGCCTGAGAAACAGAAAAATCTGTAAATTAAAATAAGAAAGTCAAAGAAAACAAGAAAGTCAATTAAAAGGAAACTTAATACCCAGCATTAAAGCATATCATATTATTTAGGATCATATAAATGTTTGCAAAATAAGTATACCTAACAAAGTAACATTCTGCTTGTAAGTAACAATGAAATCACACACACACACACCATCACACCAAAAAAAAAAAAAAAAAAAAAAAAAAAAAAAAAAATCTGAAAGTTTCATATTTTAAATTACGTCCAAAGGGACGTTTTTTCAACGTTTTGTGCGTTATCTTTATTTATTAAATATCATGTTCTTCGCAATTAAACCATAAAATTCAGTTCAATAGCAATGTCGCAAAATAATTTTAAAATGAGCCTGTCTTTAGAATTTCCGAAACACAGTTCCGCGCGCTAGAGATAAAAAGGTTCCCACCCCTGTAGATTGTTGCCATTACTCGCTTTCAAATCGCTGAGTTTGTTACTCAAAAATTCATTAAAGCTTTACAAAATATGAAATCGATAATAAAACGAATTCCAAATTTAAAATTTGAGCTTCCAAATGTCCATATTCGCAGTAGGATTACGTCATTAAAAATTCGATGGCTCTATGTACCGTTGTTTTATCACAATGCAGAAATATACATACATTTATGCAGATTTTTCATTATTTAATTTCTTCAAATATAATGCAAGACTCAAAGATTTGGTGGCAACAATTAGAAAGGTGAAACGGTCATTGATAATGATTCAACGCAAAATTGCAAAACGAAAACAATGGTCCTTCAGTGAAAAAGCCCCTTTGGAGTAATAAAAAGTGAAGTTCAGGCAGTAAAATGTCTACTAATAACCAGACTGTCATTGAAAATATCGATATCTGATTTATCTATATTTTATTATTAACAGAAAATTTATTATCCAAGCAAGTTTTTAACATCAAAAATCTATTATCTCCCCAGAACTGAATTTTTCTGTTAATACTGGCGTTGAAATCTATACGGTTGCCGTTGAAAAATAATGCTATATGTAAATCTAGCATATATCCTAAGTCGCGCTTTCTATACACGAAAAACGCAATTTGAATTGAAGTTAATGCAGTTCTCATTTCATTTCATTCTTCTGATAGTTTTGGAATTGCACAGATGCTTCAGACGTTCAGCTTTTAAGTCATTATCTTAAATAAAATAAATTAAATAAATGCATTGCCCGCTTCCTAAAGATTCAACCTCTGCCTTCAGTTCTTGGGAAATTGATACCATATCTTTCCAGTGTGATTTGAGATATATTGACCAAACTAAAAGTGCGTTAAAATTTCGCGTCAAGGAACACAAATCTTATGTCCGAAGAAAAGAAATAAACACATCTTCGATAGTCACTTATAGTTGTAACTTAATCACAGTTTTGAGTTAGATTTTGCGAAAATGTCTTCGGTTGGTGAACTGGATTTCGATGAAAATTTTCATGTTCTCAAAAATTTATCTTTTGTAGTCAATGACATTAATTCCAATACAGTGTTTCTTAATAATTTTAGAATTCAAATCTTTTAACTTTTCACGTTTCAATACATTTTTCGTCAACAGATGGCGATATGTGCATTGCTCAGCCTATTGTTTTCCGATAAAAATGCGGTAATTGTTTCTCCAATTTTGTAGATTATCTCTTCCAGATTGATGGTGACCTGGTGAGAGTTTTACTTTACTTTATTAAACAGACAGAGCAGCTGGTAAACTTGGAGATGGTGCTTATCAGCCTGCTTAAAATCTGTCAGTGATTTAATTTTTTTTCGCAAGTCCGAATGGAGGAAGCTGTCTTTATAGCAAAGAGCAACGAATGTACAGTGTAACGAGTGAAGTTAACGTGCAGCTAAAGCAGTCTGTTTTGATTATACTACTGTTAAACTGGAGGGGCAGTGCATGTGGTGTTCTTTTGGTTTTGTTTTGAAACCAGAGCTGTCGTTTCGTGGGTTTTCGAAATACTACACTGCTGTAAGCGTACTCTTTTACTCACTTTGAAACATATGTGTGGAAATAAACTATTACACCTTTTAAAGAAAATAATACTGTACAGTATATAATAAAAAGTCATAGCTAAGTACTTGAAAACTATTGTGCAGTACCAAAATATTGGTGCACCAGTAAACGTACAAATTACATACATATAACGATATGATACAATTACTGGAGAGAGCTGAGGAAACTCTTCTCAATACACGTGATAGGCAATTATGGAATTATTATTAAAGAATTATTAAAGAAACAATATCAGTGAATTTTTCCTTTAACGCCTCCATTTTAACAGTGACAAGCATTTTCTTGCATGATGAAAGAAGAAGTACAGCACAAACTTTCATTAAAGTCGTCATCCGAGGGCTTCCTGTGGTTACATCGTAAGAAGAAATGCTGTTGGAACTACGCAACAAGAGCCTTCCTGTGCTTAAAGTTAAGCAATTTACTCAAAAAAATCAAGACTTAGTGGAAATGCTTACTGTGTTCTTCACTATAATCAGTAGAATAAATGAAGTAAAACTAAATCTACACTGTCCGATACTTGTGGACCTCCACGTGAAGATTAGAATATATATACCAGGTTAAAAGCCACAGATTTGCATAAATGTCAAAGATTTGGACACTGGCAGATCTTTTTCACTAACCTTTCGCGTTGCCTCAAATGTAGTAAAAGTCAATTTGCGTGCACTTGCAATCTCTCTAAAGAAGAGAAACCCATTTTCGTGCGGAATTACCAAAACGAAGTTAATTCTGACCCTGGATTTGAATTCTACCCGAAACGTCGCAGATTTCGGGAAAAGAATCGCAGATCGAAAGCAAGCTTCATACGTCTTCAGCGATTCCACCAGAACAATGTCTACAGAAAGGAATGCATCCTGTATCCAGCACTCTCACCGTACAGGCGCAAGTTGGTACGTTCAACAGCGGATTATAGATTTTCTTTCAGAAAAAAGACTCGACGTCTTTTTTCTGAAAGAAAATCCATCTTCTGCACAGTTGTGTAAAAATTGCAGAAAAACTGGTAAGTCGAAGACACCGATTCAAAATCTAAAATTGACACTTTCGATCTTAGATTTACTAGAAGCTGGGAAATTGTAAAGATTTTCTCGCCATAAAGATGATTCTTTATGAACAGTTACATGACATACCATTCCTTTCTAAATTTTTATTTGCTAAGATTTCTAGCTCATTCATGAACAATTAATTCGTCGCTGCAAGGTGACTCATTTTCTGTCTTTATATTTCTTCCTGCATGGATACAGCTACAACATTATACACGTGAATTGCCCATGAGGCGGTAATAATTTGAAATTATCAAGTCAGAAAATTTCTCATCCAGTTAAACGTAATCAACTAACTATCGGAATCTCTACCATTTTTCTAAATTCTTTCTTCTGAAGAAGTAAGATATATGTCTGCTTGGCCTCAAAATCGATTAGCCAAAATCTGAATTTTAAGGAAAAGCGTGTTTTTAAACGACTTATTGTGTCATTTTAATAAACATTTTATTGCCATAATGCAGAACATGAATAGCGAAAGATCTTACAATGCATGAAATGACAACAGCTTCTGTGATAGGATCGTTTATTTTAGTAGTATAAAACTATGCATGGCCTGGAAACAACACTTCCTGTTGTTAATTACCGTCAATGCCTTAGTTGCTTTTCTGTGCATGTGTTAAACGGTGCATGTACAAGAAATTAGAAAATTATTAAAGTTATCAAAATATATATGCAAAATATTCCAAAACGTTTGCATCAGTTTCTTTCATATCTGTGTATGGTAAAGAAAATGTTAACAATTTTGCTTCTCACATTAACTTATTTGCTCGGATGGAATAAAATTACAGAGCAAATTATTAGAAATTATTTCAATGTTTTAAAATAAATTTTAAACTTGTTTCTTATCTAATTACATTTCTTTCGAAATCAAATTGTTCAGAAAGCAGTAAAACCAAACTCCACTAAACTTTCATACACCACTTTCCCCTTTATTGGAATATTTTGAGCATGATGCATGCGAGTCTTGTTTTAGTGAGAACTTCTCTCGTATTCTTGATTTATGAGGTAAGTATGCTGTTCCGTACGCCACAAGATAATGCGATATTAATCGCTTCTCGAACAACATTTTCTGAGAATGACATTTAAATTGGTCTTTGAGTAAACGTTTATCTTGGTGGTGAAAAAGAAATTTCTCCTAACCAAAGCGTATGTTTGAATTTAGCGTTGATCTAGTCTGTTGAACATTATTTACATTTTCCGAAATCGCTTACATCAATTTTTCTTTTCCTGGAGAAATATTTTAATAGTTAAAGAACTCTTTTGAAATTAATGTTTCTGTATGTCATAGATTAAGGATAAGATAACAGGAAAATACATTTTAATTTCTCATCAATTATTTTCAGTACACTTTTTGTCTGAAAGAACTCCACAGCATAATTGTAATGGAATAGATTATAACATATGTCATTCAGAATAAAGTGATCTTCGTGTTGCAATTTTGGAATGCTTGCATAATTGCTTTGAGTAATTCTGATTCCTAGTTTTGCAGGGAAAGAAAATTTAAATAGAAAAGAAGCAAATAATAAACATTATTTGCTAAGTAGCCTACTTAGCAGGCTAGTTAGAAATGTAGAATAATTTGTTACAATCTCTCTTATAGGTAATATCTAATCGGTAGACCTTGCAAAACCAAATCTACATCACTTTATTCGCAATTCTCCTTCGTACTTTTGCTATATTCTTGTGGGATTGGGCAATACAGATAATTGCTTTTATGTGTATTCAAATAAGTAGAAATGGATTATACTTTTATATGCTTAATTTTCAAACTTATGTTAACACTCATGTTTCAAACAAAGCTTTAGACTTTGAAATACGAGAATTTAGTTTGTACATGTATATATATATATATATATATATATATATATAATATTCGCCATTTATAGAGGGTAGATAAAATTCTCCATAATAAATTTTTTCCACATAAGTTGCGTTTTGCTGCATGTGTACAATGCATGCAATGGAGCTTTTCCGACATAGTTAGTCATGTAATTAATTTTTGTATGCAAAGAAAATCTGTATGACAAAAGATGAAATAATTTATATATTCCTTAACTTACTTTGCAATAATTTTTAAGACCAAATATGTTATCATCACGTTCCAATGAAGCGGAGAAGGAACACTACACTTTCAGCCATGGTTATCTAAGGGCGTTAATGAAGGCCCTAGGTATCTAAGGGCATTGATATTGCTGTGTCTCGTGTGGCTAAACGCTGATTATCACTTCCACAGGAATATTATTCTAACCAACTGCAGCCACCAACCTCTGCTTATTTCGCAGAAATTCAGCCTACTTAGCCGGCTGCTTACCCTTGTGCTAATGGATAAACTTGAACTTTAGCAGAATCTTCCGATTTGCTAACCTCTTTCTCCAAGAGAACACACACGGGAGGAATAGTTATACCTTATAAGGTATTTTCTTCCTCCTTCCAGTATGCCTTCATCGTGTAACACTCGGTACGTATTCAAGAGGAGGGTATTGCATATTTTTCATGGCCCCTGCTTTAAAGAAAAACTAATGTTTCTAAAACCTCATAAAGTAAACAAAAAACACAGGAGATATTTTACAAATTACAACAACTGGTTTCAAAAATTAAAAGTCTTCCCTCTTCAGCGTTTAATTATCAATCGCCCTTAGGATGCTCGTTCACTCTAAAGTCCTCGTAAGCCGTAGACCTTTTTAAATCCTTTAGGCTGTAGCTCTGTGTTTTATTTTCTGTTTAGACATAACTACTACCAAATTGTTACCAAATAGCTATATTTTCCTCCCATTACAAAATATGTACTACCAAAATTCTGGAAATGACTCCAAAATTAAGTGCAAAGGCATCGACTGTAAATATTTATTTGTATATTACATTCAAAATTGATAAATATGGAAGTGTAATAAGGCTATACCCATCTACTTATAGGAAACATTGGGTGCCCTATTACATTTCAACCTGTACCTGTTTAGACATAACTTTCACCTTAAATTGCATTGTTTTTTGCATTGTTTTTCTTTTAAAAACTTCTTACATCCTTCTCTTAGAATTTTGCTGTGATTCTTAGATATCTGAAACCATTGGATTTAAATGTGCCCTTTATTTTTTCATTGTCACAAATTTTAAAGAAACAAAAAATTAAACTGACTTTTGATTTGATTGAAATATAGTGCTACATAATCCTCAGGTAAATAAATATTTCCTTTCCGATTAAGGTTCCATATGCTTAAATCTGAAACAATACTATCGAGTACCAAATATTTTTTTTTTATCATTTAAAGGCAGTGCAAAATTCAGCTAGGTCTTGCACATAAGAAACAACAGTATTTAATAAAGCATATTAGCATTCTTATGACTAATGTATAAATAAGCACGGAAGATTTACTGAGGGTCTCCATAAAGTAACAGCTTCTTCATAATGTAACATATTTTTAGGTAATGCTACAGCAGAGAAACAAATATATTCGCAACAAAAGGAAAGCTTCCGTTAACTTGTTTTGGGCTAGAGGATGAAAAGCCTTTAACTTTCCAAGTTATATAACTGCACTTAAATTCAACGAAACCTATTTGATCATCATGACAATAATGATTTGGTAGTACTCAGAGTCTTCATTCATGTATTTAATCATATAGGTATTATATTTTATTATGTTTGCATGATCATTTATAGTAATTTCTTTGGTTAAGCTTTTGTAAGTAATTATATTACCACATGCGTGTTATCATGGTATAAATGGTTACCACGCTTAGCTAGTATTGGAAGATCTGTGGCTCAAATTCCGACGAGAACACAGTATTTTAAGATAGCTGCCTTGGACCATATCTTCTACTGAGGCGATCGAACTAAAATATGGTACACCACCTGGATCTGCTAATCTGTTGCTCATGCCTCTCCCAGTCGTCTTTTAAGTGAGAGAAAACGTAAGGAGTTATAGCATTTTCCTTTGCGTACTCTCATGGCCTCAAGCTGTAGATACTTGGGAAGTCCAGAAAGCATCAGATGATCCATGGTTCGGTTCTTGAAGAATGCTCATCTAACATTTGTTACTGCTTCAAAAATTGATGTTTTTCTGCATGTTTAATTCAACAACAGCACTTCACGTGCTTAAGACTACATTTTTAATTAAAAAATTATTTTTTAAAATACGGCTTTAAGAACAGTTTTGGAGTAAGAGAGACTTTGCACCATATCTTCGATCCAATCAAAGCAGACATTACACTACGCTGACGTTAACGTTTAAAGAATTTGATTAAGTCTTAGTTTCAAAGTTTGTGATTATTAATTCCATTAACAGACATAATCAATAAACTGATATTATATAACGATATTTTCCGAAGCTATATGGTATAATTGAAAATTAAGCGAATTAACCTGCTTCTTACGTAGCTATTATAATTCTAACAAAAGCTCTCAATAAAATTCAATTCATATTCACTCCATTTCCAGCTTAGCGCTTTAAAAAAATATGCTGGATGAAAGAAATTAATATTGGTTCTCTTCTTGCTGAAGCACTAAACACCGCATCAACATTAACTACAGAACGTTCTTATGTCAGCAAATTAGTCCATAATAACCAAAAATACCGACATGATTCATCGACTTCTAAATGCGCTGGAAATTATATTATTTTATGAACGACAGCAACTGCTCCATACAGCTTATTGTAAAATTGTAAAATTATCATCTGCAGTTCTCTGCTCGATGTCTCAATTTCTCCAAGCTTTGCACATAATCTGCGGTAATGCATTTCGTATAGGTATAAGTGGATGAAGACACCTATTTTACACCAATAAGTTATCAGATGTGTCATATAATGCCGGGAATTTAATGGAAATCTTACTGTAATTGTAGAAGGAAAGCTGATTATAAGATATATATATATATATATATAAAGGCATAAAATTCAATTAAACATAATTAAAATAATATGACAGATAAAATCGAGGAAAATACATCAACAAATTGATAACTGATTTTATCACTGGAATATTTTAGTGCTGCTTGAATTCTTCATGCACCAGCCCTTCAAACCGGGTTAAATTAAATTTTCTCTTACTTTTATGCCAGAAATTTTAACTTTGTTAGTAATTTTGTACAATTTTTAATTCATTTTATTTATGCTTATTTTATTTAATTAATCACGTTTTCAAATTTAATGCTTTTAGTTTCTTAACTGATATCTTATGAGTAAGTCTATAAAAAATTATAAATTATACCTAACTCGATAAAAATAGCTAAAATATTTAATTAAAAGGTTTTTTTAAGATATTTCGCTTCCAGGTTCGGTTTACTTTGAGGTTCGATTAAAAATCATTAAAAATAATTAGAGGCTAATTTTGCAGTTAATGTCATTCTGTGATATTTTGTTATTTACTAGTGTGCAACATTCTTTAAGTTGCAGTTTTGTTACATTCGGTGTACCGAAGAATTTCACTCAGGTAATCGGTAAGTTTTCAAATGCTAAAAATTCGCTAATATTCACATACAGTTTTTTTATTATCATAATGTAATAGTTAATAGAAAAAATTTTATTGAGATAGATAAAAATATTTTTAATTTTTAGTTTATGCGAATAATGCCGTGCCCTGGCTGTGCTGCCGTGCCCTGGCCCTGTTGAAGTCTGGCTATAAACATGAATTCCATAATATTTTATGAATAGGATTTCTCTTTTTGGGGAAAATAAAATTTGTTCACCAGAATGTTTCGGAAGAGAGTGCATATCAAAGCTTCGATAGTTATACTATCAATATTAGGAACCTTTACGCAAATAGATAATTCATTTAGTTGCCTGTTATAGATTTTAATATTTTGCAATTCAATATGTTTGCTCTTCCTGAATTTCCAGGAAATATCATCTCAATCTTTAAAATTAAACATCTTGGTGAACTCCTATCATATGGAATTCAAGTGTTCTGTATTTTAATTTTCATAGGTAGTATAAACGTTTACTAAACATCCTAAGGGAACTGTGTAGATTTTGTAAATTTTGCAAAATTTTAAACAGTCAAAATATAAATATTTGTCTTACTTAAAAATGTTTATAACTGGATACATATGCTTATCACCAGTGGTTTCAAAACTAAAATACGTGTAAGGATTTTATAGATATGCTGTATAAACAAGCCAGTCGATATGAGCTCTAAAGTTCTCGAATATTTTATTCTCTGTTTTCGCTCGATAAATACAAAAGAAACGAAAAATGAGAAGGGACCTTCTATTTTAGATACAATACAACCTATTTGTGCCGAAGAGTTTCTTCAGACTTTCTTATTAGCAAATGGCTTGCTGGTAATGGCGAGATTGAAATGAAAAATACCATCTTTGATACCTAAAAGCATATGATAAAAGAAGCTTCTTACTACCCACTGTCCTGTTGTTTACCAAGTTCGCAAAAGGACAGGAAGTAAAAAAGCAGCCTCCAGCCTTTTCTGCTATTCTGAGAAATATATTTGAAGTGATGTTTGCTTGATAAGAAAATGCTCATGGGTAAGTACCATAGCAGTAAGAAAACTCTTTCTTACTTCCATGGTATGTATATATTCAGACATTTACTTCATCTCTGAAGGAGATACTGAAGCATCCCCTTAAGAGATGTGCATGAGATACTTCTTGTCACGTGGAATGCATGATACCCAATCCAAAAGAATCAGAAAATGTTTGGAAGATTTAATTAACTTCAGCAAAGCACGGGAGGGATATCAACCTAAGAGGAGGGATGCCTTCGTGGAAGACTTTCTTTCTGAAACTGGCTTGTATTTACGTTAAATATTAAAATAAAATTACACTACTAACCCCCCACGTAGCCAGCCCGTTTGCTGGGATCTGAACACGGGTCGAACTACCACTATTCAGCGGCATTACCTCTTGCCCACAAATGGGCGAAATAGGGAAGAAAAAGGTCTGAAAATAAAATTTAGTAAAATATTATTGCCGTATTTTAAGATAAGTAAAAGAAAGACTTATTTTCATTGTAGGACATTTATTTTGAGGATTCATCGTAGTATTACTTTTAATCAAGGATGACCGATTGGAAAATAAGACTGAAAAGGAAGATAAAACTTTGCTTTGCTTATTTATAAGAAAGTCGAAGTATATATTATTTTTCAATATTTAAAGAGTGCGAATACAAGATTTGCCTAAAAATTTACTTAAAATATTATTTTTTTCTACTGTAAATTTAATATTAGTGTTGAACAAGTAATGTGATAAATGGGAAAAAGTACCTTTTATGCTTTTTCGGCGCACAAAACTTTGGGACATATTTATTATTTCTGTAAAATGTTTCTAAAACACTTAATAACTGTTATTAGGCAATAATAATATCATGATAATAAAACGCTTCTAAAGAAAGTTAAAATTTACTTCTTTACAGAAACTTTTTATTCCGACAGCTGCAAAAAAATTAAAGAATTACATGAATTTCTTCTAATTCTTATAGCCACCGGTTATCAGTAACCTAACATTTAAATGTTTTTCGTGTTCTTTAACGGGTGGAATTCCTTCCAGATTCTCAAATAGCAAAGCCTCCTCCTATCATACTCGTTTATAGCTCGTGTGTCACGTGAGCCTCGTCTGGTAAAAAGCAGAAACAGCTTAGAGAGATGGCGAAAGGGTGTGACATCTATTTTTATAAGAATTTTTAGAAGTTCGAGTTATAGAAGAGGGCTGATATTTTGAATGCTTATGTCCTATTCCAACCAGTTTCCTATATGGAAGCAAAATTTCATGTTGAATTAATTATGAAGTAGTGGAATAATAAACGTCCTAACAATCAGTTATATATATTTAAATGACGCTTTTTCTTCTTGCCTAGTGATGTTAATTCCAGAGTAATACTCTAATTCCGTAAATTTAAATTTTTTAATATCATTAAAAATGTAATGTGATCGAACAAAATTTAGTTTTCTTCTTTCTGCGTTCAGACAATTTCATGAATTTGGTTTTTAATAATTTCAGTGTCTCGAGCTCATATACCGGAAGGCCCCAATCTCTACATCCAGAGTGGCTCAACTATCAATCTCACCTGCATCATTACGGAAAGCACATCTCCACCAGTATATGTTTTCTGGTTCCACGATGACCGAATGATCAACTACGACTCTTCCAGAGGAGGTATTCGCGTAACCACCGAGAATGGACCGACCACACTTTCTCGGCTGAGGATTCAGAATGCTCGACCTACCGATTCTGGAAACTACAGTTGCCAACCTTCATATGCTGATCCTGCGAACATAACGGTCCATGTTTTGAACGGTGAGTATAAATTGCATTACTTTTAAATAACAATCTATTGCTGCGTTGTAGGTTAGTACAAGAAGGCACTTGAATATTTTAATTAGAAGAGTGTCATAAAAAAGCATAAGTAAATCTAGCATGAGAAGTACCATATAAAAAAAAGGCAGGCTAATACTCTAATTGGTATTAATGATTATAATCAAATTTGATTCATTTTACTTGTAAAATTGCATAAAAAATTCGGAAAATGAAAAATAAAATAGCCTACTGTGATGTTTCGAGTGTATGCGCCACAGATGGATATTGACATGATTATGTATGACCCGATAATGTTATTCTTAGTAAAACTACTGAGATTAATGAAAGGCAAGACAGTTTTTTTCCTGAATACGTTTTCTCATTTAACATTTCAGAACAGGTAGGGAATGCAGCAATTTTTTTCTGCAGTTCTTGGTTTCCCAAGCCATAAATTTCAACAAATTTAAAGTATGAAAGAGGGATACCGTTTTTTAATACTGAAGTTACTGATATGTGCTTCAATTTTAAAGAATTGCAAATAATATTTTATTTGCAGAATTTTTACCTGTAAATAATATTTTTTATGAAAATAGTTGTTGAATAATGCAACCAATGCTCCTATACTGACATCTGGTTATAGATGGCATATCGTTATAACGGCCTGTACGAAAGGCTTTCATCTGATTAGAGTATATTATACTTATTTTAAATTAATACCAGTATGAATCGAGAAAACATCACCAGACAGAAGATAATAGACGTGGTTATAAAGCTGCAGTAAGTGTCAGTCCTACCACTTTGCTGTTACAGCCACTTTTTGCAGCGTTTAATTCCTGAATAACCCGAAATTTGTAGCTGTGTACATTTACCCATCAAACAAGCTCTATGTTTAAGCAAATGTGATTTAAGCTGCTATGTTAAGCTGCATCATTAGTAACAAATGGCTTAATGAAATGTATCCAAAATTTTTAATTTTTTTATTTTTTAATATTCATAAAATAAATGGCGTAGTCTGTAGCATTTTTTACTGAACGCATTTCAATAAAATGGACTGAGATTTCACTTAGGAAAATGCTTGGGAATAATCAGATTCTGTTGCGTTTTACAATTTTACTTTCGGGTCACCTTCTTTCTATCCTCCTGGCTGGAAAACAAACAGGGTGTTTTATTAAATTTATGCACTTTTGAAACCACATACCGCAGTTCTCCTTAGAGTATTCTGAGAATATTACTCATGGCCCCAGTATACGTCCTGAGAACTCCCGGAATTGTTCCCTAACCTCACATCTTACACAGTGCGTAATACCACATCATTGTATATATTCATAGTATATATCATTTTTATATTCCGTAACGTGCTCGCTATGTCATCGCGGCAATTATAAAAATGCCCTGAGTACTTAAAGTCCTACCCATGACTTCCCAAGAACATCATCGGTCATTTTCTTATGATCGCTGTAGAGCAATAAGGCATATTGCGAAAACTAAGATCCCGTGCACACCACATTACAGAGAAAACCTTCATACTTCGTTATAATGGCCTACACGTAAATTTTAAATTATTTTAAATTTGAATTTTAGTTTATTTAAATAATCCTTAAGGAAATCAAATGTGTGCAAGTATCGTAAAATGGATTTTCAGTGTAAGTGCAACAGGAAAAAGTCTATATTTTTCAAATTACTGTTTAAAATATGAAAACTCTTTTGACGACAGTTAAATATCCAGCAGTTTAGAATTTACTTATTCGTATGTCATGGGTTACAAAATCAATTTTCATTTAGTTAATTTGTTTTTTAAAATTACTTAAGAACATAAAACATTTATTTATTTATTTTTCAATTATAATAATTCCTCCCCACCTAATATATATTTAAAAGGAAACTTAGTAGGATTAATTAACTGATCGAGGCAAAACACGCAAATATTATCTGCTTAAACACAGGTGTGCTTCATGGAAGATTTTAAAGGGAAATACATTCACATATTCTTGGGTATGTGTAATAAAAATATGGTGGGCGTGCAATAACCCACAAATACTTGATAACGTGCAGAATGAAATGTGTGATCTGAAAAAAAAATATGGAATTAAAGTAACTTACCCCCAAAGGATGACACTTCAAATAATGTGAATTAAGAGAAATTTATTATATCTTGACATCGTAAAATTTTAAATTAATACCAGTATGAATCGAGAAAACATCACCAGACAGAAGATAATAGACATGGTTATAAAGCTGCAGTAAGTGTCAGTCCTACCATTTTGAATCCTAACCTTTCGTACAAGAAATGCGTAATGTTCCAATCAAAGTAAATCTCAGATCATCTTCGCTAATCTCAGTTCATAATTATATATTTTTGAAGAAACACAAAGCGAATTTCCGCACCATTAGGAAAGTGCAACACGTGGACATGAAGTCCTCTCGAGGATATTTGAAGTCGTAGAACATCATTCATTTGCTGCAGAAGTCAGCATCTAGATAAATTTAGTTGAATCTTCAGTACCAATTTCTATTTTCTTGGCAAAATGCATTTTCTTCAAACTATATGGAGATGGTCGTCAGAAAGACACGAAAAAGAACAAAATTGCAGAAACGCGTCATCCGCGGTGAGAACGGCTAGAAGCCGTGCTACACCTTCAGAGAACAGTTGCAGAAGAAAAAAAACCGGTTGTAATGGTCAGTCTCGCTCTGTCATTGAACGGTCGCAGTGAACAGACTTGATGTTGAATAAATGTGGAGGCTTGCCTGCACAGTATGGTTAATCATTTTATGAACATACACATTTATCATAGTACAGGTTTCCATAAATTAACTAGTAGCTTTGAGTTGCTTCCATAAATAACCCTCAAAAATAGAATTACCACTAAATAGTTAAATCTACCCCCATAACACAAGACATCCTCAGGATATCCTATTTAAGTCGCAATCTCCCGGGAAGCAGTTAGGATATCCTGAGGATGTTGATTCTCAGATATCCTGAGGACTTCTTAAGTCAACATCCTGAGGATATCCTATTCAAGTCTCAATGTCCCGGGATATATGAAGATCTCCTCAGGATGTTGATTTTCAGATATCCTGAGGACATCGTAAATCAACATCTTAAGGATGTCCTGTTCAAGTCGTAATGTCCCGGGATATATGAAGATCTTCTGAGAATGTTGTTTCTCAGATATCTTCAGTACTTACCTTTTATGGAAGCTCATATCTGAAAATATTAAAGTAACCTTGTACCACACGCAAGTCATGTTATAAGAATCGAAATCTTACTCTATGGATTACCTATTCTGCATATGAAAATTTAATTGTTATGCTTACACTGAATTTCGTCTTGTATATGTTGGCTGTAAATATTAAGTAATAATATTTTCAAATTTTTGTTGTTGTTTCACAGTGCCTATTGATCAGAGAACTTTCTTACAAGTTATAGGCACGCGTTTTCATTCGTTTTTGAGTTTCATATTGAAAGTGTGTTTAAGATTAAATTCTAATTGCTACATAATATATTTTGTAAACATTATTTTAGATACTTTTCTAATATCTTTGAACACAAATATTATGTACGTTACAGGTTAACTCAGAAAATCTTTTACGAAGACATTTATCCTATGAACAGATGGGCATGATGTGCATCCATGCCTTATATGGCATTCGAACTTGAGCCCTTCTGTACGGCAATCTGTCAATATAATCACTTACCCGTCTCTGAGGCACTAATCAGAAATATCAAGTTATAAAAGTATTCTATTAAATTCATCGATAGTTCTTAGCATAGAAATAACTGTACTTTGAAACTGCAAAAGAAAAAAAAAAATACTTTTTGATCTGTTACACTATGATATTAGTAATGAATGATGTTTAGTGCTGTGCAGTAAGAAGTAACAATATATATATATATATATATATTTTTTAACAAACGAAATTTTAAATTACAGACGCAGTTAAAAACTAGTCTGTACGAGGTTTAACTTGCTTTAATTTGAATTTATAAACAGAAGAATAATTTTATTGGGCTAAAAAATTCATTGCAGTTTCTTCGTTCATTTTATGGTAAGTTCTTTAATAATGAGAATTAGTTTTTCAAAGCGACTGAGGTAAGAAGTAACTTATTTTTTACCTCTCTGTAATAGGAAAATAAGGTTTGAGAATGGGAAGAACTAATATTAAGTTCTTACTCTCCTCAAACCTCACTTTGCTACCTCTTTAACCATACAAATATTCGGTCTTTGCTAAAAAAAGCGCGAAAAAAATATATCCAGCGCTCTGCAGTCTTATACGTTATGCCGACAATGCTACATGACTCCTCATAATTTAACAATAATTGCTGCTTTATTAATTTATTTGTAACATCCAGAAAATGCAGTAAACACGTTTCTTCAAGGTATATAACACAAAGTTAAATGTTTTTATGAAAACTCAAAATTAGATAACGGATTAAATAGATGTTCAAACTTTAAATTAAAATGATTTAATTCTTAAATTAAACGCGTTCTTTAAACTCAGCAGTTTTATTACTTTATTTTATACTATAAATAACAATTGAAGCTGAAAATCTTAAAGTTTTGATCATCATTATCATTGGTCGTAAAACCGCTTTTCAAATTTTCTTTGCTTTTGAGAAACCGAGCTCCGCTCAGAATGTAACACCTCTGAGCACTTTTTCTGTAGCCGATGCCCCAAGAAGATTTCTCTTTTGTTAACGTGGCAGATTTATGTGTCAGACCTTCCCTTCTTTTGTATCCCCCTACAACGGAAACATCCCTTCACATCCCTTCCCCCTTCACAACAAAGTCGCAAAACGCCCCCCAACGGTTTTAATTGCTCCGTAAAAGTGATAGCCTTGAAGAACCCCACAAAGTGGAAAGTACACGTACTTACTTTCTGATTTCCAGAATTCAGCTATTCTGCTAAACGTTAATAGCCGTCGTTCCAAATTCTCTTTCAGTTACGAACTGACTTGCTGACGCTTGCAAGCGTTACATTGACAGAGTGTGAAAAGTAAGTTTCTAAATGTTTCCTTTATTCTACAAAAATGATCAGAACTAGAAAATAAAAAATATCTCAGATATCTAAAAGACGGATTTACAGCAGAATAAATCAACGTATATTATCGGATTCGTCAGAAGATGAAGTAGTATTTAATTATGAAAAAGGACTGTGTCGAATTTTCGCGCTAGCAAATATTCTTTAAGTTCCATTTCAAACTGTGATTCGAAATATGAACTTTTATGTCTCAAGAAGAACTGACTGATGACGATTACCAAACCGATTATCCCATTTTAAGTAATATTCCAAATATAGGACTAATAAATAGTCCGTTAGACTTTATGTCCCTTGTGTGCTTAGGAGTAGTACAAAAAATTATTACTATTAGGATAGGCGGAGGCACCTTACAAGCACGATTACCACATAAAAATGTTGAACTAATTTTTTTTTTTTTTTAAATGACCAGTTTTTAAAGTCTTATGTACCAATTGAATTTGCAAGAAAACCAAGGAACCAACTCTAAAAGAATTGAAACACTGGAAAGCTACAAAATACCGTCAATTTTTACTGTACACTAGCCCACTTACTTTTATTTATTTATTTTTTTAATTTAACAAAAAGCTACATGATAATTTTTTACTACTTCATATTTCGATTAGACAGAATCAGACGGCAATTGATAAATACGCACAGTCTCTATTAAAACTCTTCGTAGTAAATTTTGGGCTTTATTATGAAAAACAGTATATTGCTCATAATGTTCGCGGCCTACTGCATATTTGCGAAGATGTAAAAATGTTTGGGCCGTTAGATAATTACAGTGCATTTAAATTTGAAAGCTATATATCTTCTATTAAAAAATTGATTAGAAAATCTTCCGCTCCATTACAGCAAATAGCAAGACGAACTCATGAGCTGTTTAATCATATTGTAGCCATGAATAATGATTCAATCAACATAACCGACTTAAGTTCAGAATTTCAAAATTTACACACATCTGGTCCACTACTTAAAGGTTATTAAATGCTTCATTTTATTATTGAATTTTGAATACAAATTAACTGAAGTTAGAACTGCATTTGTAGAATAATTTAATTATGAATATATCGAAGAATTCAGTTTTGGGCTATTGAATGGTTAAAAATGATCGAAAGATTTTTAGTACTTTAAAGCAAAATTTTCTCTTATAATATTTTGTATTAATAATTCATTTCAAGTCTCTTGCTCAGTTTTAGATATATTTACAAATTATTAAGTAAATTGAAATTCAAATTAGAAAATAAATTGTATAAATATTCTTAACATTTCTTATTTTTCCACAGTAACCACAGATGGAGGACCTGAGACTGTCTGTGGAAAATAAGCAAATTTCAGGTTATCACAACACTTTCACTGGAATATAAAGAAGATTTCTGGGGATATACTGGGATGTAACATTAAGCAGTTGAGAGTATGTATTTAAGAGGTTAAAGGGATATTGTAACTAGTATTTCAAATCCTGATAACATCCCATACGCTGTCGGTGGGACCTAGATAGGATGTCCTAAGGATATACTGGAATGTGACATTAAGCACTAGGGAGGATGAGTTTAGGAGGAAACTGGGTTATTACGGGATGTCCTGAGGATGTAGTAAGTAGGACTTTAAATCCTAATAACATCCCATACGCTGTCGATGGGACATAGATAGGATGTTTTTAGGATATAATGGGATGTGTTTAGGAGGTTAGTGGGATATCCCGGGATGTCCTGAGGATGTAGTAAGTAGGAGTCCATAATCCTAATAACATCCCGCACGCTGTCGATGGGACTTAGTTAGGATGTCCTGAGGATATCCCGGGATGTGACATTAAGCACTTGGGAGGAGGTGTTTAGGAGGTTCGCGGGATATTCCGGGATGTCCTGAGGATGTGCGCATATCCCGCGAGCAACATCCTCGGGATATCCCAAGGATGTTTTTGTGCTATGTGGGTAATGTCTTCAGTATTTTCCTAATCTCCTCTTTTACAGAATATCTCGCATATATTTTTTATATGTCTTGTAATGAGTTCATTATTACAGAAATACTAGTTTTCAAGCATTAAATTTCCTTATGGGGCTTCCCATATTTTATACTATTTAAATTGTATGTAGTGTATCAAATGGGCGAGATTCTAATTTTCAGAATTCAGCATGTCAGTGTCAAGAATATTTGTTTCAGAAAACAACTTGAGAATTATCTACATTATTAATAACATGCTTCTTTATAAAATTCATATAAATTCTCAAAAAAAATTCCTCGAAAAGGAAGCAAACTTTATGAATAAATTATAACCCCTACAGTAGTATATCCTAATAAAGTATATCTCAATTATAGTTTAAATTTAATGATATTCTTTTATTTAATACAGATTTTTTGAATTAGGTACATCAAGTCCTGATCTGAGTAAAGACTAGCTGTAAATTTTAAACGTATTTATCCAAACGTTTTCAGAAAAGGAAGTCTTTTAGAATAATTTCCAGGTATTTTCAGATAGTTGAATTTTGGGATTAAACTGTTTGTTCTTAAAGGGCTGTTAACAGAGTTCGCAAAAGTTTTGAATGCTGACTTTTAAAGCTTTATGTATAATAATTCAGAAAGAAATCATTAACTTTAAATACTTAATTTTGTATTTTATGATAATCTCTTACAGGTAAATCAGATTTATGGCTATTTTTAATAGCTTTCTTCTAAAGTTTTTGAAATTTCTTGCACATTCAAGAATGTATCTTACAATTCCTCCAACATACACATACACTATTGTAAAGAGTTACTTGTTCCTCTAAGCTAATTTCTAATTCAGCTGTATCTTTTGAAACATTAAAATTTTCATCAGCATACTGAATGTGTTGAATATAAATTTTGACGGTAAACGCTTAACCGGTAGAAGGTGAAAAATATGAGTATTATTTGTATTTGATTTTAACTGTTCATTGTATTGTTTCTGTTGTCTTTTAATCCTTTTGTAAAATGGCGTAGTGATAAGCTGACATCATTTATTCATATTCCTTTTTTTCTCCAGAAAACGTCATCCATCACGCTTACGATTCACTTTAAAAGAAAAACAAGTTCCATCCGTGAATTATCTACCGAAATTTTATCAATTCTAAGATATTAGTTAGTGTCATACAAGATTAGTTTGGACACAAAACTTTTCTAAATGAGTTTGTTGATTAGTGGTACATGATCTTAAATATTTTATTTCAGATCTCAAAGCTTCAAGGTATGTTCTTATATTCATCTCAGACTATCACTTCTAAATGATTAGAGGTACACTGCATATACAATTAAGGCCTTCGCGCTTTGTTATTTAAAGAAGTAATCGTTAATGTAATTTTTTACCAAACAGTATTCCATCACCCCAACTCTCCTATTTCACCCGTAATAATATTGTTAGATGAGAATCGTAGCTTCTTCTTATTTTTATATATGCATAGAAGAAAATTGTAAAAATTTCTGTTCTTCCCGAAACAGTAAGAATAAGTATTGCAAAATAATGCAAGAAATAAAAGCTTTATTTATATGATTATAGCAGTAGCTCGAGGGCTATCTGCCTAAGGGAAACGATGCTTTCATGGAGGACGTTCTAAGAAAAACTAGCTCGTATACACGTTACACAAGAAGAAAGCCACAAAAACTTCCCTGGAACCATCTCAATAATGGGATTCGAACCTCAGACCGATCTACCAATGTTCAGTGACTTTACTGCTCGGCCGCTAGTGGGCCTGCCTTTGAAATGTGTATCTTCAGAAGGGGGCTAGGAAGAGATGCTAAAACGCATTACATTTGCTAGCTGTTTCCATGACTAGTGCACCCGCTATCTCATTGTCTTTAATTCGTTTGTGGGCTACGACATAGCTGAGACTGATATTGAGAGCTGCGTTGTATCACTCATATTTGGAGGATTATGATAAGCGGTACAATGAGTATTATCAGGAGGTTTGCGCCAGGTTTCTGATGCACAACAATACAGTTAGGAAATTAATATTGGCTAACCGTCTTCTACAGAGAGCACCCACACCAACTATAAATTCTCACCGAAGTGGCCTTTAAATTAAGCCTACCTTTCTAACCACAATGATACGAAATCGAAGAGAAGAATACTGTGACAAAAGTCCCATTTCGAACTGATGGAACTGAGAAATAGTTGAAACCGTTACTGTAGAAACCAAACTGAACTGACACAAATACAAGACTGTGCAGTTTAAGATCATGAACTATGAGATATGATGCTGCTTTTAAAGTAAAAGATATTTTTAAATTGAGATTCTACATTTGTGAAAATTTTAAACTGCTCGATGACAATCTGAAGTTCGTTTGCTTGG
Source organism: Stegodyphus dumicola (assembly GCF_044657685.1). Classification (NCBI taxonomy): domain Eukaryota; kingdom Metazoa; phylum Arthropoda; class Arachnida; order Araneae; family Eresidae; genus Stegodyphus; species Stegodyphus dumicola. The sequence continues at coordinate 149,573,278 of NC_140771.1, read as the reverse complement.
AGAAATTTTCAGAACCAATTTACATCTAAATCAGAAATAAAATATTATTATAATAGACCGAAACAAAAACACTTCGTTGGAATTATTTCATTAAAATTATATAGCTACAAACCCATTAAGCTAAATACTTCTGTAACAAAGTTTCTGTATGAACTTGTAACCAAAGTTATAATCTAAAAGAATAAATTTACATGAAAATAAAAGATAAAAAGAAAAAGACTTTTTATAGTCTGCAAGTACCTAATTAACCATATGCATATATCAGTACTCAGTAAAGAAAACAGATATATTCTATTATTTATTTTAGTAACCCGTTTTCAAATCATGGTTAACTGCAGCTTCATTTAGTTTTAGGAGCAGTAATTACCGTACAGAGAGATGTCTGCAGTAAAAGATCTAAGTAATAATTTAACACGCTTCATTTAGAATAACGATTTCGCCTTCTACTAATTAGTGCATCGTCTCTTCTGTGAGGGAATGCGAGTGATCGATTCACATTTTAGAAAGTTATGCTCCGCTGTGATTAGTTCCTTAAAATGTTACTAGGCAAGTCTCGGCAGGATTTTAATGATGCAGCCGAAGAACTCTTCAAGTGAACTTACTTGCAGAACACTTCCGTTAATAACTACAGAAAGGGAATCCATATGTATCTCGAGTAATAACTAAATTTCATTTCTTGTACGGGAGAGAAAAAAATTCTCATTTTAATGAGGTATAGAATCTCCAGGGGATATTTTCCCGTTTTTTTTTCTTTAATTTATGTCTATATTTCATTTAAAGAGTAATTAGAATTTATTTACAACTGATAACGCGCGTTGGAAGTTATGTATTTGTAAAACAAATGGTGTGTTGTTGTGAATGAGTACTTCCAATAAAAAAATTCTGTTATTAATTATAACATTGAAAATAAACATCGCAAACAAATCGTAAGCATGCACACCATTCATTATTACATAATGACAAAAGGAAAATGAGAGGGAAAAATTTTTTAATATTTATAAATTAAAGTTAAATCGAAAATCTGCGCTTAATGAAAAAACAAATATAAAAGTAGTTTTCTTAGATTACTAAGAATATACGGATAAAATTTAATAAATGAAGTACATTTTTAAAACTCTAGAAATTTTAGGTTCATTTCATGCAATAGAATTCGTTCAAGATATGCTTGAGTGACTGTTAAAATTTTAAACATTTTCTTAGAACACGTTTTAGTCAAAGCAAATGTAGCTGAGAAACGATTTTTCAAGACTTAACACAAAGATAAGCATTGAAATAAAAAACGATAAATTCTGTCCAGAAATTAAAGAGTCTAATACCAAGAGCCACGACCAATATTACTGGTGAACAAAATCCACTAAAATTATAACAACGCACTCCTTTTTAATGAACTGTTCCTCTGGATATCAGTAAATGTGATGTGCCCAAAAATACGAGGAAAAAGAAAAATATGTACATTTTTTTTCCAGGTTAGGAGTTAAAAGATTCGAATATCAGGAAAGAATGCGAATATTTGAGTTTACGAATCTCAAGTATTTTGAAAGTTCTTGCTTAGGTTAGCTTAATATATCAAACTCCCTCGGGCTATCTGCCAAAATGAGCGGATGCCTTTGAAGAGGAATTTCTAAGGGAAACTAGCTAGTATTTGCATTACACGCGAGAGCAACCATGTAGCCAGCCCGTTCGCCTGGGATAGAACACCTAGTATTCAGTGGCCTTAAAAACTCAGTTACATGTGGGGATCGTCTCTAACTTCTCCGCGCACAAACCACGTTCTGGACTTTTCAAGCTGTCAGGCCATTCATGAGATTAGCTTAGTTGTCTGACAAAAGCGAATAATATATTCGCCGAGTATCAGAACAACACAGAAGAGAAGAGAGAAGAGAAACACGCCTCAAATAAATCATAAAAGTGAAGCAACAAACTGTGGTAGGCGTAGATTGGCCGCCCAACCAGTATAGTGGTTAGAGTCGCTGATTGCCGCGCCGAAGAGCCTGGGTTCGAATCCCGGATGTTTGTAAATGTGCTGTGTCTGTGTGGCTTGAGGGCACTCTAAATATGCGGCGAGCCGAATGTTTTGAGAGACTGTTGGTAGGAGAAGAGGGGTGGGAGAAGAGGGGGTGAGAGCACCACTAACCCGTTCCCCTCGGGGTGCTCTCCATCAAAACCTGGGGCGGAGCTGAGCTAAATCGCACTGTCAACTGCAAAGCAATCAAAGATAATTGGCCTTGTTTCACTGCAATTTGAAAGGCAAAATACCTATTATAGGCTATTTGAAAGGCTAAAACCAAATTACACTAAACCTGTCAAAGCATTAAGAATATTTCAATTGCAATTTGCAGATAAGATAAGAGGTAAGAGGAATGATAAGAAGAAATGGGAATGATTATTCACTCAAGGATGAAAGGATTTGTTTCATTCACAACATTTAAATGTAAATACTGTAAATACGTTTTCAGGCTTTATGATGAAATCACAAAATTATTCAGGGTACAGAAGTTTTGATGTAGCTTGGCATTCAAATTTCAATTTAATCTAATAACTACAAAAGTTATTTAATTACATTCATGCTTCCATGTGTAGCTTACATTTCTGCATTCAGTAAAACTCTAAAGTAGGGCATGTATAGTAATTTAGCAAAAACATGAGTGCAAAGAGGGAATACAAATGGTTCAGACGGAATACATGGTTCTTTTGAGAATTATGCATTATTATTTAAAAACAATGCACTGAAAACTTATGATTTTAATTTCGAATTATATTCCATTATATTTATTTTGAATATATGACGTTATCGTATATAATGTCTGTCTATATTCTACACAAATAAATTAGGCTTTGGAAGAAAATCGAGAATCATATACGTAACAATTCATTTTGTTTTAGTTTAAATAATTACTTAGTAGTGAAATACATGAAATAATTAAAGTAATCAAGGGAATAATAAATTTTTATACATAATAACGACCAGTAAATATTTGCCTAATTAACTTTCATGTGAAGCTATGAGTCTTACAATGATAAAATAATACTGTTAAAAATATAGATGCTCTTTTATAGTTTTCTGAAAGATTATTTCTAGAAATTATTCCGTACTTTTTAGAACGACGATTTTTACTGTCTTCATTAATAATTGTCCAATAAAACTTATTTTAATTATTTCTAAAAAGGATACTGAGTAAAGCACTTAAATCGTGTTCTGCTCTGTGTTTGAAAGAAATGCTCCTAGTAAATGCTAATAAAAAGTGAGCGACTGATTTTTACCTTATGCTAGAAATGAAAAATATCCTTTGCAAAATGTGTATCATATATTGCACGAGATGTGTTTTGAACTGACTAAGTATTGAATGAAAAAGCTATTTTTTTTTTCATATTATATAACAAAATACAGTGTCTGCAAATTGCAATTTTCTTCGATTGTACCTACACGCATATATATATATATATATGCGTGTAGGTATATTCGAAAAAAATTGCAATCTGCGGACACTGTATTTTGTTATATACACTCTTTTGCAAAAACATCCAAACACCATGAAGGAAGTGGTTGTTTTTTCTGCATGTCTGCAGTATTTTGTGGTGCCCGAATTTGGCGGCCTACCATACCCCAGACATGCTCAATTGGTGAAAGGTATGGGGGTCTTGCTGGCTAAGGAAGATTATCAACCCCAGTCCAGAGATATGCGAGCGGTATGTGGCCTTGCATTATCTTGTTGGAAAATGGCCCCAGGATGACGTGTCATGAAGAGTAAGACAACCGGCCGCAGGATGGTATCAACATTTCGTTGAGCTGTTAAAGAGGTACGGAGGATGAATAAAGATGACCTGTTGTCATACGAAACAGCGCCCCACACCATCCCACTAGGGGTTACTGTTATGGCACCATCACACCAGGGGTTATGGCAATCAACTTTTGTAAAACAAAAGTTGATTGGGACCGGTGGCCCTTTCCTCTCCATACACGAAAACGGTGGTCATTTGCTTCAAGAGTGAAGCCTCTGTGAAATCTGAAATGCCTCTGGTACCGTAACCCTGCCTCAAACCAGCGGCGTGAGATGGTGGACGGTACCACAGGAGGTATAGACGTGGCTGTAGTGCGTTGAATAGTCGGCAATGATTCCGTTGGGGCGGTTCGGGCCTGGCGAACAGTCATCTAATCTTGCCTCGCATTTGTGCTCCTTGGCCTTTCAGAGCCTTCATTTCGTTCGCAGTTTTCTTCTAGCAACCATTGCTGCCAGTATCTTTGCACAGCAGTGTCTGTACGCTGCAGGTGGCGGCCTATTGCTCGGTATGAACACCCAGCTTTACGCAACCCTACAATGCGAGCACGTTCGAAGTTGTTTAGTTATCTGTAAGGTCTTCGATATCGTCATAATGGCATCTTTAGTTGCTTCTTCACGGAATTACAATGGCAGCAACAAAAAAAGATAAATTTTCCGCCTCTATTACAGGTTTTATACTTTGCGAATTGCGCACTAGAAATGCGCGCTATGATCGCAATTCCTGTTCATTTGCCTTGAAACTTTGATCATTTGCATGTTCGATGAAGATGTTTTCGCATACCAAATTTCGTCACGATTGCAAATGTCGTCCTTAGTCCTTCGATGTTTTTTTTGCAAAAGAGTGTATATATATATATATATATATATGTTGTATGATCTTAAATCCATTTAGTGCGAATTATATATATATATCATATATGTATATATATTATGTGTGTGTTAGTGTAGATTTCCCCCCCCCCAAAAAATGAGACATGAACAATTGCAGTTACTATACCGGATGTCTCAGTACCTTCTTTTAGAACTTCTAGCAGGAGTAGGGGGCACCTCGATGGCTTGGAATCATAGAGTAATGCAGGGTCGAAAATGTTTTCCTTACGCGGTGGTACACACAGATACATCAAAAATAAAAGATGTCATGTAAGTTAACATTCATTTTAATAATTAATTACATGAACAAAAGTAACATGGGTAAAAGATAATGTTAAAAGTTCCATCCCCCGACTTCAGTGCATCTGCGCATATGGAATTGAAAATGTTCTTGAATATTCCATCCATATTTTGATTTTTCCTGGCAGCTACTGCGTTTATGCAACCAGCTTCGCGGCCTTGTCAACGGGGCTCTCGTAAACCAGTGTGTTTATATGCCCCCATAAAAAATCAAGATATGATAGGTCCGGTGATCGAGCAGACAGACTCTCCAGATACCACGTCCGATCTATTTTTGGCCACACCTGACGTCCAGAAGGATACGAATTTTATGGCTGAAATGGACATCGTGTTGGAACCATACTGTCTGTCTCATCGATGCAGAAATCTGTTCGTCATCCGAAGGTTGTGACAAGACTTGGTTCAAAATGATCAAGTAGTTACAGTAGGTTAGACGTAAAGGTAAAAGGTAAGGTCCGATGAGGTGATCCTCTACAAGCCGTCCGCACATTAAATGAAAACTGACTCTGTGCTGCGCGACGTCGTATTACATGAGAGTTATCCACCTCCAACAAATGGGATTTAAGTGTGATGAATATTCATTCCCTTATGAAGGATACCTGATAGATGAACAACATGTTAGCAGGGAAACGGGGATTTGCAGCACATGTTTCTATTATGCAAAAGCGATGCAAGCTGAATAATCATCGACTGAAGTGCTTGGACACGCTGAATGTGATACAAATGCATTTCGTTTTCTCTGAGAATCCTCCAGAATGGGAAACTCGACTGCGTGCACTACACATCGCGTATTTAACTTATGATTCCCCTGCTCATGATGTAACACATTCCTTTCGATGATTGGTGTCTGTGCTGATCGTTCCTGATTCGTCACAGCTGTTTGAAAGTCACCTGTTTCAGCTAACTACCGGTGCAACCTTGCAAAGAAATTATGGCTGGGAGTGCACTTCATAGAATACCGTTCCACGTACAAACGCTAAGCGGATGAACCACTACAATATGCAAATACATATCAGTAAATTCCGCGTTCGTATAATTAGTCATTTTACTAACTCTGCTTCTTTGTGCTAAATGATGATTCCCTGCAAGAACGCTCTGAACTTTCAAGCAACATCATCTTCTGTCTCAGAAAAGAATTTCAGATCCTATATTGCTATATGATTCCGAGTCGTCGGGTTGCACCCTACACGTCATAGAAGTTATAAAACATGGTACCTAGCACAGGTATATGGAGAGCATCCCCAAACTTCGTGCACAGATGTGGAGGTAGAGAACATCGTTTGAACTTCTACTCATATAGGAGAAAATGGGCGAACATGCCACTCAGGCATGATAAATAGACATAAAAGCACATGAAGGGCAACAAAACAAAGTACGAAATTACGTACAATCATCAGAGAAGGTGTTCGAAATTACACTTCCATTGACATTGATTTATGCATGACACCTATATCTACACATGAATAGGTAAAAATTGTCGAAGATACGTGGCACTTCGCAGATCGCAGCTGCAGTGATGCTGATTCATACTACCATCTCCATTTCAGAAATTATTGCTATGCCATAAAGAATGGCCTTCATAGCACTCCATAAAAATAATCCAGAAGAGATAAATCAGGTGATTTGGGGGTTCATGCTAAGGGTCTGCTACACCCAATATAACGATTTCCAAAGGTCTGGTTTAAAAGGTCACGTACGGTTATGGCGTAATGTGATGGTGCCCCATCAAACTGAAATCACCTTCGGCGACGAACACTGCAGGGTCAGAGTCAAGCAATTTCGAAAGAAGCTCTTGAAGGAAGATCCTTATCCCGATACTTTTGACTATCTAGTCGTGGAGATAAGAGTTAAGGAATGACGACACTGTCCACCACGATACCCGTATTGCACACTGAAGCGACTTTGTGCAGCATGTGGTCAGGTTCCGTGTGAATAATCTACGTGCATTGTGAGGATCAAAAATCCTTCACGTGAAAAGGTAGTTTCATCGCATAACAAAACAGAACTGGGAAATTGCGGGCAGACAGCAGTTTGGAGAAGTAAGTATGGTGCAGATGCGACACATAGCGGGTGATCGTTCGACTGCCATCCTCCTCTGAAAAAAATACGGATGTTAACCCTCGCTTTGTTGCTTGACAGTGGGGGAAAATAAAACAGCTGATTGAAATAATATGGTGACAGATAAACTCAGTCTAGGGCTCCAATATCTAGTTGAATAACTACCCTTATCTTGGATGCCAGCCACTTGCCGAGGACGGTCAGGTAGGAGCATCCCTCACGGTTCAGCATTCGAAAGGCTGTCCGCGACCTCATGACCGTGACAAATATAATGAAGACTGCCCCAGCACGCAGTCCACCACTCTGGTGCGGAGCTTAACGAAATCCCGCAAAGACACCTTTGTAGTCGGTCACCATTCCAGTCGCTCAAAGAATATCACACACGATGTTCTTACTGTGATGCATTTGGCCATGTGATGGCTACGCAATCGAAAACCAGGCAAAACTATTCCCACTCCGACGGCCGCTAACATCCACCACGTAGCGCAAAATCACGGCCAGCGGAACAAACAAGAGAGTACTAGTAGGTTCCTTGCGGAGCCTGGTTCTACTACAGAATAATATGTGGTTCTAGTCCTGTGAAGACTTATTTTGTCCCCGCCCCCGTGGTTGAGACTACCTAAGTACAGATCCTAACCAGTACTTCGCGGGAATTCTTCTGAGTCAACCCCCGGGGGATGATATAACAGTGAAAATACCCATATTACAGGATTTCGTTCCACAGCGCATACGAGTTCCTCTTCCAGTACGGGTGGTCGTGCTACTCGCGGCCGCTCTGTAACCTGCATCCTTTCTTCGAAAGATCTATTTTCCGCAAAGTTCGGATGTGCCCGATGATTAATGATTTGGTTATTGCCTCGTTTGATATCATTCTCGATACATCTGTAAAGCAGCTCCTACATTTCCATTAGCTAGGCTACAGACAAAGTGCACGCTTGTCAACTCAGTGTTCGTGAAACGATTCATGTTCACCGCACGCATTCGGCGAATGAAATGAGAAAGACCTTCAAAGGTCGCTTACAGCTCCATCTATCGGTTTCTGCCTCTGTTTTCTTATTTGATTATGAATTTTAAACGACGCCTTATATTTGCCCTTCAAGTCTGTACCCAAAAATTCGGGACACTTTATATATGTTATATATATCATATCAACTGCTTTAATACTAGAGAATTTAAATTTATTGAAATATTGAACACTTTATATACCCCGTCATGTACACAATGCTTGTTATGATAAATATAAGAAAATTGTTTCATTATTATACTTATTTGAGGATTGCTTTGTGTACAAATTATTGTAAATACGTATAAAATTATATGTAATTATTAATATACACTTTAAGACAGAGCAAAATAAGCATCAACATTAGACGACTGAGAGGAAAGGGATTTCTACTCGCGATGCCCATTGCGCAGACTGCCACTCACCTCCGCACACCGAAAAGCGCGTTCGCAGTCCTTCTCTAATCTTTCGATCAGGAATTTCGCTGATTATAGAAGAATAGCAATGAGATCCGCTGGTCGGATAGTAAGACTGTTACCTGTGACAACCTTACAGCACACTGAAGTCATGTTATGTCCCATTGTGTCTAATTTCTCTTTTAGTCAGCGCGAGCTAACTTGTAACAAAATGTTGCTATGGCATGCTATTTCTATTTTATTGATTGTCTCCCTGCTTGTGAAACACTTCGCTGGTACGCTAATTCGCCAGATCGTTCACCAACTGAGAACATCCGGAAAAGCAGCTCCGAGAGTCTTAGACTGCCGTCACTAAAGTTCGCCAGTTGAAGAGAGTTAGTAAGAAATTCAACAAATGTACGTGTGAATGCGAAGCCAGATAACAGCTTGTATAAGGACCAGACATGGATCAATGACTTATTTATTTATTTTCCAGTTATATTATAAGGTATTTCTCCCAGCTTCTTTGCGGGCCTTCGAAGTGTGGTGGTCTGCACGCTGGGCGCGTATTCCAGAGGTCCGTGGTTCGATTCCCGGCGAAGGCATTGCTAATTTTTCTTGATAATACATATATATCAATTATTCATTAATATTTATTTGTTTATTTATCTGGTGATTTCTTAGATATGTAACTTTATGATTTAACCAGTTTTAAAGCGCTGAATATTAGACATTTTAAGAGCTTTCCAAAACTGTTAATTTCATTATTTGTCATCAGTTTTTCTTCTTTGATTCATTATATTTTTCTGCTGTACGATGTTATATGCTTTGGTCTGAATAGTATTTTAATTATTTATTGAATTCTTTTCAATAAAGTAACAGAATTGCATTTCTTAATGTGAGACTACCATATCAGAACACAAAATAGAAGAATATTCGAAAGTTAAACCAGCAGTTTCAGACTGGTCCAAAATCTCATATTAAAACTATCACTGTTTCTTCATAAAATGTAATGTTTAATGTAATTACTAAAATTATTTACATCAAAACACATACGTTATTTTTATTATTTGTGGATTGTTATCGGAAAATAGAAACAACTGGAATATAAACATAAAAATATATTTTTCAATAGTTAGTAAATTTATAAACACTTAATAGAAAAGTATTCATTTGTGTTAATAAAAACGATTAGATCATGGAAATTTAACTTGCAAGTAACATTTCTAATGATATCATTATCTTATTATATCGTTTACCACTGTTAATTTAGTGAAAGGAGGATGTGGACATATTTACGACATACGAGCTCAACGACTATCGAAGAACTTCCGAAGTTTAAGCAGTTATATCTCTTGTAAAAGAATGTTAAATCTCTTGAGACCTTAAGTCTTCCATTCCACATCGGATCTTTAAAAGTCATTTGGAACCATAAAAGGGATATCCTTCGGAATATTCGTTTCGAAACTTAAGTAAGCTTTCAGTAAGTGAATAAAAGTAAATCCTTCTTTATATTAAACTACCTTTAGAGAAAATGCGTGTATGTTGATTACTGAAAAAAGTAATGAGATTGTCTCCACACAAGCTTGAACTACTTCTCAGTTCAAAAGGTTCATGGGAAACTCGTATCATATACGTAAAACTGTAAATAATTGAATTTTGTTGTTAGAAGTCGTCATTACTCTCTATTAAAATGTGTGAAGTGCTTTCATCCGGGACAGTGCAGTTCAAAATGTGTGACACAGTACAAATGACGATGAGGTACAAATAAAGTTACAATGTCTTTTGACCATTCAAGGCAGTGTTTGAGAAAAGAGCATTTGAAACATACATTTTTTTAAATCAGAAAGGGATTTCTGTCATGTTATAACCACCTGACTTACCACGTTTCCCACCTGAGATCCATCTCTATAACTACTTTCAAAACATGTGACTAAGAACTTCTTTGATATGTTACCAAAATGGTCTGTCAGCGTACTTTCGCATAAAATATTCCTATAGATCGTAACTCTCGAATCGGCCTTTATCATATCAAAGATTTCACTTCCAAGCATGTAAAACTCAGAAGCGTGAGGTGTGGTAAATAATGAGAGTGTATCATTGTCACAATACTCTCATTGGAATCAGTAGACATATGCAGGCATCTTCCTATCGTCATATAAAACTGCCTCGATGACACTGAACCTTGTTTCGTAGTAAACAGCGAAAACATAGCATTGTACAAAACAACGCTCTGTAGGTATATACACTTGTGCATTTCTTTGAAGTTTTTTTTCATACAAGCCACGTGTTAAGCTTTTTCAAATGAAATGGCTTATTTTAAGGACCATTTAAAAAGAAGATCTTAAGAAAACCTGGTTAATCAAAATAATTTTCATCAGAATAAATGCATTGGTGCCAGCGTGTTCTCAGGTCATTCATACCATTGTAGTCAAATCAGTATTTCAATGATAAAGAAATGAATAGGTCTATCGTTTCGAAAAGCATTTCTGGGTCCAAATCAAGGCAAAAAGGAATAAATGCCGAAAGAAATGATAATCTGTTGGTAAAATCCCAGGAGAATATTGAAAATAAGACATACTTTGTATCCCAAATTTTGACTTCCTGAGTGGTTGGCACTGAAATATGTTATCCTGAAGCAACAGGACTCCATGTCTACACACAACTGTATTTGCTTTAGTCACAATTCATCATTCATTTGCCTCACATCTGTACAATATGCAACCTGAATTGATTGGGATCCGAAACTGACATTATGTTTCTAATATTCAATGTTTAGTGCTTGCTGAAAGAAACAAATACTAAAATTGTATCAGCCACATATGACATGGCCCCATGACATAAAGCATTTGCATGAAATGCTTTCTTCCGCAACCAGTAGTAATCTGACAGCATTTGTTATTTTCTATTTACTCCGTTTTTAAATCCTTGCCATGTTACCGGAGATGTCTGAATACTATCCTTTTGTTTTAAGAATGAAGGGAAATATTCTAATGATAACTGACTGAAACTATAAGCTGCTACTGCAAAAGCAACTGCATTTTTAAAAGTTTTGCTTTGATAGTATGACATAAGTTGCTACATTTTGATTCCTCGTCGTACGTAGATGGACTTTAAAGAACATGAATAGTTATATGGATTTGGTATATTTTTATTAATTGATGATATTATTACAAAAAATGCAGTGTAACGTATTTAAAAGTTTTACGAAATAAATTTAAAGGACTACATATACTTTTAAAATACATGTTACATATTAAAAACAAATGAAGCTCTTTCTTCATATGCAATAATTTTATTTAAAAATGCGTGTTTGAAGAAATTTCTGTTTTCTGTTTTTTTTTCCCTTTATTTCAGTTTTAAACTAAAATAATTGCGATGCCTAATTATTCCATGCTCTATTAAAGTTTACTGATAACACTCCTTACATACATTTTATATAAAAAGTGATTTTACAAGCTAATTTTCCACGTTCTATTTAAATTACTCATTCTTCTCAGTTTAATTCAGAGGAAATAATATCTTTATTTCAAACTGCCTACGATACTTCATTTAAAATCAAAATGCAGTTCAAATAAGTCTGATATATACTCCTGGTTTATAAGGTATCTATGAGCATGAAGCATTCAAATTTCTTCCGAAAATCGGCACGTGTCATGCAGCTTAATGTCCCATTAAGGAATTGCATTATTCTGTTACATAGGTTTATCCATAATCAATCAAATTTATTCGTACTTTCCTACAGCTTACTTTTTACAGCAATTTGCACCGAATACACTCTAAATCAAAGTAACGAGACTATTCAAAAAACATTAAGGGGGAAAATTGCCAAGATTAATAAATTAAAAATAAGTTTGAAGTATGATCTTATCATTTCAAACAGTTTTTAAGGTATTTTCTGCCACTTTTCCGCTTGCTTACGTGATGTAACTGGAAGCACCCTTGATGCGCATTCGGAAGATCCGTATTTCAAATCCCGACGACGGCACTGCAGATTTCTTCAGTTTCCTTCAGTCGACGTGTATTCGGGAGGACCGGAGTTCGAATCCTGAAGTTTTCATTGTCCATGTTTCAAATTCCTTCGTTGATATAACACAATGACTCTACAAATTAATACACTCAGATGCTAATTATGGATGATGACCGGTTACAGTGAAGCCACACATACAGACTATACGATTGTAAACGATTTCATTCTTCTGTGAATTTGGTCAGCTTAGAGAAATTGATCTCTTCAGTTGTAGAGTCTTTAGTTTTTTTGTTTTTTTTTTAAGCAGGAGGCGCGAAAAATGTGCACTGGCCTCACCGGGATTCGACCCCGGACCTCTCGAATATACGTCAAGTACACTTCTGATATTGCAGATGTATTAGGATATTTTTGAAAGAAGGAAATGTAAAAAATGAGCAATGCTCTCGCCGGGACTCGAATCTCGGACTTCTTGAATAAGCGCCGAGCGTTCTGACCATTACACCACGAAGGCCTGCTAAGAAGGCAGGAGAAATAACTTATATATTACCCGTTCTAAAGGGCGACTGGGAATGAGGGAACCCAATCACCAAATCCTGGGAGTAGAGAAGCATCATCCACCACCTTGTTTTTAGTTCGGGAGCGACTGTAGAGACATTAGGTTATTTCGAAGCAGGAGAGACGTGAAATATGATCAGTGCCCTCTTCGGGACTCGAACCTCGGAACTCTTGAATACGCGCCGAGTATTCTGGCCATTACACCAAAGACATGCTAAAAAGGCGGGAGAAACACCTTATAATATACACTCCCTCTTTAAAGGGAACTAGGGATTAGGGAATGTTATCGCTAAATCCTGGTGGTGACGAAAGGACACGAAGAATACTGGACCTCTCGAATACGCGTTCAGTATGCTTCCAGTCACACCATGATGGCATGTGGAAAGGATAGAGAAAATATTTTATACAGTGATGTGAAAATATTGGTATTAATTTATCTTCTCAGGCCACACTGTCTACTTTTATAGGAGATACCATATATTTTTTTTATTGCAATATTTTGTTGCTTCTATTGTTTTCAGTAAGCGGTCTTCAGTCGCTAATGATATTATAGATTTAACGGAACATGCTCTTTTTTTATTACGGGAAAATTCTTAAATTCATGTCACTTACTTTTAGTTTTTATACTCGTAAAACTGCTTAATTTTCCGGATACTTCGTATCTTTTTAAACGGAATGTTTCATTTAGTAATTGTGATCAGATAATTATTTTTTGTCAAAATACTTTCTTTTGGAGGTTAAGTTTCTTCTATATGTTCACATCTTTTAACATGTTTGGAAAATCCTTCAAATGATTTAATTATACTATCCATTTTCCAAGTGTGAAACGTAACTAAAAACAAACTCGAAAATTCTTCTAGAAACCATTGTTTTAGGGGATTTCATGAGCTTCCTAAAATATATGTCTAGAAAGTAGCCGCTGTGATCGTACAGCGATTACGGTGGTTGATAATTACTTTAGGTTGGTCAGGGTCTGAATCTCGAAGAAGCCTTAGATGTTTGTAAGTGTATACTATCTATATGATGTGCAATACATTTAAAACTCAACGGCAAGCCGAAAATTTCCTGGACAGGCTGGTTGACAAGAAGAGAGCGGTGCATTCTTGAATCCGACCTCTGGGGTGTTTTCCATCGAATCTGTGGCAGAACCCCTTTCTCACGGATGTAATTTGGTCGCCCCGTGCAGGCTAGCTCTTGTCATCAGCAACGTTCTTGTGATGAGACGGCCAAATAAAGGTCAGGTATTGGCCATTCCCGACGATGGCATTTTTGTAACTGCCCAGCAGTTTCATATAACAGTATATCTAGAATATACATGTTTGATTATTGAACATATTTCTCATTCCACAAAAAACTTCTTCATTATTGTATTTAGCGGCACTAGTAAAATTCATAATAGTTACTTTTATGAAATGTTAGAATGAGGGACATTATCTGGGCATTAACTGAAGAGAAACATTAATAAAAAGCGATCCGGCATTCAGAATTTAAATGTCGTTCTCATTGTTTCCTTGGTCGCCAGAAATGTCTTTATGGATGCATTGATAACAATAACTGTAACTGAGGCATGCTAAATAAAAGCGTTAAAACGTTTGGCTGAAATGAAACTTATCGGGGATACTTATCGTGGAAAGGTATAGAAGTGAATCTTATACTAGCGCCATTCAGATAATGTGACTGCAAATAATATGACTGGCTTTAATAAAGCATGAACTCTCTCCATTAAGGATTTGGAAAATTATGATCCCTGTAAAACATTCATATACTAAAGGTTACAAACTTTTTTCCAAATACTTAAATAATAGTTTTGCCGAATTCGGAACTGTGATAGCCTCATTCCCCACTGGATCTCGAATTCAGGATCTTATATCCCGGGATAGCTGTTTCTTATCAAACTGAACTGTCTGTGACCATCCATATTTCCGAATAATTTCTAGTCAACCAAGAGTTTTGTAAATTCTTACTTGATTAACTGACCTAGTACACCCGTCCCGAAGTCTGCTAGACATAGTTTGTGGATGCAACATATCAGGGTCGGATTTAGACTTGATGAGGCCCTAAGCCATTTGAAATATGGAGCCATTTAAAAGTCTGTTATACTATGTTTTAATACTATATTTTAAATTTTGGGGCGCTAAGCGTATGTAGCTTATACGTAAATTCTGCACTGCAGCATATGCATATAAAAAGATTAAAGCATCCTCTTAAGCTCACTTTTCCTATAATGATCAGCATACCAAACCGGTTATTCGGAAGTCGTACTTTCGACTTTAAGAGAGTCACTCATTATTTTAAAAGCTTTCTCGCTCGCAAAATCCCTCCCATCTCAATAATCGGGATTGAATTAAAATACTATGAACGCTAATTTGTGAGCAGTCTTGGACTAGTGGACTGAGCTTTGTGCACCGTCCCGGTGGTTGTCTTAAAGTGAGGGGAATATAAGGTATTAAAGACATTCCTCTCATAATATTTTATACAGTAAATATCATTAGTAATTCGATGAAACGAATTGTTTTTTACATTTATCTCCCCACACTCAGAACATTCATGCAAAAAAGCAGAATCCAATATCTTTTATTTTATGTTTATCATTCAGCTCTGCATTTGTGTTATCTATGACTCAGAGAAATTGTCTCAGCTAGAGAGATCGGCAATATAAAAGCAATGAACTTTACAGATTCTTTCTACTTCTGCAATGGGCTTTATAGAGGCTTACAAATGCTTCCTACTTCCTAAGATAACAGCTTACAAATAAAAGCGTCATATTGTTGAAAGAAGTGCGTATCGACGCTTGAAGTACTAGTAGGCGCTCAGGCTTATCATCAAGTGTGATGGAATATATCTCAGTAAGAATTGGTCGATCAGAGAGAATATCTAATTGATGCCTTATGCTACGTTTCATATTATACTAACAGTGCGTCTTGCACGAGAATTGGCTTTAGGTGGTCTTTATATGGGTTATGGTGCACTACGGCGTCATATTTCAACAGAAATAGTACTTGCATATATACCTAATGACAAAGTCTTTGTAACAATAAATTTTTGTAAATGCAGTACTAAGTGATCCGAAAATAGTGCATATCAAAGTTTTAAAAAGTGGAAATTCTAAACTGGATATTAATGGCAAACTGTTTCGATGGATAATAGATAACCCTATACTTTTGAAAGTAATATATCACTTGAAATTTCAGTTGCAGTTTATTATGTTAACTTTACAAATCCGTTTTATTTTGGTGCAAGATGAAGATGAGTTTTGTCAAGCAAAACGAAATTTTATGATTGAGCATTAAGTACTAGGTAGCGCATAAATAGGATTTTTAGAATAACACATAAATTTAAAATTAAGCCAAAAAACGAGCGGCTACTTCATTTCATATGAAGAACGATTCCAGTTTCGTAAAATCAAGTTACAAAGTGAAATCATTGTCTTATTAGGTTCACTTATTAGGAAATATTTTTATACGCTTCAGCAACTTTTCATTATTTCATTATTTTAAAAGCTTTCTCGCTCGCAAAATCCCTCCCATCTCAATAATCGGGATTGAATTAAAATACTATGAACGCATTTCTCGTTTAGAAATGATAATTATTATTGTTTTTTCTAACACTACATATAAATTTATAAATGTCTGATATTAATAAATTTCGCATTTTCTTTCTTGTTTATTTTGGTTTTAAAGCTGCAGGAATATACAGTTACATTTATTCAAATTCAGATTTTTCCTTCTAATTTATTTATTTATTTAAGCACCGATGCTTTAAAAGTAATGAAAATGAAATATCTCTGCAGTTAAAATAGTTGTTCGTTTTCCTTTCGATTTGCTTGTTTCTCTTGGCTACATCAATGAGATATAGTCGAAAACTAAAATGTTCTTGGAAAAAAGTCACAGCAACTGCTGAATTTAAATGGTTGAGCTACTTAAAACAAATTTTAAAGCATTAAAGAATTAATTAAAATGTAAAACTGCAAACAGCACGAAAAACGTTTTAAATTATATTAAAAGATCTAAGTACTTTACTGGCAAAATCCTTATTCGCAGTCAGGTGGATAAGCAAAATTCTTTCAGATTTAACATTTTTTTTTAAATCATTCAACACGTGGATGCGCCATAATTATGCTGTTGATTAATCATTCTTAGAAATATATTTTATTGCGTTTCGTGGAAATATTTTTATGTTTCCCTGGTTTTTCTTACCATGTGTTGTTCTCATTTGTTAAGCCTCTGCAAGATCAGAAATTTGCTCGCGATTGCTCTTTGTTTAGGCGAAAACTCTTGAACAGATTATTTTTTTCTTTAAACTGCAACTTTCGCTTCTGTTAATGAGAATTCCACGGGGTCGCAATTGCTTTGCAGAGTGAATTTAAAACAAGAAATATAATCTCTAGGAAAGTATAATGTGGAGGTTATTTTAAAGTTGCTTTCGTGAAGTAAAGTCTTTTCTTCGCCATGTAATTTAATAAAAAGGCCACCCAAAAATGATATAAGTTGCATAGAAGGAGCTAATTGAATTTTATTTCATTGTTTTCTCCAAATAATAAAATACGAAGCTTAAAAGTGAACATTATTGTTTGTTAAATGACAGATAACGAAAATTTGGTAACGAAAGATTTAGTAAATTATCAGCCGTCTTTCAAATTATCACATATGATTTCAATGTATCACATATGATTTAATATATTACTTTCGAAATAATTTTAAAAGGATTTTCTCTGATTATTTTAAAAATAATACTTCTTCATGTATGAAACGATGATTTAGTATACAAACAAATATTAGTCTTTTTATAAACCGTAAGTTTTGTAAGTAAAAATTATACGCAAACAAAAATAGCATAATTAAGACACAATAACACGCCGAATAAATACTAATTCAGAAGTCAAACAACAAAAATCAGCGTCATATTTACAAAATTTTCACAGGACTAGTTTCGATGGTTTTACCGTCCACCATCTTCAGCTGCAAAACCGCAAATGAACAAGATAGGAAATAATGATTAGATAAGATAAGAAAGCCTGGACAAGAATAAGCAAAGTGGCGCCATCTGTTGGTGAAACCAGAACTAAAACATAATTTCTTTAAAGGCCATTAAAATAGCATTCTAATCTACAAATACGATTAGAACCATTTCAAAACATATTCCTTGAATTATTGAAGAGCAGTTTAATGAGATGAATAACAACACATAACAAATAAGGTAATAAGTTGTCTTAATAAACTGAATGATAAATGTTTTGTTAGAAACTGATATTTTTAGCTAATCCCAAGCAAAAAAAAAATTTAAAATAAAACATAGAATAACATATTCCATCAGATATAATACGACATCTAAAAATCTTTTTGAAAAGAGTGTAGATATTTTATAAGAGCAAACAAAGTTGAATAATATATTTAAAACACACACACACAAAAAAAGAAAAAAAAAAAAAATTCAGATTTTATATTACCCCCAATAGGTCGTTTTTTTTTCACTTATATACAGTTACACGTTTGGGAAGCATTTGGGCTAATGTCCCTTCGCGCGGAAAATATTTAAAGACAGCTTTAGAATTTAGCTTTAAACTTCAGAATTTCCGATTGACAGTCTCGCGTGCTTTAGATAAAAATGTTTTTTTTTTTTCGTACAGTGTTGTCATTGTTCTCTTTCAAATCACTGAGTTTGTTAATCAAACATTTATTAAAATTTTACAAAATTCGAAATATGCAATAAAGCAAATTCGAAATTAAAATTCGGGCTTCCGTGTGTCCATATTCGTGTGGAGAACTACGCTATTTAAAATTTTAAGGCTCTAGGTACAGTTGTTTTTCCACAATGCGAAACACATGCATACGTTCATGCTAATTCTTGATTATTTAAGTTCTTTAAATATAATATACAGGATGACAACAATTTGAAACGTGATTCAGACTTTTATAATGATTCAGCGCAAAATCCTGTTGGGTATTAGTCTCAGACTAATACCCATACGCTCCATTGGGCTAATAATATTATCTATTACTTATTCATTTACTTTTATACTAAAAGAAAATGTTTTAATTTAACTTAAATATTTCGAGTTAGGAGAATAGGGTTAGGTTTCTTGTAGAACTCTTTCGCCAAAGCAAGTTACTTTTTCTTTCATAAAATATCTTCAGAAGTGCAGAATCATTTTTTTATGTAAGAGTTTGCCATGTATCTGGATCCATGCAGATTTAATATTTTATCATTTGTATGAAAAAACACACACGTACGCCCACGCATATAAATAGATAGATACAGAAATATTATTCATAAAAATATATAAATCCATATATATATATATATATATATATATATGGATTTATGGATCTGATGAAGTTAGTCTCTAATTCTAAGTATAATAAACTTCATAATTCTAAATTATAAAACGGGTAATAGTGTTTGACTCATGCTGGACGTATTCACTTACGCTATGTACAATGCAGCATGTGAAATCTACGTAGCAGAATAGTAGTCGAGCCATCAGTAGCCGAGTGGTTCAATTTCGTAAAACCGGTAGCTTTTGTGAAGTTCTGTTTCGCACGGAATGAGTTACCTCATGAAGATGATTTTGATTTGTTCTAAGCATAATACAATCAGGAGCAGTTTTTTTTTTTCAGACAACGCCCCTCAAACGCAGCCACTTAAGGCATACAATTTTCATATAAATAATTTAGCGTGAAAGGATAATTGTTGATAAATATATACAATATAAACATATGTTTTTGGAAGGTAAAGAATCGCAGAGGTGAAAAACCATATTTGACGTTAAAGAATGTCATGAAAATACCTCACCTGGTGCCATAAAAAGAACATTACTTCCTCCATTTTTTCGAGAAGAAAAATAAGGTTTGGTTCATTTATGTATTTCAAAGCACACTAGGGCTATCTGCCTAAGGTGAGGGATGGCTTCGTGGAGGACTTTCTAAGGGAAACTTGCTCGTATACACAGAAGAAAAATAAGCATTGACAAATTTTCTTATGTGTATAATATTAAATACGGTCGCGATAAAAAATGCAAGATGACTTTACATCTGAGAAAGATTGAATTAATGAGATACGCAATATAATTTAGAATGATTATACTCTTCAAGGGGGATATTTTATAGCAGAAGGTGCGTCAACGGAACTTGTCTAGAGATAACTCATCATCTTAATATGTTTCTTGACTGAGATCTAGGAAGTATGGCAGCCACTTTATACGCTTCGTTGCTTCTCCTTCGAGCACCAGATTCACCAGCTTTTAAATAAGACCCTCACACTAAATTTCATGGAAAGCGTTTAACACGTCAAGCGTGAGTGGGAGAACACTTCGTTTATTGTGAACAGAAGCGTTAATAAATTAAACTACACCCGCAAGCTTCATCATTGCTGATAATCCTTTTCGGAAGACAAAATTAGTTATTCACGAATTTCACGAATTTATACATATGTTTTTATATATATATATATATATATATATATATATATATATATATATATTCAGAATGATCTTTTCATAGATTTTTCCGATAGACAAATTAGGCTAATCAGTCTATAGCAATCCGGATTCTCATGATTCTTCATTTATTTCTGAATGAAAATATTTTGGTTTTCTTCGAAGCCATTATATCAAATAGGGAAATATAAGTCATAGAAACATGCACCGAAAATGCTTTTTAAGCCTGACAGTAATTTTATTAGGAATGTTTTTAAGGAATTTATAAATAAATTGCTCTAAACCTGGAGCTATTTTCTGTTTCTCCCTTGGTTTTGTTCTTCAAGCTAATATGTGTTTGAAGAGTTGTTAAGTCACCAATTATGACGCAACAAGGTGAGATTCTGAAGTTGTGTTTGTAAAATCTAGAAACCCTTGTCTGCCGAAAGTTAGAACAGAAAGTGAACAAGGAGTGAATGGGTTCTTATATCAGAAAAGGCGAACAGGAAAAAAAATGTGTGGCGTTGTCGTATTCAGTTAATCTTACAGGTCAAACTGACTTCTGCTTTCTGTTCTCCCATAACGCGAAATAGCGGCCAAACTTTTCCCTATCTGCGGAATGGTGCGCTTATTGCGTCAGGTGAAAGTTAATTTTCTTAAATTTGGCACAATTAATCATTACATTTTATGCATTATTATTATTGTTTTATCTATGCTTTTACCCGAAACATTGTGTACAGTGAAGTTTTCCGTTAATTTTGTGAACTGATTTATTTTCTTAAACTTACTGCTCAATTCGAGTTCCGTTGTAAATGTAGAATAAAGCAATAAAATGATTATTCGCTTTCCTCTAATCTTTATTTAATATTATTTATTTATTATTCAGTTTTGTTTAGTCTTATCGCGAAATCTCGAAATGTGCGTATATAAAACTTTAAAGTTGGATTATTTTCTGCTTTTAATTCTGCCATTCTCATTCCCAGAAAACTCATATCGTAATGAGTTTTAACGCGTTCACTTAATCTATTCGTGAGAGTATCTGAAGCTTACTTTTTAGTTGTTCGAATTATGGCAATGCAATCAAGGTCTTTCTGCTGAAAGTGATCCTTTCGTGGAGGACAGTTTAAAGGAAACTGACTGGTATTTAAGTTATACATAAAGAAAAACGCGAAAATTCTCAGGAATAATAGCTGGTTGTCGAGATTTGAAATCAAATGAACCCATAAGTGTTTCGAACATTTACTACTTGGCAGCTGGTACGGTTTAACAAAGAAGAGTAGCTAAAAGGCCTTTAAGGCATATTTATGTTTGTACTGCATACTTACGAGAGAATATTTCTAGGAACATTCCAGGTTATTAAAAAATCCATTTTGTACCCCGCTTCTGCACTGCCCGAAGCAATTCTTTTACTGATGTGCTTAGCATATTAAATAATGCTATTTGTTTCTATTTATTTCCATAATTTTCCATTTTGTAATAAGTTAATTAGGAGTGGCCAAGGGATTCTCAACTGGCATCCAAATCAGATACAGTTAGTTTGTTAATCGAGTCATTTGATGTATTTAGCATGCTAGAAGACACAACATTTTTGAGTACATATATTTAAATTTCAGACTCATAGAATAAAATTCAAAATGATACTTATTACATTAAATAAACTGAAGGGCTTTTATCACGCAATCGTTTCTTATACGCTCGCTCGTTCCATGATTTTATAGTTGAATGATTCTATGATTTTTCTCTTACTTATGACCGCTCTATGATTTTAACGTCCAACTTCGTATTTAGTTGTTACATTACTCTTGTTAGTAAGAAGCATTATAACATTCAGAACCAACCAACGAGAATTTCAGATATTCAATATGAACACAGAATTAGTTACAGCATTATTTCCAAATTTTAAAAGATTTAAATAGGTATTTTTCCTTCTTTTCTTAAGGAAGTTTATCAATGTCTATCGCAATAAAATACTTAACTATTACTTTAGACCAACGAATGTACAAAAAAAAAAAAAAAAAAAAAAAAAAAGTTAAATTTTTAAGATACACACTTTTTCGTTGCAAACAGTTTGAATAGACATTATATTAAAATGTGATGCTGAATAATTTTAAATACATTATTAGCAAGTTTAATTCACAACTAAGTTTTTATAACCAATTTAATCTAATAAAAATATTTGAAATATTTTTAACACTTGAATCTATTTTCATTTTTTTAGGAGAAAAACCGGCAGCCATGCAGCATGGAAGGTCTACCGCTGCTACAACGAGTCCTATTCCGATCTTCTTCACAGGGTTGTTGAGTTTCCTCTTCCAGATTGCGACCATTCGAAGATAACCCTCCTGTAGTTCCACCCGCGAGAAGATCTCCTTGCAGCTGTCGGATAGAGACGATGCAAAGAAGGGACACACCAAAGTGTGTGCGTCACAAAATAAGTCACCCATCGTAACTGTCTTCAAGAACACTCAGTGATGACAACAAAATACCAGGCATGTTGCCCAAAGAATTCGGCAGTGGTGTATATTTGTGTGTTTGTATATTTGTGTATTGTCATATCGGGCACAAATTCTTCTGAACTATATGAAGTGCGAATTTTTCACTCACGAACTGCATTCTTCTGCGGTTCATCAGCTCTGTCACCTTCGTGTTGTTATCTCCGCCCGGTGAACCGTGTGTTCATGACGGTTCATTATGAAGCTTAAACATCCATTCAAAAACCTCAAATATTTAAAAGATAATCATGATTTCTCCAGCTTTTACCTACAGTGACGAAGGCAAAATGCATAGATTCCATATTTCGATAAGTTGGACTGAATGGAATTTGACCTTTGCTACATTTTAGGTTTTACCCTCTGAGAAACTTTCAGTGAGACAATTGTTCCAAAGTCTACAGTGATTTACATATAATTTTGTTGTAAATTTGTTTGTAAATAATCTGTAATGGAAGAAGGAAGTTTGGCTTGATTTACATTTCCACTTCTTATTCATATTTATAAAATTCTATTCCCAAAACAGATTTTCAAAATATTTACATGTGTTAAATAGCACATATATAGTCATGTACATTAAGTTACTAAATTAAAACATAAAACTAGGGCTGCAAAACTTGGATGTCTTTGTGGACCAAAACTTACAACCAATGTGAGCTGTTTTCAACTTCGAGAATGTACAGATTATTAAGAACCTGATGATATATTTTCATTTGCCTGTAAAAATATAAACAGCATGTATTATAGGGTATAGATTCTAAATGTAAAAAAATGCACTGTGTAAAAATAAATTATATATAAAGCAAGAAAATAAAATTAATAGAAATATTTTGTATTTAACACTTAAAGATATTTATTTATATTTATTTAAATAACAATTTGAACGAAGTAATTAATTCAAATACAATAATTAATTTCCTTTAATTTTAATATTTTCCTAATAAGCATTATAGCGAGTAGATTTTTTTTGTAATTAAAGGGGTTTGTTTACAATAATATTCTTGTATCAAAGTCTTTTAAATTTTTAGTAATTTTTTAACCTAAGATACAAATAATCAAAATGATTTTAAAATTTGAGTTTAGATAATTGAATTATTTCAAAGGTATGTTTATTGTTTAATTCGAAATTATTAATTAAGTACGTACTTGTGAACTGTTTATAATTAAGAAATCTATCTGTTTCCTATGATATTTACTTGCAATCTTTTTCTCTTGTTGTATTCTAAATAAATATGTAAAAATATGGAATGTGAGCAACATATAAGCATTATAAGTGGAAAATTAAAAAATTAATTTCTATTTAAAAAACATAATGTTTTTGTTTCATTTGTCAAAATTAGAAAAATTTGAAAACTTTATATTTTTCAGAAGATTTATTATAATTTGCAATGGAAATGTGTTCGGAAGTTTTTTACGCAAGCACGCGAGTTGGAAATAGTCTTTACCTTTTGTGCAGTAAAAAAGACTTTAGTAAAGTGTTCAGTATAAAATACTTTGTGGTGTAGAATTCTATATATAAAAAGGAAAACATGTTTTTCTTATATTGTGAACTGCTATGACAAGTCATAGAATATAGACACTTCACACTAATATTTTCACACTAATGGAAGTCCAAAAGAATATAGTTAAGAACAAAAAAGAAGACTGTCAAGCATTGAGGGAAACAAGTGTGAAAGATATTGTTATTTTTGGTAGAGAAAAAGGAAAATGATGATAAGAAAACGCATCTGTGTTATTGGTGGCGGTTTGTGATATCGGTGTTTTAGTACTTTATCTGCTCGAATTAATCGTGCAGAGTTGGATGGAAACACATGTCATTGATATACAAATATACATATTCATATTACGTTATTTTGTAATTACGTTTCGTGATGAAGCATTGTTTTCTGTGAAATGCGTGTCATAAACTTTGATCTTGAAATATCAAGAACCCTAATATTGTGCAAAAATTGTGTTTCTTTGAGGATGTTTTTGAAAACAATGCATTGATCTTAGATGTATGCTTAAATGTATAACTTCATTATACTATTTTAAGTATGTATATATAATTGCTAATTTCATTGATTTATGAATATTTTAACTGCTTTGAATTTTATTTAAATTTTCTGTGCTTTTGATTCAGAAGTTAGATTTTAAATGCTCATTTGGTTAATAATTGTTTATTTTCAATTGTTTATGTAAAAAAGGATATGAAAATAAAAGAAAGTTAGTTTAAATGTTGTTTCTTACTTTTTGATGCAGAGACAGAAATTAAAATAGGCCAGTTCACAATTAAACCAAACCTATATATTTCATGAATTTATATACATAATTAGACAATTTATAATCTTTAAAGTTAAATGTTTTTGCTGTGAATTAGTAAAAATGTGGTGTGCACTTCCATATTAGTATTCATGAGATAATGAAAAAGAGAACTGTTTGTAGCATGTATGTCTTCTTACATTTAACCCAAAGAATTTAGGTTAATTTTTGCAAACATTTCATGCTTACTGTTTTATGTTTCATCTAGGAAGCAAAATTTGAAATTTACTGATTAAATTGTTTTTCTTAAGTTTTCAAAACCTCATTTAATCGTTAAAATAACAAATCAAATGTTCCTCTTGAAAGAAAAAATTAATTATTTATATTTAGTCATTTACAGATGCACCGCAGAGCCACACATTTATAGCACAGTTTTAGCATAGCGTAAGAGATTAATAGCTACACATAATACTTAGATGAAATATATTTTGTATGAATATGTATAAAATGTTTATACGTCAAAAATGTATTTTCCAGAAAGTTTACATTAGTCTTAAGTTATTGATCGAAATTCAGTCTTAGATTATTATTGGTTTTATAGAAAAATATGCTTTCTCAGAACATTTTATTCCATGAGCAAACGTTTCTGTACCTCATTTTTTAAAATATATGAAACTTTTCTGTGAAATCAAAATATGCTCAAAATTTGGCCATTTTCAATTTCGCATCGACTTTCTACCCTTTAGTACCTTAAGCTTTAAAATTATTTTCCAAGACTTCATGATTTGAGCTTCAAATGATTATAGGGCCCTTAGACCTCCTTCTGTGCATCTTAACATCGTCGTAGCTTTCTTGAATGAAGCTAAAATGATAGGAAAATAAAATACACACACACAATTAATATTTTGTTTACTATTGCAATTTTTGTCATTTTTAAATCTGAAGAACCTCTCCCAGAAATTATCACATTTCCTACTGGTTATATACAATTTGGTAGGATGAAATGTAGTCATTTATTTTTATTTCCCGAATTTAAGACGAATATATTATTGACATCATTTTCTATAATTTATTAACATCATTCTTAGCTTCAGATAAGCTTAAGTACCATTGGCAAAACCATGCGACAGATAATGGTTCGAGGTAATGGACAGTATACCCAGAATTAAGAAATAATATTTCAAAGATGCCTACGGAATAAAACAGTCACCAGAAAAATTGTAAAATTTTTTGACTGACTTAATTAAGGAATAGGAATATCTTTCATAGAAAAAAAAAATTAGTTACAAATACCGCCACCAGAGGTCACTATAAATAAATTACACATTTAACCACACGTTGACACAAATTTTATTGAGACATAACTTGTTTCACTTGATGGACATCATTCTCAACTGCCATCTGAGATCACAACATGGTATGTTTCACAGTTGGCAGAAGCACATGCTGGCTTTAAGATCAGGTAAAGTTCTTGGATTATCACGACTAACTAGAGGTTTCAAATGCACCTAAAATTAAAAAAATACAATGGTTTACGGCTCGGGGAAGTCACACAGTGTGGACTGGTAACACTTTTGTTTTATAAAATGACTGTATAATAAGCATTGGTATTTTAAGAATCCACAATATATCTATCTTCCAACATCAGCCCCTATCTGGCAGTGTTGTTTTTCCTGGATAACTGCGGGATTCGGACGATACCCGAATAGTCAGTGAAAGCTGCCCGGGTTTCCGGACCCTGCTCGCACCTGTCACCTGTAAAATGACATTTAAGAACATTCGTAACACACTGGACGCCATCACGCATTTGAGTAAAGTTCCATTATGTGGTGAAACTCCATCTTGCCTAAAGATTGTGAGTGCAGGGCACTGACGTGCTTACAGAGCTGGTACAATTTCGTTCTTTAACAGCGATGCATATCGCTGCCGGTGATTGAGCATCTTGTTGGACCTATAGAACTTATCTCCTGGAAGAAATACAGACCGAGCATAAATGATGCAAAAGATTCACACTATGCCACCACTTTTGGTGAATGTAAACAGAACCTCTAAGGTAGGGCGCGGATTTTCTTGTTCCCATATACGGCAGTTGTGAGTATTCACTGCAATGTGCAAATGAAATTGCGTTTCGTCCGTCTAGAGGATATTCCAAGGCCAAATCAACCTCACTGCCAGCACGAAACTGAAGTGAGAACCGGAGTCGAGCCTCAGAATCAAACGGAAGCAACTGTTGGACCAATGAAAGTTTGTAAAGATACTATCGGAGGGTATTCTGCAAGATCTGATGGACAGTTGAATGGAGCCTCTGCTTCACGTCGGACATTAGTGCCAACCTGAAAGTTTGGAACTATTTCCTTTTCATCTGGAACACAATCTCCTCTATTGCTTCTGGAAACATGTTTCTTCTTCTTCCGGAACGAATAGATAATGACCCTATTTCCTCAGATTTCATTATCATTTTCAGAAGATTTTTAATTGTCATTGGACCTCTTCGAATCCTCAAATGTTCAATTGTTTCCTAGAGCAGCTACTGCGGAATTACTGTTTTGGCAAAACAATATTACTTACAAAGTGCGAACTCGTAAACTTAATCGCCACTGTGAGGAGCTAGCTCATTAAAAACAAAATCTCCGCAAATGTTTCTAAATTTTATAATAGCTGCTTGGTGACGCCGACAAAGATTTAATATTTACTACATGCTTCCGAATTAAAACTCCTCTGGTGATGCTATTTGTAACTAACTATTTTTTGCTGAAAGACAGAATTAGGTCTCAGAAAATTAAAAAATTTTCTGATGACTGCTTTCGCCTATAGGCAGCTATGAAATAGGGTTCTTTAATTCTGGACAGCCTGCATATTTCAGCATATGAATTGCTGTTTTTTTCCTCTTTATGCGAGAAAATGCATAATCTGTAGGTCTACACATAATATAAGCAAATATGGGAAATTTTAAATTTTGAATTAATTTTTGTTTTCAATGCAATGTTCCTGAAGCTAGCTGTCAAGCATCTGACTTTACATTCCATGAACAACTTTTACTTAGGAGTATTGTAAGTTACTATAGATTTTAGCAGCAAGATTCTTAACAAAGACGTTCGCAAATTCCGAGAGATTATTAATTTGACGTGTTTCTTCATACATTTTAATATCTGCAGACGTTGTCATTGAAACATCTGATTATTCATAAAAGAAAGTAAGCATGTTCACTAATACACTTTACTCTTTAGCAATTTATGTATATAATTTATGAGCATGTATTTAAAGGTAAATTTACTCAGCTGTAATGGATATCAAACACAGACATTTACATATTTCTCAGATATTTTTGCAAGTCGATACATGCAAATATCATTCTCATTTATTTGAATTAATATCGAAGATAACTTCTATTATACAGAAATTTTTCTGTTATATATTGTTCTAGAGATTATTTGTTGAATGAGAAAACTTTTGAATATACAAGGCCTCTAAAAAGTATCATGATGAATTAACTGGAATTCAGAGATTGAGGAAAGTGAGGAATGCATTTCAAATTCTATATAATAACTCAGGCTGACATATGCTTGCGATATTCGAAAACAGGATATCATGTATTAAGTAAACAGGTATAATGCATATCATTGTTTAGAGGTAACGTAATTAGTATATTTCGAAAATTTTCAATTTAATTACAGAGATTTCACAATGGCTCGAGATTCTACAAGACGAAAAACAGCAGAACGCGTTATAATGGTTTATGCAGAATGTAAATTCACAGAGACATCGATTAAATAATAACAAGAAAAAAGCATAGGTGAGATAGAATTCATGTTCTAGATTCTGAAATTAAGAGTGACTGAAATCATCTGTCGAGCGGAGCAAAGAGCAAATGTCTTCTCTTTCTTCTTGTTTCTTGTATGCTATTTCTGGATGTAACACCATTTGTGGATGTAATACCACCATATAATATTAAAGGGACCAACAGGTCCCTTTAATATTACATCCACAAATAATGCGTCAGTTCATGAACTGATTCAAGAATTGTGGCCATGTCTCGCAGAATACCAAGAAGCCATTTAGATGCCGGATGCTAGGCCACTTCATGAGACCGCATGAGAATTAAATATTTAGTTAAAAACAATATTAGTAAATTTGTCATGTACTGTTATTTTTCTAACTCATGTTTTCCGTGCTCCTGGTTTTGGTTTTACGTAATATGTTTTAAGTCTATTTGACTAATTCTTGTAGGTAGAGAAGCTTGAAGCTATGAAATAAATTGTATTGAGAATATTCGAGGTACGGTTTCACTGTGTATAACCGTTATTCATACTTTGCTCTTATCGTTTCCATTATAAATAAATGTAACCCTGAATTATTCTACACTATTGCAAGGATTTTTTTGCTTTTCACCTTTAAGGCCGCCATTAATTGGACAAGCTATTTTATAACCATTTTTTTTACTTATTTTTATTATTATACGCGTACAGGCTATTTTGAATTTACTGTTGTTACATCTGTATTCTTCATTTGATTAAACTCATTATTGTTCAAGTAACTATTTATATTCATATAGATCTATAGCATTAAAATAAACACAGCGCAAATCTTATCATTAATTAATATAAATATGATCTTGTCTGTTTTTAGCTTATTATTTTTATTCCTCCTTTATTTGTCCAGTCAACTCCTTAGTATTCAGTCGAGATCTAGTTCCCAATAGACAAATGATCTAATTTCTAATCAACAAAAATCTGATTAAACTCTTTTTGTTCAAGTCATTTGATTAAACTCATTATTGTTCAAGTAACTATTTATATTCATATAGATCTATAGCATTAAAATAAACACAGCGCAAATCTTATCATTAATTAATATAAATATGATCTTGTCTGTTTTTAGCTTATTATTTTTATTCCTCCTTTATTTGTCCATTCAACTCCTTAGTATTCAGTCGAGATCTAGTTCCCAATAGACAAATGATCTAATTTCTAATCAACAAAAGTCTATTTTCTAATGGACAAATTTCAGAGATTTTGACAGGGCTCTTCTAAATTCGCCGTTGCGCATCCGAAAACTAACGATATAAGTTCTCACTTCACTTTAAGATTAGCATATTTAAATCCAATGTCATTATTCTTTTTTATTTTCTTTTATCTTTTGCTTGCATTAGATCTTAAAAAAATATCTGGTAGGTCTATTTCAAGACAAACGCGATTTCCTATAATCTCGAAATGCAAGTTTTTTCTAATCTTCTTAATTACAAAATTAAAAATAACTTTATGTATACGAATCCTTGTAGACTAGTTCTTTGACTTGAAATCCGATGAAAGTGAAGCAAATAAGACAAAATAGAAACTGTCTTTGGTAATTAATAACGAGAAGGATTTAACGTGCAATAAAGTTCAGCCAAAGTTGTCACTCAGTTTCTTGATTATTTCAGTATTGTGATCATAGTCAGTCAGTCAGTCATACCGGTATCGCAGAGATATTGCGCGGAGCGCGACGTGTCCTGCTCAATGATAGAATTAGCCGTATCGGCACATGACGGTAAAAACAGGACGGGCCAAGGAGGCCATGGAGGTAGGAAGTTCCTACCTCCATGAAGGAGGCATCGGAGGTAGGTGAGAGGAGGTGACCATGCGTAACAAGGGGAGAAATACCAAGGAGAGGCTGGTGTCGCGCAATCTGACAAGTGTCTGTTCGTGGCATATACATGTGTAAAACAATACACATCATAATTTCTACATGAGGCATTTTAGATGAGACATTTTAAATTTTTACTGGAAGCTACACGTGCTACACGTGTCTTGAAACAAAATTCTACGATTGCTAAGGATATGTCTGTTTCCTGTGAATAAACACCTACTTTTTTTTTTTTTTTTTTTTACTTTTTCATAATACTTTTATGTATAAGAATTAAAATTCATTCGTTTTGGATCTTCGTGAATATGATAATTAAAATGCAGTTTACGTTTCGAAGATTATTCTGTTGCGATGATAATGATGGTACTTATCCAACAAATAACTGTTAATTATGCTATTATGGCCTTGTGAAGCTTATCTACCAAAAGTTTAAGCTGAATCATAGCTGAAAGTTTCGGTGTTCATCTCAATAAAAAAAAAAAAAAAAAGAAATTAAAATTCCGAAAAAAAAAATTAAAAAAAAAAGTACTGAACAAAATTTAAAAAATAAATAGAACTTCAGAAAGAGAATTAATCATTCAATAACAATGACATGGGTACTTGTTTAGAAGCAATTATAATATGACAGAAGAAGAATAATTTGAACTGCAATAAATACAGTGCAAAAAAAGCTCAACGCCTTGTATTGGTGAATAAAGAATTAAAAGCGGATGTCAAATTTGACGTATACGGAACTTTTGAATAGGCAGTATTAGATAAGTGATCTTTTTATTATCCATAGATTTAGATCAAAAGGACGACCTTGACGGAACAGCTGCTTCTCCAGTTAAAGAAATTTCTTAAAAATGAAAAAACTAGAATGGCTCAATAAGAGTTAACGATGAATTTTTGTTTTGCATATCATATTAATGATAAATTTTAAAACTCTCTTAGCTTGACAAATGCATAACAAAGCACGCTTGCAAAGACTGGTATAAATTAAACTAAGATGTTTACTCTCAATTCTTCTCTAAGCACCTGTTATTCCTTTTTTAAGTCCAATTCATACTTCACTATTAACTCCTTTCAACTTAGGGGCATAATTTGAAATGATGAGATATAAATCTTTCAAGACCTATAGCTAACTCTGGTATAAATCACTGACTTCATCACTGAAATCATCTTCTATAGGATCTTAATTTAAATTTAATGGTAATTTTCCAATTCACTGCTCCGTCTTATAATTGAAGTTCTAATAGGCATACTCTTCTATGTATGCCTATTGGAAATTAAGTTATACTACTGTATAACTTAATTTCTAATAGGCACAAATTAAGTTATACTACTGTATCAAATTGAATAACAAAAATATTCAAATTGTGAATTTCTAGTACATTAATAAAATAATGATGTGCCTAGCCTTTGTAGTATTTTCATTGAGCTGCCAGTCTCCTGATAATTCAAATTCGGCAGCATTCAGTTAAGCTTTTATATGCTAGATAAATGTAATTCTTAGCCCCAGGCTTTGGAATCGAAACGAAGACCAACTAACATATCTATTTAATGTATGCCTTCAAGAAAGCTACTTTCCAGATGCCTCGAAGAATGCCTAGCTTGTTCTTTTCAAGAAAGAGAGCAAAGACTGTAAGCATCCGAATGCATTTAGACCTATCTGTCTCCTCTCCGCTTGAGGAAGAAAAGTCCTAGACAAATTAATAACCAGACGTTTCATTTTCCCCCTGGAGAAAAATCACCTCTTGAAGCCGTATAGCATCAATGCTCTTCACAATCTACAACATCAAATACACCATAACAAACAGCAAGGTCTCCACGCGTGTGTTATCTCCTTAGACGTGGCCTTGGCCTTTAACCAACTCTGGTGGCCATCCCTCAGGGACATATTCTTCAATGTCCTAAGAATCTCCTTCGGATCATAGGCAGTTATCTTCACAATCGTAAAGTGAAGAGGGGTGGGAGATCCTCGGACCCGTTCTCTCGGGTTGTTTTCCTTCCAAATTGGGGGAAGAACTGAGAAAAGTCATACTATCACCTATATGGTGCTCAAGGCAAGCTCAAGGTTCTTTCCAAAGACAGGCGCAATCCTGACCCCTTGCCAAGATGAATTTCGTGGCCTGTAAATGTATTCAGTATGATTTCAGAGATCTGGTCTGATATTACTGTCGATCGTGAGGTATAAGCCACAAACAAACAAGCAACAACATATTGATCACATGTTTGAGTTTTGATATATCAGTTAAATATTTATAGATATGACGTTAGCGATGTTTTAACTAGCTTTTGAATCATCTTTTTTGCAATATGCTATTTCAGAAGTACTGTTGGCTTTCTTTGCAAAAAATGTTCCTTCTGAAATCCTATTTATGAGCTTCTTGGTAAATTTCTTCAGATTTCTTTTTCATTCGTTTTATGAAGCAATAACAAAATAAAATAAAATACGTAGACCAAATACTGAATATTTACTCATTTGCTTATTTTTTTAATAACTCATATTTTTTTAATATGAAACGTACACATAAGCGTTTCAAAAAGTGAATTGTTCAGAATCAAAATGTTTCTGCTTACCCTTTATATAAGGTTAACGTTTAGTTACTATTTGCCATAAAAATGCGGCTCGGAAACATTTTTATGATGATGGAATTGTTTCTCTTTGTGGAAGCTTAGTTATCCTAATTAACCTACAGATATTAAAGATGAAAAAAAAAAGTTATATGTGCTTGTATTTCTTTCTGTCCTAAGAAAGAAATATGCATGTTTCGTGAGAGCATTTCGGGAAAGTCTGGAAATCTCCTGGACAAAATCTCCTGGACGGAGCTCGCATTTACCCAAATATGAAGAATGACCTTAATTTACATTTTACCTCGATAGATAAATATTAAACGAATTGCGTCTGTAGGCAGTACTATAAATGTTTAATGCAGATTATGGAATAAAAACCTTTCAAATTCATTTCAGTCTAATCAGGAAATATGATTCAATTTCACAGCTATTTGGAAACAAAAATACTTAACATATACAGCTTTATTCAAAAGTCCGTTAAACATTAAAAAAAATAAGAGAAAATAAATTATGTTACCAGTATGTCATACTTAAGTATTTATTCAAGATCTTTTCAGGTGGATACCAACAAGCCTGAGTGAAAACAAGCTTGGCATAATTTTAAATAAGAAGCATGAAATTATTTCCACTAAGTAAATTTACAATATATCTAATATAATTTACCATTACTATTCGCAAACCAAAAATAAGGAAATAAAAACATAAAGATATTCAGACTATCTGTAAGGTTTCATTTCACTAAACATTTTTCTCCTTTAATGAATGAAAACTTACAGGAATACTTTACACTTATTAAAAGACAGAACGGCCAGTATTTCTACTCAAGTAATAACGAAAATATAAAAAATGAAAGATATACTTCGAACAGAATTAACTAAATCTAGTTAAAATCTATACTTAGCATAACGCAGTTGCACAGCCGGATTTAAATGAAATTAATAATACTATTTTACCATAATATTGCAATTCAAAGTTGTAAATTTTTAGATCATAAGACATGTATAATAAAAGAATTCCAGAAATGGATATAACTTGTGAGTAAGTCTAGGATCGACCAAGGCCTTCTGATTCCTTTGCCTCTGTATTTTGTAGGCGTGAACGGCACAGAATATTGCAGTTTCTGTATACTGCCTTCATAACAGTAAATACAGGGCCAAAACTTCCAAATAAGGAACGACCACTTTCAAGTAAGATTAAAAATATTTGCAATGTGTGAAGTTGTCTTAAACAGGATTCACAGTCTAAAAGATTCGCATCTAAAAGATAACGGATTATTACGCAGGATTTAATTTATTATTATGTCTAAATAGACATCATCAGCAATTATGCTTAAAAATGTCTTAAGTTTTGAAATGACAGTTTTGAAAATTTTTAATATAAACACCGTTTCTGAATCCTAAAATTATATATTTTCTTAATTATATGAATAATTATAAGATAATTTGGGATGCTTGTAAAACACGGCGCCTTCCAATGAGGACTTGTAAATGAAGCTTCTAATAAAGGCCTGGATTAAGACTTGAAACAAAATTGATAGATAAAACTTTGGTCCATAACACCTGATTTAAAAAATATATAATAAAAGTAAGATTTGTTTCAATTGTTTTCAAAAGATGGCAGCACATAATTTCTTAAAACAATTTCTTCATCGTTAACATTCAAAATTGAAGTAAAATAAGGGGCTTCATAAATTTTAACATGGAGAAACTTCAATAAATTAGAAATTTATGTGTTATGTTTATTAAATTAAAGTAGTAATATTTTTCAAATTACTACGAATCATATCAGGCAATAATTATGGTTTAATAGTTTAGCAGCAAAATTAGAGACCAAAAATATATTAAGAATATTAGTTGTAATTCTAGTTCCTTTATACAGACACATTAACAATTTTGAAACAATAGAAAAATTATAGGAATTAGCAAATAAATTTATGCCATTTTTCTAACCCTGCATTAATAAAATTGTAGATTTATAAGAAAGAATACAGATAAAATACTCGTATGCTCTTTTCTCCCTGTATTTTATTTAATGGGTCTTTAGGATTAGTATGCTAAATATGTTAGATGGTTACATGAAAAAAGAAATATGTCGACTCATTATAAAACTTTCATAGGTAATTTTTATATTTAATATATTTCTTATATTTAAGACCGAAAGCTATCTTTATAGTTTCATCTGAAAATAAATTCTAAGAATCCTTGCTTATTCTAAGAAAATTATTTATTAGAATATTATATGCCATGCAAACCTTTATAATGAAAGAATGGTTAATTTTTAGAAGTTCAGTTATATTCATTTCTTACAAGCTGTTCTCCATTATTTCGAAACTGAAGGCAGGAGGTCACGTTCCAGTTGCATTTGAATATAAGAAAATAATTATAAAAATTGAGAGCGAAAATTATGTAGATTTTGAAGAAAATTCTTAATATATTTTTGGTCTCTTAATTTTGCTGCTAAACTACTAAACCATAATTATTGCCTGATATGATTCGTCGTAAGTTGAAAAATATTACTACTTTACTTTAATAACACATAAATTTATAATGTATTGAAGTTTCTCCATGTTAAAATTTATGAAGTCCCTTATTGAAATTTATAAATTATCACTTTATAGATTAATGATTCATTAATGAAATTTATTGTTTACATAATTCATAGTCACTAGGAATTTTTACTTATAACGAATGTAATTTAGACTTCAAATGCTTGCTTACAAAATTATGCATCCCTGTGTAGAAAATGTTCTTCATTAATCTAGACGAAGCTTTGATTCCTTGAAGAATGCGGTTTAAAATCTCGTTCTTCAGTGAAATAAATGATATATTTAAAACACTAATGATTGAGGTAGTAAAAGATAATTCTGAATTCTTTTCTCGTTAAATAAAAAAAAGGGGGGGAGAAACAGAATTGCCATTATTAGGGTATGCCTTCCGTCTGATACGAACTTGTAATTTTTTTTAGAAAATTTCTGCATTGCAATTGATTTATGGGCTGATAGTTTTTCATAGATAGGCTGAGAGTTTTTCATGATGGTTTGGTGGTCACTCGAAATAATTTTCTATTAGTTTTGATATAAAGTCATAGATGGCAGCACTGTTTATAGTTGAAGTTTCACGTAGAATTGTACTTCTAGCGGGTAATTTCCAAAAATATCTTCCGAAAAAGAAAACTTCCGCGGGAAAGAAAATGTAGGAACACGATTTTTTTTAAATACTATGATAGAAACAAGTAAATACTCGAAGGCAAATGTTTAAGAGTACATATGTGTTAAAATTCTGTTATCTAAACATTTAGTAACATAGTTTATTTTTGAGTTCTGTGAAATGAAATTCTTCTTGAGCTTTCCTTGCTTGCGTCAGCTATTGCTCAATTCTAAAGACTTTATTTATATTTATTTGTTTGTTTTAATTTATGTTATTTATCAAATTAGAAATTCTAAAATAAGATATAGTGTAATAGCATTCCAGGATAAAAAGCATTAAAACTTTAGTAGTTGCTAAAGATACCAGTTAAAGTTTAAAGTACGTAACTGTAATTGCTCTAAAACAGGGTTTTCTTAAACTTTTTTCAATCGCGACCCCTTTTTATCACTGAGATTTTTTTGCGACCCCCAGGACCCCATAATATTTACAAAAATATTATAGGACCCCATAAGTATTGCGCAAATCCGACACACGCGTGAGTGAAACTGTCAATGTTTTCACTTGTACTGTCATTTACTATTGCAGTTTTAACTGTAATTTACTATTGCAGTTTTAATTGTAATTTACTATTGCAGTTTTAGGCCATTAACTTTAATTTCTAATTTTAAGACATAGAAAAATGTGAAAATTTTAAATAAGTTACAGACGAAATGACAGCATCACGTGCAAAACAAGGAAGACGAACGTTTATATTATAAAAAGAATGCGTAGAAATGTTTTCGTTTTTTTGCTTTGTCTGTATTCTCTTATCTTTATCTATTTTCAGATACATTACGTAAAAATATTTGGTAATTGTAAAATTATTATAATATGCTAAAGAAATATCAAAACTGCTAAAATTTTTGGAGATCCCTGCTGCAGGTCTGGGAGACTCGACCCACAGTTTAAGAAACCCTGCTCTAAAAGCAGTTTACATGGAAGTACATGGAAAAGTTAACATATAAAAATTATTCAGTGCGAAACGAAAATCTGAAACCGACAGTGATACTTGGCTAAAAAATGAAACGAAAAACTAGAGCTTTAATTTATCTGAATATTTCAGATTCACAAATTATACATGTTTTACGCAGTAAATCTGTTAATGGAGTATGACAGAAATTAAAATCAGTTGATGAATACCTAAATTTAACAAACAAACTCTTTTTTTTCCTTAGAAAATTATATTCTGGTATACGCAGTGAATGTTTGAAAATACTGGAAAACACTGAAGCAGTATTAGAACTGGTTTGAAAAGCTGCCTAGTATAGGCAATGAAATTAAACAAACTAGTTTTATAACAATTTTACTATGCTGTTTGCCAAATTCTTACAACTCGTTTATAACTGGAATACGGAGTAAATCAGGAAATAAATTACTGCTAGAATATGTTAAGAATAAATTAATAGATGGATGTAGACGTATTTTAACGAAGCAAGTTCAAAAATGGGATTCAGTCGCTTTAAAAGTTCGAAAATAAATCAAAGTATTATGTTATACGATACTATGCTTATTGTCATAAAAATAACCTTGTAAGAAGTGAAAGTTTTAATTTAAAATGCAAGGCTAGGATTTCCTCGAAAATTGATGTAAATGAAAATGAATAAATAAATAAATAAATAAATAAATAAATGAAATACAAAAAAATTCGCAAATTCATAAAGAGAATTCATCCCAAATTCTAGATGCTCAAAATGCAAAAAACGTAAAACCAAAACAAGATAAAGACAGTAAATTTCTCAAGAAAGTTAACTAAACTGGGAATTCACAAATTCGGTTAAATCAAGTTCTAAAATTAGAACATGAACCTAAAAATGGGTTATTAACTCTGGAGTTTCAGCTCGTGTGAAAAGTGATATAAATGTTTTAGTAGCTCAACTGCACGAGTCAGAAAAGCAGACAGTATCTGTAGCAAATGGTGCTAAATTAATTTCTCATGGTGCTGGTAAAGGCCACTTTAAAATTCAAAATTTAAATGGTCATATTTAGCAAATAATGTTAGAAAACGAACTCTATGCACCAAATTTAGACAGCAAATTACTTCTTTTCAGTCTTGTTTGCATAAAGGTTGTATTGTTGCAATTCAGAGTAATAACGTACTTATAGCTTAATGCTCAACGAGGTTAATATATGTTGACTGAGAGTTCAATCAACAGGAAAACATATTTTGTTAATGCAACGTTGCGTTCGAATACAAACTGCATAGTAAAATGACAACAATAGTTAAGAGGTATAAATGCGCTTAAAATGTTTGACAAAGATGATCTGGCAAATGGCCTAACACGTAACACGCATAGCGTTTAATGTTCGACGTGTGTATTAAAGTAAAGTTAAAAGAAAACACATATGGAAAAAAAATAGATACATGAAAATCCACTAGTTTTAATGCATACAGACGTATGGAATAGATGGAAGTTGATAGCTTAAGAGGAAAAAGATATTTTAACATTTTCATTGAGGAATCTTCGCGTGATACTCACATCTATTTTATTCCTTCAAAGGATGAAGTACTAGATAAAGAGTACTTTGTATCGATAGCAAACAAATTTGCATAGGAAATCAGAGTTCTCAAGTCTGATAATAGTATAGAACAGAGTTTCTTAAACTGTTGATCGCTACCCCCGAGCGGGTCACGGGGCCTGCAGCAGGGGGCGGCCAAACATTTTAGCAGTTTTGATATTTTTTAACTTATTGTAATAATTTTACAATTACCAAATATTTTTACACAATGCATCTGAAACAGATAAAGATAAGACAATACAGATAAAGAATAAACGAAAATGTTTCGACGCATTCTTTTATAATATAAACGCTCATGTCTTAAAATTAGAAATGAAAGTTAATGACCTAAAACTGGAAGAGTATACTACAGTACACGTGAAAAAATTGACAGTTTCACTCGCACGTGTATCGGATTTGCGCAATGCTTATGGAGTCCCACAAAATAATATTTCGTAAATATTATGGGGTCCTGGGGTCGCGAAAAAATCTCAGTGGTAAAAAAGGGTCGCGACTGAAAAAAGGTTTAAGAAACCCTGATATAGAATACTAAAACATAACTGAAGAAATTTGGTATTTTTCCTCAGACTACAGTTCCTTGTGGTGATGGTCAGAATATTAAAATGAGTGATAATTGTATAGAATACTGGTGATAATAGTATAGAATTCCTGAATACCTAATTTTTCTTAGTTTTTAGTGATAATGGTATTTTTCTTCAGACTTCAGTTCCTTGTTGTCTAGCATAGAATGGTGTAGCGGAAAGGAAAAACACTTCTCTAATACAAATGACAAGATAGCACTAATCAGCTCAACATTACCGAAAGATTTTTATCGGCTCAAGGAGCAGCTGTTGTTAAACCTGTTTCCAAAACAGGTTAACAAGTAAAGCTAATGATACGGCACTGTAGGAAACTAAAGTCAAGTCACTTATGAACATTTGGCTGCACAGCACACTTTTATGTGAACAAACAAAAGTGGCATCAATTTAATAATAAAGCGCGAGAAAAAATATTCACGGAATACCATTTACGCAACAAACGAGACGGGATTTTTAAAGGTGAAAGATAATAACAGTAAGCCCAGAAGTAATACTTTTCGAAAAGGTCTGACGTACATGTACAAACCTGCATTGAAGGTTTAGAATAAATTCATTTCGATATATCGCAGAAGGATGTCGTGCAGTAAGCAGCATATGGGTGTTCAAAACCAAAGGCAATGAAACTCGTAAGAAGATAAAATACAAAGCAAGATTAGCTGCCAAAGTAGTATTTACTCAAGTACATACTCAAAACTACGGAAATGATTGTGTTGAAACAATGGTTACTTATCCCATTAAAATGCAAAACCTTTTGCATTAACTTTGGTTAGACGGCAAAAAAAAAAATAAAAAAGTTAAATTAAGCATTTTAAAATGAAATTTCAGATTGAGGATATTCTTTAATATATTGGTGTAGGGTACTTTTCCGTTTCGCCGGTGCAGGCGATAAAGTCGCCAAAAATGGTCCAACCCATGCCAAACGGAATATCTTCGCTGGTAACCTTTCATGCCTCATTTTCAAAACAAGTCGCAGCCATTTCTTATCAGATTGATTGTTTCTTTCAATACTGGCATACAATTACATAGAATTTCTACCAGATAGTTCAATTATATGCTCTAAAGATATTTTCAGTAATTAAGTCAAATAGGATGCAATCACACCGCTCACCCGTAGGCGAAAATATAGAAAAGGCAAAGTGAAGGGTTAAATTTATCAATTCTAATGAGAATGCATTAGCGAAGTAAACCACTGCGGTTTTACATACTTTCTGAGTAAGTTATTCGTACGAATTAAAATGATTCTTGCATTTAAACTGCTATTCCGTGTTAAGATTTAACTTGAAATTAATGTAGGTAATTACTAAGAGAATTAGATTTTTGTAGAGTAGTTTACGTGAGACGACATGATTTGGGGTCACGTGTTATGAACCTGCGGATCAGGATGCTGTACCATGAAAGCATAGTAAATTCTTAAATTAATGTCGTTTTACAAATTTATTGTCTTTTTACAAAATTTTAAATGATACTAAAATATTTATGCCTTCAAAATAAAAAATTCTTAGAGCTAACATTTGCTAACATTTTTTATGTGTATACGGTATGTTGTCGCCAATAAAGTCTGCTTAGCAAGATTCGCGCTGGCGAAACGGAAAAGTACCGAAACAGTTTCTCCAATAGTGAAACGTACTGTAGAAGTTTCTTAGCATTGCCTGCGTATAACATACTGCATCAAGTAGATATTAAAGCATTATTTCCGTATGAGAAACTAAATGATGAACTATACAACAAGAACCAGAAGGATTCGTAGTTTCAGAGGGAAGAATAAAAGTTTTCAAATTAAAGAAGTTATGATCTGAAAAGGACAGAAAAAAGTGCTAAATACAGAAACTGAAAATACTTTAAAAAATGCTGGGTTCAATCAAAGCAAAGCGGATTCTTTTCTTTACACAAAAAGGGGACTGTGATAAATTAATTGATGTAATCGTCGTCTCGTTGCAGATGCTGGTTTGAAAATAATGAAATTGCATCATATTAAGATAAACTATTTTCTTTCTACTAGAAAACTCCGGGTTACACTGGGTCTCTTTCTCAGCATTACGTTTTCTCGTAACAGAGCTTACCACACTAGGATATGCATTTCACCCCAAAGCTCCAAAGAAGCGGTGTTCTTGGCAATTTTTCGTTCAATTTCTTTTCCTTTATTGCAAGCTGCGTCAACGCCTCACATCCCAGTGCTTATTTGTAACTATATATAACAAAAAAATCTCCTGGTTTCACTGCTTGTGACGCAACATATTCTTCCCTTGAACCTACTAGGTTCAATAAAAAAAAAAGAAAGTAAATTAGTAACAGTAACTCATACACAGTATATAATTCTATGTAAGCATAAGCGTTTAATAGTTTTATATGAAATGTACCAACAATATTCTTGAATAAGAAAATGAAAATCTTCGAAACAGCTCTTTTAAATATGTCATGTTTACTCTTCAACAACTTGTATATTGTGGCCTCCTCCTGGACAAATATGTACCACTCTTCCTAGTAACTAGCATGTTTTCTTCCTTAATGATAATCAGAGTCTCTATTTTCCCATTATTCTTAGCGAACATCCACTTATTTCGCAGTTTTAAATTGTTTAAGTAAGTACGTGACCATTTTCTTCTAAATGACTTGAGTAAATTTTGTTCCACATTGCAAATAGTAAAGTCTGTTATCGGGCAAAATACTAAACAGTTTCTCAACGATATCTGT
This sequence comes from Stegodyphus dumicola, assembly GCF_044657685.1. NCBI lineage: Eukaryota > Metazoa > Arthropoda > Arachnida > Araneae > Eresidae > Stegodyphus > Stegodyphus dumicola. The sequence continues at coordinate 149,531,055 of NC_140771.1, read as the reverse complement.
TATTGAATGACTATTAAAAGACTTGCAGGTGTTAACACTTCGAGATCATCTGGATCTGTTGACAGAGAGAAAATAAAATAACTGTTAAATATTCCTTCAATCTAATTTGCTACTATTAGAAACTTTTCTAAATTTAATTTTGCATTACATGTACAACGCTTTAAATAGTACTTGAAAGCCCTCACCAGCGCTTCCCACAGTCCACCAAAAGTGGGGGATCAGGGAGGAATAAAAACCCATTCAATGCCTTTGGTAGCTTGACATTCCTTTAATTTTATTTCAGTGTCAGCTCTAATAAATGTTTTAGCATTATCACTAAATAATCTGTTGCTTTTACCACGTCTAGGAAAGAACATTTTTAATCATTTTAATCTAAATTTAAGAAGTTACAAAACAATCTGACGTTTATATCTGATAAATGTGAAATTAAAGACATAATTTCGACCTTGAGGAAAGTTATCTAAAAGTTGATTTGAGCAAATTGCTTTGGTTTGAAACAAGATATACATTTGTGCACAATCTTTCTACATAGTGATCTAGCATTTAATGTTCAAAAGACATGTTAAATATAATATAGCACTGACTGAACTCCAACATTCAAACATTTCCTATGGAAATACTGCACAATGTGTTTTGTTAGCAAATGTTAATCCGGTAAAATGGGTGGATGCTACTGGCAAAATTTTAGATTGGTATTTTCCAACCTAACACCAACTCTCAAAGCACCGTCATTATTTACAAAAAAAAAAAAGTTTTCAAATTAAGAATGCGAAAATTTGTTTAAAGATTTAATGCTTCAAACCTCAACCAAACTCAACCATTTTACCTTTAGTTTGTAACATTAAAACTATCTTTTAGTGTTTTACAGTATTTTTTTGCTACTTTATGTTTCCCATAGACGAAAAATATTCTTCAAGTGAGTCTCCCAGCCAAAAAAATTGCAGAGACTACGATCTGCTTAAAGGACAGCCAAGAAATAAGAAAATTAATATTCTAATTCATGAAATGCCTCTTCAAATGATCAAGATAACATAGCATCCATCATATAGCATACATCATCTTGCATAAAAGTAAGAGATTCTAAGCTGTTATTGTGGTAAAACAAATGTCTTCAGTTCTCTGTGACCTCGCGATATATATCACAGTGTCAGTTGTAGTACTATCTCAAAGAAGAATGGTTCGAGGATATATGTGTGAAAATCAATTCAAATGAAGTTTCAGTCATTTCATACGAGACAGGCCAGCTTTAATTACAGTCACCGCGTACATTTTATTCCATTAAGGAGACAGTGGACGATGATATTAGCAAAAATCGACCAAAAATTGGGAAATAAAAATTTCATATGATAATATTCTATGGTTTTAACTCTATCGTCTACAAAAAAAAAAAAAAAAAAAAAAAAAAAAAAAAAAAAAGAAAATCTCGCAAGTGTAAAAATTTCAAAGAAATTATAAGCATTTGAACACGCTTGTTTACCTTTTTTGTGACATTTAAAAAGACACTTAAATGTCAGTAAAAAAGTAAGAAAACATTTGAGAAACTTTATTTTAATTTACGAAACTAATATTTTTTTACTTTTAGTAAGATGAATATGTAACATATGAAGACTGCAAAAATGCAAGTTTCTTTCATTGTTCTTCCACGAATGACTGACCCAGACATTATAAATGCCCAATAGGTGTCATACCATGTTTTTTTTTTTTTTTTTTTTTCAAAGTAGTATTGCCGAAAACAAGAAACCTAAACCTCATTCAATTATGAAAACCAAATTAGCAGTAGATGCCAGCATTAACAGTCTTTGATACATTAGCAAAATATTACCAATGTATCAAAGACTAGCCCAGTAATGAGCTTTTAGCAAGATGCATATCTGGAAAAATACAAAACCTAACGAGAGTTTACATAGTGGCATTTGGAAGAACTGCCCCAAGGAAACACTTGTATTGAAAAACAGATTCGAAATAGCTGTCATTTTTTTAATGAATTTTCAATAAAAATAAAGCAAAAATAGCAAGACACGGAAAAAAACGAAGTCACAGGAACACTTCGAAAAAATTAAAAAGAAACATAAAAAAAAATTAAATTGCAATGAGCCAGAATTTTTTTTGAAAGATATTTGATATAATTATGGTAAAATTATAGATATGATATAATTATACATAATTCAGAAGTCAAACAACAAAAATCAGCGTTATATTTACAAAATTTTCACAGGACTAGTTTCGATGGTTTTACCGAATCACCATCCTCAGCTGCAAAACCGCAAATGGATTATGTTCTCTTGAATATTAATTTATTCTTAAAGAAAAGAGAAAATAGTGCTTCAGTGAGAAGATAAATGTTTCCCAACACTCAATAGATGGCAGCACCAGTATTTGTAAATTTAACGAATTCTTAGTGAATCGTAAGTCGTTTTAAGTTTTAAAATCGTAGATTAAAGAATAATTAAATTATATAGACATCAGTTGTTTTATTTATGAGAAAATATGTTTATACCATGAACAAAGGGTATATTTTTACAATATTCTTTCATAAATTCATTTGTTTGTAAGAAAAAGGTTTATTATAAAGTAAAATATTTACATTTAGTTAGAATAAATACAAAATTATAAGATTTATTCAGCTTAGTACAATAACCAAAAATTATATTGAATTAGAATTTGATGTTGGGTTACCAATTATAAACTTACTTAAATTTCAGAGAGAGTTCATATTCAGGCTCTTGAAAGAAACATTTTTACAAATATTCACTAGATGGCAGCATTAGAAGTTCTCTTTAACTCAATTGAGTTGCTGAAGAAACAAAGAAGTTTACTTAAGTAAACAAGTTTTAATTACTTAATTTGTCAGATTTCATAAAGTAATAACATAATAGCATTATTAATCCGTTTTACTTATTCGCGAATATGCTAATACTGAACGTTTTCTTATTAATATCTTTCAAACTTTGCGAAACTAACTGGGGATTTTTTAGAGTTTTACGTTTTTGGCCTTTTTGTGCCAAAAATACTTATAATTAAGTAACATACTATTCATTCTTATTAAATACGAATCTGGATATTATATGATTCATTGAGTTGGTACGATGAATATTAATTACTTCATACTGGAATTAGAAATTCCTATATTCTGCTATGGAACATAACCTCGAATAAATATTTTTAAGTAAAGACTAACTGACTAACTCTTCAAAATAGAAGAAATTTGACCTTTATTAAAAAAATAAAACAAGATTTCTTTTGAAATAAGTTTTGAAAATTGACGGTTTAATTATGGAATAACGAAACTCCTATTCCCCGCATTTTTTTTTTTTTTTTTTTTTTTGTAAAAGATGCTTGCAGCGTTTTCTATGATTCTAGAGTTACAGCTATCTGAAAAATTTAACGAGGTTTAAAGAACTAAACAAATAATTCATTTTACTTTAGAATAAAACTTTCATATATGAGAGATATCGTATTAATGACATTTTTTAATTATGAGGCTCCCACATTTTGATTTAGAACGATATTTTACTCACTCTTAGAGAATGTAAATAGTAATTTTAATATAACATGTATTAATATCAGATTAGAAAGGAGAAATCCATGATTAGCTGTAAATTATTGTAAATTGACATTGACAACTATACGCAAATTTTCAAATTTCACATAAATTATTCTGGAATTCTCGGTTTGCTTCACTGCATCATATATAAATATTCAAATTTACCGCATATACATGGATGAAAATATGGTTTACACAAAGTAAGGAAGATTTCTGCATATTTAACAGCCTCCATTAGCTTTCCAAATTAACGGAAATTTCAGATTTTTTCTACAGAAATAGCATAAATTTGCATTTAATACAAAGAATTAAATTTAAAACACAGAAAGATACGATATAGTATAATAGTTACATACATAATAAATTATGTTTTGCTCTTTGAGCTAATATATTTAAGTTATCACATATAGTTAAGTATACTTACAGCCGTGGGAAGGTTTGTAGAGACATTAGGTTATTTCGAAGAAGGAGACATGAAAAATGAACAATGCCCTTGCTGGGACTCGAACCTCGGACTTCTCGAATGCGCGCCGAGCGTGCTGACCATTACACTATGAAGGAATGCTAAGAAATTGGGAGAAACATGTTACAGGTTTACCTCAAAGTATTAGAAAATTTAAGGAGATAGATTTATTCTTGTCTTCACTTGCTTCTTCTTCTTAGTGAGCATTCTTCTACATATAAGTGTATTACACTTAACAACTTATTGTTCATTTAGTAATTTTATATTACGATTTACCATGATGTACTAATTTTTCAGGTGTACACTGTACACGGTGTTTTAAAGTAATGATAATTTTAGAAAATTAAAATAACAAGAAAATTTAAAATTTGACGAAATAAAATCTTTAATTCTGCATACATTTTGAAATGAACTCTATAAATTTTGAGGGGAATCAGACATAGGTTCTCTCATTTCAGAAGCACGAAAATGGCTTGCTCCCAAAAAAGAAGGCATTTTTGTCTAAAAGCTGAAATAGATAAAGTGTTTTTCAAAATCTAAGACTACAGTTGCTGTTTTATTCTATTTTAAATTTTACGCTGCCTTGTTCTTTTTACGGTTAGAACAAAGATACTGTGACGGCTTGATTGGATACTTTGTATTTGAAGCTACAATGTCTACTCTAAGCAAGCCTTAGCGCGTTTAGGCGTTCTCTTGTTTTTAGATCTTAATTTGTCTTACGGTAGTCATTAATGTACGTAAGATGACGGCATTCTTTTTCAGGATATTCAAGACGACTTTAGAGATACTGAAAAAGCTGAGAATTAGTCATGTGATTCAAATACAATGCAGGTCAGAATTTTTTGCTCCGTCACTACGATGAACGTAAGAGCATTAAAATAATTTCAACCTGAAATAGTAATCGTATATGATCTAAAAAAAAAATGACTTTGCAGAAGTGCAGACTGTATTGCAGACATTCGTGAAGTCCCGGAATACAGCTATGGACACTGAATGATACGTGGCATGTGACTGAGACTAATACTATTCGACGGCCAAACTCCTTACCAGAATATTAACCATGCATTTTCTTCCGGCAAACTCCAGCCAAGAGCTGGGATGACAGAACAGACAGCATCATTATATTTCTATTGATAATAATAACGTGAGAAAACAAGGCTCTTGAAGACAGTATATACTTTTAATGTAGACACATCATTATGGTATTGTTTTACAAACGAAAGGAGTATTGCATTATATAAGGTGGAGACAGCTTATGTGCAAATATAAATATAAGCTTATGCAAATATAAATGCACAATTCAGTTCCAGATGTACATGCACAAGTTAAGAATGAAATAAAACTAGAGTAAGTACACTATAATGGAACAATGGGATAATAAAATGCAAGTAGATATAAATGCAATTAAATATAAAAATAAGAGAAAATTATATACATATTACAAATAGGACTCTTATGATTCTAGTCCAAGTTCACAACGTATAGACATAGACATACGCGTATTATTGCTTGTTGGCTCATTATTATCATATGTTGCATATTCTAAAAATTATTGCAGTTACGTACATACATTCATAAAGAATTCCATTCATAGTAGTTCAAAAGAATGTATATTTTCATCGTACGTTGATATGCATTTATGTGACTGAGACTAACTGTGTCGCCTTTTCCAAAGATGTAATACCTACTGTATATAACCTCTACTACAGCGTTGCAAACTGCCTGCCAACGGTGGTAGTTGGCAACGGTGCTGCCAACGGTGAACATGCCATTTTAAACATTTATAACTTCAAGAAAAATGTTCAAAGTTCAATATGTCAGTTATTGTTCAAACAGTTTAGTTTAGAAGAACCCGCATTTGATAAAAAAGCAATTGTTTACAGTCCCCATGCAATTGTTCTTATTTTCATGTATTTGAGATTCGAAGGGATTAAAAAATAAAATTTGCTAAAATATCATCAATTGTAAAGATTTGCTCTATAATAAACTACAGATTAGTATTGTTAATAATGTAACAATAGCCAAGGAAGAAAAAAAAATAATATACATTCACACATACAAACCCACACATAATATATATTGAAAACTAATAGAGGATCTGCGTAAATTGCTGCAGTATCGGAAAAAAAATGCAATTTTTTAAAAGGAAGCTCAAATGGTCTTAGTTAAAATGCAAGATTGCAATCCGTATTGCATGCAGGTCCTAATAAGCTTTTACCTCGATTTTCTGAAATGTCATACTCAAAGGTAGTACACAAAAAATTAAAAATAGAAAAAATGGAAAGCTTAACAATTTCCAACGCTTCAAACAGAACTTATCAATGAAAAAGAGTTTTCAAGCCCAGAATCAATATGATCAAGGAGTTCCGAATACAAGTTTCATTCCTTTGAGAAATTTGAAAAGCAGGCACGTAAATTTTTAAATAAATTTCAATTTCATAAATTTTACAAAGGTTCTCAAATGCCTTGACCTTTTCCCGACTTGCATTCGTAATTCAAAAAACATCAAAATTTACACAATGCAAGCAAAAATTAGAATACTAAAACGGATATATACATACGTACATATATATATATATAAACTGGTCTTGGCAAGACCCTTGCTTCAATTACTCTGCTTTATTATTATTTAAATTTTAAATTTAATTTTTAGTACTTTTACAAAGTATTAACTCTTTAAGCTAGTAGGTCCTCTCATAAAATCTTATATATTTTGACTAATAGCAAATCGCGATTTATTTTATTTTGTACATCGGCATTACATTATTATATTTTGTACATCCATTACCTATTGTCTTTATTACACCTTAGTGTGTTTCTTCAAGCGGATGCGTCGGGAAATTGGAACAGAGAATTGACACTAAAGATATTGACAAAGTTTTTTTTAATTCATTAACAAATTTTTCGCGTACAGTTTCAATTGTCTGTTTCGGCGAAATGCGATATGGAGTTAGCATGATTCGAAATTCATTAAAAAATAATTTCCCCTGATGAGATATAATGAGATTCGAATTAGGCTAATCTGCCATTTACCGTTTCTTAGTTTTTATATTTTTATATTTTTGCTCAAATAATTTGTTAGTACTTTTACTCATGTCTTAAATTTACCTTAATTAGATTAGCATATTGCTTACTGTTAGTATTGATTTTTACTTGTAAATATTCAAATGTTGTATTTTTCTCATGTAACGCATTTCATTGCAACTTATTTTGATTATGTTAATGTTTTCACGGAACCAAAGTATTTCAGCAGCTTTTTAGCGTACGAACTAGGATTTTTCTTTTAACCTTTTTCTAAATTTTGCAACACAATGAGCAAAGTGTTTGACCACATAGGTCTTTTATCGTTTTTACTTTACTTTAAATTATATATATATATATATGTGTGTGTGTGTGTGTGTATGCATAAGATTTCTGTAGCCAATAGTGGCATTGACCAATAACATTTTGAAAAGCTGTTTATGGCCAAATGTGTCTTAAGTGGTTAGGCTTATTAAGAGGAATATCTTATTGAATTGAGCCGGGTTACTAACGAATAACTTAAAAACGGCCACGAACACCAAAAGACACAATTTAAAAATTTATATATGATCTGAATTTATATATGATTTATTAATCGTGAGTCTACGGTTTCGTAGCACTCAGTCATAGTCGAAAATGCTTACAGCATAATTATATGTTTCTTAACAATATCTCAAATCTATTCAACACTATACTATACGGGGCAATACATCACAGACATATCACCTGAAAAACGAATAAAATCTATGAAAAGATTAGTGTTTCGAACACATCTATAGAGTGTGATATGTGTCAATTGTCAAATTACAAATTTCGTATCTTCGAAGAAAATAAAAATGGAGTTCTTCTATTCATATTTGTAAAGCGTTTTAAACTACGAAACATTTAGTAAAAGAAATTCCAAATCTGTAAAAGAATATTTATTTCCTACATTTCGAATTTAAAATTCATTCTTCCAAATGGAGAAATTTTGATCCAGAGTTTACTATCTTAAACTTCCAGCTGCAGCGAAGTCATTAACACTGTGTTCCGATATCAAACTACGAGATCATTTGAAAAATAAAAAGCTTTCTGATTTACGCACACATTGCTTTTAACCATGGAAAGCATTTAAAACGAAATTATAATGAATATTTTTCTCTAAGTAAATGACTTGATGGATGCCTCTATTTATACCTTTTCCAGGGCTTTCGTACCCACAAGTGTCTCTGAAGTAAGACCGCCTCGCATTAATTCAACCCCGACTCTAACCTCGGCAAACATGTTAGCTGCATGGGCATTTGTAAATTTTAAGCGAACTAAATAAATCTCTTATTAAGGCATGGAGTTAATAAGATTTCCTAAAGGGACTAATTCATAGTATGCGCTTCCTTTAAAATGCTGAATAATTTTTAGCCAGTGCCGAGAGATGGCAGCACAGATCTTTCTGTTTACGTTCATTGTTTGAGTTGCAGCAAAAAATATAATTTCTATTGTCTTACAAGTTATTTCGAACACATTATATAGTGATGTTAGATTTGTGTATCCTAGTCATTCTGAACTTATAGAATACATCAGAATGTATAGTATCAAAATCTACGCACAGGAGAGTAGGTTTATTAAAAAGAATGAAGGTTGAAGAAGTTTTATTTAAAAATCAAATTTTAATACATACATTTTTGGAAAATTTAATGTAATATGCATAATATTTAAACAATGTGGGTTAGGTGAAAAATACACTTAGGTGACTTAGCGACTGAAAAAACATTTGGGTGAAAAATACAAGGATGCAGCATTTCGTAAAAGCCTTTCTTCATAAAAACGATTTCAGTAAAATTCCAACAAATATTTTTTTCTGATTTTTTATCCCTAAAATATTTTCTTCAATTTTTAAGCATAAAAGTAATTTAACAAGGAATGGATTGCGTTTTCATTTACCAATCACTATTTTCAGTCTAATTCAGTTTGAGTCAGTTGTTCAGATTCAGAAGACGTGTTAGTATGATCAAAATCGTAAAAAACAACCTTATATTTAGCGTAGATATAATGAAACACTCAATCGATTTCGAGGGCAGCTAAAGGTCCCTCTTCATCAGGAGAAAGAAATACATAGAAAGAAGAAAATAGGAATCACAGAAACACGTGGTGCTTATCAGCACTGCACGTGGTTATAACTAGATTTTTAATCAGAGTAGCACTGGCCGCCTACTTTTACTGAGCCAGGCTGTCTGACCAAGCATAAAGAAATATTAGCGAAGTTAAAATAGGGAGCGAGGGGCAAATGCACATTACGCTCAAAATCTGAACTTCTTTTTTTTTTTTTTTTTTTTTTTTTTTTTTTTGAGCGTAATGTGCATTTGCCCCTCGCTCCCTATTTTAACTTCGCTAATATTTCTTTATGCTTGATCAGACAGCCTGGCTCAGTAAAAGTAGGCGGCCAGTGCTACTCTGATTAAAAATCTAGTTATAACCACGTGCAGTGCTGATAAGCACCACGTGTTTCTGTGATTCCTATTTTCTTCTTTCTATGTATTTCTTTCTCCTGATGAGGAGGGACCTTTAGCTGCCCTCGAAATCGATTGAGTGTTTCATTATATCTACGCTAAATATAAGGTTGTTTTTTACGATTTTGATTGTCACATTAGCGTGTTTCTCTTATAGTCTAGTGTTAGTATGAGTTTGCAGTAATTTATTTTCTTTCATTATTTCTTCGTGCTTTTGCTATAATTATAACTGAAATACTACCCAAACGTTATTCTGACAAAATGAAGTCGAAATACAATTTTCTAAGTGATACCCACAGTGCACAAAATGCAACAATATATATGTGACGATAAATTTTGTATATGAAAACTAAAAAGTGTAAAAAAATAAATATAAAAAGAATATAAAAATAAAGTATTTGTATAAAGTATTTTTTTCTTTTCTAACAAGCCTCAGATTATGCTAAATATCTAATGGCATGCACGGGGATTTTTATTAAGAAAGAAATTTTAAATGTTAATGTAATGAACAATTATAAGAATAAAATTTTAATTATGAATATATTCTGATATAGAAGAATTCTATAACACTATATTAGTACAGAAGAATCATAGAATAAATACTCAAAGATTGAGCCTCGGATCCCGATAAACAACGAAACTTCTTTGTTTCTTTTTCTATGTGTATATATACCAATGTTTGTGAAAATTGCAGCACCATGAAAGAAGTACGCAAACTGAACCAAATTTGCAGGAAATGTAAAGTGAGATAAGATACTGTTTATCCTCCTCTATCAGCAGTGAGCGTTTAATTAGTGGTCAGTATGTCTCGTTCAGGTGTCTCACCAACAGCTAATGGGGTTCGAACGAGGCCGCAACGTCAGTATGCGAAAGGGTAAACTTCCGTATCGAGCATTTGCAGCCCGCACGCAGCGTAATGTCACATCAGTAATGAGTGTTTGGGGAAAAATGGGCAGAGGATTACCCGATAAGGCGAAATCCTTGCAGTATGGCACGCAGCAGCACAACGTCAGCACGGGACGGCAGATGCCTCATCTGCATGCCTGTGATGGATTTTACAGCGTTCTTTCGTGTGTTAGCAGAACGTTGGAGGACGGCTACACGTGTTCTGTTGTCAGCTCCACGGCTTTTCGCCATCTGCTGAACTGTGTGGAAGAGTTCGTCTATGCAGGAATTTCCCTGTCGCCGAATCACAGACGACTCCAACTTCAGGGGGCGCTGCAACAGAGTTTATTGCATGCTCCTGTGGCAACAAGTTTTTTCTCAGATGAATCTCTCTACAATGTGGAGTAAAATGATGGAATAGAACGTGTCAGAAGTTACAGAGGGAACGTCAACTCCCTAAGTACGTCATTCAGTGTCATACCGCACAAACACCTACCACAATGGTGTGGGAAGTTATTGGATAACTAGATGGGATCGACTGCACTAGGTGGGATCTAAAGATCCCATCTAATGCAGAATGCGAGCAACCTCAGCAGTGATCGCTACGTAAGGGAAGTTTTGGAGTCCTCCTCGTTCTTCGACGCATTCCGGACGCTGTATTTCAGCAGGATAATGCCCGCGCACATGTTTTTCAGACTGCACAAGCCTTCTTTAGACCACAACAGGTTTGACTTCTTCCACGACCTGCTTATTTTACGCGTATGTCCCTAACTGAGCATGTCCGGAATTTCATCATGCCAAGACAAGTACAGGCTCTCATCATCGTGACGGACACACAGAATACTAATTTCCGACGTTAATTTTTTTGTCTTATAAATATGATAGTTTATATGTACCATTATCAGTAATATGTGGAATAAATTTCATTCGTTCCCGAAATTTCCTTCATGGTGCTGTATTTTTCACAAGCATTAGTGTATTAAATATCAGGTAACGCCCATTCATACCTTATTAGGGAGATTCCTGCAAAACGCACAAAAAGTTCATGTGTGGTGTTTTCTCACAAGTTGCAGTCTTGGGGCTGTTACGAGGTATGAAGTGACATGCTCTGACATTACAGGAGCAATAACATGTTCAGTAATGCTTCCACTTGACATTACAAAAGCCATAATTTCACAGCCAGGAGAATTAAGAGAACTGCGCTGTGTCTATCATCAAGGCCACTGGAATGCTGGGTTCCGACTAATCAATATTCCAATACCTCCTCTGGGGCTCACCAGTGGCCGAGCGGTAAAGTCCCTGAACACTGGCAGTTCGGTCCGAAATTCGAAACCCACGAACGGGCTGGCTCCATGGGCGTTTTCTTGGTTTTCCCCGTGTCCCCATGTGTAACGTGTTAATAATAGCCAATTTCTCTTAGATTGTCCTCCACGAAGGCATCCCTTCCTTCCGTGTCGTGGCTTAGGACTTAACATATAAATGATAATAATAAGTAATAGTATACTTCCTCCGATATCTTCTTTAGTTATAACGAATCAGAAGACATTAAAAATTAAAACTGCGTGGCTAACTCAGTCTACAAATGGTTGCAGATAGAACAAGTAGACGGAACGCTCTAGAACAGCTGTTCTCAACCTTTTGACTAACGCGTACCATCTAAACAAAAACTGAAAACCTTTCGTACCACCCCTTTTAAAGTACTACTACCACCACTCTTGAACAAAGCTCAGATCGCATAAATTTACGAGTATTAGAGAAAAACCTCATTTAGGATGTTGGGGTTTAATTTTTTTTTATTTAATAGTTAACAATACTTTGCTTCTTTGCGCATCACCTATTTTTCTCTTGCGTACCACCGGTTGAGAACCCCTGCTCTAGAACTCTCGACTAAAATTTTGCCGCTAACAAGATTTTTACATAATGAGAACAATACTTATCTTATAGATAATTCGTTTTGATGCATGCTATATTAATTGTTAGTTTTCGTCATTATATTATTAACCCATTAACCGCCAAAACTACAAGGAATGTTTCTTTTCTCATGAAAATAATAACAAATATTAAATTAAGCATTTATAACATAAATTTACATTGAAAATAAAAAAAATGCTCTTACCTGTGGAAAACGCGAGTGTTGCGTTCGCGCAACGTCAGCAGAATAAGACTACGGATGTTTAGTGAGTAGGATTGTACTCGTGTGATGTTTCTTTTGAGTGGAGCTCAGGATTACTTTTTAGCTGTATAACGTTTTATAAATCTACAAATCACTCTACTTGTAATTAATTTAATATTAAAATATACATTGTATTTCTTTTACAAATACAGATTATTTCAATTGAAAGATTCAAGCATGAAAAGCTTGATTACAATCATGATCTAAAGCTACATTACATACTTTGCATCTATAAACAGTCTGGCTATGGTACTCTTTACAATAAAGTCTTTTGTTATCAACGGACTTTACGATAAAATGTCTACCATCTCCATGCAATGGTTTTTGAATGCTGAATTTACTAGGTCTTCCTGTTTCTGATCTATTTCTGGCTGATTCTACACGCTCAATAGGAGTTTGCAAAAGGAATAATGCATTCTCGCGTTTGAAATCTAAAAGAGGCTTTATATTTCCAGTAGTAAAAAGTGGTGATACTTAGTAAGTTTAGATACGGTCTCACCTCATATAATTTATCAGTATTCTCAATTTGACTATTGTCAAATGCAAATTCTGCTTCATATTCCTGTACTGCAAACGTGATATCGATTCTCGGACAACAGGAACAGAAACGTCCTTATCAAAAGACCAATACATTTTTTCTTCAGGTAAAGAACGATATCCTGTAAACAAAAATATTCCAATAAATCCTCTCATATAGGATTCAGATGCAATAAATTCTGGGCGCTTTTTTTTTTTTTTTCGCTAAGCGTATATATTTGTCTGTTCAACGAGAAGAGAGTAAATGTCTAAACCGAAACGAAAATCGAGAATCTGTGCACTAGTTTTACCTTATATTTTGTCTTTTATAATTTCTCTTCTATCTATCCGTGAGGCATAACTAAGAGTTCCTTTTTTATCCACTTCAAGATTTTCGTCTTCTGCTTTTTAAACTTTTTAGAATGACTGTAACTGCTTTTAAAAAGCTGAAACTTACTTCTTACGTGAATTTCAACTTCCCCAGCAGTATCATTTGGTAAAATATCATTATCATTATTTAAAACATTGTCATTCCTTTCTTCTTCGTCACTAGGTTCTGCAATTTCTGGGGGAACAGCAACAATATCAGTTTCATTCTGGTCATTATTAACATTATCATCATCTGTTTCTTCATCAAAAAACCTTTGAAAGGCTTCTTCTAATGTAAGCCTCGTTCTAGGCATTTTTAAACAACCAGAACATGAACCAGAACATCGAAAGGAATGAGTGAAAAAGGAGATTGACTACCCGTTTCCTGCTGACGTTGCGTGAGCGCAACACCTGTTTTTCCTTCCTTCCCAACACAAATATAAACATCTGACTGATGTAATGTTCTGATAAACGGTGACCTTGACTAAAAATAGATCACTCATAAAGACGGCGATTCTTTCGTTAAATATTTTCAGCAAAAATACCCGGTCGATAATTTTGCTTAAATTTTGCTTAAAGTATGATATTAATTATTATAAACAAAATGATTGTTGAAGGCAAATATTTTTTACAGAAATAATCTTCATAATATTCCCTACACAAAATCATCTGCTGATATAAAATATCTTAGTTTTTTATATTTATATACGCATTTATTTTGACCGTTGCGTCAACGCAACACCAGCGGCTAATGGGTTTAGAACTTCTTGTAGCTATATAATAAATGTTTTTTTAGTTCTGGAACCGTCTCAGTAGTGCACCATAGTTCTCCAGTGAGACCGAAAACTGACAGCATTAACGATGATTCATAAACTACGAGCCACTATTCTGATAACTAAACGAGCTACTCCGATAACTAAACGACCGCAAAACTTCCAATAACTTCTGACTCACCTACATTTTTAAATAATTCCTGAGTCTCCTGCATCTCAGCTGCACAGCAAAGCTCTTCATACATAATTTGAATGCAAACTTACGATGTACAGAGGGTACAAGAGCCGTCAAATACGGATTATGTGCCGCGTGTCACATTTGCCAGGTTGTTTTTGAAACATACCTCCGTAGATCCAGATTTTTAAGCACAGATGATATTCACTAACGAATGCGCATTCCAGAAATAGAGCATATCGAATATTCATAAATATCCTCTTGGCAACAGATATTCGACTTATCATAAGTACATTGCCATTCAAGCCCAGTTTTAGAGGAAACGTATGGCCAGAAATCGTGCACGGCTAACTGTTTGGTTCATACCTGCTGCCTAGTTGGCTAAAAGAATATTCACACCTTATATTTTTTGTGACAGGTGCTGCCAGGACTACTGAACTGTGTTCCAGATGACATCAAAAGACACCCATGGTTCCTACTTAACGTGGCAACAACCCATTAAGATGCGAATGTACGGAATCTCTTGCATGCTATGTATCTGGAACGAAGAATTGGGTCTTTTAAATTGGCATGCTTATATTAAGGAAACGATGGTTTCATACTTTGATTGGGTAATATTTCAACGCAAACAACACATCGAGGTTGAGGATCCATTTCACCTCCATTCCAAATAAACCCAAATGATAAATAACTTTGATTATATTTTCGCTAAACGATTTTAATTTTCTTTTTAATATTTTTTATTTTTTAATCTCATCACATTTCCACTTGGTCATGCCTAGCCATTTTTTCATTTTGAAAATCTGCCTTTATTTTATTATTTTTTTCAAAAATATTTAAATGTACAATATATTATGAGACAACAAACGGCGGTATCCTCAAAACGCTTCAAGAAGGAAGGAACAGAAAGCAACAAGAAGACAAAAGACTTGCTGTTAAAGACAGCAAATCGACGTAAAAATGATTCTAATTGAAAATAGAGCAATATGAGCCCGAAAATATGGCGACATAAAGTACAGATATGCTAAAAAATCGGTCAACTCTAAAAGAATTAATGAGATACTATTATTCTTTTATAGGAACTTATTCTTATGTCCTACTAAATACAACATTCATTTCTATTACTCCTTTTAAAAACATCATTTATGACAAATTTTGTTATGTCTGTGATTAAAAGAATATTTGTGAAAATAAAAACGGATTATTTTGCTAAAGGTATATGAGCGGCTATTCGTGAACAGGATGTTGGGGTATTTAATTTTTGGATTTAATAGTTAAAAATACTCTGTTTCTTTGCATACCAGCTATTATTCTCTTGCGTGCCACCGGTTGAGAATCGTTGCTCTAAACCATTGTAAATTAATTTGCTTTTTGAAAAATTATTTCTCAGGTCGTCTTACACTATTGAAGCGTTTCCTCGACATACCATTCAACCTTTTCGAATTAAAATTAAAGTAAGAATAAAATCTTATTAAAGTAAAAATGTGCAAAATAACAAACTAAAATTTTAACGTATAAAATAAGTTAAATTGCAAGATAAACCTGTAGAGCTCTAGCTATGAATTACGAAAACGTTGTTCATATAAGTTATGAATTACTAACGGGTAGTCAAAAGTACAATTAAATAAAGCGATCTCGTAAACCTGAAGTCTCATCTAATTTAACAGTTTAATTAATTTTAGCTCAATTAATATTTTAATTGCACATTTTTAACTTTAAAAGAGTTTTAATTCTTTAATTTTAATTCGAAGAGGTTGAACGGCATGTTGGGAAAGATCTTCAATAGCGTAAAGGAAAGCATTTTCGACCCTGCATTGCTGTATGATTTCAAGCCATCGAGGTGCACAATACTCCTGCTAGAAGTTCTAAAAGAAGGTACTGAGACATCCGGTATAGTAACTGCAGTTGTTCATGTCTCATTGTTTTCGGGAAATCTACACTCACACACACGTAATATATATATATATATATATATATATATATATATATATATATATATATACACTCTTTTACAAAAAAAAAATCGAAGCACCAAGAACGACATTTGCGATCGTGACGAAATTTGGTGTGCAAAAACATCTTCATCGAACATGCAAATGATCAAAGTTTCAAGGCAAATGAACAGGAATTGCGATCATAGCGCGCATTTCTAGTGCGAAATTCTGAAAGTATAAAACCAGTAACAGAGGTGGAAAATTTATCTTTTTTTGTTGCTGCCATAGTAATTCCGTAAAAAAAGCAACTAAAGATGCCATTATGATGATATCGAAGACCTTACAGATAACTAAACGACTTAGAAGGTGCTCGCATTGTAAGGTTGCGTGAAGCTGGGTGGTGATACCGAGCAACAGGCCACCACTTGCAGCGCATAGATACTGCTGTGCAAAGATGTTGGCAGCAACGGTTGCTACAAGGAAACTGCCGACGAAATGAAGGCTCTGGAAAGGCAAGGATGACAAATGCGAGGCAAGATAGAATGATTGTTCGCCAAGCCCAAACCGCCCCAACGGTATCCTTGTCGACTATTCAACGCACTACAGCCACGTCTATACCTTCCGTGGTACCGTCCACCATCTCACGGCGCTTGTCTGAGGCGGGGTTACGCTCACAGAAGCCTTTAAGACGTTTGCCTTTGCCCCCCCCCACAACATCGGATGAGTCGTCTGCAGAGGTGCCGCAGCCGATCATCATGGCTGCTATCAGTCTGACATCGTATAGTGTTCAGCGAGGAATCCCACTTCACTCTTGAAGCAGATAGCTATCTTGTTCATATCTGGAAATGACGGGACCAGCGGTCCCAATCAGCCTTTGTTTTGCAAAGGAATACAGCCATAACCTCTGGTGTGATGGTTTGGGGGGGCTATTTCTTATGACAGCAGGTCATCTTTGCCATCTTCCGTACATCTTTAACAGCTCAACGATATGTTGATACCATCCCGCGGCCGGTTGCGTTACTCTTCATGGCACGTCATCCTGGGGCCATTTTCCCAACTAGATAATGCCAAGTCACAGACTGCTCGAATATCTCTGAACTGTTTCCGTGCGGTTGGTACTCTTTCTTAGCCAGCAAGTTCACTAGCCCTTTCACCAATCGAGCATGTCTGGGACATAATACTCCGCCAGATTCGGACACCACAAAATATCGCAGATCTGGAGCGACGACTGATGAATGCCTGGTAGAATGTGTCGCAGGATGACATTAGGAACCTCTACCATTCCCTGCCTCGAAGAATTCAAGCCACCAGGGGCGGTTCGACCAACTTCTAATTTGAACACTCAATGGGTGATTGAGAGCGGGGAACAGGTACTATGACTTTGATTTTTTAATCATATTATTATCTGTGTGTGAGCTATACAAATATTCAATTTTATCAAAAACAATCACTTCCTTCATGGTGCTTTGATTATTTTGCAAAAGAGTGTATATAATCAAATGAATGAAATGCGAATGAAAACCAAGTTGTAAAGGCTACGAACTAAAGGTTACTGACTTTCATTCTGTTAAGTATTACGGTTTTGTTTTATTTTTAAATCATTGTGCTGCACATTTGGAATGGCTTAAGCTTTCGATTTATTTCTTCATCAGGCTTCTCCTTAAGGTCCGTTTCGTGGTAAGAAATCTTAGGTTGCTAAATTATGGTTTCAATTATGCTGAGATGTCTCTTTCATTGAGAATACTAACATTGTTAAATTAGTGTAAATTAACGTCTTGACTGAGTATTTAAAGAATTATTGTTAGTCGTAATGCTAATGACGAAGGGAAATATATTGGGAAATGATAAATTTAAGTTATCAGGACGCCACTACGAAAAAAAAAAAGATATAGCAACTCTATTTTTAATCTGTTCTTCCATTATTAAACTGCTGTATTTCTTAGTTCAGGTTGCTGATATTCTAACTGTCAACTTCCTAAACTACTAACTGAAGTAAACAATTCTATAAAATTGCTCCTCCGAAGAACTAAAGATTTTTATAAAGCGTGGAGTATATCATACACGCAAAGATCCATTTAAAAAGAAAAAAAATGCAACATATGTTAGAGTTTTTTAGTCTTGAAATTTTTAGTTTTTACTATTATAAAGAAAGCATGAACATTTCTTAGATTGATTGAAAAGACAGATAGAATCGCCTTAACCCAAGACCGCTTTCTTTAAAAGGGCTCTTTTCCTATAATTTTCTGAGGGAGATATTATTCATATAACTAACCTTAGCATCCTAATTAAATTTTAATAAATGGATTGCTTTTTCTATTATTTTTTGAAGTTTTCATTCTTTTCTATCTTATATTTGTCACTGCACTCTGAAGATAAAATTCCAAAAAGAACCTAAATTTGTGATTTTGTATTCATAACAAAAGTATGTTCTTTATAACAGTCTATTTTAAAACTCCGTAGTAGGAGAACTTTGCGTTACTGAACAGACCCGAAGGTGTCACGTTGATATATCCCAGAAGAAGTAAGTCCAGATTCAGCTTATAGTTGGGGAAAGCATATCCGATGACAATAATGAAACTTAATTTAGAAGGAGGAGAAAGAATAAGAAAGAGAGAAATAGGAATTAGGAACATGAGCATCTCGTGACGATAACAAGCAGATATAAGTTACCGTAATTTCCGGCGTATAACGTGCACCGGTGTTTTGGGTATATATTATCCGTATAACTCGCACCAAATTCTTCACGAAGAAACCTAGTTTTAAACCTATTGCATGAGCAATTGTTTTATCCTTTGAGGTCACTTATTCGGAGGTTTATCTTTGGAACAATGGTATACCGAATTGTCATGCAATTAGGGGAACAATATGTGTGTGGGTTATATGCTTGAGGGAGTAAATGTTTCTGCAAAGAGGGTGGATTGTATTAAATGCGGATGTCCACAAGAATGCTATTTTAGGCTTTCGAAAAAAGGGGAATATAATTCAGAGTAAGAATGCACTTCCAACCTGAATGAGTTCGTTGAATTAGGAGTTAGATGTTTCCATTTCCTCTAGTCATTTGCAGCCGTGATTTTAAAGAGAAAATCGAAAGCTTTAGTAAATCGCATTTGCTTCCGTTGAAATACGGTTGAACTAGTGTTCCTTTTAGTAGTAAATCTGGCCCCGCGAAACAAAACAGAGTACTGGTTTTAAATGCAAAGCCTTTCATACTGAGGAAGAAAATAGAAATCTTGCTCCAACAAGGGTGTTTGATGCTGGTGAAAGATAGAACGGATGATGATGATGATTTATTTATGGATCAGAGTTACAATGGTGGTAAAGATGAAGCCAAATTCGATGATGTGTCTGAAGATATAACGGAAGACGAAGATGACGAACTTTTCATGTTATCCGATAATGTAAATTTTTGAAGTTCATAAGGTATGTTCTTTTAAATTAACAGCATTTACGTACATATAGAAATCTATTTTTATGCTCATTCCTTATTTTTAAATCTATCATTTTTATGCCTGTGTGGTGTAGTGTTAATGCTTCAACGGTGTGGTGTTGAACTCCAATGAAAACGCTAACGATGGAACACCACATGGAAATTTTATTGAACGCCCAAAATAAGTGTCTACATACAATCAACAAGAGAAAAACCTATCTGTTTCCTTAAAATAAAATTCTATACATTTTACGTGCGAGAGCAATACGTGGCTCTCGAGCCTGCGTTTTTTTAACATTGCCAACAATTTAATTATTTTAACAACTAATTTAACAACTATTGAAAACGTATTCCGAAGTTAAATAATAATAATTTTCATCTTATGCTCACGAGACATCCTTGTTCATATTAATCTTCAGTTTCTTCTTCCTTTATGTGACCTTATCTCAACTCCTCCCCTCATAAAGGAATTTTTTCTTGACTATGGAAGAAAAAATTCTAAATAACTTTCACTGCATTCAAAACACAAGTGGTGACGATTTAAGGGATAATAGAGAAGCCACTTACATTACCCTGCACTTATTTCTAGATAACATAAACGCAAAAATACAACAAAAATAATTTAAACTACTTCCTAATGTCTGCCTCATAAAAAGTACATTCCTCAAATTTTACAAAGTGTTAATACTTAAGATAAAACATTTAATTCTAACAATTTTTTTGAAAATGAAACACACAATGCAAACAATTTTGAATCTACACAAATATAATTTCCAAAACGCTACAAAAATCATTTTCACCAATTTTCATTAAATTTTACCTTATTTTGTATCCACTAGTGATATTCAGTCACTAGACTAGGGCACGACTCAAGCCGTCTGCATTACCGTGTAATTTGACTGGCCTATGAATAATTTCAAAGTTGTACTGTTGGAGACTTGAAGACAGAATGTCCAGAGAGTCAAACGAGAATTTGATCCCATCATTTTGTTTAAAAAAGTCAACAGATTGTGATCCGTCTAGATTTTTAATTTTTGTTCGTCTAAGTAATGATTTACTTTCTTCAGTCCATAAATAATAGCCGCTAGTTCCCTTTCAATGGTGCTATAATTTCGCTCCGCTTTAGTATAGGGTGTTCCTCCCCATCCTAATTTGAGACAACCCAATACCTTCATCATATAAGCTGGCATCTGTCTGCACAATAAATACTTTAGAATAATCTGGTGCAAATAAAACCGAACTTTTTACTAGTTTGGTCTTCAATTTACTGAACGCCTCGTCGTACTCTTTTGTACAAAACACTTTTTCTTTCTTGTTTTTCCCCTTCAAAGCGTTTGTCAAAGGTGCCGCAATACGCGCGTAGTCTTTTATGTACCTTGCATACTAGCCCACAGTACCGAGGTAGCAATATCTGTGTGTTAATAGTGGGGATCGGAAAATGTCTGATTGCTTGAATCTTGGGGTCACTAGGCGAACTTTCCCAGACCCTGACCCAGAAATTTCACATCGTCTTGGGCGAATTTGCATTTCGAGGGCTTAACAGTCCATTTAGCCTCCTGAAGGCGACCTAAAACCACATCCAAATCCTTAATATGCCTGTCCCAAATCGGCGAAAAGACTGCGATGTCGTCAATATACGGTAGAACAAAATTGTCCAGCCCTCCTAAAATTTGAGCGATCAATTTACAAAAATAGAAAGGCGCATTTAAAAGCCCAAATATCATTTTCTCGGAATGAAAGATCCAAAAGGCGTCACAAATGCGGCATTTCTCTGTGCACGCTCTGTGAGTGGTATCTGGAAGTATCCTTTGGTTAGATCCATGATTGTGATAAATGGAGCTGCGCTGACTATTTCTACCACTTCTTCAATATTGGGAAGAGGGAAAAATTCGGTCATAGTTTTTGAATTTAATTTCCTGTAGTCTATACATGGACGAGGATCTTTACCTTACTAAGATCATAGGTGAATCATAATCAGCTTGCTCGACTTCTATGACTTCTAACTCAAGCAACCGCCTAATTTCCTCTTTTAGGATGTCGGTTTGTCTCGCCGACATTCGGTAAGGCCTGACTCTAACCGGAGTCTCATCCAACAATTTAATATCCATTTCGACTAAAAACGTACAGCCGGGGTCGGACGAAAACACCGCTCCATATTTCCCTATAACTTCCTGGAATTTTCCAATTCCTCTGCCGAAGCTCTTTCTTCTAGCTTACTATCTCCAACTATTTTCCAAAAATCTACCTGAGTTGGATCAGCCAAGGGATAAGGAATAGCCACTTCTCCCTCAATATCTTCTATGACCTCCTCCATCACAAGATTTATAAACTCGGGGCGCTGATAATAAGGTTTCATCGAATTTACGTGATAAATGGTGTCACTGCTACACTTACCCGGAATCTCTACGGTAAAATTGGTTTCGGAAATTACACTAGTTACTTTACCTGGCTCTATCCAGTTTACAGCCATTTTTTGTGGTTTAGATGTGGCTAAAACAAGTACGAGATCTCCGACCTTAAACATTTTCGTAACAGCGTTGCGATCATACCAGAGTTTGCTTTTACACTGACACTCTTTCATCCTCTCGACAGCCAGCTCCTGACACTTCTTTAATCTGTTTATTAAGTCTAGAGTATACTCGACGACAGTGGGGTCTGAACTTTCTTCCTCTAGCCAGTTCTCATACACGATCGTTTGAGGCGTTCTCAAATTTTTTCCATGTACTAAGTCGCAGGGACTAAAACCTGTGCTCTCATGGTTAACAGTTCTGAGGGAGAACAAAGCACATGGCAAACATTCTTTACAGTCCTTCCCACTTTCCAAGCACAAAGCCTTTAATACCCTTTTTAAGGTGGAATGCAATCTTTCAACATAATTGGTTTGAGGGTGACACACAGAAGAATGATACACCTTTTTCCGAACTTGCTAAAAAACTCAGATGTAAGTTCACTGGTAAACGATCTTCCCAAATCCCACTGAATTTCCTTAGGGTAACCTGATCTAGAAAAGATTCGTATCAAGGCTTGACTCACACATTTAGAATTTAAATTATGTACAGGAATGGCATCTTGATATTCGGAAGCAACACAAATAGACATTTATTTTCACGCGAACTAGGGATCAGAGGTACTTCTGACACTTCTGAGATAACGGGCACAATCTTCATACGGGCTTTCTTTTATCCTTATTGTGACTTACACGCTGACAAATATCGCACGTCCTCACAAATTCTTCAATTTCCTGGTAGCAATTAGGCCAGAAATAGTGTGTCAAAACTCTACCCTTGGTTTTTGTTACCCCTAAATGACCAGAGATTTCCTCCTGGCATAACTTCAAGATCCCTTTCCTAAAAACGAGAGGCACACACAGCTGACGCTTATCTTCCCCTTTTTTAGAACCTGCCACTCTGAATAGTCTTTCCTTGACAATTATAAACTCTTTTTCATTTTCGCTTTTCACTTTTTACAGAGGGTCGCTAAACTAGCGCAAGTTTTTTGCGCTTCCAAGAATTCTGCTGGCGAAACATCCGCAAGGATAAACCTTTCTCCTAAACTGATGTCTGCAATTTTAATTGCCTCCTCCGTATTACTGGTTAACTTTCTTTCTTCCGAATGCTCATTATTGACGGCCCTTTCACTTTCTATTTCTTTTCTTCCGATCTGGAATCTAAGTCTTCTGAACTCGCTCTCTCTAAACTCCTGCACGCATGCGCCTGACTACAGTCTCCACAGCATTAAAGAGAACAGGTCGTTCCCTAATTTCCTCAATCAACTGTGCAGTTTTATTCCCTAACAAATAGTACTCTTTATCTAACTCTACCGGAGTAACCGCTGCCTTTGTGGTGACCACCCCAAAATCACCTTCAATGGCGACTTTCGAGAAGATAAACATTTACATTCTGTGTCCAAAGGCTGTTTCACCCATGCAGTTTTCCCTAATAAGTCATTAGTATTAATCCAAGTACTATTACACAGATCTATTCCAGCTCCAGTATCTCTCAGATATTCTCTCTCTATCCAATTAATTACTGCTTTCTTGAAAGACGGCTCAAAACATTTTCCTAAACTCTCCGTTCGTAGATTATTCACCAGATTAGCCTTATTCTTTTCCAGCGATGGACAGTTAGGTTAGATATGTCCGTCCTTTCCACATTGGTAACACCTTATTTACCGCTGTTTTTCGAAACTTGCTTCATTGAAAACTTGCTTTTTTTAGGAGCCTCCACTTTTCTATGCTCCTCTGATTTAATTCTTTGATGACCACTACTTTTCTGATTATAACTACCATTGGAATTTACATACCTATCTCTATCTTTCTCAGATGGTTTCTTTAACCCCGCTCTCTGCTCTAACCTCCTCGTATCTCTTCGCAAAGCCTCATACTTGTCGCATTTCTCTGCTAAAATGGAAGGTGTTTTAAATTCTTCCCAATTGTCTAAGTAATGATGTCTTATTTCTAGAGGGACTCGCCGCTTAATTTGCTCGGTGAGCATAAGTTCCTTAAGACTTTCAAAATCTTGAACTTAAACTAAATCCAACCAATTCTCTAAATACACTCTCAGTTCATACACTAAATCCACCCATAACATTCCGTTTTTTTAGAATGTTCTTCAAATTTTGTTTTTAGTGCCCAAGAACTAAGCTTGAATCTCTGCATGAGTAATTTCTTAAAAACGAGACTTTTAACATGCTGATAATCATCCGATTTATCTGCTGGTTCTTTCACCATTAACTGGGCTATATCGTGAGGTAATAAAGGACTTAATTGCGAGACACAATTAATCTCATTAACGTTTTCTTTTTGAGCTTTTTTCTCAAATAGCATAAAGAATAATGAAATATCTGTGTTACTTGGTTCAAAAGGTGGTACTAGATCTTTCAGATTAACCTTTTTTTCCCTCTAGATTGTTCAACTGTCGAAATTGTGGAAACTAGGCTATTAGTTTGAACTACATTCACCAGTTTTAACCTTTCCAATTCAAAAACTCGCTCCCGCTCCCGTTCCGCTCTCTCTTGTTCACGTTCCCGCTCTGCTCGCTTTTGGTCACGTTCCTGTTCTGCTCTCTCTTGGTCACGTTCCCGTTCTGCTCTCTCTTGGTCACGTTCCCGTTCTGCTCTCTCTTGTTCGGCTATTTCTTCTGCTTTTTTTCTGCTCAGCTGCTGCCCAAATTCTTACCGCGTATTCTTTCCTCGCTTCTTCTTCATAGTCCTAGGCATTTAGAATAGCCTGCCTAAGTTCTCTTACTCTATTTGCCTGGGGGGTTCTGCGCAGGTTGTCAGCTATGTCGCATGGTGTGTTGGTGTGTGGTTTTTGAAATGTTTATAATTCCGTGCATATTTAATTTTGCTTTGGGAACCACTTTTAAATGATTGCTTAGATGCTCCGGTTTGCGAAAAGGTGCTACACTTGACTGGATGTTGGATACTTTTGAAGATATGAAGATTTTGAAATTCAGCGTTGGTCAATCGGCTCATCTGCACATGAAAAGTTTTCTTTCCTTTATATCTTTTTAGATATTATGTGTAAATAACTTCTGATTGTATATTTATAAACCTTGTTACTTACTCTAACTATATATGAAAAAGCACGGCTCTAGCTCTTTTGGTTTTATAAAAATACGCGTTTTAAAACTTTGAGTGGTTTTGGATTTTAATTGATGCCAATCGTTGACAATTGAAAGCCTTGTATTTTGCACCTTCTGGTCAAGTCTTATTGCCAAGTGGAAAAATCTTTTGAAACTGTTTTGATGTTTTTTAGGAGTAACTAATTGATAAACTGGTGCACCTACGTTTGAAACTTTTGGCCTGTCTGTCGATTTTTCTATTTTTGTGTAGAACTCAATTTTACGCATGTTTGAAGGTTTTTTGGCCTGTTTCAAAAGTATTTTAGGCCATTTTTGAATATTTTATGGAACTGTATTGTGGGATTTTGTTTATTTGTTTATTGTGCTACTTTTATGTAATATTGATGCATTTAAATAGGAAATTTTGAATGTTCTGGTATTTTATTGATTTTTAGAGATTTTTAAATTTATCATAGCACGATTGTATAGGCGTGCATTGTGTAAACATATATTTTTTATTTGCTTTTATTAAGCTTTAAATGTAGTTGGATTTGAAATTAGTGCAAATTAGTATTCTGCGTATTTAGAATTTTGTAAATTCTTGTAGTGTTATATATTTTATATTAATATTTTCTTTTTAAACTGTCTGTATGTACTACAGAGTGTGCGGAATTTTGATACTTTTGATAAAAGATTGCAATTGATTTCTTTTTAACTGTATTTATGTATTTTTAATACTTTATATTTGGAACCCGGCCACTTAATATAATTTCATTATGCCTAATGCAGATGATAAAATAGAAGATGAGGTTAATACAACTGAAGATGAAGAAAGGGACATTGTGCAAATCGTTAATAGTTTACAAAAAGTTGTCGATAAAATCAAAGCACAGCGTAAAATTGGATGTACTTTAACTGACAAATTGACTTATGGGCTAAACATGATTTTGACTTGTGCTGAAGTTCTCAGAGATAGGAAAAACTCTCAAGTTACCGGGTATGTTAGATGTGAAAATTCTAATGAATTAATTGCTTTGAGAGAAGAGATTGTGAAAATGAGAAGTGAAATGACCTCTGAATTAGAGAAACTGCACGGAGATGGATCTCCTACATATGCTAAGGTCACGGCTAAAGAATTGGATGAGACAGTGATTAAACCTGCGGTTCCAGATATTAATGCATATGATGAAATTTGCGATAAGTTTAAACCGGAAGAGATTGGGATTAACATTAAAAAGTCTTCATTTGGAGAAAGAGGTGAATTGAGATTGCAATTGGGAGACAGAGAGGAAGTTAAGGGGCTGGAAAGAGCAATTGCTGATGATGAAGGCCTACAAAAGAATTTGATTATTAGGAGGAAACGCTTTATCAGGCCTCGTGTGATTGTATACGATGTTGATAATAGTTTTACAAATGACAAATTGGGAATTCTTTTAAAGAGAAATTGTTTGTGTTCCGGAGACTGCGTTAGACCTCTTTTCAATTTACCAACAAGAAATCGGAATCATAGTCATAGAATAATCTTAATGAGCGCTTCTTGCCAGAAAGATCAATTACTGTCAAGAGGTATTAACCGAGGTTGGAGAAATTATGACCTAAAACTGTTTCTTAGACCTAGACAATGCACAAGGTGTTTTTCGTTTAGTCATTCCAAAAAGAATTGTCAAGCTGAAATTTGCTGTTCCAAATGTACGGGGGCTCATTTGAGTAAAGAATGCAGTAGTAAAGAATTTAATTGCATTAATTGTACTTATTCAAATGAAAAATTTCAGACTAACTTTGATATGAAACATAATGCCATGAATAAAAATTGTCCATGCTACTTGAGTGAGTTAAATTTCCTGAAGGATCATCTAGATATTGATTGTGAGTTTTACACTTTTTTAATTATTTGTGGCTGGGTTCCAGGTTTTTCTGTTTTATTGAATTCTATTCAATTTTATTGTAAAATTTTATTGTAATTTTATTGAATTTTTATAATATATTTGTTCTTTGGAGATTAATCATGAAAGAGTCTGGTATGAAAATTGTGAGTATAAACTTAAATTATTGCGCACTCGCCCAAACCCAGCTCCAGGTACTTAAAGAGGTTATTGGTTCCTCTCCTGAAATAATTTGTATGCAGGAGCCCTACGCGGTACAGAATGAATCCTGAATGGATATCCGCATATAATAGTGGAGGAAGAATGGGAATTATAGTAACTAAACCAGATGTTGATTTCACACGAGACTATGAAACTGATATTATTACAGCTATTTCTATTTATTTGTCTTCGGGCAGACTGGGCATCATTACAGTTTACTTCTCTGCGGCAGAACACATAGAGGAATATCTCTCTCAACTGGAATCTGTGATGAAAAATTATAATAAATTCATTGTTACCAGTGATTTTAACTCTAAACATCCAAGCTGAGGCGTAGGAGATATTGATGCAAGAGGGCGATTGGTATTTGACTTTATCGTCTCTAATAATATAATTTTACTAAATAATTTGAGTTTTCCTGCAACTTTCAAATCTACCATCGGTGAGGGATTGACTGATCTTGTTATGACCTCACCAGGTTTGTCTATCAATTCTGGAGCTCTGCAAGTTCTGATGGATGAGAGTCTTAGTGATCATCGTTATTTGCAGTTGAATTATGATGAAAATATTCATTTTTCTCCTAAGATTGTTTTAACAAGAGATGCCCACCGGATTACAAGGTATTGTTATAAAATTGCTCCGATAATGCAGAAATTTAAATTAGATTTATTGAAGTGTGAGGATTCTGATACAATTGAAAATTGTATTGAAAAATTTTTGAGGATCTGACTATCGATGTTAAAAAGAAGTTACGAACAAAATAAAAGGGAAGTAGGCAGATTTCGTGGTGGACTCCACAACTTACTTGTATGCGACACCGGATACGAGCTTTGAGGAAAAGTTCGCAAATTTTGAATTTAGCGGACAATATACGTAATGAAAGGAAAATTGCATATAAAAAAGAATTGGCAATTTATAAACGTCTAATTCGGAAGACAAAATTTTAAACTAAGAAGAAATTTTTTCTTAATAATCTTTATTATTATGATGGTTTTTATCGAATTGCCTCTAAAAAAGTGAGACGTGCTGTTGCTCTGTATAATCCTCAGCACGTTGGCAGTTTGATTGAACTCAATAGATAGAAGCTTTTGCAATCACTTAAATTGGAACACCTGGGGATATTTCATTAGATGAGGATAGACTTTCTGATTGCCCATCGGATGACGCTGTAATTACAGAGGCAGAGATCAGAAGTGCAGTTGAACAAATGAGGCGTCGAAGCGCTCCGGGGCCGGACTGCTTTAATCCTATATTTGTACAGATTTTAATTTTTACATATCTGGATATTTTTATATTGCTTTTTAATTATTGTTTTAAATTTTATGTGTTTCCAAAAAATCGGAAAATCGGTCGAGTTGTTTTAATTCCAAAGCAAAATGACAGATATAGACCAATTGTACTTTTGAGTGTTTTTGGAAAAGTGTATGAAAGAATCTTGGTTGAGAGATTGAAGTTTTACCTGGATAGTAGAATGATACTCAGTCGGCGACAGTATGGTTTCACAGCTGTCTGTTCCGCAGAGGATGCATTATATGATACTATTGACTTTATTAGAAGCTATAAGGGTTCGCATCACGTAGTGCTGCTGTCCTTGGATGTTTCGTCTGCATTCGATTCAGTGTGCTGGAACTCTATTTTACAAACCATGATTAACCTTAAATTGCCAAGGAATTTGATTCAATGTTATAGGAGTTATTTTAACAATCGCAAAATCTTGTTTAATGCTTTTAAGGATGAGACTGCAGAGATAGAACTAGAGATTTCCATTGGTTGTCCGCAGGGCTCCTGCAGTGCTTCCCTGCTCTGTAATACCATATTAAACAAATTTCTTATTTTGGAATTCCCCAGTGATGTTAACTTTACTGCATATGCATATGATCTTGCTGTTCTGATGTATGGTGCATCATTGGAAAAACTCGAGAAATCATTTGAGAATGTTATGTTAAAACTGGAAAACTGGAGAATCGGCGAGGGTCTTGAATTCAACTTAGAAAAAACTTTTGCAAAAACTTTCCCGCGGGCTGGGATCAAAGTGAGAGCTTGATGTTTTACGTGAGATCTTTTTCTAGTGAGACACTTTGTAACAAATCATGCATTCTTAAAGATATTTTGAATAATGTAATTATCCCAAGAATTTTCTATGGAATCGGTGCCTGGGGATCCAGAGCCGGGGATTTGGTCAGGTTGAGGAACAAACTCGATGCGATACAGAGGAGCTGGTGCTTAATGATTACAAGATGTTTCCGTACTGTCTCAACTGAGGTGCTCTGCGTTCTAGCCGGCACGCCGCCTCTTTCAATTTTATATAAATTATATTTTGAAAAATTTTTGTTCAGAACTGGTAGACTTGATTTTAAATTGTATAAAGATATTTTGATTACAAGGCATATGTTTGAAAGAATTAATAATATTTTGGTATATCCTTCTGATTTATGTGCTTTTGAATTTGATTGTAAACTCCCAATAATTGGAGAATTGGATATTTATACTGACGGGTCCAGGCAAGATGATAAATTGGGTGCAGCATTTGTGATTTATCATTATGGAACTGAAATTGAAAATAAAAAATATAAGCTTAATAATTATAATTCTGTATTTCAATCGGAATGCTGTGCTTTGCTTAAAGCCCGTCAATGGATTAAGAAAAATTTGACTTGTGTTAATTCTATTCATATACATACTGATTGTATGTCTTTGCTTCAATCCTTGACCTCGGCCCGTCCTACTGATTTATTAATATTTGATAGTAAATGCCTATTGAAATTTTTGATGCAGAATATGTGCATTCATTTACACTGGATAAAAGCCCATGCTGGCTTTGTTGGAAATGAAAGGGCCGACGTGCTGGCTAAAGAAGCGACCACTAATGATGATTGTGAATATAATAGAAATTTCTGGTTCGAGAAGTTATGCAATTAGAAACATGAAAAAGTTTTATAATGATATTTGAAATACTAGACGGAATGAATCAGAGAGGTGCGTGGGTCTTTTGAAGTCTATTAAAATTCAAAATGGTATGCGACCAATTAGTAATATTGATTTAAACCAGTTTTTAACTGGGCATGGAAGATTTCCCGCGTACCTCTCGAGATTTAATTTACAAAATTCAGACTTGTGTGGTCATTGCCATCAAGTTGGTAACGCAGATCACTTCTTGAATCATTGTTCCTTATTGGAAAATTTGGGAAATAAATGTTTGGGAGATAAGTCATGGAACTTGGAATCTTAAAAACATATTCTAAATGGGCAATGGATTTGATTAATTCTAATAGAGTTGAATTTGGAATATTTGTTTAGTATTGTGTATATTTATCTTTTGATTATATGTATTATATTTATAGGTTTACAACGAAAATTTTGAAAGTTTTCTGTGTACTGTTTTATTTAATGCATTGTGGATGTTTTGTACATGCGGTATTTCGAGGAGATGCAGTTGATTGTTACATAGATATGGCCTTGCAAATGTTGAGAATCCTGATGGATTACCAGATTTAAATTATAGAAATTAATGGTGGTTTTGAGTTTTAGGATTTTGATTTTTAAATTTTATGGAATTTTTATGTTTTTTTCTTAATTTTTAATTGTAGTTTTTTGATTTTAAAATGTTCTGAAATTTTAAAGTTTTAAGATTTTTCTTATATTCTGTTCTTAAATTATTAAAGTTTTAATATGATACATGGCAATCTTGAATTTTTCCAGTTTTGGTTATTGGCAGTCCTGGAGCTTCTTTTCTATGATTAATAAAGATAATTAATACATTTGAATTCAGATAGTGGTAAGACTATTAAAGTAAATTTTTAAAATAAATTAATAGTTTAACTAGAATTATGATTATACAAATAATATGCTATTAAAGTAATACTGTAGAGAATTCGATTTGACCTTCTGCAGGTTATTTAAATTGGGAATTCCTCGATGGCTTTGTACCGCCTGTGCCTGTTCCGAAAATTCATGTGAATGAATATTTCTTGAGAGTTTCCGCCACTCTGTTTGCTCGTGGGGTTTTTAATTGTTTTTGGATTTTGAATGTTTGGTGTTGTGCTTCGTTGTTTGAATGTCTCCTCCTTATTTTTAGTTCGTTAATTAACCTCCAATTATTTTAGTTAATTAGCTTCTTTTTCTCTCTTCTTTCCTTTTGTGGTCTTGAGGGGGTCGACCCTTTATAATCATATGGTCCAGTGGGACTAGGAGGATTGGGTCTTCCCTGTATTATGACTCTGTTTGCCTGAGACACATTTGTATCAAACTCCTCCGCTAATTCCAATAGCAGAGCTTTCGAAAATTTGCTCATAAACTCATCCTTTATAGAAAATTAAAGAAAAATAACCTACCACAAAATACACAAAAACTACAACAGGTCTATTTCTCCAAAACTGAATAATACCCTAACAGTTCTGTACTCTAATTGCCTTACGACACTTAATGATAATACCTATGCCTACATACAAAACGTATACATAAAAACATGCTAATTAAGATGTAGCATTTTCCTGCGCTAACTCAACTAAATAAATATTGTCCTCTAACTCTGGACTGATTTTAAAACTAAATTTTTCTAAAGCATACCGTTACAATACTTCATACGATTTAAACAGTTAAATTCCAATTAGCAAATGTAACCACAATACTAACTTTCAATAACCACAAGAAAACTTTTGATCTCCAAAAACAGAGCTATATCCAAAATAAACCTAGTCTGGAATAAGTGGCATAACTTCTCCAAAATCACGAAAATGGTACTCACCAATTTTGAAAACGTCTTCGATTGACTCTCTTGGCACTAACTTGGATACTCTTCCAGGAAATGTCACTATTTTGCGGCACTAGATCACGCTTCCTCTGGCGTTCCCTTCTGACACACTGTCACTTTTCACTGGCATTTGTCACTTAGAGGCTTCACTTAGAGGCTTCACGCAAACTATCCTTGCACGAAGAATTAGATCGTTCTTGTGCAGAAGAAGAAAGTCTTGACTGCTCACATAAAACTGAAGTTCACAGGCGAAAACGTCCGTTCCTAAATTTACTCTCAGGAACAATTCCTAAAAGCTGCCACCAATTTTTAATATTTACTGCTGTGGTGTAGTGTTAATGCTTCAACGGTGTGGTGTTGAACTCCAATGAAAACGCTAATGATGGAACACAACATGAAAATTTTATTGAATGCCCAAAATAAGTGTCTACATACAATCAACAAGAGAAAAACCTATCTTTTTTCTTAAAATCAAATTCTATACATTTTACGTACGAGAGCAGTACGTGGCTCTCGAGTCTGCATTTTTTTAACATTGCCAACAATTTAATTATTTTAATAAGAACTATTGAAAACGTATTTGGAAGTTAAATAATAATAATTTTCATCTTATGCTCACGAGACATCCTTGTTAATTATTAATCTTCAGTTTCTTCTTCTTTTATGTGACCTTATCACACCTGGCATATAACACCTGGCATAAAGCTAAAACCTGGCATAAAGCTAAAATATGTCTAATAAGTATGTTATAAAACATATTATATTATTTTATTTCATCTTATGACTTTTATTTTTTTGTACCTACTGAAGCGACGTTTGACATCATGTTCCTAGATGAAAATGATCTGTTTCGGTACAAAGGATCTGATCTAAAACATTTCTAAGAAATTTCGAAAATTTTATGTTCATATTGCAGTTTTCAAAACTGTAATTTGAAAGAATTATTCCTCTATGTGAAATTTTGTACCTAAAACACAAACTTAGGTAAACATTTACTACTACGCAAAATTAATTTTTATTATGCACCAGAAATCTTTTACCATAGACTTACCAAGTTTAGATAAAGGTTCGCTGTGTAAGAGATGTAAACATATATTCAGTATACAAAATATTTGAGAGTTAACAGTACAATTAAGCAATAATACATTATTAGATCAACTCCAGAAAAATGCAGGCAATTTTAAGTAGTAGCTGGTGCAATTATGTATATTTTTGATTAAAATGTTCATCCTATGATTTGTTTTCCCACTCAGAATCTTATTTATTTAAAGAAACTCCACCGAAACATACTAGTTTGTTTGTAACCTGAAGCGGAATTTTGGGTCATTTCGAAATCAAAACCCCAAAATCCCTTATAAATTGGTCATTCTTATGCCTCATTGGTCTGTCTTGCGCTGCAAAATTGTGCATGTACATAGTATTAGAGAAATGCCTATTAATAGCTGTATCAGTTATAACGTACTACTTAAAGAACTTCTAGAACCCTCATGTTGTTAAAACTGTTCTTCAATCTATGCCTGAAGTGACCCATTCTTTTTGCTATTGACGCATAGACGCATTTTTTCAGAGACAGTTTGAGGAAAAAAAAAGTTGAATATGGAACTGAGGATAACGCTCTCACAGACAATATAGTAGTCTGTTGGGAACATGGTTTTACTGATAACTATTACATCTCAGCCTGCATGCGCAATCTATAAATACGTATGTGTTTATCTACTGTGAATGATTATCTGTAGTTAGCGCTGCTGCATTATACAGGTAAATTTCTACCTTTTGGCTGAAGCACTTTAGAAATCAGTGAGATTGTTCGTGATACACTATCACCAGATAGCTTGAAATACCATCCAGGAGTAAGGGGAATCAGCTGCGATATCTAATATATAATTCCAGATAGTTTATCACGTTAACTAGATATTATTTCTGTGCATTATAGAAACAGCTTATTTTGAATTTATATCGCTGGAAGCATGTATATAGTTTCATACATTATCTTTTCTTCGAACCGCGAAAAGTGGTTATCAATAAATGTTTAGGATTTAATATTTAGCAGTTTATAAAGTATTATTTCTGATACAAACAATAAGTAGCTGAAATATGTAACTCAGATATAACTTCGAGTACGGCAAGCCAGTGGCTAGAGAAAATAGCCAAAATATCACCCCAGATATTCCTTTGTCTGGGGACTGCTCTAAAGTCTCGTCTGCTGTAAAGTGCTGTACGTATGTCGTTCCCATTAATGCAGCCATACTCCGGATCTCAGTCGATTGTCCTTTTTTATTACATAATAATCCTTTTCTAAGTCTTTAATCTCGAAGAAAGATCTTTGATCGCTTTTTCTTAATATCATATCAGTCGTTATCACGCTGTACAATGAAGTGATTTTACACTTTTTACTCACATTTTGATGAATATGTGTAATGTGAATACGAGCCAGTTAACCTTGGAAAGTCTATCACGAAATACCCGATGATTGACGTGTGATTTGACGTAATAAAGTAATGCTGATACTAAATAATGTCTGACTAAATGTAATTAAGTGATGGTGAATATTATATTAACACTTTCTTACTTAGACTGAAATCTCAATCTCGTATAGCTTGCTTCCAACTAATATGTAATAATTCATGACTAATTCATGATAAATATACGATGATATTTTTAAGAATCCCTTTGTATAGCGTAAACTGTATACTGATATACCTTAAATTTGGATTACTCGCTTTTACGGCAATAAAAATTTAACATCAAAAATAGTCTAAGATTTAAGTCTACAGCCAGCATATAATGCAAACAAGCTTTTTTTGTTTGCTTTTGTTTTTCTTGGTTTCGTGCATCGCGATGTGAAGATTAAAACATCAGTGGTGCCTACTAAATGCCTTATGCGATCTTTGCCACTGTTGTTTATTTTCCAGTATTTGCTTCTTGTGGCAAGTAGTAAAATACCCTGGAGATGTCGAATATCTGCGAAAAAGCGTTATACGACATTTCTGGAAAAATATGAAATTGGTCAGTGCATCTAGAATATAATAACTCCATGGAAAGACAGTTCAGAGCAATGTATGTGAAGAATTGGGAGAAAACTGCTGCCGCAGGAATTTCTGAAGTACACAATCAGCATTATATATTTTGGAAGAAATTTGGGGGAAATATGAATGCTGGATCTAGGAATCACTATAGCTACACAAAATTAGTGGACAACGAAAAAATGTGAACTGACTGATGACGATTTGATAATTTCCGAAATGAAATGATTGTAGATGAAGAAAGGAGCCAACCTTTCCGAAGATCACATTATCTAGACATGAGTGGGGTGTACAGAGCTTTTGATCTTGCAGCCACGGACAATGTAATAACCGAAAGATAATTTTATCTGTGGAAGTAATGATATAACCTCAGTCACCTTTTGCAGTTTACAAAAACATTGAGCGCCGGTTTGCCAGCTGATAGTAGCAAGGAGGTTGCCACGTGAATCTTTGGTTAAGATTTTGGAAATCTCTAAAGGTGGGTATTTCCCAAATTACTATATTTGCTTACTTTATATATTATGCTTTCCATAGAAGATAACTTAGAGTATCTTAAGAATTAAATACTGTATAATGTTAAATAATAGATATGTTAATTTGTACTTTAATGCATTAATTACCTTAAAGCTAATATTATTTAGATTAAAATTTTAGATTTAGATCAAGGTGAGAAAAAGGAATTTATCATATTTTTTCTCCTTAAATTACCGCCTGAAATTTCAATTCCAAAATAAGCAACATTTATTTCTTTAATTATCGATATATTCACTTGAAAAATTGAAATCAGTTTCCAAATATATATTTGTAATTCTGCAAGGAAGTGATTTAATAGCATCATGTTTATCGTGACGAAACTTCTTAGACGACAGCAATATTTTAGTGTTTTATTGCTTCACTAGAAGAAAGATATCTTCGAATTTAGGAGAATCTGTGAATGATTATTTTGATTCGTACGTTATTCTTGTGTAGTAGATAAATGAACTGAGATGATTAATCGGTTGTATTCGAAGCGTATGGAAACCCTTTTACAAAGCAGAACCTCAAAGAATTTCTTGTCTCAATGAAATACTTTTATATCCAGTATCTTTGTTTATTTTCTTTTCGATGCTAGTATTATTTGTCAAATAAGAATATTTACGTCATTGTTGATTGATCAACATACTTCACGAAAACAATCCTGGGAAGATTTATACATTATTCTGTTAATATCTATTTATTACAAAAATTACAGTACTGAGTTGCAGTTAAAAAAAGCTGTTATTCTACAGTGTCTTTATTCTTATGAAAATTCCTGTCCTTTGCTAATTCTTTATTCTTATGAAATAAACCACTTAATGCTATTTATGGTTAAATATAACTCAAATGTAATTAACTCAATAAAACATATTTTTTTTAAATTCACTGAGGTTAGAAATTCAATTAAAAATGTGTAATTTTAAAACATGCAAATTCTGTACTCAGATGGCTAATGGCTCTACATTCAAATTTCAGTTAAATTCACTCACGAACATAAATACTTGTCCTAAGAGTATCTGTTTGTTATATTAATGTAATCATCAATAAGGCTGAATGATTCAGTTGTTTCTTATACTATCACAGGGGCACTACTGAGCTTCCTAGGTCTCAGGCAGGATTTGAACTCTAGCCTATCTAGCTTTCGTTGCCAACCACTTTGCAATGAGGGCAATAGTTATCTTTCGCTGATATTATTTACTCGGTAACAATAGGAGGAAAGATATTGAAAATATACCATTGTGTTGCAAAATTTTGCAGAATATATTTCTTTTCCCAAAATATATAGATTTTCAAGATAGTTTGAATGCATTTTGGTTATAAATTGTGCTTTAATAAATAGACCTATCTTCCTCATAGATTTTTATCCCATTAGAAGATAAAATATGAGCCACAATCAACTTTGGATGAAC
The DNA here is from genome assembly GCF_044657685.1 of Stegodyphus dumicola. Lineage (NCBI taxonomy): Eukaryota > Metazoa > Arthropoda > Arachnida > Araneae > Eresidae > Stegodyphus > Stegodyphus dumicola. Next base: position 149,493,946 of record NC_140771.1, on the reverse strand, counting down.
TGGGATAATACCAGGAGTGGGTCAGTTGTGACGCCCACATTTCATTCAAAAATCATCCTTAATCAGAAGGTTAAAAAAACACAGTAAACAAAATAATAATTACTGTTAAAAATACTATTAAAGATTTACCTGTATTTTCAAGTAGTTTAAACCTCCAGAACAGCTTCATCTGTCACATAAATCAAATCAGTATTCAAAGTTGTTCTCTTGAGCCCACGCTCCATCCTCTTGCTCTCTCCATTTCTTTGACGCTTCGCGGGGAACATATTTCGTTTCATGTTTCGCACATATTTCATTATATATTAAACGATGACACATATCTTCGTTTCTGTTTACATTAATCTTGCATTTCAAAAGGACTCAATGTGAAGCAGAAAATTAATGGCTTACTTTTTAATTTTTTTTTTTTAAATGAAGCATTTTACTTTTAAATGATGGTTTATTAGTGATTATATACTACGCATTACCCACAGTTAATTTAAGCACTGTTGTCAATAAAAACTGCTCTTAAATAGCAGATATGATTTGCCATCACTGCTATTAAAGAATTTTTTTAAATCTTTTTCTTATTTTTCCTACACAGATTTGTAATCTGCTTTCGAAAAATCGAGAGTTGAATATATATCACTAAAGTGGTCAGGCATTTGCCAAAGAACAAAAGGGATAACTTTCAGTAGCAGCTAACGTAAGAATTTCGACCTTAGAATTGCCTTTAGCGATAATGTTCTAAACTTCTGTTCCATAAAAACATGCACGTTTTTATCGTCACGCACTTTGGTAAGTGTTGAGATTGAGCGAAACATAAGATATTTAATTTATTTTTCACGCGGCCTGGTGCAAAGCTGATTCTTCGTTTGTTTAATTCAAAACCTTTCAATATTCCGAAAAAAAGATTAATTACTTTCAAATGTTTTCATCAGGCATCGTCCGTATTTCATTGATGTCACAAAAAAAAGTTTCAGTGGGAATGGATTTATTACGGAATGAAGAATATTAAAATAAGAACGAAATTGGAAAAAAAAAAAACATTTTTAAACGAAAGACGACGTAAACATTATAAATTGAAAAACAAATTCAGTCAGGTTCTCGTACACTGATACGATCTTAATGTCTAAAATAATTTTATGTAGTTACGACAACACTACTTTTTTATATTTAAAATAAGCAGCTCAAAATGAAAAAAAAAAAAAAAAGACATACAAAATATAATAGCATATCAATGATAAGGCCATGCAAATAATTATACGCATATTTAATAAAAAATTGTTATTAAAAACGTATGATCAAACGTGGAATCACCTGCACATGAGCCTTGCAAAAAATTTTCTATCAGGTGACAATACATTATGTTTTATTCGAGCGCAAAATGAGTATTTCATCTCAAAGAAAATCATCTCAAAAATTATTCTTCGAAACTTTAAATAACTTCACGCACTCGGCCTGATGTATCACAAAAAGAAATGCAAATCTATTGTCCAATTTATATGAATACTCTACATATGTTAATGAGAAATCCACTAAAAATATCCAATAACATGAATTTCGAAGAGATAAGACTGTATCTAAATTGTCGCGATAAATCTTTACGAAATAGTGCAAAATTTAACCTGGATTAAATTTATGTTAACGAGACCGATATTACTGAGGAAAACGACATGCAGATGGTAACTGCTTCAGGAATATCGAACGTAATCACTCTTTAAACAGATGATTCAGTTGTTGGTTTTCTTTTTATAAACATAAACGAACTGGGACACTCCGATTCGTTGAATCTTCATAACACGAAATTTATCGCAAATTCTGGGGTCATAAATACACATAAGCTGCCTTTGTTGTCTTCGAAGACAGAAGCAACGTACTATAACCATAAGGCTAGGAAGTATCAAAATGAAACAAAAATCTGACTTGGAAGAAGGGGAAGAAAAAGAAAACACAAAATGGTTCAAAAAATCCCAGACACCGCAGTCCAACATTGATAAATGGCGAGGATTACTTTTATGGAAGAAACAAAAGAGAAGTCCTCTGGCCGAAAGAAATAACACCGCGACCCGAAGAAAACTATTCGCAATAACTGAAGAGGAAAATCAAGAATGATGAAAGGAAGAGAAGAGACTTTCTTGAAGAAAAAAAAATAAGGTGCTTGGAGAGACAGAGCGTGAGGAAGAAAACTATAAAAGGAAGATGAAAGGTAAAAAAAAAAAAAAAAAAAAAAGAAAGAAAGAAAAATCAGAAAGGAGGAAAAAATCGAAAGGAGTGAGATTCCCAAACAAAAAGCTCTTCTCCTGGTACTTGGACCATCGACCAGTGAATGATCCAGTGTGTTTCGATGTCCCAGTATCTTGCCTCCAGTTCCGATCACGGCCACTAAATCAAGAGAGCGACTTCACTTCGATAGCTTCTATCCACATTGACTCTAGAATAGGTTTTGGACTGGGGACTGACCTAAAATTGCTTTAGGTGTTATATCGGCAATTTTGAAATAATCGATGATGCAGCTGATAAAATATTTAATTTTCTTGTATCCTATTTACATGTTCATGCTATTCAGTTGTTGCAGTCATGATCGGACAAGAATGAATGAATCGCCGCAGTTTTCTGGCAATTGGTTGAAAATGACAACAATTTGTGATCCAAAAATTTCGTCCACTAGCTTCTTTATTATTTACTAAATAACCAAATTATCATCTGATACTTGACTAGCCGTTAAAACTCCTAAGATGTACCATTCCTGATTAAGAACTGAATTGTAGTAGGAGTATTCGGGCATAGAAATGGCATTACAATATAAAGATTTATTTAGTTTCACTAAACAATTATTTTATATTAATTATCTATACTGTGTTTCTTGCTTTTCGTTTTCCCGACAGAATTCTAATAGTCCATGGGTATACAAATGAGATAAGAAGAGGTAATATTTAAACGAAGGTTTTTAGATTGTAGAATAAGAGCCTGTTCCGCCTGCTGAAGGCCAAGTTACTAACTGTATCTTTTGATGGCAGTTATCTAAGGCGTAGCGTTATTCTAGCCGTTAATCTTGTTACACCGATATTAGGTCTAGGCCAATTTGCACCCATTCTGTCTGTGTAGCCTTTGGGCTAACTAAAAATGCACCTAGCTAATTTTAACTAGTTACTTTTGATTTACGCAATAAATGCTGGCTAGTTTCGTAAGCAAAAGTTGTATTTTCTGTTAATTTATCTGAGTTAAACAAAAGAGTCTTTTAAACTCTTTAATTTCCAAGACATATCTATCATTCACTTAAGTCTTCCAGAGTGCTCATCTAGTTTATGATACCAAAGAAGGTGAGACTCCATAACTATATTTTAGTTTTAATAAGGACGTTAAAAAATCACGCATCCGTGATGCACTGAATGCGCCGCACTTTTAACACTGTAACATTTACTATGAACTAAGTTAAACTGCGTGGTTATAAGGTTTCGCATATTTTTTATGCAATTTAGAAAACATAAGCCCAGTTTTTGTATAACAGTTCCACAAACAGATTTAGAATAACTAAATATGGAATAAATAACAATAAAAATCTAACCCTTTCTAAAATGATCTCAACCTGTAAAGTTTTGTGTTCTTGATACACAAATATTTATCATAAAATGCCCTACCCATTCTTTCAAGCCCCCAAATTTTCTATACCCAAATTTGCTCCCAAAAGGGCAGCATTTGGCTCCCAAAATGGCAGTACTGTTATTTTGCAATTATTATTTACACTGTAGAAATCTGTTGCGGATTGCAGAGGGTTAGAGATCAGAAATGAATTTATTTTTAGTATTATTGATTTATACCTATTATCAAATTTGTTTTCACTTGCGTTTACGTGTGGGATAGAAGGATACAAAAAGCTATGGATTTGATTTGATTATCTGTTTTTTGCAAAACACATCAAAACTAACTGCTTAAGGAGAGAGATGACTTCGTGAAGAACTTTCTAAGAAAAACTGGCTCATAGTCACATTACACATGTAGAAAAAGACGAAACCTCTATGCAGAAAACCCCTTTCACTAGAGTTTGAGCTTGGGTCATCAGCAGCCTTACCCATTGAGGGACTTTTGGTACCCAAATATTATGAATCGTGATGTTATTTTCTTACGAGTATTAAAATGAAATTTTCTGACATACAATCATGCGATGCACGTCTTGTTAACAACTGAAGTTCTAAAAATATACGTTTTCAGGCGGCATAAAATAACTGGAAAATGTCTTAAATAACTAAGAACCCTTAAATAACTGTCTTAAATAACTTACCCAAGCGTTTAGAACTCTTATCCTTTTCATATTTAATTCTGCTATTTTTAATTTCTTCTTTAATGCTGATGACTCCAGTTCAAACTCTAGTGAAGATGTTTACTACATGGAGTTTTCATCATTTTCTACATGTGTAACTTGAATATGGGGCAGTTTCTCTAGAAAGATCTTCACAAAGGCATCTTGTTCCTTAATTAGATAATTTTGATGTGTTTGATAGTTTTCATTGTATTCTCTGCACATGCAGCTATTTTGATTTTTAATTTATCCTTGACATAATTGTTGTTCATTGATTCTTTATCATATCATCATTAAGAGCAATATTTTCCGTCCACATTCTGAGAAAATTTGTCGATAATTATTAAATCGATAATTATTTGCTTATTAATATAGGTCTAGAGAAGTCAAAAGTATTTTCAGGGTCTATTGTAATACACAGTTAAAACTAAAAACTTAAAAACTGTCATTATCTACATTTTTCCCTTGCACACTTGGGGGGTTATGAAGCATCATCGGGGCAAAATGAGTACATTTACTGTATGATATCTGCTCAAGTGGATTACAGTTTATGAATAACATAAGTTGTACAGAAATACTAATAGTAGCCTCTCCCGCAAAACGAAGATTTCACGAAGATTTCAGTCTTAGTTTCCTCTTTTCTGAGAAATGTCGAGCTTGATACCCAAAGCCACTTTAAATAAATATTTGAACAGCAAAAGTCGTAAATTTCTATAAAGTGTGTTTTAACGAATTCAGGTTTCTTCCACACTTTCATTTTATAGGCGATTTAGAAGCAGTGTTTACGAAAGGTTTCTGGATAATCGGAAATTTCGCCAAGATAATAAAGTTTCGAAGTCTCCGTAAGATTTAACAAAGATGCTTAAAAGGAATATTCCGTTGTAAATTATTTTACTCAGAGATAAATTTCCATGAAATTTCTGTAATACAAATCAAACACACCTGATGCAAAATAAAACATTCCAGCAAAGTTAAATTATCTTTTAAAGCGCGTTCATTTAAAAACTGAGTTTTAGAAAACATTTCGAATGCAGTAATTAAAATTTTAGTTGCAGTTACATTATCTTTTACAGATTGCTAATAGATTAAAGTTCCGATTTGTTTGCTTTATTTTTCACTAACAATTATTCTTTTAATTTTGATTCATATTTAACTCACTTAGTATCAAGGGATTTTTGCTAGAAAAAGATGAAAGACCTACTGCGTATCTTAACAAATAATAAATAAAATGTAATTTCTTTTGTCATTCCTTACATTTAAAATAAATTGCAAAACAGAACTAAAAAGCCAGAACTTTGTGGACAGTTAGAAATAGCTATCCTACGGCAGTTAACAGTTACAATTTAGATGTTTAATCTAAGAGACAATTGGAAATAATGTAGCTCTGAGTATAGAAATTCCAATTCAATTTCCTACATACCAGCTGGTGGAAATTTAGTCAACAGCAGCGTAGCGAGGGAATCCCAAAACGACGAGTAATTCTCTGACGCAGGAAACAATCTTACCTAGACTAAGTTGCAGTTTAGAATCAGTACTATTTCAGCTTCATGCTCGCTTAATTTGCATTGAGCCTCTGAAACGGTAAAGTTAGTCAACGGAAGATGAGAAACGTAAGCTTAAGGAAAATGTTTATCTGCTTCAGTTTCTTCATTTGATGATTAAAGAGGAAGTTAAAATACTTTGCGTCATAATTTAGATAACGTACTTTTCAGAGAAAACGCAATAACTTTCTTTAAAACGTTTTATAAAATAAATTGCATTGATTAAAATGTGACTTAACGCATTTATTATTGCATGACAATTAAAGTTAAAAATTTCCCTTTAAATTACAGTTAATTTTGTTTTAAATTCTTAAACTATCACTTGAAAACATAAAATGAAGCTAAAGGATTTTGTTTTTAAATTATATTCTGCAAGTTACCAATTTTTGTGAAAATGGACTGTTTTTAATATAATATATTTTATATATTTCATAAACTGCTGCCTAGAATCAATGTTAGATCGTTGTTTATTGGAAGGTTTTACGAGAGGAATATAATCTATGAAATTATACATTCACCACCTTTTGCGTCCCAGCGTGATTTCTTTTATGTTTATATAAACAAGTTTAAATATTAACTAAAGTAACACCAAGAACAAATATAAAGGTAATACAGCAACAAGGGTCAGCGTAAGTCACATACATGTGCAGGACTAGATTCGAAAAGTTTAAACAGATTCTTCTTTTTCAACTGCAATAGTGAAAATGATGAAGGGGAAGTATGTGCTCAAGCGATAATAAAAGATAAAATATTCGCTAAAGTTGCAGAAAGAAAGTCATTAACTAGAATTAATTCTAATTTACTAGAATTGGAAGATTTTTATCAATGTGAAAGCCTGTTAAAAATTTAATTCGCAAAGATGATGATTTTTTAATACTTTGGGCTGCAAAGAGAGGGAAAATGTGATTTTTGACCAGCAGTGTTAAGAGTTATGTGTTTCGGCTTTTCTAACATATACCAAAATCTCCTTAGAGCGAAATTTCAAAGCTCTCTTAGTTTCCGCAATGTATATTAAGCCACGTTAGCAAAGAATATTGTAAATATCCCAGGATTCATATCCTGAATTACATTGGAACGAGAGAAAACGATCCAATGTTTGCAATTTGTATGCAAAAATGTTTGCAATTTTGTAGCTAATCGATGAAAAGAAAGAACCGACTATTAAGTTCTTAGAATCGTTCAAAATAAGAGAACGCGTTCAGTGAGACAAAAACTTTGTAACCGCTTGGTCAATAATTTGAGGAGTAAACTGATGAAGTCACCGATGGCTCCGCGCACTACTTCAGAGTCATCTAACATTCTTATAAATTCGCCTATATTTTAAATCCTGTATTGAATGTCCACGAAATATTCCTGCATCTCATTCAGTAGTTCCTGTTTAAACTGATCGATAACGACTAGTTCTTTTAGATAGCCACAGGTTTTTTACTTCTAAACCTTTAATTCCCCCCAAAAAATGCTCAATGCAAAAGCGGGCAAATATAAGGTAACTTCTTTCTTATGAGAAATTAAATTTTATCTGAACGGCTACCTTGTAAGGATCCTAAGTTTTACTAACGTTTATTTTATTTTAAATCTTTACTATCACTTTTTATTTTCTACTTCCGGCCAGAATTAAAAGCTTTTAACTTATTTATGCAAATTTGTCTTGCTAACGCCAAGTACTTAAGTTGTGGCTTTTTGCCAAGCAAGAGAGAGGAAGGAGTTATTAGAAGCAGGCCGCTTGCCATAGTAGTTTTACTCGGTTGCTGGTTGCCTTCAAGGCCAGAGGTTTAATCCTCGTGATAATTTTAAACGTATCGTAGTTTTAGCAGCTCTCTGGACTACATACGGCTTTTTGTTAATTTACGGCCAATCTTAAAGTAGGCACTTGTATATTAATCCAAAGTTAGTTTAGTTAGAGTTTTAGTTAATATTTTTATATTCTTACGTTCAGACCACAAGTGGTTGGACTCTGTATTCCGAAGGTCCGGAAATCATTGTAAAGAGAGAAAAATAAAGGGTTTCGTATACCCTTCCTGTGTGTATTGTCTACTTCACAATTTATTGAACATAGCTTCAGTAAGCTCCCTGTTCCGAATCAGGACATTTAATGTTTCCAAAGCAAGTAAAGAGAAATATCAGTCCTGATAGTGGCGCCCGACGAAGAAGAATAAGCATGGCCGGGTTTCAAGAAGAACTTGTGGTGCCTGCAGAAGCGGCTCAGAATCCAGAAATGCCAGCTGCCGCCCTGGAAGGATTTGGTTACATCGTCCAGACCATGCGCGCATCGATGAAACCAGAAGCAACATTCAATGGAAACTCACCGGTAACCAGTTTTTTGGAAAAATTGGATGACCACTTCATGCTGTATTCAGTGCATGAGTTCCAGAAAGTCACTTTAGCTACCAGCGCTTTGAGGGGCCAAGCGCTTAATTGGTTCAAATGTATAGGCAGAAGCCTCTTGGGTCAAGCGGGAAGTCCCACCTATACTTGCGAAAATTTTAAGACAGCCTTAGTAAAAGTCTTCCCTGTCGTAAGAGATCGTGCAAGATTAGAAACGGAACTCTTCAGCATATATCAGCAACAAATCGAAAATCTTTCCACCTTTATTTTAAGAAACATTCACGTCTTTAAACTCTTGTATGGAAACCGTCCGGATCCTGAGATAATCCAAGTGATTTTGCCGAGGTTACTTCCCCAAGTACAAGACTTTATTGAATTAAGGAATCCGACTACACTGGAAAAGTTATTTGAGCTAGCAATCCAGTTTGAAAGTAGAAGAATGGCGGACATTGAAAGAAGACGCCAGTATGAGCAACGAAGCCAATTTGGTGCGCCAAGACCACAGCAAAGTCAAGAACACGGCTACGGAAGCAAAGCGAATCAGTGGGCAAGGAAACCCGAGTATCCAAAAACAACCGGCGAACGTCGACAGTTCAATAGTAAGCCAGAAAAAAATCTGAAGGCCAGCAGAAAAAGAAGGAAGGCATGGAAAGGAAGAAACAGAATTTAAACTAAAACGGATTTCTGCTGACGGAAGGGTGCGGAAATCCGAACGCCAAGAAAACCCCTCTTCCTTCAAGTTAAATACAGTTATGTTGAAAAACTTGACTCTTCCAAAGATTGAAGTTTTGGTGAATAACATCCCAGCCACCGCACTCCTGGATACAGGCGCGCAGTGTTCCTGTGTGGCAGAAGATTTTTTTAGGAAGTATTTTCGTAAATACCGCATATATAATTCGGATAATACGATAGTATTAGCTGCGCAGGGAGAAAGATGCAATTGCATAGGTAAATTACACTTATATATTCGTATCAAGGACGAGCAAGTAAAGATTCCGTTTTTTTATCGTAAAAACATTTACAAGAACATGTCATTTTGGGATAGATTTTCTTTCAGAGGCAGAAGCAACGCTGGATTTTAACGAAGCGTCCCTTAAGCTGACGATGAAACCAGTTCGAGAAGAAAAAACAGAACCACCGACGTTAAACCTCGACCACATGCCTAAAAGCAACAAAAAATTCGACAAGTGGTAAGTGAATTTGCTTCGTTATTTAGTGATATTCCCGGATTTACTCAAGTTACTAACCATAGCATCGACACCGGAGATTGGCTGCCAGTTCGCCACAAACCATATCGATATGATAAGAATAAAGAAAAAATTATAGAGTGGCACATTCGAGATATGTTACGTAACGCCCATCTATATAACGCCCATCTCAAGTAGTTATGCTAGCCCGGTTGTGTTATGTAAGAAAAATAATGACTATCCGGTAACGCATCCGAAAAGGTGGCGTTTTGCAATTGAATCGTAAATTAAACTCCATGACTAAATATCCGGTATATCCGTTACCTATTATTGATGAAATTCTAAGGAACATAACTTCTACCAAATATATGACTACGTTAGACTTAACGACTGGTTATTTTCAAATAGGGGTTAAACCGGAAGATGTGCCTAAGACTGCTTTTATAACCAAGTCTGGCACTTATGCATTCTTGCGTATGCCGTTTGGCCTTATAGGGGCACCGGCAACATTTCAGCGATGTATGGACATTGTGCTAAGGCCTGTTCTTGGAAAGACCACATTTATCTATTTAGACGATATCATTATTACGAGTGATAATCTGGACCATCATGTACAGGATTTAAGACAGGTGTTTTCATTATTAAATGAGGCCGGTCTAAAAGTTAATGTCGAAAAGTTCAAATTTGCAGCCCCTGAATTAAAATACTTAGGTTACAAATATCTCAGAAAGGAATCGAGACAGACGAATCAAAAATAATCGCTGTGCAAAAGTATCCGCCGCCAAATACGGCGAAGAAGCTCTCTTCTTTTCTAGGACTTTGTTCATATTATAGGTCCTTTATAAAAGATTTTGCAGCTATTGCTGAACCATTGTTAAAACTAAAAAGGAAAAAGGCAAGATTCTCGTGGACGGCCGAAGCCAATAGTGCGTTCAAAAAATTAAAGCAAGCATTAACGCAAGCCCCTGTTTTGAAATTTCCTGAAAAGAATGAGAATTTAGAAATTTCAGCGGATGCTTCGGATTATGCGGTAGGAGCGGTACTTTCACAAAATCAGCAGCCCGTGGCATTTTTTAGCCGAACTTTAAATCAAACACAAAGAAACTATTCCTCGACCGAGAGAGAGGCACTTGCAGTTCTGTTAGCAGTGCAAAAGTTCCGAGTCTATTTTGGAAAGGCGCCAATAACAGTGTACTCTGATCATGCGGCGGTAACTAGATTGTACTCAGGGAAAAACTTATCCCTGAGTACAGTAGAGGTGGCAATGCTCACAGCATGTACGATACATTCCCCAGAAACTGTAATAACCGAATCGGGTAAGGAACCTGAATTTAAAAACATTTATGAGTATTTAAAGGATCCTGAAAATTTTAGCCACCAAGATATTGTGGCGATAAGAAATAGGGCGGCCCATTACGAACTAATAGATGGTCTATTATTTTATACAAAAACTACGAATTCCAACAACGAATTTCGACCTGTTATCCCAGCTAGTCTTAGATTAAATATACTGCAGGAGTCACACGACTCCCCATTAGCTTCTAATGCTGGTATTCGAAAAACCATCCAACGCGTACGCGAAGCAGTTTATTTTCCTGAGCTGCAAAAGTTAACAAGGGCGTATGTCCAGTCCTGCCCAACATGTCAAGCAGTTAATTATATTAATTTCCGCCCGGCCGGGTTTCTAAATAGCATTAAATCAGAATTTCCAAATGAAATAATTGTCATCAATTTATTGGGCCCTTTCCCAAAAAGTCAGTTAAATAAAAGTCGGTATCTCCTTGTTATGGTTGATCATTTTAGTAAGTGGACCGAAAATGTTCCCTTAAAATGAGCCTCCGCGAAATTAGTTACTGATTCTATTTTAAATAAATATATTTTAAAATACGGGGTGCCCCTAAAAGTTATATCGGATAATGGTCCTCAATTTGTAAGTAACATTTTTGACGACATGTGCCAAAAACTGGGCATACGTCATTTAAAAATGGTCCCGTATCGGTCGCAATCAAATATAGTGGAACGAGTCAATAGAAATATAGTGAAAATTATCCGTAGTTATGTTAAAAATTTTCATAAAAGCTGGGATAAGTATGTCAATGAATTAGCTTTCGCCCTTAGGACCGCAAAACATGATACGACGGGCAAAACTCCTGCTGAGTTACTTTTAGGCAGAAAGATTATAACGCCGTTAGATAAATTATTTTATGTTCAACAAAGAGCCCCAGAATTTAAAATAGGCGATATAGAAAAATTAATTAAAGAAGCAAAAAAGAACACTGAAGTAGCACAGAGAAAACAGAAGCTTTATTATGATATGAAACGACGGGGAGTAACTTAAAATGTAGGAAATGAAGTGTTAAAAATTAAGCATTCACTTTCTTCAGCACCAGAAGATAAAACTGCCAAATTTTATCCACGATTTGAAGGACCATATGTCATAGAAAAAATAACTCACGCTGTAGTGGTGTTAAAAGCCAGGAATGGTGAAACATGCACCGCAAACGTTGACCAGATAAAACCATTTTATAATCGTAATAAAATGCCAATATTTCGAGATCTTTTGCAGGATCCGGCACGTCAGGCTCAAGCTCCAGAGGTGGAACAACGATAATCACAAGGGCAAGCCATTACGAGGCAGGAGCAATTGAAAAGTAAGTTTCCCCGTTGGAAAACTGAAGGTAACAAGAAAAAGAAGCCGTTCCACCGACCAGAAAAGAGAGAGCACGACCACCCCCAGAATGAAGAAGGGAGAAGTACGACGAATGCAAAGAGAGCCAGGAGAAATGACAGCAAATATAACACGGCTACAAAACGGAAGATCTACCCATCGGATAGGAGTCTACACAGCAAATGTCGACGAATTGATGAAGGAACACCAACTGAGGAGGCAAAGAATCAAGAAAAATTTGAACAGCCAGCAACGAGATCCAAACAGGAACGAGAGAGAGTTGTCTCGGTTCCGCCAAGACCAGATGCCATCAAACGGCCGAGACCACAGGCAGAGGCTAAAAAGGAGGTCTTCAAGGGTGACCTAACTGGAAGGAAAAGAAAGCTCATGGAGGAAGGAACTGAAGGGCGAACCCGCACAAGACGGAAGATCAACCAGACTGTAGTCTTCGCCACTTTCCAAGCCTGGGCAGAAAAAAGGATGTCTGAATATCACAAAGATAAGTAAAACTTTATGTTACTTTGAAACCTTAAGTTAATTTTTCATTCTTACTGCAAGTGGCAGATTTCAAGAAGTTTTACCTCATGTGAGGCCTACCTTTATCGCCAAAAAGGCGAGAAATGAGTTGTTACCTATTTTGATATTGTTTTTCAATTACTCGCGAGTAAAACTAAAATTAATGTATAATAGGAATGTGTAAATACTTGAATATTGTAAAAGCATTGATAATCTGTGAGAAAGGTACGTTAAGAAAATTGTAAAAATTATTGTATAAAATTTTATTTAAAAGATTCTGGAAAGAAGGAAGTTTTAGTCTGAAAGACTTTTGAAATGTAGTATTTCAATGTAGAAGAACTGGCACTTGCTTGGAAAAGAATAGAAGTTAACAATGTACTACTAATGTATGTTTTAAAATGCGTAAAATTAACGGCATGTTAATATGTCCTTATATACAATGTGAACTGTTATTTTAAAAATTAAGAAATACTGTGATATGTTAAAAGTGAAAGTAATGCCAAAAATTTTAACTTATTCGTGTGACTGTAAAAAGAGCAAATTATTGTGAATATGTGTTAAAGGTTGAATGAATGTAGTTATGCTCTCTGACGCTGCACTTCAGAGTTAGCCACTTTTCAGAATAGTACCTCAGGGTTTAGAGATGAATATAAGCTGTGTTCTGAGGTCTTGTTATGTTGAATTTTAACACGTTAGTGTTTTGATTGCAGGCGGTAGTGTTGAACCCTTGTACACGAGACACGCTCGTGTTTGGTGGTTTCCTTTACAACACATGTCAGAGAGCACGGGGAGATAATTAAATAACGTCATGAATGAAATAAGAATGTTAAAAGAGAAATATAAGTATTCATGTTACTTGCCATTTAATTGTGTAACATTTCATTAAACTAGTTTTCCTTCCAGATCTCTGGAAGGAACCAGATTTCAACTAAGAAACTCCTGTTTAGATGCAGTACAGATGAAAAATCTTGTCCATGGAGTTGATAATGTAAAAACGACTTTTTTTTTAAATTTCTAGTTTCTAGTGAGAAATGTTTGTAAAAGATTGGCCTCGCGTTAGATTCTAGAGCTAAAAGTTTTCAACAAGGTCGTTTTAGACCTCACTTTCAAACTAATTGACTCTGGCGGGAAGTATGTAAGGATCCTAAGTTTTACTAACGTTTATTTTATTTTAAATCTTTACTATCACTTCTTATTTTCTACTTCCGGCCAGAATTAAAAGCTTTTAACTTATTTATGCAAATTTGTCTTGCTAACGCCAAGTACTTAAGTTGTGGCTTTTTGCCAAGCAAGAGAGAGGAAGGAGTTATTAGAAGCAGGCCGCGTGCCATAATAGTGTTACTCGTTTGCTGGTTGCCTTCAAGGCCAGAGGTTTAATCCTCGTGATAATTTTAAACGTATCGTAGTTTTAGCAGCTCTCTGTACTACATACGGCTTTTTGTTAATTTACGGCCAATCTTAAAGTAGGCACTTGTATATTAATCCAAAGTTAGTTTAGTTAGAGTTTTAGTTAATATTTTTATATTCTTACGTTCAGACCACAAGTGGTTGGTCTCTGTATTCCGAAGTTCCGGAAATCATTGTAAAGAGAGAAAAATAAAGGGTTTCGTATACCCTTCCTGTGTATTTTGTCTACTTCACAATTTATTTAACATAGCTTCAGTAAGCTCCCTGTTCCGAATCAGGACAGTTAATGTTTCCAAAGCAAGTAAAGAGAAATACCAGTCCTGATCACCTGTTTGGACGCTTTGAAGCTATTCCGTTTGAACAAGTCAAGCTTACGATAGTAACTTCTCAATACTTAGTGAGAGCACTTCTAAAAGTTTTGTGACCCAATTTTTTGGGTATGTCTGCTGAATATTTTTAAAAATAGCTTTAAATTAGAGGTGCTCATCCTTTAACTTGACGCGAGCCAATTTAGAATTAAAGCGTTATGGCAAACCATAATTACATATTGCATTTTTAATATTTCAAGTACAAACGTATATAATGCATAAATTATAAAAACGTGTGGCATAATACCTTGAAGAAAATTGTAATTATGTACTCTTTATATCACTATTTCTTAAAAATTTAGTAGGATGCAAATTAAATATAGGAAAAGCAGATTTAATGTAAATCCTGAGCCAGACGTCATCTGTGATTTTAATGTACTCTGATAGATAGCGATGTTATAGCTAAATTCATGCAGTCATTTTAACTGTTCGTTTGTTATTCCGGATCCTAGATCTGGATTGATTTTAACAAGTTCATTATTGAAAAATGTCTTTCGCAATGATAAGGTTATCTGAAACAAGAGTTTAACCTTTGACACGTTTCTTTTTAGTACACATTTGTTCCTTATATACAAATATTCACATTCCTTTTGCTAATCGTAGATTCCTGTTTTTAATTGTTGTGAAATCAATTACTCCAATTTCTATATCAGTAAAATTTGTGTTTAACATATTTGCAATCTGTTGCAGTATTTCCCAAATATTATTATCAATAAATGGATGAAGCAACAGACCGAACTTTACTAAAATCGGAAAAAGTATTTTCAAAATTATTTTAAGCTTGGCGACATTTTCAGGACACTTAATTGTTTCAGGTTTTTTATATTTCTTAATGTAGTTCTCCAAATTTATAAAGTATCAAAAGTTACATCCTTTTATAGAAAAAAAAATACATTCAAAAGTCACAAAGGTTACAAAAGTAATTCATTATAATTCAAAATTTACATCTTTTTATTTGCTGGAAAGTTTTATTTATTATCCGGAAAATTAAGTTTTATATAAATGTATTTATACTTCTTATCCTCAACAACTTTACTTTCTTTACACTGAAGTTTATGCTGCAGTCTATTCGTTTTGGTTGTTATATCTGTAAAGAAAGCCTAAATCAGATAACCAACTATGATTACTAAGTTTTCATAAGTTGCGTTTCTGATTTCTTGGATTATAAAAATTATTTTATTTCTGGAAGAAGCTCTGAATGTTTTGTAGGATTTTTAAGCCATCTAATTTCAGAATGTAGCATTAATGTCCTATACTCAGCAAGGAATTCATTAGTCAATATTTTTAAACTATCTGCTCTGAACTAGTCTGGAACGAAGAATTTACTATTTTTCAAATTTCAGTTTAATAGGCTGATATATCTACTTTGCGTGTGTTCTTTTAATGGCAAAACCAAGAGTATGGCTTCCTTCTTTAAAAACCGTCATTATAAAATTATTTACTTGAACTACATTGCAGAAATCTGTTGATTAATCACACTGTAAACTTAAGGGAACTCATTTTTCGAAATCATTCTTTACCTGGCATCTTCAGACATAGATTTTATTTTATGAGTGACGGAATTCCTAAAGAATTGGACATCTTGGATAGCTGACATAATTTCATTCCTATTTTTTGTCGCAAGTTTGCAAGTTTGCTGCATCGGATATTTTTTTCACAAAAATATCCGCTGCAGCAAACTTGCATGCAATCCGATGCATTGCTTCTTTAATTAAATTGCCTACTCAAAAGGGTTTTTTTTTTGTGAAATGCAACTATATATGCAACCTTAAATGATGCAAGAATATGAACCTTCATTGTATTTGTGTACTCGGTAAACATTGATTGCTGGGCAAAGAATGTGCTTTGCATTTTCTTAGATTGATGTTAGTATCCTATTTTTTATGAACTGTTGAAAAATATCATTTGCCTTTTTTCCAACAGAAATTATTTTATTGGGTCACATATAAGACAAATACATTTGTTCTTAAAATTAACAAAAATATGTCTTCCTATTCATCTTTAAAATTATAACTGTAAGTATGATTTACATAATTTTGGCTTTTATTTGTACAGAAATACTAATAGTAGCCTCTCCCGCAAAACTTGAGGACGTGATTAGAGCAACAAAAATCATCGATACCTGTTAAAACTATTAATTAACATACACAGGAGAAGCGAATAAAATACCAGTATGAAACCACCAAATCAGATACTTCACACGCAAATTTGAAAATTCCTTCTTTGTTCACTGCTGTGTGTTTTTTACAGGCTAAGGTAAGAAGCTGACGGTGACGGCGTAAGCTAACTAGACGTTGTATGGCAGAAGTATTCGTAAGACTCAGCAAATGAAAACGTAACATTAATTTCATTACAATCTGAAGCAACGCCCTATGACGTCAGGGATGTCGCATGGAATATTGACAGTAATGTTGCGGCGCAAGGTCTAGTGTAAATAGTGTGTCGGCTAAAGTCGTATGAAGACGATCTATTCTCAAAAAGCTTTGATCGGCTGTGTCTTTGAGCGCTTGGCGTACCTGGAATTAGACTTTTCTTTTCCCCTCTTGGACTTGACTTAACGACACTGAGAAGGGATCACACGTGCAATGCCTGCCACATCGAAAGGTCGCGCGAGCCACATACGGCTCGCGAGCTACGAGTCGGGCTTCTCTGCTTTAAATAAAGGCTGATATTGCCGATTTCATTATGCTCATACTTCCGTCATCAGCTTTAATGAGTCATGACTCATGTTATTTTTGAGAGCTTCAAGGAATCTGGATTTTCCAAAAGTTCGACCTCTAATTCTAATTTTGTCAATTCAATCTCATGCCGTGTATTTTTAATTTAGTTAATTCCTCAAACTCTGCTTTTACTCACTGCCAATTTGATTTTCTCCTTCTCTTCTCGGTCAGCGACAACTGTGTTCAATAAATCTTATAAATTCTTCATTATAATTTTCAACTTTAGCAGTTACACTGCATAACATTACATCTTTGGATCTGGCGGGATAGTTACAGCCATAGGTGAGGATAGTTATATATTAATGCAGTTAAATGGTTCTTATCTGGTTTCGCTAAATAAAACCTTTTGAGAAAAGTAAATAAAAATTGTGCTCAAAATTCGGAGCTTCTATTTTCATAGGTTATCGTTATTTTCCCTAAACCTGACTAAATAGAATCAAAGACATTGTTTAAGGCCTCTACTATACCGCCTAATTTAGCTTCTTTATTACCCGGTCTGCCCCCAATTTATTTGAATTCGCAATCAACTAGAACTAATAATATATACTGATATTTTGATACAATAAATTAACAAAAATCATAATTAAACTAAAAAATATTTTACCGTGAATCAATCACAAAAAATGCAAATACAACTAACAGGTACAATCTTTAGGAATCAGTTCTCGTCATTGCCAACTCCAAAAGGTAATGAGAGCATAAAGTGGGATGATAGACCTCCAAAAGGAAATTATCTCTCTCTCTCTCGATATATATATAAATATACAAAACACGTGCATATATTACGAGAACAAAATTAATAGTTTCATATGTGTTATGCATTATATGCAGCTTTATTCAACGAATCTCCTTTTAAAGTAAATATGCTCGCTATGGAAACACCGCAGTACACTTTGTCACACAATCTTCAACTATTCCGACATATATGTATAAGTGTTATGATATGTTCCTTGTATTATTACTTTTATTTCAAATTCTTCATAAGTTAACATTAACACTTCCCAAAATTAATGAAAATATCTTATTGCACAATCTTGTGAAATAGTTTAATACCGCATAAGTAGTTTTGCTATTTTTCTCACTTATATGAAAATGTAACAGGCATTAAAAATAGCAAAACTACGAAGGAATGTTAGGTTATCTAATCCACTGTAACAAAGTTTGCTTTTGCTTTGGGTCTTTTTAGTTGGCTGGACTTAATAAGAATCCTTTTGAAATCTACTTTCATTTACGTACCTTAAATAATTATAATTAGGGAAATAAACCATGAAGTAAATTACTACTTAGTACTAAGACCTATTTAATGAGGTGAGTCACGTAAGAAAACTAAAGCTGCAATTACGTAGCCATTCTTAATACTGAAAATCGTATTTCAAGGAAGATTTACTTTGCACCTACAACCTGTTAAATTTTCAAACTTTGTTACTCAAATAGGTAGAAACTATGTTGCGCTCAAAGTCCATAGAGATTTCCCGATAGATAACAGAGAGACTGAATGTTACCTCTATGTGTACCCGAATGCCGGCTGCGCTCTCTGTAGCATAATTAATGTATGTGCCATGAGCATAATACCTCTGAGTGTGTGCCATCTGTATTTCCATACAATGTTTCGATGGCAAGGGATTCCTCTGATATTCCATTACTAGTGGTATTTGTATTCGTAAGGATGCACAGCGCTATATCATGCTTCCTGTTAAATGGAATTTGATTTTCCTTAAATTCCTGTGATTGTTGGTTTTCCGAGTAAAAAAAGAAAACAAAATCGCCAACAAATGTTATCAAGTGTTTAATAAATTAAATTTTTTATTATTTCATTAGATACTGGGCCTTAAGCATTAATAAGTAACAATATTGGAAAACTGCTTTTGTCGTTAAAGGTTTCATTAAGGTTTTTACTTACCTTACCAAAAAAAAAAAAAAAAAAAAAAAAGACTACATATACATACATACACACACACACAACACACACCATATTTTATATGCTAATAGCAGCTATTAGCGCTATTTATCTCTTTTCTAACGTACCTACTTTACATATTATCTCCACCTTTTATTTTTAATTTTAAAATTTTAAAGTTCTATTCACTCTTTTAAGATAATCGTACTATAATTAAACTTCGGAGATAATATAATCAATTAATCAATATTATTTAGTAAATAAATTATTATTAACTTACTTTGCAGCAATTGCGCAAGTAGTAGTAGTAACTTTTTTTCGCACTAAATGAATTTAAGATCATACAACATTTGATATGCTAAATAGCAGCTATTAGCGCTATTGATCTCATTCCTAGTGTACCTACTTTATATATTATCTCGACCTTTTATTTTTAATTATTTTTAAGTTTTAAAGTTCTTCTATTCACTCTTTTATATATATATATATATATATATATATATATATATATATATATATATATATATATATATATATATAAAGTTTATTTAAATTAATCTTTGTTTATGAATTTTCTGTTATTTTACAGCAGTAAATAAAATAATAATAATTGCTATTAGTTTGCTTTTGAACTATTGCGTATTTTAAAAGCTGTTCCGCATCTATTTGGGTTTGATATTTATTAAGAATGCAGAAGGAAAAGATGAGCGTTCCAGCTGCAGTTCCTTAATACTTAAGAATTTCAACCAAAATAGAATATGAGTCCTAGCATATATATATTTCTTGGTTTCATTTGCAAAGCTACATGACATACCTAAAATATCTGCAAATTTATATTCCCACGTGTTTTCAACATTCAGCTGGCTTAGAATGGAGAGATTGTTTTGGTGTTAAATCATTTTGCTCGTACATATTTAGAAATAAGGCTATATAAAATTTGTGAAATATATAATTAATAATTTTTGAAAATTTAGTTAATGTTATATCAAAAACTCTTATTACTAATATTACTGTATCATATTACTAATAATTAAAAAATGATTTTTTACGCGCAGATAAAACTATTTAGTGAAACCCGGCTAGTGTATCGTATGAAATGCCGCTAGATTGGAATTTCTATGTTTTTTATGCAAGAGAGTACAAAAACACACTTAAAAATTACTTAACAGTTCAACAGTTAAATGTTTAAAAAATACAATTGCATTAAAAGCTTCATTTTAATGAATGGGATTAGTAATTAAACAAGGTAATCTACTACTATTTTTCAATACGTCTTTAGCAATTATAATAAATAAATTTTTAATTTGAAAAAATAAAAATTATTTACAACATGTAATTTTTTCAGATTTGTTTCATGTGCCGATGCAGTCATGATTTTCATACTCTGCAAGATGAAACAAGTTATAAGACACGCAACATGTTTTGTCACTTGCTTAAAAAGAAGGATTATTTTTCAGTTTTCAGTAATTAAATAGTACAAAAACTTTGGTTGCTTGGTTAATTAATAAAATAAGCATGGGTTATCAAAATAACAGTAGATTATTTAGATACTTCAAATGTAGATTCTTTTTTGTATCTTAGTAGCCAAATCACTGAATGGGAACTGAACTATGAGTATTAAAAATTTTATGTCTCTCACTTTGATGTCAAGTACTGAGTAATTGGTCTTGGCGGAATAAAATTAATTGTACTTTGCATTTATCCTCACATTTTCTTAAGGCAAATAATTTAAAATTTAAAAGACGATAACGAGATTCGAGAACTTATGATTCTACTGAAAAGAATACGCTGAACTGCAAAACTCCAGTACCTTTTGCAAAACGATGTCAATCGATTTAAACATCCAGAATGTGAATATGTAATTTCGATGATAATTAAATCAAAGAATCAGAAACTAAATTAATCATATCGCCAAACATTATCATACTATTCATTATTGTACTTTTCATATAATTTTATGATGGACACTTCTATCAATATGTATCTTAAATCCTGCATTAATTAACTCAGTGAATCAGAAACCAAATTATTCATTCATCCCAGTCATTAGACTCAAATGCAAAGATAATGCTATCGTAACTTTGTAATTGTGTTGGATGTGAATGGTTAGAATATATTTTTTAATTGCGAGATATTTTATGAAGGCATTGTAATGCTCTGTGATGGCTTCTTCCTGAGTGTTTTGTGAGCTTTCGTTGCGACTGTTCCATAAGATAAAAAATTCGTATCAACAAAGTACCACAAATCTTGTATTAATTACCTCAGTAAATCAGAACTAAATGAATTATGTTGTCAGTTATTAGACACAAATA
This sequence comes from Stegodyphus dumicola, assembly GCF_044657685.1. Classification (NCBI taxonomy): domain Eukaryota; kingdom Metazoa; phylum Arthropoda; class Arachnida; order Araneae; family Eresidae; genus Stegodyphus; species Stegodyphus dumicola. The sequence continues at coordinate 149,472,726 of NC_140771.1, read as the reverse complement.
TAGGAATTATGTTATCTTAACTTAGTTATTGCACTGGATTTCAATGGTTTAAATATTCCTTCAAGATACAGGGAATTTTACATAAGAAATTCAATATTCTATGATGATGTAATTGCTAAGGTCTTGCAAGTATTTCGTTGTGACTGCTCTTATCATCTTGCAATGGATATACGTGCCAATAGAATAAACCAACTCCACCATTAAATGTCTTAATAAATGACTATATCTATTTTATTATTTTATTTACAGAGGTACAAAATCATAGATTTTAGTCCCGAATAAAAATTTTGGCAATTGCTTACAATTCATTCTCTTATTTATCAATTGTAAAGATCGGAAGTATTAGAAAACATTGCCAAATATAAATCAGCAGTAAAGAAATGTAGGTTAAATATTTCAGCAGTAAAGAAATGTAGTTAAAAATAATTGCTGATAACTGAATATTGTTCATATTTAAATTTTCATTGATTAGAACCTTGTATTTGTATTTTCTTTCAAGTTTTTTTTAACAATAAATTGATATTTATTAATCAAATTACATATCTATTACAGCTGTTTGATATTAAAAGAGTAGGCACAAATATGTGCATTAAATTTTACTGAGTATTTAGGCATGAAAATAAATATCTAAATTTAAGGGCAGATATATTTTGAAAAATATTTTATTGAAATATATCAGTCTATTGAAACTGCAAATATTTCATTCCTTATTAAAATTAATTTGCAAATACAACATTAAATTTGCTAATTGAAATTATATTTTTTAAAAATTTTTTAAATATTTACTTGACTATTAATTATTTATCTAGTGCAACCTGAATTATAATTGCTAAAATATTTCTGCAGTTAGTATTTGAACTTGAAAAATAAACTAGCTAAACAAACAATCTTTTTAATAAATCTGTTTAATATTCTCTAGTCCTTTCTTTACCAGCGAAGAAACACGTAGGAAAATACTTTAACAAACATTTTAAATGTCATTACATATTTCACTGGAATTTCACTCGAAGAATTGCTACCCCAACTTCAGCAAAATATATTCCTCAACTTCCGTTTTCGTTTAAAAGAAACATAAAAAAGACAGATAACAATTATGAAAGCAACGTCTCTTATAGTAAACCTATAACAATATCCCTTTATCTGTCACAGCATCGTTTATTTGAGTAAAGGACCTTGCTGATTAATGCCGTCTACATCAAGAGCGGTATCACTAGAGACAGCTATGAATTTCTCTATCGGGGAAACTGCGTGTTCTCGACGTATCCTTCAGCTATGCGTCCTCAGCAATTCTACATCAAGAGATGTGTTATAACCTGAGAGTGGATGTGGCATAACCCATCATGCGAAGGTGTTTCTCGTTAACAGCTTCTCGGAAAAGGTACGATCAAAAGGCGAAACTTAAAGCAAAGGTGGTGTAAGTTTCCCATTAAAATTTTCCATTTTGGAATCAGTTGCATGTTATTACCTCATAACATGAATAACAAACTAGCACTTGAATTATTTTAGGACAACACGATTTACAATAAATTGACATAAAATCTATTAAACCATTTTTAGTTTATACGATTTTATGCAAAAGCATTTGATTTAATATCCCTGATTGAATATGATGCCTAAAATTTAGCTTTTAACTGTCACGTTCTTGGCCACAAGGGGCTAACTATTAACCCTTCTTGTATATGCCATTTCTATACTACCTCTTCTAATGTTCTATGAAATTTAATTAATATCTTTAATTTTTAATAACATACGACCAAGAATGTTATGAGAGGTATAAAAGGACACGTTTTTCACGTTTTAGTATAATTAACCAAAACCACGTAATTTAAAAATGATCTTATGTCATACACTACTTTTAAACCTACAGAATGGGGAAAGTTATACTTTTAAACCTACAGAATATACTGTTCTATACTTTTAATCCGACAAAATGGGAAAAAGTTTATATGCAAATTAAAAATCAAGTCCTCCGAAAGCAGTGGAATTATTCTAATAAGGAATAAAAATAGTTTCATTTCAAAATAAATTTCTATAGTTTAGAAATCTAATCTCATCCTCTGCTTAAATCATGGAGTTTCCAATAATGAAAAAATAATTTTAATTTTAAAATAAATTACTATTATTAATTGCACGATAACTGCAAATCGAGAGATTTATGAAAACGAGAATATGCATATATATGCGAAATTTAGAATTCAGTAAATTAGAAAAACCTCTTCATTTATAGTACAGAAGATTTTTTTTAATCTATCCGATGATGTAAAGATCAAAATACTCCGAGAATTAGTTGCTTTTTAATCAAGGATTTGTGAGAAACATTACGCGTTAAACAAAATGTGTTTATACCAATGTAGAGATATTAGGTATTTTTTGGAAGCAGGCAAGATGAAAAATATGCAACGCCTTCACCGGGAATCGAACCGCGCACCTCTCAATCACGTGCTGAGCGTGCAGACCACTACCTTACACCAAATTTTGAAAGATATTGTCTGGAATACCTTTATGCTATCACAAACACATGTGCATAAAACCTTTCAAGAAAATCAGGTCGAGAGAAGGTGTCAAAAATTATCATGAAGATTGACTTAAACAAACAAATAAAAAATATAGAAGCAAACCAGAATAAAACCCCGTCATAAAAGACTAAGTTGCGAATAATTTAATCAATGAATGTTATCTTCTGTCAGTGCAGTAACACATTCCGTAACTCACTTTTGTGCATTTCCGCAGGTACATCAGGTGTCGCCAGGCATATTAACTAGGGCTCTTCACACTCAGGTTTTCTGAGCTAACAGAGTCTGTATCATGTGTCGATTACCTCTGCTATACCTGAAGTTCAGATTTTTCAACTAAAGAAAAACTGATTTTTTCAAGACCATGGTGCTAAGTCGGCTCTGCCGGGTATCTTTGTTAACTCAGATAAACCCTAGCACGCATAACACCCAAGAGGGGGCCGATGAGAACCCCGTCCACCCTCGCTCAGCCACTCAGCGGATCAAAACTAACCCGTGAAGGCACCACTGCGCTCATTTACTAAAGGCAAAGAAACTGTTACCGAAGATTATGTTTTCAAATGAAGTCAAAGCATCGTCATTAAGATTTCGTTCGTGGCACATACTGCATTTGTATGTGTAATATCGTATCGTCCGTTAATGAAAACAAAATAAACATTTAGAACTTTTATTGAAATTTCACTTAGTAAGCTTAATGAATGACTTTATGCAACTTAATCAAGTTAAAAATCAAGTAAATTTAGGAAAGAGAACAATTGCTAAAACATATTATGCTCCTTAAGATGTAACTTTAGTAAATGTCTGCCCTCTTAATTTTAAACGGTTGAAGAGTCTCTTACCTACGTTGAAGAGGCTGTGGAGTGAAATGAATAATCATACGATATTTTTTAATAACACTTGAAATGAAAAACTTTTAATCTTATACCTCACAGCAAAGAATACGAATGAAAGGCTTCGATAAGGTTAGGCTGATATATTGTGAAGTATTACCGGTAATGATCCTTTCAGATTCGTAATGTTTAGAAGATCTTTTTATTCGTGCAGATGGTTCTAAAATTGTTACCAAAGCCAAATAACGTATTCTCAGTATAAAAGCATAAACTAATTACACAGTTGGTAACATGAAATATTTTCTTTTCTTATAACAATCAGAGAAAAATAGTCAAAAATATAAAGGTAATGGCAAACAATCGCTCTTCAAGACAGCTCAGAGAAAGGCACGTAGGAAATCGTTCGATAATCTTCGGAAAGTGGACGTAGGTTCTTTTTGAGGGCTATCCCAACATTTCCAAGAAAATATTTCCGTATGAATCTTCACTTCTATATTGCGATTAAAAACATTTTTAAATGTAACGCTATAATGGTAAAGAAATAAATATCAATAGCTAATTTTTGTTTATGATCTTAATTTATAATAGTTGCTTTTCAAATACAAGATTCATTTTCTACATATTTAAGTCACACATGAAAGAAAACGTATATTTAATATATCATTGATACTTCATTTAAATATATTATCGATATTTCATTTAAATATATCATCAAAATACTTAAATATATCATTGATATTACACTGGTCAATTATTCCTTTGAAATAATTGAAATAATTTTGAAAATTATTTAAAAAAAGGTATAATGCATTTCCTAGTACGATAAATTATATTTATATTTCTAAAAATGAAATTTTCTACATATTTCAAGACGATTACTCATTCCTGTTTTGCAGCTGTCGCCCAGACGGAAAAATGGTTAGTGATGACTGCCGTACCGAAGGGCACGGTATCGAAGGGCCGAAATACACACGGATCTGGTTTGAAAATATTGGTTCAAACTACACAATCGGCACCAATCCATATTTTATATTTGAAACAGCATTCACGGTACAAGTTATAGAAGTTCTTAAAAATAACTCTAAAATATTCATTTTTAGCCCAAAGGCACAATTTGCAAAGAAGGGCGATTAATTTCGACCTGGTATTTTGCGTCATCTACTATAAAATGGTGTTCTTTTTTCAAATTGTTGCCACGAATATTAGCGTTCTGCATTATATTTAAAGAAATTAAATAATGAAGAATCTGCATGAATGTATTTATGTTTTTCGCTTTGTGATAAAAAAACGGTACCTATAGCCATCGAATTTTGAATAACGTAGTCCTACACTCGAATATGAGCATCTGAAACCCCAAATTTGGAATTAGTTTTATTTTCTCTTTAATATTTTTAAAATTATTAACGGAATTTTGATTAGCAAAGTCAACGATTTCAAAGCGAGCAATGGCAATAGTGTACCCCCCCCAAAAAAAAAACCTTCAAACAGACAAGACTGTGTATCGGAAATTTTAAAGATATGATCTTTTTAAATATTTTGCGTATTGCTGTTTAATTTAATTTTAAGTTTCAGTGCAAAAAACATGATATTTAATAAATAAAGGTAACACAGAAAACGTTAAAAACGCCCCTTTGAACGTAATATGAAACCTGAAAGCTTTCAGAATTAATACAGTTATTTTACAGTAGTATGAAATACTTTAGAATTTATTCATTCGTGCAATTTCAGTCTCATTATAAGAATAGGCAGAATAATGTTAATAATAAGTTATAATTTTGTAGGAAATTATACAGCAGTTCCGTTAATTATTTAACTTACATCGCCCAGCTATCACGGAATATTTTCTTATTGTATTTTTATTGCATTTTCGGTATGTTTGTTTTAAAGTAACATAGGCGAAAACAATACATACAAAAATTGACAATAAATACCCTGCTGGGAATTTAGTTAGACGTGAAATAAACGTGCTTAGTTACATAATTCACGGTTTGCAATCCATGGAAATTGCAACATTAGGGTAGCGATAAGTAACAGTTGGTGTTTGGTGTGGCAACGCAATTTACAGCTTGCGGTTCCATCCGTGAATAATGGCTGCTCCTATGCATAGGCGAGCTCTTAAATTACGAAACACGCATAATGCAGCACCTATTTCCACATCCGTAGTCTGCTTCCTGAGTCCTGACTTCCTAGAGAAGAAGGCTTAATGCTCGATGAGGTAGATAATTCTTTGATTGAATATTTTGATAAAATAATGACTTAATTTTAACCTAATAAAGAACTTGAAATATGCTATTTTTAATTAATAATGTGCAGAAACTAAAAATCTTTATCCTGTTTGGGAAATAATATATTATCACACACACAGAAGATATTCATTACAAAAATCGAATGATTCCTGTTTACAGCAATTTATTAATTATTTTGTAAATTAATTTTACTGATTGACTGATTCATCAATGTTTCAGACTGTAATTTTAAAATTATGATCTCCATTTACATAAAGTCTAGGTTTATTCTGAATAGCATGTGCATGATATTTCTAATATTGTTCAAATGTAGATGCTTCCTTGAAAAGCAGTGCTTCTGAATATGTACTGATTATTTCCAAAGTAACGAATTAAAATATATTTCAGCTTTGATTACCTGGACTCCATATATCTAGGATTCCACATATTCGTATTCGTTGACATTAATTAATCAAAATTAATCTGTCTCGAATTGTTAACTAAGATTTAACTGTACAGTTAAAGATAGAAGCTGGTGGACCTGCTATTAAAGCTAGGATCTTTCATTAGATAAACTCCAGATTTTTTAGCAACATGTTTATAACATTTGTATCTTTACTTATTTTAATTTAAAGTATTTCCTTAAACGCAATGTTTCTGAATATGCATTAATGATTTCCTGACTAAATAATTAAAGTACATTTTGGTTTCAGAAAACTGGATCCTACATCTAGGATTCCAAGTATTCGGATCCTCTGATTTTTCTAGGTCAGTTAAAATTAAACTCACTATTAATCTCATTTTTTTTATCTTTTTGATTTCTTTTATTAGCATACAAGATAATGTAGTGTACCATATAATATTTTAGAAACTGTTGAATTAATTTAGGCTAATGCGTACGTTAGGCTAATGCATTTAGGCTAATGCATTACTTAACAAATATGCAACACATAAACATTAATGCAAAAGCAATTACTTCGTACATGTCTACTTTTTATAATACGCTGCTGAGTTATTTCTCAATTATATTAAGAGCTACTTTCAAAGTTGGCTAAACAAACGCGGCAACATTATTTCGAGTCTCTTAACTCTCAAGAAATTCTTGAACTAAACACGCAGTATAACTACAATCACATTGTTACTCTCTGTTCGTCTTGCAGTTTATGTTAGCTATTTTTGGCGCTTAAATAAAACAGCAAGACGTTTTTCTAGGAACTAGTTAACGTGCATTACGCGTGTACACGTTTCTTAAATGCTTAAACATATGCATTTTAATACTTAGTTTTTTTCCCTAAAAGTTTTATTTGCTAGTTATTGTCCAAAAATATATTTTATATATAGTGCGATCTAACTTCTGTAATGCCTTATTATTAAATTAGGAAAATTTTAAGGGTTAAAAATTAGAATATTAAATTGATATTTTCTGAATTTGGTACAGAAATTTCAGTTTAATATACTGAAACAATTTTAAGCTAAAAATTGAAGATCTGACTAATTTCTATCTTAAATAATGCCATGTAAAGATTTGATGAATTATTTAATGAAGAAGAGATTTAATTATTAAGGATGTAGCTGTGCATTTATTTCATTGTTTCACTATCATACGAAGCTTGCTACAAATATTTCTCTAAATTTTTTTCCCTAAATTTTTAGTTTTGCCAGGACAGAAATATACAGATTGAAAAAAATAAGACGGTATCATTCGAGAAGTTTAATAAAATAAAATCCTACCCAGGTGACTGAAAGGCAAAAATATATAAAGTTATAATTATCCTGACTTTTGGTATATTCGAATCGGGTTTTGGTGGCTGTTCAGATCCCAATATTTGAAGATATAATATTGTGTCTTCAATTGTTAACTAAAATTTAATTGTATCCTGGCTATTTTCAATAACCTGGCTATTTTTTAACCTGGCTATTTTCAATAGCCAGGTTACAGTTAAAGATAAAGAGTATTTTCATTACACTTTATGTAAGGAAACAGTTAATAAGATTTATTCAGATGCGAAAGAATTTTTTAAAAGTTTAGAAACTGGATTGTAAAATTTCGAAGTATTTTAACTTGAGTAAAATAGATCAAAGAATGCAGTCATACTGAAAAATTCTGACCGTCAAATATCTTTTGTATTAGAATCTGGAATCCAAAGTTAACACAGTACAAATAAAAAATGTTCCTTTTATTTACTTAATTATTTATTTAATTTTTAACTATAATTTTCATTATTTTTCTTACTTTTTTGCTTGTCGGTTTAATTTTTAAGCTATAAATTAAGTTTAAGGTGAATTTTATATACGCGAACTCTTTAGACCTAAAATGTTGTCTTAAGCAAATCCTTTGTTTACTGATGCAAAGAAAGCAACACCTAATAAATCACTGATAGTCGTATGCTTCTTATATGCACCATTACGTATATCAACATTTTCTGCTTTTATTCAATGCAAACCTTAATATCTGAAAGCAGAGTCGCACTCTTCTTGTCATTCTGTTATTTGATACTACCCGGAATAGAAGCGACTAAAGGACCCGCCACCTAGCTGCGGTGGGCCTTCCAACTTGGGGGCTCTTGAGCAGATCTTGGTAGTACATATAAATATCTTGTAGTCTTGTAGGGACAGGTAGGCGTGATTTTTCGTTAGAATTTTACAGTGTACGACTACTCAAGCTTTTGGACTGGATAATTTCAAAACTTTATTACTTTGTGCTAGATTAAAAACTAACTTTAAATTAACTTTTAAATTTAACTAAACTACCACTGCCACATTCTTATTTTTAATAACATTTTTAAATTATTCCTGAAAGGATTGTAACACCAAAGTCTAAGTTTATTCCAAAATATTTAATATGAATATAAGAAGGATGAAAAATGTCAATTTAAACGCATAATCATGATTCAGAGAAAATTTAGCTGCTCTAAATCTATTTTCTGCATTTGTATATATAATGTGGAGCGAAACTCTTAGTAATCTAAAATGACAAATCTGAAATCACTAATATGGAAATGGAATGCTATATGGAAATAATAATATGGAATAATATGACAACTACAATTATGCAATTATTTGTAGAAGATGCACAGGAGGATTCTTCTGTGCAAATTTGCTTTAAAAATGACAGAAGAATGTCTTTTCGAAATCGAGTGTATTTTTGTCATATTGCAGTATTCTTTAAAATTTTAAATATAATCGTTATTTCGAAGAAGAAGAAAATGGAACTTCTCGGTTTAGTACCGGGATGCTTGTAATGGCACAAAGTCATCAATACAACATGGAATTGAAAGTTCATTGGTGGTGGATCTTGTATTCAGGTCGGTAAGCGTCTATCTTTAAATAGAACTTTTGCAGCATATTTTTCATTGCTAATAAAAGGAACATAAATCTGCTCTTATGATTTCACGTACTTATTTGTACGTGCACATTATTAAGTAATCTTTCCCATTGTCGCTGGGTATTTCAAGTTACCTACTATACTACTTATAGAACATTTCTTAAAATTATGTAGAAATATTTCTTGTTCGAAAACAAGATGCTTTTGTTTTTCGTATAACACTCTTCCTTTTCTTTTCTTTAATGCAAACATTCACACAAACGCAAAAGTTGTTCAATATAAACATGTATTTGCTCTGTGGGAGAGACTTCAATGTGGCAAAATCGCCAGTTCAAAAGAAGCATTAAATAGTCATGCATTGTTGTAGTGTGAACAAACAAGGATGCGTCCTTCCAAATAGCAAAAAGTTTGATTCCAGTGACAGACAGTGGATTGTGAATTTCTAATAAAAAATGCTTCACTGAAACAAAATGGGCAAATATTTAAATACCTTCTTAAAAAAAGGTCAAGTCATACCACATGACTTCCTTGTACGGCCAATTAAATTATACGCACTTTTTGCTGGACTTCACTTATTTCCTCGAATTTCATTACATATATATTTTCATTCAAATTCAGTTCTCGCTTTGCGGCAAGGCAAAAATGCATAAGAACTCAAAATATCTTCATTAAAAAGTGTAAAATACAGAAAAAACGAAAACGTCAAATGCAGTTAAAAAACGATTTTTGCAATTAAAACTTGAATTCCTACCCGAAAGCAAGCAATCCGGTTAACGGGCTGTAAAACAAACTTTTCGGTGCACAAAATTGAAAGTTAGCTTTTGGCCTCACTGCGCAAAAAGACACTAAAGTTAGTCCACCAAGTGGCTTAATTCTCAATTCAAGAGTTGCAAATGTAAACAAATCACTGCCTCGTTAGGCCTAGCGCCACTACTACTTTCAAATTGATGGTATGTCTACTACTGTTGCGTGCAGATTAACTAAAGGCATAAAAATCTTAACCGAAGCATCAGAACAACATAATTTAATCACTTTTAAAGCAAAAAATGCACAATTCATACACATCATATAAGAATAAAAACACAGATCTCACCGAGACGGGTAAGAGAGTGGGTATATATGTATATATATTGTGCTGCCGATTGCAACAAAAAGGGGGTATAATTACATGTTACAACAGTCCAACATACAAAATTTCAACGTTCTACGGCTAATCGTTTTTGAGTTATGCTAAATAAATACATATGTACATACATCCGTGCGTACAGACGTCACGAAAAGAATCCCATCTGAACCCGTATTAAATCCACTCTACAATCCGACTCAAAAACAATTCGTTTTGAAAAAAAAATACCTTTATTCTGCTCGAACGTACAGATGTCAAGCAAAATTAAAATGTTTTACATGTCTAATGGTTTGATTTTCATATGTATTAATTTTTTTTTTTTTTTAAACGTGTTGAACTTTTTGGAGCAGCAACTCTTGGTAACTTTTAGGCGAGCTTACTACAATTTTTATATTTTACTTGTTTTGCAGCATATTGCGCAAGATGTTTTCTAGACCAAAATAGTTTTTTTTTTTTTTTAATTATAATTAATACCTTGCTCGTTATATATATATATATGTGTGTGTGTGTGTGTATAATATACGTTGAATTTTTGTATAAACATTTACATATTTTGTATATTTATTTATATATTCAGTGCATTTCTTTACATATTTGTATATATATGCACACATACATATATTTACATATGTACATGTCTTTGAGGAACACTTTTAAGAATCTATAATCATGTAATACAAACAAACATAAATTATAGATATTGCCGTGTTTTATTAACTAGGGTATATCTTACATTTTGTGACATATCAGAAAGTTTTATGACGATATTTCGTTTGCTTTCACTTATATACCTACTATGATTTTAGAAATCTCTTCCAACATCCCCGGATGTTTTCCGATGCTTTTCTATTGTTTTATGCATATCATTTTCATAGCGCATGAAGTGGTGGATTTCGAGATTATTGTTATTTTAGATCCATATAAAGTGTTTCTTTACACCAATATAATAATTTTATTAAAACAATAATTAACGCTCAGTTCTTAATTGAACTTTTATAATTTTAAATCCTGGATATAGATGTACTACGAGCGCAGTTTCTAGATATGTAATTCTCCTTAACTTTATAAACCACCTGCAAAAGTTCCAAATCTCGTAATTTCATTGCTAGTAAACAGAAAGAAGTTTCCTCCTTTCCTCTCTGAAACGTTTCATTTGCTGTTCGTCTTTCCCCTACTTGAAAATAATAATAAAAAATAAATAAATAAATAAATAAATAAAAATGTTTTTTTTCTCTCTCTCCTTTACTCTTTTTTTAATATTTTAATAATGACCTATTAAAGTATCAGGCAGCAATGAGAAAGCACTTACACCACTTTTTCCTTTAAAATATATGCAAAGCGGGAAGGAAATTTTCAGGTGCCACTGGATTGCATTAAAGTTAAAATGATTTCCACCATAACTCTTCGGCTAATGAGTTTTAGCACGCAAAGTGGGGAAAACTAGATTTTGGACTCAAAATATATAAGTACTTTATTCTACATACTTTAAGCGAAGGAAGGGACAAATGGACGTCAATTTCATTTCGATTAAAATGGTGAAATGTTGAGAAATATTTGAATTCTCTGCTTTTGCGCTTCTTTAAACAACTACATTGACAGCTTTGCAATGCATACTTCTTGATAGAATCATTAACTTCTAGAAAAGTAGTTAATTTATCAGACTTTCATTTTACATAGTTCAGGCTCGGTAGTTAGTTACACTGTCTTTAAAATAACTTTGCTGCTCATAAGATACTGTTTCTTGAACTTACAATTTTCATTAATAAAACGAATTACTCTTTGATAGTTCCTGTTGCTTAGCAAAAATCTGGTTGTGAATTTAAAGTCACCAAAACCAGTCGGTCTATATAATAGTTAGTGGAAGCAGTTACAAAGTCAGTAGAGCTGAGTTTGATCCAAAAGTAAAGCATGAATGTTTAATACTATAATATCTTAATGAGGAGCCTTCATATTCATCGGTCCGCTTCCGTCCTCTGAGACATTCTCGAACAGATTTCGGAAGGAGTTAGGTGAAGCCATACCGTAATGTCGCTGATACTGCTAAACCTCAACGAGCGATACCAAACCCAAATGCACCAAGGCGTAATAATTCATTAGGTATACTAGAGGGTCAATGCGAAAATTCGGAATATGTAACTATTACAGTTTCAAAAATCACCTATAGAATATTTTATCCTTTATTGAAGAAGACGAATTCACTGATTGTATTGTAGATTTTCTCTACGACCGACGTCTACCTAAGCAGGAACTTTATCGTAATTTAAATATATTCCAATTTATTTAGCATATGCATCAACTTTAAAATCACTAGTGCTTCAGCAGTACCAGGCCCACCAGCGACCAAGCGGTAAAGTCGTTGAACGCTGGTAGTTCGGTCCGAGGTTCGAATCCCGAGAACGGGCTGGCTGCATGGCCGTTTCCGTGGTTTTCCCCATGTATAACGAGCCAATTTATCTTAGAAAGTCCTCCACGAAGGCATCCCTCCTATTAGGCAGATAGCCCTTGAGACTTTGCCATAATCACACACACACACGCTTCAGCAGTACCCTCTTGATAATACAAGAGTAACATAGTAATATCTAAGTTGCAAATTTCCTCCTCACAGAAGGCCATCGCTTTGATGCAATTAAATACACTATGCTTAGCGAGCTCTTTTGGGGTAAAATATGACATAGGAACAATTAGTTATAGAATTTGGTAATTTACGTGAAAGGAAAGAAGATGAAAGAGCATAGTTATTATTCTTATCGAATATAGTTATTATTCCTATTGAACACAGTTATTGAAGGTAGACGATTTGTTAAACTGAAAATCTAAACGAGAAACGTTCCATTTCAACCATTTTTACTTCCTTGTAAGAATTAAAGGAAGTATCGCAATTGCAAAAAAAATTCACTTATCATATTTCAACCGGAATATCCAGTCTGACAGGCCCATCAGCGGCCGAGCGGTAAAACCACTGAACACTGGTAGTTCGGTTCGAGGTTTGAATCCCGCGAACGGGTTGGCTGCCTGGGCGTTTTCGTGGTTTTCCCCATGTGTAACGTGTATACGAGCCAGTTTTTCTTCGAAAGTCCTCCACGAAGGCATCCCTCCCCTTAGGCAGATAGCCCTAGTGTGCTTTGCCGTATTCTCAATACACCACCTGTCTGACCGTTCTATTCAACTAGAATATTCATTTTGACCGCCATTCGGGCGTTTTTTTTTTGCGTGACGTATGTGCGTATGGACAGAATAAACGGAATGTAAAATTGATTTAAAATGGATTGAAAACGGATTTTTTTCGTGACATTTGAGCGTACGTATGTACGTATTTCGCTTGATTCAAAAACGACTAGCCATAGAACGCTCAAATTTTGTATATGGGAATTCTATGACATCTAGTTTTGCATCTCTTTCTTTATTGTAATCGGTAATACCAATATATTGATTAAGTTAAAATTGAAACTAAACAGGCGAAAGAAAAACGGGGAAGAAAATAACGAAAAAATATTTTGAACAAATTAATGGTACTGCAAATTATGAATGAAGTCAACAGAAGTTTGCAAAATAAAATTAAAAAAGGAGTAAAAAGAATTATTACGGAATAAAACACAAAGTAAAAAAATAAAGGAAAATAAAACACAAGAATAATGTTATAAATCAAATTGAAAATTGAATCAAAAATTGAAGATGCTGCATTATTACCTTCAGACTTTCACGTTGTCAAGAGGAGGCAAAGCCATCTTATGATAATACAAGGCAGATTTCTTCTTTTGGCAGATTTATACTGTTTCTGTAAGCTTAAAATTATCCGAGGCACTGAATTAATAATATAAATACTTTAGACACCTCTGAAAATTTAAAAACTCTTCCCCTACAGAAAAAATTTTGCTCCCCCCCCCACACACACCAAAAAAAAATTAAATTAAATAGCTACCTGTCCCATGTATGTGAATACAAGTGAACACATTTCAAATATATATAAAAAATGTAGTACTTTTTAAATTTTAGTCTATTATACTTAGATAATAAATTTAAATTTGCGTCATATGTATAATGATAAGAAATAATTACAGCAATGAATGCAGAGCAAAAGATATAATTAATTCTATCTCGTTGAACCTCTAGTAAAATAAATGACTGTTATAATCTGGAATTTTGACAACGGGCGAAGGAATGTGCAGTCAGGATTGCTGATGACAACCTTTTATTTTTGTTTTGGTGATGACAACCTTTTATTTTTGTTTAGTATTGTAGTTTTAGTGAATAAAATCGAAATTTAAAAAATAGTAACATAAAAAATTAATTTGGACAAGAAATGAAGAATGAAAATTAAGTAACACATTTTAAAACACTCTTCACGCTAATCGTCAAACAGCAGCGTGTTTAGGAAAGAACCACTGCTGATATTTTAGTCAAATAAATAATAGAAATATTATATAAATTTTACAAAAATCATAATATCTACATTTTCATGTTATGAAATTCTTTCTCAAATAATTCTCTCTCTTCTTAAATAAAGGTTTAAAAATGGCCTTCATAACGTTAGATAAAATTTCACAGGCCGTAGACAACTCCAGCTTTTTTTAACCGCAAATTTATTAAAATCAACGGTAGCACACTCGGCACGTGTTCGAGATATCCAGAGTTCGAGTTTCGGTGAGGGCATTGCACACTTTTCATGTCTTCCTGCTTTAAAATAATTTAATGTCTCTACAGTGGCGCCCGAACTAAAAGGTGGTGGATGATATATTTTCTTTCTCATTTCTGCATGCCTTCGTGGTGTAACGGTAGCACAATCGGCGCGCATTCGAGAGGTCCTGGTTCGAGTCCTGGCGAGGGCATTGCACATTTTTCATATCTTCTTGCTTTAAAATAACCTAATGTCTCCGCAATCACAATTGTCTGTTGGTAAAAGTATATATATCTGCTTAGCAAGATTTTTAGTTAATCCCGTAGTATTAAATAAATCTTGAGAAAGGAGTTGCAGGTTATTAGCATTAAGGGCGATTGCGCGTGCTTTATTTCCTCCTTTACTTCCTCTAATAGTTTTATTGCTGAAATTATCAAATTGCTCATAATTCAAATTTGGAATGATAATCATTAATATAAGAATTAAGAGAATGCAGGAAGAAAGTCCTGCATTTTAAAATATGAAGAGATCTTCTAAAATCCTGGTTTCGGGATCAGGAATAATATCCAGGATATTAATTGCAATGTCATGGAAACTGTACAAATGAAAATGCTCCGCTTCTTTCCTAGCTACTTTTGAATTTGAAGAATTAGAAGATGTTAAGAAGATTAGAAGGTACGTAATTTATAGTTGGTAATAATCCTAAGATTTAGATTGAGTTTAGTTTGGCCCATAGTTTACTAAATTACATTTTTACAACTATCTGTATAAATATAATGTTTTTGAAAACGACTGCCGCTGTTTGACAAAAGGGTTAGCTGGAGTTATACGAGTCTACAAGTTAATCAATTGGAATTATTACATTCTTTTATTTCAGTTATTTTTATAAGAGCACTTAGTTGAAGCAAAAAGGGAGTTAGCCTTAATTATAGTCAATTTTTTAAGGAAAATTCGTGTGCCAGTAATAATAACGGTGTAACGTCCATAAATACTAATATTATAGCAGAGCCTTAAAGTTGCCATCTATATTAAAAATGCTTAACTTGAGAAAAACCTTGTAATAAGGGCTTTAAAAATATTAATATAATTCGTAAATGTTAATTAAGTTAAAACTAAACCTAAACTGACAAAAAAACAAGTGAGAGAATAATCAATAAAGCATTTTGAACAAAGCAAATAAATGAAACTGCAAATTATGAATAGATTCAACAGAATTTTTGAAAAATATAATTAAGAACAGAAGAAAAAATTCTTATAAAATAAAGTACAAAATAAAAAAATCAATGAAGTAAAATATTGTGGTATAAATTATTAAAAATGGAAAAAGCTCTATTATTAGCTTCAAACTCTTACGTTGCGAAGAGGAGGTAAAGCCATTTTATTATATAATACACATTTTTCTGGCAGATTTATTGTATTCCTGTAAGCTTAAGAGGCATTAAATTAGTAATGTAAATACCTTAAGTACCTCAAAGCTCAGCCCTACAGAGCAACTCTTGTCCACCGAAAAAAGAAACATATTAAATATGTACCAGTCCTGGACACGTGGAGACAAATGAACAAATTTCAAATCAATATAAAATAATATAATAATTCTTAAATTTTAATCTATTGTACTTAGACAATAAATTTAAATTAGCGATATATATATAACAGATTTTTTTTCCAATTTAAATACCTATATACGCACCCCTTATCCGGCATAAAAGTCCATAACTGGCCTTCAATTTCGCAATCGTTGGTCATAGTCATATACTTGCTATCACAAAAGATTTTAAATGATGAAAACGTTCATGTTTTGGCAATAAGAAATAAAAAAAAAAAACTGAAAGGTTTCAGATTTTAAATTAAAGGGCGTTGAAAGTTTGAAAAGTGAAACTTACATTTATAGTGATAGTACTCTAGTACTATAGATACATTTATAGTGATTCAATAGCAAAACGGAAACAATAGTCCTTCAAGGACAAAGCCCCTTTAGAAAGGGCTTTTTTTTTAAAAAAAAAGAGAGAGATAGAGAGAAAACAAACAAACAAATAAAAAAAATCCGAAATGTTTAAGATTTTATATTAAGTCCAAAGAGGCGTTTTTTAACGTTGTGTGTGTTACCTTTATTTATTAAATATCATGTTTTTTGAACTCAAACCATAAAATTCAGTTCAGTAGCAATGTCGCAAAATAATTTTAAAATGAGCATATCTTTAGAATTTCCGATACACAGTTCCGCGCACGCTGGAGATCCGTAGCAATCTTGCTTTTAGGCAAGAAGAAAGGAGATGAGGACTTTGGCGAACTCCGTTTCCTCCAGTCTGTGAGGACCCGCTGGAGATAAAATGTTTTTTTTCCCCGCCGTACAGTGTTGCCATTTCTCGCTTTTAAATCGTTGAGTTTGTTACTCAAAAATTCGTTAAAGTTTTACAAAATATGAAATCTATAATAAAACAAATTCCAAATTTCAAACTTGGTCTTCCACATGCATATATTCGTAGGAGGATTACGTCAGGCAAAATTCGATACCTCTATGTATCGTTGTTTTATCACAATGCGAGAGACAGACATACATTTATGCAGATTTTTCATTATTTAATTTCTTCAAATATAATGCAAGACTCAAAGATTTGGTGGCAACAGTTTGAAAAGTGAAACGGACATTCAACACAAAATCGCAAAACGAAAACAATAGTCCTCCAGGTACAAAGCCCCTTTGGACTAAAAAAAGGGGGGCAGTTCTATATCTACCATTCTACTGGGCCGATTGAGGAAATTCAACTTGCGTTTTACATGTCTCGAAAGCGCGACTTAGGATATGTATTAGATTTATATATAGCATTATTGTAATATAGGTATTTTGACACAAAATCGGACTTTTTCTAAAATAACATACCAAATGTTTTTTCCATGTTTCGGTTCTTTGACTCAAATTACGCCAAACTACCAAGTTTTGTAAAAATCGCAAGAGTACGTTTTAAAAAATTAGCTCTCAAAATTTCAGCTCCTCAATGTTAATTGAGTTTGGTATATATTTATTAATCTCTCTTTTTTTATTAAACTTATTTGATTCTTCGTTTCATATTCCGAAATGTAGGTTTATTCTTAATAAAACTCATCCATTGTGATTTATTTTTAAAATTTGTATTTTTTAAAAAAAATATACATTTTTTCAAAAAGAATTTGAATTATAATCTATTAAATTTTTACCATCATTAAGTACACGTATTTCTAAGCATACGTGCAAAAGTTACAGTTTTTTATTCACAATTTCCGAAGATATACGTGAATTTATATATTGGCCCATTTTGAAATTTGGCGAATTTGTTGAAAGCGATAAAACATCAAATGTGGTTTAGATACTTTGCTAAAATTTTTTGGACTTAGAAACAATATATTTTTTTTCCACTCATGCACAATGTAAAAAGGTAGGAAGGTGGTGCCTTTTTTCCACTCCGGCATAATGGAACGGAAAGGAAAATTAGTTGCCACATATTAAGAATTTCGCCAAGTGAATTATTCTTGGCTCAAAATGAAAAAATTGGACCAAGATAAATTTTTTAATTTCTCCGTAAATTTCTCACGAAATTTTACAAAGTTTAATAATTTGAGTTGTAGAATCGAAATATGAAAAAACAAATCGTATGTTATTTCAGGAAAAGTCCGGTTTTGAAACGCAGTTTGAATTTTTCAATCGGCCTGGTAGAACGGGAGATGTAGAACTGTCCTTTTTTTTGCGCGGTGTACATACATTTTCTTTAAATGAACATAAGACGAAATGAAGACTGTTCTGGCTATAAAAAATTATCAGAAGAAAAATATACATCATGATATACGTTTATTTTCTAGGGCAGATGTTAGAAAGCTGAGAAACATACTCATAAGAAAAATTTCTAAACCTGGTATTGTCTGTTAATTTTAAATTCTAAAATTTTCACGAAAACTAAGCAGTAGTTGTGGTGGAACGATATTTGTACATAAAATGTATCATGGTAATTTACCAGCTTTATTATTTTCCTACTTGCTTTTCCCATTCTTTCCAAACTCTGTGGTTGTAATTGCAGGGTTTTCGTGCCACAGTGTACGCTGTGGCACTTCATTTGAAAAATGACTGCTTCATTTCAAAGAGATAAATAAACTTCCGGGAAATTTTAACAGAAAAATAAATGATGACTAGAGAAAATGATGAAACTTTTTGTCTGGCTCCAAACTGTGAAAAATAACGAAGATATAACAGTCGGGATATAATCCATTCTCTCAGAATATTTAATCCGTATGTAAATAATATTTAGATTATGAGATGAAGCTATGATAATGAGACATGGACTTACCTAATAGTTCCTAAAAGGATAGTTTGTAAAGGATCATATAGCATGGAACAAAACTCTTAGAAAATTAAACTCTGAAATTCTGATTAATGTGCATGATAGCTATTTTTAATTAAAATTTCAATATTTTCATTTCAACAGGAATATTTCTGCATTAGTATTACTATCACGTGTATTTTTATCATTACTCTCTAATTTTTATTAAAAAAGAAAATTTGTCTTTGCAAAGTCTGCTCCAAAGGTTGGAAATCATTTTCAATACAATAAAATCTATTAAAATAACAAGCGCATTAAACAGAAATCTACAAAAAGCCCTGTTTTAATAACATATTAATTGTTATAGTTTTCTAAAATCTTCTATTGAAAAACTGAAAATTTAAACTTATCAGTGCTTCTAATGATCTTTGCTTGATCTCTTAAATGAACATCCGTGCTGTCAAGAGATCTAAAAGCACAAAGATAATTATTCTCGATTAAATCAAAGAAAAAAAAATTTCACCCTAGTAACTATTAAAACGCATGAGTTCATATTACCTATCTTTGCCTGCAAAGATTTCTACATCTGTGGTCTCTATTTTAATACCTGATTTATATAGCAGCCTTTCTTTTTAGTCATTCTAACACTTCACTTGATTGTTTACAGTTCTCTGAATATTACTTTTCACGAAATCCAGACACTCCGACTAGAAATTCGAAAAGAATATGTTTCTTTATAGCTAACATGCAAATAACTTGCTTTTCGACGAAGTCATCTAATTACTAGACATCACGAAAGATTTCTGCACTTCAGACTGTCTAGCAATCGTTTATACTTACTCAACCATTTCGGTTATAGCAACGATGGTTGATTTTTCATTGCCAATATGTCATAGTGATTAAATTCTCATTGGCAATAGAGATAAAGATTGATATGTGAGATGCCAATAACGCGTTTTTCAACGAAACATTGCTTCGATCTCCGATCTCGTTAACAAGACATATTAGATCTCTTCTTTTACTAGAATCACGAAAGATTTCTGCACTTCAGACTGTCTAACAGTCGTTTATACTTTCACAGCGATTTTGGTTATAGCAAAGATAGTTGATTGTTCACTCCCGATATGTCATAGCGGTTGAATCCTTATTGGTCAACCGAGATGACTTATACATATATATGTAATATTTTACTTGCGTAGAAGACACCGGTACTTTTAGCTTTCGATAGTCGCAGTGGCTGTACACATGGTTGAGGGTGAAGGATTGATGAAGCAGATAACAAAACTGAATAGAATAATCACCATCTTTATTTTTACACATCTCAAATCATCTTTATGGCATCATCTCCTCACGAAGCCGTATTTATACTACGTAGGTGCTTTCTGTAAAGCTAAGCCGTGACTCGTTAATTTTAGTTTTAGTTACCTTTTTCAAGCAGTGTTACGTAATTTGGAAAGATCTCGAATTTGAGAGAAAGAATGAACTTAGGGGGAGAGCATAAAATCTAGAATAGTTAATTTTGACGTCGCCAATTATTTCTTAAAGCAGGCATGGTATTTTATCATAAAAATATTTCATTTTTTCCAAAAGGTATTTAAGAAAATCATTGCTCTAATATGAGCTGTTACAGTTTATTTTAAAATAATAAAATACCACAGATAAAACCACTGAATGTAAATTTTAACCACTGAATGAATTTTCACTTCGCGTTGAAAATGTACAATGACGGGAGTTAAAAGTCTCACTAACAACTGCAAGCTATTTTATTGAGCTAAAAACAAGGAACTCTTTCACTCTTATGTCAAATGGATTTGCCTGATACCCTGTCTTGATATCTTTATGAACGAAAACGCATAGCTCTCACTGGAGACATTACATTGTTCAAGAATAAAGATCTTTGACCATATACGATTTTGGAAAGATGGCTAGTAATTTCTGTCGAAGAAAAGAGCTTAAAAATGTAGGATAAGTTACTTTATTTGCATGTGACATAGCATCAGAGTAAGATGTCAAATTCAGTTGAAACCTATCTTAGATGAACGTAGTTTTAAATAAGTCTATATACGTGCGCAGCAACTTATAATCCGTATTATCCCAGGGAAATATTAGTCCATAATTAAAATTTCATATTCCAAATGCTTATGCATTATGTAATAATCATAATTACCCCCTAAAAGTGATTAAGTCGGAATTAATTCCTATCTAAATTGACAGACTGGTTGCATTTAATTTTGTGAGTTCTTTTTATCTTTGACGGTGTGACTACAAGCCATTTTTCTTTAAGCTGCCTCCTGACAGCACTTTTTCCCTAGCACGTCGCTCAAGAATTAGTTTTAAACAAAATAACCTAGTTGTTTCGAAATTAACTGCAAAGGAGTCATCTTCCCAGAAACAAGATCAATTTTAAGAAACAGTCAAACTTCAAAATTACTCATAAATTAATGGAAGCCGATTAATTTCATCATTTATTTAACTGTTTTGCTTATTTATTTTTGGAAAGAGTTACAATTTCCTAGACAAGCGTATGCCTTCACGAAATTATGATATTTGGTCAAACATTGCTTCCTTAGCACTATCTTCTCAGCATCAAATGGTAAGTATTGTGTATCGAGAACTGAGAATTGGTCATTAGCTCGGATTTTAAGTGCTCCATCTCAGATAACCCCTTTCAGTCTGCGAATGGATTTCGAAAAATCGTAAAAATTGAGAAATCACAAAAGGGATAAGGGCTAAAATTCGAAGTATAATTTAAAGCTCGAGCTTTTTAATAAGCATAACTAAAATAGACCAATCGTTTGAAGTAAAGGACCACTTTTACTATAAACCATACTACATCCAAATAAGAGGTGAGATTTTTGAAGAACGCTTGGTGATACAAAGTCGAATGAGAAACCAATTTAATCTTATCCTTATATAGTTATTAATTGAAACGCGTGACCTATTGCATAGCTTTATTCATGGAAGTAGAAACAAAATTTCGTCATACCTTCAGGGTTTACTACACATTAATTTTCCAAAGATGAACCCCTTTTCAAGATGCTAATACAACCTATGTTCTTTGCCTTAGCTACATAATAAACAAACGAAGAAGTGCGAGGCAGATTGCGAAACTTGAGTTTTGAAACTGAAAGTTATAGACAGGCAGTTTAAATTCTCAGTATAAATAATTTATTAACACTGGAAAGATTCAAAATACTGTTCTATATAATGATATCATTGCTTATTAGATACTGTTCCTGCATCATTAATCTTATTGCAAGCAACAGGAGCAAATCCCAGATTGCAAATTAAATTCTAAAAATAAAATATTATTTATGGTATTCTTTGGCCTAAAATGCATACAGCAATTGTATTAAAGTCTAATTTTCGAGTATGTTTTGAAAAACAATTTAATAACAATTTTAAATGAAGTACTTAATAATTATAAAAATGTACTAAAATGTTAAAAATGAATTAACAATAGCTGAATCAAACAAAGGTTTGCGCATGAGGAATTACTAAAATGTAATGTAGTTATTAATAAGTTATGTTTAAAAGGCATAATCTATGACATCACATCTTAACGGTATCTTCTTAACGGTATTTAGGCGCCGCTGTAGATTAAACTCATAAAAATACGCAAATAAAAATTCTTAGCTAAACGAAGCGTAAATCAAAATTGTTTTGACAAACAATAATAAGTAATTTATTACACTTTAAAACACAATTCTTTCCTTCATTCGTAGGAAAATAGTATGAAGCTATTAAACTCAGGCAACTTCATGCAAAATTTTCAATTCTGAAAGAAACGCAACGTCTAAAAACAGATTTAAGTGTCGTTATTCAAACTTTTAATCAGAGCAACAAATTTTGAAAAATTTTTTGCATAATCTATTAGTTGCATTCATTTGATAGTCTCCGAGGATTTTCGTTCTTCATCGTTATATTTAAGGAGAGCAAATATTTTGTTTAAGCGGCACTCAATCTGTCTATGTCAAAGAAAGCATCAAAAAGAAATAAATTCAATCTCCGTTTACCAGTATTAAGTATGTGGCATCTGCAGTTGTTCTCAAGGGAATGCATTGAAAATGTTATTTTCCAAATGTTAGAAAGATAAGCAGTTTTAAATTTACTGCATTGTATTAAACCTAGAATTAAGAAAAATTTCAACTGTATTTTTATGTGTTCAGGTGTTTCTTGGCATTTATTTCTAACGAAAATTCAAAATTTTTGTTGGTTCAGATTGATGTTCATAAGTGATAAATTATCAGGTTGTTAATGCAAACTGTAAGATGGGATCTAGGCAGATAGCCTTTTGATGCCTTTTCTAAATCAAATAATGTAATTCACGAACAAAGACAGAAGAAATTTAAACAATAAGAAATATTTGAATTTGAGCTGGTCTACATATGACAAATATTATTTCAATCAGACCATTTGCTTCATTTTGCTTAGAAAAATATTAATTTTAATTAGGGTAAGCATTTGTTAACTTTTGTGTAATTTTAATGTGCAGAAAAACTAAAATAATAAACATACGCATACACTTTCCGAATTTTTTATATAAGAAATTTTGCTAATGTAGCTTCCGAATATTTCAGCAAAAGTGAGGATATTGCCATTTAAATTCGTTCATTGTTTTAGAAAAATTTGTGGACAAACTCGAAGCATTAACAAAATATTACCCTAATAGAGACATCGGTAAAATGTTCCGAATTGAAGAAGGTTCCCAATTCTATGACCGCGAGCACCATGAAGTCCGCCGATCGTTTTAACGTGTGCCCGCCGCTGTGCGATCAAAATAAAAGTATTTTAGTTTTCAATAGAATTTTATGCGAAAGTTTTCTCATTTTTAATGAAATAGAAAATGCGTGCAACACAGATACCAGCACAAAGCGAAATGCCACAAATTTCCTTTTCTATGTTGCATGTGTTATTAACTCAATTCAACTATAAATTCACCTTGAAAAAGTAAAGGGTGCCAGATGTTCAATAGATATTCTAGAATATGATCTTAGGGTAAAAACGTTTGGGTACCCTTGGTGTAGGGCATACGGAAATTTCTCATATTTTCCCTCCTTTATACAGGTATGAGTATGCCTAAATAAGGGAAGGTAAATAATACCTCCCTTACATAGGCATACTCATACCAGCTCTGCTGCCAATCATAACCCAACGCGTATCCTGGCGAGATAATACGTCCATATAAAATGCAAATTAAAATTTGCATTAATTTTGCAAATTTGTAAATTTGCATTAATTTTAAATATAACTCGAGTTTCGAGTTAGCAGTTTCGAGGATTTCTGTTACTTTTGTAACACTTTTCAGCAAGAGTTCGTAGTTCTTTCAGTAGTTCTAAAAGAGTTTGTAGTATAGAATAAGGCTGTGATGATGCAGAACGATGCTTCCCCGAATGAGGGAACTTGAGAATGAAACACTTTTTTTTAAGGTACTAACTTATATTTATATTACCACGAAAACTCTCCTAAAAGTTCACTGCACTTTACTGCACACAAGAATTTATAATGGATATATAATGGGCATATAGTGAATTATGATAAATTCTTTGGTGAAAGAGCTACAAACTGCTACTTTAATGCAGACACTTCAAGGTCGCAGCGACTCCCTCTTCACTTGCTATTGTAACGAGTGTCGTAACCCCCCGCAGCAGACAGAACTAGAACATTTTTGTTACCATAGTTATGAGGCATGGTTTGTATAAAGGAGACTGCTTTGAAGTGCCTATTCTAAAATAGTAGGCTATAGTGTTGAGCAGTTTAATTACTCGGTCGCTGATGAACGAGCCTTCCCGAATCTATCTTTTGGTATAGCTCAGAAAATCTCCAAATGGAATTGTATTTTTCCAAACAACACAGCCGCAGAAGTACAGTGTTCAACTCCAAATTACGGTATTCAAAACTATCGAACACTTAAAAAGAAAAAAAAAAAAAAAAACTGGCATGATTGATGCTTTGAATGCTCATTAGCGATTTTTCAAATCAAAGCATTTTATATATTTATTAATTACGCGTTTTCAATGTCAATACGACAAAACGAGTTTCGTGCCTTTAAAACCGTAGGTGTATTATCTGAATTCTGAGTTAACAAATTAGAAAAGATTTTAATTAAAATGATATCTTAGTTTCACGCTGGCAGAAATATCTCTCCTGTTGCATTAATTTTAAGCTTCCATATTTAATACATCATCTAAAAAGAATCCGCCTTTTTTATAAAAAATGCATCATTAGTAAATTAAGGCAGCCAGGGCTGAAAATTAATATCTATCGCTTCACTAAAGACATGCATTTCAAAAGTAATTAATCGATAAGAACAATTACGTAAATATTTTGTTCCTGTTCGCTCTTTAAAATCAATAGCTGTGTAAAAACGACAGTTCATCCCTTCTTGAATAAATACTATATTTTACACGAGAACCAAATCTCTCCTTAATTATAAGACATCTTTCATTTATTCTTCTTCTTCAGACAGTGAATAAATTAGATTAAGGGGAAAAAGAGCTCAAATAAAAAGAAATTGATGATTAAATATGTAAATAAATAACACATAAGACGACAAATAAGAAACTGTGCGGTAATGGAGCGAAAATGAATAAAAAATAGTAAGAAAAATAAAATATTAATTTCCCTTCGGTCCGTACAGTATGAATACGCATTTTGGTTTTCCCTTTAGTAAATTCATCATATATCTTTAGACTTCAAACTCGGATAGGGAAAAATTTAAAGCTTTTACAGAATGTCTTATCTTAAAATATCCGAATAATCTAAAATTATACAGAAATTTTGCAAATGACCTACTATATGGAATTCAAAACTAATATCTTATGATATTGATGGCATAAACCAGGGTTTCGTAAACTGTGGATCGCGACCCTTAAGGGAGTCGCCGGACCTGCAGCAGGGGCTAGCCAAAAATTTTAGCAGTTTTGATATTTCTTTAACTTATTATAATAATTTTACAGGTACCAAATAATTTTACACAATGTATCTGAAAATAGATAAGGATAAGACAATACAGACAAAGAAAAAAGTGAAAACGTTTTGACGCGTTCTTTTTATAATATAAACGTTCATTTTCCTTTCTTTGCACGTGTCGCTGTCATTTCGTCTGTTACTCATTTAAAATTTTCATATTGTTCTATTTCTTAAAATCAGAAATTAAAGTTAATGACCTAAAATAGCAATAATTTATTACAGTGCATGTGAAAAAATTGACAGTTTCATTCACGCGTGTGTCGAATTTGCGCAACACTTATGGGGTTCCACAAAAGTTTTGTAAATATTATGGGGTCCTGGGGGTCGCGAAACAATCTCAGTGATAAAAAGAGGTCGCGATTGAAAAACGTTTCAGAAACCCTGCCATAAATTTAATGCCATAAAAACTGACTTATTGAAAGATATTATATTATTCAGTGGTTCAGGTATAAAGAAATTTTAAATCATTAAATTAATGTTGTATTCAGCAATGTACTTTTATAACATTATTGTTCCGGTTTGACTAGAAACTTTCACTATGCCGATGTTCCGGTTTGATTAGAAACAAACTTTTCTCTGCCTCAGAATGGCAACAGTGAGAACTTGACTTTCGATTTGTTATGACGCAGCTAGAACGCTGCTCATGAGATGTAACATTAGATTTGATTCTAGATTCTAGATTAGATTAATTTTAGTATTTTAATAAATCCTTTTAAAACTAGATTGAGTATTTGATCGTAGAATTATAGCTGAACCACCGCTTTCAGAAATTTAGATGTGGCATTTGGATACGTCGTTAAATAGTTAAATGCTCAGGCAGCGACATTCGTGATTCGATTAGTGTACATTAGTGCGTACATAAACATTTTTTTTTGCGTCGGCCGGGAGGCTGGCTAATATTCGAAAAATGGATTCGTAAGTATGGATGGCAGGGTGTGAAGTGTGCGAAGCCTGCAAAAAACAGGTAGAATAAGTTTTCTATTTTAAAGTGTAATTATGGAAGATCCTGTCGCTAAGCTTAAATCGAAACGCAAAGTATTAAGCACCGCAGTGTCCAAGGTACTAAAGAAAATTGAGACAGAATTAAGCAAAGATGATGTTAGTACAAATGTAATAGAAGAAACTTTAGACATATTAAACGAAAAAGCAAAAACTCTGAGCGATTTAAACACTTAAATCGAACAGGAATTGAAGGTCCCAGAGGATGAATTTGAACTTGAAGTTTCATCCGCTCTAGAATATGAAGAAATATTCCAACTGTGGCAATTTAGAGCAAGAAAAAAATTGATGGAATTACACAAACTCGAAAATTCGGATAAGGAAAGTATGAACATTCCTAATGAAACCGCTATAGATTCCAAACTTGAAAATAATAAAATTATTCGCCTTCCAAAATTCACTATCGCTAAATTTTTTGGTGATTCTAGCAATTGGCAGGAATTTTGGAGTCAATTCGAGGCAGCTATCCATAACAATGACTCGCTATCGAAAGTAAATAAATTCAGTTACTTAAAGTCATTACTAGGTGGGGTAGCTTGTAATGCCGTTTCCGGACTCTTGCTTACAAATGAGGACTACGATTCAGCTATAGAACTGTTAATTAACAGGTTTGGGAGAAAAGATTTGGTAATAAATGCTCACATGAACAAACTGTTAAATCTTTCCCCTGTTAGAAATGTAAGGGATATAGAAAATCTTAGGAATTTATATGATCAGTGTGAAACTCAAATTAGATGCTTAAAGTCTATGAATGTGGTATCAGAAACTTACGGTAGTTTACTTTGCCCAATATTGTTAAAATTAATTCCATCAGAGATAACATTAGAATACAGTCGCAGTAGAAACAGTGACCAAACATGGAATGTTAACGAATTAATGGAATTTATTCGTAAAGAAATAGAAAGCCGCGAAAGAGCTATGCAGTTAAATGAAAGTAAAGGAACAAAAACAAAACACCGAGCGGGAATGATTCATAACTGGAGGCATAAATCAAACGATCGTCTTCACTCCGCTCACGATAATGTAAACAACAAGCGCAGTAAACAGTTTGAAAGAAGTTCGCCTAAAACGTATGAATATGTTGCTCCAATCGCTAGCAGTAAATGCATATATTGTGACGAACTACACGATTCGGAGCCCTGCGAAATTAAAACCGTTGAGGAGAAAAGAAATATTTTAAAATTTCAAGGCCGATGTTTTTTGTGTCTTAAATCTCAGCATAAAATTAAGCAGTGTAAGGAAAGAAAAATGTGCAAAATATGTAATAAAAAACACAATAGGTCTATTTGTTTCCAACTCGAAACCAAATCAGAGAAAAACAAGGTCGTGTCGACAATTCCATCCAGTAGAGAAGATGTTCAGATTAGTCAATTAAAAACCGAAACTTTCCGCAGTGCATTGCTACAAACATGTACTGTGATGATACGTCCATTTTCTGAGAAGGATAATTTAGAACCAGTTCGTATTCTATTAGACAATGGATCGATGAGAAGTTTTATAATTCGGGACATTTCAGAGAAGTGTAAATTACCTGTTATTCGAAAGGAAACTTTGTCCGTATTTGCCTTTCGGGTTAACCAGGCAACAGAACAAACTTACAATGTTGTGAAAGTTAAACTAAAAAACAGAAGTAAACCATCCCTAAATATAGAAATTGAAGCTTTAGAAACTAACCAAATATGTGCAACTAATTTACCTTTCCCTGATATCCCAGTTTCCAAAATTAACAAAGAGATAATAGGACTACAATTAGCTGATTCTTATGAATTCAGTGACAAAACTATTGCTGTTTTGATCGGAGCAGATTACTATCATGAAGTAATAACTGGTATACTTAAACGTTTTAAAAAATAAACTTATAAATTCCGAAACAATATTTGGATGGTGCCTTCAAGGCCGGACTGATTCTAACGGTGAATTGTTAAACATGGACATCATTGTTGACGACAAATTGGTCTCAACACAGTTAAAGCAGTTTTGGGAATTAGAAACATTGGGAATTGAACAAGGGAAGGAAATTAGTAAAATAGATAATGACATTTTAGAGAATTTTAACAGAACTATCAAATTTAAAGAAACGCGATATGAGGTTAAACTCCCTTGGAATGAACATTCGTCTGAATTAAAAACGAATTACGTAAATGCAGAAGTTCGCTTAATTAAACTGGTTAAAAGATTAAGAAATGATCCACTGCTTCATCAGCAGTATCACTCAGTTATAGAACAGCATTTAAAAATGGGTATAGCTGAGGAAATTGATCCAAGTTTTGAAGAAACAGGAAGAATTTATTACATGCCTCACCAGCCAGTTATCCGACCTGATAAACCCGTGAGAGTTGTATTTGATGCATCCAGCCATTCGAAAAACGAATACTCTTTAAACGATTGTCTCTATTCCGGTCCTAATTTAAATCCACCATTGTTAGAGATATTAATACAATTTCGTACACATAGCATAGCATTTACTGCCGACATTGAACAAGCTTTTCTCCAGATTTCTCTGTCACCTGAAGACAGGGATGCTGTAAGATTTTGTGGGCAAATAACCTTACAGATAAGGATGGGAAACCTAACACGAAAATACTTAGGATGACTCGCGTTTTGTTTGGAGCTACATCTAGCCCACTTTTGCTTGCCGCTACTATCAAACATCGCATAAATAGCTTTAAAGAAACAAATCAGAAAGCAGTTAAACTATTGAACGAATGTTTATACGTAGACGATTTAATAGGTGGGGATGAAGACGAAAATGAAGCTAAACTCATATATGAAGATATTAGATATATATTGAAGGTTGCTATTTTCAACATGCGAAAATGGAAAACAAATTGTGGGAATATGCAGGAAGTTTTGACGAATACGAAAATGGTGAAATACAGAAAGTTCTGGAACAGAAGGTATTGGGATATAAATGGAATTACAAGGAAGACCTAATGAAGATAGAATCACAAAATCTAACTAATCAAGGGAAAACAAAGTTAATGACAAAAAGAGAAGTTCTTAAAACCATTGGAAAGCTTTACGATCCCATTGGATTCATAAGTCCATTCACTATTAGGGCAAAAATACTAATGCAGGAAATCTGGCAATTTGGGGTAGATTGGGATGATCCGTTACCATTGGACTTTGAAATCAGAATGAAAAAATGGATTAATGAACTGTCAGCGATTCAGGATGCAAACATTCCGCGACATTACTTCCGAAAGACTAACAAGTCTGAATTGAGAGATATTCAAATGCATTGCTTTACCGACGCAAGTCAGAAAGCATATGAAGCTGTGATATACCTGCGATACGTCACGACGGACAGTGAAACAGGAAGTAGTTTTGTCATTTCCAAAACCAGAGTAGCTCCACTGAAGAAGCTGTCCCTTCCAAGATTAGAGCTGATGGGGGCGCTGATCGGAGCAAGATTAGCCTCGAATGTGAAAGAACAGTTAGAGAAAAGACTCCAGATGAATGTATATTTTTGGTCAGACTCTTCTGTTACGTTACATTGGATAAAGGGCGATTGAAATAAATGGAAGCCATTCATCTAACATCGAGTAATGGAAATACGAGAGAAAACATCACCTGAGTCCTAGAATTATTGCCCAGGAGATGCAAATCCGGCTGATATGCTGACCAGAGAAACAAAGACAAATTCCACGAAAATAATAACGTTATCTGAACTACGAAATAGTGACACGTGGTGGTATGGACCTAAGTGACTGTTACAGAGCATCGATTCGTGGCCTAAACTTGCAGAATCAGTAAGAGATTTCAAGAATCATGAAGAGCTTGAACTTCGAAGGGGAGCTGTAGTGAACTCAACAGTCACAGGTGAAAATTCCATTGAGAACGAATTCATTAAAAGGTATTCGTCATTCAGCAAATTGATTAGAACTACTGCGTGGTGTTTAAGGTTTTCGAACAACTGTAGAACCAATCCACCATTAAGAAAAGAAAGTTTTTTGAGTGCTTCTGAGCTAAAGAATGCAACAAAGGTGCTAGTCAAATGTGTACAACATTCTGAATTTCAACCTGAAATTAAGTGCCTGCAGTCGAAACGATCAGTTCCAAGTAATAGTAAGGTTTATTCCTTAAATGTATTTCTGGATGTAGATGAACTTTTACGAGTTGGTGGGAGACTACGTTTCTCCAATCTTTCAGAAGACCTTAAACATCAACTTCTTTTACCCAAAAGACATCATTTCACTGAAATACTCATAGCTTATTATCACAAAAAATCTCTTCATTCGGGCTCTTGCATAAACTAACGCACAAACACTTTCTCTTATTAGACAATTATACTGGATACCTTCCGGACAAGATAGAGTTAGACGCGTTATAAGTAAATGCATGACGTGCTTTCGAACAAGGAACCAAACCATAAACCAAATGACGGGAGACTTACCTAGAGATAGAGTTTTAATAACTAGACCATTCGAAAAAATAGGACTGGACTTTGCAGGTCCAGTTATCACCAAGCCTAATTTGAAAAGATCTAGAGTTACGTTTAAATCGTACATCGCGATATTATTTGCTTTAGTACAAAGGCTATTCATCTAGAAGTAGTATCGGATTTGTCTACTGAAGCATTTCTAGCATGCCTTAGAAGGTTTATTGCCAGACGATCTAAACCATCCCTTGTTTGGAGTGATAACGCTACGAACTTCAAGGGAACGAAGAATGTTCTTGATAAACTCTTTAGAATTTGTAGATCGGATAATATTCAACGCTTTAGTTCCGAAGAAGGTATAACATGGAGATTCATTCCTCCTTCTTCCCCGCATTTTGGCGGGTTATGGGAGGCTAATATAAAATCCATGAAGAGAATTTTGAAAAAGGTCGCGATAACGACAATTTTAAACTTTGAAGAGCTGTATACATTAATTACACAAATAGAAGCCTGCTTGAACTCTCGACCTCTATCACCTATTTCGGCTGATCCAACAGATCTTCAGCCTTTGACTCCAGGTCATTTCCTAATAGGAGCTCCACTTTTGTCGATACCAGAAGCGAATGATTCTGTAGATTCTTTGACCTTGTCTTCTAGATGGACTTTAATTCAAAAACTTAGAGCTAATTTCTGGAACCATTGGAGCGTGGAATATCTTAATCATTTGCAGAACCGCTCAAAATGGAATCAAGTGAGATCCAATCTCAAGGCAGGACAACTAGTCTTGTTAAAGGATAAAAACAAGACACTTATGAAGTGGACACTAGCTCGCATCGAGGAAACCTTTCCTGGTCCAGATGGACTAGTACGAGTCGTAGACGTTAGAACTTCAGATAGAATCTTTCGCCGAGCAGTCTCCAATATCAGTCCACTCCCATTTCCAAATGATGTTGGACAATTGTCCAACGGGGGCCGGGATGTTCCAGTTTGACTAGAAACTTTCACTATGCCGATGTTCCGGTGTAATTAGAAACAAACTTTTCTCTGCCTCAGAATGGCAACAGTGAGAACTTGACTTTCGATTTGTTATGACGCAGCTAGAACGCTGCTCATGAGATGTAACATTAGATTCGATTCTAGATTCTAGATTAGATTAATTTTAGTATTTTAATAAATCCTTTTAAAACTAGATTGAGTATTTGATCGTAGAATTATAGATGAACCACAGCTTGCAGAAATTTTAGATGTGGCATTTAGATACGTCGTTAGATAGTTAGATGCGTAGGCAGAGACATTCGTGATTCGATTAGTGTACATTAGTGCGTACATAAACAATTATGATAAATGAAAAAAAAAATATTCATAGTCATTTTGTGGAGATTTGTGATTTTTTTAGATCCAAGAAATATGTGCTGTGTATTTCCTCTCCGAGGGTTGAATTTTGTCTGAGATTATTGCTACAGTTTCTTTTCTCCCATCCATTAACGCAACAGAAGTTTGAGGATTTTAAATGACATCATTTCTAGATTTTGACAGATTAACCACAGGTTATGTCCAGAGATGCTCTTAAGCGTGCTTAAGAGAGTAACACTCTTTTATGTAAGCATATTTGAAGGTCAGACGAGTTCTTTTGTCGGATCACAAAGGTGTCTAGATGATCTGTGAAATTTATTCTTGCAATAATAAAAATTTCACATACTTAATCTATTATGCGTATTTTAACTCTTATCACATGCACTCTATTTTATCCCCTTACTCGTGCAAACAGAAACATTATTCCATTTAATATTTTATTGCCACTATTGTTAAATTGAAGTATATTTTTTGCTGTCGTTGGTCTGTTGAAAATTTCGAAATTGAGTTTAACTCTTGATAATTTGGTTTGTTTATCAATGTTAGATTTATTCATTACTTTTCCATCCCCTCCTACCCCAATCTCAATAACTGAGAATAAGAATTTTCAAAGTAGCATTAACAGGCATAGAATTTAAATATTTGATCATAATTCTAGTTTTTTTATTTCCCCTCTGTTCTTTTGTTTTCCTAGCGGCTAATTGCATTTTGTGCGAAGCATTTTCAAGTTGATGCTGTTTTTAAATTTTATATATTATGTCTGCATACTACCATAAAATTCAGCAACCCAGAATGAAAGAATGGCGAAGTTACTCACGCTCTTTTATTCCTCCAAGACTGCACTCTTAGTTTGAAATAAAAGAAAATAATTGACTAGCGAAGTTTCGCTCCCGTTTAACCACCTATGGTTGCTTTGTTATGATCATAATTGTGATTCAGTTTCTCTTCTTTATTTTCATACGAAGGAATAAGTGAACTGTGAATAAGTATAATGCTTATGTTTTTAAACAGCACAGCAGTGAGACTGTTATGTATGTAGAAGATATTTTATTATAAACTACATTGTCACTGATAACTACGGAAATATTTCTACTAAAAATACCTGAAAGAACGACTGTTAAGCAAAAGACATATATAGTAAGTCCTATTTTCTTTTCCTTCCCTACGAAGTCGTGGAGGTGTTTGCATTTCACAGATCATTAGTTAATCTTAACACTTTGAGAAATACTCTTAATTTATACTTCTTTTATTACTATTTAATTCACTGTATTATTTATTTAGCTTTACGTGCACTCATTAAAATATTTCACGCTTTTACATGATTCCATTTATTTTTCGATACTTATATATATATGTATTACCATTACCCATATAATAAGCCTAACATGTAATATGCACAATAAGCATAACATAATAAACTCCTCCAAATAAGCTGCGCATATCTTATCACGTAATGAAGACTTAATTGTGTATATATGGGCAGATACATAATGTTATTTCAAACGCATTTTTTTAAAAAATTAGAGTTTTAAGACTGAATGAAAACTTAGTGATACCTGAGCATTTTGAAAAAATCTTAACAATAACAATACAGTGTCAAGAAAGAATCAACAATGAAGAACTGTTAAAAATATCGCCCTTAACCTGCAGCTAGGACACTACAAAAGAACGACAAGCTTCAACCAGAAAGCAATTCATTTGGGATATAAAGCATACAAAGCATCTGAGGAAATTTTCACTTAGGTTATTGTGTCGTACTTTAGGGGGAAGGTAATAAGCAGACAATGATGGCATAACTTCTAAAAAATTATGATCAACTTAATTATAATTTGTCTTATTTCTCTATTTATACAGTTTTGTACTTTCAGCTGGTATATAAGAAACAACTGAAACATGAGGCGCTCTTTTGACACAGACTTATGTCCAGAGGCAGCTGAAAAACTGCAGGTATAGCAATTTCAAATTTTTCAGTAGAACGAAACAGTGTGTTCACGAGCAGGAAATTAAATAGTGATAAGGAAAGGCGAGAGGTAAGATGAGAGAGGTAAGAAAAACCAAATATTGGTAAATAATTTGATAAGCGATCGGATGTTAAAAAAAATTTATGATTTATTGGTGGTAATTTTTATAATGATTACCTGAATGAAATGTTAGGATTTTTTACCGTGGTATTTTTCTTAGTACTGCGACTGTTTTATCAGATAATTGCTGATTCCCATTCACATCCGCACTTTATTTATAAATTTCATTCCCATTTTTATTTCCGACATTAGTTATTCGTTTGCATAACTTTAATTAAATCGGTAGGTAGAAAAAGGGCATATGTAACAATTTGTTCAAAAATGAGATTATTGGCGGGAATGCATCGCTTTACCAAGCTTCACAAACTGCAACAATTATGCTGTCAGCTCTGAGCCCAAAACGGTGAAACGGGAGGTCGTGTCAGATTCTTTGGTAGTGTTTTCCAGAAGTTGTTAGCGCACATGTGTAAAGCATATGCTATGCAAGGGCGGGCGAGACCCTACTTTTTTACTTTAAGGTCAGTGACTGACTATCTTGACTGATTAGGTATAGCCGGAATACCGGCTCAATCAATTTATTGCCACATAGTCGCATCACGTGAGACTGTCAGTACATAGGTAAAAAAACAAATGGAAAGGCAACAGAATTACTACAAACAAACAAACAGCTGTGTAACAGAGTCTAAGTCGATTTAACCTAGCAGGTTGATTCAGAAACCTACACCAGCGATATGCTAAGTGGGGCGGTGGAATGCTAAGCCGAGATTCAAAGTTCGGCAACTGGTTGAATTAACAGCATGACATCAAATAGCGAAACCACGCTCTGATTAATCTTACCTATTATTTTATAGATTTATTCATATATTTAGATTACCATCTAGGGCAGAATCGCCTTTTAAATTTTCATTGTAGTAATGATAGTGGTAATTAAAAAAATTTTCATTTTTAGATAAGAACTAATATTGCTTGCGACAATAAACTAACTTGCATAAACTAACGCACAAACAGGTCGAAATTGTTTAATGTTCCTGCTATTTTTAGTATAATCTAATATGTTCTTTTACTACAACTGTAGTTTGTTTACTTTATTTTTATTATACTTCATTTAGTAACACATGTAAGTAAAGTAAATAAAGTAATTTAAAGACACTTTCTGTGGTCATCGTAAGTTTCACTACTCGTATTAGCCATGTTATTTATGAACTGAATTCTGTTGATAGTTCAGTTTATTTATGAATTTCTCACTCCTTGATTTACTTTGATATAGACGTTCCTAGTGTTAAAATAATTTTGTTGCCAATAACGCAAACTCGCTGTAAAGTTTCAAGCATCAAACTTTCAAATATGTCGTTTATTTTATAAAGTAGTTGAGGTTTAATAAATAAATCTCATAACAAAGTCAATGATCTTTCATGATAAAAAAATCTCATGAAAATTACTTTTACCGGTAAATGGTATCTGAGTACAGGACTGACGCAAAATAAGAAAGAATTTAAATGCCAATAGCTAGTTCTTTTAGGGTGGTTTAAAAAACTTCGTAACAGGGTAAAAGAATTAATTTAATTCTGGAAGAACATTCGCAAACGGTTGCTAATCATGAAGTTTAAATACAGTCTACTTACGTAATTTATCTTTGATAATTACAGAGTATGAGCCATTACCACTAACTCTTTATTTACTTTAAGTATATCTAGAAGACTTTTGTTTTTGAACCAAACTTCTTTTTTATACAGATATCCAAACTAGATAGCTTAAATTGCAGAAAGAGAACACAAGAGTGTCTTAAGACGTAAAGAGTATTACGCACGTTAATTAAAATATTTTAGAATGAAAATCACGAAATTAAACTAACTATATTCAAAGACGAAAGAGATTCGTAGACAATTCAATTACGCAATGAGCTCGAACGATGCTATTAAAAATATAAAAAAAAATAATTATCCGTATTTAAACTAAATATAATCCCCCCCTTTCATTACAAATATCTCCTTTACGTGCGATGCTGCTTTAATGAGCAGAATTTACTTTATTTTAATTGAATTAGAGCACAGTTAGACCAGGGTCAGTAGCCAGGGCACGTTAAAGAAGCGTCAATAATGAAAAGGTGCCATGAGATGATTAAAAACTGGGAGTTTAAGATAAAAAGTTCTTAATTAAATTTACAATTAGCCAATCAGTGCCATGCATGCTGAGTAAACACTGTTTTCTTCATGTCTGGTTTAAACAACCTAAGATCCAAGGAAAGACCACATTTGTATTTTTCGTAAAATACTTCTGCGTAGTGACACACTGACGCTGAAAAACTCTGAGCAGGATCATGTTCTTGCTGCCCATGAAAGGGAAATAACGATTTTATTTTATTTTATTTTTGTCCTTTAAATTTATTCTTATCGAAGATGATTAAAAATTGACAAAAATTTTTAATTTACTAAATAAGCTAAGTTTTCTAAAAATACGAAATTAGTTTTTCAGAACCAATCCTTTTCCAGTTTGAATCTTAAACTGTCTGATTTTCAGGGGAAGAAGTTTTAAATGTAAAAATCATTTTAATAAATTTTGTAGCTGCGTCAATTAAATATAACACCTTTTATTGAGTTCGAATTCATTGATATATATTTACATGGTTATTAATATTTTTATATGGTTATTATTATTAAAGGATGGTAGAAAATTTGTCCTTTATCTTACAGTTTCTATAACGTCGTTCAAAGAACAACTTCCATAAATAAAACTTTTCATAAACTTGAAAATGAATAAAATACCTATTTAAAAGTAATGTTTGCAATTTTCGTCTTTTCAATGTTAAGATTTCAGACTACACTTTCAGGCGTTTTATAAAAATGGGTATAAAATCTTCAATTTTTTTAATTGTATTTAAGACCTAGCGAAATATTATTACTTTCCCTCAGGACCTATCTTAACTGCTAATAACTCGCTTACGGACCAGAAGATTAATTTGAAATACATCTGAAAAGAAGCGGAAAAAAATCACTTTTCGCAATGAAAGATGTATTTTTCGTTTCAAGGAAGTTGAGCCTCGAGGGTAACCTATTTGCAATACTGCACAGTTCTTTTAATAATATGCACAGCTCTTTTAAAAGCAATGCTGCTGTCTGTTTTCTCATCATGGAGATAATATATGCATTAGAAAAACATTTTTCTCTCGAAATAAAAATTTGGACTTTTTGAGCTTTGAGATTTGGATTTAAGTTAAAGATGAATATGTAATGACAGACGAAAATTATGAAAACTGTTCGACATGGCAAGAAAGACTTTTATTGAGTGGGCATGTTTAATCAGTTACATTTTCAAATTTTGTTTCAGTTTAACATTCTTTTAATCGTGTACATAAATTCAGTTTCACTTAGGCTTTAATCGTGTATATAAATTTAATTTCACTTCTGTTTACAGAACTTCTGCCTGAAATGCAACTAAAGTCACTATAGAACTTCTTCTAACTTCTGCTTCTGTAGAAGGCGATCACTACTTAGGATATTTTTTTTTTAAACTTATTACGTGCTCCACCCTTAGGCACTGCACGGAAAGGGAGGGATGCCCCGTGGAAGTCTTTTTAAAGGAAACTAGCTCGTATCCACGTTACATAGGGGGAAAACCACAAAAACGCCCATGCAGCCAGCCCGTTCGCCGGGATTCGAAACCCGGACCGAACTAACAGTGTTCTGCCGCTTTTACCCCTCGGCCGCAGGTGGGCCACTACTTAAGATTAAATGCACTTTTCTAAAGCTGTTGCGAATGGGCGTTCAATAAGTATTTGCTGATCTGTGTTAGAAGTTATCAAATGCTTTGCACACGAAGACGAATTTAAGATGCACTTGTGGGTATATTTTACATTCATTAGCAGGTTGCGTAATAATTTGTTTCGTCACTATGTTAAATAGCGTTTTGGAGCAATAAACAAAGATAGTTTTAATATAGATAGGGGTAACATTTATTTCAGATTATCATTTCTTACAAAGTCATAGTATAAGACGGATTACAAATTTGAAATCCCAATCCCCATCCAATCTAGAAAACATTTTATAATCAATTTATGTCCATATATTACAAATCAAAAAATGTCACATAAGGCAATGATAAAAATCACCCATTAAAAACAATAGTTTCAAGCACTGCTGTGAAACGCCAGTACGTCAAATATCAGCGATACTGTTATTGCCTTTGACGAGTTTAGAAGATAAGTTTAAGAAAGGGGTAATTACACTTAGAGATTTAAAAAGTGCTTAAATTTATGTAATATATGAAAGCAAAAATTAACATTTCTCCGAGTGTTATAATCGTCTTTTGGTCAGGGTCGTATGTCACTGCAAAAAATATGCAGTGTCATTTAATGAATAAGTCATGCTTCTGCTTCTAAACTGAAAGAAAATTATGAAATCAAATACATACATTAAAAAGTTTCATTTCATAGTGACTAAAGTACAAATTTAACTTACTTTTCTCTTCACAGTACGATATGATATTTAACCTTTGTCGCTTTCTGAGTTAAAAATATAAATGAGTATTTCAATAAAAAATAAAAATTCA
This sequence comes from Stegodyphus dumicola, assembly GCF_044657685.1. Taxonomy (NCBI): domain Eukaryota; kingdom Metazoa; phylum Arthropoda; class Arachnida; order Araneae; family Eresidae; genus Stegodyphus; species Stegodyphus dumicola. Next base: position 149,433,532 of record NC_140771.1, on the reverse strand, counting down.
ATTTTAATAATAATATTATATTGCATTTTCATTACAACAAATCAAATTGTGCATAATACTCATGAAAAAAATTTAAAAGGTTGTTTTATCAGATTCAGAGAGGTGAAAAAACTTAGAATTCGTAGAGGTAATCAAATAGGAGATAGTAAACAATTTTAGGCCAAAAGATGTCATGCGAAGCACTACTTCATACAGCTGCGCAACTACAGGGCAAAATACTTTTTAGATTGCTTTCCGAAGTTTAATAAAGGAATCGAAAATATCGCACGGAGGAATTCGAGTGGAAGGAAAATAAGAAAGGAAATCCACATCTTTCTGTATACACGCTAGGCGACGGGATCGAAGCACTTGGCGTGTTTATTTTATGCTCAGAAACGAAGTAGCATGCATTCAAAATATCAAGAAACATGAAATTTCAAACGTGATGGGCTCTCGGAAAGGATATTAGATAGAAAGAAACGACATCTTTTATTGACTTGTAGTGTGAACTTGTAGTGTTTATTTCTATTACGTTTTCGAGGATTCGAAAGAAATGAATGCTTCGAATTTACGTCCTGGATGCAAAAGAATTTTAAATTGGAATGCTCGTCATTATAACACTCGCTGGGAAAGATTTTTGCTTGTTTTGGTCCACTGAATATTCGTAACTGTTTGTTCAGTATTGCTGGACTACTTGCTTTTATCGCGTTCTGGAAATTTCTGTGAATATTCAATTTTCTTGATGATGGAATTTTTAAAAGAATAATATTACACGTAAGTGCATGCAAATATGCATATTACTCATACTTGAAAGAGATGAAATTACTCATGCTCTTTTCAAATTTTTAAACTAAAGAGTAAGATATTTGTTTCTTTTTAGTCCATATTGAGATAAAACTCACTGTCCCTCAAATCAATGAAATAAATTCAAAACTTTTCGATAAAATTCCGTCTTTGATAATATTAACAAATTTTATTTCGACTTTTGAAAGAACAATCATATAACTACTTAATCTTAAACAGAACTATACTTTTTATATTAAAATCCTTGACATATATTTCTGAAGTTGACATTCCAGGAAGCGTAATTCTGTTGCCTTTATTTGTGGCTCTTTTATAAAAAAGAATGACATCTGCGGAAGTCAATTTTAAAGTTCACAGAACTGTACACTAGGGTTAGCGAAATGAATGCTGGGATTTTAAAGCTTATGTTTCTTAAAAACCGGTGCAGTAAAATTAATTAAATGTTAATTTGCATAGAAATGACTGAATGTCGCCGATGAGAAAGTTTCTTATTATTAATGCTCCACAGTAGACATAAGTGTATAGCAAATAAATGAAGAAATTCGATATAAAACTAACAAAAACAAAAAAAAAAATGTGTCGTCGACTGCAGTTTTATGGGAACTTAGTCCAACTTCATCAAAGCATTGCTATTATGGTCAACGTAGTAGAAATTGTAGTAGTGCTTCAGGCGGAAATAGAATTGAAGGACGATGGGGTTCAGAAAAGGTTTTCAGCCTGTCTGAAGAAATGGAGAGGAAATGGAATCATTAATAAAATTGCTATGCAGGAAGTTTTGGAAGTCTCAAAAATTTCTTAATAAATACTGAATTAGAGCGAGGAGTAAAGTGTTCCTCAGAAAAATTAAAGTACAAAATGAGGCGCTACTGAGATTTTTAAAGACATTCTATCGAAGATTGTTTCGCATATTTTGGCAGCGTACGGGATGTGTTGCTTTAACCTGAGTTTAAAGATCTGCAAAATCGTCCCGTCTACCCAAAACTCATTACAAAGGATCAAAAGAAGGGAAAAAGAAAATATAACATTCTGAAAAGATTGTTGTTCCTCCTTATCATTCTTTTACCATTCAAAAGCATACCATTCCGTATGCAAGGATTATTTTAGATTTTCATACTCTTCAAATTTAAGTTTTAAAACTATGGACATTTCACTTCTTTCCATTTGTCTACCATTCACTCCTGAATTTGAAACTTCAACCGCTTCAAGCAATATGATTTTCTGACTTTATTTAACTCGTCAATAAAAGTAAGTTCTCAGTTATAAATCCCGTAATAGTGAATATTCATTAACGAGACATTTATAAAACTCTTTCAGCTTACGTCACATGTGTGGTGTTTTTCCCATGCTACTCATAAAGTTTACATTATTATTATTCATTTAATTTATCTTTTTTGCTACTTTTACTCCTCATTTTTTAAAAATATAGTATATAATAAATTTTTTAAAAATTTAAAAAGTTTTTAAAAATATAGTAATATTTTAAAAATTTATGCTCAGCCTTGAAATTAAATTTTATCTTTGTAGCGAATTGTTTTCAAAAATTGATTTGTATCAGAAGAGCATAAAAATCTAAGTTTCAGTTTTGTTACGTTGCGATTATTTAAAAAAATTTTAGCTTTACTACGTAGTTTTGAAAACGTTAATTTGAGTTTTGTTTGTGTTTCACTGACGTATAATTAATTATTTAAAGAAAATATTTCTGCGTTTTCTTAATCTGAGTATTTAAATGAAAGTTTCTGAATTATTTATATTACTCTTGTAGCTTAGAGAACTTACTAACATTACATTTTTGGAAACAAATTACTTAATTCATAATAAGCAATTTAAATATTCTTTATCTAACTATACAAATTTACATCAAAACTATTTTAAATATTTCTGTTACTAGAAGTACTGGTATTAGAAGCTCCAACCCATTTTAGAAATCTAAACAACTATATAAAACAACTATATTTAAATTATTATAATAAATCAGATAAATTAGCATAAGAAATCAGTTAAATTAGCATAATAACTCACAGCATCATGTACTCCTTTCACGATTTTTTTTAAGTGTGGAAAAATCATTTAGAGATGTAACTAATGTTAATATTTTGTGTTATTATCAGCTGAGCGCAATACGTTGATATGTTGTTCTACTTTTTAAGCTTATATTTTGCGATTGAAAAAAAAATTTAATATGTTTTCAACCTGACCAAAAGTGATAATAGGTAAAAACTGTTTCATTTTATCTGTAGGGATAGAAGACTTAAATAATCATTTACGCTATCAGTTACATTATTTTATGTCTCTCAGACTTCTGAAACGTTTTCAGTCCTCTAAAAAAATACAAATTAATACTAATGCGGAAGTGAGCTATGTGCTAGGTATTTAAGTTCGAAGTATTTTAATATGATTGATTGATGATGTATTGATTGATTACGGTATGATCAATATAATTGATTAATGAAAGTTTGATTATGATTCAAAGTACATTTATAGTATTGCATTTACACTACTACTCTAATTTATGAGCCTTCAATCGTACGTCTGTGATTTCAGTATAGGAATACGTTAGCTGTGAGTTCCACATTACCTATAAACAAAATTCTAAGCGATTTTCTGAAGCGTTTGATATGAATCCCTCAGATAAAGGAATTTTATTAATTTTATACTGGTATTGTGAAAATTTGATGTGGAATTATGAATCTGCAAGTGACACTGTATTTTATCTTGCCCTTGCTGTATATATTATTGCCTTAGACTTCCGGACAATACCGATGAATGAATTCCGCGTCAGCACTGTATCATCAAGAAAAAGCCACTCATAACAAAAATTCAAGGCAATCCGCGACATCCTGGCAGCACACGGAGTGGATCTGTCTGATACTAATTACTTAATGTCTATTTTTACTCATTTTCACACGAGACCTCCAAAGCAATATGCAATTTTTTTTAAACATCACAGCCATTCTTACTCCTTTATATTCCTTGTCAAATCACAAAGTGAAGCGGATTCTAGTACAGCGGAAAGCATGGGACTACACTTGCCTAACGATCAAAGATGACGGCAAAGTACTGGTGTCCTTGTCTTCCGTTACCTATTCCTATAGTTATGAATAAACTCATAGTTCATATTAGTTTTTAATTCATATTATTTTTGCCGAGTTAAAATTTAGTTATGTTATAGCATCCTAAGCAACCTAGCTCAGTGTTTCGTACCTTTTTGCCATGAAATGCTATTTAGCCCTGTTCATTAACCGATGTCTAAAATTATGTAGGTTAGCATTAGTGGGATAGGGTGTATAAGAACAACGATAAAGCATAATCTTAGTTATGTTACATACATCATAACACACAAGCATCAAAACTGCAAAACGAAGAAATGGCATTATTAAGTGAATACCTGAAAAACTAAATCTCTAATGTCAGAGTTACGCTGCTTCAAAGCGAAGCTTGTTCCAGTATTTGTATTTGACGAAATTGAGAAAATCATTTTTCATATACACACACATTACATATATATATATATATGTATATATAATTGAAAAAGAAAATGTAAAGCTAACAATTAATTAGACGTAAGACCTAGTTGGTCTTAAAAATTTTTGCGCGTGACCAAACAGGGATGACTCTGTCAATAAGTTGAGTGGTCTTTAGACCACAACTAAGAAGTAGAAAGCATCTTAATTTCCATTATATATATATAAATAAAAAATTCTATTAGTACTTTTCTTCAAACCGCTGACAAAATATCTTAATAAGAAAACAGATTTTCAATTTAATCCTGAAAGTCAATGTTTTATAACAAATAAAGAGCGAAGTCTTTAGCCTGTTCATGACAGCAATTTCTAATGCCTTCTAGTCGCAAAAGCACATCAAGATTAAAACGCTGCTCATTCTGTTGAATGAAACTTTGAGAAATTGGAAAAGAAAGCATAATAAAAATACATGGCTCGGTAATTGTAAATGACTTATAATTAAGATAATGAATAGAAATTTATTGATGAAGGCAATTTACTAATACACACGCTCTTATAATTTTATACATTTAAATTAAAAATTTACAGTTTCCTATTACATAAAAGTCGTTGAAAATGTTCACATTAAGTAGTAGTTTAATTATCATTCTATATGATGTAGCAGAGTTGGTAATGATTTTAAAGCCGCCACCGATGTTTTGGCCATAAAAGTCCTGAATTCCTTTTTGCTGTATGAATTTGTTAATCAGTTTCCATGTGTAGGTTCCGTTGTTAACAATGATAGGTAGTATTTTGTCAAAAATTTTTTTTATATAGTTATTGGGAACTGCTGAAGTTCTAACAGTATCCTGTTTCAATTCATCATCATTAGTAGTGTCCATTTGGTTAGAATCTTGAGCTGCGTTTAATTCTGAAGTCAATATTTGTCTGTTGTCATTATTAGACTTATGCACAAGTTCATTTCCATTTTATTAGCCAAATCCGATTTGGAATTCGAAAACTGACTGTTTTATCATCGTTTCGTAATTTAGGGAATGATTCATGATCGGAGTATCGTCGACCAAAGGGTTTTCAGTCGCAAAAGTAAATCTGTTTTTCTTCGATATTTTGTACAGGCTTTTCGGATTTCTGTCAGGTTTAGCAGATCGTTTAATAGCATGTTAAACTTTGGGCAGTGTTTCAGTAATTTCACAAGTTTGCATAGAATCTTCATGAGAAGTTGATGGCGCAATATTGTTTGAACAGCGATTTACATCATTATTAGAAGTACCATTAACTATCTTCGTGATTGCTTTAAGAATGTTCAGTTTATGTGCTTTGTGTCATTTAATGTGCCTGTAGTGAGCCAAGTTTGCTCCAAACCATATATTATATATATATATAAGCTACCTCAGTGTATTTTTGAGGGAGTTGATCCATGATCTAAGTGGAAGTTTAACTAGATCCAACCAAAAGGAGAAAAAAAAATCCACCCCCCGCGTATTGCCGCACTTGAAGGTGTACCAGTCAGCGGATGGGTTCCTTCTTGCTGTATGAATTTGTTAATCTGTTTCCATGTGTAGGTTCCGACGTTAATAATGATAGGTGGTATTTTATCAAATTTCATATTAATATGGTTATTGGGAATTGCTTAAGTATTAACAGCATCCTGTTTCAATTCATCATCATTAGTAGTGTCCATTTGGTTAGAATCTTTGGTTTCCATAGTAGTCAGGGGTCCACAAGGGCCCCTGACTTCCACCCGAGGCGTAAGCTTGTAGGTAACTATCTGGAATAGACAGCAATAAGCAAGAAAAGAAAGGGAAATCACCAACAGCAGTGCAAAACGAAGTCTAAGTAGGTGATTATAGCGGTAGTTCTTTCATACAAAGGGAAGCAATCAACACAGACAGCCAATGACGAAACGAGAAAACAGCAATAGCAGTACTCTCGGCAATCAGAGATGAGCAGATTGTTACCTCTGATGCATAGCCGCTTTATGTACTCCAACATCAGCGGCGCACGTACAGTGGTTTTGTTCCTGGGTGAGCCTATTGTTATAGATGTAATGGCTTAGCTCTTCGGTGTATATGACAAATGATTCAATTTGTATATTTTTTTAATATTAGGTTGTAGGGTTTATATTTATTTTAACTAACATTTATTTTAAGCTATCTTTCCTGTCAAGCCTTTACTTTCCCCTATAATTGCCAATGCCAGAGTATGTAAATTTTAGTAGAACGCGCAGAGTATTCAAATTTTTAGCAGAAATAATTTTGAGTTAAATAGAAGGGAAACGAGATTTGTAAGTGTGCTTCTTGATTCACGAGCGTGAAGGTTGCTTGGTAGAAATTTAAGAATCGCGCGTTTCGGCCTGTGTGCTTACTTCGGCAGCTAGTTGAATCTTTCAACTCCTTAATCAGAAAGTTTGCTGAATCTCAGCTGTATCTTAGAACGCGGTTAAGATAGTTAGAATTATAGAGCCTCGTAGATAGTGACTTCGTTAGTTATTCATCCTGTCATTCATTTTTAATTGTACTTTTCTATTTTTGTTTAACCGCCGTGTCGGCGTAGATTGTGAGCGTCAAGTGAACGCAACTGTAATTTCTAAAGTTTGAAAGTTTGAAAGTTAGAAAGTTTGCTGAATCTCAGCTGTATCTTAGAACGCGGTTAAGATAGTTACAATTATTATGCCTCATAGATAGTGACTTCGTTAGTTATTCATCCTGTCATTCATTTTTAGTTGTACTTTCCTATTTTTGTTTAACCGCCGGTCGGCGTAGTTTGTGAGCGTCAAGTGAACGCAACTGTAATTTCTAAAGTGAAATAAAAAGGGATTAAACCCTTCTTACGAGTTTGTGTAACTTCCAGTTCATAGCAGTCACTACTACTGTTGCGGACAAGTTGGGGCCACGCGACATCACAAGGTTACGAAATTAACTTGATTATTCGTTGAGAAGGGCATTTTAAGTGAAAATATAATTTTATTATTTTAACTAATACAAGAGTTTTGTAGCTTAGGCAACCTAGAGAGTGTATTTGGCAATACAGTATAATAATCACTTGATACAAAGAATTAGAAAAAGAATATGAAACAGAATAATCGGGAAATTATTCAAATCTGTTTTAAACTTAAAACGATGAATTTGTATGGTATGTAAATACATTTTTAATAAAAGTAAATATTTTAATAAAATAATTTTTATTCTAGAATTATGGTATCAAGTAACTCATGCCTTATTGTGATCATGCAAACATTAAAATGATTAAAGCCGTCGGATGATTCATCGCGATGATTCAATATACCAATTGCGAAAGTTCCAGGCGTTTCTTGTTTGTCTGCTGTTGATAATTGTCTTGTGACAGTTTTCATTAGTAAGGATGGGATAAATTCCTGTTCATAGTTGAATGTACGCATCAAGAGTGTAAAATTCAGTTCAGGCATAAAATATAAAACTTAAGACAATGCATTAGATTTCGTACAGTGTTGCGTCAGTTTATTAATATAGCATCTCTCTTTCAAATAGGTATAGGAATATTTCTTCAAACGTATTAAATTTTATAAATGCATAAAGGAAGCACACTACAGAGGCATTATGTTTTTAGGGGGAAGTAGCAAAGATAATGACATAATAATGCTTCCGCCGAGTTTCGAACCACGGATCTCCCGGAGGTGCTACCCATTTACATCACAAGAGTGCGCAGTGGAAAAGGCTAAAGTTCTTCGAATTTTCACAGCTCAAAGAATAAGTGGATATGGAGGAAATTCAGTTACCATATCTATGTGTGGCGAGGATTTACGTCCATCGTATTTTGAGCGAGCGCGTAGAGCTTTCAGAATTTTCTTAAACGAAAATTCTGAAGTCAACAATTCCAAGACCTGAACTACGGACTTTTCGATTGCCAGTCGGACGTGCTACCAGTACACCACGAGGGTACGTAGGGGAAGGATAAAATTCCTTATAAAATAAATTAGAAATTTTATCGATATATTGAGCAAAAATCTGAATATTGAAAGCTAGGTTTAACTGGAAAATGAAAACGTTTGTTGTTGTGGTGTGACTACATTATTTCAGATTTCATTATTGGGCATCGAGATAAAATCGTTAACATCGTCATTCTTTTACTACAATCTTTTTATCATTCTTTTGATAGAATTACTTAAATTCCACCTTTTAGGCCTCTAAAACATGTGTCTTTTAATTATATATGCCTTAATATTTATCATTACTAAAGGTTTTAACTTATTTTTTCTATTTATTGTGCGGAAGCAATTTGAAATTAATTATCGATCCGCATTTACTGATCTCAATATCTTAAAATGTTTCAGAAATATGTATTGTGATGAAAATACAATACTCCACATGAATTTATTCAAAACTATTTATGGATGTTTTCTTTTACTGAATGATTAATTTTTTATGCAAATATTTATTTAAAGATCAAAGTAATCATCGCATAAATTTGATCTTCAGAATGTTTTTTAGACTATAAAAAGAATATATTGAAATATGAATATGAGTCAGCTTTCCTAAAGTCTTAAAACGAAGGCCTTTCTGCCTTCAGGGGGATAGCTTTCGCGTGTTTTATTTAATCCAAATACTCTTAAGTTAGAAAAACAATATAAGTTAAGCATTTTTGAAATTTGTAATACTTTGTCGAGTTTCGTTGGTTTTCAAAATCATTAAATTTTTTATTGGAGGTGTAGTTGTTGAAGATGATGATCAGTCAAAAACAAAAAATGAAATCATTACATGTTAGCAGTTCTTTGGTTTAAAAAATGAAGAGCTCGGATTCCTAAATCAAATAAAAATATAAATGAACTGAAAGTAATCTCAGATCTCATTTTTGACAGAATGAATTTCTTACGTTTAGAGGAAGTGATTTTCTTTTCTTTTTACTACATATAAAATAAAAATTCTTTTTAAATTATGCGTTCTTAATTGATATATATCACTTATATAAAAATGATCATATTCAGTTACCTTGGTATTTCTTTTTAACAATTTTGTTTTAAAATCAGCCATTTTTAACCGCAATACGATTTTAATTTAATCCCACAAGACAAAGAAGATTATAAAAACTGAAAATTACTTTCATACTGTTAAATATATTAATCTGAAACTGCGTACTTAAAAATATTGTTATTGTATCTTTTATAAAATTTATAAGATAACTGGTAATATTACCAAGCCTAAATCTCCCATACAAAACGTTATTGGAAATCCGAAAGATATATTCGGTAAACCGATGTTTTATCTCACTGCAAAATCAATCTTTTGAATCATATTTAGTTTACAAAATCCGAATGTTTGAACCCGTATTTCGCAGAACACTTGCGATTCTTCCGTGCAAACGTTTAAAACACAGAGAGCAACCTCGGCAATTTCTACGTCTATTCATCTTCTAGCAACAAACATTCAATACACAAACAGTTCATCCGTTGTAATACCTCAAAGAACTCTCCGAGTAAGAGTATTCCATCAAAGAGATGATTGAGTGCCTCCACCAAAGAGACGTATCTCTAGAAAACAAGACATTTCTCACTGTCATTCCGAGAAAGTAAATTCATATCGCTTCAAATAGATTTTTCTATTATTCAATGATATATTCAAGGAATATTGCCCTTTTTTCGTTTCTTACAGTAAACTTAATAATGGTGGGTAAGGATAAAAGAAAGAAATAACTGGAAATTCGGAGAAAAATGGAAATAAGGCTATTATATTCGTGCAACGTGTGTCTTTGCGAAATAATGTATAAACATTTTTGGTATGTTTAAAATGTATAGTTTCAAGCGTTTGTTTCTTTAAGGTAGAATATTATTACTTAGCAAACTGTAACGTTTCTGTAAGATAGAATATTCCTACTGAACAAAATATAAATTTTATACCTTACAAAGCAATTTCATCTGTACGTGATAAGAAATAATAAATATTTGTATATATATATATATATAATGAAGCAAACTTAGCTGTAATGTTGTAGGAACACTGATAGAGTAGATTAAAATTACTGCATTTTCTAGGAGTAGATCTATAATGAAGAGCAACATGGCAACCGAGCTAGATTAAATATTCATTTTTATTTCAGTAAACATTTTATTTAGACAAATTCTTCTTTATTTCGGCTTGTCTATGTCTTGATAGGAGGTAACGGTAGCCGCCTATTAGGTGCCTCCATAATAAAATGACCATCACTTCTGGCCTTAGTAGTGGCGAAAGTATAAAAATGGCTAGTGCCCACCATTAAACAAAAATTCGGTAAACATTTGCGGCTACTAACACAATTTTACCCTAACTGGTGCACCATATTTTGAAATATATTTATTTAGAAAGGAATCGGTTACAATTTTCGTTGAGGTACTAACTATTTTGAGAAATAATCTACCATAATCAGTAAATATTTATTTTTATTACTTTCCCTTTTTGGAAATGGGCTCAGTAGATCTATTCCAATTAACGCATGAAGAAACGTAGCTCATACACTATTTGGACACCCGAGCGGGCTATAATTTACATCGTTAACTAACTGACATGTACGGCAGGACCTGACATAATCTGTTACCACTCTTTGAAGTTGCGGGGAAAAAACGCCTCGCGCACTCTTTGTACTTTGTACTATTTTCTGAATGCCTTGATGACCAGCAGTAGCTGTGTCATGCAATTCGTGTAAAATACTGAGTCGCAAGCCGGCTGGAATGACTGGTCTTATTTCACTATTCTCATTTGTTGGTTTAGTAAAAAATAATAGTTTATCAACCATTTCATAGTTTTCTGCTCTATTCCTCATGGCCACTATATCTGGATGTTCAAAATTATCTGGGTCTTGTAAGTATGCATAAATATGCTTATATTCTGGATAATGATTTAACTCAGAAATAACTGTTTCCCTGGAATCCAATGCTTTTGATGTTAATAGGGTGTATTTTATTTGTTTTCCTTATTCATCCAATTTTATTCGAGTTAATGCGTCTGTCACGATATTTTCCTTCACCGGTGTGTATTTAATTATTAATTTGAATTCTTGCGATTTTAATGCCGCTCTTATGAGTCGCGGGCTTAAGATTTTGCCGGATTATACTCGTCCCATGGCGGCATGATCTGAATACACGACTTTCGGTGCTTTACCAAAATAAACTCTGAACTTCGACAGCGTTAAAAGTACGGCCAAGGTTTCTCTCTCTGTTGCAGTGTAATTAATTACGTTACGTTTGAGTTAGGGATTTTGAAAAAATGCTACGGGCTGCTTGCGCCAAAACCGCACATGTAGCAAAATCCAAAGCATCAGCCGAAATTTTGAGATTTTCATCCCCATCCGGGAATTTTAAGACCAGCGCTTGAATTAGCGCAGATTTTAATCTTTAATCTTTTAAATGCTGTGTTTCTCTCAGCTGACCACGAAAATCTGGCTTTTTTTTCTTTTGAATTGTAAGAGCGTTTCGGCTATCTGTGCAAAGTCATTTATAAATTTTCTATAATAGCTACACATGCCTAAAAGGAAGAGAGCTTTTTTGCAGTGTTGGGCGGTGGAAAATTCTTTATCGCAGTTACTTTCGAGTCTTGAGTTTCAATTCCGCATTTTGAAATCTTATACCCTAAGTACTTCAGTTCTTCTGCCGCGGATTTACTTTTACTCGCATTTATTTTTAGGCCTGCGCCTGTTAATTACGTAAAATCTTCGTTTAAATCTTTTATGTGTTTCTCAATATTTTCACTTGAAATAATTATATCGTTGAGATAAATAAACGTTGATTTCCCAAGGACAGGTTTTAATATAATGTCCATGGTAATTTGGAAAGTCGTCGGGGCTCCACATAAGCCAAAAGTCAGTCTAAGGAAAGCATATGTTCCTAATTTAGTGATGAATGCCGTTTTCGGCTCATCCTCTGGTTTCATTGCTATTTGGAAATACTCTGAAGTTAGGTCTACGGTGGTCATGTACTTGGTGGACCTAATGTTTCTTATCACTTCATCAATTATAGGTAGAGGATAAACGGGGTATTTAGTTAAGCTATTTAGCTTTCTGTAGTCGATAGCTAGCCTCCAGGTTTTAAAATTTGAAGAAGGCAGAGCATGTTTTCCTACACAGCACGACAGGACTCGCATAAAGGCTGCTTATTGGCTTAACTATTTTATTTTCGAGCTTGTACTTAATGTTTTTCTCAATTATTTTTCTTTTAACTTTATCATATCACTATGCCTGGACCTTCACGGGCTCCTCACTTTTTAACTTAATTTCATGATGTACTAATTGAGTGAGGCCAGGTGTTTCAGAAAATAAATCAGAGAAATGTCTTATCAGTTCTTGTAGTATTCTTCTATCTTCAGATTTCGCATGTTCCAGGTTGAGGTCCGGAGGTTCCACAGCTTCTACTTCTCGCGGCTTCATGTGTAGCTGCAAAGTTTCATTCTGCAAATTAATTTTGCTCCCGCTGTTTTTAAGAAATCGGTGTCCAATATTACCGAAGCTTGTAAATTTCACACAAAAAAGTATAGATTTTTGAACTTCATTCTTTATCTCCACATTAAACGTCGCTTTGCCTATACACGCACAATGTTTGCCCTCCGCTGCAGTGACTTTAGTATTTTGTGTCTTAAATAACTTCTAATTCTTAAAATTATTTCGAAAGAAATGTTCGGACAAAAAGTTTGCTTACGCTCCTGTATGGACCAAGGCCTTTTTGGCACCTTATTTAGTCGAATGTGAAACACAGGTAAGGAAAAATATTTTATTACCACCGTATTCAATTGAAATTTTGAGGGATTTTTATTCGAATGGGGTGACTGTACGCCCTTTTCACCAGCCACCCCGTCCTAGTTTAAATCCTTCTTAACTGCACCTTTTTAAATCTTGCGGCCTATTTTGGCGATCGCCTTTCTTTTTATCTTGAAATTTATTCCCGCTATAGGATTGTTTCGCTTGTTCCTCATATGGCCTAGCAAACTGTCCGTTAGGTCTTTGGCCAAAACTTCTGGTACGTGTACTTTCTGCTATCTTCCTACTCTCGAATTTCACCGCTCGAACAATTGTTCTAGTGTGTTGGATTTTTTACTTCAATATAATCCTTGCGGCAATAGTCGAGGCAAGATAGTTTGAATTAGTTCTTCTTTGGGCCTTTTTAATATATAAAAAATTAGTGACTTGGACCTAAGATGAAGTTAGAAGACTCTTCAATTTTTGGTACTTGCCGTACAATTCGGCTTCAAGCCTAGCTCTATCCACGGGGAAAGCTTTTACCAGCGCGGCTTTAAAATTATCGAAGGTATAATTGGAGCTTCCAATTTTCCTTTGAATCAGCTTAATACCTGTTCTCGTAAAGCGGCCGTTGCTATCGTAATCTTCTGTACTTCAGGAACAGGGTAAAGTAAATAATTATTATCTAAATTTTCTAGGAAGCTAGCGACTGACGTTCTTCCGTCAAATGTCACTGCGAGTTTCATGGAGGCCATCATTGTTTCAACAAGATAGCCAAAGCCTTCCATCATATTGCCAGTAGCTAGCGGAGTTTGCGATGTCGATGGAGCTAACTCAGCTGCACCTTCGTTGTTAGCCATGAGTTCGGAAAAATTTGGGCACCACTTATAGAGTCTATCTCTTTTTTTCCACATAAACTAGAATAGACCCTATAATGACCTGGCAAATTCTCGCACAGGCATGAATAAAAACACTATTGACTCAGACGAAGAGTAAAAATAACCCTTTATTAAGTCAAACTAGTTAACAAAGACACTGTCAGCTTGCGGGGGAAATTAAAACTTAGAATATAATACAAGCGAAACCTGAAATAAATAGTGTAAGATCGCACTTAAGTTACACCTAAGAGGTGGACTCACAAGAATCTAACCGGCATTATACTAAACTGATAAGTCCAAGAGGCTTACTAGCTTGACCGCGAAATAACAACGAAACGTGGCTAGCGCAGCACGCCCTGAATAAACTGAGATAGTCACACGTTTAAATAATCACTTCACTTAACTTTAAATTTACATCCTGCCGAGAGAAAATGAGGGGACGTTGAGAAGTCTAGAACAGGTATCAAACTTAAAATAAATTTGTTATGCAAAATAAGGAAAACCCTACAAGTTTATATATTTTGGTTACCCTTCTGCATGTTTCAATTCAATATAGCTTCCGTATGTTGAAAGAGAAAATTCGTCAAAGAGATTATTTAAGAGATATCTAGGTAAGAATAATATTATCTAATAAAAAGGTACTTAAATACATGTAAAATTAGGGCTATAATCTGTAGTTGTTTCCTTCGAAACTGAGATTATTATGTCCATGGAAACTTTATTACCAAGTTTTAATTGTATTCCGATATTTCTATGTCGAACTACCCACATAGTATTTAGCACGATACGTTTCACCAAAGTTATCTTTGCGCATTTTATTTCTATTGGCCTCTTTCTACATAGGTGCTCTCTTATTTAAATACACGATAGTATTCGATCATGTAAAGATAGAATCTCTAACTTCATTCCACGTCTGTGCGCTGGGCTGCTTATATGATCTCCGTGGTTTCGATAATTGAAGATAACGAATCGGAACTAACTCTGATTAATTAAGAATACGACATTTAACGATAGAAACAGTGCCTACTACGTACAATAATTATTAAGACAATCCTGTTAAAATGAATGATTTAGGTCAAAATACTTCCTGCAGATAAAAGTTACCGCAATCCCTACTCCCGCTGTCCATACTAATTTCTTCCAAGGGTCTGAAATAACTGCAAACTAATTTCATTCTTTCCTCTGTTATTAAATATACAGTAAATGCTGCCGTCCAGTTGATGTTTTTTGCACATATGCTCAGAAAATTTCACATCTTGATGTTTGTTACAGGAATGGCATAGTTAAAACTCAATATTTTATGTTAAATTATTTTCTGTCAACGACGCAGATCATTTGGAAACGAAATTAGAATCTTTTAAACAACACTGGCAACAAAGACAAATTCGTCTTGAAAATTATTGGTTTTATAATAGAAGTACGGTAGAATTTAATCCTTGAAGAAGTTAATCCTTGAAGAATACAGTTACTCACATCCTTTTATGGCGCTCGCACGCATTTCGATTTAATATGCAAGAAAAGTTTTCCGCCAAAAAAGTTCTTAATAAAGTTAGGAAAAAAACATAAAATCAGTAGCTTTAGTGCGGGTAGTAATCACCACCCAAATCTATGATTGTCTGCCAAAGCGTTGGTATTTTTTTCAAAGCCTTCGGCCCAGAAACATGGTGGCCACGAGTCCAAAATCACATCAACCTCACTTCGGATATCCTCTGCAGAGTGCAAGATAGCATCAGCAAGATGTAGCTGCAGATGTGAAAAAAGGTAGAAGTCCGAAGCAGCGATGTTGGGGCCATATGGCGGGTGTGGCAAAAGACCCCATTCCAGTCCGTACAGCCGGTGAATGCAGGCGCATGTGGTCTTGCATTACCTTGATGGAACATTTCGTTTTTGAGCCAGAACTCATTTCGAAGTTTCTACTTGATAGTAGCGTCAACACGGATTAGCATCTCGCTACACACCTTAGTATGGAGAGTTTTACCTTTTTTCAGATACTCTCTGTGTATAATACTTCGGCAATACCACCAGATACAAAGCATGAACATTTTGTTAGTGAAATTGCGCTTTGAGACGCTGCCTTCGGGCTCACCGGGCGCAGACCAACCCCCGTTTTTGTCCGTGTTGATGAAGTAAACCCATGTTTCATCACAGGTGAGGATTCGGTCCAGAAATTTGTCCTTGTATTGATATTCGAGCAGATTAGTGCAGGCCCGAACATGTCTGTGCTTATCTGCTTGATTCAGCTCATGCGGTACGCAGCGATTGAACTTGCACGTCACATTTATACGATACAAAGCAATGGACAAGGCACTAACGTGTAACTCTTCAGCAAACTCTTGAGAGGTTGATTCTGAATTTCTTCCACAGGTTCTTCCAGGCGGACCGCGTCAACATCAGTAGGCCGGCCAGAGCGATCTGCTTCTTGAATGTCACAGTCCTTGTTTTTGAACTTTCGGTACGGTTCACGCCGAAATGAAGTGAAGCCAATATAATGTTTTTGTATTGTTTTCATTTATTGGATCTGGCAACTCAGTGTAGAAAAGAGTACGAGGTAAGCTGTCAGCCATTAACTTGGTGTTTTCTGATTGTGTAAGTCTAAGGCCGTTTTGCTGATGAATTAATATGTACTTTAATCCGGATGGCTAGAGAGACCATCCAAGCAAAGAATATAAAGTTATTGTCATGTTTAAGATACATAAAAATTATACAGTCCTTTAAGATTGTGAGAACTTCATTGTTTTGGCTTTCAAGTATGAATTTTGTGACTTTCGTTTTAGTGTGATAAATTGCTATAAATTGATCAGGTACCAAACCTTCACAGTGTCATATGATACAACATTAGTACACATGAAATTATGGCATTCTGTACACATGAGTTTGTGTTAAAGCTGTAAAGTTCCTGTTCGTGTAAGCTCAAAGCTGTACACATGAGTTTGTGGCATTCTGTAGCAGACGTATTGCAACAGGGCTGGATTAAATGATAGTTCTAATCTGGTAGCGTTCAAATTCATTTTCAGACACCTTGTACATAATGATATTTGTTTACAAATTTCATAACACATTGTTTTAAATCAAATCTCTTTCTTTCAAATTCCAAAATCATTTGACAAAATATGTTAAACACGCCAAAGCGAACTGTTTGCGCAGATTATATTTGCGGTGGCGGGAGACTATCGTTAAAACCCGATATTTCTTACAAATGATATTAATAAAAATTCAGGTGACTGAAATAAAGATTCCGAAGTTAGATGGACTCTTCCCTAACTTTTAGACACGGATTATGATAATTACTAGGGTTATTTAAGTGAAACGGGGATACTTTTTTGGGGGTCTTTCTAAGCAAACATAAGTTCTTGAATCTTGATTCTAATTCTTGAATCACCACGAAAACTTTGTTTTCAAGAAGAATTTTTAAAGAAATTATGGACCAAGCGGCGTTTAGCCTCATATAGTAGCTCAAGCTGTGATGTTTAAAGGTGATAACATATCGTTATTGAAAACGGTGGTTTTTTGGAGTCTCCAATTCGATTGATTTGGTGAATGACATAGTAAACAACCAGAAATGAGCCTTTTCTTTCAACAAGATGAGTCAAAATTGATCTTGTTGTTACTGTAGTGAATATTTTAGGTAAGTTGGAAAAGTCCGTTTTTGAATTGAAGGGCCTGCAGCAAGAAGGGCCCAGTTCGACGTTTTTAAATTTCGGAGAATTTAAAAAAGCATTTCAAAAATTCATTTTTTAACCTATGCTCTAAGTATTTTGGCTCATTAAAAGTGTTAGTAAAAACGAATTTTACGACTATTATCGTAGCAGTATGTGTGTTTAGTTAGGCTACATTATTATTTAAATTTAGGAACCAGGATAAAGAATTTAAGAGCCAATGCCTGCGAGGAAAGGTTTATTAACAAAGAAAGAGAAGTGTTATAATATATGAAAGAATAAAATAAAACAACATAATATGAAAAAAATGGATTATACAAATCCGTATTTCAGACAAGCTCATTTCAGCATCTGTTCTTCTCAATAAAATCATTATTTTAATGGCAATTATATAATTACTCTTTATTATTCATAGTAAAATTCCCCTTCAGTTTCTTCAGCATCCCTGATTGTGAAGTTGTATTTTCTATGAACCAGTATTTCTAGGAATAACTTTCCCTCAAGTTGAAATATGTCTCTTACTTTCATTCTGGCTCATTTTTCATTTATTTATTTTCACAGATCCCGATTCAATACCTTTCTTTTCTTCTTTGACCGTTCTTTGTTATTGTCCTCAGATAGTATTCAACAAATGAGCCCGGACTGGTAGGTTCAGCTTCACTTGAACTTCTGTCACACATGTGAGAATATAGAAAAGCATAACAACAGTAATAAAAATACAGTTATTGTACACTTAAATAATCAAGAAGAACACTGCTCGAAAAAACCCAAGTAAGTAAAACCTTAACCTATAGCTGCTCAACTCAACTGTACAACGACCTCCATCTCTCGAGATTTTTGGAAACTACTACTCGGAGCTGAGCCCTTTTTAATCCAATGCAAAAGAACGTTTTTTTTTTTTTTTTTTTTTTTTAAATTTTTAATTTTTTTTAGCAAAAATCTTGCTGCAAGTGCGTCAATTATTGAAGATTCTGTGAGAATTCTGCATTATCTGGATTTTATATGGGTAGAGACCTGGCACTTTTCATGATATTCCGTACTATTTTTCTGCTATTTTCTACGAAAAGCAGCTATTTTCACGTCTTAATTAAAGCAAGGTCGACTACAATTTAGTGTTTTCAATTTCTGTGGCTATTTACATAAGGCGAAAATGCGTAGCTTGGCATGCAGACAGTCTGTTCGCTGGGACATGAATTTCAATCTACCAGCAGTATTCAGCGCCTTAAATTTCAGCCACTGTCGTGCCGACCTAATGTATTATGCTAATAGATTAAGAGCAGTGCACCATTTTAAATATTAAAAATTAAGAAAAATAGAAGATTAATATTAGTTTTATTATTCTTACTACCATTATTATTAATTAAGACACAATAACACGCCGAATAAATACTAATTCAGAAGTCAAACAACAAAAATCAGCGTTATACCTACAAAATTTTCACAGGACTAGTTTCGATGGTTTTACCGAACCATCATCTTCAGCTGCAAAACCGCAAATGAACAAGATAGGAAATAATGATTAGATAAGATAAGAAAGCCTGGACAAGAATAAGCAAGTGGCGCCATCTGTTGGCGAAACTAGAACTAAAACATAATTTCTCTAAAAGCCGAAGGCAAATTTGGATTGGAATTAGGACCGTTAACTAGAACAGAAAGATTTTTATGAATGTGAAATGCCTCTAGAAAATCTTCTCCAATGGAAGATGTTTTTTTGAATAATTTTGGCAGCAGAAAAATTGAAAGTGTGATTTTCGGACCAACAATGTTGAGCAACAGAAGACTTCTGCGTTTCCTTTTTTCTAACATATGCCTCATGTTCTTTGACGCGAAATTTTAAGGCTCTCCTAGTTTGGCCAATGTAAATTAAACCACACTGGCAAAGAAATCCTATAAATACCCCAGGAATTCATATCCGGAATGGGGTCCTTGAGTATAGAAGTTGGAATTTTATTGATGGGAGAATAAACAACCCGAAAGTTAAACTTCTGCAAAATATGTGCAACTTTATAGCTAATTGATGGAAAGAAGGGAATGACAACAGAATTTTTATAATCTCCTAAAATAAGAGTGTGGCTTTTAGTGTGTTGAGATGAGAATTTTTTAACTGCTTGATTAATAATGTTGGGTGAAAAGCCCCTGTCAATAGCTATTGCTTTTAAATAATTTAGTTCTTCATCAAGGGCTAGTTTGGAGGAGCAAACTTGAAGAGCATGGAAAACATAGGAATAAAATGAAGCTAACTTTTGTTTAGTCGGATGACATGATTTAAAGTGTGGTGGAAGGCAAACCGATGAAGGTTTACGGTAAACTGTAGTACTGAAGTTGGGTGTGTTACGTGTAACCAGAATTTCGAGAAACGGAAGAGAATTGCAAGTCTCAAGTTCAAAAGTGAACTGAATAGCAGGATCAATAGAATTCATTGTTGAAAGAACTTTATTTAAATCATCTTTATTACCTTCAAACAGGGTAAAAGTATCGTCTACGTAGCGGAACCATGCCGGGAAGTTTAAAGTTTCAAACAATTTTGATTCATAATAATGCATGTAGATATCAGCCAGGATGGGACTGAGGGGGCTTCCCATGGCTAATCCCTCAGTTTGCTTGTAATATTTATTTTGGAAAACAAAATGTGTTTGTTTCAAACAGAGTTGAGTGAGAGAAATTAGCTCATCAATTTCGATGCAAGAGAAATGAAATTCGCGAAGTCTGGTTTCTAGACATCTTAATGCACCCTCCACTGGGACATTGGTGAATAATGATTTTACATCAAAAGAAACCATGAGTAAATTACTAGGAGAAATGTTTTTAACCTTTTTTACAAACTCTATTGAATTTTTTATGGTGTAAATGTTATTGTCTAAGAGAGTGGAAAATCTAGAAACTAAATATTTAGCTAAAGGATATGAGGCAGTACCTAAATTTGATACAATAGGGCGGAAAGGAATACCACTTTTATGAATTTTGGGAAGAGCATATAATCTGGCACAATTCGCAACAGATGGGATAAGCGAATGTTTTAAGTTGCTTGAAATGATTTGCGAAGATTTGATCGCAGTTTTTATTTTGGATAAGTCCGAAGGTGAAGGATCTTTAGGGATCGGATTATATGGTCCTTCGTTTAAGAGTTTAGTGACACCATCGATGTAAGTGTTCTTATCCATGACGACTATCTGGCCACCTTTGTCAGCCTTTGAAATGATAATATCCGGGTTAGAATGAATTTCGCGCATTGTAGCTCTTTCTCTCGCAGTTAGATTTGGTTTCAAAGGTTTATTATTGAATTTCACATTATGAGCGATAAGATGCCTAATCATTTCTTTCTGTGAATCTGAAACTTTACTGAACTTGAAAGCTTTTTCGATAGGAGCCAAAATCTTTGGAATCGAGGGTTTACAGGTTTGTGAGAAGTTAAAATTATATTTTAGAATTCTCTCTTGTTCTTCTGAAAGACTAACATTAGAAATATTAACTATTGGCTTGATGTTTACAATGGGAAGATTTTTTGAACTACTTGAACTGGAAGACCGTAAAAGAAGTTTTTCGAATTTAACTGCAAGGGTGTTTTTATGAAGGTTAACTGCATTCTCCGTTCTAGACCAAGACTTTTGTTCAAGGGCAGTGAATTTTGGATATGATTTAGCGAGTTCCAGATGAAGCTTATAGAGTTCATGTTCAATTTTGGACAATTGTTGACGTGTATCCCTTATCACGGACCGAAGTAAGGCAAGCTTGCAATTTAACAGAATTCTTGAAACGCGACTCGAAGGTTTTTGATTAGATTTGATTTGAATAAAATTAGGGATCAATTTTTTACATTTACATTTAAGTAAAAAGTCAAGATGATTCAGGAATTTTTGCCGTTTCAGGCGTAATTTAGTGAAACAATTAACGGATGAAGGCATGATAAACAATGCAAAAAATCAAACCAAATTAACTGAGCAATAATAAAGTACACACAAAACAGCAGAAAAATCCCTCACTGAAATGAATAGAAAACAAAACGTTTGTAAGCAAAATGCATGAAATCAGACAAGCAAAGCACAATATCCAAATGTACAAAACATAAACATAACTTGAAAATTGCAAAAATGTACTCACCGAAACTCCTACAATCACAAAATGGCGGCCACACCACGTGCAAAAAAGAAAGCAAAATGTAAGCCTGTTTGGGGCTTCTATAATTAAGACACAATAACACGCCGAATAAATACTAATTCAGAAGTCAAACAACAAAAATCAGCGTTTGTAGGTATAACGCTGATTTTTGTTGTTTGACTTCTGAATTAGTATTTATTCGGCGTGTTATTGTGTCTTAATTATAGAAGCCCCAAACAGGCTTACATTTTGCTTTCTTTTTTGCACGTGGTGTGGCCGCCATTTTGTGATTGTAGGAGTTTCGGTGAGTACATTTTTGCAATTTTCAAGTTATGTTTATGTTTTGTACATTTGGATATTGTGCTTTGCTTGTCTGATTTCATGCATTTTGCTTACAAACGTTTTGTTTTCTATTCATTTCAGTGAGGGATTTTTCTGCTGTTTTGTGTGTACTTTATTATTGCTCAGTTAATTTGGTTTGATTTTTTGCATTGTTTATCATGCCTTCATCCGTTAATTGTTTCACTAAATTACGCCTGAAACGGCAAAAATTCCTGAATCATCTTGACTTTTTACTTAAATGTAAATGTAAAAAATTGATCCCTAATTTTATTCAAATCAAATCTAATCAAAAACCTTCGAGTCGCGTTTCAAGAATTCTGTTAAATTGCAAGCTTGCCTTACTTCGGTCCGTGATAAGGGATACACGTCAACAATTGTCCAAAATTGAACATGAACTCTATAAGCTTCATCTGGAACTCGCTAAATCATATCCAAAATTCACTGCCCTTGAACAAAATTCTTGGTCTTATCCCATCTGTTGCGAATTGTGCCAGATTATATGCTCTTCCCAAAATTCATAAAAGTGGTATTCCTTTCCGCCCTATTGTATCAAATTTAGGTACTGCCTCGTATCCTTTAGCTAAATATTTAGTTTCTAGATTTTCCACTCTCTTAGACAATAACATTTACACCATAAAAAATTCAATAGAGTTTGTAAAAAAGGTTAAGGGGTCACACGACCCTTGAATGAGTCGAAAGATGAATTTTTTTACCTTTTTTAAATCTTGTGCAACTTTTTTAATTCTTATCAAAAATATTCAATATTTTGTTCATTATTAATTTAATGTCTATTCTTTAATTAGATGTACTTGAAATTTGAAAATTATAATAAAAATTGTAAAAACAAATGTTAAATTATAAGACAATTTTCACATCTAATTAATCTGTACGCACACTGCGCGCACATGTACAAGAAATGTTTTGTACCAAAATGTTTAATTTTTCTTTTTTTATGCAGAAGAATGTTTGAGAATATAACTGAACTAAAAATATTACACAATTCATGCATTTTTAATTTTTTTTATGATATATATATTAAATATAATTTTTTGCTATATTTTGATTTTTACATACCTTATAAAATTGAAACATTTCATTAAAATACCAAAATTTTAGTTTAATTAATTTAGTGTAACATGATAATACTATGGTACAAATTTCAGAAAGATACATTAAAAAGTTTTTGAAATATCATGCGCGACGCATTAAAAAAATACGTTTTGAGATAAAGACCTGTAAAGTTTGCATCGCTATAAAAATGAGTAACATTGTGACTTAATGAGTCTTAACTCGTACTATTTGGTACCTAATTTGTATTTTATGCTTTTTGTTTGTGTTTTGAATAAAGTTAATGACAGAATATATATTTATAATAAGGAAACTGCATCTGAAAAACAATTAACAATGCATTGTTTAATGAAAGTGATGACACAGTCAACCGTTATCAAGGATACATTATTGCAGATAAAGATATATTTTTCATATACATGAAAGAGAATGCAATGTGAAAACTGTGTTATAAACCTATAAATATTTCTGAGAATAAAAATATATTAATAATCAGTTTCTTGAACAAGATGTTTAAATTTTTGTCGACACATAACTTATCACAAAATACTATTACTATTCATAATATTTATATACACAAATTAAAAACCTCCAGGTTCATACATTATTCCTTCTTGATCAATTTGCTGATGTTCTAAACTTGTTTTGGATCTTTTCCTTGCTTTTCGTGCTTCTATAGTGTTTTGCATTGCTCTCTTCTTAGTAGTATTTACACGTTTCATATCACTGCGAAGTTGAGATTTTATTGCATTTATACCTGGATGGATATCCATTTGCCTCATGACAGATAGCCTACCCTTTTCGCCCATGTTAAATAAAATTGCTGCTTCATATACAGCAATTTCTGCAATTCGTTTCCCAGATCCAGAAGTTTTCGGACACATCTGCCATATGAGGGAATTAAAAGATTCATTCGGATTCTGAGTGAAGCTACCAAGGCATCGTTTCAAAAGATCTGGACTTGATAAAGCTTTAAAAACAGGTTTTATAACATCCATGACTGAAGATGGCAAAGTCACGTTATGATGAAATTTACCCACTGAGCCATTTGAAACTGCTTGTTGATATTTACACCATGAGTCTGCACCAGCAGGACAAAATGTATGTAACGGTTCAGCATCAGTTGATCTCGTATGAAAATAAACTGCCCAAATACCCTTACGCATTTCATCAACTGACAAAGCATTTGAGCGAATTGCATATCCATAATACTGAGTCAGCCTATTTATCATGGTGTCTGTCAGTCGTCCTTTGCCTGATAAAGGTTTACCGTCCTCCAGCTTTTTACATCTATAGTCTTGTTTTAGCTTTCTCAGTCGAGTTCCCATTCTTTTTTGTTAGTGACCAACACATTCAAGTTTTGAAACAGTTTCATCATCACATGATTTGCTGTCAGTATAGCAGGGAATGTTCTAGAATCACCATCACCAATATAATTAATATATTTGAGACCTCTTTCAGCTTCTGATCTGTGAAAAATTTTTATCATACCATCGACTTCCATTTTTCCTGAAGAACCGATATGATTTTTCTGACAATTTGGCAAATGTTTCATTTGCCACTCTTCGAAAGCTTTCCCAGATTTTTTTGCTTTCCATAGATCACATCCTTTACAAGTGGACGAGAGAACTTCAACATCTAAAACCTTCCCTGTTTCAGCACCTATTACAGAACATACTCCAATATGTGAAGTATGTCCTCTCGTTTTCCATGTTCCATCACCACTTATGGTGACAGAATTTGATGCAGTTTTGCATGCCTCTTTTTCTGCAGCAATTTTCATACTTTGAATGGCGACAGTTTTTGAAGCTGCATTTATATGTTTGCAGATTTTGTCATAAGCATTCTGTGTCACAGGTTTACCCAGATCCATTACACCACAAAATGTTTCCAGAGGTTCCAGACCTTGACCAATGCATCGCATAGCATAAACAATTCGTCTGTTTAATTCAGGAACATTTTTATGTTCACCAATCAACTTTGAATTATTGAATTCTGTTTTAAAACTACACTTTTCACATTTCACAGTAATTGTTGAAAATAATCCAAAGGGTTTTCTCTTAGAAATATTGACAGAATTACAGCACAATTTGCACATTACATTCTCTTTCAAAAATGTAAACAATATGTCTTTATCCATAATTATACAGCCATGAAAACGATTCATAATGTCAGTATCACTTTCATTAAATAATGCATTGTTAAGCTTTTTCTCGGATGCACTTTCTACATGTTCAATTTGAGTATTATGGTCATCACCTGATGAAACCAAGCTTTTATCAGAAAGTTCAGATCTGATATTCGTGTAGCGGTTGCCGTGGAAGCGACGTTTTTTAGCTCGCTTCCCAGAAGCTCTTTTATTATTTACCATCACAAATATAATATATAAATATACTTATTATTGCAGCAAAAAGACTAACGCATAAAAAATTCAATATACACCAAATAAATGCTGCAAACGTCAATACAACTTCGCAGAATCAAACAACGTAGTAATAGCTTACGGAAACACGATGTAAACATTCAGAATAAGTATTAAGTTGAGTAGAATCATTGCTACTGATTGGTGACGAAATAAAAATAAGACTTGAATGTAGCAACACTCAGTTATATAACGGCTAGAATGTAGCAACACTCAGTTATATAACGGCTAGGACAGCTGTGAGCAAATAACGTGTCCCTTTAAATGTTTATTTACATACGTGATGAAGGATTCTCGTGTCAGTGACCTTTACGTTTTTAATGATATCTCCTAAACTACACGGAATATTTTAACACGGTTTTTTTTAAAGTGCGCAGAAATGTTCAAACTAAAACATATATGTTTTTCAAAAAATCGATATTTTTGAAGATTTAAAGGTCGTGAGACCCCTTAAAGGTTAAAAACATTTCTCCTAGTAATTTACTCATGGTTTCTTTTGATGTAAAATCATTATTCACCAATGTCCCAGTGGAGGGTGCATTAAGATGTCTAGAAACCAGACTTCGCGAATTTCATTTCTCTTGCATCGAAATTGATGAGCTAATTTCTCTCACTCAACTCTGTTTGAAACAAACACATTTTGTTTTCCAAAATAAATATTACAAGCAAACTGAGGGATTAGCCATGGGAAGCCCCCTCAGTCCCATCCTGGCTGATATCTACATGCATTATTATGAATCAAAATTGTTTGAAACTCTAAACTTCCCGGCATGGTTCCGCTACGCAGACGATACTTTTACCCTGTTTGAAGGTAATAAAGATGATTTAAATAAAGTTCTTTCAACAATGAATTCTATTGATCCTGCTATTCAGTTCACTTTTGAACTTGAGACTTGCAATTCTCTTCCGTTTCTCGACATTCTGGTTACACGTAACACATCCAACTTCAGTACTACAGTTTACCGTAAACCTTCATCGGTTTGCCTTCCACCACACTTTAAATCATGTCATCCGACTAAACAAAAGTTAGCTTCATTTTATTCCTATGTTTTCCGTGCTCTTCAAGTTTGCTCCTCCAAACTAGCCCTTGATGAAGAACTAAATTATTTAAAAGCAATAGCTATTGACAGGGGCTTTTCACCCAACATTATTAATCAAGCAGTTAAAAAATTCTCATCTCAACACACTAAAAGCCACACTCTTATTTTAGGAGATTATAAAAATTCTGTTGTCATTCCCTTCTTTCCATCAATTAGCTATAAAGTTGCACATATTTTGCAGAAGTTTAACTTTCGAATTGTTTATTCTCCCATCAATAAAATTCCAACTTCTATACTCAAGGACCCCATTCCGGATATGAATTCCTGGGGTATTTATAGGATTCCTTGCCAGTGTGGTTTAATTTACATTGGCCAAACTAGGAGAGCCTTAAAATTTCGCGTCAAAGAACATGAGGCATATGTTAGAAAAAAGGAAACACAGAAGTCTTCTGTTGCTCAACATTGTTGGTCCGAAAATCACACTTTCAATTTTTCTGCTGCCAAAATTATTCAAAAAAACATCTTCCATTGGAGAACTGGATTTTCTAGAGGCATTTCGCATTCATAAAAATCTTTCTGTTCTAGTTAACGGTCCTAATTCCAATCCAAATTTGCCTTCGGCTTTTAGAGAAATTATGTTTTAGTTCTGGTTTCGCCAACAGATGGCGCCACTTGCTTATTCTTGTCCAGGCTTTCTTATCTTATCTAATCATTATTTCCTATCTTGTTCATTTGCGGTTTTGCAGCTGAAGATGATGGTTCGGTAAAACCATCGAAACTAGTCCTGTGAAAATTTTGTAGGTATAACGCTGATTTTTGTTGTTTGACTTCTGAATTATTATTATTAATGTTTATTTGATTTATGCAAAACACACAAGGGATATCTGACTAAGAGGAATGAGGTCTTCGCAGATTACATTCTCAGGAAGCCCGGTTCTTATTAACTTTACACATGCAGAAATACGTGATTTGAACATAGGTTGAGCTACTTGAATTCAGCCATATTAGTACTCAGCCTCCACTAGATTTAAGATAATTATTTCAGAATATCTTGATAGATGTAGAGAACAAATGAAATGCAAAATATGAATGGGCAGAAGATTCTAAACATTAAATATTTTATAAAACAGAAATAGATTAAATTTATTCGATAAAGTTAGTAAAATTTTTGCATCCTTCTTTCTATAAATTTTTAAAGCAAGTTGTATTAAATTACGTAATCGATAAAGATAATTAACTTTTTGCATCCTACTTTCTATAAATTTCTAAAACTATTTTGTATTAAATTACGTAAAAGGTAATATTATATTTCACTATATTCTAGTCTTAGGAGTAACTGGATTTTATTGATATGCTTTTAATCAGAACTAATACACTCACTTCAGCCCAGTAAATGTGAATCGCATGTCGCGGTTTCAAGTGAGCCGAACGCCTCTGTATGCTTCGGAAACGATTCATCACCGTTGACACTGAAGGAGTTTTATATTCTGCTGAGAATAAACACTCTTGGGTGTGGAGTAATGGAAAGCGAAGTTATGAAAGCTCCCCCGAAGCATAGCTGTGATTAGGCGCAAACATAAGTTCGAATTACTTCGAGATAATCAAGCAGATGATAGACTGGTGGTTCTGAGGTACTTAAACCTTTTCTGAAGTACAATAATGTGCCGTTTTGTTTGCCTCTCTTTATGAAGTTTTGTTAATTTTTTTAAACTCTCCCATGAATCATTATGATCATTGTGATTGCTAACTCTTACCTTTTCAAATGTTTCATCAATCATTATTACCTCATAGGATCGAGTGTTACTGAAACCTAAAAAATTCAGTTTTAATGTTTAATAAGGTTTAATAGTTCACTACCAACGTGAGTTTTTATATTACACTTGATTATTTATATTTTTTAACTTATTTTAATGTTACTTCCCTGGGAAATGTGACACGAAGAAATTCTGTTGTTTTTAATGAATAAGAAAAATGAAAGTACCCATTCAGACAACACTGAAGTTTATATGAAACAGGAATAACAGAACATAAGATATCCCAGAATTTAAGAAAAAATGTCAATTATTTGTTAGTTTTATACTGAAGCATCTTTCACGAATCTCATTCTCCAGAATTTCCGTTTTCCAACATTGGCGTTGAGGTAATCTGGGACGCGGAAAACATTGTTGCATCCACAAGTCGCTATACAGATATTAAGAAGATGCCAGAAAAATTCATGCAGGGCTAAATATTTGGTGGCAACAATTTAAAAACAATTTATAGTGAATCAACGCAAAATGCCGAAACGAAATTAATAGCCCTTCTGGGCTAACGCTCTTTGGGCTAATAAATAAATAAAAAATCTAAAAGCTTTCAGATTGTATATTAAAAATATAATAATTTGCTACGATTTTGTAACCTGTACCTATTGGATTCAAATGTCAAATGTTCTGGAAATTCCTTGCCAAACATAAACATTTCCAGTGGTGTTTTGGCTTAGCAGTACATTTGGGTTTCAATTCACTCTTTTCGGTAGATCTTTATCTACCCACTCAACAATTTTCTCAAACTGGCATTTAAAATAAAATGTCTAAAATTACTAATTATGAATAAAAAATGGCATTATAAGAAAATGCAAGCAATATTATATAATGTTTACTATGAGAAATTGTACTAACTTGGAAACAGAAGTAGCAGCCATTTTCCAAATAGCAATGCTTTACTTAGTGATGCTATACAGCCATCTATGATCGCCAGTTGAAAGTTCTAATAATATAGAATGAATAAACAAGGAATGGAATCTGTTAAGGCATTTATAGAAGAATAAACAAATTTAAACTTGTGTCTACTAGAGTGGAAACGATGCAACAAAGGGTTAAAAACACTTTACCCTTGCATATCCTACAATTACGCATAAATTTGAGGTTTATTATAGTACAAATTTTGCATTACTTTGACATTTATTAAAAAAGAAGTTAAGCAGAGATTCCAGAATTTGACATTTATTAAAAAAGAAGTTAAGCAGAAATAAAGAAGTTAAGCAGAGATTCCATTAAAGACTTTAAAATAACTATATTTTTAAACATTTTGAATTAACACACAAATTAATAAGCAAGTTTAAAGCATCTTAAAACATATCCTTTTGAGTCGCTGATACCTATCTACAACTAATTTGTTCTCATACTTGGTTTTTTGGTAATCCAGATTGTTTTACTGGTTTATTAACTACATCTCTGTGCCTAAACAAATTGTTTAAATTTTCTGTTTTGGAAACACATCTACATATACAACGCATTTACATTAAATGCCTGATACAACCTTATGATACTCCTACCGAAATTTTGTGTGGAAGTATTAAGCACATTAACTAGCGAAAAAAAAAAAAGAATGATGTAATTTTGTTTTTGCTCTTTTGAAAATTTTTATGTTTATTCATCGAACAGAAGAATTGTGGTTGTTACGTCGAATTATGCACAGTTGCATGATGTGAGAGAGAATGAAAAAAAAAAGAATGGCGTGAGCATAAAAGTTCCTATTTCGCCTTGTCTGCAGGTGAGATCATAAAAAAAATGCAATCTGTCTTGATTGGATATTTGACTTTATGGTGCTTTGGCGATAAACGAAAATGACCTGAAAACTTTGAGGGTAACAGTCCTCTTCAAGCAAAAATAAGCGAAGGAAAAAAAGTCAAATATTTTATTTATTCTACGGTACTTTGTTGTCTTCTTCGCTCTTTCCCCACAGCTATCTTGGCATTCCACGTAACATAGGTAGGAAGGAATGTAAATAAAACTAAACAAAATACACACAGGGAGGTGGATAAAGGAATTTTATGCAACCAATTTCACTGATAACGTTGTTGAAAGTCGTAAAACCCGCTGACTGATCTCGAATCCGGGTCCTATTGTTTTTACGGCCGCCATTTTTACTGCACGCAGATTGCTTCTTGCATATCACGAGCTGGTTAATGGAGAAGAATTATTACTGTAGTGCTCCAGAGAGTTTCTATAAGCTGATTGCTATTATGACTACTACCGTTATTATACGACCTGTTTAAAAAAGCATTACTTGTAGTATTACGCTTTTACTTCTTGCCATTTTCTTTTAAATGCATTCCTGCTAAGACAGAATCTTTAGTTTAACTAAGTTGTATTATGAATTAAATAAAATTTGATAAGTAATGCAATTTCTGCTATAAAAATTCACGTGTAGAAACATTAAAAGTGATAGTGAAATATCTAAAGTAGTTTTAGGAGATTTAGTTCCTAGCAGGTAAAAACATTTGCTATTAGATATAAAAAGTTCTTACAAAATTTTTGCAACTTAACTAACACATGTTTTAGCAGTAATTATAATTAAGAAGTTGAATGCTATAGCGCAATTATGAAAATTTACACTTTCCCGATTTTATTTAATTTGGATAATTTTTTTGAACTTAATCTTGTATTTAGCAATAAGTACATTCATTAGCTTTTAATCATGCTTATTTTTAAAGTTTTTCATTTTGCAGACTTATAATACGAAGTTATTCTCTAAAAATTAAGATTTATCAAATTAAAAATTAAAACAAAAAATACGTATATTAAACTAACAGCTTCGGAAGAAAAGGGATCTTCCGCTGGAAATTTAAAACGAAAAAAAAAAAAAAAAACTGCATTATGCGTTGCCATCCTTTGACACACGTTACCCTTTGCACAGACGGAAATATGAACATTTATTAATCCTTTTAACGTATTCGAATCAAGCCTCTGTGATAAAGTTTGAAATTCTTCTAAAGTGTAAAATTAAATATTCATAAATAATTAAATTTTTTATAAAAGTTATTTAGCTAAACTTAAAATGTAGCCCTTGTATTTGTTTAGTCTTTCTCTCTATGTTAAAGAAAATCTGAAGTGAAAACAGTCAATTGTCTAGTCAGTTTGATTTGATTTAGTATGTATTTTAGATCTTTACCGTATGGTCGTCTTACTGATAGATTTTAATACCGTGTTTTCCAACGTGGGTCCCCCGCCCCACAAGGGGCAATGTGACTGTTAAGGGGGGCAATTCGAAAATGGACTCGTCCAGAGTTTAAGGGGACAAAGGACGTTCTAAATATGTTTTTTAAAGTCAAAATTGTTTGAAATTTCCTTTTTTATTCGCCAAAATAAAGAAAAATGTAAGTGATGTACATGTAAAAAGGTTTTTAAATTACGGTGCAATTTAAATGTTTTTAAAAGAATTCTGGCTGTAGACATGGACATTTAAATGCTTTTAATGGCATTTAAATAACTGACACATTATGCTTTCCAGACGTTTCTCGCACATTTCAGCCAACGAATTAATTTTATTTTTTACTGTAGGAATGGCAACCGGTGTATTAGTCTTTCCTTAAATGGAAGCTTTGTTTATATTGATCTTATATTTATTTCTTTCAGCCCTTAGTGAAATGAGGGGTGCAAGCAAGAAAAAACGTTCGTTGGTATTCGGAGGCATATTTAAAATTTGGTTTCATAGCCGGTCCATTAAACGGTCAACTTTTGTCTTTTATGCCAATAATGCCTGACCAACGAATCAATGAAACTAGATCGTCTTGAGGCACATTTAAAGGCGAAGCATAATGCTGATATTAATTCAGATTTGAATTATTTTCATATTTTAAGGAAATTTTTTGAAAAAAGAGTAATATTAAAGTCTCTATTTAATGCTCATAATGCAACTGTTAATCGTGCTATTGAGGCTATTAAATTTTATTACTCATTGCTTAATCTGGGAAAAGCTGTACTATAGGGGAGAATTGAATCAAACCATCAATATCAGCATTTAAAACTGTTCTGGAAAAAGATGACAAAGACGTTAAAGCTATGCCACTAAATTACAATTACTTAGATATAAAAAATATAATACATATTGTACTGCAGATGGTGCTCCTAATATGATAGTTGAAAAATAAAGCACGGAATAAGAAAAAGGGTTGCTTAAAAGTGATAAAAGATGAGAATCCAGAAATGCTTCTTGTGCATTGTGTTATTCATAGAGAAAACCTGCTAGCTAAAAACAATTCGCCTGTTCTAAATGAAGTACTAAATTCAGTTATAAAGTATAGTGTTATAAAGTGTATAAGTAAAGCGTATAATAGTGCTATTAAAGCTAGGGCCAAATGTGAACGTCTTTTCAAGTTATTTTATGAAGAACAAAATGAAGACTATACGAGATTTGTACTTCACACTGAAGTAAGAAGTCTGTTGAAAGGGAACAACTTGGAAAGATTTATAGAACTATTTGATACTCTTAGTTATTTTATAAGCGACAAACCTGAAATGAAAAATCCGTTAACTGATGATAACAAGGCAATTGTGGGTTATTTAGCCGATATCTTTGAAAAATTAAATATATTAAATAAACAACTTCAAGGAGCAAATAAAACTTATGCAGATGCAAAAGGAAGATATTTGGTTTCATTATCTTTGTTGAATTATGTCAGGCATATACTATTTACTACAAAAATTTCAAAAAGTCTCATTGGCCCCAAAAATGTGACATGACTACCGCTATACTTGTTATTGCCGATCATCTGAAAATTTTATCGGCTGATTTAAAAGATTTTGTAACTTAAAACAAATTGATTTCCCAACTTGGATGATGCAGCCAATGCTAGTGGATTTGGCTGATATTTCAAATATGCAGTAAAAAGAACTCGCTGAAATGCAAAATGATGAGTCAATTAAAACTTTATTTAATATAAAAGGAGTGATGACATGTGTTTGTGAGGAAACCAGAATCAGATATCCAAATGCAACAAAATTTGCAAGAGAACTATTGTTACCCGTTTCCATCTTCATATTTTGCTGAATGCGGATTTAGTGCCATAAATGATTTGCTGCTAAAAAAAAAAAAAGAAAGAAAGAAAAGAAATCGGTTGGATATAATGAAACCGGGAGACTTGAGAATCAAGTTATCTAAATTGAAACCTGACATAAAATTTCTTTGCAGCAAGTATCAAGCGCAAAGAACTCGCTAAATTTAAATAATAAAAATTACTAATACTTAAAATGAAAAACTTTCACTAAAATGAGTTTTATCTTGAATTTCACTTCTCCATGTTTTTAAAGTTCACTTACTGTGTTTGCTCACAAAATTTCGTAGTCATTTCTTCCTAAAAGCTATCATTCAAGTTTCTTTCGTGAACATTTCAATTTTTAAATATTAAAAATTATGTATATGCTAGGGGGAGCTTAAAAATTTTAGAAAGATTAGGTGGGGCATAGCACGAAAAAGGTTGGGAAACACTGTTCTAATATATAATGGTCTTTATTTAAGTTCTCCGAAATACACATCAGTTTTAAGGTGATAGCTTTGAAAAAATCCACTGGATATTAAAATGAATTTATTTGTAGTAAAAGTCATTATCTAACCATGTTTAGGACATTAAATATTCTGCATGTTGTTAAAAAATATCAGCAGTTGGGTACCTGAATGGAGCTAATCAAAAAATGTTGACAACTAAATTCAAATATTTTCCAAATGTGTAGTGATTTAAAGTTAAATGATCATAATTGTTAATGTGTGTGTAGTTAATGATGCTAACTGAATGGGCACAATAATCAACTACTTAGACCAGTTATGTGGACAAAAATATATGTGGGGAAAAACTTGAAAAGCTTTCCGATTTTACACCCAAAAGAGCGTTTTTTTTTTAAAAAGTTTTGGGTGTTACCTTATCTTATTAAATATCATGTTCTTCGCACTTTAACCATAAAATTCTATTCAACAGCAGTATCATAAAATAATCTATAAAGAACATATCTTTAGAATTTCCGATATACAGTCTGGCGGGCTGGAGATATTTTTTTTTTCCGTACAGTGTTGCCATTGCTCACTTTGAAATCACTGAGATTGTTAATCAAAAATTCGCTAAAGTTTTACAAAATATGAAATAGATAATAAAACATATTCCAAATTCGGGCTTCCAGATGCCCATATTCGAACGGAAGACTAAGTTATTCAAAATTTGATCGGTCTATAGGTACCGATTTTATTTCACAGTGTTAGAAAAATACATATATTCATGCAGATTCTTCACTATTTAATTTCTTTAAATATAATGCAGGGCTGTAATATTTGGTGACAACAATCGGAAAAGTGAAACCCCGTTTACAGTTAAGAAACGCGACATGCCAAAACGAAATTAATAGCCCTTCTGGGCGAATAGTCCTTTTTGGGTCCTTTGGGCTAATAATACATTGGTTAGTTGACAATATGCAGGTGGCCACTAAAGATAAGACCATTTTTATGTGAATGCATATATATAAAACCATTATAGGTTATCCTGCATTACAAGTATCATCTTGTATCCAGAGGCCATCCATGTATATAATAAATAAATTTTCTACTTTCATTTTTCATGTAAATTTAGAATATTATATATATATATATATATATATATATATATATATATATATATATTATTAACACAAATATATTATGTATGTGTGTTTATGTATGTGTGTGTAATAAACAACTGCTACAGAATAATTAGGACACAAATAAGAAATTCTAGAGCCTTTTTCAGTTTCTAGAAAAGTATAAAAAAGACAGTAAAATTTATATACAGTATAAAATGCTAAAACTTATATATATATATATACTGAAAAAGGGGATACTGAAAAAGGCGCTAGAATTTCTTATTTGTGCTCTAATTATTCTGTAGCAGTTGTTTATTACATATACTTATATAATATGGTGGTGGTGTATTTAATTATGGCAAAGCACACGAGGGCTATCTGCCTAAAGGAAGGGATGCCTTTCGTGGAGGACTTTCTAAGGGAAACTAGCTCGTATACACGTTACACATGGGGAAAACCACGAAAACGCCCATGCAGCCAGCCCGTTCGCGGGATTCGAACCTCAGACCGAACTACCAGTGTTCAGCGTCTTTACCGCTCGGCCGCTGGTGGGCCACTTATATAATATATTTGTGTTAATAACAGTATAGTATGAGATAATTACTTGAGGATTAAACTTGAAAATACAATGCAAGTGGAGAACTAAAGAAGAAAAGAAAAACAAACTAGATGAATGCACGAATGCACGCTCAAATACAAAGACTGTTTACAAAATTATTAACTGAATCGCATCAACGTGCACTGTAAAGAGCAATTTTTTGAAATATTGTATTTCTCTTTCTTTTGATGACAGAAGACAATATCTTACGGAACTTAACATGAGCCACGCTTTAAATGTGTAATATTCAGGGAATACTGCATACTTTCAAATCGCGTTTCCCAAGCCATAGCTTTAACATTCCGATGAAATATTCTTTTGATTACAGGTTTGCGTTTTCCCGTGACTTTCAAACCACCTTTCAGGTATACTTCGCATTTCAGACGGACAATTTTATTTCTATGTAAATGCAATATTTTTGTGTTTGATATTTGGTTTCATTTCCCATTTTCCCCATTGTACTTTGAATGCTTCTCACTCAAGTTATGAAAAACGATTCTGCCTACTCTTCCTACTACTTATAGTACCATGCTACGGTTAGTTTGTATGACATGCGACTGTCGAATACTTTTTGAGAACGCACAGGTTTTAAACTTATGCTGAGATATAGGAAACAGTTTATATTTATCCACATGCAGGCATAAGCAGTCAAGAATTCATGGAAATTTTACTCAGTTTCATCTTTGTTTCTTTTTTTTTTTGTGTGTGTGTGTGTGTGTGTGTGTTTTGTGCAAGAACAGAAATAGCATTTCTTTTTATTTCAGATATGAACAGAGAAGTTTATGAAACTTTACCATTGTACAAAAAAGCGTAATAGTTTTCAACGCAAATATCATTTTTAGCTTCTACATTTAAAAGAAACTATTTAAAAACTGATTTTTGAAATTTTTAGATCGTTTAACACTTATATAAAATTTATTTAAAAAACAAAAATATAAAATTTAAAAATACTCAAAAACGTAAAAAATATGAAAATTTTAAGTCTAAAATGAAACTGCAATCTGATATGGGTATCCATATTTTAGTTTAACACTTTAAATAATTTTAAATTTGCTAGGGTAATCCTCTTAGTTTAAGAATTAGTCCCGAAGAAATTTAAGATGCGAGACATAAAATCTTATATTTAAGATATTTCACTTTGAGGTTCTTAAAAAATTGGTTAAATAAATCAGATTCAATATCGTATGGTTAAAAGGCATTTATTAAATATTATTCTTTTTTATTAGAAATTTTATAATAAAAATACATGGTTTCCTTTTTCAAAAACGTTCGTCTGTTAAAGATCGAACATCCGTAGTTCGCAAAGTTCGAACATCGGATATCTTTAAAGATCGAACATCCGCAAAGCTCGAATGAATTCACGAAGCTCATTTGGGCCAGCCACATGAACGGTATGAATGTATAAGAGATATTAGGCCTAATTATCATATTCTAGCCGTATTCTTAAAAAAAAAAATCTGTACCTATGACAAACTGTGTGTGGCTCAACCCCCTACATACAATATAGGCGATTCTGCTCCCTGTGGGCGCTTCTTCTAAGAAAGCGTAACAGCATTAAATGGAGGGCACGAGCATATCAAAAAGAATATAATATTAAGAAAAGGAAAGCGAAACAAAGTACATTATGGCATAGTAAAAACTAAAATTAACATTAGCACTGATATAATACACTTATAATTAGGATTGTGTCAGTACTGCAAAATGTATTTAATAAATAACTTATCAATTAGAAACAAGTTTACCAATTGTGAGTAACTTCCTTGGGCCTATCTTGCATAACAAATGTTTTCGGAAGAAGTTTTAACATTAGAAATAGACATTATGAGTTCTTTGTATATATTTAGCTAAGATCTATATTCTATCTTTAAAGCAGCCAGAAAATCCAGTTGCGCAAAGGTAATATATTAAAAATAGTAGTAGTGTACGAAAGGCTTATGTGTTCAATGCGGAAAACTCAACATCCACGCCTGCGCGCGCAAAATTCAAAGTGTAATTTATTACTAAATTGTCTTTTGATTTCGTTACTTACCTTGAAGACTTTAAAAATTTCTTCTTTGTCAGTTAACACACTTTCCGCGGATTTTTAAATGGATCCTTTAAACCACTTGTGACTTGCTACAAATTGTTGTCGGCTAGAAAATACTCTAAAATTCTTTGTCTGCATGCCTGAATAATTTTCAGTCGGTACAAAAGCAACTTTTTAATTTTATTCTTTAGACTTGTAAGTTTTAATGCATTCATCCACATTTGAAATCATTTCCAGGTGTTTTTACTTTAAATATCCTCTCTACAATTCCAGGTTTCTGCAAAAATCATTATCATTTGCATCCAACATATGTGTATTTACTCATACTTAAGAGATTTAATTTTCTGAATATGTCTAACAAGTAGCTCAATTCTAAGTAGCTCTAGCAGCCAATCGATTTTAACTGTTCGTTAGCTGTGATGGCGAGTTATCGCTCTTAAATTGACTATGCAAATTTACAAACCCACCAATATATAAAATAATAACTCAGCTTTATTTTTGTAACTAATTGTAATTTAAATTAAAATAATGCAAAAATAAGCTTTCGCGAATTTCAGCTCCTGGCTGGAAAGTACAACAGTTAACTGGTTGCAGTGCTAGTGTTTCTGCTAGAGGCAACAAATAAATCGAAGAGACTAATTCTAAATTAAAATCACATTTACCAATCCGTACCTAATGCCTGGTGATTATTCTTAAATCTTCCAGCAGCATCAGAGAAACGGCATGTCGGTAGTCGCAGCAGCAGCAAAATGATTCTACTACCAGTCACGCGGTTAAAATTGTTCCTCTCAGTTAAAACTGCGTGCCTGTAAACTCCGCATAAACCTTAATAATCGTACAAAATATACTTTTAACTATTAGTTAAATTTAAATAAAATTTCACACAAAGAACGGGAATTAGAATGAATCCTTGTGGCGGCTTTTAGTAAAGTTCAGAAAAGAACACACTGGAAACGAAAACGGGACACTATAGAATTTTTAAGTTTGGAGAGTTTGTGAATTATGCATACAAACCTAAAAACATTTGTTTTACAATAATTAAGCATCATTTTCTTCCTTTGAAAGCCAAAAGTCGTGGACTTAATTTATAGAGTTTGACATTATTTGGTAGCATAAATTAAGCGGTGGGTTCTTTAGATCTCTCAAAATCAGAAAATGTTTGCCTAATGGTTGCAGAAAGACTAGAGCGACAACTGCAAACTATACATTCAGGCATAGAGCTATTTTCTTTTTTTTTGGGGGGGGATTTATGCATTCAAATTTAGAAACACTTTTTTAACATCGTTTATCTGAAATCTAAAGGTTGATTATGGAAGCGTTTTTTTTGTTTATTTAGTAAAGCGATGATAGGGGTTAACCAAGAATGTGGAATTAATGAAATATTACAGATTACAATCTGTGGAAGAACCTGTGAATACGAACGCTGATTAAATTTGGTTTTCAGGTAATGATATATGAATGCTAACGACTATTATTTTGGGCAACCGTTCAAGCACTTGCTGATCTTTACAATAAACGGATACTTATTAGTTATGGAAAAGCAGACATAGTGTTAAAGGGTTTGTTCGGGTATGAAATATCGTTTATTAATTTTTACTTCC
The DNA here is from genome assembly GCF_044657685.1 of Stegodyphus dumicola. NCBI lineage: Eukaryota > Metazoa > Arthropoda > Arachnida > Araneae > Eresidae > Stegodyphus > Stegodyphus dumicola. The sequence continues at coordinate 149,394,526 of NC_140771.1, read as the reverse complement.
TTGTACGAACTAGAGGATGTACTGCGATCGTGAAAAATTTCGAGTCTAATATTTCAACGAAAATATCCCTTTTGACCTCTCTCGATTCCATTTGAATGATGTTTTTGCGTTACATCTGCACGAACGGAGAGAATAAAGGACTCTTTTTCACAAAACGAATTGTGAAATGTATTTAAAATGGATTCAGAAGATATTCTTTTTGTGACGTCTTTACGTATGTGCTTACCTACGTATGTATATATCTCGCATAACTCAAAAACGAGTAGTCTCAGAATGTTGAAATTTTGTGTAATTGACTGCTATAACATGTAGATGTGCGCCTCCCATTTTAGTTGCAACTGGTCGCACCAAAAGTACATAAATATATGTATGACCACTCTGTTATTAACCGGGTTCGGTGAGCTAAGCTTTTTTTATTCTTATGTGTTGGTAAACTGTGCATTGTTTGCTTTAAGAGTGATTGAATTACATTGTTCTTATGAACCGATTAAGGTTTTTATTCCTTTAGTTAGTAGGCATGCATAGCTCTAGAATTTTTAACAATTTAAGAGTTGTAAGTCTAACTCCGCCGACATTTGTTTACATTTGAAACTTAGTAGTATGGTGAATTAAGTCAGTTTCTTTACCAATTTCAGTGTCTTTTTGCCGAGTGAGACCAACAGTTTTTTGCACCAAAACATCTCCCTTCCTGCCTAATTTTAATTAGTTTAATAAACTCTAATTTTAATTGTAAAAAAATTTAAACGGTTTTAACTTTGTTTAGTGTTTTAGTTTTTATCTTTTTTTTTTTTTTTTTTTTTTTTTTTTTTTTTTACAATTTTTAATGAAGGTGTTTTCAATTTTGATATATTTTTTTCCTTGCCGAGAAGAGATAACTGAATTGAGTGAATGAGAAATATATCTCTAATTTGGGGAAGTAAAAAATGTTTAAATGAAATCCTGCAAAAAAATGTCCATAATTTAATAAAGCGGGCAAGAAAGTCATGTGGTGTCCACATCGGACTTTTTTAATATTATTTATTTCTTACGTTAAACAATGAGACAATTAAACGCACTGTAATATTTTATAAAACTGATTATGTTATTTTCTAATCGAATTGCATAATATAAATGATTTTTTTAAGAAGCTGCCTTGATAAACCTAAAAAAATCAAGCTAGTGGAATAAATCATTTTAAATGCATTGATGGATCATTTTGAATCTATCGTATGAAATTATTAGTTTTATTTTAGGATGGGTAATTATTATGAATTGTTTTTAAAGATTTTAATGACTACATAATTTAAAATTTTTAAAATAATTAGAAACAATTGTAATTCTATACCCAATTAATGTTAAGTAACGCATGCTGTTGCTGTTGCTTAAGCTCTCTTGTCTGACATAGTCAGCCAAGCCCACGAAATTTCTCCCGGCAAGGAGCACCAGATTACGTTTGCCGTTGGCAACAATCTTGAGCACCATTCAGGTGACAGTGCGATTTAGCTCAGTTTCGCCCCCCAATTTTGAAGGAGAGCGCCCCGGAGGAAGACGGTTCCGAGGGTATCCCACCTTTCTCCCTTCCACCAAATCATACGGGAAGGCTTTCAACTAGCCACATATTTGGAGTGCCGCCATGCCGCACCGACACTATACATTTACAAACATCCATGCCTTTTCCGGGTTTCGAACCCGTGCCCTTCGGCACGGTTGCCAGCGATGCTAACCACTATACAGGTTGGGCGCCTAAGTAACATATTTATTTGTTTGTTTAAACAGTTATTACAAAAGCGCAGACAAAAAGCTGATAGTTTACCTCCAGTTTTAAAATTACATGGTTGGCTGATCTGTAGTTCGGAGCCAATCGTTGGCAGCACTTTCTTCCGGTAGAAATATATCCACGATTAACTGCGCGGTAAAAAGAAAGAACTAACGAAAGATACTTTATTAATAAAATATTAAATAAAATATTAGCAAACTATGAGCATTTTATGCTTAATTATTGTCTTAAAATACTAAAAATTTACTTTTTCAAAAACAGCAAGAAATTAAACTCTGAGGAAAAATCAGGCTCCTGAAATTACTAAATAATATGTCCAAATTTAAAATTGATGCTATCAGTCATTGAATATAGAGAGAAATCCTCAATAAATACGTGTCAGGAGCATGCGAATTTGAATTTCAATAGCAAAATTCAGCCCTACATTAAGGTCTACTGAAAAGCCTTATGCATTAGTAGAGTTCCACACTCCACAGAATCAGCGGATGAGACAATTGAATACTGATAATTCAACCCGGGTTGAAATTACAGTGAATAAGACTGGGTATTTAGGAGTTTTAGTAGTTTATCCATTCGCAAAGTGAATATGAGCCAATTCTGCTTAATGAATAAGTACTCCACGAAGGAATTCCATACATTATCTGTTCGTTTCCCCTTCTGTTCGTTGATATAGCCTAGTAACGTAGCCTTAAAATATCGCACATGTATTCTTCTTGGAGAAAAATACCATTGCCGGATTTCCAAACATAATAATCGATCCTTCGATAATCCAATGACAACGCTTTAAAGATAATTTTATTTAAACTCCAGAGAAGTGTTAGAATCCTTGGTGTTTTACACTAATTTGATTTTCTAATTTCCTTGAAATAATTTTAATCCAAAGTTGTGTAATAGATATTGTATATAGTTTGTAATAAAGGAAATAATAGTTTTCACTGAAGTAATAGTTGTTTTACCTAGGCCAATTTTGAAGTTTCCTTGAAATGATTTTTGTTAGCATATAATGAATGAGTAGAATAAAATTTTTTAATATGCTTATCACAAAATCAAAAAGCTGGATACGATTTAAACATCTGAAGCGAAAACTGTTCACCTACCTAAGGCAGAAGTAGAAAAAATTACGTTTATAATACACGATTTGAAACAGACGTATAGGAAAATTCCAACATCAAAACACATTTTGCGTCAGACTAAATCCCTTGAAATCTCCACGGGAAGAAGTTTCCAAAACATATAACCTCAGAATAGGCAATATCTGGAATTCAAATAGTCTGTCCCACGCGCATTGAAATATCGGAACTATTGTTCGGCTGAATGTCATATCGAGATTAGAATTCCATTCTTCCGGATCCAAAGAGTATAAGAAATCCCCTTTTCCTTACTCGGAGGGGAGAAGCACGATTGAAAGTGAGGAGACGACAGACGGCAACTCAAAGCATTAGATTTCCAACCTTATGTAATGAATAAAATGTAAAATAGCTTTTGCTATCACTTAAAAACGAATATCGCTATATTTTATCATATTTCATTGTAATGTTTTTGCATTTCAAATTGATTAGAGGAAATTAAATTACTAGGAGTAAATTTTTATATGGGAGGCTGGTTTGGTTAGTTGCATATAACAAGATACTCCATCTTATAAGCTAAAGTGTATTTGGTAATATTAGATTATAGCAAATCAAACTAGCTCTGTCTGCCTTAGGGGTAAGGAAGCCTTCGTGAATATTTTATAAAGGGAATTTTCTCCTATTCACGTTACAAGAGGGAAAAAATAATATTTCTATTCACCGGCCCATCTATTCACCGGCGCATGAAATGGATTTGCAATACCAGTGTCTGTCGGTCTTATCCACTCGACCGCTGTTTATTTAGCTGAATATAGCAAAGAATTAGAAGACTATTAGCTTAACAAGAGATGCTTTCATGAGGTATTTTTTTTTACTTAAGTTAGCTGATAGTTATATGAGAACAATTGCAACATGAAAAATTTGTGAATTTATTGAGAGGTAAAGTTAAAAAAATGGTGAAGAAGCGAAAAAGGAGGTGACATACAAAGGGGAAAAATAATTGTCCTTGCTGACGATCTTGAAGATAATGAAGCAACATTTGTTCACTCTTTTATTTCTTATTATAAGATTATAACTATATCATTGCAATAGTAGTAACCCTCTTGCTGTAAAAAATTACATTGTATTTATAAATAAATAATTATATTGTTATAAGATGGTAAAAATATTTTTATGTCTAAATAATGTTTCTTTTTTGTTAGTGAATTACTTATACTTTAGAATCGTCCCATGCCTTTCCATCCCCTTTATTTCACATCTAGGAAATTAAATCTGCAAAATCTGGCATGAATGAAATCAATAGTAAAATTTGAAAATATGTTTTGCGGAATATTTATTAAAAAATTCTGTTTACTTTGTATTTAGTGGAAGTAGGAATAATCAAACTGTAAAAATTTATTTATGCTAATAAAACATACCATTTTTTAATTCATTTACTTTAAAACTTAGTTTTTCAGGAAATCCTAAAAACTCATCGCAGTATACACAGTACCATCACAGTATATACAGTATGAACATAAGTGTACAAAACATCGTAAAACACTCGATAGAAAATTTCATGAGTATTTCAATAATGCCTATTAACCCTCTCACTGCGTACGTTTTTTATCAAAATATATTCAAAAATTGCGTATTTTCTACGACATATTTCAAAGCTACATATATTTTAGAGTTGAAATATACAAAATATATACTCTTTTGCAGAAATATACAAAATGTTTTTGCAAAACAGTTTTTTTTTCAATATAGAATTAAATCATAGTAAAAGGTTGTCAGAATAATGAAATTGAAGAATAATGATATAAAAGGAAAATTCTGAAAATTAATATTGGTTAAATTATGATTTATTTTATAAAATACAAAGGTAAAACATATATACTAATGAAAATATTTGCATAGCGTAATATTTTGCATATCAATTTTGCACCACTGTCCAACATTTTCAATAGAAACTGAATTTTCAGATTCATCACTATCTGCAGAAGAATACGAGAAATTCTTATCAGTTTCGCTATAACTATCTTCAATGTACTTGAAATCAGAATCAACACTACTATCAGTGTCGGAAATATCGTCAGAAATATAGGTTGCCAGACATCTTTGAATTCTGAAAAGCGAGCGCAAAATACTACATTACGTATTTGTATATTTGACAAAAATGTGGACAACTAACACCATCTGTTAGTCCACATCTAAGTAAACAATTAAACATCAGAGAAAAGCCGAAAGGAAACCTTGAACTAGGAAAGAGCGAGTTGCGTAGTTAAATAGATGGTAAAAACTCCTCTCCGCGGAAATCGCGGGTTGCGCAAATTTTGCTACTTCTACGTTGCCGAAGAGGTTCAAATCCCGCGAACGGGCATCCCTCCCCTTAGGCAGATAGCCCTAGTGTGCTTTGCCATAATTAAATACACCACACCGTCTACGTTGCCCGTGGAAATCGAAGGATGCGCAGCGAGAGGGTTAAGTTATTAATCTTAACTGCAGATGAATAAACAACCTTTTATATAAGTTTTTCCGTAAGTCTCTGGAAATTTATGCATTGTTAAAACCAAAAGAATCTATACACTGAATGACACGCCCATACTCAAATCTGAAAAAAAAAGTTCAGGGAAGGATCAGACGCCTTCCATGACGTCACTTTGTAGCTAACCAAGCTATGTTCTCCAGTTGGCCGTGCTTTGAGCTACCAAGCAAGAACAATGATATCTTGTGAGATTTTTATTTGAGAAAGAATAAAACCTATAAAAATTCCTCGTCAAATGAGAATTCACTATGATGGTAAGTCGTACATAATTGTATAAATGGGCTGTAAAATTAAAGACTCTTGTCATTCATGTGGAGGGTTCCTCGAGTGGGTGCAGCCAACATTATCCAGTCACGGAAGACAACCTTACAGCTATGGAGAATGTAATGCGACAAACCTGAGTCACCACAATTACCAAAGTGGCGTCGCTATTTAACCGTATTGTTGAATCAGAAAAACACATGATTCATAAGGAAAAAAGAAACTCTCCTAAAGTGTGCGCAGTTTCGATGCATAAGCATTTGATACCTGCAATAAATGAATAACATATCGAAATGTGCTAAGAGCTTATTCGGCACGAGCCTGAAACGTTGTAGCATCTTTCTAGCATATCATAACTATACAAAGTGGTGGAAACACTTATGAGCAGAAATAATTTCCGAGTGATTATAATGAGTTTCTGTGAGCGGTAAATGAATTGCTGCGTATCTGTGAGAAAGAATTTATTTCTTGCTTCATGTAGGCGCTTATCAAAATTTATATATGGACTGAAATAGATAGATAATAAGTTCAATAACGATATTGTAATAACATCAGTATTTAATATAAAAATTCTACAAACAGTATGTTTTCCATAATTTTGTACTCCATTTTTTCTCTGTCTGATTATTAAAAGTAATTCTATGCTTTATAATGAAAACATATAACTGTAATATATTTTCATGCGACAATAATTCCCTATGAGGACTCTCGATTTTCAAATAATTATATTATTGGATGGATCACATCGAATAAAATTGTTTCTGTGCTAAAAATGTTTCTCAGATCGAGTAAACTTAATCCGAAATGAAACCCGAGAAATTAGGTCATTTATAGTACACTATAAGTCTTTCATCAAACTGAATGTTGTGCTGCAATTTGTCAATTGAATTCTTAAGCATTTTTTATTCATTAATTAGATGAGTCTGAACTTTGATCATATAATTCCAAAATTTGATCATATAATCCCCAAACCTATGGAACATAGGTTAAATTTATAACAATTATGTAAGGCTCAATTTTTTTAAAACTCAAAACATTAGCAAAAAAAAAAAAAAAAAAAAAAAAGGAATTAAGCATTTATTTAATAATTCAAAGGATTAGTACTTCCTTTATGTGATTCTGATAAAAAATAAATTTATTACAAGCGAAATCTCATTAATCTCAAATTCAGGTAACCAGAAATTTTCTCACGTTAAAGCTACTAAGCCCGGAATATCTACTTAATTTTAAAAAATACTGCTTTCATGGAAGAGATAGTTTCAAGAACGGGTTCATCTTTAGGATCACTTCCGGATTTAATTCGTAGCTAAGAAAGTATACTGTAAGTATACTAAGAAAGTATACTTATGATTGCAATAAATTGAATGCACACAGGTCCGATGACATGTTAATAAAATTTATTTTATCAAAAGAAACACTTCAAAGTTCGGAAATTTTCCACAGAAATACTCGTACAGGTATTTACAGTATCACAGAGTACAATCAGTAGTTACACTTCTGATAACGTTAAACACAAACCTACTGCTAATAACGTTAAACACAAGGCAATGCAAATTGCATCTAAAGAAAAAGCTAACCATGGGAGATCTCAGTTCACGCACAACAACAAGTAACTAAGAGCAGATGCCCCCTCTGCGGCCTTATATAGTTTTCAACCGCCGCCGAGATATTTCTAGTACTTTCTCAAAATTACTGGAAAGAAATATGAGAGTTGAATTAACGGTTGCAGCTAATATAGCGATCAATTACATTTATTCAATTACAATGCCTATAACGATGATACAGGAACCGGACCAAAATGCCGCCAAATCCGTTTAGAGCTTAGCGATATCTCGCCAAACTAACGAGATGCCCATTTATTAAATGTTAAATGAACTTGCTTCTGTATTATTAAGTTTCCGGCATAGCTTACCTCTCTAGATTTTTTCATATTACATTGAACTGGAAAGTATAACAATTTCATATATAATTGCATTAAAATCAACTATCATGTACAAAATTCTTAACCATATCATAAATTGTTTAAAAGCATTTAATCTTATGAAATCATATGCTTTTAATTCGCTTAATGATTCACCATAATCAACCGCGGCTTACTTCCCCCGTTGTATGGTCTATGTGTTGCAGGAATTGATCCCTATATTATTTTTTATTTGGTGGAGTGTACATATCCTACAAGTTCATTATAAAAAGATATGTACAAGGAATTTTAAGTTTATGGTAAAAATTAAAATTCTATTCCTTTAAGTTGTGTAGGAGGACAGAGACCATACTCCATGGCTTTTTTTTCCGCTTCTACCTAAATGCTTAAATTTATATTTTTTATAATTGCAATGCAAGAAGCCTAGGAAAAGGAAATATGCCTTTGTGGAGGATTTCCATACGGATTTAAAAAGTTGCATATGTACTTGACAGCCGAACTATATTGAGTGGATTTGGATTTTAGACATAAAAGTTCAATAATCAGATGACTTAGCTGTTTTGTGGAGATGGTTGCATTTTTTCTGAGTTTTAAGCCTGAGGGTACAGCATATTGGTCCAAAGAACATATGCAGCTACGTTCAGTAATGTCAATCATCTTATATCAACAGTGATTTTGTATAAATTTAGTGGATTATGCAGAACCCGAATGCATATGTTTTGGCCTCATCTCATATACATACCTAAAATTTAAAACTGTTTTATATAGAAGTAATCGTACGTTTTAATTATTGTTTCGTTTACGTGAAAATAGAGTCGCAATTTATCAATATAGCAACAACAAACTCTGTCCGGAAAGAATATGAGCTTCTGAATTTGCAGTGATAGGTTACTTAATAAAACATTGCAAAAAGATTTCATCAAGTTAATGAAAGGAGTGTTTACAAAATCGAGGTTTACAATCCATTTGTTTGATTAAAGTTCATTTTCTTTAATGATTAATCGTTTCCAAAAAACAAAATTGAAATTTGTCATAGGTTTTTGGATCTTTATATCTCAAAAAGATGCATTAATTGCTATTTACATTTAATCATGATGAAATGTGTACAAATTACATATTAGAGCAGCAAAGTGCTTATGCAAACATATATTACTGTTTATGATTTACTGAATATACACCGCTCAAGATGCACGAAAATTTAGAAATTCTTAAAATTATTTAAATTATGATTATGCATCACTTATATGTTCGCAAAATATATAAACACATTCGCAATATAATACATTATAAAAATATATGAAATATGCATACACATGCAGGGCCACCCAGTGAGTACGAGGCGTACTTGTGCAAAATTGTATTTCAAAGCCTCCATAAAATATACTAATATATGGAAATTAAAATAAATTTAATTTCAAGCAAATTTTACTTATTTAGCATATTAAATACAAGTTATGCCTAGTATACATAGATATGAATCATTTAAACAGACAACACCAGAGCGTATCTGTGCATGTCGACATACACCGGTCATGGTCCGAATGTATAAAAATATAACTAAATATTCATGATTACACCTGATGCGCGCATTACTGGCCAAATTACCAACTCGCAGCTAACCAGTTATATTTTTGGTTAAGGTTCATTTCTAACATACTTGTATCGTTTTAATATCTCGAATACATATATCTGCGTCTGCGGAAATGGTGCCTAGCAGGATCACTTTGCTTTCTACTGCCCGCTAACGGCGGCAAATCATCTGCATCTACCAACAATGTTGAGCCGTATAAAAGGTTTTTATTTATCACCAACAGAATGGCAATTAATAAAATGTGCAGAATGCTAAAATTTATAGTGGCGGTGGGACAAGATTTATGACAACAACATTAGTGAAATCAGAGGCGCTCACTAAGTTACACCTCTTTCCAGCAAGTGCACAATTAACATAACAAAAGTTATGTGTGTAATATTAGTTTTATTTTATTTTAATTTTCAGTTTTAGTTTAATTTTAATATTAGTTTTAGTTTAATTAATATTATTTTATATGTCATGCTCCAAAATTGCATGTTTAATTAGACAACACGTTTAACTTCTGTAAGACAAACTTTCATTATGTAGTAAGAGAAATAGATCATCTGTAATGTATTATGTATGTACTCCCGCGCTTGCCAATACTTTGTTTTGGTAATAAACTCCTGATAGGACCGCAAAGACAATTTTTGCTAACCTTTGGTAGCCGCCAGGAGTCGATACTCTCCGTCACCTGTCACCGGTAATAGAAAATTTTGCTTACCTACATGAGTATAGGGTAAAAATTTCAAAGAGACAGAGAATGAATAATTTCTTAAGCGAGAAATTTTACTAAGGGAAAGATAGTATTAACTATTCAGTTTCAAATAAATAAATAAAACCTTTTTTCGTTAAATTTAAGGGGAAACGAGTTATCTGTTTTAATAGTATTGCAATGTTTTTAAGGAATAACAGCTGGAACTGGAGTTCCATTTTTCAGGAATAAAAAGTGTGCTGTCCCTAAAGTACCTTGATTGCGAATGCATACTCGAATCTCGATATCTCTTACTATTATTATTCTTTAAATTTTCAGTAGAATATGTATTCACATAAAAATTTGGGGGGGGGGAACAATGGGACAACTAAGACTAGCCTTTACAACTTTTCTGTAACAACATTTTATCATGTTTCTAGACAATCTGTAGAATTTCCTAAGTTCATCAAATTAAAGTAGTTTTCTCTAACTGCTTCTTTCCGAAATACGTCGTAAGACGCAATATCGACAAGATTTTGTTGCTTTTAACATATGGTTCTTACTGTCTCTTTTATCTAAGATAACTTCTGTCTATTTCATACTTGAAGCATTTTTCACCTGCGCTTTGATCGCAAATAGGAACATTTTTAATCATTCTTGAGTTTTGTGTGGTATTCCGTCATGAGTTGATTTTGGTGTAAAAAATATAATTGCTAAAAAAGTATGTATGTTCTGGATAAACATGTGTCTATCTGACGTTCTGTAAGGTATATGAGACAGTTTTCCAAGTGCTAATAATGTGCGCTTCTATATCAAAATTGGAAAAAAAAATTTTGAAAATAAATAAGCCACCACTTTTTCAATGTGTCCGATATGGACACGATGACAATGACGATATGGAGTTTTATGCTTCAAATATTTTATAGCGAATATCATCTTATAATTGTAAATAAATTTGTTGCAAATATTGTAAGCTAAAAACGATTAACTAAAATAGATCTTATATGAAAATTTGACAGTACGCCAGGTTTCGCTTTACTCCTTTGATATATTTTAGGAATATTTTTAAAATAAATAAAAGAAGGTGCTTTTTTATTACTATCATGCTTGTTATATACACGATGACAGAACTATTGCCAAGTGCCGAATGGGGATTTAAAAAAAAATTAAGATCTTAAGAATACTTAATTTCCTCCTATTGACTGAATAACTGGTTTACTGGGTTATTGAACAAAACTGTTGAGGAGCAGTCATTTCTTTACATAATTTTACACCTTACTTGTAAGCGTAATGCGGAAGTTACATATACGTAAATGCAAGTGTAAGGCTAGTTTGGCACTTTACTATATTCATTTGCTTTTTTCTGCAGGATGAGCCTTCATATACACCCATATATATGCATGAGCTTCCTCGAATGTACTACTCAATATCCAATGACAGTTTGACACTTCACAGATGCCAGAAAGAAAAAGAGAACATTACGCCTATTATTCTGTTAACCTTTAGAGCTTTCCTTAGGAAAGCTACATTAATAATTATGTGTAACATATGATATTCAATAATTATTTACGTATAGTATATATGATACCTAAATTACTATCCTATATGTCTCTTTATATGTTACGAAACACTGCTATCCAAACGAAACACTGATATGCAAACTATCACTTGAAATTTTATCCACAGATTTGTAATTTAAAACATGAGACATACTAAACGCTTAACTATAATATCATAAAAAATTATACTGTTACTAAACAGTAATGCAGATTACTTACAATATTACATAAACCTATACATCACAATATATTAAAAAATATATCGTACAATGTTGCATTTGAATGTAATTGTAAATGAGTATCACACGCAGTTATACACTTCGCATTTACTATGATACAATAAATAATTCACATATCTGCGAATATTCACCTATCTGCGAATATTCACTAGATGCTGTTAATGAGATTCTTCTTTCTATCCTCATAGCTATAGTTGATGCCACTTGAGAGCACATTTTAATTCTATTAAGCGTGCAGTTGTTTCCACTCGTGTTTGCGCCCATGCGTGCAATTTAACCGATGACGGTTTCCTAAGGTGGTTTGTGGCAGTCATTATTCTGTCGAAGTCATTACAGCTTACATGTTTCATTCTCCCGTTCGTGGTGGCATAATAACTGTTTGTTTACTGAATATTTAGGCTTCTGTTCCATCAGAATTCTGCCGCAAGGACTGGTGCAACTTTGACGGAATCTCCATCAACTTTCATGTTCGACGTGATAATATGTAAGAACCTAATAATGTTAGGGTTTCGTCCAGCGTTCCCTTTCTAAATGATGAAGATAAATAAAACTGCTGTTTCTTTATAAATTCGATTGTTGCGATGGGATTTATTCACAGATATGAGAATTTTGTTAAAACTTTCCAAGTGTTTCATCATAATTTGCAAAGAATAATTTATATTCTTTATGTTCATATTATTTCTACATGTGATAAAAATTATGTAGTGAATCTTCAAGACATCATGTGCTAACATACAGGAAAAACTTTCTCTGCAAATATGATGTAAGTCTGTAATCTTTCATCAACTTCCTTCGACGTAACTTTCTTCCGTTGTATATTATCTTCATCGTCATTCTCTCCCTCATAATCATTTTTCTTCTTTCCATTTATATGTCTGATTATTTCGACATATAATGAGAGAGTGTGATGGAAACAGAATTTTCTATATTCATCCTAGCCTCCCTTTCTCCGAACATGTACCTAAATTCGAGATACCGATCGCAGTCGCAGAATGTGTTTTAAAACCTAGAAAATCAACGTCACTTGACTCTTTTTCTATGAATATAATCAAAGTACATAACTTATGCCACCTGCGACATAAAATAAAAAGTTTACTTCTTTTCAAGCAAGCGACACTGTAAATTTGGTGTCTTTTAATATGAATTATTTAAAATTTAGGGACATTATCTTCAAATCTGACACACTGAAGCATAAAAAGTTTAGTTATCCTAGACAATTTCTTGGTCCATTGACTGGACAAGGTTTGGTACATTGGGTCACAGAAACGTATCATAAATGTCTTAAATTTAAATTTTCAGACTTTTGGTCCATTATTCATAAATATATATATTTATATATATAAACATATTTAATAGGCTTACATTTCGGATTTTAATTTAGAACTTCAAAAGTGCAGTTATTTTGATTTTTATGGCTAAATGGGAGCAGGTTACGAGAGATTTAACTGTATTCCGGGGTGCATGAATAACCTAAAATAAACTCATTTACTTCACATTAGTAAAGCTAGGATTGTAAGGAGTACTACCGAAAGCATGTCACTTCGAAAGCTCTTCTCAGGGGAAAAGTATAAAAACATTACTTAGGGCTTTCACTAAGAAAGCTCAAAAACAAGGAGCGAAAGAAACTCTCAATTCTTTATAACGGACATCATGATTTCGGGAGTTATTATTTTAGGAAAAGTACATGCCAACGTGTGGAGGCAGTTGCTGTAAGAAGCAAAATGGCTTTTCGTTTTATGGTTCGCATCTTTTCAATTATCTTATTCCTTGACGCATAAATTTGTAGTTCCTGCTTAGGAGTTCTACCGATTTACTGGAGAAAATGTCATCAGTATATTTATGTATACGTCGCAAAAAAATATTATCGGCGTATGTATGTAAGCGTGTGGATACATGTATATATATTGGAAGAATGAGTGTAGGGAGAGATAAAAATAATAATAACGAAAGTTGCCGAACGTAATTCTAGGACGTGGTAGAGAAGAAACAACAAAATTTGGTGGATATCCGCGTGTAGGTGAAAAATACAAGGAGAAGAGAATTGTCTGATTGTTAAGGATGTCGATGGTACACATTTTCCTTTTATTTCTTGTCTGGCTAGTTATCTCAGATTTTCTCCCTACCTTAGAAGCAGCAAAAAGTAACCGTTAAAATGAAAATGCTTATATTTTTATATTGTCCAGTCTTATTTTCTTCTCCAGCAACTTTATTATCTACTTTTGTTAATATAAAATATTCTTTTATTTGTTAACTTACGAATCAAATCTTAAACTGGCTTAAAACTTAAATATCTTAATTTTTACTCTCAAAACTTCTTCTTCTTTTATTTTTACAGTCACATGCGATCTTTCAGGTATACTTATTTCACAGATCACATGCGACTGTTATCTTTCTATAAAATAAGATGATTTACTCCTGATATATACTGTTTTATGTATACTTCAAAAACTCTTGATATTCTTTTCTTTGCCATTATGCAGACATCTGCGTATCATTCGGACTTACTTCGATAACCCCCCCCCAAAGAAAGCAATTAAATTGCATCACAGACGTAATTTTTTCTGCAATAGATAATATTTCCAAGTATGTTTATTTGTGTGTGCGACATGAATTGCTCTATTTAACAGTGATTATACAGTGGCTCACATTTCTTTTCCGACACTTGTATTTTTAAAATTTATCAGCAAAAACATCCTGTACTAAATAGTGAATCACAGGCTTCAAATGATTTTCTAGTAGTATATTATTGTTTCTCTCTTTTCATCTTTGTTTGCTGTAAAATAATTAGCATCAAGTAAATTCTTGCAATAAAGTAATTTGTTAAAAAAATGCTAATCATTAACTCTCATAATAATTTGGCCACTCCAAATTTACGTTAAAAATTTTTCTAGACGATGCGTCTTGCTATAATTTTTGTTGTTGTTTTAAATGGAAATATTTTACAACATTTATTGCCTGAATTTCATAGTGACAGTAGATTGTATTGTATACAATGCATGCGCGTAATTTATTGTTATGTATTTTTAGGTAAGCAGAATCAGACATAATAATTTGACAAATACTGAGAGTTTGAGGATGGAAATCTTCGGCAAAGAAGAATCTCCTTAGAAAGTCTTCGACGAAGGCAACCCTTTTAATGTAAATGTTAAGATTTAACTGGCATACACCGATACTCTTTCAATACTGAATTGGAGATATCTGATGAAAAAAATGTATTTGCAAGGTCAAGAGATCGATTAAACAAGTCTTTTGACTTCTTCCGGGTTCCTTAAAAATCGTATCAAACTGAAATTCCTTGAAAATCACACCATGTGTTTCCTGACAGCTTGTCTCTATTTCACAAGAGTTCTGCTAATAAGGTCCTCAATCGAACCAGTTTCCTGTTCTTAAAATGCTTTCAATTATTAGGATATGTTGGGATTTTGGATATAAACTACGATTCAGGAAACATTTTTTTACCTTATAAGGTATTTCTCGCGCCTTCTTAGCGTGCCTTCGTAGTGTTCTGCAAACTCGGCGCGAACTCGAGAGGTCCGTGGTTCGATTCCTGGCAAGGACAATCTTCATTTTTCCAGTCTCCTGCTTCGAAATAGCCTAATGACTCTACAACCTGATGAACGATCGATATTGTTTTAATGCATGAGGAACAAAAATTACGTTCAGCAGAAGAAATAATTTAATTTTAGTTTCCTTTTACGCCAGGAAGCAAAAAATGCAAATTTTGTACATGTCATAAAAAGTAATAAAAAATGTAATACCTAGGATAAAAATTTGTTTTAATAAGATGGGTAGTAGCTCCTAACCGAAAGCAATGTTGTACATTTGTGGAGAATGGCACAGGTGAAGTCATCAAGAAGGGACAGCGGTACGCTCTCCCATTCCTCTAGAATATCGGCTTTCTAGCTGCTGAACGTTTTCTAGGTCTGATAAGCAACCTGCGGCCACTCTCCAGGTAATGACAGAAATATTTTCAAGAGCGTCCGGAAAGCATGATGTTCATTCGAAGTTTTCCTTTGCTATAAGAAAGTCTTCTAGTAGACGAACACATCGTGTTCGAGTGTTTCAACGTAAAGGATAAAAAAGGTCCATGGATCTCATCCTTACATAGATGAGCTGTGTGTCCATTTCCGATGATATACAGATTATTCTGTATTAATACAGATAGAGGCCAGAAAGTACCTTAGCTTTCTGAAATCGAACAATTGCAGTCACAAATAATAGAATATTTTGAGTGTCACATTCTGCTCTGGCGCCTTTTTTGAAGGACACCAAAACACCAAATTAAATTTTCCTAAAATCCTAACCTAATTAGAACTTTGCATCGCGTTATGTTTTAAAATTTCGAACAACCCTTATTTCAAATGAAAATACGGCCACCAGCGGCTAAGCGGTAAAGTCGCTGAACACTGGTAGTTCGGTTCGAGGTTCGAATCCCGCGAACGGGCTGGCTGCATGGGCGTTTTCGTTGTTTTCTCCATGTGTAACGTGTATACGAGCCAGTTTCCCTTAGAAAGTCCTCCACGAAGGCATCCCTACCCTTAGGCAGATAGCCCTCGAGGCTTTGCCATAATCACACACAAACTCAAATAAAAATATGAACTGGTGTTATCAGGTGTAATAATACATAGTATGGGAAATAAAATGCATCACTAATTTCATCCAAAAATAAAAATATGAATTTATTTATTTTACCAAGGTACATGAAATAAGTTAAATATCTTGGAGCTTACTATGGCTATTATATTTAGCTAAATAAGAACCCTCCCCGGGGAGATAAAATCAGTTAAACAATTCCGTTAACGAGAATCATTATAACAAAAGTTTCCTAGTTGCTATTAATAGTACAAATCGGAACGGATATGATGTATAAATTTTCTATTGCACAAATTAATTTCTTTCTTAAAATTTTACTTCATAGCAGAAAGGAAACAGAAAACATCTATCTCGGAACATTATCTAGATTTTAATTCTACTACTTAGACAACCTAAAATTTTCGCTAAACATCTATCATTAACATGGAGAGAACTCCATAGGTACTGGATAGAACAGCAATTTACTTAAACTGATCAAAATTAACTAGGCTAAATCCTAAACTTCTTTTAACTTAGTAAAGAATTAATTTTACATTTTAATATGGTTGAAAAGCTTCCTGAATAATTTTTAACCAAACAAAATAAAATTTTAACTTATCTTGCATCTTCGGAAAGTCCAAAATTTTTTATCAAAAGCCCACTAATACTCTGGTGGAGTCGCCGCCCTCTGAGATCCAAGTAAGGAAACGTTAACCCCAAACAGATGTAACATAACGGTGGAGATTAATTAGATTCTCTCAGGAAATTCCTCTCCGCAGTCTTTATGATTAAATGGAATGAAGAACAAGGCCAACCAGGAAACCTTAGCTAAGACAGCAGCCGCATGAAGAAAACGAACATTCTATTTTCGATGATAAAGGCGACAAATGAATAAATTCATCTTGAATGTGAAGTCGCTACTTACGTAGCATAACGGAAGGAATAAAAGGAAGATTCTGCCGCATCAAAATGCCTCAGGGCATAACAGCCTCTACAAATTCGCCGCTAACATTTTCAGCCACTCAAGTGGGAGCTAAATCGTATCGCACAACAACAAATCTGAAGCCGAGAGAGAAGAGGCGCGAAGGCTTGCAGCTCCTTATAGACGTGACAAGACTGCCACATTGGCTAACACACGCCCGAAATTGTGAAAAAATCAGTTGTTACCAACACCTCCTTAGGTTATGTAAAATTTCTCCTTTTCTCGCGGCGTTGAACTAAACTCAAATTTAAACATCGCCAAATTCACACCAAACCTGGCGCCAGGCCTGGGACAGCTGCAAGGTCGAGCTGGCAAACATAAACTCTACCTCGCCGGAAATCTTAAGCAAGGAACCACAAATCTTGTTAAAAACTGTGCTTTCTATCGCTTTTACAATTTTATTCCCCCCCTCCACTACTTTTCATACAATGAGAACTGCAATTTTCGTTAAATAAATTACTATACCTCAAAATCTATTAAAGTTAGAATCTTGCAAGTGATCTTAAATTAAGGAGCTAATATTTCTGCTTCTAGTGATATAAATTAATAATGGTTAAACTTAAGTAAAGTACTATAAAATCAAGTTTATTACTTAGAAATTCACCCGATTCCATTGTGTGTTTCAGTGCGTTTACAAGTAACGAGCGAAAAGAACGTACCAAATCTTTCGTACAAAACTCCCAATTAAAATTAAACAAATTAAAGCAGTTATTAAATAAAATACACGTTCTGTAGCATAAATTTTTAATTTAATAAATTAAATTTTTAATAAGTAGTAATTTAATACTTAAGTGAATTTGCTACATATGTTCATTGTTTCTAGTCTCTTCCTACATAAATAATACTGTTAATATTTTTAATTCTTATCAAAAACTCAGAATGTTCGAAGTCACAGACAAACTTTCCACATTCGGAAGCTTACACATATCATAATTTTATTTTATTTTATAAAATTTAGTATAAAGAATGATAGATTAAATGGTTGATTCCTATCGAACTCACAATATTTCCTAATTATTTTGAGCAGCACATTTCAGAATTTTGTTGGCAATTATTAACAACACATTATCATCATATATCTTCAGTCATATACAGTTTTATTGAGCAAGAACTAGAACCCTCTTAAAAGTGTCATCGAAGCAAAAGAGAATGTGCCACCTTAACCATCCCTCAGATAAAAAAAAATGACTGAATAAATAAATTATAAAAATAAAAATGTACACATTTCTACAGATTTTTTTAATAATTTCATTGTATTTACAATAATATTTTACACAACATTTTTGTATTTGAAATGTTCTATTTGACAACCTTTATTCTTCATTATTCTACATCATTATTTCCAAGGCAATAAAGAAATTTTTTTAGTAGTGAAAGAAGTATTTTATCCCATTCATCTTAAATAGCATTTTCTCTTGACTAGCTTCCTAAATTGTAAGGGGAGTCTGTAGGTCGACGTTCGAACAATCCGCTCTTTAAAAGTCCAAAAGTGCAAAAATTCATGTGTGATACACGAAAAAGATTTACTAGGTAATGGGTGAAGGGTATGGCCTTGATACCCATTTCTTGTTTAATTTTTTCTGGGAAATTAACATTAGATTTTGTTTTGTCTTGATGCAGTTCTACTTATTGATGGTACTGTGGTATACAGAAGGTATCTCGTATTTGAAAATTAGTATAAAATATGTTCCAGATAATATGTGGATTTGCTTTAACATTTTCTCACTCTTTTTATTTTTAATTTGCCATTATATGAAAAACCAGCAACTATCATAAATTCCTGTGAAAAAATTCCTTTAGATTCTTTGAATAATGTTTTAAGTTTTTTCTGCTCTTTTAATAATAATAAATGGATCTCCTTTTATTGCAGTCATTTAAAGGCTCCCAAGGTTCTTCTACGGTGATCAAAATTTTCCATTTTGTCCGAGTAAATGCTTCTCAGAAAGACATCTGTAACGCGCTCTTCGTTCGGCTATATATAGCGGAGAAGGACCACGTATATTATGTTTTTTCACCTTTTTAAGATTCAGATCAATAATAGTCACTGTAGAAGATCAATAATAGTCACTAAAATGCTGAGTGAGCATAGTCAACATTCAGCATTTTAGCGATTTTTCAACTCTCCTTTGAGTTAAAGAATTTTCTTTTAACATTAAGAATCTAAACTTTGCAACATCCCAGACATTCCTTTTTTTAGGAGGGTATATGTATTTGGAACAATGTTTCCCCTTGAAGCCAAACCTTGATGTTTTTATTTTCCTTTCTTGTTGACAATATTACCTATCGCATTCAAAAACTATGGACTTCACAGCGCTTTTTGCTAACTACATGCGAATACTTTTCTTCAGAAAGAGCACATAGCCTTCCATCCATTGCTCCTTTCAAAGTGTTGTGTTGCATAAAAACCAGACTTTGAAGTAGCAGACGATAATTTATACTTTCAAAAATATAGCTACAATTAAAAAGAATTTCCAAGCAGACAATTTTTATAGCGAAGCAAAATCGAAAAAACAATTCGGGAACAGTTTCTAGGGCCGGTCGCGACATACGTAAGCAAACGAAATCCACAAGTGTGTAACTGGTGGTCTATTCGAAAATATCGGCTAAGATTATCTCTCGCTTATTTTCCAAAGTACTTTAATACTTTATTCTTCTTTTAGTAAAAACCTCTTCAGTTTTTAATAGTAAGAAACTAACGCTATTTTAATCTTCCTAAAGAATTTTTGGAAACTAAATTCCAACTGCCAACTTCCAGTGTTTTATTTATTTACTCCTATTCTGAAATAACATATTAGGCAACAACTCCTAAAATGGAAGTGTATTATGAAATCTTATATGTATTATGTATTATGATATAATTAATGGGAAACTAACTTGAAGTAGTTTTAAAAACAGAGCTAAAACGTATATATGGGTACAATACAAATGAGCTTAAATTTTGCAATTAATGAAAACTTGCTAAGTAATTAAGAAAAATGACACCAGTTTACAATGCTAACGTCATGTATGCGTGTGCTACATTATATAGTAATGAAACTTGAATTCATTTTTCATATACATTTATTGATGTTATTTATTTATTGACTGATTTAAAATAAATTGATAACTGTAAATGTGATGTTGATTATAAACAGGTCGATTAAAATTCTTCTATGTGTAAATATGTCTACTACTTATGCTCTACCAAACATAAATGCATACTACTACGTGGTTATTTGCACGCAATATTGACAAATATGTCGAATGCGAGCAATTACCTAAAAGGAAGACATCTCGTTCATGTCCACCTTAAATGTAAAATTCGAAGTTTGAAAGTGGTTATATTTTGTTAAAATTGTCTTCAAGGCAAAAACTGTAAGTGAGAAATAGTCCCAAAATATTAGTACAACATACTCGAAAACACCTGTTTCATCAGCAGAGAATTCCAATAAACTTAACAATATTGAACCACTTTTCAAAAATCGGAATTGATAAACATTTTGCTAGGTCGTTTAATGGTAAATGCAGTACCTGAATGCCATTTTTTGTTATTACAGGTACGAAGAAAGAATTTTACGCAAAATCTAGATAGTTGATTTTTAGACCATTTTTACTACATAATCGTAGTCTAGAAAATCGTAGTTTTCACGATAAGAACTAAAGTTTACTTTTTAATATAACGAAATCAATATGCTTCCTAATTAGTGAATTACTGACCAAAGCAATTTCGTAATAGAAACTGTCGGGAATAAATGGATTATTGGTATTAAGCTAATAATAATTAATATATCAGTACTATAATATTCTTTTTTGAAAAAGCTGATTCAAACACTTTATGTATTATTTCAAACTAACGTAATTTATGTATTATTTCAAACTAATTACATGTTCAGGTATTAAATTCATAGCAGGTAGATTTTCTTTTGCAATGGCGTTTATGATTTCGAAACTAAAGGTGTTCATTTTATTTGAGGGTTCAATGCACAAAATCCATTCTTTACACATTTTACCTTTAGTTCACTATGAATATAAAATGAATGAGAAATAGCTAATGAAACTTACAAATTTTGCTCTTTTGACTCCGTTTTACAGATCAGGGAACCAATCTATGTAACTAAATATTAATTTTAGTATTTATCACTGTGAAATTTGGAAAAACATGAGTTTATAGATCTCAAATGGAAGATAACAAGTTCTTGTTCTGTCAAACTTTGTAGTGCAGTATGCGCGAGTCTTTTGCATTTTAATATACAGCCCATGCCTTCAAAGCACAGCCTCAAACTGAAAAGGACAACCATTTCAGTCTCTTCAGAGAATCAAGGAGTTATGCTTTACCGGTAGTCAGAACGCAACTTTTAATCAAATGTTCTGCATTCTAAGCTCAATTCTCGGCAGAGTAACTTTAAATATTGATGCGAAGGGGCCTCACGAGGTATTGAGGCAAAGATAGGAGAGTGGGTTGTCAGCTCTGTGATGCATAATGAGAGGCAAACGCATTTAATTACGTTGTTGGTGCTAAACAATAATTAATGATACCGTGAGAGAACTTTCAGGAAATCTTTTATCTTATCTGCCAGTTTTGAGAATGAATGGAGTGCACCAAATTTCAGCGAAATTTCCGGAGATGAACTGTGCTCTCTACTTAGAGCCATTCTCCTGGCATGAACTCTAAAATGAGTAAATCTTGTGTTCTGAGAGGCATGTGCAATATTTAAACCTGATAGCGAAGCAGATAATGCAAGATATAATTTTCAACTGTGTGTACAAGCCAAGTATTTCTACGTGATTATCAAAGTGGAAAATTATAAGCTTTATGAAGATTCTCTTACTTGTCTTTAATAAAATCTTAAGGATATTAATATAATCTTAATAATAATTGTCTTTAATATAATCTTAAGAATTAGCTATTTCTAATACCTGAAGCTGCTGTATAAAATCAGTCCCGTTTCTATCAGAATTCAAATTTTGGTAACACTTACAAAATGTAAAATAATAACAATAGCGTGCATGTGTATATGTGTATGTATAATTGTATATGTGTGCATAAATATTAGCTCAATAAAATATTTCTTAAAGTCGAACAAATAAAAAATATTTTAAAAAATTCATGATTAAAGTTCCGAATAATATATATAAAATTATACTTACAGCTCAAAAATCGATACTTATGCAATTATGATTAAAAATTAAGTCAGATAATCGAAATTATATGCCACATATAAAAGAGGTAGGTAATCAAATAATGCTTAAGTACATTATACACAATGGTAGCACGAAGTATGCGAATACGCTTAATATTATCAATAGTCTGCTGTTACAAAATTTATATTTTGATGACGTTCATAGTTTTCAAAATACATTCATAGAAAATAATACATGGAAACGGATTTTTTTAACAGAAGGTATTTCTCTATTTTACTTTTCATGCACAGTTTCTAATTTTGCAGCATAGAGAAGTTTTGTATTTCTTTCCTGAAGATTTTAAATTGAATCTTATTTTAAAATGTCATAAAATTACAGATGCCGTTAAACTCCTCCATATTCTTCCATTAGATGATCTTAAATCAAGCTAGAACGGCCGCTTCTTGTTTCTATACTAAATCATCTTAACCTTTAGGATATGTTTATATATACTCAATATGTGGCAGAATCCAGAATTTAAAAAAAAAGTGGAGTTATTTCAGTGGAGTTATAATTCTAACAACCGAAAGTCGGATTCATTTTGATAATAAAATGAACAATTCTTATTTGTAAACATAATATGTTTAGTAATAAATTTATTTGTGTGTGCAGTTTTCATAATATAAATAGTGGAATTTATGTTCAAGTTTTCTTTTAACTAATTTAAAGAGGTAATAATCTTCTAAAATTTACAACGCATTGTTAATTTAATTTTGTTGCTAAGGGACGTTCTCCTCAAATAAAAACGTTATTCTGAGCTATCGAATTTCATAAGGGCGCGCTTCTTTCTTCTTTCGCTCCACCTCAGTATAATTATGTATGTATATTCCGTTAAAGACACATCAACAAAAAATAAACTAGAGTAATCACAATCGCTTTTTTATTGGAAAACTTCAAGTTCTCTAGGAATGTATCATTTCTGAACAAAATTATTACGTGCACGAGCACACTTATATGTACATGCGGAGAGAGAAAATGTGAAAGAAAATTGAAGTTTTATAATGTTACGAAATTTAAATTACTAGTTTCGCTGAAACTCTAGATCATTATAGGGAACAATCAAATGTACATGTCCCAGAAATCTAAATAGCAGTTTTTAGAAATAAGTTAGGAAATAAGGCTACATTTCAAAAGCAATACACATTTTGAAATTTCATTGGTGCACACAAGCTTAAGAAGAGGGGTCATTATGTGAATTCCAGTAGCGTCAGCTGTCGTTCTTATCGATATTATTAGTACTTTTAATATTATCTATTCTTAAATGAAGTTTATTAATAAAAAATGAGCAAAATCCAATGCATTACAGCTGATAAAAAGAATAATTAATTTTTTTATTTCTAAATTATTATAATTTTTCGCAAACATTTATACATTGCATTAAACAATATTTGTCTTTAAAGCATGAAAGTGTAAAATATTTCGTTATTAAAAGCATTGAAAAAGTTAAACTTATCCTTTCTTACTCTCCGTCGGAGCACTTGTTTTAATTTTAAAAGAAATTCACACTTCATTATCTTCATTAACATTCATTCTCTTTATGTTTCACTAATGCTAATATAACACACTTTAATTGAAACTCTACCTAAAAAAGTAGAATATTGAGTTGTCTGTGTGTCAACGAATAAATTTTGATTAAATTCTCGAGAAGAGATTTCGGAATTTGAGGTAATTTTTTATACAAACTACTTTGAAATTTGTAAGATTGCATGTGAATTTTTTGTTGTTGTTTTTGTTATTATTCTAATAATAACAATTTCATAAATGGTTTTTCTTTCAAATAAATTTCTTTTCAATATTATTTATTAAAAACATTACAAGAATCAGGATTCGAATTCAGATTTGATTGCAGAAGCTGCTTGTTAGACACTGTGCCATCAGCATTTCCAATGCATTGAGAAACTAGATATACATTATTTGTTATTTTAGCAGTTATATCCTCGATCATTATGAGATCGTTATCAGTATGATTTTTAATGTCTAATGCCTCTAAGATGCTTTTAATGTTCGAATTTAAACTCATTTGCTGAGCTAAATCCAAATACTTCATTGTAAGTACCAAAAAATAAAAAAAGCCTTATTTAATCTATCCCAGCCCCCCCCCTCTAGGAACAAAGAAGCACTGGAGTTAATAAGCAGTTTTAAATGATAAATTATTGAGAGGTTAATATTGCACCTCAAAAGAAACTAAGAAAATGGGGAAAAATCCTCTCAGAGATAAGTTAGTATATTGAGAAAAAATTTCCATGTAAAATACACAAAAACATAAAATTAAGCAAATAACAACCTTGTGTTTAGAATGGATTTAATTTTATCAAAATCTGACCCAAAACACAAGGTTGTTGTTTTCTTAATATTACATATCAGAAACCTATCTACATTGTTCGTGATGACAGGAAAAAACTGGGACATATTCTAAGCACTTCTAAAAATGTGGCATCACTAGCTGATAGTACCAACAGTCTGTCCTGAAGCATCAGCTTGATGTGATACGTTAACTGTATATTAAATCAGAAAAATTCTCTTCAAAGGCGGATATCTTTCTTAATCAGCACAACATACGCACTTCGGAAACAAGTGTAATAATCAGTCTTGGAAGCCTCAAACCAATACACCTAGAAACGCACTCCTAGGGGAGGTCTTACTTCTATCTTAAGTGTCGATGTCATCACATACCATACCAGCTACCTGAAGACTGACTATGAGAAGACAGTACCGTCATCAAAAACCTGTTCTTCACGTTATAATTATGAGGTCTTTATGAGTGACATAGCAGAAGCGACAGCAGAACTTGAAATATATACTGATGGTTCTAAAACATAGGATAGTACAGTCAGAGCCTTCTACACGAAAGATAAGGAATAACTTTATTTTTCAACGTTCAATTAAACTAAGATGCTTTAATTGTCTTTTAAGCAGAGTTATTTTCAATTGTTTCCAAAGCAGTAAAGTATGCTGTCGGTAAAAATTTAGAACAGTTATATGCACAGACATTAAGTCAAGTACTGAAGCTGTAAGTGGTGGAGCCTCTAAAAGGGAACTGGTATATGCTGTTAAGGAACTTCATGGCAATGATATCATCACCGTGCAGTTGATCAAAGACCACCATCAGTAGTAATTAACATTGAACAATAAAAATATGTGACATAGTTTTATATTAACAATATTTGGAAAAATCGCATTCAAGTAGAATAATGCGATCCGTTTCCGAATTTTCACACACAAATTTATTTGTACGTCTTTGAAAGTACATATTTTATAGTTTGAATATTTATTATGGATTTCGGAATCTTTCAAAGAAACGTAAGTAAGGTAACGATCATTTTTGTTATCAATTCAGAAAATCTACCAGGAGCTAGTTTTTAATTAAACTTTGCTTACAAAACTCGAATAAATCCGTGTTTTCGCACTCCAGCAATATGTTTTCTTGTACATACATTTGATATGCAAAATGCACATATTGTTCTAATATATAAATGCATTCATATATTTTATACTTATATCTTCAAAATACAGAAAGCAGAAATGGTAGCGAGATTTAGCTTAAGTTTTAATTTACAAATGACTCTGAATATTATAATTTAATATAAAAATTATGGTCAGTTATTAAACGATGTATCAAAACGAAAATTTATTGTTTACATATTAAAAATATCGAAAACACATCTTGCAAATAAATTCAAATGAAGGCTCATGCAATTTTAAATTACAGTTAATGCAAGAAAGCAGCGAAATCTATTTCTCACATTCTATCACCGTTGAAAATTGTTAAAAAATAAGTAACTTTGGAAATGAAGATTTGACGTACGGTGATTATTAATACATTTCTAATCAATTAATATAATTCCAAGGATATCATCTTGGTAATAGGTTTCGAATAAGGTAATAGGTTTCGAATATTAGATCCATACTTGTTTTCGGAAAGAAAATTAATGAAAAAAATCTGATGTATACATCACATGACTTCCTTGTACGGAATATTAAATTATACGCATTTTTTGCTGCATTTTATTTAAACTTGTTTCCTCGAAATTTAGTAGAGGTATAGTTCTCATTCAATTAATTCAGTTCTCCTTTAGCGTCAAAACAAAATTATATAAAACCTCAAATCATCTTCATAAAAATTGAAAAGTATAGGAAAACAAAACACCAAATAGAATTAAAACAATAAAAAACTATTTTTACAATCAAAATCAAAGTATTTACGCAAAAACATGCAATTCGGCCAGCAGGCAAGAAGACAGGTTTTTTTTTTTTTGGTGCACAAAACTGAAAGTTTACATTTGGTCCCTCTTGGCAAAAAATACTGAAGGTGCAGAAACTGACTAATTTCACTATTCTGGCAGGTTTCAAATGTAAACAAATATGCCTGCTATGGTAAAAAAGTTAGTCTTAACCCCACTTAAACAACTTTTGAATTGTTGAGAATTCTACAACTATTGCATTCAGATTAACTGATGGCACAAAATTCTTAACCGGAAGATAAGGTAAGAACAATATAATTTAATTATTTTTAAAGCGGAAAATGGACAATTTATCAATGTATAAGAATAACAAAAACTGAGCTCATGAAGCCGACTAACAGAAGGGTGTGTGCATATATATATATATATATATGCGTGTGTATATATAACAGAGGGGTGTGTGCATATATATATATATTATATATATGTGTGTGTGTGTGTATAACAGAGGGGTGTGTGCATATATATATATATATATATATATATATATATATATACGTATCCACAGACGTCACGAAAAAACATCTTTTCTGAATACATTTTATATCCATTTTGGAACACTTTTTGGGAAAAAGAGTTCTTTATTCTGTCCTTACGTACAGGTGACAGGTGACAGGTGACGGAGGACGGGGACGCCTGACGTATAACATAGGTAAACAGGCATATGTCCCACGTCCTCCACTATCTCGAAGAAGCAACTCGCTGGAGCCCCGTGAGGCTGCACCAGGAGTTTACATGGCCATACAGGGGCTAGATGTCGGGTAGTTTTTGCATAGGACGTTGTTAATAACACAAAGTAACTTAGAAAGAATATAAAGGATAGCATAAAAACACTAAAACACTCATATTAGCTGAAACACATAGATATACAAAATTAAACGTAAAAGCATAAAAACACACTCGTAATTACGTAACATAAAGACATAGAAACACACACGAAAATACATATCATGACACATAGAATACATATGGAAACACGTAGAGCACATAAATGCAAATATTACACTCAGAGGAAACATATAAGACATAGTAAGGTGTGCGTAAAGCAGTAGTGCTGTGCGGAAATATGCTCAGTTCCCATAATACATAATGTACATACTTTCATTAGGGGCTTCTGTTGCATGAATTACATATTTCGTTGCATACACTACATTCGTGCATTGTACGGATATTATATATTTCGATTTACGATAACACATCATTCCATTGGGTGCCCAGTGCTTTACACTGATAAACATGTCAGTAACATTATATCTGCAAGTTGGTGGCTATTGAAAGCAGATGTTAACACGAGGATCGAAATTGAATGTGGAATGTGTATTACAGAATGTGTACATACTGCGAATATCTAATAGTTGAGTACATTGTCTGCAGTACCATGCTACTGTGGCTCGCAAATGTCTTGCCCTAGGGCGTTGATTTGCTGTACAACTGCGCAGATGCTCCTTATAGCTGGCGGGTGTTTGATTATGAAACGATAGTAAAGTGTTCTATCATTCGTTGGATGTGGTAAGTGGTGGTTTGTTGTTAGACTGCAGTCAAATAGATAGTGCTCGGGAGAACCTAGCATGCCACAGACACAATTGTCAGATGCTGAGATGCCATGACGCATAAAATAAGAGGGAAATGGGCCATGACCCGTTATGTACTGTGTCAGTGGGGCTATTGTTATAAGACGTTCCGTGTCTACCTTTGGTAGGAAGTTATACGTCCTTCTCCCTGTGTCTCCACTATTCCATTCTTCTTGCCACTTTTCTTTACAGATGTTACGCAGAGTTTTCTTGAGGTGTGAGACAGGGGTAGGGGCACTTATAGTTTGAGCGTGGATGTTGTTGGCAGCCTCATTAGCCAGTCGGTCTGCGACGTCATTCCCTTCGTTGTCGGAGTGTCCTTTCACCCATAACATGTTAAAGCGGGCTTGATGATTATTGCGTAAAAGTTGCTGTATATCTATGATGATGGGTGAAGTGTGGTGGTGATCCCTGAGTGCGTGTAGCACTGACATGCTATCTGTGTAAAAAGTCGCATTGGTAAGGGAAAGGTTGAGGGCATGTCGTAGCGCATTCAATATTGCTAGTGCCTCTGCTTGGAAAATACTATTGCTGTTAGTGAGATGTCCTTTCCATACCTTTACTAGTGTGCCATGTTCGTAGTGAGCAAACGCGCAGCCCACTCCCTGATCATGTTTTGATCCATCAGTGAACAGTTGTGTAATCGCACAGGAAGTGCGTTGTCTGGAGTGCGATGGCTGATGTTGGATTTTGACATGGATCCCTCTACCTTTGATGGCAGGGTGGATGTGTTGCACACTGCCAGGGAGTTCATAGTCTGTTGTTCTGAACGTAATTCCTGCATATGTGGCTTCTTGTCTGTGATGATTCTTGTCTGTGATGAGTGATTCGTACATAGGTAGCCTCTGCCTCTGCCTTTATGTGTAATGGCAGCAGGCCTCCAAGTATCGTGGCGGCGCTGGACGCTGTTGTGCGATAACCTCCGCAGATGTTTAATGCAAACGGCCGTTG
Organism: Stegodyphus dumicola; assembly: GCF_044657685.1. Lineage (NCBI taxonomy): Eukaryota > Metazoa > Arthropoda > Arachnida > Araneae > Eresidae > Stegodyphus > Stegodyphus dumicola. The sequence goes on along the minus strand of NC_140771.1, from coordinate 149,365,455 downwards.
AATTGTGGTCAGTAGCTTGGTCTTTCGGCTGCTCATTGGTTGTGCCCATATGACTGCTGCGTAGAGAATTATTCTCTCTGCCACTGTCAGATATAATAGTTTCCTGATATGGGGGTTTTGTCCCCAATTTCTCCCTTGAAATTGCCTGGCTTTCCTTGCGATGGTCGATGTTTTTGTACGTATTTCTTGGAGGTGCGGTAACCAGGTGAGTCTTTGATCCCAAGTGACTCCTAGATATTTAATCGTCTTCGTTATTTTTAAGTTCTTGCCCAGTAGCTTTATACATGGACGTCTTGTGGGATTTGTGCCAGGATGTGGAATTACGATGGCTGCGGACTTTTGCCGAGAGATGGTTAACTTAAGTTTATTGCATAGGTCCGTGAATATCGAGCAGGTTTCTGTGGCATTCCGTTCCAGTTCATCTCTTGTGCGGCCAGACACCAGAAGGGCTACATCGTCGGCGTATGCTATAATATCTGTGTGCAAAGGCCATTCATGTTGTAGTATGGAGTTAAAGGTGATTATCCAGAGCAACGGACCGGCGCAAGAGCCTTGTGGACACCCTCTTTCCTGCCGCTTGATAGTGAGGCCATTGTTGTTGGCTACTATGAGGCTACGTGCATGTAGATAGTCCGTGATGATGTTAAAGATGTTTTTGGGACATTTGTGTTTCTGCAAGATTGGTGGTGTCTGAGTCATTGGCTGATTGGGCATAAAGCTGGTCAGGCTTGTAAACTTTATTTGTAGCTAGTTTATGCAGGATTCCATAGACGTTGGTATTAGCTGTGCAAAATTTCCGCCAGCTATAGACTTTGGCTCGTAGTATGCATTTTTTATAATGCGCCCTTTCCCTGCGGAATGTGGTCAGCAATGCCATTTTAGTGGCTTCGTCCATTACACCTCGGAGACGCCGTCTTAGGGCTCTGCACTTTTGCCGTAATTGGCGTAGTTCTTTAGTCCACCAGCATATGCCTTGTATGCGTTTAGCAGTGCGAGTCTTCAGGAGCTTGTCGCAAATACATCGCAATGTATTGAGGAGATGATCTGTATAAGTGTCTAATTCCTCTGGGCTATTTATTTGGTCTATTACTTCTTCTTCACTCTGTAGGGTATCAGAGAAGGCTTTTGTTAATGCACGCAGTTTATTGCCTGGGATCTTGTAGCGCTTAAGGATAGTGATGCTTGTGTCGGTATTAATTGCAAAGTGGATATATTTATGATCAGAGCAACTCTCGTCGTCTATGACCCTCCAATCTGTTATAATGTTGGCTATGTTACTTGTAGCTATTGTTAAATCAGGCCATCCTTTGTTGTATGAGTTGTCGAACGTCGGTGGGGCATTCTGAGTATTTATCAACTGTAGATTGGCTGTCATTATAAATTCTTCTAACGCTGTTCCTTTCGGTGAGGTATTTGGGTATCCCCAAATGACGTTGTGCGCATTTAGGTCTCCACTTATTACGTGAGGAATGGTAGTATGTTTTCCGTGTATTTCTGCTATACTATCTACTGCATTGCTGATGTCTTCTGGTGGAGAGCTGTAGACGGATGATAGGATAATCTGGGAGTTATCATAATTCAGAAGAATTGCAACATGATCTCGTGCCTGCTTGATAATGAGTGGGGACCATTGTGGATTACAACAAATGATCGCCGCTCTCGGGGGTAGTTCGTTAAGTTGCGCTTTCCGCTGGAAGATCTTCCATGAGAGTGGTAGGCAGGCTATTGCGCCGTTTCTGCAGTAAGGCTCTTGGAAAAGGATGATATCTATCTCATGATCGAGGACATGCTGCACTAGTTGCGTATTAGCTGCTTCTGCCCGTTGGAGGTTAATTTGCGTGCATTTTATGGAGCCTGCTGAGGAAACGAGTTAAAATCAGGTTGGCTGGGTTGTCGATATTTGTCGGTAGGATCTCTTGTGAGATAGTGTTGCTATCTTCAGACGCATTAGGTAGTAATGCGCATTGGTAGGCTGCTGAGATGTTATAGCTTCAGTATTGTGTGTTGCAGCGTGTGTTGTAGACGGCTCTCTGGTACATCGGGCATTCCGGGTGGTATGCCGGATGTTCAAAGTAGTAGGAGGTGCCGTTGCGGTAGTTACAGTCCCCGCAATTGATACAGGCTGGTGACTCTGCTTGACAGACTTGACAGACCCAGCGCAGAAGGCACAGAACTGTTTCTTGCTGCGGCAGAGATCCTGGGAGTGCCTGAATTGCTGGCATCTATAACATCTACGGATTTCCAAGAACTCCGTGATAGTATGAGCCTGCCATGCTGTGAACAGACGTCTGATGTTGATGGCGATTCCAAAGCTCTCCGTGGTACAATCGAGAACCCATTTGACTCTGTTTGCTCGGCGCTCTTTAAGTCGGAACAGGGGTTTGTATACTCTTGCTGATAGACCTGCTGTTGCGCTGAGCTCTGCGATGAGCTGTTCTGGTTTAACATGTTCTGGAACATTATGGATGGCTATTCTCGGCTGCCTCTTTTGCCTGAGACGAACCTCTGCCTGGACCTCAGCTTTTTTGATGTGCTCCTGTAACTTGAGTACCTCCTCGTTTGTATTACAAAAAACTTCTAGTCCGCCTTTTGGAGCCGGTTTAATAGCGTTGACGACAACTGGGATCTCACTAAGTGGAACCTTTTCCTGTAACTGTGTTCTTAGATCACGTGGATGGATACTCCCTAAAGGGTTGATGATCAGACTGGGTTTACTGAACTGTTTAAGCACTGCCGCAAAGGTTGGTTTCTGGGGCACAATCGCTGATGGTGTTGTCGCTGACTTCAAGTGGCTATGCCTTTCCCCAGTGTTCCTGGGAGCCTGCGTAGTTGCTGTTACTGGCAGGGAGTCCGTGTTTGTACTTGAAGTAACCACCTCAGGGTAAGGGGTGTTAGTGCTAGTGGTACAGCGTGAGATTACAGAAGTGTTCACGTCTTTGTTGACTACCTCTGTTCCACGTAATGCGATATCCCGAAAGATCTCTAGAGTGGCTATGAGGCGTGGTAATATATTTTTATTACCTCGAACTGTATTGGCTATTTGTACGCTCTCGTCGAAGACCGCTTTTATTTTTTCTCTATATGAGAAGTCAGTTGAAACTAAGTGATTTGGCAAATCTAGATCACTGCAGTGTGTGGAGGTACGCATTTCAGACATACTGCATTGAGTCTATTGTATGAAATCACTAATGATAAAAAAAAATATTCTGCTATTCCGCAGATTCACTAATTGCTATTGGAATCTTTAAAATTATGCACTAAGTCTCTAATTTCACTGTGTAGACTATCTCACTGAATGCTGTAGAAATCTCTATATTATGGCAATTAGAGGCACTATACTGAGCACTAAATTGTGGAACTATAACAAGGAACTATCTTAAGGCACTGTAATCTCTATATTAAAGCACTGCTGTTGAAGTCTTATATTAGGAAGTTGTTGAGATCTCTATATTAAGGCACTGAGTCTCTAATTCACTGAATACACTAAATCACAAAGCCACTGCGTAACTGTAGTTCACTTGAGCAGTGCTTAAAATAGAGCCCGCAGGAAGAATTACAATGTAAAGTGCACACAAATTATCACTTGCGCAGAACTTGAAACTGAGCACGTAGTGAGAGTTACAGTACACAACACAGCAAATGTGTGATGGAAATAATTAATTATTAATGCACAAAAGTTTCAGTAAGTACAATAAATTGCAGTACACATGATATTTTGTAAGTATACACATATATTTAATTATTTAAGTGATAAACACGTAAACCGAGAGGTTGTAGTGGTATGCCAGAGGCCCGAAGAATGTTAATAAGTCAAAGATAGCAAAGAGAAGAGATGAGTGATGAAAAATGGGGGAGAATGTAAGGAATAGCTGAAACGTGAACAGAAGGAGAATTGCAAGTGCAGAAAGAGTAGTAATAGGAGAGCCTGGACCTTAAAGAGGTTGCGGGTTTACAACAGGAAGAATGTGGAGGTGTTTCCACTAGAGGAAACTGTAAAAAAAAAAAAAAAAAAAAAAAAAAAATTATAAAAATACAACAAGTGTATAGTTGCAAAAATTGCTCGAAAAAAAAAGGATTAATTAAAATATTAAAAAAATGTGAGGAGGGGGTGGAGTGTAAAGAAAGAGGGGGTCAGCAAAAGAAAAAAAAGAAAAGAAGGTAAAGTGTCAAGAGGGGAAAATGAAAAGAGGGCGCTATCTAATGTAGTTAAGGAGAAAACTTAGAAATTAAAAGGGAATAACAGGATAACAAGGGGATGAAAAGAAGAGTTTGAGGCCGCTAAGTTACATAGAAGCGAAGTTATCAGAGAAATAAAAAGAAGGGGAAGTCAGTTAAAGGGGGAAAGGAGAGGGGAAAAGGCTTGAAGACAGCTTAACTAGAAAGTCATAGAGGAAATAAAATTAATGTTGGATTGAGAACTTATACTACCTGTAACTTAACCCACAAAATACAGACATTTTAGTAGGAGAGAGAGAGAGGAGAAAAAAAAAAAAAAAAAAAGGGTTAGAAAGTACAAACACAAAATTATTAAATTTATATCAATAGTCAGTAATTTGTACATAATACAATCAGTAAATTTCATTAATCAATAAATTTACATCTATAAAGTATAAAGAGATTCTAACATAAACATGAATGGGCGAATAAATGACAAAGTTGAAGTTCGAAACATAAACAAAGCCGCGCGGTAAAAAGTTCTAAGGTCACAGGTGTCAACAGGTTCTGTGCCAAGCGCGCATGCGCTTTGTAGGTGGAGGGGAAAGGTCGTTGTTAATATGCTAACCCTGAGGGGCTTCTTGAGAAAACAACAATCTTGCAACCCCTGCGTCGAAAAATTCGACTTGGAAGAAGTTAGTAGGGAAAAACACGAGTTACGGATTATAAAAATAACACAAAAGTGTGCATAGCAGATGAACTAATAAACATAAATTCAAAGCAAGGGTACCGAAATAAAGAGTACAAGAAGACCTACTTTGCCGAGGATAAATGATGATGATATTCCAAATAGAAGCCAAGATATCCTAGACGAAATCCGCAAAAATGACACTTTATGGACTCTAATTAAAATAATTATAACTATGCTTAAACACACACCACAAACACAATTCTTGCACCGTTAGAAAGCGGAATGCGCCAGCTTTCTCCAGATATCTGTATTGAGAACAGAAGGCAATTTGGTCGCGAGTAATCACTTAACAACGACGGAGCATAAAGCAGCACTTCATTTTCTTTTTCCGGTTCTTCATTCAAAAACATAGGCTCATGCGTTGACAATGGATGAGAATTTAAAAATTTCAATAACTCTGGAATTATAAGACGTAGGAACACAAATCAAGCATCACAATTTGTAGCTTGTTGAGACCTTTACGATGTTACTAACTTTGTAGACACACGACAAATATTACCGCGGTTATAACTCGTTCAACGAGGAGCTCCTAACACACTGCTGCAGCGTTGTCACGGGGCCTGCCCTTTCATCACGCAAAAACGTCCTTAAATTGCGTTCGGTAACTGTCAAAATGAATATTTTCGTTCAAATATGATACCCGAAAATTATCGCGAAAGCAATACTTCCTTTACTTCGTACAAAGAAGTAAAAAGGCTTCCTGTAATAAAAATTTAAAGTTTATAGGGTGGAATGTAAAATTGTGCTTGTATGTCAGTGTTTATTTACCATTCAGAACTGACACAATTGGACTTTCATCACATAATAAAACGCTAAATTAGATATTGCTTATTCTGGATGATTATATTTTTACGAATTTTGTATTTAGATAGGTAATTTTAGTAGAATTATAATTAAAGTTGTTACATTTTTCTGTAGCGCGAGGCATATTTTAAGGGAAAGCTATGCCGGAAAAGTAAGGATACAGGGATTCGTGCATTTCATTGAGTAAATTGGTATCTCGGTAATTCCTATTGAAATTGAATATAGTATATAATTGACCGCTAGATTAGTTGTAACCGGAATTCCACCCTCGTATTGCTTTCCAGTAATTTTGAGAAGTAGAAATTACTAGAAATATTTCGCGGTCGGTTGAAGATTATTTAAGGCCGAAGAGAAAGTATTTTGCTCTCAGTTATTTAGTTAGCTGCTGCGGTTATTTTTGGGGGCTCAGCGTGAGATCGGATTAGATTCTTCTTTAGGTGCGCTTTACATTATGTTGTGTTTAACATTTTCAGTAGTTTGATGTATAACTACTGATCATACTGTGTTATACTGTGAACACATCTATGAATATTCTGTGGAAAATTCCAGAATTCTAAAATATTTCTTTTGATAAAAATAAATTTTATTAACTTATTATCAGAGTTGTGACTTCAATCTCTTAACGAACCCGGCCTCACGCAACATATTTTGGTTCAGAAGTGCGATTGAATTTTAGTAACAAGATTGATGGAGGAGCAGTTAAGACAGCTGGTGGCATCCTTTGCTAAAGAAAGATTGAAAGCAGTTTGAAACAGATTGAAAGCAAGAAAAGATTTAAACAGTTCAAGAGGAAATAAAAAGAGAAATCATCTGCATAATGAAAAAAATTTTAAGGCTATGGAAGGCATTATGAGGGCGGTGAAAAGTAAAGTTGGAGAAATTGAACAAAGAGTTTCCTGTGTCGAAGAAAAGACAGAAGAGAGAGTTCCTGTCGTGGAACAAGGAATAGAAAGAAGATTTTCTGCCATCCAATAAGAAATCTAACAACAAATTGATGACAGAGTTTTTGCGGTCGCCAAAGAAGGTGATACCTTGAAGAAATTCGTAGCGACGACAGGGAGCAACACTGATCGTTTCAAATTTTACCAGTGTCTTCTCGTACCCTTATAAATTATTTCTCCCACCTTCTTAATGTGCTTTCGTGGTAGGGTGGTCTGCACGCTGGGCCGGTATTCCAGAGGTCCGTGGTTCGATTCCCGGCGAAGGCGTTGTTAATTTTTCGTCTTGCCTGCTTCCAGGATACCTAATGTCTCTACACTTCTTTGAAGCTATCCGCTTATGGTGTTGAGACCTCCTGGGAAGTTTATAAGACAAAAGTTTTGTAATGAAGGATGCGGATGGATGTCCTTCAGACTCTTCTCGAAAACTACAGACTGCATTTCGAAGGTCTGTCCAGCGCGTTGCAGCTGCGCATTGGCGAGAAATGTTTAAAAGATTACAGCACGCTTCAAATAAAATTCCATTAACAGAAACCCAAAGAAGTACTCTAGGAATTTGCCACGGGTGTTGAAAGGCTGTCTCATCTCGCCTTTTCGGAATGACCGACAGAAACGGGGGAAGTCATATCCCTGCAGTAGTTCATCGATCGCATCTGGGATCGTGAAATACAGAAAACTCTGAGAATTTCAGATGCCAAAGATTTAAAAAACGCTCTGGTGTACGCTATGAAATTCGAGGCAGCCCAGCAGAAAGCTCGTAGAGATTGCAACCCAATCAGAGCTGCGCAATTCCAGGAGTCAGTGGATCAATTGACTGCTTGTCTAGATGGTTTAACCAGCCGCGTAAATGTATTGATACGGAATAGAGTGAATAGAAAAAAAAGTGACTCTAAAGGGTTGGAAATGTGGTGCTGAAAGCCAAGTACGAAGGTACTGCAGTATACCCCCTCAGAACTAAAAATAAAACCAACTATTTAGATACACAACTCAATGCCTTGAGACGGAATATGAGTGACATGAAACCATTCCTAAGGTGCTGGAACTGCGGTTCTGAGAGCCACGTACGAAGGAACATCAGAATACCCAAGAACACAGAAATAAGACCATTCTCCAGCAACGACGCAGGAAACAAATTAATGTTCATATCGTGAATCGGATAATCAGAAGCCCCATTTTAAAGCGCTTCAGATTTCTGCAGTGAGTGACAACAATAATGGACTCTTTGTCATGGGACATATCAATGGAGTTTTTTGCAATATGGCCACCGATACAGAGGCGAATGTTACCATCAGTCGGAAAGATTTAGCTCAACAATTGAAAGATGAACTCATTTGGACACCACCCTGTTTTATCCTCCAGACAGAGTTCGGTGATCAAATCGAAACAGATGGGAAGTTCAATGCAAACATCACGTTTGGAAGTGCCGCCAACTATCACACGGCATAAGTAGCAGATACTGCAGATCCTTGTACACTCCGATTGAACTTTCTAAGAAAATATAATTTTTCCTTGGACTTTAAAAATAATGACCTGTATTGAGCCTCTGAGGACATAACTATCCATCATCAGAAGGGATCCTCACCTGCAAATGACAACCCCTTGTCTGGATATTCTGCTCAGAACGCTGCCGTCATGGTACCAGTGTCGAAGAGAAACACAAGCTGCTTAATACGGTCGCACGACAAATTACAACATCAGCATCGGGTGATTGACACCCATGGGTGACAAAGCGGTCCAGAAAGACCAGTTGGAAGACACCACCATTAAACCCATAATTGAATTAATGGAATCTTCAAACAGAAAACCTACTTGACCGGATATTTCGATCTATAGTCATACGACGAAACAATATTGTGCTGTCTGGCACTCACTCCTCATTCGAAACAGCGTCTTATACCAGAAATCTGAATCGGATGATAGACAGGCTTTAAGATGATAGCTGATACTTTCAAGATCCCGGATGCCAGATGTCCTTAAAGAACTACTTCGCAGCCCTACAGAAGACCACTTCGACAGCATTGGATTTCCAGGTTCGGAGTGCCTCTTCAGTTACATTTCGATCAAGAAAGAAATTTTACCTCGTCTGGTAATTAAAGAACTCGGCATTGACAAAACTCAAACGACACCATTACATCCCCAGTCATACGACATGATAGAGAGGATTAATCGAACCATCCTTAATAACCTCTCCTTGGTAACTTCGAGAAATCAACAAGACTAGGACTAGAAGTTACATCTATTCTTACTAGCTTACCATGGTGCTGTCCACAAAACTACTGGCTATTCTCCGTCCCAGATGTTCTTCGGTCGTGACCTTTCTCTGCCTTGCAATCTCTTATTTGGTAGCCCTCCGGATGCGCCTTCATAGCCTGAGATCTTCAGGCAAGGTTTGAAGTGATACACAGGTTTGCATGAGAGCGAGTCAACCTGGCGACGGGGAAGATGAAGACAGAGTATCGATTCAACGAAGGACACAAGGTGTGGTTGTGGAATCCGATTGAAAGGACTCTGTGCTAAACTACAGTCACCTTGGGATGGTCTTACACAGTCCTTAAACAGGCTGAACGACGCCTAATTCGGATCCGTAAGTCATCGAATGCTAAGCCTAAAGTTGCTCATTAGGAAAGACTAGCTTCTTACTATTGCCATAATAAGCAGTGTATATAATGTAAATAGTATATGAGATTATGGATATATTTGTTTCTAATTTCGTAATTTTGAGGACTGATTTTTTGATTTAGTGTTTGATTTCTATTAAGGTACTTTTGCAATTATTGCTTATGTTATTTTTATTGTATTGTAATGTTTATTCTTGTATTGATGCTTTAGATGTAAGTATGGCTTCCTGTCCAGGGATTGTACTGCTCGGGAAGTCCAATCCTTGGGAATGGGGTAATGTTACGAATTTTGTATTCAAATAGGTAATTTAAATAGAATTCTAATTAAAATTGTTGTATTTTCCCATGAAATGCAGCGCGAGAAAAAGTTTAAGAAAAAGCTAGGGCGGAAAATGAAGAATACTGGAGCACGTGCATTTAACATTGAGTAAATGGGTCTCGCGTTAATTTGTATTGAAATTGAATAAATGTAATAGATCGCTATGTGAGTTGTAACCTTAATTTCAACTTCGTAATGCTTTTCAGTATTTTCGAGAGGTAGAAAGTACTAGAAATGTCTCGCGGCCGCTTAAAAAATATTTATGACCGAAGAGAGAGCATCTGCTCTCAGTTGTTTAGTTAGGTATTGTTACTGTTGCGAGTTCAGCGTGAGATCGGATTAGCTTTCTCTTTAGATGCGCTTTGCATTGCTTTATATTTAACGTTTTTAATAATTTGAAGTATAACGACTGATTATACTGTGTGATACTGTGAACACTTGTACAAATATTTCTGTGGAAAATTCCAGATCTCTGAAATATTTCTTTTGATAAAAATAAATTTTATGAACTTACTGTCGGACTAGTGCGTTTAATCTATTAGGAACCTGTACACACGCAACAATATATTTAATATTTATATTTTGTAGCTATGGCCACATTCTGTGAATTTAAATTGTTTATCAAGACAAAGCATTCGCCTCCTATCTGTTTTAAGAGAGACGCTTTTTTAAGGTCGATTTTGTAAAGAGTTACTTACTGTAATCTGTTGCATTTGAGAAAAATCGCAAAGCTCCTCCATAGTCAGCTTTTTCAATCCGCAAGAAATCGAAGTTCAAAGTATGAATCATTAAAATTTATTTATTGACACATTTCATTTTTCCATATATGCTAAATTTATTTCGGTAATGATTTAAGATGGGCATTATTTCATTTTTCAACCCCTCCAGAAATGCATATTACACTCCATTTTTGTGACGAGTTTCCTCTGTCGCCTTGATTAGATATAGAATTACAAAATAAACATTGATCCCAAATTTATCTTGATCCCACAAAATAATTTGACATTCAAACAGTAAGCAAAACGAATAAATCTGTTTGTAAAATATGGAAAGTTGAAGTCTGACGCTGATGTGATTATGAAAACAGAATTACACATTTTTTATATTTTTAATAATCTGCTTTTATAATGAGGGAAACACCTAGTGAAATGATAGTGAGTTTGGCCAATAGGAATTTCAAGTGCAAATTTGACAGAAGTCTAATTCATCCGAAATAACATACACATACATTACATATCTATTACATATAACGCCATTAATTGAATAGAAAATTTAAAAAATTAATAGTACGTAGTGTGTAAATAACCGTGCAGCACAAAACGTCTAGATTGTAAAGATTTTAATACTGGAGTAAAAAGATACAGCATTTAAATAATTCCATTCGAGGAGCTGAATTCTAATAGATAGATTTGTTTTCTTATAAATTGAATATTCAGGCATTTCACTTGGATTGTCAGAGCTTTGCCTAGCAAAAATAAATACTGTGCAACAGCAAGAAAAGGGATGGTCCCTAGGTAGAAATTAAAATAAAAGGAGTTCGGCCTTTTAGCCCTGAGCTAGTAGCCCACAAGTCCGAAGAAGGATTTTTGCCCCTAATCCTCAACAATCAGCCAACTTTTTTCTTTGATGATTCTTCTTTCTAGCTATTTTTCTTTGGACTGCCTTACTTGTATGTTTCCATGGATACTATTTTTTTTTTCGTCTTGTAGATGCAGCTGATCTTCAAAATCTCTCGCTTTAAGCTTCTTTTTTCTTTCCTTACGACACGGATTTTGCTATGAGAATGGGGCTGTGTTTCTCCATGCATCGTATATATTATTTATTCATTCATACGCCCTTCTTCGATGTTAACAGACACGATAAAGAAAATTTCTGTTCCATTGAATCTTGGGCAAAGTCATTTGGTTTAGATAGAATAGTGCTTTTTATTTCCTTCTTAGCTCGCAAATGATGAAATTAAGAGTGTTTTTGAGTTTAAATTAATTTAAGAAGTTTCTGTCAGCCCATATTTAATTAAACATATTTAGTAACTTTATGTGGAAATGGTCGATGCTCTGATATTTCTTAAAAAAGTCATTTCCCGCTTCCCTTCCAAGTAAATTAAATGTATATTCTGAACTGCTTACTTCGTAAGACCAGAAAAGAATATAGATTTTAATTAAATTTATTCTTTAGCTAACATTAAATATTAAGTAGAATTGCAACGATATATGATACGGAAATGAAATTATTCTCGTAACAGAGAGGTTAAATGTCCGCGTGAAGAGCTGCAGAAATAATGCTGATACGTTAACTTAAATATTGAGGATGGAAAACAATTTGCCTACTTAGTCTTCATCTGATATTACTGTACACCGCTTGTTACAAATCAGTAACTAAGTAAGTAAACAATAAAAGTTAAATGAGCTTTACTAATTTTTTTAGCCTTCTTGTATCTGCGTTTCGAAACCATTTGAAAGAAATACGCCTACACAGATAATTTTTCAGATCTTTCACTACTGGAAACAGTGATCAGCATTCTGCTAGACGTTAAGCCACTTATCGCTATGTCTGAAGTACAACAGAAACTTGAGAAGGGTGTAAAAGAATTTTTACTTAAAACGTAATAATATGAAGAGAAGGCACATTTGGGACATACAAGTCTTCTAGCATTTACGGTGAGAAACTCAAAGTTGAAGTTCAAATGTAAAGCTACATTTAAATACCTAATAGCCAAAGGCTACACAGTGCAATTTAGCTTGAAGTTGGCTCGGAGTACACTGGCATGACTTTAGGAATCGGCAAGCATAACGCAAGACAGGAAGTCTTATCTTAGAATAGCAAAGCTAGTAACGTGGCCTTCAAAGGGCTTCAACACGTTCTGACCTAACATTCACAAACCCTCACTTAAATACACGAGAAGTCATTTGCATTCTGGCGGAAAAACAGAAAGAGAAAAATTACATTAAAGATTCTATAAAATAACTGATTATTCACATTAAAGAAATCCCACATTTTGCTGTTTAACTGCGCTGTACTCACAATATCTTATTTAACTTAGCTGTATCCCCAGTGTCTTGCTCCTCAGTTTTGCTATGCTCATAACTTACATTTCAGATTGCTACTGCTCAGAAAAATCTCAAAATTGGCATCTCTTGTTGGATTTCTTTTACCTTAATGGCAAGGGAATCATCGCCAAATAGTAGATGAATTAATGGAAGTAGCCATGCAATATGAAATCTCTAGAAGTTTCAAGATGAAATAGTACTTGGAACAGAATCGAAACCTGTATCAACGAAAATAACAAATTTAAGTCATCAAAGAATATTTAGTTTGATTGTTCCTTTAACACTTTTCCTTTTGTAAAGGATGATCATCATTTCAAGATATAACCATGGGCTTGCATATAGAGTCGATGATGCTTAAAATCGAAACTGCAGATCGTGGACACTGTACAGAATCTTCATTGCTTGGCTTCGACACGACAAAAATCGATGCTGGTATACGACGGACGCTAAATAACAACATATGAGCAAAGAAATATCCGATGTCTTTCAGCTTTGTTTAATTAATCAACGAACCATATAATTTTATTGTTTCGTTCTTCCTTTTTCTTTTGTAAAGAATAATTTTCACCTAAAATTATAACCATGTTTTTTTTTTTTTTTTTTTTATGTTTTGTTCATACAGTCGACATTGCACAGGATCTACAATGCCTAGGCTTCATATTGCGAAACAATGGGAGAAAATAAAACTAAAGGGAATCTTAGCTAAAGGTTATCTAATGAAATATTGAATGTCCTGTTTTTTTCATGTCTTTTTTTCATTTAATTGTCATTTGCAAAATGTCCGAATACTTATGTTATTATACGTTTTCAAAACTTTTTGAATATATTTTTTATAACGTTTTTTCAAAAGAAGAAAATTTTAAAGTAGATGATCAGTACTATATGTGAAAGAAAGAAAAAGTGATTTTGCTAATATTTAGTAACTAATATTTGCAAATAAAACTTAAAATAAATGTGAGACACTCTATACTAAAGCTTCCTCAAGAGCGTCACTTCAAAATCACTCTGTGTCATATATTTCTTATTTAACTTTAAAAATGACATATATATATTTATGTACTGGTAAAAGTGAAAGTAATATCTTTTGTTCATTAAAATAAAATTGGAATTTTAAGCCAATAGCAATAAAGCGGTGCTGTGTCTCTGAGTTGAGACTTCAACTAACTGTACCATCCGCAAATAACATAATCTCCCATTTTTCTCATACACTCCGTTATCGTGATACGATGTTTATAACTTCTCTGTTTTCTGTGTCACTTGCTATAATTACATAAAATGTAAACTTATAATTTTGAAATAGTCAATATTTCTGCGATTGTATATTTTTAAGTATTTTATTTAATGAATTATACAACAGAAATTATCTGGGATCGTGGTTAAACATCATTACCTTCAATAACACTCAAAATGTTAATTTATGTAAATATAAATAATTATACACGCGAAAGTTATGAAACATAACTAATGTTTAAAGGCGTATGAAGCTTAAGCTAAGTGAAATAAATTAGTTAATTAACGTTATTAAATACTTCCATTAATTTTACATAAGGAAATTTAATTATATATATATATATATATATATATATATATATATATAGTGATGATAATTCAAAGTAATAATACATCAAATGTATATAATTCGGGAAAACAATGTTTTTGGATGATATAGACTAGGTTATCTGGATTATGTCAAATCACAAGGTGCCCTAGTAGAGGACGTTTTCAAGGGAATTAACTCCTAATACGTTATACATGACAGAATTGGCAAAAATGCCCATTCAGCCAGTCGCTTTATGGGGATTTTAACCTTGATCGAACACCCAGTGTCCAGCAAGCATACCGCTAGTCTGCTGGTGGGCCTGTTGGAATGAAAGTTGATGTCAGATGACTATAAAAACAATCTTGATCAAACAACAAGCAAACAGAAAAGAGAACATGTGTGAAAAAAGAGTAAATAATGTTTAGGAAAATATTTCTATAATCATTTAAAAGTGTATACTCTTTTATTTTATTTTATTTTTTTTTAATATGACATATGTTTACTTTCTATTTGCTTATATCAGAACTATATTTGCAATAAATTTTATTGACTTCTGTTTCAGCGATATTGGATTCTCGATTGCATATATTTGCTTTTTCTTTGCTTTTGATTATATTTTCTTATGGAAATTTTAACATGTTTTATTATTATTATCTATCCACAATTATAATCCCAGCTGGATGGGTTTGTACATCGGTTGGAGAACAAAAATGAACTCGGAGGATATCAATTTGTGGCTAGAGGCGGTCTTCTGTTCTAACGAATAGTCAAATTAAAAGACTGATGTATTGTGATCCTTATTCTACTGTAAATGAATTTGGATGCGTTTAATAAAACGTTAGGTTTAGCGCTGCCTAAACATCCTATCAAAGGACAGTAGCCCCATATTCGGCTAACTGCCAAACGATTAGCGACAGATGTCTCATTGACCCTCAAGCCACTGTTCTGTAGACATTTCGATGATAATGGAAACTAGAATGAAACACTTATTCTGTTCAGCGATGAATATCGCTTCTGTCTCGAAAGCAGTGATAACCAATTAGTTCACTCTGACCTCAGTTATGTTTGATTTTAAAGTGGATTCATTAGATTAGCAGTTCTGTAAGATATCTTAGAAAATGATTTTCAACATGACAGCGCCTAACAGTATTTCGCTGCGCTTACTTGTTGTAAGTATCCTGCTTGAATTGGACATTATACCTTACTCTATAGGACCTCTATTGCAAATCCTTTGAAATATACTGAAATTAAAATCTTAAGCTGCCTTATATATTATTACGTCGATTTATGTTTATGTGTCAATGAGGATCGCACATCTTATTGAATGATGTCGCACATCTTATTGATGATTTATTGAAAGGCTGAATTGTTTGTTTC
Organism: Stegodyphus dumicola; assembly: GCF_044657685.1. Classification (NCBI taxonomy): domain Eukaryota; kingdom Metazoa; phylum Arthropoda; class Arachnida; order Araneae; family Eresidae; genus Stegodyphus; species Stegodyphus dumicola. Next base: position 149,349,906 of record NC_140771.1, on the reverse strand, counting down.
ATAATGGAGTTGCAACGTGCTCATCAACAGACTGATGTTTTAGAGCCGGCCTAAGTCAGATTTCAGAGTGTGGTGATTATTAATTGCTGATGTATGTTATAATTTTACTATTAATTAAAAAAAATGCTTTCATTTATCTCACTTGAAATAAAACGTTTCAGGCGGAAACATTTGTGCTTAGATCACTTATTCAGTATTTCATGTATTTGAATAAAATTTTTTCAATAAGTATCTTAACCTTTTAGTTGAAAGTATACGCATATAACGTATTATTTTATGTGCTGTTAATTTAAATGCTGAGAACTTGTTTGAAAACCTTTCAAATCTCCTTCTGATACTTTATGATCCATCACAACAGCATTTCAAAGCTTCGCAAAGTGCCAATAATACACTTCCCTCATTCCATTGAATACCGAGAAGATATTAATATTCATTAGTCTTTCTCCTCGAGCTGTGGCAAAGTCTCATAGCTCACTTCAACCCACTTCATCCTTGAATGTATTAACCCTTGCTTTAGCATTTATAGGTACTCAGCAATAAACTTTTACGACGTCTGATACAATTGGCTTACGACCAATAAGACCTGTCTATCCGTAATGTTCTTCGTTACTTTTAAGACCCAACGCGACAGAATGTTTTTCATTTAGACTTCATCTCCCTCCTAATAAACCTTAAGTTTCTGTGAGAGCTTTGGTTTATACGAGAGGGTGAAGAATTAGTTCAGCTAACTTCGCGGTTTGAAGCCCGTCCTTTTTCAGAATAGGGTTATTTGTGGTTGTAAGGCAAACATTTTTATTAACAGAAAAGAGAGACAGATCAATATCTTTAGATAGGTTCTCCATTGGGTTAATGGCTTTCGGATAAATAACGCAATTCATTTTCATTAGTTTGTTTTCGCTGGATACTTTTTAAATTTTGTGTAAGAATTTACAGAATTCAAAAGGATGTTTAATGTTAGTCGTTGCTTTGGTGATTTAACATTATCAGAAAAATAACATTAAATGTGTTATAACTGGTACAAAATTATTGGAAATATTTTATGAAAAGCTTTCTGATATTCAATCCTGTAATCTATTTATATATGGGATGATTAAAATTATTACTGTGAACGTGATTTTATAAGATAATTCGTTCAAACTTTATTAAATAAATTAGCATTTATCATAATTGCTTTCACTTGTACCCGTATTATATGTTGTACACAAAGCATTTTATTTATTACTACAATAATATAAAACAATCATTTTAAAAGATTATCAAGAAAATATGATATGATATACGAAGATAAAAATCACTGTTCTAAATCATTCCTTTATTACGATAGTTAATAAAGCATACTGAGAAGAAATGTAAGATTTTAAATTTCATCTATTAATAAAAACGTCTGATCTTTATTTGCATAATATAGAAAACACAAAGATAAAGCGATAACGTCTTTGAGAAATGATAATGAAAGGTTATAAGGTATTTCTCCCGCCTTGTTAGCATGCCTTCGTGGTGTAATGGTCAGTACACTCGCGTATTCGAGAGGTCAAAGGTTCGAGTCCCGGTGAGGGCATTGCGCATTTTTCATGTCTCCTGCTAAAAAATTCTAATGACTCTACAGTGGCGCCCGAAATAAAAATGGTGGTACATGATGATTCTCCACCACCAGGATTTGGCGAATGGATCCTCTAATCCCCAGTCGATATAAAGTATTACTCCCGCCTTCTTAGCATGTCTTCAAGGTGTAGTGCTTAGCACGCTCGATGCGTTCCGTGGTTCGAATTCCGACGAGGGCATTGCTCATTTTTCATCTTTCCTGCATCGAAATAACCTAACAAGGTTAATTTTTAATGTTTATGTAAACATATAGATTTCGGAAAGGTGCGGTTAGAGAACTTTTAGTTATTAGTATACGAAAATAACACGTAAGTGTTATTTTAAGATCATTAACATAACCACATAATATTATACTATACTGCAATTTCTTAGGCTAAATATCATGCTTAAATACGCGTTACTTGTGTTATCAGGTTCAATGTTCCGTCTTACTTTCTTTGGGAACATGCACAGACCTGACTCGGAACAGGGAGCTTACTAAAGCTATGTTCAATAACTGTGGGAAGTAGACAAGATACACAGGAAGGGTATACAAAACACTTTATTTTTCACTCTTTACAATAATTTCCGTACTTCGGAATACAGAGACCAACTACTTGTGGTCTGAACGTAAGAATAAAAAATATAACTAAACTCTAACTTAACTTTGAAATAATAAACGTGGAAGATTGGCCTTATATTAACAGGAAGCCGTATGTAGTACAGAGAACTGTTAACACTACAATACGTTTAAAAATTATTACGAGGATTAAACCTCTGGCCTGGAAGGCAAACAGCAACCGAGTAAAACTTCTAAGGCAAGCGGTCTGCTTCGACTAACTCCTTCCTCTCTCTCGCTTGGCAAAAAGCCATAACTTAAGTACTTGGCGTTCGCCAGACAAATTTTGCATAAATAAGTTAACGCTTTTAATTCTGGCCGGAAGTAGAAAATAAGAAGTGATAGTAAAGATTTAAAATAAAATAAACGTTAGCAAAAATTAAGATCCTTACATACTTCCCGCCAGAGTTAATTAGTTTGAAACTGAGGTCTAAAACGACCTTGTTGAAAACTTTTAGCTCTAGAATCTAGCTCGAGGCCAATCTTTTACAAACATTTCTCACTAGAAACTAGAAATTTAAAAAAAAAATTGTTTTTACAATAGCAGCTCCATGGACACCCAATTTTTCATCTGTACTGCATCTAAACAGGAGCTTTTATTCAAATCTGGTTCCTTCCAGAGATCTGGAAGGAAAACTAGTTTAATGAAATGTTACACAATGAAATGGCAAGTAACATGCATATTTATATTTCTCTTAACATCCTTATTTCATTCATGACTATTTTAATTATCTCTCCCCGTGCTCTCTCACATGTGTTGTAAAAGAACACCAAACACGAATGTGTTTATGTATACGTGTTCAACACTGCCTCCTACAATCAAAACACTAACGTGTTAAAATTCAACATCACAAGAACTCGTAACACACCCTATCTTCAACTCTAAACCCTGAGGTACTTTCTGAAAGTGGCTAACTCTGAAGTGTAGCGTCAGAGAGCCTAACTACATTCATTCAACCTTTAACACATATTCACCATAATTTGGTCTTTTTTTCAGTCACACGAAAAAAATTTTTTTTCATTACTTTCACTTTTACCATATCATAGTATTTCTTAACATTTAAAATAACAGTTCACATTGTATATATGAACATATTAACATGCCGTTAATTTTACGCCTTTTAAAACATACATTAGTAGTACATTGTTAACTTCTATTCTTTTCAAAGCAAGTGCCAATTCTTCTACATTGAAATACTACATTTCAAAAAGTCTTTCAGACTCAAACTTCTTTCTTGCCACAATCTTTTAAATAAAATTTATACAATAACTTTTACTATATTTAAGTATTTACACATTCCTATTATACATCAACTTTAGTTTTACGCGCGAGTAATTAAAAAACATAATACCAAAATCGGTAACAACACATTTCTCGCTTTTTTGGCGATAAAGGTAGACCTCACATGAGGTAAAACTTCTTGAATCTGCCACTTGCAGTAAAAATGAAAGATTAACTTAAGTTTGCAAAGTAACATAAAATTTTACTTATCTTTGTGATATTCGGACATTCTTTTCTGAGCCCAGTCCTGGAAGGTAGCGCAGATTCTGGTTTGATTTATCCTCCTTCTTGTGCGGGCTCGCCCTGCAGTGCCTTCCTCTAGAAACTTTCTTTTTCCTCCAGTTCGGTCACCCTTGAATACCTTCTTTTTCGCCTCTGCCTGTGGTCTTGTCCGTTTGATGGCAGCTGGTCTTGGGGGAACCGGGACACTTCTTTCGCGTTCCTGCTTGGACCTCGTTGCAGGCCGTTCAAATTTTCCTTGTAACTTTTCCTCCGCCGCTGGTGGCCCTTCCGCAGTTCGGCGACATTTGGTGCGGAGAGTCCTGTCGGATGAGTTGATCTTCCGTTTGGGAGCCGGGTTATAGTTGCCGTTATTTCTCCTGGCTTTCTTTACAGTCGTCGTACTTCTCCCTTCTTCATTCTGGGGGTGTTCGTGAGCTCTCTTTTCTGGACGGTGGAAAGGCTTCTTTTTCTTGTTACCTTCAATTTTCCAACGGGGAAACTTTTTTTTCAATTGCTCCTGCCTCCTAATGGCTTGTCCTTGTGCTTGACGTTGTTCCACCTCTGGAGCTTGTGCCTGCCGTGTCTGCCGTGCTGGATTCTGCAAATGATCTTTGAAAATTTGCATTTTATTACGATCATAGTAGGGTTTTATTTGATCAATGTTTGCGGAGCACGTTTCACCATTTCTGGCTTTTAAAACCACTACAGCGTGAGTTATTTTTTCTATGACATATGGTCCTTCAAACCGTGGAAAAAATTTGGCAGTTTTATCTTCTGGTGCTGAAGAAAGTGAATGCTTAATTTTTAACACTTCATCCCCTACTTTATAAGTTACTCCCCGTCGTTTTATGTCATAATAAAGCTTCTATTTTCTCTGTGCTACTTCAGTATTCTTTTTAGCTTCTTTAATTAATTTTCTATATCACCCATTTTAAATTCTGGGGCTCTTTGTTGCACATAAAATAATTTATCTAACGGCGTTATAATCTTTCTGCCTAAAAATAACTCAGCAGGAGTTTTGCCCGTTGTATCATGTTTTGCGGTCCTAAGGGCGAAAGCAAATTCATTGACATAGTTATAACAGCTTTTATGAAAATTTTTAACATAACTACGGATAATTTTCACTATATTTCTATTGCCCCGTTCCGCTATATTTGATTGCGGCCGATACGGGACCATTTTTAAATGACGTATGCCCAGTTTTTGGCACATGTCTTCAAATACATTACTTACAAATTGAGGACCATTATCCGATATAACTTTTAGCGGCGCCCCGTATTTTAAAATATATTTATTTAAAATAGAATCAGTAACTAATTTCGTGGAGGCTCGTTTTAAGGGAATATTTTCGGTCCACATACTAAAATGATCAACCATAACAAGGAGATAGCGACTTTTATTTAACTGACTTTTTGGGAAAGGGCCCAATAAATCGATGCCAATTATTTCATTTGGAAATTCGGATTTAATACTATTTAGAAACCCGGCCGGGCGGAAATTAATATAATTAACTACTTGACATGTTGGGCAGGACTGGACATACGCCCTTGTTAACTTTTGCAGTTCAGGAAAATAGACTGCCTCGCGTACGCGTTGTATAGTTTTTCGAATACCAGCATGAGAAGCTAAAGGGCTGTCATGCAACACCTGCAGGATATTTAATCTAAGACTAGCTGGGATAACAGGTCGAAATTCGTTGTTGGAATTCGTAGTTTTTGTATAAAATAATAGACAATCTATTAGTTCGTAATGGGCCGCCCTATTTCTTATCGCCACAATATCCTGGTGGCTAAAATTTTCAGGATCCTTTAAATATTCATAAATGCTTCCAAACTCAGGATCCTTACCCAGTTCGGTTATTACAGTTTCTCGGGAATTTATTGTACATGCTGTGAGCATTGCCACCTTTACAGTATTACCTTCTTCATCTATTTTAATTCTGGATAGGGCATCTGCTACGATATTTTCCTTTCCGGGGGTATGCTTGATTACCAGATTATATTCTTGTAGCTTGAGTGCCCATCTTATTAACCTTGGGGATAAGTTTTTCCCTGAGTACAATCTAGTTACCGCCGCAGGATCAGAGTACACTGTTATTGGCGCCTTTCCAAAATAGACTCGGAACTTTTGCACTGCTAACAGAACTGCAAGTGCCTCTCTCACGGTCGCGGAATAGTTTCTTTGTGTTTGATTTAAAGTTCGGCTAAAAAATGCCACGGGCTGCTGATTTTGTGAAAGTACCGCTCCTACCGCATAATCCGAAGCATCCGCTGAAATTTCTAAATTCTCATTCTTTTCAGGAAATTTCAACACAGGGGCTTGCGTTAATGCTTGCTTTAATTTTTCGAACGCACTATTGGCTTCGGCCGTCTACGAGAATCTTGCCTTTTTCCTTTTTAATTTTAACAATGGTTCAGCAATAGCTGCAAAATCTTTTATAAAGGACCTATAATATGAACAAAGTCCTAGAAAAGAAGAGAGCTTCTTCGCCGTGTTTGGAGTCGGATACTTTTGTACAGCAATTATTTTTGATTCGTCTGTCTCGATTCCTTTCTGAGATATTTTGTAACCTAAATATTTTAATTCAGGGGCTACAAATTTGCACTTTTCGACATTAACTTTTAGACCGGCCTCATTTAATAAAGAAAACACCTGTCTTAAATCCTGTACATGTTGGTCGAGATTATCACTAGTAATAATGATATCGTCTAAATAGATAAACGTGGACTTTCCAAGAACAGGCCTTAACACAATGTCCATACATCGCTGAAATGTTGCCGGTGCCCCTGAAAGGCCAAACGGCATACGCAGAAATGCATAAGTGCCAGACTTGGTTATAAAAGCAGTCTTAGGCACGTCTTCAGGCCTAACCCCTATTTGAAAATAACCAGTCGTTAAGTCTAAAGTCGTCATATATCTGGTCGATGGTATGTTCCTTAGAATTTCTTCAATAATAGGTAAGGGATATACCGGATATTTAGTTATGGAGTTTAATTTACGGTAGTCAATGGCGAATCGCCACCTTTTTGGATGTGTCAATGGATAGTCATTATTTTTCTTACATAAAACCACCGGGCTAGCATAACTACTTGAGATAGGCATTATGATCCTTTTACGTAGCATATCGGTGATATGCCATTCTATAATTTTTTCCTTATTTTTATCATACCAGTATGCTTTGTGGCAAACTGGCATTAAATCTCCGGTGTCGATACTATGGTTAGTAACCTGAGTAAATCCTGGAATATCACTAAATAACGAAGCAAATTTACTTACCACTTGTCGGATTCTTCGTTACTCTTCATTAGGCAGGTGGTCAAGTTTTAACATCGGCGGTTCAGCCTTTTCTTCTCGAACGGGTTTCATCGTCAGCTTAAGGGACGCTTCATTAAAATCCAGCTTTGCTTGTGCCTCTGAAAGAAAATCTATTCCTAAGATAATATGTGCTTGCAGATTCTTTACTATGAAAAACATAACCTTTACTTGTTCGTCCTTGATACGGATGTATAGTGGTAATTTACCTATGCACTTACATCTTTCTCCTTGCGCAGCTAACACTGTCGTATTATCCGAATTATATATGCGATATTTACGAAAATAGTTCCTAAAAAAATCTTCTGCCACACAGGAACACTGCGCGCCTGTATCCAGGAGTGCGGTGGCTGGGATATTATTCACCAACACTTCAATCTACGGAAGAGTCAAATTTTTCACCATTACTGTATTTAACTGGAAGGAAGAGGGGTTTTCTTGGCCTTCGGATTTCCGCACCCTCCCGTCAGCAGAAATCCGTTTTAGTTTAAATCATTTTTCATTTCCATGCTTTCCTTCTTTTTCCAATGCCCTTGAGACTTTTTTCCTGGATTGCTATTGAACTGTCGACGTTCGCCGGCTGTTTTTGAATGCTCGGGTTTCCTTGCCCACTGATTTGCTTTGCTTCCGTAGCCGTGTGCTTGACTTTGCTGTGGTCTTGGCGCCCCAAATTGGTTTCGTTGTTGATATTGGCGTCTTCTTTCAATTAATGCAAATGTTTAATTTGTCTTCTACTTTCGAACTGGATTGCTAGCTCAAATAACTTTTCCAGTGTAGTCGGATTTCTTAATTCAATAAAGTCTTGCACTTGGGGAAGTAACCTCGGCAAAATCACTTGAATTATCTCAGGATCCGGACGGTTTCCATACAAGAGTTTGAAGACGTGAATTTTTCTTAAAATAAAGCTTGAGAGATTTTCGATTCTTTGCTGATATATGCTGAAAAGTCCCGTTTCTAATTTCGAACGATCCCTTACGACAGGGAAGGCTTTTACTAGGGCAGTCTTGAAATTCTCGTAAGTATAGGTGGGACTTCCTGGTTGACCCAAGAGACTTCTGCCTATACATTTGAACCAGTTAAGCGCTTGGCCCCTCAAAGCGCTGGTAGCTAAGGTAACTTTTTGAAACTCGTGCACGGGGTAGAGCATGAAGTGGTCATCCAATTTTTCCAAAAAACTGGTTACCGGTGAGTTTCCATTAAATGTTGCTTCTGGTTTCATCGAAGCGCGCATGGTCAGGACGATGTAACCAAATCCTTCCAGGGCGGCAGCTGGCATTTCTGGATTCTGAGCCGCTTCTGCAGGCAGCACAGGTTCTTCTTGAATGTCGGAAATGGTTATTCTTCTTCGTTGGGCGCCACTATCAGGTTCAATGTTCCGTCTTACTTTCTTTGGGAACATGCACAGACCTGACTCGGAACAGGGAGCTTACTAAAGCTATGTTCAATAACTGTGGGAAGTAGACAAGATACACAGGAAGGGTATACAAAACACTTTATTTTTCACTCTTTACAATAATTTCCGTACTTCGGAATACAGAGACCAACGACTTGTGGTCTGAACGTAAGAATATAAAATATAACTAAACTCTAACTTAAATTTGAAATAATCAACAAGGGCTAAGTGTAAGATTGGCCGGATATTAACAGGAAGCCGTATGTAGTACAGAGAACTGTTAACACTACAATACGTTTAAAATTATCACGAGGTTTAAACCTCTGGCCTGGAAGGCAAACAGGAACCGAGTAAAACTTCTAAGGCAAACGGTCTGCTTCGACTAACTCCTTCCTCTCTCTCGCTTGGCAAAAAGCCACAACTTAAGTACTTGGCGTTCGCCAGACAAATTTTGCATAAATAAGTTAACGCTTTTAATTCTGGCCGGAAGTAGAAAATAAGAAGTGATAGTAAAGATTTAAAATAAAATAAACGTTAGTAAAACTTAAGATCCTTACAGTGTATTTAAAATTAAATTCATTAAAAAGATTTCAATTAGAAATTCTTAAGAGAACTTTGAACGTATAAAAGAAAAATACCTGCGTCAGTTTTGTAAATTCTGGAAGGCTTCCTTTAATGCAAATGCTTAATTTGTTTACTAATTCGTGCATTAATGTTTCCTTGAAATATTCATATTTTCACTTTTCCTTGATATGTAAGGAAACTTTACTTATTTATAAAGCCGTTGTTGACTTAGGATATAATTCGAATTGAGCTAAATACCATCACGCCTTCACTTTATGTGGAACTAGAAGCTGTCGTATGCAGCAAATGAAATACAAAATTTATGTTTGCCTATTAAATGCAATAATAACATTTAAACAGCATCTTAGTCCTATGTACCGAAAAAAGAAAAAATACACTTTCTGCATAAAAAATAGACCGCTGCGTTAATGAATGTTTGCAACAATAAAAAGTAAGCGAAATAGAAAAATCTTAAGCGTTTAACGCAAACAAATATAAAAGTTTAATGGTATATTTAAAAGGTAGAAGAATTTTTAAACTGTAAAAAATCCATAAAGGAAGTAAATTTTACTTTTCAGAACTAATATTTTCTAAACAACGATAAAATAGTTCCTTAAATTTTGCTTAAATTTAAATGTTCCTTAAATTTTGCTTAAATTTAAATGTTCCTTAAATTTTGCTTAAATTTAAATGTTCCTTAAATTTAAAATTGTTCCTAATTGTTTGCTTTCTTATTTTGGGAAACCTTCATTAAAAAATCTGATGTGTACACTACATGACTTCCTTGTACGGAATATTAAATTTTACGCATTTTTTCTTGCATTTTATTTAAACTTATTAGATTGAATTAAACCTACTTCACCGACAGCGCATAAAACACAATAGAATAAATGCATTCTTTAACATTCACTTTGTTTACCATAGCGACACTCTGGCGCTAGGTTTACTTAACAGTATTATATTTCATTCATATTATAACTCAGAATGCACAAAATGTACATCATTTAAAGAATTATCTAATCATTGCCACATGCTCTATTCAAATACTATAATAAAGCTAGAATGCTGTATAAAAGAAATTAAGAAAATAAAACAAAAAAGAAACAGTTTTTCACAGACGATTGAGTATTTTTCCTTCAATTAATTCAGTTCTCACTTCGCGAGAAGGTAAAAATACATAAAAACTCAAAATATCTATATTAAAAATTACGAAGTAAATCTCAAACGTTTATTTCCTCGAAAAAATTCCAGAAAGGATTAAGCATGATTTAATTGGCAATAATAAATGAATGCGTTATCTTTGTTGTTGCAAAGCTAAGTTTCTCTAGATTGGCAACAAATCCACTAGTCTCCTGTTTCAAATGCAAACATCAATGGCCGCCATTAAAAACAGGCTTAGCGGCAATTAAACAACTTTAAAATTGCTGATAATTCTAAAAATATTTCACACAGATTTACTAAAGGCATAAAATCCTTAACCGGAAGATAAAAACAACATAATTCAATCATTTTTAAAGCAAAAATTGTACAATTTACAAACATATAAGAGTAAAGAAACTGAGATCACTGAGGCGGGTAATAGAGTGGATATATGTATAAATATATTTATATACGTTTGGTGCGGCCGATTGCAACCAAAATACGAGGTGCACATCTACATGTTATACAAGTCCTATCTACAAAATTTCAACGTTTTTGAGACTACTCGTTTTTGAGTTATGCGAGATACGTACGTACGCACGTACGTACATACGTTCGTACAGACCCCACGAAAAATTCTCTTCAGAATTAATTTTAAAGCAGTTTATAATTTTTTTGAAGGAAAAGAGTATTTTATTCTGTCCTTACGTACAGATATCACGCAAAAACATCGTTAAATTGCATTTGATAGCGGTCAAAATTGATATTTTCGTTGATATGCTGCTTGAAACTTTTCGCGATTACAATACTTCCTTTTTACTTCGTGCAAGGAAGTAAAAAGGAACATCTCTAGATAGTCTTTAATCTAATTCATCCGATATAACAATAATTCTGAAATTATAGCTGTATGAAAAGTAAATTTGATGTAACATATTCTACTGAGTAGCTGAATAATTTAATTTCGAAACATAGAATAAGATTATATTCTTTAAATAATGTTCTGTTATTCCATTAGAACCTGATGCAATTTAAATATAAAGCTTCTGTAAATGTATGAATGGAATGCATTTCCCTTATCCTAATCGACAATTTAAAACGCACTTTCAGTCCTTTCTTATTTGCTTACTCTTCGGGGTCTTTTAATAGAACGAGATGTTCTTTCACACATTCTTCTTTCACTTTTTTATCTTTCTTTTTGCATTGTGTTTACATCCATTAAATTCGAAACAAGCAGTTAGCAGGCTGAAATAAGTAACGAAAGTGTGTTTGTATAAGAATAAAGGAACGCTCAATAAAATTTGCTCACTGGGCATTTTGAAACTTTCTCTTTTGTTCGGAAGTGGTTTATCGGACATTAATTACATTAATGTTTCTTACTTCTCAAACACATTAGCAGAATAAATCTTATACAGAAAGATTCGATATTCAAATTTTCTCCCTGTTTTCTTCCCTCATCAATTCGGCTGTTCTTGCGGTTAATAGTTTTCATCTATGAATTTCTTTTCTTGCCAACACATTGTCTTCTCCTTTTCCTTATAGTGCAGGACAGAATATTCTCCTTTTTACCATTTATCGGATTTCCATTTAAAATGAGCGCTTCGAAATGCTGCTGTTAATTAACTCTCTTGTAATGATTAAGAAAATCAATGAAGAGTATTTCAGAATCTAACACTACCATGAGCAGTAATTGGAGGTGCAGTGGAGTAAGTAGTCAAAAAAAGTGGGAAATGGAATATTTATTATTCCGCTGGACGTAACATGGAGAAAAAATCTTACGAAAGTTTAAAATGAAAAAAAAAAGTTACATTTAGGCTATTAGTCTGGTAAATTTTAGATAAAAGCCGTATATTTTTAATCCTAACACAAATTGTAGAGATATTATCAATATCATAATTATTATTTCTTGGATAAGCAGAACAAAAGTAAGATACGTAATCTGCATCGAACAAAATATATTGTATGATTTTTTTAACTGAAAAGAAGTTTTCTAATAGATTTATATATTTATATAAATTTGTATTTTATAATTCAAATATTCATATTATATTTATATAAATTTTTATTTTATAAAGTAGTTCATATTTCACGATGTCAGATTAAACTATAAACCTTATTGTGTAAAAATATTTATTTAAAAATTTATGTGATTTTTTACATTGGCATAAGTTTTTTCCTATGTTTGGCTAATCAAATTTGTAACTCCCACGTGCTATTAATACATGATAAGCGCGAAAAATATTAAAACGGATTTCTACGTGAGCTCTTCCCATGTTTCACTTAAGAACAGGTATGTTTACAAAGATATGTTTACATGTAAAACGTGAGCAACTGTGTGTACACTTTTGTACAATATTGTATTTTTATGAAATTTTATTTAGTTCACTGATGGTGTTTTTTGCTATGATCAACTACGTTACGATTTTTAAACAACTTTTTCTTTTTTGGATAAGCTATCGAATTCAAACTTTTTGTACTCGTTTTTGTGGATGACAATGCACTGCAGTAAAGCGATGTTTTCCGACTTCGATTTTTTAATTTGATTTAGGTTCTTATATGAGTGTTTCAGTGTTTTAATGCTATCCTTTATATTCTTTTTTAAGTTACTTTGTGTTATTAACAACGTCCTATGTAAAAACTACCCGACATCTAGCACCTGTATGGCCATGTAAACTCTCGGTGCAGCCTCACGGGGCTCCAGCGAGTTGCTTTTTCGAGATAGTGGAGGACGTGGGACATATGCCTGTTTACCTATGTTATACGCCAGGCGTCCCCGTCCTCCGTCACCTGTCACCTGTCAAATAGAAACGATCCTCATCGTTGTACCCCGTGTGAAGAAGTCTTGATGTTTTCTTGTAGCCCTGCTGATCATGCAGTCTTACATTCAGTTGCAGAAGTATTCCTGTAAATGCACTTTCCTTTCTTCTTTTTAAATTCACTTGCACTGCGTGCACTGTTCCCTCCGTTTTGAATACCCTGATGTACCCTCTGACGTCATGTGCTGATAAGTGCATATGCGTCGCCCCCCTACTGAGTTGGCTTTTCACTACACTGTTCGCAAAAAGACTCGTTTCAATAATTTCAGGTTAAATGTTGAAAAATGAATTTGTAGCTTTTGCACACTTGTGTAATAGGTACGAAATAAGGCCTTGTTATTAATAGTTACGTTGTTCATACCTAGCTTTGCGGAATAATACGCCATTGAAGGCAAGGAAATATCTTATGAAATATTAAAACACATTTAAATTTCGAGTTTTAAGAATGCTGTAAGTAAATATTGTGATAGTTAAATATATATATATATATATATTTAAAATATTCAAATATTGATTTTCCTGATAGACAGAAGTATATATCAGTTAAGTTTCCAGCATAAGGAAAGAAGGTGTCTCTCAGATATCTTCTCACGCAGTTGCCAATTTAATTCATCAAAATATCATATATGAACTAGTAGAGGCAGTGTAAGCTCCTTATGTTCGTTTACAAGCTTAATATTTTAATTGATATGAATAGTTAAAAAATGAAATTCTTTTGTATTTTTTTACCTTATGACACTAGGAAAATAGAATTCTTTAAAATTTTAAGTAACAACATCTAAATAATGTGCAGGTTAAGAGTGAGAGGAATCGTCCTAAAATACTTAGAACACAACTTATTTTACTGTTACTTTAGTTTTTTATAGTGTTGAAAATGATATTTTTTAATGCTTATCTATCACATTAAATCAAATCTCTCCTGTCGAGATATACATATAAGTCCAAAAATGTTCTTTTCACTAGTTTCAACTACTTCACCTCAAAATGTTTCCAAACAATTAAGGCTGTATGTCTGATGACAAAGGACTGTGCTCTGGGCAATTTTCGTTAGTGTGGGAGGATGTGCAATCTAGAATCCATGCTATGCCGCACCGTTGTCGTCACCAGAGCGAAAGGGTGACCTATACTCTCCTATAGTAAGTTACATTGAAATAAGAATTCCAAGATCATTTTTCATGTCGCGATTAGACTCGCAACCCTGCAACAACAACAAAAAAAGCTGAGGATAAAACGTTGACTCGCATAATTTTTTTCGTTATTTCATTTCCATCTGGCGAATTGGAGTAATGTAAAGAAGATTTAGATGTAGAAAAGGCAACAACTATGAGAAGGAATTAATAATAATAGAGAAATTCTTAAATTTATGTATTTACTCAACATTCTTGGGGGAAAATATACATTCTTCGCGAAATCTGTGTAAATCCTCCAAACATTGAAAAATATAATCGGTGAAAAGTATCTACCGCAATAAAGTTTCTGACATAAACATAACGAAGAAAATACCTTTTTCGTACAGTATTTCCGAGAACTTTGGGATATACGGACCAAATTCCGGGAGGGCTTTAAAGAAATACGAGGTCAGGTGGGAAATAGTCTATAAAATAAAGAAATCTGATTTTGGTGACATGATAATAATCGTAGCTGTTTATGAAATTTACTACAAATGTTACGCCTAGTCATTCAAACTCAATTGTTTTCTCTGGTCTTGTACATTATTTAAAATCATTTTAATAATAAATCGCAGAACATTACAATGATTAATACTGGCTACCGAATTTTGAACGCCTTGCTCCAGCACTGAACTAATATAATATTAGATTTTTGTCTTGTCAGTTTTTTTCGTAATGGAATATTTAATGTGTAAAAACAAGGATGTCTAGAAGAAATCATCAGAATTTATACTGGCCCATGGAAATTGGTATTGCTTAAATATATGGGTAAATATCTTTACAAAAGTAGAAGATGTCAGATTATTGTAGTGCAATTTCTGTCTCAGTTGATTAACTGGTATGCTCTAGATGTATATCATGCATGCATAGTTAAAGATTCTAAGATATGGAGTGTCAAATACAGTCCAGGAGGAAGATCTGTCTGTAAATGTTTTGGGGACGGGCGTAGGCATGTTCAGTCATGAGAAGAACATATTTACATTAATAGATTAGCTTTATTAGGACGATGACGTAAATTTGCTTGGAAAACTACAGAAAGGCCTAAACTTTAAAAAGGTAACCTTAATGCCGTGCTTGGCGGGGAATTCGTTATTGAAATTTTCTGGGTATGATAAAAATGGTACAAAAACTGGTCACCAAATATTTTCAAAGTACTATGATGCTATAAAGACAATGGAAACGATTATCAAGGTACTGAGCGAATAGAAAAAGTTCTATAAAAAGTTACTCTTATAGTATGAAACACTTATGGAGTTCTAAAGAAAATCTGAAAGGTTTCAGATTTTAACGGCCACCCTTAAGAGTTTGTTAAAGTTTTTTACCTTTTCGCTGAGCTCACAATCTACCAATCTGCCGTTATACTCACTCCTACTAACCCATTTTTAGTTTTCATCTTTTTAGCTGTATTATTAAGCATGATTTTCTTCCCACTTGCGCCATATAGTACAATTCAACAGCAAAATTACAAGAATTTTAGAAGCAGCATAGCACTATATGTTCCGAATCCCCGATGCAGTGTTAGGTATACTTTTCTGTTTTCCTTTTTTCAATCTTTTCTCAGTTCATTATATCACTGTTAAGATTTTTACTAAGAACTTGCAAGATGGTTTTACAAAGATTTTTTTTGTCTTTTTATTATGAACGTGTTTTTTACTAACTTTATTTATTAAATAACACATTCTTGGTGCTTACGCCACATAAAATTCGATTCAGCAGCAAAATCGCAAAATTCTTCAAAGCAACATATCTTTAGAATTTCTGATACACAGTCTCGCGTGCTGGAGATAAAAATGTTTATTTTTCGTACAGTGTGCCATTCGATGTCTCTAGGTGTCGATGTTTGTTTCACAATGCGAGCAACATGCATACATTAATACAGATTCTTCATTATTTAATTTCTTTTAATATAAGGCCATAATATTTGGGGGCAACAATTTGAGAAAGGATACACCGAAACGCAAAATGTATTTCGAGGCTTGTATCCCATAGGAGGCTAAAATCCCATAAACTCACTTTACGGCATTGTATTGTCATCAACAAACAGTGTTCGTAAGATATTTGAACTTAGCCTATCAGAATAAAAACCGATAACAAAATTCCGACGCTAATGAAACGCTATGAGGGAATAAAAGTTTAAACAAAAAATGAAATTTATCATTATAATATTCGAATTTTATCTGAAAAGATAAATCTTATTGAATACTTTCAAAGCACTTTCATATTATAGATTTAGGTGCATATCGTTCTCAATTTATGACGTTAACAAAGCGCTATTTCTGAAATAAAATTAAGTTTTCTTTAATTAAGTAAGCAATATCAATGGATTAATCTAGACAGCGTGTGTCATACTTTTAAATGAAATTAAATGATTAAATTTTGGAACTTAACGTTCGATGCTTAATAAGATTTGCAATATTTTTTCCCTTAATTTATTGACTTGAAATTTCGTTATTGGATTACATGCTTGTGAAAGACATATTTGTGAAAGACTTAAAAAATAAGGAGCAATTGTTTTCTGTCTTTCAGAAAGTAAATTTCCAACATATTTGAAACAAAAGTATTTTTTTGATCTCAACCATTAATTAGTATATCATAGACTGTAATTTATCCAAAACTTCCAAACTCTTTCTTTCAGAAAACATCAATTAATCCCAAGTTACATTTAATTACATCAAAATATGAAACGGAAAAGCCATTTAGGCAACTATTTGATCTTTTACAGTGACTTCTCAGTAGTGCCACAAAGAGGTTATAAGAGAAATAAAGTATTAAACACATTTTTCACATTTATACAGTTGAAATTTATACAAAGAGTACTTGCAAACAATCTAGCAAATCTTTTGTAAATCACAGTAGAAATATTATGCTTCTGATTTATGTACAGTCAACTATACAGGAACACAATATATCATTTTATGCTTGTTCGTGGGACAAGAGTTGATGATTTTCCCTTTTAGATATTAAAATTTATTCAAAATGTTTTCCTTTAATTTCCAGAAGGAATTACTGGAAAAAATTATAAAACGGTTATTTATTGAATTGGCAAAAGAATAGAATCATAATTAAACTCAAAGCGAAAAATGGTGATGTATTCAAAGGACCTATAACATTGTTTCATTTGTTAATATGTTTACTAGTGAGACCTCTTATGGGTCCAGTGGATAAATGTATTGGTAATGCAGCCAGAATCCCATCTCCTCAGGAGCATTTTTAACAATATCACGGTCACTGTACTTGTAATAGAAAAGTATAGCGATATTAAATTTGGTGATGTCCGTTTTATACATCTTGATAACAAAGGTCACAATGAGAAATATCAGTCTGAATGTCCACGGAGTCTGTCGCATTAGAAAGCCTTGCTGGTTTTCGCTATTCATTTCATCATTGTTGATTCGCAAATACACATCTTTGAAAAAGGTCCACTCGCAAACTAAAATTTTTGTTGCAAATAAAAATTGATCTAACGGAATAGAGCACCGAAGGTGGCAAGAACTCAATTATTAAACTCTTTAAAGATTCCAGAAACGTTAAGTGGAAAATGTGCATTCTAACTTCTCGCATAAGTGAGACAGAACGGAATTGGTTCAAAATTACATGATTTTAAAAAGCAAAATTTCAATTGTATGTAAGGAAACGCATTAACCGTTTTATTCATTAGCCGTCTGCGCCACCAGTCTCTTGAAATATTAATTCACATTATGCAAAATTCTGTTTTTTTCGCAACACTTGATGTTTGAAATCATATGGAACTTATTACTCATAAGAAATACAAGAGGCACTTCTCTAATTTTGACCAAAGTAAGGTTTATTTATTTTTTATTTGTTTTTGATAAATTGTTTGCTTCTTATTTTTAACGAAATTGATAAGCTTGTCATCAGTCTATATTCATTATAACTGCCTCGGATGAATCATACCTTTTTATTAGCTAGACATTTACTAGAAGTAAGATCTTCACGAAAGGCCGAACCCATCCACCATTTAGCTGCCTCATCAAGCAGCATGTTTTCTCATGCACGCCGCAGGGAAAAGAATAATATCCGGCTAGTGAGAAGAGGTGATAAATAAACCAAGACGTGCACAAAAATCGAACCCAAATCCTTAGCTTCGGGGACTGATAGCCAGATTCCGCTAACAGCTCTACCATCCACAGCGACTAATTTTGTAAATAGCCCTTAAAATTTAACCATCAATTGTATAAACCAATATTTATAGAAAAAAAAAAAAAAAAAAAAAAAACTTAAATTTTTCATTAAGATAAAATCGGGTGAAACCGATAAAATATGCCCTATAGCAATTTTAAGCATGTAGTTGAAAATACTGTAATCATAAATGGTAGTTCAAGCATGGAGAGCATTTTGCATTTTATATATTAAGTAATTGTAATGAATAATATCCGAAGTTCTTTCAAAACTATAAAAAATAAATAGTGATGTATAGTTAAAAACTCACTTAAAACGTTAAATGAATGTATAGCTTGTTGCACATAGTGGAAGCATGAAAATTGATTCTAAAAACATTTGGCCAGAAACAAGACCAGTCAATCAACTGAGACAATTTTGGATTGCTGGATTATCTAAGTACGGAAAAAAATTGGATTTATTTCCTTATGCTTCCGTTTTTTCGTTCAGAATGAAGATATTTTCTGCATTTAATAATGAATTAAAACTTTATTTACGTTTGAGGTTATACCTATGAAAGGAACGTTCTGATTTTTCTCTGCAGAATGCTGAAATATAGAATTACAGAGATGTAAGGTGATAAATATTGGTACTTGTTCCTTTTCATAAGTGATGAAGTTCGTTCACATTGATATATGCTGCTAAATATGGAAATCACGTACGATGAAAATTTGCGGCTTTTCGGGAACCGTACGGGGAAGTATTTGCAAAAGTTCGTGGATTTCTTCGGATTTTTTCTTATTTCAGTTATTCTGAATTTCTGTTAATTCCATGTGTCAATGGGCTGGCACATTCTCAACATCGATTGAAAAAATATTTTTGTAAAATAACGGTTTCAAGAGTCTGTTTTAGGACCCAATATTTTATATACGTTTCGATATTGGTGGAATTCTGACTTATATTAATATCTTGCAAATATACTTTCTGTTATTTACTTCAGATGAACCTTGGGTCTCAGAAAAATAAGTCAAGGACCGTGATTTTAAATGTGTGGTTTAATGGTAGCAATATATTAAATAATAATAATATCTGTACAAAAATCATCTACAAATGTTATACCATGAAAAATTAAAGCTTGGAGCTTCCCTGATAAACGTATAAAATGGCTAATACTTTTCACGATTGAACTTGATTATCAGATTTCGTTATTTAAGTACCTGCACTTTTATTATTTTTGGTATAAAAGTGCAGACGAAGTTTGCAAAGATAATTTTTTAATCCCTTGCGTTTTTACTATTCGTAATATAAAAACGTTGATGAATTTATTAAAGAAAATTACTTACTTGTTCGCTTTCATGAAACTATATGATAAATTATTATTCTACTTTTAGTTCATTAATTATTTTATGAGATTATAATAAAAAATATAACGAAAATCGAAAATACTTTTTTTTAGTTTCATGTTATTAATCTCAATGGCAAATGAGATTATTAAATTGAAAAATCATATTTTCAATAATGAATAACCATTCTTTTATTTCCAATATTTGGTTACGTGAAATGATCGAAAATGATTCAGCCAGAAAAATCAGAAATTTCATTTAAATCTTTTAAAAACTTCATTTGAAAGATCGATCTCCGATGGTACAAATAGCAAAAATTTAGAATTTTTAGTTTGTTCTTAAAATTATGAAGATATGTACCAAAATCATTTCAGTATTAAATTAAAAAAAACTATTCACCATATTGCATTTTCATCTACAAACTATACTATATTTTTCATTAATTCAAGAAAATTTTTGAAAATATTACTGTTCTTCATAATATTCTAATTTTTTTATTGCATTTTATGCCGCTAATTCAAGATCATTATTGAAAATATTGCTGTTCTTTTAGATCAAGAAATTTTGCATTTTCCAGAAACATTTCTTTATGACCTATGAAAATTGCAAATCTTTATAACGGACACATTTTTAGATTTTAGAATTTTAAAGTCCCACAAAAGAATATAATATTACGTACGGCAATAAAATTAAGAAAATTAAATCTTGAAATGCTGAAACAATATACCTAAAATTATGAAATGGAAAAAAATAAAAAATTGTGCGGTATTTCTCATTATAATGCAGTCTTATATACTTGAATGTTGTATTTTTCAGTAATGGAAGAACTTAATGTATCGCGTTTCAGCATATCCCTTATAATGTTGCGCGCTTCCAACCTGCACGCAACAATAGTGGTGACTGCTGAGAACTGGGAAGTAGACAAAGTCTTGAAAAGGGTTTAAATCCCTTTTTATTCAACTTTAGAAATTACAAATGCGTGCTCTTGACGCTCACAAACTACGCCGACCCGGCGGTAAAATAAAAATAAGAAACTGAAAAGAGATAATAACAAGTGACAAACTACGAGGCTCTCTAAACGTAACTAACCTCACCGCGTTCTAAGATACCGCTGATAATTCAGCAAACTTCTGAATATTACGTTGAAAGATTAACAATCTGCCGAGGCATGCACACAGGCCGAAACGCGCTGTTCTTCAATTTCTAACTAGCCACCTCCACGCTCGTGAAGCAAGAAAGCACACTTTCGAACTCGTTTCCATTCTATTTAACTCAGATTACTTTCGATGACAATTTGAATCCTTGCGCGTTCTACTAAAATTTACATACTCTGGCACTGTCAATTCCAGGGGAAAGTAAGGCTTGACAGGAAAGATAGTTTAAACTTAAAATAAATGTTAGTTAAAATAAATATAAACCCTACACCCTAATAAAAAAAGTATAGAAAATCGCCCAGATAATATTTTTTGTTATTTTAATTTTAAAAGAAGGAAAAAATTAAATTCAAAATTTTGTGACCCATATATATTTCTAGATGTTGAAATTTTAAAATTATAAACTACAAATAATAGAAAAACCTAACGACTTTCGGAAATTTGCCAAAAATTCAAAATGGCTTTAAAACTTTAATACAAATTTCATTTAAAAGATTTTTTTTACAATCTATCTGACAGTGCAGGCAGTAAATTTCTGAGATTTTTTTGTTCTTTGTTAAACAAAGATATATGTAAAAACTCATTTAAACATTAATTTTGAAAACAATCGCTTCATTACATTACATTGTCAACCGCAAATAATGAGATTGAAAAGATTGAACTCGATACCTTATCAAAAAATAGGTTAAAAATCGATGAAAAACTAGTGATTTTTGCGACAAGCACCATGAGTGAACTAAACAATAGATTATAAAAATGCATTTTGTATCATTAAAATTGATTAAGGATTTTAAAAGATTGAGCAGTTTTCAATAAGAAGTTAATTTCCACCCACGCTGTAGATAGATAGATTACGTTTTATTTTCCCGATCTGATATTTGGCAAAATCAAAAGAGAGAGTTCATTTGATTTTCGTGAAGTGATCAAATTATATGTGGAAACATTAAATGAAAAGTAAACTTTTCTTTAAATAGTTATGTACGAAGCACGACATTTTTGCCACACGTGCTTCCTTCCGGCACTCAAACCATTTTCTCTCTGATGTATAACAGCAGAGATATTTGGAAGAAAGGGCTCGAGGGAATTACGTGGTGAAGTGTTACAAAAAACCTTTTAGCCCCCACGATCTCTCAGTGGATATTAGAACTCATTACGCTGACAAATTTCACCTGAAGTAATATCGAAGCGTCTTTTTTTTTTTCAGCCTCTTAATGCTGGTTTGTTTAATTCACTATTTGTGGAAGCTATATTCTGCGTTTACGAAAGTATGGATCCTGTTCCAGCTGGAAGAGCCCACATAGATCTTGTTTAAGTAAATATTTTCTTTTAGATTGTCATGTTACTAATTGACTTATTATGTGTGACTTGTTAAAGAGAATAAGTAATTTATTACCGATACAAAAAATATTAAGTACCTGATTAAAGCTTTATTAAAAACATCAGGTTTATAATATTGTATATTAAATGCTCTGAATTACGGACCAGAATGACTAAATTATTTATTTTACTTCCTGAGTCATGTTTGCTGGAGATAAACTGATTTACTCCTATACAGCAAACATTTCGTTAAATCGCTATGTAACCGCTGTTCATCATAATACTCAGTTATGCTGAAATCTAGGTATTCTGAATAGAAAAGTTTAATATTAAATTTTAAAATTTATGTTTAATATTAAATATTTAAACTTATGTTTAGGATTTGATGTTTAAATTTATGGTTAATATTAAATGTTTAAATTTATGTTTAATATTACATGTTTAAATTTGTGTTATAAGGTATTTCTCTCGTCTTCATAGCATGCCTTCGTGGTCAGCATGCTCGACGCGTATTCGAGAGGTCCGTGGTTCGAGTCCCAGCGAGAGCATTACTCATTTCTCACTTTCCTGCTTCAAAATAACCTAATGTCTCTACATTGTTTAATGTTTAATTCCGTGAAGTTTTTCTGTATTTCTAATACAGCTGGCAATACGGAGATCAATCTCCTTGTGCCATACAGAGATCCAAAAAACTATAAAAATACAACAATAATGCAAAGAATACATAATACAATAATGTAAACTGAAAAGTTTGAAGTACAAAGAAGAATTACACAAAACGCAGAATGTAAGTAAAGGTAAAATTAAGGTAAGTTCAGGTAAAAGTTATATATAAAGGTAAAAACAAGATCAAGTCTACAATCTGTTTAAAAGGTGTCTAGCCTCCCAGTATCTGGCAAAAACACTGGTCTGAGAGAGCATAAGCAGATGAGGAGATGTCCAGCGTTCATCACCTCACCAATGCAGGAAAGAGGGCAGGCAGGACCATCGACTATTTGAATTGTGAAGGTGTGCATGTAAACAATCATGCATGGCTGCTAGACGAAAGGCAGTAGCAGCGCTTCTTCTGAGGTAGTCTGGGAGATTATAGATGTCACCCTTCCAGAGTTTATCTCTGTTATTTCTTTTAGTTGCGAGATTTGCTTGGTCTTGAAAGTCATATTGATTTTTGACGAGACATACTAATAACCAACCTGGCCATTTGAAAGTTGGATAATATAGCAGAAGATGAAATCTCGTGATAATTCAGCGAGACGAGATAATTCAGCGATAACGAGATAATTCTCGTGATAATAAGTTATATATAATAGCATAATTGTTATAAATAGTTGACTAAATGATGCAAATAAATGAACGGGTTTTCATTAGTTCAGGAACAAGAACTAATATTCATGATAATTCGAATGTCGCTAAGGAAATGCCACATTGATATATATATAATATGAAAACAAGTCTAAATTGCATTTGTTTGTATAACAGCACATAGGAAGTTTAGTAGATCTTTATTTCATTTCCTAAGGCCACATTAACAGTTTTGAAATAACTATTCAGAAAAGCTTTTCTCTTTATTTATCAAAATGAATTGTATTGAAATATCTCATTGGCGAACTTATTGCATGAGAAATTCCTTCAGAAGCAGCACAGTGACTGGACTTAAACATGTTTAAGTTGTTCCTTTAGTTCAGTTAAACAAGACCTAGATTTAAGAACCTTGTTATAAGGCTGAAATATGTCACTATGATTCATTTTTATAACAACTATGACAAGTCAGTTTTTGCTGAGAACATATGTCTTCATGACGGTAATTTACAGTCTCAGAGATCAGTGATTTAAGTACGTTTAGCATCATGCCACAGGAAATAATAGTTAAATTGATTAAATTGATGAATGAATGATGATGAGATAAATGAATTAGATTGGGAAATAATTTTTATTCCCTCTCCAGTGAGATGCACATAAATAATAAAGCAAAAGTCGAACCTTCGTCTTTAATTTCAAGGATGTAGGTTTTAATCGAAATATATGTTACTCGGGACGCTTACTTCTCATCGAAATTAAAGTATATATAGAGATATATAATCAGTTTATTTATTAAAACTAATTAAGCGGAAATTGTACAAAATATGATTTAACATAAGTTAACATGTTTGCCCAGGCTATAGTTTTTGGCTAAAGCATTTCCACATATTCATTGATGTTCCGTAGTTCTTAAATTGGCCAATTCAGAGAATCCTGCATGATATACCAGAAGTGAGATGTATAGGAATATTATCCTCTATCCTATTGCAACACAATTAATTTGAGGTTTCTTTGTTTGAGTGGGTGGTAACGCTAGAAAGTACAGAGCACAATATGATCGATGCACCTCCATGCGAAAGTCATTCAGCTCTAATGAACTCTGACTGAAATTTTATCGAGCCTAGCGTATTTCCATAAATAATGCAATGCCTATAACTACGTTTCTTTGCATAATCTTTATTTTGAGACTCAGAAACATTATTTAAAATCATCTGGGGGAAGGAAATATCGAAAATCAACTGCACTATTTTCAAGATTATTCTACTTTCCATTCAGACGTAGATTCCAGTTCCTATTTATATCGCAAGTAACTGTGATAATTTTTAATAACTTCAACTTCTAATTTTATTCCAAAGCGAGTTACATAGGTCTTTAAAGTCTAGCATATTGATATACAAATCAGAAAATTCTACTCAAAAAGTGGCTATACTCCATTCATATCATAATGGAGAGGTACTAAATTACAACTGCTTGAAAAAGCCTCCTTTCTTTTATATAGAAGTCAAATATGATTATCTAGATTTTGGCGAAGCTTGCGAAGATATCTTTCTCGAAATGAGATACTTTAATAAGGATCTGGAGGTCTTCATGAAGGAAATCGATTCATATTCTCATTATGCACGGATATAAAAATACGATGCAATAGCTTCTTGACTTTGCTTTTTAAATTTTGAATCTTCTCCTTTCTATTCAAAAAATAATAATTTCTAAAAACATATCTCTCTAAAATGCATCATTTTAAAGAGCCTGGAATGAAAACCTCCAATGCAACCAGCCCGTTCGCCAGAATTTGAATCCGAGGTAAACTATTAGCGTTTATTAACACATGAAGCTGATGGGCGGTTACATGATGCATCTGGTTTCTTGAAAGACAAATACATTAATTCACTCAAAGACACGTAAGAATATTTCTAAAAATCTATATTAATACTTTTTTCTCTTCTCAATTATATCTTTATATTCCGTATGCGAAGATAAAATGAAAAATTAATGCAAAGATACTTACAGTCGTACGTGATATTTTTTTATTACTACATTTATCAAGTTTTCAAGTTTATGCAGTCGACATTTATCTATTCACTACTTGCACCGTTATTTGCATCATAGAAGTTTTTAATAGTTATGTATACATATATATATATTACACAATAAACAAAGTAACTAAATGATAGGACTATCACAGAGCTGTGGCCTTTAATCGCTCTACGTATGAATTATACGGTGGATGCTCACGAATTGAAATCACCGGCCTCCACAAATTTAATTACCACCATTACGTAGCTCATTTAAGGGACTCGACTGGACCAAAGCGCGACGGGAAATCGAAATGAATTTCATTTAATCAGTTTCTCGCTTACACGTTCTAGACAGAATGATACAGAATGATACCAGCTGGGATAGTAGACTCAATTTGTGTCAAAGAGCTTTTAAGTTGGCTCTCTTTCGATTGTAAGAGTACTTTTTTATCAGCCGACAATATTAAGAGTTTATCATTCTTTATCCTACATTTTCCTATAGTAAATTACTACATTCATTTCTAAAGTATTTCAGGCATATATTTCGTATGTTTATGTTATGTATACTAGGCTGAAGCAATAATGAGCTTCAGCCTAGTATGCACAGGTTCCGTAAAACCGTTTCCTGAAGTATTATTAGTTTATCGAACTGGTTTAAACTTAAGTACAATATTCATTCAGGCACTTGATCAGAATACCACGTGTTTGGGTAAAGGTGTTACTTTGTGGCAGACCTTTAATGACTAGAGAAAGAAGCAGAAATACAATGCAATAGAGCAGTTAGCGAGACGCTTGTACCAATCGGTTACTTTATTTTTACTACTGTTAATGTAAGATAAAAATATGTGAAATAAAATACTAATTTACAATAGCTTCTTGACTTTGCTTTTTTAATTTTGTAGCTTCTCCTTTCTATTAAAAAAAAAATAATACTTTTTAAGACCAGATCTCTCTGAAATGCATCATTTCAAGATTAATCCTTCTCATATGATTTTTACTAAGCTAAGCCACCTATATAAACCCTAGCCAATCGCAATATAAATATTTGCTGAAACTGATTGGTTAATTTAAAAACCAATCAAAGTGAAGACGAAACGAAACTTCTGTATCCTGAACCGGCACTTGCCAATCCTATCCTGAACCGGACCGTCATACTGGGCACTTG
The DNA here is from genome assembly GCF_044657685.1 of Stegodyphus dumicola. NCBI lineage: Eukaryota > Metazoa > Arthropoda > Arachnida > Araneae > Eresidae > Stegodyphus > Stegodyphus dumicola. The sequence goes on along the minus strand of NC_140771.1, from coordinate 149,323,399 downwards.
TCAATCCTGCTATCGTTCTTTGTTTTAAAACTTATTATTCATTGTTTTTCTTTTCAAAATACAAATAATTATTAAGCTAACTATTAAAGCAACGATGTGCTTGTTTTCGTCAATTTAGCTGTCTTTCCATAAATAATGTTTTATCAAGAATGAAGTGAGTTCAACTTGCCAAGACTATATCCAGTCATGATTTGGATGCCGTTATTAACATCTTCAACGTAATCAGCATATAAGTTATTATTATGATGATTCCAATTCAGGTATTTACCCTTTCTGCCCTAAAAATGGAACTGCTTCTAACATATCTATCTAAGCTCCGTCATTTCAAATTAATCCATATCATATGATCTTACATAACGCTAATGCAGGTAAGTCTTAGCCCAGCAGCGATTCAGAATTTAAAAATCAAAACATTTTTTGGGGGAAACATAACCATTTAAATCTCTCCCTGTCTTCCTTTAGTATGGTTGTCCTTTCGTGCTTTGCCATTTTAAAGCTAATGTGTAGTCGCTTACATATTTATTTCACCCAATTTACTTTCTTAAGATGAAGGAAAGGTATAAAGATGCCATCAATAATAGCGTGTGAATCAGAACTGGTTTCTAAAGAATTGCTTTGTCCAGAAATAAAGTATGTTCAATAATCACAAAGCTGCATCTGGCTTCAAATTCGCATTCTATAAACCAAAACCATCTACAACCATCGGCCATGGTTAAAATTATTTGTGTCCTTTCTCCCATCCTAAATTATTACATATATATGTAATTTTAAGAGTACTTCTGCGTATTACATTCTTTCACAGTACATACAGATTTATAAATAAAATGTATTTAATTAAAATTAAACAAGAAACAAAATTGTGTTAAGGAATTTTAAAGTAATGAATCCATTATTAAATTATCACAATTCCACCACTGGTTGTATAACTGGTAAGATATTGTACCAGATATAAACTGCATGAGATGTTTGGTGCATGGGTTACAAATTTCCAGAGACCTCTGAAAGAGCTAGTTGTAAAAACATTCTAACACTTTTGCACTATTTCCTAACAACTGTGTTTATATGATAGGAACAAAATCGGAGTTGCGAAATTTGGTAATTTTCAGTAACCGAATCTCCATTTTTAAAGTTTGTAAATAAAACACAAAATAATTTTAATATTAATGCAATTTATAGTTATTACTAAATAATCAAGCAAGTGTGATCGACTGAATATTTGGCAGCACTGCGATACTGCAAATTCAAATATTACGAAGTATAGTTAAACAACAAAGAATAAAAGTTGTTCTTTATTTTAAGCATCAAACTCCTAAAGCACATAGTATACTGTAATTATGATTTATATTTCGCGAGTTTGCCTCGAGGATTTTGAAGCTCTAATAACAGGTATGATTAATGTGATATCTCGTGGGCCATAAAAGCCATCAACACAAGAACCTTTGTTTCTTTCATGCAAAGCCATTCCAAAGAAAGCAAGCGCGAAAATAATGCTCATAAATGAATTACTTACATAAGTATATTTTGATGTTTAATTCTTTATCGCAAACTGAAATGTCGAAAATTAATATTTGTACAACAATTTATATATATATATATATCTATTTATAGCATATCATATTAAAACAGACCAAACTCCGATGAGGAAAGACGAATGCTATACTAATGCCCTACCAATTAAACATTAAATTTTTTACTAATGCAATTTGTCGGAAGATTATATAAATTTGTTAAGTTTGTCACTGTCATTTGATCAATTGTTTCAAAGTAGGAGAGAGCTGCATCCGTTGGTAGTTTCTAGTGTTTTATGCATAAATTTACTGATATTAAATATCCAAAAATCTATGTTATTCATCTGACAAATAAAGAATTTACTTTTAATAATTATGAAACATATGTGGGTTTCTATTTTCTTCGTCTGCATATGCACAATATAGTACATATTGTAGATATCACAGATTGTTCTTAATATGCACATATTCCATTTACATACTAGTTGATACTTTTGCACTTGATGCAGAATCGACAAGATCCCAATAGAGTTATACATCCCACAAACTGACAGGAAAACCAGATATGGTCAATGAGGTAATAATAGCTTCTTATATCTCCTTCTAGAAATGTGACAACAAAAGTACGTCTTGGAGAAAGATCAAAACTTACAGAACCCTCCCCATTTCTAACCAAGTATCCTTTCTAAACTCTTCGGAAAGAATCTTTAATTAGGTATTGTAAAGCATCCTAAGGATCTGAGATGAATGGTTAAGAACGATGAATAGCAAGTCGGTCTGTCCATCCTTCTCAATATGGCCAATGACGACTGGGAGAGGGGGGAGACACCTCCGTGTTATGTCATCGATTACCCGATGAGGCCGCTCTGTGTTAATTAGACTCACCGACGCCCACTTTAGAAGACAACGGGTATCGATCTCGAATTGGGTGTCTCGGCGAATGATGCAAATTACTTTATCGGCCATTGTGATTAAGGGAGGGGGACTTGAAAGCGAACGTGTCGGAATGCACAAGAGGAATACATATATGCTCGAGAAATTGGAAAGACCGGCAAATCACATTGGGACATTCCGGTGAAAAGTTTGGGACATCTTTGAAATGATAAGGGGTAATTTAAGCGGCTTGATATTGATGTGTATACAAACGAGTTTAGTGGAAAGGGCATTTCTGCTGGCTGCTAATTTACTGCCTGTGTTTATATATACCGGGTGATCATAAATCAGTGAATTTAAAAAAAAAAAAAAATTACTTCAGTATATTTAAATTAAAAGTAATGCAAACAAAGCTGAAATCTGTAACACTAGATTTAATTTTATTTTTATTTATTTATTTATTTATTTTTATTTTTTTTTATTTTTTTATTTTTATTTATTTATTTTATTTATTTATTTATTTATTTATTTATTTATTTATTTTTGTTATAAGAATTCTTTTTTAAATTTTAGAGTAGATTTAGTTTGGCACAGAGTTTCTGTTATGTACCGTATTTTAAACTTCCCTAATTATTTACAATTTTTTTTGCAGTTTTGTTTTCGCTTTCTTTTTTTCAATTTATCAAAACTTAAATGAATTTGCAAATTTGAGATTTGAGACTTAAAGTGCGAAATTAAAATCTCATATTTACAAATTAAGCATAAAATTACGGAAATAGTTTATACAAATTTATTTTTTATTAATTATTATTTTAAATTTATTTACTAGAAGAGATATGCCTATCAACGCCTGTTCATTCATGAGCATGCTGTATCTCGTCAACTAAAGTTAACTTTTAGGATATGTATCTCATGCGGATAAAATGATTCCTATAAAATGAAAGAAAGTATTTACAATTAGGAAGAATATATTACGTATTTAGAATTAAGTTGTGTATCTAGTGTTGATAAATTGATTCATATAAAATAAATAGAACTTCATTTATAGAAGCACGGTATTATTTAAAATATTTATAATATAACCACGGAAGCTTGAGAAAATCTGAACTAATAACAAAGCTAGATAAAGATTTCAGACTAAAATCATCTCTCTGTTTGAATGCAATACTTATTATAAGTTTTCATGAACTCTATTATATAAGTTTTCTGATATTATATTTATATAAAAGCCTTTAAACGCCATTTAATTATGAAACATATAAATTTCCGATGCCTAATATACATTCCATCATCGGAATCGAAGAAATCATTCATTATATTAATTTACATGGCTTTTATCATTAGGAATGTATAATGTTACAGTAGGCGCTTTTATCATTATATCAGTAATTGTTAACTGAACAATTTAAAGTACTTAAAGATATTTAAAAGGCTTCATAGAAAGTAATTTAACTTAAAATAAAGGGTTAGAAAATTAAAATGAACCTTACAAAATAATACGTCATTACAGTCTAATTTATATGAAATAAAGAATTATTAGCACGTCAGTAGATAGAAAATGGGCGTTCTGCGACAGGTGGGTCAGTGGGTCAGGGGGCGTGGTCAATGACATCACAGAGGGCGGGGCCAAAGGCAACGTCATCACACTAGAAGCGTGGTCACGAGTGGAGTTGAGGTGTTGGTAGACTGCTGATTGAGTTGTAGACCTCCTGCTTTTCATTTAAAGTTAGTTTTTTTAATTTGGCAACGGAGTCATGGCGTCATCTAGGGACGAAAAAAGAAAATAATGTATTTAGGAATTGCTTATGGCGTCCTCTAGGGATGAAAAAAGAAAACAATCTATTTTAGAAGTTTCTTTTTTTTAAATGTTCAATGATTCAAAATATAGGATTGAACCCTGAAACAAAATATCTCACCAGCTGAGTAGTTTGAAGATTTTAACCACTAAGCTGACGGGATACATTCAGATTTAGGTAAAAAAGCCTATATAAGAAAATGGAATTTGAATCAGCTCATCAATTGCAATTATGCCTGCTCCAGGAGAAGCCACCGTTGCGGTGTGTTTTTACACTGTTTTATGTGTTATTTTATCATCCATCTATATTTTTACAGAATTTCATAAAATTCCTATTGATTTTACGCTACGTCTTAACGACAGTGAGAACTTATCATTATCCATATGAAGAATAATTCAATAGGTTATGAATATGAATTTATCGTATCAGGATCCGGCTCATGTTGCAAGTTTTGGTGGTGTTGAAGCTTTACATCGTGCTGCAGGAGGTAAAGTTTCCAGGAAAGAGATTCAAACATGGTTAGAGGGAATAGATGCGTACACGCTTCACAAGCCAATTCGCCGAAAATTTCCAACGAATAGAGTAATCGTGTATTCTATAGATCAACAATGGCAAGCTGATTTAGTGGATGTTTCACATTTACGTGATCATAATGATGGTTATCGATATATATTAACCTGTATTGACATATTATCCAAATATGCATGGGCTATTCCTCTGAAACAAAAGCGGGGAGAAGATATTGTGAAAGCGTTTCAAAAAATAATGAGTCAACGTAAACCAAAATTCCTTCAAACGGATCAGGGCACCGAATTTAAAAATAAAGTGTTTATAAAATTTTTAAAAAGAAATCAAGTTAAACTTTTCAGTACATTCAATACTACTAAAGCATCCGTGGTGGAAAGGTTTAATCGCACTTTAAAAACAAAAATGTGGAAATACTTTACGACTCGAAATACATATAAATATGTAGATGTCTTGGACAAATTAATAGAAAGTTATAATGCTACTTTTCATTCAAGTATAATGCGAGCTCCCATAGAAGTCAATTCAGAAAATGAGAGTGACGTATGGTTTACCTTGTATAAAGATCATCCTTCTAACGTTTCTAAATGTATATTCGCTGTAGGAGATGTGGTACGTGTTTCCAAACTAAAGCTTACTTTCGAAAAAGGCTATGAAACCAATTGGACGGAAGAACTATTTGTGGTGACAGAGTGTGTTAAAAGACATCCAGCTGTGTATAGAATTAAAGATTTACTTGGAGACTCAGTAAAAGGAACGTTTTATGCACAAGAGTTGCAGAAAGTGAGACTGAAAGAGGAATATCGCATTGAAAAAATTTTAAAGAAACGTATACATAAAAATCAGACAGAATACTTTGTAAAATATCGCGGTTATCCCGACAAATTCAATCACTGGATTCCAGCTTCTAATTTACACTCGATATAAAGTGTGAGAAAATACTGTATCCGAATCATTTATGAAAATGAGTTTCTACGTAACACTTCCGAGCGATAGCTCTATGAATTATTTCCCCGAAAATAAAATTTCACATTTTATAACACGTTTACCTGTTCCCATTGAATTAAAAGGTATGTGGGAAGTTGGTTTGGTTGAATTGCTATATCCGCACACATGGCACAATGTGAATGTAGACAATAACTTAATTGGATTTGTTTTAGAGAAAGATGGTGAAATGTTAGGTCGTAGATTACCTCCAGGATGTTATGAAACAGTACCTGATATTTTAAAAGCTATTTATATTAAAGAACATCAAAACAAAATAATATTTAATTATAACCCAGTAACAAAACGAGTGAAAATCAAAGTGAAAAATAACGCTAAAGTGATTTTACATGATGGGTTAGCACAAATGTTAGGTTTTGAACCTATGGAAATTACATCTGCAGATGATAGTTCCGAAACTGTTGTAGAAAGTCCTTTTGCAGCCGACCCCTGTGCACATTATCGTGTATTAATGATATATACGGATATTGTAGAACCTCAAATCGTAGGAGATGTTTTAGCTCCTCTTCTTCGAATTGTAAGAGTAACTGGTAGCGATGGAGAAGTGGTGAGTGCACTATTTGATAGACCTCATTATTTACCTGTGAATCGGAAAATGATAGACACTTTGGAAATCGATATAAGAACGCATATGGGAGCATTTACGCCATTTGAACGAGGAAGGTCATACGTGAAACTTCATTTCCGTCAAAAATACTTGTCATAATGTATGTACCTTATCAGTGTTGTCAAAAATCTTTTGAAGATTATTATGTACAACAAACAGGACATGGATTGAATTATTATCAAGGTAATCTTTATCAGAGAGGATACGGATTAGGGGGTCTATTCAGATCCTTCTTTCGCGCTGCCGTACCTCTTATTAAATCAGGAGCCAAAGCAATTGGAAAACAAGTATGACATAGTGGACTGAATTTGTTAAATGATGTATCACAAGGACAAGATGTAAAAGAGGCTGCTAAGCGTCGACTGAAAGAAGCCGGAAATATATTAACAGATAAAGCTGCTACTAAAGTGAAGAACATGATTGGTTCTGGACGAGTTAATAAAAAGCAGAAACGTAGGAAAAAGCGTACCATTTCTCACCGATCAAAGAAGGTGAAAGCACAGGATATTTTCTCTTAAAAAAAAGTATGACTTCGTATATTCATCGAGACTCTCCCGTTTGCGTCAAATCTGAATTAGATTTATTTACCATTCCTCCTACGCAAACAGCTATAGAAAAAGGACAGTTTGTGGAATATCACCCTCTCGCAAATATACGAGATGGAGGACCTATCGAATTTAATATTTCTGGCAGTGGTGAAGACTATATTGATCTAGCTGCTTCTTATATACACGTGAAAGTTAAAGTAGTTAAGGCAGACGGATCCAATCTAACAGACAAAGAACCGGTTGCCCCTGTAAATTTATTTTTACATTCTCTCTTTTCGCAAGTAGATGTAAGTTTAAATGAAAGAAACATTTCATCTGCGACGAAACCTATCCTTATAGAGCCTTCATCGAAACATTATTGAATTATGGGGAAGATGCAAAGAAAAGTTTACTCACCTGCGAAGGATTTTTCCAAGACACTTCACCTAATAAAATAGATGTCTTAGCTCAAGATGCGGATGCTGGACTAAAAGCTCGCGGTGAACTTATAAAAAACAGTCAAAGTGTGGATTTGATAGGACAATTACATTGTGACATTTTTCAACAAAATCGACTCATGTTAAATTTAGTTGATGTGAAAATTAAAATGGTGCGTAGTAAATCTGCTTTCTGTCTAGTTTCTACTGAGAAAGATGCCGATTATAAAGTGATCTTGGATCATGCTTCTTTGTTTATCAGAAAAGTAAAAGTAAACCCTGGAGTCTCTCTCGGACATCTAAAAGCGTTGGAAAAAAGTTCTGCTAAATACCCTATAGATCGAGTATTATGCAAAACATATTCAGTTTCTAAGGGAAGTTGGTCTTTTATGCAAGATAATGTATTTTTAGGATTGATGCCCAAGCGAGTCATTATTACTTGTGTAGAAAATGCTGCAATGAATGGACAATATTCAATGAATCCTTTTCTGTTTGCCCATCATCATGTCAACTTTATATCGATTTATGTAGATGGACAACCCGTTCCATGTAAACCAATGGATCTTGATTTCGAATCTAATCATTATGTGCGTGCTTACCACAGTTTATTTTCAGGATTTAATCGCGACTAAGGCATCTATTTATCTCGAGAAGAATTTGCGAAAGGACATGTGTTATATGCTTTCGATTTAACTCCAGATATGTGTGATGGATCTCATTTTAACTTACAGCATCAAAACAATTTGCGAGTAGAAATTAAATTTGCTAAAGCTCTCTCTGTGACTCTCTCGGTGCTAGTCTATGCAGAATTTCAAAACGTGATTGAAATAACAAAATCTCGCCATGTACTATGCGATTTTGCTAATTAAGCAATGGACAGCCTTGAAATAAACAGAGCACTCTCTCAGAATGCAAAGACACGAAAAGCATTTCTGGGAGTTTTTGCAAGTGATCGACTCCCTGTTGAGATCAAGAAATATCCAAGTTGCTTTATAGCTAATGTAGATCGTGCATCTGAATCCGGTAGTCACTGGTTAGCCTTTTACATTTCATCTCCACAGCATTTAGAATTTTTCGATTCCTATGGACATGACCCATCCTATTTTCCTGGACCGATAACCAAGCATGCAGAACGATTTCCACAGATGGACTTTAATTCGATGACTCTCCAAACTAATGTAACAGCAGTATGTGGTCAATATTGCATATACTATTTACATTGTAAATGTCGTGGACAATCTCGCAATGATATATTGTTATCTTTCATACCTCAACATATATCTAATGATATTAAAGTATATAATTTTGTAATCAAGAAATTTCATGTAAGATCTTCTTTCTATCAATAAACTATCTATCAATAAACTATGATCTTCTTTCTATCATTTAAACTTTATACATTATGTGTCTTGTCTCATTTAATATGGAATTTCCAAAGCTACAACATCCTTTCACAATGGTGATTTCGGGATCCACTGGATGTGGGAAAACCTATTTTGTACGAGAACTGTTAAAGTATAAAGAGGAAATGTTTTCAACGATTCCCGATAAAGTAGTATGGTGTTATGGAATTTACCAACCTCTGTATAATGATATACCGAATGTTACTTTTGTCGAAGGTTTACCAATTAAATATCAAGAATATTTAGGTTCCAACACATTATTCATCATAGACGATTTGATGAGCGAATGTGGGAATGATAAACGTCTGACTAACTTATTTACAAAAGGAAGTCATCATTTAAATTTAAGCGTTATTTTTATCACACAAAACTTTTTTCACAAGGGAAAAGAAATGCGTGAAGTGACTTTAAATGCACACTATTTGATTTTGTGTAAAAACAGAAGAGATGTCAGTCAAATCGTACATTTAGGAAAACAGCTCTTTCCGCGTCATTTAAAGTTTTTTCAAGAAGTATATGAAGATGCAACCAAGAAACCTTTTTCTTATTTATTCATTGATCTGCGCAGTGAAACTCCGGAAGAATTACGTTTACGCACCCAAATTTTACCTAACCAAGTACAGTATGTTTATCAAATGAAACATTACTAAAAAATAATAAAAACAACAGCTTTATAAAATGCATCATCATTTTATAAAATGACGCTGGTCAAGAAACAGCTAAGACAGTTACAGCTGTTAAACATTTGTCCGTTAAAGTTACGGAAACAGCTATTAAAGAAAATTAATATCAATTGCATAAAAGCTATATGCGAATGTAGTTTAAACATACTCAAAGGAAACGTTCCATTGTCAGAGCAAGAAAAGAAGTCTCTCTGTAAGCATAAAACAACTTTACGAAAATTAGGAAATCGTAAGATTTCTCTTGTGAAGAAACGAAAATTAATTTTACAAAAAGGAGGTTTTCTAAACGTTTTGATTCCTGCTGCTCTCAGTGTTCTTACAGGACTAATCAATGGAGTTCACTAAGAAATATGTGTTAGTTCCAGAAGAGATGATGACAAAGCATACCATTTCTGATAAACAGTTAAGTGAATTGGATAAAGCCATGATGCATATTTTAAACAGTTCAGATGACGATCGTGAGAAATTAGTGCGTTATTATGAACTTTTACAAAAGAAATTCAACTTAAAGGAATACAATTCACCCTTTAAACCTCCTAAAGACGACTCACAAAATTCTTTAGACGATTCAGCTGAGATGAAGAAAGTGAAAGAGGAAGAAGAAGCCCCCTCATCTGTGACAGACGGCGACAAACAGATGACTGTAACTGATTATTCTACTGTTATCTTAGACAGTGTACCTTTACGAATGAGAAGAAAAGCACAAAATGCATTAGCTATTTTAAAGCGACATCCTGATATTCTTAAGTGGAATGATAAAGGCGAGGTACTTTATCATAAGGAAAAAATTAAGCATTCAAATATTATAGACTTATTCAATATCCTTTTTACAACCAAAAAGAAAAAGATTAATATTCCTGCTAAAAACGAATTTTTAAAAGCCTTGACTGAAATCAACATGCCAATGGACTATATCAAAAATGAAAATTTACAGAATCATGATGTTAATATGAAAAAAAAAATATTGCATGTTAAATCTGTAAAACATATACCTTCTCCACGAAAATGGGAACCTTATTAAATGAATAAAATTATTATTTTTACATATAGACTCTTTCTTCTCTCTACAATCAATATTTGTTTTACATCGTTTTTAAATGTTATGAAACACATTCATTTCACCAAGAAGCTTTTACCTTTCAATACATTTATTTTCAAAGAATAAATTTCTGTATTATACATAAAATATACTTGGAATTTTCTTTCATTAGTTAATATCAAATTAACATCAATATCCATTTACTAACATTTGATATACACGTTTGCTTTAAAATTAAAACTAAAATTTCAATATATTTCTATTAAAAACATAAGGAAAAAAAAATAGTCATAACATCAACCAAACACAGAAATTTAAATAGAATAGCTGTACTTATATTAATGCATTTTTATAATCTTCATAACATTTCGATTCAAAAAACCTATCACAAAATAAATGAACAATTTTTTTTCTGCTTTAAAGAATCTCTTATATTTTTAAAATTAATACATAAAAATATATCTTCACCAATATAATTCATCAACACTTATCGTAATACATTCTTGTCTTGTCTTGTTTGGGAAGGACAGTCTATAAGGCGTCATTATATTATTGCGTTATCATGGTAAGATAGGTTAATGGAAAACTCTGATAATCACTGAAAAACTATTTGAAAGAAATGTTATTCTTAAGTTTGACATTACTTATACATATATGCATAAGGGTAATCTTAAAAGCATCATCCACTTATCATGATAGAGTAATGGAAAATTTCTAAAACTCTGATAATCATATGCGAAAGAATGTATTATCTTAAGCTTGTTGTTGCTATTCCAAGTTTGACAATACATACAGAAGTGAAGGAAGATCCTTGATAAGCGTTGTAGACTTCACGTTATGATAAGGGTTAATGGAAGTTGAAATCGTATTCGAAAGAAAGGGTTATCATAATGTTGTTGTTGTCCTGGTTCAGATTATACAAATCTGAAATGTTTCGAGAACATTCTTTAATCCCTATAAAAGGTGTTTCAGAAATGGAAAAAGTCAGTTCTCTTCTCAACCTTGAAAAGAGCAAGTCTTCCTGATTTGATTCACAGAGCTTAATATTTTTTTGCGATGGCTTTTGAACAAGATCACCAATCTGTTTCTTCCAATGTAAGTATTAGAACTGTTATATATTATTTTAATTATTATTTTTTTTTCAGACTAGATGAACTTTTTAAAATGAATTATAATCAATCTATTTTTAATGCATGATTTATATGTTTGCTTCAAGTATGATTTGAATTAAATAGCCTGCTTTTTACATAGTTTAGAGTTCAAAAAAAGTTTTTTAAAGCATTTGTAAGAGTCTGAAGGAAATCAGTTGAGTTTGTATATCGTTGCATGATATTTTTAATACATGAATGAACTATTTTTTATGAGAGAAGATGCTTTTATTTTGAATCTTTATTTTAAAAGTATATTTATTATAAGATAATGAATGAAGTATCAAATACTTTTAAACAGCAGTCACCATTTTTGAATATTCTAAAAAAATATTTTTTATTAACACAGTTTTTTTCTCTTTTTTTTTCTTAGTTTATCGACTTTGGAATTCAGGAGGAGGAATTCAACTCTCTAACTTCTGAAAGAATGGAACCTCAACCAAGTACAAGAGAGGTAAATTTTTTTTTTCTTTTTAATAGTGACTTGCAGATATAGTTATTTATTCAATGGTTCTCTTTCCCTTCAGTCATTGTTGTATAATGTGTGATTATTAGGAAAAAAAGTAGTGAGAGAGAGATTTTTAAACTAAACTAAAATTCTTTAAACGTAAAGAGTTAATACTAAACGATTTCTAAAATGATTTATGTAATTAAATTTTTTTTAGTGAGGGATGATTAAAAATGAGTAATTTTATAATGAGGAAAGCATGCATATTGAAAGCGGCTTTTTTATCTTTCACAGGTTTGCGACATATGTGGTAAAAGTTTTAGCAATAAAAGTCATTTAGTTCGTCATTCGAAAACACATGAGGGAAAAATCTTTCACTGTGAAGAATGTCAGGCTCAGTTTACGAGAGCAGATAGTTTACAAAGACACATACAAAATATTCATGTTAAAAAAAATACCTTTTCATGTGAAAAATGCAACGACGTGTTTAGCAGAAAACATGATCTAATGAAACATGACCGTACTCAACATGGTACTGTTCAAAGTATTAAAAGGAAAAGTAATAATCCCCATCCATTAAACAAGCGTATGAAGCATGCAGCTGTCTTCATGTCTTAATGTCTAAATGCCTTAAATGTCTTCAGTTCTTTTACAATTATCGCCACCAAAGAAATTAATCAAGATCTAGAAATATTTTTAAATAATATCAAATTCAATATTATGTCGAAACTCGAGGAAGAAATCAATGAGAAAAAGGCTTTAAAATGGTACATTATAGTAACAGCACAGTTCTCTAGAATAGGACATGATGGGGACGAAGAGGTTATTAAATCACATTTTAGATCTACCTGCCTCACAAATTTAACAATAGAGAATATTGAAGAACAATTGAATGAGGCCTATAACAAGATAAAAAAATCGTTTGAAGAATTTTTATAAAATGGCTCGGGATGTACATTAGATAAAATTGAAAAATTAGAACTCTGCACAGCTCGATATCATCCTTTAGCCGCTAGTAGTTATATACCTCTTCCCAAAAAACTTGCCATTAAAAAAGCCATTTTAAACATTCAAAATGAGGATCAAAAATGTTTAGTGTGGTGCTTATTTGCACACAAATATGATCTTTCTAGAGAAAATAAACCAGAACGAGTAAATCGTTATAAACCCTATGAACATGAAATAAAATTAGGAAATATTGAATGCCCTGTTCCTATTACAAAAATATCATCTATTGAAAAACTAAATAATCTTAGAATAAATGTATTTGGATATGAAGAAAAAGAAGTCTTTCCCCTCTACATTTCAAACAGAAAAGAAACTGATTGTATTAATTTACTTTTAATCAGTGATGACAGTAAACAACATTATTGCTTAATAAGAAATATGTCCCGGTTATTAGGTAACCTTACAAAACACCACCCAAGCATGTTCTATTGCATGAGATGCTTGCATAGATTCACCCGTGAAAACCTGTTAGAAGAACATACAAAATACTGTCAACATCAAAACATACAGAGAATTAAAATGCCATCAGAAGAAGAAAAAATATTAGAATATACCAATTATCAATATGAAGAGTCTATTCCGTACATTATTTATGCTGATTTTGAAGCTTTAATTGAAAACATAGACACTTGTACACCTGATGTAGCTACTGCGTCTTTTACAGAAAAGATACATCATCATAAAGCTTGCGGATATGCTTACATAATTGTAGGACCTGATGGGAAAAGCGTTAAACCTGTAACAGTATATAGAGGTCCAAATGCAGTAGACCATTTTATACAAAATAATTTACGTGAAGAAGAGGAAATAGCCGAAAAATTATATAGTATTGTACCTCTTTCCATGACATCTCAAGATGAACAAAATTTTAAAAATGCAACTCATTGCTACTTATGCAAAAAAAATTTGAATAATGATCGTGTAAAAGATCACGATCATCTTACGGGAAAGTATAGAGGAGCTCTGCACAATAAGTGCAATTTGAAATTTAAATTTCAAAAGAAAATTCCTGTCGTATTTCATAATTTAAAATACTATGATGCACATTTAATCATGCAAGGCATCGGCAAAATTCAAAACAGGGAATTTCATGTTATACCTAATAATATGGAAAAATATATTTCTTTCAGTATTAAAAGAAAATGGAATAATCTAAGAATATCTTTAATTTTTATTGATAGTTTACAGTTTATGAACGCGTCTTTGGAAAAACTTGTATCTAACTTGCCTGAAGAAAAATTTAGGATTTTAAAAGAAAATTTTCCCAATGATCAAAACATAAAATTATTAATTGGAAGGGAATATATCCATATGAATATATCAACTCTTTTTATAAATTTAAAGATACTCAGTTACCATCCATAGAGAACTTTCGAAGTACTTTAACTGGTGAAAGTATATCTTCGGATGATTACATTCATGCTCAAACTGTTTGGCAAGCTTTTCATATTCAAAATTTAGGTGAATATCATGATTTATACGTAAAAAGTGATGTTTTACAATTAGCAGATGTGTTTGAAAATTTTAGACAGCTTTGTAAAACTTACTATAGTTTAGATTGTGCGCATTTGATGACTGCACCTGGATTAGCTTGGCAAGCCTGCTTAAAAATGACTGATCAAGCTTTGGAATTATTAACGGATGTTAATATGCATTTATTTATAGAGCAGGGCATTCGTGGAGGTGTGTCCATGATTACCCAGCGTAAGTCTGTAGCAAATAATAAATATCTGAAAAATTTTGATTCAACTAAAGAAAGTAAATATATCTTATACCTTGATGCAAACAATCTCTACGGGTGGGCTATGAGTCAACCCTTACCCTATGGAAGTTTTGAGTGGGTTGAACCTCATAAGAATGTCATAGAAAAGATTTTGACTTTATCAGAAGACAGTTTGGATGGATACATCTTGGAAGTAGACCTTGAATATCCCAAAGAATTTCATAATGCTCATAACGATTATCCCTTAGCTCCAGAAAAAATGAAAATAATAGCTAATCATCTTTCACCTTATGCAGTCAGTGTACTGAAAAATAATAAATTTATCTCGAATACTAAATTAGTTCCTAATTTAAATCCTAAATTTAATTATGTCATCTATCATAAAAATTTACAGTTATATCTCTCTTTAGGTATGAAATTAATGCATGTTCACAAAATTATAAAATTTAAACAAAAAGCTTGGTTACAACCTTATATACAGTTTAATACAGATCAACGTAAAACTGCACAGACAGGATATGAGAAAGATTTTTTAAACTAATGAACAATAGTGTGTACGGTAAAACTATGGAAAACGTGAGGAAACATGTTGATGTCCAATTAGTCAATACAGAAAAAAAAGCGAAAAAATTGGTAGCTGCACCAACCTTTCATAATTTCAGAATTTTTGATAATGATTTGGTTGAAGTACAAAGGTTGAAAAACTGTGTTAGTTTAAACAGGCCCATATATGTAGGATTTGTCATACTAGAACTTAGTAAATATCATATGAACAATTTTCATTACAATCATATCAAAAAACAATATGGAGAAAGAGCCAAGCTACTTTTTACTGACACAGACTCTCTCACGTACGAAATTTTAACAGAAGATGTATATCGAGATATGAGTTTTCATACGCATCTGTACGATATGTCAGATTATCCGAAGACTCATGCTTTATACAATATCAATAATAAAAAGAAAATTGGATGCTTCAAAGATGAAATGAATTCCGAACCAATACTGGAGTTTATAGGACTGAGGGCGAAAATGTACTCTCTACTGTTGGATGAAAGTGAGAAGAAAACCGCGAAAGGAGTTAAACGAAGTGTTATTAAAAGGAAACTTAAACATAAAAATTATAGTGATTGTTTAGAGAAATCTATCTTCACCAGAGAATTACAATATAATATTCAGAGTAAGAACCATCATCTTTTTACCATGGCTATAAATAAAATCGCACTTTCAGCTTTTGATGATAAAAGATATATTTTAAAGGATGGAGTGCACTCCTTAGCCTATGGGCATATCAATATAAATAATGTTTAATGGAAAACAAAATGGATTATTTTTAAAGTGGTCAATGATTTCACAGTGGAGTTATGGGAAGGGGCTGGCACCTGGGTATTCAAAAAAACCCCATGACTGTGAAACTGTGAAGAGAGACCCTCAGGTGTCAGAAAGCTGAGGCTTTCGATAAAAGCCCATGTGTGTGTGTGTGTGAAATTTTAATGAGTATTATGTTATTCTTTCCAATATTTTAACAGTTATTTCTTTCCAGAAAAGCAGATATTTTGTTTCAGGGTTCAATCCTATATTTTGAATCATAGAACATTTAAAAAAAAGAAACTTCTAAAATAGATTATTTTCTTTTTTCGTCCCTAGAGGACGCCATGAGCATATATCTCAAAAAATCCCCGTTGCCAATTTAAAAAAAACTAACTTTAAATGAAAAGCAGGAGGTCTACAACTCAATCAGCAGTCTACCAACACCTCAACTCCTCTCGTGACCACGCCTCCTAGTGTGATGACGTTGCCTTTGGCCCCGCCCTCTGTGATGTCATTGACCACGCCCCCTTACCCACTGACCCACCTGTCGCAGAACGCCCATTTTCTATCTACTCACGTCAATACATAGAAGATTAAGTAACAGTAAACTTGAGAGAAACTTCTAAGAAAATAAGCAATATTTTGAAAACAATTCATAACAGAGTTAATTTATAAGTATTAATACATGTTTTATTAATTTTATTTATCTTCACAACCATGTAGACTACAAGTCTCTGTGATATTTATAGTTTTACTTGAAAAAGCAAGTAAAAAATAGTTACTGTTCTATTAAATACTTACTGTTTACTTTACTGTTACTTTTTAACTTATAAGTGTAAACACTACAGTGGGCTCTAAATGACTATGAATGCAAACAAAAGTAGTATTACATATATTTTTCCTGTAAGACTCCATTAGAAATCAGTAATTACCAGCAATTCCGAACTGGCATAAATTCCTTCTGGTTTAACAACTTAACAATAATGGGAGTTTCAAATTATGAACTGGAGTAAAACAAATTTTAGTTTCTAAATATGACAGTCACTGAAGAAACTTCCGTGAACTTCAAAGATTGAATTTTCAGTTTTTGATATATATAGTTCTTGATGCATTATTTTTAAATCACATTTCCTGCCGTATATTTGCAAAGTTTAGTCTACATCTTAAATTGAGGCAAACATAAACGGAGTTGTATCATTATACTTCTTCATTACACATTATACTTCTGACATTTCACCAGATGCATTTACAGACAGTCGATGCTTTTCGGATAGAAGGCGAAAAGTATAGCCACGCAGATAGCACTGTAAAAAATCATAAACGCTCTTTCTGCTCCTTTCTACCCCCAAAGATTGATTTAAAGCAGTAGCCTACCGAATGCGAACAATTCTAGGCATTCCTGGCCACAATAGGCCAGAGAATATAAAAAAAGGGAGAAGCATGAAGCCCTTGCCAATACCTGATCATCATCGAAGGAGGGCGGCAGGCCACACATTCTCCGCAAAGCCCCTTCTGACTACCCCCCAACTAAGCGATCCAATGCAGGAATTCCCAATATCATTGAGAAATGTGAAAGAGCAATGTGTGTACCACCCTTGAGATCGATTTAGGGGCTCGGTTGGGTGAAAGAAAAGGAAGACGAACGGCTTTCTGTCCATCCATCTTGGAGCGAAGGTCTTCACGGGAGATTGGGCCAACGTTTCGTTTCAAACTAGTGTTTTCTTTTTATCCCGTGGCCCTCCTTTCACAATGTTAAATATTCAAATGCCTTTCCTCTGCCATACTTGATAAGAAGCGGAAAGGATAATTAATCAAAAACTGCTCTTCTTCAGCTAAGAGATTTATAGTCCTTGGAATATATTAGTTCATAAAAATATGTCGGCCAAGATCCAGAAGGTTAGAACGTTATCAACGAGGTGCAAGACTTAGCCCCTTCAATCGCACATTTCCTGTGGAAGTATCGTATGCGGACTAGATTAATCTCGCATTTTTTTTCTTTTTCCTTCTCACCAACTTTTTTTATGTTTTTAATTCCAAAAGCAGACATTTAGCACAAAACTGAGAAATTCAATTAGAAATGGTGCTTATTTAAAAGTATGGTACGGAATGTACTTTTCGTAAAAATATTAATATAATATATATAGTAACCCTTACAAATTATTCCAGATTCACCGCAGGATCACCAAAATAATAGGACAACTGAAATAGAGTGACAACTAACATTCTGTATTTTCTATCACATTATCAGCTAACTGAAAAAGTAGTGCAGTGTACAATTATTATGAAGAAAAGATTGTTTTCTTTAATAAACTTTTTTTAAATAAATCAGAAGGCACTAAAAACTGACAAATAGGACCCACCAGAAAAACATTAAAAACATTAAAATTTTTCACAAAAAAGAAGGCATGCCAAAAATCCATTTTTAAATATGAATCAGATGCACCCGTGTATATCATTCTCACAAAAATTTTTGAATGAATAAATATCAAGTTAATTCATAAATTTAAATATCAAGCTAGTTTTAAACGGCATAATTAATAATCCTCAATGACAACGAAAATGCTTCATTGGTACCCATTTTTATGAGATTTCATTGCATAAACAATGAGAAAAAATGAGTTCTCTTAGACAAATTAAAAGATATTAAATCACTATTGAAATTCATTAAAATCTATCAAAAAACAAATTATAAAGCAGTATCATGTTGCAGAAAGGAATTTAATAATATTTATAAATCATAACTATAAATGCTCACAAAAACTTAGTTGTTTGCCCATTGATTTTTTCTTAAACTAATGTACAAATAACGCAGTTCTGATTTGTAAAATTATATATTATTTCTCGCGTACAATATGACTAATATTCGTTTCAAGTTAAAAAACATATTACTTGTCTGAAAAAGTGCATTAGGCAGAATGAAGACTTCCCACATCAGCTCATGTAAGAGGGACAAACTTGAAACAATTTTCAATAAATGGAGTGAAACTGTGGCAAAAAAATTATCATTTCTTTTGTTCAATTCATTCGAAATCCTGATTTGATGTCTTGTTCATTTCGTCATTTTTTTTTTCTGAAAACGTAAGTTATTTCTCTAGGAATAAAACTTAAAATATTGTAAGAATTTTTTATGATTTGCCTTCAATTCATATAGACTGCTGTTTCTTACTCCAGTATTTGTTTTGACTGAGGAGTTTGAGAAAACACGTAAAATTAATGGTTGATTCTTTCCACATTTTGGAGTTGCTCTAAAGTATTTAGCACTTTTTTACAGCTGTGGCTTCATCTTTCGAAAAACGGTTGATAGTATTTATAATTACTTCGAAATATGAAGAGGAGCGGTATTAGCTGCAGACAGCCATCTTTCCCACTTTGTAACGAACATTGTTCTAGGTGATAAAGGAATATCCAGAGATATTTTCTGGAATATCCAAATTTTGTAAGGAGGATGAAGAATATGTTTCACCTATGACATAATAGCCGTTATACAGTAAAAAATAACAAATACGAACTTTGGGGAAAAGGATATGTAACTCTCTAGGTAATTTAGTTTAACGCATGAGCTGGGAGTAATAAATGAAACATGGATGAAAAAAGAACTCTGATGACCCTTGTTGCCTTTTCACGTAAGTTGCTGCATCGATTTAGTAGATTAATAAAACTCTGCCATACTTTACTCTCTTTCGTCAAAAAAGTTTCAATGCATTGATGAAAAACTGGGCATTGCAATGCTAATCATTTTTTCCAGTTTCTGTACTGTCAGTAAGAATAACTAGACATTTCTTTTCTTAATCCCATAGTACCGATCAAACCTGAATTTCTAGAATTAGTTTAAAACCTTAAAACAGGAGTCAAAATTATTACCAAAAGTAAAATCACAAGATTACGTTTCTTGCAAATACATTTGGAATAAACAACGAAGACATTTTTTTCGGTATTCTAAGAAAGGATATTAGATTCAAAAAATGATTTGCGTAGATCCCTTGGAAATTCGAATTTTTAATTGATACAGTTGCACAGAAGAAATGTTTGATTCCCATTTTTAGTTTCTGAGTTTTGAAAATGTATGCTTACATATTTTTAAATGTTTCACTATATTTTTAACGTTCTGTTTATTCGTACAGAATAAAACATTTCCATTCATTAAGAAAAACATTTGATCCGAATTCCTGCAACAAATTATTTAATTCTTTACTCGGGCTAACTATTAACTAAGCGCCATACACTATAATCAAACTGAAAACTCAAATCTGTGATGTAAGAAGAACTTCAATGTATATTGTATATATAAAACTTATATATGCAGAACATTGTATATATAAATAGCAGATATATTTCCCTAAGTTTCCACAGACAGCTAGACAGTCACACTTCTTCGATTCCCTTTCGCAGATGTAGACCATGCATACTTCTGCGACCAGTGAATAGTTAGTTTTGATTACATCATAGAATCAAACACATCATAGAATCAAACACATTGTTTTACACATCTCGAAAGCAAAGATTGCTATAGTCTGCTTCTTTTGAATAAGCATTTCAGGGCCATTTTTAAATGCCCGACTTGCGTCATAACCATGGTAAGAACAGCTGCGGCGGAGGATTCAATCCTCTAAAATTATTTTTTCGCACTCCATTTCCGTTGAACATATTCCGCTTCGTGAAAAGCTCACGAATGAAAGCCGACTTGAACTACAGCATGAAATGAGGTGAAGAAAATAAATGCACACATGTCACGATCGCAAATTGGGCAGGACAGACGAATCTTGAGTATTTTAAAATAATAGACTGTACACAGTCACTGTTATATCAAAGTATGAAAATGAGCAGCTGTAAAAGACAGCAAATAATTTTGTTTAAAATAATTTAATCTAAGTAATAAATAAATTATATAAATTAAAAATGCTCATTTATTGTATAAAAATCTCAAAAATGCATTTTTTTCCAACATATCTGCGAAACTCGGAATTATTTTTTTAAGTAAATAATAAATAATTAGTGCTTTTGCTAAAGCAAGTATTTTAAAAGCCAGTTGTACTCAAGCGTTAATAAAGATGAAAGAACTATTGCTTAAAATTAAAGGGAAAAATAATTCTGATAATTTTTCTAAAACATCCCCCAGTTCGGAGTATTAGTTGCGAAATAGTTAAATTTATGTGATATTAAACAAATTTAACAAATTAATTTTAACGAAAATATTTTATTTCTTTTCTATTATTAAATAAAGTAAACTCATTAAAATATATTTCCCTAATAAAGAGAACGAAAACTGAATTCCCAATTAAACGCAGGAAACATTTACTGTGATTAATAAAGCAGCTTGCTCCTTTCAAAACTACCTCTTTGCAATGTTTCAAGCAAATTATTCAAATGTAATAGTTCTGAATTGCATTCGTATTCGAAAAGATAAGTAAAAAGTAAAATGTCTCTAAATAATCAACTCAATCATTTTCGAACCTCGAATCAACTTTAATAATCCAATTTCTATTCTGCTTTTGAATTAAAATTTTAAATAGTATAGGGAATTGAAAAGGGAGTAATCAAAAATAAAGAAAGTGTAACAATTTTAAGAAGACGATAAGTCTCTCGATAACGATTTTGCCATCATCTTCGAGCTTCTTCTATTATGCAAAGTAAAATACTGAAAAAAGTCTTATGTCTCTCTCCCTCCTTTATGTCTCTCTCCCTCCCTTTTCAATTTCATCTGAAAGACTACCATTTTATACCCTTGTGCATTAAAACATAAAGCTATTTTTACTTTAATTTTTTCTGTACAATTCTATATATTCATTTTAATTTATTTGCCATGACTGGATTTTTTTTTCACAAATAATCAGTTGAATAGAATGGCTATTGGCAAGTAGTTTGGAAAGTTCAAAGATTACATGGAGAGAGATAAATAATTATATTGAGACATCAAGCGAATAAAACAATTCAAACTTCAAAAGGACTGAGAGTTTGGGGTCTATATCCAGTGATTCATTATGTCCGTTTCGATACAATTAGAACAATTGTAATTTCACAACAAATTTTATGAAGTTAACTTATCAACTCTGTAAATGTTATTTTCATATCATAATTTCAAGTCAGAAAACGTTTTGAAAAACGAATTGTACCAGAAAAGTGCTTAAAATACTTATATTTGGTAAATATAAAAAAGCTTTTTCAAAATGTGGGATTTTGTAATGCAGTGTTAACTGATCGTAATTGTAATATTTAATTTTTTGATTCAGATGGAACAGAATATTCTGCCATTAATTTTTTTTTTTTTTTTTTGAATTCTTGAATTGCTTTTTGTTTAAAAATATGAATACATTATACAAAAATAAAAATGAGGCCTTATTGAAGTTTTAAAAAAAGCTTTTAAACTCATGATAATATATTTAAATCGAAATAGCTTTTAATAAGCACTGAAACTGCTATAGAAGAATTAATAAAACATATGTTATATTTTCTCTTAAAAAATGTAATTACTTTTTTTATAAATGTTGTTTGTATATAATTGTTCATGTTTTTTATAAATGTTGTTTGTATATATTTATAAATGTTATTTTATAATGTTGTTTTATATTGTATGGATGTTTTAGCTAATATACATTTCGTTTCATATGGAAAATGTATTACATTATTTTGTGATTACTTCTAGAAGAATATTCAGATTTAGTGACTGTGTATTGATGTACTTTTATCAAAATACGAATTTGCTTTCCTTATTGAAATTACCCTTCAGTGACCTAATGTATTCGACCATTAGGTCCTAATGTCAACTCTGCATGAAAACTCGGTGAATATACTTTTAGAGGTTTTGTGATTTATGGGTTTTACTTTTATGGGACCTTTGTTATTTTCTTCATCTGTAGCTTGGATACGAGCAATTTCGCTTAGAAAATCTTCCACCAAAATATATCTTAGACAAATACCACTCGAGTGTTTTGGCTTTATCAATTAACATATCAAATAGCCACCCTATGTAAAACTAAATAAAAGAACTGCAGAATCAATGTGTAACAAAACTAAAGTCGAAAATGTCGAGCATAATTTGTTGTTTCAATATGTATTAACAAATTTAAGACGAAATGTCACCTTGTATTAAAAAGAAATTATTAAATTATTTATTAAAAGTATACCATACAAATCTAGTACCATAAAATCGTACTTACTTACATTTACTTCATAAGAAAAATAGCATTTGATATCTAAAGCATAGTATCCATCTATATCAGTCGATCAAAGTCAGAGAAATCTATTTCTGCAAGGAAACCTTTTGAGAATATTTCTTAAGAAAAATCTGATTGCATCAGTCATCTAAGAAACAACTTCAGATTTAAAAATCTTCAAATACGAGGAATATTATTTCTCCACCAGTTCCTTTTCTTAAGATAAGTTCTCTAAGGAGTTTCTAAGCGCACTTAAAAAGTTTATGGATACTTTTATTCTGCATACATTTTACATTTCCTCGGGCCATGTAAAACTTAAAAAAGTATTTGTCACTCTTCTTTTCCAGAAATATTCCTTAAAACTTTTCTACAGCTGGTAAATCACGGAACTGTTATCTAGCTAAAAATTAACACTGAAAAAGATAGAAAAAGAGATTTTGCATGCCATTAATAAATACTATACCCCCTATTTCTCAAGAAGACCTTGAGAGATTTTATATTGATAGATTTTAAGTAGCTCCATTTCACGAATTTTGTGGTACATCCATGCATGATTAGAAACATGTGCAGTTAATTCTGATAATCACTATACAATTCGAAATGGTATTTTGTACGCTAAACAGCACTTAAGATGATATATTGTGAAGCAAAAATAAAATAGCATATTAATTCTGCTTCTTCGTGGTAATGATTGGTCAATGTAGGCTTGTTATTCTTTTTGCATCAGAATTATATATCTTGGGAACTGAATAATGAATTAAAAATAATTTAATATTTGCACAGAATGTATTTGCATAATGCGACATTTAAAATTTGAAACGGAAGTGAACGCGAGTTTAGGTGATAATCTCTAATTATGGTAGTTAATTTACACTGCCAGCTTCCTTAAAATGTCGTAAGTGGTATTTTCTTGATCTTAATTCCGAAATGACCCTCTCGCTTATTTTCCTGATTTCTTTCCTTCCAATATACGTCAAATTTGAAATAAGATACAGTAAAAATCCTTTCCTTAATTCAATATAATGGATATTGAACCTTGTAGGAAGATCAAAGCTAAATTTTCTGAATGAACAAAATACTTTTATTTGAATTTCAGAACAGAAACAAAAAATAAACGCTGCAGCTCTTAACTATTAAAATTTTAAACTCTTAACTACTATTCTTAAAACTCTTACAACTATATATATAATCTTCCGAATTCTCTTCTTGTTGCCACACCGTAAAATGCAAGTTCTTGTCCTATTATTTATACTTCACGTTCTCTTTCAGTCACGATCTTTACAAGGTATGATCTTTACGAGTCATGATCTTTACAAGTCACGATCTTTACAAGTCCCCCCACAAGAAGCACAATGCTGCTCGGAGTTCATTGAGAAAGAAAGAGTTAACTGCTAACCTTGACAAAGCATCAGCATTCCCATGTGAACTTCCCTTGCGGTATGTCACAGTAATGTTATACGTTGTAACGCTAAGGCCCAACGAGACAGTTTAGCACCATGAGGGGCGCTTTGGGTCAAGTAGGTGAGGGAATTGTGATCAGACACAATCTGCACTTTGGCACCGAAAATCAATGTGTCAAAATTTTTCAAGACTTCGATGACACAAAATGCTTCTCGTTCGATGGTTGACCATCGTTGTTGACAGGGCGTTAGTTTCTTGCTGAAAAATGCTATGGGCATTTCTTTTGTAAATGGCTTATCTTCATTATCATTCTCACCTATGGTAGGCAATCCTAGTAGCTGTTGTTCCTTATCATCTTTCTTCTCTTCTATCTTTCCAATGGCTTTGTCAAGTAGCTCATAACATTCATCAATTGTTTCAGCTTTATCAATTTCTTCAAATATGGGATTTCTGTGCTTGGTGAAAGTCATATAAACTGAAAGAATCTCAGCAATTTTTTCTTCTGCTTTTTCTAAAAATTCTTCATCAACATGATGTAGATTGTCTACCTCGGGATCTTCTATTAATTCAGCTAGTCTTTCCGTTTCTTTCTCGTCTTCCAGTTCTTCGCTGTCATCCGAATAACTTTGTTCACTTCCACGCCTATCGAATTAATTTCTACCTTTTCGTTGCCCTGCGTTGGCAACACGCTTTTGAGATTTGTCGTTCGTAGAATTCTGTCGCTAAAAGCGTAGCTAGCCTGTAACATTGTAATTCTTATTTTATGCTTATCTGTACTGCTGAATTATTACCAAATGTTTACGTGTGAATGTTTGATTATTAAATGTATTCAGTTTGGTTTAAATAGACGAGAGTGACTGAATTTATTAAGCATGTTTAAAGTCGAAACTGCGTCATCCATGTCAGCGCCATTCTAATACGAGGAACGTAAACAAATTTCTGGAGGCACCGGCGAGATCAGATCGAGAATTCGTCAGCTGTTCAAGTACAGATAAGTGATTTTTATTTCGATTTACATCTGAATTTGATTCTTGAAGTTTTATATCTATTTTGTATTGATTTTGATTTTGAACTTGAATACTTCGATTACTTATTATGGATCAAGCTACTGTCATTAGATTGCGTGGTAGGCAAAAGCGGCCTTCACAAGGCGGCCTTCAGAATACTATTTATTCCGATTTATCTAAAAATAAAGTAATTTTGCATCTGGAGCGCTTGGAAAGGATTTATTCAGATTTCGATAAATTTGATGCCCAATTACCAGAAGAGCAGTTAGAAATTGAAGATTTTGAATCGAAGTATTTTAGTTTGAAACTTCAGTATCAAAATTTATTAGATGTATTAAATGTGGCTAATGGGCCAAATGTTTCAGGAAATTCTAATATTAGTAACTTTAAGTTACCTAAGTTAAATATTCCTATTTTTTCGGGTAACTTTAATGACTGGATGAATTTTAAAGATTTATTTGTTGCAACAGTGCATAATACTTCTTTATCGAATATACAGAAATTTCAGTATTTAATCGGATCACTTGCTGATGAACCAGCTTCTATAATTAAACATATTCCGTTATCAAATAATTCTTATGAAGAAGCATTGGGCAAAATTGCTCGCTAGGTTCGATAAAAAGAAGCAAATCGTACAATCGTTAATTAAAACATTTATGGATCAAAAATGTATTTCACATGTTGATAATGTTAATTTACGACAATTAGCTGATACTTCCGATGAAGTTATCAGAGGTTTAAAAGCTCTTGGTGTCGAAGCAACTTCTAGGGATCCATGGTTAATATTTATGTTGCTTCAAAAGGTAGATTCAGAAACTCGAAAATTATGGGCACAGAAAACAGCGGAAGATGATTTTCCTACATTGGAATCATTTTTTGAATTTTTAAATTTAATGTGTTCTTCTCTCGAAATTATCATAAATAAAGAAACGGAAGCTAAAGTTGTTGATAAAAGTAGTAATGTTAGTTCTAAAACATTACAGAATTCTAAATTTAGTAATACTAAATGTTCGAAATGTAACGGACTTCATGCGTTATATAAATGCGTTAAATTTAAGAATTTGGATGTTACTGCTAGAAAGAACTTTGACGAAAACGAGGATTGTGTTTTTTATGTTTAAATTCACATCTAATCAAAAACTGTAATTCACAGTTAAAGTGTAATTTCTGTAATTCAAAAACACATAATAGTTTGTTGCACGAAGATATTAAAGCTAACAACGTACAGCTTTTAACAGCGCCAAATGAAAAGGAAAGCACTCCAGAGAGAATTTCGAATGATTCATGCGAGGGTCAAGGTCAGGTAGTTAGTAATACGATTCAAAATTGCAACTCGGCGATTTTGCCTACAATTCTCGCACTCGCATTTTCGTCCAGTGGCGAAACTATCGAAATTAAATTATTATTGGATTCCGGAAGGGAAAGTTCGTTTATTTCTGAACGAGCTGTTCGAAGATTAGGATTAAAAAGAACAAATCAAAGGTTACTTTTGCGTGGAATTGGCGGAGTGCCATCTTCCAAAACTCGTGGTTCTGTTGATTTTAAAATTCGGTCAAAGTTAAATAATCAAGTAATTGATGTTAACGCATACATTTTGGATAGGTTAACTTTGCCATTGCCAGAACAAGTGATTAATGTAAAGCATATAGAATACATTAAATCTATTCCGTTAGCGGATCCGAATTTTGCTCAACCCAAAGAAATTGATTTGCTTTTAGGAGCTGATTAATTTTTCTCCGTTTAAAGATGTGGCCAAATATATGGTTCGAAAAATGAGCCTGTAGCTCAAAATACAATTTTCGGTTGGGTGATTGCTGGGAAGGTCGGAAATAATATGGAAGGCCCAAAAACAGCAAATTCACACTTCATAAAGTTAGAAGATAATATAAATATTGATTACGAACTTAAGCGTTTCTGGGAAATGGAGGATATTGTCGATGTTGGGGAAAAGGAATTTCTGACACCTGAGGAACAATTTTGTGAATCACATTTTCAAAACACTCATTCTGTTAATTCAGATGTGCGATTTGTTGTAAAACTTCCATTTTAGAAATCGCTTTTGAAGTTGGGTGATTCAAAACCGGCAGCAATTTCTAGGTTGCGTTCCATGGAACGAAAATTCAAAGATAATCCGGAATTTGAAAAACAGTATAAAGATTTCATACATGAATATGAACAGTTAGGACATATGACTGTGATTAATGATGATTTATCTAACAGATCGAATATAGAAAAGTTTTATCTTCCTCATCATGCGGTCATTAAACCTTCTAGCACAACGACAAAATTAAGAGTAGTTTTTGATGCATCCTGTAAATCTGAAAACGGTATATCATTGAATTCTCTTTTAGGGTAGGTCTCTTTTAGGGTCTCCTTCGCAAGGTACGTTGTCAACCAATTTCTCACGGACTACTGAAATTTGTGCTCCCGTGTCTACGATTCCATTTAGAATAATATCTCCACATTTAACTCTGACAAGTTTTAATTCATCGATGTTTCTAGACACCCACTGATTTTGAGACAGGAATAGAGATCTTGGCAGTTAGCACTTCTGGTTTTTCTTTTTCTGCAAGGGGTGCTTGTGTTTGTATTAAGTTGTTTTGTGCTGTTACAGAAGCACTTCTTGGTATCCGATTTTTG
The DNA here is from genome assembly GCF_044657685.1 of Stegodyphus dumicola. Classification (NCBI taxonomy): domain Eukaryota; kingdom Metazoa; phylum Arthropoda; class Arachnida; order Araneae; family Eresidae; genus Stegodyphus; species Stegodyphus dumicola. The sequence goes on along the minus strand of NC_140771.1, from coordinate 149,295,159 downwards.
GTACATAACTTAGATGTATGACCTTCTTTTCCACAATTATAGCAAGTTAGTTTGAAACTAGGCTTTTGTGGTTCGTCACTCTTAAGGTATGGGTACATTCTTGGCGTGTTTACAGCGGACAGCGATTTATTTCTCAAAGCTCTTTCTGGAAGTGGAGAACGAGGTTGCCATTTTTCATTAGTTCTGTCTGTTGATGGATTACCACCAGTCCGTTTTGAGATATTACGAACACTGTCATATTCGTCAAGTTTATCAGCTAATTTGGTTGGAGAAACGAACTTCGCCCAGTCGTCAAGAAGATGGTCTCTTACTTCATAGGGTACTCTTTTCTTAATTTGGTCAGTAATAATCAAGTCTTTTAACGCGGCAAAATTTGTGATTTCAAGACCATTGATCCATTCTTCAAAATAACTTGTAATTTCGTAGCAAAAATCTCTCCATGATTTTTCAGCGCTCTTTTGCTGCATCACAATTTTTTTTTCTAAAGCTTTCAGGATTTAATTTAAATCTCTTCAATAAAATGGCCTTAATATACTCATAATCTTCAAAATTTTCTTCAGATTCCCTACTAATTAATTGAATGATTTCAGATGGCATTAAAGTCAATAAACACGAAACCCAATCTTTAGGATCAATCTTTGTCCTTTCAGCTTGTCTTTCAAATAAGGATAAATAAATCACAATATCATCGTGTCTTAAATTAAATTTGGGAAATAGCTTAATTAAATCAAAATTATGATGTCTACTTTCATTTGTTGGTGGAGTTTGTGTTAGTCGAACACGAGATTCAATTTCGAGTTTCCTCAATTCAAACTCCATTTGCTCTCTTTTCTGCTGTGCTTCTAATTCTTCTTTCCTTCGTTGTTCCTCGATCTCTTCTTTCTCCTTCCTTCGCTGTTCCTGAATCTCTTCTTTCTCCTTCCTTCGCTGTTCCTCTTCTTTTCTTTTCCTCTCTTCAACAATCGTTAAAAACACTTCTTTAGCAAATGCTTCATCATATGTATCACTTTGAATTATTTCATTTTTTATCGCCAAGATTTTCATACTTGGATCTACTTGAATTTCTAATTCAGCAGCTAAAACTAGCAAATCCTCTCTTTTCCCACGTCCCATAAAAGCCATGTCTCGATTTTAAATAAACCTTATTCTTTGCAAATTTAATTAAAGAAAACTAATTTCTTGTTAATGCGTCCTTCAATTTATCCTTAACATTAGTTAAAGTAAGAACTCCCTGATTGCGGTTTTCTCTTTCTTTGGGGAAACAAAACAAAAAACATCCTTTCTATGTGTAACACTGTAGCAGCTGGCTGACGCCAAGTACTGATTTCTGATTTTATTCAGTCAATAGATTCTTAGTTTTATAAAAAGCAAATTTTTTTCTCTTTTCTTTTTCTATTTAAATATAATTCACAATGAATTTAATTTTATTCGGCACGAAAATCAATCAGTGGAATCAATACTTAATCAGTTGTTCACCTACTCTGACGAATCAAACGAAATTACATTTGAACACTGGCGTATTCATAACTTTGACAAGTAAATAAAATAAGATTCCATGACGGAAACAATAATTAACTTTTCATAATCTTAATTAATTATTTTACGTTTACAAGGTAAATTGAGCTCTCACCTGAGTTATTTTGGTTCGTAATTATATGCGGGGAAACCCCGATCCTGTCGACTGCGCCAGTAAAAATCCTTTCCATATTTCAATATAATGGATATTGAACCTTGTAGGAAGATCAAAGCTAAATTTTCAGAATGAACAAAATACTTTTATTTGAATTTCAGAACAGAACCAAAAAATAAATGCTGCAGCTCTTAAATATTAAAATTTTAAACTCTTAACTACTATTCTTAAAACTCTTACAACTATATATATAATCTTCCGAATTCTCTTCTTGTTGCCACACCGTAAAATGCAAGTTCTTGTCCTATTATTTATACTTCACGTTCTCTTTCAGTCGCGATCTTTACAAGTCATGATCTTTACAAGCCACGACCTTTACAAGTCACGATCTTTACGAGTCATGATCTTTACAAGTCACGATCTTCACAGGTACATTAGAAGATAACTGAAATTTTCGTGTGTAACAAATTGAAAAGCTATCCTTCTATGTGGAATTTTGCTCCCATGACCCTTGGAAGATTAAAGGTACGGAAATTCAAGCAATTGATCTAGAAAATATTGAAAAACGAATGTTATGTTAGTATTGGATGCTATGATAGCATAAAACCCTGACGATAGTGTTTAGGCAATATTTCAGGTATATGCACTCTGTGGAAAACTGATACGCAAAGACCACATAAATTCCCGAAGAAAATTTATTATTATCTTAGAATTTTGAACATTTCCTTTGAAACAAAAAACTACTTACTTATTATATTATTATTATTATATTATTACTAAAAATATTTTGAATTATAGGTTTTTAACCTATAATTATTTATATTTTTATAATATCTCTAATTCAATTAACTATGTTTTATATATATATATATATATATGCGCACACTGGTGAAAGTACAAATTTATAAAATTTATTAAGAAAGTAAAAATTTCCTTCTTGAGCTGCAAAGGGTTAAATTTAAAAATGATGAACATTTATAAAATTAAAAGAAAATGATTATCATATCTTAGGAAATATATATACGGAATTAAAAGTGCTATTAGGCAATCGGAAGTGATAGTGCATTATTATTTGATAGTATTATTTATATTATTAAAGTTGGAAAATATTTGGCAAATTTTCTACTTAAAAGGTGAAAGGAAAAAATAATTGAAATATCAAAAATATACAATACTATAAAAAAATTAAAAACTATTGTTCATCTTTTCCTTACTGTTTGAAATAAAACTTCTCAAGAAGTATTTAAAAAAAAATTAAACCTGGATACTTAATGAGTGCCGAATACACATTTCGTTTATCTTGTCATTCTGAGATCCATACCGTTACAAACTAATTCCCCGATTTTGTTAAATAATATTTCTTTTTTTGTCTCAGAATGATATAGAACCACCCCGAAGTGTTTTTGATTCTCTGTATTAAAAAGCAAACATTTAAAAGTAATATTAAAACAATCTTAATTGGAATGCGAAATTTGTACAAAAAATAACACTCATAAAGAGAGATAATAACCTAAAAAAATCTTACACAAAATGTTCGAAAACATTATTCAAATTAATAATTTATGAAAAATGAGCGAATTAATCCTAAAAACAGTATCGTATATTAAATGAAGCTGAATTATAAGAAATTTCAATTCCTTAACGTGCTATTGATAGAAGAATTTTTCTAAAAAAGAATTGGATATAAAAAAGATATTCAATTCAATTAAAAAGTGAGTAAAGAAATCGAAAAAGTCTTATATTCGTTTTAGTGCTGGAATACTTTAAACTGCGGAAAGGGGGAAAAAAGCAGTGAACTCACATCTGCAGACTTTAGTGGCCGCGGCAAAATGTCTAAAAATATTTTGAAGCTTAAATGTGCAGGAAAGCCCTAGGCTGCCATATCTTGGTTGCATGGGCGTTTCCGTGTTTTTTCTCATGTGTAACCTGTATACGAGCTCGTTTCCCTTAGAAAGTTCTTCCCGAGGACATCTCTCCTTTTAGAGTTACAGCAAAGCAGATAACCCTGCTTTGCCGTAACTTAATAATTCAATTGAATTCATTTCATTAGTATTTGGTCAGAGCCTTTATTATTCTTATAGAGGCTAGGCATTTTGAAGGCATGAAATGAAAAGAAAGATTGGTTTCATCAAGAGGGAAAACGTCTTTAGATTATATCCATATACGTCACTGGAAAAATTCCTGAATCTTCAAATAATTCGGCTAAGAAATCATGGGATGCTTGGTTTATGATACGACAGGATGTTCTATAACGAAATTTAAATTTATACAACCATATAGTTGATAAACAGTCGCTCTTTACTTTGATCTGCAATGATATTGTTAAAAAATTAACTTTATTTTTTTTTTTAGTTTCTTTAAAAGTTTTATTTCAAATCAAATACCAAAATTCTGCCTACCTGTTCTTCCCGGGTGATGACAGTATCTTCGATGTTGATTCAGCATACAATAAATGATAACGTAACTAAATGACCACAGGGTTAGACTTACACACTAAAATATATTTGAAACAATATTAAAAAATACAATTCAAATTATACAGTCTCAAGAATACGTCGTTAGCATGTCATGGAATACATCTGTCTCTTTTTTCCGCCATTCGAAGGGCGTTGAAGCTAGAGAAGAGTTGAGTTGTAGTTTGCTTCTCACAAACGATAACTATGCGCGAAATTTTAAAGGCTCTGTTTTTACCAGATATCGTTTTTGTCTTTTACGTTAGCACAAAGTCAATTGCTGCTATTTGCTGGTATAGACGTCCAGGTGTTTTCTCTTTGAACACCCAACTTCCTTGAAGTAGATCCCCCTTTAAATTTTTGCTTCATTTCCCCCTAATTTTCTTCTTTCCTTCTACATTTGTGTTCAATGCTGACACAGGAAAATTAAGATTTTTCGGTTGTTACTCTTCCATAAATTTTTTAAAATATCAGTTGCATCAAATGCGTTTCAGCTGAAGACAGCTTTTCAATTTTCTAGACATTTTAACTATAAATAAAGTTTAAAGCAAAGTCCAAAGGATTTGAATTAAAAGATTTTTGTTAAATGAGGAAGAAATAAACCACTCCAGCGCCTATCATATATCTCCGAGTGACCAATTCTTATGTGGGGTGCAAACAATCTAAATCATATTATCTAGAGTTTTTAAGACTAATAATTTCTATATTGAACATGTTTTGATATAATCTACAACACGAGAGAAAATAGACATAAAACATTCTTTCTAAGAGGATTAATATAAAAATTTATATTTATATATATTTTTTAAAGCTGGGACATGACCAAAACTGTCAACGTCCTGTTTGCTTAAAACCATTGTGAAAATAAACATCAAATGAACTTTCTCAGTTTTAGACAATTCAATTTAGAGGAAGTTAAAGTAAAGTAGCAGGCGATAACATGGCGAAGGTAAAAATTTACTCTTATAAATATTTACAAAAAAATGGAAGAAAGAAGGAAATTTTTAAAAAAGTTAAAAAATTGAATAATATCATCTATAACTTAAAAAAAATAAGCTTTTCATGTAGTATTAATAAATATTTATTACGCATCATTGAGGTAAAAGATTTCGTGTAATTAATTCTCCGTAAAATTTTATTTGAAATTTAAGGTTAAAAATAGCTGTGGCAATTCACTGTAACAAAATCCATAAACCACATTTGGCATTATTATCGTTCAGAGAAAATATGCCAAATTTCAAAACGCGCCAATATGTGAATTCCTGTATATCTTAGAAAATTTTGAATAAAAGACTCTTAATTTTTTGCAGGTGTGCTTAGAAATACACATACTTTAAGATGATGGTAAAAGTTTTATAGGTTATAATACAAAATATTTTTCAAAAAAATTATATAAATTATTTAAAAATACAAATTTTGTAAATAAATAATAAAAAATGGGTCAGTTTTATTTGGAAGGATTCTAAATTTCTAAATGTGAAAGGAAAAATAAAAAAAAGTATAATAAAAAAGATAATAATAAATATATACAAAATTCAATTAACATTGAGGAGCTACGATTTTGAGAGCTAATTTTTTAAAAACTACTCGTGCGATTATTACAAAACTTGGCACTCTGGCATGATTTGAGTCATAGAATCGAAATATGGAAAAAAATTGACATGTTATTTCTGGAAAAGTCCGATTTCGTGCAAAAATAATATGTATTTTTTTTTATTCTAAAATATATCTAAGCATTATTCTAACATAATTCATTATGTTAGAATAATGCTTTAAATAAATGTAACATATATCCCAACTCGCAATTTCGAGACATGAAAAACGCAATTTGAATTTCGTCAATCGGGCCAGTTGAACAGGAGATATAGAACTGTCCTCCTTTTTTTTCCGCAGTGTACCTTAACTGCACTAATTGTTTAAATCTTAGTCTTCTATAATTTTTAAATATCCAGTGAATATGGCCATGGTGTTGATCCACCATAGGCATATACCATAAAAGGAAGATTATCTGTTAATTTGCACAAAGAAGTAGCTTTAGAATCTAAATCATAGTCAGGGATTAAAATGCTTAAGGACTTTGTATATTTGCAACGGGGACTGCTTTGTAATTGTTAGCTGGAAACAGATGCTGAAAGTAAAGATGTTACTGGTGTAAAGCGAATCATAAACCGAATGACTGAAGTTAAAAGAGGAGAAAACTGCTAATGCAGTGGTACAAAATATACTGCTAAACAAAAATAATTTGATTAAAACCCACTTTACAACTTAGTTTTGTAATCGTTTTCTCGAAAGACTTGTTATTTTAGATTACAAGGTCAAGATTCCAGAAACGCTCCTAACAACTAAATCAAGTACAAACACAATTGAATGAAAAATCAAACTAAGTTTTATTTATTATGGCTTGTAGGTTAGATACTGAAAAGTACGTAACATCGTAAAGGTATGTCCTCTCTCCTCACTGCGCGCCTTCTTGGTGCAATTGGAGGCATGTCCGGCACGTTTTGATATCCTGAGTTCGATTCCCGGCGAGAGCATTGTACAATTTTCATGTTTCCTGTTTCGATAAATTTAAAATCTCTACAACACAAGTTGATAGAAATATAAGAGTTTTCCTTAAAAATCACCGTTTACGTAATACTAGTTAATTTACTAAAGTTTTATCAAGATGCTTGGAACTCAGATACACCGAATCACTTATCCGCAGTTAGTATAAAAATGACCATTTTGTGTTTACCTTAGACTAATCCTGGTATTTCAGCTGAACAGAAATCAGTAAGACGTCTTCATTTAATGCAAATAATTTTCACTCTGAGTAACAATCAGTCAATAAACATTCCACTTAATCTAAACCTATTTATGCCTTTTTGAATTATTGGCTGTGTTTCTTATTAGTATTTTCTTATTTTTACTTTCATATAACAATATTTGATAAGAAAATCTTTCTGCTAAACTTTCCTTGATGAAATCCAAGGACACTTGGATTTTTTGCCATTTTATCATACGTAAAATTTTGTTTACAGCTATTTGCAAGTTGTTTTTTTACAAACGAACGTTCATCTTACTTTCTATAGTTGGCCTCTACATCTCAATCAAAAAATCCGCAAAGCGGTAAGAAGAAATAATAAACATAAAATAATAAGCATAAAATAAAAAAGCTGCGCTCTCTCGTGGGCTGCAACATGAAACAAAAGTCAAAATTAGCAACACCTGGTTAAGAATTTCTGTCCTGTTAATCCTGCTATTTAACATAAAATGTTAGACAAAATTGCTTATATTCGAGTAATTTTTATGAGTTCATGATAATGATTAAAGAATACAAATAGAATTAAAGGATTAAGCTACTAAAATTGAGATATACGTATGACCGGCAAATGGTTTAGGAAATATGTATGCTATCAAAAGGGAAAATTTCAAATAACCTCAGAAGCCAGTTGAATTCTTCACTTTATTCCTAAATCAGTCAAAATTACCATTTTAAAATTTTAATTTCATTTACGAGGGAAAATATAGCGCTAATAATTTTTCCCTCAACAAATTTATTGTTATCGTCACTTTATTTAATTCGAACTTAACTCAACTCAAAATGTTACTCTTTTGAACTTACCATTTGAAATCAATATAATAAATTAAAAAAATTACAGATTTAAAATATTGGATTAAATAATTAAAACTGTTGTTATAAAAAACGGAAACCCTGGAAGTTTGTACAGAAATCAGCGAGATAAATAATGCATTGAAATCTGTTATTGCTTAGTTTTTCAGCTGGGCAGAAATACTTAGAATTAATAATTTTACAATCTTCTACTGAAAATAAAATTGCACGTAAATTCTGCAAAATTTAAGTAAAAAATAATTAACAATTTTCATTTCTAAATTTCCATCTTCATCTCATTGAAACTGGAACGAAAATTTTATGCAGGCAATCAATTCCTGACTTCCCTGACATGCGCTTCGGAATTTAGTTTTGGAATGCATGTTAATGTATCAGACACTAATTAGAATTTCACAAGTGGGAGTGGACAAAAAAGAGGATATTTATTATTGCAAAATTTCGTTACCTTTCAGAAAATAACTACGTTGATACTAATAAACGACATCTTATACTTGCTTACGCATTTTGATAGAACGGTGGTTCTTTATATACATGCATTTAACTTAATAGGATCATAAGGAAAATATTTATCATCTTATTACAGCAGGAATCTTTTCCATACCTTATTAAATCTGCAACTGGGGAATAATTTTGCATTCTCGTTGGTTAGCCCTTACACAGCTAACGATAGCCTAAAACAGATTCTCGGGCGGGGAGAGAAAAGGAAAGAGGATGCAGACCAGAACCGCAATCATTCTTCCCAAACGATTTTCCTTCAAGCTCACGGGCCATAACAAAAACCAAACGCCGAGGTATGTTGGCAAGCAATGCATCAAATGTGCAGGACAGCCAACGAAAGCGATAAAATGTGAGTGAAGTAATAAAAAAAGCAAAACAAAACAAAAACTATACTAAACTTTTTTTTGCTCTCTTGATTAGAAGACATCGCGTTTCGGGACTAATAAAGGTCGTAAAGAAGATTTCCTCACTTATCTTACCTCCCCAAGGGAAGTCTGAGGCGCCCTTCCGTCACTTTTGTAAATAGACATCAATGATGGGGACTTACCCGACCGGGTAAAGTATCCCATTTATGCTTTTCTATAGCGAGTGGCAGTACTCCGACCACCAGCCGTTGGGCCAGTTTATGACCGGGATTAGTGTCAATGTTAACGCGCGTTATAATCCGATTTCCGACGTAAAATCTTCTGTTTATGTTGCTTTGGTTCGGAATCTGCGGTCTTGGAAGAGAAGCGGTGTTTAGTTATAAGTCGACACTTGACAGTTTCAGCGGAGAAATAAATACGCTGAAATTTGGATTCTTTACATCCAAATTTAGCTTTTGGATTTGTTTTTAAAGTGCGTTGTTTATGAAATTCCCAGGCAGTGTATACTAATTCTAAAGCCTGACCTTTGCAGATAATGGGTGAAGTATGTAAAAACACAAATTAAGGTACGAAACATCAGTTACTTTTAGTGAAAATCATCAGGAAGAATTAATATCCACGACAGGTAAAGTGCTTATTTAGTGAGTGTTCAAAACAGTTTCCATATACCTTTTGCCAAGCTATGTTAAAAATGTTGGTATTCTTAAATATATTTAAAATTTACAAAATTTTTGTAGTACTTATTCTTAACACAAAGTAATTGGATTTACCAATAAGTCATTTTACATTTTATTAAGTCATTTTACATTTTGAATTTTGGTTCTAAGAACAATATTTTTCAATTTATTTGTTTCTTGAACACTATCGACATTCTCTATCATTTCATTTCGTATTTAGAAAGTATTGAGGACTGGTTTCTGGATATTGAACTAAGAGAATAGTTCTAAAATATTTCTATCCCATGCATCCCTTTCATCCTTGCTAAAGGATCATTCCTGTCTCCTCCTTTTCCAAGCTCGAAAAAAATACATATATGCATTGGTGTCCTCCCAAAACTTCGCGGCAAATACATCATGGCCGAAACGCCACAGAGAAAATAACGCAAGACGAAACCATCGTCGTACAGACATCATAGGAGAAAACAAATCAAGAAAAAACATTGCAGTTCTAAATTATCGTGGTACAAAACATTGTCATGGAAAATATCGTGGTAAAAAATAAAGCACCTACAAATTATCGTATGACGATAACATCGCAGACCTGCGATTTTCAGGATTTAAAAGTTGTAAATGCATGTTAGCATAATGATTTGTGAAGTGAAGAAGGATTGAAGAATATTTTTATTCATATATTTCATTTTTGTTACAAATTTTAGCTGAAAAAAGAAGGATATTCAAAAACTAAAAATGAATTAAAAAATAATGATAGTTATACAAATTAATATAATTTTAAGCTAATGTAGTCAACAAATAAAGGCCATTAATTTATTCATCTATTTCTTATCGCATCGATATCTGTGTGCTCAAAGCTTTCGAGGTCTTTCAAATATGCATAGATACTTCCAAATTCAGGATCAGGTTTCAATTCAGCAATAATTGTTTCTCTAGAATCTAAAATTTTTGAAGTCAATACAGCGCATTTGAGTTCATTTCATTCATCGTCCAGTTTTATACGAGAAAGTGCGTCAGCTACATTGTTTTCCTTACCCTGTTTATATTTAATTATGAGATTATATTCTTGAAGTTTTAAAGCCCATCTTATTAACCTGGGCTTTAGGTTTTTCCTCGAGTAAAGTCTACCAACAGCCGCATGATCCGAAATGACTGTTACTGGCGCTTTGCCGAAATAAACTCGAAATTTGTGTACAGCCATTAATACGGCTAATGTTTCTCTCTCTGTAGCTATATAATTCCTTTGTGTAGGGTTCAACGTTTTACTAAAAATACCAAAGGATGGTTATTTTGCATAAGAACCGCACCCACCGCATAGTCTGACGCATCTGCCGCAATTTCCAGGTTTTCGTCCCCCTCAGGGAATTTTAAAACAGGGGCATTAATAAGCGCTTCTTTTAATCTTTCAAAAGCTGTGTTAGCTTCCGCTGTCCACGTAAATTTACTCTTTTTTCTTTTGATTACTAAGAGTGGTTCAACAATATTAGCGAAATCTTTTATGAAAGATCGATAGTAAGAACATAATCCAAGGAAAGAAGAAAGTTTCTTGGCGGTGTTGGGCGGTGGGAAATTCTTAATAGCTTTTATTTTTGAATCTTGCGTTTCTATACCCTTTTGCGAAATTTTATAACCCAGATATTTAAGTTCTTTAGTTGCGAACTTGCATTTTGAGGCGTTAATTGCAAGACCGGCCTCTTTTAATAATTTAAAAACTTCTTCTAGGTCTTTAATATGTTGTTCCAACGTACTACTCGTTATAATTATATCATCTAGATAGATTAAAGTCCCTTTTCCTAGGACAGGCTTTAGAACAATGTCCATAGCTCTCTGGAATGTTGACGGGGCCCCACACAACCCAAAGGGCATGCGTAAAAATGCATAAGTGCCCAATTTTGTTATAAACGTGGTTTTATGTATGTCTTCGGGTCTCATAGCTATTTGATAGTAGCTAGAAGTTAAGTCCAACGTAGTCATGTATCTTGTAGATTTAATCTTTCTAATAATGTCCTTTATAACCGGCAAAGGGTAAACTGGGAATTTAGTAACACTATTAAGTTTTCTGTAATCGATAGCAAACCTCCAAGCCCTTTTATCCGAAGGAGGAAATTCGTTCTTTTTCCTACATAGTACGACTGAACTCCCGTACTCACTATTTATGGGCGTTATTATTTGGTTCTTTAACATTTCCTGAATATGTTCTTCTATGATTTGCTCTTTTTGTTTATCATAGCGGTAAGGTTTAGTCCTGCAGGGTTTGTCGGCAGTTAACTGTATCTCATGCGTAACTATTTGATAACTACCAGGCCGTTCTGAAAACAAGTTTGAAGATGTACTCACCACTTGCTGGATGGCTTGGCTTTCATAGTCATTCAAATGGCTAAGGTCGACTTGCGGTTGTTCCACTGGTTTCACCACCCTCCGATTCATCTCCAGGACAACAGAACTTTACTGAAAATTGAGTTTGGCCTTCGCGGCTTTTAAAAACTCCATACCTAAAATAAGTGGACTTTGCAAGTTTTTTACTACAAAAATTAATACTTAAAGGCTTTAGTTTTGAACTTGTATTTTTAATGATAATTTCCCAATGCATTGACAAGTTTTTCCTTGCGCTGCTATGATTTCTGTGTTTTTATTTTTAAATAATCGCAACCTATTAAAATTCTTTTTTAAAAAAATATCACTCATAAAATTAGCTTCTGCTCCTGGATCCATAAGGGCTTCTACTGGTACATCGCCAACCAAGACTTGTATAATTGGTAATTGTGAGTTTTTTTAGGATGACCGTATTTAAGTATCTTCTTGAGGGTTTTTTCAAAACTTCCGGGGTCTGGACCCTCGCTTTCACAGGCCCCTCTACTCGTTTAAAGCTTTCCTTTCAACTTCTGCCTTCTGGGTACGCGGACGGTTGTTTTCAAATTTCCTTTTTGGGCCTTGACTTTCGAGCTTCGATGAGTTAGCTTGATAGCTCTTTCCCCCATAAGAGCGATTTGCGTTTCTGGTTTGCTCATTTGAAGATTGCCTTCGGATACTTTGAGAATACGATGCCCCTCTAGCTTTTTCCGCTATTCTGCGATTTTGGAACTTGACCGCCAATTCGAAGAGCTCCTGCAATGTGCTTGGGTTTCTAATTTCGAAGTAATCTTGAGCAGCAGGTAGCAATCTTGGTAAGATTATTTCAATAATCTCCGCGTCGGGTTTCTTCCCATACAGCATATCCGTCAGCTTAATTTTTCGCAGAATAAAATCCTTCAACTCTTCTATATTCCGTTGATAAAAACTATATAGTTCGGCTTCTTGCCTTGCTCGGTCTTTCATTATGGGGAAGGACTTTAATAACGATTTTTTGAAATTTTCAATGCATATGTCTGGCCTCCGAATTCCCCTAATAAAAATTTGCCTATATTCTTCCACCATAGCGAGGCCTGTCCTCTTAGTGTAGATGTGGCGATGGCTACTTTTTGTTTTTCAGGCACAGTGTAGAGCTGGAAGTGATTTTAGAGGGCTTCTAGAAATATCGCCACCGAATTTTTTCCGTCGAAATTGACGTTTGGCTTGATTGACGCTCTCATTGTCTGGACCAGGTATACAAATCCTTTCAATTGGCTTGCCATTTGTTGTTCTTGTCCAGCAGCTTCCATCCAATTTTCGGCAAAGTCTTGAGAAGGGTTTAAATCCCTTTTTATTCAACTTTAGAAATTACAGATGCGTGCTCTTGATGCTCACAAACTACGCCGACCCGGCGGTAAAATAAAATTAAGAAACTAAAAATGAATAATAACAAGTGACTAACTACGAGGCTCTCTAAACGTAACTAACCTAACCGCGTTCTGACCTACCGCTGATAATTCAGCAAACTTCTGAATATTACGTTGAAAGATTTAACTATCTACCGAGGCAAGCACACAGGCCGAAACGCGTAGTTCTTCAATTTCTAACTAGCCACCTCCACGCTCGTGAAGCAAGAAAGCACACTTTAGAACTCGTTTCCCTTCTATTTAACTCAGATTACTTCCGCTGACAATTTTGAATACTTTGCGCGTTCTACTAAAATTTACATACTCTGCCATTGGCAATTCCAGGGGAAAGTAAGGCTTGACAGGAAAGATAGTTTAAACTTAAAATAAATGTTAGTTAAAATAAATATAAACCCTACAATTTTATTAAGTTTAGCAATAAAATCGTATATGATTCGCCTGTAACTTGCTATACTGATGGCAGCAAAATTGATGGCAAGGTTGGTCTCGCATTTGTTGTCTTCAAAAATGGTCTTGAATTTAAGCACTTTCAATTTAGAATCAGAGATGAATGTACCGTTTTCATAGCTGAACTTTTGTGCTTAAACTTCGCCGTCAAATGGGTCTCTAAACAAAACAGTGCTGTTTCAGACTATCTCATTTGTACTGATTCCCTTTCATCCTTGGAGATCTTAAAATATATTTCTTCTTCTAATAATATCATTATCGAGATTCAAAAAGAACTAAAAAATTTAAAGGATAAAAATATTTCGGTTTCATTTTCATTTGTTCGTGGTCATACAGGTGTTGTTGGGAACGAACGAGCCGATTTCCTTGCTAAGACTGCGACTAAGCGAGAAATTGACACTTTTGTCAATATCCCTGATTCCTTTTATAAGAAGGTCATGTATGAAAGCATTGTGGAGTCGTGGAATCACGAATTCATTAATTCAAATAAAGGGAGTCTTAACTAGGAGATTTTTCCCTTCTATTAAAATGAGATTATCATGTCATCATTTCTTCACAAATTACAAATTAACCCAGTTTCTTACTGGACATGGGAATTTTAAAAGTTATTTGAACAGATTTAAGTTGAGTCCTGAGTATGTGTGTGACTGTGGCCTCGGCGGCGAATAGAATGTTGAACATGTGCTTCTTCTATGTCCTAAATATGAGAGCGAAAGAAAACTCTTGAAACTGGGACTGAAAAATTTTAATATTAACTGGCCTCCAGAGTTTTACCAATTTATTTCCGAGAGAAGTGCTTTTGACACTTTTTGTCAATTCATTGTAAGACTTTGTAATCATCCTTAATTTTATTTCAGTTTTCTCTTCTGTTTATTTTATATTGTGTTTCATACTTACTTCTGTAAGCCCCATGTGATACTATGTGGTACATGGGGAATTTGTTGTGTTTCTTTTAATAAAAAAAATAAAATAAAATAAAATAAAATAAAATTTAAAAAAAAAAACTCTCCTTTATACCATTTGGGTTCTTAAGATTTTGCAAAGGGAAGTTGGTTAATTTGTTTATTGAGATAATTAATATTTGTATTAAGGTATACTGCTTAGTTCATTGAAAATTTTTATATACTCGTATGTAATATATTTTTATTGCTTTTTTTAATAAAGTTGTTCTGGAGAGTGAAATTCTGCGCAGTTTTTAAATTTAATATTTTTCTTGGGCACTGCACTAATTATTATTTGCGTTTTCAGAATATGTTTTAGAAGATTCTTGAAAGTATGCCTCAGCTGCCAAGAAAAAAGAAATGTTCGCGTGCAAGACGAGCAAGTGATAGAAAACGTGGAGAATTATCCTGGGCAAATGAAACATCATAAGAAAGAGAATCGAGACGAGAAAGAGAATCGAAACGAGAGAGGGATAGAACATTTAGAACAGCAGCAAGGGTAAGGGAAAGGCCTGAAGAAACAAACATAAGGCAAGGAAATAATAGGAGAGCTACAGCACTAGCGAGGTCAAGGGAAACACGCGAAGAAAGAGAATCAAGACAAGATAATAATAAGAATACTACAGCAGTTAGCAAGAGCAATGGAAACGCCCGAAGAAAGAAAAAGAAGGCAAGAAAATAATAGGAGGGCTAAAGCACTAGCTAGGTCAATTGAAACGCCCGAAGAAAGAGAATCAAGGCAAGAAAATAATATAAATACTACAGCAATAGCAAGGGCAATTCAAATGCCCGATGAAAGAGAAAGAAGGCAAGAAAATAATATGATACTACAGCAGCGAGGGCAAGGGAAATGATTGAAGAAGGAGAAACAAGGAAAGAAAGGGATAGGACGCTTAGAGCAGCAGCAAGGGCAAGGGAAACATCTGAAGAAAGAGGAGGAAGATTAAAACATGATCGACTTTTTCTGCTCGGTTGCAGATACGGAGAGAAAAAGTAAATGCAGCATTCTTCTATAATCCAGCAGTGGATTATGCTTCTGATCCAGCATGTGACATTGGATCAATGTCAAAAAGATGCCAGTACTGTTCTGCTATGAAGTGGAAAAGTGAAACTCAAAGTATGTGTTGCAGTGCTGGAAAAGTTCACCTGCCTTTATTGATGGATCCTCCAGATATATTATGTAGGTTGTTGACCTCAGACTCCAGAGAAGCCAAACATTTTCAAGACAATATCTGACATTACAATTCCTGCTTCAAATGACCTCTTTTGGGACTACAAAAGAAGTCAGAGAATGTGGTTTCATGCCAACATTTAAGATACAGGAACGAGTCTATTATCGTATTGGAAGTGTGCATCCTTTACTAAGCGAGCAGCCTAAATTCTTCTAGATTTATTTCATAAGCGATGAAGGGAAGCAAGCAGAAGAACGTTGTAGAAATGTTGCACAAGGAAGAAAGGAACTGGTACTCCAACTACAAGAAATGCTGCATTGGGAAAATACTTATATCACGGGTTTCAAAACGACTCTGGAAAAAATTGCACCTGAATTAAAGTTGGTGATTTTGGCAGACAGAACCCCACCTGGTGAACATCAGAGGAGATCCAAACTTCTAGCAACGTCAGAAGTTTCAATTATCATTGCAGGGGAACAGCACGGAGTGTGAGATATAGTTTTGGAACTGCGAAACAGCAATGTTGTGAAAATTGCAGATACACACAGATCTTATGATGATCTACAGTACCCTTTAATATTTTGGCAGGGAGAGGATGGATACCACTTCGAACTCTATCAAATTAACCCAACTACTGGATTAGCATCACAGAAAACGATGTCTGCAATGGATTTTATGCGCTCAGGATTATGGTGCGGTCTTCAAATTTCAATATATTATTGCGATGTAAAACCCTTTTCCAACAATTTATAGTTGATATGTATGCAAAAATAGAGTCTAGTGTTTCAAGAAATAAATTCCAACTTTTTTGAGTAAAGCAAAAAACATAACTTATTTTTATTTACCTAACACTGCATAAACAAAATTCGCATTTACGTAAAATGCTGAATTAATGCACCAACATAGTGATGTACCGTATTGTTATAGTTTTACTAATAAAACTTGTAAGAAAGTTTTCATTTTGACGCTGAGCATTTTAAATTTACGATATTTTAATTTGGAGCAAATGAGCAGTATCCCATTTTTTTTTTGTCCCTCCATCTAGGACTGAAGTAAACCTACAGCTATGAATATAAGAGATCGATTTTCTAAAAGCCAGTACCATCGCTATCGTCACTAATCTCTTCATCATATCTTAAATTGTCAACAGTTTTTTTTTTTTTTTTTTTTTTTTTTTGTCAAGAAGTGGTATCTTGGATTATTTTAGTGACAAGAAAGCCGATTTTATAACTTATATTTTATTTGATGCTGAGACATTAAAACCGAACTATAAAAGATTACATCATTTGGAAATCCTTCTTCCCCATTTAATTATTAGATAATCCCTTTACTTTTTATCCCCTCTTTTCTTCTAGCAGTACTTCTAATATCACTGCACATGTTGTTATTAAATAAAACATTCTTTTAAGTCAGTACCAATGCAAATTTCTATAACATACTTCTTCACTGTCAGTGAAATTGCATTGTACGTTTTGTGTGTCTTTCTCAAACACGTAATAACTAAACGGTCCATTGGTTAAATTAAATTTGCCACGTTAGATGGTGGAGTAAAAAGGCCGAATTTTCTGTCTCGAATGAAGTAGAGATTTACGTAAAACCTATAAAATAGTCCTGCTCTTGTCGATGCATCTCTAAACAATTTTTAGATTGAGAATGAAGTGATTCATTCCCTTTATAAAAATAGCGTGTAGTCTTCTTGCTGGTGTATGTAATTATAGGAAAGCCCTTTTCATTTAGAAATTCGTCGTTAGTTTGCGTTTTCTATTCTGAAGACTCGTTTAATTTTTCCCTTTGATGACTTAATATCTTCAGCACTGTACATAAAACCGGATCCTAAATCTTTCTTTTAAATTTATTTTGTATCTTTTGCTGATTCCGACAGGCCGATAACATTGACCAACAAAATTTAATTTATCTTCGTTAAAGGTAGTGAAAAGTTATTATTCTTACGGACCATTTTTCGCTCAGGTTTCGGATCTGTTAATAAATCTATCCAATCCCCCAGGGTATTTAAATATTCGTATGATAGAAGGCAACAAAAAACAGAAAATATAACAAAAAGTAATTTCATACTCCTTAAAGTAAAAAATTTAAAAAAAAAAAAAAAGAAAAGCTGCAGCTGATTCGAAAAATAATTTTATTTTCATAATCAGAAGAAATGCATAGCCAAGTTTTTACTGTAAATTTCAAATCTATGAATTCCATTAACAATTGTATTTCTCAGCCAACTTTGATGCTGAATCTCTGTCCAGTATTTTATTAAACGTCGATACTCAAATAATAAACCTTATCGAAGTCGGTTGTTACTGCAAATGTTTTTGTGACAAAAACTATACGAAGACAACGTGATTACCATTTTAATTTTCTTTTTCGGTCATAGTTTTTCTCAATAAACTGATACCTTCACTAACAAATTGATACTAACTGATAACTTCACTAACTAACTAATCGTAACTACACAGCGTACTGTAAGCAGAAATCGTTTTGCATGGAGGAAGAAAAGTCATAAAATTCATGCCTTTTAGACAAAAAGCATTTAGCAAATGCAAAATGGATAAATTATGAATAAATAAAGAACATTACGTGTATGTATTTATTTGTGCAATTACTTTTCGAATACTGACTATAAGCTATTTATAGTATATATTCTCAAATAGTACACTGTGATATCCTAATGAATTAATTGCGATGATTATTCAAGTGCTTACAGTAAATTTTAATTATTAAAATTCTGGAAATCAATAGCATCTTATTTAACATAACTTAATATCTTCTTAAAGATATCTAGTAGTATTTTTTAGTTTTCGTGTTATAAAAATTACCATAAAATTTTAAATACGTAAACTGATAGAAGGCATAATCTTATATATATGCAGCTTAAGTGTTTGTCGCCGATAGTTTATTGGTTGCTTGCGTAACTGTAAATTGTTTTATTCCCCGTGCCGTGCAGTACGTGAGAAATATTATGAGAAAGCTAAACCGGAAAATTTAAAAATACAAGAGCATGTGCATTTAACATTTAATAAATAAATTTAACATCTATATATAATAGAATTCGGAAATATGCAACCGGCAAAAACCGGCAACGATGAATAAACAAATAAAATGAAATAAATAAATATCTTTATATGCGGCTTAAGTGTCTGTTTGTCGTCGATAGTTTATTGATTGCTTGCGTAACTGTACTAGCCAATGGGGTGAAGTTGCCACGGCACAGGGTTGCCGTTTCAATTGAGACGTAGACAATTTCCTGTTAAACTTGCTTTTGCTATGACCATCGATAAGTGTCAGGGCCAAACGCTTAAGCGTGTTGGCATTTTTTTACCTGAGCCTACATTTGGACACGGTCAACTTTATGTTGCCTGTTCAAGAGTTCGTGAATGAACGGACGTAAAATTAAAAATAATTGATGGTCTTCTGCAAGACGAGCTTAAAAATGATGGAAAGGTCTACACAAGAAACGTTGTGTACAAAGAGATCTTTGACATGTGAATTAACATTTTATTATTTAAATCACCTTTATTTATTGAGCTAGCAGTGGCTTTTAAGAAAGGTACCGCCAGTGGTTTCCTTCATTGCACTCTAAAAGCAATTAAGCAAGTAGAAGAGGGAAACCCCGTGGAGCAGTAAGCAAAGGGGCGCCCTCGCCACCTGCCCTGGGTAATTTAGTTTGAATTAGCAGACATCTTTGCACAAATAATTTTAATTACAATTTATTATATCTAGAACAGCGATCATTTCGTATGACCTCCGGGCTTTCTAGTTTTAAATAGGCTTGAAGACAGTAAGCGGTTCTGCTATCTGAAACTTCGAATAAATGGAGTTCTATTGAGAACTGACTTACTTTTCAGTTCTTTGCTATAAACAGCCTTATTCAGCTGGTTTTGTTAGAGAACAGATACTGAATCAATAGATGGTCATTATTGAGAAAAAACATACGACTGTGTCTGCAACACGTTGCAAGTTATCCTAAGGAATACATTTCGATTACTTCGACCGCTCTCTTTGTTAGGCAATAAATGCCTTAAATTTTAAATCGTATTATAATATTTGCAATCAAAAACTGTTTTCGTGTTTAAAAAAACGTTTTTAATGTGATGAAGAGTAACGTATTCTAGAATACTTTTCAATCTGCATGAAAATAAATGGGAATGTGATTCAATTCCAGCAAATAAGCTGGAAGTTTAGAGAGATTTAACTGCAGAATGCATGATTCAAATTGCGTGCTTTTTAGCTGAAACTGAATAAACAGAAAATATTGCATTTGCAATAAAAACGCATGTGAAAAATATAACGATAATATTTATATTTAGTATAAAACTCTGCTTTTATTCTGTTTTTCGGAAACCGAAGCTGAAATTCAAATTTAAAATAGCAAGTAAGCTTTCTAGGAAAAAAAAAAGTATTGTACTTAATTGAAATATTTTGTAAGAAAATGACTGTTAATTTCAAGTTTAAATATCGGAGAGGGAATGTTTTATTTATGAAACAGAAGAGTTTCTTTGACACGCAGTTGCAGCATTTGAAATGTTTTCGAAAGAAAATGTGGTATGTTTCAAATTGTTCTTCCGCTCGATCTATTTTTTCGGATATTATGACGGGTGTTCCTTTGGGCAAAATGAAGCCTTATATTTGAGTTGATAAAATGAATTCTTTGACTTCTTTTCTGTAAGCGATTGGCTTGTTAAGTTAACTAAATTGTAGAGGTATGTCAGCAGATACTTGTTTGATTAAATAAATAACTGCTGTTATTGGTTGCAAATTCATTTATTTGTTTGAAATATTCTTTTTAAGTGTAAAATACTTTTTAACGTTGATATATGTTCATTTTCTAATTTCTTTGATTATTATACCTAACTAAAGAGTTAAGGATGTATACGGTGAGTCAGAATTTTGGCTACATGTTTGGTCGCGTGCCGCTCACACGGTATAGTGTGAGGGGAGCCTACTGAGATATCGAGGTTCGAATCCCGGAGAAGGCATGGCTATAATTATGCATCCCTTTATAGGAGGTAACTGTTGGCCCACCTATTAGGTGCTTCCACAATAAAGCGACCACCACTTCCGGCAAAGCCTAAGTCGACCAAGTTCCCGCCAAAGGGGGGGAGATTGGGTTGCCTAGTGTAATGGCTAGAGGAGGTCTGATAGTGACATTGGAAAGCCATTTTTATGAAACTAAAGAACAGTACACAACAGTATCAACAAAGTTTATTTGATATTTTTTTACTTGAGATAATAGTGAATACTTTCACAATAATTACCGATGCTGCTACATTGTTACAACTCTCGCTCTTTTCAGGAAGTTTTATTTTCCAGATACTTATTGTCGTAAGCAATAATTTTCTCCAGTTTCCTGTAGTAAATTGAAAGTAATGTTACCTTCAAAATGTATCTCACCGATCTCACAGCCTGATAGTTCAGGTAGTCGCCTACGCCAAAATTTTAATTCGCTGGTGCATATTCTGCATTATATTAAGTAATGATGTAATCTCTGGAACATAATTCTAGTTGGGAGTGACAAAGTTACGTACTAGCCGAGATTTGTATTCTTACAATCTCGGCTCTTACAATCTCTAGGGGTATAAAATACACAAATCGCTTCCTCGCTTAACCATCCGGGCATGTCATATATTGGCCAGTCTTTAGATGCTGATTTGCACAGCTTCCACATACTTTGTTGTTGTGAGGCGGCCACGCTTCGGTCCAGTTTACTTTTGTTCCCTTTGTGGAACACGTTCCATGCCAACTCGTTCCTCCTATATTACGAGGAGTTGAGTAGAAAGGAGAAGCCATCTAGTCATGGAGGATTCTTAATATGTCTAAAATTATTATTATACTATTCATTACTTAATATAATAATGCAGTTTATGCATTATTGTATTAAGTAATGAATAGTATAATTTATAAGGTATTTCTCCCGCCTTCCTAGCGTGCCTTCGTGGTGTAGTGATTTTGCACGCTGAGCCGGTATTCCAGAGGTCCGTGGTTCGATTCTCGGCGAAGGCGTTGCTAATTTTTCATCTTGCCTGCTTCCAAAAAATACCTAATGTCTCTACATTGGCGCCCGAACTAAATGGGTTGTGGATGATGACTCTTCACACCCTTATATATATCTGTCTTGTCTGTACTGAAATAGAGAAGGTGGTATTACTGATCGGTATAGAATTGAATAAGTTGCAATTACTGTATCTAAGTATTTATAGGTTAATGAAGTTGATATTACTACTAAGTTAGGGTTTTCTATTATTATTATATTTATTTGTGCTGAATATAAATTTAGTAGAATAGTAATTGTTTGTACTACAGCATCATAAATACAGTATAGCATAGTCTAATGTATCAGTATTGTAAAAGAGGAAGTAGTATCACTGCTACGTATAGTACTTGTAAAAATTGTAACTAAGTACTTGCAGGATAATGAAGTTAATATTACAATCTAGTTAGGGTTGGTATTGAAATTACTATTCATTCCAGTATTCACTGTATCTTGAAATCTATTGCATGCATCTTGTTTGTAAATGAATAATCTGTGTTGAACATATATTTAATAGAATGGTAACTGTATGTAATATAGCATCATAAAATACTGTGTTGTTTAGTCCTGTATATATTACTGTTTTTAAAAGAAATGGTAGTATTATTGCTATGTACAGCAATTGTATAGTAGTAATAACTGTATCTAAGTATTTGCATGTTGATTTTTGTATTATATTCATTGTACATTCCATTATTAACTGTCTCTTGAACTCACTTGCAGATGTATGTATATATACTATATATATATATTTAAAAAAAATTTGCTTTGTTTTGTTTTGTATTTAACGTATCTGAGTTGAAGATAAGTTTAATAGAATGGTAAAAGTATGTACTAAAATATCACAAATACTGTGGTGTATAGTTCTCATGTAACTAATTGATACTGTTGGTTTAAATTGCAACAACAGTATTCAAGTATTGATATATTAAAGAAGTTAATAGTAATGGATAATAGGAACTTTGCTTATGGTATGTTGTAAATCTAACATAATTCTGCTATCTTACGGTAAGATGCATTTAGAGGTTTTTAGAATTAAAACTCTACGTCCTGCATATATAGCTATTTAGGAAGTTCTTTTTGAAAAAAAAAATATTTGGCTTAAAATTGACTGGTGTACCAATGTTTTCCTTGTATCAGTAAGATTCTAATGTTAAATTGTATTTAATTGTCTGAATAAGAAATTTCTTATAATTGTATATACACTGACTACCAATAAGTATTTGGACACCTGTGATAGAAAAGAAAAACTAACTTTATTCAAAATCAATAGTTGGTAGAGCCTCCACGAGAGGTAATTACAGCGTGGACCCTCCGGGGAAAACTTTCCACAAGTCTTTGTATGGCAGTTAATGGTATTTTCTTCCACTCGGCTTGGAGAAGACATATAAGTTTCTTCGCCGATTTTGCACGGGTAGTGCACCCCTGAATTCGAAGATACAACTCGTCCCAGAGGTTCTCGATAGGGTTCAGGTCTGGACTCTGGGCAGGCCAGTCCATTCGATGAACTCCATTGGCACCATACCAAGCCTTGGTTAACGTCGAAACATGACACCTGGCATTGTTGTCCTGAAAGTAACAGGGGTCCAACACGTAAAACTGCCACAACGTAGGAAGCACATTGTCATCCAAAATAGTGCAATAGGCATCGGAGTTGAGCTTACCATGAATGGGGACCAAGGGTCCCAGCCCATACCAGGAGAAACACCCCCAGACCATAATTCCACCTCCGCCGAATTTGACTGTTGGCACAATGCATTCTGCAGGAGACGTTCTCCAGGTCGACGCTAGACCCAGACCCTGCCATCCGAACGGTAAAGGGTGAACCTTGATTCGTCACTCCAGAGAACCCGTTTCCACTGATCTACGGTCCAATTTCGATGTGCTTTGCACCACATTAACAGAGCAGCGCGGTTGGACTTTGTGATCAAAGGCTTATGGACAGCAGCACGACCATGAAAACCAAGCAGATGTGCTTCCTTACGGATGTAAGTATTCATTGAAACAATACTCCCGGATGCCTGTTGAAACTCCTCGCCATCGGTTGGGTGCGGTTCTTCCGAATTTCTCTGGACAGCACTCGTCGGTCTCTATCTTCCAGTTTCGTTGGTCTGCCGACTCGAGGCACATTCCGACAATCACGGCTCACCTTCCACTTCTTAATCACATAGGCCACTGTCGATTTTGGGTACTTCAGATCGCTAGATATATCCCTTAAGGATCGGCCACATTTGTGATATCCGATAATTATACCTTTCTCGAAATCAGAGAGCTCCGAACTGCGAGGCATCTTGCATGCGACTAAAGCCGATGCTGTTTCCTACACGATATATACCGGCGGAGTCCGTGACGTACCTTAGGACCGCAGATATCCTCATTTGCATAGGTGTCCAAATACTTATTGGTAGTCAGTGTATAAGATGTATGTTTATGCAGACTATTTTTTTTTCCTGAAAACAGTAATTGTAACTCTAGTCACAGGAATTTTTATAGAACTGTGTAAAATTGCATGTCTGAAATCAATATTAATGGCTGAAGTATGCCGCAAAGGACTGATTGTAAATAAGCTGTGATAAATGTATGACGTATGTATTAGAAGAAAAAATTGTAAATCCAGACTATGTATTGAAACCTCTGTTGCACACTGGCCTTGTTTGCCCATATATCTCTTTGTTTTAAGACTCAGTAATTGCCGTCTGACCTGCCACCCCACCCCGGTTGTGGTGGACCGGGTAGTGGATAGATTCCGGAGGCAAAGGCTTTAATCCGTGTAAGGCAGTCTGCTAGACTGCAAGGCAACGGAGCCCCTTTTCTCTGGTGTATAATAATAACAATAATAATAACTCTCCACACCTAGGATTTGGCAATTGGGTCACCTAAAAACCGCAGTCGCCCTTTAAGAGGGGAAGTATATAAGGTATTCCTCCGGCGTTCCTAGCGTGCCTTCGTGGTGTAACGGTTCTGCACGCTGGGCCGTTATTCCAGAGGTCCGCGGTTCGATTCCGGGCGAAGGCGGTTGCTCATTTTTCATCTGGTCTGCTTCCAAAAAGGATACCTAATGTCTCTACAAATTAATAGTATAATGAATGCAGAATACAATAATGCATTTCATTCCACAGAATCTGAGCTTTATTATAGAATTTAACTACCAAATATGACGACAAACTTAATCTGCTATAAAAAAGTAAAATTTTAAGTTGCTTAGGATGGTAACGTAAAGCATAAATTTCACATAATTGAGCGACATAAATTTTCTACTGTATTGAATACGGGGAAATTACATTTACAGAAGATCACAACCTGAGATATCCATGATTTTCTTCCGTAGAAAAAAAGTTAGACAGAACCACTTACAAATCTTTCAGTATATATCTCTTAATACATTGTGTTTCTTGTTCGCTAATCTAAGTATATTTTTTTGTTACAGAAAGTAGTAAATGTTTCTCTGAACGAACAAGATGCGGAAACGATCATACTCACCATCATTGCCTCTTTCATTAAATAATCGATGATGTAAGTGAAAGGTTTAGTCTACAGAAGTCTTAACGAAGATCTTGACCTTAAGGTCATATCGGGTTATCGACGTCCTAAGAGGAGAGACCATTTGTATGTTCTTACTTGTCGACACCAGTGTCTTCTCTTCTTAGGAATACTATAACATGCTATTTGTCGATATGTAAGGTAGGACAGTTACAAAAAAATAGTTGTAGAACTAGCGCTCTTAAATATCATTCCTATTTGTATTTAAAAAGCAAATCTATTGTAAACGCTTCATTTAAAAATGTATACAAGTAAAATTAAGGTAGCCTTTTTTCAAAGTCATCCATCAACAATGGATTCAGAAGCTACATTGCTTGTACCACTAATGCAGTTATTTCTTTCAAAAGTCCTTCAAGCACCCTTACAGAATATCTCTGAAAATTAAACATGCTATTTATACACAATCCTTAATAAATTCGAACGCAATATATGCGCTGATAATCAGAGGCAGATTAAGAAATTAATCAAAGTGCTCTAAAGTAAAATAACATTAGTTTTAAATTTAAAAGTAAAATTTAAAAAATGCTAACATGTAAAATTATTTCTTAATGAGATAACGGTTTAATTAATTAAAACGATTAATTTTCCTTTTTGTCGAATTCACATCGCTACGAATTGGACGAAATGTAAGATTTTTCAATAGTGCATAGCTTATTTATCTCTTTCTAATTAAGGATAATTTGCTTTTTGGTATATGGAATGAGAACAAAGATATCTTCATTTAAAATACATTAAATGGTTAAGTTGGATAAAATATTAAAGAAGACTTATGTTTTATTTTAGAAAGCTTTTGGTAACTTTTGTATCATGTTTAAAGCAGAGAAGCTCAAAAAGTGCTATTTAAAATCTACAGGTTAAACACCTCGAGGTTATTTTCATTTAAGTTATAAAAAGTTAAAATGAGAATTTTGAAACTTAAAAATTATCGGATTAAAAGAGAGTTGCAATCTGATCCTGGTGCGCAAATTTAATTTTCAACATGAAATAATTTTAAGCTAAGCAGTAAGGATAATACTATTAGTTTAAGAATGTTTCTCTGAATTAAGATGCAGCATATGATATCTTAAATTAAAAATGGGCTATTCAGAATGGATAGAAAAATCTTTAAAAAGTTGTTATGGGATTTTTAACGTTAAAAAGAAGCAATACTAGTTGATAAAGAAAAGTTTCTATTACTCAAGGGGGGGGCACCAGTGGCCGAGCGGTAATGTCGCTGAACACTGGTAGTTCGGTCCGAGGTTCGAATCCCGCGAACGGGCTGGCTGCATGGGCGCCTTCGTGGCTTTCCCCATGTGTAACGTGTATACGAGCCAGTTTCCCTTAGAAAGTCCTCCACGAAAGGCATCCCTCCTCTTAGGCAGATAACCCTCGTGTGCTTTGCCATAATTAATTAAATACACACCTATTATTCAAGACTAAGTTGCGCGTTTATTTTACTTCATCACTCATTCATGAGGAGTGTAACGAATATTTTGCTAAAGAGGCTATATTATCTACTATATCTGTGTGTTCCGCTGTTGATGTTAAGTGGATTGTATTCTCTTGACGTGATGTCGTACATCTTCAATAGAACTTGAAGAAATCACAGGTATAAATTAAAACAACATAAAAATCATAAACCTAAAAATAAGTTGCAATTTAGTCTGGGTATGCATATTTCAGTTTTAGCTTGGAACAATTTTAATACAAGCAATTAAAATAGGTTAACCAGTTTCAAGTTAGTCCTCTCAGAAATTAAAGATTTATAGCGCAAAATCTTACTTTCCAAATGAGCTATTCAAAATTGTGAATTCAACTGATAGGGAACAATTCCTACACTATTATTTAATTGCAAATTAACAAGATACAAGTGTTTAATAAAAAAGCACAGTTCTTCAAGATTTAGTTGGACCATTTCTTCCATTAGATCGCTTGTGAACGAGGCTTGCAATAAATATTTCCTTGAAGCAATTATATTATCTTTTTTGACATAGAAACAAATTCTGAAGCTGCAAATAATAAGCACTCCAAACTGGTTTCTTTCGAATTGAAAAAGTATGAATATAAGTTAGGTTGAAAAAGCATATTTATTTATTTTTATCTCTCTTTAATAAATGTTTTCTACGCTGTCAAAATTTGTATATCGGAATAAAATCTGTTGTAAAACCTTTTCTACTGCTTAAATAGTTTCACTGTTTTAGAATTGGAAGGATTAAAATATTCTGTATTCCCTCGGTAATATTTAATGCAAGACAACATCTTTCAGCAATATCTGTTTGCGTAAATTCCACATTTTACTTCAACATATTTTCTGATTATCATACTGTGAAAGACATTTTTCCTAATCAACAGGAATTTTTATAACATCTCTGTACTAAATTCATGCCTTTATAATGTTACTAAGTTTCTCGTTTTATTTAAACATGAGATTTAGTGATTTTATACACATTATATCTTTATAATATACAGACACAGACTTATTGCAGAGATATTCTGCGAAAATCCAAGCACCTTGGTCTGAGGAGCAATTAAATGCTACGAAACTCAAGTCTGTTAGCTTCAAATGTATCTACTTTCATAAATACTTCAAGAAAAATCACACAAAGAGCATAAGGTAAGAGAGAATTTATATAAATAAAGAAAAGTTTGTCTTTTATACAAATCTACAGTTTTATTCTTGTCTACATGAAATTTGGCACAAAACAAGAAGCATGAAGAAGGTCATTGTTTATGTAAAAATTCTTAAAATCACATCTCTAGGTCCCACTCTTTCTGTACACACATTTTACGTTGATTAACGAACTTTTAATTAAAAACTCCGCGATTTGAAAGTTTTATCTTTCCATTATGCAAAGCGTATGATATAAATGTTTCAAATTTAATCAGAAAACTCATCAAGAGAAAAGAAGTGTGTTGGCAGTTGGGAAAACGTA
Organism: Stegodyphus dumicola; assembly: GCF_044657685.1. NCBI lineage: Eukaryota > Metazoa > Arthropoda > Arachnida > Araneae > Eresidae > Stegodyphus > Stegodyphus dumicola. The sequence goes on along the minus strand of NC_140771.1, from coordinate 149,267,128 downwards.
GTACATTTATTTGCCTTTTGGATTTAATAAGCAAACTTATTCTACGAAAAATGTGTTACTATTGTCCCGAATTATCGTTCTGCAAATCATAAGCTATTTAATTTTTCTTTCAAATTTATTCTGCGGTTAATTAACAAATCAAGGGATTTAAAGGCAATAAAAGCAGATTAATTTCAGATATTATTAAATACTGATTCGAATGGTGAAATTATACTGGATTCAATAAAAATTATCTCTATACATAATGAAGAATGTCCATTTGTTTGTTTGTGGGTATTACTCATAAAAATTTACATTTTTATTCCCATTTTGATGAAATTTTGCATATTTTCCCTTCAGAATAAGAAGAATGACACTCTTTATATAATATTTTGAAAAACAAAAAGGTAAGGTCCTCACTAAGAACGTTCATATTAAAACGATGCACACATGACATCCATTTTGCATGCATATCACCAAATCTTAGGTTCATGTTCTGGTTGTTGCGTTCCAGTTTTCAGTGAAAATCCTATACGCTAAGAAAGTAAATAGTAATTTTTTTACAAAATATAAATATTAATATTTTTACACAGTTTCAATTTCAAAACCTCGTCTCTCGTCTTATGTTCACGTCGCAGTTGTTACGTTCTTATTAAAATCGTTAGATGGCGCCTCGTTCGTTTGCTCTTTAGAATGGCGCAAAACTTTTAAAGCAGAGTTTAAGTGCTAACCGTGTCAGACTTTCGCGAATATTTCAAAAACTGTGAAGAATTTGGCCAAAGTGGTTGGTAATTTTAAAAGCTGATTTTCAAAAAAAGGCATAACGAATAAGAAAACAAAATACAGCTTTTCAAAAAGTCTGTCGACGGATAGTATTAATTCATAATTACATAATTCTAAGAAATGCTTATATAAGAAATGCTTCCCGGAAACATTATCCCCTTTTCATCTATTGATTCAGTAATGGATATGGGCAAGGTATATAATTGCCGGACATAATTTTTAAAACTCTTGAGAACCTAGGAATATCGCTATCATATTATTGCGTAACGGCGACGTACCGAAGCTGTGCCACGGAACAAGGCTCATCGTGAAGAATCTACTGTCGATCATAACAGAGGCCACCTTTACATTATTATTATTAAAGTTTCACTTTCAAATGGTCATAAAAGGAAAACTACTGGTATCAAACTTGGTAATCGTGTAAAGGAGGTCATGGGAATTTATTTCCCGCGAAAAACAAAATGGTTCAAAAACTCCCTACCAGACGGGAAATGGCAATGTGTGCAACATTGTTAAACGAAATAAAGGTCGGAATCTAACTTAACCTTTTGTTACACAGGTTTGGCATGTTGTATACCCTTAAGAAACATTGACCTAATCAGTAACGCCATCCGTGTTACAGAGAAATTCGTCCGAAATTCGCGATTATACAGCGTAAGCTCGGAAATCACTTACAAACGTGTGTGCATTTCGGTAATTCTTTTCTTACAGATCGCTAATTTGTGATTTTTGAAAGCTGAATTTGGCCCTAAGACACGAAGATATCGATTTAAAACATTTTTAATCGTTTCTAAATCGAAACTATTTGCGGTTGAGGCAAACCCGCAATGGCTTGTAACTGGCTTACGGCAGTTACAAAGAAGCAAATGATTTATGCAAATAATCTAAACAATTTGGCGTAATTGAAAGATGCGATATACCGACATGTCCGTAACAATCCTATTGATATGCTGAGAGCTGCGCTGCTGCTGAGAATGCAGTAATGCGATTTAACGTGTTTTCCGAAAATGCTGGACGCCACATTGAACATGCTTTGTAACACGTTTGAGAAACGTTTAAACACATTTTAAACCGATGTCTTCATGTATTGTTTCGTTTAATAATATTGCATACAGTGCCATTCCCCCTCTGGTGGTGAGTTTTTGAATTTCATTTTCGCGGAAAATAAATTCCCATGACCTCCTTTACAAGATTACCAAGTTTGATAACCATTTGGTCCAGTAGTTTTACTTTTATGACCATTTCAAAGTGGAACTTTAATTATAACCACCCTATATGCCGTTCGATTTCAAGTGACTGAAGTTTCCCTTAGGGCTTATATTTGCAATGGTTTTCAACGAACACATGGGCAGTCAGTTTGTGCACCAGTAATTTCTTTAGAAGCACCATATTTTTCGGCCAATTACACGTGATTTGCCCACAAATTGCCAAGGCTGAATAGTTTTCTTCCTTCCTTCCCTTCTTTTTCTTAATTTTTTTTTTTTTTTTTTTTTTTTTTTTTTTTTTTTACTTTCTAGACCTATACAAAAATATAATATATCCTCAAGATTTACAATAAAAGGAACTAAAAATATGTTTTCTATTTAAATAAAATCTATAGTTATATTCGAGCTTGGTAAAATTTTGCACCATTCCTCTTGAACCAAAATAAGAGGAAAATCTTATGAACCAAAATGCGAGGAAAATCTTATATATGCGATTTAAAAAAAACTTCCACCACCTCCTAAATAAAGCCTCTTCACTCTGCCTAAAGCTCGAGCAACGCTGGTTACTTCAGTAAGTATTTAACAAAATTCGCATTTATCACATTAAATGTGGATTAATTTACATTTTAGTCTTCCGATTCCTATGTATCAAAGTATTCATACTTCTGTTACTCTAAAATTATCTTTGATTGACAAGACATTTTCATAGACGAAAACATACACAAAACACAAGTATATATATAGTTTTTTTTAAATAACAACCAATTTCTTATATAGTTAGAATGCAAAACTCGTTAGGGAAACTAATTATATTTGTTCAAATTACTTCCAGCATTGTCATCGATTATTTGACTTTTCCATTATTCAACAAAGATATTTTCGAAAGCTTAGAAGTTTTAAATATTATGTATATGTTTCTATAGACACTGGTGTTTGAACTATTTCTTCTGAATATAACCTGTATAGGATTAAGGAAACGAGGGAGGGATCAAGGTGAAGAACCTTAATTTCCCAATGTAAAAATGTTATAACTGGCAATACATTCATGCAACGAATAGTCTGTGCTCAGTTTATTTCATTTTCTTTACTCTTGTTAATAACATTCGATTGTTTTTGGTTTTTAAACTTCATTATCCTCGCAACTTACTAGTTTATTATTTGATTGCAGCGCAAAGTATTAACATACATTTTTTTCAAACTACCAGAAGATTTTCATTGAGTCGATGGGACGCATAATGCGTTATTAATGTTCCTGCTGTTGATCCAATGTTTTTTTTAATTAACTACACTTTTACATTTATTCATAATAGCTAAAACTTTCAAATTCTTGAACTTTTACACACTTCTACGACTTTTAAATTCTTATACTTTTGTACTTCCGATAAGTAATTTCCGATTAGTAAGATTTTTCAAAGCTTAGAATTTTATCCTCGTTATAATTCCCGAAGGCGTGTTCTATCTGCCGACGAGAAATATTTCACCCTTGTGTAATGCGAGTAACAGCTTTTTTCTCCCAGAACTTTCCTTATCAAGTTTAGCCGTTTTATTTCTGATAGTTCGCGATTGTTGCAAAAGTCATCTACTCTTTCTACAGTTTTCAGATATTACCTTAATAATCTTTTAATCCCTTCATAGAATCAGCTATCATAGTTATTATAAATCAGCTAGTTGATTAAAATTAAGAGTTCTTAGAGTTATTACACTGCAAACCTCTCAAATTTACGAATTGTACTACAATTTTATCAATAGCATTGCTATTGCATCAAAATAGTTATTGTATAATTTTATATTATAATATATGTAATGGGAAGAAGAATGTAATATTTAATTAACACTTAATTCAGAACAAGATCAAGCTATAAGTTAATTATTTCCAATGTTTAAACGAAGGCTGCGATAATAATTCTGCAAAATGATAGAGATATTCATGATGACAGACAGCTTCATGTTGAAATGTCCACAGAAACAAAATATATATTATGTGATGTACCAGCTTTAGTCGTAGCTTAAATTACCAAACGATAGGTTTAAAAAAAAACAGGATCCATTTATTATTATTCAGTAGAAATATCAGTTACAAAGTCAGATATCCGGAGTAAATAAAAAGAATTACTAATAACTTTTTCTATGAAGTTTACTGCATCGTGACATTTAAGAAAAAGCCCCGATATTCTTTTGCGAGTCCTTTTATAGCCTCTGGAAAGGCGGAGCTTCCAAGAAATGGCGTCAGCCTCGTCAGCCAATCCAGTTCGCTTTAAATATTTCCAGAACATTCTATAAATGTGCGTGTAGAAATCTACACGAGCTACAAGTACAATGTGCGAAAGAGCAAGGCCAGTCGACCCATCAATGTCGTTATGAGCAAACCTCCGCTGAAACACCGTAAGTGTCTCAATACAGTGAGCAATAAATTACTTCGGTTCCATGGCAGCCACAGTAGTGACTCCGACGTGATAGGAACATGCACCTCTTCCATCTGCCCACCTTGAGGAAAGATTGGCGAACTGTGTCACTCACGCTACTCGGGGCTACTCGTTCCGCAAATGTTCAGAAAGCTCAACTAGACAAACCCAAATAATGGAGCTAAACAACCCACCAACGCAACAATCAATCACATCAAACACAGGGGTCAAAACACGGCAAAAAGTCGTTTCACCTCATTAGTATACAGATTCGGGCGAGAATGTCCACAGAGATACTCAACGCTCGCAAATTTGGAAACAGTCACTTTTGAACGTAGCACCTGAGATCATTTGCCCTAGCGGTAGAGGATTCGATTCCCACGTCACGGCCCAAGTACTATCCCTCGAAGCCAAGCGGCCTCTCACACAGCGCAACTCATTGATGTCGTTACGAACAAGTCTCCGCTAAAGCACCTAACGCATCGCTCAATAGCGAGCAATAAATTACTTCGTTCCTTGGCCATCACAAATGTTTTGCACGGGGGCTTGAAATTTAAGTGTTCATTCCTCGTTACTCAGGATGTATTTCAAGGTTCTTTTAAAAGAAACTGGACTACTAGGTAAGTCCACCTGGAATAACATCCCACATAAAAAAGCCACTTTTCAACGATGCTGTTCCAAGGATGGCAGTGAGTATCTATCGATGATACTGACTAATATCCAATATGTATGAGCTTTATATTTTTACGGGTTAGCGATTGTTTCTTTTGGTGTAACGATCTTAGAAGCCAAAGTTAATCCACGTGATACACCATAGGTACGAAATCTCAGTTTGAAACATGGCAATTGCGCATATTCTTCAGTGGGCCATTCAATCGAGTTCAGCTTATGTGTCGAATTTAATTTAGCAGCTATAACGAGGATTTTAACAGCAAAGATGGAACGGACACTGCTTATGCTACGATTCCTCGATATTTTCTTTGGTTGTTGTTGTGAAAGGCACAACACTCTGTGATTCGTTACATATTGTCCCTATGAATTAATGTTACATTAATATGCACATTATGAGAATTAATTGCCTAGGTTATGAGTGAAATGTCTTGTTGTATTTCGTCTTTTTCCCGCTATCATGTAGGCATTGCTGCTTGGTGTAAATTTATGGTGAGAGGGTTTCTTGGGTATGACAAATATAAAATGTCTCTGCTCATTATGTTATTGTCTTGTGCGCTTCTTTTGTTAGTAAATCGGTTTATTCATTTAACCCGCTCGCGTCGTGTTCTTTGATGCATTGGATAATCACAGGAGTTGAAATGCTTCCTATTTCGCAATATTTCTGGAATTCACTTCTTTGTTGGGGAATTATGTCAAATGTTTTACGTAATTATGCTTAATGATCAGACTGAAAAAGCAGTCTTTCATATTAGTTCTTGCATACTCCTGTGTCTTCTCTAATGCTGACAGTTCTGCTTGCAATGTGACACTTTGTTCGTCAGGTGAATTTTCCATGTTTTAATTAATTTGCTGTCATTTGATAACCTATTCTATTTTCTAGTTAGAAAAGTGTGAAGGCTAAATGGTATGATGGTGCTGTAGTGTAGGTGTTCGTTTTGAATTGGGTGTACGTCAACGTACGAAATTTTGATTTCATAATAAAGTTTGAGTTCATAGACCGAGTTGATAATGCAGCTGAGTATATTTTACGGTATTTGTTGCCGTAAGCTATTAGTTATAAATGCTACAATTTGGTCTTTGATCTGCAGTCAGATTATTGCTGTTACTGTGATCAATAATGAGTCGGGTGGTATTATGTAAGTTATTAGTATATTCGGAGAAATGGGTTTTATTTATACTTGGTAAATATCTCTTGCCTTTTAATAAAGGATCTGCTCAAAACTGAGACTGCAAAGGTTACAATTTTTTACTTCCTTGTATAAAGAAAAGGAAGCATCGTAATCGAGAAACATTTCTAGTATCATTTTTAAACGAAAAAATTCATTCGATCTCTCTAGAATCCATATAGACAATGTTTTTGCGTAACATCGTCTATATGGATTCGAGAGACGTAAGGACAGAATAAAGGACTTTTTCCTAAAACGGATTGTAAAATGGATTTAAAATGGATTCAGAAGATATTTTTTCTGTGACGTCTGTACATACATAACTATGAATATATCTCGCATAACTCAAAAACGAGGAATTGTAGAGCTTTGAAATTTTTTATATGGTTCTACTATAATATCTAGTTCTGCACCAACCATCCTTTTGTATTGAATTCAGTCTTCCTATATTTCAAAATAAAATTAAGAGAGGCAATAAAGTAAAAGAATTACAATTTGAAGTCTAAATAGATTCCAATTTACAAATTCGTAATTTTTTAGTAGTATTTAAAAAAATTAAGAATTTTAAAAAGTTTTAGAATTTTTTTTTTAAATTATTAAATAGTAAAAGAAAAATCTGCATGAAAAAATTGCTTTACAAGAAATGGCTAATAATAGTGGATATGCATAAAACTTCGCCTTCCTTACATTTGTTTATGTTTACAGAGTATATATATGTATACACCCACTCTGTTACCCGGCTTGGGGGGCTCAGTTTTTTTCATTTTTTTATTCTCGTGTGTTGGTAACTTGTGCATTTTTTTTGCTTCAAAAGTGATAGAATTGCGTTGTTATGTTCCGGTTAAGGCTTTTATGTTTTTACTTAATCTGCATGCAATAGTTGTATAAATAACAACAGTTTAAAGGTGGCACTAAGTCTAACGAGGCCGCAATTTATTTACATTTGAAACTCTTAGTAGAACAGTGAATTAAGTCGGTTAGTTGGTGCACCAGCTTCAGTGTTTTGCCCAGTGTGATCGAAAATTAACATTCAGTTTTGTGCATCGAAAATATTGTCTTCTAGCTAGCTAGCCGAATTGCTTGTCTTTGCGTAGAAAATCTTAATTTTCCATAACCTTTCTTTATGAAAATCTTTGAAAGTGAAATCATACATACGGAACTCTACAAGTCACATGAAAATAATACATAAATACGGAACTACATGCCATAATCCCTGTGAAACTGCGAGATAGGGTAAAGCCGCTTTTGAAACCATTTCCTCAATTATAAAAGCATGAAATTTGATCTGAGATAAATAACAAAAGTTAGAAATATTGAAACATTAGAAACATAACTGTGCTTGCTGATTTTTCTTAAATAGATACGCTACTTTCATTTTGAAAACTTTATTATATGTATTTTATTTATGATATGTGTGTATAATTAACTATTTCTAAATACCATGTTTAGGGCAAACTTTAACACAAGAAAATAAATTTAAAAATTCATTATTTGAACACATAATATTTTAATTAAGTTCATAACTTTTTTTAATTTATCTCTTGTAAGTGACTAATCTGTAAGGTGGATGGTTATCCTTGATTTTATTTCTTCTAATCATCAGTTGAACTGAAATTATGAAACATTATTTTCTTAAAAGTGATGAAAAAAATAATTTACTTTTTTCAGATCTGCCATATTCTACGTTTCTTTGCGTTAGGAAAGATGCAAATTCGAGTCAAAATATTAATGAATTATTCAAAAGTACGAGGAATGTTCACGGGGATTTTCAGCTAAACTTCTTCCTTAAGCAAGCTTTTCCTCTGACTTCAATTTAGGTAAAATGTTTGTCGCCAGAATTATTACTTTTTTTTTTACTTGCTTTATCAAGTAAAAGATGAATGAAGAAATTACTGGGTATTCAAGGCAAACTATTTTCTATTATAAAAGGCTTTACGGATTTCCTACGAAGGAAAAATTATTTTATTTTTCACTAGTTTGTTAAAATGTCATTAAATATATAGGTTTAGTAAAGGATTATCAAAGCATAACTTACTTCGTATATAGACATACATTAAAATCATTAACAATTGAATCTGAATCTTAACTATTTATAAGGATAAGCTTTTTAAGGCAAACTCTTTTTTAATTTATACAAAAGTTATGAAATAAATGCAGTTTTTTAATCATTGCTGTAGCATTTATTTCCATGTAAAATAATTGTTGTCAAGTTTATCATAATATTTCTCAAGAAATAAATCTGTTATTTATTTATATTTTTTGGTAAATAATAATACCATTTCATAACCGTTGAAATTTAAATAATCATTATAATTTTACATTAACTGAAAAAGTTAGCATTTATTATTTTATTAAAATCTTCTCAATTGATATGCGGAATAGGAAATTTAATTATTGTATTCATACCAATTATAATAGCATATATATAAAATAATGTACCAATCCTGAAACAGTGTGATAGTACCAGTTCAGCGCTTTGCAAGAAATGTTTAAATCACGTGACATGGACAAGGAGCTGCCCTCATCTTTTTCATCTCAAAAGAGATGTATTGTTTATGTTAAACTTGAAAAATCTTCCTGGCAAAGTTCACGTCTGAGAAGAATAGAGAGATTCTACATGCAACACTTGGCAAATGTTGCCACTGTACGAAAAAAAATCCATCTTTCATGAGTACTTTATAGCTAATACTCATACTGCTGCTATTCGGAAAAGTATAAGATAATTTCAAATTTAATTTCGCTAATTCTGATCAATAAACTGAGCGATTAAAGCAATATACGCAGTTTTTAATAATAAATATTTAGTTTTCCTTTTTTGAAAACGCATGAAACTTATATTCATTAGCATGCGTTCAATTTATCATACATCTCACTGAGAAGTCTTAAGAATACTTGTAGATGAGTTGCAATCATCAAAATATATTTCTAGAGCTATATATTAAAAACTGGTGCAAAAATACTTTTTTAATAGTCCAAAAGGGCTATTAGTATCGAAATGTGAATTTTCATGGTCTATAAATGCAGTGTTTAGTTTTCATCCGAGTCTATGCTATTCGAAAAAAAAAATAAGATATTATTCTCGCATAGATAAAATCTGTCTTTTATTAGTTAACAAACTAAAATATTTGAAATGATTAGATGGATTAGAGGGTTCTATTTATTTTTACTGATAGTTATTTTATTTTGTGATGTTGTCTCGAATTCTCTTATTCCCCTCTCATTATCAACCAGGATGTAAATGAGTTAGGGTGAACGAGAGTATTTAAACTGCTGGAATCGAAAAGATTAGACGGAGCTTGATTTCGCTCTTGTGAGCGCACGTTTGCTAAATTCTACCAGCTGTTAACTTTAATATATAGGCTACGCATTCTTGCATCCAAGTTATTATTCTGCCGGTGTAGGTTTCTGAGTCACCCTATTAACTTAAATTAAATTGTATAGTCTTGCATTATTATTTACCTTTAAACTTAGAGTCACATTATCTGCTAAGTTCTCACTGCACGTAGTCAGTGACTTAAGCGCACGTAAGTCTGTACCATCTGTTAAAAATTCTGTGTTCAATAAAAGGGTTTTGCACCTTTCCCTATCTTATAATCTATATAATTTGTGTTCATCTTCGAGCCTGTGCAATAATTCGCAAAGATTACACATAGGTAGATCTAATCTCATTTTATGACAGCTAGGAGAAATATATTTTAGACGCTATCTTAAAAATATTATTTTTTACTTTTTAATCTGATTGATTTAAATAAAATTGCATTTAATTCATGATTTACCTCGTAGACTCATTAGGTTTTTTTTGAAGCAGGGAAGTTGAAAAATGTGATATGCCCTCTGCGGGACTCGAACCCTGGATCTCTCGAATACGCGTCGAGTATGTTTCTAATTACACTACGAAGGCATGCGGAAAAGGTGGAAAACGCCTTATGTAGTCCTTCTTTTAAAGAGCAACTGGGGATTAGGGGACCAAGTCGCTAAATCCTGGTGGTCACGAATTATCGTCCACCATCTTTTAGTTCGGGCGTCAGTTGTAGAGTATTTTAGAATTATTTTACGTCGGGAATTTGAAGAAGTTCGTAATGCCCTTGCCAGGATTCGAACTAAGGACCTCCCGATTACGCGTGAAGTATGTTCTCCTAATTACACCACGAAGGAATGCGGGAAGAAGGGGGGAATATCTTGTAATCTAATTGAAAACTTTAAATAAATTTATAGAATTATATTACATACGTTTTCGCTTTTTAAGTATACAGTAGATATATAATATTTCAATATTATTCAAAATACATATTCATCTAATATGCTTTAAAATGTTTCTTTATTCCACCTGGGCCAACTCTATCGATAATCTCTGCTGATAAACCGCATTAAACTTTAAGAGAGGCCTTTCGTGCGATCGGCAATATCTGAAGTCTTTCATTTATTTTAATTGTTATATTATTTATTTTATTATAAAATGTATTTATTTATTAAAGATAATTCGAAACTATTGATATTTATATTATTTTACTTTATTTATTTATTTTATTTTATTTTATTTTATTTATTTATTTTTTCATTTTTAGTGATAAACTCTTCTTTCAGTTGTTAGACCATCTGGATATCTGCATATATCCTCCCCTCCATAATAGTCATTGCTTCTTTTTCCCCTTCTGTTGCTTCTGTTGATTAGTAGCGAGACATCTTCGACACTGAAATTAAAACATATTACCTCTGCAGTAGGCAGCGCTGTAATGATTTTGTTAAGGACAACTCGTGACAACTCTTGATAGTTAACTAAACTAATTGTGTAAATATACGTTAGTAAATATTACAACAGACGTATTTTATTATTCTTTTTGACAGTGAAAAGATAAGTGATTAAATATGTTTGTCAGTGTTATACCATACCTCTTTTATTATTGTTTAAATCAATAAATAATAATTGGTCAAAAGAAAGTAGTTATGTAACTTTTGGGAATCTGGAAAAGAAAGAATTAAAATAATTTCTTACCTAATACATACATACATACACATATATGTATATATATATATATATACGTATATACGTGTGTGTACGAATATTTTTATATATTTATCTTGTTCTCATATTTTGTAAATATTAATACATTTAATTTATATGTAAGTATATAACTAATTTACTGTGTTACAATATAAAATATTTTTAATAATTATATGCTCGTCGAAGTTTCTTAATGCTAGCTGTAACAAATTTGAATACATAAGTTTCGAAATTTGAAGGAATATTTACATGTTTAGGCAATTTTAAATCTTCCAGCCATCTGCTTTCAGAAAGCCTACAGGACTAAATATATAAATGTTTCAAAATTTCCCTAATGGTGAAGTTAAACTCGACAGATTGTAGCTCATAATTTTTTCAATCATAATCACTCTTTCTTCTCTTTTTTCCACGTGTGCATCTTCCTTTTTCATTGCACTCACCATGAAGTCACCAAAGGTTTACGGAAACCTCTGGGAGACATCTCCCAGAATCGTTGGAAATGGGAAAAAGTGTGAAGATCAATATTATTTTGAACAAATAGCACATATTGCTTTTGTTAACAATTAAAGTAGTAAAATTTCAGCTGCTCACGTACTAAATTGAAGAGAATCAACGACTGTTCCAAACATATTGAGTTACGGAGATGATCTCTTTAGAACTCTTTAGCGGATGTTTAGCAGTGATGTGTCAGTGTTGTCTATTTACGTCCTCAGATATATTGATTACTTTAAGAGATGTTCAACTGACGAAAGTTGTTGCAATGAGAAAGTTTTGCATACTTATTGCAGAAAAGCACGGTTCGATGCTGCATTTATTTAGAGAAAGCTGTGTTTAATTCGAAGAAATATCTTTGCTCTGAAAAATGAGAAAAATCTGTATTTATTTTCTTAACTTTCTAGATTATATTCTAATAACTATTTACTTTTTAGCTGTTATACATCTATATCAATACAATAGTACATTAAACAACTTATTATCAAATAACATATCTTCCCAAAATTAATTTTATGTAAAAAATAGAGGTTTTTTTTTTTTTTTTTTTTTTTTTTTTTTTTTTTTTTTTTCCTCATGCTCTTCGTTTAGTGATATATCCTGAAGGTGATTGATTCATTTAAAGTTCTGCAAATAATTTAATAATTTTCTTTTAATTTCTTCCCAGAGAGAAACGTTTATGAATAAGAACTCAAAACTTCTTTATCAAATTTTAACATTTTTATAGATTTGTGAGTTTTCTAAAAATGCATTTAAAGCTCAAGATTAAATTACGTATTATCGAACATGATTTCTAACCACATCTAGCCTAACCTAGAGCAGCTAAAAATCATTGGCCATGTACAAAACTCTGAATATTTTCAGAATCCGGTACCCATCTGAAGCGGGATACCACGTTAAATCCAGGCTTGTACAACACAATTCGGTATGTGTTGTCACTTTATGTTACATGATTTTAATTCTACTTTTGCCTCAAATTTCTATTCTTTATCAATGTGTATATCCCAATTCATAACCCAGATTTCGAAAGAGAATTTACGGTATTTTATGTTATTTTAAGGAGAGTATTTCAGCGGTATTTGGCATATTTTGGAACTATTTTTCATCGACTTTCAGTGTCTGTACATCCATTTGAAATTTTATTCAAAATTATATTTCTGCTACCAACTGACTATTCGTTTGGAAGATAAAATATTTTAATTTAAAACTGATCTGAATTTTCATTACTGTTTACAAAATGCTTTCCGAAATACACTTTTTGGATGCAAATATAACCTTGAATACGTTTCGAAACTTTAATACTTTTCGTACTTGAGATCAAATCTAATGCGATAATTAATACTTGAATACCCTTAATTTTTATGAGTGCGTTGGAATAACTAATTTCAAGAGTTGATGTATCTGTTTTAGAAAGTAGTCTTCGTGCAATAATGAAACATGATTTATATATACATATTCCTTATGAAAGAGAAAATACAGTGCTTGGATTAGGAAATAGCTACACATTTCTTTTCTTGGAAAATTAAAAAGATTAAAAATGTTCCTTCAGTATGTGATTACGTGATTACAGTACATTAAAGATAAAAATTTGAAGTTAAATATTGCTAAGCAACATGTTAAAAAGGCCTATCTGATTTTTGAAGACAGCCTTCATAAAAACCTTCGAGGACAAAATTAAGTTGCGTGTTTTTGTATGCTAAGAAACATTGAATAATGATAAACGCGTTTTTTGCAAAAACTGTTAGTCCAGAAGTGTCAGAATTATGATTGATTTTAGATGATTGATATATGTTGATTGATGATTTTAGATACATTGGTATACTATAATTACCAAATAAGCTGCTAATAAAACCAAAAGGTTTGAATTTCTTGCCTCTACCGTAATTAAAGAACACATTTTATTAATTTAATTTTACTTATTCTAAATTTATACTGAAATCAAAAGTTATTGTTTGCTAGTTTCAGAAATAATGTAATTTAAATATTTCAGGATTTACATAACAAGTAAAAGCAGAAACGCTTGTATTGATGTTATTTCCTTTTGCGGTAAAGGAAACAGTAGTCTAAAAATTTGAAGTAAGAAAACTGTTTTGTTATGAAATGGATTTTATCAAGTTAGGAATCGCTAAATTTTGCTTGCACTTCATCAATATGTTTTTACAGCACATTTATTGCGTTCAATACTTCGCAAGCTGCAATCATGACTGTAACTATGTTGTCCCCCAATGACTCAACTTCATTGACGATGCAAAGCATGCAAAAAGAACTTTCTTTATCGGCCACGAACCCTTTTCTGCTGCGTTTTATTTCCTGAAAAAAAAAAAAAAAAAAAAAAAAAGAAACGAGGCAAATCCTCCTTACATGGGGCGGCAAGCTGTTCGCTGCCACTTACATTGAAGATACGAAGTCTTATCAGATATTGGAAGAATTTTCGCTTGCAAAAAGTATTGGAGTTCAGATTATAGCTGGTATGTATAACCTAGATTGCATAAGATTTTTAAGTCATATAGCATAGCAATATCTAACTTCTTTTATAGAACACGAGTCATAAAACTTAGAAAAGTTCTCCTACATCAAGTCCTAAAATATTTTACTATTTAATATAAATTAGCATTTTTGCATAATTGCCGAGTTATAAAAGTGTAAATGTTAGAATAAAAGTCTTGGGACTCTTTATACTGTAATTCTTTGGTTCTTCTTCTTTTATCCAAAATTATTCGTTATAGACCTGCATCAGCAGCAGATATTAAGATTAATTCTGCTTTACTGCTTTGGGATGTTTTAGTACCACTACGCATTTATTTCCAATGACATTTATCAATCTGAGTTTTATCCATACCTCTTGCGCAATAGAATATTTAAGTACCATTATTTATTTTTAATCTCATTTACTAGACAAAGATTTCTTGTATTGATGCAGTTTCGAGAAAAACAGAGGTACCAAAATTTCAGAATTTCAGTTCACTGTCTTTGTATTTTTCGGGGAAATAAAGACGATTTTATTCTTGCTGGAGAATCGCGGAATCCCCTCTGAGAAACCGAATGAGGAAACTAAATAATGTGATTTTACAATGAATTTATTCTCTTTTTTTTCATTAGATTACATCTCTTTCTGAATTAACTTTTAATGTAACGTTTGGAGTAGGGTTTAAAGAATAAAGAATGCATTTGATATGCTTAATTAGTGTTCTGACGAGATAATTGAATCTATTTTTTAAATGACTTTGTAAGAAAAGTGAAACCTCTCTTCCAAACTGCCACCAGCCAGTGATGATCAACGTTAAAATTTCTACTCTGCGTACGCAAAATCAAAAGCAGGAAAACGAAGTTCATTTGTAAGGGTACTTTTGCAGGTGATCTTTTTGCTATAAAATACTGCAGTAATTTTGTTTTAAAGAATTATAATTTAAAGACACATAGCTAGTAATACTTATTTTCATGTATAAAATTATAACTTCTATATTCAGAATCTGTAGGCTCTTTAAGCGATCTTTTTCTGAAGTAGCAGATACCTAAGGAAGCATAAATACGGTTTCAATTTTAAATCCTGTAATCAGCAACAATTTAAAATTATCTTAAAATAACTAATTGCTTAGTTTTAGATCATTAAATTTGTCTATAAACACTCTGTTGTGTATTTAAGGAGACTCATACACCTTAAAACCCATAAGATGTTCCAATAGGTGACTGTTGCAAGAATTGGGATAACTTATTTATTTTAAAAGCAATTACTACCAACTGTTTACAGCTGATTACATAATATAGCTGCTTTCTGAAATAGTAATCAACACGTTTGTGTTGCCACAAATATTTTTATAATTTAATCCGCTTTGTGACAACATTTTTCGTCATGTTTCCAACTTGCGCGCACACTTTAAAACATTCTGTTGCATAATTTAATTCCATATTTAATATATAGCTTTTATAACATTTGGAAACTACTGTGAACCTAAAATTCTAAAAATTTCATGTTCAATTTTTATTTTATTTTGAGTTGAATTTATAAAAAATATTTTATTAACAAAATTTGTAATGTTTTCGTCCATAAAATTTTTCAATATTAAAATATTTATCAGATTGTTGGTTCAGTTCGAAAATAGTGCCCATATAAAGAATTCCATCCAATTTCAAGTATGTACCATTAGCCATTTTTAAAATATCATGCGCGCAAGGTGGAAACATGGTGAAATATTTTGTCATAAAGCGGATTAAATTACAAAAATATTTGTGGCAACATAAACTTTCTGGTTACTATTTTTCAAAGCAGCTATATTATGTAGTCAGCTGTAAAAAGGTCGAAGTAATTGCTTTTAAAATAAATAAAATATCCCAATTCTTGCAACAGTCACATATTCGAAGATCATGACGGGTTTAAGGTGTACGAGTCCCCTTAAAAAAGTGGCAGATTTATATTTTGTAGAAATTTCCATTATATATATATATATATATATATATATATATATATATATCATTATTCCCATAGCAAATTTTCATAATATAAATATTATGAGAATTTCCTAGTAAGAAGGAAAACAAAAATCTTCGGTGTAGAACTGAGGGTTAATAAAGAAACTTTCTAAGCTCAGTATAGTTTTAAAACATTTTATGGTATATCTTTTATTAAAAAATATTTCTGTTCTTCCTGTTCAGAATAGCTCTTGTAATAAACATTTATTTTTGAAAGAATTGGTTCGCCCGCTTCCTTCGACGAGAAAAAAAATGTTTTGAGAAATTATTTAACCAAATAGCAGAGAAATATTCCAATTAAAACTATTAGAACCAACTCACTTTTATTCTGTTAATAAATGTCTTATTTTATATAAAAATTTCGTTTACTTTAATCTGATTCGTCCAAAAATGATTTTAATGTTTTTATTTCTTAAAAAGCTGAAAAAAAATCATCCCAAGGATTGGGTGACAGGAGGTAGAATCAATATTCAAAGGTCGACGTTTTCATTCGCTTAATACCTGTTATAGTTGAGTATTTCTTCCTGTACTTAATTTCAATATACGTATTTCGAATACGTTTCTTTTTATCTGTTTAGTATTATATTAAATCCTGTGTATGTCTTAATATTGTATACGTGTTAGATTTACTGAATTCCACTGCTTTTGCATTACGAGCTTACATATAAAGTACTCATTTATAAGCAACCATTTGAGATTCAGGTATGGACTAATTCATTTACCATAAGTTGCTATGGGGATAAATTGTTTCAATTTAAGAATATTTTGGAAAACGAGCTCTTTTCAGGAGCGAATTAAGTCCATGAACCAAGATTTTACTGTATTATAAGTAAATTCTTTAAACGCTAAAAATTCCTACCTTTTTGTATTAATTTTGATACATCAATCATAATTTCTTTTATATTTACTTTTCTAATTAAATCTGCTTATCTCAGATACGGATAAAAAAAGTATAAGCAGCTTTCATTTGTATATTTTTCTGAATGAGTAAGTTAGTTACGTAAGGTGTAGTTACTTACGGTCAGCTTGACATACAGGGAAATTTAATTTTCTTCGGATCTGATACGTATGTAAATCAATACATTTACGATTTTGTTAATTCTATATATGAAGAAAAAAAGGAATGGAATGTAAGATGAATTAGAAATGTATTCAGAAATTAAAATTATATTAGGATGTGAAAAAGGAACAGAAGGAATGCTGCATCGCCTAACGTGTGTTGCTTGACAAGAGCTCCACCCCAAACTCGACCACGTTTCTAACGCTCGCAGAGACCTTCTGCATATGAAAAGATTCTTTGTAGCCAGTCTAGAAAGTATTTGCATGTAAATCGGGCTCCCTGCCCTCCCTACTAAGGTTCATTTATATTCCAGAATTTTTCTGTCAAGAGCAAAAAGGAGACGCAGCGGCTGAAAGGATTTTCGTCCATTTCTATGATTTAAATTCCCACAAGACTTTTGTAAACGTATATATTTGAAAATCCGAATCTTTAGAAGTTGCCCGAGGCACAAGAAGGATTGGGTGCTTCTAAAGAGCATTTGACTGCCGTCGGCTAGTGGTTGTACTAATTTTTTTGGAATAATTTCCATCTTATAGCTTTACAACTATTTTTTTTTCTGCTACTGAAACGACGACGAATAATTAAATAAAACAGCTGCTTGAAATATATATTTATGAAGTTTACAAGAATAATTTTTAATACAAAATTTATTGCCTTTATCAAGAAACAGGTATGCAATTTGCCATTTTCATTTATCCATTAAGCGTCCTTTCCCGAAACATAATTTACTTCAACAATTTAAAGTAATCAATTTTAAAGTAATCAATCACATTATAAGATTTTATTCATATAGTAATTTTATGCTGTGTTAGCTAAATCTTGCATGTGTATTGCAAGGAGCGTGCGACACCATTCACAACAATTTAATTGGCCCTGGTTAAATTTGTCAGGGTCAGGAATAAATAGGGTTTCTTTTGAGAATTCGTAGCCAAAATCATATTTATATCGTGTATATTTAGGTCCAACGACACTGAAATGCTGTATTCAAGGATCTGCATTACGGTGTTACAGTTTTGATTTAAAAAAAGTGTATATCTTGGTTCCTATTTTCATTTAAACTCAGTATTTGCGTATTCCATGGGACAATTATTCTTTATCACTGAACAACGCAAAGCTGAAGATATTCTAGAATACCTTTTACTTAATTATGCAAAACAAAACTATGACCTGCGTGAGTTCTGATTTAAAAACTTCATACCTGTAAGTTGACCTGGTCTTTACAGTTCAAATACTGATATGTTTTCAAACACTGATATGTTTAGGTGGATTTTCGATCTAGTAAAAGCGGTAAAAATTTCTTGGGGGTTTTCTGAAAAGAAGTCGATAGATACATCTTCTATTTTCCTTGCATAATTTATATTTAGAGTCCTAATTGTGTAGAAATTAAATCAAAGTCCTTCGTACCCTTAGATCGGCAAGCGAGTTTTCGCTCCATCTGAAATATTCTGATAAAGTCTTAAAAAGTTGTAAATATTTTTTTCAACTCTGAAAATTAAACAAAAGGCCTCACTTGCGCCTTGCCACTTGCGCCAATCATAAAATGTGTGGCTATTTAAAAGAAGACAGACTGAAGTTTCAAATGCAAGGTAATGTAGTCGGAGATTACACTAAGTGGTCTACGTAAGCTGGCTCAATAATTTAATGGCGCGTTTTAATGTCTGCTAGCGAAATGGCTCAAGCCGAGATTTTCACTGGTAGAAATGGGCGTCATAACGGAGACTGTACTTGATGCTGCCACAAGCTCTATCCCTAAAACATTCAAAACCTTCGAATTAAATATTCTGCCAGCTAATTTGAATCCTGGTGAGGACTGCAAAAGAGAAGAAATTTAAATCATAACAATTAGTTAATTAACCAAAAAATACGATATAAACTTCAATAGTATCTACATCCATTGTAGAAATGATCTATTCTCTAATCAGTCTTTTTCCGACAATCGTCTACTCGTTCTACTCGTATATACAAAATATTTAATTTTACACTAATATGAAAGATGCAAATATCGCGTGCTATTTTTCACTGCGATACGAATTTCATTATTTACTTGGAAAATGTATCTTTACAAATAATACTTGATTATACACTCTAACAGTAGCCATAGACATATAAAGTTTAAGATTAAAAACGTAATTATTCGAATTAAAGTTACTCTCTATTTAAATTTCATTAAAATCTCTCTTACTACAAAATATTTGCCAGTTTTATGCCCCTTTAGAAAATTCAGCAGCAAAGGAAAATCCATGGTCTTCGCGTGAGCTTTTCTTCTTGTTGAGCAGTCAAAGTTGTATTTGTGTAATGTTTTGGTTCTTTTCTATAAGAAACGCTTTATGTCTCGACTATATACTTAGTAAAATATTCTGTTATATCCTGATAAAGGCATTAAGGTCTCCTCCAATGAGTCGTGTAATATTAATTTGTATAATCGCAAACTGAAGCTAATGCGTTCAGGGAACATTTGTAATTTCTAACTTCTCTTTAAATATAGCGGTGTGATAAGGACGCATAAAGGAACAAGAGGACAAGGGTGTCTTGAGAGCATAAGAGGAATATTATTATTATTTAACTTCCGAATACGTCTTCAATAGTTGTTGAATTAATTGTTTTAAAAATTATATTAATATGTTGGCATTGTTTCAACGCAGGCTCGAGAGCCACGTATTGCTCTGGCAAGTAAAATATAGAGATATTGGAATTTATTTGAAAAAAAAGGAAGATATAGGTTTTTCTCTTGTTAATTGTATGTCGCCTTTTATTTTGGACGTTCAATAAAATTTTCATGTTATGTTCCATCATTAGAATTTTCATTGGAGTTCAACACCACACCGTTGAAGCATTAACACCCCACCACAGCTGTAAATAAAAATATATATTCAAAAAATCTAAACAGCTTACGTGTTAATGACGTGGGAATTAGGAATTTAGTTATTGCGGCAGAAACTGAAAATAATATTTATATATCTAACTTTATAAATAATATATCTTGAACTCAGAACTATATCTGATGCATGTTATAGCGGATATCTAAAATGTTTACTTGGAGGAAATGTAATTTTACGCGTTTTTGGAAGAGTTTGCATCGACATGTTTCTCTCTGCATGATTATTTCTCGGTATACATTTGAAATGTCATTTCTAACATCCAGAGAAAGTTATTAGTTGCATTAAGAACAATCCGATGTTTTACTAAACTCGGTCATAATAATTAAGAAAATCAAAGGCAAAGAAATAAGCTTTAGCCATGTTCTAATTCCTTTATTTGAGTCTGCAATTTTAAGTTAAAATTCAGTTCCTTAGTTTAAAATTTCATTAATTACTAAAGATAAAAGAAAACTCACGATATGCTTTCAAAAAGAGTATCAGAAATGTGTAAAGGATATTTCATCTTCCTTACCTAGTGCCTTCGTGATGTGATTAGGACGAAGACCGGCTAGTAACCATGGGATTCAGAGCTCGAAACCTCGCCAAGCCTCTGCAATTTTGCTTCTTCCTTCAAAGTGATCCTAATGGTTCTACAGATGAAGAGAGATCAAACTCTTTTAAATGGTTTAGTATATAGAAAAATTTATTCTTGATGTATTAATCTTAAAGGAAAACATACACTTAATGGTTAGCGTGTGTTTCAAGGCAGTGATTTCCATATTTTAATTTAGCGCATTCGAAGCCTCTTGAATGTTTCTATTTTATCATTTACTGATATTCATTATGAAGTGTGCAACAATCAATTTTTACAGTACGCTAAAATATAATGAATTTTAACTAGGCAAAATTATTTATTAGGTTCTTTAAAACAGTACCTTTTCTCAAATGAACTTTTGCAGGAGCCTAACAAGTAGTTCTTGAGATCGGCATTTCTATGGAAAGTAGTTGAATTATATGTAGGATAGATTCCTAGAAACATGATATGAAAATGCATAGTAATGAAAGCTTACTGAGAATCCTACCTTTCACATCTGATAACTTTATAGTCTCTGAAAACTGTGAGATCTGAGCTTTGTTTCAGAATTTAACTGCCTTTCTGAAGGCAGCAAGGGTACTTTTGTTCTGATAAAGCCATTATAACTTCCTAGTAATTTCTACTTTCGTGATTTATGTTTCAGCAAATTGCTTTTAAAATTGCATTTAATGTTGATCTCGCAGAGTTTATAAATTATTACTAATCAAGAAAAATTTTTGTTGCACATAATTCTTAAAAAATGGCGTACTAGTGACAGAAATAAAATACATGTGAAGATAAGACAGTCAAGGAACAAAGAAATGGAAATTCTTCCAGTCTTATAACTAATGTTGCTTCGATACCTAACTAAACATTAATTTATGAACCTTAACCTCGTAGACATCTGCAAGTCCTACTTCAAGATGCAACAAATAACATAAAAACAGACGAAGGGGAAGCAAATCTATAATCTCTAATCTCTGCTAACTACCAGTAGAAAAGTACACTAATGATTCTATCGAGGTTCTCTACAAACCAATTCCATTCAGCCTAATTTTTTCTTCCTCTTTCCACTGAACATCATTTCACTCGAGCGATCAAATAAAAACAGAAATCCGCTCATTTCGAGCGTCCATAAAATTCTGGGACCATCGTTCTAGGAAACGCTTAATGAATCTGTTCTAATACATTATCTCGGAGCTGTTTACTTACTCATAATATGTAGTAAAGACGTTGCCCAGTAAAGGGAGCGAAGCAGAGGAAAAAGTAATCAAAACAAGTAGAGCCTCCTGATTAGGAAGAGGACGCCCTAACGACCCTTGCAACTCTTCCTCCTTCAACTTAGGCCATCGTTAAGTTGTGACAGATGTCCGAGAGTCCAGTCTGGAATTAATGTTTGTCTGCTTTATCTGTTGTCTTTCGAATTGTTGTTATTTAGACCTTTTGTCGAGGAGCGACTGTAGATCATCAGTGAGATTCAGTTTTTTTTGTTTTTAACTTCTTTGTTTCATTTCATCGATGATAATGGGATATAAGAAATTTCTATTTAAAGGAAATTTAGGGATCACGATCGAATTATTTTCTTCGCTTGGAAACTATGACAAATTAAGTCTTATATTCCATAAAGCGAAAAAAAGAAATGAAAAGAAAGCCTTTTCTCATCTTTGAACAAACTGGAGCTTAGATTTAGTATGTTATTTTTTTTAAGGAAAAGGGCACTGATTTATTAAATATTCATTTAGCTAGTGTAAAAATTATTTTAAAGCTGAGGAAATGAAAAAAATTATAATGTTTTACAATTAGTTTTCTACTATTTACATTATGTTTTTGTATTTTATGAAGTTCCTTCTTTCAATATTGCTTTGTCCCATGCAAAAATCTGAAGCAATCATAAATGTATTAAAAAAACCTCAAAATTAAATGAAGCTTGCTTTCGTTTTCGAAATCTATTTAGATTGTGGACTCGCAGCATCTGGAAGTTTCTTACGCCTGGGTGTGACTCAGTAAACACCGCCAAAACGCTCAGAGTTCAACTTAATGAACTGAAAGATGAAATATAAAGTAAAGTTTTGAGAACATCAAATGTAAAAAATGACAATCACATGTGCATTTAACAGTAAATATTTTGTGTATTTTAATTTCTTTATCAGAAAAATAGAAATACAGGTAAATATTTAAAAATCAGGTTTAAAATTTAAACGAGAGTCGCTACATAATTTACTAGCTAATCAAAAAGAAAGAAGCTTACTTTACGGAATAATTTACTACAAAGGCTAAGAAATTTATAGGTTTTCTGTATGTAAACATTTCTAAATATACTTGTACTATCGAGGTTTAGCCAAATACTTTGTAGCAAGTCCAAACCTTCTTTTTCGATAATAGCCAGAATACGCTTTTCTAATTCTGGCAAACTTTGATTTTCAATAGACCATACATAGCGTCCTTGTTATGATTTCACAGATTAAAAGGAAAGTCTACGATATTTTTGATCTTGCCAGGGAATTCGCATTTTGTAGATGAGTAACAAGATCATGTGACACAGAACCTTTGACATTTACGTTAAAATATTTCAAGGGCTTTGCTGCCTCTGCTTTAACATCTGGCAAATATACGGGAGCTTATTCAGATAATTAGCAAACCGTCTAGCAAACTATCAAATTAACTAGAAATACTGTCCAGACTATTGGTCGCCAAAGAGTCAACAGCGAGCACAAGACAATAGGTAACTCCAGTGAGAATCGCTTTCTTTCACAGTGATATTATGCAATTTTTTTAATGCTGGTTCTTTATTTGAAGCAGAACATATAATATATAGCAATCGATTTGTAATTGAAGAAATACCACGCCAACAGCGCAAAAGTGCTTCGCCTTTTAACCTTAGCATTCAGTTTTGGTTAAACAGGTTTTGGAGAAAAAACATTAATTTTTCTTACTGATACTAGTTTTCGAACGCAGCAATGAAACTGATTAAAAGAAAATATAGGAACGCACTTGGTAATAATATTCGGACCACTAAAACCGCACGAGAGTAACACAGTTCTCAGCACAAATGCATAATATTTTAGAAAAACGTGAAACGACTTCTCACAATGTTGAACTTTTATAATTAGAAAATAATTTGTCTCTGTAGCATGCTATTTAATTTTCTAATTTATTGAAGTATATGTTTTATAGCTTTTGAGAAATCTCTAGTTTTACTCTGCATTAAACATATCATAAACCTGGTTAATAATATTTCGCATATTATAAAAATGTTCTTTACAACTTGTAATCTGCACTGATAGTTAATACTTGTAAACATGCTTTGAATAAATAGTTATTTCTCCAATGAGTTAAAATTATAAAATGACGTACAATTTTACTAAGTTTCGTAAATACTAGTCTAGGCAAATGTCGTCTGGTAGTCAGCTTATAAATATAAAACTGAAAATGAAGATTTGCCATTTCTTCTGAGCATAGATATCTTAGCGGTTTATCTATAATGAATGGTAACTTTATAAATGCGTGTAGCATAGTTCAGTTAACTTTAAGTTATTCTGCGTATGTAAGCTACTCTGCGTATAAAAGATACTAACTTTGTATTTTTATTGCGAATTACTGGGTGTTAGACATTAGAGTAAGGTATAAAGAGGAGAGTCTAGAACAAAATGTAAATGATGCAATAAAGTAGAAGAATAATTAATGAAATATAAGTTAAAAGAAATAAAATAATAAAATAAACTTATAGATTACAAATATGTACATGTATCATTGTTCCTGAATTATTGCATTCTTTATTTGACCAGTACTGGTTTATTTATCCTTTTGTCTCATATAAACTCGTGATATTTGTTAGAAAAACTACGAAGTGGAAATACATTTAAATATTGAGAATCTTGTCTATATACGGAATTTATAAAACTTTTACCATATTAGAATTAATTATTTTCTGGGAATCGAAACAAGCTTAAAAGTTTTGGCTATAAGTTTGAATGAACACTAATTCTGTTAATTAAGAGTGTTACAAATTTACCAGATGTGATTACAGCAAAATTATTTTTAAAATAAATGTCAAGATCTAATTTTACGTAATGACGTTACTGATTACAGAAGTTGATAGTTCACCGTAAACTCAGCATTTCTAAGCTACCGTTTTAACTTTCATCATCGATGCTAAAGGCCTGTGTTAACAGCCGAGGATTCTCTGACGAACAGCCCAAACGCAATCCGCTAAGTTAGCTACTGTGGTCCATTCAATAATCTTTCGGAAACCGTTCAGATACCACCCTATAGAAAACTTACTGAGACGGAATAGGTCTCTCAGCTGCTACTTGCTTATGGCAAATCAATATTTCCCCCCTTGGGCTTAATTCCGCCCTTGAAGAGGCTTTGGCCCCTGCGATGTCCCTAAAACAATCGTTCTTCGAAGGAAAATCGCACTTGTGACGTCATTTTCGATTTCGCCCATCACTTAGTTCAGTGTTTCAGTCTCAATGAATGCAAGATGTTGGCTACAAATTAAAATTTATGGAAAGTGCTTTTAATGGGAACTTATTGATTAAGGAAACATGCATGATAAATAAAATTTTAAACATCGAAAACCTACACATGTAAATGTTATTCTCGAACATTTGTTCCCTAAACTTATTAATGTCCTAAAAGTGTTAAATATCCCGTTAATTACTTCTAAATAAGAATATGTTATCATAGCACATTCATACCTGCGAAATAGCATGTTCCATTTAAGCATAATGAAACCCAAATACTTTATGAGTTCTGTTTCTACTATTTTGAAGCCTGATATCAACAATAAACTGAAAAATATCATCACATTTTATTGTAATTATCATTGTGAGTATTTGTGTATTGTATATGAAGGTCAAGTAAAGTATACAAAGAAAAATGAAAAATAATTAACTTTTAAAAGTACTTCGAGATGGTAACTGTCTACTTTTCTGAACAAGTCTCAAAATATTTTTCATGATTTCTCTCATTAAAAACGTAATATCTTAAAAACAGGTATAACTTTCATATGCCGTTAATATTCAGCTTCTTGATAGTTCGATGGACTAAAAGAATCTTTTGTATAAAACTATTACGTGGCAAGTTTTCAAGAGTCATAATTCAAAGTCTTATTGCATAAAAGAGTCATAATTCAAAATCTTATTGCAAAAAAGAGTCATAATTCAAAGTCTTATTGCATTTGTTTCATTATATAAGTATTCTCAGTTTCGTATACATGGATATTCAGAAACCTTTTTATTTCATAATAATACTCTTCGCATTGAACACGAACTATGTACAGCATTCCTCCTTGAAGGATTTAGTGTTAAACAGAGAACATTCATTTCATTAGCCCTATGAGAGTTGAAATGCTGCATTTTAACAGCACTTATTACCTTCAAATACGTAACATATAATATAATTTTTTTAACAACAGTCATAATGAGTTTGAGTAAGGCAAAGTATTTTGAGGAATGATATGACATACGTCTAGTCGAAAGCAAATCTATAAAGGGGCAGATAAAAATTTTAAGCCACTCACAGAGTTAAAATCTTACGTAGTAAAGTAGAATAACATAATTATCTGTTTCGCTTTTGCAATACTAACATCCCAATTATATTCAAGTGTAAAATTTGTAATAAAAATATTTAGGTTATTTTAATTTTAACCATTTTGACTTCTATGCACCTCATTAGTAAAGCAAATTAAACCATTCTCTCTTCAACAATATCGTTTTCTTTTTCTTTTTTCTATCTAACATTAGAAGATGTATATATAATAATTATAAAAAAGGGAGATGCTGAGAAACAAATGTTAAAAATACTAATAATGAACTATGAGGACATCTATAATGTGAGTAAATTTATAAGTCTCTAGTTTCACAGAACAAACAGAATCTTCTTCAGCTACAAACTTGAAAATCTCAAACCAAGAAAATGCGTAGCTGAAACCTTCTTTAATTTTTAATCTGTTGTTATTGCGTAAGCACATGTTCCTCTGCTGTCATTTTACCCCTACAGCTAAGGTTCTCTATCCTTCGAAATTATACTTAGGCAAGTTTACTTACATTAGGTTTATTCTTGTTACTAATTACTGGTATTTTCTATATGGATTCATTTGCAAGACTTAATAAAGGAACAGATATATTTTTGCAAGAACAAATTCGAATTACAGTAAATTTATGTTAAGTATAAGGTTTATTTCCCTGTAAAACTATTTTAAATTAAAAAATAACGTAATAATATATTCACTGCACATACAATAAAAATATATTCGTTCAATTTTTCAGTGTTTCAGTTTCATATACTTAAAATACATTTTTCCAGTAAAGCCTTCATTTGGATGAGCAATTAGTGGTTTCTTGTTTATTGTAGCGCCTTTGTGCTACCTCAGAATATGTCAGAAATTTAATTGCATCGATTTTGCTAATAATGTTAAAATGAATGCTTTCTCTGGAAAAGGATATAAGGAAAATGAATTAAATCGAAAGCCTGAAAATATCCGAATTCAGTCTAAAGTATCAAAGAGTTATTATAGTTTTAGAAATATATTATTATATTATTAAGTGCCCCAAAATTTTAAAAATACAAAGCGTTTGCGATCTTATATTTGTATAGCGATTCAAGAATAATGTCTAAAACGTTAAGAAAAATCTGAGAAGTCCCATTCGTTAAGAATATATCTATGGCATAGAGCATAAACTCATGCATTTTAAACGAACTGTTGAAAATAGCAGTGCCATATTGTACAAGAAAATTTATCACGGTATTATTTTATAAAAAAATAATATCACCATGTGAAGTCTTGGATGCTTATTTAATTAAAAAAACACTTACTTATTCAAGACACAGCTGTGTGGATTTATTTCACTGAATCATTTCTCAAATGGCGGTAATTTTTATTCCAATAATATAACAAATACATTTACTGAAAAGATTATATTTCGATATGTATAAATATATCGAAAGGTATTTCTGTTGAGTTGATAAAAAAGGGAAGGAAGTATAATATAAGTTAAAAGCGTCTGAAAAGCAATCAGCAGTACAATCAATAAATAATATGCCTAAGAATCGATATTGTTGAATTTATTTTATATTTCTCAGAGAAGAGATAAGACTTAATAAGTTATTAGTACTACTAAAGATTGGCATTTTTAGCCTTCTAAATCCTAAGGGGAATAAAAAAAGGAAAAAAAAGAAAGAAGAAAATACAAAAGATACATCCAAACAATGTATACTATCTGTATACTGACCAAACCTGAAGAATCTTTGCAAATGCATGTGAGATGAGTCACGTGATCTCATCAATCAGCATTAAGTTAGATGTTTTCTTTCCATGATACTGTTCCATTAAGGTACACTTTTATGTGTTTAGCTTTATAGTCGAATCGGAAACACAGAATATTTTGGTAGAACATGTAATACATCCAGATGGAACTGATTTGTTTGATTGTTCTTGAATGAATAGAAATAACTATTCATTGACGATGATATTTGATGGAATCATTATGCGTCTGACTCTACGCATTTGATTTTATAAATTTAATATCCGCATCATTCCCTTTGGAAAATATATCGAATAATAACTTTCAAAACTTTTATTACATTTTAATAAAAAGACTGTTTCCTTATCTTGATGTAGGCTAATGAAAATGCTTTTGTAACTTATTTGTTCCCTAATATTTAAAGAAAGTTGATAAGATAGCTAGAAAAGATTCTTCTAGAGGGAAACTGAAAATAAAATAAGCTAAATAAATTGATATTAGCGAATGGTAAGAAAGTGAGTAGTTTCATAGATCTTACCTCATTATCAGATCTACAGTGGTTGATAATTTTATGCATAAACTGAGAAGTTATTGAAGATGAAATATATCTTGTAATATGTTCTTCGACATCCCCATTGCATTTTCAAAAAAATCTTCTGTCTCTAATTTTCTCAAGTGGACGTCCTACATTAAATGTATTAAGATTAGAATAATAGAAGCCGTGTCTAGTATTACAGAACAAATGTTGAATACCTGATAAGAAACGAAATACTCACTTGACGTTCTACTAGCTGCAAAGTGTCCACACATTCATATAAACATCAAAATCTCTTATTGCGTTTCCAGAAGCAGCTATTTTTATTAAAATCATTATACTCAAAATTTTAGTAATTTATGGTTGTATCACTTTTAAAATTTGTAAACTTTTTTAACCAGAACTTATTATAGAAAAATCGATTTATTTGTTTACATACCTTCATCAGTTCCAATTTTACTTTAAATTAATAATTTTGTAAAGTTATGAATATATTTGCTGTTAGTTCTGTGTAATGCCTGCAGGTGCTTGCAAATGAGCTTTAATTAAATTATTTTAAATGTTAATTGAGCTAACATTTTTTATAACTCTTTTTAGCGTGATGTTTAGCAGAGCTTAGTTAACATTCCCAGGAGATAAGGTTTGACATTCTGGAAAAGCATCCACGTTAATGGCAGGATTGGCTTTGTGAAACTGGGTCCATAAAATTATAATGATGTCTTCTCAAGAAGTTAGTGATAAGGGAAGAGGTTACAAGATATTTGACTTTATTTCTCAAGAAGGCCTTGATTGAATTCGAAATGTGATCCAACCCGTAGCCAAAAGAATAATTCGAATAATTCGGTTGAATACTGGTAGTTAAACTTTTATTCAAATTCTGAGGGACCGAAAAGATGCTCACAATTATCTTCGTTTTTCTTGCATGTAGCATAAATATGAGTCACTTTGCCTTAGACAGTCCTCCACTAAAACATCCTTCCATTAAGCAGATAGCCCTTGTATGCATTAGCTTAATCAGTTTACTCACACTGGATAAGATGAAGCAGTGTTTAAAAGTCAGAGAGAGAACGTAAGAACTTGCTTTCTCAAACCTGATATTTATGAGGCCTTCCGTATATTGTGCAAAGTTTATTTTAAATAAGATGTTACTTTTATGCTTATTTTTTTCTGTAACTTCTGTTTTCTTCGTGATGCAACAAGCCAAGCACTATGCAACAAGCCACTAAAACTGTTTAGCAGGCGATGCCCTATTTAGCCGATTTCTATTTTCTACGAGTAAGTTTTTTTTTTTTTTTTTTTTTTTTTTTTTTTGTTAATTTTATTTGTTAGAAGGTATGGTTAGAAAAACCTTAAACGAATCTTAATTATTTGCGATTTAATTTAAGGCTGTGTATTTAGTAATTGAAAGCTGGTTTTCTTGTGCTTATTTTTAAACACTTGAGTTACGATATCCTTCGAATAGCTGCTGGCAATATTTTCCATTTTTTTTTTCTGTTGTAATACAAAATGAAGTTTTTCATAATCCTTTTAAGTAAGTTTACATCTTGCTTTTGCTCTTGAAATTTAAACTTATGTTAATCGCAAAGAGAAAAATTCATTAAAGAAAGCAAAGTTGAAAAAAGTGTAATGCAACTGCTAATTATTTTTAATCTTACAATCAGCCATAATAACGATAACTATAAACTTTAGTAAGTTATCTATAAATAAAACAATGTGATAAAGCAAAATAATTAGCACGAAATAATTAAATGCTGCATGCTAGCAATGATTAGAAATGCTTATTATTACATTTTGCTTCAGTAGTGTATGAAAATATTCTTGCGAAATATAGCATTCTCATTTTGCATGAGAGATAAACCTGCTAACAAAACTAGCTAGCAGATGTGTTTGTGCATTCTTATCTTTATTTTGTAGTATGTATACGCTAGAATCCTATTTCCCATACAGCAAAGTATAATTTGTATCTCTTGTGCTCATCACTTGACTGTAGTGCATAATGTTTGAGGACTTTCAACGCTCTGGCGAACAATCACTTGTCTGAAACATCTCAGGAACGCTACTCTTAGATGCACTTGGCCTGAGTTAAGCGTCCTTTATGGATAGGTCCAAAAAGCAAACCGACGTTAAAAAAGGGCAAGCGTAAATATCTTTCAGCTCAGTGTTTCAGGTTTGAAGATCATTCCCACGTGATTTATATCATTTTAAACAAACAGTCCAGGATACTCTCTTAAGCTTTTCGAGCAGCGTGAATATCCCAAAATGTTCTCTGCTATTTTTGCGTTTTGTTTTTTTATCTTACATTTGCTGTTTTGTTCTTCCTTTCGCCACCTTCAAGCCAATGTGGACTGTGTTTTGTCACGGTTCTAAACTTCTGTTTTCTTTCTGGAGGAAGCTGTCATTCCCTCGAAGTCATTTTAAAGTGGCATTTATCCGTCGAGATATCTCTTGACGTAGATTACGCAAGAGGGTGGACGAGAGCGTGACGAAGGGAAAGTGAGTTTTATTCGACTTGGAGGTTTCAGAAGGGTTTGAAACAGATTTTTAACCATTAGATTCAAAATGACTACGCGCTATTTACTTTGTTTCGCTTATTTATTCCTGTAGCTAACAGTGCGTGATAAGTACATTTCATGTCATATATTTATTTGTCTGTATTTTGATGCAAAATATCACATATTATTTATTATATTATTTCATATAATAATATATTAAAGTATTACGTAAAATATGTTGCTATACAAAACAGTCTACTGAAAATTTTAACTTTGTTCGTTTAATAATATTTATGGTTTGTGGTAGTTCGTGTAGTAATGAAAAGCATAATTAATGAAGCGTACTGTCTTTTAGTAAATCTTCGCAGCGAAACCCTTTCGCAGATCTATTCATAACATTTTTTATGTAAGTTAGGATCTAAAAAAATTACGAAATATTTATATCCTTCCCATTTGAAGAAAATATTATAAATACTTCAATGTTACGAAGCATTTTATAAAATAACTTTAAATCTAGTCATTCCTAAGATTATTTGCAACAAAACTACATAAAGTTTTCAAAACGTTTCACTTTAACGTCTTTAAATACTGAACCTAGAACTTTCAATTATAAAATGCAGAATTGTATGAAAAGAATTTCAACGTTGTGAATTGGAATCTTAAACAGAAAATCTGGCATATGTGGTCACTGTACTGAAATAATACTAATAAGTTAAACGTATGAAGTTCTGTGACTCATTTCAATATAAGAAGTTCTGTGTTGGCTTACATAATTTGCTGAGATGCACTTAGTAAAAAAACTGGCTTCTAAATTAAAAGGAACACCAATAAATTTAATCGCGAATTCTGTTTTAAACAAATTTGCACAATTAGCCATATGAAAACGTTTTATTTTATAGTTGGTTCTGTATTTCTGCAAATTTTTGTCTTTAAGACTGCAATGGAACGAGAAAGTGAGCAAAAGAAGTAAAATTCTTCTAAAATATATTTTCTAAAATACAATGAAATGTTCACTCTACATGTGCAGCATAATCCTTTTTTTAATCGTCAGCAAGAGGTCCGTGCCAGTTCCGGATAAAAGGTTTTCATGATAATTAAATATATATTTCGAGAAAGTACTTGATCACATTTGGTGATACTATTTGTAGAAACTGCAGCATACATCTGAAGTCCATCTGTAGAGGTTTTGATTTAACAAGTAATATCGAAAATCGTATAGACTATTTAAAATTAAAGTACGTAACATGACTTTATATTTTAAAAAAAAGACAAACTTGAAGGCATTTCATAGTTACTATATTTGTTATAACATGAAAATTACGAATTTCTTTCTTAATATGATGACATATAACTTCGAGTGTGCTTGTTCATAATACTGCCGCCTTCGTTTTAAAAATTCTCTGATTATGCACTGAAGCTTCATAACATCAGGTACCGACATAAGCCAACATTTCTCGGAGAAATCTTATGAAAGTATGTAGTCCTTCATCAGCTTCCTTCCATGTAACTTTCTTACTGTCCCTGTTGGCTTCATTCCTTTCTTTCTCGCCATCTTTCTCCTTTCCCAATAAATGCCCGATTTATTTCGTTGTAATCTTGAGAGAGGGCGAAAAGAACAGTATTGTCCACCTCCATCCAAGCCTATCTGTCATTTTCACTAGCACTGACATCAACAGCGACATAAAGCAATGTTCTTAATGTCTTTCCGGGAAAGAGACAAAATAAATATGGCTCCTTCAGAGCAAATTGTTTCT
The DNA here is from genome assembly GCF_044657685.1 of Stegodyphus dumicola. NCBI lineage: Eukaryota > Metazoa > Arthropoda > Arachnida > Araneae > Eresidae > Stegodyphus > Stegodyphus dumicola. The sequence goes on along the minus strand of NC_140771.1, from coordinate 149,234,440 downwards.
AAAAATCGTGACCACTCTTGTCAAAGTTTACACTTGAACGCATAAAAGAGCTTAGTTTATCTTTATATTCTGGATAATTCCTTGATTAACTTGTTGATAATAAGGCTTCATACGCTACGCTGCAGAACCATAGCCTAAACGTTTTTTGCGTTTAAATCTTTAGATTGTGAGCTCTTTATATATATATATATATATATATTTCATATGCCTAAATTTCGGATTTAATGTTCTTTTTTTTAATCTAGAATTTATAAAGTGCTGTTATTTTGATACTGCTAGTTATTCGCATTTCAGTTACAAAGGATTTAACTGCAGTATATAATAAGTTTTATCTTACTATTTCTTTAATTCTTACAGTACTCGTTTTGCCCTCAACATTTAAAATGATTTTACGAGATTCAGATCATCATGTATTAGAACTGTTGAAAAAATATATAGAGAGAACTGTATTTTAAGGAACAAAAATTGCATAAATAGTTAACTTTAAAAGCTTATACCTTAAATGGTTATATCTATGGTTTTTAAATCTGGACACACATATGTATAAAAATGCAAATATAAAATAAAAACAATTTATCGTCGAAAAATTCAGATCATGCAGTAATTAAAGTAAGCAGATCTATAAATAGCAGTGAACAGTCTGAAAGTAGCAAAATTTTAAAAGGCTTTTTTAAAGCAATCATTTTTTTTTTTTTTTTTTTTTTTTTTTTTTTTGAAAAAATGGAAAATACACTAAATGAAAATTAGAACCTCATAAAAACATCAGTGAGGATGAAAACAAACTTTGAGCATACAAATGTATTTAATATCAAAATTTAATTATTATCCTCTTTAAAGTCCTTCTTCCATTTCATTTTTGATACATCTATTTACTATGTGAGCTTGTTTGTTCGCTAATAACTCAGTCACTACTATAGATATCTTCACCAAACTTTCTACAATTCTTTTCTGGCTCGTGGAACAGGTTAGCGTTAACTTTTTACCAAAATAAAATAGTTAAAAATCAGAGATATTAAATAAAAACTCTTGAAACGCTAAATTTCGCCCTCATTTTTTCGAGTGGCAACATTCTCATATGCCGGAGATAAAAATCTGCTTAATTTCGAGAAGTGCTGTCACTCCTCGCTTTGAAATAATAGAGTTTGTAAATAAAAATTTTATTTTTTACAGTTTTTTTTAATTTTTTGTAGTTTTACAATGAAATAAAAATAGCATTGCCAAATATTAAATGCATTATTCCCGATTCCAAAAATTCGCGGGAAACCATTTCAACTGTTCCCATCTCGTACGACTTTAAAAAGCCGAGATATTAATTCAAAACTATGAAAACACTAATTTTCGCACTCCTTTTTCTGAGTGGTAACAGTCTCGCGCGTTCGAGATAAAAATGCTTTATTTCGAAAAGTATTACTACTGCTCGCTTTCAAATCGTAGAGTCTGTTAATCAAAAATTTGTAAGTTTTACGAAAGCTATATATACTATATAAAGAACAATTCGTGTTTGCTTATTCGCGTTATTTCTGATCAATTATGATCAAATTCTAGAATAAAATTATAATAGATTAATTTAATAGACTAAAATTTAATATAATAGATTAATAGACCACATTTAATAGACTGAAATTGAATGTAGGTGAAATACTTGAGTTTTTACGACCATTTGATTAGAAAGACGAAAAATCATTAAATTTTAAGATAATTCCTTTTGTAAATATTCAAGATATCTCATAACGTAAAAAACGTAATTTTACGTATTACCAAAAATATTGTTCATGTGAACAAGGCCACGAATCTTATAGCGGCAAGAAGTGAACACTGCGTCTGTCGTTGGCAAGAGCTTTCGCCACTATACAGGTGACAGCGCGACCTCATCATCATCCCAGTTCTGAGGGTGAATGCCATGAGGGGGAGGGGATCCGGGGGTCTCCTACAGCTCTTCCGTTACCACTAAACCGAGACCAAAGGAGAAGACTTTCGGATCCCCAAATGTTTGGAGTGCCCCCATGCCGAAAAGACAGCATTCACATTTACAACATCCATAACTTCTTTGGGATTCGAACTCGAGCCCTTTAGTACGGTGAGGCAGAGTTCTATCACCTTGGGAGGCATATTATCAGAAATAATTGGTGTATGTGAATGAAAAATCAAGGAAAACCACTGTGTTACAGCACAACTATTTCATGTGCAATAGATACATTAATGATGAAATCAGAAGATTAAAAATAAATTCTTAAATGATTATAAAAATTTGACAGGATTATTTGAGATACGTTACATAAGAAAATTACTCTTTCGAAAAAAAAATTTTTCTCGATTTTGACATTTTAGTTAAAAATATTCCGAAAGCTAAAAAAATCAATATTTCGTAGTTATATGTAATAAATTACGTAATGTGAGTGTTTAAAAAAATTGTAGAGTAAAATTCAAATTTTGTTTCTCGTTAAACGAGAGGTTTATCGAATACTGTTTTAAAATGCATTAAATTCTGAATAAAATATGTGGTACAGTGTATCTTGCGATATTAAGATTTTCTGTAAAATTTGCAATCTCAAGAGACTTCGTCGATGAATTTCAAAAGCCCATTAATGGAAAATTTTGTGAACTGTTTAAAACTATGTTTAAGAATAAATATTTTCAAGATTAAAGTCTTTATTTTTTCAATTTTTGGTATTTTATTCGGCCTTTTTTAGTTGTCTTTCCGAAAGTAATTCGGGATTTTTTTTTTTTTTTTTTTTCATACTTCTTTATAACTGAAAGAAACCGATATTCGCTGAAAATTAGGATTACATTGAAAAACTTCGTATAAAATGAAACCCAATAATAGTATTAATAAAATTTTTATAATTTAAATTTCGGAAGGAGAAGCTGAAATAAGAGATCGTTCAACAGATAAGGTTTCTTTTCCCTTCCATAAAGTAATTATGTTGAATATTGATCAACGAATTTTATTAAAAAATCTGTTGTTTTACTTTTTTAATCAGAAGTATAAAAGTGGTGCTATATACTCATCTTTCTTTACATGAATTTTTTAGTCCCGTTCTTTGCCCCCGTAAGTTGGTTTTTGGAAGAAACTATAATCTCTTATGTACACATATATGAAAAGGACTGAAAATTTCCAAAAATCCAAAACTGAGAGATAAATAGTAGAAAATTTTATCTAAGCGTTTTATCTTTATGCTAAGTTCATTAAAATTAAATACCGAAAATCACATAATCATATCATATAATCAACACGTAATAATCCTTAATTTTTTAAAATTAAAACCTCGGGCAAGAATGGATAACATAAAAGTAGATATCATAAAAGTAGATAGATTGATTATTAAAAATATCATTTCATCATTTAAACTCACCACTTTAAATCTTTTTTCCCTTTCTTTGCTGTATATCACCGCGGGGCAACTGGAAGCACATCCGGTTAGTATCGGGAGATCTGAAGCCCGAATTTGTCTAGGGCTTTGCTCATTTATCATATTTTGTGCTCCAAAATAAAGCTAATGTCTCTACAATCGGCGCCCGGACTGGAACACTAATCGTGACCACCCGGATTTGGAGACTGGGTGTCCTACTCTTCAGTTACCATTTAAGTGAGGAAGCATATAAGAAAGTTTCTACTTTCTCACTTCCTGCCTTCGTGTTCTAAATAAACGCATGAGCGGCTTGTAGCAAGAGATCCACATTTCGAAATTCACCCATGGCGTTACTCGTTTTTTATGTTTCCTGCTTAGAAATAAACCTAATACTCTACACCAGATTTAGCTTGAGTAATGATGCAGGAGAGCAGTACGTTAGAAACAGTTTACTTTTCACAAGTTTTCCAAACTCCCACAAAATGTTGCGAGTGTTGCAGAGTGTAGATCAAAAGAAATTGCGTTAGATTTACTACCAGAATAAATAAGGAGTTTCTATGTGGAATCAAAATTAGCATAAAATTTGACCCAGGGTGAAATTCATGTGTAGCCAGAAATGAATAAATAGCTATGATCACTTTGGCTACTGTGCAACTAAAATTATAACGTTGCAAAACTCTTTGCAATTATACTAAGAATCAGTGAAAAACGTATTGTTGGAGAAGCAAATGTTGACACACATTTTATCGTTCGGGTAGTTGCATAAAAGTGTATACATTGTTTACTTAAAATTTCCACTGCAACGTAATAAACTGCCGGGTGACATTTTAATTCCGACTGCTAAGTATCGCAACTAAAGTAAAAGTGTAAAACAAAGCTATTTATTAACATATCAAACCGACGGTTACGCGAATTGGAAGCTTAACAGACACAAACCTTTGTTGATTTAAGAGTAACCAACTCATACGTTTAAACTGAAACAAATGCCACAGTGTACAGAATTCACAAGCGTAGAATAAACCTTAGTTTTACCCTGACTAAGCACACGCGAGGAAAGCACCTCTCGCAGAAACTTATACAGACAAGGCAAATTGCAAACAGAAGAAAATCTAAAGATGAGGAGTGACCTGCCTATGTTGCCGATCACTCTTTGAAAAAACTTAGCAACTCAAAGCTTATTCACATTTTAATTATTTTATGCTCTGATAGAAGATAACAAAAGCAGAAATTCTAGAAGTATCCAAAAGCATAGTTGCCTCGTCAGATAGTTCTGTTTATTAAATCCATCCAGGTTGAAATTCACTTATTCTCTAGATCAGCTGTGATCAATGATAAAAAAATGAAGTCAAAATCATAAGATAAGTGAGTTAATTAAAAAACAAATCTTGCAGTTTTACCTTTGTGAAATTCGGGCATGATATGCAGATGTTTCTTTTGCACACTGGGTGGTCCACTGATACCTGTGAAGCAAAATATCGGTTTCAAAGCTCGTGAAGATTCCTGATAAGACTGTGCTACTTGCAATGTGTAAATTGCACAGTTCATATGTTTATCACTATTGTAATTACCCAATTCATTAATGAAGTCCTTCAGCTGTATGATTTTTGAACTTGGCATTAAGGAAAACGTCTGAACATCACATTATCTTCACTGTAACTGAAGACTAGCGGAATCGATCAAGAACGTTATTATGATCATACGCTCTTAGCTCAAAATGAGGCCTGAATGAACAGCTGCTCAGGAGAAGTAACACTAAATTGCTGTTTGAATTTGTTTAGGTTTGAGATAACTTTATTTTTTTCCAATGAATACTGACAGTGTGATTAGTAAATATTAGACCATTGTATTTAAGATATACAGAAATTTGATTTAGTGTCTTGTTTGCCAAGTGTACCAATACCTTTGGCAAAATAGCATATAATTATCATCCAAATGAGAAATAAAACAAGATTTAGGAAAGGGAAATGCTACTCCAATAACCACTGAAACAAAAATAAACTGTTAAAATTAATTAACACACATAAAAAAGTAAATTATGTGTGTTAGTTAGTGAGCGCAGAGTATTTAGTGAGAGCTGTGCTTTTGATGAGAGAAATATCAAGAAATGAAAATGATAAAACTGTCACAGATATGTAATTTGATCATCGATGCTTTTAAAATCACATGGAGTCGTGACAATGCATGACAAAAGAAAGCATCAAGGTGACAAAAACCTGACGAAGCATGCAAGCGATTGACCGATTAGAGTGATCCCAAGATGAAAGTTTTAAATGAAACAAAAGATTTCAAGACGCACGCCAAAGTAATACCCGATGAGTCCTGGTCATACGCTCGTCTCCATCGTACTTGACGTTAAGCAGAAGAATGAAAAATTAATGAAGGTTAAGCTCAGATTACAGTCAGGGTACTGACAGGTGTAGTAATAGCCATCAGCAAGGGATCCAGCGGCATGAGCTTGCTCGAGAACCATCTGTCTGAAAACATGTTTGCGTAGTTTAATCCTGAGTGGCTGTCAGATTAACAAATATCACTGTGAATGCATCTGTAGTTGAAATACCTTAATGCACTACCAGCAAAAAATTACATTTTTATTCAATATTACTGTAAGAAATAAGCTGTAGATTGCTGTCATCATTTTGACATCCAAAAATTGCGTGGGCAAAGATTTCATTCTCACTGTTCTGAAGCCCATCATAAATAAAATATAGTACTTTTTTAAATGGGATAAGTCAATCTAAAATCAGATAATTTTTCATAACTTTTGACACTGGATTTTGGATGAATGAAGGATAACTCCATACATTATATTTTATTTCGCAGTACTTGGATGTACATCAATTAACGCAGAGAAAATAATTCAGAAATTTAACCTTACAATGCGACAAGAAAAAAAAGTCTAAACGAGAAACATAATTCTTAAAACTGAGATTTTATGTTTATATTACGTGCAGAAATCAGGTATTAAAAGTGTGATTTGATCATGAGTAAATGTAATATGTTTTTCAAACTATACGATTAACCTATAGATAGCAGCAATCAGTTTTTTATATTTTTATTTCAATGTATTGTAAGACAATGTTGCTCAATGTTTAATGTAAAATTTCATATAAATTCATTTCATATTAACATCATTTGATAACAAATTAACTTTCCAGCACCTATTTTTATAGAAGGTGAAAGATCATTTAAATTATTTTTCAGTGATGTTCTAATCCATTTGTAGTTTTAATGGAATTTTCTTCAACCCTCCGTTCATCATCTAAGAGTGCCATTTTCGAAAAATATGCATTGTTGCGTGCATACGGGTTCGTAATAGATTGAATGCACAAGTCCGATAAAAAGTTAATAAAATTTATTCTTATCCCATGAAATAATATAACAAAACGCTGGATTTTTCCTCGAATATATTCGCACAAAATCACAATATCACACAGTAGCTATATTTTAAACTACTAAAACATTAAATAGAACGCAGGCCAAAGCGCAGACACAGCTAATCTGATCTCACTGTGAATTCGCTACAATCAACAACAACTAAGTAAACAACTGAACTGAGATGTTTTTGTCCGGCTTTTTAAAGCTTTTCAATCGTGCACGAGAATGTTCTAATAGTTTCCGTTTTCTCGAGATTTCTTGAAAGCAAAAGAGTAGAATTAAGTCACAGTTAACACAGTAGTCGATTATATTTATTCAGTTTAAGTATAAATTGCGACATATCTATTTATTAAATGAGCATGCTCCTGTAGTTTTTCTTTTTCGGCATAGCTTTCTCTTAAAACTCGTCACGCGTTGCATTCATTGCACGGGGAAATAAAACAATTTAAATTAGAATTGTACTAAAATTAGCTAACTAAATACGAAATGCATAACCGTATTTATATTGTTATGCGTGCATGGTTTGTAATGCATTCAATGCACACAAAACCGATAATAGCTTAAAAAAATTTATTTTACGGAAAGAAATATTTCTCAGTTCTGGAACTTTCCTTCCAAAATAATCGTACAGTTCTTCTCAGCATCAGAGAACAGAATCAGTATTTACACTTCAAACGACGAAGAATGTTAAACGCAATGCAATGCACATCTAAACTGCGATGCTCACATAGAGATTTCTCAGTATTCCGAATTCAACTAACAGCTATTAGAACTATTCCCCTTTCTAGACTTATATAGTTGTCTCAGGACCGCCGGGAAATTTCCAGTACCTTCGTTTTCCCGAAATTGCTAGAAGGCATATATAGCGACAGTTATATATAGAGCCAGATAGAGGAGTTACATTTACATACCAATTAGATCGCTTACAGTTATATAATAATCAAACAAAAATATCACCAAATTTGGCACATTTTTACAATTTCTCGTCAAACTTGGCTACAAAAGTTAGTTGCCAAAATCATCTCCAATTCAGCGAGATAGCCATTTACATCAATGTAAAATGGACTTGCCCTCGGTAACCATATTTTTGCGGCGGAGATTGACTCTCTTCAGACTTCTTTTCATCATAAGAGAAGTGGATATCTCAATGCTTGAGCTCAAAATTATACTTTTAGCTTCATTGTTTAAGGAGTAAAGGCTCTAAAGGATCTATGATCGAGGTTTGGCACTATAAGGAGAACATGCCATCTATTGGCAAACATCGTCATTCAGAACTTTAAGAGCCTTTTCCAGTGACAGTAACTCAAAGTGAAAAGTTTTCTTTCACAACAAGCTTTCTATTTTTGGTCCTTTAGGTATTACATAAATTTACCCACATTAATTTATGGACAGATGGCCGCATTGCGGTTCAATAAACAAGACTGAACAACAAAAATATCCGTGCCGTAAACATATTTATAGATTTTGATACTTCATATAAAAAGATATAACATTTTCCATTAAATTCATCTTTATTCAAAATCTGCTGCGAAACAAACGTTTCTTGAAATATAAAGCCGAGCGATGCGATTTGGGTTATATTTCGATCTCTGAGTAATTAAATCAGTTTGGATAAAAGTGTAAAATTTAGAAATATTCTGTTCTCACAGCCCAAACTGCAATTTTTTGTATCATTATCATTGCATATCGAATACAGTTTTCTTCCAAGTTCGCCAGTAACTAATATATCCATTATTTAAAATAAACGTGTTATATTTCGGTTTTCACAAATACACAGGCTCCTTTATCAACAATTTTGGGCCTATCGATCATTAGTTGTGTGAACATTTATTTCGACTATTGGAATAAATTTAATTATTTAAGTTACTTTTGCAATACATAGTTTAGATTTACAATACATATTAAAATATATACACAATACATAGTTTAGTTACAATACATATTAAAATATGTTTGCAGTGCGTAGCTTATTGAAATGAAAGGAGCTATTCACTGCATAATATAAAATACTAGTGCGCAAAATATTTTTCGCAGTCCGCTTAAAGCAAAGAAAGTATGTTTATATTGTATTTTGCACAAATTTGTTACATGTTTATAAAAGCGAATTGCGCATTGCATAATGCGCTTTAAAGTTAAAAACGCGTTGCTGCACCAAAAGGAGAAGAATAAAGATAGTAATCAATTGAGGGGGAAAATGAAATTGTATTCATCACTTTTAAGACTTAAAAGCAGACACATTTAACAAAGTATTAGAAAAAATACAATTAAAATATGTTTTAGGATGCTTTTTACCTGTATCAAATCTTATTCACGCATGACTACACCTCTGCATCTACTTTATTGTTGCTATGATTTAAAATTATCCGTGCACACTTTTACAGAAATATGCTTAAATTTGTATGGGAAAAAAAGCCTCATCTTATGAAATGCATTCATAATTTAAAAAAAAATATTATAATATTTAAATGTCGCAATCAAAAACTTCAGATTATAGTCTAAAACTTCGAAACTTAAATTTTCAAAAAGTTAAGAAAAATATTGGAAAACTATAAAATCCCTAAGTTAAAAAGAAATTGCAATCTATATATAGTATGCAAATTTCAATTCAGAACCTTAACAAATCTTAAATTATGCTATTATGTTAAGTAAACTAGTTTCCGAAAATTAGGAGTTACCGAACACAAATATAAACGACTTCTTCTGAAATATAAAGTCAATATTAACAATTTTTTTAGGTTAACATTGAGTCGAGATTTGCGTTTCTTATTTAATGAGAAAAGGACTTAAATATTCAAGCCGAAATTATGATTTTAATTTACTGAATTTCTTACGCAATAGGAGTACAACAGGTTTATTCTTCAAGTGATAATAATTTCTTTATTTTTCATGGAAATGAAATTACGCGTATTGAAAACAATAACTGAAAAAATGCTGATAGATTTGCTTTCTTTTCCATATTTCAGGATTTATTTGTGCTGAAGTATAAATATATTTATCGTCGAAATCACATTTATTAACGTGGCAACATTTATCACGAATAGCAAAATACTGATACTTTTCTGCTATGCAATATATTTGGAGAATTCTTTCCGTTAAGATTGCACACATAATCAAGCTCTTGTCCATGGTTCTAATCCTTAAAGATTTTTAAGGCTCACATTTGCTTCATAAAATTCATTTGCTTTACTTCTGCATTTGTTTTACTTCTGCAGTTGCGTGGGAAGTAATGTTATCCGTTATCAACATCGTAGTCAACTTTCCCTGAAAAAATATTAAGTAAAAAGTCTTTCATTTTTAATACGATGTTCGTAACACATATTTTACTTTTTTTCCGTTTCTTTTCACGTCATTTGACTACATAGAGAAAAATTTCATACACGACGTTCCGAGCTTTTGCATCGATTGGCAAAAAAGTTATATTTTCTGAATGTCAACACTCATATACTGAAATATTTCAAGAGGCTGAAGCGTCAGACATTCTGCTTGAGCCTTAAGGCAATTCAACATTCAAAAACACTTTTACTTTCATAAGCTTTTCATTTGTCACATAATACACTAAGACATCTAATCAGTCATGTCACTGCAATTTAATTTCTTATTGAAAATTCTAATTTGAGATACACTGCATAGTGCTTTTTAAATATATAAATTTAAAGTTTAATAGTGGCAAAATTAAACCACTTGGCTATAATTTCAAATACAAAGAATCTCAGCATATTTCACCGGTCACCTATACCCTTGTAAGCAAACAAAATTTTATTTGCATATTTTAGAGTCATTTGTAATTAGCGTTTAATACTACCTTTTGAAAGTATAACATTTTTGCTAATTTTTAATCATATTATGATAAGATTTTAAAATATATTAAAAGGAGATTAGATACATAGCCAAAAATGTCATAAAGTATACCAGATTTCACAATGGCAATAAAATGAAAGTTGGAAAGAAGATGAGAGGCATGACTATAGCAACAAAAAATAAAATTTGAAATCTGCATTAGGAAAAAGAACTTCAAAGATATAGTAATTACCTAAAATGTATAAAAACAATATTTAAAACATATGCTTCTCACTTTAAAGCAGTTATTATTTATTCGCTGCATCACTTTTCTATTGCCGGATTTTTACTCTATCGGCATGGCAGTATAGCATCTTCGATGTTTCTCAGATTACATTTCACTTTTGTTTCGCTGTTCCTTAATAAACGTTTTCACATTTAATTTTGATTTAATATTTATTGTTAAGACAATACTGAAGAATAATTATTATAATATTGCCATATATAACATTCCGAATTATTTAAAATTTTAAGATTTCAGCTAGCTTAATGAAATTGCTTCTAATGCTATTATGCAATTAGGTTAATTGCTGTATATTTAATATACATGCGCTCATTTTATTAGTGATCTAAGGAAATTCAAAAGAATTTCATAATTATGTTCCAACTGAAATTAGTTTTTATTGTTATAAGGTATTTCTCTCGCCTTCTTAGCATGTCTTCGGGGTGTAATGGTCAGCACGCTCGGCGCGTATTGTATATAAGGTACTTCTTCCGCCTTCGTGGTGTAGTGGTCAGCACATCAGCGCGTTTCGGGAGGTCCATGGTTCGAGTCCTGGCGAGGGCATTGCTCATTTTCCATCTCTCCTGCTTTAAAAAAATACCTAATGTCTCTACATGGTAATGTGATTAGGCCTTTAGGACAATATAATGTGATATAAAAGGAGAATCAGAGTTAATGGCTCTAAATTTCAGTTGATTTATTTTAAGATTCTGTTAAATTGAAGCAGGTTTCATGTTCTTTCTTGACTTGTAATTTCTTAATTTTACACTTAATTTTAAAATGTGCACCTAATTTTCATTAATGGAGTATAATCAGCAATATTTATTGCATGCTCGAGAAGACAATACATGAAGTGGATACAAGATAAGTTTTTAGATTTTACCGCTTTCTACACTTAATTTTACAATATTTATGCAGATACGTAATCCTTGGAGAAAGAACTCTCCCCAATCCATTTTAAAGCAATAATAATAATAATAATAATAATAATAATAATAATAATAATAATAATAATTTTAGCACTTCACAATTTAAAAATACTGAACCATCCGGTTTTCCCTCACGCTAACCACTTTCCCGTCAGAGAAGCTCTATAAAAATAATTGGAAAAATATTTGAAGGAGAGGAAATAGGTTGCTTTTTTGGACTTTTGATATTTGCTGAAGTATATATGAATATATATATATATATATAATAAAGTAATAATAAATTTTTGGAATAAAAATGATGACCGCTCAGTTATCGGTAACTGTATATTTAGAAACGGATTTACACAAATATCGAAATATATTCGATTTAATGATTTTAAGGGCCAAAACCGATCAAAGATAAATTATTATTGATTGGAAATGTATATCAAACTTAGATTGAGATCTTACCAGCTACAATAATTTCTCATGAAATTGCCACAATCGATGAGCAAGTGTTTACATTTAGAAGTAATGGCTTATTTAGACTGCATATTTCCCCAAATTGACTGAAGCCTAACCAGAAAAATAAGGAACATGCTGATTGTGATAGTGAATTTTTCTATGTATACAGTATGTAAGTACATATATAAAAGAGATAAATGTGACTAGTAAATCAAGAAAAGTAACTGTTTTCGGATATGGTGGTAAGGAGCGGAAGAAATATCGTAACAGACATCGTTTTCATAAAATTGACGCTCGCGAAATGCTACAGACATTGATCAAGAAGAAATTGATATATAAGAAGAAATTGACAGAATTGGTTACAGTCTTAGAAAATCGAAATCAGTAACTTCAAGAGTTTGTCGTACGCAAAATTCATTATTATTTAGATTTACAAAATCGGCGACGATTGCATATAATTAATCGAAAAGTAGAAAAAGTTGTAACTCTTAAATGAATCAGAGAGCTAAATTAGTTATGATTAGGGATCACAACAGGATAAAATCAAAAGCTGTTACAATAGACCAACTCAAGTTAACATATACAGCAAAGCGAACGACAAGAAGATAGCCTCTGATCAGTTTTTGCTACACGTTAGGTATTAGTGCCCTGAATGTCTTTATTATTTGCTTGCACCTAAATCCAGATTCTGAGGGAAAATTAGAAATATAATAAACTAAAGATTCTTTTGGGGTCAGGCAAGTGTTTAGTCAAGGAAAATATAACTGAAATTCAAATGATTCCGGAGACACCTGAAACATATATAAACAATAAGGCTAAATACTGTTCAAGATTGCTCGTCCAGCGGACCAAAAACTATAGAGATACATACTGTAAATATTTATGTACGTACGTTTGCACGAAAAGAAGTCTTTTAGTATTCACGCAAACTATGTATCACGTATCTTGCTGCTATTGGCTGAAAGCCAATTGTGCATTTCATTTTCCCACTGTTAGTATTAATAGTAAATTCTAAAATATATCATTACGTCTATATTCATTACTTCTAATAAATTCGAAGCTTAAACTAACTTCTGCAAAACTAACTACTAACAAAAGAATAAAAATTTTAATCGGATCAAATAAGAACCCAGTGGTACTCAATGAAACAAAATGAAGTTCGTCTTAGAAGAGTTAAAGGCTTAAAGCAATGATTCTTTTTCATATTTGTAATCAATGGCAATAATTTTAAATCTTGATATAAAAGATCTCTCAGAACTTAGAGCATAAGGCAAAAACTTGAAAACATACGGCAGCCCCATTCCAGAGTACAAAATATACTATCTGACTTATTTTTGTTTTTAGAAGATTGCAATACCACAGACAACCATGAAAACTATGCCACCGAAGACTTGAAACCTTTATTTCTGGACTAAAATATATACGAAAAACTAGTTACAATCAATATAATCAAATAAAATATCAATAACGCACCATCCGTCTCACGCAGCTCACAGGAACTAGTTTCGACGAGGTGATAGTTTTCTCAAAAAGCGAAAAGTCTCTATCGTCTGGTACTTGCGCTCCTTTTTATGCTCGCATACCTATGGAATGTGCACGTCTCACCTCATCACATTAAAAGAGACCCGTTAAATTTGTCTCTGAATTCTCATGATAGAAATTTTGACTTTAAGGAACATTCCTGAAACGTTCGCCTTGTGGATTGACTTTAATTACGTCGAAAATCTAAGCTTGGTTAGCACATGCTTAGGTACCAAATAGAACGCATTCAAACTCGCCTTTCAAGGCAAATAGGGAATCTGTTTCCTTTCTCCTCCCCCTTTTTTTTAATTTTGGAAGTTAAGCGTAATGCTCGTGGTGGCACATACTGTTGAATTTTCAATGTACTCCAGGTTGAAAATAATGGCTATCGTGACCAGAATATAACTACAGTTTGTCTATTAATATGCCAGTTAAATATTTACATAAAATTGGGTTAAACTTTGTCATAAACCTATAACCTATAACAAACCTCTATCCTAGAAGGTTGGTATAATATTCGTAATAGCCAGTCATGAGCTGTTATCTCATTATACAGGATGACCATAATGGCTTTGAAACTTTAGGAACTTAATGAACCAGCTTACTGGGAAAAAAAGTAAAATACTATACTTAATGAAAATGAAAAGAGAAATAATAAACTTTCTTACAGATTTTACGAATTTGGTGTGACTGCAATTCATGGACAGAAAAATACGTACACTTATCAAAGATCGAGAAATTCAATAAACACTTAAACTGCTTAAATATTTCAATCCAACATACTTAAAACGGTTTTAATGTTTATAGCATATTGTAGCGTATTTATATTCTGTTTATTTTAGGTACAGCTATTAATTAGAATTTCAGCGTGGTAAAGTGTGAAATGTATCGGTGTCAAATAATTTAGTATATTGTGTTTCAGTACATTGAATAAAATAAATATGTAAAAAAAATCATTATTTTGTGGGTTTTTTTAAATGCTGTACTTCATACTGCAACACGAGCACTCAAAAAGTAAGAGTGGAAAGGGAATATGGTGATCAAAGAAACGTACTACACGTGGAAAGGGTAAGAGTGGAAAGGGAATAAAGTAAGAGTGGAAAGGGCCTAACTACATCAATTGAAATTATAGGTACGTTTCAACTGAAACAAAAGGCAATATAAATATTACAGATGAAAGCATCTTCAGTCGTAGATCTCGCATAAATTCTTTTTCCGATAATAGATCGTGTTCCTCAGCATTTTCCATAAAGTATTCATTGCAGTTGTATATACTTCCTCCTTACCAGATCTGGATAGCTCATGATGCAGATGGATGGATAAATCGAAAGTTCGGTATACTCAGTTCACAGATTTTATAATTTTACATCTAAGATGGATATATTTAGTTTTAAAACATTTCTGGATATTGTTTTAACACGCGAGCACACGCACCGATACGACGAACACGAGAACACGCGCCGGGTATGTCATACCCGAATAAAAAAATTGTAATTAAAAATTTGTCAAAAAATTAATTGTTTTTTTAAAAGAAATTAAATGTAAAACCAAGTTAATACTTCATTTTAGACAAAATAGGAAACAATAAGGAGAGGAAAAATTATTTACTTACAATTTTTTTAACATTGTTTACAAACTGAGGTCATATGTTCCATACGTATACTTTTGCTACAATTTTCACAAATGAATCTAGTCTTTCTATCGTTTTTCTTGGGGCACTCTGTACACCTCTTGTAAGTCATTTTAGGTTTTTTGGGGGACAGTTCATTGTTAACATGTTCATCGGTGGTCAGTGTTTGTCCAGAATCAGGAATCGCAGATGCTCGCCGTTGTTCATTTTGAACATTTTCTATTAGTTGCATCCCTAAGGCTTTGAGAAAAGTACTCATCCCGTTCACGAGTGAAATTTTCTCGTATTGAATCAATATAAATATTTGTATTGTCAACTACATGTTTTAACATATCTTCATCGATAAGCAATGACAAGGAATCTAAAGGCGTTGAGAAGTCTTTAGAATACTTTGTATTTCCAGGGAGTTTAGTTACAATATTTGCGCCAATTCTAACATTAGTCCGGAATTTATTTTTGTTCCATTTTTTCCAACATAAAAATTCATTGCTACATTCTACAGTTTCATTTTCTGTTTCTGTATCTGAATCACTACTCTCTATGGGTGAATCATGATTACTATTATATTCTTCATCAACATCTTCCTCTTCTTCACTAAATGAATCCTCATCAGAAGAAACTGTTTCAAGGAGATTTCTCAATCTTTTCATCTCTTCATCGTAAGGAATATACGGCGCCATGCTTACAACTCAAGAAAAACCTATACTAAAAGCTTGAAAACGAGAAGTGCGAAGTGACTCACTGAGAAACGCGAGTACACGCACGGGTATAACATGCCCGAACAATGCTGTTCCTAAAAAACCGTTGCACTTGCCACCTCAGGAATTTCCCCCATTTAAGTATGTGACCTTGAACTCAGCTACACCAAGTTTCGTCCTTTTATGAAATAATGGGCGAGAAATATACAAAAAGAAAAATGCACATGGGTATGACATACCCACCGCGTGTACTCGCGGGTTATATTAAAAATATTTTGGTAGTATATTGAATAATAAAATATATTTTCGATGGTTGCGGGTGACAAGGTCGCATAGATGTTCTTTGTCTGGTTTCGCCCGGGGGGAGGAGGACTGAATTCCGAATGCAATGGTGCCGCTTTCATGCTAGAGGATAAACCCTGTTACAACGACGTCCCATTCTGGCTTCAAGCTTCAAGGTCACTCAAAGGTTCCAGGGGTAAAAAAAAAAATCATTGAGGTCGGAATGTCGACACCTTTGTTATGTACCATGTGAGAAGGATTCATTTTGAAATTACACAATTCAGACAGAGAGATTTACCATAAGCAGTTACTACTTTAGGATAGAAAATTAAAATAGCCAAATTAAAAAAGACAGTTAAGTGGTTATTTCAAATCAATGTTTTTACTTTATTTTGTTTATTTTTATCTTATGTATATTTGTAGGCGACGCATTTAAAGAAAAAGAAGGGTTGCAACTCAATCTTTTGCATGCTTGTTCGTATCATTGCTATGTACAAGCTTGCCTTATGTTTGCTTATTAGGCTTTTCATCTACTGGAGAGTTCTGCGTATAATTGTGGATATTTAATCTTTTGCGATATAATCTGAACATTGAAAGTTAATTTTGAAGATCTTCGCTTAGATTCTACTGGTCAGGTTATTGTTTCCCTATTTAACCTGTGAGTTACTATTTCTTTTTTCTTTTCATCTCGTACTGATTATTCAACTCGCAGGGTAGGAAAGGACGACGTTCAAGGAGAACTTTGTAAGGGGCACTCTCTGTATATTTTACATAGGGAAAAAGCATTAATACACCTATGCACATCGGTATTTGAACTACTAGTGTTCAGTAGTCGTATCCCGTCAAGCAAGTGTCAGCTTAAGTTTCACTTAGCGAGGTAAGAAAAGTCATATAAGTATTGTAGCGAATTATTGCTTACACAAAACGAAGAAATTACCGCTCAGTTAAATTAACAATACTTATAGCCCAACAGCACCTTCTGATACAATTTAAAACAATGTAAACCAGAAAGTCTGAAGATTCTCTAACATGCAAGTAAATATACAGCTAGTTGACTAAAAATACAAACATGGTAATATTTACAATATTGTTTTCAGAGGACTTTACGCATTTTCTTACCTGGCAACTTTCTCTAAGTGTTACTTTCTTCATTAAAAAGTATATTTTATGTAAAAGTATATTTATGGTTAACTAAATGACTATTTTTATTTAGATGATAAAGGTTTTAAAATAAAAAAAGAATCCAAATTAATTTAATCAAGTCTTGTATAATTGCTAAAGATGTTACTTTAATTTATTATTTTAATGCTTTCGTTTGATTTTATATCTAACATTTTATCTTTAATCCATAATCCTTTCAATGAATTTTGAAATAGTCACACTATATACCGCATTTATTTTGTTGTTCCCCCAAAATGCAAGTTGCATATAAATACAATCATCTGTCTCGCTTCAAATCAGATTTGCTGTCAAGACATGATATCGATTTTTATTCGATAACAATAGCTCATGATGATGTAAATGAGGAAATGGAGAAAATAACCCGGCGTTTGTCGAAGTTTAGAAAAGATCGCTTTTTTCTCTTTCCTTCTTAAAGGCACTTTTTTTTTGCAAAAATGTAACACGAAAATCATTAACCGCTGGCCCTTCACTGTTAATTAAACATGTTAGCGATTTAGCAATTATCGTTAATTTTCTTCGCAAGTGAGCGGAAAATATTTTCATTAATTAATATTTAACTCAATTTCTCACGCAGAGGTATTAAAAGTGGGGCTAAAGTCGTTAAACACTTTTTTTGAGTGTGTAACTTTCAGTTGCACAAGAATATATATTATCTTATAATAGTGCCATAGAACAGTTTATCTGGATAGCGCGTTTAAAACTATTAATATCCGATTTTAGTATTTCAAACGGAGTTTTTTTCGCGTTTAATATGCAGTTTGTTAGTTGATTAATAAACTTCAGAAATAAATCACGGTTGGAGATAAGCTTCCTGGATGGTTCTAAGAGTATCCGGCAGTGTGACAAAGGTATAAATGTTGCAATAACAGACCGGGGTTCAAAGGCTATTGGAAAGCGCATTTAGGTTTTTTTTTTTTTCCTTTTAAACTTAATTTCATAGTAAATTATCAACTGGACTTTAAATTTCAACTATTTAATTTCTAGGTGATACTATATTTTTCTACAGAAATATATGCACTAAAAGTGTAATCACATGTAAAGAAATTGTAATTACAATCAGGGTTAAAATGTTATCCTTCGAAAATCGTTTTTGGTACGACATGTGGATTTTATTTTCTAGTGATCGTACTTTGTGCATAAGTACCCTTCCCAAATCTTTTGCTTTCAAAAAAAAAAAATAAATAAATGAAAAATAAGCCTTGTTGCAACCAATACAATTTTTAATGATACTTATAGACCTAAAAAGTAATATATTAAAATTATTATTAAATATTAATGATTGTCATTTTACGGTTAGAAGTTAAATATTTTAATAAATGTAGATATAAAAATTTGGAAATCAAATTAGAAAGTACTGTGTTTTAGAAAGTCAAATAAAAATAGTTCCCGAAGTAATTAAAAAAATGATTTTAGAAAGTCAAATAAAAATAATTCCTGAAGTAATTAGAAAATGATTTTAGAAAGTCAAATAAAAATAGTTCCCAAAGTAATTAAAAAATGAAGTAGAATAAATAATAATATAGCCTATATATGCATAGAAATAAGTCTGGGTGTTTTTATCAGCTTCTTTCTTAACACTTTCATCCTGTATTTCATTGCTGTTCAGTTGTTGCACAATTAAGTATTCATTTGACAGAGGTACTGAGTGAGAATCTGTCAACTTATTAACAGCGCCATTGCTGACATCCAAGTTTAGTTCATTCATTAGACTAACTATTTCATTTGTTACATCATTCAGTGTAAATTCAAAATTTATAAAACCACTCATCATTTGTGGGCATAGCGTTTTCCAGGAACCTTTCATTGTCAACTCTTTTATTTCAGTCCACGAGTCCTCAATAATGTTTATTACGTTATTTATACTATAGTTGTTCCCTAAATCTGTTAATGTTGGATCATCTTCCCTGCCAGATACTTTGATGGCCTTATCCATTATTGTTCTCATATAACTTAATTCAAACGTATCTCTAAATCAAAAAGAAGAGAAACAAGCCAAAGTTAAACATAAAATTAGCAAAGTCAAAACACTGTGTTTGACGTGGATTTAGTCAAGAACTCAATCGGTTATAAACCTTTTAAATAGTGACCTGCACCTGTTTGCCCTCGAAATCGATTGAGTTTTTGACTAAATACACGCCAAACACTGCATTGCTAATTTCATGTAGTTATCCCTGTTTGGTCCATGGGTTCTATGATGCAGGTGATATTGCGAGGTCTCACACAACGTTGCGAGGAAACGTAATGTTTATTTTTGGGTATAAATGTTGCAGAGATTTTGGGTGTCTTTAAGCACTAAGATTAAAAATGCTTTAAATTATAAAGTATTATTTTTATAATATTGCTTAACTGTTCGCATTAAATGAATAGTGAGCCAGTCTTTAAACATTAACGCAGTAACCCAAGCATTTTTATTTGATTTATAAATAACTGGAAACAATTCTTTATCATTCTTTTCAGTGCTCTGTGATCTTCCGCTTGGTAAACTAACAATGGTTTCAATTTTAAATCACTAGCTAAATTTCTACCAAGAAGCAGTGTTAATCGGATTTTGGAACTTTTATGTTAAGGGGCAACTCATTCTTCCTTCTATAAAAATGTGCGATTAGGCATTTTTTTTCCAAAATAAAGCAGTCTCATCTACATTAAGTATTCGACGAATATTTTCCATCTGCAATAATTTTGGACAAATAAATTCTTTCGTAGCATCTTTATCTTTAAAGTTGATTGTCCACTAAATTTTACATAAATAATAAGAATTTTAAGAATAAAGAGTAATTTTATATATATAAAGAATACCTCAATTTAAATTTGTCAGACCAACTACTACTTGCTTGAAACGCCTTTTTGCATTTAATCTAGTCTTCCTTTTTAAATTTATCTAAGAGCCTTAGCTTTAATTTTGATGTTGATCATTAATCCCTGATGACAACAGCTTTTCCATTGCAAGCACAATTATGCCGTTTTTGGAAACAATCTTTGAAGATATATTTACACAATTTTGAAAGTATTCCTTAATTTTACTCTCATTTTTCAAAACTGATCGCATAGTAGATCTATATACATCGTACAATCGTCCAATTGAAGCACAAGATTCACCGTTTTCAGAATGTTTAATTATTTCCATCTTTGTCTGGATCGTATGAAGTTTATGAGACTTTAATTTCTTTTTGTTTGTATCAAACTGCAGCTTCTCCATTTAATACTTATGTTTATCAATTTATGACCCTTGATAAAGCAAACGATTGATAAACAATGTAGTGATTACGATTGCGAGAATTCTGCTATTGTCGGAAGTAACATGTATCTGTAATGTATGTTACTATATCCCTAACTTCGTCACGCGCGCGAACGCCTCCTACTGAGCAAAATAAGGGGATGTTAAAAAAAAAAAAAAAAAAAAAAAAAGAACGGAAGGAGGAACCTAAAAACGGTTGATGTGCAAGCAAACGTTTTCATTATCGACAAAATTCTTTAAAACGTTTAATTTTTAAAAATGTGCGAAACAGCGAAGAGTGAGAAAAGCGAAAGGCCGTTCGTATCTGGAAAACTTTCAGGAAGTGTTACTAGTTTAATTTTTACATTGAAATAATATTTGTATGACATGCAAAGTTCGAATAATCGAAGTCGTTTCAAATTTGAACCGTAAAAAAAGCTTGATCAGTAATACTGAATGGCATATAGTAACTAAACGGTATTTTCTATCAATCACAACAAAGCTGTAGATGCGCCTTTGGAAAGAGACTGACTAATTTTATCAATCAGTTTATTTTATTCTCTTGCTTACACTTACTGTGCAGTATTCAGTAATCATAATGAGATGAATAATTTTCTTAGTGAAGAAAGATGGCCGCTAAATCATGCTAATAATATCTCTAAGTGATCTGTTTTAGAGTACAACGAATTCATGTGATTTATGCTAATTTTTAAATTTTATAAAAGCTTTCATTGTAATTAGTAGCAGATGCTTCTCAGGATATACATTTATACTTTAGTTATTACTCATTTTTTATTTACTGATATTTTATGATATACTATAAACTTTCATATTGGCATAGAACTAAATTATCTCGTTTACCAAACGTGCAAATCTATAATACATCACTCTTATGTATTTACCATTACCGTACCTTCTATTTTATATACAAGTAATACATTCATAGTTAACATATGCTCATGTAACACAAAGATAACATTCATAACACATAGCATAACTGTTATTAAATTAATTAATTTCGAGAGGTCTTTCGTCCACCAGAGGGAGGAGCAACAAAATCGTTAAACACTAATAGCTCGATTCGAATTTGAATGCCGGCGAACGGGCAGCCTGCATGAAAGTTTCCGCAGTTTGTAATTTGTTTTTCGCATGTGTAATGAGCTTACGAGTCAGATTCCCTTTAAACATCCTCCACGAATGCATCTCTTCTCGTAGGCAGATATATTGCCATAACCCACATAAACTAAGCCTATCAAAAGCTCTTCTTTTTCTCTGTACGTATTTAATAAAGGAATAATGCATTTTTTATGCAAACTAAAAACTTTCCGATGCGTGATTCTACATAATTTTTAAAATGTATCATGTAAAATGTAGCAAAGTTTTATTCACTGGTAATATTAAATCAAGTCTATCTTTTCGGTCATCAAAGCGTCGCTCGGGGTTTATATAATTATCCAGGCCATTTTTTATGACCACTTTGTATCATTATATTGTTAGAGAGATGTAAAAAACGTAGATATATTTGATGAGGAACGAGCATTCAGATTGCACTAATAATGCCTATGCCTGCATTAGAAATGTTTTGTTAACAATTACGGAAATCGTTGAAACGGCTATGACTGCTGCTATACTTTTATACACAAGTTTCGTCATCCTGTATCAACAACACCATCGAAAGTGCTTTTTCGAAAGTTTATCATTTAGGGTTTCCATAAAAAATGATAGTTTTAAGACTTATACAAAAGAAAATTTTAATTTTAGGCGCTAAATATAACATAATTTCAGGTGTTTTTTGCATTAACAAAATTGAAAAACTCCCGTTGAAAGGAGTGTAAGTTTATTTACCTGCTGGTTAAAATAAATATTAAATACGTAACTATTAAGTTTCAGACGTGAAATGTGTACTTTCAATAAGAATTTTAATAATAAAGAGTAATTTTATATAAATAAAGAATATCTCAATTTAAATTTGTTAGACCAACTACTACTTGCTTGAAACGCCTTTTTGTATTTAATCTAGTCTTCCTTTTTTAATTTATCTAAGAGCCTTAGCTTTAATTTTGATGTTGATCATTAATCCCTGATGACAACAACTTTTCCATTGCAAGCAATATTTTTTGGAAGCAATATTTGAAGATATATTTACACAATTTTGAAAGTATTCCTTAATTTTACTCTCATTTTTCAAAACTGATCGCATAGTAGATCTATATACATCGTACAATCGTCCAATTGAAGCACAAGATTCACCGTTTTCAGAATGTTTAATTATTTCCATCTTTGTCTGGATCGTATGAAGATTATGAGTCTTTAATTTCTTTTTGTTTGTATCAAACTGCAGCTCAAGTAAAAATATTTTTCGAAGATAAAATTTATACAGAAAAAATAACCTTTCTTATGAGAAAAAGAAGCTGAAAGCCACATGTATTGCATCCCTCTAAAACAAACAGGATTTAATTCTCATAGATGTAACCAAGTAACTAAAGAATAACTAACTCTTTTTGCTTGGTGTTCGTGTTGTCTTATCTATTCTTGTTCCCATAATACGAAGTCATTTGTATCCAAATGCGAACGTTCTCGAGTAAAGAAAACTTCTTCTCGTTATGCACTAACTTCGTGAAAACTTAGTTTCCTAGCAGTACACACAATCTCAACGAGACTAACAATGTGATGCCTTGTTATCATGGCAATCACTCTGATCAAGGAACCGAAAATGAACACTGCTTTGCTACATTAATGGCGACCGCAATGCCTCCTGCTACCCACTCTCTTGATTTAATCATTTTGTTGATGCCCCCAATAAGATGTTATCACGAAGAATAAGAGCACGTGAAATGACAGAGAAACGCAGAATGAGCTCGTTTCTTTAGTGCAGGAAATTTCATCCTCGTTGCCGCTCTACTTCCGAAGTTAATATGGCAATTACTTGAGCTGGATTAAAGTTCGATTAGCATTTGAATTTGGAAACCACACTTTTTTATGAATACATTAGAAGATTATTAGCAACATATTTTTGAAGCATAAGCCGTTGTATTTTAATATTATGCTAAATAAGCATTGATGACAGTAAAACAATTCAACGAGAAAACTAACTGATAGGAATTTTTATTTATTTAATTTTACACCATATACATTCCATGCGTTTTAAAAAACAGAGGTACTAGATTCATTTAATATTATTCTATCAGTATAAAATTATTTCAATGTATCTTGCCAACATAGAAAAGTAGAATTTGTCAGTTAGTAATAAAAAATCTGAAATTATTGGTCCTTTGTCTCTCAATCGACAAAGTTAAATAGTTTTCAAGCACTGCTGCCGATCAGTGCACTGCTTCACTGCTGTTACTACTAATCACAGACTTGAACTTCCATCCATAGTTGCTCCACCAGGGGCCGATTGATTAAAATCGCTATAAACTGATACTTTGACTCGCTTTGGGTTTAAAATCAGGCGAAAGGGCTGACTGCTTGGTTATATTTCGTGGCTTTTGCTTTTTCCGTCTGTAATGTGACTACGAGTCAGTTTCATTCAGAAAGATCTCCAAGATATCCTTCATGTTAGGCAGATTGCTGTTATGGCTTTGGCATATTCTAATAACATAAGCTAACCTTTGCTTAGTTTCTCGGATTAAGAGAGTAAATAAAACCGTTTCAACACTGTGGGTGGAAAGACTTAATTTAGCATTGCATAATTTCGTACATAACGTACGTAAACATAACGTTTTATTAGAAATGTATTAATACTATTTTAATGAATAAAATATGCAACGTTCCATACTTTTGCATAGATATTGATAATTTCTGCAGCTTTACAAAATCATAAACTGGTAAATAATGGATCAAATTTATATAACACTTAAAGCAAATAATAAAAAAGAATAAAAGTGAGTAAATTAATGACAGGAGGACATACCATTCCAGATAAACGTTTAAAAATTGAAAACCATTCATCAAGAGAAATGATTGAAAGAAACCCTTAATTTTCAATTCCAAAGATTTTAATTGCCTTTACAAAATTAGTACGGGCTATAAATATTTCCTTTTAAACTTAATTTCATAGTAAATTATCAACTGGACTTTAAATTTCAACTATTTAATTTTTAGGTGATACTATATTTTTCCACAGAAATATATGCACTAAAAGTGTAATCACATGTAAAGAAATTGCAATTACAATCAGGGTTAAAATGTTATCCTTCGAAAATCGATTTTGGTACGACATGTGGATTTTATTTTGTTGCTTGAATTTTAAAATTTCTTTTGATATTAGAATTTAATTTTATAACAAAGTCACGTTCATCAGACGGAAATGAAATTTGTTTTGAAAAATTGAAAGCTAGGAAAGCCGGACTATGGCTAAATGTAAGAACTGTATTCAAGTCAGTAAATTCGCTTCGGATATCTTCATGAATTTTGCACTATTAAGGTATGGGATGATTTGTGCTCAACTTCAAAAGCTTTACAAATATTTTCATAATGATAATTTTTGCTCCATTTTTGTTGTTGTTTTGGGAAACTTACTAATTGGAAGTATGTGTCTATGATCAATTTTTAAAGAAATAAAATCGTGAACACCGTTTGCGAGTTTCATGAAGGCGAAAAGGAATTGCTGTACATTCTCAGATTATCTGCTACCTAGAAGGAAAACAAACCCTGTTTCGTTTAAAAACTCAGGAAATAGCATTTAAATAAAATATTATAATTTCTTATTTATGCATCTAAGCTAATTTACTTTGTGTATGCATTTTTTTACATTATACGCAGTTGTTCTTTTAGCTCGCAAAAGTGTCTTAAATAATTAAATTTCAAATACCTTTGGTACGAAGTAACTGCAGTTTTACTCCATTCATTTTTCCTAAATTCGCATATAATTATGCGCTGTAAATTACTAGAAAGACCAAGATCAAATTTAATGACACGTTTTATTACTCAAAATTAACGACAAAGAATTCATTTTTTCTTAAATCTGAAAGGGTTCATATTTCAACGGGCACCCGAAAGGGTTCCTTAAAGTTTTTGTACGCTCTTGCTGATCACGCAGTCCACCAGTCTGCTGTTGCACTCATTCCTGCTAACTAGTGCATTTATTTTTACCTTTGTACCTTTATTATTAGGCATAATGTTCTTCGTACTTACGCCATTACAATTTAACAGCAAATTTAGAAAACAAATTCAAAGCAACATAGCAGCATATGTACATTTTTCTATTTTTTCTGTCTTTTCTCAGTTCAAAATTCTCAGTTGAAAATTTCAGCACTATGTAAGAAACATGAGAATAACCTTAAACTAACATGGAATTCAAAGCAAATGACATGCAAATTATTCAGACTTCAGAATAATAGCACATGAATAGGCTGAGCAGCTCCTTATAAATTTCTGTGTTAATCATATAAATAGAGGGCTGTAATATGAAATGTTAAAAGTCATACGAGATTAGACATGGTTGTACTACCTACGTTTTCTCTGAACCTCGTACTCGACTACGCTCAAAATTCAATACATCTGTTTCAGATCACTTTCTGATCAATGGTCCTTTTGCTCGGAAAACCGTTTTACAAATGCGAACTAGAAGAAGGTAATCTCTGCTGGTACATGTGTATTGATATCGAATGCCTGTTAGCTGAAGTTCGTCCGGGCTAGCTTGTGCAGAAGAAACACAAGAAAATAGAATTAAATATGATCGTTCTATTGCGTAACGATGGTTTCCACCTCCATACCTGAGCTGTATACCTTAAGCCAAGAAATCTAAAATTGACGATCCAACCCTCTTTGGCGACATGAACACAGCTAAAGTCCTTGCTATGCCATCAATAATTATTGAATCTTTAAGATTCTGTTCGCAAAGCGACTGAGAACAAAACGAAAAAAAGGCGAAGAAACCTCGAATTCTTCCTTTTACCTATGAAATTAAACACGACACAAATAAGCTAAAACGGAATAAGGGCTGCCAAGGACAAGACTGCCTAGGAAGCTAGCTAAGCCTTCGTTGCCTACTTTGGAAGTGGAGTAACTTTTCGTCATCAATTAGCTCGCCTTTTTCACCACTTTTTCTTTCAAAGTCGCTAAGACTTTGGTCACTGTGATATCTTTGAGTCAGATATCGTTTTCACAGCAACTGAAATTAAATGCTGGAGTCTTGTGAACTGTTTCGTGTATTAGCTCTATAGTTCTCACATTTAGGTGGAGAAAGCGTGCTTGTATACATACAGAAGTTAACTGAAACACGCACTGCTGGGAATTATTTCAAGGATGCAACTACCAGAATACTGGTTCAGCGAAGAAACGGTAAATTTCGTAATATTCCTATCGTATTTTCACTAAATTATCATTGCTGTAAACGTTTCAAATTTTGGAGAAGAGAATTATGATTAAAATAAACTAAAGTACGTGTAACTCAATAAAGAAAGCGGAGAGTTTTATAAATTATTTCTTGAATAATTAGTGGTGGGTATTTTGTTAATATTAGTAGAGGGGTTGCAAAGCAAGTAATGTTAGTAAACAGTATTTACTTTCAAAAGATTATTATGAAAAAAATAATTTAATTCATAATTCTTGTAATTTAGTTTATATAATGTAGGAATATAAAAGAACCACTGTCCAAATATAGAAGTAAAAATATAAATGTCTCCCAGCTCCTAGCAGAAGTTATTTAAGAAATGGAATATTCGTCAAAGGAAAAGAAAGAAGCCATCCGCGCTTGTAACTCTGAGATAGAAAATATAAACCTAAAAATTAGCAACCCGTAAATCTTGTTTCACTTCTAAAAGTAGTCAAAAAATAATCTCTGAGCCCCTTTAATAAGTTTTAGAAACATAGAGACTTTCACGGTTTTCCCTAAACCCATTTTTGATAGACTAGGTATAACCCGATTGCGAAAATACTGTGGAGTGAGGGAAAGGAGGAAAAAAATATAGGACACACTTTATTTCCAGCTAAAACCGATCTTCCGAACACCTTGCCGTTAAAAAATCTTCTTTTTTTAGGACTCTTAAGAAGAAAGCACCTCGACGGAATTGAGTTTCCACCACTTGTAGTAGCGATGCAGTTTCATTTTGAAGGAAGCGACGAATCCAATCTTTTCAATTGATCTTTTTCGCCCTCCACTTTCTTCGGGAGTTGGAGATTCAATTCATTAAGGTTATAAATGTCAGATTCAGTAGTGAGAGGTATAAGTTGCTTGGAAATCCGTGGCAGCTTTTTCTTTCCCTATTCTCTTCAATTTTCTTTTTATTTGCTTCTATAGTTCACATCAACCGAAAACCCTTATTTTTACTTTCTCTCGTAAACACAGTGCAGATTCAATGAAATGATCATATCTTTTTTTGTCTTTTCTGTTCAATACTTCTTCAAAATTGCTCTGTATTTCGAGAAAGCTATTTACTGTTAGTTAACTTTTATCTATTTTTCTTCCAAACTGTATACATGTAACAATAATTTTGGAGTTTTGTAGAGGTAGGTGGCAACGATTGTATTAATGAGGTACTTAGATTTTTACTAATTTATTTTGTATTTTCTTTTACATTGCTATCCAACTGGTGGCCAAATACGACAACTGTTATTCGTTGTAATAACCACTAACGTCGTACAGAAAATAGATGTTATAGCAAATGTATGATCTAACGAAAGTGAATTGAACATTCTCTTATCAGACATTTTTACAGGTCGTTGTAAAGGAAAGATAGCTATAACAACATTTATCGGGATCACGTCGACTGTATGACGGTGAAAAAAATTACATGCAACATTTATGGCAAATTTCTGCTTAGAGCAGCTACATGTAAGCTACGCATGTTTATTTTGTACTACTCATTCAGAAATATAATCTCTAAAATACCATTTTGTACTTTTCATCATGTTCAGCATGAATACAAGTGAGCTTCCGTAAAGTGTCCTAAATCAGGAAGATTCTAAAGGTCATGATTACATCTCTGCCCTTAAGAGTTCCCCTTGAGTGCTTTGCCATAAAGTAAATATTACTAGCCCATGTGAACGTAAATGATGAAGGAAGATTGTAGAGACATTAGGTATTTTTTGGAAAAGCCGGAGAGATGAAAAATTAATAACTGCCTTCGCCAGGAATCGAACTACGGACCTCTGAAATACCGGCCCAGCGTGCAGAACCATTACACCACGAAGGCACGCCAAGAAGGTGGGAGAAATGCCTTATATATACTTCCCCTTTTAAAGGGCGACTGGGGCTTTTAGGGGACCCAATCGCCAAATCCTGGGTGTGGAGATTCATCATCCACATCCCTTTTAGTTAGGGGGCCACTGTAGAGACATGGAAGCCGGAGAGATGAAAAATTAGCAACGCCTTCGCTGGGAATCGAACCACCGAACTTTGGAATACCGGCCCATGCAGAACCACTACACCACGAAGGCACGCTAGGAAGGCGGTAGAGAAACCTTATAGGATTATAGATGAAATCTGTTTTCAGTTTTAGTTGGTGTCATTTTAAGCAAAGCAAAATGGCTTATCTTTTGATAGTAATTCCTAAAAACCTTAAATGACTGGGATAGATAATATCTACGTATGAGAAGCGCACTTATTAAGTACTAATTAAGAATTGTCAATTATTTATTAAGAATTTCAGTGAACTCCTGATTAATCAAGAGTGGCTTACCCGGGCTACTGATTAACTGTGTTTACAAAAAGGTTTACTTATCTTAAAACTGAAGTATTAAAAAACTACTATTGCAATCATCATTGCAAACCTAAACTATATAAGGAAAATACACTAAAGGAAAGAAAAATATACGCGATAATTGCAGTCATAGAAGAGGATGTCTGCCAAAAAATCTAAAGGTTGTAGAGCCAGTAGGCTTATACCAATGCAGGAACTTGAAAATGGAAAGTACCCTCGCCGGGATTCGAACTCTGGATCTCCCGAATACGCATCTTAAAAAAACAGATCTTAGAAACGATTTTTGTTTACGTTGATTCACACTTTAGGGCATTTACACCGAAAAAATGTGAAATGTCAATGAACTTTTCTGTCATTAGCTATTTATGGAAAATAATATTATATGTACCTGGGTATATAGGCTATGTAGAATATACCCTTGAGGATTAATATACAACAAAATCAAAGAGAGTAATTTTTTAAACTTGGCAGAACAACACTACAAAACGAAAGCAAATTCGTCCAAACATATGATATATCGTCCCAACGGAACGCCTTCATAACGATTCTCCGTCATAAAATAATGACGCCAGTCGGCCACTGTTCTAAATGATAGAACCTAGGAAGGTTTTTCCAGCATAGACTTTCTCGTACCCTGAAGCAGATTAGTTTCTAACCTTGGAGGAAAGCAATTGCTATGAACGCTCGGTCACATTTATGCTGGGGTACTGGTATAAAAACATAATTTTCATTTGCTTTTCTAATTATAATAGCAACCTAAAACACTACATACATAAGGGTTTCTTTTCAAGCTAGAAACTGCTATTAAATTAATAAAACTGTAACAAAGTTTTATTAATTTAATAGCTACCTTTTCCCCGAAACATTAACTTTCAGAAAGTGATCGAGTTGCATAAAGTTGCAAACACTTTTATATTGAAGCATTGTTATGAAGAGGTTTCGACCAATACAGCCACGAAACACTTCTTTCCATACACACACACACACACACATATATATATATATATGTAGAGTAATTTTACGAGGTCATTATAAATCAACTCATTTTTAATGCATTTTAGTACATATGTATATAAAGAGTAAATAAATAGGATTAAGCTCCAGAAAATTCTATATAAATATAAAACACATAGATCTAAATTTAACTTTTTTCGGGAATATCTGAAATATATCTGAAACATAAATTTAAAATTTAGAAGAGAATCTATTTTATTTGCTTGATGAATTGCTAGTCCTACTCCCCCTGGCTGATGTACTTAAATTATGCCTTTTGTTTCCTCTTCAGTACAGCCTACCCATAAATCAAGTTTGTTATTTAGATATAATTATAATTCCTCCACTTGGAAAATCGATTTTAACTTTCGGCATATTCGCATTATCATATAAAGATCGTTAGGACCTTTAAATACAGTTTAAAAACACCTCATGCTGGGATAAAAATCATTTTTTACTTTCATTTTTATGACTTTTATCATTGGAACCGATGTTGCATAAAAATTCAAATCTTCTTTATGTAGAAGGGAGAAAACTTAGATGGAATACGTACATAATTTTTGTGGGTATGTCTCTGTAAATAATGGATATTTTTATGAAAAATGTCAGATTTTTGTTTATTTTCTTTTGAGCACAGATTTTATTTCTTCTCAGTGTGTAGGAGAAGAGGAATTCAAATATGCTTAATAGTTTGAAGCTACACTTTGATTAAGTATGATTTCTTTCATTCCTAAGCGGATATAAAATTCGCACAAAAATCTTAAAAAGCAGTTTTTTGCTTCATTTGCGCAACATTTTAGTGCATAGAGTGTTTGTGGAAAATAATCTGTTAAATTTGTGAAACTTTCAAGAAATATTTCAGTATGAAGTTGAAGAACTAAAATTTTTGCAAAAAATATTAATATTAATAATAAAAACGCTGGCATTCGATTTCAAATCTCGAAAGTCTATCGAAATTCGAAAAATTTGAGAACTTGATAATTCGAATCAACCATATTTCCTTCTTTACTTACAAAGTTTTATTAATTTAATAGCTTATGCCAATCCTTCATCTAACAGTAGCTTCAAATCAATAGCTACCTGTCTAATGAAGGATGCTTTACATGGAAAAGGTTCTAAAGCAAACAGGTTTATATTTACACTTTTTATGGGAAAATCTTTGGAATCTTCCATACAGTTAGACTGTTCGGCCTGTAAACGAGTACAGAAGAGAATAAATAATGTTTAATGGTTCTTATCCCTTTTCATGCTAAAGAAAATCTAGTATTCTAGAAAATATAAGATTTTTCATTCAAACTTCTTTTCCAGCTTCAAAGATAATTTTACTTGCTAAAATTTAATGAGCTAGTATCTGAATTCTTGGTTTTAATCAGATGCGGTCCTAGTCCACTGACAACATATTTTTAGCTTCTGAAATATATAAATCTGACTAAACCGACTCGAATATTTTGTACTTAATAGACACTGAAAAAACTTTGATGGTGTTAGCTATTCGTGTAATTAATTTGATAAGACTTTCATTTATATTTACTTTCATTTAGCAAATAAGATCTGAAAACTCAATAGATATCTTTTTACTAAAACTCCTAGCTGCAAGGGGCTCACCAGCACCGAGCAGTAAAGTTGCTGAACATTTGTAATTCGGTCTGAGGTTGGATACGTGGGCAATTTTGTAGCTTTACCCATATGTAACGTGTATATAAGCCAGTTTCCCCTAAGAAAGTCCTCCACAAAGGCATCCGTACTCTTAAACAGATAGCCCTCGAGTGCTTTTTCTTAACTGCATGGTCACAGAGGAAGGAGGGATGAAAGAGAAGAGACCCTTCTTCCAAATCCAAAGTAGTTACAAGATATCACCCACATCATTTCGGAAGGAAGAAAAAAGGCTTGCAGCTGATAAAAGAATATGCCTGTAGCAGAAGAACAGGTAGGAAGAATGCACTGAGTTTCTTACGAGTTCTTCAAATAGCTAATCACTTTGAATTGGTGAGTTATCGAAAAGAAATCTAAAGTATGAGTAATGAAACAACTGATCATGAAAGTATCACCAAACACTCAAATTCATTTCGAACATTTTCAGTCCGGATTTTCTGATTTTTTTCTCCCTTGTACGAAGTAAAGGAAGTAGTGTGAAAATTTCGGTTTCTAGGACATATTCATTTTGACTAATCCGGTCGTGATGTCTATACTTACGTATGTTCGTATACCTTTACGTATACGCAAAAGCAGTTCGCCGTAAAATTTTGAAATTTTGCACTTGAGATTTTTACTAGTTTCAACCTTACATTTGTAAGTACATATCGATTAATAGAAACGATCAGCCGTAGAATGATGAAATTTTGTACATGGAAGTGCTATCACATCTAGGAAAGCAGCTCTCCTTTATATTTCATCGACAGTGTCAACAGAACACTTTAAATTAGATCGCATCTCACTTACAAATGAAATAAGTTTAAATGACATGCAGCAAAAATGTGTACAATTTAATAGGCGTACAAGGACGTGGTGTCCACTTCAGATTTATTATTCTAAGTTATGGAGTTATATGTTTGAAGGTTAAAGAGCACAGCATCTTAAATCTTAAAGAGGGTATCTTTCTTAACCTTTTCCGGCGCAAAGTATTCGGTGTGAACACACCAAAAATATTCCCTCTTTAGACACTGAAAACAATCGATAAATATCACTAAAACTACACTAATGGTTATTTTTAATCTCTTTTATGAATAATAGAGGGCAACACCACACAAGAAAATCATTAACGTTGAGATATATTCTGTTTTTAAAGATACTGACTTTTCAAAGAAAAGTTTCAGATTTTTTTTAAATATAAGAAATATCAATGAAAAATTCTTTATATAATTTTTTTTGTTCGTATGCCTATTCTGTATTACTTTTAATTTTTATGTTTGAAATATTGCGTATAGTGAAGCCTTCATTGTATGGTGTGTTCGGACTGAACACGTGGTAGCGCTACGTCCATAGAATCTGGTCTCGTGCTTCAAACACGGTTTTGATTTCTGTACATTTTCATTTATATATATATTTAATAATTTTTTCTAGTCAATAATTAATTGTAAATATTACAGTATTTCGATTATTTTTCTTATAAATTTGAAAACTGTGTAAATGTCTCGGAGAGGCCTCAGCATTGCCGAAGCAATGAGGGTGCTAGAAGAATTACCTTCAGATGATGAATCGGAATGTACTGAGAGCAGTGATACGGAGGAGTACATTCCTGAACAGACAGTTGTAGATGTCCTTGATGATGGTATAAGTGATGATGATGAAGAGATGGACGATCCTTTACAACCAGGCCCATCTAAGCATCCCCAAATCCCGATATGGAATCTGAAAAAAAATCTGAAAAAGACTCTTCCTGATTTTATATCCCAAAGGGGGCCAAGTGATGAACTTTGGGATTTACCGGAGAAAACGCCCATAGCAGTATTTCAAACACCGTTTAGAGATGTTCTTATGGAGCATACAGTTTTTGAAAGTGATTTATATGCTCCTCAAAGTGGAAAGGCTTTTTCTCCCCTAACTTTAGAGGAACTGTATATATTTTTCGGTATAAATCTTCGGATGGGAATAAAGAAAATGCCTAGTTAACGCGACTACTGGGTGAATGAGGAAACGCTTCGTCACGAATTCATTAGTAGTCACATATCCCAAAGATGATTTTCTTGGATACTGAGCATTTTACATCTAAATAATAATGTTCTTGAGCCCAAGAGAGGAGAGGAAATTTTGATAGGCTGTACAAAGTGCGCCCATTTGTTAACTTCCTGTCTGAGAGTTTTATGAATGGGCTTCAGCCAAGTGAAAATCAATCTGATGAGTCGGTGATTAAATTCAAAGGCAGTACAAAGCAGTTCCACAAAGCAGTACATGTCCAAGAAACCGATTAAATGCGGTTATAGAGTGTGGATGCGCTGCAATGAAAGTGGTAATGCATCCCAATTTGAAATATATTCGGGAGAAAAAGAAGCCGTAGAGAGGAACCTTGGAGGATTGTGAAAAGATTGACGGAATGTCTCCGTGGTAAAAAACATCGCATAATCATGGACAATTTTCTCACATCATGCGTGCTCTTTCGGTTCTTAGAAACCAAAACTATTTATTCCTGCTGCACTATAATGCTAAACATAAGAAATTTGTCCCGGACGCTGCTTGCCGAAGATAAAAATCTGAAAAGACGAGAGTTCGGATTGGGCAGTAAGTGAGGACGGCCTAATTTGCTTTAAGTGGAAGGACAAGCGATGTGTGTCCATTCTAACATCTCAACCAGATGCAGTTGATCCTGTTGAAGTTGAGAGGAAAGAAAAGGATAGCACAAAAACCAATATAAATTGTCCAAAAGCAATCTCCACCTACAACAAAAATATGGGGCTCGCAGATAAATTTGACCAACTAAAATCACTCTACGAAATAGACAGAAAACGTAGGGAACACATGCTAGTAAAGGGAAACAGAAGAAGATGCGCTTACCGTAGTACTAATCAAAAACCCCACGTGTCGCGGTACATGTGCAAAACTTGTAATGTGAGGTATGCTTTTTCCAGAAAGGTGGTACTACATACTTCGAAAAGTACGAGGGAAAAAATAGAATATATATAATGTAAATGTAGCCAACTGTATATATATGTTTATCCGTATTTTATCTGTATATATTAAAAAAGCCCATTGCAATCAAGATTTTCCTTTTTCTTTCCTTTTATTCCCCGTTTTTTCCGGGGGTAGAGTAGCAGGCCTTCCCATGGTGCACCCTGGGTTATGCTAAATCTGCTACAGAGATCAGATTCTACTGATTTTAAATCGTAGACAAAGTATTTTACTGTAATACGTGCTTCACAGCAATGCTCACCTATCGCAGCTCGTGCGGCTCAGTGTGTTCGCTTCGGACACACCCACAAAATGGAAACGGTTTGTGCAATCTTTGTAAAATTATACCTGCATACTTTCCTAGGCCTAAATAGACAGCCTAAAAATTTTTTTGGTAAAATTCGAACTTTACATTCATTACATTTCAGTTCTTACATTTCATTTAAACTTATTGAATTGAATTAAATCTACTTCGCCGACAGCGCATAAACTACAATAGAATAAATGCATTCGTTAAAATTCACTCTAGTATTTCTTCACCATAGCGACACTCTGGAGCTAGATTCACTTAACAGTATTAATAATTATATAACAGTTAACTTATATAATAATTTTATAACGGAATTATATATAAATTATTATATAATAAAATTATATAATAATTTTATAACGGATAATATATAATCCAATAATTATATAACAGTTAACTTATATATTTCGTTCATATTATAACTCATAATGCACAAAATTTATATCATTTAAAGAATAGAATTATCTAATCGTTGCCACATGTTCTATTCAAATACTATAAGAAAGCTAGAATGATGTATAAAAGAAATTAAGCCAACAAAACAAAACAAAAACAGTTTTTCACAGACGATTGAGTACTTCTCATTTAATTAATTCAGTTCTCACTTCGCGAGAAGGCAAAAATACATAAAAACTCAAAATATCTATATTAAAAATTACGAAGTAAATCTTAAACACTTATTTCCTCGAAAAAATTCCAGAAAGGTTTAAGCATGATTTAAATAATAAATGAAGGCGTTATCTTTGTTGTTGCGAAGCTAAGTTTCTCTAGATTGGAAACAAATCCACTAGTCTCCTGTTTCAAATGTAAACATCAATGGCCGCCATAAAAAAAAAAGGCTTAGCGGCACTTAAACAACTTTAAAGTTGTTGATAATTCTAAAAATATTGTATACAGATTTACTAAAGGCATAAAACCTTAACCGGAAGATAAAAACAACATAACACAATCATTTTTAACGCAAAAAATTTACAATTAACAAACATATAAGAGTAAAGAAACTGAGATCACTGAGCCGGGTAAAAGAGAGGATATATATATAAATATATTTATATATGTTTGGTGCGGTCGATTGCAACCAAAATACGAGGTGCACATCTACATGTTATAGCAGTCCTATATACAAAATTTCAACGTTCTGAGGCTACTCGTTTTTGAGTTGTCTCGCATAACGTATCGTTCGTACGTACATACGTTCGTACAGACGCCCAGAAAAATTCTCTTTAGAATTAATATTATAGCAGTTTTATAACTTTTTTGAAGAAAAATAGTATTTTATTCTGTCCTTACGTACAGGTGACAGGTGACGGAGGACGGGAACGCTTGGCGTATAACATAGGTAAACAGGCATATGTCCCACATCCTCCACTATCTCGAAGAAGCAACTCGCTGGAGCCCCGTGAGGCTGCACCGGTAGTTTACATGGCCATACAGGGGCTAGATGTCGAGTAGTTTTTACATAGGACGTTGTTAATAACACAAAGTAACTTAAAAAGAATATAAAGAATAGCATTAAAACACTAAAACACTCATATAAGCTGAAACACATAGATATACAAAATTAAACGTAAAAGCATAAAAACACACTCGTAATTACGTAACATAAAGACATAAAAACGCACACGAGAATACATATCATGACACACAGAATACATATGGTAACACGTAGAGCACATAAATGCAAATATTACACACAGTACTGCTTTGCGCACACTCGATAGCGGTCAAAATGGATAGTTTCGTTGACATATGCTGCTTGAAACTTTTCGCGATTACAATACTTCCTTTTTACTTCGTACAAGGAAGTAAAAATAATAATAACGGATTTTAAAAGGAAAATTAGTTCATCTGTCACATAAGACATTAAAACGATTTTTAAGAGTCGTTGGATTAATTACCATTATGACATTAAGCAATATATTTAGAAACTTATAAGGTTACACTTGATTTGGTAATGATAATTTATCTAATAACCCTAACAAAAGTCAACCGAATTATTGGTGTATCTGAGAAAAATGATAAAGGTCTTAAGAAGGTTCAACTAGCCTTTGTATTTAAACAGAATTTAGAACATAAGGGTGCTTTAAATCAGACCCTAAACAGGAGTTAAGGACTAAGCAATTAAAATTACCGCTAAAAGCTGGTTCACTAATTCATCGAAAGGTCAGAATTAAAGAGTTTGGCAACAAGAAAGGCAAATTAGAAGAATTACAACTATTTGAGTTGTCAGGGGACTAACCACGTAACGCGCACGAGATGCCAGAAACACTCTCTGTCCCAGATTCAAAAACCTCAGTTTAAATTCTCTTTACTAATTTGCATTACGGTGAGGAATACGGAAAAAAAGAATTTATAGTAATGACTGAAACTATAAATAACTGATTAATTGACATAAGATTCCTACAAACTATTAAAACTGATTATATAATTCTTACAAACGATCTTGTTCGTTTCCATGATATTTTAAAACATTTTCTTGTTCTTTTCTAGTCTTAGTTGGGAACTGTTCTTTTTGTGAAGATAGAACAGCACAAAGGATACGATCGATCAAATTGACATACACTCACTAATGAAAATTTCCCGAAGAACAGTTATAAATTAGAAAAATAATTTTACTGTTAAAGAAATTCTTTCACAGCTTTCAAATTAATGCAGTATGGTTTATCTGAAATTTATTTATTTTAGCCATTTTAATCAAGTTTCTCAATGTTTAATCAATTAATTTACATTTTAAACATATCTTATAAAAATGCATCTACTTTTGTTTTTTACATTAAATTTCCTTTCGAAGTATCTAGATTCCATCTTTCTGGTGTTTGTACACTTTAGCTTATGAATTTTTCATTAAATTGTAAGGGTTATTTAACTCTTTAAAAATGCAGTTGCTGTGAATATTCTTGATACAACCGTTTACCTTTAGAAGATCTAAAACGGGAATTATTTCGTTGTGGAGCCATCTGAAAGTGAGCGTTGTATCTCTGAGCGTATTTCTGCGAGCAGGGTTTCTCAACCACAGGGTTGCCTTCTGGGAAGAATTTCATAGTTTCAGGAGAGAGGGTAAAGAATGCGGTCGGCTATTTTTTTAACTTGTTAAGTATTTATTTTTAGTTTATGAATAGTTATAACTTTTATTCAATTTTTGCTACTTATCAACATTTTCCATACTTTTCAGGTTTTTCTTTGTTTCTTTTACAAAACACATTCAAATTAAATCTAAATTTCAGTAAAATGTATATGTATTTTTCCTTTTTTGGAAAGAAGGGCAGGAATGATCATTGGTGAAAATGATGTATGAGGCAAAAAATGTTTAGAACCACTAATACAGAACGTAACCTCTCTAAAACTTCACGTGCATAGAAGTCCAAATTCATCTCGAATGAAAAACTGTCGTCTTAAATGATATTCGATAAAATTGCAAAACTGCAAAATTACATATTACTGTCACACAATATTACATGTAAATGCTCTAGTTAAAAATGCATAATCGACAAGACTTAGCTTTCGTTTCGTTGTGTTTTCTATTAGAAATTGTAATTATGCGCTTTCTTTCATTTTCATAGCCAAATCTATCTCATGTTGTGCTCTTTAACGTTCCTGGTATACAAAATATTTCTGATGCACGTTCTTTCAGAATTTTGTAATATTCCATCACAATTTGTTTTCCAAAATACATTTCAGAGTTAAATGCAACAAATTTAAGTACTGAAACTCAGCCTTCTGAGCAAGATTACTTCCGTGAAGCTCTGTTCTTCGTTTATTTTAATTACTTTAACATTTATGAAACGACAATAAATTGACTTTGCTCATAAAATCCTATCAAACAATTTCTAGAAAATGAATATATGAAATAAACCAAAATAAAATTTGGAGCTTTGAATAAGTTTTTGCATTTCAGGCACAGACATGAATCTCCTTTGTCCTATCTTATTTCACACAGAAAACATTACAGTTTTTCAGATATAAGAGTCTTAAGAAATGCTAAGAAAACATCCTTAAAAAACGAAAGAGAAATAAGATATCATTTTTACGTATGAATCTGTTTAAAAGACATAACTATCAATAATTCTCAATACCATAATTAGATATAGATTTAAAAATTGAATTAAAATTTTATGTTTATGTCTTATGTATTATATTGCTTTTCTGAATGCTGTCATAGAATTGCTAAACTTCGATATAAATAGAGTTATTTCCTCTTATTTTTCTGTGTGTGTATACTTTTATAATAAATTGTATTGTTTTATTCATTTATTTGCTGCATTTTCATTTTAAAAAAAATGAGGACACATTTTCTTATAATTAAACATGTGGTCACGTATTTTATGTGTAGCATTTTATTCCTTTAATAAAATTGTAGAGCTTGTGACTCTAAATTCATCAATATTAAAATTATGAAAATAATCCAAGTATAGCAACCTTAGGTAAACGCAGAATCTGTCTTGATAGGCCGTGTTCGCACTTAACAGTCAACAGGTTTTACACTAACTTTGGGAAATGCGTTTTTGAAAGCCTAGAAGTGATTTTTTCCAACTTGAAGATTCCAGAAAGCTGAAAACCATCATATAACTGAGACTGTGAGTTACTAATTACTTCTGTTGATTTCAGTGCGACTTACGTTCAAAACGAAAAAAGCTGAACAGCGTTTTAGAACTTGTTATCGGTAATCTACGCTATTTCTCTTGTGCTAAGTAAATTTACCGAATCTCTGTGTTTTTCTTGAATTTTTTAATAATATAACCTTTCTTAATTAAAGTTATTAATTTTTCTGTATATACTTGTTAATTGCAGTAAATGATCAAATCTTTCTTCCTGTTCATCTAGATTAATTATTCAAAGACTCCACAAAGATTTCTACAAACTCTTACGCACAAAAATATCAATAAAATGAAAAAACTATGCAGTATGAAGTAAGGAAAAAAAGAAGCATTTAAGCCGATTGGTAGATGATTATTTTGCAACAGCATATTACTGTATATACACGACATTAAAGGGGCACAGTACCTTTGCGTTAACCGAAATAATGTTAAACACGACTAAACGATACCTTCTGATACACAAATAATATCATAATAATTTCTATTTTTTGCTTGATGTGAAACACACACCTTTTTCAACATTGTGTTCAAAAATAAAAACTTTCACTTCAATAATAATTTTCAAATTGTTTATTTAAAATACTCATGATTAACAGATAAATAAAAATCAATAAGTACGGCGCGCATCATAAAATTTAAAAAAATGTATGCAGAAAACAATTTTTAGTCAAAATCCTTTTATAATATATCTAACTTTAATTTAAAACCAGAATATATTAAAAAAACTACTTAAATTTATAAAATGGTAAAACAATTTTAAAAAATTAAAAATTATCAAAATTTTTCGATACTTTTTAATCAAAAACTTAAAATTTATTATCAAAATGTGATATTTTTTGGTTTTAACATGTAGATAATATAAAGATACACATATGATTCAATTTTCATGTATTTATCATATATAGTTTGAAAGCAATTATGCGCGCAATCTTAAAATTTAACATTTTGAGAAAACTCAATTCAAAGTTTTAATATTGATTTTTCCTTATTTATATTTTAGTAACATTAATCAAAATGCTCCAGTTGCATAAACTACTCCTTCTTTTAGCTTATTCATTTCATCTTGTTTCTTTTTCTCCCTTAGCTATACGAGCCTCTAAACTGTTAATCAGCGCTCGTTGCTTAGCAAATTGTAAGCGAAGTTCATCTGCCTTTTTAGCAAATGTTTTGCTTTCAGCACCAGATGTCAATTGTAATTCACTCAACAAAGATAAAATTGCGCATTTTCCATCATTGAAGCTTGCTACAGCTAAATTTACTGCAATTTCCACAATGTTTTATGCAGAATTTGTTGTTTTGGGGCAAAATGTCCAAATCAATGAATTTAACGATTCATTCGCATTTTGCGTTCGCCCGCCAATACGCCTTTTTAACAAGTCTGGGTGAGACAAATCTTTAAAAATAGGCTTTATGGCATCCATAACAGCCACAGGTACAAATGTTTTATGTTTAAAATTTTTCAGTGCACCAGTAAAAAAAGCTTTTTTTGTATTGACACCAAGAATCTGCTCCATCTGGACAAAAATCGTGAATTGCTTCGTTATTATTCGAGCGTTTATGATATCATATAGCCCATATTGCTTTCTGCATATCACGATAGTTGTTACAGTGTTTTCGTATGGCATTACCATAATACGTAGTAAGTTGGTCGATCAAGACATCGGTAAGACGACCTTTACCACAAAGAGGTTTTTCCGTCACTTAGCTTTTATCCACGAAATTCACTTTTTAATTTTCTTAAACGTGTACCCATTCTTTTTTGAACATGACCAACACATTCTATTTTAGAAATGGGATCACTATATGTGTTATTATTCGAAAGTGCTAAATAAGTTTTACAGTCACCATCACCAATATAGTTCACATAACGAACACTATATTTTTCTTCTGATCGAGAAAACATTTCAACCATCCCGTTCACTTCCATCTTGGCAGATGATCCCGAATGATTTTTTGCACATACTTTCGCATGAAGACGTTTCCATTCTAAATAGTTTTCTGTTGAACGAATATCTTTCGCAGTTTTACAAACTTTACAGTGCGCACTAGAAGTATATCTGTTTATAACTTTGCTTGTCTCACTGCCAATTATAGACGTCACACCGAAACGTGACGAATGGCCCCTAGTTTTCCAGGTGCCATCGCTACTAACTGTCAAATCCATGGAACCAGTCAACTGGATCTCTTCATCAGCTGCATTTTTCATACTTTTT
The DNA here is from genome assembly GCF_044657685.1 of Stegodyphus dumicola. Taxonomy (NCBI): domain Eukaryota; kingdom Metazoa; phylum Arthropoda; class Arachnida; order Araneae; family Eresidae; genus Stegodyphus; species Stegodyphus dumicola. The sequence goes on along the minus strand of NC_140771.1, from coordinate 149,192,397 downwards.
TCTGCAACAGTATATGTAGCTGGATGTATATGACTTACAATCTTGTCATAAGATTTTTGTGCGACAGGCGATGGCAAGTCCATAAGTCCACAAAAGGTTTTACACTCTGCTAGTCCTTTGCCAATGCACCTCATGGCCAGAATAAATCGTCTATTTAAGTCAGCATTCTGTTTTTTTCCAACCATCTTAGAGTTTTTGAAAGAGGAAATTATTCCACAAGAACTGCATGTAACATTGATTTTTATCGTCAGCCCATAATTTATTTCTGAGTTTATATGTATTTTATTATAGCATATCGAACAACATAAACATTGTTCTAATGCTCAAAATAACAGTTTTTTTATCGATAATAGCATAACCATCAAAATTATCATTCATGTTATCCACAAGTTCAGCTGATGCAGATGAATCGTTACCGATCTTTCTTGCTGATGCAGATAAATCGTTACCGATCTTTCTTGCTGATGCAGAAATGTTTAGTTCTATGTCAACACACTCACGCTTTGTATATTGATTTCCATAATACTGATGCCTCTTCCGTCTTTTTGGTCTTTGACCAGATGCCCTTTTAGCATTAACAGCATTCACTTTGCTTTTAAAAAAGCAGTTTCGTATTGTGAAAACGGCAATTCAAACTTTCAAAATTGAAAGAAAACGATAATGCGTAATTCTAACACGAGATAAACAAACAGCTAACGGAAACGAAGATATAAAGATGAGTTGTTACCTTCCAGCTTCTCAAAAGAGGAGGGAAAATAAAAAAATTGTGAGGCAGCAATCATAAAGAAAACATTCGAAAGGAAAGAAATATCGCAGCTGCAGAATTGGAACGTAAACAGTCACGTGGGCGTGTCCGCCCCTTTAAATGGCAATGGCTGCCCTTTTATCAGATTGTCTCTTGTATAAGGGTTTGCGTAAATGTTCATAACTAGAGAAATAATAGGAATTTTTCAATGCCGTTTTTTGCATAGTGCTCAGAAATGTTAATAGAATTAGAATAAATAAAAAAAATTGATTTTTTGAATGCTTAAAGGTGCTGTGCCCCCTTTTAAAGACAGTACTCTCAGTAACTTGTGAAATGATTCTGGCAATTATCATTTAATTGTCTTCTGATTTTTTATTGCATTGCAAATTATGCCAATTAATTACATCGTTTAGAGGTAAAAATTTTAATATTTAATAAGTGCATGTATTGATTTTATATTTCTCACCTGAACTTGATATTCAGTTTTAATTGCTAAGAAAAAGAAAACTCTTATTTAAATTAAATGGAAAGACCTGTAAAAAACGGTAAATGGGCTGGTATTATTATTATGAATATTAAAAGCAAAGTATTTAATTTTTAGGTTATGGCAAGGATTATTAAATGTTTTAAAATGTCTATACTTATTCAATCAGTGCCTCCAGATCATATTTAAATGATGTTGAATATACATGAATGTTACAATATCAAGGAGGCTGAACAAACTCAAACAATGCGAGCAAGAAGAAGCTTTGAAAAAGGAGGGTGAACCGCAGAATATTAGGAACCTATATCCTATAATGAAGTGTTCTTAACATTCAACTTATTATTACTTTCTTTAAATTTTTACATTAGTTACTCGAGTAATTCCATTTTAAAGAAAAGACATATCACGAACATAGATGAGACTTGAAAAACAAAGGGACAAAATCTAAGCATCACGCATCTTTTTATTCTAGGAGGTCTAAGAAAAAACGTGCGAAGTAAAACAGAACTAAAAATTATGCAAATTTGTTCTCCTGGTAAAACACGCCATGACAAAGAGGCAAAAATTACATTTCCTTCATTCACACGAAACCGTTTTCCACTTCAGTGAGATGTATCTACACACGCATTAAATCCCCCACATCCCCGCTAACCATCCATTTTATCCGGGAACTCTTTTGTTGCCGGATGCGACGCTTCAACGCCAAGCAGGCGATCGACAAATCAAAGAGCACTTTAAGCGATTAACTCTTACCCGCTGGAAACTATATTACTTGGTTGCCGCCGTAGCATTGTTTTAAACGAAAAAGGATTTGGACGCGAAGGTGATTTTTCCGACGTCCTCCTCTTATTTCTTCGTATAGTCTTTCCGTTTCGTTTAAATTTCGTATAACTCAATTTCTTTTTGGAACGAGTTCAAAACTTACTTGTTGCAGACCTTTTACCAGTTTAGAAGATCTGTCCTTGATTATGATAAATGTATTCTGATTTTTTTTCAAAAATGAGAGAATTAATCACGTGGCTTTTACCTTGGCATTAAAATGCTGCAAGGAATGGAAATGCGAATAAAAATTGAAAGCGAAAAATGTTTCAAGCTTACATTCAGGGAAATGTACAATTTATTGCTTCTGAAATTGTTCATGATTGATTCCGTAAATGAATATTTAAATGCTGGGTTCCTTGCAATCATAGAAAATTACTTTTAAAACTGGCTTCGTTTATTTTCTGTCGACATTTCGTACAAGAGAAGAAAATGAAATACAGTTCTAATTTTCGTCAAACTGAGTTTTAGATCATTAAAAGAATAACAGCCAAGACACGTATGAAGAAAAAGATGTACTACATTGTTAGACAAGTAGATTTCAGTGAAATTTCTTTATTGAAGATAATAGGATATTCTTAGTAACATAAGCTCCTCCTACAGTCTACAGTCTAACAATCATAAAAATATGCGGAAATAAAACAAAAAAGGCGGTTAAAATGTACAAACATGTGATTAATAATAAAATATATTTAAACATGGAAAATTTTCAATGCCATATACAATTCAAAATTGAATATTAACAATGATACTGCAGACGTATGAATATTGAGGTAAACTTTAATACTACTGTGATGCTTCTTTGGCGATATGAAGCAACTCCAATGATGGAACACAGCAATAACTTTTATTTAACACTAAAAAAAATGGCGACATACAAACAAGAAGAGAAAACATATTCTAACATTTAAAAATAAATTATATTCTTCGTGCGAGAGTCGCACGTGGCACTCGAGTCTGGTTTCAAATATTGCCATTCACAAATACCTTAATGTTCATTTAAATTATTTAAACTACAAGATTTTAATACTATTTAAAGCTGTTACAACCTCTTCCCCAACGGAGAGACTTTTTCCGAAGGGAAAAGTTCTGTAAAATTCGACAGTTTAATAAGCTCGGCTTGCTCATTTGCTTAAAGAGAAAAGGTAACTTCTCTCATAAGTTTCCAAATTTCAGGTCAAAAATTTAAAGTTTTAAACAAATCATAAGTTTTTATACCACATTTAAGTAGAAAAAGATGGAAAATGATCAAATTAGTCTTCCTTTTTTTCTTGACGGCGCCTAGATCTCTTCCATGGTGGGCCAGTTCCTTGGCTATAATTCACAGCAAAGCCTTTCCTCAGTTTATCTGTGCCTTTCGGATAATATTCAATTGTCATTTGCTTTCGACAATTGTTTTCTTCGTCTATTAGTAGCGACTTTAATATTAAATCAACAGCCGAAAGATGATGATAACGCTGCATTGCAAAATGATTCTCAATATTAATTTCTTTACCGTTTTTCAAATTTTCGTGAAAATTTTCCACGTTTGATTCCGGTGATTTAACTTCTTCTTCAAAGATATCTCTGGATGCTTTATTTTCTTCCTTCATCGGTTCCAAGATCTTTCTCTTCAACTATTTTTCTTTTCCTCTGAGCTCTACTAGAGACGGCATTAAAATGGTATCACTAAGTTTACGTTCAAGTGATGAACAAATAAAATAAGGCAATTCAATATTAACAGGAAGTAATAACCTGGTATCACTAATATTACGTTCAGTGATGAACTAATAAAATAAAAATACGCACGATTATTCGATCTCGATCTGTGCCTCCAAAATAATTAAGACTGTAATACTTCTTTGGCGATATGAAGCAACTCCAATGATGGAACACAGCAATAACTTTTATTTAACACTCAAAAAAATAGCGACATACAAACAAGAAGAGAAAACATATTCTAACATTTAAAAATAAACTACATTCTTCTTGCGAGAGTCGCACTCGAGTCTGGTTTCAAATATTGCCATTCACAAATACCTTAATGTTCATCTATTTAAATTATTTAAACTACAAGATTTTAATACTATTTAAAGCTGTTACACTACTTAACTCTTAATTTAAACACTTTATTACAGTTAAATATTTAAGTGTTGTTAAATACTAAATAATTTTTGTGTTTTATGTTTGAAAATATTCCTGTTATAGGCTAAAGTAACGGTAACAACAGTTTCGTCACAAGATTAAAATATTACTAGTAGTTTAATTGTAAAAATCTGATGTGTACCCCACATGACTTCCTTGTATTGGAATATTAAATTGGAATATTAAATTATACGCATTTTTTCTTGCATTTTATTTAAACTTATTGGATTGAATTAAATCTGCTTCGCCGACAGCGCATAAACCACAATAGAATAAATGCATTCTTTAAAATTCACTCTAGTATTTGTTTACCATAGCGACACTCTGGCGCTAGATTCACTTAACAGTATTAATAATTATATAACAGTTAACTTATATAATAATTTTATAACGGAACCTAAGTTAACTGTTATATAATCCAATAATTATATAACAGTTAACTTATATATTTCGTTCATATTATACCTCATAATGCACAAAATTTATATCATTTAAAGAATAGAATTATCTAATCGTTGCCACATGTTCTATTCAAATACTATAATAAAGCTAGAATGATGTATAAAAGAAATTAAGCCAACAAAACAAAACAAAAACAGTTTTTCACAGACGATTGAGTATTTCTCATTTAATTAATTCAGTTCTCACTTCGCGAGAAGGCAAAGATACATAAAAACTCAAAATATCTATATTAAAAATTACGAAGTAAATCTTAAACGCTTATTTCCTCGAAAAAATTCCAGAAAGGTTTAAGCATGATTTAAATAATAAATGAAGGCGTTATCTTTGTTGTTGCGAAGCTAAGTTTCTCTAGATTGGAAACAAATCCACTAGTCTCCTGTTTTGAATGTAAACATCAATGGCAGCCATTAAAAAAGGCTTAGTGGAAATTAAACAACTTTAAAATTGCTGATAATTCTAAAAATATTGCACACAGATTTACATCCGAAAACTTACAGTGATTTGTAACTAACTGAATGGCAAAGTAATGTTTCAATTTATTTTGGTGCAAATCCTAAATGCTTATTTGCATTTAGGATTTGCACCAAAAGTTATAACTACGTTGTTATAGCTACGTTGTAGAGACATTAGGTTATTTCAAAGCAAGACACGTGAAAAATGAGCAATGCCGTCGTCAGAATTCGAACCTCGAAACTCTCGAGTATGTGACGAGTGTGCTGACCATTACACCACGAAGGCATGCTAAGATGGCTGTAGAGATACCTTACATACTTCCCCTTTTAAAGGGCGACTGGGGTTTCAGGAGACTCAGTCGCCAAATCATGTTGGTGATGAATCATCATTCACCATCCTTTTTAGTTCGGGCGCCACTGTAAAGACATTAGGTTATTTCGAAGTAAGAAACATGAAAAATGAGCAATGCCGTCTCTGGGACTCGAACCTCGGACCTCTCAAATAAGCGCCGAGTGTGCTGACTATTGACAAAAAAGTCCCACCCAGTTTTTCATCTTCTTTATTCTTTGGCTTGTGAAAAATGTTTGGATGACTTTATATCAAAGCGTATTTGATTTTCTTTCATTATTTGCTTTCTGATTTTTTTACCATTGTAATTAAAGTCAACGTATTATTGAAGTATGTACTTGCAGTCAAATGTAACTGCTTAACCTTGTTTTGTTTTTACTTTCACAATATATGAATACGTTTTATATCCTCCAAGAAATTCAGAAGCAGTTTTAAAGCCATATAAATAACATCCTTCCTTAGCCTTTGCTTGTATACATTAGCCTTTGCTTGTATACATTAGCTGTAGCATTTTCGCTTTGAAATAGACCGTAATTACTGTTCATGTTTTTACTTAGGGAGTTTCTAAATGACTAATAAAAACAAACAAAAAATCTGATATGTACACCACATGACTTCCTTGTACGGAATATTAAATTATACGCATTTTTTCTTGCATTTTATTTAAACTTTTTACTTCGTACAAGGAAATAAAAATAGCCAGTTTTTTAGGAATCATTTGTATATGCCGTTCTTTGCAAAATAACAAGCTGCTGCATGTGTCTGTCCCGGCTTCATCTGTCCTCTTTTTTGACAATATTCTTTAATACAGCATTCATGTTCTCCACCTAAAACTTCTGACCAAGTTCTCAGATGTTATAATCATTTAATAGTTCGCAAGATATAACTCTGAATTTGTTTCTCGGAATTGTTATTAAACGTGAACCCGGAAATCGTTTGAACCAAAAACTGGCGTGTCATTAAATGCTATGCCAGATCCCTGTATTTGTCTTGCCAACTATTATATGAAAAAATATTATTATTGTATGCGATTGGAGAAAACTCCTTTAGCATCAGGCTGATAATTTAATTAACTAACATTAGATTATTATTAAAAATTAACACTGTAGATTTTCCCTTATTTTGCATAACAAATTTATTTTAAGTTTGATACCTTTACTGAAATTCTCAACTTCCCCACATATTCACTCGCCGAGATGTAAATTTAGTTTAGTGAAGTGCGTATTTAAACGGGTGAATCTCTGAGTTTATTCAAAGCATGTTTTCGCTAGCCAGAGCACGTTTTGTGGTTATTTCTCTGTTACGCTGGTAAGCCTCTTGGCCATTTCGGATTATCATCACGCCTGTTACGTTTTAGTAAGTCAACCAGTTAGGCGTGCTAATCCAGCACCATTTATTTTAGATTTTTTTACATGAATTATATTCTACTTTTTTAGTTTCACCGCAAGTTAACGGTGCCATTGGAACGCACGGAGATCGTGCCTTTCTGTTAACTATTTGATTTTAATAAAGGGTTACTTTCACCCTTCTTCTGTGCTGGTATTTATTCACGCCTGCGCGAGAAGTCGCCAGGTTCATTGTAGGATTTAATTTAGTTTATGTGGTAAAACACAGAACAACCCTACAAACACTTTTATAACTAAATGATCATTCATAAATATTTATTACATATTAATTCTGCTAGAAAGTTACTCCTTATTTTTAGAGCATTCACAACAAGATGGCACTAATTATTCTGAATTTCTAACAAATATTTGTGCATTTTTCTGCATTATTACTGTATTTTAAAGAATGTTTCTACTTGGTAATAATTGCTTCCTTTTTACCAACGTCTCAATTAGTTAAAACGCAAGTTCTATTAAACTTCCGTTACGTTATGTTACTATGATCTACTGTTACAAGCTACTGAAATGCAAATGCCGTTATAGCGTGAAAATACATTTCTCTGATATTGCTTTAAGACTTTTTTAATATCCTCCCTACTTTATACCGTATTTAACCGTCTTATATTTTAAATTTAACTGTAGTTTGTGATTGATAGTAGTTGTTAATGTATATCATATTTTAATATGCAGCATTTTAACACAGTTACCATAAACATGTATGTGATTTTGTGGCTTTTACAAACAGACAGTAAAAGAGAAATTGGGAACTCAGTTGAATAAACAAGCATACAATTTTAATCAAAAAACATTGGGAACTAAATTGAAATACGATACATATATGTGCCACTGCTTATGTGAATCAAAAAAGAATAACGGTTTCTCCGCTTCATGATACTTTAAAAATATCATTTCCTCGAAGCAGTTGTTATGAAATTTTCAAATAATAAACGGAGGGGATCAACGAAGGGGGAGATACCCAAGTGCCGAAAATTCACAATATACTCTCGTTGATTTTTCTGAAATCGCATCGAGAATATTCGGTCCATTAAACAATTTCGCACGCAAGAGCCGCCGGCCGGGGTCATAAAGAAAAGGAATGCTCCGACATAAAAATCGACCATTGTATCAATTCTTCCGAGGTTAGCACTTTTATTGCTCTTGCTTTCCAAGTTGAGAGTCTCTCGGAGAAAGTTATCGGGATGAGGTTGACCTAAATGCGTCTAATGCTACGAAAGTGGTACGAGTCTGATGAAGACTTGTGGTGAGCCAGAGGCTTAGAACAGAATTCAGTTTGATGTTCACTGATTAGACCTTGGCTACGGTGGTTATCATGGCAGTTTTAATCTTTTAAATACAATAAACAGCTATACATCTTTTCAGTTTGAAAATTTCAGAAAAAAAGCTGTCTGTTGCAAAATGGAAATATGCGGGATCACAACAAATTATAATTACTCTGGCGAATTACCAAATTTCGGTGGCATTCAGTTTATGTTCCTGATTATATCAGTACTTATCCCATTTATCTAACAGTGTAAGTCTACATGTATTTCGCAGTCATGTTTTTATAGTACCAAATATTATTAATAACTGTACCATTAGTAAAACTATTGGAAATACATCAAAGACCTTACCATAAACAATTTTAAAAATGGAATTTCCCTCTTATATCTTATTCGACCACGAATGTCGGCTTGAAAATAAAAAAGGCCTAATGATAATTAAGTTCTTCAGCAACATTTTCTTTTTTTCTATTAATATTCTTTAAATTGCAAATTTTTGTTAAATAACATCAAAAGGTATACTTCTTATTTAAAAAATAAGTGAACTAAATGAAATCATCATATTTAATTTTATTTTGGCAAAATTGATTGCTAGAATTTCAAAATTTTTAAATTTATCTTTAAATTCGATATAATATGACAGCAGGCGTAAATATTTTTCGTTACAGAAACAAATAAAAAAGTATAAAACATAAATCAATAACATTTCCTCTAATATCATATGTAGTATGTACGAGTCAATATTTCTCTTTATAAATTACTCACTTTCGAGATAATGATGGTTTTCTACGTATTATATTGAATGAATATTATTTTCTGGCAGTTTTGAAACCGATATTCCGATACTTAACTTTGGTAAACTACACTGGACAGTAGAAAATAAACACAACATTTACTTATCTAAAAACAGACATGTATAAACGAAAATATATGTTAATGATATCACATAATCCGTTATTATTTGTAAAGTTACGCACATTTTTGTATTGCTAAGTCAACAAAGTTTGTTTCGAATCTCAGAAATGGAGTAAATGCCAACGATTTAGTGAAAACAAATTACCTCAAGATCGACTGAAGTGATCATTTTTCTCAACTAGCATCCATAGCAATTTATTATAGTACTAAAATGTATCATTAATATTTAGATTAAGTGACATAAAATATAAATTTGCTTGTATTTAAAATTTTAAATTAGAAATTAGATTAAATGAAAAAGGAAAAGTTTTAAATGCATTATAGAAATTAAGAGTCATATTTGTGAATAGAGGCTAATTTACTTAGCCGTAAAATTATTCTATTTCTAAATTTAAAAAATCTTAAGTTATTTTAATACAGAGTAGATTCTAAGATAATCGTGTTCGTTACTAATGTTATGTAAACTTAAGCTTTCACATTCAATTTTCTGTTTTTATGCTAATAGTAAAACATTTATCTGAATTATTTCTGCTGTTTTTCTTGGTCTGCATTCTTAAAACAGGTAGTTTGTAGATTGAGATTAAAGAAGTTTTTTCTTTATTTACTGAGCTCGCATTTAAATAAGACGTATACACGTACTTACACATTTCTGTCTCCTTTTGAAGCTGAAAATTTATAAATAGGCTGAAATAGGCGAATGAAATATTAACGAATAAACATAATAAATGTAAGGAAAGAAATATTGTGTTCATTAGGAATAAAACCATGATCAGCCACTGGTATTTATTAAAATTAATCTGTTTACTCAAGAACAATAATTTATTTTTAAATTTAATTCTTTGTTTTCTTGAAATTACAGTAATTTTTATTTATATATGATAAAGAAACGGACATTGAATTATCATGAATGATTAAGAAAAGCGACGAGGTTTATGTTAAAAATGAGCCTATTGTGTTTTAAAAGATGAATACGTATTCTCCTTGATTTTAATGAAAACAGAAAAAGAATCTAAATAATTAGTAAAGTATAAATAATAGAAGAACCGATATATGTATCAATTATCGATGTTATCAGTTTCGCAGTATAATGGTATTAGGAATTAGTACATCTACCTAATTATAAAACTTCTTCAGTTGTAGGTTAGGTTTTCAGTGATACTCAACCTCATTTTAAGAATTATACTGAAAGCAAAATTTTTAAAGTAGCAAGAAAATAATCCAGAAACTTAATTTCAAATGATTTCCAAACACTAGAAATAAGTATGTTAATTCTAGAGCAGCGTTTCCACTTGTGATACACGGACTTTTGCGGATACAACTAACAGTTAAGTTTTATTTTACAGCCTTTGACCCCCTTTTAGAGCTATGCTTTCTTGGCAGAATGTAAATAAGCTAGCACTCGTGTATTCAAATGAAGCAGAAAGAGGTGATTTTAAAGGAAGATTTGGAAAGGTGATTTTAGAGGGCGTTTTATGCCTGCCTACTCCAAGCCGTTAGGCTAAACTTCCTATATTTTAAGTTCGTTATTTGCCAAAAGTGTTGGCTTTGTGTACGCCCAAGTGAGGCTGTCTGGGAAATTATATTGAGTGAGTAAATGGTTCTTTACACACTTCTTCTGACTTTTTGTTGTCAATATGAACTGATAATAATTCCCCATACAGTATCTTTTAGGTCTCGTAGTTTATGCTGCAGAAGGAAACGATATTCTATAAAGTAGTCAGTACACATAAAAATTATCAAACGTTACACGTAATGATATTGAATTGTATAACTGCCTTTGTGAGCCCTGCCAGGAAAACAAACTGGTATTAAAAAGGCCATTGATGTGAACCTTATGATTGTTTCTGAATGTAATTTCTGTCGTCAGGTAGATCTTACCGATTCCCAGTCTCAGCCAGATAGCAAACTTATGTTGTATCAAGATCGTCTCACTATTTTTGTGACGTATTTCGAAGAACAGTTTTTCAATGGCACTCTTTCATTAATTTTTCAAAATAACATTTGTATTTTTGAGTAATGAACGTATTTTAAATAATAACCTTATCATAACCTTTTTTTCATACTTTGTCTAAAGAGCATTTGTCATTCTATAGAATACCTATGTATTATATACAATGCCTAAGGAAAGTATGTAATAATTTTCATATTTCATACTTTGCCTAAAATCGTTCGGCATTGTACACAATGCCTAGGCATTCTATAGAATGCCGGCGTTTCATACTTTGCCGGTAACATATACAATATGATGTATGCAATATGATGTATACAATATGATGTGCTACTCATTTAGCAGTCATGTGTTAAGAGCTTTTAGCGTTTTCTTATAAAGTGAATCTTAATGTTTTACAAAGTTTAGGACGAGTAATGTAGGAATATATCTGAAGTTTAGTGAATAATGCAAGAAGTTCTAGAGCACGAATATGTATTAGACATATACTTCCAATTACAAAAATTGTTTTACATTATCCAAATATTCAAGTTTCGGCATTTTCAAATTTAAAAAACTTAATTTTGTAAAAATGATTAAATTTAACTCTCCATGCGTTTCGCCGCTCTCTAGCTTATATTTAGGAAACTTTTACACTTGGTATGAAAAAATAAAAGGCAAAAAAGTTGGCTTTCGTTCGACAAAAATCAACCGAGATATTTGATATTAAACTCGTGAATGATATCAGGAGCTGTACGAAATGTTTGTAAAACATATCTCTGATATTTAAAGATGACGTGATAAGCATTTCTATGCAGATTATTGAAAAAACATTGATAAACATAGTTTTTTGATGTAATTCTTATATACAGAATCGTATAGAATTCGTATTCTAGGAGGCACAGCAAGCTTCCTTGTTGGCACATAGCCAATTCGTAAAGTCATTAATTAAAAATTAAACATATTTGTACTTTAATGAATTTTTTACGAATACCAAATTATGATTTTAAAGTAATAAAACTTCGTGAGAATATTAATGATATATTTATACAATACTGATAAATTACTTGGGTGAAAGTTCTTTTGCCATACTAAATATAACATAATTACAAATCAAGAGATTCTAGCAAATCCCAAAAGAATATCATTAAATGATATTTAAGGGAAGAAATTCGATTTTTAATTATTTTTTATGAGAAATATCGCAAAGTTTGCAATTAAATATCTCGGCCAGGTTTTTCATATGACTCTTAAAATTTTATATTTTATTTTTTATAGTAAAAATAAAAATTTTCTAAATACTATTGCAGGGACGGAAGGAAAGTGTAAAAAGTTAGATTTCTCAATTTATACAAAATTAGCTTTTTATAATTTAAGGATACGATAACATGAATATATAAATCAAAACATTTTTATAACTGGAAGTATATGTCTACGACCAATGAAAGCCAAAATAAAGACCGGACGAAGAGTTTTGTAGACACGGTGTATATTGTTTTACTTATTTTATTTTTACTTTGGTATACTATTTCAAGAATGTTTAGGATTTTAGTTTACGTCTAGCCCTTATCAGTAGTCAATGAAATTATTAGTTCACTCATTTTCTTATTTCCTGTATACAAAAGCTGATATTTAAAACATCTGTTTATCAAAGTTATTTTCTTTTAGACGTATTTGTATCTAGACTTTGCAATGGTTTCGAAAGTCTGGCCACAGTAGTATAATCATAAATAAATAATAATCATATGACATAATTGTAAATGTTGAAAACTCTGAAACTGAAAAAGTGTTAGTTTATGTACTCCTTCATCTTTAGCATGAAATGTATTATACATTCACAGGGTTTCCAGTAAAAGGTGGTTATGAACTTTACTACATCTTTAACCCATACATGCGTTATATCTTTGACCTAAACATGTACTTTCAGTTACTCAGTGCCTGAAAACATGATGAAAAACTGGATGAAAACATAATGGAAAACCTATTTAAAGAGATATTTTAGTGCTGTAAGTCTTCAAAACTAGGTATTTAATGATGCGGAAGGCTTTGAGTTTAATTTATTGAACCATTTTGAATGATTGATTATAAATTTCGCTTTAGGTGGAACAAATATTTTACTCTTACACATCTCTCCAGCCAATACGTTGAGTCGGTTTTCATAAAATTTTCTACCTTCTTTTTAAAATCTTTGTGATAGGAAGTATTGCATGTCTATGATCAATATTAATATAAGAACAAAAATTATAGCACACGTTTCTCCAATGTTTTGCATCCCAGTTACCGGTTAATGAGTTCAAATATGATCAAAATAAGAAAGTTACTAGAGAACTCCAATACTAACTCATATACTTTCTATCCTTCCAATAAAATGACAAGAAGCACAAGAAAAGCACGTGTAAAAACCTTCTCTATTCTCCGTTCTCTGAAGCGAATCGGCGATTGATGATACAATCGACGTAACTCTATCCTGAATTGTAAATACCACTATTGTTGAAATCATGTTGCTCTGATACGCCTGACTATCAAAAGAAAAAAAGGTAAAAGAATCATAAGAAAGAAAGGTAAAGTATTTCATTATTTTCTCTTCAGCATCTTTATCTGCATTAATAAAACAAGCTGAAAACGATGACAAGATGGGCTCTTTAAGTGTTGCCTTGGTTGGGACGTTCACATCAGCGCCATCCTTAGATAAACCCGCTTTCAAGTAGAAGGTGTAGCACAAAATATGCTTGTTTTACGTTCCTAAAGCATTATACTGAGACTCTCACGTTCTAGAGCGGAACGTGCCGCGATAACATTAATAAAATCGTAAATGTCGCAATAAAAAGAGTGAAAAAATTATCTATTCGAATTCTAAAGCCAGAAGTATTTTCAATTCCATTTCAATATTCTTTTCTTACGCAAATTACTGTTTATTAAAATAAAGATTAATAGTAGGGTTCATTTAAAACTTTTCCTACCATTAAAATAAAATATAGATTAATACCACGGTTCAATTAAATTTTTCCTACATTAAAATATAATTATTTTAATATTTAAATAAGAAATGCATTTATAACGCTTATCGAAATAACATTTTTACCAAATAGAGGCAACAGTTTTTGGAAAAGAAGCTTCAAACAACATATTCACAAATGCATTATTTAGAATTTTTATCTCTTGGGGGAGGAAAGGGGCACAATCCTTTACCCATGTTCATTCGAATCATTTTCCACGTTGGAGCAGAGAGCGCCGAAGTAAATAGTGCCTCAAATGAAGCGAACCTACACGCAGTAAATCGTTAGATACATGAACTTCCGAATTGAATTTGCAGTTGTGAAGGGAGGTTGTTTAGGTAGTGGGCAATGAATCGGAAAACTACGACCCCCATTCTTACTGGAGGTAATCGCATAAGGAGGGACTGCTTAATAAATCATGCACCATGAAAGGTAGTCGATTTTAAATTCAACGACAAATGATTGTTGTTAAAGTTTTAGAGCAACATTTCTCATCTATTTTGATGGATTTTGCGTGGTCCCATTATTGCCGAGAAGACGCTTTTGCGGTGAAATTACTTGAACTTAACGATTGTAGGTTCGGCTTGATGGAAGTTTCGGGTAATCACGGTTGTTTTTGAGTAACTGAAAACAACGAACTGGCAACTGTAACTAAATGCTTGAGAGTTTACGCCTTTGTTTAGGAGTCTTTATGACATGCATTATTGGATTTAAGTAATTGATATCCTTCTTTTAAGATAAAACTTTTCATTACCGTTCGTAATCTTCTATCAAGACAAAGGATTATTCGCTAATTAAATAATGTTTACTTTGCCGAAAAGTGATAAAATGCCGCATAATGACAGTGTTTAATGATGTCAATGCATATCTATTTAAAATAATGAAATGTAAGATTCGTTCGGTTTCAAAAGAAGCGTTGTTTGAATTACCGTTATGAAATAATATTTCTTTTCGAAATAGTTATACAGCTTACATTTCACATTTCAGAAGATCTGACATCATAAAATATTGCTATCGTATTTTGTTTCATCCCATTTAAGCACAAAAATAGTTTAAAAATGATGCAGTTGAAATACTGCATTATCTTAGAGACAGGACGTTGTTCAAGGCAAACAAATACCTGTGTAAATTTTCTAGTTATTTTTGTAAATAATCTGCAGGACGCAAATGTAAAAAGTCGTTAATTCTACAGTTTAACCAATTTTGATCTGTAGAAAAATTTCGGCATCTAACCAACTTAATTGCCTGAATATTATGTCAATTATCTTTTTCTAATTTCAAAATTATACTTAGCAATAATATTAATGGTAACTTTGTAACATAACAGTAATAGTAGCAATACGTAGTGATAGCAATAACAAATTTATATTGGTTATGTATTATGTTTCCACGTACTCTTACTGATTCTATATCAGTTGCATTCTGTCAGCTAACATCTTAGATTTTACTTTGCCCAAATTCTCATCAATTTTATATAATCTCTATTTAGCAGCTCAACATCTTAAACATACTATCAGTTTTTGCACTATCAGTATTTACTCTCCTGTCTACTCAGTTGTAGTTTGCTTATGAATTTTTTACCTTCAAGTTATTTATCGACAGCAGAACGATGCAAATTAAGGTTCGTTGTAAAAATTGAAGAAGAATGTTAAATTTTAATTTTTACTTAAATAATTTAATATAAATTAATTAAAATGTTATTTCTTTTCATAGGTTTGTTACTATAATTTGAATGAGATTGTTGTTAGAACAAACTACACTGTAATTTGTATCTGCAAATGTTTCATCACTTGCTGACCGAGTACTGTTTCAATTCAAAGATGTTGTATTTCTCTTCAAGAATACTTCATATACATTTAATTATGATGTAAAAGAAACTGAGCAAAGTCTATAATTATTAGTTCGCAATTTTGATTTATGGATATCTTAATCCTCTATTAATAGGTTACGTTTTCCGCTTTTATATCTGAATTTCTGCTATTAATATTTTCCTAATGTATTATGACTTGGAAAACCCTGACTCCAGAGAGAAATTAAGTGAGTTAGATGACTTTTTTATAATAAAAATTTATAATTAAAAATCATCAGATACTAGATTTTGCATTATGAGTTCAATTATGCTGAAAGAACATTTTGAAGAAAATTATTTTAGAGTGCATTTAATGTAATTTTACACTAGGGAATTCAACCAAATAATAATAATACTAATTTTGAAAATTTCAGCCTAATTAAAGCCTAACATCTTGAAAAAGAATTGAACATTGAAGAATTAATTAAAATATATACACGCACATATAAGCAAAATAATTCAATGATTTATGAATGTATAATAAAATAATATAAAGTGAAACTTAATTAAAGACATTTAAATTTGGCAAAGTTACTGCGACCTTTATGCGGATGAAAGAAATCAGATTCAATCTAAAATAAAGAAGAAGCAATATAAAATACATACTTTTGTAACAGCAATAAAATTGTAATTAAATACAAAACAATAATTTAAGAAAATTAATAAAATAAAACAGTTTAAATAGCTGAAAATCCTTCGACCTTTTTCCAATAGAATTTATGATAATTACTAATGGAATCATGTATCTGAATTATATCTTATACATTTTTATCTTTAGTGCTCAAAAACTGATTTATCTTGGTCCTCTAACAACAAGCCTTCCCATGACATGATAACGGAGGTACGATGTGCGATTTTAAAAGCTTATGCATCTTTCAATATCATTTGTTTTGTGTTTATTGCAATTTTCTTTCGTTGATATCACCATACATATGCAATAGCACTTAATCAAATGTCATATAATTTTTATACCTGCTAGCGCATAAAATTCAATTTATAGCACAAGAACTTTTCTTGAACTGTTCAGAGATTTCTGCTATTGGCCATTTATAAACAGATCTGTTCTTTTATATAACGTCAGTTACTTTGTCTATCGATGTATAATATAGCGAAATTTCTCACTGAATCCATTTTAAGGTAAGCAGTTTTCTCATATAGAAGCAAAACCTTTGCTTTACCTGATTTCAACACTTAACGTCAGCTTGTTTTCCAGTTGTATATAATATCTGTATGTTTGTTCTTAATTTTTACATAAAGGAACCTGTTTTATAGATTTTTAGAAATTTTATCTTAACGTAGTTTGAAGATTATTACTTCAAATGTTGCAAAATGTCTTTAACTTAATTCCTAATTTATCAGCACATTATTATTAAAACGGCTTATTTTTCAAATGAAATTTTGATAATATAAATGATATATAACAAGCCTCAATTTTCTTTATACAGAGAAAGTTGCAGACCTTTATTATAGACATGTATACTAAGATTCTAGCTATAAATTCTGTCCACTCGGTATAATGGTTAGTGGCACTGACTGCCGTAGCGATGGGCCCGGGTTTGAATCCTGCAGAAGGCATGGTTGTAACTGTCCGTCCCTTCATAGGAGACAACGATGACCTGCTATTACGTGCTTCCATAATGAAATGTCCAAATGGCCACCGCTTCCGGCTCTAGTAGTGACGCAAAGCTAATGGCCATTAAATAAAGCGTCCGGCTATTAATTTATATATATAATAAACGAATAAATATATAATGTAAATGATAAATATATAATTATGTATATACTTATGTAATAAAATGTATCTAAAGAATAACGTTAAATTTGTTTCAGATCTAATAGTTAATATTTTTTTTTCTAATAATCAGTAAAATTGCTGCAAAGAAGAGTAGTTTGTTTTAAATCAAACGCTATAATGAAAATCTTACCTAAGGAGTGTATACGCACCGCATAAGGAATAAACGTTCCTCTACGATGCTATTAACATTTTTCAGGCAGACTGTTCAGGAGTGATTTGCCATATTTCTTTAATTTATCACAATCATGTTTTAAACACTCATATCAGTGCTTTAACATGTTTTCATAATGTCTTTCACACAGTGTTTAAGCAGACACTAAATTTTACAAGACTTTAATAGCTTTATTTGTTTTGTAAGTGATTAAAAAATTTAACTTAAAAAATTAACAATTCTAATTTCTATTGCTCCCTCATATCAATAAAGGAACCAGGTTTTCTCGATAAATTCAAGACCCCAGCAAAATATATGCCCTGAGAAAGCAACAGCAGCTTCGTATCAACTTTCTCAAAATATACGTAATAGGCAGACACCAACACGGTTGCTCTGAGAAGTTTCTAATTAAAAGGTTCCCCTGGCAATATGCAGCTGTTGCGGTCCTCTAAAGCAAATTGCTGGTAAATAAAATGAAGGCATCGAAACTAAAAACATGATGGAAGTTATTTCACGAAGCCTTTTATAGATGCATTTATTAGAACAGCAGTTGGCATAGCAACCGTAAAGAAAATAAGGAAATCCCGAGACTCATTTGTTTAAGGGTAGCCTCCATGTACTTTCCCTTTGCATGGGAAAAGCATAAGCAATGTAAGCGATTTATTTCCGAAAGCATGTATAAGACTCTCTCTTTCTCTTCCTATTTAAATTAGAAACAACTTGTAGAGTTTTTGAAATTAGTAAATATGAATATGTTCGTGACGATATTGCTTACTTCGCATTCGTTTTTGTCTGCAGTTATATATGGTCTATCATCTGAGAGGAGAATAATGAAGCTTGTAAAACTTCCACGAAATATTTCATACACAATTAAGTTATGCAAAAATAAATGGTTAAGCAAAATGAGATTTCGGCTCTGAAGGATAATGAAACAAATGCAGTAGAATGAATAATTAAACTTTGGAAGGAGTTCCATGAGTTGGTTTCATTTAAGTGAAATAATATTTAGGCTATTCTAGTATTTATTTGCAGCGTAAAGCTTAAAGTAAACGGTTTTTTTAATGCGAAGATTCTTGTTTGATTTCATACCTAAAATTTCGGATACGGTTTATTTGATAAACAAACTTCATAGAAAAGTATGAATGAATAAAAATACCCTTATTTCTTTAAAAGTCCAGAAACGTGTTTAAGTTATTCAAGGTTTCAGAAACTTATGCATCTAGCATTGCATTTTTATAAACAAGTGTGTGTATAATCACTTTTATATTAAATAAGTCACATATTTTATTTAAAATTTATTTAATTAATTTAATATTTATTAACTATAATTTAAAGAAATAGATTCGCTTTTTATAAATAAATCCATTTCGTATTTATTCTTAATGTAACATGAATAATGTACTATAGCTTAAATAGAATTAAAAAACTGTATTCTATATCTAAGATTTTTTATATTCATTAAAGGTAAAAATTTCTCGAAGATATAATAAATCACTTTTCCTTGGCACTAAATGTTCTCTAAAATTTGATGAATATTAATAAAGTTATCAAATTTTGATGATTTTAAATACCTTAAAAGTTATTGTAAATTAAATGTTGGATAAAATATTTTAAGATCCGAAGAATTAAAATTTCGCGAACTTTCTTATTAATGCGTAAGATCAAATAATTTGAATCAGGAGCTGCATGTTTTATGTTTTATAATTCTATGTATAATGTTTTTCTCTCAGGCATTCTGTAGATGCTAGGAAAACAGTTTCACGGAAAGAGGACAAACATTTAAAGCTAACGTCAAATAGGCTTAAAATATCTAAACAAACCATTTTTCTAGGCTCTAATGTTGCTGCTTTTGAGAATAGCTAGAGAAAATGAAACATCAATGTAAATTTACCAAGCAATTTGTTACCAAATTAGACTAGAACTTACGCAAAGCTTAAATATGCAGTTTAAAATATAGTCTATAAATGTTCTAATGAGCAAGGATTATAATTAACATTGCTGGATCATAAATACACTGCTCGAAACAATTAAAGGATATTGTAAGTTTTATATAAAATAAAGATCTAAGCGAATTTTTTTTGCCAAAATGTAAGAAGAGAATCACAAATGCAAATTTTTCTGGTTTTTCAAACTGTGGAGTATGCTGATTTTGAGTTCGACGTCAAAAACGTCTCTTCAGAGGCAGCAAATGAAATTTGACTTTCAACAGAATAAAAGATAATGAAGACAAGGATGATCAGCATTCAGTGACTGCTTTGTTTCGATGAGTACGATGTCTCAGCGAAGTCATTTAACCGATTCAGAAGCTTGGAGAGTTGTTGGTAGGTTAGAAGGGGGCCTAACTCAAGCCGAAGTAGTGCAAGCCATTGGAGTGTCACAAAGTGTGATTTCCAGGATCTGGAACCGTTTCTTGGAAACTGGAAGTGCAGGCCGAAGACCAGGGCAAGGTCGTAGACGGGCAACAACGCCCAATGAAGATTGTTATTTAGTGTTAATGGCTCGGAGACACCGAAATATGAATGCTACTCTTCTCCAACAACCTGCGCCAACCTGCGCTCGGCTACTGGCACCACGGTTTATTTGAATTTTACTTTAACAAGTGTTCTCCTTTCCCGCAAGCTATGGAGATTATTTTCTTTTGTTACACAAATTATGCAACCAGCAGCAGGTGGTTAAATAAAAATGTTTATTTAATCTTTCTTCTGAATAGCAGTTATTTTACTTGGAATATTAAGCAGAAACAATTAATTGTTCAGCAACTAATTATTAGAATAGTATGTATCAGTACAAATTTAAGCCTGCATCTACTAAACTGATTATTGGTTTCTGAAAACATACAGGTAATAATGCAGCGTTAAATTTTCTTATTTTTATTTTTATACCTTAGTTACATATTGTATTTAATAGGGTAACTTTTATTTCATCCCAGTTAGAAACAAATGCATTTTAAACAGAGCCACGCTTTCATTAAATATTCACCTACATATTTATATATTTCTTAAAAGTTACCCTAAAATGAAAGAGGTTTGTTACTTTCGTGTAAATAATGCATTAATTTTTGCGATATTCGCTTTGAAGTGCTAGCTTACAAAATTACAGGCTTTACAAGTTTTACAATGCTTGGAGGCATATTAGAGTAACAGTATCTAAGAGCAGTGTGAAACATCAAATTGAACTGCTGATTTTTCCTTCGAAAATAGCGTTTCTTCATTATTTTTTGTATTGGAAGTCGTGACTTCCAATACAACTTCACACGACTTCCACTATGCTTTGCACTAGAAGAATAAATTTATACCAAGGCGTCTCAAAATCCTACTGCAGGAGAATCATAACTTCTTGAGACTGCGGATTCTTGCTCTCGTTGATCAAGATTCAACGAATGCTAAGAGAAATTCTAAGCGATGTGCATAGGAGAGTCATATGGAGCAGCTGTGTCGGAAATTTCAGCATTTTAAACTCACCAGCGTTCAGTGTTGCACAGCCCAAGTATTCGCACGTAACATTCGACGACATCTTCAAAGCCATTTTCACCAACTTACTTAGGTTTAGATGGATTGACTTGACCCTGCAGCATAGGAATCAGCGCATTTATTGGAATCAAAGTTGGAAGCTTGCTTTCTTCATCGATATACTGGCTTAGAATCTG
Organism: Stegodyphus dumicola; assembly: GCF_044657685.1. Taxonomy (NCBI): domain Eukaryota; kingdom Metazoa; phylum Arthropoda; class Arachnida; order Araneae; family Eresidae; genus Stegodyphus; species Stegodyphus dumicola. Next base: position 149,171,018 of record NC_140771.1, on the reverse strand, counting down.
TTTTGATTATTGAGGTTTCATACTCATGCGTGTCATCAAAGTGGGGAATTTTCCGCATTTAAATGATATGATGCGAGACCGCATTTGTCTAAGCTGTCCTATATTTAGTCAAAACACGAACTAATTCACTCATGCGTTGGCCGATGTGTTCTTTAAATGTCTGAAAAGCAGAAAGTGTCTGGCTAATGGTTGCAGAAAAATTAAAACAAAAACTGCAAACCAAACGACAGATACATTCTAGCATAGAACTGAGCTACAGGGATTTCAGTATCCTTAACTGCCATCCAAATTGTTTTCGACACAGAGCCAAAATATGCAATTGCTTTTACTATTGCCAGAAGCGATGATTCAGGTATAAGGCATTTCTCCTGCCTTTTTGGCATTCCTTCGTGGTGTGATGGTCTGCACACTGGGTGTGTATTCCAGAGGTTCGCGGTTCGATTCCCGGCGAAGGCGTTGCTAATTTTTCATCTCTCCTGCTTCCAAAATAAACCTAATGACTCTACAGAGATATTGACTTTCTTAAGCCCTGCGCTTCAAAGTTTTCTGAAATGGATTTGAATGAATGAAATTTATAATATAAATATAAGTTTATAAAATTTATATGCTCTAAGGAAGTGTAATAATTTTGAGAATTTTAGGTGTCATTGGTTATCATGTCTTTGAATAATTCGACTTCATTTTTATTAAAAGGTATTAAAGGTTTCTTGAAAATTAAGCTCCAAAGTTACTCTTTTTTCCCATTATCTTTATTTTTTTTTCTGAAAATTTTAAGACAGAATGGCTATTAGTACAATAAATGTAACTATATACAGTTTTATTGCCTTTAAGTGTATACGTTCGTATACATTCTATTGTAACCTATATGCCGTACTTTATATGTCATACTCATATTGCCTTATATATCATATTAATGTTGTCCTGTATGTTATATTAAAATATTGTGACATAGTAAGGCTTAAAAATGGCTTTATCGAAATCTTATCGTATTGTTAAACATTAGTTTGCTAATAGAAAACTCGGCGATTTAAAATCTATGCAAATTAAAGTAACAAGCATCTACCCGATTTAAATTTCTTTTGTAATTATGTAAATATTTTATGATATCGCATCTATGTGGATTGTTTATAATAATCTTTGTGCTATTATAAGTTTGTACCTGTAATCATCTATTATATTTGCTCTGCGTGTGTATGCGTACAAAAACAGGAAAAGTAATAAAAATACATTTTTTTAAAATCTGGTCAAAAGAACCGAATTGTGACGTATTACTAAAGTTCGAATGCATCACAAAAGAAGATTCAAGGAGAACGGCAGTCGTAGTAGCAGATTATGCGGTACCCAGGGCGCATCACGTGGAGGCCTGATACATTACATACATTACATCCCAGAGCTGTAGGGAGTTGTTGAGGCACAGGCACAGGTTGCTTTTCAGTGGGTGCCATCATATTGTGGCCTTTCGGGAAAGAGATGGCGGACCTTTTGGCAAAAAATATTCTCCAAAAGGTCTTCCAGAGACCTCTCTCTTTACTCTCATAAACTTGAGATCAATAAACTTGAGATTATAAAAAATACTTTCGTAATACTGCTGTTAGTGCTACTGAAAATAAATCATGGAGGGTGCTATTAAAAGCCGACTGTGTATCGGGCTCTTCTCGTGCTACTGCTGTGGCTGAGTTTAGATTATCGACTAGACATGACTGCCTTGGTACTCATTTGTTTCGCTTTAATCTGACTGCCTCACCTTTATGTACTTTGTGTGATTCTAGACAAGTCATGGACGCTGCTCATCTGGAAGTGCTTTCTGCACTTAAAAGCTTAAATTGAATTGTAAAGAGGTATTAGACATGTTGTTGCCAAATGACCTGACGGTCAATGGCCAGGCATTTGATAAATAAAAGGACGTAGTTGTGATTCTAAATACTACAGTCAAATCTAGTGATAAATGAAACACTTGAAATGCACAAGGAATTTGTTCTTACTAGTAATATTCGGATTAATACCCTACTGCCTAACAGTACTTTTAATTTTATTTTTAGCCTAAGATGACTGTACTCATGCAGAGCTGTAAATGATAAATCATTATTTTTAAGTTTAATGCTTTATTGATCAAAAACAGCAATTTATTTATGCACTATAAATATGTATGAGGAAGTTATTAATTATAGAAATTTATTTTAATACCGATACATACCTGCATTTATTAAGTATAGATTTAATGTTTATTTCTAAATTTACTGACTGTGTTTTTATCAGAGCAAATAAAAGTTAATTTCCAAAACATTCATTCGCGGCAAAAAAGAATACATGTTAGCATCAATGAGTTACCATCAATCATTATATTACTGCTGTCATAAGCCTTCTTCAAAAAAGTTTCAGTTCCGAAAATGGAAATTCTTATGTGAAAATGTTTCGAACACTATAAGATTTTCGCTTTAGCAGATAAAAATATTGCCTGTTTTTCTGAGTCGATTTTGTACAATACTTCTGATTTTTTGCAGGTCGAAAATCGCCAAAGTTATTAGAGTGATCAAATTAAATATGTTTGCATGCAAACAAAACTATCGACGAAATTAGATTTTACTATTAACAGGAAACTTCATTACGTCATATTTTTACGGAAGATGATAGGGAAATGGCAAATGCAAGAACTGTAAAGTAATGCACAAAGAGGCGGAACCATTTGCATTAAAGGAGAAAAGAAAAAATCGACAAAAGACGCAACATTTACAACATTAGGACGTAAAAAAAAGGTAATTGATTTCGTAATGAAATTTATTTCCACTAACGCAAAAAACTAGATAATTGCATTATTTTTGTCCGAAAGGACTAACAGAATTCCGTTACGTTCTTTGCATTCCCTCTGGAATGAGTCCAAAATAGGGTCAGAAGTAGTGATTCATTGCACACCGAACTTACGCTTACAGTTCTTCGAAAGGCGACTATTTCTTGAATTGCCAAAGATAAAGTATAAAATGCAACACGATTATAAAAATTTAAAATATGTACTTATTTTTATCGTCATTCTACTCAGTGTAATATCAAATTAAGAAAATTATCAAAATAAAGTAATTTACAGAAGAATATTTTTTAAGGTAGTGGGGTTAATATTTTTATTGCAAAAATTCATTTTTAAACGTAAATTTAGGAGAGTAATGAAAATTATATATTATTGTCATCAAAGGTTTAGGTGTAAATTTATTTCATCATTGAAAAACACACGCTTATTTTACTGATACTTTCTTAGACCTTTAATAACGGATCCTCCTAAAAGAGGAACTCTGAAAATCTAATATATTTCAATGAACTTATTCGACAATTTGTTTATAACGATTCAAAGTTGCTAATATAAAATAATATAAAATAATGTTAATTCTTTCCCTATTTTTATCTGTTTTACGTTGATTTCCGATCGATTTTCTAAACGTATAACACATTAACATTTATGTGATCCCATCATTATATTTCTCGGTTATATTCGGAACGTGTAAAAGTTATTTCCATTAAAAGAGAGAGGAAATAAAATCTACAAAAAAAGCAACATTTACAGCATTAGAACGGAAAAAAGGCAGTTAGTTTAAGGAGTTTATTAGATGTTTGAAATTCGGAGTTTATATTTTGAAAGTTCTAAGAACACCTGATAGCAATTCGTTTTCACGATAAAACAGATAACTGCAGTTACAATGTCCATCTTTGAGAGACACACGATTCATATCTTTCTGCATTTGAAAAGTATACGAATTTCATACTTCGTATAAACGTTTGGCAGTGTGCTTGGATAAAGTCTCACTGACTAAGGTCAATTCACTCGAAAGAGAGAAACTGTTATTGTTTGTTCTAATACGTATTGCCAGTTTTACGAAAAGGATTTAATCTATGGAAAACAAATCTTATGGTTCTAGAAAGTATCATCAATCTTCTGGAAGTAGTAATTTAACTGATATTTCAAATTAAAAAATCCGATGTGTACACCACATAACTTGCTTGTACGGAATATTAAATTATACGCATTTTTTCCTGCCCTCAATATAAACTTATATCCTCGAATTTCATTAGAGATATATTTTTCATTCAATTAATTCAGTTCTCATTTCGCGACAAGGCAAAAGTACATAAAAACTCAAAATGTTTATATTAATAATTAAAAGATATAGAAAAACATGAAACACCAAATACAGTTAAAACAATTTAAAAAAATATTACAATTAAAATTTCAGTTTCTAAGCAAAAGCAAGCAATTCGGTCAGCGGGCAAGAAGGCAGATTTTTCGGCGCATAAAACTGAAAGTTTACTTTTGATCTCACTCGGCAAAAAGACACTGAAGGCGCAGAAAATGGCTTGATTTGTTGCGGACGCATTGCTGAATCAATATATGGGATAGTTTAATAACTTTAATGATAATTCCAGAAAGGATTAAGCATAATTTAATTCGCAATAATTAAAGAAGTTGTTACTTTGTTGTTGCGTTTAGTTTCTCTATATTGGCAACAAATTCATTATTCTGCTAAGTTTCAAATGCAAACACACGTGGCTGCTATGGTTAAATAACATTAGGCTTAGCCGCGTTTAAACAGTTTTTAAATTGTCGATAATTCTACAACTATAACATGCAGGTTAACTAAAAGCATAAAAGCTTTAACCGGAAGATAAGAAAAACTTAGTACAATAATTTTTAAGCAAAAAAAAAAAATGCACAATTTACAAACATATAAGAAAAAAATCTGATCTCACTGAGTAACAAGAGTATATATATACATATATACATATATTTAATATACATCTGATACGGCCTATTGCAACCAAAATAAGAGGTGCGCATCTACGTTTTATAGCAGTCCTACGTATATACAAAACTTCAATGTTCTGAGGCTACTATTTTTTTAGTTACGCCCCATGTAGCACGGCAACGTCCACGAACGTTGCAATCTTTAAGACGCCCAGATGTCCGCGAAACTCCACTGTTTAGCAACCGTTGCTAAGACGTGTTTCTTACGTCTTTATAGATAAGGTTTATGTTGAATAGACGTGGTTATTGCGTCTTTCTCGCGATATATTTTAGTTGTGAAAGCATTGTATAACGACGCCTAAATGTTCGCAGAATTCAACCTTTTTGCTACAGTTGTGAAAACGTCGTTATGACGATATTGTGTTACATATTGATTTATGCAGAAAAATAAGCTTAATAATTTATGTATTTTTCTTTTTTTTTAAATTTTGTATCCCTTGTATTTTTTAAAATTATTTTACCATTACCTGAAAACCAGAAGATATTACAATTTTTTCTCTTTAGACTAAATATGCATAATTATTAATAGCCTTAATTATTTTCAGTACTTTAAACTATGTTTTTTAAATAACTTAAATTCTAAGTTACTATTATTTTAGATTTAACCATATTTTTTCCTTAATTCTTTAGTATGTAAGTGAGAGTAATTATAAAATTGGTTATTATAAATATATAACAATCATAGTAGGTTTTAAGTAAATAAAACTCAGTCAGACATAAATAAAACTAAAGCTATATATGTGGGTAAAGAAAAGAGTGTTTCTGATTATAACAGCATTATCACAATTACTTCTGTTAAATCTCAGGGACAATGAAAACTGCCCTTGTCATGATAAATTAGGAACCATATGGTAACATAATCAGTATTTTACCTGAACTCAAGTATAAATTTATTCGCGTTTCACAGTAAAAAATACAACCATTAACTTCTATATCTCCAAGATATGCAAATGAAAGACTGTATAAAGTAGTCAATAAATGTGATAAAAATATTTCATACAAAAATATACCTAAATAAAATAACGAAAAAAAAACCTTTCCCTATTCATAACTAAAATGAAATAATAACCTAACAAACAACATACGTGACAGCACTATTTAAGAAAAAACATGAACTAGCTGTGTTTGAAAGTATAAACAGTAAAAGGAAAGTAATAGAACTAAAATTTCCAATTAATAAAATAATATTTGCGCGTTTTAAATAGTAAGCAGTTAAAAGTGCAATAATTATGGATTGCAGTATTTACTAGTAATGCTGGTGTTTCTTAACACCATTTCTTTGGATCATATGTAAATGTATTTACTTACTATTAATTTCTACATTTTAGAATAGTGGTAGATTAAAATTATCATTTCATGTAATTTTTATAATATATAACTTTTCTTTTGATACTGTACAGAAATAATTGAAATAAGATAGTATACGATAGTAAGCTGAGTACGTTAAAGTAAGCTCTTCGTTAAATAGCACAAGATGAAACTTTTTGTTTTATTATGAATTTCTTTGTTAGCACATGCACATAAAATGTAAGCGAAGAAAATAAAATATACTTAAATTTAACAAAGAATAAATCATAATGTCCAACATTCATTTATTGAGATAAAATAGGCATACATAACAGCAATATTTAAAAAAACGCGAATTATACTATCTTCGGAAGAATAGCTACCAAACGACAGGTAATAAAACTGCAATTTGCAATCAGTAAAAAAATATTTAGTGGTTTTTAATATCACTCACTTAAATATCGCATAATTATAGATTACAATATTTCATAGTAATCCTACTGTTTCCTTAACACTATTTTTTCGATCATATGCGGGAAGTCTGAGCACAAACCTGTTCGTTTAATATGAGTGATATACGATACAGCACTTAGGACGTTAGAACCGAATCATGTATCCAAATATTGCACCGCTAGATCACTGAAAATTGGAGAACACCACCATGTAAGTTTAATCACCAGAAACATGAAACGCCAAAACAGAACACTATTTCACTAGATGGAGGATTTTAGCACGTTGCACTATAGAGCAGATATTCACAAACAAAATATTCCTTTCCATCGTTCTCTTCCTGAATTGAAGCTCTCCAGTATCTAATTCCGACGGTGAATAACAAAACTGTGAAGAAAATATTTCTGAAAATAAGATGGAGTTTGAAATTATTGCGCCGTTAACTAACTTGTTCGAATTCGGCAGCTAGCCAAAGCGCGCAAGCCTCGAGCTCAGATGTTCGTTTATATAATCATCCAGTAGATAATATACATGAAATGTCAATCTATCGAACAGCAGTTCAGTCTAAACTTTTCAGCGGTTTATTACGATGGCATTAACCCTTTCGACGGTTCTTCTGATAATTTAATAGAATCTTTTTTTAAATGGCATAGTAGAATTATTTCAACTGAACAGAATTACGAACAATGTTCACAAGATTAGTTTTACAAAAAAATATTTATCGGGCTCGCTTAAACATTTGTAATGTCAATGTCGTCAAATCCCGAGTGTACCGTATACTAGGATTAAACCAAGCATTTTTAAATGCATGGAGATGAACAAAAACGTAACAAACAGTTCATCAGAACTTTCACAGGTAATGAATTTCGTATTTTTGTTTGTAATTTTGATGTCAACATTTATTAATAGTTTATCAAAGCCATTAATTTTATCGTTTTCCATCAAAAGTGTTAATATTTCTTTCTCCTTTTCTATTATTTTTTCCGTTCTGCTTCTCCTGACTGTCGGTGAGTTTTCCATCAGATATATTGGACAGCCGTTAAATATGCAAGGATATGCAACGTCTTTTAACATTGGACGTTTTCTCGGAATTCTTAAAATCGCCCCATTTATAACCGTGAATACATCTCCACGCACAATCATATCTTCGCGAAAATTGTACTTTTTGCTCTGTATGCGCTAAAAATGTTTCATATTATATCAGCATATTAATTCAAATAAATTCGTCCTTACTTCAAAAATTCAAAAATAATAAATCATATTTCAGCAATGAAATAATTGCTAACATATGATTTGCATTAATTTCGGAAATATGATTTTTTTAAATATATAAAATGCATAACGTAATAACTTACATTATAGATTAGTTTCATTTTTAAATGTTTTGCTATAATATTTATAAAAAATATTTAAAGTATTAATTATTTTAACAATAATTTAGCACGTATTTTGAGTACTAATTAAATTTAATAATTAGAGCATTTATATTAAATTTATATTTCATTAGATGAATCGACCTTAGATTAATATATTTAGATGAAATAAAGTAATGAAACATTGCAAATAAATCTTATGCGGACTTCAGATTCTTGAAAGAGCAGATTTAGTCTCTTTTCATTCTAAAAGTAACGCTGATGAACTATGAAAAAGATGCTAAAACGACCACGTCTAAAAGCGGTCATATCATGACGTTTCAGCGACATCAACAAATTGCCAAGATGCAACGGCAAATATTTTGCGTCTTTGCAACGTTGTAAAGTAATCGGAAAAGTTACCACGACCACTTTGCAACCTCTCGGACCAGTTTGCAAAGTCCTTACGACGTTGCTGTGCTACTTGGGGCGAGGTACATACATAATGGGAAATAAGAATCGTTTATTCTATCCTTACGTACAGATGTCACGCAAAAACATCGTTAAATTGCATTCGATAGCGGTCAAAATGGATATTTTCGTCGAAATATGATACCTGAAACTTTTCGCGATTATAATACTTCCTTTTTACTTCGTACAAGGAGGTAAAAATGTACATCAATACATAGAGTAAGTACACCAACCTGAAAGATTTAAAATTCATGCATGTCCTTTTAATATTTACGTACTCATTAGTAACTCATAATTATATTAAGTTTTTAGTACGCTGTATACCATGACTGCAATGGCTAAGTAGCATATTGCTTATGTCTCGTATTAGAGGCTTAACTACGAATAAGTTGTATGTCTTTTGATAAATAAATGGATACATTTAAAATGTTTTCCTTCCTCATTCTTTCTTTGGACATTCAGCAACCGAAGCAGGAAATGCTTTAGTATACAATCTTCTGATCCGCGCCTAGTGGACCAGAAGCCAATGGCAAAGTTTTTATTTCAGAGATATGAGCTTCAAAATATACTCTGTGGTTATCATTCTTTATCCTTTAATCCAGTGCTCCGCAACCTTTTCTCACCTGCGACGCACAAAAAATCTTTCTGGAATTTCGTGGCAACCCAAAGAGTTCCGAGTTGTCATTGTGTATTAAATACATGATAAAAAATTGCAAAATGTCAAATACATGTATTTGATTGCGGCACACCTATATCCTACTCATGGCACACCGGTTGCGGAGCACTGCTTTAATCCAACCGAATGCTAAATTTCACATAAGTTGCACATCAGTTGAATTTCAGTCATTTAATTATATTTCGGAAAATAATATTTTATGATAAGTAGCTATAAGCTAACCGGAGGTTAAAACTTTCTTTATCCCGAAGTCTTTATTGAATTTATCTTTATTGAAATTGTATATGCAATCTATTCCTTATGATACAGGATGCTATTTTGGTTACTGGAAAGCAAATCTATGCAATATGTATTTATGTTGCTCTAGTTATTGGAAAACAAATAGTATATGCAGTACATACTTCCGTTACTTCTGGTTATTGAACTGTTAGAACTGTTACAACAGTTAATTGAACTGTTAGAACATTTAATCACAATTCTTTTAAATGATCTAAACATATGCCTAAGGAAAGCGACAATCATTTTATTATTGATGCCTGTAATTACCATCTGTCATTTTTTAGATATGGTCGTGGCATACCAGATGTACGATACTTTGAAATTAAGCTAAAAGTGTTTAAGATTGCAAACTTGAAATAACTAGCTCCAATAAACAGACGCGGTTAATTTCTGCTTCAAGAAAGCACACAGCCACATATTATCTCTAAATAATTACTTGATTAGGACAGGAATTAGACATAATTGATCTTCGAGAGACATAATCGATCTTTCATGAATTATGTCTTCTTTCTATATCTAGACCATTTTTGGTTTAAATGGAAATTAAAATATGATTCAGCATTTCAGTATAAAATCTGATATATGTATATAGCTTTCAAATAAACGAATAAATATTTAGAACTTGGTGTGAATTATCTTCGAACATATTTTTAAAATTGCACTGGTGACGTAAATAAAATATTTTTGAATAACTAAGGGCAAAATGTTTGGTTTCGTGTTTGCTATTCATGTGTCGATGATATCAGCCATTTGATTCCTCTCAAATTAGAGCTTCGATGGTATACGTAATATTATCTGTGAAATGTCGCAGAAAGAGAATCCATTTGTAGAATATTTGTGTTCGTGAAAGAAAAAGTGTCTCATTCCGAATTATTTGGAATGCTTAGTGCTATCCTAAAAGCCAACTACCAATTTAAATTTGAATTTGATCTAACTTTAAAACTCATTTACACCCATATCTTGGTTTCATTAAAGATCTCGAAAGGAACCACATCGAGATTCTACTGTAACGGATTTCGTATCCTGGAAAAATAAAAAGTATTGTTATTCCAGGGAAATATTTATTGCATGCACTATATTTTGTGGGCAAGTGATCTAGTAAAATAATTGAATAAATAATCTGCTATCTTTTTGAAAAGGGACATTTTTCTATTAAACAAACACACAAGTTTTAATATAAAACTCACAAATTTAATATGAAATTTATATGAAAAACTACGAAGTATTAATATCATAATTTTTTTCTGCCTGGTTTTGCCTTTTAAGGAGGCCTTTTATGTGCAAGATTTTTGATTCATACTGCTTCGTTTAAAATTGTTTTAGATAGCAACATTAGAATTGCGTCAGAATTCCAACAGTGTTTTAGAACTTCACGTGCATTTATCTTCCTTAATGTGTTAGTTTTTAAAGGATACTTGAACAACTTTTTCTTAAAATTATTCAAATGTGAAGCTTGTAATATTACATGCTAAAACAAATCGAGTAACACATTCCTTTATATTATCATGTTTAAGTATTTTATAAAAGTTTGGATATTACGAGAAGAAATGCGTGGATTGCATCGAAAATTACTCATAACAGAATTTCAAGAAAAAACTTCATGCAAAATATCGTGAACAAACTTCAGAAGGGGCGTTTTTCAAAAAGGAAGCCTTACTTTCATGTACTTCTGAAGCAGAAATATGAAGAAAAGAAACTCCATCTAACTGTTATGCGCTTATAGAGATTACCTTCTTCAAAGTAGTTTTAATAGATTCCTAAAATTCAAAAGATTATTCCAAAATATGTGCGAAAGTCAAAGTGGTTGGATGCCACGAAAGCATACAACCACTTTAGAAGATGGCCTTAATATGCTCAGGCAGTCCTAGGTTAAATATACAATGGTGTGCAAAAATTAAGGACGAAGTCGAAAAATTAGCATATCAGCTGAACGAAGAGGCAGAGCGGACAGAAAGACCAATCAGGAGATTAAGTAAGGTGTTGTACGGTAGCACATGCGCAGATATGCAGGTAGACATAATTGGGGAGTGTCTGAGTAGTATAAAGCATGTTGTCGGTGTAAGATCAGTATTTCTGGCAAAGAGATTGCACGCCGTATAGCAGTTAAAATCACATCGAGTTGCTACCTCAGCGAGAAATGGCGAATAATCAATCTGTTAGACGACATCTGGATGCTTTTACCCGAGGTCGAATCATTGGGAAGCTGGAGGAAGGCCGCAGTGTGACAAGTGTGGCTGCAGAGTTCGGAATTGCTCACAGCATCGTTTCACGACTTTGGAGACAATTTCAAACTACAGGAAGAGCTATCCGGGGGTTTAGTAGTGGTCGTCCACGAGGAACCACACCCGCAGATGACCGGTATATTGCCTTATAGGCCAGAAGAAACAGGCGGCAGACAGCGGGAGAAATCGCTAGACACACGACACAGGCGACTGGACGACCGATATCGCGTTTTACCCTGGCCAGAAGACTGCACGGTGGTGGTCTGTTTGCACGACGCCCTGTACGGTGTGTACCTCTAACGCCTGCCCATCGGAGAAGGCGTTCTCTGTGGTGCCGGGAACACCGGAACTGGAGGGACAATGAATGGGGACGAGTACTCTTTACAGATGAGAGCAGATTCAGTCTGAGTAGCGATTCTCATCGCATACTCATCTGGAGAGAGCGGGGAAGCCGCAATCATCCCTCGAACATCATTGAAAGGACAGGTATGGAGGTGGCGGTGTTCTCATTTGGGGAGGCATCATGCTTGGTAGTCGTACAGACCTTCACATCTTCGACGCAGGTTCAGTCAACGGGACCCGTTATTGTAACGAGATTCTTCTTCCATATGTGCGTATTTTTAGAGGCGCTATGGGACCGCAGTTCCTTTTCATGGACGACAATGCACCATGTCATCGCACAGTAGCTGCCGAACAGCTCTTAGAGAGTGAGGATATTGAACGTATGGATTGGCCGGCACAATATCCGGATCTCAATCCCATCGAGCATATATGGGATTTTCTAGGCAGACGCTTGGCAGCTCGTACCTTACCACCAGTAATGATTCCGGAGCTTCCATTGGCGCTTCAAGACGAATGGGCAGCAATGCCTCAACAACTCATTGACACCCTCACTCTCAGCATGGGCAGACGCTGTGAAACCTGCCTAGCAGTCAGGGGAGATCATATCCCCTATTAAAGACCGGATGTTTCTTGCTGGACACCCATCACAGGGATGTTTCGGCCTTCAGTCGCATTGCGCTCCATGCTACTTTTTCAATAAAGCTTCTTTTTATCCCTCTGATTTCTCTTTTAGTAAGTGTTGCTTACAATACTCATGTCCTTACGTATTGGGGATCTTACGGTATTAAATGTGTTGATTTGGAAAGCTTTTGTACAAAGTTATATTGAAAAAAACCGTCTCGCCCTTAATTTTTGCACACCAGTGTATATTCATCCATTCGAAAAGACAAATTTTGTTGTTCATTCTTATTTCATTGATATAGTATTATGAGAAATATCTGAAAAATGTACGTTACATTTTTATTCTTTTTCGATGCATTTGATAGGGAAAAGTAAAAAAATAAAAATCGTAAGGCTTAGAAGTTACTGGACATGGCAACAAATCTTTCGAATGTTTCTTTCTGTAGCCTGAAGCATGACGTCTGTGAAAACAATCTTCATAACCGGAAAAGAACTTTTTTTTTTTTTTTTTTTTTTCGTTTTCTCGTTATTTGAAATACTAAAAATGAACTGGGAAAAAAAGAAGCAAAAAAAAGAAAGAAAGAAATTACACCCGAGGGTGGTAAATAAAATGCCATCATATTTTCTTCCTGATTTTCGGCCGCGAGACATCAGCAAGACCAGATGGCTATAATGAAAACCCCATGAAGAGTTGAATATGAGATTGCCTGAATTCCGCACATTATAGAGGATTTTCTATCTCAGTTGTTTATGATGAAATTTGGTTGCCTGCTGATTAATGTTTTAAATGTGCATATCAAAGTGATTATCATTAAGAAAATAAGTTACGAAGAAAAAAGTGAATTTCTATTTATTTCTGTCATTCAAAGGTTTCGTTGTCTCTAGAAATGAAATGAATATGTTTCTTGAACTATGTGAAGAAGAGGCTTTTCAATTTTTTTCCATTTTATATCTCTTCAAAATTACTCATTCTAACTTTAAAAATAATTTTTTACATTGCTGACACTGATATGAATTATATCGATATTCTGATAGAAATATGAAACGTTTACTTAAAGTTAGTAGTTTATTCACTCAGCATACTTGAGTTATGTTATTAAAGAACAAAATTATACAATAAGCTTAATTTGCCAGTAAAGATGTTTATTGGTATTTTTATGGTCACATATATATATTCTCAAGTTTTTAAAACATATTTTCTTGGAATTGCATTTTCAATTTAAAAACGGTTAAACCAAAAAAAAAAAAAAAAAAATTAAAGCATACCTCACTAAAGTCTGTCCAATAAAATACTGATTATTATGAAGACAATTAGGCAGTTGTGTTGGTTGTATGCCATTGGTTATCTTGCCATTGGATTAATCGCGATGAAGATATTTAAGTCTGATCTGCAGACATTCAGTATTGAGATAAATTATGATACTAGCTGATTTTCAGACAGAAAGGAAATAAAAAATAAAAGTGACTTCTCCAAAAGAAGGGTTTTACATTTCGTAGTTGAAGTAGGATAGTATTTTTTCCCCCTGTGACAGTAAGTTTATATAATTGGACGTGATGGATAAGACGTCGAGTCAATAGTTGTAAATCATGCAGTCGGTTTTGCATGGTTTTGTCCATTTAGACGGTATGTTTTTGTTTTATCACTTACGTTTTTGTGGAAATTCACAGGGTCCTTCTAAGCATGCATAACAGTTTATTTGGAATTCCAGTTGTACTTTTTAAGTCATTATAAGTGATCAATATGGTAAATTTACCTGATTATTTTGTAGCACTCGGTAATTCATAGTGTTATATAAATAATTGTGGGATAAAATTATTTGATATATTAAATGTAATTTATTGTGAAAATAAAATACACAGTTAAGGTACTCTGAGAAGAATAACGCAGGAAATGTTCGCGCATATCTTTCTGTTTCGATGCATGTTTTCTTCTGGAACTCAAAATATTTTATTTATGCCTAAGCTCAACTAAATTATAAGTTCTTATAATGACTTTTATGGTTGTGTGACAGGGATATAATTTTTATTGCAAATGCATTTCTTTACAATGATAGGATAAAATACGTTTTTCATGTTGTAAAATGCCCTTTAAAAATTTTAGACATTTTAGGCGAAATTTCTCACGTTTAAAATTAATTTTTAATACTCGTCTCTGAGAAAAAATTATTTCTTATGACACTCAATTTATAAAAAATTTTGTCATTACTAGTATTTAGACAAATGTGCATACAAGTATTGCAAAAAATACCTTATACACATTTCCTAAGGGTCAGTGATTGAAGAACGCATTTTGATATGAAATAGCCACATATGAAAAGAAACTGATTTCAGATTTAATAACAAGTTTCTTAATTATTAGCTACATAAATTATGATTATTTTTAAAAATTTTATCTTGTACAATTAATTCTTAGAACAGATTTTTTAGAATGAGATTGAAACTGGTTTCGAATATTGTTTGAAAATCCTAACTAGTGAATGCTAATGAAGCTTTCTACTTTATTCTCCATTCCGTGCTTTGCAATTTTACGCATACGAGCCAATAAATAACTTTACTTAATAAATACTTTTACGTATACGAGCCAATAATACTCCTGTGTAAGAGAACGTTTTAATTTTAGCTTCAGTATTGGGGAAGGGTGCATAGAAATTGTTCGTTTGAGTTTTAAATATTTGTCATCTTTTATTATAATTACACTCTATAACTTGCAACTCACTGCTTTTTCAAACTATTCTTTGAAAGTTTTGGTTATCATTGCATTGTTTGTTTCTAAAAGTCAAAGAAAAATAAATTTCCGCGATTGATAGTTCCGATAATATTAATATGACATAGCCTTTTTGCCTTTTTTCTTCTCATTTTCTGAACACCAAGTGTAAATATTATCCTGACCTTTCGCTATACTACTGAATTTTGAATTCAAGAAACTACATAAAATCTATTTTAAATTCAAAGAGGCTTTTGATTAAGTGTAATTCTTTAGTAAGGACATTGAACAATCCAGAAAGCGGCTGTTAAAGCCCAAACTCGTCTGTTCCAATTTCAAAGAACACTAAGCGTCAAGATTAAACTTCAAGTGAAGACTCCTTTCGGGACGGTGAGATATAAGATGAGCAAGTAAACATCTCCCCTGGTGAGCGTTTTGGCAACTGGAGAAGAAATTAAGCTCACAGCCTTCATCAAATGATGTCGCTACTTTATCTCTCTTAGGGACTGAGACTATTTCTTTGGAGGTCAAATGTTCATTCGTTTTGCAAACTAGAACATGATGTATTATTTAAACAGTATAACTTTTATATTATTCATACTTCGTTCTAACATTGAATCCGACAGGGTATCATTTTAATAATAAAGAGAACTAAATTACATGTTTAAAGCTTTAATGTTTAAGTGGCCCAATACGACGCGTGAGAGCGACTTTCAGATCCTGTAGTTTTCCTTTGAATTCGATTGTCTTTTTCTTTGTTTTCATTCAAGCTTGGTTAGTAACCACTTTTTTGAACCACGAAGAAATTATTTAAAGATAACCAAGAAATGAAATAACAAAATCCTTAAAAATAGTTCAGATAAACAAAACAGAATGAATAAATAAATAAAGTAATAATACTTCATGAAGTTTTTAGAAATTTATCCTGAATAAATAAAATGGCAGCCAACGTAACACTGAATTTAGGCTCAGACTTAAATTGGGTGAATTGCACAGCACGTCCGTAATTCATGGGCAAATGTAAGAATGCCGAAGTAAATTTTTTCAAATAAACTTTTATTTTTCCCTTTAAAGTTAGAGCTGTGTACTACTAATAGAGCTTAATATTTAGTTTTTTAGCAGTGATAATTTCTTAACAATTTAATCATTATCTTCCAAAAGGTGTGCATGTTTTTTCAGTATACTGCTATTTCTGTGCTCCCGAAATATCAGTTTGTGTACCATCAGCAGCAACGCCCATAGAATTGCTTCAAAAGTTCTCTTATCTTATCTTTGCAAATGTCATGGAGTACTCTTTAATCCAGCCGCTGGCTGGGTAAATATTTATGTTTGCTCATAAATATTTACCCTAAAAAATCTATAAGTTTCCTTACATTTCGTTTTGCCACTTTGTTTCTTAACCTAGATAGCTATCAAGCCTTAGCTATGAGTAACAGAAATTTTACTAATAAAAGTGATTGGTAAAGAAGAATAGAAAAATTATCCTTAGGGAAGACGATACTGTAAAAGTTTAGAATGTATTATAACATAAATTATACAAATATCAATTTTGCCTTGGTACAGAGCGAGCATAAGCAGTTGACATTAATTAAACATTTAATTTCAATTGACAGTTCAGAGTTATAATTCTGCTATGATCAAGTTCCAAATTAAAATTAGTGAAAATTTAACCAAATTGTAAAAACAAAAGTCGTTATTGTAAAGGAAAGTCTGTAAATTAGGCTTTTAATTTAAACCAGAATTATAATTTTAAAATTTAAAATAGTTAGAATAATAAAGTTCACTCAGTCATGCTGAAAATTAAAAATAGAAAGGTGTAGGTGATGCAATTATTTCTTTATTTAATAATGAAATAAATAAAATAAATCTAATTTAAGCGATTTTATTTAAAGGAATTAAAAGCAAAAATTATCTTATTAGCTCTCGCAAATATTATTGTTCTATAAATGATAACAATGGCGGAGTTACAATCAAATTTTAAATCCGCTATTGTTAAGTTAAATGTAAGTCAATTGAATATTATCATCTTATATAATTTCTAAACTAGTACTTATATCGCTTCTTGAAATTCTCTTTATGTCCTTATTCAGTGCCTGTACAGGTAGGTGCCTAGGATTTTATTTTTATTCTGTTACTACGTTACTAAAAATATTAATGATCGGCAAAAAAAAAAAAAAAAAAAAAAAAATTAAACTTTTCATACCATGTAAATTATTTTGCCTGTTTCAAATTATATATTTTATTCTATAGAAGCGAAAAAATAATAAATAAAGTAATGATTGCTGGAAAATTTTTGCATCTAATCGGAACGCTACCTGACACCATCTTTCATTGACATCTGCGCATCTATCCAATACGAAGATGTAGTAAATTTCAGTGTTTGATTTAAGCCCCCCAAAAAAATCCTGATTGATTATTGCTTAACTGCTTTAACATTTATCAAGTAACTGCAATTTTTAATTCACGAAATTTAATAAAGAAATATTTAGATACTTTCTTATTAAGCCGGAATGAAATTTACATTTTTCAAGTTTTCTGGTTTGGCGAAGTAATTTTATTTATTCGGGAAGACTTTAAAACTGCTACGTTTGGCAGCCTAAGTTTATTAATTTACAGTCCATATGCGAGAAGCTAAGAAATAAAATATGTAAACATATTTTTCAATAAAAAGTAAAATATTCAAACATATAATCATGTCAGTTAAAATGATCTTCGTATCAATGTTTGAGACTTAGGACTCTGTGTCTGAGCTGTACTAAAATCCTGGACTAGGCGAAAATGTCCGATAAATCAAGAAAAACGTTTTGAAGTGCTGAATTAAAGAATATTAAAGCATCTTCATTAAAAATTGTAAAATACAAAAAAAAAAAAAAAAAAAAAAAAAAACCTTAATCAAAAAGAGTTAAAAACATGTTTGCAATTAAAAATATTCTACGCGAAAACGAAAAATTAAGCCAGCGGGCAAGAAAACAAAATTTTCGTTTGCACAAAATTAAAAGTTGAAGTTGATACTACTCGGCAAAAAGACACTGAAGTTGGTTCTCCAACTGACTTAATTCACTATTTTCTAAGAGTTTCAAATGCAAACAAATGGCGGCTTCGCTAGGCTTCACTCGCCACTTTTTAATAGTTGATAATTCTACAATTATTGCATGCAGATTGACTAAAAGCATAAAAGCCTTAAACGGAAGATAAGAACAACATAATTCAATCAGTCACCTTAAAAGGTATTTTCTCTCTTCTTTTAGTAGGTCTTCGTGGTGTAATGGCAGCACACTCAACGAGCATTCGAGAAGTCCAGATTCGAGTCTCGGTGATGGCATTGCGCCTTTTCCATATCTGCTTCCAAAACAAACTATGACTCTGCATCCTTTAAAGCAAAATATGCTCAATATACAAATATACGAGTTTAAGAATAAAGCTCACCGAGCCGGGTAACAGAATGTATATATATATAGTAATTAACAATACTATAATTAATCAAATACAACGAATTAAAACTATATGCACAGATACAATAGATTTACAACGCGAAATTTTGATCCTTATCAAAATTCTCAAAAATAATCTAATTCTCTTTCAATTTATCAACCATTGCCTTAAAAGAGCAGGCGTTAAATACTCACTCTAAATCATTTAACTGATAGGGATATGATAATTTATTCCTAAACCTGAGAAGGCGGTATAAGTTGGATGACTGTCAGTTGAAAGATTTGTATATAGTGTAATTACTCAATTGTATATATTGTAAAAAGCTAATTGTCTTCAGACATATACTGTTACTATACTGTTACTAAAAAAATGGGTCTATTTCCTGCCTTTAGACTGTCTATTAGCTCTTGGACAGCGAAAATGCCTTTTTCCTTTCTTAAATTTTTAATCATTGCGACACGACAATTAGCCAGAAATTAATTAATTTCCATTCACTAGCATTTTCAAAAAAATCTTAACAGACGGTCTCTCTCAGATAAGAACTCCACAAAATACATCCCTCAAGAATTCCAAGTCCCACCCACTACCATAAATTACTTCACCCAAGTCTTACCGACTGATATTATTCAAAGCCCCTACTGCCGCTAAGAATTTTCGGACACCCTACACTTCTGAGTCAGACACGAAGAGAACACTTTGCCAACTCCCCCACTAGAAAGAATGTAAGTTACTTAATACCTTTCTGGCCTTTATATCTTCATGTACATTCACTGATCTTATTTATATTATTTTCTATATTATTTTTATATTATTTTTATGTTTTCTTTGATTTGTTTTTACAAAGTTTGCATTATTTATCTTTTTTATAATCTTCTGTGTTTATTTCAACTTTACTTTGAATTCGTTTTCATAATGACAATTTCCAATGTTTAATTTCTACAAATAATATAGTACTCAAATACATAAAGATGATAGTGTCGGGGACGGTTACTCGAGTTTTACAGGATTTCTCTACAGTAATTGATTTTTACTCCAAATTGAATTGACTAAAATGCTTCTTGAGAATAAGTTCTTTGAGTAGCAACTATTCGCGGAATTATTTGGCCTGACTAGAATTGCCGGTTTGGCTTTAACTTATAACTCGAGTAAAGACGAAACACTTTCATATTTACGTATTTTTATCAATTATTGTTCATTGAACGGGAGTTGGTTTATTCCCCTTGAAAAGTCAACTAATTTCCGATCAATGACAATAATTACATGTTTTAATTTTTCCTTTTACAATTGAAATATTATTCTTCGTGATGATTTAACTCCAGTCCCCGTTAAAACATTATTAATATTTTGCTTTCAAATTACTTCAAAACATCTTTCAAAATATAACTTACCAGTATGGATGCACACTTTTAAAATAATTCTACTTTAATTAAACTTAGGAGATAATATAATCAATTAATCAATACTGTTTAGGAAATAAATTATTATATGTATATATGTCTGGTACTGCATCCAAAAGAGGAGGTGCGCAATTACATATTATAGCAATCCCATATGCAAAATTTCAACGTTATGCTAGATACGTACTTACGTACAGACGTCAAAAAAGAAAATCTTTTCTAAATCCATTTTACAATCCGTTCTCGCAAAAACAGTTATTTATTCTGTCCGTACGTGTAGATGTCACGAAGAAAACATCTTTCCAATGGATTCGAAGACAGTCGAAATGGATATTTTCATTGAAATATCATACCCGAAATTTTTTCACGGTTACAATACTTTCTTTACTTCGTACAAGGAAGTAAAAAAGAGAGAATAATTATAATGAATGATGCGGTAAACCGGTAACACGCCTTCATTTTCAACATCTTTCATTACCATCCTCTTTGCGATCTAAAATAATTAGCCTAAAAATTAAACAAACAAATTAGAAACTGAAATCATTATAATACATGTGTATGTGCGTATGTGTATATGTAAACAAAATTGCAAATTTGATTACTGTTGCAAAGCTTAATAATAAGTTACTCAAATTTAATACCGAGTCTGAAGCCTTTCTAATAGTTCACTTCTTAGAGCCTTTTAATGGCTGCAGCCTTAAGAAACCTTCTAATTCAACCTTCTAATGGTTGAAGCCTTTCTAATAGTTCGCCAACCAGCGGCCGAGCGGTAAAGTCGCTGAACACTGGTAGTTCGGTCCGAGGTTCGAATCCCGCGAACGGGCTGGCTGCATGGTTGTTTTCGTGGTTTTCCCCATGTGTAACGTGTATACGAGCCAGTTTCCCTTAGAAAGTCCTCCACGAAGGCATCCCTCTCCTTAGGCAGATAGCCCTAGTGTGCTTTGCCATAATTAAATACACCACACCACTTACTAATAGTTCACTTCTTCTTCTTCCTGTTAAATACTCTCTTAAGTTTTACAAGTATAGCTATAGATTAATGACCCATAAAGTATATATTATAGAAAAGCAAACAATTCATGTGCGTTATTGAGATAAAGAAAAGTGTTTCCAATGGAGACACACTCAGACTAAACAAGCACCAGAAAAATGCAGAAATGAAAAACTACAAACTAGATTTTGCTCTTAGCAGAAATATTCTGCATTCTATCCTATCACGTCTAGTCTGAGTCCTTCTTTTACAATTTTTTCTCTACTCTCATAGGCTTAACGTTAGGCTTAAAAACACAATAAAACCCCTCCAGTTCAAAACGGAATCCGTGACTTTGAGGGAAGCGAAAAGCATGAAACACCAAATCCTGGATTTAGCAAGGCATTTGCCCGCAGGTTTTTCCAAAGAAGGCGTTGCTAGAAAATCCATAGCGGAGGGGTGTTATGTAAATTGAATCTGCAGAAAACTAAGAGTTTCGGATATTTTTGTTGACATCGGCATTTTTGTTACATTTCTCTGCATGTCTCACACCCCTCTCATCTTTCCACAAAAGTAAACAAAGCTGGGCGATTTAAAAGTGAATACTGATGTGGCTGGGACTTGTTGGATTGCCCATATCCGATCAAAATCTAACCTTTTCCTCCAGAGTTTTGTTAGCTTTCGCAATGTCATATTTCTTTTCGATGTGTGTGTATATATATATATATATTCTACAACCGCTTTTCGTCATTTTGATGAGTAACTTACATTTCATACCTACTAATCTCCTTTTTAAAATGCATCCTCCTTTTATGGTTTCCGATGTTTTTTTTTTTTTTTTTTTTTTTTTTTTTTTCTTTAAATCCTTATATTACGAATACAAACCGGCATATATAAACTAATATATTTCAGTTATTTAATACACTTCTTGAAAAAAGATTTATAAAGAGGAAATTGGCAGTTATTTTCTTAAGTATGATGCATAATGACTCGAATATTTTAATCTGATTTAAAACCTTTAAATTATGAACATTTTCAGAAGCAATTTAAGAAGCTTAGCGTATATTGCACAGTAAATACTGTCTGTGTTCTTAGCCTATTATGTTAACAATTTTATGAGAGGAAATATTCAGTTTTTTTAATTTTTACCAACGTTAAAGCAATTTATTTGCAATCATGTAAAGGAAAATAACTAATTGCCGCTACTTAAATTGCACATACTTTCAAAAATAAATGCATTTTAATTAAATGCACGTACGTTTGGGTTTTACATGCACTGCTAACGTACGAGTGAAACTTTTCCTTGCTTTTAAACTGATAATTGTAATTAGCATTTTCGAGATGTTTAACGTTTCCGTTAGGGTACTATTAACTTATGTTTTCTTTTATGATATAATTCAGAACTTTAATACAATATTTCCTTTCATTGTTTTCAGAAAATCTTCTTAATTATGGATTCTTTGTATGAAGCATCTTGCGCATCCTTAAAAGCTATACATTATCTAAAGCAAATAAAAGCTATTATTATTTCTCAAAATTCTTAAATTATTACAAATTTATTTATCGATAATAAATAAATTCTAAAATTGGCAATAACCTTAAAATCTATGTTCGATAGCTCTTCTGGGTCTTATGTTAATTTCATATAGCTTACAATAAAGATGAATTGGCTTACACTAAATATAATAAATTCCTAGTATCCGGCTTCTGTCAGGGTCTAATCATATCAAATACTAATTTTCACGTTTTCAAGCCTAGCACTTGAAATTATTTTTAGACATAATCACAAATGTTTGCGAGACTCACAGTTATTAATACTCAATCCAGTTTCTCCATCATTTTCTATCATGCTACTAAAGTACTCACTATTCTTTTTGCAGGCCTTTATCTTAATACCTAGTCTTCTATCTAGGTTTCCAGGAAAAGATTTAAGAATATTAACAAATCATGCAAATTGCAGATAAATATGCTTATATATAATTATCTTAGCTGTAATTTTCGAAGCCATCTCAAGCATTATCTATTGCTTTATATTTAGTGTAAGCCTATTTAAAGTCCAATACTTTCTTTACTCGATAATTATAAGAAAAATGTAAGTTAATGTGAGCTTGAAGTTAGCATATAACAGTCATAGAATTGTACCGTATTTTCATGTAAAATACCGCAATTTTCTTTGAATGATCCTATGCGTTTTACATTCAAGCTATTGAGATAAACACTCTATCTGTCTTAAAGATTAAAAGAATGAAGCACGAACTTACAGCAAGCATTCATTCGAATATGTCTTTTTAAAGTCCTTCAGACAGTAAATAACTTCAAAGCAGCATTAGCACAGCCTCGAGCTAAAAACTGTTTAAATAAAGTTTGCATTGTAAAACTCATATAAAAGTCCACAAAACTTCATGTAAAAATGTAACTAAAAGTGAATAGTAAATCGTCTGTGGAATTTAAACAACATTATTTTTTTCAAAAAAAAAAAAAAAAAAAAAAGTTTTCAGACTTTCTCACATTTTTTTTTCTTTTAAACATTTTCTGATATTTAAAATAAAAGAGTTCTTCATGTATGTGACTTTATAATATGTTTTAAATATCTCATTTGAAGGATGTGCTAGGGTTCATGTCGCGAATGTTTTGAAGATATAAAGGACTGGGTTCTCTAATCCCCAGTCACCCTTTAAAAATGGGGCATATATAAGGTATTTCTCCCGCCTTCGTGGTGTAGTGGTCTGCACGCTTGGCGCATATTCGAGAGGTCCATGGTTCGATTCCCGGGGAGGTCATTACTCATTTTTCATCTTACTTGCTTCGAAATAACCTAATGTTTCTACAATCTTTGTTTCTTTGGCATAAGGAAGTATCTGAAATCAAACCTTATTAAAAAAATAAAAAAACTACCAATTTACAAATGTTTAATTAGACCTGGTTTGACATACGGAGTATGAACCCGGACATTGACTCAAAAAGATAAAGAAATAATTGCAGTCTTGATTTTGAGAAACATTGTTGGA
Source organism: Stegodyphus dumicola (assembly GCF_044657685.1). NCBI lineage: Eukaryota > Metazoa > Arthropoda > Arachnida > Araneae > Eresidae > Stegodyphus > Stegodyphus dumicola. The sequence goes on along the minus strand of NC_140771.1, from coordinate 149,147,021 downwards.
GATATCGAGACAGATGGTATTTTGAGAAGAACCAATCTGTATGATGGAATCTGTATGATGTACAGTTATTAGGACATCATAAATTTTATCATCACTCAAAGATTAAGATGGGCTAGAGCGCATGCACGCAGCCAAGAACTATAAATGAACTTTAGAACTTGTAATGGACGTTTAAGATGTAATCAGTAACTTCTCTCTGTGTTATGTATATAATTATTTAGTAATGTGATTTGTAAATTAAATATCTTATTATCTTACAAGTCTCTCTTTTTGTGATGTGCCTTTAATGTGTGTAATTAATAAAAATATTCCCGGATATGGATATCGCCTAGAATTAGTTAGAGAAAGAAGGTCAATTGAAAAGGTAATCCTTTTACAATTGTTCTAAGAATGATTATCTTGTTAATCATAACCACCAGCTAATCAGAATGTTTGAAAATAGAACGATGAAAAAAATATTCACGTGTAGGGCCAATAGGCATTTTAAAGAAAGAAATACCGAAATTTGGCTAGACTATCTGGAGAGAGACTTGCCTAACTGAAAAAGACTAAGGTCATGAGCAGAAGAAGCCTGTAATATGAGCAGAAGAAGCCTGTAAGTCTAAAGAAGGCCAGGCTGTCGAGCCATAGAACAAAATTGATTTTCAATTTATGGAACTGCGTACAAATATTATTATATTGAATTATACGTTTATGAAAATTTATTTCTGAAACATGATATCCGTCCCCATCATGATGATGGGAAGATAAATATACAATCTTTTGTTTCAAATTACTTTTCGTGCAAATCCTAAAATTCAAAATAGTGCTTTACTACAATTCAGTTTCAAATGTCTTTAATCTGATCTGTTTTCTTTCTAGTGAAAGTATTTCACTTAAATCCAAAAATACTTTTTACAGCCAATTATGCATGCCATGGCTCCTTTTTCTGGTTTAAGGAACAATTTAGTATTTGGAAAGTTTTTCGTACCGGGAGTACTTCAATTTTTACATGAACTGAATTTCCCTGGAACTGTAGGTTTCTCGCGTTCTTTTTGTTTTCTTAAAACTGCCACGTGGCTCATCAGGAGACGAAAATCTACTTTATTTTACAGATTTCATAAACTATACCCATTGCTCTGTGTCCAACAATTCAAGAGATTTAGTCGTGCAATGTGTTTTAAAAGAACAGCATATTGCATAGCAAACTGCTTTTCTTTTGTGAAATGTTTCTAGGCAATTTATAATTACTCAAACTTGTTAATTAAATAATATTTTAAACCAATTTTCATTATTTCTGCCACCTACATTTAGATATTTCAAGTAATATATTCAAATCTGCTAAGAAGCTGAGTATATTAAATATTGGAAAATATTAAATAAATTATATTTTAAACTAAACTCTCACTAATGAAAATTCACAAAACTATTTAATTGGCATTTAGTAACTAGAATTTCAATCCGATCAGCGTTCGTTGATGAGACAAAAAATAAATAAATAATTTTGAAGTTATTTAATAATATATAAATACATAATATAAAATAATGTAATAAAAACTTTAAACAAATCTAGGAACATAAAAAACATAAATCTTAAGCATTTCAAGAAAATTCAATCTGCATTAGTTTAAACGATGTTTGTTCTATGTGTAAGGAAACCTTTAAAAGCTTTGTTATAAAGATTTTCTTTTTGGTGAAGGTTTTCTATCAGAGAGTTGTTCTGCATGGACGAAGCGCAGCAAAAATATCTTTACAAAATTTTTTCTTCTGCTCAGCTAATGCTGGTGGTTACTCTTTCTAATCAACACGACGTTTCTTCCTGTAATTCCAGAAGTACATTCTTTTCTTTTTGACTAGAATCAGAGATTAGTTTTTAAAACTCAAAGGGCGGAAGTCCTGTTCGACGTGAAGTAGATATAAATTAATAATAATAAGAACGCCATGATAATAAGTTAAATGATAAATAATGAGTAATTAATTGAACTAAAACATTATAATGTGCATAAGTATTTAATAAAAATTAAATTAATTGGATAGGTACTTTGATATTACAGTTAATTAAACATGGACAAATCAAATTCATCCTGAAAATCTGTTCTTCAGCTTACACGTTTTCCTTCTTCATAATTTTAATAATATAAGTATATATATATCTACTTTTTTCCCTGAGAAAACAGCACCCAAACTTTAACTTTATTAACAGTTTTACTACATTCTAAAAGGCACACTGTGTGATTAATAGAATTTCGTGAATTTTTCAAAAAAGAAATGATTGAAGCCCCATTTAGGACATATGAAACTCCGGCAAGTCTCATATTGCTTTGGAAATATCAGAAATACCAAAGACGGACTTCGGCTTAATATTGAACAGAATTCTTAAATATTTAAGCAACACTGACTGTTATCTTCCCTACGGTGAACGAAAATGTTACCTCATAAAGAGAACGACAAATAAAATGCATATGGAAATGTAGGTTATTGTAAGCTAGTTACAAGAAAGCACCTCGTTTAAGAGTTCAAACCAATATTAGGAAAATATAAGTATGGCTTCCGTAATGTAATGCAAGGATTTAAAGAAAAATGTGCCGAATACAAGCGAGAGGTGCATTTCGTAGTCTATGAGGAACTTTGAAAGATATTAATAGATTGAATTAAATCATTCTAATTAAAAATTCAACTAAGTTATGGAAATATTGAGCAAATTAAGAAACCTGCATTGGTGACTGGTATGAATCTCATTATGGAGCCGTCTAATGTGCTTTGTCTGGCGCATATTTTTCAGTCGTCTTACTCCTGTGTTTCTTAAGCGGATCTATATTTCATTTTTTAAGAATAGTATAGAAAACTGTATGCTTTTAATCTCTCTCTGGCCCTGATAACAATTATCTACAAACATTAAAATAAGAAAAATCCCTTTTCCGTCCACATTTCGCCTTGCCAACGTATTATCTCTAAAAATCTTAAAATTCACTTTCAGTGCATTAAATCCGCATGTTGGGAGCCGGATGAATATGATCGCGTTTGCTCGACAAATGACGGCGGCTGAGAAGGGGGAGGGAGGTGGTTGATGCACGTTCCGAGGGGGTGACGCGGCAGTGCGTGACACAAACGACTCGCGTGACCCTCAGGATGAAAAATGCGTTCGCAAAACTCCCTGCTGCTTCTATGGAACTACTTGTCTTAACCCCTGTACTCGACTCATTCTCCTCTCAATCCCTATGTTTTCAATGCAGGCCTTGCGCCAGTCGATATTGCGGATTTGAATTACAGATAACCCTCTTTCTTTTCTCTGTATTTAGAATAGAGTTTGGTATAGTGTTTGTGAACTGTGCAAAACATTCCACATACATTGGAAGTCGATCTGAAGTTATTTTAGTGATTAGATGGTGAGCTCAACTACCTTCAAAACACGTTGAATGCTCCCCACACAATTTTTTTTTAAAGCAAAGAAGATTTTGCTAGATGAACTTAATAGCAGGTAAAACATCGATTAACGACATATTTTTCATTTTCGTGACGTTAGATCAATGCAAATATTTAGATTTTTTAATGCACGGATGCGAATTATGTATTGCAATTTAATGCTTAAGCAGAGACGAAAATAATTAATAAATCATGAAGCATAACTCTCCAATTCATTCAACATTTTGACTTTGAAATTTATAATGATTCGGTCAGTTGGGTTTCAAGTTATAATCATAACTTTCTTCTTAGCGTAATGTTCACAAGGGCTGTTTAAATTGTATGTTTTCTACAAAGGTAGGTGATATTAGCTCTCTTATTATGTCTACTCAATAGCATCTTATATTACATTTGGCGTTTTCATGGAATAGCTCAATCTCACATGCGTAATCTGAAATCGAAAAGCATGTGAAAGTTCATACATAAAGCCTATTGAGAAGTAAGGATGAGACATACGATCTAACCTGCGTAATGGTTTTTTCCATTTTGATAGGCGTTTCACTACTCAGGAACGTTGGTATGCACAACTTTCAGGTAATGCAATATGCTATTTATTTAATAAAAATTTTGATATAAATTATTTATATAAGCAAAAAGAGCTTTTATGAAATGGAAATCTCTGAAGTCTTGAAATACTAGTGGTTCAGTTTAAGTTCCATTATTTGGAACTAAGTGCTGGTTATATGTATCTTCGTAATTTTCTTCCGTACACAGCACATATATAAGCCAGTTTTTCTTTAAAATATTTTTACGAAGACAGTGAAAAGAAGATTCATTAAGCAGATAGTTATCGGATATCTTATCGGAAATAATTATCTATTTAAAGAAATGGCAATACTTTTCGATCAATATTTCGAGTCCGATTTCAGTCATTTGTTATGTTTAGTAAATTTCATAAAGTGATTGCAAGAATTTTAAGAAAATAAGAATGTAAACGCAAAGATAAAATGCATAGTTATCAGATCGTCAATTCATTTGCGTAAAAAAAAAATTAACTTTTGAAGGAGAAATGCTGTTTAATACCACATTGTTGCTCATATCATGGGCATGACAAATACCTGTTGTGTGGGATAAGATCACACTTAGTTGGGTAATACAAAATGCCTTAAACCTCAATAGATTTCAGAATGATTCCATGAGCATGAAAGAGTTTGGAGTATCTAAAACTTCGTTGTCTAAGTCTTCTGAACGTAATCCCAACGAGAAACTTTGGCATGAGATCAAAAGTCTAGAATGCAGTTTTTGATTACCATAGAACTCGGCAAGTTTAAAAAAGGACGTCGCAATGTCTTGAACATATTCCGAGAGAACAATTTTGATATGAAATTAGAAGTTTAATTGGTATGCCTTACATTATGCATATTTTAATACTATTTTCTTAGATGCATTTGATAATAAAGAGAAATTTCACAACATGCAGAGAGTACTCTGTAACTGAACTGATTTGACATTAGTAAAGCAATGCAGAGAATTTTAAAGAAAATTTAATTATGTTGCATAGCTAATTAAATTAATTAAATCTTATACCAGATTTCAGCTACACACGGACAATAACTATTGAATTATATACTTAAGTGTTGCTGATTATTTATTTTAACAGCTAATATGTTCATTTAAATATTTAGTTAACTAAATATAACTGGTAATAAGATTTATTTTGCTTAATTAACTACTAAACAATTCTAATGCCGTTTTACAATAAAATGCAATTTTTACTGCTGCTAACGTTCATTTTGGTTCATCTGCTTTTAACTAAAATACGTTATTAGAAATAAATTCAATTACTTGGCTTAGAAAGCGCAGTGTAACTTGAAAGCAAAGAGCTAAATATTTCAAGAGCTCATTACATTGAGAAAATAAATTCAAATAAAATGGAAATAGATAATAGTTTCCATGCATAATGCAATGTATTGACTGTAATTCACTTAATAGTTCTAAATAAAATTCAGGCGTAAAAAAAAATTACAACTAAAAGCAAAATACACTTCATTCTTAACACATTGACAGAACAATAGATTATTATACAAAGGAGACAACTTCCTCCTCTTCTCTCTGTCTTCCCAGCCCTTCTATACAATAAATTACAAGGGTTTCTCTCCAAATCTATTAATCAATTAATGCTTCAGTATTGCACCGGTATGCTGCTGGTTAGTTCTCGCATATGAGGAATCCATTCTTCCTATCCAATAGTGAGCTTATTAGAGAAGGACCGAACCGAAGCAGTTCTATATTTGGAGGGAGTGCTTCAGTATTAATGAACTTAAATGGACTGAAGCGCTTTGAAATATTGCTCCAGTTTTACGATATAAGTTGATAAAAATTTTAAATGACGTCTAAATGTTCTTATATATGTAGTATTGATTATGCTTTCCATAAGTACACGAATTACGCGCTTACAATTTAATGATTTAGAAAATTTATTTTATACATGACATGATATTATAGTCAGTTATTATACTAGTGATATGGTTCGACCGCCTCATCCGCGACCATGAGCGCAAACACGCATGCGCCATTCGGATCGAATTATTCTCAAAATAGAGTGGAAGGATGGGGACTCTTTTTCCCTCAGCATAGCTCTTTCCAGAGAGGATAAAAACCTTTCACGTCACAGCAAGTAATACCGTCCTTTTTGGACGAGTCCATGTGTTTTGGCAGAATGCCAACCAGGGTTGCGCTTTAGACGGTCGAACTATAACATGATATTGTATACATTGGTATTCTGGTATATTAGTGGGTCTGTACAACATAATGTTTTAAGAATTTGTATGTTATTTATAGTTTTACTTAAAAATGCCCAAGGGTCTCCTAGAAATGTAGCACATATAATTTTAAGAAAAATTAACTTTATTCAGCAATATATTTAATTCAGTACATTAGATGCATAGATTCAAATAACAGCATTCACACGTAATGCGTTCCTGAATACATATTGCGTTAGTATTTTTACCTTGCAGTACTCAAATTATTCAATGAAAGAAGCACATTTAATTTTAAGATGTCAGATAGCTTGCTAGTACAATAATATATTGAATAACCCAAGACAGCAATAAAAAATCACGCAATTAAATCGCTCCCAAATATTTTGTTACAAATGAGTTGCTTTGCATTGATGTCTTTTGGCTTGTAGTTAAAATTTCTACATTGATTCATCGTAATATCACTGTATATAATATTCTGATCATCCATATTACGGTATATCAGATGTATTTTATTCGGATGTAAAAATTTGGTTTAGTTGGTTAGATTCTGGGCGCAGACCGGCCCGTTTAATGAATATGAATTCATTTTATGGCTAAAAATGGGCTGCGCCCCAGAGAACAAAAATCTATTCTCGCGCTGTGGTTCGAATTCCAAGAAGGAAACAAACGATTTCTAATGTTTCTTGGTTTTAAACAATTATATAGCTCTACAGTGGCATTCTACCTTAAATTGTGTGACTGATGATTCGTCACCGCTTGGATTTAGCCTGCTGAGACTCAGAGTTCTCTACCCATTCGTCTGATGATTGGTGGTAACCTGGGAAGGCAAAAGTGATTTTTCATGTCTTCGGTTCCAAATATTTATATACGAACGATATTATTATTATTATTATTATTATTATTATTAAGGAGACATTTAAGTTTTATAAACCCACTAGTACTTTGTAATAGCAGTGGCAACAGTGTTAAATGACAACAAAATTATATAACCATGGTGCGATGAATTACTTTGCAAGCAACAAATATTGCCATATGCAAATGATCAAGGCAAAGGAATGCATTAGAAAAATGTTTGTTTTCGTTATTTCTGTATTAAATGTTAAGAAATTAGTTCTGAGACTTTATAGAATACACCAATGAACACCAATAAAATAACTCATACATTTCCTTTTTAAAAGTTCATTGCATTTAGATTTTACACATGTATTATATCCATATTACATCCATTAATGCAATCGTATTTTAATTATTATAGTTAGAATATGCATTGAAAATCATAATAATTATAAAAGTATACGCCGCAGTTACGTTAAAAACTTAGTTTTAATTAGGACTGCCAAGGATCTATCTATGTGTTTTCCTCTATATATACTATGGAATAATTATTCTGCACCGTCTACTACCGGTGGTTTCCTTAAAATACTTTATAATAAAATTATATAAACTTGATTTTCAAAGTTAAATACAGTAGTTATCGTTATTTCCAGGCATTCAAGAGCTTCTCCAATATTCCCTAAACATGCAAGAATTTGGTAACTATACTTCTGAAATTCTTTTTAGTCCTCATTTTTTGGATGCAAATTCCACTCATTCATTCAAGGCAATCAAGTTTATTTTTTTCACGAAAATTTTCATCTGGAGTATTCCATAGTTTGTTGCTCTTAATTAGATTCAGTTGATTGGAAAATGTTGAGGAAGCATTCCTTAATTGCTTTTCGGAATGTAATTAAGATTTTAGCTGTAAAGCAGATGCATTAAAGCATCTTCTCCATCTAGAATATTTTTCAGGAAAACCTTATTCCATACGTAATTTTTACAATTTACTGTTCTCAAACCATTTGGAATGTGGAGATTATTAGATGCTTCTCAAGAATAAGATGATGAATCATTGTTTAGTTATATAATTACATGGCAAACGGTATAATTGTGAAGCAACGATTTGTAAGAAAATGTTTAGTCAGATATTAATTCTTAACTTTTGTAGAATATAGCAATCGAAATTACTGAAATAATTCATACACTTCTCTTAGTAAACATTTTCTTAGGAACATTTCTAGGTAAATTATTGTAAAAAGTATTGAACAATAATTTGTTTTTCGAAAATGTAAATTTTATTCATAGAATCTTATAGAAATCATATTCTAGAATACAACGGCAGGCCTTAATATTGGGACACGTCTAACTCTTAGTATAATTTGCACTAATGAAGAATAAAAATATTTATAGTTATATATATAATTTGCATTAATAAATAATCAAAAATATTAATAATTCCTTTTCTACTTGATTCTCAGATTATTATTCTAAAGTAATAAACTTCATAGGAATATTAATAATGTATTTTTATAATTTTTAATAATTACAAATTATTAATGCGAAAATACTTTCGTCTTGAAAAATGTAGGAAAATCATTAATTAAAGACACTAGAAAATCACAAAGCAGTATTATTGAATGGCAGTTAAGGGGGGAAATATTCTCTAATTTTTATAATTGATTTATTAACCGACACCTCAATGCAAACTGAATATGGAATATGACATCGAAAGAAACGAATTTTGAAGTTAAATATCTTGGCTAAGTTTTGTCGTACAGAAGTCAGACTTCTTTTTTTTTTTTTTTTCAAGTAACGAGTGGTGCAAATATTTCCTAAAGGCAAGTAGAATGGAGGAATGTATCAAAAATCTTTTAGCTTTTGAAATTTTCACAAAACTGATTTCCTTAAATCTAAAAGTTCCAAAACATAAAATTTTGCTTCATTTAAAACAATTCTGCTGTTGGAAGTAATGTCTATGACTAACTGTTGGGAAAATAAATTTCGAGAGACCGGAGAAAGAATTTTGTGGACATGGTGTGTCTCTGTTATATTCATCGCTTTACTTGCAGCAGGTTTTAAGAAGCTTGTTAAGATATCAGATATAAGATGCTTTTATTCTATTGTTTCATTTTACATACGAGTATATACAGAGCTAGAAAGAATATGATAGTGAGATGAAAGAAAGATTTAAAATGTGTACACAAGGAAAAAGATTCCTTGACTATTTTTGTAATAGTATTCTACAGCTTAATGCTTAACATTGTTAAATAAGAAAGAATTGATTTTATTCTCTAGAGTAGCAAAAATGAGGGAAAGGTATGGAGTGTATTCATTTTTCTTAGGAATAAGACCTGTAACATCACATTTTAAAACGATAAGAACTGTATTTTCATTTAAAGATTTCTTCAAAGATTCGAACATTATTAGAAATCATGTTAACATTACTACAAATTATAAGTAATGAAATCATTGATAAAAATTGTGTAAACGCCCAGACTATATTTCGGCATAATAAATATTAGTGAACGTTTGTTAATTTCTGTGGGTAGTATAGTGGCAAATATACGGGCTCGTATAAGCATACAACTCAAGACTAATACGTCTAATTTTAATCTTAGACTTAAAAATACATTTATGATTTATTGAACTATTTAATATTAATTCCCTTATAACAGTTGAATTGTTCCTATAGATTTGAATGCAAAATGATTAGCCATATTGCGATGAATTCGCTTAAAACTTTTAAAGAAAACAAGCAGCAGCAATAAATGCTTCTTTCCAGACCTTAATATTTTTGTTTTCGTTATTTCTGTATTAAAGTTCTCGCCCACAGATTATCACTCGGAGAAATATTGAAGCAAAGTCTTGTTGTGTGTAATACTTTTTGCTGCGGATAAAGTAACGGAACTTTCTCTTGGTCTAGAAAATTGGCTTAGTGCCTGGTTTTCACGCGTCCATAACTCTTCAGGAATTTTTGGTACCGAATGCCGACAGAGAAGAAAAAAATCCTCGCAAAATGTAATATCACTTTCGCAACCTTGAATTTCTCATTTACTTTCGAAATATGTTCCCTTTTTCAATAGCTACGTCTTTTTAAGAGTTACAGATAAGGCGCTTCTATAATAACACAAAGTGCTTTAAAGTATTATATTTGAGGAACCTTTTTTTAGCAAGAGTTTCATCCAAATTCTTAAGATGTAAACCCGGCGAAATAGATTCTGCGTCTGACATACTTTATTTCTTAATAAATGGTTAAAATATCGTAGTTTAAATTTAAAATTATGCATTGCTTATTAATCTAATTCAATAATAATAATAATAATAATAATCTAATTCAAAAATAAATAAATAAAATATCCTATTTGTCTAACTCAAATAATAAACAAAAAAATCCGAAAGATTTCAGATTTTATATTACGCCCAAATGGTCGTTTTTTTAACGTTTTGTGTATTACAATTATTATTAAATATCATATTTTTCGCACTTAAAAACAATATAAAATCCAATCCAATAGCAATATCACAAATATTTAAAAAAAAACTTATCTTTACAATTTCTCACAGTAGTCTCGCGCGCTGGAGTTAAAAATGCTTTTTTCATACAGTGTCGGAATTGCTCACTTTGATATCGTTGAGTTTGTTAATCAAAAATTCTTAAAGTTTTACCAACTATGAAATAAGTAATAAAACAAATTCTAAATTCCAAATGCGGGATTCTAGGTGTCCATGTTCGGGTGGAGAATTACGTTACTCAAAATTTAATGGCTGTATACCGTCGTTTTTTCACAATGCGAGAAACATACATACATTCATGCAGATTCTTTATTATTTAATCTCCTTAAATATAACACAGAACGATGATATTTGTTGGCAACAATTTAAAAAATAATATGCCGTTTATAGTGAATCGACGTAAAATCCCATTTCGAGACTATTAGGCCTTCTGAGTCTAACGTTCCTTTAGGCTAATAAATAAAATATGTAGGCTCATATTTGCACATTCTTATGTTTTTTTCTAATTTACTTGAGTTACATTAGTAAGATATACAGATAGGATACTCTTGTTAAATACCTCTCAATTTAATTTCGTAAATATCTTTATTTTATGCCCAAAGGGTTCCCATCATAAGTCAAAAATGTTTATCCATAAAACAGAGTACTTTTGTATAATGTGCTCGGTTCAGGAGGTCTAGAAACCATCTCGTTGTTAAAACTACTTAACACGGCTTCTTTGCGGAAAGCTTTGAATATCGATACAGGAAAGCTGATTCAATAGATCATCTCGTAATTTTTTCAACATGCAGTGTTTTTTCCTAATGTTTTCCTCTAAAAATCTTTCATGAAACCATCAAGTAAATAACACTTTAGATGAATTATTATCTATTTGTATATTTGTAGAACTGCCCGATACTGATTTCTTGCTTTTATCTGGAAATTTTAATTTAGAATTCTTTCCTTAAATCCCTTTAAGCAGGATTTAAGTTGGTAATATGCCTTATATGAATATTTCCTAAAGGGATTAAGACAAGCTTCTCTGACAGTACTATGAGCAAGAGCCTATATAGCTAATAGCCTTGTAATAAGGCATAGATATTCTGTTTCTCAGTATATGTGATTACGAAATCTCTCTGAAATATAGACTAAATTTTAATCGTTCAGCAAAGAAGAGAAACAAAGCATGTTTTGCATGCCAAGCTAATTTTTGTTTATTTCCGTATTATTTCTGCTTATATTTCTCATTTAATTAAATGTTTTGGATGTATCTTATAATCTGCATTAGTTTCAAAATAGATATTTTTATGGAGATATTTACTCAGTAGTTAATAAAATTGTGCTTGAAAATGTCAATACATTATACCCCATATGAATATCTATAGAATTCTCATATCCTTTACAATTCAGATATGTCTCAGAAAGCATTTGTTAAGACATCCTTTACTTTTGAAACGTAACTCGTTTAAATGATCTCAATATTCGGTTTTAGCAACGGAAATAAGTCGATATTGATCTCAGCTCTGATAAATGTCTAACCAATTCAACTCTGAAAGGGAAGTTTCTCGAGAAGACTTTGTTATTCTAAAATTATAATAATATGCTATATTGAATATTTTTCTTCAATATTCTTAATTCATATATTTCCAGATATACTTTATTGAAAAATCATAGCATTTTTCGGGCTTACTTAACACTACAAAACATATTAAAATAATTATTTCCCAAAATTTAAATTACTTGTTATTAAAGAAAAAATAAGAAAGGCTATTATGCAATGAGTTCTAAAAGGTTTTACTACAGTTTGGAGTTTGCAATGGCTGACTCTACGTATTCGAAGAAAAAAGCAGTACTCTTATATAGCATTTAAAATACACTAATTACTTTATAGGTATCGTTCACTTTAATTTTGCTTATGTATATCTTTTGAATACGTTATTCCTGATTCAATGGATTAATGAATTTGAAAATATTAATTTCATTTCAAAATTCTTATTATTTTTACAGCGCAAATCAACACAAGAGAATGATGCAATGCAAGTTTGTTTTCTCCTTTTATCTGATTCGATATGTGTCTTTTTCTATAAAATCTTATAGCTTCTATTGCGAAGAATATTTAAAACTCTTGACACACAGTAGTTACCGGTCGCCGTTGGTAAGTACACCTTCGACTTATGGTTATTACAATTAAATTGGAAGCAAATTAAAAAGCACACCTTATCGATGGCAATTAGTCATATATTTTTAACATGACAAAGCTTACGAGGGCTATCTGTCTAAGAGAAGGGATGCTATCGTCACAGACATTCCAAGAGCAACTGAAAAGTATTCACATTATTAATAATTAAAACTGTGCAGCTAACCCATTTCCCTGAGTTTGAACTCCTAGTATTCAGCGGTCTTACCAACTGGCCACTGATAATGAGAGCCTTATTATTAACATACAAAAACAGCTTATAAGCCAATATGCTAAGATTAAATTGAATGTAAAATCAAATCTTACGCAACTGTGCAACTTATTTCCTTCCTGAGGAAAGAAATCTTAACTTCTTAACACTTAAATTCTTTCAATTAATAGTGAAAGACTGCACAAAAATTCTTTTATTTGTATCAGGGTGGGAACAGCGTATTATACAGCACGTCCATAGCAGTCCTTACACGGCCTTTAATATCGCAGCCACTGGATGTAGAGAGTTACAAAAATACAAGATAAATAAATATTCAGGATCCGAAATTTTTAATTAAAAATTGATTTTTAAAAATAACAAAAATCTAACTTATTGTTATGTTCAATGAGCCAGTTGTGTTGTTTTTGTGTTTGATCGACGTTTATACTCATTAAAAAAAAAAAAAAAAAAAATCTTTCTCCCATAATACAGAAACTGAGCAAAATATTTAATTTTAAAGTTTATGATCGTGTTCCCTATAATGGCAGGGCTCAGACACAAATTAAAAAGCGGAATATATGGAAACTAAAATTAAGCATCAGTTAATAGAATTTTTGGATATCAACAGATATCGTGATGCTGCATTGAAATCGTGAAATATTTTGGCCAGCACAAATTCCTTCAAACAGGAGATTTTACTCATAGATTCTTACGAATTCGAGTTCGAGGAAACAGTAGCAGGATTCAGATATTGTCATATAGTCAACTCGCAGCATTATCTGCATAAGTTTGAAATTTAAAACATTTCCACACCGAAGAATTTTTTTTCTCGATTTCTTTATAAACTTAAAGTAATAAAATTGAGTAAGACTGTCCTAAATGAATTTTTTGCTTCTTAAAACTGGTAAGTTATTTGTATTGTGGAGTATCCATTTAGCTTCAATAATTGGTTACTTTATTATTAATTAGGTTTTTCTCCCCTTCTCCCTTTCCATTTTCTTTCCAGAATGCTAATTTCTAGTTCGCGCATATTCAAATGAGGTAGAAAGAGTTAATCTTTAAAGGAAGGCTTTAGAGAGTAGAATCAGAGCGTGTTCCATCTGCTGAAGGTCATGTTTGCTACTTGGTTCTCTTGATATATGGTTAACTGCGGCGTTGAGTTACTCACGCCGACTTAAGGTCTGAGCCAACTTTCGCGTATTTTGTCTGTATAGCCTTCTGGCTAATTTATATTTAGCATAGTCTAATTTAAATTTCTTCAAGCCATAAATGCTGGCTGATTCTGTAAGCACAAGTAATGGTTGAACTTTCATCTCATTTAAATAAAAGGGTCTTTTTACACCCTTCCTACGTTTCTGTAATAATTTCGAAGATATAGTGATAAATAAATATATCTTGCGTTAAACAAGCATGCGAGACTCTATAGTGTGGAAATGTTTTTGGCATGCTTAATGTAACCAAAGTTATAAATTAAAAAAGGTTATAAATCGCACAGATATATTAACTATTGAATGACATAAGGGGAAAAATAATCTGAAATGGTCGCAATTTATTATCAGCTGATCCATCAAGGAAACGATAATGATGGCCCTTTTGGCATTGAAATACTTAAAGAAAGTTCCCATACTTTGAAATTACTTATCTTTTTGTTGTACGGTAGTCAAACGTCTTATGTTTCATTTTTTAGAGTGAGTGTAAACTTTTACTAAGTGTAACGGTACCGAGGTACCGATGGCTGATCATATAAAAAATTAGATTTCGTAACTTTTATAAAACTGATTTTTAAAAATTTTTAAAAACCGTATCAAACATATTTTCATCATTTGAATATATATTTTAAAGTGAAAATCTATATAATATAAATATAATAATATAAATATAATAATAAGCAAATAAAGGTCAAGTAAGGGCTTTTATAGGCGCAGTGTATGTTTGTCATATGTTTTATATTGTCATAAATTTATGTATGTCTATACTGAGCTTCGTATTTTATATATTTAATAATTTTCTCATGCTGTTTGACGACATTTTATGTACAAACCTACTTACAGTATGAAAACATCTACATTAGAATTGGCGAATAAAAAAATCTCCAAATTTGAAAAATTTGTTAAAAGAGATGTTAATATTTAAATGAACATCACAATTTCAGCGATAATGGGAATGTTTGCCATCTTTGATTTTGTAATGCATTTGCAATGAACAGAAACAAGGACATGAGCAGCAACTGTAAATTCTTTCTCATAACTACATTATAAATAAGGAGGTAAATTTTTATTATGATTATTATACACTGAAATGCCACTAAAAATGGATAGACATGACTATGGAAATTTTATAGCGCTGCGCCTCATTACTCACGTGCGGGTGTTGTGGAAACTGCATAAACAACTAGTAGATCTACTACAGCTGTTGTTAATGAGTCGTTTCAATCGCCAGTACGGGTAACACTTTTGATTTAGACACCTTCGATCGCGGACAGACAGTAGGCGTTCGACCCATGGACCATTCAATTTCCGAAATCGTCAGAGTTTCTATGTCAACAGCATCAAAAATATACCGAGAATACAAGGATATCAACAGTGAGAAAAATAAAATTATCGATCGTGCAAATTGCAAAGAACAATTAGCCTTAAACGAGCGTAGTGTGAGACGGCTCAACCGTATTGTACATAGACAGCGAAGCCAAACATTAGCTGAAATTACCGCCAACTGAATCCGGACGTCCGTCGTATAGTCAGTAAATGGATCGTGTATCGCTCGCTTCACCATATGGGTTTCGGGAACCGTAGACCCGCGAGAGTACCATTGCTCAATGCATGCCATTCGAGGTGCAAATCTTGCCTGAGCAAGAAAACACACATAATGGGCTCTAGAGAACTGGAAACGAGTAGTATGGAGGGATGGATCTCGATTCCGGCTATTTAACACTGACGAGAGGCTGAGAATGTGGCGTCAGGCTCATGAAACCATGGATTCTGCATGCCAGGCTGGAACTGTATGAGGCCAAGGCAGCTTTCTCTTGACAGTGTTTGGGATCTTTGGTACTTGTACCTTCCTTCCCCAATATGATTTGCTACGTAGATTTGCTTGGCGACCATCTGCTTCCATTTATGTTGTCTTGTCATTCACATGGAACTGGAGTATTTCAGCAAGATAACTGCACCTCTCACAGGTCCCGCTTGCTACAGCCTGGTTGGAAAAGCATTTCTCTGACTTCTCTGTCATGAATTGACTACCTAGAGGCCCTGGGCACCTTTTGGATGTTTCGCAGAAAAGTGTGAAACCACATCACACAATACTAGCGACCCGTCCTGAATTATGGACAGCTCTATCTGATGTTTCGCAAGCCATATGACGTTTGACCCGTAAAAGGCTTCTTTAAACTTATTGAATCTATGACTCGTCATGTGGCAGACATTATCAAGGCCAGAGGAGACCCAACTTGTTATTGACTTGCTATCCCTAATCCAGTGGCATTTCATTGCAGTTGGCTGGTAGTTAATGCGGTTTTAGTCTGAAGATCAACGTTGAAAATCATATGCGTGGTTCTAAGTAGCTTATTTGTAATTCGGAACTGATTCATAATGCTTTTTAATTTGTTCCTGAGGAATAATGCTATTTCAGAACTGAAGTTTGGGAATTAATTTATATTGTTTGATTGTTTCTTAACAGTAGCTTTCCTCTTCTATCTTTAACTTTTTCCCCAAATGTTTCACCGATCCACTTGCGTTTTCACCATTAGACTGTTTATTCAGAAAACATGCACTTACCCGTGATATGCAAAATAACCTTTAATTGCCCCTCAGTTATTCTGAAAATGCGTAATACTAATATTCAGGTATTTGCTTCAAAGGCTGACATAAAAATAGGAAAGAAAGGATACAGAAAGCATTTAGATTCTTTCTAATTTGAAATATTTTAGATTTCAAAAATGACTAATCACCTCGAGGTTTCAAAAAGGAATATTGTTTTATATTAGTGTGAGTATTCATATGTGTATTTATTTTCATTTGTTTGTATTTTACAGTAAAATGACTGTTATTCTTTTCTCATTACTGTGTATTTGTTTCTTTTTATATGTTACAGATTATTATTGGTTATTAAACATTATCATTATCATTATGTTTTCTTGCAGTTCACTATAAATTTACCTTATAATTTTTAATCTTTAATGTAATGTTAATAAGAGTCTCTTAAAACCTGAATAAACGACGAAGTTCACAGCGAAGAAATAAGCTTTTTGAAAGAAAGAAGAAGCCTACAGAAGAAACAAGCCGACAACCTTTTGGCAAAGAAATAAGCCTACAGAACATTTTCATCAATAACACTGAAGCAGAAAATTTCTGCTGCGTACCGAACTCAGTTGATTAAAATGGAAATTAAATCTAAGATGTCCAAAGGTAAAGTAAGCAGACGAATTCAGCGCTAGAAGAGTACTCGCTTAGAAATCTGGCATGGGGATTTCATCACTGTAAGACATAAAGGAAGATATAATGAACTTATAAGAAAATGATTCCAGAAAAAATACAAACATAGCTTGAAAGTTCAGGAAGAATATAACTTTAGTAATCAGAGAAACTAGCGCAAACATTACAATAACAGAAATATAATTTAGGAGTGACGAGACAATAAGCAACGCTTAAATAACATAGCCTGAGTTATGGTCATAAATGGAATTAAAGGAAATGATGGAATGAAAACTGAGCAAGTAAGAAATTAAATCTTTCAGTGTCCAAAGAAAAAGGTACCTGGATTCATGGAATTCTCTATAATTGTGGGATGGACGATAGAATGATTTCGAATGACAATTAATCTTATTACGATTTCATGTATCGTATGTTACCTTCAGAATTCTAAGCAGCCTTATTCAGTTCTGTTGTTATAAAAGTGATCCACAGACTACGCATTTTTTTTATGTGGGAGACCAAAGTATATGTACAGAAGTAGCTCTAGTTCTGGTATTTGTCCCAAGCATATTAAAAGAACAGAGATACGTACGTAAAGGCAGTTAATGTTGAAACACAATCTGAAAAAACCGCTTTGAATATTCTAGGTTTATTACCCTAAATAATACACGCAATAAGCTAGCTGTCGTGGATTATTTAAGAATTTGCAACTCATTCTTGCTCTAGAAATTTCCACTATCGGTCCAAAAAGGGTCCAAAACGTTTTCCCCATTTAGAAAGCTCTTCGTATTATCTCTGAACAAGCTCTCTCAGTCACTTGAAACGAAATAAATTTCACATCAAAAGCACAGAATAAGATTCTCGGCAGCGAGATGGATACTTGCACATTCGGTCAGCTTTGTTAAAATCTTTAATCAAACAATATTAAATTATCTCTGTTTTAGAAATTGAGATACTCTTTATTATTCATATATAGACCTACATCCCTTCTAGATTAGTTATTTTCGTTCAGGGCAGTGCCAGATTCATACTATTCTGTTTAGGACAGCACCGGATTCATACTATTATAAATGATCTTTTACCGTGATCTTCATCTATGTTACGATCTACTGTCTTTTTTTTTTTTTTTTTCAATGGCAGCTTGTGAACAGTTTACATTGTAACACAGTCCATTAATCTATACAAGGTCAGGTTTGGTGGTCTCTTTATTATGGAGGCACCTAATAGGTGGACCACCATTCTATGAAGGTAACGGACAGTTACAACCATGCCTTCTCCGGGACTCGAACCCAGGCTCTTTAGTATCGCAGTCAGGCTTCCTAACCACTATACCGTCCGGGCGGCCGATCTACTGTCTTTTAAGCTATCATCTTCGTAACCAGTTTGTTTAAATTTTCATTTCAGAACTTATTGGCTTCATCTTTCACTTAAAAAATATTAGGAGATAATTACATATTTTTGTGCTCTTAACTGAGAATTTTCATTTAGTCTGCATAAATATAACCATTGATTGGTAGTAAAGAGCCAATATTTTTCCTTTACATTTAAAAGCTTTATGTATTTATAGGCAAAGGAACATATTGGAATAAATTTGATAAAATGGCCATAATATGTAATAGGTTATATTTGCTACATTAGTTTTAACTGCGCTGCACTATGTATAATGCGTCCATTCATGGGCAGATTTTATCTTAAGTTATTTTTCAGTATAATTTAAACTAACTTTACAGGCTAAAAATATAATACACTTATTATTTTAAATTCATTTCACAGTATAGGGCACAGAAACTAGTTACTTATGTTAACTTAGACAAGTCTGATGATAAAAGTTATTAATTCGACAGATTCGCCTATGGAACGTCAAGTATTTGTTAGTTCATGTGATTCTAAATACATATATATAAATAAAGATTTGGTGGAAATATTCACTTTAGCTTCTCTGGTACATTAATTAAAGCACGAAAACTGATTACTGAATATTTTACAATTGTCGTTCCCAATAAAACGATCAGATACATTAATTTATTTTTCTACTGAAAATCAAATTATGTCATGTTAAAATCTGATTACACTGTAAAGTAGCAATCGATCCAAACTTTTCTCAAAGTGTTTCGAAATTTATAGTATGCTAACTGCAACTGGTATAGTAGATGATAGTAGAGGGTATAAAAAAAATCCGTCTAAGTTTAATCCTGTTATGGACCATATCATGTAACAGCAAATTTAGCCACTAGATCGCAAATCGTAATGTGAGGTGACAGTATAATGGAAGCATGATTTTCCGTGTTGAACAGTATCCTAGAATACGTGAATCATTTGTGATGGTATTTTCATAGATTTCCTACCAAATTGCGAAGAAAAGCAGCTACAGACAAGATCCATCTGAAATGTAAAATCAACAGCCCACCCTGAATTTTATGCTGAAACCGACTCGTTTCTGACTACTAGGGGTGCACATATTGAACATTTATATGATACATGTAGAACGTACTTACTGCTGTTCAATTTTCGGTGCATTTGCTATAAGTTAAAGGAAATGGTTACAGAAACAT
Organism: Stegodyphus dumicola; assembly: GCF_044657685.1. Classification (NCBI taxonomy): domain Eukaryota; kingdom Metazoa; phylum Arthropoda; class Arachnida; order Araneae; family Eresidae; genus Stegodyphus; species Stegodyphus dumicola. The sequence continues at coordinate 149,127,222 of NC_140771.1, read as the reverse complement.
TTTTCAAGTGAAATTAAAATACAGGTGGGCCTGCTTAGAAAAATAAAATATTTCTAAAACTTGAGAAAAAATTAAAGTATTTATTGCAAAAAGAATTTCAGTTCCAGTTTATTTCATAGCGTAAATAAATTTATAAGACATTAATAACATCAGAGTAGAAAAGGGCCAAACCTTGGAAAATATAATACTACAAATTCATATTTAATCAGGGCTTGCATTCTGAACGCGATATGAAAATTAAGAAGCGGCAAAATGTTGGCCGCTTCGTAAAGTGGGCTTTTAGAAAACTAAAAATAAATCTGACACGTTAAAAATATTATTTAGAGAAAATTTAACTTCGCAAAATAAAGCAAAATCTTTTGACATTTTTTTACATAAATTGCATGCATATTTTCTACCGAAATGAACATATATTACTTTTGAGAGCTAACTGCTAACTTTAATTATTTTCATCACACAAATTAGCTTTTTCCTCTTAAGCAAAAGCCCTTTTATTTTTTTTTAAATCTGTCATATTTCAGTTAAATAGCATTTTCTCTAATTAACTTCTAAACAAAGACAATTAAAATAATCAAAAGGGAGCTGGAAACAAAAAATAGCAACAGCTTTACTTCATAATCGTACTAAATTCATTAAAAATATAGCCCTAAATTTAGAAACGGGAGAATAAAGAGATGTACAAATAAAAAAATAAAAAAAATAACGCGCTCACACTTCTGAGTAAAGCTTTCTTGGAAAGCGCAGCAATTCTTTTTTTTTTTTTTTTTTTTTTTTTTTTCTGGAATAGAACGAACGCGTTCCTTTCTGATAAATTCTCGCTACAGCGAAGAAACAACATATGGGCTTTTTCTCACATCCAGTAAGTGCCGCAACTCCAGATTTCCCAATTTCACCCACTCCCCCACGTTTTTGAAAATGACGAAATAACTATGGGCGCTCGGTTTTCCCCTCCTCTTTTTTTTTTTTTTTTTTTTTTAGAATTTTTTAGTGCAAAACTTGGATGATGGGCTAGCAATTTTCATCATTTTTTTGTGTATGTATGAATCCAAGTGAGAGAAAGATTTAGAGGTAATATGGATTATGTAAGCAAAGTATGTTTTCTCGATTTCAACGGAAAGCAAATCATTCTGTACTACAGGGCATTGTGCAGTGTTCTTAAAAAGAAGTTTATAACAGCATAAAGAATTGAGTTATTATTCAAAAGTAGTGACACTTTCAGAGAAGTAATACTTATTTAGAAATGCAAAATGTTACTTTGAAATATTTCGGATAAAACACAATTATCAAAAAAGGAAAATTCTCTTATAATGCATACTGAAGTACATATATTTAACAATATTTGTATTTCATTAATAATTTTAATTTCGCTTTAATTAGTACATCTGAATAATAATTATTAATTATTTCGATTAATTATTAAAATTAATAACAGAAAATCAAAATTTCTAAGAAATTCTTTTTAAAAACCTGTACCGTTTTATATTTTGGAAACCATTACTCAACAGAATCCTCATTTAAGAAAAAAATGCCGATTTTAATTAATATAAATAGCGCTGCATAAGGTACATATTATATACTCTTAACAATTTCTGAATATGAAAATTACAGGTAAGTGACGAATTTGCAGTTTTTTTTCGCTATCCTTCAAAATAAGCTTATCAATCTTATTCTTCTTGTTTGCTCAAATGATTTGTATAATTTAGTCAGCGTAGCAACGAAATATATGCGTAGCAATAAAATATATGAAATATTAGTTTCTTAATAAAAGTCTAGTCTTAAAAATAATGAATATATTTCAAATTAGCAACGATATCTGATTTAGAAGGATGTGTGTGAAGAAACGTTTACTTGGAATGCGTAATTTCATATGTATGAGATTTCTATATAAGTATCTTAATTAATTTTTAAAAAAGAAGTATCGATAATCTGAAGTTTTCACAACAAAGAAAAAACAAAAAATATTCAGTTCGCTTATACTTTTCTCAATATGCATCAAGGACACCTTAACGTATTTGAAGACCTGGTCAGGAAACGGATTTGCCAGTCTTTATTTTAAAGTCGTTTCACTGTTATTTACTTCTTCTGAATAAATATTTCTTATTAGCATAAATTAAACTATTTATTGTATAAAAATATTTTATACTTCACATGGCTTCATAGTTTCATTTAAGATGATTTTATATAATGAATAAAATGGAAACATTTGTGTTTGAATACGCTTATTTTAAAATTATATTTGTAGTGATGTTATAATCACATAGCTTACATACAATTAATTGCAGAACTGTAATATTTTACTATATGATATTTATTATAATATAGTTATTAAAAGTTTCGCAATTCTAAGAAACCAACACACAACATTCAAATAATTGCTTGGTTGAAACTGTACGACATAGATTTATAAGAATGCTTATTTACAAAACAGGAAGAAAATATAAGCATATGTGGATGGAGATTGAAAATTGCTAAGGCAGTTCTGTGTTATAATATTGACAGCAAATACAAATCTGCTCATAAGTCCATGAAATATTTAAAATGTTATGAAAACTTTATTATATTTAAACAGAGATAAATGATTAAGTACCATTCATATATTTCAGACGCCGAGAATCAGGCGGCTACTGTTGATACGGCAGACACCTGTCTCTCACAGGAAAGATTTACCAGTATGTACTGTACCCAGTATATACTGTACTGGATGATGCCAGAATTGAATAAAATAACAATGATTCCTTATTTTATATCAGATAGTTATCTTGCTAACTGTTACGTAGACCTGAGTCAAAAGTGTCTATATACATGAATCAAAATTTAAAAAGGCCACTTGAGACACTACCTCAGTTAAATTTTGCCACAGAAGTGAACAGGACACAGAGGACAATATGCATTAAGGGGTATCAGCAACCCCTATACCGACAATGTTAAATTGGCCATATTCGATGTACCTTTTCTCAAAATCTGCTGTAGATACACGCTTGAAATTTTTTGGGTAATTAAAACATACCTATCTGATTATACTAAAATGAGCTTTTGAAACATTTTGAATTTTAGAGTAATTTACAGAATATTTCGTTGGGCATAGTAAAATTTAGCACTTTTCTCACACACACACACACAAAAAATTCTTTTTTCAAAGTTTATCTCAAAAAGCTCATTTCAGTAAATATTAGGAAACCTAATAAATAAGCCATAACAATTTTAGATACCTGTGAGCAGTAGTTCCTGAGAAAAGGTACATGGAGTATAAAAAAATCACGTTTGGGGAAAAACGCGTTTTTAATGTAAAAATCCTCATTGATCAAAGCAGTCGATGACAAATTAAAACTAGATTCTTTTACAGTTCTAATATTCATAGAGATTAAAGAATGGTATTTTTAGAAAGATAAAAGTGTAGAGAATTTGAAAATGCAAAAATCCGAAATCACAATTTTTTGAAGATTTTGGGATTTGGGGGGCTTAAGACGTAATTACCTCGGCCTTCGGATTAAATACTACGTGATTTTTTTATGAGATTTGTCAAAAATACTGTATTTGTGCCTCAGTTATAAAATCCAGAATTGGCGTATCAATGTAATATCATCCGTGGTCGACTGTAATACATTCGCACTCAAATAAGATATCTACTGTGTTGCCATATATGGACAATTTAGGCTTTTCTGATAAATGCAAAAAAAAACTTTTTGATTGAATTAAAAATGTAGCGTGTAGGGGGTAAAGAATGTATACGAAAATACGGTCTGGCATGCATGCATGTTTGTCGAGAGAGATATTCCGAGAGATTCAGTGTAACTACTCAGCCATCAGAAACTCGCTTTGCGATAGCACGAGACAGTGAATGACCACGTCTCAAACGTCTTCAGTGGGCGAACGGGTCGGCTACTTGCCGAAGCTCGTAGCGACATGTGCTCTGCGAGTCTAGAATTTCAAGTCATTAATATGTGGGAAAAAAAATTTACTTTCTCTTAACAAGTTTTAGCAACACCTATTTTATATATATATATATATATATAGTTTATGGGTAACTTTTTATAATTTTTGCTTTTGCATCTTACTTTTTTTTTTTTTACTCTACTCTATGTTTTTGCACTTGACACCTGATTTAATTAACTTCTTCTTTTTTTCCAATTCAATAAATAAATAAAAAACAAATTCCATTGGTCTTTGATTAATTCAGTTCTTTTCCTCTTTGTATTTTCCCATGTTTGGAGAGCTTTGGTAACTTTTGATTTTACAAATGATTTTTGATTACTTATTGGGCAATTTTACCTTATTAATTTTCCGTATTACTCTTTCGCTTAACATAAAATTTAGAAGTTACATTTTATTGCATATTTTTATGAAATTTCCTAAAAGTATTTATTTTGATTAAAAACTAGCATCTAATGTCTTTCTCCATAGCATCCCAAGGCATATTTCGCAATCATTTATTTATGAGAAGCTGAAATGTTACAAAAGACACCCATTGGGTTCCGTGAATGGAATTTCCAGTCAAATAGCTTAGTCTTTTATTTAGGAGAATATGGAATATTATAAAGAGCATACAGCTGATTCTGCCAATAGCGTCCCCAAACAAAGAGGAAATTATTTATTTAGGAGAAAATTAAGTACTACAAATAGCCCATTGTCTATACGTTTCGTATTACATAGATTTTATTAAAATTTCACCAAAGAATGTTTTCTAATCTTGATTCAAAAAGAAGACTCATTGTCTTTCACCACATGTTTACTTACTTTGCTGTGTATTTATACTGAAATTAATTATAAAATGCAACTACGCATTTTCTTGTGAGGCAGGCTAAGAAGTTTATATCTTGACGAATGTTCCTGAAAAGTTTTTAGAGTTTTTTTAATTTTAAGTTAAAAAGTAAATTAGTTTTCAATTTGATCATTTGATACTATCCCTTTTGCATTTTTATTAGATATTACTCAGTAAGGAGGCACTTTTGGTAATTCATACAGCTATTAATTGACAGAAACCAGAGGTTTATCCACTTTTTATTATTTCTATTGTTCGATTTTAATTTATTTCTGCTTAGGATTGTTTCATGACTTTTCCCTTGATTACGTTCAATGATTGGTCTTTCCTCGTTCTATATTACTTACCACTTTTGATCGATTTATAATTTATATTTTATTGCATTCTTACGTATACCTCTCTCTCTCTCTCTATATATATATATATATTCATCTGTTCTCTCAAATTCGAGATTTTGCGACATTACGTAACGCTAGTTTATTTAGAAATTGTATTTTTATTGTAATATTTGTAAATTAGTTACTTAATTAATACATAATCTATGTATGGGAAAGGTCAGGAATCATGACTGGGCAAGGTAAACATAACGGCTTTACGCTCTTAATGTCTTTTCTCGTATACTAAACTCTCTCTAGCTTCTCTAGTCCTCTTCTGCCACCCTGCTCTTCCAACCTTTCTTTTGAAGAGAGGATATGTAAGATATAATAAAATATGATAGCTGCTTTAAAAAATAACTGGCGACCTCAAAATTAACATTCTAAATTCAGTGATTTCCCTCTAAATTCATTTGTTCTCCCAAATTCGAGATTTTTCGATATTATGTATCGTTGCTTAAAAAAGATAACCAAAACTAATAACTAACCAATAATAGCTTATCTCTAGTATCTCACCTACTCTGGTATAATTACGTGGGGGCAGTTAATTACGTCATCTTTTTTCCTAGCTTCCACCTTGGTAATAACTCTTCGCTTCACTTTCCCGTCTAAACTGCCTGAGTCTTAATTTTTTTAGAATCAATGTACATAGAAAAGTATCATATTTAATTGTGATTGAATACGCCTGCCAAATTAATTGGATATGTGTTAAAATAAAGACTGGAAATTTTCCAAGTTCACGTTTTATTATCTTCATCTGTATGCCTTAAACACAGTCATGACGAACATCGAAAGCTGTTGAGAATTCCATCTATCGCGACTGTAGTTAGAAAAATGTGACATATATATATATAGTATATATATATATGTCTTTTTCAAGTAGTTTGGTTATATATATATATATATATATATATATAACCAAACTATATATATATATATATATATATATATATATGTTATCTAAAATATCAGGATATGACTTACAGTGTAACTTGCATAACTAATGTAACTTAATTCCCATTGGTTGTGGAAATGCTTTTAAATATTCAAGCTAAGAGCATATCTCGATGTTGCTTTTGCTTTACTAATTGTGAATATGTAAACCTGCATTTTCTTGATCTTTTCCCTTACCTGAGATACTTAAATACGTCTTATTTTTTAAATATTTTACTAACACTGATTATTTGTTTTAGTCATCTAAAGTAATTTCCCGGTTTCTTAAAATTACATGTTCCTTTTTGCCATCGACGGAACATGTTATCCATTGGGTAAGGTGCATATCAGTATGGTGAGTCCTATCGATGGAGCAAAAAACTTGAACTTAGTGCTATGTCCTCCACAACTTGATTGTATAAGCTGAGGAATACTGGAAGAAATACTGGAATTACGAGAAGTGTGCTTGTATGCTGCTGAAATTAAGTAAAACATGGTAAACTAAAATCCGGATGAATTGCTGTTTTTTGCAAGGAAGCACTAACTAAAGAACAGCCATTACTGCACGCAGTGACTTTAATTAAATAATTATGTATACTGATTATTTTTTAATTGCTTTGATCAACGAAGAAATTTAAAACACATTAATAAAAAAAACAACGTACATAATTCCAGTACAGATCAAACGATTCAGATTTTTGGTTTAAAATCATTGGGGAAAATAAAAATTTTACTCGGGTAAAATTATTTTAAACGTATATTGCATACATAAAAATATGTATAAGTAATTATACACATTTTTATGGATGCAATATACGTGTAGAAAAAGCAACTATAATCTCATGACACTGACATTCCTACTTACATACTTTCATTACAGTACATAAATATTTCCATCAAAATAAGAAACCTTTTCCCCCAAATTCCTAAATTCTGCTTTCTTGCTTCTTTTTCTTACTCACGAAATGATCATATTATCCACTTACCTTAACTCTAAGAAATAATATGAGCCTTACAGAAGTTAGGGTAACAAAATATATATTCAAGGAAACTAACTTACGCCACTTTCAATCGGAACCTGCCAGCATAAAAATATATGGGCAAAATTCGCAATATGTTTATATGCCACCCAGCACTCGAGTACTTCTTCTCTATTCAGCATTCGCGAATGATAATTTTCCACACCCCTCCTTACAAGAGAGGAATTGACGCAACCCTCGCAGTAATAAAACGTACAAAATGAAGCGGAGGAAAAACTGCCAAAGCCCTCCTTTTCATCCTTTTTCTCCATTTTTGTAGCGCCGTCCTTGTACACACCATTTCATTGTGCGCTTCACGTCGATTAACGATACAGTTTTAACCTTTGAATCGTTATCTTTCCTCCTGCAATTTTTTATTGTTTTCATTGCGCCTACCGTCTACTGGCTGCTAGAGTACATATTTTGTTTTTAACAGGGCAGACTTTTGGTAAAGCGTTTCAAATATTTTTTTTTTCTTCTTTAAAGTTTAGAAGTATTTTCCTTTCCTTTTTCACAGGTAACTACCCATCCTCTTCACTTCCCATGAGGATTTTCTTTCTGGTAGGCAAACTCTTCTTCGCTGACATCGTGAGAAAAACACCAAGTAAAGAATTCTAAAATAAGACCATTTTCTTTTGCTTTTTCGGTATTTGGTATTTCAGGAATGTGCCTACGTAACCTACAGTAGGCGGTTTCTGCCTGCTGTTTTCTAAGAGCTTCCATCAAAGGATGTTTGTATTGGGCACAGGTTGAGAATTAAAGTAATTTCCTCCGCTGTTAGTTTCCCTGCTTTCAGATGAGCTTGTCTAGAAATAAAATGTGTCTTAGTTTATTAGTTAATTTCTTCGTAATCTTGTATATGTTTCTTGGAGAAGTGCATTTACAGATTGAAAGATCAAGGGTTTGAATCAAAATGTTGTGATGGTTAAAGGAAGATTAAACTTCCTTTTGATTTTATGTGTTCCTAAAATGAATAAACCTAGGGCCTAGGAATGTCAGACCTATTTAATTAAATACAGTGTAGCATCCTTTACATGTTTCTCATTTCTGAATCTTTTACATTTATAAACGTCGTTTCATCTCTCTCCCGATTTCCATCAGTAGTGAAATATAACGGATATTCTTTCATATAACTCATAACTTAAGTAATACGCTGTTTTTTTCGTGACTTAATCTTCCTCTTTTCTTTTTTTGAGTTTCAATTTTTTTTTCTGGATGGATGGAGGATTACCTGTAGGCTCAGAATAGATAGTGAAGTCTTCTGACTGGATAGATGTGCAGAAGGGAGATGTTTGATTCCTGTGTGGTTTGATAAAAACATCTTGATTTGGCTGTACAGAGAGTATTTATACATTTTTCAGAACGATTTCGATGAAGAGTTAAAAAAAACATATGGTTTGGAATCCAAATTTCTAGCAACAGCTTATGATTCGAAATTAGTATCGTCTGCTAGTTTTAAATTTTATCTTCTTCCGAAATTTCACATGTAAATACACTGTGAACTGAAGGATATATTTTTTTGCGTTTTTCAAGGAGAAATAGTCCAATCCCATAATTTAAGAACATTGTGAAATGCATGGTAGTGAAATGTCTAATTGCAAAATAAGCAACATTTTATTAATCGGAAACGCAAAAATCGTCAATCCTTACTTCTGCATGGAAAGAAGGCTTCAAAGGAGTACCCAAAAGACCTTAAAGTTAAATCATTGGTGACAAAAAAAAAAAAAAAAAAAAAAAAAAAAAAAAACTGCGTCCCACCAACGCAGAAATCAAGTGCAGAGTTTTTAAATACATCTGTAGCAACGTTTTAAAAACTCTGGATTCAATCAATAAAATAATAAATCAAGATTTACAACTTATAAATGCTCAAAACCATAATGTTCAACAGCTTTTTTCGGAACACGCGCTTAGAATAGAACAATTTTAGAAGCCTGCATGAACACTATTTGGTAAAAAATACATTGTAATCCTTGAAGGGCTTTTATAAATGACTGTAACAGAAAAAGGTCTATTCAAAATTAAGTTAAAGCTTTCGAAATTTTACCTTAAAGTGCCCTCCTTGTTAAGAGAAATAATTTGTAAATTTAGACGTGTGTCTGCAATCTCGGTGTTTACAGTGATATGTACAAAGCACCGATTTGTAGAAATATAATATTATACTATCAGGATGTCTTAAAGTTTTATTTGATATTTTATTTCTATCAAAAATTGCATTTGAGATCCTTATGTAACAAAAACTGTACTTAGGCGACTTATTTAACAAAACTCAAAATTTTGCGCAAGAACAAACATAACCAGGAACAAAATTGTAAAAATTAAAATGCTTTATAAAGAATTGGATACACTCTAGTGCAACATTCAGATTAAATTAAATTACTTCTAAAACCGTTTTATACAATACCTGCTAGCCATACAATTTACATGAAATTAACACACATGACTTATAAATGAGAATACTTTAAAAACGGAAGGGAGCGAAACTTTTAAATTACATAGTTAAATTTGTTGGTACCTGATGAAGTTCTAGTATTAAATCCTCAAATCTTTCTCAAAAATTAAAATTTTTCTAAAGAGATTGTGGGCTTTTAGATTAATTTTAGAAGAATTTCACTGGGTAAAACATTTCCTTGATATTTAGTCGGCTGAGGAGTAAACAGATTTTCCAGTGAAAATTTCCTTGAGATTTGAGCGATAGCTTAAAATTTAATTTAATTTGAACAGAATTAAAAATTCCTTTCGGTAACTTTTATAATTTCATGTATCTTGGTATGTATATTCGTGTAGACATTATTACGTTTTCACAAATCATTTCAAACTTTCTTTTCCTTGATGGTCTTACAAAACATTTCATACTCTTCAACTGAAAGTCATCCTTATTATTATTCTTTTTGGCTTTGTACGCCATTAACACATTCATTTATAGTTTAGTCTATCAGGTTCAATGTTCCTTCTTACCTTCTTCGGGAACATGCAAGGACCTGACTCGGAATAGAGAGCTTACTAAAGCTATGTTCACTAATTGTGGGAAGTAGACAGGATGCACAAGAAGGGTATACAAAACCCTTTATTTTTCTCTATTTACAATAACTTCCGTACTTCGGAATACACAGACCCGCTACTTGGGGTCAAAACGTAAAAGTATAAAAATAAAACTAAACTCTAATTTAACTTTAGAATAATAAACGTGGAAGATTGGCCTTATAATAACAGGAAGCGTATGTAGTACAGAGAACTGTGAACACTACAATACGTTTAAATTTATCAAGAGGATTAAAACCTCTGGCCTGGAAGGCAAACAGCAACTGCGTAACTTCTAAGGTAAGCGGCCTGCTTCGACTCACTGCTTCCTCTCTCTCGCTTGGCAAAAAGCCACAACTTAAATACTTGGCGTTCGCCAGACAAACTTTGCATTAAAACCTTAACGCTTATAATTCTGGCCGGAAGTAGAAAATAAGAAGTGATAGTAAAGATTTAAAATAAAATAAACGTTACTAAAACTTAAGATCCTTACATACTTCCCGCCAGAGTTAATTAGTTTGAAACTGAGGTCTAAAACGACCTTGTTGAAAACTTTTAGCTCTAGAATCTAACGCGAGGCCAATCTTTTACAAATATTTTTCGCTAGAAACTAGAAATTTAAAAGAAAAAAATTTGTTTTTACAATAGCAGCTCCCAGGATACACAATTTTTTTTCATCTGTACTGCATCCAAACAGGAGCTCTTATTCAAATCTGGTTCCTTCCAGAGATCTGGAAAGAAAACTAGTTTAATGAAATGTTACACAATGAAATGGCAAGTAACATGTATAATTATACTTCTCTTAACATTCTTATTTCATTCATGACTATTTTAATTATCTCTCCCCGTGCTCTCTGACATGTGTTGTAAAAGAACACCAAACACGAATGTGTTTCTGTCTACGTGTTCCACACTTCCTCCTACAATCAAAACACTAACGTGTTAAAATTCAACATAACAAGACCTCGTAACACACCCTAATTTCAACTCTAAACCCTGAGGTACTATTCTGAAAGTATCTAACTCTGAAGTGTAGCGTCAGAGAGCCTAACTACATCATTCAACCTTTAACACATATTCACCATGATTTAGTCTTTTTACAGTCACACGAATAAAAAAAAATTAATATTCACTTTTACCATATCACGGTATTTCTTAACATTTAAAATAACAGTTCACATTGTATATAAGAACATATCAACATTCCGTTAATTTTACACATTTGAAAACATACATTAGTAGTACATTGTTAACTTCTATTCTTTTCAAAGCAAGTGCCAATTCTTTCTACATTGAAATACTACATTTCAAAAAGTCTTTCAGACTAAACTTCTTTCCTGCTAGAATGTTTTAAATAAAATTTATACAATAACTTTTTACAATATTTAAGTCTTTACACAACGCTATTATACATCAACTTTAGTTTTACGCGCGAGTAATTGAAAAACATAATACCAAAATCGGTAACAACTCATTTCTCGCCCTTTTGGCGATAAAGGTAGACCTCGCATGAGGTAAAACTTCTTGAAATCTGCCACTTGCAGTAAGAATGAAAGATTAACTTAAGTTTGCAAAGTAACATAAAATTTTACTTATCTTTGTGATATTCGGACATCCTTTTCTGGGCCCAGTCCTTAAAGGTATTGCAGATAGTTGTTTGATTTATCCTCCTTCTTGTACGGGCTCGCCCTTCAGTGCCTTCCTCTGGAAGCTTCCTTTTTTCACCAGTTCGGTCACCCTTGAATACCTTCTTCTTCTCCTCTGCTTGTGGTCTTGGCCGTTTGATGGCAGCTGGTCTTGGCGGAACCGGGAAACTTCTGTCGTGTTCCTGCTTGGACCTCGTTGCTGGCCGTTCAAATTTTCCTTGTAACTTTTCCTCCGCCGCTGATGGCCCTTCCGCAGTTCGGCGACATTTGCTGCAGAGAGTCCTGTCGGATGAGTAGATCTTCCGTTTTTGAGCCGGGTTATAGTTGCCGTCATTTCTCCTGGTTCTCTTCACATCCGTCGTCCTTCTCCCTTCTTCATTCTGGGGGTGTTCGTGAACTCTCTTTTCTGGACGGTGGAACGGCTTCTTTTTCTTGCTACCTTCAATTTTTCCGCGGGGAAATTTTCTTTTCACTTGCTCTTGCCTCTTAATGGCTTGCCCTTGTATTTGTCGTTTTTCCACCTCTGGAGCTTGTGCCTGCGGTGCCTGCCGTGCCGGATCCTGCAAAAGATCTGAAAATATTTGCATTTTATTACGATCAAAGTAGGGTTTGATTTGATCAATGTTTGCGGAGCAGGTTTAACCATTTCTGGCTTTTAACACTACTACAGCGTGAGTTATTTTTTCTATAACATATGGTCCTTCAAATCGAGGAAAAAATTTGGCAGTCTTATCTTCTGGTGCTGAAGAAAGTGAATGCTTAATTTTTAATACTTCATCCCCTACTTTATAAGTTACTCCCCGTCGTTTCAAGTCATAATACAGCTTTTGTTTTCTATTTCAGTATTCTTTTTTGCTTCTTTAATTAGTTTTTCTATATCACCCATTTTAAATTCTGGGGCTCTTTGTTGCACATAAAATAATTTATCTAACGGCGTTATAATCTTTCTGCCTAAAAATAACTCAGCAGGAGTTTTTCCCGTTTTATCATGTTTTGCGGTCCTAAGGGCGAAACCAAATTCATTGACACAGTTATCCCAGCTTTTATGAAATTTTTTAACATAACTACAGATAATTTTCACTATATTTCTATTGACCCGTTCCGCTATCTTTGATTGCGGCCGATACGGGACCATTTTTAAATGACTTATGCCCAGTTTTTGGCACATGTCTTCAAATATATTACTTACAAATTGAGGACCATTATCCGATATAACTTTTAGGGGCGCCCCGTATTTTAAAATATATTTATTTAAAGCAGAATCAGTAACTAATTTCGCGGAGGCTCGTTTTAAGGGAACAATTTCGGTCCATTTACTAAAATGATCAACCATAACAAGGAGATAGCGACTTTTATTTAACTGACTTTTTGGGAAAGGGCCCAATAAATCAATGCCAATTATTTCATTTGGAAATTCGGATTTAATACTATTTAGAAACCCGGCCGGGCGGAAATTAATATAATTAACTACTTGACATGTTGGGGCAGGACTGGACATACGCCCTTGTTAACTTTTGCAGTTCAGGAAAGTAGACTGCCTCGCGTACGCGTTGAGTAGTTTTTCGAATACCAGCATGAGAAGCTAAAGGGCTGTCATGGAGCTCTTGCAGGATATTTAATCTAAGACTAGCTGGGATAACAGGTCGAAATTCGTTGTTGGAATTCGTAGTTTTCGTATAAAATAATAGACCATCTATTAGTTCGTAATGGGCCGCCCTATTTCTTATCGCCACAATATCTTGGTGGCTAAAATTTTCAGGATCCTTTAAATACTCATAAATGCTTCCAAACTCAGGATCCTTACCCAGTTCGGTTATTACAGTTTCTCGGGAATTTATTGTACATGCTGTGAGCATTGCCACCTTTACGGTATTACCTTCTTCATCTATTTTAATTCTGGATAGGGCATCTGCTACGATATTTTTCTTTCCGGGGGTATGCTTGATTACCAGATTATACTCTTGTAGCTTGAGTGCCCATCTTATTAACCTTGGGGATAAGTTTTTCCCTGAGTACAATCTACTTACCGCCGCATGATCAGAGTACACTGTTATTGGCGCCTTTCCAAAATAGACTCGGAACTTTTGCACTGCTAACAGAACTGCAAGTGCCTCTCTCTCGGTCGCGGAATAGTTTCTTTGTGTTTGATTTAAAGTTCGGCTAAAAAATGCCACGGGCTGCTGATTTTGCGAAAGTACCGCTCCTACCGCATAATCCGAAGCATCCGCTGAAATTTCTAAATTCTCATCCTTTTCAGGAAATTTCAATACAGGGGCTTGCGTTAATGCTTGTTTTAATTTTTCGAAAGCACTATTGGCTTCGGCCGTCCACGAGAATCTTGCCTTTTTCCTTTTTAATTTTAACAATGGTTCAGCAATAGCTGCAAAATCTTTTACAAAGGACGTATTATATGAACAAAGTCCTAGAAAAGAAGAGAGCTTCTTTGCCGTGTTCGGAGTCGGATACTTTTGTACAGCGATTATTTTTGATTCGTCTGTCTCGATTCCCTTCTGAGATATTTTGTAACCTAAATATTTAAATTCAAGGGCTGAAAATTTGCACTTTTAGACATTAACTTTTAGACCGGCCTCATTTAATAAAGAAAACACCTGTCTTAAATCCTGCACATGTTGGTCGAGATTATCACTAGTAATAATGATATCGTCTAAATAGATAAATGTGGACTTTCCAAGAACAGGTTTTAACACAATGTCCATGCATCGCTGAAATGTTGCCGGGGCCCCTGAAAGGCCAAACGGCATACGCAAAAATGCATAAGTGCCAGACTTGGTTATAAAAGCAGTCTTAGGCACGTCCTCAGGCCTAACCCCTATTTGAAAATAACCAGTCGTTAAGTCTAAAGTCGTCTAAAATTTGGTTGATTTTATGTTCCTTAGAATTTCTTCAATGATCGGTAACGGATATACCGGATATTTAGTTATGGAGTTTAATTTACGGTAATCAATAGCGAATCTCCACCTTTTTGGATGCGTCAAAGGATAGTCATTATTTTTCTTACATAAAACCACCGGGCTAGCATAACTACTTGAGATGGGCGTTATGATCTTTTTACGTAGCATATCGGTAATAGGCCATTCTATAATTTTTTCCTTATTCTTATCATACCGGTATGGATTTTGGCGAACTGGCATTGCATCTCCGGTGTCAATACTATGGTTAGTAACCTGAGTAAATCCTGGAATATCACTAAATATGGAAGCAAATTCACTTACCACTTGTCGGATTCTTCCTTGCTCGTCATTAGGCAGGTGGTCAAGATTTAACACTGGCGGTTCAGCCTTTTCTGCACGAACTGGTTTCATTGTCAGCTTAAGGGACGCTTCATTAAAATCCAGTGTTGCTTGTGCGTCTGAAAGAAAATCTATTCCTAAGATTATATGTGCTTGCAGATTCTTTACTATAAAAAACATCACCTTTACTTGTTCGTCCTTGATACGGATGTATAGTGGTAATTTACCTATGCACTTACATCTTTCTCCTTGCGCAGCTAACACTGTCGTATTATCCGAATTATATATGCGATATTTACGAAAATACTTCCTAAAAAAATCTTCTGCCACACAGGAACACTGCGCGCCTGTATCCAGGAGTGCGGTGGCTGGGATATTATTCACCAGCACTTCAATCTTCGGAAGAGTCAAATTTTTCACCATTACTGTATTTAACTTGTAGGAAGAGGGGTTTTCGTGGCCTTCGGATTTCCGTACCCTCCCGTCAGCAGAAATCCGTTTTAGTTTAAATCCTTTTTTGTTTCCATGCTTTCCTTCTTTTTCCACTGGCCTTGAAACTTTTTTCCTGGGTTGCTATTGAACTGTCGACGTTCGCCGGCTGTTTTTAAATGCTCGGGTTTCCTTGCCCACTGATTCGCTTTGCCTCCGTAGCCGTGTGCTTGAGTTTGCTGTAGTCTTGGCGTACCAAATTGGTTTCGCTGTTGATATTGGCGTCTTCTTTCGACGTCCGCCGTTCTTCTACTTTCAAACTGGATTGCTAGCTCAAATAACTTTTCCAGTGTAGTCGGATTTCTTAATTCAATAAAGTCTTGCACTTGGGGCAGTAACCTCGGGAAAATCACTTGAATTATTTCAGGATCCGGACGGTTTCCATACAAGAGTTTGAAGACGTGAATTTTTCTTAAAATAAAGCTTGAGAGATTTTCGATTCTTTGCTAATATATACTGAAAAGTTCCGTTTCTAATTTCGCACGATCCCTTACAATAGGGAAGGCTTTTAGTAGGGCAGTCTTGAAATTTTCGTAAGTATAGGTGGGACTTCCTGCTTGACCCAAGAGACTTCTGCCGATACATTTGAACCAGTTAAGCGCTTGGCCCCTCAAAGCGCTGGTAGCTAACTTTTTGAAATTCGTGCACGGGGTAGAGCATGAAGTGATCATCTAATTTTTCGAAAAAACTGGTTACCGGTGAGTTTCCATTAAATGTTGCTTCTGGTTTCATCGAAGCGCGCATGGTCTGGACGATGTAACCAAATCCTTCCAGGGCGGCAGCTGGCATTTCTGGATTCTGTGCCGTTTCTGCAGGCAGCACAGGTTCTTCTTGAAACTCGGCCATGGTTATCCTTCTTCGTTGGGCGCCACTATCAGGTTCAATGTTCCTTCTTACCTTCTTCGGGAACATGCAAGGACCTGGCTCGGAACAGAGAGCTTACTAAAGCTATGTTCACTAATTGTGGGAAGTAGACAGGATGCACAAGAAGGGTATACAAAACCCTTTATTTTTCTCTATTTACAATAACTTCCGTACTTCCGAATACACAGACCCGCTACTTGGGGTCAAAACGTAAAAGTATAAAAATAAAACTAAACTCTAATTTAACTTTAGAATAATAAACGTGGAAGATTGGCCTTATAATAACAGGAAGCGTATGTAGTACAGAGAACTGTGAACACTACAATACGTTTAAATTTATCAAGAGGATTAGAACCTCTGGCCTGGAAGGCAAACAGCAACTGCGTAACTTCTAAGGTAAGCGGCCTGCTTCGACTCACTGCTTCCTCTCTCTCGCTTGGCAAAAAGCCACAACTTAAATACTTGGCGTTCGCCAGACAAACTTTGCATAAAAACCTTAACGCTTATAATTCTGGCCGGAAGTAGAAAATAAGAAGTGATAGTAAAGATTTAAAATAAAATAAACGTTAGTAAAACTTAAAATCCTTACAAGTCAAGCTGTATATTACCTTTCTATGAGAAAGATAGGTATATAATATAATACATTAATTTCTCTTCTAACTACATGTATTGCTGCTTAGGGAATGTTAATATATAAATTTGCATTTTTTTCAGTCATTTTCACTTTTTCAAGTCCTTTATACTTTTCAGATTAACGTTGGACATATTAACAATTATATTTTTTTTATTATTTTATCAGAGTTATCGCTCATTTTTATTACTATTTGATTTGCTACTTAGTTAACATACTAATAGCGATAAGATTTATTAATACGCTCATTGCATATTAATGTATTTTATTACTTATTAATTTATATTATAATTATACATTTATTTCGTCATTAGTATTAATTTATAAACAATTATTTTAATTATTTTTAAATTAATAATAAGGACTAATGGAATAATTATACTATACTTTTAGTCCAAAAGGGCAATTTGCCCAGAAGGACTATTAATTTCGTTTTGGCATTTTGCGTGGATTCACGATAAGCGTTGTTTCACTTTTCAGATTGATGCCACCAAATATTATCGCCCTATATTATATTTAAAGAAATTAAATAATTAGGAATCAGCATGAATGTATTTATGTTTATCGCATTGTGATAAAGTAATGCTACCTAGAACAATCAAAATTTGAATAACGTAATCTTCCATAGAATAAAAGCACGTGGAAGCCCTAATTTGAATTTGAAATTTGTTTTATTATCGATTTCATATTTTGTAACACTTTAACAAATTTTTGATTAACAAACTAAACGATTTCAAAATGAGCAATGGCAACACTATAAGGGAGGAAAAAACAACATTTTTATCTCCAGCGCCTTAGATTCTGTATCGAAACACACAAAATGTTAAAAAAAAAAAAAAAAAAAAGTCTCTTTGGGCATAATTTAAAATCTGACTCCGTTCAGATATTTTTTTTTAATATTTATTTTTAAAATTTATAACTATAATTATTTGAAATGTTTATTGATTTATATCAGATTATCATTATACGCTATGCTTTTTAATTTATTATTTCATCTATTCATTTTTGATTAAGTTCCGGCCACTTCCCATGTTCGCAAAAATTGATGTTTCGTTAGTTCTGCTGTCCTGAAAAATGAAAATTAATTTTATTTTTAATTTTGGTTTTATTAAATATTTGATATATAATTTATTTTATTAAATGTTTCTCTTATCAAATGTTTTAGTAAAACGTTAATAAATTTATTTCGTTACATATAGTAAACGTGTATAATTAACACCAATTTCTATACAAATTCTGGCATTAAACCTCTTCTACACTGCATTCAGAGTTATACCGAGTTATTTGGAAATGTATATTATAAAAAACTGTTGTGTATTTTTCCTTCAGTCAAATTCAGTAATAATTCCAAATTACAGTAAGTGGATTATTATTGAGTAAGTGGATTATTATAAATTTGCAATTTTTTAAATTTTAAAACGCTATTTCCATTATTCCCAGAAAAATGATTCGCATGGAAATGTAATTTGTGAACATTTGCTTATGTATCAGTTTCCTTTGTTCATATAATATCATATTTATGTATTTATATAACATCGTACCATCATTTTTATTTTCAGACAGTTATTTATTCACGCTTTTACAAAGCTGATGCAAAGAGATAGATACTATTTATGCCACCATGAATTGACTTAAAATTGAAAGCTAAAATTGAAGGAAAAAATTTACGGTTTAAAATTTAAGCCAGCTATCAAAGAAATTCTGAATATTGTCTTTTTGCAGGAAGCGTTTTCCTGCAGTGCAAATGACTTCCGTTTTATGACAATCTGTATGCTGATTATGGATTGAATGTATGCTGCAGGTTTCAGTGAAGAGTTAATCAAAACAATAATATATTTTATCGCAGCTACAAATACCAAATTGAATAAAAGCACCAATTTAAGAAACTGTAATTCTCAAATTATTTTTTTCTATGTTGTTGTGTAGTTTTGGTACTGCAGTTTACATTCCAAACGCAAATAACTTACGTCAGCTTTCTTTTTACGTAAATATACAAAATTGTTAGGAATTTTATACATAGATAGATAATTTTAGACAGATTGTATTATTTTTATATTAAATGTAACATGGAAACCTGAGGGAAAAGTTGCTGTGCAGGAAAATAAGAATACAAGAGCAATTGTATTTAATATTGAGTAAATAGCTATTTCGCTAACCGGGCAAACTATCACCAAGTTGGCAACGACTTCGGGAACTAATTTTTGTCACCAAATTTGGCGACTATTTGGTGCCATTTTGGACTGGTTCCAGTGTAACTGTAATGGACATTGTAACTGAATAACTGTAATTGATGCTTTGTGTAACTATAACCTTATTCAGCAGTCATATGGCTTCCAATTATTTAGAGAAGTAGAAAGTACTAGAAATATCTTAACTGCCGGGCGAAACTATAAGAATAGAAAGAGCTTCAGTTTCTCATTTGTAATTGTTGTAGTTATTAGTTAGTTCAGCGTCAATTCGGAGTACTGAGATATCCTTGAAATTTTCTTCTTTTAGTTGCACTTTGCACTGCAATGAGTTTATCATCCTTAGTAGTTTGAACTGTAACTACTTATTGTACTCTGTGGTACTGTGAACACCTGTATGAATATATCTATGGAAATTTCTAGAACTCTGAAGTGTTTCTTTTGATGAAATAAATTTTATCAACTATCATCGGACCTGTGGGCATTCAATCTTTACGAACCCGTTTAAAACCCTCGTTACGAACCGCATGAAACAATACAAGTAAACGAATAAGTAATCACTAATCTAAGTAAAGCTTAAATGATATGATAATTTATTTCAAAATTTAGGTCAACATTTGATAAAAAATTGATTTAGCGATTTAGATAAAGCAGGGAGATTATTTGCACTAATTAGAATATTATAACCCGCATCAATATTTCAACAATATTAAAAAAATATCTGTGAAGATTTTACTCAATTGCTAGAGATGATCAGGTATAAATAGAATTTAATATTTCGCTTTCGTAAAGAGTTCAGCATAATGTTTCTTTGGGCAAAGATACACATGTTGAACCCCTCAATAATAGGGCTAGTTTATATTTCCATCAGCCCTAGTTGTAACCAACATGTCGGAACAAGGAGTTCACGAGAGCATTGTACTGCAAGACATTAGTAGATTTCTGACTTGAGAAAATGTCATATCTTTTTAGAGTAATTCAACTCTTTAATAATCAGTTCGACAAATGTATCTCAAAGCAGGTTTGGTGGAGTCTGGAAATGAAAGTTAACTCTAAAATCTCTATCACATATGTTTCCTCTACACGGGACTGGAAGTCGAAAAGGGCATTTCTCAGAACCTGCACATTCCCACGAAGCTTATGTAGCCAAGTTACCATTTTTACTTACTAAACAGACTTAAACGCCAAACGGTGATCGATTATCGCTCAGATTGAGATCACGTGATCCTTCAGATGCAGATCTTTCGTCTGATTGGTTGATCTCTACCCGGGACATAGTTGCAGACGAAACATTTTTGTCGAGGTTTCCAAATATCCCGCGTAGCAGGGACATTATTTCCGTAGCTAGTCGGGACTTCGCTTCCAGCGGAGCTGTTGTTTCTGGAATTCCTCCTGTTTAAACCAGCGCTACCAGAATCTCATTTCTCAGAAAAGTCTCGTCTATTGGAAACCGTCGCTAGATGTGATACCTCTTAATAAGCAGGTTATTGACATTGTGCAAGAATAGGCGAACGATAGTGGTGTAGTTAAGTGACTTTTGTGCTTCTAGAATTAAAAAAGAATTCCTGGACTCTGGAGCTCTTATTTTTTAGAGACAGATGACTGCATTAAAAAGACATCGTTTCATTATTTTACAGTAATTAAAGTTTAACAAATAAATTCTTGTTTACATTTGAACATCCATCATAGAAGCGTATAATGTTAAAAATATCTGCAAAATTAATGTAAATTGACAGTGAAAATTACGTAAATGCAACTAACTGATATACTATGTTGTCTCGGAACTTCATGAAATTTCTAAATATTGCCGAATTTCTTCGAAAGGTTGGCCTTTGGTGATCAAAAACTTCGTATTTAATATTTTTACCCTAGCTTATCCCAATTTACCAGCCAATTTTAACAGTTACCCTGTGTAGTGAACATACAGAATCAGCCAAAATTTTCCAAACCAATTCAGAATTAATAACTAGCAGACCATATTTGTTTGCAATTTCTATAGACAGAATGTACGCCAATAATATAATAATGTTTATTAAATTTTTAAAAAAATAAATTGATAAATATTGTGTAAGGTTTATCTTAATTTCTCTAACAGTTAATTTTTAGTTAAAAGTTATTTTCCTGTCCTCTCTGAATTTCTGCTTACAACTTCCGGCCAGAACGTGTTTTCAGAAGAGCGGTGCAATGCAAATGAGGAGAAGAAGTATATAAAGTTGAAGTTCTACTGACTTCGTTAGAGATCCTGAAATTCTGAGCAGCTCGCGTTCGCTTTTTAGGCTACTCTCTCTCTTAAGCTATTATTACGCTCGGCCGTACTTTAGGCCCTTGATAGCTTCGCCGTTAGTTAGCGTTAAGGGGCCAACTCTGTTAGAATCTTGATACTTTCGGCTATGACTTTTTAGTTCAGTTAAGTTTTAATTATTAGTATTCCTGAGTTCAAGCCCAAGTGGAGGTTTTATTGTAAACTCCGAGAAGGGAATCGTCTGCTAAGTTTATTTTTAATAATAAAGGATATTCAAGCCTTCGTAAGTTTACGCTTCTATTCTTTTGAACTAAGCAATTATTCGCTTAACGGTTCTCAACATTCCAAACACATTGGGGTAACTTCTAGGTTTGGAATCTTACAACTGTTCCAATTTGCAATTCTCTAGCGTATGGTAAAATTTCTAATCATTTAAGTTTCTATTTTACTTACATGTAGAATGAAAGTAAATATGTGTGTTTCCAAAATGAAGGATTGATCCTTATTTCTCATTATCTGTAGCTACACTGTACGGAAAGATTTATAGATATATTCAATTGCATTTATTTAGTATATTTTCATCAGCATTGACTAAGGATTTTCGCAACACATTTTAACCTGCACTATGAGGCTGTCATGGGGAGAAGATTAATCGCCGTCCGGTCGCTTTATTGAACATAGAGCAGGAAACTGCGAAAAGAAGTAAGAAAAAATTCCTCGTTTCGACTGAGAATGGATTGGATTCCTTTTGAACAAATGAAGATGAAATTCAACTTACGGAATTTCTCACTACTGAAAGGATATTAGACGTGACTTTTTTTCCCATATTATTCATTGCTAATATTTAAATCTTTCAAAGCTAAAGAACAAGAGCTCTGTTCGAAATGTTTCCAAATAATAAAATATCTGAATGGGATAAAGCGATATCCTAGTTCTATTGGTACAACGTTAGATGAAATAAGAGCAGTTTTATAACTTTTAGACTAATTAATATGATTGGATTGTTAGAAAACAATGATACTACGATATACGAAAGCAA
The DNA here is from genome assembly GCF_044657685.1 of Stegodyphus dumicola. Classification (NCBI taxonomy): domain Eukaryota; kingdom Metazoa; phylum Arthropoda; class Arachnida; order Araneae; family Eresidae; genus Stegodyphus; species Stegodyphus dumicola. The sequence continues at coordinate 149,104,771 of NC_140771.1, read as the reverse complement.
ATAAAGGCATTATAACGTGGATTGGGATAGCACATAAGCATCCTAGATTACTTTCGTGTTCGTGTATGTATATAATATATGTATATGGAACGGATTGCCCAGCCAGATCTCAGATCCTCTGACTTGAACTTTGTAGAAAATTTCTGGAACGCTCTTGGGACGTCTATTTCATCTCGCCATCCGCCTCCGCAAACCCATCATGGAGTTAATGTCTGCCTTGCTGCATTAGTGTGTTCAGCTGTCACAGGGCTTCCTTAACCCATTAACGATCGCACTAACTTTCCCTTGAAGAAAATTAACAAAAAAAAAAAAAAATTATGACGTAGAAGAGTATAGTTAGCAGAAGAAATTGCAATAGGAATAATTTGTATTTTTCTTTTGGAAGATACGAAATATAGCGTAAAAGCAACGCCAGCCAAAACCGATTACTTTTGGGATCCATCGAAACTTTGAAACATTTGCTATAAAATGGCACGTATACTTTATTCCAAGCAGTTATCGTTTGACTACCACAATTTTGCATATTTTTCTTTTGTTTGTTTAATTTTCCTCGATAATTTGGTTTGTAGGATACTTTCACGTTTCACTTAAGGCTAAATGCTGAAAGAAACACGCAATGAGTATACGGAGAGGAAAGTTCAGAATATTTTTCCTTTACTTCGAGAAATGCCACCGTAATATTTCTATAAAAATATAGGGAAATTTTTGGGTCTATAATCATATAAAGTTTTCCTGCGTTTGTTAGCTATATTAATAAAATTCGAAAAAAAAAGGGCGCCACCGTTTCTTGTTTTTACTTGCGCTAAGGCGGACTAATTGTATTGAAGTTAGTTGTCATAGATGTGACTGAATTCTCGTTTCATCGAATTACTACAAAGCCATGCTCTATATCAAATGCGGTGTCATATATTCCACGTTCTTCTTTCCCCTTTTGTTTACAATTATAATAGGACAGTTTTCTAATCTGTACTCAAGAGTTGTTACAGCCACATGAAATTTCAGCCATTTAGTTCCGACAACAGCATGTGTGATATAAAGATGTTGTCGTAATACACGCACTGATTTGAAGGAACTTCCACCACACTAAAAGATCTGTTACAACACCTCTACGTAGTCCAAGATCAATATCTTTGAAGATTTTCTGGAATATATATCAAAATCGTATAAATACCCTTCATAGAAACACACCAAACTTCGCACTCGAAACAAAGGGGTTTTTCTTTGAGGAAGATTTTGCATGAATATCTACCAGAATAGCATATCATACGCTGATGTGTCAAAAGATGTGTTGAAAAAAAATTCATGCTGCATGAAATTGTCATTTGAAATCTTTATATAAGAAACAAACCTTAGCTACTGTCTCGTATTTATCCAATGCATTACTATAAGCTAAATACAATTTCTGCTTGATATTAGTATCCGTAGAACGTGTCATTATTGTGCATACTAATAGATTCTTTGTCGACAGGCATCACTATGTATAAAGGCAAACAATATTTCCAAGCAATTTCTTTTTTCCTTTTTGGGGGGAGTATTCAGTATTTATTTTTAACTTTTTGATGAATTCGATGTATTTTCTTTATATATATAAGCGGCTAAAGTGTGTGTCGCCGATAGTTTATTGTTGCCACTCGGAAAAATGAGCGCGGAAATTAACATTTCTGCAGTTTTTAATTAATATCTCGGCCGATTAAAGTCGAAGATGAGAACGGTATCGATGGATTCGGAGAATTTTTTGGAATCCGAGGATACGCGTCTCGAATTTCAACTCGACGCCGTTTCGTAGATATTCGAGAAAAAAGAATTTGGCACGTAGCCAAATCCCTCTAATAGGGAAAACTCAAGAAAGAAAGCGGAGAATGTAGGGAAAACGTAGGGGAAAATTAGTGTTTAATTAATATATCGGCTAATTAAAGTCCTAAAAAGACGCGAATGGTCAAAATGGCGTGCCGCGGACCTGAGGAATCCAACGCTGTGCTTTGCTAAGCCTGGGAGACAGCCTGTTACGAGACTCTACCTGAATTTTGTTCATTCAGTCGGTACTCCATTAAAAGAAACTTATATTCAAGTAATACGGGAAATCCACCCAATTAATTCACTTAAAACAGGCAATCCACCTTAATGCAAAGTCATGGTGCATTTTTACTTCATTTATTCTAAACATTAAAAAAAAGATACAATGTTGCCAAACCGTAAAAACTTAATCTTTTAAGAAATTGCATTTATACAATCGTTGAGGTGCTCGCGACATCTCCTCCCACCTTTTGATTTATGGTGGGCGGAACATAAATCAAAATACAATATTACTTAATAACGAGACTAATCAATGCTTAGTATAATCATAAAAGGGAAAAAAACTAATTAAAACGGGAAAGTTTTACAATAGTTCTACCACATCTAGTTTTAATTATCTTATCAGAAGGTTTATAGTTAATTTTTTTACTAACCGGAATGTTAAATTGGTTTTGCTTAGGTAAAAACAAGTTCTCGTCGTCCATCACTTCCACAGGATACAGTCGTTGCACAGGACGAATCAATTCACCTGCAGCTTTTTTCACCTTTGCGACTCTAACGCAATAATCTTGACTCTGGAATAGTTCAATAAACTCGACCCAATGGCCAGTCCAATCTTTTTTTGTTGTCACTTCCCCACAAGTACCACATCTCCTAAATATATTTGTCTTCGAGTAGCTTGATTATCTCTGGACTAAATTATTATTATAAAGAGACTCAAATATTCGTCTCTAAATCTTTTTCTGAGATCTTGTCGTAATTTCTGCTGATATCTATATCTCTTATTGATATTGACTTCATCTATATGGTCTAAGTCCGGAACTCCCACCGTTCTTATATCCTGAATGAACATAGAGGGTGTTAAAGGCATTAAATCTTCAGGATCTTCAGACAAATAATTTAACGTTCTTGCGTTGATTACAGCTTCCGTATCGCAGAGAATGGTACACAGCTCCTCATATCTCAAGCAGGCTCTTCCTAATATTCTTCTCAAAATGTTCTTAAGCATCTGAATAATACGCTCCCACCAACCCCCACCACGCAGCTGTGGGGGGATTGAACTCCAATCGAGTGAAGGAAAGAGGTTGTTCGTCCCAACAAAGTTCGTACCATTGTCACTATACATAGTTTTTGGTCTTCCACGTCTGGCTATGAACCTTCTAAAGCCCAACAAAAAATCTTCGGCGGAAAGTCCTTGTATCAGTTCAAGATGTAGGTCCCTATAAATAGCACAAGTGAATAAAAGCATCCAGCTTTTCTTTCCATCCTTTAGATGAAGAGGTCGAGATAAGTCTACTCCAGTTACTTAAAAGTCTACTCCAGTTACAGTTATTACAAAAACCATAGCGTCTCGGACCCTATCTTCAGGCAGTAGGGCTGGAACTGTTTCGATTTTTTTTTTTTTTTCATTATATCTTTTGCATCGAATGCATTTTGCGATTACACTTTGAACTGTTTTGTGTACTCTTAAAATCCAAAACCGTTGACGAATATCCGTCAAAACAATTTTAACTCCAGCGTGTGAAAGTACTGTATGTCTTTCGAAAATTAACTTTTCTACAATTTGATAATCAGAAAGTAAAAGTATGGGACACACGAAATAATCTGCATCATCTCTTCGAAGGATTTTTGTCTTCTGTCTCATTAAGCCTTCTTTATCAGTGAAAATGCAAAGAGTTTTCAACTTTGATTTTGTAGATTCGTTTTGGAAAGATTCTATGTGAACAATTAAGAAAAGCCTTTTCTCAGCTGCTTCTATTTCCCGAACAGATAACTCTTCCTTCAGTTTGTGATCGGAATTTCTAGAATTATGAAAGAATCACAGAATCCAAGCTATCAGCCGAATGATTCTCGAATATTTAGAAAAACGATGCATGTACCATTTTTCGTTAGGAGCAACTGAGGCAGCTAAGACAGTTATTCCCTTTTTCTTTCTTTAGAAATGTCTTCCATATTTAATTTAACTTCAGAGACGGGCCAATTTTCTTCAGGCTGCTTAAGCCATGGTAGACCCTCCCACCATCTGTATCTGAGTAGAACTCCAGCGGAACATCCTCTGGATGGGAGATCAGCCGGATTGTCGCTTCCTGGAATATGCTTACATTGTTTCTTTGATGTTAAATTTCTTATCTCCTTCACTCGATTATGTACAAAGGTTCCCAAGTTATTTTCATGCTTGATCCAGAACATAACGGTAGAGGAGTCAGCCCAACAGGTACTTGATATTCCCTTTAAATCCATCGCTTCTTTCACTGTTCCAGTGAGTCGAGCTCCGATCAAACATGCTAACAATTCTAATCGAGGCATCGTTATCTTTGTTAAAGGAGCCACTCTACTTTTAGCTTCAATCAAATGAACTTTTACCCCTTTCTCACATTCGCTTCGTAGAAATACGATTGCGCTATAGGCGGTCTTGCTCGCATCACGAAAAGTATGAAAACTCAATTTTTCTTCCGGGACATTGCTTTGGACATATCTTGGAATTTTGATCTCTGTTAACAGATGTAAATCTTCAAGCCATTTATTGAACTCCAAGCGAATATCTTCTGGACAGGTTTCATCCCAACCAATCTTCAGGTTCCAGCTATTCTGTATTAACAGTTTCAAACGAATCGTTACTGGACACAGAATTCCTATAGGATCGAATATGCTGTGAACTGTCGAAAGAATACATCTTCTAGTAATGGGTTTTTGCTTGAAATCAATTTTTTCAAGATCACAAAACAGAACATCTTTAGTTTTATCCCATAATAATCCAAGAACAGGGACAAGTTTTTTTTTTTTTTTTTTTTTTTTTGACATTCTTCACCTGTTAGACTGGAATGTTCCCAACCTCTTAAATCGAAACAACCTGTAGCCAGAATCTGTTTTGCTTCAAAAATGATTTTTTTAAGTTCATCTTGACTAGTTACCGAAGTTATGCAGTTATCCACATAGAATGCATTCCTCAGCTTTTCTACGGTTTCAGGAAAATGGCTTTCATTTTGTTCCAAATGGTAATCTGGAACGGCAGCTATTAAGAAAGGTCTGCTCGTAAGACCAAACACTACTCGTCGGTGACGATAAATTTTTTGTTTTCTTTCCTTATAATCTTCCCACCATATGAATCTAAGAAAATCTTGGTCTTCTTTGGCCACAGATATCTGTAAGAAGGCCTTTTTTATATCCGAAACTACACCAATTTCTTTCTGACGAAATCTCATGAGTAATGGAGGAATTTTTTCGATAAGATTTGGTCCTGTTTCTAGATAGTCGTTGAGTGAAAGTGTGTTCTTACTTCTACACGAAGCATCAAATACAGGGCGTACCTTCGTAGTAGAATTTCCTTTAAAAATACCTCTATGAGGCAAATAATGACAAAGATTTCCCAATTCACTATCTGGTACTTCTTCGATGATAGTTTCCTGTAACCATTCCTTAAATACAGCTTCATAATCATTGTATTTTCCTTCTTTAAGACGTTTCTGAGTAGTAGTTATGCATCTTTTTTCAGCTATATCTTTGTTTTCACTTAACGTCTCGTACGTTTCTAACCAAGGAAGTTTGACGATGTAACGGCCATTTTCATCTCTCTGAACGGTTTTTCGAAAATGCTGAAGAATGGAGGTTCCGTTTCTTCTTTAGTTCTTGTTTCAGTAGGATCCTTTACACCTATAATATCTAATTTCCACAAATCAGCCACAGAAGAATTTTTAATCAGTAAAGATGTCACTAAGTGGGATGAAGTTTCGTCAAACCTTTCTTCGGACATGTTTCCCATGATAACCCATCCTAAATAAGTTTCGCATGCAATCAAATTGGATTTCAATATACATATTCTTCCTGTAAATATATTACCACAATAATCTGCACCTATTAACAGATCAATATCAGGACAACCTTCTCCATAGCTGGTGAGCCAAATTTTATTTTCTCTTAACTTTTCCTTATAAAGGTCTCTTCTCAAACGAGGAATGTTGCCACAAATGATCTGCTGATCCAGAACCTTTATGTTACAGGAGAAGTCCCCTTTGAAAGATATCAGGTTAACGTCATAAACATAATGCTCCTCTTTTCTCAGTTGTAATTCCCCCAAATAGAGAGTGAATTAAGATTCTCTTTTCTGTAGGCTTCAAACCTAGTTTCTTAGCTGTTTCTTTAAGAATGTAAGAATGTTGTGAGCCAGTGTCAATAAGACAGTGAGCCAGTGTCAATAAGTACACGTACTTGTAGCTCTTTCCCTTTAGTCTTCAGTTTCACTTGTAACGTTTGAAGCAATATTTCATCAGAAGTGCATAAGTTAGACGAACTAACATGAGACGACAAAGTCTTCTCAAGTTCCTGTACATCACCTTTCATCTTATTTCCAGGGAGTTCTGGGCACATCAAAATGGTTTTTACTGCAAATGACACATTTGATGTTGGACTTGCAAAATTTAGAACGATGTCCAATTTTTAAACAGACAAAACAGACCTTTTTGTTTTTTAAAATTTCTTGTTTTTCTTGAAGCTTGAGTTTACGTGCAGAAAAGCAATCTTTACTTTCGTGTAATTTATCACAAAATAGACAAACATTTTTTCTTTTATTCTCTGTTGTTCCCGCAAACAAATCTGCTGCCGTCTGTGGATTACTAGGAACAGAACGCTGTATTTTTTCCTTCTGAAATTTGTGTTCCTTACTAACAAATCCCTTTGCTAAACGAATACGTTCTTCCCCTTCAACTTCAGCTTTCAGGAACAATAATAAATTTTTTAATTTCTCCCCATAAGCATTTTCTTCAAAAGAATTGAATTTGGTGTTAACTATAGGGTTTCTTAACCAAACTCTAAAAATGTCTTCCGGAATACACGATTCTACAAGAGGGAAAAGTATAGCTGAATATGTATCGGATGTTTAGCCTATGGACTCCAAGGCTCTTAGATGTGATTCTAATTTATCATATAATTTCGACGTGTCTAACTTTTCTCTTTCTTCGGTAAAATTTTTTACAACAAGATTTAAAAGTTCGCGTATATAAAATTCAATTAGTACTTCCTCCCTGCCGAATCTTGATTTTAAACATGCAATAACTTTATCATAATTTTCACATGTCGGTGGGTAACTATCAACAATATCGCGAGCTCTAGAGCCTTCAGTCATACATTGAATTAAATATTGAAATTTATCTTTTTTCGCAATATTTTCATCGTCATGTATTCTTTTGAATTGGCTCCAAAAGGCAAGCCAATGTTTAATTTCCCCGTCAAATTTCAAAAGTTCGATCTTCGGTAACTTTAACTTTCGTTTTTGAATGGGCAAAGAATCAACAAAACTTTCGGTTTTAGAAATTCAATTTAAATACATTTCTACGTTTACTTCCGTTTTTACGAAATTTTCATTATATTCTTCTATTATCGCGTACTCGTTCTGATTCTTTTTATCGTCTGTATCTTGTAATAATAAAGAGCTTATTTCCTGATCTATTTCAGTTAGCTGACAATAAATTCTACGTAAATTAGCAAAGTTAGATCTAATGCTCTCTTCTTTAACATTATCTGCCTTTAATAAGTCATTCAAACCATTAAAACATTTTGCGAAGTTAGCTCTCATAGGAGAACGTTTTTTAACAAGTAATTCCATTTTCAGAATAATGGGTAATTCAAAAAAACGTACCTTTAATATCACGTCATACGGTCACCATGTTACGAGACTCTACCTGAATTTTGTTCATTCAGTCGGTAATCCATTAAAAGAAACTTATAATCAAGTAATATGGGCAATCCACCCAATTAGTTCACTTAAAACAGGCAATCCACCTTAATGCAAAGCCATGGTGAATTTTTACTTCATTTATTCTAAACATTAAAAAAAAAAAAAAATACAATGTTGCCAAACTATAAAAACTTAATCTTTTAAGAAATTGCATTTATACAATCGTTGAGTTGCTCGCGACACAGCCATTTCGGAGGAGATGATGTTACTTCACCCAATATATAGATGCGGCTTAAGTGTCTGTTTGTCGCCGATAGTTTATTGGTTGCTTGCGTAACTGTACTAGCCAATGGGGTGAAGTTGCCACGGCACAGGGTTGCCGTTTTAATTGAGAAGTAGACAATTTTCTGTAAAACTTGCCTTTGCTATGGCCATCAGTATGTCTCAGGGCGAAACACTTAAGCGTGTTGGCATTTTTTATCTGAGCCTGCATTTAGACACGGTCAACTTTATGTTGCCTGTTCAAGAGTTCGTGAAAGAACGGACTGGATGGTCCTCTGCAAGGCAAGCTGATGGAAAGATCTACACAAGAATTGTTGTGCACAAACAGATCTTTGACATGCGAATTAACATTTTGTTATTTAAATCACCTTTATTGATTGAGCTAGCGGTGGCTCTTAAGAAATGTACTGCCAGTGGTTTCCTTCATTGCACTCTACTTTAAGCAATTAAGCAAGTAGAAGGAGGGAACCCCGTGAGGCAGTAAGCAAAGGGGCGTCCTCGCCGCCTGCCCTGGGTAATTCAGTTTGCATTAGCAGACTCCTTTGCACAAATCATTTTAATTACAATTCATAATATGTAGAACAGCGGTGAAGGAAAAAAAATCCATCTCACTGGATGCATCTTTCAGCATTGGAAAATTGTCCCCTACATTACGTCATCATTTGAAGAGAGCTCTAAAATACCACATTCATCTAACTTCTTCATAAATTATAATGCTTCCTTCAACATTAAAAACCATGGCACTGGATTTTCTTTATTTTGGGACAACCGCTATCTATGAAAATCTGCGTACATTGACAAAGGTTTTGCTTTGAGGCGACATCCCGTTTTCAAGACACTTTAAAAAAATGCGTATTTATGCGTACTCTTGGCGTGTCTTCATAAAATTATTTGATTCGTTGTGTCCTCTATGAGATCTACTCAAAGGAAAAATATACCCAAATGATAATTTATTTTTATAAAATTTTTTAATGTGCAAAAAAAAACAGTTTATTTTGTCCATAAAGAATGAAGTTTTATCAGCATAAGTCATACAAAAAATTCACTATCCAGAAGTAGAAAAAAAGTGCTTTGGCTAATGTTGCGAAATAACTGTGTCAATCCTTAACGGGATCTTACTCAGTAAAACCCAAATTTAAGCAATATATCAAAAAAATATGCATAACACGATGGCTGAGCAATTGGGGAAGAATGTGAAATAAGCTGATTTTCCCTGAAGAATCAGTATTATTTCGCTACCTCCTCAAATATTCATTTTTCGGGAATTTTCTATTTAATTTTTATTTACAGTTTTTCCATCTCAAATTTATATGCATTTCCACTACTATTAGTAAATGCTTGTAAGGCAGTTTTTACATTTACTTTTACAACATTTCAAGTTCTTTTAAAATAAAATAACGTTTTATTTTACCTTTCGTTTTTATTTTTTCTTACTTCCCATTCCTAATACGATTTTGTAGATTGGAATTTATGTATCCTTCAAATAGTGAAAATAGAAACAATTTTTAACACTGAAAGTAATGATACTTAACGCTTATTAAGTATTATTACTTTCAGTGTTAAAAATTGTTTAGTGAAAAATGAGAAAATAATCTTGAAAGTGATTGATCAAAAACACAAGGATAATGAGAGTTAAAATTTAATCCGTGAACTAACATTATCTGATTTTGATAAACGTAGGAAGTTTTTAGAAAACTAATTCAACGCTTGGAGAAGTCTTGTCGCTAATTTACGCAGAAGAAAAATTAAATGTATGCCTCGGGAGTAGAAGAATGATAAGTTATGGTTGAATAATTAAATTTTTCCTTGCACATGAAAACCTCATGTGCAAGGAAAAATTTAATTATTCAAATTACGACTAGTCTATCTATAATAATAAAAGCAAGTGTAATGTGTCTGTCTGTCTGTCTGACCGAGCTCTCCAGCCAAATCTATCGCACGCAGGGACCTGGAATTTTTTATACGGAAGCACAAAGGGGCTGGCCACCAGACCTCGAAGCCCGATTTTCGATTTTTGAATTAGAAAAATTTTTAAAAAATTATTTATAATTAATTAATCACGGTTTTTTTGACTCAGTGATATTATTATTTGTTTTCAAATAACGTTCGATTGTAACAATTGATTTCTTTATTCTAGCGTTAGTTTGCTGTTTTGACGATACATTAAATCGATTAATTACAATTCATTTCTTTTTTGTAGCTTGTGGGGGGGGGAAGAGAGAGAGACAGTCTACATGTCCTACACTACTATTCCTGCGCTATTCACTTATCTGCATTTTCTAAATGCACGGGCAACGCCGGGCGGGTACATCTAGTAAACTATAAAACCGTTTAATCTAAAATGTAGAAAGGCACTTCGGAATTGAATGGAAGGAGTAAAAAATCGGAGCGTTTCGTAGAATAATTTAATGTTTAGGATATGCTCTGATTCTTAAATATCCATAAATGGATATGTAAATGCTTCTTTTGATAGTATAAAGAGAGCATGTAAGTCCTGTTTTCTTGCATAATAATGCATGCCAGCTTAAGACAGGCAGATTTTGCTCTTCCACTTCCTTTTCAGGATCACTAAAGTGTGTACTTTATCATTAAGTAGCTCATTATCATTAATGAAACGCTTAATGACGATAAGAAGCACCCCACCGTATCTTAGCTAAGAGTGTTTTCTACCATAATAGAGTTCTTTATTGATATTCTTCATAGATAAAGAAAACATTGTCAAAGAAAAAACAGCAGGTTATGCATTCTTTGTCTTTTCTTCATTATTTTTTTGGTCGTCTTATTATTTTAACGCTTGGTAAAAGGAAATAGGTACATTATTTTAAAATTTAAAGAATCATTCTTATAAAGACTTGACAAAAGGTTATGTGTATCCGTTATTGAATATGATGGATCAGTAATTTTAAAAAAAAAAATATTTTCGAGAATTTAAACCCAATTTTCAAAAAAATTTCACTTTTTGTTAAACATTATATCACAAGTTTAAATTTCTTAATAACCTAATATCCAAAAATGCACATAAAAATCTATTGTAACATATAAGAAAATAGTTTCTTCCAAATATCATTCAATTTTAACTAAAAATGAAACGCATGGAGCATTTTCAAAACACACGAACTGCAAAAAAACTTTTTTTGAGAAAACTGAATTTAAAGTTTTTCTTAAAACTTAAATTTAATAAATGGTCATGAGAAACAGCAAATTAACTTCAAATATGAATTTGTAAACATTAATAGTATTTCCCTATCATTGAATTATTTTTACTCTCATAATATTAAATTTGACAAAAATAAACATATCGCAAATTTCTCTGTGATTCGAAGTTATAGGTAGAAACAATTTATGCATTATATCCAATACAACTTTCAAAATTCACCGGCACTATATGTTTTACCTTCATGTGTTACATTTACATTATCATTTAATACCTTGCAATATTTTTTACTGTTTCTGTCTTTTTCCAAGCAGGTAAACTTCTCTTTCTGTTTGGGTTTAAAAGACGCTGATAACCTTTTTTTTTTTTTTTTTTTTTTTTTTTTTTCAATGAGTACGGAAAACAAGTGTTTCCTCCTGTTCTACGCGTATAGCATTTACATAACCAAAGTTAAATTCATAAATAGTTGACAATACATGACATTTCTAGCCTTTTTCTAGAAATAAATACTTCTTTTGGACAAATCTTTAAATACTATTGAAATACATTTTTTTTTTTTTTTTTTTTTTTTTTATATTTTCTCATAAATTTAAAAACCAAAGTTATCGTTGTTTACACATTTTAAACGCTTGTAACTTCTTTAAAAATTAGAATATTTTAACTCGATTTTTTGCATATGATGCAGTTAAGTATATGGAATATTACGAGAGTAACAAAATAAATAAAAAAATTTGATTGATTTTTACCAATTTAAAGTCTACGATCCCCTAATTCTTTTGATTCTGAAAAAGAGGTGCGCTGCGGAAAAAAAAAAAAAAAAAAAAAAAATGCAGTTCTATATCTACCGTTTTACTGCACTACTTGACGAATTCGATTTGCGTCTTTTATGTCTTGAAAGCGCGACCTAGGATATGTGTTAGATTTTTATATAGCATTGTTCTAATACAGATAGTTTGACACAAAATCGGACTTTTTTTAAATAGCATGCAATTTCGTTTTTCCATATTTCGATTATATGAGTCAAATTACGCCAAACTGCCAAGTTTTATAAAAATCTAGCTAGTTTTAGCTTCTTCATGTTAACTGAGTGTGGTATATATTTATTAATCTCTCTTTTTTATTAAACTTATTTCATTCTTCCTTTCACGTTTCAAAATTTAGGTTCATTCCAGATAATATTCGACCATTTTTTATGATTTATTTTTAATATTTGCTTTTTTAATATTAATTTTTATAAATTTTTCGAAAAACATTTTTGAATTATAACCTATAAAATTTTCTCCATCTTCTAAACATACCTTCAAAAAATTAGAGTATTTTACTCAAAATTTCCTAAGATATACGTAAATTCACATTTTGACACGTTCTGAAATTTGGCATATTTATTATAAGCGATAATAACAAAAATGCGGTTTACGCACTTTGTTAAAATTATTGAAAGTATGAACGATGACATTTTTTTCGCTCGTGGGCAATGAAAAAAAGGAAAGGATGCTATAAATTAAGAAGTTCGTCAAATGAATTATTCTTAGCGCAAAATGGGAAAAAAAAAAAAAAAAAAAAAAAAAAAAAAGTACCAAGATAAATTTTTGAATTTCTCCGTAATTTTCGCACTAAAGTTTACAAAATTAAATTTTTAGGCATAAGTTGATTCGTAGAATCGAAATATGGAAAACGATTGGCATGTCATTTCAGAAAAAGTCCGATTTTGTGTCAAAATACCTATATTAGAACAATGCTGTTTATAAATCTAATATATATCCTAAATCGCGCTTTCGGGACAGGTAAAACGTAAGTTGAAATTCGTCAATCAGCTTAGTAGAACGGGAGATATAGAATTGTCCCCCCCCCTTTTTTACTTTCTTGTGCGAAGTAAAAAAGAAGTATTGCAATCGTAAAATTTTATATTCTATATTTTTATTTCAATAAATGAATATAGAAATTATATATTATTATGATATTATTCAGAAAATAAATTTACTTGAGTTGTTAGTACTTAAGTATTACTCATTTATTAAATTGCAAGCTTTAGTTGTTTAATCCAACGACTATACAAAGGTATCCTTAGTATCTTAATTACACATATTTCTTTGTTAGGGATTTTGACTTACATATCCCCCCCTCCCATGACATTGTTTTGTAAATTTTGAATTTTGAAGTATGCAGATTCTCAAATTATATTCCGCCCCTCCCCTTCTTTTATGATTTCATCTCGGCTATATTTGAAGGTGTTCAAACTTTTCATAGCATAGAGGGCGCTGTTGCGCCGAAAGAATTCTGTGTTTTTACATTATGTAACTGTGGTTCGCCGTTGCGATGTGTCTGTCTTACTGTGATATATTTTGGTGTTTTCATTAAATATAAATGAAAGATATTGTCTTGTATTTTTGTATACCAAATCAAGAGCAAATTTAGACTAATGCAAACTCGTCGAAACAAAAATATTGTTCGAACAAGAATCGTCAAATGTTATTACTCGCCTTTCGAACTTCGCATTCGTATCGTTAATCGCTTCGTAATAGAAGGTATGGTTTATCTGTGGTCTCGTAGTTTAGATTAAAATTTTTAATATACTCAATAAATATTGTTAGATAAAACGCTAATAATATATTTAATAAAGAATACAGAGAATATTTATTTCCTGTATTCCTTATTACATTAAATATTATCTTTGCAGCAGAAGCGCAGGATTTTATTTTTTAGTATTTTAAAATAAATTTTAGTCTTTTTTTGTCTTTTTTAGTCTTTTTAAATAAGTTTTAAAATTCAATGATTTCAAGTTTTTCTTTAAACACACACACACAGATAATTTAATAAAGGTGTGGTGGTGGTGGTGTATTTAATTATGGCAAAGCACACTAGGGATATCTGCCTATGGGGAGGAATGCCTTCGTGGAGGACTTTCTAAGGGAAACTGGCTCGTATACACGTTACACATGGGGAAAACCACGAAACACCCATGCAGCCTAATTTAATAAAGAATATAGAGAATATTTATTTTCCGTATTCCTTATTAAATTAAATATTATATTTGCAGAAGTAGTGCAGGATTTTATTTTTTAGTATTTTTAAATAAATTTTAGTATTTTTAAATAAATTTTAGTCTTTTTTTTTTTTTGTCTTTTTTCAGTCTTTTTAAGTAAGTTTTTAAATTCGCTGATTTTGAGTTTTTCATTAAACACACACACACAGATATGCACATATATGTAAAATATAAAATATATATCTTTCAAATAAGAAATTAATAGCTCTTTAATTTCCGTCTTCTTTCTATAAATAATAATAATCTCCCTGTGCTGCGTCATTACGTGATTAATCCATGTCATACGACTCTTACATAATTCTGATGATGTAAATGGAACTAAAACTCAAACAGCCAATAGTAATTTTACAGCAGTACTAATTATCAAATCAAAATGCACTGGGAAACAAAACTAACTCAGTGTGAATTAAGGACCCACCAGCGGCCGAGCGTTAAAGACGCTGAACACTGGTAGTTCGGTCCGAGGTTCAAACCCCGCGAACGGGCTGGCTGCATGGGCGTTTTCTTGGTTTTCCCCATGTGTAACGTGTATACGAGCCAATTTCCCTTAGAAACTCCTCCACGAAGGCATCCCTCCTTTTAGGCGGTGTGCGGAAAAAATGTCACCCGGAAAAATGGGAAACGGAAAGAATGTCCCCGGAAAATAAGGAACGGAAAAAATGTCACTCGGAAAATAAGGAACGGAAAAAAAGGAACTCTAAAATCTCGCCAAATAATGTTGCCGATTGGAGATGGGGAAACCTGCCAAACGGGCAGGGTTATAGCGGGCTCTCTTGAGGGAGGTTTTAAGGGTAAGACGTTGAGTTGGCTGCAGCTGAGCAAGGTCATTTTGATAGCAGGTTTTTCCAACTTGCCTGCGGGAAAATCGTATGTCCTCCCCCGTGGTTTGCTTCACCCGTTTCTTTAAAGAAACCGACCCACCTCACCCGGTAGGAAAGAATTCACGGGGAGCAAATGTTTCTCCTCTGTTAAATAATGATTGCCGGTCTTTAAACTAAATTTCATCCATCCCTAACTGGAAGCTAACAGCTTGTTCACATTAAAGTGTTGATAAATGACGAATTGTCAGTAAAGACGGCACACGAAAGCTGCTAAACAGAACTTTTGGTGTAGTTATAGTCTGTTATTTTTTAATACGGTTTAACGAATCTAGCAATAATATTATACTAAGCATTCCGTTATTATTTAATCTATCCGTAATATGAAATATAATTTTCTAAACACTAACGGTTTCTCATCAGTTAATTTATAAAACGACAGATATTTTATAGTGTCATTTTTTTTTCCACATTAACGGTTTATCATTACGTGCTTTTCGTTTTGCGATTTTGCGTTGAATCACTTTTCAAACTGTTGCCACCAAATGTTAGAGTCCTACATTATATTCGAAGAAATTAAATAATGAAAAATCTGCATAAATATATGCATATTTCTCACATTCTCGCATTGTGATAAAACAACGGTACATAGAGCCATCGAATTTTGAATGGCGTAATCCTCCTGCGAATATGGGCATCTGGAAGCCCAAATTTGAAATTTGTTTTATTATCAATTTCATATTTTGTAAAACTTTAACGAATTTTTGATTAACAAACTCAACGATTTAAAAGCGAGGAAGGGCAACACTATACGAAAAAAAAATTATCTCCAGCGCGCGGAACTGTGTATCGGAAATTCTTCTAAAGATATGCTTTTTTAAAATTCTTTTGCGACATTGCTATTTAAATGAATTTTATGGATTAAGTGCAAAGAACATGATATTTAATAAATAAAGGTTATTAACGTTAAATAAAGGTTATTAACACAAAACGTTAAAAAAAAAAACGCCCTCTTTGGACGTAGTTTAAAGCCTGAAACCTTTGAGATTTTTTTTGTTTGTTATTAAGATTTTTTTTTTTTTTTTTTTTTCTTTTTTTAAATATGAATGATGGTCCCTCAGCCGACTTCGACTTGACCAGAAGCAGTTGTCACTTTATTATGCAGTCACTTAATAGGTGGGCCACCTTTGCCTCCTATGAAGGGACGAACAATTAGAACTATGTATTCCCCTGGATTCGAACCCAAGCCGTTAGGTATCGCAGTTGGCTCCCCTAACCACTACACCGTCTGAGCGGCATTTATCATTAGTTAGTTTATAGAATATTATATTATATACTAATTAATATAGTTATTTTAAAATAATTAGCTAAACCGGCTTGGCTAGTTCCCCCCCCCCCGCCAAATACTTACTTATTCGAGGAAATAACTTAATTATACGCTTTAACGGTAACATATATTTTACACTATATTTATTTTATATTAAAATTTTTCCTATATATAAATGCCC
The DNA here is from genome assembly GCF_044657685.1 of Stegodyphus dumicola. Classification (NCBI taxonomy): domain Eukaryota; kingdom Metazoa; phylum Arthropoda; class Arachnida; order Araneae; family Eresidae; genus Stegodyphus; species Stegodyphus dumicola. The sequence continues at coordinate 149,088,282 of NC_140771.1, read as the reverse complement.
ACCAGCGGCCGAGCGGTAAAGTCGCTGAACACTGGTAGTTCGGTCCGAGGTTCGAGTCCCGCGAACGGGCTGGCTGCTTGGGCGTTTTCGTGGTTTTCCCCATGTGTAACGTGTATACGAGCCAGTTTCCCTTAGAAAGTCCTCCACGAAGGCATCCCTTCCCTTAGGCAGATAGCCCTAGTGTGCTTTGCCATAATTAAATACACCTACCTATATATAAATAGATACGGCCATACACGCAATCGAATCGGCTTAATGTACTTTCATTTATAGAATAATGCACTTCCGAATGTGAACAGTGAACTTTCTTCTGGTGATTATCTTCCTATGATGATCAGTATTCCTGAGAACTTGGACATCGGTGCTGAGAGCTATTTCTTTAATTCGCAAAAGCCCAAAATCTTATGAACCTGTGGTCATCTTAGAAAGGGTTTACTGTACTTTCTGTCTCTAACTCTGGCAATTTATTGGTAAGAAAAAATTTCTTGTAGTAGAATATAATCCATTCATGCAAGCCCTGTTACAAGAATAATTTAATAAAGAAGCAAAATTATCATTTTATTCAAAATTGCATTTTTCGATCGAGGTAGTAACCCACATAGCACAAAAACATCCTTGGGATATCCCAAGGATGTTGCTCGCGGGATATGCGCACATCCCGGAATATCCCGCGAACCTCCTAAACACCTCCTCCCGAGTGCTTAATGTCACATCCCGGGATATCCTCAGGACATCCTAACCAAATCCCATCGACAGCGTGCGGGATGTTATTAGGATTTAAAAGTCCTACGTACTACATCCTCAGGACATCCCGTAATATCCCAATTTCCTCCTAAACTCATCCTCCTGAGCGCCTAATGTCACATCCCAGTACATCCTATCTACGTCCCACCGACAGCGTATGGGATGTTATCAGGATTTGAAACACTAGTTACAATATCCCTTTAACCTCTTAAATACATACTCTCAACTGCTTAGTGTCACATCCCAGTATATATACAGAGGAAAATTCCCCAAATTGAATTATTCATAATTAAATTATTTTACAAAATCAGTTTCTAATTTCAGTTAATTTGTATTAAAATTGAATAATAAAATTACCCATTTAATAATCTTTACATAAATGAATCATCTTTCTTTAAAACATGTAAGGAATTTATAGTGTTTTGATGACACTGTTGAGAAATTGTTAAAAGGAATAAATTGTATTTTTAAAACTAAATCAATTCCTAGCCTCAGAATAAATAAATATGTTTTCATAACATGAGAATGCTGCAGGCTTTTTTATATATTTAATATTTAGTTGTAAAAATTTGACATTATGTTAACAATTCTTTATATCATTCAAAAGGTAACTCAAGAAGCTCTTCTAAAATTCTATCTTTCTGCTCACACAATTAAAAAAAAATCTGAAAGGCCTCAGATTTTAGCAGTCACTCAAAGAGGCTAAAAGTTTATGAATGCATAGATTATCAATACAGATGGGGCAGTGGAAATAGCAAAACATTTTATAAGATACTGACACCAGAAAGTTATATATCTTCTATATATTTGAAAAATGAAGAAATATATCATGTAATTATGTAGAAATATTAAAATGTTTTCAATTAGATATATCATGAATTAAATGCATTTTAAATCAATCAGATTAAAAATTAAAAAAAGCATTGTTAAGAACTGTGTGTAATGCTTTTAAATAGCTTGGCTTATTAGTCAATAATATATTAGATTTTAAAGGTAAATAAATATGTTAAATTTTGCCAAACGGCAAGACTTGAATGAAAAGCGAAACATGTTTACGACTGACGATATGAAGTCACATTTCAAAACTAATAGCCTTTTTAGATTAAAAAAAAAGTTCTGAAAATAATTTGCAATGGTTCACTGGTATTATTTTACGCAAAATTCAGTAAAATGAAATTTACCCGTTGAAATCAGCACCAAATTAAACTTTGTAAATTCTAGCGCATGTTAAAGGTTGTCTCACCCAGAATTTTATTACTAACCATTCATTTCAGAGCAAAATAAAACAGTAATTGCCATTTATATGACAATCAATATCAAAAATTTAAATCTGCATTTTACGCAACATAGAAACACTTCAAAAGATCTACTGTTTACCATGCAATTAAGACATTTTATTCTGCTATCAACTCTACCAATTATTAATTCCATTAAGTATATTCAGTTTACTCTTTCTGCTCAATATATGCAATGTAAAATTTTCCATAAATTTATTAATTCATTTTATTTTGAGGTGAGCTTTTATTCAACTCTCAATGTCAAGGAGAATGTTTAGTTCATTTTTTTATTAGGTCTCAAAAGAGAAAACAAAATACGTGGATTTATGTACGTGTATTTATGAATCAAAATACATGAGAAATCACAGTGAGAAAAGCACTGCTACCTTAAACTGTGTATATATATAACAAATGCAGTGAATTATAGTTAAAAAATAGTGAAAATATTTATATTTTTGAACTATTTCATATATAACATTTTCAGTTTTGCATATGTGGCAATTTAAGAACTTTTTTACATATACCAATTTTTTGAAATATCTGCAAATTTTTGTATCTTCAAGGAAAGCTTATTCTTTCACCTTTAGTATATAAATAATGGTAATTTACCAGATAAAATTACTTAATGGGGAATACAGAAAAATATCTAACCACTTACCTTTGTGACTTCATCTGCAAAGATACTAAAAAAGTAATTCAGCTAAATCTGCTATAATAAATATTTATAATAATGCTAAATTATGCAATATCTATTAATATGACAAATTTTTGTAAAGCTATTTATTTGAATGAAAAATAAACACATTCAGAAATTTATGGCACTATATTATGATTAACAGAGGAAAAACACTTTTCAAAATTCAAAATAGTTTTTATTAATCCAATTTATCACATTTTATTTGAATTCATGAAAAACAATCTTATATCCATGTATTCCTTATGTATATAAGAACTCTTGATAAATTGGATCTCTGTCATTGCCTTTCACAGCACCTAAAATAAAAAAAAACACTCACAATTACTATATGTGAATATAATTCATAATTAAATTTAAACATATGACTATTAGAATGCAAATTAAAGGAAGCATTTAAAATATTTTAACATTTAGTACCTATAAACAGAGTAGCAATTATTTGATTTTTCGATTATAGTAAAATAAACATGGGGAATGCCTTTTAAAATTTTTTATGTCAGAAAATAAACTCAAACCACCAGCTGAACATATGAGCAGTTTTATCAATCAGCCACTGGTAGGTAACCTGGATACTGAATCAACATATAAAGTTGCCAAGATAAAGAGAGAAACAAAATTATGATAATCACATCTTACCTATTCATAAAACTATTTTAAATTTAATGTGTAGGCAAGTCCAAAAAGAGTGAGAATGAATTTATTTTGCAACACAAAGTAAAGTCTTGCAGGAGCAAAAAAAAACTTGTCCCGTGAGATTGGCAAGTAAAAAATAATTAACTGCATCTGGTAACATTTATCTGACAACACATAAGTAAATGTTAGCTACGTGCAGAAAATAAAATCTGATCAGGGGCATAGCTAGAGGGGTGCAAGGGGGGGATCTGTCCCCGGGTGCAGAATCCAAGGGGCGCCAAACTGATGTTAGAACATTTTAGAATTAAATGTTTTCCATCCTTGGCAAGCAGTAGGGGGTGCGAAATCTTCAGTTGTCCCTGAGCGCTGAAAACTCTAGCTATGACTCTGAATCTGATCATGTTAACACAATTTTAAACTTTTGAATTTAACCACAGAAATTTACCAAAGAAGTACTTGTAACAGTAGTAAATGAAGATGTGGCTAATCTTTACTGTATGGTACACCTTGGTTTCTGTCTGAAAAAAAATCGCAAAGTGGTATTGGTTGTTTGTGAAATGTGGAAGCCCATTGCGTCAAATAAGTTTTTTGGTAACCCTAATGTTGATAATGTTGGCGAAAGTAGACTTTGGGAAAAAAAAAAAAAAAACTTTTTTTTGTCAATAAAAAGGAGTTATTTTTGCAAATATTGCCAACGTGCTGTGATAAATTTAGTTTTGGGCTACTTTTTTTAATAGTAAACCTTTTGTACAGTCCCAGGTTTTTGGTTCTTACCATTCTTTTCAATTGCTGTGTTTGGTTGCACGGAAGTGGTATGGTCTTGTATTTTGAACATGCTATTTATTATTTTGGTGTGGGTACCATCGTTTGAGTATGTCTGAGGTGACTAAGAGACGAAAAATTTAATTGAATTGCTTACCTGGAGGATGGTGGTGGGAAGCCTAAACATATGCATGTGAAAAAAAAGGTATGTTAAAAAATGACGTTTCATTTATTTTTTTGTCTCTGTGTGTTAATTTTTGTTAGAAGATTTGTTGTTTAATGTTTTTATGTTAGGAAATATGTATTTTTGGTAACTTATTCCTCTCTGTGTATTTTTGGTTGTCTGTGTGTTAAGACAGTGGTGAATTTTTTCTGGTAACTATGATATTTTTAACTTTCTGATTTTCTTAAAGTGAAAATAGATCAACGTGTACATGGACAAAGTTAAGGCAGTGCACAATTCCCAGTTTGTGCAGTTCTCTGTTTTAATAGGTCAATGTGTACATGGACACAGAGTTTGTGTATGTCTTTGACTTCTTATTTTGGTTTTGTGTAGTGGCCACCTTGAAATTGGTGCCGATCCTCTTAGGTGACGATCTTGATATAAAAAAAAGAAACGATTCACCAAGGGTTACAGTAGAGTAAATTTTTACCAAAGATGTTCTACCATAATCACCATTTCAGTGGTTTAAACACTAGTGGAGCAGTATGCAGAGATGAAGATTTGAGTACACAGCATGATGGTTTAGGCACTCCAGCCATTACAGTGAACAAAATTATAATAAACATAGCCACAATAATTGTCTATAAATATTGATGTATAACACTGCATTAACTAATATATTTCTTATGCTAGTATATACAGAATCCTTAATCGAAGGGAAAATCAGAAGACTGTGCATGCATTTTCCTTTAACTGAAACATGGATTTGACCATACAAATCTCAGTCTTACGGGACATGCCACACTATGCAGATAGACAGTAAAAAGAGCTTGTGTTGTTTTTATTTGTTAGAGGTATGAAATAAATATACTTCTAGATTTTAATTTTTTCTTTTCTTGTTTTACATTTGGATTACCTATCAAAAAGTAAGGAATTTTGATATTATTACAATATCGGAGTTAAAATAACAATTATTGGACATGTTAAAGTAATGAAAATTTTAAATTAGTTTAAAAAGTAACCCTTAATGTGGCATATTTTTGAATTAAACTCTATCGACATTAAAAACAACAAAACGTCCCTCTTTATTAAGGACTTTAATTAACTAATTTTAAATACGGAGCTATGAATGAATTTTTTCCCTTGCATGTTATAATAACTGAAACAAAATTACTCTGATACAGTCAAAATTCCTAAATGCAAGTACATAAAATTTACTTTAGCAATTTAAAGAGATGAGACACACTGAACACATAAATAAATTTCTATCAAAGAATAATTTATTAAATTTGGCCCATTCCATAGTAAACTTTAACCATTAGATTACATTATTACACCATGTTATCAGTTTGAAAAGCAAGTCATATGCCAGATCTTGGATGTAAAAGAAATGCACAAAATAATATACAGATTATTGAAAAATGATGTATACCAATGTTTATAGATATGATTAAATGCAACAGAAAATTTACTGTCACAACCACATTTTTAAGTGAAATGTATTATTTTAACATTTTACAATATTTAAGGTATGGCATTAAATGCAACATTATGTGCCTGGATATAAGTTAGTAAATTTTAAAAAAAAATAATAATAATCAAAGAATGAATGTCATGAAAAATTTCAGAAACAAGCAGAATTTAATTTAGAAGACCTTTAGACACTTATGATAAATAAATTTGAGAATTCTTCACCCAAAATTAAATTATAATTAACTAAAACCAGTTTGACTGACCTTCTACAAAATCCTTCAGCTGCAATTTTTTCTAGTTTGAAAACCAAATTCTTCTCCACATGGTAATAACATCTTAACCAGTTGAAATTCCTGCAGAAAGTTTGATAACACAGTAATAGAATTAACAGAATAGAAAAATTAACACAAAAGTATAGAACATCATTTAAACTTAACATTATTACAAATTTTGGTGCTTTCTGACTATCTGCAAAGCTGCGAAAATTGGCAAAATGGTTAGTTTATGGTTCATATCTACTGCTCTGTTCACAAGAAGTAATTCAAATAAGCACTTTATAAGAAACAAGAAATTTTAGGATGCACACACACAAAAATATATACATTGGGTCAATATTCACATATTTTTCATCCAATGGAATACTATTCAGAAATAAAGATTAAATATAAAGCATGTAAATACATGTGTGTGGTATGCATATTCATAGTTTGCTATTATCGTGTGCATACTCTTGCTGTTTTAGCATAAGTTGAAGCTGTGAGGGCAGATGAAAATATAAAGTATCAGAATTTTTCATGTATAAGAAAAGATTGCCCTGACAATAGTATCTCAATTGTTTAGCACTGACATTTACATAGCGCATTAGAAATATATAGTAATATATGTATAATAAAAAGGTAATTGCACATTATTAATTCATTTTTTTAAATGCCAGACTTTAACAATTCTTTCACATATAATTAAACAGAATTCTTTCACATGAACATCTAAAATCCATTCTTAACTAAAGATAATAAAACCATGTAAATTTCTTATCAAGCCCATCATTTCCGAAATGTCTACTTCTGAAAGTTCCCAGCGTTTCTCAATATATTATTAAATTACTAAACTAAGCATCAATGATCGTCATGTTCGCTAATGTGGCAATATCTTTCACACTTCTTTGTTACCACAAGTAACAAGTAGGCTTCAATAAATCTTTAACTGTTACATGCTACTTTTGAATCTAAAATTTGTACAAATAATAAAATTAAATGAGCTCTTTATAATATGCTCAAAGAAATAATTTTGTATGAAAATTTGTATGTTATATATTGGCCTGATTAACGATTCAGGAAATAATTCGGGTTTTCAAAGTGCTTCCAATAATTCAAATTTCAGCTTGTGTCAAAATAAAATCTATAACACAAAGATAAGCAAATTTCCTTATGAACAATGCATTTTAACATTATTCAATCACTGGCAATCACACAGTACTGATTGCTTCAATAAACATTACTGCAACTGTGTTATTTAAAAGACTGTAATGTTGTAATTATTTCCTTAATTAAAACATTACAGTCTTTTCCTCCTTCTAACACCAAAAGAAAACCCAGATAAGAAATATAAAAATATCAGTAAAAATAAATTATATTATTGAATGACACTTTACATTAATTACACTTATGCATATATTATTTTATTATAAATTATTTCAAAATCAAAGAAGAGAAGGGGGAGAAACTTTAATATTGACATTTCTAAAATGATATAAACATTAATCATTTAGTACAGTTTGTTATTTCAGGCAAAAAGAATTCACTTTTCTGGATAGCATTTATATTTCCATCTCACTTTCAATGAAACATTAAGAGAAATGCATATAATTTAAACACCAATTTATTTTATTTATCAGACAGATTATGTCAACTTGAAAAAACCTATCAGTAAAATTCGGTAGTAATAATTCTGAATGTTAGGCAACTTGCAAGATTCAACAAAAATTATCAATATAAGCCAGCATATAATAATGGTGCATTGGTTTCTAAAACAATGGGCTCGATGAAAAAATACATGTATTATGGTAGCTATTCATATTCTTCAGCTTTCCTAATATTCTCATGTTCACTTTACATAACTAAAGTATCTAAAATACAATAAAAATGCAAACAATATTTATGAGAAAATGTTAAAAGCTATCATAAGCATTTGATTGAATGACCATATTTTGTCTTCTTGCAAGTCGAATCTTAAAATGATATGCAGTTTGAAAAATGCTTAATCCTTTTATAAAATATTCAAAGAGATTTAAAAAAGGTACTGTTCTGTTATCAGGACCGGGTTCAGAATTGTATTTATGTATGCTTGTATATTTGTGTGTCTACATATACACATCTATGCACATACTTACGAACACAGGTTCATACATTTCGATTCTAGTCCCAATAACAGAACAGTACCCCCAAAAAAACTTGAATTACAAACTAGATTAAGATAATGTTTCAACCATACATATTTTGGACAAAACGATGCAAACTCTTATTTTTATACAATTGTTCAAACTATTTAACATAAATTTATTGCTGCAATAAAATAATAAGCAATCTGATCACACATATTATTTTGAAACTGAATGCATAAACTAGACTAAAAAAAATTCAGTCATAAACATTTGGATAGCAGGGCAAATTAGATATTTGAAAAGACAGCCAGCCATTGAGATACACGTAATTCACGACAGAATGGTAACAATTCATAAAGCTGTGAAACATTTAACTGTCAAAATGACATAAATAACATAAATTCGAAAAGCAAAAAAAGTAAACATACAAGTATTGCAACTGAACTTACCTTTCATGCAACAAAAAATATCCATACAATTTAACCTCATGGCGCAGCCATTTTGGATTTCGTTTCAAATCAGACAGATATTTACGGATTTGCGGAAGAATACGAGTAACTAGTAGTTTGCCGGATACAATGTGCAATGACGCGAAAGAATATAGTTCTGTAGAACTTCCTACATTATTCCGTAATAAACAGTACTATTTCCTAATTTTTTCTTTATCTAATTAATTAATTAATAGGGAAATAGTTAAATAATGCCGAATTCATTTTTAATGAAATGTAAAATTTTGCATGAATGGGAGGACCACATTCCATCCAATATTTCTGAGAATATAAACAAATTTTGGAATCTGAGAGTATCAGTAAATAAATATATAGAATATCGCCTCTCAAACGACAACTTCTGAAAGTGACCAATAGTTCTGAGATTATAAATAAATATTGCATTAGCATTATTTCTATAAGACGACCGTCTCTATATAAGACCAAAGTTTCTAGAATCTTGGATAGTCATCAGAGATGTATCTTTACTGCGAAATTATCGCACGACTGTAATTCAATATCAATAACAGATCGCGCGATTGAAAAACATTTTCTGTCCTGTAATTAGAGGAAAAAAATTTTCCTTATGAGGTATTTCTCCCGCTTTCCTAGCGTGCCTGCGTGGTGTAATAGTTCTGCACGCTGGGCCGGTATTTCAGAGGTCCGTGGTTCGATTCACGGCAAAGGCGGTTTCTAATTTTTCATCTCTACGGCTTCCCAAAAAAATCCTAATGTCTCTACAGTGGCGCCCGAACTAAAAAGGTGTTGGATGAGGTATATCCACACCCAGGATTTAGTGATTGGATCCCCTTAAAAAAAAGTCGCCCTTTAAAAAGGGAAGTAATAAAAGGTATTTCTCCCGCTTTCCTAGCGTGTCTTCGGCCCACCAGCGGCCGAGCGGTAAAGTCGCTGAACCCTGGTAGTGCGATCCGAGGTTCGAATCCCGCAAACGGGCTGGCTGCATGGGTGTTTTCTTCGTGGTTTTCCCCACGTGTAACGAGTATACGAGCCAGTTTCGCTTAGAAAGTCCTCCACGAAGACATCCTCCCCTTAGGCAGATAGCTCTAGTGTGCTTTGCCATAATTAAATAAACCACCACCACACCTAGCGTGTCTTCGTGGTGTAGTGGTTCTGCACACTGGGCCGGTATTCCAGAGGTCCGTCCTTCGATTCCCGGCGAAGGCAGTTGCTAATTTTTCATGTTTCCTGCTTCCAAAAAAATACCTAATGTCTCTATACCCAAATTTTAAAAAAAAATTCGTTTCCGTAATTAAATATATCTATATCTAATTTTACCTGTATTTGTAGTAGGGTTTGTAATCTGTAAGTAATTATACATGTAATTTATACATTTTTTATAAAAAAAATATGTGTTATTTAGAATTTTGCAAATATTCTAGAAAATGCTAATCCATTGAAAAAAATCTTTTCCATGACTAAATAAATTTTTAAAAACGTCAGAAAAAATAGCAGTTAAAATTAATAACAAAATAACAAGAATAAATCATCAATCATATCAATATTTTTAATGTACAGCATTTAGAAACAACTTAGTAAAATACATATGAAAAATAAAATAATGTGCAAGTTTCAGATGTGCAATGTCAAAAAATTAAAACTGGTAAATTTGAGAACAAATATCCTCAAAATGTTTGACAACGAAAGTCCTCCGGACAATGCAGAATGAATGTCCTCAGGATGTGAAATTGGTGAACTCCTCAGGACATCTGAGAATCAACATCTTCAGGACATCCTGTCATATCCCGGGACATAGCGACTTAAATAAGACATCCTCAGGATGTTAAATTACGATCTCCTCAGGACATCTGAGAATCAACATCCTTAGGACATCCTAAGTATGTCCCAGGATATTGCGACTTAAATAGGACATCCTGAGGATGTTTTGTGCTATGGGGGAAAGAGTTCTGACTTTCTTATCGGTTAAATGTTGCTATTATTTTAACTTGCTAATTTAACATTTATTTATTTTTTTTTAGCCCAAAGGGGCATTAGACCCAAAGGGCTATTAGTCTCAAAACGACATTTTGCGTGGTTTCACTTTCTGCGTTGATTCACTTTTCAAACTGTTGCTACAAAATATTATTGCCATGCATTATATTTAAAGAAACTAAATAATGAAGATTCTGCATCAATGCATGAATGTTTCTCGCATTTTCAAAAAACAACAGTACCTAGAGCCATCCAATTTTGAATAACGTAGAACTCCAACCAAACATGAGCATAGAAATTCCGAATTTGGAATTTCTTTTATTAGCTATTCCCAATTTTGCAAAACTTTAACGAATTTTTTAATTAACAAACTCATCGATTTAAAAGCGTGCAACGAGAACACTGTACGAAAAAAGAAATGTATCTCCAGCGCCCGAAACTGTGTATTGGAAATTCTTAAATTTTGCGCTTTTTAAATATTTTGTGATATTGCTGTGGAATTGAATTTTATGGTAAAGTGCGAAGAACATTATATTTAATAAATAAAAAAACCACACAAAACGTTAAAAAAAAATCCTTTTGGGCGCAATATGAAATATGAAAGCTTTCAGATTTTCCTTTAAATAATGAAAAATCTGCATAAATGTACGTATATTTCTCGCATTGTGATAAAACAACGGTACATAGAGCCATCGAATTTTGAATGACGTAATCCTCCTACGAATATGGGCATGTGGAAGACCAAATTTGAAATTTGGAATTTGATTTATTATCGATTTTATATTTTGCAAAACTTTAACGAATTTTTGAGTAACAAACTCAGCGATTTAAAAGGGAGCAATGGCAACACTCTACGGGTGGGAAAAACCTTTTTGTCTCCAACGCCCGGAACTGTGTATCGGAAATTCTAAAGATATGCTGCGGCATTGCTATTGAATTGAATTTTATGGTTTAAGTGCAAAGAACATGATATTTAATAAATAAAGGTAACACACAAGACATTAAAAAAACGCCATTTGGACATAATTGAAAATCTGAAAACTCAGATATTTTTTTTTTTTTTTTTTCCCAGTGGCGTGGTAAAATGAATCATTAAAAACGAAGCTGATCTTAATTACATTTTGCAGCTTTAGAATGACACCGCTAATTTGATTATCCAGAACTCGAAATATTGAATAAATTTGAGTTAAATAAAATTCAAAATTAATGCGAAAGAATTTGTTTTAGCAAATTTCGTGAGATAGATTATGTTCTGCTATTCTGTAATTTTTAATTAGGACCGTAAAAGAAATGTTTCTTGACGAAGAGGTGAAAACTGTTGAAAACAGTCAATTTCCTATTTATGAGAAAACTTATTATGACTTTGGAGATTAAAAAGTACATATAAATATTATAGTTCTCTTTTTTCATGTTTAAATAATTAGTAAGAAGCATGGATTCTAATGCAGCAATTGTAGTATAATTCTAAATAAACTATTTATAACATTGTTATCAATGAAGCAACAATCGTATAATTAAAAAAAAATGAATGCAAAATTCTATTCTTATTGTTTTGAGCTCAAGATCTATGTTTCAAGAGCTTTCAAGTCTGAATTAATTACTTTTCAGACTTAAAATTGCAGTATAACTTTTGTATTTAAAATTTTGTTAGCAGTTCTAAAACAAATATCATGCAGAATTTTAGCAGTATTAGAAAAGGACTCAAAAAGAGCTGACAAGGAAACTTCCTATCTTTTGGCTTTTTTAATTGTTGAAGTGTATGGAGTCAAAATTAAAGCTACTAACAACCAGTTTTTAAGGTTGTTATTAATTAAAACATCTGTAACATATAAGCATCATGTTTATGAGGAAATGACAATTCAGATAATAAGTATTAATCTGAATTATCGTTTCCTAGTCATTCCTAGTATCATCAGGGCCGGTGCCAGAGCATATGCAATCGGCGCGGCCGCACCGGGCGGCAGAATTGAGAGAACGCAAAATTTTTAGAACTTTGGAAAGAGCTGGGCGGCAGAATTTTGAAGTTGTAAAGCAGACACCGTGCGGCAAAACGTCTAGCGCCGGCCTTGAGCATCATTCCAAGTCTTAGTAAATCAGCTTAGAATAATTAGAACTGATTTATAGGAATTTAGCAAAACTGCGCTACAGTAACATATCATTGATAAAAGTATATCCTAGGAGAAAATATTCTTATTATTATACTATAATGTTCCCTTAAAAAGAATGTAATATTTAGCAATCATACTTATTATTGCCGATTTTTCAAGAAACACAAAATTCACAAGGTTTTGCAAGCGAGTACACCATTCAATACTTTACAAATGAGTCGCACTTGATCAAACAAACCATAGGCTTATACACAACCGTCCAGGAGTAATTTAGTCAGGTATTTTTTTAAATGCTAATATGCAAAATATAGAATTAATACTAAATATGCATAAATTTTAGACTTGAGCCTCCTTGACGTGCTTTCGTGGTGTAGTGGTCTGCACGCTGGGCGCGTATTCTAGAGATCCGCGGTTCGATTCCCGGTGAGGGAGTTGCTCATTTTTCAAGTCTCCTGCTAAAATTTGGTTACTTAGGGAAATTACTATAAATTAAGCATAAAACAAATCAGTGCGAGAGTGGTTTTGCATACGAACTGAGACTGCAACACATTTCAACCAGTTTTAACTAGCTTCAGATGTTAAAAAGTTCCAGAATTAAGATCTTCTTATTGTAAATGCACAAAGTTTAAATCTTGGCATAAAATTAAATAACTTGGCCATTTAAAGCCCGAATATTGGAAAATATCATAATTAAGAATTTTTAAATTTTTGCAATAGCATACGTACAAAATAATGATCAACAATTGATTCAAGGCTTTCATACGAATACAATAATCCGAATGAAATGTAAAAGATTATTACTATTCTAATTTATATTGAAAGTTGTTACACGACCTTGAAAATCAATAGTATAATTTATAAGGCAGACATGTAACTGAAATTATTAAATGCCACAAAAATGCAAATATAATGAGACTTTTCTAATGCGACCACTAACGGCCGCTTCAAGCGATTTTTAGGCCACTTATATAGATGGTTGCATTAGAGAGGCAAATGTATAAAAGCCTGTTTATTTATGTTGTAGGAAACACTTTTAGAGTTCGCCGTCATGAGATTCTCTGTACTTATATGTAAAACAGTTACAAATAATACGTCTTACTAAAACGATCTGACATATTTAGGCTTCTAAAATGATGTCAAAAATTTCAAAAAGGAAATCTAACAGAAAAAAATCCTGATTTGGTTAATTTAAAGCAGTTTAACACATTTATGATAAATAAAACATTAATTAAAGCATCACAGGCTTCAGTATGAGAAAAAATTAGCATGATCATCAAATCATATTATTTAAGTTATGGCAAAGTACCATAAGATTATCTGCCGAAGTGAATATGGATGCCTTCATGGAGGACTGTTTATAGCGGGTAGTTGACAAAAATTATTTGATACGTCTGATAGAAACTGACTCGTATTTATGTTACACAAGGAGAAAAACACAAAAATTTCCTGGTAAGCAGCACATCCGCCATGGTTTGAACGCCAGTCGAACTACCAATATTCAACGATTTTTACCTCTCGGCTGCTAGTGGTCAAAGGCCATTTAAGTTATTCTCTGAATTTCAAAGTTATCGGTTTATGCTTTATTACACATTTATTCATGCTCAGATTTTTGGAAACAAGAGAAATTAAAAACTGGAATTCTAGATATCCAAGTTAAATAATTAAATTTATTTAATTTTCCGTTTTGATACGTTTTACGTTATGAATACGAAAAGCTCCCACGTATGACTTATTTGGAGCTCAATTTGGAGAGTAGAATGAATAAGCTTCTTTAATTTGGTTTGATTTACTTGACTATAACAAAGCGCACGAAAGGTATCTGCCTAAGAGAATGGTTGCCTTCGTGGAGGGCTTCCTAAGGAAAACTAGCTCGTAACCACGTTATATAGGGGAAAAACCACGAAACGCTGCTTTGCTAGGAATCGAACCCAGATCTAACAACCAGGGTATTCAGCAACTTAACCGCTCGGCCGCTTTTAAGTTTCCATAAGCTTTACACGTAATTGTAATTAATATAACTGCTATAAGTAAAAATCCTTTCTAAGATATCCATCAGCCATCCATCAGATTTCAGCCTATCAGCGGCCGAGCGGTAAAGACGCTGAACACTGGTAGTTTGGTCCGAGATTCCAATACCGCGAATGGGCTGGCTGCATGGGCACTTTCGTGGTTTTCACCATGTGTAATATGTATACGAGCCAGTCTCCCTTAGAAAGTTCTCCATGAAGGCATCCCGCCCTTTAGGTAGATAGCCCTCGTGCGCTTTGCCATAATTTAAATAATCCTAATCCATCCATGTTTCTAGTTGATTTTTGGTATTCTGTGAAGATCACCACCCTAGAAAGATGATATTCAGTGCAAGCGTTTGTTTATACCCATAAAAATGCCTGTCACTTTTGGAAGTGATCGTCTTAAGGAGATGGTCGCCAATCGTTTTTGGGCTACTAGATGGTCCGGCTCTGAGTAGGTTACGCATTGGTGCATTGTAAAATGCATTAAATCCTCTCTAGTACGATCATCCACGTTTCTAATTATTTTGGTCTTGGTGGAAGTGGTCGTCTTAAAGAGATAATGCTCGGTACAAGTGTTAATTTCTACTCTGAGAAATTATTTTGGAAGAGGTCGCCATAAGAGGGTTCATTGCATATTAAATGTTTAAATCCAGATCGCGTGGTTATAGGATCCATTTTAATTAGATTTTAAAATTTTAGTAAAATAAAAAATCTGAAAGGTTTCAGATTTTAAATTACGTCCAAAGGGGCCTTCTTTTTAACATTTTGTGTGTTACCTTTATTTATTAAATATCATATTCTTCGCACTTAAACCATAAAATTCAGTTCAAGAGCAATATCGCAAAATAATTTTAAATTGAGCACATTTTTAGAATTTCCGATTCACAGTCTCACGCGCCGGAGATAAAAATGTTTTTTTCTGTACAACGTTGCCATGGCTCGCTTTGAAATTCTTGAGTTTGTTAATCAAAAATTCGTTACAAAATATAAAATCGATAATAAAACAAATTCCAAATTTCAAATTTGGGCTTCCAGTTGCCCATATTCGCAGTAGGATTACGTCATTCGAAACTGGATGGCTCTAGGTACCGTTGTTTTACCACAATAATTAGTGGCAACAGTTTGAAAAGTGAAACGGACATTCAGAGTGATTCGACGCAAAATCGCGAAATGAAAACATTAGTCCCACAGGGACTAATAATTTTGGACTAATAATTTTGAAATAAACCTCTTAATTTTAATAACTGTGGTATTCTTGTTTTCAAACTTAAGTGCAAAATTAAACAATTTTTTCCTGTGCAGATACTTTACTTTTAATTAAAATCAAATGAGAAAAGAAATTGTGCGAAAATTAATTAGCTAAAAAATTTAGTACTATTCTTATCGCAAACCGTAACTTGAAATTGCATCTAAAACTGTTTCTTATACCAAAGCTCAGGATGAATTCGTTTTCTGTTATGCGTTAATCAATGTTTCACTAAACCGCAGCTTAAAGCTATAACTACATGCGGTACTGGGAGAGTAATTACTAAAGACCTGACAATGACTGATGCTGGACAACCCGCCTTCCCCGCTGGCTTCCATCGCGAAATCTTCTCGCTCTATACACCCCTCTATTTTTAACCTTAACGGAGAAAACAGCAGCTAGCAAATTGTCTTGCTTCTACTCACACATGTTTCCGGTAATCTGAAGTTACGGTTGTTGAGATAAAACTTTTATCACCTAGCTTGGCGATCTTTTTAAACATGCCTTATATTTCCCATTGCAAACGAAGGGCGACATTTTTTCCGTTCCTTATTTTCCGGGGACATTCTTTCCGTTTTCCTTTTTTCCGGGTGACATTTTTTCCTACAACCTTTTAGGCAGATAGCCCTCGTGTGCTTTGCCATAATTGAATAACCCAATCCAATCCAGTCTGAATTAAGATTTCATCCTGAACATAATGCACTTGTTTTCTACGTTTTTACGTTTTGGCCTAGCTGGACTGCAGTTTGTCTTCTCCTTCTTTCTTACTACAAATTTATTAAAAATGTAAACGTTTGGAATAGGCATAATAATGTGGCCGCAACATTGTTTGCTGAAATTAAAGTTGAATTAAATCTACCTTGACTGCTGAATTTCTTATTCATCGTGGATTGGAGCTTTATCATTTCTAAGCCATCAAAATTCTCGCAGTTCATTACGGATTCAACCACCTGCGTTCTACTACATAATCTATAAAATGTGCTTTTATTACGCTAATATATTATTATATATATAATTTATTACATATATATGTATATATATATACAAACGATAATATGCTTTGTTGTATAAAACCTAATAAACAGCATCTCATATTTTTTTTTAATTTTTTTTTTTTTTTTTTTTTTAAATTTCAAATACACGTTGCTCAGAAGCTGAAATACAACTATAGACTAAACCATTTTGAAGAAAATAGTCTATACTTTTGAAAAAGGATACCATTGTCGCATCTCCAGCAGCAAGCAGTTAGCCCTGAGCAGCAACACGGACAGCTAATCCCTATAGCAGTAATTAGTCACCCAATTCGTCCTGCGCGTTTCAAAGAAACACAAATACCCCTTATTTTAAAGTGATAAATCATTGAGTCCCATCTGTCTACTTACCCAGACCACCAGAAGTGTACCAGCGACATTCCCCACGCTATCACCAAATCTCGAACACAGAGTAAACCGTTCCCTCCCCCATATTTCCATGTATCCCCCCCGTTGCCTTCCCAACCGCCCACTTAGGCAACGTGTTGAACCGGGATGGTACAGGGTTGCAAATATGAATGGCAGACTGGCAAATGTTCGCCAAGTGGTTGTTTGAGTATTGATGATTTCGTAATAATAAGCTGGAAGAACTTTGGTCTCCTCAACATTTAGTAATTAGGATAATTTTCAAACAACATCAAGAAATATTTTCGGATTTTATTTAATTTTCTATGATATCAGGGTGTATTTGGGAGAAAAGGTGTTCCAGTAAATTTGTAAATTTGATTTCCGCTTCATTAACAAAGTTTTTGCTTTTAAAAAATTTAGAACTATTATTTAATAAGATACGCTTCATACTTTTGTGCAGGTGATTGTGAGCATGAATTAATTTTCAGTCTGTTTTTCTGCCTAATAGATAGTATCGTATAGTCACTTAAGAAAAATAACTTTGTTGAATATTAAAAGATGAAGTTCAACATAATAATTAGACGAAATAAACAAACATTCAATTGATAACTGTTGTTTTGTTGGAACTTTCTCCAATATTATCAAAGCGCTATTGCTCAAGTATACTTTGGTGAACGAAGTGTTGTGTCTGACGTGGAAAATGTAATATTTAGTGGAAAGACAGGTGGGGATTGGATTTTCTGATGCTTCCTAAGAATCGCAGTTTGGATTTATAAAAAGCTTCTGCGAGCAATCTCGTTAGTAGTGAAACTTTCCTTCTCTTCTTTTCTGAGGTGTGGAAAGTTTATTCTGACCCAAATCTCTCTTTTGATCAAGTATTAGAACTCCCTTGTTAGGAATTACACTTCTGCGAGTTCACCACTGTAACAACATTTTGGAAAGTTCCAATGAAATGTGGTCAGCGAATAAATTTTTGCTTATTTGGGATATAGATATATTGAATTTCATTTTTGAGAATCGCTTATTTAGCTAACAAAAGAAGAAAAGAATCTGAATATTTATTGAACTGTATTTGAAAGAATTAAAAAAAAAGAAAAGAAAAGAAAAGAACGGGAGAAAATAAGAACTTATCGAAAATACTTGCTTCCTTTGTGCGAAGTAGAGGAAGTATTGGAATCAAGAGAAATTTTGGGCATCATATTTCAACGAAAATATCCATTTTGGCCGCTTTCGAATCTATTAGGATGTTCCTTTTTTTAGTCCAAAGGGATTTCAGTCCCGAAGGACTATTGCTTTCGTTTTGGCATTTTGCGTCGGACTCATAAACGTCGGTTCACTTTTCAAACTGTTGCCACAAAATGTTAGAGTCCTGCATTATATTTGAAGAAATTAAATAATGAAAAATCTGCATAAATGATTGTCTATTTCTTGCATTGTGATAAAACAATGGTACATAGAGCCATCGAATTTTGAATGACGAAATCCTACTGCGAATATGGGCATCTGAAATCCCAAATTTGGAATTTGTTTTATTATAGATTTTATATTTTGTAAAACTTTAACGAATTTTTGATTTACAAACTCAATGCTTTAAAAGCGAGAAATGGCAACGTTATATAAAAAAAAAAAAATACTTTTATCTCCAGCTCGCGAGACTGTGTATATCGGAAATTCTAAAGATATGCTTAATTTAACATTATTTTGCGATATTGCTCTTGAACTGAATTTTATGGTTTAAGTGCAAAGAACATGATATTTAATAAATAAAGGTAACACTCAAAACGTTAAAAAAACGCCCCTTTGGACGTAATTTAAAATCTGAAAAATTTCAGGTGTTTTTTTTTTTTTTTTTTTTTTTTTTTTTTCTTTCACGACATCTGTACGTACGGACTGAAAAAAAAAAGGCTTATGTAAATGGCTAATTGTAAAATGGTTTTAAATTCGATTCAGAAGGGATTTTGTTTTTCGCAACGTCTGTATGTACGTACGTATGCATTCATCTCGCATGACTCGAAAACCTTTAGACAAATAAAGTTGAAATCTCGCATTCCGTATTGCTATAATATCTATCTGTGCACCTCCTTTATTTATTGCGATCAGCCGGTGCAAACGTACATATATAACTGAGCTCGTACAGCAATTTTATATTCTTAGAAATTTTATAAATTGAGTATTTTTTGTTTTAAAAATTATTGAATTATGCTCTCCTTTAATTATGTTAAGTTTAAGGCTTTTATGCCTTTAATTAATCTACATGCATTTAGTTGTAGAGTTAACAATTTTAAAGTGTAATTGGAGCTAAGCCTAAGGTGCCTCCTTTAAAGTTTAACTAACTAATGTTTAAAAATAAACTAATGTTTAAAAAAATTTTAACTAAAATTTAACTAACTAATGTAACCCTAACTAATTTTATCATAAAAATAATTGTCAATCAGTGGCCGAGCGGTTATGTTGCTGAAAACTGGTAGTTCAGTCCAAGATTCGGATCCCACGAATGGACTTGGCTGCATGGGCATTTTCATGGTTTTATCCATGCGTAACGTGCATACAAGCCAGTTTTTCCTAGAAAGTCCTCCATTAAGACATCCCTCCCCTTAGGCACATAGCCCTCGAGAATCCGTAGTCACATTAACAAACAAACAAACGTCAAAATAATGAAATACTCGCAGAAAAATTCCAGTTGGCGCTTTGTTTAATTGGGGGATTATGCGTGTCAGCACATCTCGTAATTACAAATTTGTCTATGATTTTTTTTACGCTCGAAATATTTACTTGCAATAAAATTCCAGTAACTCACACAGAATGTGCAGTCAAGAGAATTGTGTGGTTTATAAGTCAAGTCTTCTTGTATCTCGTTTACATTCTTCATATTAAATTAGAGCTGTTCGGATTAGAATTTCACTTTTTTTCCGTTTTAGTAATGATATGAATTTTACTAATCTTTCGCATATATCTTCTTTGCTTAGAGTTCAAACCAATTATCGCTGAATTTTGATTTTTCCCGCATAAGATAGATAAAAAATTCTATTACATATGAATTTTTTAAGTAACTAACTAAATCTTTCTTTAAAAATTATTTATTCAGAATTTATCGAAAAAAATTGTTAATATTTTAAATACATTTACACAGACAGAAGAATCGTGTCAATATAAAGGTAAAATGACAAGGATAAATGAGATAAAAAGAACAAATGACACAAATGAGATAAAAGGAAATCAATGACAAGGATTTTTTTAGGAATCAATGAACTCCTTTTCAAAAATATTTCGAACTATTTAATGAATAAAAATCGAAGGAGTTTTTGCGCGTTTAAAGCGAAATTATTTTGGAAGCTATTAAGTAGTGAAAAATATATAGAAAAATAAATATACTGTTTACAAAAGCTTCAGTAGAACTGTTTTCTATTCTACTAAGGCTTTTTTAAGCAGTTTTCTTCTAAGGCATTTTTAAGAAGTCCTTTAATTTATAAATTTCACTTTTTTCCGTTTTAGTAATGATATGAATTTTACTAATCTTTCGCATATATCTTCTTTGCTTAGAGTTCAAACCAATTATCGCTGAATTTTGATTTTTCCCGCATAAGATAGATAAAAAATTCTATTACATATGGATTTTTTTTTAAATCAGTTTTGCAATTTACTGGCCTTTTTAATCATTGTGAGGCTGCTAACAGTGAATTTTTTTTCGGGAGGGGGAAAGATTTCATTCGACCTTGTTAAAAGTTCACGACTTCATGTGATCATGAGAGTATTAACGGACATAGTATTTAAATACAGCGTGACAAGATATAATTACAAGCAATAAGTTAAAAATATTTCTGTAAATGAGGATTACAGGATTTGCGTTTTTGAAACTAGACATCTCTAATTATATTTTATAAAAAAATGGACGAAATTCTTACGTCCCTTATGTATTTGAATGTATGAGCTCTCGGTGATTCAGTTGTTAGGATTAAAAAAATCGCATGTAAATATTTTTTAAAAAATATACTATTCTCCTCAATGGTTATCAATCTTTGAAACACGATCCTGAATCACATATCTGCGTCTTTATATTAAGCAGAAAATTCTATAACGACTTTATCTGCTGTAAAATTAGGGATACTCGATACGCAAAGCCTTAGTTTAAAAATTTCGAGAATTTTTGCATTATTGGTATAATTGAGATAAAAAAAATTGATTGTTAAGTGTTCTTTTGTATATGCCATTAATTACGGTAAATACTAAAGCATGAAACAGGAAAAGGTGTAACTTTCTCGAAGACATTTCTTTACGAATAGCATCATACAGGTATCAAGGGTTTGATCTAGACTAGCAGTCAAAAGGTTGTTGTTGACCAATGCTCACTTGTCTGACCTATAGTCAGCCCATGCCCATGAAATTCCTCTTGGCAAGGAGCGCAAGATACGCCTGTCGTTGGCAACAGCCTTGAGCACCTTACAGGTGATAGTTCAAATTAGTTCAGTTCCGGCCCCAATTTTGACAGAGAGCCCCCCCATGGGAATGGGTCCGAGAGTCCTTCCCCCTCTTTCCCTACCACCAACCCCTCGAGAGGACTTTCGGATCGTCGCATATTTAGAGTGCTCCCCATGCCTCACGGGCACTATACATTTACAAACATCCATGCCACTTCCGAGATTCGAGCCTCTTGGCACGGCAGTCAACGACGCTAACCTCTATACCGGTTGAGCGGCAGTCAAAACGTGTAAAGTGTAACTATCACAACTTAGAATAGGAGTTGTCTTTTCATGACATAAAACTTTACTGTCCTGAGTTTTGAAAGTGAGAAAGGGTCACTTAAATCTTTGGTTAAACATCCATATCTATTTGTCTATCAGTTTTTCAAACTACTCTTAATCTTCCCAATTTAGTATATTTATTAAATAATTAAAATTATAATTGAATTAATAAATTATTTATTAAATTTTTTAAGGAAGTCTCATATAAGCGTACCCACATAATTCAAACCAGAGTAATCCAAGCATGAATTCAAAGATGAATCTTTTCAGTTATACTTATCTATAACAAAAGTAAGGAACAGCATTTCCATCAAAATGAAATTAGAACGATAGGTCATATATGCCTGCCACTAGGTATCATAAATAAGATAGCACTAGAAAGGAGCCATCAGATAAATGATCGGGATGTGAAACACGTGGAAATAGCAATTATCTCTCAAGAGTATAGTCCTGAAATGTTACCCAAAATAAACATGATTTAAACAAGCTGGTTATTGAAGTGAATGCCAGTTAATAATAGTAAAACGAGTATAAGGCAATCAATTTATGTTGTTTGTTGACTAATTTCCGACCTTTTCCAGGAACAAAGTTTTGTTGAAAAGAAAGAGAAAAGTGATTACAATCACATACCTGTCACAATAATAGTAGCAAAATTAGAAAGTATATTACAATTTGAAAAAGAAAAGAGCAGTATAAAAATTTCACATTATAGTCTGGTCCTTGATATAAGAATTAACAGTTAAAACTCTGAATAGAATATAAAAAATATATGTATATTTAAATAAAATAAAATGAAGATTATAAAAAATCAAATATTTTGCAGAATAAAAAGAATTTATACTGGCACAAATTCATAAAATTTAATGTTAAATAAAATCAAAAATTTAAAGTTCAGCCTGCAAAGATTCAAAAATAATTTTAATTTTAAAAGTTCCGAAGCTTGTTTCTGCTTTCCTAATTTGAACCTAAAAGTATTAAAACTCAAGAAAATATTTTAAAATGAGTAGCTCCACTTTAAAACAATTGAAAACAGAAATATGCAGAGAGGCGGCCTGCAATTTTCGTATTACTACAAAATGTCTGCATAACTATTAGAATTTATTCTGTATCGAAATGATTGCGTACAAAAGGATCTATATAGAAATTCTAAAATCGATCTTTTGCATGATGGTGGGATGTTTTGTTCACTAAAATTAAGATATAATATAAGATTCATTGCAGAGATATTATTAAGAAGTCCAGATAAAGTTAATATTTTAATTATTAACTTATATTTTATTCAGTAATGTCATTTTAAAATTTCGCATACCTGTGAACGCGTTGCATATTTTTCGCGCCTTCTGCTTTAAAATAAAAAAATCTGATGTGCACACCACATGACTTCCTTGTACAGAATATTAAATTATACGCATTTTTTCTAACATTTCATTTAAACTTATTGAATTGAATTAAATCTACTTCGTCGGTAACGCATAAACCACAATAGAATAAATGCGGGCTTTAAAATTCACTATATTTATTTACTATAGCGACACACTGGCTCTAGGTTCACTTAACAGCGTTACATCTCGTTCATTTTATAACTTAGAATGCACAAAAATTATATCATCTGCAGAATTATCTAGCCGTTGCCACATGTTATATTTAAATACTATAATAAATCTAAAACGATCTATAAAATAAATTAAACAAATAAAAAAGAAACAGTTTTTCACAGACGATTCAGTGCCGCTTATCTAATGCGCATGCGCTACTCGTCAACATTCTCCTCTGTCCCAGACAGACTAGCGAAAATATTTGCTGCTAATAGGAAACATGTCTTTACTTAAATTTCATTAGAGATAGATTTCTCATTCAATTAGTTCAGTTCTCACTTCTCGGCATGGAAAAAGTATATAAAACTCAAATTATCTTCATTAAAAATTGAAAGATATAGAAAAACATAAAACACCAACTACAGTTATTAATTAACAATTTAAAATATTTACAATTAAAAATTAAGGGTTTCTGCTCAAAAACAAGCAATTCAACCAGCAGGCCAAAAAGCCAATTTTTCGAAGCACAATACTTACCACTCGGCAAAAAGATACTGAAGGTGCAGAAAGAATTAATTCCCTATTCTGCTAAGTTTCAAATGTAAACAAATATGCCAGGTAAGAAGTATTAGGCTTAACCGCACTTAAACAATTTTTAAATTATTGATAATTCTGCAACTATCGCATGCAGATTAACTAAAGGCATAAAAACCTTAACTGGAACATAAGAACAATGTAATTCAATAATTTTTAAAGCGAAAATTCGCAATTTACCAACATATAAAATAAAAAAAAACTGAGCTGATTAAGCCGAATAACAAGAGTGGATATATATGTGTATATATATATATATACTTTTGGTGAGGCTGATAGCAACCAAAAAGTGAGGTGCACAACTGTATGTTAGAGCAGTGTTATATTAAATTTAAATGTTCTGAGGCTACTCGTTTTTGATTTATGCGATATACATATACATACATACGTACGTATGTACAAAGATGCCACGAAAAAATCTCTTCTGAATCCAGTTTAAATGAGTTTTATATTTTGTTTGGTTAAAAAAAGTCCTTTATCCTATACTTACGTGCAGATGTCACGCAAAAACATCGATAAACTGCAATCAATAACCGTCATAATGGATATTTTCACCGAAATATGATGCCCGGAATTTTTCGTGATTACACTACTTCTTTGTATAAGGAAATAAAAAGTACTCACTGGTTTCTAACAAGTGATTCACAATAGGGGTTGCAGCTCTCAATGTGGAGAAAAATCACCGTTTCCTATGATCTTCAAATAAATGTTTCTGAAAGTGAAGTATGTTAATTTGAAATTAGAAGAAATAATTATGTTTAAGACTTTAATTTTGAAAATTTATTCCAAATACTTCTAGGGCTGGAAATTTAATCAGTAGATTTTTGTTAAATATTCAACAGTTTGTCCGATTTTGGATGATTATTTGAAATCTTCTCTTCCTTAATGTTATATATTCTTCATTCGATTTTTTCTCTCTCTTTCAGGTAAAAATTTCACATTTTATGATTGGAATAAGATTCGTTTGCTTTGAAATTCTATGAAAAATTTACTTAAGAATACTAAGGAGCAATATATTTCAACTTTTCTTTTGAAGTAACAGTTCGCGCAGAGGACCAAAACATTTCTGTATCTGAATTATGTCATTAAATTTTGTTATAAATTCTGTAATATTATTTTAGCGTAGAAAGACTGAAAAAACATTCTATATTAATGCACTTAGATTTGAATGAAAAATTTCGTTACTGAAGTTAACTGTATATTGCTGATGTGTGTGTGTGTGTGTGATTATGGCAAAGCCTCGAGGGCTATCTGCTTAAGGGGAGGGATGCCTTCGTTGAGGACTTTCTAAGGGAAACTGGCTCGTACACACGTTACACATGGGGAAAATCACGAAAACGCCCATGCAGCCAGCCCGTTCGCGGGATTCGAACCTCGGACCGAACTACCAGTGTTCAGCGACTTTACCGCTCGGCCGCTGGTGGGCATATATTGTTGAATATCAGTTTTATTTCGCAAAATTATTCTTATACTATAATCCATATATACGAAAAAAAAAAAAAAAACGTCTACTATTTATTCATGAGATCAACATGTGCCCGAAACCATTAGATTCCTTTAGTGTATTCGTATCAGAGACAAGGCCAGGAATCTGTTTTCGATTAAACACCAACTAAAATTCACCATGTTATTAAACTGAATTTTGACTATACATGGAATTTTCAAAATTTAGTAAAATTAGCTGAATATATGTGAAAATTTTAATTTTTGCTTGATTATTCCCAAAATTTATATAAATTAATTCGAAACACTGTTAAAGCCATATTTATTTTTTTTTTATTTTAAAAACACTGAAATACGTCTGTCTTAATAAGTATAATAAATAATTTCATAGTTCCGCAACTATATTTTAACATTTTTTCGCTAATATGCATTTAACATTTTTCCAGTAATGGGCTAATTTTTTCCGCTAATGTAATTTCTTAACATGTTTAACTGTGCAAAGAATCACTGTAGTTCAGCACAGTTCTAGAGAACTGGAAATTAAAGTTTCTTTTCTTCTTAAGAATCACCAGCAACAGTAAAATAATTTAAATACACTTTAAAATGAAAACCGAAATATCTACTTTGGTCTTTTTTTAAATTTGAATGATGTTTAATGAAACTCGTAATTAACATTTTAGCATTGATACCCAAGTGTTATTTAGGTAATTTTGAAATGTTTGCCTCTAAAATCTATGTGAACATGTCTTCCTCAGAAAAACCTGTTAAATATTTTCAAAAACTTGTCAAAACTTCTAACACAAGAAACATACAAAACCTTTTTTTAGTCCAAAGGGATTTGAATCCCGAAGGACTATTAGTTTCGTTTTGGCATTTTGCGTCGGACTCATAAATGTCGGTTCACTTTTCAAACTGTTGCCACAAAATGTTAGAGTCCTGCATTATATTTGAAGAAATTAAATAATGAAAAATCTGCATAAATGTATGTATATTTCTCGTATTGTGATAAAACAACGGTACATAGAGTCATCGAATTTTGAATAACGTAATCCTCCAACGAATATGAGCATGTGGAAGACCAAATTTGAAATTTGAAATTTGTTTTATGATCGATTTCCTATTTTTTAAAACTTTGACGAATTTTTGATTAACAAACTCAAGGATTTCAAAGCGAGCAATGGCAACGTTGTGCAGAAAAAAACATTTTTATCTCCAGCGCGTGAGTCTCTGTATCGGAAATTCTAAAGATATGCTCGTTTTAAAACTATTTTGCGATACTGCTGTTGCACTGGATCTTATGGTTTAAGTGCGAGGAACATGATATTTAATAAAGAAAGGTAACACACAAAATGTTAAAAAACGCCCCTTTGGACGTAATTTAAAATCTGAAACATTTCAGTTTTTTTTTTTTTTTTTTTTTTTTTTTTTTTTTTAAGTGAGAGTTATGCAAAATTTTATTATTATCTACAGTTAAAATTATTTTGGATTATTTTTCGGAAATATAATAAAGCGGTAAATACATTTTTGTTGAAATACAATTTTAAGCCTAGAATTTATTTAAATCTTTTGAATTCATATGGATCCCCTCAGCATGGACTTTTTCTTGTGACTAACTGCACTACACTACACTTTCTTCGTTGATAAATTTTTAAACAAAGTGCAGTATATTATTTTTTAACTCTAAAACTAGTATAATGATGTTATGTGGCGGCATTTAGTATAATTTCTGTATCTTATTTAATATGAAATTTTTATTACATAAATACGATTTGTTGACTAAAGCCTTTTTTCACTTAAATTTGCATAACTGGAATATTTGAAATGAAATACTTAGAGAAACAGGATTTACGTACTTTTGTCACAGACATCCAAAGAAAGGCGTAATACTAATAAGCAATACTAATAAGATGATGTAAATTTATGAGCAATTTGGTATAGTAAACTGTTTATAATAATTCAAAGCCTCGAAATCGGTATCTACCTTTGTGGGGGGGGGGTTGTAGGAGAGATTCTGAAAGAAAGTTTGCTTTGATACTATGCCTTTTTAAGTCTCTACAATGGCGCCAGAATTTAAAGCGGTAGACGATATTTATCACCATCTTTGATTGTGTGGATCATAGGTTAGGTGTAGATGGGTTTCATGAACTAAAGACCTTCTTATGTTCTTCGGTGGTTAGAATACCAATTCTGTAATCTAAAGACTTATGTCTAATCCCCAGCAAATGTAGAGTAAATTCCACAATCCCCGCTTCAAAAACTTCTCACTTGTCTGGGCTAAATTGTTGGTGAGTTTTGCATAAATAGTTTAGAATTCTTTAAAATTCATTTGGAGGTAACTAAGGAAAAAACGGAGTTGCTAAGTGGCATACTAAAAGGCAAACATACAGAATGCAGATTTACTAAAACTTAAATGCACAGAACCTACAAATACAGCGGTATCTTCTTTCTTTCTTTATTTTTCTAAAGTAATTGCCACTTGCAGATAATATAAATATTTACTGCATATATTGCAAACAAGGAATTGCAGGAAACAAGGAATTTAGGAAATTGCAGTTCAATGCAGTTTCAGGTGAAGCGAAATATCGCCAAATGTTGCACCGTACAAATACAAGTTTAAAATCTCAATTCGTCACTCATAAGTGTGACCACCTAATCTGTCACTCTCCCAACACCACTTGACTTTCGGGACGCAAAAACCTGCTCTGAAGCGATCCCCTCTTTGTGATTCATACGCAAAGAGGTCCACCATTTCGGCCTGAAATGGGGGCGATTACAAAATTTAGATTTTTCTTGTAGCATATTGAAACAGTATTTCTAAGTTTCATTCTACTGGTATGAATATTTTTATGGAAGGTAAACGAAAATAAATTACTTACATTCCTAAATCCGTCGCTAAAATTGGTATCTCAATCAATAAGTTCTGGAAAATAAAATTCTTAGAACAGTTCCCTATACTTCTAAGCTTCGGCCTTGAAAATTGCCTGAAAGAAATATCCCTCAAAATAACAATGGAATGTAACTAATTTAATATAAATAAAGTATATAAATCATTGAGTATATTATTAAATAAAAGTCAAAGATTTCAGATTTCAACAATTGCTCGAAGGAGATCTTTTTTTAAAAAAAAATTATGGTTTATCAGTCAAGATTATTGATAGAAATGGCCCAGGTGGAACAGCGGAAATTTTATAGGATATTAGAAGAATGTGCATTTAGACTAACATGGGAACATTATATATATATTCTATTTGAAACGTCAAAAATGTGTAATGTAATACTATAAAAATATTTAATGTTTTAATTGGATTTATCATGAATTAAAGGCATGTAAAAGGCATGTTTTCCTGCATGCTTTAAATTCAGTGCACTTTAGGAATCGCTGTCTTTGGGAAAGAATATAGTAAATGCTCTTATGTTTAGTAAATTTTGTGGATGAGAAAGTAAGCTAAATACATTGAATCAACATAATATTAAAAGATATTTGTCTATAGAGGAAGACATTGCCTGCTGCCCTTAGCTAATCATGAAATGTAATATGGAATAATTTTTAATTACATGTTTATAGAAGAAACATTACAAACCTAAGTAACCAATCTAAGTAGGATATAAATAATGCAAAGCGGATCATGTTTCATTTATTCTTGTGATGAAAACCAAGTCATGTTCACAAAATTAATCATCGCCAACACGGAGAAGGGGTAGGGATTTATTGTTTCCAAGGCCTAGGGCAGCTTATGGGCGACAAACCGAATTTTGAACAGATTCAACCCACTTTTAATCGAAAAGATCTGGAGGAAAAAATCCAAAATCTTTTTTTCAGCCATGAACTTCACGGATTTACAAATTTTAAGATGCATGCTATAAATTTACAAACTAGTATACTATACTACATTTACATCTGTAAATGTATAGTATTTGCAGATGCAATTACATTTTGCAACTATACATTTATAAACAACTATATTTTCTTATCGGGAATCAAATCAGGAGCTAATAATATAACAGCTGGCTTTGTTAACACCCGTACCAGTCTAAAAGCAAGTTTAAATCTAAACATATAAAACATTAAGCGTGTATTTCAAGTATAAGCACACCGCGAGAGGACGCTTGGGGGCAAGAGAGACCGATGCTAAAGAGCGGTAAGCATGAAATGCCGACCCCAGAAATTGAAATTGAAGTCTAATTTGTAATATGCTTTCGGAGGTCATTTACTCAAATGCTCTTGAGTTTTGAAATAGGCTTTCCCACACAGAATGATTTTATGAGCAGAATGAAATTTCCATAGAGAGAATGTCTAGACTTAAACAGCTTGCATAGACATTGATTTTACCCATTCCTATGTGAATATATGTTAAAACTGTTCTTAATAATTCAGAGCAGCAACTTTTAAAATAACTTCACTTAATTTAAAAAATTGGATTGTAAAGAGTATTTTTTTAAATGTTCGATATTATATCCTTTTCTCTGGATTTTAACTATTCTAACTTAAAATTAACTATTCTAGGTTTCATGTTCTTCCCTCTAAATCCATCTGTTCTCCCAAATTCGACATTTTTCCATGTTACATAACAACCTAAAAATTAACCAATAACAGATTAGCTGTACTTATGCATCATACTTAGGATAAATACTCTTTGCAAAACAACTACGTCATTCCGTTTCCTAACTTTCACCCTGAAAACAACTCTACGTCGCTTATGTTGTACTGTCTAAAATGCTTACGTCGTACTTTTAAAACCACTGTATATAAAAAAGAGAAAGGATAAATGTCTACTAAGATGGTTTGATATGCGTGAAAATAAAGCTTGTGATACTTCAAGCTCAGTTGTGTTAACTACGTCATCATGCCTTTACCCTTAGCCACTACTGTCTTCTCAGCCATGATGAATATCGAAAGCTGCTCAAAATTCCTACTACGCAATTAAAATATTGTGTCTTAACATCATTAAAAAAATAATTGTGTCTTAACATCACAAACGAAATTTGTTGGGAAATACAAAATAACGAGAATACCTTTTTATAACAACAGGATATGAATGATGGTGCCTGGAATACTATCCTGAAATTAAGAGACAAAGTGTCAAATGGTGAATACCTTTGAACACTGTAAAGAAGAAACAACAGATAAACTCTTCTTTTACAGATGAATCTCTTTTTAAGTTAAAACATGCTAATCACGTTTTATGACTCAAAAGACATTTTTAGTAATGAGTTCATAGCTGTGGAATATACTATTAACAAAATATTTTACTTAAAATTTATGAAAAGTTTATGAAACTGATTAGAAGACTGGAGTTTTAGGGAAAAATTCCTTTAAGTCGACATTTAACGCCATACAAACAGCAGCTCAAAGAACATTTAATTAGTTATAATTTCTTTAAAAATCTTTCATATCCTCCTAATCTTTTCCTTTGATATATTTTCCCCTTATTTAAACATGCCTTGAAAGCTTTAAAAAACTTTTGTTTTGAAGCTATCAGTGCGGTCCAGAAGAATATGACAAAGACTTTGAATATCATAATGGG
The DNA here is from genome assembly GCF_044657685.1 of Stegodyphus dumicola. Classification (NCBI taxonomy): domain Eukaryota; kingdom Metazoa; phylum Arthropoda; class Arachnida; order Araneae; family Eresidae; genus Stegodyphus; species Stegodyphus dumicola. The sequence goes on along the minus strand of NC_140771.1, from coordinate 149,057,134 downwards.
AAGAAAATGTGCAGACATTTACTATAGCGATAAAAGGAATTGGGAAAGGCAAGGTTATTATTCTGAAAGTTCCGATATGAAACAGTTTGTAAGTATTGCATTGATATATGCTTTAAGCTATTTCGGGAACTTATCAACTAACACACCGTATACTTACTACATATGCAATTATTCCTTCCTGCGATATTCGAAATAACTCTTAACTAAGTCTTTTCCTTTAAAGTTGCATCTTTATTTTTAGAATTTGTAATTTTGAGTAAGAGCTTATGGCTCAATACTTTCTCTCAACCACATCATGGAGATTTGCGGCTTATAGCGGATATCGAGATCCTTCCATACCAAAGTTGTGTTTTACAGCAAGTATTCCAAAAGTGCTCAAAACAGACACGTAGTTAATTATTGCAAAAGCCGAGCCAAAAGTCTTCTCAATTAATTACTAAGACTTAATTACTTTCCCTTGCTAAGGAAGAGAGTGTGGTAGGAAGGGCAGAAAGAGAACATACGCTTTATAAATCTGTGGAGAAATGAGTGCTCCAAGGAGTTCAAACTCCTCCTACAGTTTTCCAAGACTTTTAATCAAAATTGCGTCTTGAAAAAGGATGCACAAATGCATAAAAAAAGGTGCAGGTTTTGAAAAATGTTGAGCCAGGTAGATACGCATTTTCGCTTTACCTCCAGTGAGAATTAATCGTCAATCGTGTGAAACCCATTATCTGCTATTTGCAGAAAAAGAATTTCCATTTTTCTACTTTAATGAAAAAGAAATGTTATAAATTATGTTTTCTTAAAAACTTACCATTTGGTTATTGATGAAGTTTTATAAAAATGCACGTTAAGCCAATCTAATTAGATTATTAGAGTTGTTTTCTCATTTTTCCTTCTTATATGCGCCATTACAAACATATAGTTGCTGAGCTAAACTTTTGTATAGCCTTGTATAGGTAGGTAGGTATACGTAAGCTACATTTGTGTTTGTTTTATACACTTATCTAAATCTTAATCATGTTTGAAAAATATTTGCCTGTCGGTATGATGATGCATGCAACTTAAACAATTGACATGCATATGCTTGCAACATCCGCAGTTGACTGAGGACATGATATCGCTGAGTATGTAGTTTCATTCCCAACGAATGAAATTATTGCATAGTTATTCAATTATATAGTTTTATATTTAAACGAAATAAAGCAATACATGCAATAGAAATTTCCTTATACATATACCTATCTTTTTTCAACAGAGCTATCTAAATTAAATAAACCAGTTTTAAAAATTTATCTACTTTTCAAATTCGATCTTCATCTATGTCATCAGTTAATTTAAAATGTTTATATTTATACATACTTAGGGTTCATAAATATATGGGCCCACTTGCGGATGAGTGATAAAGTCGCTCAGCACTGGCAGTTTGGTCCGGTAATAATACCGCGAAAGTGCTGGCTTGTATTACTTGTATTTTTTCAAAGCACGAGGGCCCGGTGAAGTAAGGTGAAGAAAAGTGAAGTATCAAGGTCTATGTAAGAAGAAACAAGATATATAGTTCAGCTTTATTTGTTTTGAGTTTATTTCTAAAACAGTTTGTACTTCAGAAAAGTTCGCAATAGTTTTTGCGTTGTGTCTCAAGTAAAAATATACCGTTAATATTAAACTGGATTTCATGATAATGTTTTGCATGAAGTTCGGAAAATAGGCTTTTCAGCGCACATATGTTATGTGAAAAAAAGAGGGGATCAAGGACTGTGTAAGAAGATACAGGCATGTAAATTCGGCCTTATTCGTTGAGAGCTCACTTTTGAAGCTTTTGAACTTCAGCAAAGTGCGAAATAGTTTTCATGTCGTCTATCAAGTGAAAATGCGGAAGAAGTCTCGAGCTATCTTTCATGAGAATGTTTTACATGAAGCACAGGAAACACGGCTTTGAAACGCTGAAGATGTTGAAGACAGCTTACGCAGATGGTCTTTTCATTCGGAGTTTTCAGGTGAAACATCGATGCAATGTACAAAGCTAAGAATGAAGCATGCGCATGGCATCCGTCAGGATGAAGTACAATATGGCTTGTACAGGTACAGATGTAGAGACATTAGGATTTTTGGGAAAGCCTGAGAGATGAAAAATTAACAATCGCCTTCGCCGGCAATCGAACCACTGACCTCTGGAATACCGGCCCAGGATGCAGAACCACTACACCATGAAGGCACGCTAGGAAAGCGGGAGAAGTACCTTGTACAGATACCTATATATTCTCAAGCGTTTGACATAAAGAGCAGTGTACAATGATCCTGAAGTCGCTAACTCATGGCTCCTTTATCATAGCAAAGTAACTAAGCACACACCAAATCTGTGAGGAAGTTTTGGCTCGAAGTAATATCACCATTTTTCCTCATCCATCGTACAGCCTCAACTTGCCTCTGTGTGACTTCTTTTACTTCGTAAGCTGAGAATTCACATTACAGGGCATGCTTTTGGGACATACGATAGCATCCAGACAGTTCTAACAAGCGGTGTGAAAAACTTTTGAAATGAAGACTGCTTTTGCAGTTATAAAGACTCGCAAAGAAGCTGGAATTCTTGTTTGGAATTTCTGTTTTCCATTACAAGAAGTCTATTTTGTAAGTGACAGATTGCGACAGTATATATTTTTAATAAAAACAATTTTTTTTAAATCATTTTCAATACTTCTTAGGTATACCATAAAATAAAGCTGATTTAATAGAAGACCTTTTTCATGAAATTTTGCTATTAATTAGATCATGAATCTCAGGTTTAATTTTGCATAATATAATTCGTCGTTAAGTGCCAGTTATCTAATTGTGATTTCAAGTATGAGCTACTCCTCTTGAAATGTGTGTGGTTGTTCTCAAGACAACAGTTTAAAACTTTTGAGATCCAGAATTACCTATAAAAAAGAATGGATTAAACTTGTAGGTTAGATAATGATAAAAAAATATGCATAGTTTATATAACTAATTGATAATCTGAAAATATATTGATCAAAAATGGTAAAATTCGGGAATCATCTTACCTAGCAATTAACGATGCATGAAAATCAATTTAAATACTTTTATTAGGTTCTAATAAACATTTTATTAAATTTTTAAAAGATATATATGAATTATTTGTCCAAATAACAAACTATATATATATCAAGCTCAAAGCCCTTTTAAAATTATTTTGCTAATTCTTTGATCTTTATTTTAATACGTTAAGTCTTTAAATATTTTCTTCATTTTCTTACTGTTGTATTTCATTTGCTTATGTGTCTAAATCATATACAAAATAACAACTTTTCAAAATAGCATTTTATTTCTGAAAAGTCTATTTAGTACATTAAAAGTAAGTTCATGATTGACATAGAACACCGCATTTGGATCTTTATATTTTATAGAATATATTGAGAAAAAATGCTTTATTTCTTTAACCAGCTGCACTTATAAAACCATTATATGATCAGTTTTACAATGATAATATTTTTAATATGTTCAACGCTGTTTACAATTAAACGTGAATTTCACGGCAGGGTTAGTTCACGGCATTTCTGCTGTTTTGGTTCCGAACACGTACGTTCACATAACATGATAAGATATTATTTTACACATGCAAATGTTTTCCGTTTTGGCTCATCTCAGTCATATGCAAAATGTTAGAGATTTGACAGTCATGACTTTAAGGGATGACAGAACTTGGCCGAAAGTAACAATTTTTGCCACACAGTGTATGGGGAAAGGAAAAATAGGAACAGAAAAACCCAGCAAGTCGGAAGAATAAAAATGAAAAACGAATATTGTTTTAATCACGAATATTTACAAGAAATAGTGTTTGATATTTGTAAGAACTGTTCAAATAAATAGCCAACGACAATACATGTGTCGCAACGACGATGGATATCATTTACGTTACGCCAATTGACTGTCCTAAAGCCATTTCATTATTGCCAGAATTAATATAGCTGCTTTCAGAAGTACGAGACAATACCGGGCATCTTCATGTTCCACCATACGTCCAATTACAAAGATTTTTACTTTTGCATTATTCTAAAGCACTTAAAGTTGTGAAATTCTGTTACATCCTGTATATTATTCGTCGACATTTTCATATGCTGTACAAATCAGAGACTCTTGAGTTAGAGAAAAGCTCCCTTTAATACTCTCATAATCCGACGAAAACATAAATTAAGATTGTTACCCAAAGTTAACAGTTTTTATATTCTCTAGACTTTAATTGTCCCCAATATTTCAGAAATCTGAAACTGTTAGGCAAGTAAAAGAGAAAGAGGTAAAAAAAAAATTCAGATATTAAGCTACCTAAGAAAATCATAAATATTTTTAAAAATTGCTGTGTCTTTGGGTTTTTAATTTACAGTGACACAGTTAACACAGAAATGAGTAATATCAAAATTTTGTAATTCCGAAGTAATTTAATTATGCAGTTTTTAAATTATAATTAAATTCGTCAACAATTTTAGCTATAAAGTATACAGAAATCCGTATGATCAATATGGAAGAACACTGCTTGAAGAAGAGCTGAAATGCATGGGCACAGCCAACGAGACTTTGGTAGAAATCATTGGCATATAATGTTGAATAGCTCCTTTAATATTGCTAATGACAATGGTTTTTGAGATAAATCACTAATGAAAAGTTATATATTTTCGAAGTTACGGCTGACGTACAGCTAACTGTAAGAGAAAAGCAATGTGAAACATGACTTCAAACTACGTTAATGTCACAAAATTATTGCTTGACTTTGTTTTTAAGTTAGTACTATAATTCTCTAAATTTCAGAATAATGCTGATGTTTGCGAGTATGACAGTTATCGCTGAAAAAGAAGTTGAGTTATACTCGTATATTCAATATTTCACGCAACTCCGTCTGGGTTACCTAATCGTGACTAAAATGTTTCATAATAAAATTCCTTTGATAAAATAGAAAATTTCATGAATTAATGATCTTCACATATGCTGTAAATTATTGAGAATTCAGCTCACCAACAGCCGAGTGATATAAGCGCTAAACGCCGGTAGTAGGATCTGGAATCCATTCTAGGCTTGCTGCACGGGCGTTTCGTGCTTTTCCTTAAAAGTACAGTGGATACGAGTCTGTTATCCCATAAAAGCCCTCTACGAAGGTAATACTTTCCTTAAGCAATAGCCCTACTGTGTTTTGCCATAATCATATAAACCAAACGTATTACCTGAAGAACTGAAAAATTTGACTGATTTTCGGATCATCCTGTATTTCATTTAAGCACTATAAATTTTAATGCGAAATATTTCAATACATCACTTCAGATATTACAGTAAATGAACTCTACCGCTGCTTCGGTTGGCTTCCCTTTCTTCGAACAAAATTATGGATCTACACTATGCCGATACCCTAGTCATAAAAAAAGAGTACAGTATAAATGACAGTCACGTATTAACCGAACATAAAACAATCTAAAGTTGTATTTATGAAGTCATTTTCTAAGAATAGAGAAATGTTTACATATAAGACAGATAAGCATGATTCAGCTTTATATATTATAAAGGGAAAAGCTCTAAACAGGATCCTTTTGTAAAGGAGAAAATGGGTGAATTATTTCGGTCGGTCTACTACACAATTATGTTTATCAGTTGGCTTAGTTTTTGGCCTATATCAATTAAGCAACAAACCTTTTGCACTATCTACTTTAGTTGCGCCTTTATTTGATAATCTAGCTGACAGCTGGAATAAAATAAATAGACTGAACAACATAGCTTGAAAAAGTATATATACAAAAAAATCTGAAAGCTTTCAGATTTTATATTACACGCAAAGAGACTTTTTTTAACCTTTTGTGTGTTACATTTATTTAATTGAATGTTCTCCGCACTGAAACCATAAAATACAATTGAACAAACGTATTACCTGAAGAATATCGCAAACTAAGCATACCTTTAGAATTCTCGATACACAGTCTCGTGTACTGGAGATAAAAATGTTTTATTCTCCCCCCCCTTTTTCGTAGTTTTGTCATTTGCTCGCTTTGAAATCGTTGAGTTTGTTAATCAAAAATTCGTTGAAGTGTTCCAAAATATGAAATCGGTAATAAAACAAATTTCAAATTCCAAATTAGGGCTTCCAAATGCCCATATTCGGTGGAAGATTACGTTATTCAAAACTTGATGGCCCTAGGAACAGTTGTTTTATCAAAATTCGCGAAACATACATACATTTATGTAGATCTTCATTATATAATTTCCTTAAATATTTGCAAAGAAGAGGAAAGGTCTAAGAAACTATTGCTTAAAAGTACATTTGATACTGTAGTTCCAGAGTAAAAAAGTTACACCATGTATAAACAATAATACAATACTAAATAAGTAAATGTTATCGCGTAAAAACGTAATGTAAAAATTGCAAAACGAGATAAACTTAAAAAAAAAAAGGGAAGATTAGAAAAAACTAATAAATTTTAAATGATGCACGCAAATAATCAAAAACATTTCAAAGACAAAGAAAATATTCACAAAGAATGGCAATAAATAGTAAATTAGCTCAATTCGAGGTTAAAAATGGCCTTATCAAGGGAAAAGGGTAATAAAACTCGAATCTAGCTAGCGCGTTTCGTCAAACGAAAACAATTGAGACTGAAAGCGGAATGTCATTAATAGAATTATCAAACTAAATTATCTTAATATAGTAAGTCTCAATGGTTTCGTTTCTTTTCCCGTCGCGCCTGTAATTTAAAATTGCATATGTAAAACTTACTATTTTTGAAAGAAAAAACTATACAATTTTGTATATTCGCCTAGTTAGGCGAATATACAAAATAAAATAAATAGCTTAAAAGCTATTAGTAACAAAATTACACAATTTTAAGGGAAAAACCCAATGAGCTCAAAGAATAAAAATTTTGTTAAAGAGAAGAATAAAATAAACATAAAAATAACGTCTCAAAATGGGTCCTGCTAAGACCAAAGGCAAAGAAAAATAAAAGAATAAGACAAACATATGTGCATCCATAGCGCGTCAATACGCAAAATTCTTGACCGCATAGGTCTCTCTTGTCCGTGTACTGCTTTCTACTTTTGTATTTCCTTAAATACACACAGGGCGATAATATTTGGTGGCAGCAATTTGAAAAGTGAACCGACATTTAGTTTTCAACGTAAAATTCCAAAACTAAATTAATAGCTCTTCTGGGTTAATGGCTAAAAACCCCTGGGGGTTATGGGCTAAAAATTCGAATTATCATTGTTTATTTAATTAACATATTTCCGAAATGTTAAGTTGAATGGGACTTGCAAATATCTGGTTGCTGAATTAAAAAAATCTTAAGTGTAAGATTTTCGTTACCACCTCCCAAAGAGTGCTTTTTTTATGTAAGAGTGGTTTTTAGTCCAAAGGGGCTTTGTCCTTGAAAGGACTATTGTTTTTGTTTTGCGATTTTGCTTCAATTCACTGCAAACGGCAAATCACTTTTCAAACTGTTGCCACATAGTATTATCGCCCTGTGCTATATTTAAAGAAATTAAACAATGAAAAATTTGTATGTATATTTCTCGCATTGTGATAAAACAACGGTACATAGAGCAATCGAATTTTGATTGACCTAATCCTCCTACGAATATGGGCATGTGGAAGACCAAATTTAAAATTTGGAATTTGTTTTATTAACGATTTCCTATTTTATAAGACTTTAATGAATTTTTGATTAACAAACTCAAGGATTTAAAAGCGAGCAATGGCAACGTTATACAGAAAAAATCTTATATCTACAGCGCGTGAGTCTCGTATCGGAAATTCTAAAGATAACTCATTTTAAAACTATTTTGCGATATTTTGCTGTTAAACTGAATTTTATGGTTTAAGTGCAAAAAACTTGATATTTAATAAATAAATGTAACCCACAAAATGTTAAAAAAAAAGTCCCTTTGGAACGTAATTTAAAATCTGAAACATTTTGGATTTTTTTTTTTTTTTTTTTTTTTTTTTTTTTACCTGAGTGCTCAGAGCATCTTCAGCTCGCTCCAAATTTGAAAGGGAGGCTATTGAAAACATAGTAAAAAAGACCTGTAATAAAATTTTTTTTTAAAAATCCGAAAGTTGAGAACAGGAGAAAATATGGCGCTGTTCTAATCTAGACAACTGGAAACCTGTATAGAAAGCAGGTCAAATCTGAAAATGCAAATGCTCGGTTATGTAAATCACACCAGGTTTCTCTTCAGTCTATAACGATGAAAACGTAAATTTCTTCGTAAATTTTGAAATCGTAACAACTTACGTAAATACCTTTTATCAATTAATGCATTGAAAGACAGGTGACAGGTGACGGAGGACGGGGACGCCTGATGTTTAACAGAGGTAAACAGGCATATGTCCCGCGCCCTCCCCTATCTAGTGGCAGCAACTCCCAGGAGCCTCATGAGGCCACCTTGGAAGTTTATTGAAGAATTTTACGTAATTGTACATGGCCATACAGAGTCGTCTTAGGAATACATTAGTTTTGATCGATAGGCGGATGATTTGTTACATCTTGGTTTTTAGACACTGTTAGACACTAATTACAGCATATACATACACATACAAGTACATACAATTGCACATATAAAGATACATACAAAACACTTTTAAAACGCATATAAAAGCACATATATAACACATATAAAACATGTAAGCACATTATATAAAAATAGAAATTAGATACTAGTTTGCACACACTTATACAAGTAAAACACATACTTATAATGAAACATATTTAAGCTAATATATAGTATACACTTACACTAAAGACACATTTAGATCACATATCACATGTAAAATGCGCAAATAAACATACATAAAGCATGCAGGCACACTGTAGAATATTAAATTTTGTTATTAGATGATATAGTAATTACAGATGAAACTTTACTCTGGAGAATACATTATGCAATACGTTATATCAGGTACACTATACTTATTTAATTTGAATAGATATGCAGCGCTTTTTATATACATAATGCTTACAGAATTGATACACAATGTAAAAACAGATACACTATGCTTGTAAAGCATTAGATATTAGAATTTATACTGCACACAATTGTACAAACGAAATAAGACACTATACTACTATATACAACACAGTTATGGTGTACAATTATGCAAACACAATTATACTAACGTATTAAAACGCAGAATAAAACACTATACTACGGTATATAACACAATTGTGCACAATTATATAAACACAATTATACTTACACATTAAAAAAAAATCTATACTATTGTATACACACAATTATAGTACGCAGCACCATGCATGCTATGTTGCCAAGCTATATATTTCTATGCGAAGCTATGAGATTATACAGGTAATGCAGATACAATATTGATAGATATAGATGAATTATACATTATGCATATGTCAGATACAGTGCAGATATAATACAGATAGTTTGAGTAATGCAGATATGATGTGCAGGCAATAACTGTAGTGGAGACACTATGTTATAGAATGCGCTGAGCTTATTTTATATTATATTAGATGCACAGTGTTTATTGGATTAAAGTAGGTACACAGTACTTTTTATATACACATTGCTCACAGAACAAATGCACAGTGCAAAGTCAGATACACAACAGGTTGTAAGGTATTGCAGGTAATGCACACGCAATGTAGATAGTTGCATAGTAATTATATGCTTTATATACAGCAGATACTGTGCAGAATTTGACAAATTCAGTGCAGAATGAGGTGCATATTTATTGCAGATAGTTTGTATAACGCGTTTGTGTAATACAGTACTGGCAATGACTGTAGGAGAAACACTACGTTGTAGAATACACAGTGCATATTAGTATTGTAATAGATACATGATGCTTGTTATATACACAATGCTTACAGAATGGTTACACAATGCAAAGTCGGATACACATTTGTTTTACACTGTTCAGTTAAGCATGGACTAGCATGGACATGCAAGTAGTAACCTGTGATTAGTCAGTGTTGAGCTCTGTACACTGTTGATAAGTTCTGTACACGATTTGTCAGGGCGTTCCAATTACTCTGCGCACAGTACCTTATACACTGATATATAACTTGCAGTTGTTGTAATAACTGTGGTTATTCCAGGAAATACTTCTATAGATATTTCAGTCGTTGTAACTACTACAGAGACACAATGCAGGTAACAGTCTGTTCATAGTCAGTAGTTTGCTCTATACGCCGTAAGTGAGTACTGTACGCAGTAAGCAGCTATGTCTGCAGTTATGTTGCAGTGCAGTTATGTTATAAGCGCAGCACATAATTTAAACATATTGTGAGTTGCATTCAGCTGATTGTCAGTATAAGAGACTGTCAGAATTCTGTTGATGATTTGGTAGTGAAAGCTGACTGTGGTTGCTTTATGAGACGCCTTAATTGACGCTAGTTTGGTTGGCAGATATCTTGCCCTAGGTCGTTGACCTGCCTAATTATTTGGCAGATCTTTTTGACCGCTGGTGGGTGCTTAATGATGAATCGTTTATATGATTCTATATTTGTGGCTGGGAGTGGTAGGTGTAAGTTGGATGTAAGGCTGCATTCAAATATGTAGTGGTCGGGGGAGCCAGTAGCCCCGCAGACGCATATATCTGTCATCGAAATTGCATGTCTTTGAAAATAGGATGGAAATGGACCGTGCCCCGTGATATAGTATGTCAAGGGTGCAATGGCCTGGAGACGTTCGTTGTCTACTATTGGGTAGAATCCATGTGTCCTTCTTCCTGTATCACAGTTATCCCACTCCTGTTGCCACTGTTCTTTGCTTAGTTCTCTTAGCTTTCGCTTTAAATACGAAGTCGGGATTGGAGTTGTCACCTCTTGCGCGTCGTTGTTGAGTGCCGCCTCGTTTGCTAACTGGTCTGCCATCTCGTTACCCTCTATGCCATCATGTCCTTTCACCCAGATTAGTTTGATGTGTGTTTGCATATTGTTACGCAGGAGCTGTTGGATTGCTATAATTGTGGGTGAGGTATGGTGGTGATTCATGATTGCCTGTAGCACTGACATGCTGTCTGTGTGAATTTCGGTTGCTGCTAGATTGATATCCTGAGCATACTGAATTGCAGCTGCTATTGCCACAGCTTCTGCCTGGAAAATGCTGTTGTGGGTAGAGAGATGGCCTTTCCATTTGCTTTCCACTCGGTCATTTTTGAAGTGAACGAAGGCGCATCCCACTCCATTGTCATGCTTTGATTCATCGGTGTAGAATCGTGAGTTCACATGTGGAGTTTCTCTGAGAGGCGTTGGGTGTTGTGCTGTCACGACATGGATGCCTTTACTTTTGTGTGCCGGGTGCACATACTGCACACTCCCTGGTAATTCATACTGTGTTGCATGGAAGGCGGTGCCAGCAAAGTTGGCATCTTGTTTTAGCCTAATTAAGCGCTCATATGCAGCTTCTATGCTGGCCTTTATGTGCAGGGGTGTTAGTCCCGCAAGGACCGTTATTGCACTTGATGCCGTTGTCCTATATGCCCTACTTATGTTTAGAGCAAATGGCCGTTGTATTGTTGTCAAGAGTTTGATCTTGCGACTGCTCATTGGTTGCGCCCATATAGCCGATGCGTAAAGAACAATTCTCTCCGCTACCGTTAGATATAGCAGTTTCTGGATGTGAGGGTTTTGCCCCCAGTTGCTTCCCTGGAATTGTCTGGCTTTCTTAGCTATATTTGCTGTCTTGACTCTGATGTCTTGAAGGTGGGGCAGCCATGTGAGACCCTGATCCCATGTAAGTCCGAGATACTTTATGGTTTTTGAGATCTTTAGATTTCGTCCCATCAATTTTATACACGGCCGTCGCGTTGGATTAGTTCTCGGTCGTGGGATGACTACTGCCGTTGACTTCTGTGCGGAAATGATCAATTTAAGTCTACTGCATTTATCTGAAAATATGGAACAGGTTTCCGTACCATTTCGTTCGAGTTCTTCTCTTGTGCGGCCAGAGACTAGCAATGCCGCATCATCTGCATATGCTATCACTCTGGTATGGGTAGGCCATTTGATTTGTAATAAGGAATTAAACGTGATTATCCACAGTAGAGGCCCGGCACATGACCCCTGTGGGCACCCTCTTTCCTGCTGTTTAGTGACGACACCGTTATTATTGACTATAATTAGACTTCTAGAGTGGAGATAGTCAGTGAAGATATTAAAAAGGTTCCTTGGACACTTTGCCTCCCTGAGGGCCTGCTTTATTGCAGGCCACCAGAGAGTATCAAAGGCACTTTGAAGATCTAAAGAGATAAATGCAGTATGTAGATTGTTGATTCTGTTGTCATTTATATGTTTTCGAATGTGTTCCAGAGCATGGATGGTAGATGTGCCTGTCCTGAATCCATATTGATGTGGACTAAGAAAGTTTTGTCGGTATAGATGGTGCTTCAGCCTGTTGACTAGCAGTTTTTCGTAGATCTTACCCAATGCAGATAACAGACATATGGGTCTAAAGGATCTTTGATCTTCCGGGGATTTGTGCTTTTTTAAAAACAGGACGACCTGTCCTTGTTTGAATGCAGTAGGGAAGATTTGACAATGTAGAAGCTTGTTAAACAGAGCTTTAAAGTAAGTGGGTCGAGCGTTGAAGGCGACCTTGATTATTGCATAATCCAGGCCGTCAGGACCTGGTGCCTTTTTGACTGGAAGCTGTCGAAAGATTTGCTTGATTTCTTCCATTTCAAATGGTTCGTCGTCTGAAGTCTCTGGGATAGTGGTGTTTCCCCTTGTGTGCCTTTGCTCTGGCGTGTCATCGTCCGGATCGTCTGCTGGGAAGACTGTGTTTAAGGTTGTGGCTGCCGTAGATTCTGCTATGTTGGTGGTAATGGGTTGGTTGGCAATTTGGGCATAGAGTTGATCCGGCTTAAAGACCTTGTTGGTGGCAAGCTTGTGTAGAATTCCATATGGGTTGTTATTTTCTGTGCAGAACTTACGCCAGCTGGTTATTTTGGCTTTAAGGATATTATTTTTATAATGCGCTCTTTCCTCCCTAAAGGTTGCTAGTATTGCATTCTTGGTGGTTTCGTTAATGTTGGTGCGAAGGCGACGTCGTAAAGCCCTGCACTTTTGCCGTTGCTGTCGCAGTTCCTTTGTCCACCAGGAAATTCCTTGCAAACATTTTGCTGCTCTGGTGGGCAGGTGCTGATCGCAAATGCTCCGTAGAGTGTCAAGCAGCCGCTCGGTATAAGTGTTCAGATCATTGGGGCTCTTGTATTGACTTAGCTCCTGCTCTTCTTGCTGTAATGTTAGAGAGAAAGCTTTGTTAAGTATTCGCAATTTGTTACCCGGAAGTTTGTATCTTTTAAAGATGCTGATCCTTGTGTCGCTTGCAATATTGAAGTGTATGTAGCGATGGTCCGAGCAGCTCTCTTCATCTGCTACCATCCAGTCTTGTAGGTTATTGGCTATATCATTAGTAGTCACTGTAATATCTGGCCATCCGTGGTGGTACGTGTTGTCAAATGTGGGTGGCGCGTTGGGGGTGTTTATGATTTGCAGATTGCTGGCCAATATGTAGTCTTCCAAGACTTGCCCTTTTGGAGTGGTAGCTGGGTAACCCCATATGATGTTGTGGGCATTAAAATCACCGCCTATAACAAGTGATGTTGTGGGGCACTTTGTCTTTACTTCTTCGATGCTCATGATGGTCTGGTGGATATCATCCGGTGGGGGACTGTAGATGGAGGAAATGATGATCTGTGAATTTGAGAAGCTGAGGAGGATTGCTACATGGTCTCGCTTCTGTGTAATTATCAGCGGGGACCAGAGCGGGTTGCAGCAGGCGATTGCTGCTCTTGGTGGTGGCTCATTCTGTTGTGCTTTGCGCTGAAATATTTTCCAACAGAGTGGCAAACAGGCGACTTCCCCTGCTCTGCAGTAAGGTTCTTGAATCAATAGTATATCTGGTTGATGGTTGATTGTATGTTGGATCAATTGTGACGCGGCGGCTTTTGCTCTTTGTAAATTAATCTGGATGCATTTGATAACTTCTCGTTGGATGTCTGGTGTTTGCATTATTTGAGTGGGCGGCTGTGGCAAATCACTCGTATCTGGTACTGCGTCTGATATTAGCGATGTATCTTCCGTACGAGGGGCAGTTGACATCATAGGCTGGATGATCGCAGGGGATGCTCCTGTTTGTCCTATAGTTATAGTCTGCGCAGTTGATACACGCGGGCTGCTGCGCTCGGCATTCACGGATATCGTGTTCTTCTGTGCAGTATGCACAATAATGTTTGTTGGAGCACTCCTTTTGAGTGTGGCCGAGTTCCTGGCATCTGTAGCATCGCTTGGTGTTGTAGAAGTCTGCAATTCGGTATGCCCGCCAGCCGAGGTAGAGTCTGGGAGCCTGCATGATTCGCTGGTAGACTGTAGGTTGGCAGTCAAGAACCCATTTAACTGTGTTTCTTCTATCTCGGAGGCGGTAGAGGATCTTGACTGTTGATTTGGTAGCATTGTGCTCCGATGCCAAAGCTCGTTCTATTTCGTGTTCCTGGACTTCATGTGGGACGCTGTGGATAGCAACTCTTGGAAGTCTTGTGGCGGGAAGCTTGGTCTCTACCAGTTCTTGTCCCTTTGCACTGTTTAGCGTATTTTTTAGCTTGTCAAGGTCCTCTTTCGTGTGACAGTCAACTGCTAGCCCTCCTTTTTGTATGTTTCTGACTGTGGATACCTTTACTCCTATCTTGGGGAGTGGGAATTCCTGGCTGAGTTTAGCCTTAAGGTCTTGACTGGTGGAGCAGGTGGCTTCCTTAGGATATAGTAATAGTGTGTGCCGGGGCGTAGTTATGTGACTAGTATCTTTAGCCTTAGCTGCAGCAGCCGCGTAGGATGGACCTCTGATCGGATTAGGCAGTGGTGCTACAGCGAACACGTTATGCCTCTGCTGGTCTGTTTGATACTGGTTATTTGCATGTGCTAATTCGCAGCAGAAGAGAGTGGACGTATTGGTACTTGTGTCGGCTTTTGTTGGTTTTGCTGTGTATTCGGGGCCTTCTAGGGCTAACTTCTGTAGAGCCTCTAGTGAGGTAAGAATACGTTCTCTGAGTTCTGTTCGGAGCAGAAATTTACCACCTCGGTAGGTAGTTGTTACTCTCTTGATTTCCTGGTAGAAGAGGTCTACCTTTTCAGCATGAACTATGTCTGAGTTTAAGATAGAGGTCGGGTCTAAGGCGCTAGACGACGTTATTATATCTTCGTCAGTAGATAGAGTAGGTTTTAGTGCCATGATATAATGCAGACAATGACAGTTAATATGCAGAATTACAATAAAAAGCGTACAGTTACATAATCTAAGGCAATACAGTTAAATATAAGTGCGTGCAATGAAAGCGCTGCCAACAGTTAGCGTGCACGGGTACAAGGTGACAAGTAAATGAGAAGTGAATGGAATTTACAGAAAACTCATTAATTTCCGTCACAAATGCTAAATGTACGGAACTGAATGCTGTGAAGAAACCAGCCACAGAGCCTATTTCTCATACAATGCATACAATACACAGAATAATTAATAATAAAATAAAATCTAAACGAACTTAACGAGGTATGGAAACAGAGTACAATAGATGGCTATCAGTAAATAAGCACAAACAAAAATTTACAGGAAGATGAAATTAAATAAGTATAAAAATTATAATAATGATGATAAAGTAATAAAAAGAAGTAAATATAATAGAATAAAAGTTAAATGCACAGTGAAAAACTAGAACAGGGTTAAAAATTTGGGTGTACTAGAGGCTGGCTAAGTACCGTGCAGCTAAGTTCAAATTGTAAACAAAAGCACGTGCAAGACTTATAGCAACTGCACTCTACTATGCGCGCATGCGCTAAAAAGCTTGACAAGGAGTTGTGTCCGACAAGTTCAAAAGGCGACCTGTCCTGCTGGACCGACCCTCCGCCGCTGTGTCGTAAAAATGAGCCGGGTGAGGATATTAGGGAAAGAACAAGGTCACACAGGAAAATTGCAATTAAATCTTACGGCACTCAGTCACTAATTAAGCTAGCAGGACGAATGATACACTAAAAGAAAGGTAATCTAAAAGCCTACCTTATCGTCTAGGAATGGTGTCGATATTCTTAATTAGACCGGAGATAAGGGCAGATTAATCCAGAAGTATGGCACTTTTATGTCGCACAATAAAACACTGTAATAAATCGCACAAACACTTCACAATCACAGCACTGGTATCAATGAAGAGATCATATCTTCCACTTTCCAAAGGTACTAGGATTGAAATTGGATGCCTGTAGGTGCCAGAGAAATCTTAATAGATGTAAACACCACAAAACGGCACTTCACGGGGTCACGGTAACCCTCAGCAGATATCACGAGGTCGCGATACGAACAATGACTTCTGCTTTAAAGACTTAATTAATCCACCACTAATAAACGGAATCGCTCCAGATGCATATCAAATTGCTCAGCTTTTGAAGAACTTTAAATTGATATAACTCTTGTGTAAACTATATCAAAACTAACTTAAAATAATAAGGCGAAAAGCGAGCTCGCGAAAACACGTCGTACAGCATTGATGCCGCGTCCGGACTCTCCATTGAAAGACATGATTAAGAAGTGCAGTTCAGTTATGTAGACTACGGAAATCGGTGCCAGAACAGACAGTTACTGATGTCATGACTGCAATCATCGGCGGTACCCATGGGAATATTGCCGGTAGTAGTAGCAGTGGCAGAAAATTATCAGAAGAATTGGATTTCTTCAATGTTTCAACGGTGTGATAAATCTTTCAAAACGTTATTCACTTCTACTAATACAAGGTAAACCCATACAGGAATTAAAACACAGCGATTATGATAAACAGGTCGCATTTTCTGTGATAGTTCTTGCCAGGATGGATGTCGAGGATGTTTGGTCTACAGGAACAGCAGCTGTTGCGCCATCACTTTACAGAAGTTACAATCATAAGTCGCATTTTTGCGCTTGGATGGCCTCCTCCCTCCCTCCTCCAAATATATTCCTGTCTAACGTTTTTCTTACGTGGAATTATTTGAACTTCAAGGACTATCTTGACTATCTTCGCGAACTTAAAGGACAACATATCATGGGCTGTGCTGAGCATTCCTAGTGACATGTTACGTTCGGCCGTTGAGAATATAGTCTACAGTATGGAATAGTGGTCATACTGTAAGAAGTTTATTCCCTCGCCGAGGAAACGCATTTATGCTATGCACTGAAATATCATTCTTATCCTTTGGGGCAGTTCATTTGCAGCGTTAAAGCTGAAACTCTGAGTAGTGCAAATTTAAAAATAACCCCCTATACATATTATCGAAGGGGCGGAAGTCGCCATGTGTATGAGCCAGTATGATATGTGCATTGAGTTTGACACATACTTGTGCTTTAAAATGTATTTATATTTTTGACGAGATTTGGCTTGCAAAAGTAATTTCCATGGATTACTGAAATTATTATTACTACAGCTTTTTTTCTTCTCTAATGATAAAAATTTTGCTGCAAATATATGGCTTTTATCTACATACACATATATAAATTTTATATTTTACTTTTCTTTGTCAGTATACGCCTTGTAAACTCCAGTCTCCTTTCATATGCAACATTCAACCATATTTTCTGATATAAAACAACAACTTGAAAAAATAATTGAAAGTAAATTCTAAAAGCACTGCAAACATTTAAAATCTAAAGTGCTCAAATACTTCTTGTTTATGTCTCTAGCAAGCTTAAGAAACGAAGACACGGTAGCAATGGAACTAAATTTATTGGTATGGGTCTTTAAGCTTCGGAAGCGGAACCATTGCGTGTAACCTATTTGTGAAGGAAAAGGGGGTTAAATACCCTAATCCTGGAGGGAAAAACCAGAGTCCAAACCGTTCTGATTTATGCATTAATTATTCAATCCCCTTAAGTCCTGCACCGTGACAAATTTGGCGTTAGGATTTGGAGGGAGAACCGAGAAATGCTGCCACATTAAATAAAAGGATAAAAACAGGGAGAAAGACTTCTATCCAGAGTGAATGCAGTAGGATGGGGTATTCCCGCCTCCTATTTAGGGACTTTTGTGATTTTAAATGGGAGAGTTGCCTAACAGCAGTGGAAAGGAGGAAAGAGTAAATGTGATGGTAACGTTTCCGGAACTTCAAATGATTGCTGCACAGTATCAACAAATAGAATATATTCTGCAGGTAGGATATAGAATTTGCAATGCCATTCATGAGTTTGCAGATTCATTGTTCTCAAATATGATGAAATTTCTCTATACATGTGAAATACATTACTTTTAGGGATTAATATTCTTGAGAATATAGATGAAATAAGCTTCTCCTCTCTTTTTTTTTATTTTAAATTTAGCAATATTTACGTTAAATTTGGGTTAAAAATATGGAGCTACTTTATAGAGTTCATTAGACAATACAATGTTAGAGGGTTACATGAGCACCTGTTGTCCAGGATTTTGCTTAATATTTTTACTACATGAATTAACTAAGCAATGTGTGTATTTAAAGTTGTGTTATCTGAAACACTCATATATCTTATACACCTGAGACGAAATACTGCTGAGAAAGGCAGATTACAGATAAGTATCATGAACTGTGAAAAAGAAAGTAACTTGCAGACACATTATTCGTAAATACAAATGAGCTTGAAATTACAAATTAACAAATATAAAAATGAAATTTATCATAATTATCACATTCGAATAATAATGAAAATAATATGAATATATATTGAAATCATAGTATTTTTATCATTCAGCGTATATTTGAATGACTAATGAAAACAGAAAATATAAACTGAACTAAAATCATAAAATTTCTATTGCATAATTATATTATTTGCAAATCTGTTTTTATTACTTGTCACAATATCACGAATTTTCCGTGAAAGCTGCAATAAATGATATTTAATTTTATGTAAAATTACGATAAATAAGGAGAGGGATATTCAACGTATTACTTAGCATCATATGAAACCAAATATATACGTAAATAACGCATCAGTACATGATTTTAAATAAACATGTACTGATGCGTTATTAACGCATATATATAGTCTTGGTCTCAAAATAAGAAGTGAATTCCTTGAAGACTGTCAATGAACTTTTCAGTCTCTAAACATTTATATGCTCAGTTTTTAATTACAGGAAATAAGAAATCCCACTCTATTATCTAAAAGTGCGATGCTAATGAAAATATACAGGAATAATATATTTTTAACTATGTCAAAAGCAAATCAATTTTTTTAATTTATTGATTAATTGGTATCGATTGGTATTATTGCTAATTAATTAGCTAATTGCATAATAATTAATGCTGTTCGATATAATTATTTTTTGATAAAGATCTGAAATTTGACCAAGACATATGTACATAAACCATTGGAATTCCTTATTCTTGTTTATATCCGAAATTACTCAAAGAACTAAAAAGTAAGAGTTAAAACGCGTTTCAAGGTATTTACTTTGTGGCTAGATGTAACATAAAGTATGACTAAAGCATAATTAAGAAACATAACATTAATGGAAAGTAAGAAAACATGCCTGTGATTGCATAAACGCTTTTGTTTTGTATTTTAGTGATCAGTAATTTAGTATCAATCTAATGCAAGAGTTCTCAAGCGTTTTTGCTCCATGCATCTCTTTTAACATTCCCTAGATGGTCATCTTCCCCCCCCCATTCCCAGTCTCAAAAAATACAATTACTTTTATTTAAATTTAGATTATTTTTAACATGCTTTATAAATTAAACAAAAAGTGTGGTAAATATTGATAAATACCAAACTTGAGTAAAAGTAATATTTTACTATATTCATAAAATAAAACTAAATGCTTAACAAGTAAGTAAAAAGACTGACCGGATTCTTTGTCCCCTACAATATGAAATTCCTCCCTGGTTGAGAACCTCTAATCTAGTGCTTTCTTATCAAATTCTTTCTTATTATTTATAGTTTTGGTGTATGCATTTAAATATATAAAAATAATCCCTGGAAACGCAACGAGTGCGCTAAGACGTAGTCATAAATTTACTTCAATTTTTGTTGAATGGTTTGTCAAAGAGAATACCAGAAAACATAAGAAAGGTAAAAGAATTATATTATTTGGAGATTTCTTTACCTAGCCAAAGTAAAAATTAATCGCCCAACAGAACTATGCCTATTATGTACATGAAACAAATAACAACGCGAACATTTTATTATTGTCCTATATGCAAGGAGCACTATTAGTGTGACCAATTTTTATTTTATTTTTTTAAGTGAACCTTTGGTAATTTCATTGATTTTTCTCAATGAGTGTATCTATAAAAATGAATGACTGATAAAAAGACGACTGATTTTTCTCAATGAGTGTATCTATAAAAATGAATGTTGTATTTTACTAAGTATGTTTAACAGTATAAACAAGTTTTCTTACTTGTGTGGGATCTATATATAGTTCTTCTTATATAGGAGATAGAGAATACATAGTTCTTCTTATATAGGAGATTGTTTACCCATATGCATCCATATGCATAATACATATCTTCTCGTATTATGCTCAAAATGATACAGATTATATATAAATAATTATATTTCATTATGTTGGAAAAATTGTTTTAGTTGCATTAATAAGAGCCTAGTTTAAGTAGCAATAATTTTTGTAATTACACTTTTACTTTGTTGAAAATATTTTCGTTATACCAAGCCTTTGAACATCCTCTGTTTTATTTATGGGCCGAAGATCTAAATTAATGGTAAGGAATTCCAATGGCTTATATTATGGGTTAACTCATGCTTGGTCTATAATTATTACATGAATTTCTTTGTATGAAGTAACTGGCTTATGAGGTTCAACTACAAGTTAACCCATTAGCCGCTGGTGTTGCGTTGACACAACGGTCAAAATAAATGCGTATATAAATATAACTACGTAAGATATTTCTTACCAGCCAGATGATTTTGTGCATGGAATATTATGAAGATTATTTCTATAAAAAAATATTTGCCTTCGACAATCATTTTGTTTATAATAATTAATCTCATACTTTAAGCAAAATTGAAGCGAAATTTTCGACAGGGTATTTTTGCTGAAAATATTTGACGAAAGATTCGCCGTCTTTATGAGTGATCTATTTTTAGTCAAGGTCACCGTTTGTCAGAACATTACATCAGTCACATGTTTATATTTGTGTTGCTAGGGGAGGAAAACGAGTGTTGCGCTGACGCAACGTCAGCAGGAAACGGGTAGTCAATCTCCTTATTCACTCATTCCTTTCGATGTTCTGGTTCATGTTCTGGTTATTTAAAAATGCCTAGAACGAGGTATCTTACATTAGCAGAAGCCCTTCAAAGATTTTTTGATGAAGAAACAGATGATGATAATGTTAATAATGACCAGAATGGAACTGATATTATTGTTGTTCCCCCAGAAATTGCAGAGGCTAGTGACGAAGAAAAAAGGAATGGCAATGTTTTAAATAATGATAATGATATTTTACCAAATGATACTGCTGGAGAAGTTGAAATTCACGTAAGAAGTAAGTTTTAGCCTTCTGAAAGCAGTTATAGTCATACTAAACAGTTTAAAAAGCAGAAGACTGAAATTTTGAAGTGGGTAAAAAAGGAACTGCTAGTTATGTTTCAGGAAGAACATGAAGAAAGAGATAGAAGAGAAATTATAAAAGACAAAAAACAAGGTAAAACTAGTGCACAGATTTTCGATTTTCTTTTTGGTTTAGACATTTAGTCTCTTCTAGTTGAACAGACAAATATATACGCTCAGCAAAAAAAAAAAAAAAAAAAAAAAAAAAAAAGCCCAGAATTTATTGCATCTGAAGACTATATGAGAAGATTTATTGGAATATTATTGCTTACAGGATATCATTCTTTACCTCAAGAAAAAATGTATTGGACTTTTGATAAGGACATTTCTGTTCCTGTTGCACGAGAATTGATATTACTCTTGCAGTACAGGAATATGAAGCAGAATTTTCATTTGATAATTGTCAAATTGACAATACTGATAAATTATATGAGGTGAGACCGTATCTAAACTTACTAAATATCACCACTTTTTACTACTGGAAATATAAAGTCTCTTTTAGATTTCAGCCACGAAAATGCATTATTCCTTTTGCAAACTCCTATTGAGAGTGTAGAATTAGCCAGAGATAGATCAGCAACAAGAAGACCTAGTAAATTCAGCATTCAAAAAACTCTGCATGGAGATAGTAGGCATTTTATCGTAAAGTTCGTTGATAACAAAAGACTTTGTTGTAAAGAGTACCATAGCCAGACTGTTTATAGATACAAAGTATGTAATGTAGCTTTACATCATGATTGTAATCAAGCTTTTCATGCTTGAATCTTTCAAATGAAATAATCTGTATTTGTAAAAGAAACACAATGTATATTTTAATATTAAATTAATTACAAATAAAGTCATTTGTATATTTATAAAACTTTATACAGCTAAAAAGTAATCCTGCGCTCCACTCAAAAGAAACATCACACGAGTACAATCCTACTCACTAAACATCCGTAGTCTTATTCCGCTGACGTTGCGCAAACGCAACACTCGCAGTTTCCTCAGGTAAGAGCATTTTTTTTTTTTTTTTATTTTCAATGTAAATTTATGTTATAAATGCTTAATTTAATATTTGTTATTATTTTCATGAGAAAAGAAACATTCCTTGTACTTTTGGCGGTTAATGGGTTAATTTAATTCTTGCCTTTAATTTATTCATTTTACAATTGAAATTTTGTTCTTCATGATTTAATTCCAGTCTCCGTTAAAACATTTTTAACAATTTACATTCAAGTTACTTCAAAAAATATTTCAAAATAGAATTTACTAAGTATGGATTCACTCTTTTAAGATAATTCTACTATAATTAAACTTAGGAGGTAATATAATCAATATTATTTAGTAAATAAATTATTATTAACTTACTTTGCAGCAATTGCACAAGTAGTAGAATAACTTGTTTTCGCACTAAATGAATTTAAAATCATACACATATATATATATATATAGAGAGAGAGAGAGAGAGAGAGAAAGATAGACAGACAGATAGATAGATAGATATTTAGAAGAAAATATTGGACTAGAGAGTTTTAAATGCTAAGTACAGATGCTTACTTGCAAAGACCTTTCCATTTGCACGCGCAGTTAGTGGATGAGAGAAATTTCTGTATTCTAAATAATTGGTGAATAGAAGAGCTGCAGTTAAAAATTTAATATCTGGCTAGTATAACCAATTAAGCCTGGAAATCAGTCCTATCTCAAGAACAGTGAGAGATACAAAGGAAAATCAACATTCAAAGCACCATCCATTTAGTATGAAAAGACTTATTGCTTTTAAATTATCATGTGCACAGCCTACTATGTTCAAAACCTATGCTCTATAGTTTCTCGCACTGTTTGGATACATAAAGAAGCAAATATGAATACAAAATTATAATTTATTTTTGGATATAATATATATTTGTGTTCAAAAAATATTTCTGCATGCTTATTTATTAGTATGAAATGTTCAATATTATTACTTTCACCATCTACACAACGACGTAGAACCAGCAGATAAGTAGATGATGTCAAATGTACTTGATCTTTTTTTATGTAATCCCAGAAGGAAAAATACAGCGGAATGAATTCCGGCGAACATGAAAGCCATTTTAGGGTCACTTAGTATAGCCAATGTTTTGCTCTCGAAATATATCTGAATTTTGATTAGATACAGCTGCATCTGCATACTCTCAGAAAAACGAAATTCCCATTTGTTGTAGGAGAAAATTCCCGTTTCACATAAATAGAATATCGCGCTTCGGTTTTGGATGGACATTTTAGGCTATATAGGAGACTTTACCGTATCCATGTGCGTAATAAATATCTTTTCGTGTTATGCTCAAAATGATACTCAAAATGAAGAGGAATTTCCTATTTGGTCAATTTTCCCGGAATTGTTAAACATACTTTAACAAAATTTGATAGGGACATAGGTTGCCATAATACAAAACATCTACCATACAATAGTCCTAGTACACACATATGATCGTGCATAAGGCGGATCGGAGTGAGCGAATCTGAAACACGAGTTGTAAAATCAAACAAACATTCAGGATAATTGGAGGATTTGCTTCTGATAGATTTTGATGTAAATATTGTATCAAATTTTAGAGTAGCAAATATAAAACTGATCTAGAAAGTAATACATTTAGTTCAATGCTTTGACAGTAGTATTCAAATGCACCATTTCTTTATAAAAATGTGTTCTTTGTTAAAAGTATTAATCATTTATGATTACAAATTACACAAACAATTCATTGTCATTATGAATTTCTTAATATAGACTCCAAATCAACCGGAATTTTGATTACAAACTGAAATTTAAAATTTTAATAAATAACCCTATATGTAGGAGCTGTAAAGAACCTGAGGATTAGAATTTGAATGCATACTAAAAATAACATATTATGCATACTGTTTAAATATTTCGAATACCTTTGGAACAATTCCATTACTTTTATGAAAGAATGCTGCATTTTATATAGAAGTTAATTTTTAATCTACCTTTCATATAAACAGACACACATACATTTTGTTAATTACGATTTGTTCTCAGGAACCTTTCTAAAATTGCCATCCGTTGTTTCGGATTAGGAGTACAGAAATGAATGAAAATTTGCGACACGAAATTCTAAACTTCGTAGTACATTTCCTTATCTTGAAAAACCAATTTATCTTTTAACGGCGGATTCTCCTAATTTATCTTCTCATATGAAATGTTCTCGAAATTGATTAAAATATATGAAAGAATATAAGGCAGATGTGTCTTTAAAGATGAACGTCTAAAAACTGTTCAGAGTTTACACAAAAGTTTTCGACAAAACTATGTTGTTCTATAGGAATTATTATTTGTATCTGCTGGCAATATTTATCTTGTGTGAAAGGCAGTACATCTTGGTGCAAACAACTGCGTTTCAATTAAATACCTCAGGAATACGAAAGCTCATAAAACATTACTGATACTTCATTCAAATTAGGTAGGAAAATTAATAGAGTCTTCAGAAAACAAACAAAGATCTACAGAAATTTTCCTAATTTGGAAATATATTATATAAATATCTATGCATGTGCTAGATTACAAGAATTTTACACAACTGAAACATCAGGAATGTAATAATAAAATGCCAAAAATTAAATAGAAGTTCAGTTTACATGGCGTTTACTAAAATTAAAATTCTACTGTCAAACTGTAATTATGCGGGCATTAATCTTTGTTCATTATGCCAGGAACTATAATTAGAAGATTTTCTAATAAATATGCATGAATTCTTGTTTATTGATGGCACAGGTTATTAATTTTTTATTATTATGAAACTGTTGGAAAATTAGCTTAATAATAAAAAAATGTAAAATTCATTCTTGGTTGAGCACCATGAACCTTAGGATACTAAGTTGAGAGAAAATAAATAACAAGCTGAAATGGAGATAAATAACTGCGGTTAAAATGTTAAAAAACTGCAGTTTGTATAAAAAGAAATTTAGAGTGCAAGGTACTTCCTCAGATACAAAAGAAATATCCAAAACAAATAATTACACAAATAATAAGAAGAAATAAAGAAAACTTTGAATTGGGAGAAAATACCTTGTCAATTTTAACGCTTTTAAAAAATTGCAAGATAAATATAGATCTCAAATGTGCTTTATTCTGCTTTAAATGCGCTTTGTCTGATTTTATTCGTTCTTTCATTTTCTACAAATTTCAAGCTTGAAAATTTTAGAATGTGCGTATATTACTGCATCTTTACTGATTAGATTTAATATAATTGACAAAACATTTGTTCATGTGTTAAACACTTTTAAATCCAACTGGCAGTCTGCTCGATGTTTGAAATTTGTTTCATTGCCAATATTTGGGACACACTTAATACTTAAAAGTTAAAAAATAAATCTTTTGAAATTATTGTCAGCTACTCAGTAATATTACAACTATTGTAATTTTCTAATAAAGAAAATATACTTCAAAGTCAGACTTTGAGATTTAAAAAACACTTAGTTATAAGTATTGATTAAATCAATTTGCATTATTATGGACATCATGGCTGTAGATAATTTGGTTTGCATGTGTAATATTCAGAACATAATAGAACCAAATGGATGATATTCAAGATATATCTGCGCAACCAAAGATGCGAGTACTGTTCTTATGTAAAACAAATGAAGTATTTTAATGGAGAAACTTTCCTTGAAATTCGGTGAAAGGAAATAATTACACATGTATGAAAAAGGCTATAGAAAAATTCATATTTATTCAAAAGAAGAAAACTATCCTGGAATTATTCTGTTTTCCAGGTTCCTAAATTTTAGCATGGAGATAGTTGGCAAAGATTTTCCAGTACAAGTAATCTCTTAAAAATAAAATTTAATAATCAAGTTTCTTTAATTCAAATTAAAATAAAATAATTTCAAGAAATTAAAATCAATAATCAATAATTAAAATAAAGATTCTTTAATTAAAACTTTAGAAGAATAATTACGTTTCTCTTCTGAAATATTTTTGGTGTTTTAATCCCTAGTAAAATTGTATTAGTTGATATTCCATAATTTAAAAAAAATAATCAACTAATCAATCTCTCTTTCTATATTCCTATTATTATGGTTTGTAATACAGAAATACTAAAGATCTAACGCAAATTTCAGACTTTCAAGTAGAATGTCAATTAAACGAATTGGCTTCTTTCGCACTCTTTCAAGGTTAGCGGTAGGCTTTTTTTCCACCTCGTCATCTGGGGATCCTAAATTCTGCCGATAGGTATCTCCCTAAATTAAAAAATAATTTTCATTCTTAAATTCTTTCTCCCGATGCGCCCACAGCTGTTGCAACGGATTTAGCACCGGCCCTGCAGACATTCATTCTCAGTTGAACGTTTTGGTGTTCCATACCTGATGTTCGCATTTTAGTTCTCCGAATCTCAATGTCATCCTATTTTTACTTCTGGGAATGCACTAAAAGGTGCTATATTCTTAAAACCTTTGCTCACAAGCCAACATATTCTCAAACGTTCATTGTACTGATAGTGGAAACAAATTGAACGATGTCCTTATGAAAGGAAATTGGATTTCATGAGCGTTTTTTGTGTAGCTAAATTAAATCATGTAGAACACTCCTAAGCAAATATCCAAATTTTACATTTCATCTCATTTAATTTATTAGTTATCATTCTGTTATATAAATTTAAAAATTAAAATCATTTGAAATCTGATGAATCACTTTATTTATACCCTATGTTTTTAAACTACAGTCTAAAAGTTTTGCAAATATGAATCACTATATTGCTGAAATTATAACCACATTTTATTACATTTTTTTTTTTTTTTTATCTGTATAACAAATTTGAGGGAGGCTCTTCGTAGAAAAACAGAAAGTTTGCGAAAAATCTATCTAGAGGAAAACAGTCTCACTCTCTCAACAGACCCTATATAAATGTTAGAAAATGAACGGATTATATCTCTGGAGGGTAGAGCGGGCAAGAGGACCCCGCGGGTTCAGCCTCACGTATAAACATTACTTTAATCTAATATAGCCAACCCACCGTTTTTCGAAAGCAGGAGCATCTGACCGGGACGAAAACTAACACGCAAACACAATCAGTCTGAGAGCAACCCCCCTTTCCTGATGGGCACATCGATAAGAATTGACCTATCGCCAGTGCAAACGGATGTTTGATATCCTTCTTGTGGAGGATACCTTCTCTGGACTCTCTGAAAATGTTATATACGACTATCTCTATATGCCAAATATTGAGGCAAATGGAAATTGCCCACAGTTAGATATTTTTATTTATGTTATCTTCTCAAAATTTTGAGAAATTTAGAAGTTTTGCAAGAATAAAGGAAAATTTAGATGCCTAAAGATAAAACAAAAATGCATACATCGTTCTTGGTACACAACAAAAATTAAATTCTACGGGGAAATGAAAATTTAAAATACATTTTGTCATTTCTTGAAAAATGATACTTTTCTCTCGATAGGCGTGATCTGTCATTACTACACAAATAAATGTCGGGACCATTAATAACAAATAAACACTTCTTGAGAAACTTGCACCCGTTATTTTAAGCAATGAAATGAAATATGCTGTTAGTATGAATAATTTTCACAAAAAGAAATATTATAGAATAGTATTAATATTATAGAAGAAACGTATTTCATGAAGAATATCAGTGAAATCGGTGTTTCACCGTAAGACTAAAACTAGAATATAAGTAAAGCAGAAACTGAAATCTGTCTTCTAAGTTCTTCGAAAAGAATCAAATTAATTTTTGTTTCACAACAATAACACAAAATTTTAAATTCCTTTTTGTTTATATCAAGAATGTATTTAAATTCTTTTTATAAATTCTGTTATTTTCTTTAAAATATTATTGAAATGTACCTACATTTCAATGCACAGAGTTGACAGACCTTTTTTATTCAGTAATCATAATCATTGAAGAAGAAAAAGATTACAAATAACAACACAACATGGCATGCGATCCTTTTCTAGTTAAGTTTGTATGAATTTAAGATATTTAAATCATAATCAATATTCCAATATTTATAGCACTCCTCGCATGAAAGCAGGTGTTTTGTACTTACTTCTTAAATTAATTAATAACTTTATAAAGTTTTGGAATTATAAAGACCTATAATTGATAACTGTTTAAAACTCTTTTAATAGTTAGCAACTCATACATTTTCGTGTATTATAACATTTTTATGTTGTTATATTATTAATATTTATTATTAATATTTATTATAATTTTTAAAAGAAATCACATGCTGATGATTTAAATTAAATTCACAATACTTACTTATTACACATTACTAGTCTTATTAAGAAAAATGGTTAAAAATGCGTGTAATCCAATTATAGCATCTTGAAAGTTTCCTAAAAATATTTGAGAGAGCTCTGAAATAATACCTGATTTTTCGTGTTTACAAGATTAGTTTTAGAAGCATTTCATCATATGCTTTTCTACAGTTTGAATAAAAATTTAAATTCCATAATATTATTGCTATGGATTTTGTATATTGTATTAATATACTAACTTTTATTTATTACTTAAACTTCATTATTAACAGCCATCACGCAAGGAAAAAGAATTAAAATTTCAAGAAACTAACTCTGATTTCTTCAAAAAGAATCTTGACATTATAAGAAGATATAATTTAAAGCAGCAATCCGATTATGAAAATGGTTTGATTTATTCTTAATTTATTAGAAAGATAGCAAATGAAATCTTCAAAAACGAACAGTTATATTTTCTTTCAAAATGAAAAACCTAGCAACACAGCTGTTTTTATCTTTTTGTTCTAAAGATGGTAAAAAAACAGTTTATTAAAAGAATCAAAGCTTTAATTATATACTATACCTAAATAAGTGCAATGTATTTAATTATGGCAAAGCACACTAGGGCTATCTGCCTAAGGGGAGGGATGCCTTCGTGGAGGACTTTCTAAGGGAAACTGGCTCGTATACATGTTACACATGGGAAAAACCACGAAAACACCTATGCAGCCAGCCCGTTAGCGGGATTCGAACCTTGGACCGAACTACCAGTATTCAGCGACTTTACCGCTCGCCGCTGGTGGGCCTCTACCTAAATAAGTATTTATGTATTAAATTCATTGCTTTCGGGCTAGAGATATGTTGTCCCTTTAGGTCATTCACGTAAGTCTAAATAAATATCAAACTCAACAAGTACTTCAGATTTTACTTACTAACTTATTTTGTTTAACTTAACTTTAACATAAATTTGCATAATTTAAAAGATTGAGTCCATTTTTATTAGCTTGTAAAGTTGCGCGCTTCCAACCTGCATGCAACAAAGTGGGTGACTGCTGAAAACTGGAAATTAGACAGAGTCTTGAGAAGGGTTTAAGTCCCTTTTTATTCAACTTTAGAAATTACAAATGCGTGCTCTTGACGTTCACAAACTAAGCCGACCCGGCGGTAAAATAAAATAAGAAACTGAAAAGAGATAATAACAAGTGACTAACTACGAGGCTCTCTAAACGTAACTAACCTCACCGCGTTCTAAAATACCGCTGATAATTCAGCAAACTCTGAATATTACGTTGAAAGATTAACAATTTACCGAGGCAAGCACACAGGCCGAAACGCGTGGTTCTTCAATTTCTAACTAGCCACTTGCACACTCGTGAAGCAAGAAAGCACAATTTCGCACTCGTTCCTTTCTATTTATCTCAGAATACTTCCGCTGATAATTTGAATCCTTGCGCGTTCTACTAAAATTTACATACTCTGGCATTGGCAATTCCAGGGGAAAGTAAGGCTTGACAGAAAAGATAGTTTAAACTTAAAATAAATGTTAGTTAAAATAAATATAAACCCTATAAGCTTAATAAATGAAAAGTTATGTTTTCCAGAATTTTTCCTACAAAGATAGTTGAATTCAGCTGTCTTGCTCGAGTAAGTTTTGATAAATGGTTAATTTAATCCATTACATTAATAGAGATATGCCTAAAACTTGTTTCATCCCAGGACTTGATAATCAAAGAATTTGTAAAAAAATTTTTATTTGATTTGATTTTCAAAATCAGAAATCCAGAAGAAGAACAGCTTCAATAATAACTTTTATTTTATTAATGAAGATGATTAGCTATACATAGCTTAAAGAGAAAAACAACGGATAACGTTGTAGCTTTCCCTTAGGATAGGACTTCGTAATTTCGCAAATTACAGTCTTTCACTGCGGAAAAACTAAAGTTACTAAACATTTAAATTGAAGAGCATACCAAATGAATTTAACCATATGAAAATCAACCTTACTATTTATATAGAAACTAATTCTTAATTATCTCATTCCTTACTTTAGCCGAGTATATAAACCACAGCCGAGATGGACACTTTTATCAGAAAATTCCATAAATTCCTTCTTCTAAGAAACCAAATTTGTATTTTCAAAACCTGAAAAAAATTCTCTTAATATCATCGACTTTGTAAGTGCCTGCAACTAGTATATTTGGTTCATTTAAGGTTATTTTCACAGGCCAGACTTACATTATTAAATATTTATAGACTTAAAAATGCCAATACTATAAAATAATCAAGTAAATTAGCATACAAGAATGCAATAAAAGACTATAAATTAAATGTAATAAATGCATTTAAAATTGCCATATGATGTATTTATGGCAATTTTATTTATTAATTTAATATATTTATTAATTTAATGCCATAAAATGCATTAAATTAATAAATAAATACAAAGCATACCCAAAATACAGACGCCAGTGCTTAACGAATGCAAATACTTGAATAAATTATGGCATGACTGTGGGCACTTGGGTACTTAGTAATATTAACTCAGAGTAAACCACTCATAATTAGAAAGTCTATTCTTTAGACAAGATTGTCATCAAAATATAGAATAATAACTTTTTCATTGGTATCAATATTTGTAAAACGAAAGCCATTAGATGTTGTTCATTTATAAACATTAGGAAGAAGTAGATAAATACTTTTGAATAAAAAATATTTCCCATAAACCTTTATGGAAATTTGTTATTAAATAATAAAATAAACTGGACTGCAGATTTGTATATAAGAAGATCAATGCCATTATTTTGAATAAAATATGAATTATCGAACCAGATTATTTTATTCTTAGGCAGTCCTGGGCAGGTGAAATTTGGAAACTTCAAATGGAAGCGGAAAAATATATGAGTTTAGTTTAAACTACATTGAATATTTCAAAACAAAATTATATAATAATTTATTTAAAAATTTGATTAGAAAAATTAGTATTACTTTGAAATACATTTCAATCCTTGGTTTGGAAATGTATTACTTTTGCATCAGAAAAATCAAACATGATAGGTATTTCAGGCTGTTTCTTCTGCAGACTGACAAAAGCAAAGTAATGTTTCTTGTGGGGAAAGGATATCAAACTGTGCATTTTTAGTTATTTATTTGCAAGACAGTATTATATGTGTTTCATTTTTAGACAGGGCATAATTTGGTAAATTATACGAACAGCATCCTCAAATAATGACCTAACTGTTTTTAATTAAAAATTAAACAATAGGTCCTAAAACGTAGAATCTAAAGATGAAATACTTCAGCTCAACAGCGGCCGAGCGGTAAAGTCACTGAACAAGGGTAGTTCGGTCCGAGGTTCGAGTCCCGCAAACGAGCTGGCCGCATGGGTGTTTTCGTGGTTTTTCCCATGTGTAACGTGTGTACGAGCCAGTTTCCCTTAGAAAGTTCTCGACGAAGGCATGCCTTTCCTTAGGCAGATAGCCCTAGTGTGCTTTGCCATGATTAAATACATCACACACTGAAATATTTTAAAGAATGTGCGTTTTAAATGTCGGAAAACATTTTTGATATTTTCTCATTTGGCTTATTTATTTTCTTATGAGTATTTTATAATATACCTCTTTTAATCACATAAATGTAGTTTGCCATGTAAATTTGCCACTGATTCTGCTGTTTGATTTAAATATATAATTTATTAGATAAGTTATTACATTGTATATAATTGCGATTAATATATTTTGGCTTGAGAAAAGTTAAGATAACTTACATCGGGAAATTCAAAACTTCATGTAACATTCTGCTAATTATTAAAATATTTAGATTTCCGAGCATCGTTAATTCTAAACTTTGACTTCTAGTGCTGTCTGAGAAATGAATTCTATTTAGTTGTTTCGAAATTAGATTATTATATTTGATTGAAATATCAGACACCTTTGAAGGCAAAACTCTGAAAGCTACCCAGATTACAAACACCTTGGGCATCTTATCCGAAATATGGTAAAATTAATTGTATTTTCACTTCTAAATATATATTAATTTCCAACGACGTAAGACGTTGTGCACTCGTAACAGAATATTCATTTAAATAAGCAGGATACGTATTAATGCTTCTAGTTGTATATTTTGGGATAGTGAGGACGGCAAATGTAAACTTGTTAACAGGAAACCAAAAATTGCTTCTGTAGGCGTTTAAATGAACATCAGTTTGGAAAACAAAGAACAAAATATAAGAACAAGGAACATAAATTGTATTTTCTTTCGAAAATGCACAAAGAAGCACATACACAGTTATATAGATACAGAATATATATGCATATTTAACACACAGACGTACACACATATATACACACACTAGTATATACATAAAAGCTGCTGTTTCATTGTGTGTACTTTTGAGTTCCATGGTGTTTAAATATCAGTTCAATACAGGAAATAATTAGTCAGCGATTTAGGAATTTAAATTTTTATTAAAAACGATAAAGTGAATTAAAAGCGTTGTCTACTTCCATGCCTCTCGAATTAACTTAGGCCTTTTCGTTGCCCTGCCTTGGCAACACGCTTTTTAGATTTGTCGTAGATGAATTTCGGTCGCTAGAATGTAGCTGACCTGTATCTGTTCTTAATTAACTTATAATACTTGTTTTAAAACTTAACAGTGTTACAAGATTATTACTAGATGTTTAAGTATGGATATTTTATAATTAAATGCTTACAATAGAGTTTGAATAAACCGAGAGTAGTTGAATTTATTAAAGATATTTAAAATCGAAACTACTTCTTCCACTTCGACCATTCGAGCATTGGAACGTAAACAAGTGTGTTAAAATAATAATCACCACAGCAAAATGTACAGTGTATAGAAAATTTATGGCAATCAATAATAAGGTAAATTATTTTTAGTCGAGAATAGTTACTTGATATTCTGAGTTAAAATAACACACTGAATATTATTGTTCGAGGTGTTAATGCAACAAAATTCAGAGAAAAAGTCCTGACTGCGTACTTACTTCTTCAGCTGCAAAAGTACAAATTATATTGTACTTTTATATTCAAAGTACAAATGCATTTGTACTTCTGCAGCTGAAAGAGAAGGCAAGCTCAAGGCTACTGAAGAAGGTGGCAAGATGTAAGAGAATTCATACAAATTTACGATTCTTACGCTGATTCTTGTTGTCCTGATACTTCCAATAAGTTATTTGATATGTTTTTTAAGGCTGGGTAAAATCCGAATTTGTAAAGCGCAGGATATTCTGATTAATATGCTGTTTGTCTCAAAGTGTTTAAACTGATCTAATCCGGGGCTGATATCTTTAGCCTTATTTGTTCTACATCAACTGATCAGTACATTAAAATTTGTGAAAGAATAAAAAAACATTTACTTGGAGTATGAATTTTACTTTAACTATTAATTCAAAATTTAATTGCTACATACAACTAAAATAGGTCCAATATGCACATTTCTCAATAAGTACTTATTTTTGATCGCAGAGGCATACTTAGCAAATTCAGAAAATCACGCTTTATATGAATGAACTGTAATTTATGAAACATTGTCTGGTGTGTATAAACCGTAAACATAGTCATTTAGGATAATCATTTCTAGCATAGTCATTTCTAGCCTTTAAAATCCTTAACTGAGAACATGAAACGAATCGAGCTGAGAATGCTGAGATCGGGAATTTCAACAGATATTTGATAACTGGATTAGAAAAGGAGATCAATCCTTCTTACATTTGAGAGTTACATCTTTTCTCATCAATGACAACCTTTAGATATTCAGTGAAAGAAAAAGCGCAGCTAAACAAAATAAACACAAATTTATATCCCTGTGGCGTATTATTGTAATCACATTCGCGTCTAATACAAAATGAATCAAAAAAATAATTTTTAATACTGTGTTTGTCATAAATGTATCACTGATGGTAACATATTTCTTCTGATAGCAAAAAATGAAATCCTTCTGCACCTTTCTCTTCCATTTTCTGTTTTCAGCCCCCTCCTCCTCTTATGAAAAAACAACCCAATGATCTCATTCGACCAACCGGGGCGGCGTGAGGGGAGTTGCGCCCGCCACCGAGACATAACCGTTCCCTCTATATGCAGAACACAGTGGTCCGCCACAGAGAGCAGACGGCACGGCGGTAGCGCTCAAACGATCTCCCTCTAACAACGTGGTCGGTTCTTCACTTTGAAAGGCGATATCTGCCCAAGTTATACAGTGCACATTTACTTTTTTCTGTCCCATTCTGCAAATGGTGTTGTTGACAGAGGTGACAAAATGTTCCCCAGCCTATCCCCATCTTCGGGCTGGACTGGTTGAGTAACTCATGAGAACTTGTTTTTTGAACTTTTTCGTTCTCGAACCAAGATAGTTTTGAAGATGTCAGTGATGATGTTCGCAAGACGTACCCACATAGCATCTATACTTGGAATGTGGATCGTCTTCGTGATAGCAGGTCAGTTATTTTAGCATATTTTAAGAAGTAAAATCCCAGTTCTTGCTAGTTCGAGACTTCAAACTATTCTTATGAAGATCTTCCTTTCAATAGATGTTTTCATTTTAGAGTCATAAATGTCCCTTCCGAAAAAATCCTTTCGGTCGTCCTTTTCCGAAGAATTTCTTTTGGATGAAGTAAGGAAAAATAAATGCTAATATTGAAATAGGATTTAAAATAGACACTTGTGTAAAATTACAAAGTATTTAAGTGAAATCTAAGCACTGTTTCTTTCGGGAGGGGGGAGAAGAAATAAGCTCCAAACCAACAGAAATATTTAAGAACTGTTATCGTGATTTTAGTTTCTTTCACTCGCTCCATTTTCATAAAATGAAGACATCTGACTGTTTTACAAGTACGTCATAGCTACAGTTTGCGAATATATCCTTTTATCATCCTATCATTTTCGAATTTACTGGGATTTTCTCTCCTGGAGAGACACATATGTTACAGAAACTACTGTTTTACAAAATTACTACTAGCTTTTTTAACTGCTATTATTTAAAACAACGCATAGCCATTGAACTGAGAAGAGTTAGAGGAAAATAAAATATATGTTTTCAATTAAATTAGGTATTATAAAATGAATTTCTATGCAATAGGAAACCACTAGTTTTTAAAAATTAGCTTTTATTATTTATTTATTAAAAACTCTTTGAGAAAATTTTATCATTACTAAATTACATATAATAATATACACCATCAGAATTTCATGTAATTGTAAATTTTTAGTGTGAGCATAACGATAAAAAATAGCTTAAAATATTATCTAAAAAAACGTTAACTTCATTTATTCATTTATTTACTTATTGTACGTTCAGTGGAAACAATTAAACAACTTCACCTCAAGATATAGTATTAAAACTATCAGATTGGCATAGTATTCTCTAAATACTGAAGTCAAATGTATAGCGTTATCTTATTTATGCAAAGCTGTCTCTCACCCTCGTTTACTTTCCAATGTTCAAGGTTATCTGGTGTTCGAAGCCATTTTATATTCCAGCCGATATAGTATTTAAACAGTTGAATAAATATTTAAGGAAAGATTAACATTGTGAATACTGTACCTTGTGAAGGCATGAAATACAGGGCATTCATAATGTTATTAACTAAAGCAGAAAACATAGAATCAAACATCATTATAAATTTAAAATAATCTTGAAAAGAAGTTGAAAAACATTTGTTATTTTTTTCTGTTTTTTATGTTAAGGGCTTTCTAATTAACCTTTTAAACCTTTGAGCAAACAAGCACAAAGAAAATAAAAGATAAACTTAAAATAATAAAATAATGGAATAACTGTTAATTCATTACATAAAGGTTAATCGTATGCAATTTTAAACTAATTTAAAGAAGAATATTTATGCTGATATTTCTAGATTTAAGATTTCTGTATTGAAGCATTAATAAACAAGAAAGAAAAAAGATTAAATGCTCAAACTAATTGTAAATGGTACATTTCTCTGAAAAATAATAAATAATATAGAATCAAAAATAATTAAGGTAATCCCTTTTATATCTTTAAAAGTTTCTTGCATGTCGTTTAAATAATGGAATGAGCAAAAATAATTAAAATCATCTGCACCAGTTTTCCAGTTCATCAGAAGTTTCTTTTAATTTATTTCGAAGTTAATTGATCAAGTGATTCTGTGAATAATGATGTTTTGCATAATGGTATTTTAAAATGCTTCTTTAATAATGTCTGTGTTTTCTTTCAGCCTAGTTACCTGATTTTTTTTAATTACAATTCTTTACCGCTTAATTTTCATAACATTATTTTAATATGCGGCATGAAATCATCCGTAAGTTCAGAATTATTTCGTTCAGCACTCAGAATATTTATCCGCAAAGAAAAATGCAACAAATCCAATGTTTTTGCAGTAAAATATTGCAACAGCTTTCATGAAGAAAAATCGCATCATGATCCTGAAAAATTGTATTCATAGAAATGGAAAGATGTGTACACTGGCATCAAAATATTACTATTTCTAAAGAACTTAGAGATCTTTTATCGGGCTTAAAACATTAACCGTAAAAAAATGGAGGAAGAAACTGTAAAAGGATCCAGATTTTGACGTCGCACCAGAGGATTTGTTAAGGTTATTTATGTTATCTCCGAACATCACAGGTTACCAATCTGCTCTTGAACTCACTCTTGTTAACATATATATATATATTTTTAGACTTTCTAGCTTTATTATTCAGCATCGCTTCCTTCGCACTTACGCCGCATATAATTCAAGAGCAAAATCATAAAATATTCAAAATTAGCTTATCTGCTTATGTATAGATTTCCCGAAAAATGATAGTGATTGTCATACATTTTTTTAATATTCATTATATTAGTTCTTTGAAAACTATCCGTTCGAGCTTCTAACCGTTTAAAAGAGTTATAAAAAAATCTGATGTGTACACCACATGACATTTTTGTACGGAAAATTAAACTATTCACATATTTTCCTGTTTCATTTAAACTTATTTCCTCAAATTTCACCTTGCGACAAGGCAAAATGAAAACTCAAAATATCTATATTAAAAATTGAAAGTTATAGAAAAACATGAAACACCAAATACAGTTAAATAAATTAAAAATAAATTTTTACAATTAAAATTACAGTTTCTACGCAAAAATAAACAATTCGGTATCGGGCCAGAAGGCAGATTTTACGGTGCACAAAAGTAAAAGTTTACTTTTGTTTTTACTCGGCAAAAAGAACTGAAGGCGTAGAAACTGACTTAATATGTTGTGGACGCTATGCTGAGTCAATATGTGAGATAATTTAAAAAGTTAAATAATTCCAAAATGAATTAAGCATAATTTAATTCGCAATAATAAAAGAAGACGTTACTTTGTTGTTGCGAAGCTTAGTTTCTCCAGGTTGGCAACAAATCCACTATTCTGCTAATTTTCAAACGCAAACAAATATGGTTACTATGATAAAAAATTTGGTTTAGCCGCACTTAAACAACTTTTAAATTGTTGATAATTCTACAATTATAACATGTAGGTTAACTAAAGGCATAAAAACCGTAACCAGAGGAGAAGAACAACATAATTCAATGATTTTTAAAGCAAAAGATGCACAATTTACCAACATATAAGAATAAAAATATTGAGTTCTCGGAGACGAGTAATATGTATGTATATATATCTATACTTGCACAGAAGAGGAAAGTAAAAAACAGCTAATGTTTTAAAGCACATTTGATACTGCAATTCCAAAATATTTATACATTTTGGTGGGGCCGATTTTAAGCAAAACGAGAGGTGCAGAACTACATATTATAGCAATACAAAATTTCAACGTTCTGAGTCCACTTGTTTTTAACTTATGCGAGATACATACATACATACGTACACACGGACGTACGTACAGACGCCACGAAAAAAAAATCTCTTCTGAATCCATTTTAAATCAGTTTTATAATTCGTTTGGGGAAAAAGAGTCCTTTTTTCTGTCCTTCTTAGCATGCCTTCTTAATGTAGTGGTCAGCACGCTCGGCGCGTATTCGAGAGGCCCATGGTTCGAGTCCCGGCGAAGGCGTTGCTCCTTTTCCATGTGTCCTGCTTCGAAATAACCTAATGTCTCTACAGAGTCTTACCAGCAACGTAACAAAATTCGTACCAGAAACGTAACCCCCAACGCAACTGCTTTGGCTAGTAACATTCGCGTTAAAACTTGTACAAGAAGAAAAAGTCTTTTCCTGAAAAATTTCCTCTATCGTCGCTAGATGTGGTAATTCCATGATGCATACTTCTGTGGTTTTTAACAGATATTGAATGGGATGACAATCGTTCTTTTGTCCGAATAATTATTTTAATTTAATGGATCTTTGTTTAGCATCAACA
The DNA here is from genome assembly GCF_044657685.1 of Stegodyphus dumicola. NCBI lineage: Eukaryota > Metazoa > Arthropoda > Arachnida > Araneae > Eresidae > Stegodyphus > Stegodyphus dumicola. The sequence continues at coordinate 149,018,025 of NC_140771.1, read as the reverse complement.
TTTTTCATCTTGCTGCTAGCCCAGCAGCGGCTGAGAAGTAAACAGTTCTAGTTCATCCTGGATTCGATTCCAAACGCCGGCTCATTATATGGGCATTTCCAAGTTTTTCCGCATGTGTAACGTGGATACGAGCAATTTTTCCTTAAAAAATCCTCAATGAAAGCGGCCCTTTCCTTTACCAGATAGCGCGAACGGGCTGGCTGCATGGGTGTTTTCGTGGTTTTCCCCATGTGTAACGTGTATACGAGCCAGTTTCCCTTAGAAAGTCCTCCACGAAAGGCATCCCTCCCCTTTGGCAGATAGCCCTAGTGTGCTTTGCCGTAATTAAATACACTACACCAACCTTTACCAGATAGCCCTCGAGTGCTTTGCCGTAATCCAGTAAAACAAAACCAAACCAATCATTCTTGCTGCTACTTGGCACTTGGTCTACAGATGACTCCAGGTGCATCCGCCCAAAGGACGATTCTGAAAAGGGGTAGTATGTAACAACAGGCGTAGTAGAAAAGTAATTACTTCAGTTAAGATGGCAAATGTTAACTTACATCGTTAACTTCCTGACAGTTTACTTCTTACAGAGAAGTACATTCTTTCGAACAAATTTTTTCAGAGGCATTTTAGGTGATGAGGCAGAACATATTTTAAGGTTGACAGATCACAAAGGTTTGTATATTATTATCTAGATACTTACTTAGTCTATGTTTTACTTTAAATATATTGTTAGAGAAATTTATCCGAAAATTTTAGATGATTACTTTACATTACGCCACGCTACATTTATGTTTGCTGACACTGCAAGAAGCGTAAGATAGTTAACCTATCCTTCTCGAGGCTTGGCAAATAATCAGTTTCAGTGTTATTACTATTCGATTACTTAAAATATTTATCTTCCAAATTATAGCTTTTAAACATATTAACTGATTTAAAAACAATCAGTTCACTTTCTTGCAAACAGGTTTTCTAATTGATATTATTTAAAATAAATGTGATTATCAATATATTCAAATAATATGTAAAAGAAGATTCAGTATAATGGTAATTAGTAAAAGATACTTCTAAGGTAAAATATTTTTATCTTGCCGTAGAAACTTCTTTTTCTTAATTTTAAGACGATTATGAATTTAAGCATAAACAAAAGTTATCTTAAAATGAGTTATCTCAGTGTAAATATTTATTCCGAAATTTTGAAGTAACATGGAAACTGAATTAGAATTCGTTGTTTTAATTTCTATTTTCATTTTCTCAACCAAAAACAAATATGTGTCCAAATTTTGAGCATTTTTTTTTTTTTTAAGTCATACGGAAACATATTTGAGATTTCAAAGGAAGTTCTTAAATGTGTTTTATTTCTTTTTCTCTAATGGCCGAATAGTTACTGAAACGTTTTATTACGAAATAATATATTTAACCTTAAGAACGTTTTCTTTTAGTCTCTATCTTTTTAACTACTGTATAAGTACTTATCTTAAAAATTGGTTATTTTATTTAGGTACATAAAAATATCTGTTCCAAATTTCGATTCAAGTTTTCAAGGCTTAGTTAACTTTCATCAGAAGACTTCGAGTAAATTCTAAAATATCAGTTCCCGGCTGACGGAGAAATCGACATTTTTCCCCCTCTCCATATAGGACACATAGATAAAATAACCTCCAAAATATTGGACAAAATTAATGTGAACTTAAAATATCAATTCATTGGTACCAAAAATTTTTGGTCCTGTTGTGAAACTTATTTTTTCGTTATGTGATTTAATTAAAAAATTATGTGATTTAATTAAGACACTAATTCAGAAGTCAAACAACAAAAATCAGCGTCATATTTTCAAAATTTTCACAGGACTAGTTTCGGTGGTTTTACCGAACCACCCTCCTCAGCTGCAAAACCGCAAATGAACAAGAGATAAAATAATGATTACATAAGATAAGAAAGCCTGGACAAGAATAAGCAAGTGGCGCCATCTGTTGATGAAACCAGAACTAAAACATAATTTCTTTAAAGGTCGTAGGCAAAGATGGATTGGAATTAGGATCGTTAACTAGAACAGAAAGATTTTTTGAATGTGAAATTCCTCTAGAAATTCCAGTTCTCCAATGGAAGATGGTTTTTGAATAATTTTGGCAGTAGAAAAATTGAAAGTGTGATTTTCGGACCAACAATGGTGAGCAACAGAAGACTTCTGTGTTTCGTTTTTTCTAACATATGCCTCATGTTCCTTGACGCGAAATTTTAAGGCTCTCTTAGTTTGGCCAATGTAAATTAAACCACACTGGCAAGGAATCCTATAAATACCCCAGGAATTCATATCCGGAATGGAGTCTTTGAGTATGGAACTCGGAATTTTATTGATGGGAGAATAAACAACCTGAAAGTTAAATTTCTGCAAAATATGTGCAACTTTATAGCTAATTGATGGAAAGAAGGGAATGACAACAGAATTTTTATAATGTCTTAAAACATGAGTGTGCCTTTTAGTGTGTTGACATGAGAAATTTTTAACTGCTTGATTAAAAATGTTGGGAGATGTGATTTGTTATTTGCTAGAAAATAATGAATTTCCTCAAATATAAGAGCGAAATGTTTAATGTTAGTTAGAAGTAAAAAGTTTATTAAGCTATTACAACAATTATACTTCTCTTCTTTTTACAGTTGTGATTACCGTAATATTTGATTCTTTTCGTTATATACGTTTTAGCGAACATTTTGAATGAATTGCATTTTAGGAAAAAAAAAATTTAACATTTTGCTCTGATGCTCTCATTTTTCTAAATTTATCTTACTCTGTTTATCTTTAGATATTCTATTCTATTCTAAACTATAATTTCTTTCACTGACATAAATTAAAATGGGAGTGAATTATATAGCCCTGCTATAAGACGCACGACAAATTAATTTTACCATGTTCTTGATAATTTGTTAGGTCACGACACGGTAAGAAAGAGAGAAGAATTCCACTTGTTATTAAGCTATAATTTTACATAATTAGTTAAAGAGATAAATAAAAAAATGAATCTTCTTAGACCATTTCGAAAAAAGAAAATGATATTACGAATACGGATATAAATTTTACAGAAGGAAAGGCTGATTTTTGTTATTTGACTTGTGAATTAGAAGGAAAGGTATTACAGAAGAAATCTATGAGCCGGTACGATAGTTGTGATGGTGAAACAAGCTGGTTATCAAATGGACAGTTCATCATGTTCATGGAGTGAATACCTAGGAATGCAGTAGCTTAGCAGAATGAAGGCAAGTCTAGTGGTAACTTATCTCTATATAACGGTATTAAGGGATGTGGAGTAGGAGACTCTCGGATTTCATTCTCCGACCTCAGTGATAGTATTCAAATCAGGCAAAACCGGTTTGTTACCTAAACAAGTAAATGTTAATCCTATTAAAGAAATAACAACAAGCTGGATAAATAATTATTAAATTGTAATTTATATAATATATTCTTCGAACAAAAATATTTCAAGGAATGTGTCAACTTAACTGGAGCGAAATGGTTGAATTCCGCCACTGTCGAAGTTTTGGTCGATTAAATCTCAACAGAAAAATTAATCGAATGCTGCTTCATTTGGCTTACAGTGTATTGCTTAAAACACTGTACATGAAAGTACTATTGCATTTATGTTAGAGGTTCATATATTATCACTTATTTGAAAATTGCGTCATAATCGAAGATTATTGTTTCATCCTTATGCATTCAACATATAAACTGCCGATTCTTAAACAGTTACTCTCCACATACCCTGAAGACAACATAATTTAATTTAATGAGCGAATATTTTGCTCGTAATTGAATAATGAAGTCCTTAGAGCACCGAAATATGCAATTTATTGAATACTTCATTTTACCTTAATCTAAATGATTTTAGCTCTATTATATCATAAGATTCAATATTAAATTAAATTTCGAATACATATTAGTGAATATTTGCAATATAATTGCAATAGCTACAGATCATTAAAAGAAGAAGCATCCATATAAAGTATATTAAATAAGAAACATTCGTATATTTTAAGCAATACTATTATAAGAAAATTAAATACAAGTTGATTTAATTAGTTTTACTATATTAACTCCATCAGAATAAAATATTCAAACTGTTTACAAGTTAAAATTAAGCAACACATGAAATGAAAGAAAGTAGGGAAAGCGAGGCACATCTCAAATTAGGTTTATTATGTTATACGGAGGAATCGGTAAAAGAGAAGAAACAGCAAATTTAAAACTGGATAAAGCACAGATTCATTTCTTCCCGATTTTTATTCCGTACTTGCTTTCCAGGTTTAAAATTTCTTTTCTGAATTCCCAATGCATCGAAAATCAACATTTTGCATTTGTACAAATCGTGATTTCTTTTTTCATTTCTGCTACACTATTATTGGCTTTATCTTCTTTTCTTGACTTCTCTTTATTACAATTTTTTTACACATTTTATTGAATGTCAAAAATATTTCCTTTCGATTTTATGAGTAATTATACTATAGTTTTGAACTTGGTGAGTGTAAGGATAGAATTTTGTCTATGTTACTCCCAAAGGATATAAATCTCTAGCGCTTATTGTAGTTTCCTAAATGCTTAAGCTTCGGTTTATCTCATCTGTAGATAACACTGCCTCTTTGTCCTGCAAAGACACGTTTCAGTTCACCTTTCAAATCATTTGGACCCTCATTTTAGCAGTATCCTTAGGAGTTAAAGGGAAGCTTCAACCTGAAAATTAGTAAGAATGTCACTTAAGAGTCTGTAATCTCTTTGCTGGATTAATGGAAAGACAGAAGGATACCCTCTGAATCATAAATGAAATTTTAGGTGTCATGGGTTTTGCTTAAAAAATAAAGCAGCTGGCATTTAAAAAATGAACACCGCGAAAGACATCCAACTTTGCGACTATGGTAGTTGTTGGGCAATCATTCTTATCGCATGCGTTCATGCCTCATCCCATATTCGAATTTCAGTTCACCCGAATCAAAGCAGTCTATCAAATCAAAGTCTCAATCATACTCTATGCAGTCTCAATCATACTCTATGCTAAGTAAATTTGTCTGCCAAAGCTCATGCTTTGGCAGACAAATTTACTTTTCAGTCATATTTGAATATAATAACTTCTTATATATACAGATAGAGGGGTTCTACGTCATTTCAGACAGGAAAGCATAAGCCGCGCAGAGTTGTTTGCATAAAAGAAGTCAGGAAGATAAAAAGAGGCCGTAGTTCCTCGCAAAGCCGTACTACATCATACTACGTAGGTGCAGAAAATATTCTAAGATATGATTGGTTAATATTAGTTTTAGTTACCTTATTCAAGCAGTGTTACGCAATTTGGAATCATCTCGAATTTAGACGGACAGATGAATTTAGGGCAGAGACCAAATCTAGAATCGTTAATTTTGAGGTCGCCAATTACTTTTTAAAGCAGCTATCATATTTTGTTATGTCTTACATATATGTGGTCGGGGAGTTGAAGATGCTATCCTAGGGTGATTAAAAACGTTTTCCACTCCACAGACATTTAATGAAAATAACAGAAGAAGGTTACATGTAGAAAATCAAATGACGGTGCCGTTGTATACAAACAAAATTCCGCATCCTCGCTTTACATATTTTTTAACATAGCAGCTTACTGCCCACTCGCACTTGCTGTCGCATATGTAGTCAAGTTACCACCTCCTCGGTGAAACATTCAGTTCTATATTTACCACCTTCACGTGTAGACCTACGTTTTACCAACTTCTCTTCGGATAGATGTCTGTCTATCTGTCATATTCCTCTTTCACCTCGCTCTCGTTGCAGGCGCATAGGTGAGGCGGCTCTCTGGTGGCTCTGCTGCACTTAGCTGTTACCACATATATATATGTCATGAAATGATTTGGAACTTGACGGTGACGTAGTGAAGAAACTTGGCAAGGTAGACTTGGCCGGATTCAAGGTAATGTTTTTATCGAGAAAAGCAAGTCTGCATTCGTAATAATTGGTTCACATACTGACGAGCGTCTTATGCGCCCTGCACTTTTGTTAGCTTCGAACGTATTCAGTAAACAAAGAACTTAGCAGCAAAGCGTCTGGCTAGGAGGAAAGCGTAGGCCAAAGTATTGCAGCAACGCAGAGGAAGAAGGGAGGGAGTCAGTTCGAGTTGGAAACGTTTTGGTTTACAATTTGGTGATTGGTCAAGAGGTTAATTTGGTGATGGGTCAACGCATTAAGCGTTGCGTAGGATCGCGTGATTAATTTGAATGGAGCAGGAAATCCCCAAATTAAATGAAAAATAAAAGAAGTTATAACCAATTAAAATTAGAAATTTCCTTTTCATATATTTTTTTTATTATATATATATATATATAGTTTGATTTTGATTTACATATTTTAACACCTTAATGTGTCTTTCTAAGCGGACGCGTCGGGAAATTGGAACAGAGAATTGAGACTATTAAAATTTCCAAGACACTTTGTCAAAAAATTTTTTAGCGTAAAAGTTTCAATTGTCTGTTTCGGCGAAACGCGTAATGGGGTTAGCTTGATTCGACGTTCAAACAATGAAATTTCCCTTGAAAAGCCTGTTTGGATATCGAATTGGGCTAATTTACCATTTTCCGCTTACTTTTTAACTTTTTCTGTTATTTAATTTTATTGTATTTATGTTTTACATGTCTAATGATTTGCTTTTCATGTGTATTGATTTTTGAAAACGTCTTTAACCTTTTGGAGCGGCAGCTCTTGGTAACTTTTAGGCGAGCTTTCTACAATTTTTATTTTTTACTTATTTTGCAGCATATTGCGCAAGATGTTTTCTTGACCAAAATTGTTTTTACTGCTTTGCTTGATAAATTATATATATATATATATATATATATATATATATATTTAAGTGTAATGGCACTTTTTTATTTATAGCTACTTGTCAATGCTTTCATGTTTCAATACCTGTTTTCGTAATCCACTTTGTATCCAGCTTAGTTTACTTTAATATGATACAGGCTTTTGCTCCAAAGCGGAAATGTGAGAAAAGAGTATTTCCTATTTTTGCCAACATAAGTTTTTTGTATTATGCTTCAATATTTAATTGGGTTTATTATTGTATAAGGACTGATACAACAATGCTTAGAAAATGCGTTAATCCTGTTTTATATTTGCTATGTTTAAGAAAAGTTAGCATTTATGATTCTTAAACAAGCCTATGAAGTAAGAATTTTATTAAAATTTGAATATCCTCTTACTGATGGAATGTTATATAGTGTTCAAAAATGAAGGCTTATATGTTTGGTCTTACACTGAACTGCACAAATCACTGAAGTTCTCTTCAAAAATATAAATAGAGTTGCAAGCAAAATCACAGCATATGAAAATATTGGTCACAGTCTCATAACGTCTGTTACTAATATCAGTAAAATTTTATATAATGAATAAAAGACTTGCAGATCCTGAGAAAACGTTATTTCTTCCGCTACCCAATAACTTGAATTTATGATGAACTTTGTTAAGATGACGGTTACAAATGACTTGCGATTCACATACCTAAATAATAAATTTTCGATCATAAATCAAAGTATATTCTGTGACATCTCAAATCAAGAAATTATTTCTGAATGAAAATTTTGATCTGCAGCTGAATGTACTAAAGTCGTACCTGGCAAATTTTAAAAAATGCCGCTGATCTGTATTGCCCTTAATCTCGATGAAGCATACAATAAGAACTCCAAATTGAAGGTTGTTCCTTTGAGAATAAAAGTTTATGAGTTTTTAAATTCGCATTTGGAATAATAAATTGTAAAAAAATTAAAGTTTTAATCAGTTAATTTACAAATGATCTTTGCATTATTTAACTAACTTTGTGTTCCTTCACTTTTGTATTTGAAAAGGCTCGAATTGGTTTTAAGAACATAACTTTTAAGATTTAAGTTTATCAGTCCAATATACCTTTAAATGTAAGTGATTCCAGTGTATCTTTTATGTGATTAAGGGTAATATAATCACAAGAATTCATTCTTTTACAAAGGAAATAAAAAAGATATATGCATATTTACCCGAAACGTTTTGACATTATTGCTAGTTTAACGAATCTTAAATCAGCATTTTAAATCCAATTCCAAATTTTAAATGCAAATAAACTAAATGCTGGATTTTAATGCGATTCGATGGATTTTTCTTGTCAAGGAATTATCTTAATTATTTTTTTGTACGGCGATATCTTAATTGCTTTCTTTTTATGCTATAAACTTTAATTTGGTTTTTAATTTTATTTTCCTTAGATTGCCATTAACGTTTAATTTATAGTTCTTGAAGACGAAATTTTTACTTTTATTTGACCTTCAAATATTTTCGAATTTCCGAAACTGATTAAATGTAAAATAAATTACATGTATGTTTAAGGTGTTCCTAATTTTTATAAAGTTTTATTTTAATCAATTTATCGAATCTCCCCATTTATCTGGAAATGTACTGCGATTTAAGAAAGTATGATTACTTCTTATATATTAAGTTTTCAATTGCTCGTCTTGAATCTAAGGAGAGACTTAATGATAAACTTAGAAACTTGAACTGTACAGCATTATGTGAAATTTGAAATCATAATGCATTAATTGTTTAATAACTTAATATAATTCAATTTTAACTATACGAATTATATTGAAATACGTTTTCTCCAATTGCAAATATGTACGTAATTGAATACGTATCAAGTAAATAACAGAAGGGTAGTAAAAGTAATGATAACTTAAATTTGATTTTTGGGGGGGGCAGGGATAGCATTCAAAGTTTTAGTCTATGTCTAAAAAATACAGTTAATTCAGACATTCATTTTCTTTTAAATTTCGGCCTTTTGTTATTTGCAAAGTTGTTGCAGTCGTTGTCTTAGCTCTAGTGTTCACTATGTATATTGCATTTGTGGAAAACAGTAATCTGTTTCATAAATTCTAGTTATATATATATATATATATATAATTAGACTTTGTGTTCGTATGTGTTACTCACCGTATATAAGTAATATTACTCTAATAAGTAATATTTCGTACTAGAACGAGGTATTCCTGTATTCAAATAAGAGAAATGAATGATTATTAATAAACAACTATTATAATTAGTCTTAGAGTAAAGACTGTTCGGCTTAAAAGTTATGTAAGCAATTTAAAGAACTTTATTTGACTTACACTGAAAGCAGTAGAAATTATATGGGTTTGATTTTGCAAGATGTTCAAATTAAAGTGATGCAAAGAATCTTCTCCCTTCAGTTCACCATTCCTGCTCCATTCTGGCGTGCGACGATTTTTTCCCCTTTTGCAGCTAATGAAAAATTGTGGAGAGAGTGAAAGCTTTTCAAAATTAAACTTTCCTTTTATGTCGAAATTTATCTTTTTTTCGGCAATTCGTTCATCGTTGGTGGCATCAGCATGAAGGAGTCTCTGTTGAGAGATCAGGCTACGCGCCCGCTAATAAATCCTTCAGTGTTCATTCAGTGACCATGACGCACTCACGCCATGTGTCACTCTCACACGCGCTCATGCGTGTTGCTAGAAAAGAGAGGCGCGCGGGAAAAGTGAAGGATCGTGCACATGGAGCATGTTTTGTTTATTTTGTTCAGAGATGCAGTTAAAAGGATGGTGTGTAATTTACGTATCCAAATTCTGTCAAAGAATAGCCTTTACCGGTTTCTTTTAATGTTAACTTTCGATTTAATTTGATTCAGATGAATAATTCATGTGTATTATATTTAGCAAAACTCTAAATAGCTTACCTATATATATTTAATAAGCATTTATATAATACACTCATGTCCATAAATTAAGGATAATTCGGAGTCACGCGGAAATCGAACTCTAAGATAAATATATCACCTTTAAAATCACACACACATCTTCAATAACCATACGCAAATTACAGGAAGTAACCAGATGACACCAATAGTACGTCACAATGACGAGAGTGTAAGAGAGTGATATATAAGGAATATAGGCAAAAAAGTAAAATTATTCGTAGGAAAAAAGTAAATTATTATAAAAGTAAATTTATAAGCATTTCAGTGCAATAACCGAATAGTTATGACACAAAGGACGCATTTGGATGATTTTTTACGTGGTAGAATTATCGGCTGTCTGGAATGTGGGCATATCCAACTGGAAGTATCAGACGAACTTGGAATTGCACAGAGTGTCATCTCCAGGCTTTGGCAACGATTCCAAGATGATGGTAATGTGAGTAAACGTTACAGCACAGGTCGCCCCAGAGTTACAACGCCGAATGAGGACCGGTATTTGGCAGTTACTGCCAAAAGAAACAGGCGGAGCACAGCCTCAGACCTGTCTCGTCAGCTCTCTTCAGCCACTGGTACAAGAATTTCAAGACAGACCGTGTACAGACGCTTAGGGCAGATTGGTCTATATGCTCGTAGACCTGTCAGATGCGTTCCACTTACTGCAACTCACTGTCGCCTGCGGTTAGCCTGGAGTAGAGAGCATGCATTGTGGACACCGCAACAGTGGGCTTGTGTGATGTTTTCCGACGAGTCCAGGTTTATCTTGCAGTCTGACTCTCGCCGGACTTTCAAATGGAGAGCTCCAGGTACCCGTTACCACCAAGAAAACACCATTAAACGACACCGTTACGGTGGTGCAGGAGTGCACGTCTGGGGTGGAATTATTCTGGGTTCCAGAACTGACCTGCATGTTCAAATTGGAACCATGACAAGCCACATCTATCGGGACGTCATTCTGGAACAACATGTACGTTTGTTTCGGGGCGCCATGGGCGCACAATTTGTGTTTATGGATGACAACGCCCCTCCTCACCGTGCAAACATCGTAAGCGAATGCCTTCAATCGGAGGATATCACCCGTATGGACTGGCCAGCATTCTGAACGGACTTGAATCCAGTAGAGCACGTGTGGGACATGTTTGGCCGACGAGTTGCAGCCCGTCAACCTCCTCCTACATGTCTAACGAAACTTCGGAGAGCATTGCCTTTTGAGTGGTGTAATATCCCCCAAGATCAGATCGATAATTTGATACTCAGCAGGCCTAGGCGTTGTACGGACTGTATTGCATCGCCTGGGAGACATACAATGTATTAACAATCATGCCAACCATGTAATATTGTTTTTTTTTTTTTTCTTTCTTTCTTTTTTTTTTTTTTTGTAAATAGTTTTTTTTTTTTTTTTTTTTTTTTTTTTTTTTTTTTTTTGTAATTTGCTCCAGGGAGAAAAAATCGCTAATTTTTTTAATAATATCAAACATATAGCATCTTTCTTGCTCTCTACCTTTTGTTTACTAAATAAGCTTTACAAATAAGTCAAATTTGTTTTGCTTCTTACTCTTCCGTTGCCTGATTTTGCATTATCCTTAATTTATAGACATGAGTGTAGATGATGCCAAAAAAACTTGAAAACAACAAAACAAGTCAAACAACAAAAATTAGCATTATGTTTTCAAATTTTCACAGGGCTAGTTATGATGGTTTTACCGGACTATCATTCTCAGCTGCAAAAGCGCAAATGCGCTTTGCAGCTGATTTTTGTTGTTTGGCTTCTAAATTAATAATTTTTCGGCGTGTTATTGTATCTTAACTACTCCTTGATGTTTTCTTCAGGCCTCTAATTTTCAAGGATAAGGTCTTGGCATATTTATGTACCACAGCAGTGAAGAAAACTTTACTAACTGCACCAGGGTTTACATTTCGTCACTGCTAAGTCTGAACCTACGATTTCTCTCCCACTGAAATTAAAGCCCGCAATTTCTCTTCATGATGTTGTGTGCTTTTTTGACAATTCGAACTTGGATCTCCGTGCTGTGTGTCTTGGTTATCTTTTGAAATCGTCTATTTTTATATTATACAAAAAATGCATTCAAAGATGACTAAAAAAGAGTATATATTAATTGCTAAAATTTCGTAATTATCACCATCGTTTATGGAGTTATTGGAAAATTAAATGGACTTTTTTATCCATGTTAATTTTGTGGTATTCATTGTTAAATATTAAATTATGTTTGCAGTTAGATAAAAATACCATTACAGTGAAATAAAAAAATTCTAAATATAAAATTTCATTAAAAGATTTACAGTGGATTCTAACACTGTCTCGGAAATGGACGAGAATCACTTATTCAGAGTATAACATTTTGATATGTTCTACATTTAACACAATTAAGGCGTCTGTGTACGCTACTCTATAGTTGGCCCAGTTTCATTAAAGAATCATAAGTTGAAACATAAGTTAGAACCTAATAGAATTTTGAACAGAAAGGTATCTTTATTAGCAAAATTTATAAAAGTTTTATTTATTAATTTTTGCTCGAATCCACATAAGGACTTCCTTATTGTATCTGAAGTATGTCTCATAGTGACATTTTCAACTACGAATGTAGCTAAAACTTGATACATCTTGGTCGTATTCATAATTTATTTTATTTTATTTAGAAATTTTTTCTTCAATATAGTACTTATCATCCATGTTCAATAGGGTTCAATTAATTATATATTTTAGAATATAGAAATATTTCCATTTTCTATTAGTTATATGATTTTTCACAAAGTATCTTGCAAAGCTACTAATGGATAGTAACCTGAATAGAAAATGGCAGTTCTACCGTGTAATTTTGAATCGATTATTAACACTTAAAACTATTACACTGAAATAGTTTTTGATTTCAAAATGTCTATTATACTTTAGGAAAAATTAATTTAAATTACCGCCTACATTGCTTAAAAAGGAATTTATTCAAGAATAAATGACCTAAACTAATGACAAACTAGAAGACAAGGAGTGGTTTGTTAAGACTTTTTATCTCCATTTTTTTCATTATATACTAATTTTTGCACACTAAAAATAGCATAACGAAATGCTGTTAATTTTAAATATTGCGTGCTAGATTTACTTTCGGCAACATTAAGAAATAATGAAAACACAAGCAAGATTTTAATCAATTAACATCATGCAGATAAAATTATAATATTATACACATATTAATATAAAATACATGTACCCTATTATGCATTCAACAATTCTAGAATTTAGATTATTAAAAATTTGCTAATTTCCCTAAGTAGAGTTTCCACAGCAGTTAAATATACTTTAATCAGTTTTTCGATTCAGCAGAAAGAACGCTGTTAAGAATACCAAATAAAATCTTTTTCCATTGTTATTAGCTATAATAATAAATAGTGCTTATTGCATCCTTATCTCCATGATCGTGTGCATAGCATTTCAATAACATTTTGATCGTGTTAATTACGCTTTAGAACTCTCATCTAAGGGAGAAACCATTCCATTTTGACCCGTTAAGGAACACGCTCATTAAACCTCACATAAATCCTTGATCTCCCGACATCGTAGAATATTCTCGAGCAGAAGTTCCGCCTTCGGCAAATAGCACGGAGACCCCAAGCCCCAAAGCAAACTCTCTCCTTCTTTTTCTCTCCCTTTGCTAGTGTTACCCATTTCTCTGATAGATTAAGATTGGCAAGTCCTCGGAAAGGGAAGACAGCAATCTTGTCAACGGAAAAAGCCTTTCGCTGATAATATGCGATCAGAGAATATCTTCCGTCCGCTTTTCTCCGTCAGGAAGGAGGGATTTTTCATCGAATGTCATGAAAAGGTGGGTTGTAATAGGTTTCGATAGCACGTAGCGATGATGAAAAGAACATACTGTTTTATCTCAAAAGGATATATTGGTGTCTCTATTTGTGTTATTATTATCTTTAATACTGCATATTGCGCAATCCGATTTATCATAGACGAAAGGCAATACTATCAAATGGATGCACCAGTCTCTCGGAATAGGTCTTGAAACATGCATTAGACCTATATTGGGAACTAATATTGAATAAGTAATAGGAAATTATTAATATTTTAGTAAAATAATTAATTAAACACTGTTTTTTTTTTTAGTAAAATAATTTTATTTTTTAATAAACGTAAGAACAAAATACATTTATTACGCACATTAAAAAACTAATATGCTTTAAAATTGTTAAGATTTTCCCTATTTAAAAACTAAATGTGTTATTTTATATATAGCATTCACTGTATCTTTTGTGAAATAATTATAATCCATGATTAAGTTGGAAAAATAGCAGCCATCATAACATCATTGACTCATGAAAGATTCTAAGTATTTAATTTGCATATGAGTGAATTAAATGTTTCTTGTATTGCGTTTCGGAATGGTCTGTGCTTCTTTAGAATGATTATAAAATTAGGAATAAGGTGAAAAAGCTGTATACACAGATTTCTATAATTTTAACCCTATGATGATTGTTAATACATTCATTTGAATTTTAATAATTTGATCATACAAATGATCACACAAATGATTTAGAAATCGAAAATCTGTGTCGAAGTTTTTTTTTTCTCAGTTGGATAATATACCTCACTATATATTTATTGGGCAATAATCCAAAAGGTGAAATTTACAATGCAATAAGCTTCATCGAAATCTTTCCCAATAAACATTCAACTCATATATCTGTGTACCATATTTTTCAGTTGTACTGAGATGAATATTCTGGTTTTCATCGCCTACTTTCATTATATATGTTGCTTATTATGTCGTGAATGTGTACGTGTAAAGGAAGGTTATTCTTATCTCATAACTAAGATTATTGATTGAGGAGTGAGATATTTAATTAGGGGTAGATATATTTATCATTTATAAAAATTTGTAATGTTTGCACTCCGCTGACACAAAAAGCGATGTATGAAAATGCGCATAGTATTAATCCGGAATTCGCGTGATACATAGAACATAATACAAAATGTATGATAATTGTAGCAATGTATACTATCGAAATCAGATAAGTACAGGATTATGATTCGCACTCAGATTTTAGATGTGATAATGTCTTTCATGTCTGTGTTGATGAACACAGAAACAGAAGATTTTATCATGGAAATGCTATTTGGATTTATTAAAAAATAAGAAAGCACAATAAGGTAATCTGCTGAAGAGAGGAATTCCTTCGAGGACGATTTATAACGAAACCTGGTTCCTACTTATGTTACAAAAGGAGGCTTTTATGAATACAGTACAACTCCAATTATCCGAATTCCGACTACCCGAAGCGCTGATTATCCGAATCGCTTTCAGAATTTCACAATTTTTCAGAATCAGCTGAAGAAGAGAAGGAAAAGGAGAAAAAGGAAAAAGAAGCTCAAGAAAAGGGAAGGCAAGAGACAGGAGAAGAATGAGGATTACGGGTTACTTTGAATTAAGACGTATTCTTTTGAAATTTCGTGGATGTTCTGAAGTTAATGCTGAGGATACAGCAGAATGGATGTGTGTGATTCTTCAGACCCTGGGTTCCAAATTCTAAATGATGATGAACTTATTGAAGGTTTGATAGTAGAAAGTGACGAGGAAGATGATGACCTTAATGTCAAAGTTGAATCAGAAAAGGGACCATCAGCTAGTGAAGCGTTTACTGGCTTTAAAACTGCGTTAAAGTGGATGGAGTGTCGGCCTGAGTGTGAACACACGCAACTTCTCATTGTCAAGCGGATGCGCGACTTGGCTGCCCGAAATTGAATGGTGACAGTCAAACAATTTGCTTAGTTTTGTATTATCATTTTAATTAATTAAAACCTCTTTTTCTTTAAAAAAAGTTTTTTCTCCTATTTTCAACATACAGCACATACCGTAATCAATTAAAAAGTGTGCATTGTCCCTTTCTTCGGAAAAAATTAATTATCCGAATTTTTGATTATCCGAATGGGGTCGGTCCCAATTGATTCCGATAATTGGAGTTCTATTGTACCAGGATTTGTATCCAATCGAACTGCCAGCAGTTTAGTCGCTCGGCGTTGGTGCTTAACCTGGTAACAATAACGAATTACAAGAATGCGGATTTTCCTATTAGGCAATGTAATGCATGTTGGACAGAAATCAGGTTGCATAATGATAATATAGGTTCACTGGATTAAGTTGCCATTGTTGCTTATGCTCACTTGCCTGACTTAGTCAGCTCAAGCCGACGAAATTCCTCTTGGCAAGAAGCGCTCAAGTAATGCCTTTCGTTGGCAACAGCCTTGAGCACTTAACAGATGACAGTGGGATTTGGCTCAGTTCTGCTACTAATTTTGATCGATGGACGGGTCCAGGGGTCTCCCACCCCTCTTTTATTTCACCAAACTACACAACAGGACATTTGCCTTGCTGCATATTTAGAGTGCCTCTATGCCGCGCAGACACTACACAATTGCAAACATCTACGCCTTCTCTAGGATTCGAACCCGGGCCCTTCGACACGGCAGTCAGCAACACTAACCACTGTACTGGTTGTGCGGCCTAGATTAAATAACTAAGATGATTCAAAACTTGTTTCTTTGAGGAATTAGGTTTTTTAGAAACATTTTTCATTCACAAAATCATTTCTATTTCAAGAAATAAATGTAATTCTGAACCTCATTCTCCATGATATTTTAAAGATATCATTTCCTTTACTTATTCTTTCGCTTTTCTCATTTGAAATGTTTAGAGTGATATGATTACTTTAATCCAATTACAAGATTTATTTTTCTTTCCCTAAATTGTTGCTTTCTATAAAACATCTTATTCTATTGTTTTCGTTAAGTCCTAGAAATCAACATAACGACCTCAGTATTAATGAAGGAAAAGAGTAAACAAAATAATTGTGCAAAAAAGTGTATAAATAGAGTTCTTTAGAATTAAAGAGACGATGAAAGTTACGAGTTTAATTTTGCTTACCGGATGACAAAGATCAATTCTGATGTACAGAATACCTTACTCCTCACCAAGCTTCTTTTTTTTTATCGAAATGCTTCAATTCATTTTGCTTGAATGATCTGACAAGGTAGAATTCTGCCAACTATTAAAGTTTTAAATGATACTACTTTGTCATTTTTAACTTTTGTCATTTATGAATGTTCTAGGTTTTAGTCATGCAACCTAAGAAAAATATCATAGTAATATAGTTAGTTATCTGAGGCAATTATTTTTGGTAAACGTTATAACTATAAAAAATAATTTGACATTTGTTTACTAATTTATAGTATAAGTCACATATAAGTTACCATGAAACACCGAAATTGGAGAATGTCGACTTTCACCGGAGAATGTCAACATTCCCCAAATACGTCGGTGAAAGATCGAATATTACATTACATTCTTGTACATTTGGACCCTAACAGGTGTACGTCGACAATCACAGATATGCTCTGATGCAGGTCGGAAAGAGAATTCATAAAGTGTCATAATAGTTTAAGTTGTTGTAATAAATAAGATTTGAATCACACAATTTAGTAAGTTTTTTATTGCTATTATTTTTTTTCTCATTTAGAACGCACTGTATAATTAAGTAAGTTTTTTACTTCTATTATTTTCCTTTCTCATTTTGAATGTACTGTGTGCTTCAAGTTCTTATTACTGAATTACGGAGAAGAAAATATAATATTCTTATATGTTCAACAATCACCATTAGTACATGATGAATGTCGACATTTACCGGTGACATAAGGGTGAAAAAGGGGGGATATCATGTATATGATTAAGCATGACGAATATTGCGGCACATAATTTACGAAGAAATGTTTTTACTTATAAGGAATAATTTTGAATCGGGGTTAATTTGGATTTAGTAAATAGTGTCATACCATACTGGAAATTTTCTTTTCGTCCAATTACTTCATGATCTTAAAACTCCGACCATTAAGCGCTATTTCTGTCACTGCATCAATGAAAAATGCTAAATTAAATCAAATATTAAATGAGCTGTTAAAATCCAGCCTTAAATTAAATGAACTTTCTGGCAAATTTCAATCTTTTCAAACAACTAGCTAGCCACAAATTTCGCGTGCGGCTTTATCATCTAAATCTCCTGCATTAGACGCAGAGTTTAGCCCCAAACCAAATTTTATCGCTTTATGGCAATGAATCTAAGCCGTTTACAAAGAGGAGTGGAGCAGATTTTTACCAGAATTAATTTCACGCTGAAGTTGCGCACCTGTAGTATGATAATAACCCTAAAGAACATATAACTAAAGGAAGCATTAGCATACTTGAACTGAAATGCATTTAAATGAGTTCTCTAACTTACAATGTTTACTCATTGTGGCTTTTGGCTCGTTTTTAACTCGCTTCCCGAGCTTAAAATGCATCTCCTCTCGCGTAAAATTATTTGTCTGTTTAGTTATTCATGCTTATAATTTCCGATTCTGTGGGTCGTAGATTATTTTGACTCTTATTATAAATCAGAATTAAGGCAAGCCGAGAGCTTAATAGATGTTGTGCATATCTTATTTTCTAAACGAATGAATCCAGGGAGCACAGCGTGAAATTGAAAAATAAAAGACTGAAAATTCTGTTAAAAACTGAAACACTAGAGCATATTTTCCCAGAACTAAGTTTTTGAGATAAATTAACTCAGATCTCTTAATACCCCATTGAGGTTCAATTTCAATGAGTATTAATTTTCTTACTATATTTTACTTTTACTCTGCTGCAAGCGAATTGGTTTTATGAAAGTTTTTTTACCATTCACCATTGAAATAATATTTAAACTGCTTGATACGACATTAATTATTCGCCGTTGTTTTCGCAAAAGAATCGGAGCATGAAATAATTTCTCCATTATGCATAAAAAGTATTTTACCTTTCCGCAACCAGTGATATTTCACACAAATACTGTCATTGTCAAAACCATTTTTCCGCTTAGCAGTATAAATTACGAAGAGATAAAACTTTACCGACCCTTATTTTAATGAAAGAACGTGAGGGAATACGGTAAAATTCAAATAATTATGCCTTTATAGGTAGTTTATATATATATATATTATGAAGAAATTTACACGGATTTATTAAGCTATGTTCACAGTGAATCACGGGAAAAGTCCTGTTTCACCGAAAATTTTAATGTAAGTTTGTACCGCATTCACTATCAAATCATTCATGTCGTGTCATCCAACCACAGTTTCATTACATCTTATATATATGCGGCTTAACTGTTTGTCGCCGATAGTTTATTGGTTACTTGCTTAACTGTAAATTATTTTATTCCCTGTGCAGTGCAGCGCGTGACAAATATTATGAGAAAGCTAAGCCGGAAAAATTAAAAATACAAGAGCAAGTGCATTTAACATTTAATACATAAATTTAACATCTATATATAATAGAAATCGGAAATATGCAACCGGCAAAAACCGGCAACGACGAAAAAACAAATAAAATGAAAAAAAAATTAATAAATAAATATCTTTATTATATGCGGTTTACAACTTGCCTTTGCTTTGACCATCAATAAGTCTCAGGGCTAAACGCTTAAGCGTGTTGGCATTTTTTTACCTGAGCCTGCATTTGGACACGGTCAGCTTTATATTGCCTGTTCAAGAGCCCGTGAAAGAACGGACGTAAAATTAAAAATAGATGATGGTCCTCTGAAAGGCGAGCTTAAAAATGATGGAAAGATCTACACAACAAATGTTGTGTACAAAGAGATCTTTGACATGCGAATTAACATTTTATTATTTAAATCACCTTTATTTATTGAGCTAGCGGTGGCTCTTAAAAAATGCACCGCCAGTGGTTTCCTTAATCGCACTCTACTTAAATCTACTACTTCTCTTAATTACTACTTCTCTTAATCGCACTTTAAGCGGTTAAGCAAGTAGAAGGGGAAAACCCCGTGGGATAGTAAGCAAAGGGGCGTCCTCGCCGCCTGCCCAGTTTGAATTAGCAGACACCTTTTCACAAATCATTTTAATTACAATTTATAATATCTAGAACAGGGATTATTTCGTATGACCGCCGGGCTTTCTAGTATATATATGTAGGAAGCTTTGTTCTATCCAGAAATATGATGAATGTGAACTTACTTCCTAGGTGGCTGTCTAGGGGCTTGAAATGACTGATCCGACTTATGAATAACTCGAGTATTTAATGGAAACACGAATAGCTGCTACAAACTACAGGGTGATTACATATGGGGCAGAAAATAGATGAGTCTATTTATAGGTGAAGCAAAACTAAAGTGTTTTACACATATGCGTCTTTGAATACCGTCCTTTATATATACACGCCTTTAAATGCCGAGATCGTCGTCACGCTGTTACTAACATCCTTCTGCGAATGATTGCGCAGTTCATTCTGTCGTAGCACTCGTGATCGAAAGGTCCTTTCTCTACGGCTTTGAGCTACATCTACTCGATGACGTATTCCAATATATATAATGTAAAATGTATTTTATGAACAAGAAGTAGACTAATTTAAATTTATAATTACTCAAACTTTAGCAATCTTAACTATTTGAAAGCTACTGATAGCTTTATATCTCATTCACGAAAACTTTTAAAATGTCCCATTTTACACTATTAATTATTTATTTAAAATTTAGTATTTTAAAATGTTACATTTATACTATTTACCAAAAATAGCATCGTTTTATTAAATCGACACTATAATCTTGTTATTATTTCAGTTTTTCATTTTATTAGTTACGTTATTCATCGTTTTCTTGTCAAACTCAGATTCAAAATTGCTTTCTCTTCTATCAATTGTAGCGTTGCGCGTCTCTAACTTGCACGCAACCAAGAGGTGACTGTTGAAACTGGATAAATGACAGAGTCTTGTTAAGGGTTTAAGTCCCTTTTTATTCAACGTAATAAATTACAAGTGCGTGCTCTTGACGCTCACAAACTACGCCAACTCGGCGGTAAAATAAAAATAATAACCTGAAAAGAAACTAAAGACAAGACTCTAACTACGAGGCTCTCTAAAAGTAACTAACCTCACCGCGTTTTACAATACCGCTGCTAATTCAGCAAACTTGAAGATCACGTTGAACGATTAACAATACTTCAAGGCAAGCACACAGGCCGAAACGCGGGGTTCTTCAATTTCTGGCTAACTACCTCCGCGCTCGTGAAGTAAGAACAGCACACCTCGAAATCGTTTCCTTTCTATTTAATTCAGAATACTTCCGCTGATAATTTGAATCCTTGCGCGTTCTACTAAAATTTACATACTCTGGCATTGGCAGTTCCAGGGGACAGTAAGGCTTGACAGGAAAGATAGTTTAAACTTAAAATAAATGTTAGTTAAAATAAATATAAACCCTACACAATAAAAACACTATTCGGACCATAAAAACCATACTTCGTATTAAAATTCTTCTAGATATTATATTATTTCGATTCATAGTGATTTGTATGTCATATAAGCTAACAAAATATTAAATCATTGCATAAATAATGTTCACATACGTAATCATTATTCGTCACTTAATCTATCTTTTAACGTTAAAGTTATCAAAAACATTTATTTGCTTCATGAATTAGATCTTTTCTCCTTTAGACATTTAGAGAAATATATAAAGTGTAGTTTAATGATTCGAATTTAAATCGGATTTTTGAAAATCTTATTTCATAATTTTGATTTCTTTAGCAATATACCATAGATCGATAGATGGATACCATAGATCGATACATAGCAATATACACATTGCATCCTATTTTCTAGTTATCTAGTCTGTTTTACGTCATATAATTAAATAATGTATTTCTGGTCTGCAATAGAAAATAGCATTGTTTCTTGACGAAGAAGGTTTTGTTTCATGTATCCATTGAAATGTATTAAGTTTAATATAAAATTAATCTCAGTTATAGCTTAATTACGTATTTAGATATTTGAAATGTATTTCAATAAATAAAAATAATTTGGCTACTTACATATTAGGGCAAAAAAAAAATCAAATTCTGTGGAATCTTGATAGCCATAACCATTCATAAATTTGTAAAATATTATGAAGAGTGCATTAATATTAATAAATGCTTTGTTGATGCATATCAAAAGTACAGTGGAACAAATACCTCGATATCAGCTTGGAGTGACAAGAAAAGTGAATTCACTAATAACTTTTCTGAAGTCAATATCAAATACTAAGCTTTTAGGATATACCTAAAAAACTCATGATGTAAAGACAAAAACAGGCTAAGCTTTAAAATGACTAATATAATATGATTTATCTCGTTTTCTTACTCTAAAAAGAGCTGTAACTTAGCTCTAATATCTCCCTGAGTTAAACGGAGCAAAATTTACTTCTGCACTGCCTTATAAATCTGTATGATAAATTTATATATAATCATAAAGACTTTTGTGCTAAGAGTCTTGCGGTCAGATACACTGGTGTGCAAAAATTAAGGACGAGACGGCTTTTTCAATATAACTTTGTACAAAAGCTTTCCAAATCAACACATTTAATACCGTAAGATCCCCAATACGTAAGGACGTGAGTAATGTAAGCAACACTTACTAAAAGAGAAATCAGAGAGATAGAAAGAAGCTTTATTGAAAAAGTAGCATGGAGCGCAATGCGACTGAAGGCCGAAACATCCCTGTGATGGGTGTCCAGCAAGAAACATCCGGTCTTTAATAGGGGATATGATCTCCCCTGACTGCTAGGCAGGTTTCACAGCGTCTGCCCATGCTGAGAATGAGGGTGTCAATGAGTTGTTGAGGCATTGCTGCCCATTCGTCTTGCAGCGCCAATCGAAGCTCCGGAATCGTTACTGGTGGTAAGGTACGAGCTGCCAAGCGTCTGCCTAGAAAATCCCATACATGCTCGATGGGATTGAGATCCGGAGATCGTGCCGGCCAATCCATACGTTCAATATCCTCACTCTCTAAGAGCTGTTCGGCAGCTACTGTGCGATGACATGGTGCATTGTCGTCCATGAAAAGGAACTGTGGACTCATAGCGCCTCTAAAAATACGCACATATTGAAGAAGAATCTCGTTACAATAACGGGTCCCGTTGACTTAACCTGCGTCGAAGATGTGAAGGTCTGTACGACTACCAAGCATGATGCCTTCCCAAACGAGAACACCGCCACCTCCATACCTGTCCTTTCAATGATGTTCGAGGGATGATTGCGGCTTCCCCGCTCTCTCCAGATGAGTATGCGATGAGAATCGCTACTCAGACTGAATCTGCTCTCATCTGTAAAGAGTACTCGTCCTCATTCATTGTCTCTCCAATTCCGGTGTTCCCGGCACCACAGAAAACGCCTTCTCCGAAGGGCAGGCGTTAGAGGTACACACCGTACAGGGCGTCGTGCAAACAAACCACCACCGTGCAGTCTTCTGGCCACGGTAAAACGCGATATCGGTCGTCCAGTCGCCTGTGTCGTGTGTCTAGCGATTTCTCCCGCTGTTTGCCGCCTGTTTCTTCTGGCCTGTAAGACAATATACCGGTCATCTGCGGGTGTTGTTCCTCGTGGACGACCACTACTAAGCCCCCGGATAGCTGTTCCTGTAGTTTGAAATTGTCTCCAATGTCGTGAAACGATGCTGTGAGCAATTCCGAACTCTGCAGCCACACTTGTCACACTGCGGCCTTCCTCCAACTTCCCAATGAGTCGACCTCGGGTAAAAGCATCCAGATGTCGTCTAACAGATTGATTATTCGCCATTTCTCGCTGAGGCAGCAACTCGGTGTGATTTTAACTGCTATACGGCGTGCAATCTCTTTGCCAGAAATACTGATCTTACACCGACAACATGCTTTATACTACTCAGACACTCCTCCATTACGTCTACCTGCATATCTGCGCATGTGCTACCGTACATCACCTTACTTAATCTCCTGATTGGTCTTTCTGTCCGCTCTGCCTCTTCGTTCAGCTGATATGCTAATTTTTCGACTTCGTCCTTAATTTTTGCACACCAGTGTATATGTGTACGGTAAGTAGAAACATCTGGACAGCTTCAAAAAAATCAGTTGCGGGACTTGTAGCTTATAGAAAACATGGCACAAGAAATGTCGCATAGATTCAAGAATATATTATTAGGGGTTTGTTGTAGCTTATAATATTCGGAATGGTTCAGAAAAGCCTGAAATTGCATATTTTAGATGATGATACTTTTATATGTTTCCTCAGTCTTAAACCACAATTACTTGTCTGAATGAATGCTCAGAGCACTTTGGAGAACCGGAAAAATAAGGCAAATGCTTCATCAAGTTTCATAAAAAATTACTAAAATTCGTTTTCTGTGGTCTTTTAAAAGATGCCTTTTTCGCCAGCGCATGCGCTCAGTCATAAAATGCTAACTTCAGCATCTCACTTTCCCTTATGGGAATGACGGGATTAGAGCTTATAAGAAATATTGTCCAGGTATGCATGTTTTCTATTCTCATGTAGTTCTCACAATGCAGTAAGATTAAAATGAACCACTGAGAAAATATCAAATTCAACATTGTCTTCTGTATTGAAACCCAGATGCATCTATCAATAATACTCTTGCTGGCTTCGTCATTGATGTAACTATGATCCTACTTCCATTGCAAGCAATTACGATGAGCAGTGACAGTATGAATAAGCACGCAAGTAGGGTTACAGCTACAAAGGTCTCCCAAGGAACTTCTTTCAGAAGCATATGATGAAATGCTCGCTACCACAACACTTAAATACCTTTTTTTTAGAAATGATTTCTGAAAAACGTATAGATGGAATTTCGAAAACTTAGCAAATTATTTCGATAAACTTAATGTTAGACAATTTTCTTACTTCTTTCTAATTTTCACATTATAATAAAGGTGTATTTTAATGCGACATTCATCATGTGTTCCTAAAAAGTCTTCAGTAAGCGTATTTTTATTTGGTCACATAAAGTTTCGGTGTTATTCCTTGAAACAACTTCAGAAATGCAGAAGTGAAACTAAAGATTCGTTCATAAATATATGTCTCATTACGAATTGAAAATTTTCTATTAATCACAGAGTAGGATTTTATAAAAATAGATTACTCCGTCATTAAAAATAATTATTTTACAAATTCTCCTGACATTTTCGGCTTTAACGACAAGTGTTCTTTTTTTACACAAATACGAAAAGCTATTAAGAGATGTTATATTTTTTTATAAATTTTACTTCACGCTGGTATATTAAAGAGAATTTTCATGCTCAGAATAAATGAATATTTCTGTTTGTTTTTGATTGATAGTGAACCTTTTTATCTTCTTAATGACATTTAGAAAAACCACATATGTAAATAGTTTTGTTGTTGTGCTAAGCCAAATAAAGATGGTGATTTTTAACTTTGTTTTTATGTTACGCATATTAATATATCTAAATAAATAAATTTAACAAGTTTGCTAAGTTTGGTTTAAAAGTTGAATTGTTGACTGAAAGTTATATTTTCCCTTCCTTAGTAAGCACTCTTGAAAATGTTTCGTACCTTGCTGTTTAAGGCTAATTATATATATATATTACCATTGACTACGAAAACTGAACTTGACCGGGGTTTTATGAAATTTAGGATGAACTTAAATATTTGCGAATTTACTGTAGTAGTTGTTGGTCGTGATTTTAAGTCTTCGATGCAAAGCTTTGAACCTTTGGAAGCTTTTGGAAATTTTGAGCAATTGTATTGATTTGTGGATAGGTAACTAAGGTACTGAATAGGTTCTTCCTTTATTAAATTATATTAGGAGATCTTTCATAAAATACTTAAATTGCTGCTTGCTTTGTCTATTTTCTAATAATGAAATTCTCCAAATGAAGTCTTTAAGTATAGCATCTTTCCATTCAAGAAAAGTAGTAGTGGGAAAATCTGTTTGGTAATTTGCGCTGACAATGAAAGTATTCAAATCATTGTTCAATGTCAATTGCAAATTTTTTGCTGACAGGAAGGAGGGACGAAACGTGGCACCTAGCTGCGTTAACTCTCGTAAATTATTGTCTTTAACAATCAGCAAATTTCCTATTGTGATGTGATGGTGATAAAGATCCACAGGAGTTACTGAATTCTGGTAGTTTGCATTCTTAGGTACCTGGAGCGTCGATTTCGTGATGATTGGTGATCATATTTCCAAGTGTTTTACTAAATTTTAAGCTAGGCATGGCTTTGATGTGGCTAACAGGTAGCAGATTTTGATTTATTAAAAGTCTGATTAACTTTGATGCTATCATAGAAAGAGTGTTTGAAATGAATTGTACAAAAAAAAAATCTTTTATATATATATGTAGGCCTGTGTGCGTGTGTATGTGTATGTTTAGTATTTTACTTTATTGTTTACTTTTGTTACTAAAAAATTGTGATTCTTATGTGATAGCATTTTTTAAATGATTATGACAAACGATAGTCATTCCTATTAAATAAATTATTATTCAGATAAAAATGTACTTGAAAAATGTTTTAAATGTTTCAGATAGGCTCTTTGATGGAGTACATAAGGGAACAAATACAACGGATCTATCTGTATTTATGTACTACATATAAATAAGAGCGTTTTCGATTGATATATTTAGGCTAAAATATTATTTTTATGGTTATCTAAAGCTGAGCAATAAGTATTAAATATTTCAGAATTTAGCACTGATGGGAAATAAATAAGTTTCCTTTCAGCTACTTGTGCGTTTAGAAATTTGATCAATCGTATTCGTGTCTGCATTTAACTGCTGTAAATGCTTAGAAAAAGCAATTGTAATAAAAGAGCTATTATTACATTTAAGGCAGATCACAAACATACTTTCATTTCTGAAGTAAAATTATTCATGACTTCTGCATTTACTACTACTGCAAAGAGATGATGTAATGAGAAACTGAGAAACATTTAAACCACTCCTGGGCGAACTAATAATAAAGTGAACGTTGTATAAAAACGATTTGAATGCTTCCTTATTTGCAGAATACGATGCTAAGAACTATTTTTGGCTGCAGTCCAGCTCTTTTAACACCCTAATTTACACATTCGTACATATAAATTATGCAGTAACGTTTACTTTCTTCCATGCATTTCGTATCTCAGTTTGACAGAGAAAACTGCACTTATCGTCATCGGGAAATTAACTACATTTGCTCAGCTACAGCAGGATTATTGGTTTCAAGAGACTGAAGTCTCAAATTTCAAATTGTGAATCTGGTCCTATGTTAATTAAATATTTCCATTACATCACAAATATCTGTGATTTCTAAAGTAAAAATATTTTCATGAACCGGAGAGTTAGAAACCAAATGTTTTCACGGCCTTTTAAAGGAATTTCTATATGTTTGTCAAGATGCTTTCATAAGACCGATGTCTGTGATAAAAAGTAATCGGTAATTTTAGGTTACTGTCTGCTTCCAATGTATGATAGGTCGAATACGTGCAAAAATATGCTATGCTTAAAATTTGCATTAAATGATAATATCTGTAACGTCATGCACTATTTCAAACATTCGATACTGAATTTGGTAAATAACTGTTACTTATTCCTAGCTCTTAGTTGCACTGTTTTACTCTTGTAAAAGACAAGAATAAAATGGTGTAACTAAGAGTTAGTCTTTTTACTTAATTTTCGCGTGAGTTAATGTCAAAAAAAAATGAATGTAGTGCTATTGATAGTTCTGCAGTTCATTGTTATATTTTACATATAATAGTAAGGTATACGCGTAGTTTTAATAAAGTAATAAATGTAGAACGAATTGTATATAGTTTCAGAACTCGAAATATCATGTAAAAGTTCAGGAAAAACAAAATATAATTAAGATATCTAAAAGTTATATTTGATAAATATTTTAAATAAAAATACCCAACATAATGAAAGTTAATTTTTCTAAACTGTAAGGAGAGCAAAACCCGGAGTAAGTTGCAAAATATAAATAAATAATTAAGTAAAAAAGCATAGTCTCAAGAAGAATTTTAATTAGGGAAAGTTTGTTTCCATAAAAGGATTAAAAAGAACTAGATCGGCTTATATTTTTTCCTTCAGGAAATAGAAACTGTAAAGCCATTTATGAAACTTATAAAGTTGCTTTCTGCTGTTTGGACAGCTAGAAAACGCCAGTCAACAAGAACTGCTATAATTTTTCAAAAAATTAGTATGCAATTTAAAGATCTCAAAAATTTGATTCTTAATATGACAAATGATCTTTAATACCAGAA
This sequence comes from Stegodyphus dumicola, assembly GCF_044657685.1. Taxonomy (NCBI): domain Eukaryota; kingdom Metazoa; phylum Arthropoda; class Arachnida; order Araneae; family Eresidae; genus Stegodyphus; species Stegodyphus dumicola. The sequence continues at coordinate 148,990,169 of NC_140771.1, read as the reverse complement.
ATTACTCAAGTGTTTTTTTTTATTTAACCAAACGAACAAAAATTAAATAAATTTCAAAAGTTAAAAAAACTCTTAATCTCATAAACTTCAAAACTTCGTGCCTTGAAAAATTACTTACACACGCAAATTTCTAAACTATATGTTTTGTAATCTATTACCAGATCCATGTATTATTTTTAATTGGTTTAATAATGATAAATTTTTCTGAGGAAAACTGAAGCTTCTTTATATTAGAAAGCACAGTTCTGAAATAAAATATCAATCTGATACAAATAATGCATGATCATTTTCACTTACCGATTCTAGAAAAGCATTATTTATCGAATTTTATACAATGGAAAAGCGTTTACATATATGCATCATTTACTTCTGTTTCTACCAAAAGTCAGAATTTTGTAAATAGCAGGAGTAAAAAAGAGAAGCATTCAGCTCAAGTACTCTTGTTATTTCCTGTTGAAGAATCACCCAGCTCATTGATTTCAATGAGATATTTCTAGAGCATTGTTTAGAAAAATGTAAGCCATTTCATTTGTCAATTTGGGGATTCAAAACTGAATTCCCCAAGCTTTTTAGTATATGGAATTCTTTAGATAGTTTAAATAAGCACTAGATTTTAATCTATCTGCTAATTAATAATTTGCTTTAAAATATAGAAACTATTTGTGAGAATTTCCGTATTTAATTATTAAGATTATAATCAAGAAGCAGAGTTAATATTTAATAAAATTATGTTACTGTTTCATAAGGCAGCTCCAAAAACTCCCAAGGATAATAGAAAACTGCTAGCAATTATTAAACTATGGTACTATAATACATACAGAAAGACTTGACTGGTATATAATTGTCTTAGAACACCAGAGAAGGTATAGTTGCCTGTAACTGCGTAGTGTCTGTGCGGCATGGAACACTAAACATACACAGCTAGCCGTAAATCCTTCCAGGTAGCTGGTGATGAGAGAAGAGGGTTGGGAGACCATTTGATCAGTCTCTCATAATAATGAGCTACATAAAAATTTATAAGTAATTTATTGTGGATGTAAAATTGGTATCTTCCTGTGGTGCATCGTGTACAATGTTCTCGGTGATGAAAGGGCTAAATGACCGTATTAGCCACATCGACGAATACATTAAGTTGAATTTATCCGGCTATCTGTAAACAACTACAATTCTTATACTGTGTAAGGTATATTCTACAGAAAGAATATACCTTACACAGTATACGAATGATTAAATTATGTACGTTAAATATAGTACTAATATTATTAAATAAACATAATATAAACAATATAGAATATGATGAATGAAGTACTGAATGCCATTTTAATGATAAGAAGAGTACATGTACAAGAATATACAGAACTACACATTAAGCGAATCTGTATCTGTTATCCAATCAGTCTGCGTGCAGTAGTAGTGATAAAAGGCTGAAGATAGTAGCAATTAGGTAATCGCTATTACTATATTCCTAAATCCTCGTTTTAATTACATATTGTACTTCTCGACGTGTCTGCATATTAAAAAATGCATGCTTATAAGAGAAGGTATAGTGAAAGCATAGCCATTTTGGTTTCTGGGTACTAGGAACAAAGTGTCATCTACATAAGTACATAGACAACAAACTATTCCTTTGTTGTGTTTGCAGCCCTTTGTAAAAATGACTCAGGAGCTCTCATAAAGGCTCACGATTTAATTTGCAGTTTATATCGAACAGCCCACTTTCAAAGAGTCTCTGCAGCCAATATGTTAGTAACACTTGGAGAGGGGGGGGAACTCTATATGACTGTGCTACGCAGGGTAATCAATCGTTCTGTTTTATTGCATTTGAAATTTTATCTCCTGGTTAATATTTCCCATATGAATACTGTAGTTAATTTTCAAGAACTTGTAATTTGTGTAAGTTAATCTTTTACATATTTGATGTGCTTAACCAGTTCATTTGATCTTCAAGGGCGGCACCAAGGTATTTTCGGTTTTGAGTACGATTTACTCACTGCTTTGTGTTGAGTATTGAAATCATCTAGAGAAAGCTCTATTGGAATTCTAGTTTCGAGATTTTAATTTCGGAAAATTCTCAATATGTCTATAACTTTGAAATTTCCAAATGTCGGTAACCTGGAGACAGAGTTGTTAAGTACCATTTCTACCTACATCTTCTAATCTATGTGAATTAACCCTTATGATTCCAACGGCAATAACCTCAAAATTGAAATTAACATTGAAATAGCTAACCTACCGTATAATTTTACATTTTATGATATTTTGCATAGCATGTTTTGCTACTTGTTCCTTTCATTAAAATGGTATACTTATCTCGAGATACTAGTAAATAATGGGAAGCTAAATTCTGACATTGAAATACTAAAACGTAAAACAGAAAGATTATGTAGTTGTAGCTTAGTTTAGATATGGAAAATTTTCACATTTTTAAGCTCGTAATTTAAATCAGCGGCCCGTGGGAGTGTTTTAAATGATATGAAACATGATCGACTACATGTTTCTGCTACATGAGACTCAGTGACGGACGGAATACTGAAACTCGGAGATGTATGTTTATCACTCCTCAAAAGGTTAGGTACTTAGATTAAAATCTTATCAATGTTCAGCATTACGTATTTCAACAACTGAAAAAACAATGATGAACTTTGGCGATAGTAGGCTGTAGTCCTAGTCGAACTTCTTATAAAATGGATTATCGAACCAGAAGAATGACACAGTGATATGTATTCAAAAGGCAAACTGTCCTACTGAAAATATAGAAGTCTAACCATAACTACTTAAATGATCGGAAGATGTTTGCACGATTTATTATTCCACGCACGGCTACCTGCAACAAATGTTTTCCATTAACCTTTAGTCACTGTTCTTAGAATTTATCATGGTATATATCCAGTAGGCAATACAGGCCAGCATGGGATGATTCTTTATTTCAGAAGTTAATCTAACTTTTCCCTCGGAAGCAGTAAAGATTCGAGATTGGTTTGGAGACCACATGACCCAAATGCCATCAGAAATCCTTCCACGGAGAACATTATTTAAGACTGCTTCTGAAATAATGGCATAGGGCAGCAAGGAGTCTAGTTTTTGGTACACTTACAGCTTAGCATTATGTTAATTTCCTTGTACAATCAGCGTTAAAGTAAGCATATTCTCTAAAGGTAATTTCTGTTGAAATCTATATATCATTTTATAACGCTAGCCGATAAGTGTGTCTAAATTATGAATTTACTTAGCCACTTAAAGTAAAAAATTCAAAAGCACGGCACTAAATACCCTAACCAACATTCCTAAAAGGTTTAAACAACCATTTTCCGTGTCTCGCAGTGACCTTGAGTTTCACAGTCTGAGTTTTCATTGTTGATATTTATCTCAGGTACACGCAATCTGCGCTTGATCGATAAATCTCCGACTTTCATTAAAAGCTCCACAGTTTTAAATTGTGGAATACCTTTCGCAAGTTATTTATTGAGCAGTAGCAGTAGTTAAAAAATGATAGCTATATCTGCGTTAAGCTCGATGTACCGTGAATTAGCGCGGAATTTTTATGCAAGTTTGCAACTGTAGAAACACGATGGAAAGAAAGAAAGAAAAAATACCTCACGGTTTAATCCTATTTTATGGATCATTAAAGATACGTGACAACTTTTTCGCATTACCTTTCGTACCGGGTATAAATTTCACCACAATTTATTACTAGTCCAGCACACCTATTAGCGTAAAACCATTGGAGGATAGAAAAAAGAATAAAAAAATTCTAATGACAAAACAGAAAATAGCTCCCGAGTTCCGATTCTTCATTCTAACGCCTCTCTTTATACCTGCGCGCTTTATAAACGCGGCGGTTGCAAAACTTTGTCCGCATATTTCACAGACGTTCAGATTTCGGAAGAGAGAGGACGAAAAAAATAGTTTTTTTTTTCCTTCTAAATTTTTGCTTGGAAATGCGGAAAGAGAAAAAAGGGAACATTAACTGGGATAGGAAACTACGTATACTGCTAAGAAAAATGATTGAATTTTGCGCATTTCTAGATTTTTTCTACTAAGAAATTGTGTTTCTTTATCTCCAACATTGCATTTGTAAATTTTTTCTTCATCTTTTTTGAAGACTTATTCGAAAATGGGATTTGTATTTTCTTTCTCTTCTTGATGCATATGCACAAGGAAAAAAATGATAGAATATTGAGACGAATTCAGTTTGCTTTGGAAGGTAAAATTTTTCTGGAAGTATTCTGATTAAAAAGTGAGCGGTATATGTTTAATATGTTTGGACATTTTATGATATACCCACTAAGTCTATTTTCAATAAATTCAGGTTAAGGCTGTTTGGTTTTCATATTATTGATACTACATTCAATGTTAAGACTGAAGATAATAACCATAATGTTTTAATCTTAGCAACAAATTAAAATAAGGAAAAGTAAATTTTCTCCGTTATAAATCTATATCGTTTTTATGGATCTTACTAGAAGTATGTTTCTTTGTTTTAAAAAAAAATATTTTCTGCCTTTTGTCGCATTAGCAAGTAAATTTAGCCTCGGTTTACTAATTAAAATATTATTTGTGTTTAAATTAGATGTGTAGGTTTTTGATTTATAAAGTATTATTATTGCATTGTTACTGAAAGTATATACTTTTAAATAAAAAGAACAAAATAATGCATAAAAATAACATTCGTAACATTGGTATTTTTTAGTATATCGAATTATGTCCTAATGTGAAAAAGCAAAAATAAACGGTAATAAAAGTGAAATCTTCAGCCCAAATACCTACCAATTTAGTTTTTTGATTAAAGCTGTCCTATGTTTTGTGACCCGGTAAACAGGGTAGCGTAAGTATCAGGTGTTTTTAAGTAACTCTTGATACTTATATTATTAATTAAATAATTTAAGTTATCTAAATTATAATATTTATTAGAATATGAAACATAAAAATTTTTGGAAACTCATTCATTGCGATTCTCTAACTTCTGATGTGAAGAGTTAAGTTCTGGTTAAATAAATTGAAATTATTGCAGGTCGGAAATGTATTTAACATTTTAGCCAACTTCAGATAGCATCAGAGTACTTAACTTTATAGCTGGAAAAATCATTTAACAAACGGGTGTTTTTTACCAAAATTTTGAATATATTAAATACTTTATAGAATACTGTATTGAAATTGAGATAGTGTTATTCTTAATTGCTCATCATTAATGTACACTGAAAAAGAAATTCGTGTCTTCAGAAAATTTGAGTTTGAATTAACTGGTTTTGAACTTGAATTAGCTGTTTTGGTTTATGTGATTACGGCAAAGCCTCGAGGGCTGTCTACCTATGAGGAGAGATGCCTTCTTGGAGGACTTTTTAAGGGAACCTAGCAAAAATAGTTGTTCCCGTAGGAATTTTGAGCGGAATGCACGAATCAAATTCGCCGTCATAGTATTGTATCTATAAAGCAGCAACTAAAATGGAGACAGGGATGAATTCCCGAGCACCAAGCTCTTTTTGAATTGTGCTATTTGATTAACTCTTATCATGTTATTCTTATATAACACTCCATGCGCATACTTACTGAACGACAAAAGGTATTTTAGCCAAAAGCAATTAAAAAAAAGAAACAAGCCTTGATTAAGCAATAGAAATGAAATCGTACTAAATAAATCGTACTTGCGTTAGTAATTCTTAGCGTAACCTTCATAATTTTCTCTCCTGGAGCGTCTCTTTCTTAGATCAGTTACGTTTTTATAAAATTCCACTGCACGATTTAGCTGCGTTTACCAAGAATATTTTGTTAACAGTAAAAGAAATATTCAGCCAGCCATTTCATTGCTCCGCTATCGAACCCAGAATTTATGTGTGTAAATTTTTAATTCGCAGATGTAAAAGAAATGAAACAGAAATGCAAGTGAGTTATTAGAAAATCTTTTACTGAAAGGGAAAAAGACCTAAGTAAAATATACTAAATCAGAGATGAAGACACATTAGAAAAAACTACTTTTTAAACTTTATTAACCTGTAAAATTAAAAATTAGTCACAAATTTAATGATCATTTAAATTTTAAGAAAATTTTTAATTCGCAGATGTAAAAGAAAACGAAATAGAAATGCTTCACTGCTGTGTGGTCTTTGGGATATTTTTTATTCATCAGTTTTTTAATATTTATTGTACACTTTTGATAATTTATTTTGTTTATTAAAATTTGTTGTTTGGAGTTATTAGTTTTTGTTGTTTGGGGTTATTAGTGTAGAAAAATTTTAAACACTTTTAAAAATGAAACGTAGTAAAGCTTCGTTTCATTTTTAAATGTGTTTAATTTTTTTTCATATCTTTCAATTTTAACATGTCCTGCTATAATAACGTAATTTCAAATATGTGTGGTTAGGTTTGCTTCTATGGCAGCGAGTTTTCAGATCAAGACACAATAATTGTAGACATTTTGAAATGTTTTAACCCGTCAGGAAGTAAATATTTTAAAATTCTGTTCTCCATCAATCTTATACAGAATCTTCATTTTTTTAATAATATGGCTTGCATAACATGGCTTGTTCACATTTAATTCTTTTGTTTGCATATATTTTCTCTGACATGACTGTGTTTTTCTCACTATCCCTTTGTCTTTTCCTTAGAGAAAGATTCAGAAAGTATAAATCCTCTGTCAACAGATCCCTTCGATTGTTGAGTCCGACCGCTTTTTTTCTTTTCCTAAGACTTACCCTTACCTAGACCATTTTCTATTTCTCAAGTGGTAGATTTCTATGGCAAAGGAAAGCAATGAGCTGAGAAATAGGCATAGATGCCTTGGTTACGGAAGAGAGATTTTTGCTTTAAGCAATAAGATGAGAAAAGATACATTTCCCATTTCAAGAGATTTCTCTCGTTTGCTCTTTGGAGTCAGAGTAAAAGTTGCGATTTAAAACGAAATTCTGTTCTATTCTTTGGTAATGGTCTAAGCTTAAAACAGCTGACTCTGGTTGAAATTTGAATAAAAGGGCATACCAATAAATTAAGAGGTTTACATGACTATTAGGTTTCCAATAATTCGTGGGTAAGCTCAAAGGTTGATTGAAGATCTAAATTTATACTTTTGCCGTATTTTATGTATTTCCATCTTCTGAATTTGTATCTTCCTCGTAATCGTCTGCATCTTCTTTCTAAAACACTGCGTTATAGTCATGAAATTATACGACAGTTATATATTGCAATCTTGTATTTTTTCTATTTTTCCTTTCGAATGCTTTTTATTAAATTTCTGAATTTTAATTTGATATGTAACAGCCCCTAGAGTCTCCATTTTTATTACTTTTGTTTTGTTTTAAAATATTAAAATACCTGTAATTAAATATGAAGACACCATTCCAAATTAAAATCTATCATGTCTAATAATTTTAGATAATGCAAAGTTTTAGTTATTTACATAAAGGTACAAATAGAAATAAAATCGTATACTTAATTATTCTCTAACTAAAATTTTCAGTAAATTGCTATTATTAAAACATATACATAAGCTTTTATTCAAATGTTATATTAGGAATTTATTTTATGTTAGTCTTCCTTTCTCTGTGCTGTATCTGTCTTAATCTATATGTTTACACGCGCACACATATATACGATATCTATAGCTCGCTGTTTTTATGAATTTAATCTTTTTATCCGTTTTATATTACATTTTTCTATTCTTTATTTTCATTTTAAGATGGATCATTGATTTGTGTAATGATATTAATTTGTCTTTTGACTATTTTTCTAGCTGATATATACGCTTGGCTATTTATTTAATTAATATTATTTATTTAATTATCCTTATTTAGTTAAATTTATTTAATTAAATTTCTATTTATTTAATTACATTTAAGTGCTTTTTATCTTTAGTTAAATTAAAAAAGAATGAAAACAGAACTTCATATTGAAAATGATACATTATACCTTGTTAAGAATTTTTGTCACTGAAAGAAAATGTTTCGCAAAATGAACTAATTTATAAATTGAAAAACATTTTTCGCAGCATATCTAGAGAGGTATACCTAAACAAAAATTCAACCACAGTTAATCAACTTAAACTGTCAACCATACTGTCACTTAAAAAAAAAAATTATACAAAAATCAACTGAGAATTCAAGTTGCACATGACGAAAACTACGAAGACGTTTATGGTTTTCCCAAATTTTCCGATATTCGGAGTCAAATTAAAATACTAGAATTCAGTGGTGCTACACGCTGCGTTTTTTGTTTCAGTACTTAACAGATATATAATACTAAAACACATTGCCATGCATAACTAATATAACTAATGTAATGTAATTTACATGCAAATATTGCGCATATATTAACAATATAGTACAGGAATATGTAGACTTTATATCATCTTATTTTTCATGCTCATAAACCTTTTCGCCACCTTCTGGTGTCATATTTAACTGTACATCGTAGCTGCCTAAAAAGTAATAATTTTAGAAAGAACTAGTTAGAATAGCATATATTTTAAAATTTGCGACCACTTTCTTAGCTTTCTTATTTGGTAATCCATGTACTATCCATTAAACTATACAGGATAAAACTAAGGTAACTTTTACCTTGAGTTATTGTTATAAATTTACGAAATTTGTAGTAACATGATTGCCAGGTAAATACTAGTATAAACATAATTGCGTAAACAATGTACATCATGCGTGAATATGAAAATGTATTTCGTTAATTTAATTAATTACTCTTAAAGAAGCAGTTTCCCCGCGTTGCGAGATTCCAAAAAAGGTTTTGCGAATTTTAGATGATTACCAGAGATTTCACAAATACCAAATAAATACATTAATAAAATAATAAAAGAAATCTGAAAGTTTTCAGATTTTGTATTACGCCCAAGGGCGTTTTTTAACATTTTGTGAGTTACGTTTACTTATTAAATATCATGTTTTATATCATGCAAAAACCATAAAATTCAATTCAAGATCAATATCACAAAATATGTAAAAACAGCAAAACAACATATCTGCATATCTTTAGAATTTTCGATTTACAGTCTTGCGCTGTGGAGGGCCCACCAGCGGTAGAGCGGTAACGTCGCTGAACACTGGCAGTCCGGTCCGAGGTTCGAATCCCGCAAACGGGCTGGCTGCATTGACGTTTTCGTGGTTTTCCCCATGTGTAACGTGTATGCGAGCCAGTTTCCCTTAGAAAGTCCTCCACGAAGGCATCTCTCCCTTAAAGCAGATAGCCCTCAAGTGCTTTGTCGTAACCTAATAAAACCAAACCAAACTGGCGCTGTGGAGAAAAAAAAATTCTGTACAGTTTTGCCATTGCTCGCTTTGAAATCGTTGAGTTTGTTAATCAAAAATTCTTTAAAGTTTTACAAATAATTAAACAGATAAAAAAATAAGCTCCAAATTCCAAATTTTGCCTTTCAGATGCCCATATTCGAGTGCAGGACTCGTTATTCAAAATTTGATGTCTCTAAGCACAGTGTTTTTTTTTTTTTTTTTTTTTTTTTTCCCGCAGTGCGAGAAACATACATACATTCATGCAGATTCTTCATTATTTAATTTATTTAAGTATAATCCAGGGCTTTAATGTTTGGTGGCAACAGTTTTAAAAGTCAAACGCCGCTTTATAGTGGATGATGCAAAATGCCAAGATGAAATTAATAGCCCTTCCGGGAAAACTGACCCTTTGGGCTAATAATTCCATTGTTCTCCTATTTTCCAATCTTTACACTGCTGAAGGACATTTCTTCTAAGTTTCCATTGATTTTAATACTATTTGACAGATTACTTAATCTAAATTTAAAATGCATTGTAAGTTATATTAAAGAATATTTATGTATGACCGTTGTAGTGTATCAAAATATAGCCCACTTAAACGAAGATCTTAAATTTTATGCAACTATGGGATAATATTGTTTGGATTTAATTGGTTTATAAATGCGAATACCAATTTTAAGCACACACATAACATTTTTTAAATTTTAAGCAGACTGTTAGAAACCCGAAATTATTTAACTGCGCGCTAAAATATATAACATCTACGAAGCAATTTCGTAATGTTTTCAAAAAGAGAAATTTTTCAAAATTGCTAATATAATCCTAAACTGTGTATTCTTTTAGAAGCTTCGCAAAACTTTTAGTGAAAATCTTTAAAACCTGAATTTTTACGCTTTTAGCTTTCTCCCGCCCCCAATCTTTGCGATAAAATTGTTCTCTTAACATTTGTTAATTTGTTGTACCTCCCCTATTTTAAAAAGATAATTTAGAAAAGCAAAACTGTTTTCAATTCAGGTTTATTTAATATCGTAAATTATCTTAAAATTTCCTTAAATATATGTCTTCGTGGTGAACTTTCTAACGGAATTCTTTCGAAATACTTATTCATCCAATCCCTTTGACTGCAATAATCAAATTAGGCACTAATTAATAACATTTCATTTCACTGCTAGAAAGCTGAAATTATTCTTGGATGCAAGTTCTTGAGTAATTCTTAGTATATATGAGTGAAGTTTCCGGAAAATAACTGAGGTCGCGTTATTAGTGAAGCATTCTTGATTCAAATGGCCCTGACGTTAACGTTTTTTGAGGTAACATTCATCACAAAAATGCAATATCTTAAATTTCCTAATTAACATATTTATTACACGGGTGTTGTTCAAAACAATAGAAACATTATGCTTAAAAAACTCATTATGTTTCTATTGATCTATTGATTACACATGAACTCATAAAAGTAGCCATCACTTATGTTTTTGTACCATTATTTTATATACACACTCAAGGTTGTATAAAATTTCTAATTTGAGTTATGGTTTATAAAGTATTGTTTGTGGTGAAGAAAAATGAGCGATATGATTGAATTTCAAAATAGATCAGATTCTTTGAGCCAGGGTCAATGATGTATTTGTAACCTCAACTGTAAAAGTATTGTTAATATCAAAATGTACTGTCTTAAATCATGAGAATTAGAATGTTCTGTCGTTATCACTGTCTACGAAACACACAAGTGGGTGGAAAACAAAATCTTTCTCAAAGAACACAATAAATGTTAAAGACATAGACTGTTACGTCAAAAAGAAAAACTATTAATTCAGAAGTCAAACAACAAAAATCTATTTATTGTGTCTTAAGAAAAACTATTGTGAAAGAAATGTTTGCTGAGCTGAATATGCATCTACAGAAACCAGGTTCAGCTCGTACAGTGCAAACGAAATCGCATAAACAACAGAGTTACTATGTAAATCCTCTTGTTTCAGAAATAAATACTAAATAGAAGCTACAATAGTTAATATAGAAAAAAACACGGAATGTTGTTTAATGTAAATAAGTATTCTCTCAGATAAGTCAACATGAAGCAGCATATGTAGTCCACTCTTGGAGACAGACTTTTTTTTAAATCAACATCTGTCTGAAACAGCATCTATTTCCCAATAATACAGCGTCTGTTTCACAGAGTGGACTACATATGCTGCGTCCTTATAAATATTTCACCATTTTATGACATTTTACAGATTCTTTTATAGATGTTGATGATTTTTTAGACAGATTTTTAGGCAGTTAATACAAAAAATCTGTGTCGCAGAGTGGACATCCTTTTACCTTAATTTATTTCCTACCTCAGGAAGAGCATACGTCCGAGGAGCACCAGCAGATGCTTTCAGTCAGTTATCTTTCAGATATTTTATCGTAGTTTGGGGGCAGGGTTAATGATTCCTTAATAAGAAAGAATAAATATTATTGATTATGTAACCATTTTAAGACGAAGCCAATTCCAACATTATTTCTACGAGAAACTTTCGACATTGTTTCCTTGTGGGAGAACTTTCTGTCATATACACTGGTTATCATAAATTAAGGAAAAATCACAAAAATAGCGATAACTCCCTCAAAAATAAGCCAAACCGTGTAAAATTTGAATATGTTGCCAAGTAAGAGTAGCTGAGTAAAACTGCGATATGCAAATTAGTGGCGCTGCTTTCGGAATACTTCATCTGGGAGGAGCATAAAAGCTCATGTTTGAGAACAAGCCCACATATTTCACTATGACAGTGACATCAGAAATCTGAGATAGCCAATTCGTAACAATGACCTCCGGGCATCATTTGACTGCAGAACTGCGATGGAGAACCATTGGGAGACTAGAGGCAGGACAAAGTCAAACAGAAGTGGCCAGATGGCTAAATGTGAGTCCTTCTGTGGTTCATAGACTTTGGAATCAATTTCAAATCATAAATTCAGCATCTAGAAGGTTCAGCCAAGGACGGCCAACTGCTACGACGAGCGCCGATGACCGATATTTGACATTATGTGCACGCAGGAATAGAACCGCTACTCTGACTTTTCTTAGATCTTCCCTTGATGCAGCCACCGGAAGGTTCGTGTCAATGTCAACTGTGCGTATAAAGGCTTCACGAAGGTGGTCTGTATGTGAGGCGACCAGCCATTTGTGGGCCGCTCACGTCACGCCATAGGAGGGACCGTTGCAGTGGGCATGACACCATGTCCACTGGACGCCTGATCAATGGAGGGCTGTTCTCATTACTGATAAGTTCAGGTTTAGTCTAGAAAGCGATAGTAGGCGTTATTTGATACGGAGAGAAGCTGGAATCCGTTATCATCCGTCAAGCACCCGTGAAAGAGATACATACGGAAGAGATAGTGTCTGTGCTTAGGCTGGCATCTCTTTGGGTGGATTGTACAGATCTCCGTGTCTTTCCAAAGGGAACCACGAATGCTCAAGTTTATAGTGATGACATCCTTGATGCGTATGTGCGCCCATATGCCAGGACAATAGGTGATGCTTTCCTGTTACAATACGACAACGCAAGGCCACACAGGGCTCGCATCCTAGATGATTATCTTCAACTGTTAACAATTATGTGCATGGAGTGACCAGCTCGATCCCCGGATTTGAATCCTATCAAGCACGTTTGGGATGCTTTAGGGATACGTCTAGCTATTCTCCTTCAGACACTTGTACGCTTGCAACTTCTTTGCAAGAGCAATGGCTCTCGCTTCCTATGGAACTGATAGACAGCATAATTGAAAGCATCACACATCGCTGTATGTGCCGTATTGCTTCTAGAGGCGATCATATTCCATATTGAATGTGCTTTTCCTCTAGCAAACTGACACCTTCGAATTGTTCATTTTATACATGTGATAATTTCTATACTACCATATTTGTCTGGTAATGTCTTTTTACGTTATTTGATATCTTACTATGTGTTGTATATTGTGGGTAAGTTTCATTAAATTCTACATGTAACTTTTTTCAGTAATCATGATTGTTGTGATTTTTCCTTAATTTATGATAACCAGTGTAGTTCGGTTGCAGTTCGGGAAAGGTAAAAATGTAGTTTCACATAGTTGATGGCCTTCATAATACTCAGATTTAAATATCATCGAAATATTGCGATATGTTTTAGAAAATAAGGTGAGATACCCTTTTTTTTTCTTGCAGCGCTTGACTGAAGAATATATATAGAAGAGTATCTTATAGAAGAATGGCACAAAATACTTATTGCCAGCATTCATATCTTGTGTGTCTCTATTTCAAAGAAATTTCAATCACATCTACATCAAGCCGGAAATTTTAGACGGAAACTAGACGGAATTTGAGATGTTTAATAATTTTCCTTTTAAATTTTTGGGATACATTTGTTTTTATTCCGGTGGCATATGCTCGCTCTAAATTGATGTGATTTGCATATAACATAACTGAAGAATACTTGATAGATTATTTTATGGAAGCATGTAACTATCGTCTTCGAATGGAAAATAAGTTTAAATGCAGAAAGATACAATTTATTGAGGTTTTACATTAATTGGATAAAAAATATTAAGTATTCAGTATATTTATGTTTTGATATTCATTCTTTGAATTTATCCCTCAGCTTAACGAGTAAATTAATTTTAACTCTACTACATTTGTAGTTTTTTTCTTCTTGTTTGTTTTATGGTATACAACCGAAAACAATAACGGCTCTAATGAATAAAATGCTATTAAAATAATGCAAAGAACAATAAATTAAATAATGTAAAATTAATTTAACAACCCATTGTTATACATTAACAAACTCATATTTGTGTTTTCTAGTCCGAAAGTCAACTTTCAAAATATTTTGATCGAATCAGGTTAATTGATAGCTTATTTTTCATTAAGAGTTCTATTCATTTATTACTGAACTATAAGGATAAGTTAAATAGTCATTAATATTTATTATTAATTGTCAGAATGTCTTATAATTTTTCAGAGCATGAATGAAAAATAAACCTAGAATTTAATCTAGATTAATTTTAGAGGTATATTGTTTTGAATTATTTTCAGTAAAACATCTTTTCCTGTGTCAATGTTCATCATTTAACGAGTCTTACGATAAAGGTTAGCATAATAAAATTTTATCAGTAACTACTGAAGCGGTTATTCTAAATATGTAAAATTTATACCCGATGCTAAGTTACTCACTAATAAAAACACCGATGCTAGAAATTCTTACATCATTTCTCCTGTACTTTATTGCTGATACTATTATCACCTCTACGTTGTCGTTATTCGCCCCAACGGTATCCTGTAGTTGGCAGCGAGGCATCGTTTCTGTTCACGACATTATTGTTCTGTCAACGATGACACTATTTTGGCAACTTATATGTCAGCATAAAATTGATCTATGAAAGAGACAACAGCTATGGTTAAACACATATCTCTGTGACATTTTCTGCATTCAAAGCTACATGTATTTTTGTTTCACACTAACAAAATAATTTACAGGAGCAGTATTTTAAGCATCAGAAAATGTCTTTAACTTTGAGCCTGTAACATTTTCATTTACTTCTTAGAACCTCCAAAGACATACAAAATTTTTCCGAGAGATATTAAATCTTAAAAGAGCGAAGTGACACACGTTGAAGAATAATGCGGAAGCTTCAATATCTAGATCATGTTTCATCAATTATGCACTGATATAAGTGATATTTCATATTTTACTGAAAATAATAGTGTATTATAATTATATCAAATGTATGGCATATTTTGATTTTGAAACCTGTCTTTTTTTGGTAATTATATATACTAGATAGTATTTGATAACGGTTTAGATCAAACTTTCATTAATCTAACACATTATTTGATAAACCCTTCTTTTATACAATTATCGCAAAGGATATAAGAAGAGTGCAGTGTTAACTAAGAGAACTATTTCCTGTAATCTTATATCATTAAATAGGAATGGCATTAAATTTTTTGGGATAATTCACTAATTGCCGTTATAATGTAATGCATCAGACTGTGATTTCATTGCATAAAACTTATATTTTAGAACTCTTTAAGTATATTAAAATAGCGCTAACAATAAAAAATATTTAAATTATTTAACTTTGTATTCTTTCTTCTATCATAAATACGTGTATTATATCGAAAAGAAGCATGATCAAAACTGTTTTCAAAGGTTATTAAATAATTTATGCCTGAAAAACTAGGGCGTCTTCAGTAATGTAAGCTATGCATATTCTAACAATATATGCGTATAGTGTTATTTATATGTCTAATTGGCAACCGTATGTCTTGATCTCATACTCTACAATTAGTTTTTCTTTCAATACAAACAGCAATATCCTATTTCTGTGTAAATATGCGTATATGAGATTATTAAGTTGTCAGCTAAATTCGCCTTTTTTTTTACAGGAATGTTTTATATTTTACAAAAGTTATAAGGTATTTCTCTCGCCTTCTTCGCATGCCTTCGTGGTGTGGTGGTCTGCACGCTGGGCGCGTATTCCAGAGGTCCGTGGTTCGATTCCCTGCCAAGGCGTTGCTAATTTTTCATCTTTCCTGCTTCCAAAAAATACCTAATGTCTCTACAGAGGCGCCCGAACTAAAAGGGTGTTGGATGATGATTCTCCACATCCAGGATTTGGCGATTGGGTCCTCTGAAACCCCAATCGCCTTTTAAAAGGGGGAATATATTAGGTATTTCTCCCGCCTTCTTGGCATGCCTTCATGGTGTGGCGATCTGCACACTGGGCGCGTATTCCAGAGGTCCGCGGTTCGATTCCTGGCGAAGGCTTTGCAAATTCTCATCACTCCTGCTTTAAAAATAACCTAATGTCTCTGCAAAGTAAAGTCAAAAGAATTTAACAGAAATTTTATTGTGCAGAAACCTTAACAAAAATCCTGCTGCGAACTGCTGATAAGTTCTAACATTTACTTGTAACGTTTTTCTCGGTTTCGAAACAAAATATAAAAAATAATCAGCTTAATATCGAGGTATATAGATTATCTTAATATTCAAATCTATAATCTGCTATAATTTCTATATTGTGTATTTCAAATAATCGGTGTCCAACGATAATTGTCAATGAATGCCATTTGTGGAGATTTTTTTTTGAACAGATGAAATGGCGTAAGACGCATTTAAAAAAAAAAAAGTTAGTAAAAGGAGCATATTTGTGTTATTTAAACTCAGAGCATGTGGTCATAGTTTTTGCCTGGGGCAAGGGATACTTTTGTGGAGAATTTTCTAAGCGTAACTGACTCTTATTGTCATTAAACATAGGAAAAACTACGAAACCCCACGCAACCAGCCTTTTAGATGGGGGACCGAATTCCGATGAAATCAGCAATGTTCAATTGTGTTAGATTTTTGTCCATTGGTGAGACTCAATTTTACATGTAATTCATATTTTCATCCCATTTAATTTCATTTTTCAAGTAGCATTTTTTAACAGTTTTGTGACAACCGGAAAAGTAAAACTAAATCATTTGCAAAACTACTTAAGTGAGTACTGGGTTCAACTTATCTGTGTATCTTTAAATTCATAAAATAAAATGCAATATTTAAAAAATAAATGCTAATATACAGTCATTTTACTTTTGAAAAACCAGAAACGTCAACTAAAAATTGCAACTTTTTGAATGTTAGGCATTAGATAAGAATTTTATGCTGAGCCTTTATTATAAACTCTGCCAGTAAATTCTAAGAAATTTACTAGATTTTGATAACGTTGTTAAATGGAAATTAACACTTTAAACTTCTAAGCCTCTGTCAAAATTCCGAATATATGTATGATTCGAGAAGTACTGAATTTCTAATGTATTCTGATTTCTCTCCCGTGTGGTATACGGTTAAACACCGTTCATCCAAAATATTTAACGTCTTAATAAACATCCATATTCATATCTCGCTGATAAAATCCAATGAGTATTTCCTATCATGCACCGGTTTATAATATTTGCTAATGCAAGGATCGTAGCATCTGCTGATGAACATCAGTAAGAGCTCTGAGGCTTTAACACCTTGTTTCCATAACAATATTGATATCGTTTTAAGCCAGAGCTAAAGCGGAGCAGTATCTCAGCGTCGGATTTTCTTCGCGCTACAATTATCATTTCACCACTCTATAAATCCTTACAATTACAAGGTTCGGCGCTGAATTGTTCTAACTTGTTAATAACTGTTGTTGTGGTGGCGCGAACGAGCTGTGTTTGAGAAGTTTGACACCAATATTTACAATGCTCAATGAGTGGCAAAATGGTTTAATTCACGTATTGTTGACTTCTTCAAAATAAAGTTTTACTATTAAAAGTCAATCTACTGAAGCGGTTATTCTAAACATGCAAAATTTATACCCGATGCTAAGTTACACACTAATAAAAACACCGATGCTATTGCTTAAAGCTGCTTTGAATGATGCAATAATGTATAATTAATTAATAAACAAATATTTATGTCTTAGTAAAATTAATAAGTAAATTGCGTGTACTACTTATGGCCTGATGTTTAAAAGATTGAAAGACATTTCTAGATTTTTCTCAATAGAAAGTTGTCCAGTTACCCCACCCAGAGAGTATAGTGGTTAGGGGAGACGACTGCGATACCAAAGGGCCCGGGTTCGAATCTCGGAGAAGGTATGGTTGAAAGTATCCGTCCCTTCATAGGAGGCAAAGATGGTCCGCCTTTTAAGTGCCTCCATGGATAAAATGACCACCATTTCTGGTCTTAGCAGTGACCATCATCTACGGCGACTTGTGCCCGCTTTGGGAACAAAAAATTCACAGTTACATTGTTAGAATCAAGTTTATATTCCTAATTCTTAAATGAGTTATTTTCCATCCAATTTGAATTATTTTTCATTTTGAATGATCTATTTGAATTATTTTATATTTTGATTTGAATTTCATCTTTCTTTATGGAAATAAGTAATCGATATTAAATTTTATAATCTTTCTGGCTTTGCCTATGTTCTTGGCCAATAACCTAAGAGAATAAATTATTACATCCTTTTAATTACACTCATGTCCATAAATTAAGGATAATGCAAAATCAGGCAAAGGAAGAGTTAGAAGCAAAACAAATTTGACTTTTTTGCACAGCTTATTTATTAAACAAAAGGTAAAGACCAAAAAAAGATGCTATATGTTTGATATTATTAAAACAATTAGCGATTTTTTCTCCCTGGAGCAAATTACAAAAAAAATCTATTTACAAAAAACCAATATTACATGGTTGGTAGGATTGTTAATGCATTGCATGTCTCCCAGACGATGCAATACAGTCCGTACAACGCCTAGGCATGCTGAGTTATTGATCTGATCTTGAGGGATATTACACAACCCAAAACGCAATGCTCTCCGAAATTCCGGTAGACATGTAGGAGGTGGTTGACGGGCTGCAACTCGTCGGCCAAGCATATCCCACACGTGCTCTACTGGATTCAAGTCCGGTGAGAATGCTGGCCAGTCCATACGGGTGATATCCTCCGATTGAAGGCATTCGCTTACAATGTTTGCACGGTGAGCACGGGCGTTGTTATCTATAAACACAAATTGTGCGCCCATGGCGTCCCGAAACAAACGTACATGTAATTCCAGAATGACTTTCAGACATATTTGGCTCGTCCTGGTTCCAATTTGAACATGCCGGTCAGTTCTGGACCCATAATAATCCCACACCAAACGAGCACTTCTGCGCCACCGTAACGGTGTCGTTCAATAATGTTTTCTTGGTGGTAACGGGTACCTGGAGCTCTCCATATGAAAGTCCGGCAAGAATCAGACTGCAAGGTAAACCTGGACTCATCGGAAAACATCACACAAGCCCACTGTCGTGGTGTCCACAATGCATGCTCTCTACTCCAGGCTAACCGCAGGCGACAGTGAGTTGCAGTAAGTGGAACGCATCTGACAGGTCTACGAGCATATAGACCAATCTGCCCTAAGCGGCTGTACACGGTCTGCCTTCAAATTGTCGTACCAGTGGCTGAAGAGAGCTGACGAGACAGGACTGAGGCTGTGCTCCGCCTGTTTCTTTTGGCAGTAACTGCCAAATACCGGTCGTCATTCCGCGTTGTAACTCGGGGGCGACCTGTGCTGTAACGTCTACTCACAATACCATCATCTTGGAATCGTTGCCAAAGCCTGGAGATGACACTCTGGTCAATTCCAAGTTCGTCTGATACTTCATGTTGGGTACGCCCACATTCCAGACGGCCGATAATTCTACCACGTAAAATATCATCCAAATGCGTCCTTTGTGTCATAACTATTCGGTTATTGCACTGAAATGCTTATAAAGCGCCTGCAAACAATTTTACTTCTTTACCTGCATCCTTATATATCACTCTCTTACACTCTCGTCATTGTAACGTACCATCGGTGTCATCTGGTTACTTCCTGAAATTTGCATATGATTCTTGAAGATGTGTGTAGTAATTTTACAGGTAATATATTTATTTTAGAGTTCGATTTCCGGGTGACTCCGAATTATCCTTAATTTATGGACATGAGTGTATGTTTGAAATTTCGTGACATTGTTTTAAGAATATTCAGGGTAATTACTTGGTTAGAGATTTTGCGAAAAAATGCTCTATTCTTGCAGATAAATATGGCAAGCCCATATTTTAATATTAAGCAAAAAAAAAACGTGATTTATCTATGAAAACATTTTTGGAACTCAGCAAAATGAACACATGCGAAAATATAAATGATGTTTGCTAAAACTCAAGAATTATATGCTTGTCATACTTGTATGATATTCTATATTTGAATACAATGTATTCTATTAATGTGTATACTATTAATCTGTAATCGTATGCATTTTATTCTTGAATACTGTCAGAGTTTGAACCCACCAGCGGCCGAGCGGTAAAGTCGCTGAACACTGGTAGTTCGGTCCGAACGGGCTGGCTGCATGGGCGTTTTCGTGGTTTTCCCCATGTATAACGTAATGGTTTTCCCCATGTATAACGTTTTTCTATGTATAACGTATAACGTATGTAACGTATGTATAACGTAACTTTAATTCCGTGGTTTTTCCCATGTATAACGTTGCTCGTATACAAGGAGCTAGTTTCCCTTAGAAAGTCCTCCGCGAAGGCATCCCTCCCCTTAGGCAGATAGCCCTCGTGTGCTTTGCCATAATTAAATACACACACACACACTGTCAGAGTTTGCCGCATTCTGAATATTCGGCGATATAACTTAAAATATTTATGCTGAAATGTAAGTACCTTATAATCTTTTCTAAGATAATTTGATTATTATTTTCAAGATTAATTATGATATTATGAATCTGCCAAAAATTTCCAATAAAGCTCAAGAACGACTTATTAGAACTTATAAATAAATATAAGGTAAAAAACCGACCGGGCAGTTCTTTTTAAAAAACGAACAAAGCAAGTTATCAAAAAATAACTTCTGTAATGTTTTTGAGCTCAAAATGATCACTTCATAGTCAAAACAATGATTAAAACTTAAACTAGCATATTAATTTAAATTAAGTCTGATCTTACAGTTTGATGTGGATCAAGGCATAAGGTATGAATTTAGATTAGAATTTATACAAAAATAATTGTGATCATTCATTCATTTTTCATGAAGCCAATTCATTAAATACAGTAGGATTCCGGCCTACAGTTCTTTAAAGAAATGGAAGAGAAAAACCTGTAAATATTGTAACGGGATTGAATAAAGAAACTGTTACACAGTGTAAATAAGTAACATATTATGAATAAGTAACATATTATGAATAAGTAACATATTATGAATAAGTAACATATTATAAATAAATAACGTTTATTACATTATGCACGAATACACTAAACTGCAATTTTGCTTCAACGGAAAATGCCACTTTTAGAAACTTTGAAATGTTCACTGTCTTCGTCGTACACATTATGTGTATTTGTAAGTCTAGGTGAGAAACTCAGTGGATTCTATTTTTTATTTTTATCTTTTTCCTTCGTACTGCTTGTAAAATCAATCTCTTTTATTTCCCTGTATGTCAGGATATAGCTCTATCAGCCGCCTTCATGCAGCGCTTTAAAACTAGCTTCAGAGTAAAAGTTGTCACGGTAATAATCATAAATGTTAAGCAGAGCGATGCACCTTATAAAGTTGTTAAAATTCATTGATCCTTCAGATGAATATAAAGGATAGAGAAACCAAGTTAAAAAGTAACGCTAAAATCCGAGAAATGCTCGGGAATAAATTAATGAAACTAATAAAAATGAAATTGCAACTTAAAGAAATTAACTGGCAGAAATGTTGCTAATAATTTTAACGAAAGTTAAGGGCCATGTCCAAAACGTTACTGCAGTACTATGTTAGAAGATTTGTAGTCCAAGGTAAAGGTAATGCAAATACTTGAAATGTACTTGGTTCAAATTATTTTTGTATCGAATGACCTATGCGAAAAATGCTGCGCTGTAAATTTCATTTATAAATGGTTATATAAGAAAACAATAACAAAATGTGCACGTTATTAATACTGAAAACTCTATTTGTGGAATTATTACTTGCAGTCAAATATCGCATGTAAGCAGAACGGGAGCTGTCCTCCATAGCATATAAGTGCGAAAGGTACGAACTGTGAAAACGTCAATGTAAAAAAAGGGGGGTGACGCTGATCGTGCTGTGGTACGCACAAATACAATGCATTGCAAGTAACGCCTGACAGGGTTCCCCGTGAGCTCTGTAGAGTGTGATTATCTGAATAACTAGTGTGCTTGGACAACAGTTAACATTGCCAATAGTTAAACAATGGATATCCACCACACTTCACCATATCCATATTACTTGCAGTACATATACATAACGTAACGTAACGTTATTTTATTAGTATTTTAATGGAATTTAATCGGGGTAAGCAGTAAAGAAAAGTAAAAGACGGGAACGATAGGTCGGCATTCTCCTATATCATTGAACCTGTTATTTACAACCCTTTAGGGAAACAAGATTGATTTTTCTTCGTTATCAGGAATATAAGTTTTTTATTTTCTTTTTTTAAATGTTATCTCTATTATTATTAATTCTCACCTTTTACTGTGGGTCAGTTTTATCAGGAGGTTCATTTATCAATAGGATATTAAACTAGTTGATTTAGCCTATGCCAATTTTGAATATAATACTTTAGTTGATTTATGATTGAACGAAAAAAAAATATCAATATTTGCAAAAGCTCTTTGCTATTATGCCTGTATAGAGATAAATGCGTACTTATGCACACACATTAGAACTACTTTTACATTTATAAGGTTTCTTTCTCCCTCCTTTCTCCTCCCTTCCTTCGAGGTGTAACTTGAAGTACGCTCGACGCGTATTCGGGAGGTCCGGAATTCAAATCCCGGCAAAGGCACTGCCGATTTCCTCAATTTCCAGATATCGAAAACTTCTAAAAGACTCTGCAAGCGATATCCGAACTAAAATGTCGTGGATGATAATTCGTCACCAACAGAGTATGGCGACTAGGTCCCCTCATCCCCAGTCGCCCTTTAAAAGGGGGGATGTATAAGGTATTTTCTTCCTTTCCGCATGCCATCGTGGTGTAACTGGAAGCACGCTCGACACGCATTCAGGAGTTCCAGAGTTCGAATCTCAGAGAGGGCAGTGCGGGTTTCTTTAGTTTCCAGGCATCGAAGAATTTTAAGACTCTGCACAGAAGCCAAAACCGATAGATAGAAAGCTTGTTTTGATAATATTATATCACTTATAGAAACGTTGAAACTGGTTTCAGAGAATATAGGTGTAATTATTGAAGTAGCAACTAAGCATTTTCTTCACTGGATTGGGTGCACGTGTGACTTACCGCAAATATTTTCCACAACTGATGTGGCAGCAACTTTTATTTTGTCGAAAATTTACAGTGTAAACAACATCTTTTTAGAATGCTAGTAAGTGTATCACAAAATAAAATGTTTGACCTAAGTTGAGAATTTCAAGCATCATACCTTACTGGTTCATATTCAATGAATAAAAAGCGTACTTAAAGTTTTCATACTATTCAAAATTATAATTGCTAAGAAATTGGACATTCAAGTCCCTTTAGAATAATAAAAACAAGAGCATTGAAATTTAAAGTAAATTAAAGTAATTGCAGAAGAATATAAATGTTACCAATAACAAAAATTGTACCTAAATGGGGAGCGTTATTAAATATTTTAGAAAAGAATTACACATATCATAAACTGCATGTATTATGTCAAAATATATTTAGCATAAATATCAACTTGGTGATACGATAATCCGTTACAAATGAGCAGAGAAAGTTTCAAACTGGGATAAAGCTGTAGGAATGTCTCCATTAAGGTAAACTGATGGTTAAATGTTAAAACACACGACCTTACCGGAAGTGCGCCACTTCGCTTCTGAAGCACAGACTACTGGGGTTGAGAAAAGGTCTGTGCGCAGTGGGTGGCTCAGGAAATAATTATTACAGACGGGTTAGCAGAAGCTCCGTTTTCGCTAGGTACCGAGGCGCAAATGCGTATATCATATCTAAATTTAATCGTCCTCTGCACAGAGCATCTAGTGGAGGTCCCCGAATTAACTAAAGCAAATTAGTTCGCCCAGGAAATTACAGGGATGAGTTGCGCCTAGTTGGAGTTTGCGGCCGGTATAAGCTGTCTCCTAAATTTTCCGAACCTGTTCACGGGATCGTTAATCCCATGTAACAGGATTGGGTGCGAGATCTGGTCCTTTACCTGAATGGATGCATAGTTCCCTTTCGTTTTAATAACAGATAAGCATCACCTCAAAGTAAGTTTTGTCCTGTGTATACAAAGGACAACTATTTTTACAGAGAAAATGTATTTATGTTATTACTAAAACGTTTTAATCATCTTCATATCTAACGAAGCCGAAAAATGCTGAAATAAAAAAAAATAATGCATACAACATGCTTTTTTAAATATATTTAACCTATAGTGAATGTGAAAATGTTTTGACACTTATTTCGTTTCTACTTGCAAATTAAAAAGAGATTAAAACAATAATTTCATTATAACAATGTCAGAATACATACATTTGTATATAATTAGGTAGATTTTCAAGTGATCTAAGGAGAAAAACTCGGATTTTTGATGAACGAATCCTTTTGTATTTAGAAATAAAATTTCTAGTGAACTTAAAAAGTTCAAGTATAAATAAGCAATTATAATTAAGAGAAACAATGTCTTTAATAATGTATTTGAATTTTATATTTTCAGAGTTGTGCATTCTTTGAATATCACTTAAATAGTTATAGTTAATTCTACTCTGTGTATGCATGTTTGCATACAAGGACAGACAAATCCTTACCGCAGCTGTTAAGTACGGAAATGAAAGCGAAAGAAATTGCAGACAAACTACAATGAACGCCATTTGCGTACAATAACTTTAACTGAAACTTGTTGCAGAGTTCGGAGAAAGTTACTTTTCCTTGCAAGATGTGAAATTTTATTGTTTTAAAGGAATCCTAAAAAAGCCCAATTCGTGATGTCGAATGTGTTCTAACATTTTTGAGGTAACAAGACTCTTTATAGGCTCGTAATTAACCGCATTTGACGCCTTGAAAAAAATCAGTCAGAGAAAAATCTATTTCTAATATTATATAAGGGATACAAAAGTTCTACTCATGATGATAGAGATGAGACATAATTGATCAAGTATAGAAATATTATTCTAAAATTCAGTTTTCTAACAGTTTTAGGCAAACAACTTGAATAAAATATCATAACATGAGATTTTTTTCCCAAACTTTCAAAGTTCTTTTTTTTAGCTGAAAAATTGTCAATTTTAAGAAATTTTTATCAGAGTTTCCTCAATTCCTCACCGTATATGAGACGTCTTTTAATCAACTATAAATATATAAATTGAAAATTTCAATCTTTCCTTCAAAGAATAAAATATTTGCATATTAATAATTACTTTTCTTGGTAATTTTTTTAAGAAATTAGATTTACGTACTTCATAGTAGTGTGTGTACATAACTTAAACAATTACGATTGAAATTTTACTTCCTTAGTTAAGATTAAGACCTATATACATTCCTTTTGCTTAAAATGTAGCTAATATATATTATATAATAAAATAAATACATAAGTGCATAAAATAAATAAATGGTTAAAAATAGTTAGCTATTACTACTTTCTTCCTGTGATTTTTAATATGCATAAAATAGCTCCTCGTTGAAATATTCTTATCGTGAAGAATCTCATAGCAATAAAATCGTTCTTACTTAAGCAATCCATTAAAATTTCATTAGTTTATTCGCATAAAATTTCCAACAGTTATAATTTCTATCCATTATATGAATTTAATTCTGTATTGTTCGACAAGTTTCATTTCATGCAGAATTTGAAGAAATATGTCATAAAAACAAAACAAAAAAAAATTTTCTTTTATTATTGGAACATATTCATTTTGTAGCATCCATTTCTTTCATGTAAAAAATAACCCTTTGAACAAAGTGCATTTTAAATAGTAAACGAACGAAGTACTTTTTCTGGAGAAAATACATTTAGTGCAGGTAAAATCCGTAGTTTAAAATAGTTTTTTTTTTTTTTTTTTTTTTTTTTTTTTTTTTTTTTTTAATTTGAAAATAATTTTAAATTTTCCATCAAAACATTTACTTTTGAAAACTTGTACTTATCATAATTAAACAGTAACATTTCATACTAAAAATGGCTATTTTTAAAAAATATATATAATTATGTAATTATTAAACATGTAAGGATCCTAAGTTTTACTAACGTTTATTTTATTTTAAAACTGTACTATCACTTCTTATTTTCTACTTCCCGGCCAGAATTAAATGCTTTAACTTGTTTATGCAAATTGTCTTGCTAACGCCCAAGTACTTAAATTGTGGCTTTTTGCCAAGCGAGAGAGAGGAGTTTTAGGAAGCAAGCCGCTTGCCACTGTAGTTTTACGAGTTTTCACTCGGTTGCTGGTTGCCTTTAAGGCCAGAGGTTTAGCCCTCTTGATATTTGCAGACGTATCGTAGTTTTAGCAGCTCGGCGTACTACATACGTACCTTTTTTAAATAAAGGCCAGTCTTAGTGCTAGACATTTGTATACTAATTCAAAGTTAGCTTTTAGTTAGAGTTTTAGTTAGTAGTTTTTATATTATTACGTTCAGACCACAAGTGGTTGGTCTCTGTGTTCCAAGTTCGGAAATACCTGTAAAGTATTGAAAATAAAGTGTTTTGTATACCCTTCCTGCTTGTGTTGTCTACTTCACACCTTCTTGAACATAGCTTGAGTAAGCTCCCTGTTCCTCTTCAGGACCATTCATGTTTCCAACGCAAATAAAGAGAAACACAAGTCCTGACAAACATTTTCACAAAAGCATTTTGTAAATATATAATTATGTGTTATTGTATAATTATGTATTATTATATAATTATGTAAATATATAATTACGCAATTATATATCATTACATATTTATGTAAATATATGATTAGGCCATTATATATCATTATATGATTATGTAAATATATAAATCTGCAAATATTTAACTATTATTTAATTATATTACTTGATAATTACATATGCAACTATGTAATTATATAAAAATATGCAATTAGCAGATATTTGAAACTCTATTGATTGCTTTCAAATAAATTTTGGACACAGATAAAATATTTTTAGTGATAAATTACACACAGTTTGTTCGATAACCAATTTTATTGAATAACAACGTTAAGCAAAGTCGCTTCAAGTGCTGAATTTGCCTTACTTTCGAAAGCCATAAATTTTCAATCGTCTCCATGACCAGTAATCGTACGGCACTAAAGAATAACAACACTAGATTTATTCATCTGACTCTCAATAAATTATCCCTTTTCTAATATACAGTTTAAAGTGATGCTAATTTTCGAAGGTTTACGTAAACCTATATAATTCATGACTATATATATTACAAATTCTTGTATTAAGTGCTAACGTCTCCTTAAAGAAATTAACTTTACCTGAACATATTTAGATTTGTTGCTTTTCAGTGCTACTTCGTATAAAAGCGAAAGACATCAATTGAAAACGAATCCAATGGCAGCCTATCTGTAAAGCACTTATCTCAGCATCAGTTACTTAATTAACAGCCTTGTCTGTTTAACAGATCCTATAATGAGTGGAAATACTCCTTTTACCAGATAGCCACAGAAAGATAATTTCTTTTTTAAACTTATGAAGAATATGTTTTAATTAAAAAAGTATTTGTTGTTTCTATCTATGCTTTAACGATTTTGTTAAGGATTTTGACTCAGAAAGAGTATTTATCAAAAGCGGAAACGATGTTCTTGAAAAATCAGGAAGTTTACAAATTCACATCAGATGGCGTGATTTTCTTTTAGAATCAAATACAATTTTTTTGATAAATTTTAAAGTGATATAAATTTCTTGGAGCTGAAGAATTTCAAAAACATATTTAGGAGGAGAGATAAATTATTCAGACACCAAAAAAATTAATGGGAAAAGGGAAAGGAAAAAATACAGTTTTAAAACAACCAAAAAGATACTTAAGTAGGAAATATGTTTCCTATCCTTCTGTAAGCCATTTTCAGATTTTTTTAATTTGACTCAAACACTTCCATTAGATTTTCTGTACTCCATAATGTTAAAATTTGTTTACTACAAAATATCTATACTTTCACTGCAATGAATATAGCTCGTTCAAACAGCGGAGGTGAATTTTGTCCAAGTAGAAAGAAAGAAGCTGTTACATGGAATTCAGTGGCAAAGAAGATTCTTAAATGGAAGTTCTTAAATTTTTTAAGGGTTTCAAATTTAAGAATAAAAGTTTTATTTTTAAATAAGAAGGTATTAATGGAATTCAGAAGTATTCAAAAAATTTTTAAAATCATCTCATTTACTGGATATACATTTGAAATTTTGCTTTTTACACTGAAGTAATAAAGTGCTTAAGAACTCTGGCTTCTGTTATTAACTTTTATTATTAACTAACACATTATTTTCACGAACAACTTTTAAAACCATTGTTAAGGAATATTCTTTGATATCGCCAAGAGATGGCGTTAGGAGTCCATCTATTGGCTTACTTGACCTTTCCCCTTCTGAACACGTGACTTGAAAAAATATTCGTCTTCTTGAAGGTAGAATTTCGATGCACTACGCAATAGAATTCGATTGAGATTTTAGCTGGAACTATTCAGTTCTTACCTTTTGAGCATTAATATTCGATTCAGGCATTCTAGCCTACATTGTATATATGTAAATATTAAGTTTAATTAAAATTTATGGAAAACCCTCCAGGCCATGCATCTCGTCTTTTGGATTATGAGTGATTCGACTTTGATCTAGAACTTTCGTTACATAATGGTGCATCGGCCGGGAAAAGAATCTGATTAATTTGAAAATTTGGTGTTTTTTGCCTTTTGGATTAGCTTTGTAAGCGAAGACTTCTCACGGTAAGTCTCCTTCGATAATTTATTAAAATGGAACAGAAGACTCTAATTAAGAATCGAGCACATATACGTGCTTCTGTAACTCAAATTATTAAAAATGTAGATGAATATTTAAAAGAAGAAAAACAAGAAGAGTTAGAAAATTGTTTGGAATTGTTAAATAGTAAAGAAACGGAACTACATGATTTAAATGAAAAAATACAAAATTTGATTGAAGATGAATCAAAATTAGATTCAGATATTAACACTTCTATGGACTATAACGATAAAATAATAATAGCGAAGTCTAAAATCAACCGTTATTTAAGGAAATACAATACTCAAAATATCAACTCGAATTTAAATAATTCATCTACAGAAGTTGAAACCAAAAGACAGATTGAAGGCAATGTGAAATTGCCCAAACTGTTAATTCACAAATTTTCCGGAGACTATAACGATTGAATGAATTTTTGGAATTCATTCAAGGTCACTATTTATGACAATGTTATACTTTCGAAGATAGAAAAAATTAATTATTTGAGAACTTATTTATGTGGAAACGCAGCATCATCCATAGAAGGTCTCTCAATCTCAGAGGCTAATTATGACTCTGCTATATTCTTAAAAATAGATTCGGCATTCTTAAAAAGAATTCTTAAAAATAGACATTCTTAAAAATAGATTCGGTCAAAGTGACCTTATTATCAATACACACATTTCTAATCTCTTAAATTTAAATCCCGTTCAAAGTTCAAGTGAAGTGACAAAATTGCGAAAACTTTATGATACAATTAACGTTCAAGTCAGAAGCCTTTTAGCATTCGGTGTGAAACCAGAAACATATTCCAACATGTTTATTCCAATTTTGATGAAAATTGTCCCGAACGATATAACTTTAGAATTTCATCGTACAAATACTGAAAATCCTTCAACCTATGATTTAAACAAATTTCTAGACTTTCTCCGATTAGAAATAGAATCGCGAGAAAAAATTAATTCGTTATCCTTTCCACGCAAGTCAAACCCGGAAATGAAAGGTATTAACAGATATCCATCGACGCCGAAACATAAACAAACTGTCACTACACATGAATTTATGGCAGCCGCGTCATCAAATTGAAACTGCATTTTTTGTTTTCAAAACCAGGACTCAGAGTCCTGTTTATGCCTTACAGTTAATGAGAAGAGAGATATTTTGAAAAAACAAGCGCGTTGTTTGCTTTGTTTGGCCCCTAAACAGAAAATCTCACAGTGCCGGCAACGCCAAACTAAAGTTTGTAAAATTTGCAAAGGTAAACATTCAGAAGCCATATGTTTTAAATCCAGTTGGATAGTTAAAAATACACCAAGTGATAAAAAGGATAGTATATTAATTTCGAAAAATGATACACAAACTAAGGAACAGAAAGAAGAAATTGTTTCGGCCGTTTCACATAATGCAAATAATACAATTCTTTTACAGACTTGCACGATAAAAGTTAAAACAGCTAAGGAAAAGGTGTTTGCCAGACTTCTCTTGGATAGTGGAAGTATGAAAAGTTTTTGTGCTCGCGAGTTAGCGGATAGGTTAAACCTCGAAGTCATAAGAAAAGAAAAAGTGACTGTCTACACTTTTGGGAATACTTCTCCCATCCAAAAAAATTATGACGTAGTTAAATTAACTTTAGAACATAGAAGTTCTCCTGATTCTAGAATAGAAGTTGAATTATTAGTAACTGATCATATATCAGGTACAGATATTCCACCTCCTAAATCAGAAGAAATTAAGCAAAACAGACAATTAAAAAATTTGTTGCTCGCAGATTTTCCCGATTGTAAAAAACCCATTGCCATTCTAATTGGTGCAGATTATTATTACAACATAGTAATGGGACACGTTAAATGCTTAAGCAAAAATCTTGTTGCAGTGGAAACTATTTTCGGCTGGTGCCTACATGGACGAAAAGGTGATGATGATGTCTCTTTAGCTTTCAATGTAGTTGTAGGGGAAGATTTGATTTGCAAACAAATAACAAAATTTTGGGACTTGGAAAACTCAGGACCTATTGATAAGAGGGAAAACTTCGATTCAACTGAAAATGAAGTCGTCGAATATTTCGAATCAAATATAACATATGAAAATTCTCGCTATAAAATTAGATTGCCTTGGAAACATGACACATCAAATCTAAATAATAATAGGGAAATCGCAGAACAAAGATTTCATCGACTTAGATAACGATTTAAAAAAGATCCTAATCGATTTTCCGAGTACAGGAACGTATTAAGAGATCAGTTAAAACAAAATATTATCGAACCAGTTTCAGAAATTTCAAATGAATAGGATGTCGTGTTTTACTTGCCACATAGGGAAGTTATACGCGAGGATCGAGCTACAAGTAAATTACGTATTGTTTATGATTCATCATCGCATGCCCCAGGATCCATTTCTTTAAATGACTCTCTACATGTTGTGCCAAATTTATACCCTGAAATATTCGAAATATTGTTAAGATTTCGGTATAATCTAATAGCCTTCACCGCAGATATAAAACAAGCCTTTTTACAGATTCTCATACATGAAAAAGATCGAGACGCAACCAGGTTTCTGTTTTCCGATTTACCTAATGATGAAACTATTTCTCCTGACATATATAGGTTCACTAGTGTTTTATTCGGAATAAATAGTAGTCCATTTCTATTAGCCGCTACCATTAATTATCATATGAAAAAATATAATAAACTTTATCCTACAACGGTTAACTTTTTGAATGAGAACGTATATGTAGATGATGTGATTGGAAGCCAACCAACGATCAATGAAGCATTAACTACGAGTCTAGAATCGGTCCAAATATTTAAGGAAGCAAGCATGCAGCTTCACAAATGGCATAGTAACTCGAGACAATTACATGAATTGTGGGTAAAAAAGGGTATCGTTCCAGATGAAAATCCTGAAGATTTTAATAGAGAAAATTTTCCATTTAAAGTCTTAGGTATGGCATGGGATAATTCAAAGGACTTACTGTATTTTGATGTTCGGAACTTATTGTCTTTCACATCTAAACCAATAGAAACAAAACGATTTCTTCTACAAGTGTTGGGTCGGATATTCGATCCGATTGGAATTTTGGGACCTTTCACTGTTAGAATAAAGTGCTTAATACAGAAGATTTGGTTGTCACAAATAGATTGGGATGAACCGTTACCTGAAGATTTGTCCTCTGAATGGAGAAAGTGGTGTGAAGAGCTACCTCAAATGGCTGAATTCTCCATCTCTCGTTACCTTTTCATGCACTTGAACATTAATGTCGAAAATCTCTAACTACATTGCTTTTCAGATGTAAATGTCAAAGCCTATGGTACAGTCGCATATTTACGTTTCACGACAGAAAATAAAGAAATCAAAACGGCCTTTGTCTCTTCTAAAAATAGGGTAGCCCCACTAAAATCCCTTACTTTACCGAGGTTAGAATTAATGGGGGCATTGTTATCAGTTAAGTTAGTCAGCAATATTCTGAAAGCACTGAAATTGAGAATTCCGTGCTATTTTTGGACAGACTCAACAATTACTTATTTTTGGATCCAGAAACAACCTGAAGCCTTCAAACCCTTTGTCAGGAATCGTGTCGAAGAAATACAAAAATTGAGTTCACCTCAAGATTGGCATTATTGCCCAGGTGTCGACAACCCTGCAGATCTCGTATCTCGGGGAACGAAGATTTCCAAGTTAATAAATGAGACCATTTGCACGCAAGGTCCCCAATGGCTTCAACTCCCTCACGAACTTTGGCCAAGATTAGATATTAAAGAAACAATAGATGAAAACAAATTAGAATACCGAAAGGGATCCGGTGATATACATCAGCTTGAATGTACAATCGAAAAAAGTGCAGATGATCTTTTCGACATATCAAAATATAGCAAATTAGAGAAGGTGTTAAGAGTCACTGCTTGCACAACACGTTTCATTAAAAAATTAAGAAAAAACTAGCGACATTCAAGGAACTCTCACAGCTGAAGAGTTACAAGAAGCAGAAAATTTCTGGATAAGATCAGAGCAAAAGAAGTTTTTTCCCGAAGAATATAAATCCCTCAAAGAAGGTAATTTAGTTGGAAAAAATTCTCCTTTGTATAATTTTCTTCCTTACATTGATGAAAAGGAAATCAGAGGTTGAGAGGAAGACTGGAATTTTCTGACTTCTCACTAGATAACAAACATCCAATAATCTTACCTAAATATTCTCGACTAACGATTCTGATTGTATGCAAAGAACATGAGAAGATAATGCATGGAGGAATTGCTGCGACTTTAGCTAAAGTCAGATCACGCTTCTGGATTCCTAAAGGACGACAGTTAGTCAAAAAAACATTAAAAGGTTGTATAATTTGCCAAAAATATTTAGCTAAACCAGCAGACCAGATAACAGCACCCTTACCAAAGGATAGAATCCAAGAATCGCCTCCATTTGCAGTCTGTGGAATTGATTTCGCCGGACCAGTTTACGTAAAGAATTCTAAAGACAATCGAAAATCCTATATTGTTTTGTTCGTTTATGCAGTTACCCGAGCTGTACACTTAGAACTTGTATCAGATATGTCAACAGAATCTTTTTTACTCGCATTTCGCAGATTTTTGAGCAAAGAGGAAACTGCGTAATCATCTACTCTGACAACGCCAAGACCTTTAAGAGGACAAAGAAAGAACTTGAGAATTTTCAAAAGTTTTAAAAGATGACAAATTCAAGAATTTCATTGCCAAAGAAAGAATCCATTGGGAATTTATAATCGAACGAGCCCCATGGTGGGGAGGGTTTTATGAGAGACTTGTTAGATCTGTTAAAGAATGTTTAAGAAAAATCGTAGGAAAAGCATTGTTGACTTTCGAAGAAATGTCTACACTACTTGTCGAAGTGGAGGCAGTTCTTAATTCACGACCTCTAAGTTACGTTTACAACGACAATGACGAGCCGCAACCGTTGACTCCAATGCACTTCTTAAACATTGGACAAACTGATTTGAAGTATCCTTTGACTTTTGCTAGAATCATCGGTAGCGAAACGACAAGAGAAACGCTGTTAAAAAGAAAGCGTTATCAAGAATTGCTGTTAAAACAGTTGTGGTGGAAATGGAAGCAACAATATTTATTAGATATTAGAACTGCCCATTTCTTGAAGAATCCGCAACTTCAACCAGAACTAAAAGTAGGAGATGTTGTTTTAGTCGAAGGAGATAATAAAAACAAACTATTATGGAAACTTGGTAGAATCATAAAAATTATTCCTGGACGTGAAGGTAAAGTCCGATCATTCGAATTAAAAACTGGTAATGGGACCTTAAAACGTACTGTTCAACATCTATATCCTCTTGAACTTTAGATATTTTGAACTTTAACGATTTAGTTATGCAATATTTTAATATTTTTATAGAATAGTGATTTATGTACTTGATTGTATGTATAACTGAGTTAGATGAACTCTTATCAGAGTTCAGGTGGGGAGTGTGTTAAGGAATATTCTTTGATATCGCCAAGAGATGGCGTTAGGAGTCCATCTATTGGCTTACTTGACCTTTCCTCTTCTGAACACGTGACTTGAAAAAATATTCGTCTTCTTGAAGGTAGAATTTCGATGCACTACGCAATAGAATTCGATTGAGATTTTAGCTGGAACTATTCAGTTCTTACCTTTTGAGCATTAAATATTCGATTCAGGCATTCTAGCCTACATTGTATATATGTAAATATTAAGTTTAATTAAAATTTATGGAAAACCCTCCAGGCCATGCATCTCGTCTTTTGGATTATGAGTGATTCGACTTTGATCTAGAACTTTCGTTACACCATTGGTGGTGGATTCGTAATTTACAAGAAACACTATGAATATTTTATAATATAGAAGAATTAAAATAATGAAGAATTTTAATGTGGAAAAGAAAAGAGCTTACTGCTTTTCAATTTTATTTTTAGATTTGAGTCATATTTGGCAGTTTAAGCACGTGTAATCACACTGATCTGGAACAAGAACGCAAACAGCATTCCAACGCTCAGCGTGAATTCCAACATGCAGAGTTCTTCCGGTTAAATTTGGGTAGACTTCTGAATGTATCGTGTGCTATGCTTTCTGTTTCTTACATGAAATTAACCAAAAATTTTTGTTGTAATGGAATTTTTAGTAGACGATGAAATCACATACTTCTAAACTTAAAGCTAAAAAAATTATTACTTTTCAAAATTAATTCTATTTGAATTATAAATTAAATATCATATCTTGGAAATATCATGCAACGAAATAAAATAGTATTTCTTGCGAAAAATCTAAAGGCATATATGTATCCTATATTATATAAGAGAAAAAATTATATGACACATGATAGATAATATCTTTGAAGAAAATTATCTCGAAGAAAATTGCATCAATAATTCTTTGATGAATATCACAAACGGGGAAATTTTAAAATGTTTTATTTTAAAAATATATTTTGCTCTCTTGTGTTCTCTGTTGCCTGTTTTTCTCTTCTTAATAATAAGTTTTAAATTAAGTTATGGCTTTCGATATATCACAATAATTTATTTATTTATGAACGACTGAATTCATTAAACTTCCCTTCAATATAATTCTGTGTGCATATTAAATACTAGTACATCTGTGGGATTATATACTTTTCTTTCTCAAACCGGAAAATATTAAGATGCTGATATTATTAAATTTATTACAAACCACAAACAGCGAGTTCTCCTCCTGATTACTGATTCGTCAAGATTTAAGTATGGAATCTGTTTTAAATTCTCGTATTCATATCTGTCATTTAGTGACTCCAGTGCCTGATATTTATTCATTGATTCAAAGTTATGTAATTCCAGACTCTTAGGGCTTAGTATGAAAAGTGATTATCCGAAAATTAATTAGGCCTGAGGCAATTATGCGATAATGATCAGAACTCAAACTTGTGTATTATTACGAATCTATTAAGTACTCAAAATGCATGAGAGACAACTTTCGTCTCATCTTAATTAATCTCATTTAAAGAATAATATATTATTGGATTGTTGCGAACGTTCAATCTATCAGGATAGAAATTGTTTTAAAAGGTTTCTCTGCTGATGAAAGCAATATTTATAATTTCAAAACTCCATTTCTAACCCAAACATTTAAATAATTAGTATAATAAATGAATTCCTACCTGTACCTTAATATTTTCGTCTGATGATCGAGACATGTAGGGTGCGACAAAGTAAAAATTCAGTCTTCAAGTATGACTGGATAAAATGCCGATGCATTGCACTGCTAGTAATGATTACTATATTCAGTTCAGTCAGCTGACTAATTAAATACGAGCAATGGTCTGTGTAATAACGTGGGAAAACCATTAACGCAATAAGCAACAGCAAAGTATTATGGCTTGGTAGAACCTACAGGAAATGTACCAGATCCTTGTCGACGTTGTGAGGGTGGCGGTAAGGCATGGAAATTCTATGGAGTAGAATTTGATATAATCAACTCGCATTTTTCCAAAATGAGATAACTGAAGCAATAGTAAGTGCTGATCGGTACATGGTAACGTATCAAGTCCTTTTTCAGAAGACTATATCAGCCCTCTGAAATTAATCGTAGTTGCAGCAGTAGAGCAACACATAGCTAAGTTCCCCACGACCATCCTTCGGAAGTTGTTGCCAAGACCAATGGTAAGGTAGTATGGAGATACATCCCACAAAGTGCTAAACGGGGTACCTGATTCTGGCGTATCCGAATTTTTCCCTTGGGGCTACTTAAAAAAGGAAAGTGTACGAAATACGTCCTTAGAATTTTGTTAAGTTATCAAATGCAAGATTTTGGAATAGGAGTTAATAATTCCCCAGGAGATGTTTTAAAGTGCAAATAACGTCTTTGATATTTCTGTTCCTGTAATGTATTAAACAGCAAGGTGATCATTTGTTTTATGTCATATTCAAAACACGATTCGATCAAGCAAACTGAAAAGGCTGTATACTGAATATTTGTCAAAAAGCATGTATTTTCACTAGAACTCTTTTCTAATTAAAAACCATCAGATTTTTAAATTTTTTATTTTATTATTGGGTGCTATGTAAACATGCGCATTAAATTATACATAGCGATATTTCCCTCTACTTGGATAAAAAGTGTCCAAAGAACCTGTGTAAGCTATAGTCTTCAATTAAAATTCGAATGAAAAATTATGATGATGATGGGCATAACACCGATCCCTCTACCCGGCACAAGCCGGCTGTATGATCAAGAAGTGGGACTGACCAGAAAATATATGTAATAATAAAATCACAAGAAAAAGCCGGAACACTGTCGATGCGTGATTAGACCCATATTGAAGAGGATTTTGATTGCGTAGTATGCTAGTAATGCTAACTTGGTAATATCTAAAGAACTTGGCAGTCGAGGCAGTTTTAATTCCATTTTTGGTTGCAATTGATATTTGTGGCCACAATCACTTGGCACTCTAGTCGTGCCTTTCCACAGAAGATTTACATTTTTGATATTGTCGGGTTAGAAAGCAAGCCAGCGATATTAAATATTAGCACAGTAGAGAGCAAAAGCTGAAGTGTGTAGTTATGCAAGATGGAGGCACGCGAAGAGAAAAGTTTTGGTTTACAAGGACAGTTTCAGTTCCCAATGATTACGTCATCAGAGCTGCGCCGATCATAGAGTGATCTAGAAATGACGCAATGCAAAGAAGTTATTACGATTTTAGAATAGAGAGGAAGAATTAATGTTTATAGTTTAATCTATAATTTTGATTCATATATTTTTATCTTACATATTCCCCCCTTCAAAAGAAAGGTTGTGTGAGCAGAGTGGAAGAAAAAGCATTAGAGTAGCAAAATGTTAAAAGTTATAAATGTGAAAATACAAAACATATTTACCTTTTTTTTTTTTTTTCTTTTTCTTTTCTTTTTCTTTTCTTTTCTTTTTTTTTTTTTTTAACAAAAAATTATTGCCATAAATCTTGACCGATATTTTGACATTTCATTGAAAGTCATAAAATTTTGATTTGAATTATGAATCTTAGCACTGTATTATTTTAAAGCAATAGCATATTTTAGAGTTCTGAGGTAAGAATGTCAAAGAAATTTTGTAAAGTTCTTGAAATTTCCACACAGTAGAAGTTCAAATATTTACACAAATTAAATACTCAAATAAAATTCTTTCAAATTTGTGTTAATGAAAATATTTCTATTATAATACAATTTAAGATGCCAACTTTCATGTTATTTAATTATGTTTTTTAGGGAAGGTATTTTAATATATAAAAATTTTGTAACACATCATTCATAAACGCAACAAATTTTAAACTTTTCACTATTATTAAGACATTTAAAATTTACTTATTCTTT
Organism: Stegodyphus dumicola; assembly: GCF_044657685.1. Taxonomy (NCBI): domain Eukaryota; kingdom Metazoa; phylum Arthropoda; class Arachnida; order Araneae; family Eresidae; genus Stegodyphus; species Stegodyphus dumicola. The sequence continues at coordinate 148,952,212 of NC_140771.1, read as the reverse complement.
ACAAAACTTGAAGACTCCACAACTTTATCTAAATACTAGCATTTCCATCATATTGGTTTATCAGTTGAGCAAACTGGTGTTTAATATTCTTCACCAGTGGCCAAAAGATGTGCCAAGTTAGCAGTTACTGTAGAAAAGGCCTCCGTTCCTTCTGTAGAAGCAACTGGCCTTTTTCGAATTGCTGTCATTCCATATGAATATTAAAAACACACTCCATTTTATGAAAAAATAAAAATACTTAGATTAAAAAATTTATTTTTTCATCAGGTGAGAGCCCTTCAACGTTTATCATAAAAACATTAAAGAATTTCCTATAAATCAATAACAATACTTTCATTCTTAACATACAATAAAAATTCAAAAAAAAAATTAAACAATAATACAAAAATATTATTCGCATTAGAAACCTTTCCCAAGTAAAACATTCCTAATTTTTACCAAATTCAATATTTTCTTTTTCCCAATTCAGAAATACAAAACTACATTTTAAATAAATGATAAAATTTTTAAATTATTAAGTTTATTAAGTTTATTTTTAAATTATAAGTTTTTATTATTAAATAAGTTTTGGTTTAGAATTAATTTGATTGGATAAGAGGCATCTGCATTAAAACGTTACATAAGATAGAAAAGTCTGGAACCTGTGAGAAGAGATGAATTTAGGGGCAGATTACCAAATTTAGAATGTTAATTTTGAGGTCGTCAATTATTTTTTTGAAACCGCTATCATATTTTTCCAAAATAATTATATATGTAAAAATGATATCAGTGCTGAACAATCTAGTAAATATTTTGATAATAGCGAAAATTTTGTATGTAAAAATGATCTTAGTTCTAAAAATTGTGGTAATTATTTTGAAAATAGTAAAAATTCTGATAGTAAATTACAGAAATTGTTGAATGATTATAACCACATATTTGCAAAAAGTAAATATGATGTAGGTTGTATAAGGGTTGAACCTCCCAGAGTTATATTAACTTCTTAATTACCAATAGCCTATAGACCATATAGAGCATCTCCTAAAGATAATAGTCAAATTAAAAAACAAATAGATGAATTGTTAAAAGCTGGAATTATTAAACCTTCTTATAGTCCTTATGCTGCTCCTGTAACTTTAGCTTATAAGCGAGACGAGCAGTCCAGAAGCAGATTGTGTATTGATTTCAGGAAGCTTAACCAAATTACTAAAACTGATTCTGAACCTATTCCTAGAATTGATGCTGTATTAGATCAATTAACAAATGCAAAAATCTTTTCTACATTGGATTTGGCATCAGGCTATTGGCATATAAAATTAAATGAAAAGGATACTGAAAAATTGGCATTCACTACAAATTTTGGACTGTATGAGTTTACTAGATTACCTTTTGGTTGGAAAAATTTCCCAGTTGTTTTCCAACGAGCTCTTAGACAAATTTTAAACAAATATCAGATTCAATTTGCTTTAAATTATTTTGATGATATTATAGTATTCTCTCCAAATTTTGATGAACATTTAAATCATCTTAAAATAATATTTGATATATATGAGAAAGTCATGAACTATGATAGGCCATAGTTAAAGCTTGTACGCTATGTTCTGGATGTTTCCCTGTCATTTCACATACTTTTGCTTCACTCCTGTATTAATGCTTTTCTCACCCCGGCCTCTCTTTTTGACGGGGGGGGGAGATGTAAAATATATAAAAAAAAAATACGATGGCTTTGCTCTTTGCGAACCAGCAACCTTTAATTACTTTTCTGCAATTCAGGATCGTCCCCTAACCCAGTACCTGCTAGAACATTCGCGCCTATTACATCACCTCCTCATATAAATGCTGCGTCATAAGTTTTTCTACATTTTTCTAGAAGCTACTCTATTACATAACCTTTCATATAAATGCTGCGTCATAAGTTCTCCTAGACAGATGCCTTCTCGCCTTCGTCCTGCTAACCCTTCCGCTATGCTCCTCTTTATTTGTTAGAACGTTATGATGTATTAAAAGTTTAAAGTTAGTCGTATCTAATAGTTCAATTACTGAATAAGTTATTTGATTAACTTCATCTGGAAAAAGTCATCTGCTATAAATTAAAATAAAGATATGCTTGCTGTTAAAAGTGAAAAGTCCTGAGTCGTCATTTTTCTCCGTGTTTCAATCACCCCAGCTTCGTTAACCATCTGCCAGAACGTGTAATGGAATAGCCTCACCATTCGCCCACGATGTGTTGGAATAACTGAAAACATTACATATATATGAGAAAAAAAGATAATGTCCGAAATCTGAGCCTCAGTGCCGAATTCCAATTTTATTTTTGTTCGTATTAAAACCTTCATTATTGTCTCTTCAAAATCTTTAAAATTTGAATAGTTCTTTTTAAAATCTTCCCTACAATTCTTTCTTTGTTTTTCTTCTTATCTTCCTTAAAATTCTTCCTTAAAATTTCTATGTTTCTCTCTTGTAATCCGAATTTAGAATTTGCGATACACAGTCTCACGCACTGGAGATAAAAAATGTTTTCTCTACAATGTTGCCATTACTCTCTTTGAAATAGTTGAGTTTGTTAATAAAAAATTCGTTACATTTTTACAAAATATGAGATCGATAATTAAAAAAAATTCCAAATTCCAAATTTGGGCTTCCAGATGCCCATATTCGCAGTAGAATTATGTCATTCAAAATCGGATGGCTCTAGGTACCGTTGCTTTATCACAATGCGAGAAACATACATAAATTTATGCAGATTCTTCATTATTTAATTTCCTCAAATATAATACAGGGCGATAATATTTGGTGGAAACAGTTTAAAAAGTGAAACGACATTCAGAGTGATTCGACGCAAAATCGCAAACCGAAAACAATAATCCTATAGGGACAAAACCCTATTGGACTAAAAATATTAATATTACATTATACACTCTTTTACAAAAAAAAGTCCAAGTACCAAGAAGGAATTTTGGCGATCGTAACAAAATTTGGCATGCAAAAACATCTTGATCGAACATGGAAATGATCAAAGTGTCAAGGCAAATGAACAGGAATTACAATCATACAGCGCATTTCTAGTGCGCAATTCGCAAAGTATAAAACCAGTAAAAGAGGCAGAAAATTTATCTTTTTTTTGTTGCTGCCATTGTAATTCCGTAAAGATGCCATTACGACAATATCGAAAACCTTACAGACAACTAAACGACTTCGAACGTGGTCGCGTTGTAGGGTTGCCTGAAGCTGGGTGATCATACCTAGCAATAGGCCGCCACCTGCAGGGTACAGACACTGTTGTACAAAGATGTTGGCAGCAATGGTTGCTCCAAGGAAATTGCCGACAAAATGAAGCCGCTGGAAGGCCAAGGAGCACAAATGCGAGGCAAGAGAGGATGATTGTTCGCCAGGCCCGAATCGCCTCAACGGTATCATTGTCGGCTATTCAACGCACTACAGCCACAGCTATACATCCCGTTGTACCGTCCACCATCTCACGGCTCTTGTCTGAGGCGGGGTTACGCTCACAGAGGCCTTTAAGATGTTTGCCTTTGACTCAAAAATATCGGGGGAGACGTCTAGAATGGTGTTGCAGCCGATCATCATGGCTGCCATCAGACTGGCATCGTATAGTGTTCAGCAATGAATCCCGCTTCAGTCTTGAAGCAGATGACCACCGTGTTCGTGTCTGGAGAGGACGGGGCCAGCGGTCCCAATCAGCCTTTGTTATAACCCCTGGTGTGATGGTGGGGGGTGCTATTTCTTATGAGAGCAGGTCATCTTTAGTCATCCTCCGTACATCTTTAACAGCTCAATGATATGTTGATACCAACCTGTGGCCTGTTGCATTACCCTTCATGGCACGTCATCCTGAGACCATTTTCCAACATGATACGCCAGGCCACATACCGCTTGCATATTTCTGGACTCTCTCCGTGTGTTTGATACTCTTACTTGGCCAGCAAGGTCACCAGACCTTTCACCAATCGAACATGTCTGGGACATAGTAGGCCGCCAGATTCGGGGAACACAAAATATCGTAGATCTGGAGCGACAGCTGATGAATGCCTGGCAGAATGTGTCGCAGGATGACATTAGGAACTTCTACCACTCCTTGCCTCGACGAATTCGAGCATGCATTACCGCCAGGGGCGGTTCGGCCAACTACTAATTTGAACACTCAATGGGTGATTGTGAGCCGTGAACAGGTACTATGACCTTGATTTTTTAATCCTTTCATTATCTGTGTATGAGCTATACACATATTCAATTTCATCAAAAACAATCATTGCTTCATGGTGTTTCGATCAAAAGAGTGTATTTTTCCCATTTCTTTCATTTTTTAAGGGACTTAATATTTAATTCTGCATTCGAAGGCTCGACCGACTTCAATCCTTTTCTGATTTGCTCTGTTAAAAGGTACAAAAGTATTTTACTGAAAATAATCACGTGTAATTCCCATACGTGAATTGTATTAGGAATTAAGAAAATTTTAAGGAACAACAGAAGTGGGAAAATACAGATATATCTTGGGAAATAAATGATAACATGGGCATTAGAAAAATAATGTTTTGCATTTTAATGCGCAGAGTAAAATCGTATAACTTAAAAAGAATTTTCTACATATTTTATAAATAAAATGGTGTTAAATAACCAAAATCATTTTCAATTTCAAAGTCTACTTTATTAGATGCATTTCATAAGTTAGGACCACTAAGACGTTCATCTATTACACGGAGGAACAATTTGTTACATAATTTCTATTAAACTCGTTTTTGAGTTGTTTTAGAGTTAAATAAGCATGCTGATTTAATGCATGCTTAATACTGTAGTTAATTTTCTTCTAAGTCAAGTTTTGACTGCACACCTCATGTCAATGTGACCACTTTTCGCGGTATCCACCTTAGATCATAGAAGTTACTACTGCTTTCCTATTGGCTGACATATACTTTCCGACTAGAGCAGGCTGAATGACCCCGTAGGAGACCAGCGACGGGTACAAACTTGTTTAGACTAGTTCCGAAGACGTTGTATGTCGCTCTGATAAAGTGAAGCGCATTCTTACGTGGAGTCCGAGTTCTTGTTTCTGTACAAGATTAGCAGTGTTTAGTTTTTATTTATATATGAACTGAAATCTTTCTTTACTTCTGCTTCTGCTAGTTCGCTTTATAAGTGCTTAAACATCCCGATCCGTTTTGTTATGTATGTGGCAGTTTTACCATTCTCATCAATACATTTGTCAGGCAAGCCTACTTTAAAGGGAAAATTGGTGATCTAGATAAATCAAGGATTCTTCACAAAGCGTGCAGGCAGTTTATCGAGAGTTTATGGATGTGGATGAAGGGAAAGCGTTCTAAATTTCCGTTTGGATACCTGTAGTTTAGCAAGAGCCCAGGCACTCAACTGATTGAAGTTGTATGATGAAAACGTCAGGATATAACAAGAAAAACAAGTGTAACGCAGAGTATTCTAGTTTACCATCACACCCAGTGCCTCACTCAGCTGAACTCCCAGTAGCAGTTTTACCTAAGAAATTAACCTTTTTCTAAATACAGGAATACGGTTCTGGCGAATTCTTGTATTTGGTTTACAATTTGAATTCTTGTATTTGGTTTACAATTTGAATTCTTGTATTTGGTTTACAATTTGAATTCTTGTATTTGGTTTACAATTTGAATTCTTGTATTTGGTTTACAATTTGAATTCTTGTATTTGGTTTACAATTTGAATTCTTGTATTTGGTTTACAATTTGAATTCTTGTATTTGGTTCTGGCGAATTCTTGTATTCCATGCAGTATTCAATACAGAATACGGTTCTGGCGAATTCAGCGATGAAGATTTTGAAATTGAACATGATTCCATTCGTAGAGGACTTGACCAGCATGAATTGAATGGCTTGATCTTATATTTCAGACTATCCCAAAACGCTTCAGAGCTGTTAGCATCAAGACTGCACGAGAAAAACTTGCTTGAAAAGGGAGCTACGGTATCCTACTTTCGATAAAGGAAAAGTACGCTTCTGCAATACTTTCGAAGCCGTCATATCCGGCGCCAAGAAAATATCCATTATTTTAAAAAATGTAAGCATCAAAAATCTATTAATATGATCTGTAACAGACTGTTTACGAAAGAATTATTATTTCACTTGAAGAGAAAATTTTTCAGCATACGAACATTTAGTACTAATGACAGTTTGGGGAGGATTTTCAACCAAACGAACGCATGTATTTCTAAAGCATTAATTGCAGTTCCGTAACCCATGTAATCGTACTCACCAATAATACATCCGCAGATATACTGTTATTTTTATGTAAAGAATGTGGAATATTATTTTGCGCAGAACGTTCTCAGGGAGTTTAATGCTAATCTGAATAAAATAGTAAATACTTATAATTTAAATGTGATATGATGTTATTTGATAATACTGAGTGTTTAAGTATGATTTCAAATAACATTTGATATAATAATTAATTTTCATTATAATAAGAAACATTAAAGACTTTTTTTGTGCTTGGCTATTAACGTAGAAATATGGAAAACATCTTTAAGACATTAAATTAAACTTTAATATTGGACTAGCGTAAAAAATAAATTTTGGAGACTTCAGACTAAATGTTGATAAAAGAATAGTTAAAACTTTGAAAATAAAATCTTCTGCACTTTTCCGCTCCGCGACTTTTAGAGGCTGACTGAAAAAAAAAAAAAAAAAAGCAATCATGTTCAATTCTAGTCACTTAACCACAATTCATTAGCTGAGAAGCACAATGCAACTTTTAGAGTTAAAAAAAGAGCAAGTTGCTTCTAGATAGCCAATTTTTAGATAGACTTTTTTTTTTTTTTTTTTCAAAGGGGGATATGAGAAGGCTGTAGCGTAATTAGCATTGGATTTGTTCGAAATTCAAATGATTTTCTTCTAAAGGAACAAAACAGTGTTTTTAAAAAGAATCTTTTTATTTGTTTACATTTTGTTTTTCTTTTAGGAAGGAAATAGAGGAACGGGATGTTAAATGATTTTTTTGGTTTTATTCATTCAGTGTCGTCGATATGAGGGAACGCAGGAAACTGATGCATTTATTTCTCGTACTACAGATGACGTTTTTTCAGCATGAAATTTTCATGGAATTACGTTTACTGCAAATATCAACATACGCTTAAAGGTATATTTGTTAATTATTCCCAAAATATCCGTAAAAATTCCAGAAGTTAAACTGCTCTATTTTAAAGAAAATATGTTCTTATGAAGTAACATACAGCGTGCGTAAGAAGGTACAATAAACATCGTACAACACTTTAACTAGTTTCGTAATTTATGACGTTAAATATGTTTTATTATTTACAGTAATGTTGCAAAATTTTCACAATAGCTAAATCGATGCATTATAAATAAAGTATGTTTCAATTAATATTAAACAACTGTGTAATTAAAAATAAAATATAGGCTTAAGCTATAATGAAGTATATTTTTCCTTTTAAATTGCTAGACGTGTTAAGAAATAATTATAATATGAGACTATAAACGTCTTACATAACGTTGAATAACAAACGCTCTGAAAACTCATAATTACTTAAAACGAACGTAAGGTAAATTAATGATTGTATAGTTCAAGCAACGGCAAATTTTGCCAGGATGCTTGGTGGATAAATGGATTTTTATCGTAGTATACATTAATGAATCAATTGCAATAATTTGGAGAGATTTCAATCAAGATCTTTCTAACAGCTAAATTATTTCTGAATTTTTCTAGATGCTAGAAGTACACTAGTGTAAGTGATTTTATAAAGTTACTTTTCCATGCAGTATTCAATTACTCTCTGACTCATAGAGAGCTGCAGAGAAGGGCAGCACTCTTTGACCTCACGTTAAAATGCTTTTTGCCTACGCGTACTATCAATTATCAATTGTTCGTTTTATTAACTTCATTTACAGTTTTTATTCAGATGAACCTCGCACAAAATACGTTTACTGAGAACTAAGAACTGCATTTATCAAAGAATTCTACTTTTAAATCATAGTTCTAGTCTTTTCAACTGACTTGCAAAGTGCTATGTGTTAGACTTTAGTAGAAGAATGCGCCTTTTCAAATTCAGTATTCTCCAGTGCTTTTTAAAATTTCAAATGGTCTGTCTTCAGCAGGGTTGATACCCAAGATTTCTCTATTTTCAAATCACTATTAAGTTAGTAACCTTGTAGAGATATTAGGTTAATTGGAAGCAGGCAAGATGAAAAATTAACAAAGCCTTCGCCGGGAATCGAATCGCGGACCTCTGGAATACCGGCTCAGTGTGCAGACCACCACACCACGAAGGCATGCCAAGAAGGTGGGAGAAATACCTTATAAGTTTAAACTACCCCGTTTAAAGTGCGACTGGGGTTTTTAGGGGACCCAATCGCCAAATCCTGAGTGGGGAGAAATCAACATTCACTATCCTTTTAGTGCGGGCGCTACTTGTAGAGACATTAAGATTTTTTGGAAGCAAAAGAGATTGAAAAATATGAAGGCTTTCGCCGGGAATCGAACCACAGATCTCTCAATTACGCGCTGAGCGTGCAGACCACTGCACCACGAATTCTCGCTAAGAAGGGGGGAGAAATACTTCATATATTCCCCCTTTTAAAGGGCAAGTGGCGTTTTTAGAGGACCATATCGCCAAATCCTGGGTGAGGAGAATCATCATTCAACTCTCTTTTTAGTTAGGGCGCCACTGTAGAGACTGTGGAAGCAGGCAAGATGAAAAATTAGCAACGCCTTCGCCGGGAATCGAACCGCGGACCTCTCATTTACGCGCTGTGCTGGCAACTACACCACGAAGGCATGCCAAGAAGGTGGGAGAAATACCTTATAACCTAGTGTAAGAAATCTGTTTTATTTAATCAGTTTAATAATCGAGTTTACGAATTAAAAAATCAATTTCTATTTTATAAAGAATTTGTTTCTCGATTTAATACTCTGAAGAGTTGACAGGTATAGAGGATAGGAGAACAACTTTAACGTATCAGTTAATACGACACCTACTGAAGGACAAAAAAAAAAATCATTGAATCGTTAAAACAATTAAGCCTCATAAGTACTAGGAGTTGATGTATGAAAAGTATTCATTAGATGTTTGTGATAGACATCACCGCATTCTTTGTTGTTCGTCGCTAGAATGATGAATATGAACTGCTTTTTCTAAAAGCTTAAATAAATAAATAAAATATTTTACCTGCTATAACCAATACATATGTATATAATTTATGATTGGTTTATGAATCTTTGATTGTTATTTACATTTGGAATCGTTTAAGCCTTCGGATTTTATACTGAATAATTACTAAAGTATGTGTATTAGATCAAAATTATATCTCCTTATTACAACTTTAAAACAAAAACTAAACTATCAATTAACAAATCTATAACAAAAATTATGTTACTGTGTAGCAGTCTTACTGAAAAATAATAAGTCATTTCGCATTATCATATGCTATATAAGTTTTAATCATAAAAGGATGGTATGCATACAGCATATACGACCACCATTTTATACAGATCAATAAAGGTATGTCTCGTTAAGGGACTTGCCCTCCAAATCTTTTGTCTACCCAACCAAATGTGCTCCAAGAGAACAATGGAATTCCGATCCTCTTTACTCTAATCATTATGTATTTGTCTGAAGCCTCCCCGCGCTGCTCTTAAATCTGGCACACAATATTACATTCAAAGGCCAACGCGTCAAGAGAACGCAATATTACAGATGGCTCAGAATATATGCGTTCATAGGAAAAGACCTCTGAAATATTCTAAGAGTTAGATTCCGCCTTCTCTTCTCTCTTCAAATACTACTAAAAATTGTATCTCATTCCTGACTCGCTGCAGTTGTTGGCCTTGCTTTATTCGCTTCAAAATGCTCGACTACAAGAAGAAGTTCTACATTCGCTTTGAAATGCAAGTGCAGAGATAAAATTTTATTTTACACGGATTTTGATACGGTAGAACACGAAACGCAATACGATTCTATTTTGTGTGGATCTGGATAAGAAAGAAAACAGAAGCTAAACCAACAATAATAGTGGGATGGAACAAGATCCGGAGTTATACTAGGTATTTTACAATGCAATTTCAATTTTGTTGGAGTTAGGAGCAGATATTATTGTCACAACAAGAAACATTTCTTAATGGATTGATGTAAATATTATAGTAAACATGATGACAGCTTCTACTGGCAGTTACTAACATTTGGTTGGTTCTCAGAACAAGGACAGTGATTGTTGGCCAGGAAAGCTAGACATTACAAACCACTTCCTAACTGTGTTTTTTATTTATATTAAAGTACATATAACTTTTTGACTTTTTGTATTGCAAATAATTGAATTTTGTGTTTTGTATTGAATTCAGTAATAAATTCTCTTTAAAGTGATATATACAAGTTTGCATTTTGCGAAACGTAACATTTTCTATAAGCATACAAAGTTCAAAAACATAAAAATTTCCAAAATTTCGAAAAGTGTCCACAATTTTGGCCACCACTGTATATGTGCTACATTTTCACGAAGTTTTCCTTGTGTGGATATGTATACTATTAATTATAAAATCCCAGGAAAGATATATATTGAAATCAAACTGCAGTAATCCAATAACACTACTCCACTCCTTAATATGTAATTGCATTAAATTTTCTACGCATAGAGTGTCTGAGAAATATTTTAATAGAAAAGAATGATAACAAAAAGATAGTGCAAATTGGGTCCGACGAAGTGTTATTGTTTTTAAAAAGACATCAAACAGAAATTTCAAAATAAAATTGTTAAGCTTTATTTAATAATGATTTCGGAAATCTATAAACAGTAAGAAAGCAGTTAAGAGATTGAAAAGTAATTAATTTTGAATCATTTATTTTTGCTGAAACTTGTAAGTGTCATATGAAAAGTCTAAGCAATTGTGTTATTTTAGTTACTCAGATTGCAGTATTCTTATTTAAGATGAAAACGATTTGGATTTGCAGCAAAAGCATTTGATAGTTTATGAAAATCATTTTTACGTCATTATTTATTTGTGGACCAAGAAAGATATGTAAACTTTTTGCGAGTTGCCTTTTATTACATATACATACATGTTAATAATTTTCATGCATCTTGACTTGAGACTGTAGAAGAATTGATTAGATTTTAAACTGAGCTTGGGATGCGGCATCCATTGCCTTGAAATATTACTTTCTTCGAAAGTCTAAACCTGCTTTACAGCAAATATAAATACTAACCAAGAAATGTGTTTAGTTTAATTATCCTTTTGAAAATAATAGATCATATTTTTGTGTGAGCTGCAAATCCAGGGATAATTTGAGCAAGTTCTTTAAAAACTACCCGATTAACTTCCGGTAATGAATAACAAAGCAATCATTTAATTAGGAACAAGGTTTCCTGTCATACATTTTATTAAGTATGCTACATTCTGGTACATAATGAAAGGTATTGCAGACAAATCATAAGTTTATGAATTTTAAACTCTGTACCTGATATTTTCAAACAAGAAATTTTCGAACGTGTTTGAAGACATTTATTATATTACTGGTGTTTGCATTCATACGCTTCGAAAACATTTTTTTTTTCAGGTTTCAGAAAAGAATGAATAAACTGAGTGCACTATGTTTCCCTTTTGTGCTTTCCTTTCTGCTGCAAAGTTCTACCTCTTCCTCGAGATATTGCGATATCTGTTTTTTTTTTCATATTTATCTTATAATTAAATATTTTTGACTGCTTTGGCATAATCAGCTGACAACAGCATATGGAAATACGTTCTGTTTTGTCTAAACATACTCCATGCCAAGAAAACAAAATCTGTTGATGTAGGCACTAGTTTTTTGTTTTATATTTTGAATCTGAAACAATTTGAAAAACTATGCTTCTGGAGTACAGAAACTAAAATTTAAATTGTATGAAAGATTCTAAAATGTGTGCTTTCTTCAACTATATGAAGGAAACTAAAATTTCATATGTATTGTAAAACTCTGAAAATGTTAAAACATTTACTCGAAAATTTTTACAATTACCGAATAGCTAATGTAAAATAACATTTTCTTTGTATTATCAAATTTCACCTTACCATATTTCATCTTAAATATAATATATAAACCATAAGCACAGTCGCAGCGGTAAGTCCCTAAAACAAAGTAAGTTGAGTTTTTCCATACTTTAAAGTCACGGATGAAGGAATAGATTCATTCCTTCAATGATATGGTCAGACGTCTTTATGCCGCAACTGAGGCAAAACACACATCTCCACAGTTATAAAAATAAATAATTTATTTCAAAAGGCCCAGAGGGCATCGGTGGTACTTCCTTAATCAAAGCCACGCCGTAAAACTAACACTCTCGGTATAAGAAGAGAAGCGCCTTCTAGAGGCGTTACGAAATAATCGCTTGGGAGTTTTTCATCACGACCTCCAACATGGGAAAAAAAGAAAGGTTTTACATTTGTCTTATTGTGCCCTATTCATATTGGCCCCTAAAATTTCTCAATTGAAACTTTTAATCCCTGCCTAAGTATTTGTTATCTCTAATTTCTTTTCTTGAGTTAAATGCTTGAGTATTGCGCAAATAGTGTAAATTTGACTGTTATTGATATTCATTACAGCAAGTAGTGATGCTTGGTGGGAAAGAACGTAATTAGACATTTCCCCCCCCCCCCCGCAGTTTCAGAATTTTTGTCCTGTGCGATTTATGAGGTAAATGTTTATACAAGAAAAATAACTTTTGGTTCATACGTAGCTTAAATGCTTACAGTACATGCTTAAGATATACAGATGCTTCCTGTACATGCTTAAGATATGCAGATACTTACAGTACATGCATAAAATGTACAGACACTTACACTACATGCTTACCGTGCATAACTAGTTCAGACGCTTACCAAATAACAACTAACTTAATTCATAATTTTGTGAAAATCAATTTTTAAAAACTATCAATTTATTAGCATTAAAAATTTTCATTTCATTGAAAAATTATAAAAGGAAAGGCTAACTGCTTTTCAACATGTGTGAGACTTGAAATCTGTTCAGAGGCTTTATTTAATATCACACTATGAAAATGTTGAATCTGCGTCATTAATAACAATTTAATTACCATATAATTATATATACGTCGCTTATGCCAGTCAGATCGTTTTTCTTTTGATGCACCATATTCATTCGACATTAGCATGAATCGTTTTATAACAGCAATCTAAATTACCTGATTAATAACGTGCTTTTTTTAATTTTAATTTTAACTTACTACAAAATATAAATGTACTTATTCATCTTAAAATATGAAAGATCATGTTTTGTTGTCGGAATAAATAACAGGGTAACTCTCTGAAGGCCAAAGCGCCCGAAATGACCTTCCATTCAAATGGCCACAACCACCCGAAATGGCCGGGATTCCGGTGTTGTTTTCTTCCATCCCCTTAAGGTGTGCAGTAGTAGGAGCAGTTTCCCCAAATAAATTGCATCGGTTTATTGCAGCCAGCTTTTCCTAAAGGGCTAATGGAAGCTTCTTTGTTAGGAAGTAGAAAAGATGTCAGTTGAAATCTTCACGGCTCTTTGGGTTTTAATGGACGAGTAGGAGAGGGAACAGACGGCACGGGAAATGGACGGGGACGGAGTTTCGGTATTTAAGGCATATAGGTAGCGAAGGCTTCAGTTTACTAAGGGTTAATCATAATGTTAAAATATGGTACGTGGTACGTTTATTTAGGTTAGATAAATTTTACTAATGACCTATAGAAAGGCAGAAAGGCACAGAATCGGCTCCTAAAATCCATCTCGATCATGAACGCAAATTCAAAGCCAAAGTACTTTTTTTTTTTTTTTTTTTTTTTTTTGCTAACTCTAAGTCCTCGTGTTCACAAAGTATACTACTAGGATTAATTTAGTTATATCACTAACAAAACAAAACAAAACAAAAAACAACAACAAAAAAAAAAACACAATAGTACTAACAACAAAGGAAAAATATTTTAAATAAAGTAAAAGAAAAATAATGAAATAAAAACGTAATAAGATAAACAGAATTCAATAATCTAAATTGAGAATGAAATTCCGAAAAGCAGAAATTGTCTCTTTAGTTTGTTCAGAAAACATATGCGGAGAAAATAATGATAGGTCCTTTAAAGATAATTGAAGTATCTTCTTCTGCTGGAAATGATGAACGCACTCAAGAAGAATATGCTTAGCATCTTCATTACTGCAACTACACAAATCGCATGAAGTGAGTCAAAATCTCTTTAAACAGCTTCTAAAATTGGCATAACCGTTTTTCTATTTTTCCTTTTCTTTTTTTCCCCTTCAAAACAGACATTATTCTGCAAAGCGGAAAATAACTTTTAAAATTTTCTCTGCCCTATTTCTCAATTTCAAGATGTAGAGGAAATTAGATGCTTTTAATTGATTTAAAAAGTAGCAACCTCATCAAGTTAACAAGTAAAAGTGTGCTATTAAATCCTATTAGATATGGATAAGCAAGCGTCTTGTTTCCCGTGATTAAACGTGCATTTTTATGAAACTGTTACGCCTTCCCTCTTTCAGTGTTGTTGCAAAGAACACGAACATTTTACATACTGTTTAGATATATTTCTCTGTTCGAATTTACTTGCAATATACCAAAGTCCTTTGGTGAAGAAATAGCTTCTATTACGTATAAAAATCTTAAGCTTAGATTTAAGACAATGTTCTACTTTGTAACTATGGAAGAAGAATGTTTGCTTTAACAATATCCTTGTTAAGTACAGTGAAAGGATAAACTAATGATTTAAAATAGTTTTTAGAAGCTAATGTAAAAGAAAATCATTGCCGTCTCCTGTTGTTCTATAAGAGTTTGCTAATACTTAGCTTTCTTGTATACAAAATCAAATGTAATCAAATTTTTCAGTGATCAAAATGCGCATCATCTTCAGGTGAGTATTCGTTTCGGTTCTTATCCTATGTATATGTTTCTGAAAAATAATTCCAAATTCTATCCCGTCTGCAAGGTGCGATTTTTGTAATTTATAAGACGTAATATGAAAATTGAAAAAAAACATTGTTTTTTTCGTGGAATTTGATTTTGTGATAAATTTACATCAGAAAGCCTCACAAAGACAGCCTAGCAAAAAGCATCCGAAAGAGAAGGAGAGATGAATACGGTGGAACAGTTCCTCATAATAGCTGCCTGCCGTTGCATACTTTTCAGACACATGACAAATTGGACCGTCTCCTCACATCTCTCGACCGTGGATAGGAAAATTCCGCATTCTTTTCTCAATCAGTTATAAATCATGGAGCAACAAATCAATTGGTGGGCGGCTGGGATAGAGGAAACCTTTTGTATGTAATAAGAATTTCTTTCAATATTAGCTATCCCTGAAAGAATGAAACGTCTAGTATAGTGCATCAATCACGTTTTATATTATTTATGAGCTCTTTGATGTGATTATTATTCGATGTGTAATGCGGTTGCAATAGTGTATGTACAAATTCATATACGACACAATGAGTCGTATATGAATAGGAAGCGTGCATATATTTGGATTACATATAGTCTTCAGTATTGATCAAGAAATAAATCAGTTAACACTGCAAGTAGAATTTATCCAAAGCTTCGGTAGCTGAGTGATAGGGTAACATACTGCGCGTCAAGCAGGTTCTTTGTTTGAGATTTAGTAGAATTTCAGGTCGGCAGAAGCTCGTGATTAAATACACAAAGTATTTGTAACTATAATGATATTAATGCAAATCAATATAAAAGTGTTTCTTGGGCTGTAAAACGTTGGAAAACGAACAGACGAAAAGAAACTATTATTCTTTCACACATCCTGTAATATCAAGTTGATACATTATTTCTTCTATACCGTATAATTTATTGTGAAGTATTTTGCTTTGTTTTTCCAATGCATCTTTGAAAACATGTAAGTTCATTTGCCATATAAAGAATGAATAATTTATTGATTTCTATAATGGTAACATATAAACGAATGAATGTAATTAAATAAAATTTATGGCAGGCTTTACCAGAGGTCGAGTGTTTGAGAACACTGAACGTTAAATTTTCGAACCCAACTGAAAGCATTTTTTCTTGGCTTTTACGATGTATAACTTAATTACCAGTGGAGCTCCCTTAGAAAATCCTTAGGAAGACCTCCACCCACTTAGGCAGCTTACTCTCGATCTATTCTAATCCAACCTGAAATCTAGTACAGTAAGCTTCCAATTATTCTAGAGAATGTCTCAGAAATGTTGTTTCTTGAAAATTTGAAAACATTATTATAATAGGATCTAACAACAAAGAAAAGAGAAAAAAGAGAAAATTCTATAATTTCTATGCCAGTAAACTGTTTAACAAAGAGTGGTCGAAAAGGATAAAACTTCTGCTAAAAGTTATAATGTATTTCTCCCTCCTTCTTGGCATGTCTTCGAGGTGTGGTGGTCTGCAAGCTTGGCGCGTATACCAGAGGTCCGTGGTTTGATTCCCGGCCAAGACGTTGCTAATTTTTATCTTGCCCGCTTCCAGAACACCTAATGTCTCTACAGTGGCACCCGAACTAAAAGGGTGTTGGATGATGATTCTCCTCACGTAGGATTTAGCGATTGGGTCTCCTAAAATCCCCAGTCGCCCATTTCAATGGGGGTATTTCTTCCACCTTCTTGACATGCCTTCGTGGTGTGGTGGTCTGCACGCTGGCGCGTATTCCAGAGGTCCGTGGTTTGATTATTTTCCCTCTTTCCTACTTCTCCAAAAATACCTAAAATTTCTACAAAGTCACTGAACTGAAAGAAATGTGCACGATTCTTACAGCAGAGAAGATATGTATAACTTTACACGCCCTTCATCGCAAATGCGAATTTCAAGGAATTACTTAGAACTAATCATTGTGTACTAGTGACGTAGGAGTCGTCCAAAGGAAATTTTTGTAATGAAATCGTTGAACCTTTGTGTGATCAAAATTTACCTCGAATTTGGTTAAAAAATACAGAACACGGTAATATCATAAAATAACAAAGCAATAAGAACGCGCCCTATTTAAAGTGCAGGTAGGTTTTCAGCAGAGAAAAAGCATTTAGCGGATAGCCAGCTAAAAATGGAAAATCTTAGATTTGAAAACAGAAGTGAAATGCAGGAAACTTAAGAAATTCCGTATATTCAGACTGGAGTTTAGTACTGAATTAAATTACAGTGTTTTTATTTTGATATGATTCTGAACAAGAGATGCTAATTCAAAAAGCGGTTTTTTGAACAAAGAATTAAGCGTTTCTGACAAGAAACATTGCAACAGCTATTCTGACAAGAAGATTCCATTATTTTCACAATCTTCATGAGTCCCTCTGATTTTTATCTTGTCTACAAATGAAAATCACATGAGTTATAATAATGAGAATACGGCTAACTAAAGATAACGATTACGACAATATGAATGCCTCCCGAAATACGTTTCGGATTATTGGATGGGTATCCTGGGTGATTTTCAGTACAGTATCTCTGATTCATCTGATATGAGTCTCCTAAGGGAATGAACTTGTTTAATGACGATTGTATGATTTTTTAATGCCTTCAAATACATTAGAACCTCTATTAACTGGTTCTTTATCAACAGAAGTTTGTATTAATCAGACCAGCAATGTGTTGAATGAAATCATTCAGAAAATGTAGTAAGATTATAAAAGATACAGTAAACTTCAGGAATATTTGCCAATTTTCTTATCAGTGAATGATCTTTTGGCCTTCGTATCTTTTGTTTTATTGAGCATTACGATATCAGGCGGGATTTACAGGTGTTAAAGCTAAGATATATCGCTTAAATTTCGGAATCGCAAAATATAGTAAACAGCAAATTAATTTTTTAGTTTTGAATAAAGAAATTATACATGCCATATATAGGGAGATACATGAGTACAACTATATATTGTACACCTCCATCTGTTTGCATTCATTCAGATCTTGTCAGTCAATTTTCGTTTTCCGTGCACATCAAGTTCGCTCTTCCAAGACGGTTCTTGATCAAGAATTCAGCTAATTCAGAGAAGTAGTTGCAGCTGGCAACGGCCTTGCATCTAGTATTATTAGCCAAGATTTAAAATTTTTCATGTTAACATAATAAAAAACATTCTATCGTTTTGAGAAATTATAAGAATTCTGCAAACATTCTTCTTTTCTCCCTTGATTAACTACACTCATGTCCATAAATTAAGGATAATTCGGAGTCACGCGGAAATCGAACTCTAAAATTATATATCACCTGTAAAATCACTACACACATCTTCAAGAATCATATGCAAATTTCAGGAAGTAACCAGATGAAGTCGATGGTACGTCACAATGACGAGAGTGTAAGAGAGTATATATAAGGAATACAGGCAAAGAAGTAAAATTGTTCGCACGCGCTTTATAAGCATTTAAGTGCAATAACCGAATAGTTATGACACAAAGGACGCATTTGGATGATTTTTTACGTGGTAGAATTATCGGCCGTCTGGATTGCGGCCGTACTCAACTGGAAGTATCAGACGAACTTGGAATTGCCCAGAGTGTCATCTCCAGGCTTTGGCAACGATTCCGATTCCAGGCTTTGGCAACGAGACGATGGTAATGTGAGTATTACAGCACAGGTCGACCCAGATTTACAACGCCGAATGAGGACCGGTATTTGGCAGTTACTGTCAAAAGAAACAGGCGGAGCACAGCTTCAGACCTGTCTCGTCAGCTCTCTTCAGCCACTGGTACGACAATTTCAAGGCAGACCGTGTACAGACTCTTAGGGCAGATTGGTCTATATGCTCGTAGACCTGTCAGATGCGTTCCACTTACTGCAACTCACTGTCGCCTGCGGTTATCCTGGAGCAGAGAGCATGCATTGTGGACACCGCAACAGTGGGCTTGTGTGATGTTTTCCGAAGAGTCCAGGTTTATTTTGCAGTCTGATTATCGCCGGACTTTCATACTGAGAGCTACAGGTACCCGTTACCACCAAGAAAACATCATTGAACGACACCGTTACGGTGGTGCAGGAGTGCTCGTTTGGTGTGGGATTATTTTGGGTTCCAGAACTGACCTACATGTTCAAATTGGAACCATGACAAGCCAAATCTATCGGGACGTCATTCTGGAACAACATGTACGTTTGTTTCGAGGCGCCATGGGCGCACAATTTGTGTTTATGGATGACAACGTCTGTCCTCACCGTGCAAACATCGTAAGCGAATGCTTTCAATTGTAGGATATCACCCGTATGGACCTGCCATCATTCTCACCGGACTTGAATCCAGTAGAGCACGTGTGGGACATGCTTGGCTGACGAGTTGCAGCCCGTCAACCTCCTCCTACATGTCTACCGGAACTTCGGAGAGCATTGCCTTTTGAGTGGTGTAATAGCCCCCAAGATCAGATCGATAATTTGATACTCAGCATGCTTAGGCGTTGTACGTACTGTATTGCATCGTCTGGGAGACATACAATGTATTAACAATCATGGTTGGTAAACCATGTAATATTGGTTTTTTGTACATAGTTGTTTTTAGTAATTTGCTCCAGGGAGAAAAAATCGCTAATTTTTTAAATAATATCAAACATATAGCATTTTTTTTTTGCTCTTTACCTTTTGCTTAATAAATAAGCTTTACAAATAAGTCAAATTTGTTTTGCGTCTAACTCTTCCTTTGCCTGATATTGCATTATCCTTATTTTATGGACATTAGTGTATTTAATTGCACATATTTTACAGAAGTTTAACATCGTATCCTTTATTCTTCTTATGAGTAAAATTTATAACTCCCTCCATAAATACTTAACTCTGGATAAAAACTTATACGATATACGTAGCATTCCTTGTTAGTGTGCTTTAATATGTTGCTGCGTGTGTACGGGTTCATAATAGACTAAATGCACACATGTTCGATGACAGGTCGATAAAATTTATTTTATTGAATGAAACTCTTCAGAGCTCTGGAATTTCAACAGAAATACTCGTACACTATCACACAAGTATAATCAGTAGTTACACTTCGGATTATTAAGAACGTTAAACACAAGACAATACAAAGCTCACTTAAAGAAGCTAACCCGGAGGACCTTCACACTAAACTAACAACTCACAACAACAACTGAAGGCAGATGTTCTCTCCGGCCTTATATAGTTTTCACCCGGCCGCCAAAATATTTCTAATACTTTAGGCTTCTCGAAATAACTGAAAGACATGTGAGGGCCAGATATGGTTACAGCCAATATAGAAACCAGTTACATTTATTCAGTTTCAATATCTATTATGGAAGTACAGGGAACGGCCCAAATTGTCGCACCAAACGATTGCAAAGTTTAGCGACTTCTAGCGCTTTCTCACAGAATTTGGAGACAAAAATTATTCACCAAAACCGTTGCCAGCTCTGCGATATCTCTCTAAATTGGCGAGATTCTCAATGTTAAATAGACTTCACTCAATGTTAAATGGACTTGCGTCTGTATACTTACTTACACAGCATCCTCTCTAGATTTTCATGTTTCTGCAAAAGTAAATCTCTTTAGACCTTTGAAACTAATCCCGCAAATTTACGCAATTCAGGCTGATTTTTACTATTCATTATTTACAATATTTGTTTATTATTATTATTATTTGTTTATTATTTACTATGCACTTGGGTCTCAGTTTCAAAATAATTAATTAAATTCGAATGACGTAAAAATGCTTTTTTCTACATTCAAGGTGAAGTTAATTGCGTTCGAATTTAGCTTAGCTCAGTTTTCCAAATGTTTGAAGGAAGCAATTATAAAAAACTGATAATTTTACATTAATTTCACGAAACCTCAGAAACGATGGATCAAATAACCAGCTAGTTATCTCATGGAAATTAACATTCTATTAATGTAATATTTGTTTCAATCTCTTTCGAGGAATAAATCCATTTGGCTATTCGAAGTGAATAAATATAACATCAATTGCAACAGAACAGATATATTTAATTTTCTTAGCATGGTTATTAATAAGCATTTCGAGTTAGTGCTGGATGCTTACGTATATTCTTAACGGAAATTTCTACATACACTTGAAATAGCTACAACGAAAGTTTCATTCAAGAATATCGAATTTTTACTTAAAAATTCAATTTTTGTTAGTCATATTTAAGAGTGTGGTGTATTGCGAATACGGCAAAGCACACTAGGGCTATCTGGCTAAGGGAAGGGATGCCTTCGTGGAGGACTTTCTAAAGAAAACTGGCTCGTATACACGTTACACATGGGGAAAACCAAGAAAACGCCCATGCAGCCAGCCCGTACGCGGGATTCGAACCTTCGGACCGAACTACCAGTGTTCAGCGATTTTACCGCTCTGCCGCTAGTGGGCCCAATTATTACCTAGCTTAATATTTTATTAGCGTAATTGTTTTATTGACTTTAGGATTTGTGATTCCGCTTGAGCATGAAATTTGTAAGCATAATATTGTATATGCTAATTGTTTACCTTAAATATTTAACTTAATTGCTTGGTTCTAAAACTTATCTATTATAGATTGGCAGGTGCAGTTAATGCAAAGTCAGGATAAGCAGATGATTTACTGAAATGAAGTAGATCGTCGCTGGTAGGTGATAGGCCTGTTTTATTGCTTGCCCTCTGTTTACATTATTACAAGGTTACGCAATTGGGAAAATTAACTCTCAAATCCTATTTCGTAGATGAAACTATTTCCATTAGTTTTGCTAATGAATAAGTAATCGTGAAGATTCTAGATTACCTAATAAGAAACGGAATGCCTTAATAATTTTACTTTAAATGGTAGAGTCATTAGGTTTTTTCCACTCAGCAGGAGATGAGAAAAATACATCGCTGGAACTGGAACCTGGATCTCTCGAATACGTGCCGACTAGGTACCATTACACCACGAAGGCATGCGGAAAGGAGAGAGAAAATACCTTATAAAATTAATGTATGCAATAAAGTACTTTGGAAGCTGTATATTATCGTCTTTTAGAACAGTAACTATGTAGATGACTTGCATCTGAATAACTTGTCAGTTTGATATTCGAGTTTTATTGTATTGATATGCACGAATCAGCAAGTTAAACTTTGATTGTTCTTTATTTTAAAAGTTCTGTAGCGAGGACTGGAAGAAAACTTATATGACTTTATAGTCATAGAGATGCATAACATCGATCCCATCCATCGTTAACAAAATATTAAACGAAGTTAGGTTACCTATGTAATGGAAATTAAAACAAAATTTTCAAAGAAAATTTTTTTGAAGAATGGTTTTTATTTTTAAATTAAAAAAATAGTAAAAAAATAGGTAGCTATTGTTTAGATTTTTTAACGAAAGCTGTTGTTTATATTAGCAACAAAGACTTTAAAAGTATCCATTAAAATTAACGCGCTTTTTACTTTGTGATCGGTAAGAAGTTTTAATACGTCTGCTTTTGTTCGGCTTTAAAGAACGCTTTTTTACTTGTATGTCACACTGAAATCTAGTAGCGTTCCAATAATAAACAATAAAAAATTTAGCTTTTCTTGTGTACATAAGAGAAGAAAAAGGATTTGGATCATAAAAAACTTAATATTCAAACTCGGCATTTTTTAATTTAAAATATTTACATTTCAGCTTTTAAGATTGGACTTTCATGTATAGAGAGCACATTATGCATTGTTATCAGTTCCTTATACTAGCTTAATACTTAAAAGATATCATGACTGGTATATTCGTAGTGTGAAACATTTATCGACTACTTGATATGGTAAGTAATAATGCCTTAAGCCAATCACTAAAACCATGAATCCATTCTAAAAGATTCCATTTCTGACTTTAATTTTTACGGAACTTGTAAAAGTAGTTTGAGATATAGTCAAACTAAAAAAGAACATTCAGTTTTCATATCAAGGAACGTGAACCGTATAGCTGAAGAGGCGAAATTAACAAATCTTCGGGAACTAATTATAGTTGGAAATTTAAACCAATTTTGACTTTGAATATGGAAAGATTATTGAATATGGAAAGATTATTTGGCTTACTGGATTTTCATTTTCTTGAGG
The DNA here is from genome assembly GCF_044657685.1 of Stegodyphus dumicola. Lineage (NCBI taxonomy): Eukaryota > Metazoa > Arthropoda > Arachnida > Araneae > Eresidae > Stegodyphus > Stegodyphus dumicola. Next base: position 148,929,252 of record NC_140771.1, on the reverse strand, counting down.
CCTTTCACATTTATAGAGATTTATTTTTTTTTTCGGTTAATGACTTTATTTCCAATCCAGTCCTTCCTAATTCCTAGTCCTTTCTAGTCGGCTTTGCTGCTGTAGGTTATAAATATGACCGTTGCGACCGTTACTTGCCAATTTTGCAGATTTCTTTGCTCCTGATGAAGAGGGACCTGTACCTTTTAACCTTCAAAACCGAATAATTTCTTGATTAAATATACGTCAAACACAAGATAGTTGCTTTGCTAATTTTTTGTTTCACGTTCGCTCTTCTATTTTAAATAAAAGTAATAATACTTGAATTATAGCGTTTTTTCAGTCTTTTATAATTTTTTTATCATATTCACGAATTGATGCACTTTTAAAACTAAATAGAAGTTTCAGACAGTCATGATTTTACGAATCTTGCGTTTATTTATTTGCGTTATACAAATTTTCGTAAATATTTCTCTGTTTTTTTTTTTTTTTTTTTATTAAAAAGGGTAACTTGTGATTCCATCTTAGAAGAAAAATGTTTGAATGAAATTTTAGAAAAGAACGAAATATTACTGTTATGAATTTTGTAGAATGACACGAAGGCATGAAGAAATCTAAGCTTTGCTGGAAAAATAGTATTGTGGAGGCAAGTGTATTTAACATTGATGTAAATGGCTATCTCGCTAAATTGGCAAGATATCGCCAAATTGGCGATGGTTTTTGAGAAATAATTTTTGTCGACAAACTTTGTAATCATTTAGCGACATTTTTATTCGGCCCTTGTACAACTATTATTGGTACTGTAGTTGAATAATTGTGATTGATCTCTATGGGGAACTGTAACCATATCAGGCCCTTATATGTAACCTTAACCGTGCATACCTTTCAGTAATTTCGAGAGATGGAAAGCACTAGAAATTCCTCGTCGACCGGAGAAAAATTATATAAGACCGGAGATAATCAGGTTTTATAGTTTATCTGTTCAGAGTCGACTTCGAATACTGAGATATCTCCGCGCGAGCTTTAGAGGCGCTTTGCAATGCATTGTGCGTAACATTCTTAGTAGTTTGGAATTCTAAGTACTAATTATGCTCCTTGATATTGAGAAGAGCTGTACGAATATTTTTGTGGAAAGTTCCAGAACTTAAGTATTTCTTTTGGTAAAATACATTTTACCTAGCTATCATTGATTCTATGTTATACTGTTATAAATCCATTAAGAACCCGTACGCACGCAACAATACTTTTATTTGTTCATGTACGTTGATGATAAATGTTCCTATTATTATTTTATTTCATTTTTGATAAAGACAGTAAAGTTCGCAGCGCAAGAAAAATTACTAAGCCTATCTATAGGGCATTACAAACGCTTAAAACTCTTGAGCAAGAAACATCTTTTTTTTTGTTACTCTCGAAAAGAAATAAAATGCTATTGAAACGAGCATGCAGTTTTTGATTAGCTTAGTTTAATATATATTGATAAGAAATTAGAGCTCTAATTTGAGGGGAGAAAATAAGTGAATGACATTATACCGCATGGAATTAACATCGGTTTCCTATGTAGGTAAAACATGATTTTCAGATGAAAGGAAAAATAGGATTTTGTTTTAAAATACCATCATTACTAGACTTTAATGCACTTTTTAAAATTTCATCGTGTGCGACTGTTATATAAACCCGTTATAAATTGATTCACTTTTAAATTACTGTACGTTTCCCTTTCAGGTATTCAAATAACTCAAATTTGCTTGAAGCTTATGATTTTCGATGTTTTGAAATAGAATATCTACTATAATATTAAAATTTATGCTTCAGATTAATTAAAATACGTATTTCATAAAATTACATGTTTTACATAGCAAAATACGGCAAAAAAAGCAAAAAAAGTCATAATTTATGAAATGCTTCTTTAAATTATATGCCTTAATTTAATATGAAAAGATGAAATTTGTAAAAATATGTGCAATAGAAACAAGTACGAAATTCTAAAAAATCATTAGGAATGAAAGATGGATTATTTAAGGGCTATTATAAGCAATCCTACAAAATCTACAGAAGAATGTAAAACACAAACTGCGTTTTTTATGCTCCAAAATGGTGCATGTTTACATATATTGCCAACGCAGTATTTCGTAACAAGTAAACTGCAAATGTATCATTGGCTTACTTTTGATCGTTCTCAGCTGTGTTTGGTCTTATTCTATTAAATTTCCAACTCGAAATCTCAAAGGCAACAAGGTACAAATTTTTTACAAGTCTTGAGGGCAGCAATATACGAGTACTCGTACTTTAAAAATTGTGTAATTTATAAGAGTGCCGGCAGAACGTTTGACTTCTACTTCCGCATTTAAAACACATTTGTTTGTGGGAACGAGAAAATTGATAAATGTTTATTTGGAAATCGAGGTTAACTAACATTTTTAATATTATTAATCAAAAAAGATTTCCTTTGTGCATATGAACAAAATATAAAGTAAAAATGAACTAAACTGTAACACATTTCATAAAATTCAATTAAATTAAAATAATTCTTTGTACTAGTTTTTCAAACTTTTAGTTACCTTCTTTCTTATATTCTGTTTGGTTTGCTTGATTTTGGAAAAGATAAATTTTCTTTCTTGCCTGTATGGATTAAATTGGTGAATGCACAAACTGATTTAATTTAATTAGGTTTGAATTATGTTGTTTTATTAATTTATGTTTTTGTTAGTTCAGAAATATGCTTTTTCTTGCACCTTTCTGGCTACACACGTCCCCTGATGAAGATGTACCTGGAGATGTAAATCTTCCTCCTACATTATGTTTTATAAAAATTTCTATTGTGATAATTCTTGTGCGATATTTGTTTATTTTTTGTCACACATTAGTTTATCTGAGGATTTTGGAACATGTCCATAGTGCATAGTTAATACTATATATATATATATATATATATATATATATATAATTTGAAACAGAAATTGTAAAGCTAACAAGTAATGAGACGTAAGACCAATTTGGCCTAAAAAATTTTTTTGCGCAATATGCTGCAAAATTAAGAAAATGAGAAATTGTAGAGAGCTCGCCAAATATATATATATATATATATATAATATTCACTATGCTCATGCTTTAGGTAAAATTTTAAAAGCTATTTACATCTAAATTGATTGTATATATATTATATACGTGAAATCATAAAATTTGAGATGCCAGTAAAAGCGTTACATTTATATTAAGCTATAGACAAACATATTAAGAATACAAAAAAAAAAAAAAAAAAAAAAAAAAAAAAAAAAACTTGTACATGAGAAAATTAAAATTTGAGTGTCTAATTTAATTCTTGATATACAATTATTAACGTGTCATTATATCACTTGTTTTATGGCAATTTGGTATCATTTAGAACATTTGAAATTGCCATAACTTTCCGACTTTTCATAAACATATTGCATTTAATTTATGTAAGACTCGAACTGGCTTTCAGAAAAGAAACCTTAGTTTCTTTCATTACCTTAAAATAAACTAGATTTAATTCAACTACAAGCTTGTGAGTCAGTCAGGGTTTGCATAAAAGATTAACTTTTAAAGCCATACACAGTTATGCAGATAACTGTTTTTGACATCTATTCCAAATATGAATTTCAGTCAAGAAATAGAACGTAATTTCCGTAATTACGTATGTACAAAAGTAAACTTTAAAGATAATATCATTTATGCATTGGATCAAATTGCAATATTTAATATTTTGTTATTAATTAGTGCACATGAAATGCATTGTAATATAGCACTACGTTTTAGTAAATTGAACGATAACTGCGAGAAATAATCTTTTTATACCTTTATATAAAAACTTACTTATATGTTAACGCCTACTTATTTTGCATCGTCTCAATTTTACAAATTTTGAAAACGAATAACATTATATTTTAAAATGTTAATACTTCTGGTCCAAAGAATTATTCATAATAACATTTAAAGCGAGATATCTCTATTCAAAATAAAACTAGAATAAATGCTTTGTTAAAACTGCTGTGATTAAAACATTAATTTAGTAATCATTTTATCTTAGACCCAGTCTAAATTAACAAATTAGCTATTAATGTAGAAGTTATTCAGCGTAAGCTCACTTTCAGATAAAAGTGAAACTACACAATGAAGATATCGCTTAAGCCGCTAACGTATTTCGTAAATCAGAAAGAATACTTTGAGGAAAAAAAATGCAAGCTTTAACACAGAACGCAAAGGTTTTATCTCGGAAAATTCACTATGTCAACTTTACTTTTAAATTACCAACTATGTTTGCAGAACTGGTATTTTAATGCTTTTCAAACAAAAGCGAGCTAACCAAGCAAGAGAGACTTATCTTTACCACTTTCTAAAATGAAAATTGTACATACGGAAAAATCTGAAAACCACCCCGGGCATTTCGAACCTCAAGGAAAAAAAAAAGCATGCGCTATCAATTCGGACTTTAGAAATTGTTTACGGAAGGGCGCTTCCGCTTGGTTTTAGGTTTAAGCTTAATTGAACCACTGATGCTTCTATTACTTTCACACCGGAAGCCGAAAAACCAAACCAAGCTTTATTCTACTGATATACAGGAACCTTCTGATTTTTTTGGCCTTTCTTCTAGGGTGAGTTTTTCTCTTTTTAATGCTTACATTGCTGTTAAAATATATATTTTTCTTATCATCATGTCTAGTTAAGCACGTTGTTTTTTACAGCAAATAGGTTATTAAAATTGCTAACTAGGAAAAGTTTCTGAAGTCATTTTTTCCCTTGGAATAATTTATTTTACGAGGAAGGTTTTTGTTCTAAAGTTAATCTTAGACTTTAGAAATAAAATATGGTAGTTTGGAGTACATGTAAAATGTTTATTAGGTAATTATTTATTTTATATACAGTAATAACTCATGCCTATCATCATTAATTATGCCTATATACTTAAATTTTTATAAGCACAAATTTATGAAGCTAAGCATGAGTTATTGCTGTATACGTTAAAAGTGGGCAATTGTAATAATCTGTTTTAAATCCAGAATGGCAATTATTAAACTGCGAGCTAACTTCAGGTAATACGAAAGAAAATGTGAACAAAAGAAGGTTTAGTTAATTTTAAATGAACCTTATGAAAATCACTGGAAATAAAATAATCATGAAATAGTTATAGGAAACTAAACCGGAACACATATCCATATTACGTTGTTATCTGCTGTAAATTCTGCAATGAACAGATATTTCTTCTTTTATTTTCATGCATACTGATCGGAGGAGGAGAGCAGCACAAAGAGTTTTTAAATTTCATTAACAAACGTTAAAACGTTGTCATATGAAAATAATTCTTAATAGTTTGTCCAGTTTAATTAATTTGAGTAGTAGTTGGCATATGATGATTTTCAAATAGAAATAAAACTGTTCTTATCATGAGCTGAAACAATTAAGAAAATACAAATTTATTTCCTAAATCAAAATCAAATAATGATTTTTGACGTTGTAAACTTTCAGTTTAAATAATCAATCAAGTTTTCTTTTCTTTTCTCTGTTCTGCTTATTTTACTTTATTTTTACTTGAACGTTACTTTTCAGAAAATTAACTGTAAGTCTGTAAGTAGACATGTTGAGTATCAAGAATTTGGACTGAGAAATCTCTATAAAAGTAAGATATCCCTCTGTGGAAGATCCTGGCCATGCGCTTCCTGCCGTATTAACTGTAAACAAATTTGAAAAAAAAAAAAAAAAGTCGTGTCATGCTTGTAAGCAAAAAGTTTTTTTAAGGCTGTAATGGAAAAATAAATTGAGATACTGAAAGCATTTATGGAAGCAACAATCGTTTTGCGTGTTGCTTTGAAATAGGCTTCGAAATGTTGAAATTCTTAATGCGCTTCAGCCTGCAAGTTACGATGTTAGCCTGCACCTTCGATTTGGTTTGGGACTCTTGAATTGTAATTTAGCTTATGTAACTCTGTGGGCAAGTGATGGCACATGAATATTATGGATGGATTTTATTTTGATGAGAATGATAATTACAAATTATTGAAGTTATAATTCTAGAAGTTAGCAGGCCCACCGGCCGCCGAGCGGTAAAGTCGTTGAACACTGGTAGTTCGGTTCGAGGTTTGAATCCCGCGAACAGGCTGGCTGTATGGGCGTTTTCATAGTTTTCTAATTTGAAATATGTGTAATATGAGTAATGGTTTCCCTTAGAACCAGTTTGCCTTAGAACGTCCTCCACGAAGACCTCCCTCTCTTTAGGGAGATAGCCCTCAAGTGCTTTGCCATAATCAAGTAAACCAACCAATTATAGAAGTTAGAAATTAGAGAAGAAAATACGGAAGAAAAGAAATTTGTAATCGCTAAATATGAGATCGATTGAAAACAGCTCTGTACACGAAAAACAATGAAATCTTCTCAAATGCGGAATTTTTAAGATTTTCTTTTTGAAAAATAATGCAGTGAATTTTCGAAAACCAATGGGAGAAGATTTAAAATGAAGATAAAATTCTTTATTTAAAGATGAATATACTTCATCCTGTCTGTTCTATTCATGCACAAATTTTGCTTAGTAAGACTTGTAGAAGGTAATTTTGACAGATTATGAATCACTTTCTTTCGAGTTTTACATTTTATTGCTTAGAAATATTTCGAAAATTACTGAAGTATTACTGCGAATGATTGATATAAGCTGACTGTGAGAATAATATATGCTCAATACAACAGAATTTCAGTTTGTCTTCAAATATCTATATATCTGCATTCATTACCTCCTTTCTAAATAAGTATAGTAGTCGTAAAGTAAATTATAAAGTAATGTTAATTAAGTGAAATTATTTATTTACTTAAGTATTTTAAACATTTCCATTATTATATGTAACGGGGAAAGATAACGCATCAGAATTTTAGTGTGATTAAAATGTCGGGAGTGACTCATTTAAAATATGCACATGCAAGAATCGTTTGCAAAGTTTTCCAAAAGTTCTTACGTTTTCCTTTGATATCTGGAAACAATTCGTAATTAATTTTCTTTTCTCACGAACAAATAAATTCCTTTTTAACTAATTAAGATGTTTTGCTTTGGCTGAATTATGAAAATGCGAATGTAATTAAACTACAATTATATTAAATTTTAGATTTTGCAAAAACATTCGTGCTACAGAAAGGTTTTAAATGTCGTAAAATTCCTTTGGGCATAACACTTTATAAAAAACTAAACTTTTTTATTGTTTTGATGTATTTAAGATAGAAAAAGTATCAAAAATGAAACGCGCTGCACTTTATAAAAACAAAAAATTTTAATTGTTCTTAACTTAATATCGAAAATGCATCAATGACGAAACACGTAAATCAACTACATGTGGGGGAAGTTACGCTATAAAATATTTTCTTCCTACTTTGCGCATGCCTTCGTGGTGCAACTGCAAGCATACTCGACGCGTATTCGAGAGGTCCAGGATTCGAGTCCAGGCGAGAGTGGTGCACATTTTTCACGTCTCCTGATTTTTTTAAAGGCTAATGACTTTACAGCACATTTGGAGCGCAGTGAAAATCGTTTGATCAATCCATGATTGTTTTTCTAGATGCCGTGGCAGCGGGAATCATGACTTTGAATCAACTCTTAATCATCAGTAACTGAACAAGATCTCAAGTAGTTTATTTTATTATTTAGGCGGAACAGCATGTAGAAAATGACATAGAACAGGAAGAGATTAATCATGGATTTTGTGTATCGCTGCACTTCATCACAAAACGTTGTTGCGTACATTTCTGGTCCACAATTCAATAAATATGACTTCACAAACACTAGGTCATACGCTATGGCAGCGTACACAGTTTATTATTTACACCATTAAAATAGTCTCTTTCTGCGCATCGTTGATGCAATAAAAATTGTTGCAAGTCTTGATGGGTATAAACGAAAGTACTTTAAAACAAATTTTATGCTCTAAGAAAAAAAAAATATATTAGCCTAACGGTATTGAAGATGGATGGAATTACATTGAAAGAGATTTAATGCAAATTGACCAATAAATTGTAATTACGTGTTTTATGGAATCATTCTGGACACGTTTTATCACGTTAGACTACATATTTATTATAAATTAATGAATTAATGACAATGATTATGTTCGACTTGTAGTTTGATCTACAATTTTGGGAAAATACATAAGTTATAAATATTGATCGAAAAGCAATTATTAAATGCCAACATAACCAGTTTCCTTTTTTTAATTAATGTGTCATTTCTTAGTCATAAGTATTCCTTTTCCAAAAGCAGATCAAATTTTCATGATAAATTTTATAGTAACTTCTCTCTTCATGCAAAGAATTTTCATTTCATAAAAAAGGTCTGGTTAAAATGTTTTAAGACTTAATATTAGCAGTCTGAATAGCTCTATCTTTTTTGTAACAAACGAAACTATGTAAAAAAAAAGCATTTTGATTATGCATTTTGATTTTGTCTGCTAATCACATTAGGATGAGTGGAGTTGTTGAGGAGAAAATTTTCGTTTGGCGTTTGAATGTTATTTTTGCGTTTCCAATGGAATCGTGTTTGGAAGAGAGATCTGGGATAAAGTAATAAAACTGCTACAGAAACTTATCAAATGATGCACAGCGTTTATTACGAAGAGTGTTTCCAGCGTTCAGACATGTTTTTGTGATTAGGTAGATTTCGATATTGTAGAGATGATGTAAAGATCGGGACGTTCTCGCATAAGCCTAACTAGCCCGAACGTAGGAGCTGTCCATGCTGCGTTGAGCCAAGATCGTCGATTAACGATCATAATGCTTGCAAATTATTTAAGCATTGATAAAGAAACTGTCCGTACAATAAACGGTGAGGATTTAAGAAAAAGGAAATTGTGTGCATGTTTTGTTCTACATTCATAAACAGAACAAAAGGATGATCCAATGGCGATTGTTAGAATGTTCTTGACTTGCCGAATCGCGATGCAGACTTTTTTAAAAACGTCATCACAGGTAGTGAATCGTGATGCTTCGCCTAGGACCTAGAAACGGAGACACAGAGAGCAGAGTGGTGTAGAGTCATTAGGTTAATCTTGAAGCAGAAGACATGTAAAGTGTGCAATGCACTCGCCGGGACTCAAACCTAGATCTCTCGAATACGCCCCGAGTGTGCTACCATTACACCACGAAGATGTGTTGAAAAGAGGGAGAAATTACCCAGGCAAAAACTCGCCAAAGACAGAAAGTGCGTTTCAAATGATCCAGGATCTAGACAATTTTAGTTTTTTTTTTTTTAGGCCCAAAGGGACAATTTGCCCGGAACGAGTATTACTTTCGATTTGGCATTTTGCGTTGATTCACTACTAGCGTTGTTTCACTTTTCAAATTGTTGCCACCAAATATTATTCCACTGTATTATATTTAAAGAAATTGAATATTGGGGAATCTGCATAAATGTATGTATTTTTCTAGCATTGTGATAAAACAACGATACTTAGCGCCATCAAATTTTGAATAACGTAATCCTTCTGCGAATATGGGCATCTACAAGCCCATATTTGGAATTTAGAATTTGTTTTATTATTGATTTCATATTTTGTACAACTTTAACGAATTTTATATTAACAAACTCAAGGATTTCAAAGCGAGCAATGGCAACTGTGTACAGAAAAAAAACATGTGAAACGAGACTGTGTATCGGAAATTCTAAAGGCATGCTCATTTTAAAATTATTTTTAGATATTGCTTTGAACTGAATTTTATGCTTTAAGTGCGAAGAATATGCTATTTAATAAATAAAGGTAACACACAAAATGTTTAAGAAAACTCCCCTTTGGACGAAATTTAAAATTTGAAATCTTTCAGATTTTTAGTCCAAAGGGTCTTTGTCCCTGAAGGACTATTGTTTTCGTTTTGCGATTTTGCTTTGATTCACTATAAATGTCCGTTACGTAATCCTACTGCGAATATGGGCATGTGGAAGCACAAATTTGAAATTTGGAATTTATTTTATTGCTGATTTCATACTTTGTAAAACTTTAACGAATTTTTGATTAACAAACTCAAGGATTTCAAAGCGAGCAATGACGACGTTGTACAGAAAAAAAAAAAAATAATTATCTCCACGGGAGACTCCGCACGTACCGGAAATTCTAAAGATATGCTCAATTTAAAACTATTTTGCGATATTGCTCTTGAACTGAATTTTATGCTTTAAGTGCGAAGAACGTGATATTTATTAAATAAAGGTGAAAAATAAAATGTTAGAAAAACACCCCTTTAGACGTAACCTCTGAAACCTTTCAGATTTTCTTTTTTTCTTTTCTTTTTTTCTTTTTTAACTACACAGAATTTATTCAAAAAAATTCTTTGCTAAAGAAAAAAAAAGTAAATGCGGCATTTTACATGGGTGTATTAGGCTATTGAAACGCGCATCACATGAGTGCGTCTGGGTCACCCTCGTATTGACACATACCAGCACTGGATTATTTTTTGTTCCCAAAACTGAAATTAAAGCTGAAAGGCCATCGATTCGACGATATTAAGACGATCCAACAAAACCGTACGAGGAAGCTAAAAGGCGTTGCAGCAGAGGACTTCCAGCACTTTGTGAAACGGCTTACGTGTCGCACCAATCAATGTATAACTTTACGAGGGTTATATACAGATTAATTGTAAAAAAAAAAATAAATGTGAGAATAATGGTGAAAATTCTTTTATTACATTTACGCTTTTTTATGACTTCTCTCTTCATGCAAACTTTTTAACTAGACTGTTATGTAGCGTAAAGCAGACATTTGCATTCCGTTAGCCATTTGTTATTTTATTTTTAAATGTATATTCTTTGATGGACGAAAATAAAACTCCCTGATTCGTATTAAGACAAATATATGTGTTTGCGTTAGAAACAAAGAAAAAAGTAAAAAGCTTATATCGATGATTCTAAATGTTGCAGATAGCTTTTTGGGAATGAGTCACTCTTAAAATGCTTTGTTACCGGGGATGAAGTATGGCTATTTAATATGAAGATTGTAATGGCTTTGCAGCATTCATCTTTAAAAATAAAAAATAAAATAAAATAAAAGGAAAAGGATTCTGTAACAAGTACGTAAACCAAGACCTCTTTTGTAACAATTTTTTTCTTTTGTAACAATGAAATGTTTTGTAACAATTCTTTTGTAACAATGAAAAAAATTTCTCTTTTGTAACAATGAAATGTTTTACTGTATTTTAATTTGTATCAGTGAGCAATATTGTTAAAAATGAAATAAAGATTTCAACTATCAAGAAATGTGCATTTGCTTATAAATCTCACAGTTTTCAAACAACTGTACTAAATTCTCGAAAATTAAATTACAGTTCTTACGTTTTACTTAATGTTAACACTGCGACAAATAAATCTTCAACGCAGTGGCAACACTTGAGAAGAAAAAAAGATGGTATGCACGTGGTAGAGACTGGGCTAGAGATGTTTCTATCATCAAAATTAACAAAGGTATCCATTAAGAATATGTCCAATGTCAAAATTAAATCGATGTATATCTGTGCCTATGAAGGGTATTAGTTTCTAGCCCCCGTTAATGTTTTAGTCCTTACAGGTTATGAGTCACTTGGGATCAATCAATGTGTCATCGATATAAGACTGTGCAATAAAGTTAGATAAATTATTAAAATTAAATTTAATTGAAGAACATTGTTGATTGTAGAATAATGATGGCACTGACTTGAGAATCGATGCCATATGTTTGTTATGTCCATACTTGAAGACGTTTGGAGTTTCAGCTGCCAGTACCTGGCAAGGTTTCTGCATTTGGATGGTGAATGATAAATATTTAGTAACATAATGTAACTTAATGCTCCAAAATATTTAGAAAGATTTCTCCTTAGTCTTGTCCGACGTCGCAATTCAAATATTCTTATCCTGTAAATTGCAGAATGCGCAGCGTGTTTAATTAATACCATTTGTAATGAATGAAGTTTTAAAGAACTCTCGCCATTTTTGAACGAACAACAAAACTTGCAGAGTAACTGGAAAAAAATTTAAGCGCGCACATCGTCTGCGGATATTCTTTGCGGATAATCGTCTGCAGTAATTTACATTTCTCAGTGGAATTATGTTGGTAGCGTAACAACACAAATACGTTACGCATTGTTTAACATTTCACCGAAATCCATTTCAACAAAAATAACAAAAAATCATAATGAATATTTTTCTTTAAATCATTGTTTTCAGTTGTTTTATTACTTATAGATATATAATTTATAATTCAAACAATCTGTTTTAAAATTATATATACAAAATTAACGATCTGTTAACAGCTACGCCAAAGAAAACTTATCAAATAATTTCGCACAACTGCTTATCAAATGATTCCGTATTTGTCTATTCGTAAGATGTGGTGGAAAATACTTGACGCTGGTTGAAGTTTAATTGAGTTGTTAAAAGTGTCCTAAAAAGTTGAGAAAATGAACTAAATCCATCCTGCTCTTTTAAACAAAAATAGCATGGGAATATTTATTCTTCAAATCGACGTTTTTATTCCTTATTTCTACATTAAATGAATAAGTATATTAATTTCAGATGTACATTTTTATTAAGTTCAAAAACATATTTCATTCTTTTTATTTTCTACTATTTTTTTTATAAAGATTTCTGAATGTGTATTCCGTATTCTGAAACCTAAGTCCGTGAACTGTACAAGAAAAAAATCCTTTAAATGCAGTACATCCCAACAATCAACTTGATTACGGCTTTAATACATGCCATTATAAGTATCTTTCGGTTGGTTTATGTTATGATTTCCTATGCATGAAATTTAGACTGCCGATGCGAAATATTATGATTATGTGGTGCATGAAGATTAATCGATTATGACCCATCAGTATTGGAATTGTGACGTAAACCTCGTTAGTCTACTCAAACTCTCCTTCAGATACCCTGGCTTCAGACTTGTTGACATACTTCGCAGCTCGATGGATCAAATATTGTATATAATAGAGGGATGCTTGAATACTTCAGGAACCATTTGACAGCATCTCCACATTTTCGTCCCCTCCAATGGAGTGGACAACGTACTATGACGTCAGCCAACCACATGATGACATGTCTCCTGAAATGACCTGGTTTCATTGTTTAATATATTCAGGCCCGTTTTCATTCATGTCAACTATTCTACTAGACCAACAGCTCAAGTGTTAAAAATTTAAAGATTTCTTAAATTCACAGAAGAAGCAAGTTTGAAAAATAGAAAGCATATATTTGGTTTTCAATAAATTACAGTAGAAATTAATAGAATTAATTAATGATAAAAATGATCTCATATGAAAACAAAATTTAGAATTTCTTTAAAATTGCAATGGTACACACCTTCATATAAGTCTCATGCTACTGACTAATTTTCAAACTCCGTTTGGAAATATATTGAAACATTCATCCATATGCAAATGAAATACCGTGTTAGAAAATAATTCTGTAGTGTCTAAGAACAATAATAAATAAGAGGTTTGTTAAATAATGCTCAATTTATTCTAACCTTTGTTTAAAATTTGTAACAGTTATATGTCAGTTATACTTTCACTTGCCAATTATGCATTTTACTTACTGCTGAAAGTTAATCCAAACAGATTTCCACTTTCCCCTTTATAACTTTGTATTATAACGTGATATGGCTTTGTATGCAATTTCATTGTAATTTCCTTTTATTACGTTTAATGCACTGTATGGGAATATTTTTGATTATATCTTTAATAAATTAATTAATTAATGGAATGTAGGACAGCAAAATTATCATTAAAACATTATTTTGAAAACACACATACATTTTTATAAAATCAGGTTAATAATTAAAACTTGTAATTAAATAATTTATTCAACACTTTTTAACTTTCGCAATAGTTCTTAAATTGGTTTATTAATTAATATATTTATATTAAAATTAATAAACCTATTTGCTTTATTTTACCTCAAGATGTAAAATATAGACCATTTAAATTCTATTTTCTGTAAAACAGGTTAAAATATTATCCTTAAAACTGCTAGTCCGTCCTTTAAGAAAACCGCTTGTTTTTCGCCTTATAAATCATATTTAAGAATGGAGGGTCACTTTCAGTTCTAAGTTTTATCTTCCGTGCGTGACAGTAAAACAGTTCAAAAAATGCTTTAAAAGTGCTACATCTTTATTTAATTAGTAGAAATGCTCTAACCTTTTTTTTTTTTTTTTTTTTTTTTTTTTTTTTTTTTTGTAATTATAGTCACATTTTAGTCACATTTAAGTTCAATTTAGTCTTAAGAGATTACACTTTTTATGATTAATTATGTAAATGAAAGGAACAAATTTGAACATTACAGCTTTCGAATATCAATATCTTTGATTTGTTTGCTCATTTTACACTTCTTTAAAAAATATGCTGCAAAAATATAAAAAACTGAACAGCTATTTAAACTTTTTTGTCACATTATTTTGAGGAAATGAATTTCAGTGTTTAAGACTTTTAATCACCTATTTTATTCGTTAAATTTCTTTCATATATTTCTAATAATAAGCGCGCATTCTTAAAAACTAAATTCTTATTTAGTTTCTTAGTTAAATGAAGATTTTTGCATTAATAAAAAGATTTAGCTTTAATATAAACCCAATCCCCACGTTCCTGCTGTTATTCTTATATGAAGGACTGAGAATATGGATGAGAGATAATAAGGTTGAGAATATGGATATGAGAATATGGATGAGAGATTGAGAATAGGATTAGAGATATAGAACTTGGATTGAATGAAATTTATGATTTGTCCTGTCTCTAATAATTACCTAATTAAAATTTAAAAGTTCAGAAAAAAATCAAAACACAACAAATATGCAAAGAAAATGTAAAAAAAAAAAAAGAAAACAAAAAGAAAACCTGTGATCATCGAAATTCATCGCAGTACATTTTCTACGAGATAACTTTTTTAATTGCATTATAATAGGTCATATGTCTCCTTGATAATGATGGGGCTTACAATAACACAAGCGTTTAGGTGTTTGAGAAATTGTCTTAGAAATAAAATGACTTGATGAATGTTTGAGAAACTAAAAAATATTTATTGTATATAAGTAAACGAGATCAGCGTTAGACACCTGTCCACCTGTTTTTTATAATTTGCTGCTCACCCACTATATGAGCCTATGAATAATATGGAATTATAAGAAATCATTCTAAAATTTTCCAAAAAAGAATTTTGCCTTGATTATGAAAAATTTTAATATTTTTTGTTCAAATTTGGTAATTAAAAATTTGAGTAACTTCTTAATCTTCAAAAGCTCAAGTTAAACTTTAAAAGTAGAGTTACATAAAAATTACAGCAGCTGAGAACTAATTTTGAACTTAACACTTGCGCAAACTCCTTTTGCTACTTGAAGAGGTTAATCGCCTTAGAACTGCATAAAGAATTTTATGAAATCTACGTTAAGCCAAGATCCCACCCACTCATTATTATGTCCTGTACTAGCGTACATCTCGTCCAAAACGTACCGAATAAATTTAATCATTTTTCTCCTATATTGTTACGAATTGATTTTTCAGCAATTTTCAGCTTTTATCGTAACAAAAGATGTATTGTTTGCATAATTCGCCAGATATGTCTTTTCAAACAAGCACTGGCATAATTACTTTAATTTATTTTAGGAATTAAAAACTATCCATTCCTTAATTAAATGAGTGATTTTAAAACAAGGAATATTTTTTTAAATAATTTTTGTCTTTATATTATGTTTTAATAATATTTTAATTGACTTAAATTATGATACATCAAATGCATGTGCTTTAGGGGCCACTTATCTTGTATTTTTTATAAATATTTACTTTAGTTGCTCTAGTTAATAAAGACACTTCTATTGCTCTTCCAGCAAGACAGAAAAATATTTTAGAAACTTATTTAACAGCATACCCTTAGAATAAATCCACAAAATTTCTTTATGAAATCTTAACTTCATATTTCAAATTTCCTATTTTCCACTATGTAAGTTGATTGTCCATTTCATTCCTTAAATATTTTAATGAAACCCAAATGTTCCATTAAAGAATGCGCGCGCGCGTGAGAGAGAGAGAAAAAGCTTCTTTGGTGCAAAGACTATCACGAAATGAAAAACGTAGCCAAAACAAAAACAAAACCACCTGGTTTTCGAATTCCCAAGGGAACAAACACCCTCTTAGAAACAGAAGTATAAACAAAAATAAAACTATCCACTTTCTGGCCAGAAAAATAAACGGATACGTTGAGGAAACGTGAGCGTTCTAAACTAGCCTATACTTGTAGCTCTTGTGACTGGTTACTGAGAAATTCCACGTATATTTTGTCCTCTCGCTTGAAGATTTCTACATTTATCGCGTTTCTTCACTACCTCATTATCTTACTTCTTTGTATACCCCTTGTTTTCTTATATAATGCTTTAATTCTTAAGCTGTTGAATTTTGAAAGCTTCTAGGAGGATTTGTCTCCTTACAGGGGAAAATGACTGTGGGGTTACGAAATAATTATAGTTTTGAAGGTTAGAAATACGTTAAATAAACGATAGACAGATACCTTTTTTCAAAGAAGCGAAAATATTACATTGCTGAATATTTTGTAAATTTAAACTGCTAAACATGAACTTTATTTTGAATCTTCAGAATGACTGTGTTTACAAAAGACATTTTTGCTGATGAATATCTTTTCTCTTGTCCTATAAATACCATTTTTATATCGAACAGTTTGAATAGAAATACATTTTTCTAAGTAATGATTGTATATCTATTTGTGGCCACATCTTTACTCTATACGTATACATGAATACAAGAAAAATTACATTATTGCAAGAAGTAAGGCTTTTAATTGATTTAACTTAATTTTCTAGCGCCTCTGTAATAACTAATATTGTGCTGAACTGGCACTCTCAACCTCTGCAATGTTTTCTTCTTCTGATGAAGGAATACGTCATTTACGTCCCCAAATGGATTTACTATGATTTTAAGACAACAGTAAATTTTGCTTATGTTTGAAATGTTAAAGCACCTTCTATCTAAATACTGATGATGAATATGAATATTCATCCATACGTCATTACGTATCAAATATCTACATCTTGATTCAAATCTCTTTGTTTGTTTGTTTTGTTGTTTGTTTGTTCTCAAAATTAAAACTAATTTTGTCTTAACGTATTCTTTAACGTATTCTTCATATATTAAACAATATTTTCATAGGTATTTCTAGCTAATATAGTATCTAGTAATATTTCTCCCTTAATAACTGTTCATTTCACAACAAACGAGGAAGTTAGAATAAATTTGATGGTTATTCATAATACGTAATTTCGTTCAATGCATTTAAATTCTTTATTTCATTAAACCTCACACGTGTATACTATATATACACAAAAACAAATTTTGTCAATCAGATTTATAAAAGACATTTAAATACACTGCGAGAAGAGATAAATATTTTGAGATTGGTAAATTGGACATGTGACGTTTTATTTGTCTATTTTATTTGAGAAAATATTCCGCTCTTTGAGCTCAAAGCATTTATTGATAAATCGTTCGCCATCTGTAATTTGACTCCATTAATTACATTTTTAATATTTTCCATTTTTATACTTGAAAGCTTCATGATTTGGGAGGCGTTTTGGATGAAGAGGATCACTGAAAACTGTTTTTCAATAAGTAAAAATAGGAAGTCAGCGTAAAAGTGCCACTTTAAGTAATGAATGATCTCCGGTTCAGGGATGCTTATTATCTTCATTCTTTTTTTTTTAATTGTGTAGAAACGTGTCTCTTTCTTTCAGAATTTAATAGCGGGAATTCGCGTATGATATTAAAAGAAACATTACTTAATCTTCATTTCTGCGATGAAACTCGTTCTTAAAAAGTGTTTGACGTGCATTTCTTATATATTAGAGGTATATGTTGTAGCTTATCACAATCCATCACGAATACAGATTTTAAGAAAATAAAACCATGCTTGCATAATTTCATAAAGTATACTTAGTACTGAATTACTAAGTTAAGAAAGAGATTATTCGAGATCTAGCCAATTATCATGATAACTATCAACCAATTAAATTGCTTTACTGAAATGATTTGAATATAAAGTCGTAGATCTGATTAACTCATTTGATAAATATTAATAACATTATATAGAATATTAGTTCTATAAATATTAATAATATATAATATTAAATATGATTAAATATTTTTACCAAAAATTTTGAATAGAATTGCTGGTACTGAAGAATTATGACATTTTCTCGTACGCCCTGTTGTGTGCGTTAGCATGTACAACTAGCAATAAGAAGATTAGTGGTTCGAATACAAATGAGAGCACAACTGATTTATCATGTTTCATGTTTCTGGTTTCTTAAATACCTAACGGTCTGTAGTGGGATCCGGATGAAAAGTGCGGTGAAGGGTAACATTTTTATCTTAGGTTTGTACTACTGGGTCTTGTGCCTCTCGTAATTTGTTTTAAGTGGAACGGTGGAATGTAAAGAATAGCCGCATGCGTATTCTTGTGGTCTAAGTGATAAACATGCCCTGCTATTAAATGGAATGCCCACAGTATCGATCTCGACAAAGACAGTGTTGATTTTTCACATTTTCTACTTTCAAAAACCTAATTATATGTACAGGTTCAAACATGATTTTTAAATCCGAATTCAATATGTAGCTATAATATTCTAGGATATTTATAGCGACGTGTATACGTAGTGATCAAGCATTTTGTTATAGTGTTTAGAAGCTCTGTTTACACGAATCATTACAGCTACGTTTTTTTGCAATGAAAGAAATGCCTGCTATTTTACATACGTACACGAAAGCCGTAACATTAAAACGTAAGAAAACTTCAGATTATATAACCTGTAATCATGAGATAGTAGCAAGAATGATCAAACTTCAGGACAATAGGATTACTATATTCTCTAAGAGATTTTATGCAATTTTTATCTACATTGTTTTAAAAGTAAATGAAGATTTTCACACAAAAAAATGCTCGAAGTAAATTAATGAAAATTTAATTTTTGTGTACAGTTAATGCGGTAAATTGAAATAAAAAATTAACTTTTCTTGCTGTTCATTCAAGAAAATTTGTTTCTGCAGTATACAAGTGTGAAACTACCATACGATGCAATTGCACATTCTTTTTTTCTTTCAGACAGAAGACCAAATAATTTTTTCTAGTTTTCTTCTCTCTTTATAATCACTGAATGGTTTTAATAGACGTATATCTAAATTAAAGGAAGGAATCATGATGGTTTTTAGAGTGCACCAATGTAAAAAGGTTTTCATTTGAGTGAAGAATAAAGCAATTAATTTGAAAAATTAGTGCTTTATTCTTCTGCCATATTTATCAAGAAAGAAGGGAAACACGCCAAAGTAAAACTTAAAAATCAGTCAAAGCAGCAACCATTTTGCTTGGTATAGATGTACACTAAACATAAGGTTGCTGTTTTGCCTAATTCTGAGATCTAGTGATATTTCTTTATTTTTAACTCATGCGAACCTCTCTGGAAAGAGTAAAATAAGAGAAATTGGGCAGTAAGCGCTACGGAGAAATTGCCATTTGGGAAATGTTTGCATGAATCTGGCAAAGCACATGAAGGCTATCTGACGAAGGGAAGGAATTCCTTTGTTATGTTTTTTTCTTCTTTTCTAACACCAGATGTTACGTTATTTTCTTCCTTCATGTTCGTACGGGGTTTGTGAGGATATGGAGTGAATAATGACGACAGCACTTGATGGAATATGGAAAACCACTTTATTTACCAATATTAATCAGGACAGCTCCAAAGTACGTTTTACAGTCGGTGAAGATCTCCTATAAACACGCCGAAACTCAGCGACAAAGCCTTCACACTATCAGGCAATAACGGTGGAAACAGCTTCACTGCAGAGCACCAGAGTACAGCTCCTGACTCTGCTTGGTCGTTCTCGGAACTCCACGTACTCTCGACACTCTCCACTCTACAACTCGTGATGCACTCGACGACACATAGAGCACAGTTCCCGACTCTTCGGTTCAGTCTTTCCCGGAGCTTAACACGCTCTCTGGACGATGCACTAACCGCGATACACTACGAGACTCTTTCGGTGCACTCGACGACCCACTCGGCACTCGCTGCCCGGCTGTCAACTCGATCGACTCCGCAGGGATTGACTCGATAGACGAGAGACCAACTCGATACTAACTCGCAATCCAGACGAGACACTCTGACTCGCCCTCTCGATGAAGCACACTCTAACTGACTGCGGACCAGCAGGGTTTATATAGCTTTCGGCTTGTGTTCGAGAACATTCTGGGCTAAACCGGTAAGAATTCGTTCCAGAAGGTTCTCCAACCGTCCATGGTATATCGCCACTTTTTTCGCCAAATATCGCCAAATGGGCGATTTCTTGCCAAATTTGGCAACCCTGCCTCCCTTTGCTATTTTATGGCATCTCTAAAACTGCTTTGCGTCAGAAGCCATCTTACCGCGCCTGTACATTTCGTAACACCTTCATAAAAGACTTTCTGAGAGAAATTGACCGATATACCTGCTTTTGAGAAAGAACTATTATTTTTAAATAAGCCATAAAATTCTAATTCAGTTCTTTCTAAACAAAAATAATAATTTAGCTTTTTCTATAGATTAAGAAAAAGCAAACTGAGATCAAAATCTAACCCTAAATAATTGATTCAAGTCTTAAGATGTGAACTGGATTCCTCGATGATCTAAAAACGCAGTAGAGAAAACTAGCTGTGTTTAGTTTTGCTTACTTCTTGTGATAGAAAACATATTTATACGCAACTGTTTCCACATTTTTTTTTTTGTTGTTTTTTTTTGTTTAGAATTGTTTGTAAAATCATAAAAATCCGAAGTTTTAGAATATGATTGGAGTGAAATATGTAATTTATGATAGGATTGTGTTGGGCCCCTTAATATGAGCATAGAAACATACAGCTTTACATTCAATTTTTAAGTTGATAAAGTTACCAAAAGTATATTCAGAATTTGTATAGACTTTGTTCAACTTATAAATTTCTTCTTAAGAACTTACCTATCATACATATAAATTTTTACAAAATCAAATTCGCAAGAATAAATTTAACGTTTTTATCATTGAAAGACAGATAACGTCCTTTTTTTCGTACACGGAATAAGCACTGAGATGACGTGTTTTCAGTGAGGGTAATAGTTGTGAAAGACAGGGTTTAGTATGATAACAGTGATGAAATTTTCATCCCTGTATTCTCTCTATTACACATTCTATTTACTCCATTAATTTTCCCTATATTACTCACTACTAACCTTTCGCTACATTACAGTAAATAGACAGTAAAGACATTACAGTAAATAGCAGCGTTTGGTTTTCGTCATGCGATAAAAGCAAAACTTTTTGCCAGAATATAACAAAACATTTCACATTTATTTTTAATCTTAAAAGATATATTTTCTTTTCCCTTTTTGGAAGCAATTTTCAGTGAAAAAGACTATAACAAATGCTGTTGAATTAACAAAAATTAAAAGCGAAAACAAATTTATGTTTTTAAAAAACTGCATTAAAATTCATTATAGATTTAAGGATGTATTATTCCATTTAGAAACTTCTGAACTGCAAACTTTTGCTTACCAAGAAGTTCTTTCTACAGCTCCACTTGATCTCGCTTAAGGAGTTCCTATTCGTTTAAAAGATTTCATTGTTAGTAGTTTTGACCTTTCGAAAAGTTACGGAAAGAGAACTTTTAGATTCACTCCTCCGCTCTTATTTCCTGCGTTGAGGACATAATCAGTGTAAAGTCTATTTTAGCAAGATTGTAACTTTTTAACACACTAAATATTTAATCTATTACAATTTTAAATAAAATAAAATTAGAATTTTTTTAGAACTTTGATGCATTTTATGTCTTTATTGACTTTTCGATGAAATATTACTATTTTGTTATACTTATTTATTGATTTTTTGTTGTTGATTTATTGTTGTACCTTTTTCACATTTAAAGGGAGGTAATAATACACACTAGCGTCTTGTAGTGGCTGAGAGTCAAACGTGAATTAATATGAAACTTTTTTTCACTTCGCTACTGATCATGTAAAGGAACATTTCTTGTATTTGCTTTAACATTACACTTCTAACTTGCCTTTACCTACCAGCAACGCTACATATTTTTAGTGCAAATTAAAAACCCAAACGTCTAATGTTTTGCTTTTTCTCATGAGTTATAATTTCCTGAAAACATATGCTTTCATTATCCTAAATTTAAAAAAAAATCACTTTAGAATTTATTTTCTAATTGATCAGTATTATGAATGTCAGTCAATTTATGATGATTTTGTTATTCGTGTGTACACTTTTTTTTCATGTAATTAATCCGTAGGTCATCTATTCCAACTTTGTTTAAAATTCCATTAAAAATATTTATTTTAAAAACTAAATCATAAACTAGTTCGATAAAGTATTACTACGGCTTGTAATACAAATGTCATAAATATTTTTCTTAGCTGAAAAATCAATTTTAAATAGAAAAATATACAAAAATAAATAACTGCAATAAATTTAAATATTTTAATCCTTGTGTTTAACTGCAGCATTTTACATGAAAAGATGTACGCCAGTTTTAAATATTAAGATAACAAAACTCGATCTGTGACTGAATTTGGAGAAAATACTGAAATTTATTCTAATTTAAAATTTTTACGATTTCTCTGTTTTCATAAACTTTACATGCATAAAATTACCATAAATAAACATATTCAAAAGAATCCTTGCCACTTAATTAACGACTGTATTGCAAATATAAAATTTTGAACGTTATTTTCTTTATTACCAAGGCTTTGTAAAATGTAGGCTAAACGTGAGAAAGTTAAACATGTTGTTAATAAACTTCCGTGGTCATTTAATTAAAATTAACACGCCGAATAATGATTATTAGAGGAATCAAATAACAAGAATCCGAGTAACATTTGTAAATTCTGCAAGACTAGTTTCGATGGTTTAGCTATAGAATTACCTTCTTCAGCTGCCTAAGCGCAAATGAAAGATTGCACTCAGGCAAATGAATTTCTTCTTACACTTAGGTACTTCTTCCTCTATAAAAATTCAAAATACACCTTATATCTCAAACAAACTGTAATATAAGTACACTACCTTTTCCCTTAAATATTGAATATAATTTTCAAAGAATTTACATATTACTAGCCTAATTCTAACTGCAGAATTTAATATCATTATTTTTCTGAAATTTTAGAAATAGATAACCAGAAAGAAGTTTAAAATTGAGATGCTCTTTGAGAATTCTCGTGATTGAAATGCATTTGCAAGAGAAAAACAAATGTAGATCACATCATTCATACGCAAATTTTAAAACATCAAAATCAGATCGAGTAGTTTTATACATGCTTTTCTCTTTCCTCTACCTATCGGAAAAACATTCGAATTCATTTGCGTATTTCGATAAGAATGAAGTAAGAACGCAAAAGTATCTTCTAAATGTTACCTTCTCTAGGGCCATTTCTCTGTGAGAAAGAAAACATGTGTTCTTTATGTCCAAGTTTCATGTATAATGCATACAGTTCATTCTTCTATTTCGTGTCGCACCAGAATTTCCAACTTTTTGTAAGTTTCTGAACACTTTTTTTGGGGCAAATAGATGCATTTTTTAAACTTTGTGAGTGAGACTCAGTATTTCTTTTATGTCATTCTGGATGCAGACATTTTAAGATTGCCTTATAGAGTATGAAATACTATCAAGTCGGGGAAAAAGAAGATTATTTTTGTACTATTTTGAACCAGTAAGCCGATTTAAATACTATTTATTATAGAAAGAGCTAAACGTACTGAAAAATGTAATGAATTCAAACATAGTGAAATTTTAATTTTAATTTGCAGATGGTCACAACATAGGATTAATGAGATAGTTATTAAACGGCTATTGCATGATGATAATTGTAATAAGAAGCCAAAAGTACGTGTCTGACATTTAATACTTTTGCATGAAAAATGTCTAATGATTTCACATCAAGGACAGACGTTCAGAATCATTTTGACATATCTTTGAAAGTAATTTCTTTATTTTGAGAGTTTTTATTAGAATTTGTGTTATAAATCAGGACCTATATTTTGTTTGCTTATTGTAAAATTACTTGAATTACACTTTTAATAATGAAATATATAAAGATACATGTATATCACATTATGTAACTGGCCTCTTCGTACGGATATATTAGTACAGTACTTATAACTGTAATGGCCGAGCAACAAATGGCAATGGTTGCGTTTTTATTAGTTTCTAAAATTTCTTTTCTTTAAGTAACCATGTTTTTCTTTTATTTATGTCAGATTAATGCAGATTGCTTGATAAATTTCTCCATCGTATAAAATTGTGTAGCTTTTAATAATGCTGAAATATGTATTTTATGAAATTTAAACTATTTCATTTGAAACCTAACGCTACATACTTTTGCTGTCATTCACAGATTAAATGAAGAAGGTTTTATGAAAACAGCATAAGATTTTTATGGATTGATTTCCCAAAGTCCTTTCGTTTTACAGTGTGCTACACTATACGTTATGCTTCGTTTATTAATGCCCAGAATGCGAATAAAATGTGTCACGCTATCATTTTGGAAGCTTCCGCGCATTGCTTATTTTCATGTTTGTGAAAATTGGAAAATGTGACCAAGAAACTTCTCAAGAGGTTATCGTGTTTCTCCCCTTATATTGTGCATTACTGCTGATCCTTTAATAGAAACTATGCCTTTAACAAATAGCGCATGTGATCGTATTTTTAATTTTACCGGCAACTAAGTAACATGTGTTTAAATCTAGCCCTATTTCAAAATAAACAAAAATTGAATCTGACTTGCTATCGAAACGTCTGATTTCGACTTTCAAGAAATGCGCAAAAAATTTAGATCGTAGCTTCCAAAAAATCGATTTACTAATAAAAAAATGGGTTGTTTTTATGTCTTTACTGTGGCTGATTCCAGCAAGAAAAGTCCATTAAAAAGTTAGTTAACAGACGTCTATTGCTTCACACAGGGAAAAAAAGAAAGAAAAAAATTAACTTGTTGCGCTGGACGAAATCGTGCCTTCTAGGCCGAAAAGTGTGTGGGTTTGACTCCCGCATTAAGATTGGTTATAGTTGTGTTATCTTTCTCATTTTCTCTTCGCGTATGTGTTATCAATTGTTTCTTTCAGGATATATTCGCCAATCATTCTCAGTGACAAAAGGGCTACAATCCTGGCCATTCCCGTTCTACTATGGGGGAGGAGAGATAGTGTCCTAGGTTTGAAAACATGATATTCCACATGTTTTTCATGTCAGCGTATTGTTTGGATAATAAAATATTTTCATCCTTTTATATTTCCAGAATTAAAGTTAGCATGTGTATATATTTGAGGGAAAAATTCAGGAATAATTTGTTACAGATTATTACAAATATTCTCCCTCATCCAAGCACGCCTTCGTGATGTAACGGTAGCACACTCAACGCGTATTCGAGAGGCTCAGCTTCGAGTCCCGGCGAAGGCATTGCTCATTTTCCATGTCTCCTCTTTAAAATAACATAATAAATCTAAAGAGGCGCCCGAACTGAAAGATGGTGGATAATAATTTGCCATTGCCAGGATTTGGCGATTGGGTCCCCTAATCCCTAGTCGCCCTTTTCTTCGCCGGTATTTTCTTCTTCTTTCCAGCATGCCTTCATGGTGTAACGGTAGTACACTCGGCGCGTATTCGAGAGAACCAGGTTTGAGTCCCGGCGAGGTCATTGTATATTTTTCAAGTCTTCTGTTTCTCGCCCCACCCCAAAGTCTAACGACAAGTGAACACTTGTCATTAGAACACTTTATACCTAAAATTCTCCGAATTTCTAAAATTTAGATTTTAAGGAATTTTGAACACTTTATTCCTAAAAATTAATTTAAGAGTAAATTTAGAGATCATTTCAATTACGTTAAAGTTTGTCCTGCTGGAATTATGAATAAGGTAAACTAATTATAAGAGACCCATAATTTCTTCAGAGCAAAATAAGTTTAAAAAGAGGTGAGAGAGATTAGCCGATATGCATTCAATCAAGAGATAATAATCAAATCAAAATTAGATCGTGAAAGAAGACAACATTTTAACAGAAAATACAGAAATCAGAATTAAAAATTAGTACACAAAACTGAAAAAAAGCCCAATAATATCAATGTAACTGAATAAAATATATAAATTGTTCGAAATTCTCTTGGTCTTTTTCAAAAAACAGCCGAAGAATTTTCAACAGAGCCAAGTTTCTGAATTTTAATAATAATTAATCTTAATTTGAAATTCATCAGCATTTGTTAATATATATATTCAGTTTTTGTATTTTAAATAAATTTTAAACTCGGAAAATTTGTATCATTATCAGCTCATAAACAGACTGTTCCATTTGCTTCTGTCGACATGCAAGCCGCCTGACGACGATATACCAAGAGATCTAAATTCTTTGGAAGCTCTTTGCATTGTTTATCTTTATTACTTGCACTATGTTTCAGCTTGTACCAATTGTTTGAAGCTTTATTGCACTACTGATTTTGTTTCTGGACTAATTAATATTTTTATTCACAGTGGTTTATAGCTTAAGCAAACAATCTCATTTATTAAGTTTATTTTGGTATTCACCAATTTGAATATGTATTGGATTTAAAAGTTTTTCTATCTACAATATTTTTGAGTGACACATATATATTTCAGTGACACACGACGCTTGAAGACTTTTATTTCAGCTCAATTATATTTGCTAATTAAAAATATTAAAATATCAAATAACTATGATATATCAGTGCATAAGGAGTACACACAGTACATAATTGATCGCTGTCAAAGTTCTTTACAAATAATGTTCGCCATGTTCAGCGACCAAAAAAATAATTTTCTATTAATTACTTACATTTAATGTGTTACTTCGTATGCTACATCAGATATAATTTTATTCAGAAACTTAAATAAAATTAAGTATTTTTAATGTAATTTGTTAATACGTTACTTCGGTGATAGAGTTTCATCAAAACATTGAAATTGTTTGTTTGTATACTTGCGGATTCAAGTAAGTATGAATTTAAGTGAGTGCTTTCAGTCATTTAACCCTTCGGTTGTGAGATTAAGCAATTCTTTCTTCCGGCATACGTGCGATATCTGTCAGTCGTAAATTTGTAATGCGAGCTGTGTGCGTTTGCGATGCGGATTATAAGAGCTGGTTGATGGCCACCAAAAGGTTAATACGAATACAACTTTTAAAGGCGTCGCATTAAAAGTATTCGAACTTCAAGAGTTACATACAGCATTACTCAGTAGAAATCAGTGCCAAATATTAAGCAAAACGATGAAAAGCATGAAAAATGATGCATATTCATCCCATGTAAAGAAACGTTTATCTAAGTAAGAACTTAAAAAATTCCTAAGAACTGAGATGTGGTAAGGAAAATGTATAAATGATAAATGTAAAAAAAATGAAAGTAAAGTGAACTTAATTTACGTTGCAGGGCAAAGTTAATTGTAAAATACAAGCAAATCATATTCTATGTGAAACACCTGAAATGAAATTCATATTTGTGATGTATAAAAGGTGACCAAAAACGTTACTGCTGTTTTTGACGTCACATTACATGAAGCTCTCATAAAGGGCAAACGAAGTGACTCGTGTCTAAAACGCGAAGGAGGGTTATCGGTTAGTGAAAGAATAAGAGAAGTGAAACTTTTCCTTCACCTACCATTGGTTTAAACATGAAGATCAGGCCGAAAGAATCTTGATGGAGCGAAGTCTGGGCTAAATACGGGGAACATTTTGCAGCTCAAGCGAAAATGCTCCTCTTGCAACTTCTGTTCAGCGTAAGTGTTCGCGCAAATCAACCAATCAAATATCCCGAAAGATTCGAAGATTCACGGAAATATTTCTTTCGGCTCTCAGTAACAAATAGTTTGAATGTCTTATGCTTTTTTGTAACCATTGGCCTACAATAATTCAGGTACGGAGCATGCAACAACCGTAGCTCATCCAAAGTCGAACAGAAATAGAGGTATCATAGCAGCTGGATCACGAATGTGCACTGTATGAAAAGGTGAGCCTTTAAGTAATCGTCTCAAGTCGTCGAATGCGTCAGTCATTTAGCTGTGAATGTTGTCAATAAACGCACCAGGTATTACTCGTATTTTCAAAAGTTCAAGTTAAAGATCTGCGCCTTTGTGATGGCATTCGCAGTAAGTGACATTATGTGTAGCATGATTAGGCCTTGAATGTAACCATAGAGGAGTATAAAAGTCAAACACGAAGTAAACTAGCAAAACGATGAAAGTAAGTATAGTAAGATTTGCTCCCAGAAAAGAGACAGATTTCACCTGCACCACTTAAAGAAAACATATAAAAGCAAGTAGATACTCTACACATTATCGATAGCCAACGAGAAAAAGTGGGTGATAGTCTGTTTTTGTTGTCTGGGAACTGCGTCCAAAACTATTCAATCGAGAACTCAAGGGTGACGAAACATTTGTCCAGTATAATAGCCCTCAAGCGTACCAGACATTGGTCGCTAAGTGACCGAATGATAGTTGCAACGGGTGCAACAAACATTGGAGGAGAATGATCTAGCGTTGATTAATTATAGAGATATCCTGTATCTCCACGACGGTGCAAGACAACACGTGGCAAGGAAGATCAGGAATAGCATTCGTCGTCTTTGCTAGGATACACAATATTCGGTGGAAATTTTGCCTCCAAATTATCACCTGTTCTATTCTGTGCATAACCATGCCCACATGGTAACCTTCGCAATGAAGTAGATTTGCTACGCACACTTACGGAATTCTTTGTGTCCAAGATTCCCAGGTTTATCGCAAAGGCATTGCACAGGTGCAGAAAGTGCTGAATAATGATGGGGATAACTTTGAGACCTAATGCTGATTATCATAGCCTGCATATTTATGTATTACTTTGTATGACGATCAGTAGCGGCGAGAACTTGTTATTGTAATAATATACCCTAAGAAATAAAAACGATTTGGAGGCTTTTGATATAGTAAGATTTGTTTTAGTATAGTAAGTAGCTGTAGATACGAGTAATGACCTAACGCTCTTATTGACTATAAATTTAAATTTTTAATTTAGCTGAACCTCGGTTGAAAACACCAACTTATTTTTATAAATATTAACTAGTTTATTTGATATTTACTGATTTCTAACTACTTTATTCACCAATAAATATATAAATAAATAAATCGGCAGTTAGTTAAAATAATTTTTAAAATTATTCTAGAGGATTTTTAATTCTTACGAGTTTAAAGATGAGAAAATATCTTAAGAACCTTCAGGCTTGAATATTATTTTGAAATGAGAAATGTAAATGTGACGGTTTCATGTAACACATTTCAAAATGAGAAATATTAATGTCATGTTTGCACGTGATAAATTTCACAATCATGTGAGGTGGCTCATATAATTAATATACAGGATATTCATAAACACTTCCTCGACATATGAGCCCTTAGCAGCCAATCTGCCCAACCAATCAAAATGAAATAATCAGCTATTGCTATACAACACAGACATAAAGTGACATAATCCTCAGAGAAAGTGCATTCATTCTCTTTGCATGATACATTCGAAAATTGTGAAATATTTGCACTGTAACCCTGATAGATCTATTGTTTCAAATCATCACAATCTCAGAAGAATTTCTTCAAATAACGATTTGTTGAGCGGATAGTCTTGGGGTTTATATATCGGGAAGTTTTTTATGGTTACCCTGCATAAGTCAATAATAAGTAATGATAAGGCATATTAGTCTACTTTTCTCCCCTTTCTCTGTGTGTTTCAAAGTATCCGAAATATGCTTTCGTATCTTTTCAGTGCTCCATGACGATTATTCAAGAATGACAGTTTGAATAAAGTAATTAACCATTAGATACTAAATCTTTAATTATATTTACTCTTTGTAGTCTTCTTGACATATTTTAACCCACTGAAATTTGCAGTAAAAACTTATTTTATAACTTATATTTGATACATTAGTTATATGTTCATATATCAAGTATGTTTATTAACGCTATCTGTGTTCATAAATGTTGAAAAAGAGATAAAAATAAGGAGTAGTTTACTCTCCTGTTGTTTACAGTTTGAAATATCTCAGTTTCTAAAAGCGTTGAACCATTTTCGAAGTTCTGAATAAACCGCAGGAGCGGAAGTAACCTATGTGAATTCAAGAGTAAATTCAGGATATTTACCATGAGACTTCAAAGTTATGGAACAACAGGGCGCGAAATCAGATCATTTGAATGCGCCTTGCTTGTTGCATTCAGTATTGTTCGATGGTTTCCTTGTATAAACTATGTTATTTTGTCAGCTTTCCTTTACCAAAGTGCTTACGAATGACTTACTTTAGTAGAACATACTTTTACGTAACTTTTGACCTATTTCACTAGCATACAAATGAAGAATTCTATTTTATTTAATCATTGATTTTTTAAATGAAATAAGCAAAAATTTTGATTTTCGAAATAAAATAATTTAATTATTTTTCACACATAGTATAACAGAAATCAAAAACTGAAAAGCAGTATTTGGGTGTTATTTGTATTTTAGAAAATCGTAAATTATACAGTGTAAAACAGTGTAAACTTAGGATAAACTTAGGAAACTTAAATATGGATGAAAAATGTTTTAATTTGAATGTTATAGCAAAAATCAATCTACATTTAATTTTACGAAATATTTGTATGTATTTCGAAATTATAAAACTAAAAATAATTTTTAAAAAAGCAGGTTATATTAAATTCAACCAGCAAATAAATAATGAAAAGGGGATTCGGTAAGTATAGCAATATGTAAGGCTGGAAAATGTTTTTATAATATAGGTGGGTTGCCATATTCTGAAGAATAATTTAAAGCACAGAGTTTAATATTTAAAATTATTAGCTTTAACGCAGGATTAAATGAACTTAATTTATTTTTATTTTTATAATAAAATGTAAACTACGTATACAAAACTTTTGATAGTTATTTTTAAATTTCACCAGGGTTAAGCAGGTTATATTATCTTCACTCACGTCATATATAATCGCTTAGACCGGAAGATTAGGCAATTAAAAGCATATCAAAGCATTTAAAAGCTAGACAGTAAAATGCACCTTGTGCCTAACGGCGTGAATGTCGCAGTTATTGCCTCGGAAATGCTTGATGTTAGTTGTATTTGTCAAAAGCCGCATCATTACTTCTTTCTGTGCGATTAGCCTCCTTCAGTGCTTAATTAGTAGAAAACAACTATATGCAAAGGTTGAAATAATTTTTTTTCGTATATTGTAATTCCCAAAGAGAAAGATTGTTTCACATTTCTTAAACTTTTCATCAATAGGATATCGACTGTTTTGCGCTGTGCAACCATCCAAGTGGGGCTTATAAAATGTAATTTAGTTCAAATTTTTTTATGAATCCGACATGCATCTCGCTTCTTGTAAGACAAAGAAATATTCTGTACCATTTTGATGGAAATGTGTTACATAATCAGTCTGAAGGTTTTCAAAAGATCAGGGTAATAATACTCTACATCTTCGGTATAACTCTGCGTAACATGTAACAGAGTATTTGGTAAGCAGAATTGTTAGAATACTTTAATTTCAGAATTTTAAACTTTTCAATTAAGGCAATTGTCTGCCTAAACATGCCTAAATTTTGACTAGTAAAAAGTAATATTTTTTTAATGAAAACGGAAGTATATTAGACAAATGTAATACTAAAATGATGTTTTGTTGCCTATGGATTATTTGCAGATTTCTCAAAGTAGTCTAACAGTTAAAATATTTGATAAGATTTCCCTCTGTTTGCTAAATTTCGCACACTAGATATTCAATACATTACAGGAATTGTTGTGCAAAATTAGCAACATACCCAATTTTCGCAGAGAGAGAGATGAGAAAACTATTTCCATGCAAAACATAAATTATTAACAAAAGTTGTAGAAGTACCAAAAAATAATAAATCCTGAAAACGTAATAGCATGCAATAAATGTAAAGTAATAAATTGTCAATTAAAATACTAGAATGCGTTAAAAATATTGTATCTTACTTAGTAAATAACGTATTACTTAAATGCAATTCTTTTTACTTCTTAATTTTCAACTAACTTGTGTGTAATCATAAAAATAATGTATTTGATTAAATGTCAACAAAAGGATTAACGGAAGGTGAAATTTGTCCAGATGTTAGAAACGATAAACTAAAGATGAAATATTAAATAGATAAATATTTTTTTAAAACGTAACAAAGTTGGTTACGAACACAGGTTACTTAATGAATATTTTTTCTTTATATATTATGTCGAAAGATCTATTTGCAAAAAATGTACAGAATATAACATTTCATAAAAATATTCACAGCAATTATCTTATTAAGATTAACTGCTGAGAAGCAGCAAGCAAAAATTAAAATTTAACACGCGGATTAAACAGTACCATGAATACTTTTTAGAACGGAAAAAAATTATAAAGAAAAACACCAACTGCACTTTGCCTAAAATGCTTTATATTCATCAAATGAAAAAACATGACTACTTTGCAAGTGCTATCTGGCGGAGAGGAATTTAAACGCATTTACAAAAAAGCTCGCACACAATGGAGCATTTAAATATTTTAATTAATTGAAAACGTGAAATAATGTTACACTCTTAGATACCAAAAAACGCCATTAAAAATTATGAATGATAAATCTTAGCAGGGACGGAAGATATTTCCTCTCACCGCATATTACCATGACAATACATAACTAAGCTCACTATGAGGAGGGGTGAGATGGATTTTTTTCCTTTACTCCCACCCTTTCTTCTTTAATACTGTTACTCAGGGGTTTTTCCCACTCTTACGTATCATAATGTGTGCACCGTGCGTACGCATCTGTCCGGCCGTCAACATGGTTCGTTGAGGCAGAAAGGCAAATGGAGAGAGCACGGTGACCAGTAGAGCGTAAGTAACGGTGGCAAATTCAATTTCCTGGCGCCTTTTTCGATGCTTGTGCTCACGCCTGACCCCGGGAAATAATAACAATAATGGTAATGCGAGAGAAGGGTGAAAATAGGAGATATGGTATAGGTATATCAGACCATAGCTGGCTCATTGATATATCTGCTAAGGGTGACATTAAGTTGCATGGAAGTTAACGCCACAAAAAGTAAACATCAGATTTGAAGAATTGTGTGCATTCAATTAGTAGTTAAGCTGGCATTTTAAGGACATGATTTTGATGGCCTTGATCACGCAGTTTGTTATTTCTGGAAATAAAAACAAAGCTACGAATAATAATAGAAGAAGTTAAAAAAATAATTGAAAAATTTAAAACTATACAAATATTCCACGTTTTCCTTTAAGTACAAAATAGTATCTAATATTACCAACTCAATAAACTAAATACCTACTGATGAAAAAAATTAAAATTCAACTCAAAGTATTTCAATTTTAGAAGCTCTGGGGTTTGCTCTTTTTTTGAAAGCTAAAACAAGTTAAAAAACTTAAAATGTGAACATTTTATATTATTGCTTTAACAGTATTAAAAATGAAATGCATATAACAGCTTGCATGGTATATGTTGCTACAAAATTTGATCATATCCCCATTATATTTTGTTCTGAATGCAGTTCACAGTATTTTCATCAAATAAAGAGAAATTTCGTAATCGCACTCGTATTGAATAGAAATTTATTTTATTTACTGTATTATTGGTATAAAATTACTTGCTGAAAAACATAGTAACAAAATCTCATTAAATGGTTTTTTAATGATTAATATGAACTACATTGACAGCACTTTGACTTAGAGTAAAGGAAGATAAAAGAAAAAAATAAAGAATATAAAAGGAAAATCTGTTCATTGCTATGAATGAATGATAAATGAGATAAATGAAATAAATATATTCTACATTATTGTATAACGACATATACAACAATGTTTATATATGTCGGGCGTGATTTTATTGCGACACGAAAGGCATTAACAACTCATGTAAATTTTCAACAACTTCAGTTTTTAAATACTTAAAGTGCATGTCATCAACTTTTGTGAAATGTGTGATTTATTTCCAAGAGAAACCACCCTGTACAGGAAGAAATCTTACAAACCGGGGGAAAAATCTTATAACCTTTCAGCTTCACTTCAGGTCCTTAAAGTTAAATCACTCTAGCTATCTGTGCAGAAAAGTTTAAAAAAAGTAACTCAACCAGTTAGTTGGTTTTCTGTATCAGCTTAATGCAGGTGTTTTACTATCTGAGCTATACTTCACTATATTGATTGTCATGTCTACGGTCATCTGTTTCGTACTGATAGCTTTCGGCGTCAAATATTTCGTGATTATTGACTGTCTTCACTCTTCAGCTTCGTTTACGTCATATATTTACATGTTTTGTATTTATATTTTGGTAGGTAGAGAAGCTGTATCTAGTTATTTATCGATTAAAAATTAAATAGTAATTCCATACGGAATATTTTTGTTTTGCCTAAAGCATTAGTTTTTTTGTTCATATGGCTATTAAATTTCGTTTCTTCTAAGATCAGTTTACTTCGGCTTTGAGTCTTCAAAATGGAGTCCCCTCCCCAGAGTGTTCATCCTGAAAATTGGGGCAGAGTTCCACACTTAGTGCGACCAGCACCAGTATTACCAATGGTGAATTTCGGATATCTCGCCCATTTCTGTACAGAAAATTGAGTACATGCATTCCAGAATGGAATAACTTCTCTTATATATCGAACCTAGTGAGCCAAGGGATTTCTTTTGATTGTGTTATCAAGACACTTTTATCTCTACTGATCCCCCCCCCGAGGGATCGACATAGAGAACTCTGCGAAGATACTGGCTAGGATACCTAAGCAGTTACTGCGAAGATACCTAAGCAGTCTCGGCCACCGATGTATACAAATCATGAACCTAGTGATTCTGGAGGCCCCGGAAAGGTCATTTGTTGGCCGTCCCGAGGGTCTGACACGTCTTAGAGCAGTTGGCTCTAGAAGCCCGAAGGTAGCGACCCGGGTTTGCTGGGTAATGTCCCTCTGCGATGGGCAGCACGAACGAATGGCATGTAGCATAGTCAATGATCAATGTGGCAAAAGCGATGCGTCCCTCTCACCACGATTCCAAGGCAGGAGCTGAACTCCTGTGCCATGCTCCATAGTGCCCTACGGCGGAAAGAGGAATGCTCATAATGCTAGACTTATTTCTAATGATGGTTATATTTTCCATCATATTTTTTGACTCTTTGTATTTCAGTCCCCTCACTTTCTTTAAAGTCTTGAAAAATATTGTTCCTTGTTCCAGTTCTTACTTGTTACATCTTGGAAATATTCTTTTAGGTCATAAAAGTGTGTTGATTTAACATGCAAATCTTACTTTTCTCTTTATAAATAATATCCATTAACAGAAGAAAAAGCTGATAATCCCAATTAAAAAACTATCTTGACTAAGAAAAGGGCTATGAAGCCATGAAAAAGGTGTCAGATTTATAAATTCAACACAGTTTGCATAAGAATTATAAGTTTAAAAAAAAATTGGAAAAGCAAAATTCGTTTAAAAAGTGCTACAATTTGAAATATATATATATAAATGAAATTATTATTAGCTCATATTATCTTCACACTATTGTACATTTAAATTTGTATATTTGCTTAAATATACCAAATGAGTAACCATATGAGTTTTAGATGCGTAGAATATCGTATGTCGTTAAATAAGTGGTTAGTAAAATACCAGCAAGTTAAAAAAATGTTTCTCCGTAGTATTTATAAATCCAGCATATTTATTTTAGAAACAATTGCAAAATAACTGAAACAATTTATATCTAGCTTTTCTGGATAAAAGCAATTGAGTAAAACGATGCAAAATTCCATTCATTATTATCATTTAAATTAATGACGTGATGTTATACATATGAAGAGAAATTTTATTTTTGACCGATTAATACCGCAATGCAATGAATAATGCAGCTTTCCGCTGTCAAGTCTTAATTAATGAGTAAAGGAATAAAGTTGTTCAGTGTTGTTGAACCAGAGGGAACTTTGTGAATGAATTTGTTAAACAAATCTCGTACTCGACATTTTGATCATAGCGGGCAAATGGGATTTTACGAATTGCTGAAACCATCGTATTCATAAATTTACATTTTAACAATAGCATATATTTAATTGCATGTATGTATATAAATCTGCGATTTAAATAATCAATAATTTCACAAATAGAAAAAATAGTTTCAGATAAAATAAAAACTGTTCAGATTTTGAATAAATGTTTTTATTCATCTCTGGAATGTAGAGAATATTTACTTTGTTTTATTAACTCAGCACTTCTGTATTAATACAATTCACCTATTAAACTAAAATGATAAATCCATTATTAAATCTTTTACAGTGTATATCCGAATGTAATAATAATTATTCTGCTGCAAAAAATTAACGAAAACAGAAAACGAGCCAAATTTAGTATCGCCTTACAAAGATAGCTATATATATCGCCAAAAGCGCCCTAAATTTTAATATCGCCTTTTGGAAACAGCTATATATAATGTCAAAAGCGGGAATAATTAATCATATAACTTAGCTTTTCTTAGTGTCAGTTGAGGAAAAAAAAAAAAAAAAAAAGACTCTTTACCATGTATTCCGAAATTAGAGGAGCCCACCAGCGGCCGAGCGGTAAAGACGCTGAACACTGGTAGTTCGGTCCGAGGTTCGAATCCCGCGAACGGGCTGGCCGCATGGGTGTTTTTTCATGGTTTTTTCCTGATGTGTAACGGGCCCACCAGCGGCCGAGCGGTAACGTCGCTGAACACTGGTAGTTCGGTCCGAGGTTCGAATCCCGCGAACGGGCTGGCTGCATGGGTGTTTTTGTGGTTTTCCCCATGTGTAACGTGTATACGAGCCAGTTTCCCTTAAAAAGTCCTCCACGAAGGCATCCCTCCCTTAAGGCAGATAGCCCTCGAGTGCTTTGCCGTAATCTAATACACCACACACCACCTCATGTGTAACGTGTATACGAGCCAGTTTCCCTTAGAAAGTCCTCCACGAAGGCATCCCTCCCTTTAGGCAGATAGCCCTCGTGTGCTTTGCCATAATTAAATAATCCAATTCAATCCAATCCGAAATTAGAGGAATGTTGAAAAAGAAGACCGTTTATAGCGCCAATAGTTTCTCTTCCTCAATACTTCCAACGTTTAGGCATGTACATGATTTGGAACTCTGGAAACAGCTTGGCGAATTTGACTTTCTTTCAGTCGCAGTTGTAAGATATTCTTTTGCTTCGTCAGCTGAGCTTTTACAAATAAAATACAATTCTCTATTTCTACTATATATCAAAGATGCTCAGACAAAAAAGGGGGAATTGTATGCTCTGCCGGTATAAAAAAATATCGCTTTTGCTGGACAGTGCTATAAATAGAACCGAAGATGATATTTCTTTTGAGATGAATATCAACGATGTTAATGGCGAAAAAAGAACAATTAAGCAGATTAGCCTCAATCCAAGACCTCGAGAAATCGCTGGAAACTTCCAAGCGGAACACTGACATTATGAAATTTCTTTAAATATATATCGGGTCGAATGAAATACAACAAATAACGGTTGTTTGAGTTATTTAATGCATAATGTCATTTTGAGATCAAATTATAGGTAAAAAATTTCGAACATGTATGTAAGCTGCTCCCCAATAAAAAAAATCAGTATTAAAAAAAAATTGATAAACGTCCCGGCTTATACACGAAAGTACATTGGCCAATGATTAAAAAATCCAAAATCAATATTTTATTGGACCACCGTTTGCACGGATAACTGCTCTGATTGGTTTGGATATCGAGTCTACATGGCTCTGGAGTGCATTTACGCCCAGAGAATACCTTGCGTTAGCTAGGCAGATTTTTAGATCTTGTAAATTAAATGGAAGAGGAGAGTGCTGTTGGATTCGTTTTTTCACCATATCCCACACATTTTCTATGGTGTTACGTCCGTGCTATGCGGTGGCTAGGAAAGGCGTTGGAAGTCAGACTGATGTGCAGGGAATAAAGTTTGAACACTTCTGGCACAATGTTTAGTTGCATTATCGCCCATGAAGTATCCGTCGCCATCAGGGTAAAAATACAACACTGCAGGGTGCACTTGATATGATAATATATGTAGGTATTTTATGACTGTTTGTTTATCCTGGACGAACACCAGTGTTCCACGTTCGTGCCAGCAGAACAGGGGGTGGTGTGGTGTATTTAATTATGTCAAGGCACACTAGGGCTATCTGCCTAAGGGAAGGGATGCCTTCGTGGAGGACTTTCTAAGGGAAACTGGCTCGTATACACGTTACACATGAGGAAAACACCCATGTAGCCAGCCCGTTCGCGGGATTCGAACCTCGGACCGAACTACCAGTGTTCAGCGACTTTAGCGCTAGGCCGCTGGTGGGGGAGTATATAAGATTTAAAAGGGGGAGTATATAAGATATTTCTCCCGCATTCTTAGCATGCCTTCGTGATGTAGTTGTCAGCACAGTCGGCGCGTATCGAGAGCTCCGTACGAGTCTCGTCGAGGGCACTGCTCACTTTTCATCTCACCTAAAATATATAACATCTCTATACAGTAGTAAAGTTTTTATCTTTCAAATATGTGTATAAAAAGGCGGGCGCGTCTTCTACGCCGCCAAATACGGTAATTATTATTTTTGTGCAAAAAACGCTTCAGACTGAGGGCATATGAAAATTGCCAGTGATTTCTTTTCTACATTAGTAACGAAAACATAAAAAAAGTTAGTAAAAATATAATGAATATTACAATAGCGTAATTTTACGAAAACAAAGTTATTTGACCACAGAGAACAAACATCGATGGGAAATTCTATAATCACTTCCCTATTGGCTATTTTTTAGGAATTTATTTTGAAATGAAAAATTTGTGTGCAGCCGTTTGTCTAAAAATTCGAAATTAAATTCAGTTGCTATTAATTATTCATAATAATAATTTTTTTTTAAGTAGAGAAGCTTTCGTACTCCACAAGATCCTCGCAAGATCAGGCAACTTACAACGCTACAACGCCCCTTCGCCCTGCAATTAAGCAAAGCCTACCGCACAACCGCCACCAGTGCAGCAACAGTTCTAGCCGGCATATTACCACTCCATATAAAAGCAGAGATGGAGGCAACTTTTACTAAATTGATCCACCTACGCAAAGATGCAACTTTCGCAAATACCAGCTACAGTCCAGTCCAGTTCGAACGTCCCTCCACTTCTACCCATACTCATCCAGCTCTCAGAGGAAGTGGAACCCACATCAAAATTGACAAGCAACAGACTCACACCTCGACACACGCACCACGAAATGGGAACCAGATCTACACAGACGGTTCAAAGCAGGAGAATGGTGTAGGCAGTGCTTTCGTGCACTATGAGAATGGCAAAACTGTACACGACTGGCAAGGACAACTTCGCACTCACAATAGCATCTTCCAGGCGGAAGTACTGGGAATTACGGCAGCAGTGCAACATTTCATAGATTGCCAGATCCCACGAGCAAATATTTATACCGATAGCCTTTCAACTTTACTTGCACTTGAGAACCATCATCATGTCTCACCTCTCATACTCAGTCTCCAACATCTCCTTATGCAACACCCTCATTACCATTTCAATCTAGTCTGGGTTAAAGCCCATGCGAATAATGAGGGCAACGAGGCTGCTGACACGTTGGCCAAAGATGCAATTTCCAACCCGACAGCCCAACCCATCACCGTACCTGCGCCCTGCTCTTATCTAAAGGGCCTCCTACGAGAGCAAGGAATGCACCAATGGCAACGTGAGTGGACCGAATGCGAGACAGGCAGACGGACTTTCACCTACCTCCCGAAAGTTTCCGCCGATCGACTCTTTGCCGTAGCACCTCTCACCTACTTCATCACGGGTCACGGCCCGTTTCCCAGCTATTACAATCGCCACGGCATCTCAAATACAGATATCTGTGTCTGTGGATCAGAAGGGTCACCAGACCATTACGTATTTGAATGTCCTTTGACGGCTGCACACCATCTTCCGCTACCTACAAATAATAGGAACGCCTATCAACGGTTCCTTATAACGCATAAAGGAGCGGTTAATTCAATCTCCAGCATCATGAATACCATCGCGGCATTGGGCACAGACCTTTGCCTACCGTGCTAAAATGACGCTATGGTGTACTGACGATAAGCTCTAAGACTAGTCCAGTGAACTTTACAAAATCTGGGCTTCACCACAACTGTGTGTTTAAGCTCCCCTGCCCACAATCTAAAGTGGCAATACTAACAATTCGCAAATATGTGGCATCTCCTTAGAGAGATGTGTTATGCCTCCATAATGATACGTGTGTAATCCCTTCAACAGCATGTGAACAACATCTTCTTACGCAGTGTTAGTGAACGCTTGTGTGCCTCACGGTACACACATTGCTGGGGCACTGCCCAATAATTAGTGCTACAACATCCTCGTGCCTTTTATCAGTGTTTTTTATCTATGTTCTTAGCGATGCTACAATAATCAACGCCTTAGCAATCTAACCGCACTCTTCTTCTGCACACATGAGTATTCATGAACTCATCATTCATCATTCAAGATGTACTTGTATTTATATCCAACAGAACTGCCTTACACTAACATTGTGCTCCAGCTTTCATGTGACTTCATGTACTCCATTTATCTTTTTGTGCCTTAAGTGACTATGTGTATGTACCTGTTTTTTGTGCTCTCTGTTTATGCATTTTACGCATTGTGCTTTGTGTATTGTTGCCTATGCATTTTTATTTTATTTATTTATTTTTTTTTAATGCGTACGTCTTATTATCCAAGTATTTTTAGTTTAACTACCTACTATCTGTAACACCACAGCTTTCCTCTTCAAACTGTAATACAATCCTACTAATGCCCTTGTAGGGCCATGTACTTCCCTTTGACAACCTCAATAATCTCCTGGTGCGGCCTCGTGTGGTTCCGGGAAGCTTTTGCCGTAGTTAGAGGAGGGTTTGGAACACATGCCTGTTTACCTCTGTTAGACACCAGGCGTTCCAGTCCTCTGTAACCTACCTACCTACCTACTCCACAAGATCAAACTGAATAAGGTAATAAAATAAAATTTCATTAGATAAAAATGTGCATGAAGTAACAAATTAAAGTTATAAATTTTAAAAATGTTAATAACTTAAAAATAAATAAAAAATAGAATGCAAATAGCATATGAAATCATTCCTTTTGACTTTAAAACTATTCAGTATCTTTTTAATTATTTATGCTTACCTTTTTTAATTTTTTCGGATTATACTTTTTCATTTATTATTCTATTATTTGGAAAATTCTCCCCTTCTCTTATTTTTTTCAAGTTCAACAAGGAGTTCAATTTATGATTTGAGATTTATAAAAGCATGTAGGACACAGGTGCCTGAACATAAGAGAAGAATTATCTCTACAAGAAACTGCCTTGAATATAAGAGAATTATCTCTACGAGAATTTTTTTCCTTCTAAAAATCTGACTTTTGATTT
This sequence comes from Stegodyphus dumicola, assembly GCF_044657685.1. NCBI lineage: Eukaryota > Metazoa > Arthropoda > Arachnida > Araneae > Eresidae > Stegodyphus > Stegodyphus dumicola. The sequence goes on along the minus strand of NC_140771.1, from coordinate 148,887,810 downwards.
GCGAAATGCCAGAGATCATTGAATGAAAAACCGTTACTTCTACGTGACATGCCTCTTTTATATGCGCTTGGCTGAATTTTGTCCAGATGGGTTCATATTCTCTGAATTTAAACATTAGAGAAAAGCAGTTCTGAGTTTTGTGAGAGATTCAGTGCATGCATTATTGTAATTTTAATGTTTTTCGTGTGCTATTTCGAACAATTCTTGTTATATAAGAAAAGCTCGCTTATATGTATGATTGTAGCTATATACAGCATATGTATTTAAATGATAAATTAAGTCTGAATTTGGATCTGAAAACCTGAAATAAGATAAAAAGTGAGAATGGGGATATCTCTACATTTTTTGCATATGTTTAATATTTTAAATTAATCGTTTTTTTTAAATTAGAAGAATTTTAATAAAAAAATTATCTCCTATTTTATCCTTTCGGACTGAAATAGAAATTATTCTATTTGTGTACAAGCGTTTAAATTATTTAGAACCTTTAAATAGAAATTTACTACAAAATCGTGTTATTATGCTTATAGTATGACTAAATGTAGATTTTACTTTTGTTCTTGTTAGCTCAAAAGCACTATTAGCTTACTACTCGAAACAAGATTTTGCGTTGAATGCGATAGCTGCTTTAAAAATACAATCTCAAAATTAACATTCTAGATTTGATGCTTTTACCCCTAAATCCATCTGTTCTTCCAAATTCGAGATTTTTCTATGTTATGTAACGCTATTGGAAAAGGGCAGCTAAAACTAATATTAACCAATCACATATTAGCCTTACTTATACCTCAGACTTGGTATAAACATTCTTGGCACAATAACTATGCCATTATTCTGCTAGCTGCCACCTTGCTAATAACTCCTCGCCTCGCTTCTTTAAAATGTCTTCGTCATTCTTTTTAAAAAGCCAATGTGTATAAGAAATTATCGGAATTGTTATGATTAAAGGGTATATAGTCTACGAGGAATTACTTTTGTGTGTCTGGAAATTTGGAAGTAAAGATCATAATTGCCTGAACTTAGTTTAGTATCAACTTCTTCCTCTGCCCCTATCACTCAGTCATCGAGACTACAAGTTTATTCCTTATATATAAGTTCTCATGTAAGTCTAAATAAATATGCATCTGATATTTTATAAAATGTTTCGTTGTTTCGTCTGGGCCATATCTATTGAAAACCTCTGCTGATAAATCATATTAACTTTTAAGAGAGTTCTTTGGGGAGATCGGATTGTTAAAATCTGAACATTTACAGATTCCTTTTCTTTAGTATTTTTTAAAGTGATTTCATGTATATAGTTTAAAAAAAATTGAATCTTCCTTCATTACTTATAACATATTTCAATATTTTGACTAAAAAATAATTGTTTCATGATATAATATTGTACAATAGGAAAGGAACTGATGTAGGCCTTTTTTCACTGTCTTCATAATTTTTATAACGACGCGTGAAATTATCGCTGAATTCTTCTGACTTTTCATGCTTTTTGTAATAATTGTGCTTTTAGCAAGACTTCATAAAATTTCTGGCTCCGAAAAAATATTAAGATGGTCTCTACCGTGGAGTCGAAACTAAAAGGTAGTGAACGGTAATCCATCTCTATTTGGATACGGACGATTGGATCTCTTTCGTGTCTTGTGCTTCATTATTATAGCTATTGCAAAAAGGTTCCAAGAGCCTTTGTTGATAGAGTGCATAAAAATGACAACCCTACTCCGAATTGTTCTCATTACATGTGAAATATAAGTGACAGTGGTTAGGATTGGCAGCCCTTTGAAGATCATATGAAATTGTCTCAAGTTAAGACTTTGGTGCAGTCCATTAACAAAAAGATTTTTACCACCATTTAAATGAAGGAGTCGTAATAATAAGGAAGTAAACGTCCATCTCCTAAGTTGGCATTTAAACTGGAGTGAATATAAAGAATAATTCAATTTCTCGCAGTGTGTGCTCATGGTGTAAACAATTAATATATTCAGTTTGTAAGGGGAAAATATGTGGTTCGAATCCTTACAAGACTTTATAAGATTTAAGTGTGTTTATATGAAATGCGATTTAATCGCAAACAGAAACGGATTGCTTATTTTCTTAGATGTCTCTTCTTACATAGCTTTGTTTCTGGTTTTCGGGTGAACAACTGTGAAATTAAGAGTGAAATTAACTTTAACCTAGAAATAATTTACTTGTACAGGACTACTTATTAATTAATTGCAGAATTTAGTTCTTAGCAGTGTTCTCGAAAGAGATCTTAGAATTATTTTGGCATAGTCTATTTTTTTTTCTTTTCATTGACGAACTGCAGAGTTCGATTTCAATAAAATTCTGTCAATAATATTGCCGCCTTTTACTAGTTTATATATTAAGTACATTTTAAACCACTCTGTTTTCCTCGCTGAATTCTTTAATAGTGCACTTTTTGGTTTAGTCCTCAATAGTGTATATATATCATTTTTACATAAGCTTTTCTCCTAGGATGGAAAATCTGGTGCTTCATTTCTACAAGCTTGAGATCTAATCACTGCTCATTCAAACATAGATCACTTCCTGCCATCTATTGTGCCACCCTCCCCCTGATTCGGAATCCAGAAATTGATCCGCAGCGTGGCGCAGATGGCATCTAATCAGAATTCGACGTCCCTGGCTAATGGACGGAGGGCATCAGAGGGGTACTCTATACAGAGAAAAGGCTGGCATGGCCTTAACAGGGCGACAAGATGACCCTTGGCTAGTGCCTCACCCCTGCAATTCCTGATTCCGCTCAGAGAAGGAAAAGGGGATAAATGATGGCTTTACTATCCGTCCCTCACCCACATTTATTGTCTGCAGGGAATACAGGTTTGCTTCAGAATTGATTTAAGAAATTTTTGTATCATCGTCTTTAAGTTAGTAGTTACCGAGTCGGAATAACGCATCAAATAAAACCGAGGCTTCAAGAGAGAAAGGAAACACAAGAAAGTTAAACTTAAAATTAGGCAGAGCAGCAACTGTGTTGATTTTGCCCAACTGTTGGTTGAAACAAGGTTGCTGTTTTGCCTAATTTTAAGAACCAGGGGTTAATCTGGAAAAATAAATAAAGAAAATTTAATAATTAAGATTAGATGAGTTAAATATAATAAATTAGAAGAAGTTAATGATAATTCGAAGAATGATACGTTAAAATAGCTAATGCATTCTAAAAATGAAAGGAAACTGAAAAAGAAGAAAAGGAAAAGAAAAGAAAATGAATGCAGGGTGAATAAATTAACTGCAGGGCAAAATAAAACTGCTTCTCACTTACGGCTTCTAATTCATTTATAGCAGCCTTCTTGACTGTATGGGTAAAACCCATAAATACTCCTCTGCGAGAAGAAATAACATTCATTTTGAAATGAGAATACTTTTCCTCAAGTGCTTAAGCTTTGCTTGATGAGTATTTACAGAATTAGTGTTGAGTATTTACTGAATACCAGATAGTTTGCAGTACTAAAGACAGTACGAAGGTATAAATTTTGACACATGAGTGATGTGACACAACTTTACACATGGGGGGGGGGTGAAACTGTAGTTATTCTTTCTTTCTAACTGTATTAAATATTGAACCCTAACCGCATTAGATCAATCATGAAGCCCAGTCAGTTAAGACTGCTATGTCTCAGTTTACAAACTTTTGCGAGGACTGCAGTAAAAATCGTCAATAAAGCATTTTTGGGTAGAACAACTAATTAGAAATCCAATCGCCATTGGCTTACAAAATTTCGCTCAAAAGATTTGAGACTACAAAATAACAGCTTCCATACCCATTGTCCTTCCTCCACTGACGGAGGAATTAAAGGATATGAGCAAATCAGGCCCGTAGCAACCTATGCGAGAGATTGCGCAGACACTAACTATTATAATAGGGGGACCGGAAAGTAATGTCGCTTTCTTACATTAAATTCAAATGAATAAATTTGTAAAAAGCTTTTATTTTCAATCAATAATATAATCACCCTCGTTATCAGCAAACGTTTGCCATCTAGTATGCCGATATCAATCCCAGACCGATAAAAACCAATTCGTCTTTGAGTAAAATATCTCGAGATGGCATTTTGGACATCATCCAAATTTTCAAATTTTTTGTCACTAAGAAAATGTCGTAGGGATCGGAATAAATGGAAATCCGAGGGTGCGATATCGGGTGAATATAGTGTTTGAGGCAGTACCTCCTAACCCCAATTCATTATATTTTTTCAGTGTTGGTCTTGCACAGTAAGGTCTTGCATTGTCGTGTTGCAGAATGACGCCTTTTCCGTTGACAATCGCCAGATATTTTTCGATTAAAGATTGGTTCACTAGATCCAATTGTTCACAATAAAGGTCTGCATTAACAGTTTTTCCAGGTTTCAGCAATTCAAAATGAACAATTCCGCGAACAAACACCCAGAAGCGCCTTTTCAGGATGTAAACCTTTGTAACCCCTATTAAAACTGCCTTTTGAGTTTTGGATTATCATATAGGACTTATTTTTTTTGTCTCCATTAATCAAACGATCCAAAAACGGCTCTGTATGGTGCCGTTGAGGCAATACTTGCATATGATGGATAGGCTGGCTTTGTTCTTTTCGGACAGATTATGGGGAACTCAAACACCTGCTTTGCTTAATTTTCCATTCTGCTTTAAATGTTCTTGGATGGTCGACCAAGGTTGGTTAAGAGTGTTTGACATGGATTTGCTTCCACTTCTGCCCTTAGCATGTTGTTGTCGACAGCGCAGAAACGACATTACTTCCCGGTCCCCCTATTACTTTTCGGCTTATTTAAGGCATTTGATAATACTAAGAAAAGTAAGGAATTTCAAAAGTGGGTGCCTCACGATAAATGTAAGTAATGGATATTCTATGACAATCGTAAACGTTCATCGCAGTAGCTGGGAGAGAACTGCAAATGCACCTTTTTATCCCAATTATATGTTGTTTGATGTATGTTCTTCTGCTGGTGTTATTCACTGTTGATTCCCTCTGCAAGATGAAACAATAAATGCAACTCAATGTTGTACCAATACGCGACTGATTGGCAAACTGGGGCTTAAAAATACCACTTTAACACGTTGACTGCCGCGTCACCCGTATTCTCACGACGGCAAAAATTCTGATCAAGCCTCGTCATACGAATTCGGCTAACTCATGTTTGAGTATTTGCTAGGTTTGTAAGGATAAGTTTGAGTATTTGCGAGGTTTGTAAATAAAGTTTGTAGGATTCTCCATTGTGTAATTCTAAGTTACCGTTGAAAGTGAAGAATATTAAGATCTGATAAGCGAATAATCGCTTGTGTTCATGTGGCGGAAACAATAAGGTAAAATGCTAAAATAACCCTTTATTATTCCAATCAAGATTTAACAGAACTCCGTCTTATAGTTGTACAATAAAGACAACACTTGGGCTTGAACTTAAGAAACTAAAAATTAAACTAAACTAATCTTAACTAAAGAGATATAGCCGAAGCTATCAAAATACTAACAAAGAGATATACCCCTTAACCCTAATTGACTGCGAAGCTATCAAGGGCCTCAAGTATGGCCGAGCGTAATAATAGCTTACGAGAGATTAGCCTAAAATGCGTACAGCCAGAATATCTGGTATCTGTCTCTCTAAGACAGAAGGACTTCGCGGTTAAATACCGCTCTACCTCATTAGCATTCAGACGTGATTCTAAAACTACGTTCTGTCTGGAAGTGGTAAGTTGAAATTGAGAAGCGATAGGAAAAGGAGTTTAACTCAAAATTTAACTGTTAATAAAATTAACATAATCCTTACAAGTTATTAAGTATTTGAAAAACAAATCACTGTGAATGATGAAAGAAAATAAAGCTAGTGTTGAAATTCATTTCGTTCATTAAATTTAATTGTACTTTCTTTGGTGTCAACTTTTCTGTCTTAGAAATAGCATAATAGCTACACCACATTTATCATCACTGCATTTATAAGTATCCAAATCCGAAACTGACGATGTAATTCTGTATACAATTATTTCTCTTTCTAAAAAATATCGGCTGCTCCTCATCCCTTTCATTCAAATTTTTTTAAGCCTTGCAACAGTTTTCTTCTTCACTGCTATATGAATCACTGATAAATAACTCTATCATTTTTACTTCCTTGTACGAAGTAAAGGAAGTGTAATCACGAAAAATTTCGGGTATCAAATTTCAACGAAAATATCCATTTTGACCGCTATCGAATGCAATTTAAAGATGTTTTTGAGTTACATCTGTACGTAAGGACAGAATAAATTACTCTTTTTCAAAAACAGGTTGCAAAAAGGATTTAAAATGGATTCAACAGAGATTTCGTTCGTGACGTCTGTACATACGTACGTATGAATCTCGCATAACAAAAACGAGTCGCCTCAGAACGTTGAAATTATGTATATAGGACTGTTGTCACCTGCACTTGTGCACCCCCCGTTTTGGTTGCAATCGGCCGCTCCAAAAGAATATAAATATATATTTATGTATACCCACTCTGTTACACGGCTCACTGAGCTCAGTTTTTTTTTATTCTTATATGTTGGGAAATTGCGCATATTTTGCTTTAAAAATGATTTAATTATGTTGCTGTTATCTTCCGGTCAGGGTTTTCATGCCTTTAGTTAATATGCATGTAATAGCTGTAGAATTAGCAACAATTTAAAAGTTGTTTAAGTATGGATAAGCCTATTTTTTCTTTTACCAAAGCAGCCATATTTTCTGTCTTTCTGCACTTTCAGTGTCTTTTTGCCGAGTGGAACCAAAAGGAAGATTTTAGTTTTGTGGACTAAAAAATCTGCCTTATTGCCTGGTAACCGAAATGCTTGTTTTTGCATAGAAATTCTAATTTTAATTGTAAAAAATGTTTTAAATATATTTGATGTTCTATGTTTTTCTATATCTTTCAACTTTTAATGAAGGTATTCTGAATTTTTAATGTGTTGTTGCCTTGCCACGAAGTGAGAACTGAATTAATTGAATGAGAATTGAATTAAATGAATATATCTCTAGTTAAATTGAAGGAAATAAGTTTAAATGAAATGCAGGAAAATGTGTATAATTTAATATTTCGTACAAGAAAGTCATGTGGTGTACACATCAGGTTTTTCTTCTTTCTTTTTCTTCAAAAAGAAAAATAAAATAATAAAATAACCATTCGTACAGAAAAAAAAATATTTGGAAATGAAGAAATAATTTTCGAATCTCACACGGTTTCTTAGATATTTCGTTTTTGAGGAAAGATTTTTAACTGAATTCATGTCCCAAAACGCTTCATTCTAGACTTTCTAAACTTCAATCAGAAACGATTGGCGCATGGCATAGCAGCGTTCGTGTCCGGATGGAGATTTTCTTATAAACACGCGTGTCAGTCAGCATATTAAATGTTTTGTTTTAGATATTAAAAATTGGTGCAGGAAATGGGGAATCAGTATAAATGCCTCTGTTGATTAAGAAGGCGTAACATTCGGAAAATAGCATTGAAGTAGTAAGCAGTAAGTTATCTGCCATTATAGGCTTTGTCCACAACTAAGGCCGGAAGCTGTGGTCACTTTATTATATAGACACCTAATAGTTTGGCCACTGTTGCCTCTTTTCAAGGGGCAAATAATTTACATCCGTGTCTTCTCCGGGCCCTTTGGTATGGCTGTCAAGAGTTACTATAAACACTTTTCCGTCTGGGCGGCAAAGACGTTTTGGCACTGCTGAGGCCGGAAGCGGTGGTCACTTTATTATGAAGGCACCTAATATGTGATCCACAATTGCTTCCTATGCAGGGACAGACAATTTACATCCATACCTTCTCCGGGATTTGATCCTTGGCCTTTCGCACGACAGTCGGAGTTACTAACACTTTTCCGACTGGACGTCGTAATTAAACCATAATAATCGAAGGCATAACGTAGATACTACTTTATTAAAAAAATCAGAAAGAAAATACAGTGTGTGTTATAAACATTGCTCTGTTGATGAATTGAAATTATAAGTTATATTTCCAAAAATATTCGTTCTATGCAATGTAACATATGTCTGACTCTCTAAATTAATTTTCAAATTTATGAATTTTTATCTAAATATTTAAGTATCTTAATTTTTTCTAATGCTTTTGCTTATGAAGTTAGTTGCCTTAAAAAGGTTTACAGTTAATAACTTAAATGTTATGTACCTTATTGTTCATGAATATATTTATCAATAAAGACTACTGCTTACTGTGCACACCGAAATTATGAAATTGTGTTTTTGCTGCAAGAAGGTATGAAATATCTTTGCACTTTAAATTGCTTTCCAGTGTATAATGCATATTTTATTTTGATAAGCTCTGTCTAAATGAAAACTCTTATTAGAAGAACCATCTTATTAGCAGCAGCAAAAGACGAAAATAAAAATTTACTTTTATCACTATATAAAAATATAATTGCTTTGTCTTTCTAATGGGAAAAGAAAAGCACTGCTCACTTTTTTATGCGCATTTCGCTTGTGGAAATTGAAAAGGAGGAAAGAAATTTAGTACGTAATTTGTTTTCATAACATATATGCCTAATTTTGGCGCTCAGAAATCCAAAAAATTACAGTTTTATACACTGGAATACAATCCGCTAATTGATACAAAAAATGTGTAATAAATTTCAACAAAAACCAGTCTGGGAAACATAAACCAGTGTTTATATAATTACTGCTACGTTTTATTTGACGAGACCTGCTCAATGTTTTAACAATTGTTAAAATTTTTTATATAAATTTCATTTTAAGAAATTCTTATTCTTGCAGAAATATTAATCTTCATTCTCAAAATAAGTTTGAATTTTATTAAATACTGAAGCTGGCCATGTGTATGATTTGTATTTATTTGTAATCAGATTTCCTTTATAAATTTCATCAATGCCTGGTCGGTCCCTTATTTCCTTGAGATTACACATGGGCTTTCCCTTACGAACGAAGTCAACTGCGTGCTCATTAAAGCCAATGGAGGGGGAAAAGTCAGGTTTCTCTATATCTTTTTTCTATATATGTGTAATGCTTTTCACATGCGCAGTGCGGAAGTGTAATGCGTCGAAAGGCCATAATTGTTTAAAATAATTATGTGCCGACTAAAATGCCATAATTATTTACCGACTATAAAGAATACGAGTAAATAAAAAGGGAACATTAATTTTTAAACAATTTAAATTCATGGCTTGGTAAGTTACTGGGTTAAAGTGTAAAGTATAAAAATATCGGGCAATTCAAAAGTCGCGCACATCAAGCATTGAAAAATATGGAATTTCCCAATAGATATTAATAGCAAATTGTTTAAATAGGATGACACTCGTCTATTACTCCAAGTTATATATCACTTGAAAATTGGGTACAGTTTATTTGGTGTAGGAGGGAGATAAAGATTTTTTTCAAGCAGATTTCATTCTGTGATTGATATTTATTCCGAAACACTTAGGTCTAATTACGATGAGATAATAAACGCCATAAATAATTTCTCACCCTATCAATTTGATTTTTCACATTTTATATCCCACCAGTGGCTGAGTAAGGCCGCTGAATAATGGAAGTTCGACTCGTGGTGTATCCCAGGCGAACGGGTTACTAGTTCGGGTGCCACTTATGGTCATTTAGAATTTTTTTTCCGAAGTCAGGAAACTGAAGAAATATACAATACCCGCAATTCGGACCTCCCGAATACGTGTCGTGTGTGCTCCCAGTTACACTACGAAGGCATGTGGAATGAGGAAGAAAATACCTTATATACGCCTTTTAAAGGGACTGGGGATTAAAGGACCCAGTCCCCAGTCCTAGCAATAACGCATTTATCGTTCGTTAACTTTCATTTTGGTGGTCACTTATAGAGTCATTAGGTTATAGCGATGCTGAAACAAGAAAAATGCGAAAGGTGCTCGCCGAGATTCGAACTCCGGACCTCCCGAATAGGCGTCGAGCGTGTTTCGAGTTACACCACGAAGGCATGCAGAAAAGAGAGAAAAATACCTTATAACTCTTAGCAGTGTTTTAATAAATGCAGAATATTCAATCGAAATGCTATTTTCTACGTAGTTTATTAAGATTTTTCTCTATGTACAGTTATATAAACATGGTCTCGAAACTTCACTGTAGGCATCGATATTACAAAATAATATATCAGTTTTGATTGCACATGGTAAGGACAAAATGAAGCATATTTTGCAGAATGATCTAAAGTTCGAAGGTTAATATTTTTTTTATAATACGAATGTTAAGGTGGAAAACCAGAAAATAACTTCTTAAATTTTATTACAAATTTTATTAGTTACTGATTAGTCGACTTAAATCACGTAAATTTGTTTCTTTAAATTTATTAGAAATTCAGTTTGGAATTTAAATGGCATTTTCGTTTTAATGATTATTCATTTAAAAATCATTTATAATTCGGGATCAAGTAAGAAAAAATATAGATAGATAATAAGAAATATGAAAAATAGTCACTCAAAGCGTAAACATCTAGAACAAGATTTCCCATCGAGTTCCTTATTGTCGATTAAAGCTTTAGGGGTCCACTGAGGATCGATAAAGAGTTTAGGAGTTAAGGCATTTTACTGAGCAATGAAGTTCAAATAAATAGATTATTACACTCATTTACATTTAATTGCATTTTATATATGTTCCTTAGATCTAGAACACTTGGTAACAAATATGCACTTGGCATAACTGTCATAAACCCACACCTGCTCGCTTCATTATTCCCATTTCTCACAGTATTCATAATTACTGTCTAAAAGCAGGAATGGTTGAGGTTGGCCTTCCGTGGCAAGAACTGTTTTAGTGCATGTACACAGAAATCGTCTTGCTTTTCAAAAGGTTCAATATAAGGAGAGAACATAAAACATAAAACGTAAAAGAACATAAAACACAAAAAAGAACGTATAACATAAAAAAGAAACAATCTAAAAGTTTTCCAGAATTAAAGACTATTTTAGCTTTCATTATTAGCGCTTCTAAATTCTTATTTATTAGAGGCTGATTTCGGCCGCCTAAATAGTTTATTACGAAAATCCAGAACTAGGTTAAATATAACAAAATGTGGCGGTCTAAGAAGGTTTTTAAGTAATTTTCAATAGAATATTTCTATATATACGAGTATAATTATAATTGTCAGCCATCTTACTTAAATTTCTTTGTATTGCTTATTCTCCCCCATCCCGAATTGGCGTATGAGTTAGTGTTAGTTATGTTTACATTATTATCCGAACATACGAATAATTACAATATTTTATTGTTTTTATATGTTGAGTATACTATTGCAATTATGTTCTTGCGTTTTATTCTGACTTGTTGATATTGCATTTTATATACATAATAATGTTATTTTCGCATCGTTTAGGGTACTTTAATGAAAATTCTTAAAGAGATATGTTAGATAATTCAAATTATTTTTATAAAACCACTTTGAAAGGCTGTCTATGGAGGTGGATGCACTCTTTAAAGGGGTCAACGTGTTTAATACGTTAAGAAGCAATGTTTAAAGAATATTTTTTCCCTTAATATTACAATGTAGAAGAATTTATCGTGGTATCTGTGTTTAAAATATTTCTTTACGGTAAAAGACAAAATATTTCGGATTTTTTTAAAAATTCTCTCAAAAGAAAGATCTAGATGGTATTCATATTTTTTAACGTTACACTAGCAGAGATCTTTATCATATATTGTCATAAAGCTTTTACGTCCACAAATATTTAGAGAATAAGAACATAGCTGTTTGTTGTCGAAAACGCTACTTTCTTCGTTTCGCTTAAGCTGAAGAGCAGATCTCGGATTCATAAAGTAAAGTTTTCGAAGCTTGTGTAGGGCTGCTACAATGATTTACAGAATAAAAGTTGAAGATAAGCTATTTTACCACTAAGAGGATTATCTGGAGAAGATTGTTTATTTTGAGAGCAGAAAACAGAGTTAACTTTAGACTCGTACAAAATGACACAAAACAGATAACTCCAGTGTAAAGTCTAGAGAAAAGTTCTTCTCTGAATTTAATTTTTGCATTTGGTATGTTCAGAAAAGTGTGGGTTTCTTATTCATTACACATGCAAATTTCTGCGAGCTTTTAATGTATCCGATGTTGGGTTGGATGTATATTGCAAAAAAAAAAGGAATCAAGGTACAAAGTGAGAGAGTCGTCTTTTAATTGTAATCAAGAAAATACCATTTATTCATGACATTTTGAAAAGCTTTCAAAATTCAGGGCTGAACCCGTAACGCGAGGAGAGTTAATCAAGAATTGCTGTTCTCGATAATCTCCCATAATAGTCTCTAACTCATTTATAATAATTGTAAGATATTTTCTTATCCTTACAGAGTGCGTTTGGGTGTTAATTGGAAGCACGTCCTGCCGGCAGTCGGGAAGCCCAGAACTCGAACGCTGGTCAAGGCAGTACACATTTTTCACGTGTCTTCTTTGGACAAACCTAATGACTTTACATTGGTGCTCGAACTAAAATGTGGTAGAAGATAATCCGCTACCACAAGAGTTTTGTAATAGGGTATCAGCCTCCCCAGTCGCTCTGTAAATGAGGAAGAACGTAGGGTATTTCTTTGATCTTTAGTGGTATAATTAAAAGCACGTCCGAATGGCAGCTGTGAGGTCCGGGGTTGGAATTATGAGGAAGTCATTGCACATTTTTCATATTTTCTGTATGGAGAAACCCAATGATTCAAAAAAAAATAATTAACTTTTATAGGATTTTAATGTGAGAACCAGGTGTAACTTATTTTTTCGATTATTTGTGGTACATTATGTTACATTTCATTAAATTATTAGATTACTGTATATCTCTTTAATCATGCGCTTGGCCTAGCAAAGACCAAGTCTATCATTTTGTTTTTCCTATTTCGAATAACATTTAATGCCTAGTTTATATTTTGCTTACTATTCTACATTATTTATAATGAACTAAGATAATTAGATATAATATATGTGCTCCATGTTGGTCATTTTTTACTTGATAATAATGTTTTTATGCTACAGGTATGATATTAATTTTTGTGGAGGCTAGTAAATAACCGGTGATCTCGTAGGAGATTTTCGGTACCTAATGTTCTTATGGCACATTTCCTAGTTCAAAGAATTTACATTTTCTCACCATCAGAATAGCATCTGTCACAAAAGCAATTTTCACTATGAAAACTATGTTGCTTAATTAAGCTAATATGTCTGTAAAACACATAACCTAGATAAAAAGGAACCAAAGTTCAGTATACACTCCAAGACCTCTCAAATTAGGAGAGACGAAGTCACCAGAAATATTCCCCTAATTGTGTCCGTTCCTCCCTTTTGCTATTTATACCAAACATTCTTGAGAAGACTATGTCCTGAGATGATCCTTCCTTTCGTTCCCTTATGTCCTTCATCATTAACCACCCACCTTTCAGCTTACGCGGAGTGATGGGTGATTAACCCGGACTTTAGTGTACATGGGCGGAGAGAGAGGGAAAAAACTGCAGAGAAGAGACCATGTAGATATAAAACTCCTGCTGCATGGGTTTATGAGCAAAAGGCTAACGAGAGAGCTTCATAGCCAAGGCTTTATCTATTTTCGCCCTCTTGGTGAGTTTTTATGCCCACTTCTACATCTATAGCCGACCAAACTGCCCAGGGAAACAGATAACTTCGGGCATCAGCTTTCACGATCATCGCATTTATAAAGAGGGAAAAAATTCAGCGAATTCCTTTTTAAAGAACAAGTTAAGAGAATTGTTCAGTATTGGATGATCAGCAAGAAGCATGCAGCAGTTTATTGCAAAGAATGCGTGTTTACATCGGAAGTAATGCACTTCCTGCATAACGCCTTTCCTTTCATTTATATTTTGCCGCGGTATTTGCAATCTACAGAACTTTTAGGAATGAAGAGCGTTTGAAATGACTCATTCCCTGAAGTCTATTGGGTAGTTATTATTAGTTTTGCAATCAGTTTTTGGAAGCGAGATACTTACATTTTGAAAGCACATTGCTTTATTAAAGAAGTTTTGATGCTTATTAAATAAATATTTTTAATGCTGTAAATTTAATTTTGTCGTAACGAATAAAAAAAGTCGGACATTATATAATTATAAATATGTTATTAATTTTAAAAGAGAATTCTAATTATACCATAATTAGGGTATTTTTGCAAAGAGACAGCAACTGAAATCAGTAAATCGTATTGATTTTCTTTATATAAGCGCTGATGAAATCTTAAAAGTAATGGCAAAAGAAATTGAATATTTCTTTATTAACGATGTCTATTGTAGTATTATTTATCCAACTGAAAAAATACCTTTATTTATTTCTCTCTTCTCATTCTAATGCATATATCCCACGCACATGCTTATTTTAGCCGCGAAAGATTATTTTACACGATTTCCTGAAATATATCCTGAAGTATGTTTTATATTACTTTAATTTAAACTGAAATCCAATTTGAAGTAGTTTATTTGTAGTTAATAATGCTGCATGACCCTTTTTTTGTGACTAAATTTTTCAGCTCCAAATTGCGATTTGATAACATCGCGCTGAAGAGTTTCATTTAATATCGTTACGTTTTATTCAGAATATAGTGCATAAGAAATGACATAGCTACTATAAATAGACTCTTAGCAACCTTACTTCCATCCTCTTAAATAGCAAGTATGAAAAACATTATTTCTCCTTTTGGGTGTATTATAATCGTCTTTTGAATAAAGAGAATTGTACAAAACTATTCAAAATTTGAAATAACTTTAAAACCAGGAACTGACAAATTTTAGTGGTTAAAAATCGGTTTCGATTTGCTTTATTATTTCGGTTAAACACAGTTCTTTGAGCATATGTTTCGAATAGGTTAGGAATTTTCATTAACGTTTTCAGCTTAAAGGTATGTGTGTGTGTGATTATGGCAAAGCCTCGAGGGCTATCTGCCTAAGGGGAGGGATACCTTCGTGGAGGACTTTCTAAGGAAACCTGGCTCGTATACACGTTACACAAGGGGAAAACCACGAAAACACCCATGCAGCCAGCGCGTTCGCGGGATTCGAACCTCGAACCGAACTACCAGTGTTCAGCGACTTTACTGGTGGGCCCTCAGCTTAAAGAATTACATAAAGTAGTCGAGATATAAATAGAAAAAGAGAAAAATAATTGTTAGATTTTTGCTTACAAAAGCTATTCAGTTCGTAACATTTCCGAACTGATTAAGTGAGTAAAAGCTTTATGAGGCTTAATTATTTTAGCATATAGTGTTCTAAATACGAAGCTGGGGAAATAACCAGAATTCAAATAGTAATTCCTTACAAATCACAATTATTGATGATGATCCAAAGAAAGTCATGCTTACGTGAATAAAATTTTTAATATAGAATATATATTATAATATTTTAATAGATAGTTTAAAACAAAACATAGGATATTTAGAAATACGTGAATGTAGCTAACCCAATTTAAGAACCGAATGAAGCACATTTTTATAGTCCTGAATTAGAAAAAGGAAAAGTGCCCACCAGTGGCCGAGCGGTAAAATCGCTGAACGCTGGTTGTTCGGTTCGAATCCCGCGAACGGTCTGGCTGCATGGGCATTTTCGTGGTTTTTCCCATGTGTAACCTGTATACGAGCCAGTTTATTTACCTTAGAAAGTCTTCTACGAAGGCATCCCTTCCCTTAGGCAGGTAGCCCTCGAGGCTTCGCCATAATCACATACACACAGAAGATGGAAAAGGAAATTTTCACTTGACTTCCATTAAGTTTCTGAGTTATTTAAATTTACTTCTCCAAAGGACCTAGTATTGCATAGATGTTACTGATTTTTATTGTGTTTTTTCTTTACGTGTTTGAGTAGAATAAAACTGGTATATATGTAAGTACAATAACACATCTTCATAAGGCAATTTTTATTTTTTAGGACCTGTTCTTTGGTATCAAGAATCGGCGTTGCTTGGTTAAAATAATGAAGCATTAAAATAAATTTCGTGTAATCTCTGGGTGTGAGACAATAATTTCCTTTAAAAGGGAAGTATTTAATAAAATTAAGATATCTGATGTGTATGCTGTGCAAAATGTGTATGTAATGCAAGAAAAAGAGATGATATTAATTTTCCTTTATGATCAGAAAGATTTTAATGGCATTAAATTTGCAAAAGTAAATAATAACTTATGGATGAGAAGCAGTGCAATGTTACCATTTCAAAAATTGTAATTGTGACTTTCTAATGAGTTTTGAAAGCTGATGCGGTACAAACACGTTTTTTCAAGTATCAGTATTACATTTTGCAATTTGTTTACTTTAAATACGAAATAAATGCCGAAATTTCAACATTTTTTTTATTGAACAATTGAACAAATGTTCAATAAATTTGACAATGCAAACCATTCAACAAATTTGAATGGAAATGGAATGTAAGTGGGAGAATTTATGAGCTAAGATTTTTAAATATTTTGAAAAATCAGAATTAAAAGTACTCATAAATATTAATAGTAACAAAACACACAGTTTACAATGCTTGCACATGAAACCGATTTTCAGAAGACGAGTTTGGTTGATGAATTTAGGGTCATTTGCTAATTGCTTAATGGAATTTATTTTGCGTGAATTCAACGGATTATACGCGTTTATATGCGTAATACTTTGAAAAATAAAATAAAATAAATCTAAATAGCTTTTATATTAACACCTTAAATAAGTATTATTTTCAGCCAAAGACTCATTTCTGTCCGTTAAAAGTAAGTATTAAAAACAAAAAATTAAATTTTTGCCAACTCAATTCTTTGGTTTATCTTGAATGTAATTAAAGTTCTTTGCTACAATAAAATTAATTATTAAAAAAAAAGTTATTTTATTCTTATTTTTAAGAACATTTCGTTAAGTGTTATAAGTGACATAAATAAAATACATATCTAACGTCTTACCTATAGCATATCTCCTGCAAGATTTCTAACTTTACTTCTTCACAGCAATATTGACGTCATTCAGAATAAAATCGATTGATACTGATTAAATTTCGTAGTACTGTTTCTAATTTATTTTTAATCAAATTGAAGCATACTTTTTATTTTTTGATATTTTCGTACTGATACAATTGTGTGCTCAAACAAAATGTGTGATGAAATGTCTTTTAAAACTGAAATTATATTGAATATAATAACACGTTTACGTTTTTATATTATTTAACAGAAGATTTACTTTTATGAACTGGTAACAGCAGATAATACTTTTGTTTAATAAGTTAAATATTGGTGTAATTTTTAACGTTTCTAAACCTTCAAATTTAATATTTCTTTTATTTATTTATTTATAATTTTAACAGTAAACGCCTTTCCATAGTGTTAATTGTTAAATGGTAATCATCTGCTTTGCTGTCTTTAAAAGATTGTAGAATGTAACTTTAAACGTTAAGAAGCTTATTTCCACAGGTATGAGCTATTATTTCCATCAAGCACATTAGTTCACGTTTAAATTGGTACTTTTTATGTATCAGACTGTAATTAGAATTAGAAAACCTGAAGGAAAGTTCTCCGCCAATGTAGCGTAAACCCTAATTTCCAAACCCTTTTTTACAAAAATTCATTCTGCCTTAATGTCCCATTATGTTTTGTTTAAACTTTCCTTTCCCTTGCAATAATGATATGTTAGAATCTTCTGAATGTGGCATAAGAGCAAAGACTGAATATGTACTGAAATTTTCATAGATCTGTTTCACTTGCACTGCATTGATTTGTCCATTAATACCTGTCTCGCCCTTTGGAAACAGGCTGGCTGTGATTTAAAGCTTCTTGTGTAATTTAATTTTAGTAGAAAACTAATTCATGTGCAGATTTCTGCATTATTTCAAGCTTACATATGAAATAATATGCTACTTGGAAACTCCGTACGTTCAAACTTGTTATCATGTTTTACACATTTAGACTAATAGATCAGACTTAAACATTTTTGGAATCTTATACAGCTCGGATCAGTATGTATGAAGCATTTCTCAGAATGCTTCCTGCAAAGATGTATGAGGATAGTGTTCAACGAAGTGAGCTTTTAAACATTTGTTTAGATAAACCAAATTGCTCAATAGTGTTCGTTTTGAGCACTTTTGTTCAAATTTTATAATAAACATCTCGTCCAGTCCCGTTAGACCCAGTAAGACAGAACGTATACACAGGAAAGTTTGATTGACTTTAATGTTCATTAAATATTGAAAAGTAACAGTTAAATTCGAAGGAAAAAAATTATATTTTTGTAAAAATCTGCATTCATTAAAATCAAATATCATGTAAAGAAACTGAAGTATTTCTTAAAATTTTCAAGCGTATTCTTCTTTGAATTTTTTTGAACATATTTTAGATAGATTACTATTCAGAGGACTTTCCCAGTTTACATTTAACAGTTGATTAAGCCTTTTGAATATCATCTATCATCCAACAGCCCATAATACACCAACTGTCCAAACATCTTCTGAAAATATTTTGACTATCATTATCCATACATTAATTTTCCATGAATTATTTTTTCAGAGTATGAAATTTCCTTTCAGTTGCAAGATTATAATACTCATCAGTCATTCTACAACTGAATGATATGAAATTCAGACATGAAAATATTACTCTTTTGTTACATAATTAATTCCCTCATTTTAAAGGGATTACTGTAGAATATTCTGAAAGATACGATATTAAAATAGGAATTCTTACATATTTTCCATATATTTTCCTTTCATTATTTTTCTTTCCAATCATAAAAGTGCATTTCTATAATCCTCTTAACCCCCACAATATATAAAACAAGTTTGAATAATCACTATTGACATGTGGTTGACAGAAACATTTAAAATGACAATGGAACTATCCATATGCTGCGGTTTGGGAGGAATGCATCATAACGGTGCACCATTATAAAGACGCCGAGAGATTAATGCAAGTCGGCTCCTGTTGCGAAAGACTAAGACCTTCATGAGAGGACCCAGAAAGAAAGCTGCCCGCAGAATTATGCATATAAATTTTTAACTAAGGAAAACAGTTTTTATTAAAATGCGGGGGACCTTTTATACAGCAGGGTTTAATTACACTCATTAATGAAACCAATGAGGATTATATTTTCTTAAAGGAGGCCAATCCTTTTTGAAGCTTCCGTTTTTCAGCTCAGAAGCGTATAGGGTTTCACTCGATCTGGTAATGCTGTTTCAGTCCTATAACACCAACAGACGTGAAGCCAGTTACTGCTATGTCTGAGATAAAATCAAAGTCTTAAGATAGTATAATAAACTTTTTGTTTAAAAAGAACTTGCAGCATAAGGGCACGTTCTTGTGCTATTATAGCCACAAATCGTAGTGATACAGATTAACAGAAAAGTACAGTTTAAACTAAACGTTGAACAATAGTCAAAGACTGCACAATTAGTTAAATACTGTACCAGAACCTTGTTCAGTAAATTTAGCGGTGAGTCAGATTTTAAAATGTCAGTAACGAGAGAACTAAAGTCAAATAATTACAACTGCTAGAGCTGGCAAGAAATTAACCCTGTAGCGGTCACGCGATTCCAGAAACACTTTCTATCTCAAAACCAAGGGTTAAATATTCACACAACTAAATTGTATTTTCTTAAGGAATACGGAAATGAGAGGTTATAATAAAGAGGAAAATTATAATAACTGGCCGATTAACGTAAGATATCCTACAAAATCTACATAAGGAGGGGACGTCTTTATACCAAATCACGCTTATAAATGGTTCTGTCTTTTTAAACTAAGCAACTTGCATCAGGTAGCGGCACCTTTACGCATCGCTGTGAAAGAACTGATTGAAGTTTTTCTTGGATAATTTTGTTAAATTTACTATTATAATGCCTACTTAAAAGTTTTGATATTTGTAATCTAAATACTATAGTCAGCAGGATTTATATTTGTGTAAAAGGGATGTTAAAGTTATCAGCTTCTGTTGCAGTGTTAAAATAGATGTAAATCCTCTGATCTGAAACTTTAACACAAAATATAAGTTTGAATATTTTAGCAGTATTCCAATTTATTCTTTTTTCTTAAGCAGAAGCTAAAATTAAACTATTTAGTTAAAAAACAATGTCACAAACCAGTTTATACGCCCACCAGCGGCCGAGCGGTGAAGTCCTTAAACACTGGTAGGTTCTAATCCTGAAAACGGGCTGGCTACTGTTATAAAAATATGTTCTTCAGATAATGTGAACTAAGTAATATTTATTATATCTTGACATCATAAAATTTTGAATTAATACCAGCATAAATTAAGTAAATATCGCCAGACAAAAGTTTAATAACCGTGATCGAAAAACGGCTCAAAGAAATAGTCCTACCATTCTGAATCCTAACCTTTCGTACAAGAAACCGTAATATTCCAGTTAAAGTGAATCTCAGTACATCGTCTTTCAACAAAGTTTCATGATAAAAAATATCAAATTTTATAACGGAAGAAATTGAGTTGACTGGTTATTCCAATATATTTTTGAAGAAACACAAGGCGAATATTCGTATCATCCGGAAAGTGGAACACGTGCATATGAACTCCTTTCGAGGATATTTCAATTCCAATATATCTTTGAAGAGTCGTAGAGCCTCGTTAATTTACTGCAGGAGTCAGCATCTAGATAATTTTAGTTGAATCTTCAGTACCAATTTCTTTACTCGGCGAAAAACATTACACACAATATGGAGATGGCAGTCAAAAAAGAACGAAAAAAACATACATGGCGCACAAGTCAGCCGACAGGAGCCCAACAGCAGAAGGAGGAGAAACCGGTTGTAGTCGTCAATTTCGCTCTGTCGTTGAGCGGTCGCAGTGAACATACTTCATGTTGAATAAATATGGAGGCTTTCCTGCACAGCTACAAGGGCGTTTTCGTAGTTTTTCCATGTTTAACAATACGAACCAATTTCCCTTAAAAAGCCCTTCACGAAGGTATCCCTCCCTTCTGTGTAGGCCTTAGGGAGGAAAACGTAATAATAATAATAATAATAATAATAATAATAATATAAACCAATTTATAAGGATCTATATGTTGGGTTACAATGCAAATTTCAAACTGTTCTTATCTGCTAGTATATCAAAATGTAACCCTGAAAAGCTGACTAAAAAAAACCATGATTATTTATCTAGTCTTTTTAATTTGATAGAATATCAGGCACGTGATTGATTGGTTGATTTTAATGAACGCAAATTTTATGAAGCCTATCTACGTAATAAGGGATGCCTTTGAAATGGCTTCGTAAAGAAATTTGGCTTGCATTTACCTTGTAAATGAAAATTTATTTTGTAAATTTCATCATTTATGTTACATATTTTTTTTTCGATCAGTATCGGATTTTTCGGCTTAAAGCCGTTCAGGATACAATATAAGACTTATAACAGAAAATTATATTTTGGTTATTATTCTTAGATAATTAGAGGGGAAAATGCTACATAAGCATTCTCACCTGTTAAGATATGGAATTATTCTCAAAATTCCCTTGGACCGTCTAATTATAACAAAAATGCTTAATCAAATAGGAATAAAAAAGAAACGTCTTGTGATTAATAACGTTAAACGTATTTTCATGAGCAGTGTAAATATTCTTGAATGTGAAAGGTAACGTTTGTCTGCTTTTCGTAAATGTATTTCATTTTGTTTCATTATAAGAAAATTTATTCTTTAAAGAGAAAAACTTGCAAATGCGAGATGCAGTAAGTATTTGATACGTACGGGAAAACTTCTAAAGTTAAAACTCGTACATAACTTTGTTCGTATGTACTTTAGTTGTCTGCTTTTGTAATGACCCAAATAAGTTTTAATTACTATATGCGAAAATGGGTGAATCTTTCCGATGTTACTGTTTTCTTCCAGAGCTATTACGTAGCGCTATTATTTAAACTAGCAGGTTGTTTGAAAATGACTTGTAAAATTTTTAACCATCACCTTTGATGTTATTTACACATCGTAATGAATAAACAACACTAGTAGTTTGGCCTTTCGCTGTGTACCAGGATTAGATCATAAATATTTTCAAAATGCTCTCACAGGTATCAAATTGCGCTAATGCTTTATTGGGATAACTGTAAGATTAATAATACTTTAATGGCATTAATAATACTTTAGTGGTTAAATCAGAAGAGGATATATTGTAATCCTCTAATTTCACAAATACTGAAAGATTCGAAATTCGAAAACTCAAATCTTCAGTTTCTTGTCATCATTCAAAACTAATTTAATCCTAATCTAAAAAATATTTCAGAACTTTTATTCAAAATTTTAAAAAATACATTAGTCAAACTGTATGTAGCAGAAGCTTTTAATGGTATCTGGCATATCAGTATTACCATGTAGCTGCTCTGAATAAACTGCATATGTGATTTATTAATTCTTTAAAAACAAGGAAGATGTTGATATTTTTGACAGAGCATTTAGCCTTATATGTTTATTTACGTTCAATTTTAAAAAAAATCACCCGCCTTCTACTTCCCTTGATTTAAAAACAATTTGAGATTTTGCAAAATTAAAAAAAAAACAATATTACCAATTTTTCAAGTTACAAAGAGGAAAATTAGCTTAGAAGTACAAAGGTTTTAATTCTGCACTTGGTTTATAAAGTTTCATTTGTATCTTCTTAATAAATATTGTTGAATTTTCGAAAACTCTTCTTTAATTTTATAACTTTTTATTATTAAATGTGAATTAAATTTTAAGCAAAACTCTTAAACAGACATTTTTTAAAGATGAACCATTTAAAAATCCAAACGTCGTGCATTTTTACTACAAGGTATCATGTCACCACGGTGGTTCATAATCTGAAGGCTTATTTTAAGCTGGTACAGATTTTAAATAAAAGCCTATGAATTAAAAAAAATGACATATATATATGCCTGTTCTTTAGCTATAAAAATATAGTCTGTTTTACTTCTGAAATAAAAGCAGTTTATTTTATTCATAACTTGTACAGCACATATGACCAGCTCTTAAAGAAATATCTACAGTTTCAACATATGTAGTAGACATGTATGACAAGTGTAGAACAGATTTACATTCTGTCAGTTATTTTTCTTAATTAGTACCTCGCGTTCATTTAATCGCATTATTAGAATTGCCTGATAGTCAAAATTTTTAATTTATTAAGAAAATGAGCAGCCATCGGTGGTTTTTATCAAAATGTAAAATTTAATCAACGAGAATGATTAATTTAAACGTTATATGTTATTATGTATATTCAGTACTTGTTATACAACAAATTTTAATTTGAAATGAAAAAATTAGGAAATGGAGCAGAAAATGAAAATTAACTCCTCTATTGCGCTATATGTATGAATAATTTTTGTGTGGGGAGTTTCCCCGCCATACAAACCGTGGTATCTAAAGCTGGTTTACTTTCATAATTTAACATGAAAGCAACATCAAGAACGACCAAGAACGAACACATGAAATACTCTCAAGTGTACTAGACAAATGCGAAAATACATTCTGATTGATTTGTTTATTTGAGTTAATTAAACGACTATAATAAAATAAGGTAAATATATCATTTCATTTGCTGTTGATCATAATAATGGTTAGTGATACTGGTTATCGTATCTTTGGACCCTGGTTGAATCTTGGAGAAGGCATGCATATTTTTCAGTGCATAGTGTCTGTATGATATGGGGCTTTTTAAAACAAAGACAAGCCAAAAACTCTTTTGAGTAATTTGGGGATAAGTGAAGAAGATAATTTGATTTTCTATTCTATTTTCCTGAAATGTTTTTCATCAGAACTGAGGCGGAGCTGTGCATTTGATGCCATGAGGACTACACTTGTATAACCAAAGTATAAATCCTGATGTTTCTTATTGTACTCACATTTGTATCAAACATAAGCACCAACTGCATAGAACAACACATCTGTATCAACAGCACAAAACCGTTTTCCTCTCCATGCAAGGATAAGAGCTTATATAACGATATGCAGCACTCACACAAAATGTGATAAACATAATATATGGCTAAACATATGGAAAAAAACTACGGAAGCTGATATGAAATGTTACACAATGGAGTACAAGGAAAATATATGTTTCGAAACGTAAGGGAATAAATATATAACTAGTTTATTCGGCATATTTTTTCCTCGTTTACTGCAAATAAAGCAGTAATAAGAATTCATAAAATTCATTTATGAGATTTGATGAAAAAGATAAATGTATAGCCATTAGATTTACCTTTTTTTATTGGAATATAAATCGATATTTCTTCTTTGTTATTCTTTTATTGAAAGAAAAATTGTTTTGTATGCACAAACGTCCAAATTTCTGTGAAATTTGATTCATCCACTAATTTAAATACGAAATGTAAACATATTTATGTGTTTCTACGTCAGTGGCATTTAGAACCCTTTACCATAACTCATATGCGTGAAACTAATGGATAATAAAGGACATTTTCTGATAAATTACTCTAAAATTTGGAGGGTCTATTGCAAACGAAGCCCTCTAAAATTCAGATCAGTATCATATTATAGCATAGATATAGAAATTAAGTGCTTCCGCATTTCGTATTTAAGTTTTTAAAAAAAACCCTCAAAAAGACATTTAAATACGGTCATCGTAAAGAACTCACATCTACCAATTATACAAGTCCTGGTTGGCGATGTACCAGTAGAAGCCCTCATCGATACAGGAGCAGAAGGTAATTTTATGAGTGAGACATTTTTCAAAAAGAATTTTTATAGGTTACGATTATTTAAAAACAAAAACATAGAAATTATAGCGGCGCAAGGAAAAACCTGTCACTGCATCGGGAAAGTATAATTAAACATACAGGTAAAAGAGGAAAGCCTCAAAGTATTAATTTTTGTAGTGAAGAATCTGCAAAATCCACTTATTTTAGGTATGGAGTTTTTAAGGGCCGCGAGGGCCAAACTGAATTTTCAAGACAGTTCTATTGTGCTGGAGATGGACCAGAGGGCGGTGGAACCTGTGGAACAACCGCAAGTTTACCTTAGCCATTTGAATGACCATGAAAGTCAAGCCATCCAGCAAGTGGTGAGTAATTTTTCTAACTTGTTTTCAGAAAAGCCTGGTAGCTGTCAAATAGTTACGCATCAGATACAGTTAACTGCCAAAAACCTTGTAGGACTAAACCGTATCGTTATGATAAACAAAAAGACCTAATCATCGAAGAACATATTCAGGAAATGTTAAAGAACAAAATAATAACGCCCATAAATAGTGAGTACGGGAGTCCAGTCGTACTATGTAGGAAAAAGAACGAGTCACCTCCTTCGGATAAAAGGGCTTGGAGGTTTGCTATCGACAGAAAACTGAATAGTATTACTAAATTCCCAGTTTACCTTTTGCCGGTTATAGAGGAAATTATTAGAAACATTAAATCTACTAGATACATGACTACTTTGGACTTAACGTCTGGCTGCTATCAAATAGCTATGAAACCCGAAGACATACATAAAACCGCGTTTATAACAAAACCGGGCACTTATGCATTTTTACGCATGCCCTTTGTTTTGTGTGGGGCCCCATCAACATTCCAGAGAGCTATGGACATTGTTCTAAAGCCTGACCTAGGAAAATCGACTTTAATCTATCTAGATGATATAATTATAACGAGTAGTACGTTGGAACAACATATTAAAGATCTAGAAGAAGTGTTTAAATTATTAAAAGAGGCCGGTCTTACAATTAACGCCTCAAAATGCAAGTTCGCAACTGAAGAACTTAAATATCTGGTTTATAAAATTTCGCAAAAGCGTATAGAAACTCAAGATTCAAAAATAAAAGCAATCAAGAATTTCCCACCGCCCAACACCGCCAAGAAACTTTCTTCTTTCCTTGGGTTATGTTCTTATTATCGATCATTCATAAAAGATTTCGCTAATATTGTTGAACCACTGTTAGTAATTAAAAGAAAGAAAAGTAAATTTACGTGGACAGCGGAAGCAAATACCGCATTTGAAAGATTAAAAGAAGCGCTCATCAATGCCCCTGTTTTGAAATTCCCGGAGGGGGACGAAAACCTGGAAATTGCAGCAGATGCGTCGGACTATGCGGTGGGTGCGGTTCTTATGCAAAATAGCCATCCTCTGGCATTTTTTAGTAAAACGTTGAATCACACACAAAGGAAATATACAGCTACAGAGAGAGAAACATTAGCCGTATTAATGGCTGTACTCAAATTTCGAGTTTATTTCGGCAAAGCGCCAGTAACAGTCTTTTCGGATCATGCGGCTGTTGGTAGACTTTACTCGGATAAAAACCTAACGCCCAGGTTAATAAGATGGGCTTTAAAACTCCAAGAATATAATATCAGAATAAAATATAAACCGGGTAAGGAAAACAATGTAGCTGACACACTTTCTCGTATAAAACTGGACGATGAAGGTAATGAACTTAAATGTGCTGAGTTGACTTCAAAAATTTTAGATTCTAGAGATACAATTATCGCTGAACTGAAAGCTGATCCTGAATTTGGAAGTATCTATGCATATTTGAAAGACCCCCAAAAGCTTTGAGCACACAGATATCGATGCGATAAGAAATAGAGCAGAAAACTATGAAATAATAGATAATTTATTATTTTATACGAAAACAACAAACGAAAATCTCGAGTACAAACCAGTCATCCCAGCCTCGCTTCGGGAATTACACGACGCGACTCGCTTGAAGGAATTACACGACGCGAAAACAGCGGGTCATTCAGGGGTCAGAAAGACTTTAAAAAGGGTATGCCAGGCGGTATATTTCCCGCAATTATACAAAATAGTAACTGCGTATGTCAGGTCCTGCAATCAATGTCAGTTAATAAATGATATTAATTACAGCCCGGCCGGGTACTTAAATAGCATTCGCGCTACATTTCCGAATGAAATTTTAGGCATAGATCTCCTTGGTCCTTTCCCCCAGAGCGAGTTAAATAAAAATCGTTTTCTTTTAGTAATTGTAGATCACTTTTCAAAATGGACAGAAATTGTTCCACTTAAACGCGCGTCAGCCAAAACAGTCGCAGATGCATTCTTACACAGATACATTTTAAAATACGGTGCACCGATAAAAGTCATTAGCGATAACGGTAAGCAATTCATTAGTCAAATATTTGAAAACATATGCACTGGACTTGGCATACGCCATATCAAAATGGTTCCGTATAGACCACAGGCAAACATAGCAGAAAGAGTGAATAAAAACATTGTAAAAATAATTCGCAGTTACATTAGCACACATCACAAGCGCTGGAATGGCTACATAAATGAGTTAGCTTTAAGAACGGCAAATCACGATACTACGGGAAAAATTCCAGCAGAATTATTTTTAGGCCGAAAGTTAATTACGCCTTTAGATAAATTATTCTTTGTGCAACAAAGAGAGCAAGAGTTTAAACAGAAAGATGTGCAAAAACTTATTGATCAGGCGCTTAAAAGCTCGGATACGGCAAGAAATAAGCAAAAAATGTATTACGATAGAAAACGCCGTGAAGAAGATTTTATAGTTGGGGATAAAGTATTGAAGCGGAAATTTTCTTTATCAGGTGCCCCAGACAATTTTACTGCAAAGTTAGCTCCAAAATTTGACGGCCCCTATGTAATTCAGGAAATCAAAGGAGTCGTATTGTACCTTAAGAACAAGAGAGGGGAAATCTGTAAAGCAAGTCCCGACCAGGTGAAAAAATACTATAATCAAAATGATTTTGAAATCCTTAAAAGTTTCTTGCAGGACTCAAGCGTAAAAAAAGTAGAAGGTCCCGAAATAACGTCACCCGTTCCACCACCCAAGAAGCAGAGAACTGAAGAGAGACCTAGCCCTTCTACAACCCAGGCGACGGTACCGAAAGGAAAAAAAACAAAATTTTCAGACTCCAGCATTTAAGAAAAACAAGAATGCAAAGCCACCGCGTAAAGAAACCTTGGTAAAGAGGAAAACACCACCTACAACGTATCGCAGTCGAAATTATACATCAAGAAGAACGCTCCCAGGGCCAGAGAGTCAGGTGCAAACAAGGCCGCCGTTCCGGAAACTAAAAAGACAGCAGGAGGAACGAAAATACCAGCAACAACAGAAGAAATTCAAGAAGGACTCCAGACCGGAGGACGTCAAGACCAGCCGTCCAAGGGAAAAACGAAAAAGACAGCAACCCGACGATTACTACGCCAAGAGGCCAGCATGCAGAAGACGCAAAAGAAAAACTAATGTGGACGACACTCGGAGGTCAGTAAGGAGAAGATTGACGTCCATGAAACCTATAGCGTGGGAACAGTTTTGCCAGAAAAGAATGACGGAGTTTCAATCATCGAAAACTCAAAGATAAGTTAAAATCTTCTATATTTTTTTTTCTTTTGTTCCGAAATGTTATGCGTAAGTACGAAGTTCTATGTTTTGACGAAAGTCAATATAGCTCGGTTGAGACTTAGTTTTGTTTTACTTTATTTAGCTAAGGCAAAAGTATTATTTTCTTTAAGTATAAAATCTAAGAACAAGCAGTTTCTGTTGGTCGAAAGACTAATTCTGTTATGTTAAAGCCAAAATTTGGCCGAAGATAAAAATAACTTCGTATTCTTGTATTAATAAAAACTTTAGTTTCAGTGCCGCCAGCTTGGCGAAGAATGAGTAAAGTAAAAATTTATTTTCTCTTATTCATTTTATGGTAAATTGTAAAAATCATATGTCTTAGAATTTTGTAAATATACGTAAATACTTGAATGTTATGTAAAAGTAGAATTTAGTCTAGGAGCATAAAATTTTAGATTCTAAAAGTAAATGCTCAAAAGCAATGAATTCAAAATTTAAGTATTAAACTGTAGATAAAATCATGCTTTAGAGCGAAAGCCTGCATGTCTAAAGATGAATTAGGGGGAAGTTAGAATGAATGTGTTTTGTAGGGTTCTCCACCTACACTTGAATTTTAAGAATATTAATGTAGCTCATCGAGTTGTAGAATGTCGAGTAAGGTGTGTCTATTTGGTCGTTGAATTTTAACAAATCATGGTGGTTAGGGGAAGTGTTGTAATACTAAAACACGAATATTCTCGGTTGACACCACACATGGTGGAGAGTCAGGGTAAAGCTAAATTAATGTTTGAATACTTGAATGAATGTGAAGTAAGCAGTAACTAAGGAAAATAAATCGTTTAAAAACAAAAATGTATTCAGTGTCAAGAAAGTGTAAATTATAATGTATTTAGAAAGATACTTACACTTATTCCTTCCAGATGCTGGAAGGAAAAGAACAAGATTGATTGCTGAAGTCCAGGAAAAGTTGCTGTAAGAAGAGAGATTTAAATAAGTATCCACATAAATTTAGTATACCTTTTGTTACATAAGATTTTTTTTGTGTAAACGAGGTTCTTAAAAGTTAGTTCAGAATTGTAGAAACTTTACAACAGGTCGTTTGTAGGACCTGCTTCCAAGTTTTCCAAATTCTGGCAGCGGCAAATGTAGGGTTTATATTTATTTTAACTAACATTTATTTTAAGTTTAAACTATCTTTCCTGTCAAGCCTTACTTTCCCCTGGAACTGCCAATGCTAGAGTATGTAAATTTTTGTAGAACGCGCAAGGATTCAAATCATCAGCGGAAGTATCCTGAGTTAAATAGAAAGGAAACGAGTTCGAGATGTGCTGTTCTTACTTCACGAGCGCGGAGGTAGTTAGCCAGAAATTTAAGAACCACGCGTTTCGGCTTGTGTGCTTGTCTCGGCCAATTGTTAATCGTTCAACGTGATATTCAAAGTTTGCTGAATTAGCAGCGGTATTGTAAAACGCGGTGAGGTTAGTTACGTTTAGAGAGCCTCGTAGTTAGTCTCTAGTTATTATTTCTTTTCAGGTTCTTATTTTTTATTTTAATCGCCGGGTCGGCGTAGTTTGTGAGTGTCAAGAGCACGCATTTGTAATTTCTAAAGTTGAATAAATAGGGACTTAAACCCTTCGCAGGACTCTGTCTAATTTCCAGTTTCAGCTGTCACCACTTGGTTGCGTGCAGGTTGGAGGCGCGCAACTGTACAATATAAATTTGACTCCCGTACAATAAAAATTGACCGGAATATTTAATTTCAACATTTGAAATTGTTATGTCATTTTCAACTTGGCTTGAGGGAACGTTTAAATATGTTAGATTAATTAAATGAAATAAGTTTAAATGAAGTGCTGTAAGTATAATTTAATAGACTGTAAAGGAATGGCATGTGGTGTCTACGTCAGATTTTGTAAATATTTATTATAGTATCACCTGTTACGCTGTGCTGGATAAACTGCTAAAATTCTGCAAAAGTACTTGAAATGAGCTTTCTTTTATTCCTTCTATATTTAATAATTTTTTGTTCCTGGTTTTATTTACTTATTTTATTTTCTATTTTTGGTACAAAAATTTAGGTATAAATAATTGTTTTTAAAAACATAAACAGCGCAGTCTATTAAATAATATTGTAATAATCAAAAATCTGAAACGCAAGAATTCTAATTTAAACTTTACCAGATGATTTCCAAAAATTCAATCTAACCTAATTTACTAAATTTCATTTTCCGCGTAAACGTGCCTTTTAGTAAACATGACTGGTTTAAATTATATTAATTACTGGACTAAATTATGAAAAAATATAATAAAGATAAATTCTCATTAGAATCAAGTAAATAAAAGTTTCCGCCAACAAAAGGCATTCAAATAAAATCTTAAGTAATTATTCTGATGTTGTATGGAAAAGATGCTTAAGTAAAGAACAGGAATACAAGTACTTATTTATTGATACCGCAGGGTAATATGACATGTATAATTCAAAAACCATAAATTATAAAAGATTTGGTCTAGAGACTTTATACCTAATTATCTTCTTGACCTAGTTTTGAAAGTTTCTTTCACTAATAAGATGCATGAAAGGAATTGAAATTTTGCTGCTTTTAAGTAGTGTTACCCTTCAAAATCTCCCCTGGAAAGGTGAAATCTAATTTATGTTTAAATCTTACCGAAAGAAGATATTTAAAATAAATTATTATCTTTCTCACTGACGTATAAAATATTTATCCCCATATGAGATGATATGATTTTTCCACTAATGAGCTGCTCTTTTTTTCCGCTTCGAAATTCTTGGTGGTAGCTAATGATTAATAAACTTAAACTCAATTTGGGAGTACTATTCCTAACTCTTGAGTGTGACGGAATTTATTGCTAAATATCCCCAGCTCTTTTGATGATGCTTGTTAATCACATTCCTTAATTACTAGTAGTGCAAAATGTTCTAGTAGTCAGTTAAAATATACATCAGAAACTGAGAAAACTCTCTCAAAAATGGAAAGAATCCTCTTAAGGGTCGTTTTAAATTTCATTTTAAGAGACCCATCGATTAAAGGATTCTTGTTTGTATTTTTGCAACAGCGGCGTGTTGGAGGCGCAATCATCAGAGTGCTGGGTCGATTGGGAGAACTCGCTGGAGACAATTGCTCCAAAATGGTGTTTCTGCAGCAACAACCCATCCTTATGAAATCATCGCTCTCTTTATCGAACGTGAGATGGACCCTTTTATGGGATCACATTATGCGAGATGGTGCGGAAAAGGGGCCTTAATTACCCATCCAGAATGTTCGAAAAATATTTAGAATAGCGGTTTCGAATCGGTAATAGAATGGCCGTCGAAAACGGAGGTGATAGTTTCTGTGACAAATGTTGCGCCTTGTGCGTTGACGCCCAGTTTGTATTCTCTCTTGAAATTCTTCCTCACAAAGGATGGTCAATACCATCGAGTGCTTTGATAAATGAGGTTCCTTCCCTTGAAATTTGTTCTCTTGCCTTGGAACAAATCACCTCACTTGCTGAATTCGATAAATGCCAAAAGAAAGATTGCCTCGACCATTCTTTTCAAGCCAGAGAAAAGATATAATTTTACACAAAGGGATTGGATCATAGAAAGTAACAAGGATTGGGTGTAAAGATGTGTATCATTTCAAAGGTGAAAGGAGGGGAGAACTTTAGGCAAACTTGTCTCTCAGTTTTTATGAAGAACTGCTTCGTAAGAAGGGAATCGGTTGGGTGATACTGCAAAGATATATATCAGGAACTAGAAATGGTAAGACAAATCATGTTATAGTATTTTACTCAACCTCACTAAAAGGAAGACAGATTGTGAGAGCTGTATTAAAGAAAACGTAAATAGAAAATTTGATTTCTATAGAAGGAAAATAAATTTCTATGATTTATTCCTCAAGTTAAAAATGGTAATGTAGAATCTAATAGAGGTTAGTTATTTCAGAACAGTTTCGAGTTTCATAGCAAACGTGGATAATAAATCAGCCAGATTTAAAATTTAAACAGGATCATTTACACACACACACACACGCATATATATATATATATATATATATATATATATATATATATATATAGTATATATATATAATATAATATATATATATATATAATATATATAATATAATATATATATATATAATATAGTATATATATATAAATATATAATATAATATATATATATATATATATAATATATATATATATATATATATATATAATATATAATATATATATAATATAATATATATATATATATATATAGTATATATATATACGTATATATAATACACAGAAAATAATCGATTGATTCTCTGGTACAAACATACTTTACAGACGATTTTATTACACATCTCTGATATACGACGAATCGTAGAAATGAGTTGAGGTTTTAAAATACGTGGAGATTTATGGCCATAATATAATTGTTTCGGAAATCAATGGAATTTCCGAAATTCTGGGTCTGCCAAGTATCTTTAAACAGAAATTTTGCGTCCTTAAATGGAACTTAAAATAAAGCCTTATTATGCTTATTTTAAGTTTCGTCTAGGTATAGAAGTGTATATATATGTGATATTTTTGTTTGAGACGACTTGAGGAGACCAGGCACCACTTTACGGCCTAGATATTTAGAGATGTTGCTGGGATACAAATAGCATGCATAATAGTAAAGAAACATTTGCAGTCGTTGGTGTAACTAACAAGACACATAATTTTATTTCTTAATAAATTTGAAATCATATATTCTCCTTTTAACATCACTATGGGTAAGACAAGCATTCCGCAATTTTATGTACAGCTTATGACATTTCGAACCAGTAGATGATACCGTAATGCAATGAGACACATGTTAGCACAGCAAGAAGACAGCAAAATTTGCTGCGCATTCCAACAAAGGATTTTAGATATAAGAATGGAATCTCTGAATGGAATCTAAGTTCTGAAACGTGATTAAACAAGTTCTTTTACCGCGGGTTAGTGTTTCCAGGGACGCAGTTTAGAATCCAGGTAGGGTATATAGCCAAAATAAAGTAAATAACTGTGACTTTCATATTTTTTTAATCTTACATATCACTCTAAAATAAAAAGGGCTGAGTGATAGGAAAGCCTTTTTAGAAAAAGCATTAGAACGTCAGCAAATGAAGAGAATATATCATATATATATACTTCTTCCATAATTTTTTTCAATATACATAACATGTGCTTTTTCCATATTTTTTTCAATATAAACAATATGTTCTTTTTTTCATAATTTTTTCAATATATACACTATGTGCTTCTTTCCTATGTGAAGGAAAATTAATTTCTTTAATTAGTTCTTTAGCTTCACTATGTTCCATTACTTTGTTCATGAAATTTCTCATATATTAGCATATAAAACGGCACATGAAAAACATAATTTGGAAGTATTAAACATATATATATATATATATATATATATATATTAAGTGTCATATTAGCCTAGGTAGCTAATAATTAAAAAGCCATTTTAGTCAAGTAATTAAGTTTTATTTAATGTTTTTAAGCAATTCAAAACTATTTTAACATTAAACAAATTTATTAACAACAAAGCACGTAAAAATAAATTAAAAATTTCTTAGTAACCTTAATAAGCATTCATGCATAAACATACGCATAAAAACAAATTTTCTATTTTCTTTTTTATCTATACCTTTTTTTTTTTTTTCCTCCACTTTCCTGTTTTTCATTGCTTTTTAGGTTGATTTCAATTAAAATTTTGAGAATATCATCATAACGTAATTTTGCCACATTTCGCTAGGTAATCCTACCTGATCAACTAGTCGAGTACAGTTTTTAAACATATACTTCATTCGGCTTTTATATTTTAACAAATTCCATTGGTTTATACTTTTTCCTCAGAATAAATTTATATTTTGTACTATATGAAAAAATTGTGTAATTTCTTTACAACTACTTATGGTGTCATTAATGGCGAGTTTTAAGTTGTGAGGTAAACAAGATAACATATTCTGCATTTAGCTGAATAGATTGTTACTGAAAGCCATTATAGACACCACTCTTAATATAAGCGCTGTCATACCTTTGCGCATAACACTTTTTAGTTGAAATTCCTTTTTCATTGACGAAAATCTTTCCATCTTTCGAAAGAATATTATTGAAATACATGAAATTTTGAACTGTTTTTATTTATTTTTTTATTATAAAACTTACGCATTTTGAATTATCATCTTTTGCAATATATTCGATATATCTTAAATTGTGTGTAAACACAATGAATAAAAGTAAGATGCATTTATCTGGTTCACTAAAATTTTATTCTAAATTATGACCAGCACACTGAATTAATTTTATGAGGATTTTATAATTTAAGGCTCAAATATGGCACACTTCCTACTGGTATTTCCAAACCTTGTTTCATGACATTCTCATATTTTTTTAAATATTTTAATCTGCTGTAAAAATTGCCAATGTAACCAGAATTTATATTTTCACTCTGCCCACGAAAACCTAACGCACACTTTGAGAACGTAACTGTAATGTTTATTTAAGAATAGTTCATTTAAGAATTATTTCCGCAGAAAAAATATAATATAAAATCCTGTATTTTAAATCAAGTTTTCAAAATTGAAAATTTAAAGTATATATTTGCCGTAATATTATTCCATCATAAATTAAAGCCTCGTACAGATTTGTGCTTTAAATGAAACATCAAAAATCAAAAATAACTATACAGTACGCAGTTGTGCATTTATTTTAATAGGTCGCTGACTCCTGAACTTACCACATATATTTTCTTAAAATGTTAATAATTTATATTTTGTCAGGTCACTGAATCCAAAACTGAAAACGAAAACGATAAACACCATTCTTTTTAAATTTCGAAAATTTCATAAGAAAAAAAATTCTTTCTAGATTTTTTTCACCCTTCAAATTTCAAGAAATTTTAACATCAGTAAATTATTTGATTTCCAGTTTTAGAACTGTATATTATTGAGATAGATTCTATTAGATTCTCATTTCCCAGTAAGGATGTTAAATGGGAAGATATATTTCTAGGAGATATATGAATTACATTTTAAAAAATTTAGTTTCGAATCTAATATCAATTTGCAGGATTTTAAGTTTTCGAAAATAATAAACATGGCTGATAAAAATTTAATAGGAGTTAAAACCATATTCTTAAGTTAGGAATTCTCTGACAATGAGAAAAAAATTATATAACCAAAATATTGATCTAATTTTTGTTAATTTAAAATCGGGAATAGCTCTGCCTAGAAGGATAATTTTCATTTCGTCAAGTTTTGGAAAACCACCAGTCCGCTGTATCATTTTCAAAAATAATCATTGCGTAGTGTTCCCTAAGCTACTGTTACTTTTCTTCAGATATTCATCCTGTGAGAAGTATGCAAGGCCTTCTTAAGCCACACTGTGCAGCCGAGAATTCCCCTATGGAATCGAAAGCTATACCTGTCCTGCCATCTCTAAAGCATTTCTGTTCTTCCATTTCTCTGTATTTGGCGACTTTTCATCACTCAGACGGTGGCCCCTTTCGGCAATCAACCCGCCAAGTAATTAAAAGTCGCCGACTTAAAACCTTCGAACATGCCAGCAAGATGCTAATTAGGGTAATTTCGAAGGTGCACGCTTGATGAGCTGAGTTCGCAGGAAACAATAAGTGAAATTTAAGGAGGTTATGTCGAGGACCCATGAAGAAGAGGCTAAGGGCTATAGAGAAGGGGAGCTCTTTAATTTATTCAGGTGGTACAGATAGGAAGTTCGGTGTAATTAAGAACGTCAAACGTAGCGAGTGGAGAATGGGGGAGGAGTTAAAAGACGTTTAAGGGGTTTGGCTGATGAGAAAAACTCGTGCATGTGGTCTCTTGTGTGGGTACTCCTTACATAAAATGTGAATGGTTCATTATTTTATCATTTGTGCCGAACCAAAATCTCTTTATTAATGTTAGGCTATGTAGCTGCATTTTATCAGACTATTAGTGTTATGAACAGCGGTTGCCGTGACAGCTTATATTCCTACGTTTTAAAATTGCGTTAAGCTGAAAAATGAAAAATGCCTATTATTGATATTTTCTTACTGTGAGGAAATTCTATATCCTGTGATTAAATAGAATAATATAAGTCAGAGTTTGCTTAAGAGTACATATTTCATTTTGTTAGAATAACCTACAACGAATACAATTTTAGATTTAGTGAATTAATTATTCGAAAAATACATTATTTATAATAAGAGATATATATTTTGTTAATATTTTACATGCTTTTTATCTAAAGTTATTAGCAAAGAAACAGATGCAGTATCTTCCATATTTGGATAGTAAATAACAAGATAAAATCAGGTTTTTACAACCAGTTATGTATGTTAAATATCCCAGCCGCGTTCACAAACTAATACTAAAATATTTCTGGAACTTTATGGACTTTTTAAGTAACTACGTATACGTATACGTATAGCGTGTAATACATGATATATATAGTGAAATTAATAACGCATAAATCGGAAAAAATAATTGCAATACATATAATAAATAAATTCCATACTACGTAATAACGGTTTTAAGGAGAAAGATAAAAGTATAAGAACTGCTGATCCGATAGGATACTATAAAGCTAGTGTTAGAATACTAAACTCCGCTGAAATTTCTGCACGTAAAAATAATTAGAATCAGAGTAGAAAATTTGGAAATATTTGAGAAATGTCTTTCCATAAAAACAACTGGCATTTGGAATCACTGCGTGCAAATATGCACAGGAGCTTTTGTACAGGCAGTCCAAAACGCAATGCATTTGAACAGTCCAGATCTCAAAAACGTAATAAAGTAAGAGGACTTTACCCTTAGGAAGACAATTGCCTGAGAATAAGAATATTATTGTCCCGTCAAAGATTTTGTTATGTCCGAAACTTTAGAACCCAAAAGACTGCATATTACTGAAGTGAGAAAACAAAGATGATGACATTTTGGGTAAAATTTATCTACGTCAAAATGAATGGACTCGGGAACGCCACTAGCAGTTCTACGATTTGATCTTAGCCACAACGCCGTAAAGTTATCTTCTATCACCACTGAAAGAAAGGAGTTACCTGTGATTTTCATGCAGTTTCAGGAATATGTAAAAGGTATATCTTTATTTTAAAAAAGCATGCAGCCTATCATGTGATTAGGCACACGAGATTGAACTACAACAAGTGGTAGATTTTAAATCCTATAACACTATCATTCTATCTATTCCTATATCAGAAGCCTCACGTCTATTACTTCAAGGAAGATTGTATATTTGGCGAAGTTAGCTGCTCTTTCACTGGTTACATTATAATATCCAGAATGTCTATTAGAGAATAGAAAAAAAAATACATCTAGATAGCAGGTTTGTATATATTCTCTGGCATCAGTTCTGTGCGCTGATAAGTTACACATTTCGATTTCGATCTAAGTGAAAGAGATTTCATGTGGAGTTATGCTGTGCATAAAAATTATCTATTGCTCTACCTAGAGCTGTTTAGGAGACAAATTTCCTGTATTAATAACGTAAGGCATCAGTATTTAGAAATGTTAATCGTATATGTCTGCCGCAACTGAAATAAAATCTGTGATAATATATATTCAATCAATATTACACCTTGTTCGGTGACTTTGCGTCAGAAAATTGAAAATCACACTTCACGGCAAGGTAATATTCTAGATTTATTGAGGAGTTTTCATCCTAGTACGTAATCAAGATGATATGCTCTCAAATCAATTTCACCAGACTCTGCGCTTCTCATAAGTATATATATACATGGAGCAATTTGGAGCCATACTTTGAATTTCTTTCTAAGCCCCTAACATCAATTGATGAATTAATAAAACGATGCATGAGATATGGCTGAATATCTCGCAAATTGCCGTTCGCCCCTTGATCGATTCTTTTCTCTCTGTTTTACCTTATGTTTTGATACTTGCAGCTGTTATACAAGCTACTGATTGTTGCCACGATTACCCCATTTTTTATCTTCCTTGGAGGAACATTTAAAATAACCTTTGAAAATATATCAGTTTCAAGTGCATACATAAATTCGTGCAGTTTTCAGAAGTAACATTTAAAAGCAAAATTTGGTCACTTTCGTAATAAAGGGCAAAATATGATACATATATAGTAACAATATTCTTATAAATATCACAATAAATACCTATTACATTTTTAGCAACTTACGATAGTAAATAGCAATAATAATTTTACATTTAACCTCAAACATGTAAGTAGTATATAAATTCCGATACTCATTCTAACAAAGCTATGTTAAATATGAGAATAGAGGTTTATTTGAAAAGAGTGAATATGCTTAAAATGAATATTAATGACTAATAATATATTATATTTGTGATCAGTTTTAAGTATCAAAAGCTTTTCAGGTACAAACTAAGTCATCATTTGTTGACTTGAAAAATTGTTGCGAAAAACTTAGCACTACAACTTATATTGATCACATCAGTAAATAATGCACTATTATTGATCATATCAGTAAATAATACAGTGTCTTTTTTTGTTAAGAGAGATTTTGTACCACGCAGATATTTTGAAGAATAAATTTCTTAAGTGCTAAGTAATTTTATTAATTCATTCATATAGATTTGTGCGGTTTATAACAGTTTAGTGATATTTAAAACTGTCTAAAATTTTCCCGTTCGTACATCATTATTTGTGGCATGAAAATCATCCATATATGTTTTAAATCAGTCTGTTTTTGGTGTATTTTATTATGAGATTTGAACACATTTTTATTTCGTCATTTTAAGATTAGATACAAATGTATTTCAGCTGCTTTTTTAGAAGTATTTATTCCTAAATTTCTGCTACCTCTCTATAATTAAAGTACATTAAATTGTCTATAAATAATTAAATTTAAGCCTTAATTAATGCTTCTTTTTGTGTTTTCGTGTTTTCCATTAATTGCACAAAAATTTTTCACTTCTTTTTATAGTTATGACATCCTTGCTTTATGAGAAATATTTTGATACAGAATTATCTTGGTTATTAAAAGGTTTTTTATTCCTTTGACATTGCAATAATTATACAGAACACATCTTATTGCAGAAACTAATTCTGTCTCCAGAACTGACATCTGCTATTCTAACAACGTTTACATTACGATAAATGCATTTTTTCACACATGGAAACTTTCTTCATAAGCTATTTAAATTACTGTAAAGCGGTAGAAAGTCCCATTTTCTAAGACTAATTTATGAACACAAAATATAATAAATTTATGAGGTAAGTAAACCTTTGTATATTCCGTTTACTGCTGCTGCTGTTCGAACGCATTTTCTTCCCTTAAAAGAGATCAGAATTCTTCCCTTTTTACGTGACATAATAAAGCGAAACTCGAAGCAAAATCTGAATTCGTTTTCAGGTAAAGCAACGAATCAAGTAGATCCCAGGCTTTCTTATTCTTTACAGCGCAATGCAAGAGCAGACTGCACTTTTGCGTGACCTCTGCCTCTATTTTCTCCAACATTATTACATCATCAGCAATTTTGTTTCCCTCGAAGATCAGAGTTCTTTCTGCATCTAAGTAGAGCAACCAATTTCGGCCTCAAATTACCTTCGATTCGAACGAAACATAATTCAGAAGAACGTTGCTCTAACGGTTATACATACCAAATAACTTTTATTTTCATCTCTACTTTGTAGTATGGTATGGTCGGAAATTGTGCTAGTTTTGCTGCCTTGTATTACACTGCATTAAGAGCCATTTTTTTCATTAAAAAGTCTACATGAGCATTTTTTCGATGTCTTTAACAAGTGCCATATCTCATAATATATCCTTATTACTCTTAGATGTACTTCACTGCTTTATAATATTTCTTGTATTGCAGTGTAGAAACATCACTGCCTATTTCACTGAGTAAACGTACTTATTTAAGTTATCTAGAACGTAATTATAACTTTTCTGCGAAATATAAACTATGAAAAATACCAAATTCTGTACTACAAAAATATATCGAATATACTGCATTTTTATTATGAGAGACTGTATGTTATAAAACACAAATTCGTTAATTTCCATTCCCAAAAATAAAAATGAATGCGAATTATAACATCTAAGAAGTTACTGATCCACTTGATGCTCATAGGGTAAGTGTGTTCATGAGTTTCATATGATTTTTATTGGTACGAACAAAATATTCAAGGTTTTAATCAACGTAATCCAACTATAAAAAGTTATACTTATCAATTTATATGTATCCTGTAAGGTGTTTGCAAAGAACATCACAGAGCATGTCCCCAGTTGTTGATTATGTTAAATATTAATTTAATCTTATTTTAGCCGAAAAGAAGTTTGATGTGAATTTTAGAAATATGTACCAATATCCTTAGTATATTAATCAGTATAAAGTATTCTGTTTTCTACAGAATATCTGTTCATAAGTTCCTTTCGGTAAGTTAAAGGGGTACACTATACTTATATTTATTTATCTTTTTATCTACAAATATCGATTCTTTTTTTTTTTTTTTTTTTTGTATAATCTTAAGTGTGTAACAGAAGTACACGTAATAAAAAGACATTAACAGGATTTTGTAATGCCTCTTTATATAGCCAGCAGTCATATATTTCTTTCGCATTTTCTCTCGAAATCTATGGGTCTTATAGGCATGGCTGATTAGTAACGTTTAATTTCTTCCGAGTAGGAATCTAACCACTTTGGACGGTTTATGCCAGAAGTTCCCAACCCTATGCCTGAGGGCACCATGGCACCCGCTTATCGTTTAACGTGTGTCCGCCGTTGTGCGATCACAATAAAAATGGCTTAGTTTTCAATAAAATTATATGTGAAAGTTTTCTCATTTGTAATGAAATAGAAATTGCGTCCAACACAAATACCAGCACAAAGCGTCCCTTTGTGCTGGCATTTGTTGATCTATTTTTTTATGTGTATGTATTATTAACTCTATCCAACCGTAACTTCACCTTGAAAACGTAAAAGGTGCCCGTCGTCCAACAGATATTCTAGAACATGCTGTTAGGGACAAAAAATGTTGGGGAACCCTAGTTTATGCAGTCTTGAAGAGACATTCTGTATATACAGGATGTTCATTTTAAAAACAAACTTTATTCAGTTATGTATCATTTGCTTGAAATGATGTTCCAATTTCTCTGTTGTTCTGTTATGTGTAAGGAATTGTATATAAACAAATCTGGCGTAGGGAAAACATCAATTCTCCCACAACAGAAAGGTTTTGCCGAGTTTTTTGTTCAACACTGGCATTTTGTATGCAACGTGTTATTTGGTTAAGTTTTTCATAATAGGACTGATATTTTGTTAGTGATCAGCATAGTTTTACCGACATACACTGTGACCAACACTCTGAAATGTATAACTCTGAAACGTATCATCTGTTTATCGAGTTTTTTCTGCATTTTGCAAACATTGTTGCATGGTACACAATGAAGAGAGGG
Organism: Stegodyphus dumicola; assembly: GCF_044657685.1. Taxonomy (NCBI): domain Eukaryota; kingdom Metazoa; phylum Arthropoda; class Arachnida; order Araneae; family Eresidae; genus Stegodyphus; species Stegodyphus dumicola. The sequence goes on along the minus strand of NC_140771.1, from coordinate 148,846,178 downwards.
CGAATTATTGGGCTCCTGTTCCTTTAAACAAATAGGGATGCTAAGCTTTACCGAGATGCTTTCTGAAAAGTCATAGTCTTACTGCAAGGGAATATACATTATTTTTCTTTAAAGCTGAATTGCAGGTGAAAGGTGACGGAGGACGGGCGTATAACATAGGTAAACAGGCTTATGTCCCACGTTCTCCACTATCTCGAAGAAACAACTCGTTGGAGCCCCGTGAGGCTGCACCGGGAGTTTACATGGCCATAGAGGGGCTAGATGTCAAGTAGATTTTTTATGGGACGTTGTTAATAAAACAAAGTAACTTAAAAAGAATATAAAGGATAGCATTAAAACACTAAAACACACATATAACCTGAAACACATAGATATACAAAATTAAACGTAAAAGCATAAAAACACATTCGTAATTACATAACATAAAGACATAAAAACACACACCAGAATACATAACATGACACATAGAATACATACGGAAACACGTAGAGCACATAAATGCAAATATTGCACACAGAAGAAACATATGAGACATAGTAAGATGTGCGTAAAGCAGAAGCGCTATGCGGAAATATGCTCAGTACCCATAATACATAATGTATATACTTTCATTAGAAGCTTCTGTTGCATGATTTACATATTTCGTTGCATACACTACGTTGGTGCATTATACGGATATTATATATTTCGATTTGTGATAATTACAGTTATACAATTCTGGAAGGATTCATGGTTATATTAGAGACATACAATACGTTGGATAAATACATTAGGAACATACATTACTTCATTAGAGATTCGCATTGAATTATTTACATACAGTGCATACTCTACATTTGGTACATTGTACGAATATCTTGGATACCTACATTTATACAATTCTGGAAGTACTCATACATTTATACAATTCTGGAAGTACTCAGGGTTACATTAGAGACATACAATACATTGGATAAATACACTACATTAGAGACATACAATATATTGGATAAATACTCTACATTAGAGACATACAATACATTGGATGAACACACCACATTAGGAACATACATTACTTCATTAGAGACTTGCATTGTATTATTTACATATGTTACGGTGCATATTCTACATTTCGTACATTGTACGAATATCTTGGCTAATTACAGTTATACAATTCTGGAAGGATTCATGGTTACATTAGAGACATACAATACGTTGGATAAATACATTAGGAACATACATTACTTCATTAGAGACTTGCATTACATAATTTACATATGTTACAGTGCATACACTAATTGTACGAATATTATGCATTTTGATCTTGGACAATTACAATTATACAATTCTGGAAAGATTCATGTTTACATTAAAGACATACAGTACATTAAATAAATACACTACATTAGGAACATGCATTACTTTACATGCACTATTTTACAGCCTTTCACTACATATGGCATTTACATTTCGTTGGGAAGTTAGATATATACAATACGTTACGATACTAGACATTATACGCTATACGGACATACATATTATTTTACATAGGTCACTATTGCAGACATTACTAGTTTATACTACGATAACACATCATTCCATTGGGTTCCCAGTGCTTTACACAGATAAACATGTCAGTGCTTTACACAGATAAACATGGCAGTGCTTTACACAGATAAACATGTCAGTGCTTTACAGATAAACATGTCAGTGCTTTACACAGATAAACATGTCAGTGCTTTACACAGATAAACATGTCAGTGCTTTACACAGATAAACATTTCTGCACGTTGCTGGCTATTGGAAGCAGATGATTACATGAGGCTCGAAATTGAATGTGGCGCTTACAGAATGTGTACATACTGCGAATACCTAATCGTTGAGTACATTGTCTGCAGTACCATGCTATTGTGGCTGGCAAATGTCTTGTCCTAGGGCGTTGATTTGCTGTACAACTGCGCAGATACTCCTTATAGCTGGCGGGTGTTTGATTGTAAAACGATAGTAAAGTGTTCTATCATTCGTTGGATGTGGTAAGTGGTGTTTTGTTGTTAGACCGCAGTCATATAGGTAGTGCTCGAGAGAACCTAGCATGCCACAGACACAATTGTCAGATGTTGAGATGCCATGACGCATAAAATGAGATGGAAATGGGCCATGACCCGTTATGTACTACTGTGTCAGTGGGGCTATTGTTATAAGACGGTCCGTATCTACCTTTGGTAGGAAGTTATACGTCCTTCTCCCTGTGTCGCCACTATTCCATTCTTCTTGCCACTTTTCTTTACAGATATTACGCAGAGTTTTCTTGAGGTGTGAGACGGGGGTAGGGGCTCTTATACTTTGAGCGTGGATGTTGTTGGCAGCCTCATTAGCCAGTCGGTCTGCGACGTCATTCTCTTTGTCGGAGTGTCCTTTCACCCATACCATGTTAAAGTGGGCTTGATGATTATTGCGTAAAAGTTGCTGTATATCTATGATGATGGGTGAAGTGTGGTGATGATCCCTGAGTGCGTGTAGCACTGGCATGGTGTCCGTGAAGAAAGTCGCATTGATAAAGGAAAGGTTGAGGGCATGTCGTAGCGCATTCAGTATTGCTAGTGCCTCTGCTTGGAAGATACTATTGCTGTTAGTGAGATCTCCTTTCCATTCTTTTACTAGTGTTCCATGTTCGTAGTGAGTAAACGCGCAGCTCACTCCCTGATCATGTTTTGATCCATCAGTGAACAGTTGTGTGATCGCAAAGGAAGTGTGTTGTCTGGAGTGCGATTGCTGATGTTGGATTTTGACATGGATCCCTCTACCTTTGATGGCAGGGTGGATGTGTTGCACTCTGCCAGGGAGTTCATATTCTGTTGTTCTGAACGTAATTCCTGCATATGTGGCTTCTTGTCTGTGATGGATGATTCGTACATAGGTAGCCTCTGCCTTTATGCGTAATGGCAGCAGGCTTGCAAGTATCGTGGCGGCGCTGGACGCTGTTGCGCGATAACCTCCGCAGATGTTTAATGCAAACGGCCGTTGAATTGTGGTCAGCAGCTTGGTCTTTCGGCTGCTCATTGGTTGTGCCCATATGACTGCTGCGTAGAGAATTATTCTCTCTGCCACTGTCAGATATAATAGCTTCCTGATATGGGGGTTTGGTCCCCAATTTCTCCCTTGAAATTGCCTAGCTTTCCGTGCGATGGTCGATGTTTTTGTACGTATTTCTTGGAGGTGCGGTAACCAGGTGAGTCTGATCCCAAGTGACTCCTAGATATTTAATCGTCTTCGTTATTTTTAAGTTCTTGCCCAGTAGCTTTATACATGGACGTCTTGTGGGATTTGTGCCAGGATGTGGAATTACGATGGCTGCGGACTTTTGCCGAGAGATGGTTAACTTAAGTTTATTGCATAGGTCCGTGAATATCGAGCAGGTTTCTGTGGCATTCCGTTCCAGTTCATCTCTTGTGCGGCCAAACACCAGAAGGGCTACATCATCGGCGTATGCTATGATATCTGTGTACAAGGGCCATTCATATTGTAGTATGGAGTTAAAGGTGATTATCCAAAGTGTTAGGACCAAAGGACCGGCGCAAGAGCCTTGTGGACACCCTTTTTCCTGCCACTTGATAGTGAGGCCATTGTTGTTAGCTACTATGAGGCTACGTGCATGTAGATAGTCCGTGATGATGTTAAAGATGTTTTTGGGACATTGTGCCTCTCTAAGTGCTTGCTTAATAGCAGGCCACCAGTGAGTGTCAAAGGCACTTTGCAGGTCCAGGGATATGAATGCCGTGTGAAGATTTCTGCCTCTATTTTCTGCTATCTTTAAGATGACTCAGGGCACGCGTGGTTGACAAGCCAGTTCGGAACCCGTATTGCCGTGGGCTGAGAAAGTTGGTCTACTGGAGATGGAATTTAACTCTGTTTACCATTAATTTTTCATAAATTTTTCCCAGAGACGAAAGTAGGCAAATTGGCCGAAACGAGCTTGGGTCATCTAGGGATCTCTGCTTCTTCAGGAACAGGACCACTTCTCCTTTTTTGAAAGCAGTTGGGAAGCTCTGGTATTTTAGTTGGGAAGCTCTGGAGCTTGCTGAAATATTTCTCGAAAAATGTAGGGAGGGATGTGTAAGCCACTTTTATTATTGCATAGTCTAGACCGTCCGGTCCCGAAGCCTTTTTATTGGAAGAAAACGGAAAATTTGCTGTATTTCAGCTGAGTCGAAGGGAATGTCATGTGGTGTGTTAGGAATGGAATGGTTGTCCCGTATCTTCTGTTGTCCTGTTGAGTCATCATCCGGGTTATCTGCTGGGAAGACTGCATTAAGGATAGCAGATGCTGTGGTTTCTGCAAGATTGGTGGTGTCTGAGTCATTGGCTGATTGGGCATAAAGCTGGACGGGCTTGTAAACTTTATTTGTAGCTAGTTTATGCAGGATTCCATACACGTTGGTATTAGCTGTGCAAAATTTTCGCCAGCTATTGACTTTGGCTCGTAGTATGCATTTTTTATAATGAGCTCTTTCCCTGCGGAATGTGGTCAGCAATGCCATTTTGGTGGCTTCGTCCATAACACCTCGGAGACTCCGTCGTAGGGCTCTGCACTTTTGCCGTAATTGGCGTAGTTCCTTAGTCCACCAGCATATGCCTTGTATGCGTTTAGCAGTGCGAGTCTTCAGGAGTTGGTCGCAAATACATCGCAATGCATTGAGGAGATGATCTGTATAAGTGTCTAATTCCTCTGGGCTATTTATTTGGTCTATTACTTCTTCTTCACTTTGTAGGGTATCCAAGAAAGCCTTTGTTAATGCACGCAGTTTATTGCCTGGGATCTTGTAGCGTTTAAGGATAGTGATGCTTGTGTCGGTATTAATTGCAAAGTGGATATATTTATGATCAGAGCAACTCTTGTCGTCTGTGACCAACCAATCTGTTATATTGTTGGCTATGTTACTTGTAGCTATTGTTAAATCAGGCCATCCTTTGTTGTATGAGTTGTCGAACGTCGGTGGGGCATTCTGAGTATTTATTAACTGTAGATTGGCTGTCATTATAAATTCTTTTAACGCTGTTCCTTTCGGTGAGGTATCTGGGTATCCCCAAATGGCATTGTGCGCATTTAGGTCTCCACTTATTACGTGAGGAATGGTAGTATGTTTTCTGTGTATTTCTGCTTTACTATCTACTGCATTGCTGATGTCTTCTGGTGGAGGGCTGTAGACTGATGCTAGGATAATATGGGAGTTATTATAATTCAGAAGAATTGCAACATGATCTCGTGCCTGCTTGATAATGAGTGAGGACCATTGTGGATTACAACAAATGATTGCCGCTCTCGGGGATAGTTCGCTAAGTTGCGCTTTTCGCTGGAAGATCTTCCATGTGAGTGGTAGGCAGACTATTGCGCCGTTTCTACAGTAAGGCTCTTGGAGAAGGATGATATCTATCTCATGATCGAGGACATGCTACACTAGTTGCGTATTAGCTGCTTCTGCCCGCTGGAGGTTAATTTGTGTGCACTTTATGGAGCCTGCCGAGGAATGAGTTAGAATCAGGTTGACTGGGTTGTCGATATTTGTCGATAGGATCTCTTGTGAGATAGTGTTGCTATCTTCAGGCGTATTAGGTAGTAACATAGCATTGGTAGGCTGCTGAGATGTTATAGCTTCAGTATTGTGTGTTGCAGCGTGTGTTGTAGGCGGCTCTCTGGTACATCGGGCATTCCGGGTGGTATGCCGGATATTCAAAGTAGTAGGAGGTGTCGTTGTGGTAGTTACAGTCCCCACAATTGATACAGGCTGGTGACTCTGCTTGACAGACTTTGGTGTTGTGCAACCCAGCGCAGAAGGCACAGACCTGTTTCTTGCTGCGGTAGAGAGCCTGGGAGTGACCGAATTGCTGGCATCTATAACATCTACGGATTCCCAAGAACTCCGTGATAGTATGAGCCTGCCATGGCTCTGAACAGATGTCTGAAGTTGATGGCGATTCCAAAGATCTCTGTGGTACACTCGAGGACCCATTTGACTCTGTTTGCTCGGCGCTCTTTATTTCGGAACAGGGGTTTGTATACTCTTCCTGACAGACCTGCCGTTGCCCTGAGCTCTGCAATGAGCTGCTCTGGTTTAACATGTTCTAGAACATTATGGATGGCTATTCTCGGCTGCCTCTTTTGCCTAGGACGAACCTCGGCCTGGACCTCAGCTTTCTTGATGTGCTCCTATAACTTTAGTACCTCCTCGTTTGTATTACAAAAGACTTCCAGTCCGCATTTTGGAGCCGGTTTGATAGCGTTGACGGCAACTGGGATCTCACTAAGTGGAACCTTTTTCTATAACTGTGTTCTTAGATCACGTGGATGGATACTCCCTAAAGGGTTGATGATCAGACTGGGTTTACTTAACTGTTTAAGCACTGCCACAAAGGTTGGTGGCTGGGGCACAATCGCTGATAGTGTTGTCGCTGACTTCAAGGGGCTATGCCTTTCCCCGGTGTTCCTGGGAGGCCTGCGTAGTTGCTGTTACTGGCAGGGAGTCCGTGTTTGTACTTGAAGTAACCTGCTCTGGGTAAGGTTTGTTAGTGCCAGTGGTACAGCGCGGGATTACAGAAGTGTTCACGTCTTTGTTGACTACTTCTGTTCCACGTAATGCGATGTGCCGAAAGGTCTCTAGAGTGGCTATGAGGCGTGGTAATAGATTTTTATTACCTCGAACTGTTTTGGCTATTTGCACGCTCTCGTCGAAGACCGCTTTTATTTTTTCTCTATATGAGAAGTCAGTTGAAACTAAGTGATTTGGCAAATCTAGATCACTGCAGTGTGTGGAGGTACCCATTTCAGACATACTGCATTGAGTCTATTGTATGATATCACTAATGATAATAAATATAAATTATTCCGCAGAGTCACTAATTGCTATTGAATTTTTAAAATTATGCACTAAGTCTCTAATTTCACTGTGTAGACTATCTCACTGAATGCTGTAGAAATCTCTATATTGTGGCAATTAGAGGATCTATATTGAGCACTAAATTGTGACACTATAACAAGGAACTATCTTAAGACACAGTAATCTCTATAATAAAGCACTGCTGTTGAAATCTTATATTAGGAAGCTGTTGAGATCTCTATATTAAGGCACTGAGTCTCTAATTCACTCAATGCACTAAATCACAAAGCCACTGCCTAACTGTAGTTCACTTGAACAGTGCTTAAAATTGAGCCCGCAGGAAGAATTACAATGTAAAGTACACACAAATTATCACTTGCGCAGAACTTGAAACTGAGCACGTAGTGAGAGTTACAGTACACAACACAACAAATGTGCGATGGAAATAATTAATTATTAATGCACAAAAGTTTCAGTAAGCACAATAAATAGAAGTACACATGATATTCTGTCAGTAAATACATGTATTTAAGTGGTAAACACGCAAATCATGAGGTTGTAGTGGTATGCCAGGGGCTCGAAGAATGTTAATAAGTCAAAGATAGCAAAGAGAAGAGATGAGTGATGAAAAATGTGAGAGAATGTAAGGAATAGCTGAAACGTGAACAGAAGGAGAACTGCAGGTGCAGAAAGAGTAGTAATAAGAGAGCCTGGACCTTAAAGAGGTTGCGGAGTTACAACAGGAAGAATGTAGAGGTGTTTCCACTAGAGGAAACTGTAAAAAACATATTCTAAAAATACAACAAGTGTATAATTGCAGAAATTGCTCGAAAAAAAAACTACAAAAAAAAAAAATACAAAAGGTGTAAGGAGGGGGTGGAGTGGAAAGAAAGAGGGGGCCAGAAAAAAAAAAGGACAAAGTGGCAAGAGGGGAAAATGAAAAGAGGGCGCTATCTAATGTAGTTAAGGAGAAAACTTAGAAATTAAAAGGGAATAACAGGATAACAAGGGGATGGAAAGAAGGGTGCGGCAGAGGTTAAAGAGAGTCTACAAAGAGTAGGGTAAGTGAGCAGTTGAACAACAACAGTTTGAGGCCGCTAAGTTACATAGATGCGAAGTTATCAGAGAAATAAAAAGAAGGGGAAGTCAGTTAAAGGGGGAAAGAAGAGGGGAAAAGGCTTGAAGACAGCTTAACTAGAAAGTCATAGAGGAAATAAAATTAATGTTGGACTGAGACTTAGAAATTATACTACTCGTAACTTAAACCACAAATTATAGACATTTTAGTAGAAGAGAGATAGAGAAAAAAAGCTCAATTGCACGCAACGTTGTGTGCTAAGATGAAAATCTCAGGAAACAAAAACAGAAGAACATTTTAAAGATAAAATGATGTCAAATTACTATGGCCACCGAAATTTCCAGATCTTAACAGAACTAATGCCAGTGCTTAGAAAATGGGTTCATGAGCTGAAAATTAACATTATAGTTGACATTCAAAATACAGATTAGTGTGAAGATTTCATAATGTCATTAGGAGCGTAGTAAAATTTTCAGAAAAATGCGTATGCAATTAGAAAGACGTCATTTCCAATATATGCTGTAGTCAAAGTATATTATTTTTGCTTATATGATAGATCCACCATTTTATTGAACAACTTCGTTATCCCGACAGAGTTTTACGGACTTTCGTGTGCGTACTTTAGATCCATACAAGAGACTTTATTCACATAGCAGCATCTATTTGAAAATTCCACCTAGAAGTTTTAAAGGTGTTTGGGCAGCATGCCTCTATTGATATTTCCATTTGATTTTTCTTGCCCGAATTACCTAGATGACTTAATCTACAAGCCTGTCATTGAATGTTACTCAGGCTTGCTTACTACTGCTTGACTCATTGAAGCAGCTATATGTAATCGGCATAGACAATGACATTTTTACATATGTGTCGTCGATCTATGCTTCAACATTATGCTATAGTTTAGCTGCTGCAACTTTAAGCTTCTTCTGTGCAGTTACGTGGGTACATATTGCTGCCATATTTAAACACACGGCTAGCAAATATGTAATTTATTTTGTCGTATTCGCTTATATTTAACACCTAGGGATGCCGTTTTCTGACATAGATTCCCATATGAGTACGGTTAGTGTACATCAGACCTACCTCAAACGCTTATACAGGTACTTTCAAATCACGTCAAAATACATGTGTGACGTACGTGTATTACATATACATGCATATGGGATGTCCAATAATTTTTACCACATTCAAAAACCCCCACAAAATCAATAAATAGACGCATCAGAGCTTGGTTTGCTCTTGAAAAAAAAGCACCTTTTAAAAGGTACTTCTTTTTGCTCTCTTTGTTATATTTTAGTTCAAATGTACACCATTAGATGTCACAGCATAGGTAAAAATGAAATGATTACAATTTAAGATTGCACAACATTTATTCGTTTTCACTCCGGAGAATATTACAGTATTAATATAACTGATATATTTTGTTTTTCATAGTCCAGCAGTACATGGATTTTATTTGCTTATTTTGATGGCTATGTTAGATTGAGCAGTATAAATGCTTTTAATCAACATTTTTCGCGTAAGTTATTAATACATTAATTTATCGAAAGTATTACCTTTCGATGTTCCACAATTTGCTAGGAACTGGAGTAGTATGTTCTCGTGTTGAGGACAAATGCGCTTACTGAAAAAAATCTAATGACCATTCTAAGCAAAATCTGCCTCGTTTGTTTTTCCGTTCTCGCTTTTTGTTGAGTTTTTCTCTCGAAAAAGGATTTTAACTTACTAGAATTACGTTTAAAACTAATACATCTGGAACATGTTTTTTAAACTTAACCTACCTCAATATAATGTGACATTTATGCGAGAAGAGCGTTTTTGTTATTTGAAAATTATGTTCATATCCAGTCACACAAAAATAATAAGATCTTCGTCATTAAACTGAAAGGGAAATGTATTCTAATTTGAAAGCTTGCACAAGTTTCTGAATACTCTAGTAATAATTTAAAGAAGAGTGTAACAAAATGATTGCGAAACTTTTTTTAAAGCTTGCTTTTTGAGTAAGGCTTTTAAAAGAAATCAAAGTAAGCTTTGCAATATTTTCCATGAAAACATTTTTTATTATAAAGAACAGGAGTCAAAGTGAAAGGATCTCCAGTCTTACATGGTCTTGATCAAAGCAATTTTACTTTGAGGGGGGCGGGATTTCTTACAGCTCTTGTTAGCTCCTCAAACAGCTTATCGCGATAAAATTCCCATCAACAACAATAAAAGTGCATATACGTATTTTGAAACAGTATATTCGAGAAGAGAATAAACACTACAATCTGCGCTTAAACATGAGAACCTTTAAAGCAAAAAGATCTGCCGCCTGAGCAACGAGAGAAAGGAAAATAAACTAAGTGAAATAATACTTAATATTATGTTATTAGCTAACTTTTTACTACCCTCAGAGCGTGCGTTCAATATCTTTCAAATATATTCAGTTAATGCCTTTGCATTAAATGTTGAGCGATTTTGTTTTATTTTGAATCAAAGCTATACTTAGAGTAAAGAAACTTATAAACGATATAATATTTAGTATTCAAATTTAATTTCATGCAATTTTAAAATGGAATTATCACAGACCAACGAACCAATCACCTACCAATGAACAGAAGGATTAGGTATTTGTTAAATAATTTTATGCTCGTTTTCTTTAATTTGTGTTTTTGTACACTTTTTATAAAGCCCTCTAAATCTATGTATAAACAGTTCTATTTGACAGCTACCATGCTTTTTTCAGTAAATAACTTTGTACCACACTGTTTTTTTTAAAAACTGGCGAAAAAGTTATAATTTTTATGTTATAAAATTTATATATTTATTATTTATATATATTTATCATATTTATATTATTTATGTATTAATTATTTATGTATTTATATATATTTATTATATTTATATATATTTATTATATTTATATATATTTATTATATTTATATATATTTATTATATTTATATTATTTATATATTTATTATTTATTACTATTTATATATTTAATATAATATTTATTAAAAAGAACAGAGAAACTGTAAAAAAAAGTATGGCTGGGTTTCATTTAAAACATTTGCCATGAATTCTAACTTTTTATGCAAGATTTACAGCTATGAAAAACGCTTTAGAGATTTTTAATAATGAAACTCCTAAGGAAAGATCTTTAATGTAACATTGGAATACAGTGTTAGAGAGAGGGATTACTAGAACCGTTATTCTTGATTTTTTACGCACACTGAATTTGCGAAAGCTATTCAAAACATTCGTGATGTATAAGATGAAGTAAGAGAAAGTTATAGTTGTTAAAGTTTTCAAGAATCATCAGAAGTATGGTATTTAAAAATGATATGTTTTATCTTTAAAAGTAAAATAGAAAATTCATTACGACTGATTTTAGTTTTAAACACATTTTTACAAATTAAAAAATGTTTTAAACACATTTTTACAAATTAAAAAATATTAGATCTCCAAGTATTTGGACTAATATGAATTACAATACGAACGGCTATTTGGAAATTTTGGAAAATTAAGTTGCATTTCCGTGTAATACGTATTGACCTTAATACAAATGTGGGGATTTAAAGCTACCTTTTATTGCATTCTAATTTAGTAAATATCATGCGACTGAAAAAAATTAAAGAATATAAACTTTAACGTTGCACGAGAGCTTTATCAAGTCTTTTTGTGCTCTCCTAGAGCACTCACTCCTGCTAACACAAGTTTTTTTTTTGTCTTTCCAGTGTTAATTTTGTATCTATTTTGTACTATTTTTATATCTATCCTCAGGTCATCACACCAAAGTTTTCTTACTGTGTTAATTTGCAATTTTTTTTTTTTTAATATTAAATTTTTTGCGTGTACGTGTATTATTATTTTAAATTTGCACCTATCTGACCCGTCATTTAATGTTCTTCTGTATTCCAGTTTCCATGTGACCAATTTTTGTAAGATTCGAATTTTCAACTAAGCAGTATATCAAAATCGTAAAAAACAACCTTATATTTAGCGTAGGTATAATGAAACACTCAATCGATTTCGAGGGCAGCTAAAGGTCCCTCCTCATCAGGAGAAAGAAATACATAGAAAGAAGAAAATAGGAATCACAGAAACACGTGGTGCTTATCAGCACTGCACGTGGTTATAACTAGATTTTTAATCAGAGTTGCACTGGCCGCCTACTTTTACTGAGCCAGGCTGTCTGATCAAGCATAAAGAAATATTAGCGAAGTTAAAATAGGGAGCGAGGGGCAAATGCATATTACGCTCAAAATCTGAACTTCAAATAAAACGTGTAATTCCACGTGTTTCTGTGATTCCTATTTTCTTCTTTCTATGTATTTCTTTCTCCTGATGAGGAGGGACCTTTAGCTGCCCTCGAAATCGATTGAGTGTTTCATTATACCTACGCTAAATATAAGGTTGTTTTTTACGATTTTGATTGTCACATTAGCGTGTTTCTCTTCTAGTCTAAGCATTATATATTGACATAACAAGTAATGTTTAAAATATACTCCAGAACTTCCACTTATCAAAAAGTAAATACTTTAAATCAAACAATCTTACTCTGGATACTGAATTCTATTTCTAAACCTCTTATTATTACCTAAAATGATGTAAAAGATTTCTTCTTCAAATATAGCAATTGCTTTCTAATATCTGAAGTTGATATATAATAAAGCTTTTACTGTATTTAAATGCTTATTTTTTCTTCATCATCAAACATTTTTAAATGAATCCAAATTCTACCAAATTCTGCAATGTTCCCAAAAATATCTAGAATTTTAAAATTAAACACAGCTGTATGTATTTTACAGTGCAATCACCATATTTTTTTGTTTAAGAATGAAAGGGATTGTAAGTTGAATGCTAAGATGCAAAATATATTTTTGCAATGAATTTTATATGACGGTATTTAGAAAATCATTAAATTTGCTAGGCATACTCACACACAAAAACATGCATATAAATATAGATATCTATAACTATATCTATATGCATGTTTTGTGCATGAGTATGCATAGAGATAATTTCATCAAATAAACAGATGAAAAGGCATTTTTAATAGATCTAAGTAACATACGATAGATTTTTTGCCTTAACAGCAGAACAAAAATTGCTCCCACAGAAAAAATTAATGTCTGTGTCTAAAGATTTACGATGAATTGAAACGTCATGTATCTCCAATTAGTTAACAAAGCAATGCATGAAATAGTTTCAAAAACATCACTTGGTTGATTATTTTCATGGATTGTTTTAAATGTAGGTAGCAACAATCATTATTACGTACTCCAACTGTGGTCAAGTAGTTAAGGCTGCTGAATACGAGTAGTCGACTTGGGTTTGAATCCAGTTGGCTACAAGTTTTGTTTCTATGGTTATCCTTATGATGAAGGTGATTGTGGAAATTATTTTGATTAATTGATGGATGGCGCTAACGTTGCGTGTTAACGCGACGCGAAGTGCCTTCTGAATTTCCATAGACGCTCCACCGGCAGTTCGATAGATGGATGTATGATGGTTCGCACACTATTTGATTAGGAACAGTTCGGTTCCTATTTGATTTCGATTTTCGATTATGAAAGCATATAGATTTGTTTGTCAACTGAACCACCATATTTTGATCAATGATCTGTAAATATTGTACATATTAAAAGTGATTGATGTCGATTTATAGATCTTAGAATATTTTGAAACAGCTGGTGCATTAGGCCGTCAAGAATTGGATTTAGCAGGTTGCAAGTGTGCAAAGTCAGCAAAAGGTAAGACTAAATTTTCTAATTTGTAGAGTAACTATGGCGGAAGAGTCTGTTGTTAAATTAAAATCGAAAGGAAAAGTTATCAAGACCACCATGTCCAAGATTCTAAAAAAATCGAATCGGAGTTGAATAAAGAAGAAATTGATACAAGTACATTAGAAGAAAATTTAGATCAATTAATCACGAAATCAAAACCTCTGAGTGAGTTAGATGCTCAGATAGAGCGTGACTTGAAATCAGAGGCAGAAGAGTTTGAAACAGAAATTCTATCTTGTATCGAATACGAAGAGAAAATTCAGTTATGGCAATTCAGAGCAAATAAAAAATTGAAAGAATTAAATAAAGTAACAAATTCGGATAATGAAAACTCTCTTAACGAAACTAATTCTAAAATCGAAAGCAATAAATGTACGCGTCTGCCACAGTTAACCATCGCTAAATTCTATTGAGATTATACCCAGTGGACAAGTTTTTGAAACTCTTTCAGGGTAGCAATCCACGATAATGTATCTTTAACAAAGATCGAAAAATTTAATTATTTAAAATCGTATTTATGCGGCAATGCTGCAAACGCGGTAGAAGGTTTTTGCATTTCGGAACCAAATTACGATGAAGTTGTCGAAATACTTAAAAACAGGTTTGGCAGGAAAGATATAATTATAAACTCGCATATGCAAAAACTTCTGAATCTTACCCCAGTAACCAAATCCAGTGACACTGTAAAACTTCGCAAACTTTGTGACACTATAGAAACTCAAATACGCAGCTTGAAATCATTAGAAGTCACACCGGATACAGTTATATGTTGATTCCAGCCATAATAAAAACACTGCCGTCTGATATAACCATAGAATTCAATCGTAAAACGGATTCGTCATCTTTTTTTAATGTTGACGAATTATTGCAGTTTGTTCGTTTGGAATTGGAAAGTCGCGAGAGAAGCCATCTTTTGCTCTCCACTCATAAATCAGAAAACACTTCCTGTGTTTATAAAGAGAAGGGAGGGAAGGGGAGTATCGCCCATTCCACTTACCAGCTGCTGGCGCCGGTTAAAGAAAACAAAACTACTAATTGCTGTCTGTTTTGTAATACATCCAAACATATTACTGAAGACTGTGAATCACTGACAGTTGATGAGAAGAGAAATTTATTACGTAAACATACCAGATATTACCTTTCTCTAAAATTAAACCACCGCCAAAAGCAGTGTCGAAGCGATCTCGTCTGCTCCAAGTGCAAAGGTCGACATAACCGTTCAATACAGGACTTGGAAGAGAAGGGCTAGCTCATAGAGCTTTTCCCCCTGAAGCAGAAAGTGAGAAGTGAGAAGTGATGAGGTAGCCATGATGACACTGAGCGCGCCAATATAATTCACAGCTTGGAAATTAGCGTTTTTGAACCAGCGTTTAAAATCAGCTGTGTGTGAAAGATAGCTATAATTTGGAAGAGGCAATGTTACTGCTTTATGCATTTTAGAGTGAACCGTTAAAAAATTTAATAATGCTTACTCAATTTAATTTTTTTATTTTTTTATTTTTATTTGCAGGTTTTTTTTATTTAATACACGTTTATTTCTAATCATTTCTTTTTTTGCATGCTAACTGAGAGAATTTTTATGCTGCTTCTAAGATAACTATAATAGCAGCTATTTAAATTTACTCAAAAACCAACTTTACATTGACATAGGTTTAAACATATATGACATATATGGCAACATTTCTGCTAACCTACGTTTGATTTTTTGCCTAATTGTAAATTTTACATTGTTATAATTCTCTTCCGATTCAATATAATAGATATTTTTTAAATAATTTTGTAATTTATACTTATATCTATATTACAATTAAATAAATGTATACAAGATTGTTACCTTAATATTGACAAAATAGCTTTATTCAGAGTACCTAAAACAGTCATTTAATTTTTCAAAAGTGTGAGTAAAGGAAGCAGGTCTTTTTATGCCAATTTTGATGTTTTATACTATTATATTTTACTAGAATGCTAATCTAGCACAAAATCTAATCAATAATTAGTTACAAAGGATACAATAAGAATAACTTTAACAAGTACTTAACAAAATTAGTTTGTTAAATACTTGTTATTCTTGTTGGTACTATTTTGGTACTATTCATAATACCGAAGATATTATCGATTAACTCATAGAAGTCAGATGCTTTCTGATTTCCTGTGGAGTAGAGTATACCTTTTGCGGTACTTTTTGAAAATAATGTTTTCTCTGGAGCAACTTTTTGTCTCTCGTTTCCCTTGACCATTAAATAATTTGGTTTTAGTTTGTGACACAATTTTATTTCTTCTCAATCTCTATTTAAAACATCTTTAATAATATTAAAATTTAAAACAGTTACATCTTCTAAAACAAATACTCTATCTAAAACGCGGTTTCTCAGTAATTTGAGGCAGAGCGCGAAATGAGACCTCTGATTTAAACAAACTGCACATTTTGAAAAGAACCAACTTAGTTTAGAGTCATAGCAGAGTTTTCAATCTATATGCATTTCGTCGAAACTGAGAACGCATATTTTTTTCTACAGAATACAAATATTCGCCTCTTTCCTTCTTTAGAGTAAGAACATTACTTTGAATTCTTGGACTACACTAAAATTTAGAAAACACTAAAACATAAAATAAACACCATTTCTTTAATTTGATAATACTAGGTAAAGATATTCCAATTTTCTTTCTTTCCCAAAATCATAGCTTTAAGATGACAGAGCTCTTATGACAATGCAACATGAGATATTTTCACTAGTCCACCTGATGTTTTCCTTCTTTTTCAGTAATGCATTAATCTGCGTCTTTATAAAAATAGGCTTTAGACATTTTTTCCAAATTCTCCGATTTGTGCTCCCCCCCCTCCAAATTTCGCTATTTGAGATTTTAATTTCTGATACCAATTTCTGTCTAGATGTCGTCCACCTTCTTTGTCGCTGAACAAACATTCTAAAATTTTTCTTTTCTCTATTTTTCAATATTTTAATACAATTTAATACAATTTTCTAAGGATATTATTTTGTTCTTCAAATTATCAATGCATTCTTGTTTATCCTTAAACATTCAGGATGATATACATTTTCATTTGTGAGTTTTATTTCAAAATCATTAAAATTTGATTTATTATTGCCATCATCAATTTCGATTTATTATTGTCATCATAATTTACTTTCGGCACAGCATTCCATTTCAATAGTTTCTTTTTGTGGCTATCCAAACAAGCGATTTTTCATATCATCTTCATAAACACTGCATAGAAAATGTTCGCTGCAGATTTTCCGCTCTTCACATTAATATAATCTTCTCTTTGACATTTGTGCATCCATTCTTTCGTCAAAAGCAAACTCTCATTTGGATCCTTTGGTCCCATGAAATAAAATATCTCATCCTTTCATACTTCTGTAAGTGCTACGGCACGTTACTGCAGCGCAAAAAGCCATATTACGTAAACGATACTTTACAATATAAGAATTTAAAATAAAAACTGACTAAAATTACATATATATAAATTATTTTAAATATATACATTATTAGAAAACATATATATATATTATTAAAATTACTTTGGGATATGTAACCTCTAGAAAATCGTCTCGCAGCTCAATGAAACTACTGTTTTAAACGCGGGAAATCAGGACAGGTGGCATCACAGTGACGTCAGATTATTGCCTGTTACGTCTCCCCACTAGGCTCGCGTCGGTGAGGAGTCGAACAAAGAAATGAGCTAGCCCTTCTATTTATCCCCGCATTCAATATGCTTTCGCGCTGAGAAAGAACTAAATGAAAAAAATAAAAGTATAGAAGATTCGCATGTTCTTTCAGCATTCTCACGCAACAAAATTAAAACTATTTCGCTTCAAACGTGTTGCGTAAGACTTCGAACGAATACGCAGTCAGTTTTAATTAGCCCCTTCGCGCCGACTGTCACGTATACGTGCCAGCAACGAACACACTTATCTACCGGCCGACACGCAGGCGTGCTAGAGCATTGTTGCGTTTTCTACCGACTGTCACGTATTTGTACCAGTACCTTGGAACGTTTTTCAAACTATAATTTCTGCCACAAGATGGCACTGTATGCCCATATGGTTTCAGATACATGTACATTAGACCTTCTACTCGAAATGAGAGAAGCATGATTCACATACACGTGTTTTTGATTATATAAACAAACGGGGAACTAAATGTTTCCGAATGGCGTGATTTATGACGGCTCATTAAATCGCACTTTATTCGCACGTGGTAGTTGTTTATTGTAAGTAGAAGTTTTATATGCGCTAAAGCGTTGAATATTTCGGTTTACAGTTCAGTTTTTAGAAAATAATTAGATCTTGTTAGACGTGAATTCTTTCTGTTTTTACCGTTTCAATGTCGAAGCGTCGAAAATGTTTAACAGAGCATGAAATAGCAGAAATGATGCAAAATATTTCAGATATTCATTCTGAAATTCTGATATTCTGATATTGATTCTGAAAGATTAACTGAAAGACATTTTCCAAAACTTTGTTCAGAAGAGACTGATAAGAAAATGAGACAACGATGCTTCGTTTGTTCACATTCCCGGAAAAATCCTCCAAAACGACAAATGAGTTATTACGAGTTCAAGGAATGTAACGTAGGACTGTGTATTGATCCCTGTTTTAAAATTTTCATACGAAAAGATAATTTTAAGTAATATATTTAGTTTTCAGATGTATAATGTTAAAAGTCATAAAATGGTGAGTAATTAAAATAAAATGTGTAAAATATGCATTTAAACAAGAAATAAGGTAATTAAAGTATATATATATAAAATATCTATAAAGCATAAGCCGTTTAAATACTCTATAGGGCATTATTAAACAATGCGTTGATACTTCGGAAATTTCATGGATTTAGGCTTAGTAGCAAAAAAGCCCCGGCCCTGGAGAGACGCTCGCGGAAGACACTGCCAGCCTCCGCGATAAGCGCGCGTTTTCGCTACCCGGCTCGAAGGGGTTAGAGCTCTACTGGATTCAGGAAGTATGCGTTCCTTCCTAAGAAAAGAAATCGCGGATAAATTGAAGCTTCCTGTTATTCGAACAGAGACTCTTTCGGTATTTACGTTTGGAAATAAAACACCCATTAGAAAAACATTTGACGTTGTTAAGATAAAATTACAGAACAAGGAAACACCGAAATTGAAAATCGAAATTGAAGCTCTCGTGACTGAACAAATTTCAAGTCCTGATTTACCACCTCCTAATCTTGATAGACACATTTTAGGCAAACAGTTAGAAGGTTTACAACTCGCAGATTCTTAGGATTGCAAAGAAAAAATTACTCTTTTGATAGGAGCTGATCATTATTATGATGTAGTAACTGGGAAACTTAAGCGTTTAGACATACATTTAGTAGTTGCTGAAACGTTATTCGGTTGGTCTCTGCTAGGTTACACTAAAGGTACAACATACACGTCCACAGCCTTTAATATCATAGTTGAGGAAGATATAATATCTGATCAGATAAAGAAATTTTAAGAGCTTGAAAATTTAGGTATAAAACCTGAAAATGAATCATCCGACCCATTAAACAATACCATAATGGAAAAATTCGAATCGGAAATTCTATGCAAAAATTCTCGTTACAAGGTTAGGCTGCCATGGAAGTCTGATAGAAAATATGAGTTACATGACAATAAAGTGATTGTGCTGAAACGATTTGAGATACTTGTAAAGCGATTTCAAAATAACCCTGAACTCTTTTATTCGTACCAAACAGTTCTACAAGATTATCTACAACAAAACATCATTGAACCAGTTCCAGACACTGTTGATAGTGAATCTCAAATCACATTTTATTTGCCTCAGAAAGAAATCGTTCGTAGTAATCGAACTACTAGTAAACTACGTATCGTATTCGACGCATCTTCACATGGACCTGGTGAAATCTCGTTAAATGACTGTTTGCATATTGGTCCAAATTTGTATCCTGACATTCTTGAACTTCTGTTGGCCTTCAGGCTTCATCCTGTAGCATTTACAAGTGACATAAAGCAGGCTTTTCTTCAGAAGAAGTAGATGAGAAAGACAGAGATGTAACGCGTTTTCTCTTTACTAAAAACCCATTCGATGATCCACAAAATTTTATAACTTATCGGTTCACACGTGTGTTATTTGGCGTAAATAGCAGTCCGTTTTTACTGGCTGCAACCATTAAAAACTATTTGAAACAATATGAGAAAACCTACCCTGCCACTTGCGAATTTCTAAATGATCACATTTATGTAGATGACATCATTGGAGGACACCAAAACGTTGAACTTGCTTTCAATACCAGTTTAGAATGCGTTAACATTTTTAGAGATGCTAGTATGATTCTACATAAATGGCACACCAATTCTCAAGAACTGCGCGAATTATGGATTAAAGAAGGCACTGAGTCCGAGGTATCTCCTCATGTTTCGGAAGCTAGAAATCCTCCACTGAAAGTATTAGGAGTCGCTTGGGACAACAACAACAAAGTGATATAATTTACTTTGATGTAAAACATTTGATAACATTTCTATCAAAACAAGTTAATACTAAACGTTTTGTCCTACAAGCAATAGGATGAATTTTTGATCCTGTAGGTCTATTATCACCGTTTGTACTTAGAGTCAAAATCTTATTGCAGCAAATTTGGACACTTGCTTTAGATTGGGATGATGAACTACCAGAAAATTTTGGAAAACATGGTGCAAAGAAGTTTCCAATTTAGACGAAATCGGTATTCCACGATTTTATTTTTCTGCAACCGGTAATAGTGATGTGGAAAGGATTGAACTGCACTGTTTTTCTGACGCTAGCAGAAAGACGTATGGTACAGTAGCGTATCTGCGTATAATTTCTAGCAATGAACAAATATTTACGGTTTTTGTTGCTTCAAAGACTAGAGTAGCGCCTTTAAAACCGCTCACCTTACCTAGGTTGGAACTAATGGGAGCTCTTTTATCAGCCAAATTAGGCACTAGCATCACTAAAGTTTTGAAGTTACAACTTTCTTGTTTTTTTTTTTTTTTTTTTTTTTTTTTTTTTTTTTTTTTTGGACTGATTCAAAAATCACACTTTTCTGGATAAAAGACTGTGCAAATAAATTTAAGCTTTTCGTTAAAAATCGTATTCAGGAAATACAAAATTTGACATCCCCAGAAAATTGGCATTATTGTTCCGGTAAATGTAATCCCGCTAATTTGGCTTCGAGAGGAGCTAAACTTCATGATTTGAAAAACAATCCTGTCTGGTTTCAAGGACCAGAATGGCTTAGAATGTCGTCTGAATTGTGGCCTCGACAGAATGAAGAGAAACCTGTCATTGAGGAAGAATTAGAATACCGCAAGAATATTAATGGTATTTATGAATTTGTGTGCACAGCAGTTGAAGTAAAGATTATAGACATCTCAAAATATAGTAATTTAAGAAAATTGTTGAGAATAACTGGTTGGATAAAGAGATTCATCGGTAAAATTAGAAAACAAACCATTTGACAGGTCCATTAACGACTGAAGAAATAGCAGATGCCGAAAATTATTGGATTCGATCTGAACAAGAACGTTTTTATTCCAAAGAAATCGAGTCTCTGAAGAGAGCGAATAAAGTCGAAAAGAAATCATCTTTATATCTTTTTAACCCATTTTTAGACCAGAACGGGATACTTAGAGCGGGTGGAAGATTAGAACATTCTAGTTTGTCACATGATAAAAACATCCAGCAATTCTTTCAAGAGACTCTTGGCTAACGAATTTGATAGTAGAAAGTGCACATGTTAAAATGATGCATGGAGGAGTAGCAATGACCTTAGCTGAAATTCGAAGTCGCTTTTGGATCCCAAAAGGACGTCAATTTGTCAAGAAAATAATAAACAAGTGTCTTATTTGTAAAAGATATTCATTGAAGTCTGCTGACCAGACCACTTCTCAACTTCCAGAAGACAGAATCAATGAGACACCACCATTCTACGTGTCTGGCATCGATTTTACTGGGCCTATTTACGTAAAAAACGTCGAAGGAAGTCAAAAAGCTTATGTGACATTATTTACATGCGCTATCACTAGATCCATACATCTGGAACTTGATCCGAATCTCTCTACAGATTCTTTCTTGATGTCATTCAAAAGATTCACATCTAGGAGAGGTAATTGTCGAGTAATTTATTCGGACAACGCGAAAACTTTTAAAAAGGGAAAACAGGAACTCGAACATTTCTCTAAACTATTGTCGAATGAGAAATTCCAAGATTTTCTGTCGAATGAAAGAATCAGTTTGAAGTTTATAATAGAACGAGGAGCTTGGTGATGAGCCTTCTACGAGAAATTTGTAAAATCAGTGAAAGCGTGCCTATGAAAAATTATCGGTAAAGCTTTACTAACGTTTGAAGAATTGTCAACAGTTTTAGCACAAGTGGAAGCTGTTTTGAATTCTCGTCCTTGGACAGATGTGTACAATGACAACAAGGAACCGTTGCCTCTGAAGCCAGTCAATTTTTTGATTTTTGGAAACAAAGATTCTATATTGCCTATCAACTTTAATTCCATTGTTAAAGATGGCTCTACCAAGTCCTCTCTGACCAAAAGAAAGATTTATCAAGATTTATTGGTTAGACAATTGGAATGGAAAAAACAATATTTGATGGATCTTCGGACAGCTCATCAATTAAAAAATCCTAACGTTTATGATGATCTAAAAGTTGATGATCTTGTATTAATTGAAGGCAACAATAAGTGCAAACTTTTGTGGAACTGTGGCAGAGTGATAAACGCTTTTCGTGGTCGTGATAATAAAGTTCGTTCTTGTGAACTAAAAACTGCTAATGGAACAATAATAAAACGACCAGTTCAATTATTATATCCTTTGGAACTTTAAATTTTTTTTCTTGATTAATAATATGAATATGATTTAATATGTTTTATGCAATTGTTTATTTTGCTAATTTAGTTTCATATGCTTAGATTAATAATATTTTAGATTTACTGAAGTAGTGTCAAATTGTATTTGATGATTAATATACCTTTTTTTAGAATTTAGTATAGTGATTATAGTTTGAATATATTTTCTATTCATTTAATATACTTAACAATTGTTTTATAATTATATGTTAAAATACTTATTGATATAAATTTGATTGTTGTTAGATTAATGTGAACTCTTGAAAGAGTTCAGGTGGGGAGTGTGTGGAAATTATTTTGGTTAATTGATAGATGGCGCTAGCGTTGCGTGTTAACGCGACGCGACGTGCCTTCTGAATTTCCATAGACGCTCCACCGGCAGTTCGATAGATGGATGTCTGATGGTTCGCACACTATTTGATTAGAATCACTTCGGTTCCTATTTGATTTCGATTTTTGATTATGAAAGCATATAGATTTGTTTGTCAACTGAACCACCATATTTTGATTAATGATCTGTAAATATTGTACATATTAAAAGTTACATTTTAAAAGTGATTGATGTCGATTTATATATTTTAGAATATTTTGAAACAGTGATTACTAGTAATTTTGCTCTTAACAAGTCTTCTAGAAAAGAGTACCTGTACTTTGGCAGATAACCCTCACGTTCTCTGCCATATTAGAATAATCTAAGCTTTACCTACTGTTTAAGAAGCTGATTTTGCTATTAAAGAAATATTTTTTAAAATTATATTGAAAGTAAAAAAAAATACTGAAATTCAAATTCTGCAAATTTCCAATGGAATAAGAATTGGTAGCAGTTTACTTGGAAAATATTTACATAATGAAAGAATTAAAAGCTTTAAAATGAAAATGAATTAGCAGTTTAATTTTAAAATAAAATCGTTGAAAATTAACATTAAAATTAGACTATTCATTTGTGTACATGCATGATGTGTGTGCATAAGATATAAAATATTAAAGCAAACTACTAACTTTAATTTGGAAATAGCCCCTTTATTCTTCATTCCAATTTGGATACTTCCTCTTTCTGTCCTAAAAATTAACTATTCATAACATATCAGTCTAAACATATTAGTCATTTCAAAAGTAATCCGTATCATAAGACCTTACATAACGCCGCAATGCAGATAGTTCTCATCCTTTCTTTCTTTCCATTAACGCAGAGGCAGCCAATCCACTGATGCATTTAGTATATCGGCCAGACAGCCATACTAACAGAATTAACTTTGTTACAAAAGCTCTTGGATTGCAGGCTTCTCAGACCTATGTTTGGCGGAGGGGGAAGTAAACTCTGTGTTCCAGCTCTTTCAAAAGACCACATAAGACACTTTATTGCATACTGAGCTCACGACGAGTGCTGGGTTTACAAAACAAATGCTGGGTTAGTCAATGGTGCAGTGAAGGTGCAGTGCGGGTGAGGAGAATAATTTCACTTTCACATGTACAGAGTTATAGATATATGGTTACAACTTAAGTACTGCCAACAAGTATTCAATGAAGTGAAAATGAATGAGTACTGTGGATAGTTAAAATACAGGTGCAGATATAAATGAGTTGAAATCAGCTAAACAGTGAATTAATTATGACTATGAAGCAATTAACAGAGTGCCTGATACAAAAAGTAAAAATAATATATTAAATAAGGTAATATACACAAATCAAAGTTGGTCGAAAAAAATAAGTATAAACAGAAAAGAACGAAACAAAACAAAACAAAAAGGCTAACTTAAACTAAAATAGATTAATTGCAAGTACAGATCACACAGGGGCTTGCTGGCGACGAGGATGGCAGCTGAAATTTACTTTAGCCTAAGATATTACGAGCGATATTAACGAAATCGCATATGCGTTTCAAAGTATAGCGATTTTTCGAATTAACTTTAGCCCATGCATGGATATGGTCCACTAATACTTATCTAAGGTTGTGTTCGACAATCTCTCTGCAAACGAAGATATAGTGGTCCGGATCTCCTGCCATCCCGCATGAGCACAGATCGTTTTCGAATCGTCTAAAGCGATGCAGGTAAGTCATGAAAAGACCGTGCACTGTTAGAAACTGAGGCGAGCCACTTCTTAGAAGCTGAGAAAATTCTGTAGTCTCTTCTGCCAGTAGTCTGTATCTCCACAGATATCGCCAATGCTTAAGAACGAGCCTGGGAGTGGCACATCAAGTGCGCGAACGTAGATGTCAGCCGCTGCTCTTTTGGCTGTTGCATTTGCAATTCCGTTATCCAGTATTCCGGTGTAGGCAGGTACCCACTGGAGTTTGGTGTATTTATTAAGAAGTTTTGAATGGCCCTCACTGAAAAAGTTTTCTATTAAAACAAAAACAAAAAAAAAAAAAAAAAAAAAAAATTATTTCCCCCACGTTTCTTCTGAATGTTTCATACATTTTCCAGCTTGCTGGCATAACACTTTCGAACATGCTTCTGCTATCATCCATTGTCTAAAGAATTGTGTTACCTAGCAATAAAATTTTGTTGCATCTACGGCTACATCTGTATATATGTATACTATGTATATCTGTATATATATATATATATATATATATATACTACATGTACATAATCATCACATGCACATATATATACGTACATGTGATGAAAACGACGTAGCGATGTTGATGGCATAGATCGTAGATGTATATTGAAGAAGAAACTTGGCAACCGAGTAAGATTAAATATTCATTTTTATTTCAAATGACATTTGTGACCACAATTCACTTGGCACTTTTAATATGCCAAAATATTTATATTTTTGAAAGTATTGTAATAGGAAGAAATCAGGGCTGCAACGTCCTAGCGGCAATAGAGATAGAAACTAAACTGCGCAGTTATCCAATATGGAGGCTGACCAACTGATGATTCTGGTTTAAGTTGCTTATTAAAAGAAAAGTTTCAGTTCTCAAAATTTAGAGTTCGGGCTCCGAATTATCTACGTCATCAGCGTTACGTAAGCCATGTAACATAGAATGAACAAGAAATGACGCAGTTTTGAAAACTGATAGCTATTTTTAGAATACAGAGAGGAAATACCCAAATTAAAAATGAGGAAGTGAGAGGCTATTGCTAAATTAAATTATAAAGTTGATTTGTATCTTTTTTATTTCACATATATGCGTAGGTATGCATATAAAATTCAAAATTTGAGCTTCGGCTTTGTTTGCCGCTGTGAAAATGTCCTTTAACAAATAGCGGTAATGAGACCGGTCTAAAGGAGAATATTGATCGAAATTAAAAGTCAACGTCCTACGATACTGTTTTCGTTTTCAAAGTGTATCAAATCTGCGTGCAGTATCATGCACCTCTTTTGAAGTCACTTTCACAACTCAGAGGCATAACTCCTAGCGATAAAGAAGGCCTTTCCTTTTCGCCTTAATATGCCAAAAATAGTACCATTTATATCCTATTACCGAACGCATTTTCTTCATTCACACATATTAAAAGTATGCAATTGGAGCGCTGGAGCCGATAAGCACAAAACCAGCTGCTCTTACACCGTCGGCGTGTGTAGCAGTGCGTAAGGCACTCGAATTGGTGATTAATGCGAGGAAAGCCAAGTAACATAATCACCCCTTCAATTAATGTAGAAGATAGCGACTTAATTTATGAAGTACTAAATTATGCCGCTTGAGACAAACTCGACAAGTTTTGAAGGGCATGCAGATGGTTTAAGTATTTTTGGCATGACTGCCTGGTTGTAACCATTAATCTCTTTAAGGCAACTCAAAAATAAATCATTCATTAACACATTTTTTACAGAGCAACAGAAGTTGTTTTTATTACAAATGGGAATATGAATCTCTTTAAGGACATCGAAAAGAGTTTTACGTGATGCAAACGGTGGTTTTGTTTTTTCTTCCTTGATTTGAATTTTAAGTAGATTTAAGCATGACTGTAATACATTTTGTGGCGAATATTGCTTGATTGCGTGTTTATGAGTGTCTTTTGTTACTGCATGGTTTAGAATCAATTGAAGCGGATTCCATTATCCTAAGAGGGTATTATTTTTTGGGCTTTGTAATGGCGAAGGACCTCGAGCATGTGTAAATCTTTCTTGTAATAAAGAAAGAAATGAATTCGTGAGAATAAATAATAACTACCACGAAAGCATACCATATCTTAATACAGGTAGTTATTTACTGCCACATTAACAAAAATGATAACGAATTGCTTTCCAGGGAAACGCAAAATTTCTGGTAATTAAATGTTTGGTATATATTTACATAGCAATTTTGTGTTCATTTAGAATAACAAAAAACCTAGATTATTTATCCAGCATGCCTGTTACGGTCGATTCAAAGAATTTATCAAGACCTAGATTTAGCTGTGGTTGGAAGTTAAGATATTTTCTTCGCTGAAAGGTACTGTCTTAGCTTCAAAAAGGACGCTTTAACGCGTTGTATGCTAAACGTTAATTTCGCATTGTTCAACATTGACAGAACACATTCTCAGAGTTACGCATCAAATTCTACAATACGGAAGCCACAACGTTTCCTTTCCACGGCTACTAGTACCCTCTCTCATATCGTATATAACTTGCGGTCTTTCAGTATCTTGCCATTGGGAAGACATCAACTGCACCTATTTAATTTTTAATTAATCATCATGAGCCTCTATATTAGGCAGAATCTTTCATTTTCACTTCTTTATTTGGCAGAATCTGCGTTAAGAAAATTTACGGTTCCATTTACATTTCACATAAACGTGTTTATTACATAATTGATGTAAATTGACGGCAAATATGGCAAAATTATGTTCAACTAATTTTATTTTGATTCTTATATTTAGTATTCAAATTTCGATTTTTTTTTATTCTTTAGTTATGAGATTTCCTGTATCAGAAAACAGAAGAAGATATTATTCCCAACATACATATGAAATATTTTACTAAAAATAAATGTAGTTCATTGAGAATCGAAAAAGATATATTCTAATGCAATAAGTGATAGTTTTGGGACTGCAATAATGCGTATATTCCAATGGAGTAATTAAAATATTGAAAAATATTTAGATCAAGGGGATAATGGAGGAAAAAACCGTTATAATTACTAAAAATACTGACATCAGCATAATTAATTTTATATTTGTCTTAAATAACATACTCACATGATAAATTAAAAATATTCTTAAAATCTGGAAATCGGTTTACAACAACTTATGCTCACCGTTCCAACATCATTAGTTTAACTTGGAATGTATGTTCGAACTCATGTTAGCATTTGTGTGTGTGTGGTGTAATTATGGCAAAGCCTCGAGGGCTATCTGCCTAAGGGAAGGGATGCCTTCGTGGAGGACTTTCTAAGGGAAACTGGCTCGTATACACGTTACACATGGGGAAAACCACGAAAACACCCATGCAGCCAGCCCGTTCGCGGGATTCGAACCTCGGACCGATCTACCAGTGTTCAGCGACTTTACCGCTCGGCCGCTGGTGGGCCCCATGTTAGCATTTGAATAGAGAAAAAACACTATGATTCTAGGCCATCGGATAAATCTCAAATAAATAAAATGCTGTAAAGTAATGCAATGTTAAATTTCTTATTTAAGGTTTAAAGTATTCACAGAGCAGCTCTCAGAAGTGTTTCATCTCAACAGTTAAAAAATTTCGGTATGCTTTTGGCTGTAGATCTAATGGCAAAATGTCACATGAACAAAGCATTTTAAGTAACGTATGCAGCAGGGATTAATTTCTATGATCTCACTATATTGGATCTAAATCCAATATAATCATCAGTTTCACATTTAATACTACAAAAGCTTTGCAACAAATTTTGAATCCGAGATCTCTCGCTTTCAGTCAAAATAGTTAGAACAATTGATATTCATTCGGAAGGCAGCTAACAAATCGTAAATATCTGCTTCCTTTGCTAATGTTATATGTAAACATACTTATTTTAATTTTTATGTTTTATTAATACGATGTTTATTGGCTACTAAAATAAAAGGAAAGTTTTATTGGAAAACTATTACATTGAAATTAAAACTGGTAATAAATTTATGAAAATATTAATAAGATTAAAATTTAAGTGCAAATTTATGCTTGTAAGAAATTTTGATAATGACGTAGTATGGGATCTACTGCATTTAATTACTTATTTATTTCTTAGATGGCGCCACTATGACGTTATTTTTAAGCATAAAATTCGAAGGTATTGTCTTCTTCCTTCCAACATGACTTCGTGGTGTAACGCTTAGCACACTTTGTATATTCGAGAGGTCCAGGTACAAGTCCCGGGTAGGGGCACTGTACATTGTTCACATCTCCTGCTTAAAAGAATACCTAATGACTGTACAGTAGCGCCCATCCTAAAAGGTGGCGGATGATAATTCGTTACCACCTTTGAGTTTTGGGCGAGTGGGTCCTCTAATCCCCAGTCGCCCTTTAAAAGGGGTAGTATATAAGGTATTTACTACCTCCTTTGAGCCTGCCTCCATGGTGTAACGGTTAGCACATTCGGCATTCGGCACGTATTCGAGAGTTCCATGTTCGAGTCCCGGAGAGAGCACTGCTCATTTTTCTCATCACTTGCTTCGAAAGAACCTAATATCTCTACAAAATAAATACAAGTAATTAAGAATACATAAATGCAAATGATTCCGCTGATTAATTTCATAATCCATTAACTTTAGATTCCATTAAACTTAAATTTCATTATCTTCATATTTTAGCAATAATAATTTCATAAAATAATAAAAAAATCAGTAGCTATCTTATTCGAACCTACAATAAAATAGCGGAAAAAAAAGAAAATAAAAGAACTAATTTTTATGGCGTCATCTAAGAAGCAAACAGTACATCATTACCGAAATGTTTCTCCATTACCAGTAGAAATGTATTTGCATTTCTCAAGTTTTCTTCGAATAATTTCAAGATTACGGGGAACATCGAATGCTTATTAAGCCTTCAAATGCTTTATATTTCTCTGTATTCTGAATATGCAGTTCAGTATTTTAAGGTAATGACTAGTCTTCTTTTAGCTCTAGCCGTAAATCAGAAAGATTTTCATATATCCAATGTACTTTAATTAGCAATGCATATCTTAAAATTTAAGTGAACGTACTTTTTTTCTGATTCTTTGGATTAAGATGTGTAAATAGCCGCTATCCGTACTGAAATTCAAAGTAAATTGCTCGCAAAGAAGCGAACGTCTTAGAGTTAAATCATTTTAAACTAAAACTGGGAAGTAGATTTGTAATTAGAGATGTATCTCAGTTTTCCACACGAATTTTAAAAAAGCTTTCCGAAATATCAGTACTTTTTAATTGGCAGAGAACTGGTTTTGCAAAACTTAATTCACTTTATACAATATCCTGTAATCCGGCGATATTTTCAAAAGAGAAGAAGAAGAACTTTCAGAAGTCATGCATTACAATTAAAAGCAGACTTAGAGATCGGAAGGAAAATCATTTAAAAATGCAAGTCGTTTCAAAAGAAAAACATATTTTATCTGCCTGAAAATTTGTCATTTCTTGCAATATAAAATCGCGTCATACGTCTCAAGTTAAGGAAAGTAAAAAAGTTTACTGTGTAGTGCATTTTTTGTAGGTACTTGTATAAGGTATTTCTCCCGCCTTCTTAGCATGCCTCCGTGGTGTAATGGCCAGCACACTCAGCGCGTATCGAGAGTTTCGAGTCCCGGCGAGGGCATTGCTTATTTTTCATGTCTGCTGCTTCGAAATAACCTAATGACTCTACACTTATAGTAAACTGTGTGCAAGAAGAACAAATGTTAATTATAAAATAAACTGCTGCAGCATTTCTGTACAGAAATTCATGAGTTGTAGTAACTAGGATTAGCTCATATATTACATCATCATCGAATTACATAGTAAACATTTTACAAGATTTCATATCCGGGGGATATGAGAGGAAAAATGATGCCAGACACAGAGAAATAGTTGTATTAAAATAATTTTCTGAACTCTTTAACTAAAACGAAAACATTATCATCGTTTTTCTGTTATATGCGCATGTTAGGTGTTTTCCATATATTTACTTACGTTTCTAT
This sequence comes from Stegodyphus dumicola, assembly GCF_044657685.1. Taxonomy (NCBI): domain Eukaryota; kingdom Metazoa; phylum Arthropoda; class Arachnida; order Araneae; family Eresidae; genus Stegodyphus; species Stegodyphus dumicola. The sequence continues at coordinate 148,815,585 of NC_140771.1, read as the reverse complement.
ATAATCAGGTGATATATATTGTATTTTTATACTGTAAACAGTTAAACAGTAAAATTTTTCCAAGCTAATAAATTTCCTTGCATCATTTTCTAATTGTTTAACATGACTTGATATTATTCCCATTCTTAATCTATTAACTGTATTTTAATGTAATTTTTAGGAAATAGTTTCATTGAGTATGGAAAACATTAAATCAAAAACACCTCTGGTAGGAGTAGCTTTTCTGTTCTCAAATCATAAATTACTAATTGTAATTATAGGAATCTTATCAAGTAAATTATCATAGAAGGTACTTAGAGTATCTCTGTATTATTTCTATCCATTTAGAGAAATGTTCAGCAATTACTAAAAGATATCGATTTTTATTTAACTCACTGGGGGGAAAAGGGCCAAGAAAATCTATTCCAAGAATTTCATTAGGAAAAGTCGCGCGAATACTCTTTAGGTACCCGGCCGAGCTATAATTAACGTCGTCAATTAACTAACATAATTTACAGAACCTGACATAGGCAGTTACTACTTTCAGTAGTTGCGGAAAGTATACACCGCCTCGCGTACCCTACGCACCGTTTTTCTTACCCCAAGGTGGCCAGCGGTCGAGGCGTCGTGCAATTCTTGCAAAATGCTTAGCCGTAATGCGGCTGGGATGACTGGCCCATATTCACAGTTTTCATTCGTAGACTTAGTATGACACAACAAATTATCTACAATCTCGTAATTTTGAGCTCTATTTCTAATTGCGGCAAGGTCTGGATGTTCGAAATTATCTGGATCCATTAAATAAGCATAGATATTACCGAATTCTGGATCCTTTATCAATTCACAAATGATAGTTTCTGGGGAATCTAAAACTTTAGACGTCGAAATTGCACATTTTTCTTGATCCCCATTGCCATCTATCTTGATTCTTGATAGCGCGTAGGTCACTGTATTCTCTTTGCCTGGAGTATGCTTAATTATTAAGTTGTACTCTTGTAACTTTAAGGCCCATCTAATTAGTCTAGGAGTTAATTCTTTCCCGAATATAGTCTATCTACGGCCGCATGGTCTGAATATACAGTGACGGGCGCTTTTCCGAAATATACCCGGAACTTCTGAACTGCCATTAACACGGCTAATGTTTCTCTTTCGGCCGCGGTATAATAACATTGCGTGGTGTTTAACGTTTTACTAAAAAATGCCAGGGGATGCCGATTTTACATTAACACCGCACCCATGCCATAATCTGAGGCGTCGGCAGCAATCTCCAAGTTATCATCGCCTTTCGGAAACTTTAATAATACCAGTGCGTTAATTAAAGCTGATTTCAATTGTTCGAAGATGGTGTTTGCCTAAGCTGTCGACACAAACTTTGATTTTTTCCATTTTAACACTAGCAAAGGTTCAACAATGTTAACGAAGTTTTGAATAAACGTACGGTGAGCAAAGTCAAAAAAATGATGACAGCTTCTTTGCCGTATTTGGCGGAGGGAAATTTTTAATAGCTTTAATCTTGGAATCCTCAGTCTCAATGTCTTTAGCTGAAATTTTGTACCCTAAATATCGTAATTCTTTGGTTGCGAACTTACATTTTGATGCATTTATGGTTAATCCCGCTCCTTCAATAACGAAAAAACTTCGTGGAGGTCTTTTATTATTTTCGTCAATAGTATTGCTTGTTATGTGATATCATCTAAATAAATTAAAGTGGATTTTCCGAGGACAGGACGCAAAATAATATCCATGGCGCGTTGAAAAGTTGAGGGTGCCCCGCAAAGTCCGAAAGGCATACTTAAAAACGTAAGTGCCTGTTTTAGTGATAAGCCTTCATAGCATTTTGAAAATATCCTGAAGTAAGATCGAGAGTAGTCATACATTTTGTAGATTTTATTTTTCTAATAATCTCCTCAATCACGGGTAAAGGGTAAACCGGAAATTTAGTTAAACTGTAAAGTTTTCTATAATCTATAGCAAAGCGATATGCTTTTGGGATCCTTAGAGGGGCAAATTGTTCTTTTTCCTGCAGAGCGCAACAGGGCTTGCCTATTCATTATTTATGGGAGTTATAATTTAATTTTTAACATCTCTTGTATTTTGTGTTGCTCAATGATGGACTCTTTCTCTTTGTCGTAACTGTACGGTTTCGCTTTACAAGTTCAGTTGATTTTAATTCAATAGAATGAGTTAATATCTGGGTGTTCCCTGGTTTATCAGAAAATAATGAAGATAATTACGATTTCTTGCAGCTTGGCTGTTTCATCTTGCTTTAAATGCTGGAGATTGATTTCTGGAATTTTTTCAGCAGCTTCCACCATCCTTGACTCCATGTCCAATGTAATAGAGTTACTTGAAAAGTCAGTTCTGGCGTTTGCCGCCCTCAGGAATTAACTTCCCAGGATTAGTTTGCTCTGAAAGTTTTTCACCACGCAAAATGGGATTTAAGGTTTTCATTCTTAACTTGCGCATTAAGTGATAGTTTTCCGATACATTTGCATATTTTCCCATTAAACGGTTATTATTTCCGTAGTGTTATTTTCAAATAATCTTTCTTTTCTAAAATAACTGTAATAAAAATTTTGATTTAAGAAGTCCCTTACTACTCCAGTATCCACGAGTGCTTCTACGGGAATATTATTTACACTCATGTCCATAAATTAAGGTACACAAATAGTGTGCCCATGGTGCCCAGAAACAAACGTACATGTTGTTCCAGAATGATGTCCCGATAGATTTGGCTTGTCATGGTTCCAATTTGAGCATGCAGCTCAGTTCTGGAACCCAGAACAATTCCACCCCAAACGAGCACTCCTGCACCACCGTAACGGTGTCGTTCAATAATGTTTTCTTGGTGGTAACGGGTACCTGTAGCTCTCAATATGAAATTCCGGTGAGAATCAGACTGCAAGCTAAACCTGGACTCGTCGGAAAACATCACACAAGCCCACTGTTGCAGTGTCCACAATGCATGCTCTCTACTGCAGGCTAACCGTAGGCGACAGTGAGTTGCAGTAAGTGGAACGCATCTTACAGGTCTACGAGCATATAGACCTATCTGCCCTAAGCGGTCTGCCTTGAAATTGTCTTACCAGTGGCTGAAGAGAGCTGACGAGACAGGTCTGAGGCTGTGCTCCGCCTGTTTCTTTTGGCAGTAACTGCCAAATACCGGTCCTCATTCGGCGTTGTAACTCTGGGGCGACCTGTGCTGTAACGTCTACTCACATTACCATCATCTTGGAATCGTTGCCAAAGCCTGGAGATGACACTCTGGGCAATTCCAAGTTCGTCTGATACTTCCAGTTGGGTACGCCCACATTCCAGACGGCTGATAATTCTACCCCGTAAAAAATCATCCAAATGCGTCCTTTGTGACATAACTATTCGGTTATTGCACTCAAATGCTTATAAAGCGCCTGCGAACAATTTTACTTCTTTGCCTGTATTCCTTATATATCACTCTCTTACACTCTCGTCATTGTGACGTACCATGGGTCTCATCTGGTTACTTCCTGAAATTTGCATATGATTCTTGAAGATGTGTGTAGTAATTTTACAGGTAATATATTTATTTTAGATTTCGATTTCCGCGTGACTCCGAATTATCCTTAATTTATGGACATGATTGTAAAAGAACCTGTATTACAGGTAATTGAGAATTTTTCACTACCACAGTATTCACATACATCTTAGAGATTTCTTTTGATGCCCCAGGAGTTTGAACTCTCAAATTCTCAAATCCCTCTATCCGTTAAAGGCGTTTTTAGTCCTGCTGTCTCCTAGGTACGCTGGCGGGTTTTGGCATCATCCTTACCATTGTTGCTCGTTGACGGCCTAGCTGAAAACTCTTTTTTTCCGTAGTACTTATTTCTTTCCGCGGCCGGCTGTCGGGAAAACTGCTGATTATCTCTCTGAGCTGGAAATCTTGATTCTTCTGCCATTCGTCGATTCTGAAACTTTACGGCTAATTCGAATAATTCTTGAAGCATTTGCGGATTCCGGAGTGGAACGAAGTCTTGACGGAGGGTAATAATCTTGGTAATATGATTTCGATAATTTCATTGTCAGGTACTCTAGCGTGTAGCATGTTCACTAGCTTGACTTTTCGTAGGATAAATTCGGTTAGTTCTTGAATCCTCCGTTGATAGAAGGTGTATATTTCAAGCTTGGCACGATCTTTAACTGTCGGCAACGCTTTTAGGATTGTCCCTTTGAAATTGTCGAAGGTATAGGTGAGTCATCCAACTTCGCCAATTAGGAATTTCTCAGTTGCTTTCCACCAAGCTTCCGCCTGTCCTCGGAGGGCACTTGAAGTAATAGCTACATTCCGCCTTTCCTTTACCGGATACAATTGGAAGTGCGTCTCGAGTGCTTGCAGAAATGAAGTGACGGAGTTCTTGCCATCGAATACCACTGCTGGTTTAATTGTCGACCTCATTTTCTGTATCAGGAAGCCAAATCCATCTAACGGGGAGGTCACCATTGGGTCTGCCACTTCTGAGTCTTGTGGAGATACTTCTTCGTTGGCCATCTTCTTCTTGGTTCGTGTTAATTCGGGCGCCAATGTAGAGTCCAGTGAATGAACTTCTGTCTGTATACTGGAGTAGCAGCAAACTACACAGGGGAAGGGTTCAAGTACCCTTTATTAACTTATTAAAAATTTACAATGCATCAACTCGACGCTAACAAACTTCGCCTCTACTTGGGCGGTAACTGAAAGTCAGATAATCGAAACCAAAAGTTGAAATATTAACAAGTGATAAAACTAGCCTGCAGGGCTCAGCGAGATTCATTAACTTAAACCCCCTTTGAAGCTAGTGGCAGCAGATAAATGCAATTAAGCCACTTGAACCAGCAATAAGCAAACGTACCTACGGCAGAGACGGCAGCTACAGCCTAACTCCTCCTTTTTCCTATCGAAACTCGGCTTTTAACTACTTCCTTCAAAGTAAAAAATTTGCATTCGTCCACGCGCGCTACAACATTTAACTATTCTGGCTCTGACAGTTAGGAGAATGAAGGCTTATAGGAAAGTTGCAAATAAAACTTTAAATTATTAGTTAAAATAAATATAAATCTCTACAAAAACTTAAAACATACTCCTCAGAGGATTTTGTTTCATACGTATTATAGTCAATTTAATGAAAGCATCGCTGAAATCAGTTTTAATCATCTTTATAACTTAATTCTCCGAAAATGAAAATAAAATCTTATATTAAAATTAAAAAGAGAGTAAATGAAAATATCAAGTCTTCCGATTCAACTCAGCGAACACTTATTTTGGAATAATATTACTATATTTACTCAAAAATAAGACAACCATTTTGGCTATATATTGGCTCTAAAATGTAATCAGATATTGTAATAAAGGAAATTTCAGAATAAGGAGAAGGAGTTTAATTATCACCCTAAAGACAATAATTACACTGTTTAAAAAATAAATAAAGCACTCATGTAATTTCTGGTTGTATGAACTGCACAACTACTTTTAATCATAGTAGCTACGTCTAGATGAATAATTTTAATATAGGCTTGCATCCACTAAATTGCTTACTGGCATGCCTAAAAAGAAATAGGTAATAATGTTTTATTTGATTTTTAATTTTTGTTTTCCTGTAATGCAAAAATATTATATTTAATTAAGTAGCTTGCTTTTCAATGTAATCAGAGAAAAATAAATATTAATCAAAAATTTTAATTAAATCATATGCTGTCATGAAATATTGTCCTACATTTTATGTCTTAATTTTATCATAAAATTTGAGGGGAGTTAATTATTTTTTCATATAATATAAAATATTACACTTAATTAAGTAGTTTGTCTTTTATTTTAATCTTTTCTTAGTTACGTTAAGAAAAGAAACGTAACTAAGAAACGCTTATGCTCTCATGAAATATTCTGTTTTTTAAAATGTATAATTTGAGGGGTTCTTATAGTTGAGAGGTATATTTTTTTGAGTAAATGCAATAAATAATAGGTTAAGATTATTATAAATCTGATTTAAGCATTTGATTTAACTTGTTTCAATAGCTAAAACAAAGTGTTTTTTCTCTGAATGCATTTCCCGCGAAAATATTTTCTATAGGAAGGGAAGTAAAGTACAGAAAGCTCTTTTTTAAAAGTATGATATTTGTATATCTTTCTGTACCAATTTATCCATCGCCATAAATGCATAAAAATTTCCTTTAAATATAATTCCTTCCCACCTCTTAAATTTCCAATAAACTAAAGGAAGTGAAAAGCCGTTGCAAGAGAAACAGAAAGAAATAGAGGACTTAATCTAGTATTCAGGGTAATATTACATCGAATAAATTATAGCAGCGGGTTTTAAATGTTCGATGTGTGATTTGAATAATAAAAGAAATAGTCATATTTCCGGCTTAGTCGTTTATAACGCTGCTTCTGAATGCAATTCCTTTATTTAATCAGAGGTATATTTACGTATAATTAGTTATATAAGTATTGAAGATACGTTACGAAAACCTACTTTGTTTTACACCAAAATGCATATTTTATGCATTTTATTTGCA